>NC_134175.1:6238596-8750877 GCF_964188355.1 Buteo buteo
GTCTCGTGCTTTACAGCTGAGCTGTAGTCAATGGGAAGGATTCTTTGCAGGTGTATTTTATGAGCCACAGTTTCATCTTTTTATTAAAATTGGGCAAATGATCTCTCTAATCTGACTAGGCACAAGACGAGACAGACATCTACAGCAAAATATTCATTTAGATTAGAAACATGAGGAGAAAATGCAAAGTTCAGCTCAGCTGGAGGGAGGGAGATATCCAGAAGGTTTTGGAAACTGTTTTCAATACATACACAACACAGTATCTATTGTTACTTCTTTGTGGACCTACAGAATAAAGAAGAGCCTGACTCTGAGACCCACTTCACTTTCTACAAAGCAAAAGCTTTTCTAGGGATGTGGACTGAGCTGGTGAATCTGTTAACCTTGCAATTGGGCATATGTGGGTTTATTAGGTTAATCCCAGCATGGCTTTGTTGCTACCCCTATGTAGCAGCTGCGTGCTTTATTTTATGATAGCTAGTTTTTCTATAGCTATCAGTTTAAAAGAATGTATAGTTACCTTTTTCTACTCCTTTTACATAAACTAGAGTACTCAAGCTGAATTCCTTAAAGTAACTAATACTTGGCTCTTATCTTTCATAACTGTAATTGTGACGGTGAAAAGATCTAGGATATGATCATTGGTGGAGCAGTGTAGGTAGCTCCAGTTGTATCTAGGCCACCCTTTACTAGCAGGGGAAGGCCCCCTGTGTAGGATGTCTGCTTACTGCTGAAAGGACAAGTGCTTTTTGTTACAGAGATGAAGGAAGAGCTCACTAATACATGTATATGTTTGTGGAACACTTTTCAAAGTGGTGGTGGTTCAAAGCATTTTAATAGTAAGAGTAAGATGAAAATTCATTAATTCCTTACTAGCAGATGCTGGTTGCCTCCAATTCCCTGTCTGTGAAAAACAATATCATTCCAGGTTCTTAAGGATATTAATAATAAATAACACATTCTTCACCGTGGCTTTAAGGAAGTCATTTAACTTCTCTGTGTCTCGGAAAACAGTTAATATTTGCCTACCTCACAGGGATGCTGAGCCGACATCATTGTCGTAGAGAGCTTTGAAAGTAAAGTGCTTTATCTCTGTGTGCTTTCCAAAAAGCATGTTAGTACTAGAAAACATTTTAGGTATGAACTAATCTTACAGGTGACAACCAACGTAAGTAGACCAAAATAATCTCCACATAGACATTGAGTGGTAAGAGAGGTTCCTTTATTGGTTTGTTTTGTGATGAGGATGCTGGGTCTCTTTCCCTACCCCTCTCTTCCCTTTCCCATGCTACTTTCCCTGAGTATAAACTTTTTAAACTTCTTTCAGGTCTCACTTGATGAGCTGTGTTGCAGTGTGAGTCTACACTGGTAGATGAACGGATCTGTAGCCCATCTGTAAATGTGTCCTAAAGCACCTCCTGGCCTTTCTTCTTATCCAATAAAGTGTCTGAATGTTATTCTGTTAATTACGCTGTGTTTGATTATTTTATATCCCTCCAATTGTATTTTTGCACATGTATTAGAGCATGTTCCTGGAAGGAGGAGGGTCTTTGTCTGCCGTGTTTATAGTAGAAGTGCATGAAAGATCATACTTTTTGTTGTTGTTGTGTAAGAGTCCTTTTATGAATCACACAGTCCTGTCCTTCTATATCACTGGGTAAAAAGTTCAGTAGCAGTGATCATCTCGTACTAATGGCAGACTTCGGAGTAGTTTCAGTATTTTCATCCCTGAGCAGAATTTGCTTTGATGCAGTTTTCTGTGCCGTGTACTGTTCAGCATTTGTAAGGAGGTTTCAGCTGAACTTTCAATCTTTTTAATAAAGATGGATTTTTTTCATCTTCACCTGTGTGATCAGCCATTCTTCCAGTGCCATGGTCTCTACTCCTGACTTGTAATGATTTTATTTGCTCCATAGGACTGTGACGGTATAACGCCTCCCTTGTGTGGGTCATAAATGACTCTAAAGCATGCTTTGAAATTTTCCTGTCTTGGCCGCTGGTGCAGTCTTCTATACAAATGCATGTACAATTAGCTTAAGGAGACTAAGAAGTCTTACTTGTCTTATGTGCTTTTCTGGTTCCCCTTGTTTGTTTTTTTTTCATATGTGGTTAAAGTGGTTTGAAGAGTCTAGAGAGACCTCCTGGCTGTGCCACCTCTATTGTCTCTGATGCACATAGCTGAAAACAGATACAAAGAAGACTTGATGTGTGAGGGATTTGTGAAACATGATGATTTCAGTTTTTGCTTCTAGTTTAAAATCCATCTGAGTAGGAGAGATTGAAAGAAGTTCCTGCAGTAAAGTTTAGTGACTATAAATCATTGTGGAGCTAATGCTTTTACCTGCAACACTATCTTACTATCATTGTCTCCTTTGAAGTGATTTCCTGTTTGGGTTTGCAGGGCATTCTATGATTCTACAGACAGCTAGGCCTGGGAAATATTTTTCAGCCTTTCTGAGGTACAGAGTAGGCCCCAAGGTCATAGCACTTGAAGATAATTTTAGAGGATAAAAATGCAGAATAGCATGACATCTAGATGCACATGGGCTGTACGCAAGGATCCTCCTGAAGAAATTTCATAAGGCTCTTTTCCTGAATCTGCAGAAACCAGCCTGCTGAGTATTTAGGAAGATAGCATGTCGGGTGTTTTGTTACTGCTGTAATTGTCCTGCACTTGCCCTTAAAATGCACTCTAATGCTTTGTCCTGGTAGCAGGCAGAGTCTGTTAGTAGTTAGCTTAAACTCATTTTAAAAAAAACTGGACCTCTAATAGAAAATGCTTAGAGATTTTAAACTCATGCAACATTGAACATCTTTTTGTCCAGTGCCTGTCTAGGTGGAGGCTGTAATTCTGATTATCCACAGATGGCAGCATTGCTCTTCCATCACTGCTGCAGCACCCTGTGGTACCTGTGCCCTAGGCTGAGAGATCCTCTGCCAGGCAGACAAGGGCCTCTGCAGAGCGCTAGGATTGTCCTGGTACCTTTGACCTTGTTCCACAGTCTAAAAAAACCTGATTCCCTGTGAGAGAATTGGTGGACCAGATTCTGGTATTGCTGCTCCTCTGCTCTTCTACAAGGTTGATTCAGAATCCTAGGTCTACTTTTTACTGAGTGGCAAAACGTTTTATGCAGCTGACTGTATTGTTATTGGAGGAGGAAGGAGGGGTGTACCTCCTGCATTTTTGGTTTTAGGAGTTGCGCAGGCTTACATCACTGCACTGGTCAGCACATCCTTCTTATTTGGGACGATGTTTTTTTATCCATGACAGGAGTTTTTTGGGGTCTTTTTCCCCTCTACAGCCAGTGGATCAAAAATCTTCAGGACAATGGAGAAAGGAGACTTTCCAAATATGTACTTAAAACTACTTCCTTTTTTTTGTCTCTACATGAATTCATGTTAGCTGTGTTTGCAAGATTTTTTAGTATTTGTCTGGTTGTACCTCATTGGATCTCCTCTGGTGTAAGGAAACTTGGAAGGTGAATGGCTGCACATGGATTTCCAATGTCTGGACAGGTGCTTCTGGCCCAAGCAGGTAATGGCAGGAACAAACATTTGAAGAAAGTCAGTCAGTTCTATCTTACATTTTTATAGCCTTTGCTAATGGCTTAATAAGTTTATTCTGGTGAGGTGCTGAGGGCTGAGCTTTCAAAGGAGTGTGGGCAAGCTGTGCATCATGGGTAGTACACTCGTGGGGAAAAAAATGCAGTGTCTGCACACTCTATAAGATGTACTTCTGTTCAGTCGATTGCTTTTAACACATCTCGAATCGTTGTTGGAAAACCTTAGTACTTGTATAGTATTTTTAGGAGCTTGGACCATTTCTCCCCATTTCTTGGGTGAGTAGACTGAGTCACTGCTGCTCAATCAAGGTCATGCTCCTTGGAGGGGAGAGTACATAAGAGTTCTGTTTTCTGGTCTGGTACCTTAATAACTAGGCCTTTCACCTCACATATTGGTTTGTCTTTTAGGTCACTGGTAGATTTTTTTTTTTTATTTAAATCACCTTTGGTTGCTTTATACTTGGAGTTTTGCACCTGCTGAATTACAATTTAAGGAATGAAATGGTGGTCTGGCTTTTTAAAGCTATTTTTCATTTTAAGGTGGAGCTAAATATCTAGCCAAGTTAAAATCTATAGCTCCCAGAACTGCTAAAACATTTGTAAGTTTTAATAAAACTCAGCACGGCTGGCTTATTGCAGCTGTATGTCTAAAGCAAAGAGGCCCAGCACTGGATAAAACAATGCCCATGCTTTACTGTCTGAAGTAAGGTTTTTGCTCTTCTGTGTAACTCAGAGTAAAACCCAAAATGAACATGTTTGTCAAGTTTTTTTACACCTTCTTCTGATGATAACTCTTAATACTGTCAGTGCTTATCCTTTCTATACAGTTGCCTTTATAGTTAGATCACAGGGAAGCCTTTGTTCTAATCCACATGTTTCAGTGGCCACATGGATTCATCTCAATGATAAATACTTGAACGACATAGTTCAGCATTCCTTTGGGGTCAGCTGAGAGAGTGTGACTTGCTTCAACATTCAGGTCTCGCGGATCTGCAGGCACAGTGGGTTACCAACCCAGTGTATCGATTCCTGTGGAAGGAAACCTATGCTTGGGCATCTGTCCCAGACTTCATGCGTGCACTGTCTTGAGAGAGAAGTTCATACACTGGAGTTCACAACCTTTGCACATGAAGACCCAAATGTGTTTTTTTGAAAACAGAACAAATCCAAACAAAACTATAACCCCTGACTGTCCTCTGCTGACTTCTCATCAGGCTGCCAAGGCCAGAGTGGTTTGAAGAATTAAAAATCTATGGCACCATTGTGCTGTTTTCTCATGAAAACAACGAGGAGAATATGCTCATTAATCAGATGGCTCTGTCAATAATGAATCAAGATGAACGTGCTGGCTGAGAGATGTGTTACATAGGCAGTTTGTCAGGGAGCAAGGAAAGCAGTGAGAACCTTGCTAAAACACAGGATCTGGCATGCTGCTCTAAGGGCTTGAAAGTGATGAGAGCTTAGCAACAGGAGAAGAGGTTAGGATCTGCTTCCTACAGTCTAACTCTTGGTTGGCACCTTTCAGATGTCTTGTCTTAGGCTAGGCTAGACTAGTACTGGGCAGCTCTTCTGGTCTGGCAGTGATTTTTAGGTGCTAACTGACATGGGAGATCCTGGCATCTGCTCTTTGTTCTAGTGCTAGATCAGTGGCCAGTTTGTTAACTGGGAAATGCTGAACAGCCCAGCCATTTTAATAAAGGCTAGAGTCTTCTTTCCTCCTTTTAGGGTAGAGTGGAAAGTTCTTTTAGGCAGTGGTTCAATTTCTGTGGGAAACAGTGCCTTGTCACTGATTTAGCACAAAGAATAAAGATGATGCATGTTTTTAGGTGTCCCAGTAAGCCAAAAAACAAGGCCTGCTCCCTGAATCAGCTGACTTACTAGTGATAAGGGAATAAACTGAATGCCTGTTCCATGTAAGGGGCAAATTCAGGCAATTTACATCTCACACAGTGTTTGCAAATAAGGCTGTGAAACATCAGCACACAGTGGGAAATGAGCAGTTTCTCAGACTTTGACCTAATGGAAAGAGGGTCTAATAAACCATCTTCCCAGTCTTGTTAGCCATTGTCCCAAGGGTTGATGAAATGACTTCAGATAGATTATAAATTATTTTCTGTGTGGCATAAGGCCACTGTATGCCACAGTTGAGTCATATTTTAACCTGTGGGGGATAGCTCTACTACTGTATAAACCTTAGCTCTGGTCAATATAAATAAAGGAAAGGTTGGGAATAACATGCTAGAGATTCATGTGGGGTTTTTTTGTGTGTGTTCTAGAGCTCAGTAAAGCCTTAAGAGTATACTTGGTGCTGTGCCATACCATTCTTCATCTGGTCTTTTTTCTTAAATTAGTTCTCAAGTAGAAGTTAATTAGCCACCCAGAAACTCAAAGCTTCCTCCCCAGTGATGTGCTGTAGGCTTTCTATAAAGTTCTTTTCTGCATCAATCCCCTGCAGTATCCCTGCTTCTCCAAATCTTTGCAGCTGAAGTTTCCAGGAAAAGGTGGAACAACATTTGCCCATGGATGGGGAGACAAGGATTAAGGGGAAAGATCAAGAAGGGAGTTGGAGAGGACAGTTATGTATTAACTTTAGAAGCTGAAATCCTGTCTTTGTGCTGAAAGATTTTTGGTTTTTTTTCCACACTCCCTCACAAGGCAGGAATCACATGCTGTTTGTGAGCAATAGTGGGTCAGCATGGCATACAGAGCTTCCCTGCCTCTGTCCTCCTTTCAGCAGTGATAGCCTGAATTCTAAAATCCATATCCCAAATTACCTAGTTTTCAGGGTCATTGGATCCTGGGATTTTAATTTGTTCAAATGCAAGAGAAAGGATGAGCTGGGGAAGCTGAACCTAAACTATTCCAGGTTTTGTAGTGGTTCTGTCAGTATCCCTGCATAAGATGTGGACACACAGAAATTCAGGTGTTCTAGAGGAAAAAAAAGATTCTTTCTTATATGTAGGGGATTTTAGCATTTTTATATAGTGCTGCTTGATCCAGAGATATTCAGCATTTTCACAAAGATGATGGTGTGACTCTTACGGCTGAACAGCCTGGGATTTGGAGAGGGGAGGTGACTTGCCACAGTGTGTGAACTTGGCATGTGCCTTCTGAGATTACAAATCCTATGTATTTGTCTACTGGCCTACTCCTTGTTTTCTGTAGAACTATGTCCTGGGAAAGCATTAAGCAGGAAACTGGTCTGTTCCCAGTGTATGTGTGTGTATAGGAGTCTGCAATCTTGAACAATGTTCATGGCCAGAAGCAGCCAAGTCCTAAATTCTTCTGTCTCTTTCTGCAGCCTCTGATGAGTAGATACACCTATCGGCAGAAGAGAACTGGGCTGAAGGCAGCAGCACCAAGGTGTTTCTGCTCTCTATGAGTCAGGAAGTGTTGAATGCATGTACCTTTATGAAAGTGATGCACATTCCCATTGAGAGTTAACTCATCTCCAGATGGTGAAGAAACGCATCTAAGTAATTTAGGGGCCCTGAATGTCTCCTGAGGATTGAGACATAAAAGGAAGAATATCAATCTCTCTAGCAAGCTAACTCACAGGAGGAAAAAAAAAAAAGATTGTTTTCTAGAGATCTGTGTGCTTTTTTGTGTGGGAGGGAATGTGTGTTGCATTCTGACTTGTGTAAAAAGCATCTTATGGAGAAATGTTTTCAGCATTTACTTAAGCAAGGCTTTGTACTTTCTAGGGAAAACTGAATTTGATGTAGATTCTTTCTCTTACACTCAAAACCTGACCCTTCTAGCCACCACTCTCCGGCTAACAGTTTTGGGGGGAAACTGAAATTCTGTGAGGCCCTATATATGTATGGGGAAGGGACAGAGAATAGTTTTGAGTCCCAGGGAAGTAGTGCAGTAGGAATGTCTATCTTGCAATGGGAATAGTGGAAATAGACTATTCAATTTTCATCTGCCAAACAAGAGCTTTAACAGTAAAATATATTATCAAGCTATGGTTGTGCATATAAAAATGTTGCATTTGGAACTTGTGTAGCTTTGAACAGTTTGGCTGAAATAGTAGCATAAAGCACCTTAGGGGTGGGGCTGATGTTGATGGAAGGGGCCACCATCAAATGGTGCCAATCCAGGTGTGAATGTCAGAATCTGGCTCCTGTGACAGGAGGGCTGTTCACAATACTAGCACAGGCATTTGTAAAATGTCAATGGCCAAACACAGTCTGTGCCCCATTTTTTTGTCCTTGATGTGAAACAGCAGTTCAAAGAGAGTATGGTGTTCCAGCAGGCACTGCTTCCCCTTTACTGGGGTGACAGCCCACTTGGACAGGAAAGGACATTGAATGCTGGGAGCTTTGAACTCTGCACGTGATACCTGTCTGTAAAACATGCAGACAGCTGCATTATTCCGTGTCCTTGTGGTAATAAATCAGTCTGGGATCCCTGAACTGATCAGGGACCAGCTAGAGGAGGAGGCATTTACAATAACAAAGCTGATGTGGGTGAGCACAGAAGTAAAGGCATAAAGATGCAGGCAGTGCCTGGTGGAGCTCTAATGGTCTTATACTCCTGTCTGCAGTTTTATAGGTGGCAGCTGAATCAGAGATGGAAATGAAATAGTTTCATTTTCAAGTCCTTACACTTCAGTTTGCTATAAATTGTTCCAATCACTGCCAAATGATTGACAGTAAAGAGAGCTCCCTGGCTTTTTGCCTAGCCCATGAATATAATTTCAATCAGTGCTCACTGTAGACATCCTGGATGGACAGAATAGCATGTGTATATGGTTGCAAGGCAGGAGTGAAGTGAGCTGGAAGAGCCGTATATGGAGAACCAAGACTGGAAATAGAATAGGGCTGAGAGGATCTGGCAGAGCTTTGTATAGTCCTAGACCTGGAAGAGCTGTCTAGGACTTGCTGGGATGTGTCAGAAGTCCTGATCATGGGGGAGCTGCCTAGCAGCAATCTGCTGTGATCTGCCCCTGTCCCTGATGATCTGTTAGCTCACTGTATCACCTAATGTTAGTCCCTGTGCTTTGTCCTGGAGCAGGGCTCTGCAGCTGATGCTGCAGCTTATCTTACTGCCTCACCAATTGGGATTCTGTGCTTGCTAGAGTTCAAGGTTGGGCTATAAAAATCTCTTCCAGTGTGAAATCTGCCATAAAACTAGTTACATGCAAATGGATGTATTTACCAGGCTGCAGGGGGAAATGAGCTCAGCCATTGTTAAAGGAGAAAGTCTTGGTTTCTGACAGATTTTTTTGTTTGTTTTATTTTCGGTGTAACCTTAAAAAGTCTCCATATTTTTCTCATGCAGGCTGTCAGCATGCTTATTAGAAATTCTTCGTACCTAATGTGGTACACACCTTTGTGGTCTGCAGTGAATTGGAAAAAAACCCAGCAAAATGTCATCCATGAGACAGCACTGGTGCGTGAGAGGATTCAGACACGATCTTTGGCTGCTCAAAGGGTGTAGTTAACAACTTACAAAATCATCTGTGTACAGTAAGCCTTACCCATATTAACAAACCAGTGGGTTTGATTTATCTCCAGGAACCACGAGGGCTCAATTTTCTTTTGGCAATGATCCCTGTGCTGCTGCAACCACTTCAGGTACCTGGAAGATGACATAATTTTGTCGGATTGTCCATGATCTTTATTCCTTTTTTGACACCAGTCTTTGCTGGTGTCTCATTCAGAAATGAGCAGTTCCTTGAGGATGCTTTCTTTTCCAGAGACACATTCCTTCTCCTTATTCGTTGGTAGAGTCCTTGCATGAAACATTCAGTGGTTGTTGATAGCACTAATACTACCAGGAAGACACCAGATATAATCTGGACTGTGAACTTCATTAGCTTCTGTGAAGTGATCCTTACACACCATTGCTGATTTGGGGTCCTAATTTTTTTTTATTTAGGACTAGATTTAAGCCCATCAATGTTTTCTGTTTCCTGCTGAGATGGGGATAGTGTGTTTGACTTGTTCTCTGTGTTTTGTTCTGCATTTGTGAAGATGTTTTACAAGACCTAGCTTGGTTCCACTGTATTTACAAGCTCCTCTGTGCTGCAGCCAAACACTTCACAGTCCTTGAGGGATTATTTTGTGATTTAATACGGGTTCTCTATAAACAATAGAACACCTCCCCATCCCCCATGCTTTTTTGCTAATGCTATTGCCTTTCAGTGCCATAACCTTGAAAAAAGCTGACAACACAGCAGCAATACTACCTAGACAACTTATCTTCTGAGCACTTCAGCGTGGGCTGCTAGATCTGGGCTGGAGAAGTATTTATCCAGCTCTGTTTAGACAGGAGCAGTCTCTTGCATACAAGCTAGCAAGTCAGCACCCTTTACAGAATGGACTTTATCATCCTTTGTGTTTGTGGATGTTGTGAGCTGTTGTTTTACAGCAGCTGGGAGAAAGGCGTATCCCACTCTCTGTTCCAGTGAGAAACACAAGACAGAAGCTGATCTATCAGAGCCTGACTTCCCTGTATCTACAACATCTTTGTTTTTTCCCTGCTGCGATGATTTGCAAATTGTTACCTGTCTCTTGCAGGCAATGCCGAAGCCTGCACTGGATCATGTGATAAAAGACTATTGGGCACCTTCTGTCCCAGCAGAGTAAACTGAGATCATAACCTTTCAGGGATTAGGAATCCAATTGTCTGGAGAAACAGACACCAGATTGAAATATCCCTCCTAACCTCTTATTGCTTAGTATTCCAAACCTGTACCATATCCCTGCAATGGAAGTTTCTAAAGTCATCTAATAAAAAGATTAGAATTACCCTTAAATAGCTTCCATAAAGATTATTATTATCTAGTGATAATTCCATCTCTGAGCCTGTCTTGAGTGCTTTTTGGATCCAGATGAGCCAAAGAGAGCTGATGGCTTTAAAAGACTACACTTATTTACAGGCCCTCCTGGGTGAGGCAGAGAGCTTGTGGGACTAATTGTGCGTTTCAAATGCCTAGGAGGAGGCTTTCCTCTTTCCTCCCCCCTATTTCATGTGTGATTGATTTATGGAACTCACCACTGCATGACAGGACTGAGAACTATCTACAAGAACAAAACTGAAGATGGGGTTGCAGATGCAGATAAAAGGTAACTGTGTCATTATATTGATATTAGCAAGCATCTGATTAAGCACTTGCCTCACAAGGTTTAAAATGATTATTTGGTCAAGAAGAGGTTTGCTTTCACAGTTTAGCACAACAAAAGCATTCGGCACTCATCATTACCAACCTGTAATAGCCAGAGTGAACATCTTTTTCTGCAATGGATGAGAGACGATTTTGCTCTATGAATCCCCTTTTGACTGCATGTGAAGAACAGATGCCCTCAGTAAAGGGGAATTCAGAACTGTTGCTTGTCTACAGCAATCTACTTGCTTCTGTTTACAGAAAAAGTGCATGGCACTCTGGGTTTCCTGTATCTTGGGGGAGCTACAGATAGGTGAATGGGTAGATTTACACAGTATATAATCCGGTGGAGCAGTATGACATGGAACAAGCAAGAGAATACTTGAGAGATTGAGGGTGCAGGTAAGGGAATGAGAGTATAAGATGTGATCCAAAGGAGTCCCCATTTTATACAGAGGCCCAGTGAGGACTGTGTGGACTGAAAGCATATCTGTGTCATAACAGAGGGCTTGCATTTGCCAGACAGCAATTTAAGTACCTTATCTGTAGATTTCTGCAGAAAATTCTGTATGAGCCAGACATCCACTCCTGGTCAAAGAGATGATAATGAAGGAGATCAGGAAAGCTGAAGAGTGCAAAATTCCAGTGTGCCATGGGAATGTTTCCTTCTACTTGTTTGGTCTGACAGTGGGACAGACGTGATGGGAAACACAGGAACAGAACTGTGAGACACCAAGATTATTCCCTTCAGCACCACTGCTTGCGATTCCTCTCCATTTGCAGCCTTACAGAACCTGTTCTAGAGCTGAAAAGAGTTTTATGCTGTATTTACTGCTTTTCGTTTTGGTCTTACACATTTTTTTCCCAGGTTTTCACTTTCTTCTCTTAACCTGTTGAGTCAGATACTGCATGTCTTTCCCCTTGCTGAGGGACTGAAGGGCAGCACTCCCACTGCTGTCAGTGGAGAAAAGCAGCAAAGTCAGAACCATTTCAGGGGGAGTAATGGGGAGAATTGGGTTGAACTGTGGAGGTCCCTTGCAAACACTATACAGCTTCTATTAATTGCAAATGGAGCACCTCCAGGAAACAAACACATTATGAATTTTTTTCTTTTAGAGAGTGACACAGAGGTGTGCATTTATTTTGTTTGCTGGATGGAAAATATTAGTGCAACAGGTGGTAATGGGCTGTTCCTTAACCTGCCCACAGCTTATTCTCTGTGAGACAGTGGTACATAGTGGGAAGTTTCCCATCAGAGGAGTTAAGAACATACATAGTTTGTTCTTGTCTGGATTTCGAGCACAGAGGTCACTATGGCCATTGTTTTTTATTATTTTAATGTATGTTGAAGTCTACAAATAAATGCTGGAACCCAGGTGGAACAGATGAGATGTGACTAAGTTCTTGGATGATTGATAATGAGTAGGGACTGGAAAATCAATTGTGTTAATTCCTGGCTTGTCACTGGGACGGAGAATTAATGAGAAAATCCGTCTAACTTAATGGTATTTACACATTATACAGACTGTGATAAAATTGTCTTCAGGCGCTGCTTGGCATCACAATTATGGGATTATTGTAGATCCAGAGTCAGGAACAGAAATCCACAAGCACAAAAACTCCCTTCGCAAACAGCAAACAAGTGATGACACGGACCAGCTAGGAGGGCTGAAGAGAAAACAGACAGGCATCGTTTTTTGCTTCGTGTACTGCATGCTTAGGAACTTATTGGAGGGATTGTGACATTGGTGTGTGATGATTCATATTGTGTGTGGTGCCGCGCTTGTGATAAACACCATGCCCCGTGGGAATCCTTCTGTCGTGGTTTAACCCTGGCCAGCAACTAAGCACCACGCAGCCGCTCACTCACCTCCCTCACAGTGGGATGGGGGAGAGAATCAGAAGGATAAAAGTGAGAAAAACTCGTAGGCTGAGATAAAGACAGTTTAATAGGTAAAGCAAAAGTCGCGCATGCAGGCAGAACAAAACAAGGAATTCATTCATCACATCCCATCAGCAGGCAGGTGTTCAGCCATCTCCAGGAAAGCAGGGCTCCGTCACATGTAATGGTTATTTGGGAAGACAAATGCCATAACTCGAAACACCCCCCCTTTCCTTCTTCCCCCAGCTTTATATGCTGATCATGATGTCATATGGTCTGGAATATCCCTTGGGTCAGTTGGGGTCAGCTGTCCCAGCTGTGTCCCCTCCCGACTTCTTGTGCACCCCCAGCCTACTCGCTGCTGGGGTGATGCAAGGAACAGAAAAGGCCTTGGCTCTGTGTAAGCACTGCTCAGCAGTAATGAATACATCTTGACTTTATCAACACTTTTCAGCACAAATCTAAAACATAGCCCCCTACTAGCTACTATGAAGAAAATTAACTCTATCCCAGCCAAAACCAGTACACCTTCCCTCCAGGGGTCTTAAAGCACTTTGTAGACAGCAGGGAGGCTGCTCATCTCCCAGTGCAGTGGATTCTAAGTAGCTGTTTAAAACATTTGAAAGACTTGAGTCCCCATCTTCCTCTGAGTTAGGGAGTGGTCTGCAGTTACGCTTGCTGAGCACGAAGTTTGTGCCAGACCAGCAGTAGTATTATGGCACTGAGGGTGAACCAGTGGTGCTAGCTTCACTACACTGACCTGCCGAAAAAGTCAGGTAGGAAAGCAGCAGATGGCCGTCAGACTGCTGCAGAAATTTGTGAAGCTGTCAGCAACTGCTCTGCAGAACAGAGCGCTCAGGTACCTGCTTGAATGAGTGGGGAATGCAGGTCTTGATCATGACTGACAGAAAAGCGAATCCATCTCCCCAGCTGCCTCCTGTCCACCAGGAGTTAATCCAGCTGAGACAGCATTGGTATAATTGATGGTGTATTACTGAATAAGTCATCCATAAACCTTGTGTACTCATAACACCTGCAGCCCTCTTGCTTTTCTTGTCAGCCTCCCTCTCCTTGCTGTTGTGCTTTATATGCCTTCCCATCCTCCAATCTACATTTAAGTATGCTGAGTGCTTAAAATCCCAGCAGCTCCCAGGGCTGTCGAAAGGGGAATAAAGGGAGATGCTATATAGTGACACTAAATTTGTTTTGTGTTTTCTGTCTAAAGATTTGTTGCAGGTTCTTTTCTTTCCATCTCAGTGTGTCAAGGTTTTAGTTGTGTTGGAAAGTTTTGGAAGAGAATGATTAAAAGTTCCCCCTTCTGACAGGCAGACAACTAGAGGGATGAGAGTCAGAGGAATAGACCAGACCTCAAATGCCCCCAGGGCTGAACTCTGCTGGTTCTTAAGCTGCCTGGATAGCCTCTGTGTAGCTGCCTCTGTAGCCTAGAGGTCCCAGTTTGCAAATCTAAATAATTTTAGGAGAATTCCTACAGAGCAAGTCCTGGTTATGTCCTCTAGGTTGTGTTATCCTTGTGTTTCTACAAGGGTCCTTAAACTTTCAGTGCCTTTCTTTGTATTAGCCAGATCCTATTGCTAGCAAGAGATGTAAGGAGCATCTTTCTGCTACAGTCTGCTTAGCAAGAAAGGAACCCAGAAAAGAAACCACAGTTTCCAGACTGCTCCAGCAAAGATTCCCAGGTTGTCTTCTCTATTTGCAGGCTTTGAAATTACAGCTGGGTTGGATGCACTATGAGACTTGTCTGATAGTGGTTGTTTCAGAGACCACATGCCAGAGGTATCCAATATGCTGATGGGCAATGAGCAGAGACAGGCTTTCCAAAGCTTTACTGTGCATAATCTGCTATGAAAGAAGAAAATAACATCCTGAATAAAACAATGTGGGACATACCTTTCTGAGGTATAATGGAGTGATCTTTGTCAAGATTCAGATTTAATGGAATTTTTTCACAGGTGCTCAGTAAAATCCTAGACTTAGGCAGAGACAACCTATGCTATGACTATGTTTAAATGCTGGAAAGGAAATACCACTGTGCCATGAAGAAAAGCAGCTGAGAGCTCCCAACTTTGACCTCTGTTTCATGTGTAGGTGTATTTCTTTCTCTGTATGTTGCCTAAGTGGGAGGAATCGATAACACTCTAAAAACAGTATTTCTAGGGTGTGACTGTGTTATGTCTGGCAAGAGAGGTAAAATTCCGTTCTTCCGGCTCTTAAGACATCCAAGAGAATCTCTCTTAAGTGCCAGTATAAATGCACTTGTAATACATGGGTTGACTAGTTCTGATTCCCTCCACTGGAGAATAACGGCTTGCCTGCAGCCTCTCAGCTTTACTGCACATCTCCACTCAGCCAGTGGAGAAATTTGGGAGCAGTGTGCTGAAGCAGCCTGCTCAGGGCCACACAGTGGATTGGTGGTGTCGAAGATGTAAGAACCAGGAAGTGAAACTATTTGCTAGTCCTTTACTTTTTTTGTTTGTTGTTCATTTCATGGAGGAGGTAAGATGGGCTTAGAGGTAAGGAGAGCAATAAAGGATTATCCTTTGCCAAAATGCACTGAGAAATCTCTAAGCCCGAAGGAGTTTGCCACTACACTGTTCCTGTTCCTTTGAACTCCTCACAAAGGAAGCAGCTGTTCAGAGTTGCTTTGGACATGTGTCCAGGGTGATTTGGACTTAAGGAAGGCATGTTGTTTCCCCTTCTGAATGTAATTGAATTCAACCCTGACAAAGCCAAATGAGGTGGCCACTGTGGCTGCCAACTGTAATTAAGAACAGAATGCTCTCTGAGTAAAAAGGAAGTGAAATCCCAAGCGTTCTTAATTCTCATGATTTCTGACAAGTTTGTGGAAAGCTGGCTCCTTAATCCCCAGGCTATGTTCTGCTTGGAGTCCCTCTGCTTTCATGAACTCCTGCTATGCCTGTGTCACACGAACATCAGACAGGAAGATCAATGAACAGATTGTGCAGTGCCTACATGCTCTGATATACAGATGTGCCATCTCACAGTGCATAAATACACATTTGGATGGCCCCAAACTGGATCACTTGGGTGCAGAGAAGACAGGAATTGTGAGGCTGTGGTGTCAATCCATAATGATGCATGGTCTGCTTGGCTGATGCTCTGAATGTTGCTACCACCAGTAAAAGCTACACTGATACATTGTGAGAGAGGATTCTCAGCACTGAGAGCCTCAAACAGTAAAATTTGGTGCAAGTCTATGCCCACTGGAGTGATCTGTCCTGGGAAGAGGGGCAAAGTGTTTCTGAGGGAGAAGAACGCTTGCTTCGTACTGAGTTTTATATTTGAGATGCAATTTATAGAAGCAGCTAGTGGTTAAGGCATTAGTCTGCAGCTTGCAGGCTCACGTTAAATTCTTTGCTTCAGGTTTTGTGTCTGATAGTGGATCGGATGCTTCCCTTTCCTGGTCTCAGTGCTTCATCTGTAAAATAGGGATAATCGTTCTCATCTTGCCAGAGCATTGTTATGACACATCTGTTAAGACTCTGAGGTACATAGATACTGTTGTGATAAAAGCTTTGTCAGTAATTAAGATGGAAATTTAGATGTTTTTCTAGGTGATCTCCCCAGGCCTGGTTCTGGGGAAGGGCTTGCTGACAAGAGGCTGAATCAGGACTTCCTTTCTTTTGTTCTGCTCTTGTCTACAGAGGAATTTTACCTCCTTCTGTTTTGGGCTTAATCACTAGAAACTCTGCAGTGCATGATAAGACTGTGAAGAAAAAAAGATTAAAAAGCAAAAGGATTAAAATCTAAAGGGCTCATCCACTGTGCACTCTGGAGAATCTGCTCAAGCTGAAGCCTCTTGGAGAAGCTGCATATATCTCTATATTAGTTCTGACAAGAAGAATGTCTCTGTGTCTCTGTTATTAAGACTGAACAGCTGTGTTACTGGACCTTGGACAGCTCTTAGGCATCAGTTTCTTCAGACCATAGATTGGAGGGGACCTGGAAGATATGGCACGGAGAGCTGGAAGCTTAAACTGGAAAATCTAGGGCCTGGGTAACATAGTATATTTGATGGGGTTAACTTTGTTTTCTTTCCTGGGGAAACCATGACAAAAGTTTCTCTGACTTGTTTGGTTTCTTTTGAAAATATCTTAAACATTGTGGATTGATCATGAGCATGTCTTGTGGCTGAATGCAGGCAGCTATATCCTTCTTATGCCAGCTCACCTTTGGGAAGTGAGTAGGACTTTAGACCAAGCACTAGGTCTCAGCTCTGAGAGTCTGCAGAAGAGGGGAACCTGTGATCTGCCATGGATGCAGTTTGTGGCTTATCCACAGTCATTGAGTGATTTCCTTGAAATTAATGGTATGAATTGCTTAGGAATTGAGAATGAGTGGTGGCAGGGGCAAAGGAAAGCATGGAAATAGGTCCGTGAGGAGAACCGTGTCTTGGGGAATAGTCAACAAAATAAAAATCTCAGCATTTTTTTTCTGCACAAGACTTATACTTGGATGGGTCCTCAGAGGCCTTTGAAGACTTTTATTTGGCAGAGCTGAATGCTGGCAGTGTATCAGTATGTCATTTGCAGTGATAATAGTCCTGAATTTACTTTCAGGAAAAGCTAACTTTGCTTAATTCTTTAAGGGCTGGAGTACTTGTAGAGATTCATTATCTGGTTTCAGAGGCTCCTCTCATCTAACTCCACTCCTGTCTTAACAGGGGATTAATGTGTCGTCTGCCTGGCTTCTAAGTTATGATGGGAGAGTGCAAAATGATGGATTTGATGGAGTAGCAAAACTTGATGTTCATCTTAGGGAAGCAGATATTAAAATACTTGAACAAAAAAGAATCTCTGTATGCTTCAAAAGCCTGAAATGGCTGAGGGGCTGATGAGATGTAACAATAGGAAAAGGGGGAAGGTTTATTAGCAATATCCCAGGAACTCAGAGTAGCTGAATAACTCATAAATCTTTCATGAATTTTACAAAAATGAGGGATGAAATCCTAAACACTGTAGATAGATATATACAGAGATATAGATATATTTCTTTTGCCTGAGAATATCTTGGTAAATTACTATATTTTGAAATTAAGGAACTATCTGGTTTGGGTTTATATTATTTTTCTGCAGTCTGAGAATCTATTGAACACTTTGTCTTAGGGTATTGTGGTCTGCCTCGATAGAGGGAATGGGGAGGGAGAACATTTTAAATATTAAACAACAGATTTGACTGTGAAATTGTTACTCCAAAGCAGGAATGGGATAAAGCAGGTAAACAAGATTGCACTCCGATTTATTGTGGAATCTCTGCAATTTCAGCTTGCAGTAAATAATCTGATTTGTGGCCCTTATTCCCTGCTGATGGCCCAGTAAAATGTCTCCAGGAAACCAAATTTGCCAGTCTGCCAAAGAGGGAGAGACCTAGGGAGAGCAGCTGGAGGATGCATAATGTGCATTTCTCTTTGTATCTGCATTCTTATATTACAGTTGTCATTGTAAAGGGGTGTGAGCCAGATCTCACTGAAGTCTATGCTCAGAATGGAGTCCTTCTGATGGATTGGGACCTGGCCAACAGCCTTAGGCAGCCACTCTGTGCCCAGGAACACTGAGACATGGCACAGCCCATTTTATGTTGCATGACTTACACTCTGTGGCACTAACAGGGGATTAGACAGGAGGAAAAGCTCACTCTTCCCCAAAAATCCACCCAGAAGGTTCAAAAAGAGGGGAGAGGCAACAAGCATTACAGGATAACTCAATGGAAACTGCAGGCTGAGGGTTTAGTGGAGAAGGGCCATTGAGGAAAGGAGGCAATTTGGAGATTTGCAGGCTTACAAGAAAGTTCTGTCTTATTCCAAGTAGCTGTATTTCATCTCCTGCTGGGAATCTAATCCTCCTTGATCTTCAGAGCTTTGCCTGTGATTCCAAAAGTGTGTCAGCCTCAATGCCAGCTTGTTAGTAGTGTGTGGGGGCAAGAGGTCAAAAATCAGAATTAAATATGATACAGCAGCAAATGCTTTCAGAGCAGGCAATGAGAGAGAAATATGCTGGGGACTTCCTTGGCCTTGTGTCCAGAGATGCTGTGCCTGGAATTGGAAAGATCTGGGGATCCATATAAAGGATCCTCATTCCCTTCCCTAGCCTCCATACCATTTCTATGTCTGTTCCCTCCATAAATAGTACCTCAAGACCCATCCATCTTCACTGTCTCTAAAATACAGTGAAGTTTAGTAGTTGGTGTGGGTATTTGAAAGCCCAAGTAGTAAAATCCTGTGTACATTTCTTCTGCAGGTAATGTTTTCCTCTCTGCTTGGAGCCTCAGGTTCTCCAGTTGCTCTACAGAGTGCTATACGCAGACTGCACTGTGAGAGCTCTGGAGGCTAAGAAAGCACTTAGCATCCTTCTACTGTGAAACTTTTTGGGCACATCTGGTTAGAAGAATGAAGATACTTTGCAGTACACTTGATAGAACCTCTGGGAGGAGAAAACTCACAGCTGAAGAAACTTGTCTTTGATTGCGAAAACTGGCTTTCTCTGCTTCTGTGCAGGCACGCAGCTACATGCTGCATTGACCCTGCAGAGAAATGGGATGGCACCCGCAACAGTTTGAGAGCTCCCACCAAATCCTAGTTTCACTGGAATTGTCCTCTCACCCATGATGCTGTGCTTTGCACATCAGTGTTACATGCAGTTATGAAGGCAGCCAGATATGTGGGGAAAAAACTGCTTTATTCTTCCCTGACATCTTTTTATTGGCCTCTTTTGCTCAATTTTAACAAGTGGTGATGGAAAGCTTTACGCTGGCAGCATAGGAAGCCCAAGTGCTCTGCTGCTACAGAAGATGGTTAGAAATAACACTGTTTCCCTCAGGCTGCGCAGTCAGTATGGTTCAACCAAATACGCAAGCACCATTCTGCAACACCAGGAATCCAGCCCATTCAGTGTGTGACTACTGAAAAGGCACTGCTAAAAAATGCTTAGCTACTGACAGCTATAGTAGGAAACTGGGGTGGGAGATCTGTCTTATTGCAGAGAATTGCCAGGATCTGTCTGTGATGAATATAAAGGCAGTCCTCTGAAGCTACTGGGCTATGTTTCATTTTCCTCTAGCTTTCTACCTAGCTTCCCAGCTGATTTCACTGCCTATGCCACACAGCAACTCTTAGACGTTGATTGGCTGTAGTTACTGACGTCTTCAGAGAAATTCCAACAGGCAGAAAGGCTTTTTATTCCAGTGCTGTTCAATCCCAGACCCCTTGTGTCCAGCACAAAACACCTTGCATGCAGTGTCAAGATTGGCTGGAGATAAGGCTTCAATTACATCACTAGATGGAGCTCACAACATAAGAAATACTTGACTTACAAGAGCCAAATGCTGTCTTATTGACTAAACTGGCTGGTTTAGAAGCAGCTGATGTGGGAGGAGTGGCAAACTAACCTGGGGGAAGTTAATGGAAGGGGGGTGCTAGAGAATGGGGGATGAAGAAGCATGAAGTTAAAAGCTGTTGCTTTGGGGTGCAGATTTAAGCTGCAGTTCGGTGAGACACATTGTTCTTTGAGGATCTGCTGCATCCCATATTTGTGGATAGTTTGGGCACCTCTCCTAAGAGCATGTTGCGGAAATATGACTGGTAAGGACAATTACTGCAGGATGATGGCATCTTACCAAGCACAGGTGTATGTGGGCACGTTGTCTCTACAGGCACATACACATCACAGAATAAAAGGACAAATAGTCATCTGTTTGCATGAGTTTGCTTCAGCCTTTCTCACACTCCAGGCAAGTTGTCTCACTGACATCACTGGGAGGAGCATACTTTGGTATGACCGAGGCGTCCAGACTGATTCCCTTGTGTTCACTTTCTATAACATTCATACTATCCAATCATACTAGGCAGGAGGGAAGGAAATTTTAAGTTCCATTTCTGTCAGCATCAACATCAGAATCAATCAAGGAACTCATCGTTTGTCAAATTGTGGAGCAAAAATAATTCCAAATTACAATTGTAACTAAGCAACCTAGCCTAACTAGTGAGTGGTATGGAAAATGAAATTAGTGAAACATTTTGGTAACTGATTTCAAGTAACATATCTTTTAGGTAAAAAAAAATATAAAAAAATCCCTCTTTCCAGAGACATTTTGCAAAAGAAGGAGGCAAAACTTGAGAAAGTTATTTGTTGTGATTTACCTGGCTAGTAAGCTCTTTGGGGCAGGGATCATCAGGAGTCTTTTTTTCTGTGGTTATATTGCACCTAGCACATGGGATACGCTCTGCCACTTGTGACCTACGCATATAACTAAGTTCAAACAAATAAAAGTGGACTACAACTAGATTAAGGTACTTCATAAATAGGTTGTAAAGGTTCAAGACATTTCCAGTGCCTGAGTATTACATGTTAGGGGTTGATGTAAGGCACCTGCATCACAATAAATGTTTATCAAAATCTGCCACTCATTTATTAATGGATAGATCTTTAATGTTTGGTAACCATATTATTAATGCAGTTCCAATATAGACAGTGGTGAAACGTTGATGAGACCAGCACCAGGGCAATTGTGCCAAAACTCAGCATCCTGATGGACTACACATGCAACCCAGCCCGTCCGTGGGGTACATGACTGGAGTTGTCTTCACGCTTAAATGATATTGGCTTTTCTAGGTATAAATCAAGAAGGAAACCTTGTGGGCCAAAATCTTTTCTGCCATGCTTTAACTGGCTCAAGCAGAATCATACTAAGGATGAATTTGTTCTCTTTTGCTATCTCTCAGCATCCCTGGGGCTTTAAATCCAGCACAGGAGAGATGGTATCTCTTGCTGCCCTCATATCTCTTTGAAGTTGGAGTCCTTCTTAAGCCTTGGGCATTAACATACTCCTCCGAAGCCAGCCAGTGACAACGGCAGCATGTAGTGGCTGTAGTATCATTCTTTAGTTTCTTAATAGCACAGTATAATGACTAGCTCTGTTACCATATCACTGACACAGAGCATTACTAATTATGATGATTAATGGGTTTAATTTACTTAGAAAGAATAATGTGCAATAATTCCACTGTCAAAGCTGAAAATCTGGAGTTCCGGCTTCAGATCCTGTCAGCACTGTTGTTACAAACCCTTTTGTGTTGGAGAAAAGTCATTGAGAGATGTTATTTCCCATATGTTTTAGAATCCAAGCTGCCTTGGGAATTTTCCTATCCACTGATAAGGCTGCTTTGCCACCAAAAAGGCTCTTAAGAGAAATTCTGCCTTACTTTTTCTTTTCTGTGCTTAAAGTTTTCTTTAATGATGCTTTTATAAACAATAAGAAATATTTATTACCTGTTGTGTGGAAGTAAAGGAGTCTGCTGTTTTTTTGTAGTGGTAGATGAGAGATAGCTCTTGGTGGTAAAGAATATGAATGGTATTATTTCATTTGAGGCTGCTGGCTGGATAGGCTCTATAGTGCTGTGTTTTCTAGCTCCCAGGCTAACTGGTACTGCCTATTGCAGGTCTGCCTGTCTCCCAAGCTCGAAGGAACAATATTGGAAGGGATTGCTTACATCAGGGTAGTTTCATGCTATTCCTGTCGATGTACAATTTGAAAAAATCATTACAATTTTTTGTAGCGTCAAAGCCTCTAAAGATGATTGGCGCCCCAGTTGAGCTGATTCAAAGGTGGTATAGCCCCTGCATGCCCCATATCTCTCCAGGACAACCTGGCTGCTTTTCCAATTTCTTCCCACTACCCAGGTTTGTCTGAGTGTGACTTCTATGCACCAGACAGCTAAGTTTCTTAGATCAGCAAGATCACTTCTGTGCTCTGTAAGCAAGGCAGAAGAGGTCAAATACAATGCACCATTGTCTGTGATTCAGGAATCTTTATGGCTTTAATTGTTGATTTAATTATCTCTTCCTGTAGGCAAGAAACATTCCCCGGAGGTAAAATAATAAAAAAATCCACATTTCCTCTCCCAGCTGTCATTCTGAGATCTAGGGACTCTGTGCTTACAGCAGCTATAAATAAACTGTGCTTAAGCCCTAGTGACTATTATGATTCTAGTGAGTCACCCAATTGACACAGCTTTAATCTGTGTATCTCTGCCTCTTCTCATTACTTATCTAGTATCGCATTTTGTTGTGATCTATGCTCATGTCAGTACTTTGCATCAGGGTCTGTGTCTGGCAAAGAAATAGCTCACATGCCCATAGCACTGTCTGTTAAGCCTTAATGCTGCGGAAGCATTAACAAATTAATTGCTCTGTGATTGAGGGGAAACTGAGGCGGGGAAAGGTCAGCCAAGGCTTCCCAAGTGATTATTGACAGTCAGGAATAGCAGGATGTAGCTATGCCCCCTTAGCCATTGAATGCTGCTTTCTAACTTAAATCTTGTCTAATCTGTGGTGCACATGGCATAGGTGTTCGACCTTTCTTCCAAAATCTCCTGTTAAGCTGCTGGCTGGAGCAGTTGCCCTTTAATATTGATGCACATGAAGGTCACAGTTGCTTGCTCATGATCCTTGATAGGAAGATGATATTTTTCAGGTACACTAGAGGAAGGAAATCGGAGTTATTTACAATATTTAGCAAAGAGTTGTCAGAAATCTGTGATTTTTCCAGCCAAACCCAAGTCTCATTGGAGCCTGTACTTAGATTTTTCTGGCTTCAATGAGAGTTGTATGAAGCTATTATGCTGCCAGCCACTGGTGTGGCGAGGTGCTTAATGCATTTAAATAGGATATGTTTCTCCCTGTTTCCTGCCAGTGGTCCTGTCAGTGGACCCGTATCAGAGGTTTATGGAGGTGGAGGTTGCATATCAGTAATGAGCAAAAAGGTGTCTGATGTACTCTGCAAGGCACCTGGAGAGTCTGTGCTTTTGGAGAATAGCCTTGTAGAAAGAAAGGATATTGCTCCAGTTATGAATATCCTAAGAATTGTGACCCGGGCAGCCTGCCTTGTCCTTGCTGAGCCATTCAAAGCCAGCATGTTGTGCTGCTGGGGCACCCCAGGAAGAGTACTTCGGTGCAGAGCCTTTGCTGTGTGCCCTCTTCTATACCAGCCTGCACTGTGTGCTGCTGGGCTTACATACCCAATGAACTGTCAGCTTGCCAGAAAGCTTGTTTAATTCTTCAGCTGCCTCTTTGGCTGCTGGCTCTAACCATAAAAAAGGGAATCTGAAACCACCCACCGGCCACTGCCACAGGGAACTCTAGCAGTCTGTCTCTCACCTTATGCACTTTCCATCTTTTCCTCTATTTTCTATCCTTGCTTTTGAGTGGGCTCTTTGCTACTAGTGTGTGCAGTAGAGGAGACTGTGCAAGATCCTCACTGAACCTTGTGCTTAGCCCACAGTTTTAAACTGTTTATTCCATCACTGTCCCTTCTCTCCCTCATAAATCCAAGTCAGATAAATCTAAGAGCCTGCCACTGACTACTGTTGTCTGCTTTGTCTCCAAGAGTTTATCTGTCATAGAGCTCAGATGTGGCCTCCACTCCACTCTTGAGCTGGCAGAGCATTGGATTAGGCATTAGGGAGAGCAGGTTTCTGTGCACTTCAGGAAGTGACTGGTGAGACAGAGGGCAACTCCTGTGTCTCCGCTTCTCATTTGCAAAATAGGACAAGCCTTCTTTCCTCCCCATTTTTTCTCTATTTTTAGATAAAGTCTCTGAGGTGTTGATATAGAACAAACACACAGTGCAGAGGGGCCCTAAAGATTTCATTTGAGATATTTAAGAATGCTGTAATATCCAAGGGGATATTTTGGGGCAGAAAAGAGTTTGATGTTGAACTGTATGTGATTCCTTACTGGCACAGCTCTTATTCAAGTATCCGTTAAATCTGTCTCCCCTCAAATGAAGCAGCATCTTCAGTATCCATTCCCTCTTGCTCCACTGAAACAGTTAATAGGTAATGTTCTTGTTTGTAGTCCCGCCAGGAGTTTTTTAATTACCTGTATGGTTTTATTACATAATGGCAATGTTTGCTCCATTAAGCTATTGGCATCTTTGCAGGAAGCAAGCAAACCTGCTGACATCCATCAAGTTGAGTAATTACAGAGAGTTTGTTTACTTTTTTCAGTTTTCCTGATCAATACTGGCACTGGCTCTGCAGCTTGGGCTCTGAGCCTGGCTGCTCATGCAGCCGGTGCTTATCCTGCTGCCTTAGCAGTCAGCTAGTTGGGAGGTGATGAGGGCTTGATAGTTGTGAAAGAAAAGGAAAGGGACAGACAAATGCTATAGTATCATTCCTAAGAGCCTAGGCACAGGCAATGCCCAAATTTTGCCCTGATCTCTTCCTGTAGTATTTTACAGCTAGTGGAATCTAGACTTTTGTACCATAGGTGTTTTTTACAGGGAGTTGGGAAGTGCCTTTGGCTGGTTGTGTTTAGGCAGGCTGGGTATCTATTCTATGGAGCCTTCTGGGTTAAACATCTGTTCCATGTGCATCCCCTCTTGTAGGAGGCCAGGTCCACTGACCCAGCTCCTGCCTTTCAGGCCTACATTAAGAGAGCCCAAGTGTATTCCCCTTCATAGCCTCATTCTTATGTGCTCAATTGTCCAAATAAGGTGTGAAATGCTACCTAGCAGAAGGGAGCTAGCAGTAAGATAAAGTGCAAAGTGGGAACAGCCTAACCCAAGGCACAGATGCAATGTCACTCTCTCTATCTTTCAGTCGTTGCTGTGTATTGGTGGGGAATTGTGCCAGCCAGTCATATTTAGAAGTGAAATACTTCAGTGACAGACCAAACACACCCTTAGTAGTGGAAGAAATAGACATCATCATGGTAGAAGTAGCATCTTGTGCGTAAGCCCTCCTTTCATGGCTTGTTTATACAAATGCTCTGGAGTGGGTCACTGCTAGCTTGTGGAGACCAGGAAAGGAAGAAGACCCTATTCAGCAGAAGAGGGAAGAAGTTAAGGGACAGCAGGAGGTTCTGACTCCTCTTCTGGTGAGGGCAGAAGGGGAAAGAAAGGACAAGACATTGAACTAAGTGGTTTCCATCCTGAACAGAAACACCTTCTGTGTACAGAGACAGAACCTCTTCCATCTGTGTTAGAAATTAACTGGCAGGGCTTGGTAACGTGTAACGATTGTGTGGCCTGACCTGCATCAAGTGGAATGTGTTAGGCATTGTGGGGAGAGTGCAATGTCATCACTATTTGACCAGTGAGATGTCATATAGCCTCGTGCAGTGATTCTCCTGGAGAGAAATTAAGGTGCAGTGAGGTCTGAGGGGAGGTAAGGAGACTGAGCAAGGATGGCAGAGGAGCAGGATAATTCATATAAATGGCAGTGCTTTAACACTACTCTCCAAGACATGATGAGTCCGAATGCCCTAATACAAGGACATGTCTGTGGAGATAACTATGAATGGGGCAGCCATAGAAGAGTAGAGGAAAAGCCACATACTCTCCCACTCAGTCCCTGTCACCTTTCCTCCCCACAATGAGAGCCTATGGGAAGTGGAACAGGGCCTTATGTTTTGGCATTCTGTTGATCTGAAAACTGCTGTGTCTTGGAAAGTCAGAGCAAAGGTTCATAATTGAATCTAGCAGGCACAGGAACTCAGCTTGGGGGCTGATTGGTATTCAGCTCTGGTGCAAAGTGCTTAAGAAAAAACTTATTAATTTCCCCTTCCACAAAGAGCAGGAGTGCGACAGTAATCACAGTATCAAGTCATAATAATAAAAAAAACTCCATTGAAAATAGCTGTTAAGACTCTGGAGAGTTCAGCAGGGGAAGATTGTATTAAGATAAAGTAGATTATAACACCGGTGGACATTAAAGGTTGTCATTGTATGGTAAATCACATCAGGAAGTCACAAAAGCTGCTCTTTACACAGTCATGGATAGAATACTCTGATATAGCACCTGATTTATTCTCTGCCCCTGTTACACCATCCCTGGCAAACTTGTAGGTAGAAAGAGGAGAGGAGGAAGGGAGAGACTTGCCAGCTAGATTGGATTTCTGAGCTGTGGTTTTGGGGAAGGTGGGTGGGGCCAGGCACATTTGTCCATTCCCCTTCTGTGAGGTGCTGGGGCTCTGCATCCTTACTGCAATGTAAAGGCATGGACTGAAGCTTTCCCCCAAACACTTCTCTCCTGTGGAGCAGCAGCAGTGATCTGAGTAGGATACACATGGTTCTAGTGCTGTATGTCCCACAGGGAGCATCCTGTGCTTCCCTTGATGATGGAGGCTGCCAGCTGTGCTCCCCCACTATTCAGACTGTCTCATTGCCACCACAGAGGCAGCAGCCCACCGGCAGTCCCCAGTCCCCAGTATGTGCATGCCCAGCCTCGAACATACCCCAACCCAATCCCTAGCATCCCCAAATTGTCCCAAGCACACCTACGTGCCTTTCAGCTGTCCAAACCCTTTTGAAACCTGCCCTCTCCGTTCTCTGCCCATACTAAATTGCCAGAATCTCTTTACTCCTTGCTTAACACTAACAACCCAGGAACAATACAAGAACACATTTAAACCTGCCAGGCATTTCTTGGTGGGTCTTTACACATCACATAGCTTGAGCAAAGCCCTTTCACTGTTGGAAGTGTGAATGTTGGTAAGTGGGCAAGACAAGGGCTACCGGCTCCCTCCTCCCTGGCCAATGCTCTGTGTGCATCTTCCCAGGAGTCTGACCCAATTCTGTCTCAGATATGGATTAAACTAATGCCTAAAATCACCCCCCTTCCCATTTTGCAGCTGAATGCTTTCAAACTCCTGCCTGTCATAGTCCTGTGTCCTTGACAGATAGTCACTTTGTATTCTGCCCCAGATCTAATGGTAATGTTTTACCAGATAGTCATACCAGCAAGGGCTGTGAAAAAACCTGAATGGACAGGGCTCTGCGAAGGTCTTTGTCCCCCCACCCCATGCTTTTCTTCTATACAGGTACTACTGACACCTGCAAAAGAGTCTTTGCTAGTGCAGCCTGTGTTGCTTTTGCAGGTGGTTTAACTGTAGCAGCACTGAATTCCTTCCAGTGGTCAGAGCAAGTACTGTACCCTCCAGGAGCTGTTGCAAAGGTTGGAGCACTGTCATCTTCCTTGCATACTGAAGGTGACCTGCTCTGTCACCGTCAGAAGTGTCCTGGAGATGCAACAGTTGCCCTGTTAAACTCCATAACTGACAGCAAGGTCTGTTAGAGTCTCTGGACTGGTCCTTAGGTGAAGCCCAGCATGACAGACCGCTTTTTTTGGGTGCAGTTATATTCAAAACTTTTCCCAAAACACCAAACTTTTCCCAAAACACCATTTTTTTCAACTTGCTTTTTCAGATCAAGCAAACACTGTTTTCACACTTCTCCCTCCAAACATTGTTTGGAGTGGAAAGCTGTATGGAAGCAGTATCTTTCCACCTTTTCCTAGGGAAATGTTGTAGTGCTGTTTGAGCCATTGAGAAGAGCATGGACATAAAGGTCTTGCTAAACTTGCACAAATGTCTCTTGCACAAAAGTGCTTCTTCAACTAAAATGTATGCTTTTTTCCTGTCTTTGACACCCTGATGTCTCTAGTTCTGGGTAAAGAGTCAGTATGCTGGTTTCATTAGTGCTTCTGAGTTTTATGATCCTGAGAAGTGAGGAGAAGGCATATTAAGTATAATAGGATTTTGCTGAAATGAATGTTAGCTTGCGTAGATTAACTTAGTAAATTGTTTCACCACCTAATATGCACATTTAGGAACAATTTTAGAGTGTGAAAACATTTAAAAGGAATGCTAATTTCAAGCTGAGGGAAGTATGTTTGTGTAGAGAATAAGAAAGCCAGGACTGGCCATGCAAGAACCAACTGAGTTAATTCTGATTATTCTGGTTCAGTTGCATTGCTATGTTTGTCAATGTATTTCAGATCTTTTGCCTGCTATGCTGCTTTATGAGATGGAGGGAGAGGAGAAATAAGTCACCACATTCCTAAAGTATGTCAAAGGGAAAACATATGAATAATAAAATGAAAGCTGTGGCAACACCCAAAGAGCTGGAATGAGAATGGAATAGCAGGCTGTATATTGCAAACAAGCACTATGATTAAACTGCATGATTTCAGCTAACTTGCTAATGCATGGCTTCCCAAAGAGCAGCCTGGATTCACCCAGGTACTGAGCTCTGTTGAAAATATGAAGCCTGTTCTGGGCACTGAGTCTGTTTGCATGTTCTGCCAAGGTCATATTGCCCTTCCTATTAGAAGCCAGAAGGATGTTAGGGGTAACCTCACTCTTAGTGCCCCTGATACCTCTTTTCCCAAATATTTAAGCAGGTGCATTTTGCTGGTACAGAGTTTTTTTGAAATAATTTGAAGTTGCATGTACAAGCACTTAGAGGAGTCAACGTGAACATTTACAGACTTCTGTGCTCTTCAGTTGAAACTGTTCTGACTCACCTGGCCAACAGCGAAGGAATAGCTGCTCAAGCCAGTGAATTTTTATCAAAATTTTATGTCCAGTGCAGAAAAACTCAGTGAACAGCTCTGAATAACGACTACACTTCTGGAAATCTGTCCTGGTTTCAGCTGGGATAGAGTTTTCTTCCCAGTAGCTGGTATAGTGCTGTGGTTTGGATTTAGAATGAGAATAATGTTGATACCACACTGATGTTTTCAGTTGTTGCTAAGCAGTGGTCAAGGACTCTTCAGCTTCTCATACTGTGCTGCCAGTGAGTAGGCGGGGGGGCACAAGAAGTTGGAAGGAGACACAGCCAGGACAGCTGACCCAAACTGGCCAAAGGGATATTCCATACCATGTGACATCTTGCCCAGTATATAAACTGGTGGGAAAGCTGGCCGGGGGCCGCTGCTTGGGAATTGGCTGGGCATCAGCCAGCGGGTGGTGAGCAATTGCATTGTGCATCACTTGTTTTGTATGTTCTAATTCTGTTGTTGTTGTTGTTATTATTTTTATTATTATTATTGCTGTTGTTGTTATATTTTCCATTCCTTTTTTGTCCTATTAAACTGTCTTTACCTCAACCCACGAGTTTTACTTTTTTTTCCAATTCTCTCCCCCATTCCACTGTGGGGAGGGGGGGCAGTTAGCGAATGGATGTGTGGTGTCTAGCTGCCTGCTGGGTTAAGTCACAACAAAATTCTGTTTTCCATCGTTGTAGAATCACAACTTGTGTATATTTATCCTTACACAACTCTGTGAAATGTGACAGTGCCAGGAAATTTGATCTGGTTTATACAAAGGAAGCTAAAGAGGTGACTTGATCACAGTCTTTAAGTACATGGAAAAAATTTCTGATAGTAGAAGGCTCATTAATCTAGTAGACAGTGGCCACAGAGAGATCCAGTGCCTGGAAGCTGAATAGCTGGAAGTGTGTCTAATCTGACTCAGACTGGAAATAAATAAAAAAATATGCAATAATTAAGTATTGGAACAGCTTGCCTAGGACTGTGGTGAATTATCTGTTAGTAGAAATCTTTGAATCAGGCTGGGTGTCTTTCCAAAACGTGTAGGATACCTTAGGTGGCTAGGCTTGTTGCAGAAATGACGTTGTCTGTTTTCTAGCTTGCACTAGGTAGGAGACTGTGTTATGCAGGTTAGTGATCAAAGTGTTTCCTTTTGGCTTTAACAGCTAGGAGCCTTGCTTTTGCTTCCACATCACATCTACCTTCTTATAGCAATATAAAGGCTGTATAGAGATGCCGTGGATAAGGTCTCACAGCTCATTAAAATCAGTGGCCAGTTAGTTGCCGACTTCAAAGGGGTTAGGATTTTACTCCTTGTCATTTTACTGGTGCCTTTGATTCCTCCAGCTATTGTCTATGGCACGATGGTCCCACCAGGAGAGCTGTGCCTTGTAGCTCTGGATACCTGTTGTTCAGTTCTTCTGGCTGGTGCAGGGACTGGTCACTCCCCATGTGAAAACCACTTCTAAGCTTGCAGCTGGTGAGGCTCTTTCAGCACAACTGCAGGGTGTCCCTAACTGGACTCTGGCTGTCCATTATGGCTGTTTCTCTCTGAATGTTAGTATTTGAAGCAACAGAGAAGCTTAGGGTCAAGATCCTGGGGCAAGGAGAGAGAAGTTGTAATCTAGGATAGACCAGCCAGAAGTGGTTGTTCTGGAGTTTCTCTGACAAAACGGAACTTTGTCTGCCTTCTTGGCATTGAGAAGCCAAAGAAACTGTCTCCTCTAGGTCATCTTTACCTGCTTCATGTAAACTATTTTCCAAGCACTTTTCTGAGTGTTTGGTCTTGCTCCCTCACGGGGATTCCTACATGATTTTCCCAGGGAATTTCCCTCTGGATCTTGTGCCAGACATGCATTCCTCACACGCTGGGAAGTGTAAGATACCCAGCCTGAAACTGCTGGTACAAATAGACTCATGAGGCTCTATGTTTGAGGTCTTAGTTCCGTCATCTCCTGTTGTCAGAAGCCTAATGAGCTGTGTTATTAAATGGCTCTACATTGTTACTGTGTGCTGGTGACGAACATGGCCAGCGGGCAAAGAGGAGCTAAGCTTCCCAATCGTATTGATTTCTCCAGTGCTCACAAGTTCTGGATTGCATTGCTGACAGGGAGTTGGTATAGCACTTTAGTGACTGCCCGGAGCCTCATCCCACTTAGGGAAGGCAAATGTGACCCACAGCAGTTGCTACAAATTAGGCAAAGGAGGGAGCTCAGCACATCTGTCTCAGGAGAGAATGTACCTTGTGTATTTTGAATCCAGCCTAAGAACTCCCTAAGGTGGGGAGTTTATCTGAAGATGCTTCCCTTGCTCTTGTTTTGGCAGGATTTGAGGCTGGGTTATCACTATGATTTCTACTGTGACAGTACATAGAATCCCAAAGGGCAGGTTCCTGCTCTATTAGGTACTGAGAGACATTGTCACTTCCCCAGAGAGCTTGCAGTTGAGGTAGGTAAGATAGTCAGTGGACAAGTAGAGAAAAAGGCATACACTGACTTGCTTGTCCATTTGTCTCACCTAGGTTGGCCGGGTGGTTATTCCAGCTCGGTTGTTGCATATTAAGTTGTTAAGTCCCAGTTCATTACTTGCTCATGTGTCTGAATGCCAGGGCTTGCTGTGAGGGAGTGATTGGGAACCTGAGGCTGGTGGTGTGGACACAGTAACACTAAAGCATGTACCTGTTTATTGCAGCCCTCCTGAGAAATAGCCATTGTCCCATGAAAGTGACATTTCAGATCCTGTTCAGAGGGCAGAAGGTATGAGTAAGCACTTGGAAACAGAAAAACAAACTAGGAGAAAGTTTGCCTCATTACTGAGTAGCAAGTTGTTGATAACTCCCATTCCTGCTGGCTCAGATGGAAGGAGATAGTGTCCAAGTATTTCTTTCTCCTAAGGGCAGTTTTGATTTAGGAGAAAGGAACAGGAAATAACAGTGGTACAAGACACAGGTAATGCAATTATGATGGTATAAAACTAACAACAGGCACATTCTGAGTGACAGAACGAGGCTAAGCTGTGTCTGGAGTGTGGCAGAGTGGTGCCTAATTTTCCATCTGCCTCCCTTGCCTCATAGTGGGATGTGCTGTAGGGAGCTGGAGCACCAGCAAGGGGGTGACAGGACTGTGAAGGAAATAAATGTACCTGTACAGAGTGCTGCCCCCGGGAATGGCTTGCTATTAATAACAGTAATAACATATGCCAGGATGTGGAAGAAGCATCTTTTGTAAAGTGCTGATCACTGCCACTATCTGGGGTAGAAAAAAATTGAAAAAAATTGTTTCATTATTTTATAATGCACAGTAATGCCACTTTTGTATTTTTTATTATTTCGTCGTGTAGAAATTTTGTCTGTAGGAGAGCTGTTTGGTTTTAGTAGGCCCTGCTGCAGATCAGCAGGTAAATCAGGGTGCTATATGAGGGAGGGTGCTCAGCAGCCCTAGACAGCCATAGCTAGAGTAGCCAGAACAGAAAGGTCCCAGAAGCTAGCTGCTCTGGAGTCTTATCCACTGAGACATGTCACGGTCAGCTTGTCCTCTCTCTGCCCCAGATCCACTGCAAACGGAGCAATTTGGAACGCAGCCCAAATCCCACTGGAGCAATTGGGATGCAGATGGCAAGGAAAGCTGAAGGTGATTTCCTCCTCCCCTTCTGCCATACTAAACAGTGAAGGTGCAAAGAGAAAAACCTTCCCTATACAAAGGAAGAAGGGGCAGGGGAAGAGAGATTCACAGAATTCAGACAGTTCTTGGACCAAAATCTGTGCTGAAAGTGAGCTGCCTACAAGATCAAGGGAATCATGGGATTAAAGCACGTGTGGATGCAGTGCAGAGAATGTAAACTTGTGCAGCACTCAGGCAATAAGAAAGAGGTCTCCCTGAGTAGAGATCAAAGGTTGTTCTGAAGAGTTAACCTGGGCAATATCTAAGTACTATAGCTTCAACAGCTTTTCTTTTATTAAGGAAAACATTTTTGTCACTCTCATAAACTATACTCAGCAAAGCCTCCTTATACTGAATCATTTATTTTTCCACAGGGAAAGATGGCTGTGAGTGTAGGCTCATTATGGAGAGAGTTGCAATGTGCTTGTTTGCATTGATTGAATGAGAGCATTTCCTGCTGTTCCCTGATGCAGTGAATTTCTCTAAAGGTGAGTAATCTCCAGTCCCTGAGGATATTACTTACAGGCAGACAGTGCAGGATTCAGGCTGGCTTCCAAGGCCCCAGTCCCAGTGCACACTGGGTCAGAACTTGGGGACGTTGATCAGAGCTGCAAGGATGCTTGTACAACTCTGCTAGTACCATAGCTTACAAGAATTGTCAGTGCCTGGGTTTAGAGAGGTCACAGTACAATGGAGTTCAATGTCAAGTCATTTGTACCCAAGTTTCTGTGAATGGGGGGCTTCTGATCACCCTGGGTATATAAAACAGCCCCCAGACAGAGAGCAGGCAGGGAGAGCAGCTGCCACATCAGCACAGCTAGCCAGTGAATTGCCTAATAATCCTAAGCATGTCACAGTGCCCTTTGCTGTGGCACTTTGGCTCTATCACATGTGAATAACACCCCTAATAGCATATTACTTGTATGAGATGTCAAAGAAAATGCTTAGCAGCTTCTTGAGGTTTCAGCTCTCTGCTCTCCTCCCAGGCAGCAACCGAAATGGCTCTGCTTTTTCCTACTGTGCTGGGCACCCATGCAGAGCTGAAAGGGTCCCCTTACCTGTGTTATCCGCATGGAAGTAGAAGCAAGAGACAAACAAGAGGGAGTTTTTCCTTTTTCTTGGGGCTGAGACACAAGGCTCTGTGTGTGCTTTTCTCTTTTCTCTTTTCTCTTTTTGTTTTTACTCTTTTTTTTTTTTAATGACATGCACAATGAAAGGAGGAAAAGCAAATTTAATTATAAAGCCGTGTCTTCCTCCCCTCTCTGTCTTTCCGGACTGGGAAGTGCAATCATCTCCCCTTTGATGCAAGAATAAATTCAGCAGCATACATTGTTAAATTATTATTTATTTAAAATGAAAGGAAATTACTTTCAGTTCAGTGCCAGTTTCTAGCTCAGCGAGAACAGCAAGGGGAGAAAATAAAGCCACAGCACTTCAGGAAGCAACACCACATACATGTATATGTGTATATTCATAGCTGGTAAAGGAGTTGGGGCAACTGCACTGAAGGGTTGCATGCTGCCCCAGATGTGTGTTCTCTCTTGCTAGCAGGCAGCTGTTAAAAAAGCAGAGAAAGCAGTGTCTTCTTTAACCCTCTAGAGCCCTCTACATGCTGAGTTGTACCATTATGACACTTAGACCCTTTAAAATAATCCACTATACTGAACTGTAAGACTTCAGTTTGCAGATGAGGAAAGAGAAGCAAAGACAAGTGAAGAAATATGCTCAAGGCCAGGCTGTGGATAGGTGAAAGAGCCAGGAGCAGAATTCAGTAGCTGCAGCCCACCATAATAACAGACTGCACATGCCTCACATCTTCAAAACAAGCCGAGAACATTGGATGTGTTCTCTGGGAGAGGGGCAATCTTCTTGGAATATCTTTGCACCTTGTATAGCACAGAGAAGTCTTGGCTCACTGGCTAACACTCCTGCTGCTACCGCAGTGTGAATAGCAGTATTTCACCAAACCAGAACCATTCTTGTTTGTCAGAACATCATATTTCAGAGCAAGCATGGGAAGGGTGAGTGTCAATGCTGCATTTCTCTTGACTCATCATTTCATTTTTCTGGTTATGAGCCAGACACCCCCTTGTCCTTGCAGCACACTGTTAAGAGGGAGGATAAGGCCATCCAGCCTTCAGTGCCTCTATCTGGTTCTATTTCTCTGAGCTGTGAGCAGCCTGGGACTTTGTGTAAGGCCTTAATGAGGCCCAAGAAAAGGTTGACTTAAAAAATAAAAAATTCCTTTATGATCTGTGCTGCAGATGGAGCAACAAATGGATAATAAAAGGGCTGGAGACTGGAGGCAAATCCTCCCCTTAGATTAAGGGAAATTAAGTCCTTTGGGGGATGTGTAATGTATGAGGCTTCATTATTCTTCTTGGGAGAAGCAGCGTATGATCCCTTGGTCAGAAAGATAAAAGGATCATAAACTCAAATGGCTCCACATAGTCCGTGTGACTCAGACGGCACCAGAGAATCTGCTGGAGGTAAGCTAGATACAACTCAGCCTGCCTTGTGCTCTAAAAGCAGTTCCTGTGACACTGGCAATCGTATTGTCACTGTACTTCCATGTCTTCTCAGGGCAGGTGGATACATACTGTCTGCATGGATGTCTTAGCTGGGGAGAGGGTCTTCTGGAGGCAAGTAACGGACCCCAGAAGAGACAGGTATTGGAAATAAACCCGGGTCAGGAAGTCTCTAACCCCTCTCTAAGCCCTCCTTCACAGTCCCAGGTACTGACTCTTCTCCTGTGCAGTCTTTCTGGCTGCTCCAGCTCATGCCCACCTCTGCTTTCTTCCCATAGAGGCTCTCCCCGATCCCCACCCCCACCTCTCTTGCACCTACTGAGTCTTATCCTTGTGATGCCAAAATACATTTGTTGGCCCTACTCCCAGCTTCTGAATCCTTTTGTTAATTTGATCCCCCCTCCCACCAATTTTCAGCTGATTTATACTGTTCCAAGAGGTCCCAACACATCCTGCATCTTTCCGGAGCTTTGGGAGCACATGCTTAACCTGTAATCAGCATGACTCGAAACAACATCGGTGTCTGTCCCTGGAGCAAAAAGAAATAATGTGGTTTGTTCTGCTGCTCCCTATTCAAAGGTAAATTGCTTTTCTTTCCTCCAAGAGCAGATGCTCACTTCTTTTCTTTACCTCTCTCCCCGGTGTCTAACACAGACTTAGGAGAAATCACGTTCTCAGGGTTTTTTATGGAGTTTGAGGATGGAGAGAAGTTGTGTTACTGGGGAACTTGACATATCTCTTATTATTGAATTGTAGATCAAAGACAATGTACACTCTTGTACTCATCATGGCACTGCACAGGGGAGTGTGTGTGACTATGCATCTTTTGAGTTTACCTTCTGTATTTCTGCCATACTTGTAGATTCCAGACACACTTATATCTGTATGTGTCCCCCTTTCCTTTGTGCATGCCAAGCTGTTGTACATGTATTTTTCTGGACTTGGGCGTATATGTGGGCCTTGTGTAAGTATCTTGTGTGTTCTTGTGACTTGGTACATGCTACATTGTTGTTGGTCTGGGGTATGTGTATCTATGTGCCTGCACTTTTCCGAGGAGCAGGTTGGCTCCTGCTGAGGAGCCAGCATTAGGTTAGACTATAAAATCTAGCGCCATACAGCGAAATGCTGCAGCTTGCTTTATATTTCTTCAAGTACAGGTCATCACCTTTCTCCTCAGTAGTGGAGCTGGGGTTGATTCCTTCTGCCAGTAGCAGCTCCCTAACAGTAAAATGCCCTTGCCATCAAAGCCATCCAGTCATCATACCTGGAAGTCATTAATACCTACCACAAAGCCCTGTAGCTAGCAAATGGGAAAGCAATTTCTGATTGCTCCTGGTATGGCTGACACCAGAAAGCCCTGCTCAGCTGTGTGAGGCATTGTAATTTGTGGCTTTAAAGCAGGACCACCTGAATCACTACAAATACAAAAAATATTTTTTGTGTCTGTCATCTTGGTTTACTTCTGTGGCTCTGAAGTTCTGAGAAATCCTGGGTGGATTTTCCACTCTTGGCTCACTCTCTCTGTCTCCATCTTTTTCCTTTGTTTCTCTTTCTGCCTCTGCAAAGATGTCACCATGATGAAGCTCTTGATGGATTCCTGGGTGACTCCCACCCGGTGGTGATGGATTGCTGCTCTCTTTGCTGCACGCTCCAGCTGTCTCTGCAGTTCAGTCTGCTGGATTGACAGGGCCTATAAATCACTCTTGGAAGGCAAGGTGCTCTGAGAGCTCTGGCCCCATTTGTGATGTGCTGATGTGACATAGCCTCGCATATACCTCTTGCACGTGGACAGGGGCAGATTGGGGTGGATGTGGATCTCAGATCTGACTGCCAGGCTTTCATATGCCGCTCTTTGGGTTTGAGGAGGCTGGGTTAGAAGGGATGGGAACATGCTGTTTCTCCTACTGCTGTTTCTTTTCTGTGCATACAGTGCTTCACAGAATTGAAAAAGGAAGGAGCTGTGATCTGAAAAAAATTGTAGAGGAGAATTGGGACAGTGGATGATAAGGAGGCCGGGGTGATGTACCATGCAGGCAGCTGCAGAGCCTCCTCACAGAAGATGTGGATAGAAAGTAAGGGAAAGGAAGAGTTTGGATAGTGCTACTATCTTTTTGTTAGTCCTCCCTTGCCTTTTTTTGTGTGGAATAGAAGGAGCTGAAGGGCACAGTGAAGAAAGAGCCTTGGGAGGAAAAAAGGGGAATCTCAGCAAGGCAAGCAGGTGAATCTGCATATTAAACTATCCCAGGATGCAAGAGACACTTGATCTTTGCATGTGTCCAGTAATTTGCCAAAGTTGTCCTTGGGAGCTTCTGCAGTAGTAGTACTTCATCCTCGTGATGCACGTGCCCCCTGTGCACCATGGGTATAGCACAGACTCTATCAATCGTTCCTGTAAAGCGTCCAAACATCTTCCTTGCAAATCCTGCAGTTATTTAATGGAAATTCCCTGTTTTCTTTACCCCTGGGTCTCATCAGGGTAATGACAGCCTCACAAATCTCTTTAACCACCTTCCCAGCTGTAGCTTTGTGAACCTCTAGAGTGGTCCCCAACAATTGGGGGCCACCATTTTCCACAGGGTGGCAGCAACATGCTTCCATTTTCCACGCTGAGTGATCCCACTTGGGTGCTTCTCTCTCAAGGTTCTGGCTAGGATTAAGCCTGAAAAGAGAAATGTTTTTAGGAGGGAGAGAGGCATTTTGCATGTACTCCATGCAGACAGCATATATCCCCAGAAGCAGCATCCTGACAATGTTAAGAGACAGCAGCGAGAGCTATATGCAGGATGTTCCTGCTTCTTTCCAATGCAGCATAAACCTGCCTTCCAGATTAACCCTACTGTTTTGTTCCCTCCCGCACAGAAAGCCCTCAGGGTGGGAGAGAGAGAGATTTTGTTTCTCAGAGGTTGAAACTGTGAAATGACAGAGGAAATTTTTATTATGATGATTTTTATTTTTGTGTCTGGGTTTGAAATGATGGTGAAAATTCTCAACAAAAATACCTCATGAATATTCAATTACAGTGCCAGCAACACTTTGCAGTCATGGATTATTTATATATGAAATAACCAAAGCTTCATAAATAATAAAATAGCAGCAATCTCCACTGTGTTTTATGTTCCCCATAGCCAGCACGGGGGCGGGGAGGATGTGTCTTTGTAGCATATTTACATGCTGTATCAGCCCCTTGCAGGCTGGGAGAGGTGGGGAGGGCAGAGGTAGTAGAACAAAGTGTGTGGGTGAAGGCACTTGAGGTGTGGATGTGCACAGCACAATATATGCACAAGGAAATGTTTCGTTTGCTGCAGTGCTTGTGGGTGCATCTGGCTGCAGAGGACTTCTGGTGTAGCATGAGGCATATATGTTTTTGAGGGCGGAGGTGGGAATACCTGCAGAGGGACTGCAGCAAGGGGACAAAACTTTTAGCCAGGACATGTTGCTTGTGGGCAAGAACAAACACCTGGCTGTCTTTGGCTTCGTGTAGCTTGACAGCAGCTGTCTATATGGCCATAAACATAGGGGATATCCCCATAATGGACTGCAGTAATAGCAGGGCATTGAGTTGTTTAAGGAAAGGAAGCCCTCACTTCTCAGACTTGGCCCTAATTGATCCATGCTTGGTGGTTTCAGATCATCCAGAAAGCCCCAGGTTGGCAGAGCTAATGATCCTCTCTTGGGAAAGGCTCAGGTTTGCCTAAGTGGGCATAGGTAAAGTATAGGGCTAAGGGCTTTCCCCCTAGCTAGAGCAGCACCCACTTGCAGTCCCCTCTCCTTTAAGTAAACCTGTGCTTTAATTCCCAGGACAAATCATTCTCACTCCCATTTCCCAGCTGAACAACTGGCACATACTATGCAGCTTGTTGTACAAGAAGGAAGCATGATTCTGGGGAATGTCTAACAGAGTTCCTATCCTCCAGCCTAACCCCACTTTTCACTCAATAATAAAGCAGAATAAGACTTAACAGCTGCTTTCCTTATCACCAGACAGCAATGTGAGCACCTGATCTTTGCAGACTCCACTGCTTTCAGGAGAAAGGCTCTTCTGCCCAGTTGCCTTTGCTGGGTACTCAGCAATGAGTAATCCTATGGGGATGAACAGAGAGAACTGAGCCCTCCATTGCCTGTGGTCTTCCCGCCTTTCCTGAAGGCTTATGCTGATGTCCTGCTCCCTACGGCTCCCACTGGGAAGCACTAAATGCCAAATCAGTAAAAGTGTCATTGGTTGCTTGGAGGGATGATTCATCACTCCAGTTTGGTGGCAGCATATTTATCCCCCCACCAGCCCATCCGGCAAGAGAAAAGAGATAAATTGCTGTCATCTCTTTTTATGGAACATATAATCAGGTGGTAACATGGAGAGTCGCCTCGGCTCAAAGTCATTCAGGATGAATTATTCATTCGCTTAAAATGTCTTAAAAAGAAAGGGAAATTGTCTCCCTGATACAGTATCTCTTCCTGGCATTGCTGCAGTGGGACACTGCTTGAAGAAGCCTGTTCTGATGCATAGCATGAAGTATGGACAGCTCCCCACCAGGGTCCCAGGGCCTTCTGCAGCTCTCTGATGGCTGACATAGCACTTCTGTAGTGCTCCCAGGGAAGAAGACACATCTCCTTGCTCAAGATTTGGGAACAGGCTCAAATGTTTCTCAGCATCCTCCTGAGGGCTTGTCAAGGGGGCTTTGAGTGCACCTAGGCCTTTCTGGGCAGGATCTCTGCACATGGGAGAATTTTAACTCCTCTCTAGGGTCCTCACTGAAAGCTTCTCGCGTTTATTTTATGGCTCGAGAATGCCATGGTTCTCAGAGAAAAAAGACTGAGGTGACCTCTTCTGAAAGAGCTTCAGAAGCAATCACCTAACCACAACTGTACCTCTGTCCTGCAGGAGCAGAGAATCCAGGTGTTTAGAGATTGCCTTCTGGCTGCTTCCTAGTCTGTACAAGTGATAGTTTCTTATACCTTAAATTCTAATGGCCTTGTTTTAGATTCCTCAGTTGGAACTGACTGAAGCTTTGACTATTTTTTTTTCCTAAACCATCTTATACAGTTAAACGTTTCTTGAAGAAGAAGTTTATATAATTAGTCCTGGAAGAACATCTAGCAGCTTGGGAGCATGTCTGAGGCTGCTGAGTCACTGGAGCGGAATTAGACATCTCCCATGGAACAGGCTTTCTACTGAGGTTTACTCATCTTGCCAAAAATTTCACCCAGGACTCTTTCTCAGTATTTTTAGCATTTTGCTGAAAAGTGTGGAGTTTTTACCCACTGGAAAGTGGCCTTTGATTAAAACTTTCCTGAAAAATGCTGGTAATTGACAGATATGGACTTTTCATGATTCTGTAGTATTCTCCATCTGGTTATTTGGAATAATAATCAGCTTTTTATATTTACCAAAACAGACCTTTCAATTTAAAACATGTTTTTGTTCGTCTGTGTATTGAAAAATATTGATCATGATTCTGTGAAAAGTTTTGAAAGAACTGAAAATCAGCTTTTCCATTTCCCATCTCAGCTAACAAGGAAGAAGAAAAATGCTCTTGAGCAGAGAAAATTCCCCTGTATCCACTTTCTCCATGTAACCAATTTGATGCTCATCTTTTTCCAGAGGAATAATATTGAGAAGCAGAAGTTGCTGAGGAGAAAGATTCTGTACCCAAATCACTGGAGAAAGATGTGGAAAAGAACCTCCGTATATTCCAGTGGCTTTCAGGTAGGAGATACAACACATAGCATATGTGTTTCTGGGATTGCGTGGTGGTTTGTTTTGTGCTGTGCCATGGGGAAAATTGATTGATTTGAAAAGTTGATTCCTTACTGCATCCTAATCTGTCTGTGCAAAAACATTAGAAACATTCTTATAACACCTAAAGCTACCCTTGCCTGACTGCCTTTCAAATCTGCCTCCTCGAAGCTCCTCATATCATGTTCATTAACCCACACAAAAAAAAACCTGATGGAAGAGATGTCAGAATTCAGAACTATGAATGTGTGTCCATGCAATAACAATGCTGGCAGGATATCTGAAGGGTCCTTGGCATAGTCAGCTGAAATGTTTAGTTATGAGTAAACTATTTAAACCTGAATCCATCAGGAAGACTTGGAAAGGTCTTCCATCTTTCTTGATGCACTCTTTGGTCATTGTCAGAGAGCCATAATTGCTTGATATATTTTATGTCACCTGTCAAAACAGTTGCAAGTGGTGTTTCATATCACAAAGAGACTCTATCTTTTAATAATGAGTACTTTCTTTTGCATGATCTCAATGTGCATGAGATAAATAAACCCTCTAATGTGAGGGAATGATATGTTTTATCCCCAGTTTATGAGTGGGGAAATTAAGGCAAGAAAAGCTACACAAGATATGTGAGAAATACATGTACAGCCCCCTGACATCATAAGTGCTAAAGTCATCCTTCCTTCTCCACATTCTGGAGATTAAGGAACCAGTTATTCATGAAAACTCTTTGTTTTAATAGCCATTTCCTCTCTGCTGCTCTTTTGGGGAGGGGGTCTTTTTTATTTGCTTTCCACTCATTTATACTCACTTTAAATCCAATAACAGAAAAAAATCAAATTACTTTCTGCTAAGAACACGGCCATGTGTCTGAGCTCCACACTGTCCTGGAGAACTAGGGCAGTTCCCCTTTGCCATACAGGTAATTCAATTTACAAGGAGTTTGTAAGATAATGGTGAATGAAGCATGAGCTTGTTATGTCCATGGAGAAATTAGTTCTCAAAAGAACACTGATGAAAGAAGTAGGGAAGGAAAACTCAGCAAAACGAAATGAGAAAGGTTATAAACATGTTAAGCTGGGCTCCCCTACTTCAGTGTTTGGAGCTGTCTCTGCTATAAATTGTATCGATTAAGAAACTTATTGGAGCTACCTGCTGCTATCAATTACTTTCCACTTATTGCTTTCTTTACCTGCTGGGCAGTCGATAGTCTGACAGAACAGAAGCCCCAAGTCTTCTTAACTTAGAGCTCATGAAAGCTGGAAAACAGAAGAAACTAATTTCCACTACTGCTGTTTCCTACTGGAAAGGGAAACAACCCACCTGGCTCATATGGGTGGGCTTTCTCTGGTGTCTGGAATTGGGATGGGAGAAGTCCATGACTCTATGGAGTATGAGAAATCCTACAAAATGCTGTGGACTTACGTGACAGGCAGTTCTCAGCATGTAGTCCCATGGTGGAGCTGCCAGTCCTGTCCTGTGCAGTGTGTCTGAAGCTGAATACTGCCTCTAGAGCCTTACACTGCAGAGCAGACAAAGGTATTGTCAGGTAATGAAATAATGATGTGAAAGGGATGGGATGGAAGATTCGTAGCACAGCATAATCCTCTGTTTTTCCCACCCAATGCTGCAGTGACTCTGGTAAGTTAGGGGAAATCTAATCTAACCCTATTCATTTTATGGTAAAAAGGAGAAAGCAATAGAGCCACAAGACCATGAATGTCAGCAGCCCTTCTGCTGATCTGGAGTCTCTTTGTAACTCCCTTTTATACCCTGCAATGATTCCTCTGTAGCCTGCAGGTTTTGACCCTTCAGGCTCTCTGATGGTGAAGGAAATGATTGGCTGTTTTTGCTGATTCTTTATATAGATCTATATATATTAAAAAGATAAAAAAATAAAGCAAAGTCTAGCTCCTCTTTTCCAAATTCAGACCTCCAGAATCAGAGCAGCCCACAGGATTTTCTTGGCAAAAATCCAGTAAAATAAATGGAAATTAACATCCAAGTTGTTGAAAAGGCTTTGAAAATCTCAGCCTAAGTCCTTAAAAGTCCATTTACTTTCTCACTGCTGTGACTTCAGGTCAGCTTGGGCTCTTGACTTCACTAACTGCTTTAAAACTACCTTGAATTTCTCATCTCTTTTATCCTATGGGATTTTTCTTTCTTTGCCTTTTTTCTCTGACCCATCATAAATCTTTTCTTTTTTCCCTTCTTGCACAAAACCAGCCAGAGATGCAGGGCAGGGGCAATGTGAGGGCGTGCCCGATTCAGAAATACACCCCTGGTATGCCCTGCAGCCAGATCACCTCAGGCTGTTGTCAGTTCTTGCATGCTAAGCAAAATTGGACTGGATGAAAGATGCTGAAGGAAACCTGGATTTTATAGGAGACAGTGTTGGGAACCTGTTGGCTTTGCACAAGGCCCTTACGTGTGACACTGATTGGTTTGGTCCTAATGTTGGCATGTGGTATGGGGAATCAGTTGAGGAATCAGTTGAGGAACCAGTGATTTTGCTCAAATGTTGCCCATTTCCATGGTATTTACTGTGAATTTAGCATTATTTCATCTTCTTTTTTCAACCCTGGAGATCCTCAAGGAACAAGATGCCACAAGTTATTTTGTTGTGTTCAGAAGTCAATTCCAGTCTTTCACAGTTGCAGTGAAAAACTTGAACATTTGTCGCAGGTGCAACCTAAAGACTCAGAAGCCAGAAGGTAAAAGAGAGCACTTATTTATAAAAGCATCCTGTTTGATAAGCCAATCTGATGATTATAAAGTGTCTGAGTTGGATTTGAATTCAAGGGACTTAAAAAAGTTCTAAAAAATGCTGACTGCCAGCAGCCCTCTTGCCCATATGTATCTATCTAATGATCTTGGGTGCCCAGACGCTGATACCATAAAGAGGCAGGGAGATCTCAGTACTTTCTAGAAACAAATCCCTTGAAGGCATTTGTCAGTAGGATCCTGAATTGTTAGTCACATCTGAAAAATCAGGCTTTATGCTGACTGTATGAGTGCTAGTGCCAGTGGGATTTTGAAGGATGCCATGTGGGCTAATACAAACTGAGCTGGAAAATGTAGCATTATCCTTTGTGCCTAGACTGAAGCAGTGCCCTAGCAGGCTCTTGGAGGCAGCCAGTGCATCTGGAGCACACTGTTAGCAGGGCTGTGCAACTGCATTCTTGACCTGGAAGACCAGAGATCTCAGGGCATTTTTACTTTTAGGGAACTGTTTTTAATTTCTTGTGTTGTGACCATGGTTTAATATGGTGCGAAGGCACTGGCAGCCCATCTGAAGTCTTCCCCTATACTTTTAGCCAGATATGTGGGTCTTTACTTTTTTCCTGGTCTTTTGTACCAAGGGCTCTTGTGCTGTTTTCCGCTGAAGAGATGGCTGCATTTAATTTGGATGGACAAAAAGAGACTTTTTAATGTAAAAAGCTGAACATGACTATATATTGCAGAGAGATATTATTTAGCATGCAAAAAAAGGGCAGTCTTACCCTGGGGTGCCAGGAATTTGTTTTCACTCGTTAGAGTGCAGTATGAACTCGTTAATTTGATAGTGTATATGTAAGTACTATCTTTCTACTTAAAACTGTGACAAATTCACCCCCAGACATCTCACAGTTACTGCTCAGCTTCACATCTTTGCATCTTGAAAAGTCATTGTGACAAAGGCAATTGAATTTAGATCTGCCTGGCCCCAAATTAATCACTTTTCATACCTGAGCTAAAGGAGTTTGCTGAGGTCCTTTATGAGCAAGACACAGGTATGGACTGCGACACACATTAGCATCTCTGAATCTGCCCGTCAGAGGGCGATGAAATGCTCATGTGGAAGAATACGCTGGCAAATGCACATGTCTTCTGCCAGTTCATTTGCCTAGGTTGTATATCTCTCAACTGCCACATTAAAATTGTAATGCCTGTAACAGGTCCTGAAATTACAGTCAGGAGCCATATTCCTCTGACCTTCTCCATATTCTGTTTGGATTGACTCCTTCTGCCAATTTAGCCAGGCAGCCAGAAAGTAAATAAATGCTCCCCACCTGGCAGGTGCAGAAAGGTTAGATTTGCATAAAGTGGCCAGTGTAAATTTCTCCTGTTTGTTGTCACCTCTTCTCTCCAACTGGGAATTCCAAGGCAGAGATAAATGTCAGCTGGAAATAGCACTTCGGTGTCAGCAGTTAATCTCCTCCTGCTATTTCCCCATGGCCACTTTGTGCTGCTCTTTACCACATGGATCAGCCAATCGCCTCTTGTGTGAGCCTCTCATTACTGGGCTCTTCTGTTATTGCTTTGCTTACATTCTTGACTTTGTCTCTTTGTAAATTAAATTCTTCTCAACCGCTAAGTCACTGCGCTGAAATGGTTGTGCAAAACAGCCTGCTACCAGTTTCATTCCTTGAATGGTTCAGTGTGTCTCTACCCTTTGTTCCTGAGCCTAGGTGGATTAAGAATCACATAGATTCTCTTTTATGTGTTCATTTTATAGCAAGCAGATCATATGAGGCACTGTAGGTCCCCCAGCTGAGAATTCAGTTTTGCAAAGCCCTAAGCTGTTCCTGAGGTCACTGACTGCTACTTGCTTGCCAATGTTACTGAGAGTCCAAGACAGTCAATTGGAGTTCTGCATCTTGTGCACTAAAATCTCACCAGTGCTTCTCTTCTAAGTGCTTGTCTCTTGCTCAGGAGCTGTTGGCTAATGGGGATGCCACGACTGAAAAGAAGGAGAATGATAGCCTCATGAGTGGGTCCAGTTTTTCAGGTCTTTGATTTGGACACTCATTCAAGGGTCTGCTGCTGGTGCACCCTGTTACATGTTACTCTATAATGGTTAAAAAGACTTCACTAGATGAGAGCAGAGACTCCCCACTCCTTCCCCACTTACTCTGCTTTTAACTCTCTCTGGCTATTAGTGGGACTTAGGAGGCAGAGGACTCTTTAATCACCCTTTTCTCCAGTACCATATCTCTCTGATTTTTTCAGGTTTCCCTTGCTTATTCTGAGTGTTCTTGGTGATCTGCTCCAGCTCTGGTTTCTTTTCCTTCTTAATCTTCTTCTGCTTTCTCTTTTTCTTTCACACACACACACACACACACAAATGCACCTTCAGCCATTAGTCTACAGTAAAACTCGCAGCTCTGTGTTGTAGCTCAACTCAGATCAACCCTCTGCGTTTTGAATGGTAACCTCCATTGCTTCAGTTTGTACCAAAGAGACATGTAAGTGTTCTTTGATTTAGCCTGAATCAGAGACAGCTGCTCTTCTCACTGGTTCCAATGAGATTTAACCTAGCCCATAACAACGAGGTCCATATTGCCATGTCCCTTCTGCTTTGCCCGTGTGCCAGAGTGATCCTGTCTTCCAAGCAGCCACCTGCCCCCTGTTTTTTCCAGCTGCCTCCATCTGTTCTCAGTTGAGTCCCCAGTTCCTTAAGAGCTGTTTCCTGGCTGGTCTAAACCAGACTCATCCATACCCTCAGAATAAATTGTTCAATTATTTGGGCATTTCTCCAAGAACAGTTTGGCCCCTTCATGTTGGACTGTGGTGGAGGATGGTTTTCTGCTCTGTCTTGCCTTCTATAATGTGTTCAAAATGCACTGTTTCAGACAGCCTCTCCAGTGCTGCTATTGCTGCCTTCAGTGAGAGGGAGGAGGTGAAAGAAATAGACCAGTAATTTGGTTCTAAATCACTTCCCCAACAAAGCCAGTGGTGAAGGTCACTTGTAATGAAGCTGTCATACAGGTAAGGCCTCACAATCAGGGAGAAAAAGAGGAAAAGGAAAATGAGGCTGGAGATGAGTTCATTGTAATCTTGAAGCAATTTCATGGAGATGTAGGTGCTTGGATTGAAGTCTGGGATGCTAACAGGAAGGTCACAAGAGAGAAACTGCTTGTGTGGAGTTTGTCTGTTGTAGGAAAGTCCTTTAGGAGTGCTTAGCCCTAACTGTATGAAAACCTATGAGCAGAGTCCCATGCTCCAAGCTCTTTGGGGGAAGGAAATTATGAGATTAAACCATTGTGACCCTGCCTGAATGCCTACAAAGTGACTAGGCATAGATTCACATCCCCTCAGAACTGCAGGAGGGTTTGCATGAAGGTTTGGAGACCCCAAATCCGTTCTCATAGCAGAGTGATAGTGTGGAGAAAAGAATCTCTGATTTGCAGGAAAAGGAGAAAATATTATTTCTTCAAAAACATTTCTTCAAAAACATTTATAAACTGTTAAAAATCCTTTTTTTGACATTTAAAATTTATGCTTCCAAACAAGAAATTAATTTACCAAAAAAAGTAAATATGTCTTTTAAAGGTTGACATAAAATGAATTGGTTTTAAATTATTGCAAAGAAACCTATTGACTGACCCAACTTGATTTTTTGTGGCATTTGATTTTTCATCTGGTTTCAGGATCAAAATTGTTGTTTGTCAAGATTGACGTTCTCTGGCTTCCATCTCAGGCTAGCACTGTGCCTGGATGGGGGCTGCCTACGGCTTTGGTGTCCTGTATGAATCCACTCCCTCTGCTGTACTTCAGCTCAGACCAAATGTCATTGTTGGCACAAAAAATTGTACCCATGTAGCCAAAGCTTGGGAGCTTGATTCACCCACCCAACAGCAGGCCCAGGACACTTGGAAAAATGCTGTGTGCACAGGGCTGAGACTTGCATGTGAATCCTGAGCACTCCCCTTAGTGCTGCTTGTCCCCCAGCTCAGTGCCTCCATTCTCATCTGCCCAAGTCTCATCCTGGCTCCCAGTGAAACAAATTGTTCATTGATGCAGCTTTTGATTAAATTTCTTGCCTCTTTTCCAGAATTATTTCCCCTGGGATTTCCAGAAAAGCACTGCAGCAGAGAGGAGTGGGAGTGAGGGAAGGAAGAACAAGCAAGGTTCCCCTTGATATACAGCCTTGAGAGCTGCAGAGATGTTCAAGAGTCGGAGATGGGATGACCTGTCTTTATGGTGACCCTGTAGGTTGCATCATAATTGTTCATTGAAATCCACGGGGGGTGTGTGTGAAATTTAGCGTGAAAATATTTCCTGTTGGTGTCCCTGGATCTAACTCCCACCGTCCCCCCTTCTCACCCACCATCACAGATTTCTTGCGATCTCTAGAGAACCCAGCTCCCTAGCCCAAAGAGAGCATTATTTTAACCTGGCACTTAGCCCGCAGGACTTGGTGATATTTATACTGTCAATGGTAGGAAGAGGAAAAGAAATAGGGCACTTGCTGGGTTTTACAATTCCTCTTGTGTTTATCATCATTGAAGTTCACTGGAAAAAGACTTCAGGAAAGACAAGCAGGAAGTAAATCTCTTTCTTCTCTGGGGAGGCTGTTTGGATTGTGAGAGATTTCCATGACCAAATTTAGAAGGAACTTTTCGAACTGCTAGGCAGGGGAATTTTATAGAATGAACCATGGATTTCAGAGGGTACCCTCAACAAATAGTGGTGTATCTCTTGGGTGCAGGGCCCTTTGGGGAGGGCTTTGGCCCACTGATGATGAAAAGGCATCAGTCGTCCTTTACAGCAGTGTTTTGACAGTTGCTTAACTGTGGTGTAAGAAACTGCATGAGAAACCAGGCATGTTGAACTAGACTTTTAAGTGTCTTTCAGGGCTTCTGGAATGAAGCCTAAAAGGAAAAGTCTCGAGGGTTGTTTTGTCACGGGCTTTTGTTGGGGGAGGATCTCAAGTGTCTGTGCTTTGGGCACGACAAAGCCAGCATCCTTGGAGAGCTTATTATCACAACTCCTTGAACAACTGGCCACTCCCAGAGGGCCCGCATGTAAAATAATGCAATGAGGAACTGTTGCCTTCAGTCTCAGGCTAAAGCTCTTCTACATCACACCCCCTGCCTCTTTGTACAGCTCTGGACATGTGGCCTTTTTTTGGCTGATGAAGCTGTCTGGAGCTCTGAAAGCCCAAGCATGCTCCTAGCGCTCATTATCTGGCTCCTACAGCAGGAGCCTCCACCAGCAGCAGCCTCACTTAAATATCTGTTATTTTGTAAGAACCAAAAGGATCAATGCAATTGGAAAAGCAACTTGGAGATTCCCCATTTCATGGGGAAAACAGTGCAGGTAATTAAACTTGACAAAACTTTTTGATAAGTAACTACACCTTTGAAGGAATGTAATCTCCTTTCATGAGCATAGTGTCTATATCCTGATGCGTACCACGTGCATATATAGACACAATGGCAGGCATATATACCCGTTTGTCTTTGAGCACATGCCAATGTATATGCAGTATACACAGCTGATATGCAATATCATGAACTTGTGCAAGTAAAGAAATATTCTTGGTTATAATACTGCATAATTCTGCCCATATGTGTGTAAGTGGTGATGCGCACACATGACAGTAGCTTGGAAATGATAGAGAAATAGTTAATAACTCCCATGCTCTGCTTACATTTTTTGCAGTTATAAAATATGCTGTAGCCAAAAACGTTGGTTTGTTTGCTGCAACTTTCCATCAGTGCTCCTCTGTCCTAGTGTTTGGTTTTATTTTACTTATTTATTTGCATGTCACACCTATGACGATGCCTTTGTTAAAATCCAAAAAAAGCCCATCACTGTAGTGGACAAATAAATAAGCCTCCAAGGTTTAACTTAGGCACGTTCAGATAAGCAGATCTCCCAAAAGCATACTTTGGAGTGGCGTCACCTCGTGTTGCCCTGTGGCATAGCAGTGAAAATGGATCTTTTCCAATATTTTAAAAAAAAATCTGAAATTTTCCTGCAGAGTTTTTGTACTAGAAAATCGTATCCTTGGTTGCAGGCTCATCTATTAGACAATGCATCTTGACGTCATACATCCTGAGCCAAGCTGTGGTCCGTCTTTCCTGCTAGAACACATAATTGGGCTGGGGAGCAAAGAGCAATTGTGGGATACAAAACCAACTCTCCACGGGACTCTTTACAAAGATTTTTCACAGTGGGAGCTGGCCACATTCCCCTGAGCTGCACAGATGCTTGAAAAGGGGGCTTGAATTTCCATGGCAACAGGCTGCATTCTGCTGACTCTGGTAGTCTGTCAGTCTCCGGATATGTCTGTCACCCCTGGTGCTCTGAGTTTCAAGGCCAACAATGTGTGATGGACAGAGATTGAAGTGGGGTTGTGCTGGGGTCAGACATCTTGGTCAAGGGAATGTACTACTAACACACCAGGGGAGAGGCAGTGTGAAGTTAAGATGATACAGGCGAATCCTCCGGTCTGGCTCAGACATCAGTTACAATAGGATCTTGCTAGTTGAGCCGTTGTCTGGTTACTAGGAAGCTCAAAGGCATCATGTCACAATATGATTGTGTCCTTGTCTAGCTCCTCTCATCTGAAAAGCTCATTTTTTATATACGTCAGATGACAAAGTCTCACAGTGTCTCTGTGAGGCAGTCACAGTGGGGAAACTGAGGCAGCCCTAGGAAGTAGCTAGATATACAGAAAATGCTAGTGCCAGAGCTAGGAGCAGGTTCAAGAAGTTCTCGTTTCCTCTGTTCCCCCACCTCATTGTGAGGAGCTATCATCTTTCATGTAACTTGTTAAGTAGGAGGATATTCCTGGTTATTTCTTGAGTCACTTCTAAGAAGAAAAAACATTTAACATGCACATACTCAAAATAGTAGGTAAATATGTTATAGTGGAATAAAGGACAGTAGCAATGGACAAACCTGAGGAAAGGGAATTGTGAGCTAAGAGATAAGGGTGGGATGGGCTGAGGAGTTTTCTATTTCTGGGTGGGATTGAAGCAGAGGAGGAGGGCAAGGTGCATTAATGGCAGTGTGAGGCTGAGTACAAACTCAGAGGGATAGGAAAGGCTCTGTCTGTCTTGAGTTTATCCTGAGTTCAGTGCAAGCTCAAGGACTGGCACAAATTTTGTTTCCCATGACCCATGTATTTCCCATGAGCTGCAGGAAAAATACGGGTTACAGCTTACAAGAGAGCATTTACTGAAAGGGCTGTGCATTACTGGAGCCAGAACATTGGACCTGGGGGAAAGGGCAGACAGGCTCATAAAGGAGGTTGCTGTGATGATCTTTGAGATCTTTGCCAAGCTGCCTGGAAATGTCTTCTTTTAACATGTATATGATGGTCCTGGTTTTCTGTTGTCACGTGAAGCCACTCCAGCACAGAGGCACCACTTGTGGCAAGCTGGGCTGAGAGGAGAAGCTGAGGGAGGGGGATGGTGTGCCGTCCTTTTCCATCATGTGGGAACGTATTGGTGTGGCTGTGCTGCAAGATGGAGGGAGGTGGCAGGCAGAGCACTAGCCTCAACTAGCTGCACTAAGGGGGAAAAAATGTATCTTGGCCCCCTCGGGGACACCACTCATACTGTGAAAGAGATATCCAATGAAGACGTCACTTCTGTGTGCAAATGGGAGAGGAGTGGGACGCAGAGACCTGCATCCCCTTTGAGAACTGGGTTATCCTTAGGGAACTGGCATGCAGGGGAGACTGAGCATCTGTAGGCTGGCAGGCAGCATTTGCCTCTGCTGAGCAAGTGTGTTTATCTCTAGAGCTCTCAGCAATGTTTATGGCTGAGGAAGGGTGTAAATCTCATCGGATTCAAGTCCTTGGTGGATAATTATTCCCTCCTTCTTCCATCCCCACTCCCCATGCGCTCCTGCCCTGGATATGAGACACTGTTCACAGATTATAAATGGATGCAATGCTATGCTTAATGTGGAGAGACACTTTATAATCAGGTAAGGCACAGGGTGGGAGGTGAGGCACAGGGTGGGATGCAGCTTGCCAATTCCTGCTCCTTCCCATGTGTAGTCAGTCCCTGAGCCTCCTGCCATGCTCATCTTTGGGAAGCTCATTTCTTCCATTTCCCCTTAAAATGACTTGTAGCCTATAAAGCCTGGAGCAGGGCAGCTGCGTGCTCAGAATACTAAGGTGCCATCCCTAACAGGAGAAGGTGGCGGGGTGCAGGGAGGGAGACTGCCACTCTAATTCCACATCAGGACTCTGGTTTGGCTCTTGCAGCTTATGAGGCTATCAAAGCCTCTCACTTAATTACAGCCATAGCAATCAATCTTTCTTCCTGTTCATTATGCTTCCAGCCAGGGTTAGCAGTATTTTTATTCTTGAGGCCTCAGGAGAATTTTCAGTTCATAAGGCATCACAGCCAACCATAGTGACTGGTATGGGTTGTGTCCGTAGGAGTGCATTCCTGCCCTATGGCTGGAGGAAAAGTGTGGGGCAGTAAAGCTTGGGACATCTGGCACTGTGAGATTTGGTTCTGTTTTGCATGATGAAGGTCCATTGAATGGGCCCTGTGCCTGGAGAGGCATACAGGGCTTTGCATTAACTTGACATGACCAGCTGAGTTGCTAGAGCCCTTGCACAGTGGCAGTTAGTTGTTCCAAGGCATTATGACTGGGCTGAGTGTAACATATCAAGTCATTATGGCATTATCTCTTCATTACACGCAAAGTGCTGTTGGAGCTCAGGGAGGAGCACAGGGACAAAGACAGAGAGGAGGGAAGCGGCTCATTAGCTGCCCAGAGGAATCAAGCTGAACATCTCTTTTTCTCAGGCAGAGGCTCTGTCATCACCTGCAAAGAACAAGTCTATTAGAAATTAGGGCTTGCTGAAGGACAGCTGTGTGTATCAGTATGTACATGTGCTAATACACAAGTAGAGCATGTCACCTACATACACCCCTACCCCTGGACCAACTAACACACATACAATGCACATCTTGCATAATCGCATAATGCAAGAACAAGCAGCTTGCCTTCCATCACTGTCCACTTAAATTTAGAAACACATGTACCAAAACATGCTCTTGCATCTACACACATGTTCATCTGCTTTATAGGGACTGCTTACAACTGTGTCCAACAGTCACATCTAACAGTCTCACATGTGCTTACCCTCCTACCAGAGCATGCACAGCAACTGCACCAAGCCTACGCCCTATGGACAGGGAGTTCTGTCTCCCCTGTATTCATTCTTCTGTGCTCATACTGTGCACTCTGGTGCATTCTGTCCCTTCAGCTGTGAAATCTGCTTCTATGCAGATGCATTCACCAGCAGAAGTATGTTCTTTCTTTTGCCTTCCTTCCAATTTTCCTTTATCCTGGTTTCCATGAGTTCTGCTGGCATGCACTGGGGCTCCCACAGGTTTTCCCACAATCATGCCCTGTCAGAACCAGCCGGAGCGCTTGCAGCAAACATGAGGACTGGCAGAGTGAGCTGGCACAATGGCTAGATGAGCTTTCTGGTGTAAGGCCCCCTTTCATGGGGGCCAGGAAGCATTGCAGCTTGTATGTTATTCTGGATGAAGCATGGGAAACAAACTCCTGGTCATCTCTTAACTCACCCACCAGCTGCTGGACTTTTGTCTGCAGTGACTCCTTATCCCTGCTGCTCTCCCTCATCGGACGTGGATCAGGAGGCCATTAACTTGTTTACTCCATGCTGGCCCCAGCCTCACAGACTTCTTGCTGGACAATATATCAAGAAAAAGCATTTGGCAAGATTTATGGGGCTGTTGCTGCCAACTGTGGACTGTGGAAAGTAAAAAATGTCCTTTCTGAGGCAATAAAATATAAAACGGGACCCAATTTCTCTCCAGGGTAGGAATCATTATGTTTGACAATGCTGTAAAACACATGGTGCTACAGCACGGGGGTGAGAGCCAGAGTAAACGCTGCCTTCGGAAACCTCATTCATTGCAAAGCTCGGATGTGTGATTCATTGCAAAATAAGACAGGAAGGGTCTTGGGTGGAGACAGTCTCCCTTCAGCCTTTCTCTTCTCTGAAAGGACTGGAAATCCCTCTACAAGCTTTGCACAGATTTTCTGAAACATTTTAAATTCATTCTGTTAAGTTGGAGTGAGTACTCTGGGTATATACAGTAAGACTGGTTTACTTCTTTATTAAATCAGTTTAGCTTAATTGGCGCACAGAATGATTAAACTGATGGAGTTATATGAAAGAGTTTTCACTAGTTAAACTGTACCAATTAGTAATCAGGCCTGATAGACCTGAATCTTTTTCTTTGTGCCAGAGACTCTGGGCTTTGTACAAAGACTTTGTACAAAGACTTTGTCTAGGGGAGAAAATAGCTCTCAGCTGATTAATTTCCACTTGTATGTCTGCCTATTTATCCTTCATTTCGTCTACACCTATTATTGTGGTAGTCTGTATATACTGTGCATCTCTGGCAATGTTACTGTAGTGAAATGCCAACTAAACCAGTTTGATTTAAGTTACACTATGATAGGGAAGACCTATATTTCTAAAATCTATCTGAGGTGAGGGAAAGAGAAGGTGTTATGTCAGGCAGGAGTAGAAAATGAAGGAAGGTGAGAGATGTAGCTGTAGGGCTCAGTTGTTCCCCTGGGTGCCGACGGGAAAGAGATGTTCATGCTAAAAATATAGTGCAAACTGCATTGTCTCATCCCCTATGCACTGTGCTCTGCAGAGCCTGTGTGCCCAGCAAAGTTATGTTAGCCTGGTGGGAGAAGCATCTTCTCTGGGTCCTTTTAACTTCATGTCAACATTTCCAATTCTTAATAAAATCAGATTGCCTCAGGACTGAAAATTCTTGATGTTCAATTCTAGGAGGGCAATAATGAAAATAGAGCCCTTTGAGAGGAAGAAAAAGTATACTGGGCAAGTCTGAGATTTCTGTCCTTTTCTCTAGGCTGACTTCTGGAAATACACCCTGTTCTTGCTTTGTGAGCACTAACCACTGACTCTGCAATAGTAGTGGTGTCCCAACAGTCTTGTGTTTGGCTGTGCTTGATGCTGCATGACCCTTGGTAGATCAGATAATTTATGTTTTAAAGGGCGCTGGGGAAAACATAAAGTGGATCTGTCCTTCATTCTATGTATCTCAGGAATTTCAGTGTAAATGTAAAAGGCAGTGAGATCACCTCAAGCCAAGACAGCAGGGGTTTTTGGCTTACCAACAGCATACCTCGTACGACCAGAAGACAGAGTACTCCAATAAGTGGTTGCTTTGACTGCATTTGTAGATGCAGACGTTTACCTCAGTTGGGGCACTGTAATCAGCTGACAGCTCCAAAGAACACAGTAATAAAATTTTGAACAAATGCTATTCTGGATTAATGGTTACCCCTACAAGCAGGACAAGATTCCTTTGATCCTCAGCAGTACACATTATTGTTAGCTTTTTCTTTCTCCAGTGGATTCCTTCTTTAATGGATAAGTTTCTTTTCTGGAATATTCTTAGATTCTGCTTATCTGGTTTCAAATGCTTTGAATCCAACTAGGGCATAATTTACACAAGTATTGAACATACCATATAGCCTGTAGTATGTGTCCCATTATATCCTAATAAATCTCTAGAATATGGACTATATGGGCTAAATTTTCACATGGTCACAAACTAAGGCCGGACTATTTGAAAGAGGTAAACACTCCCTTGATCTCTCAAATGCTGAACTATTTGGGAATTCTGATCCATGTGGTGATGAACTGCATCTCCCTGATACTGCCTCCCCTTGCTTCTGCCCAGCTCCTTCCACAATCTGTGTTTTGTACATCACAGCCACTTTGGAAAACATGCAAAAAGACCAGTCCCCACTGGCTCTAAGACACTCGAACATTTTCACACAGCAACCGCTGCAGAATAGGTAAGTGTATTATATAAGGCACTCTTAATGTCAGGCAAAGGCAGTGGTGTGATTATGATGTGTGAAAGAAAATGAAAGAACTCTTAAAAACAAAGGAAAAAGAGGTGAAAAACACATTGAGGGCAGGAATTTCTTGTTTGGACAAAAACTGGTTTTAGTGAAGAACCCCTCTTTTATTTCTTCTGGTTCTCCTTATCATCTCCCAACACCGTATCTCCCTCTTCTATCAGGAACCTGCTCTGGGGTTTATTCTTTACTATGCAAGCTTGTCATGTCTGTGTTTAATGAAGTTTAATTATCTTCTGAGATTCAATGAATAATTATAAATCTCTTCAAGATGCAATCACAAGCACTTCATGGTTCATTAACAGTGGAAAATCAATTGTAATTCACGTAATCCCTCTCCCCTGACCAGCCATACGCTTGTCCCCCTGTGCACCTTGTTGTTCCTCCCTCGTTTCAACACTGGGGAATACGTTAATCTATTTTCCTATGAAACAAGTTAGAGTTTAGGGTAGGGGCAAAGAATTGGAGAATGCAGGAAGTGGGAGATAGGAGCCTAGACAGTGAGGTTAGATAAGCCTACAAGTAAACTCCGTCTCATGCTGTGGGTGCTTTGGGGGTGTCATGAGCTCCAGATTGCCAGTTTCCTCGGTTTAGAGGCACTCACCTCCAAGAGTGCAGTGGCCTCCCTTTGGGAATTGCCTTTGGCTGTATACGTCTTGTCTTCCTCTTGATCTGGTCTTCAATTTGAACTCAAGTTACAATTTACCCTGTTGAAAATCTCCTGAGATCTGTGAGCCTATGCACTATTTGAAAAATAAGGACTGAAAGTTTGTTTTTGTTGGGACTGAAAAAGCTGGAGGTGTCAGCCCTGGCACAGGAAGCTATTCAGTGTTATCTTTAACTTTCTAAACAGCAGGCAGCATGTGAATGTAGCTGCACAATGATCCTGTAGTGACCTTTCTAATTGAAACTCTTTAACCTTTCAGCACAATTATAGCTACAAAATTTTACTGAATGCAGAAAAGATGGTTGTTTTTTAATTTTTTTCTAAAGGTTAAAAGATTGAAAAATAAAAGAGAAAGTGAGATAGAGAAAGAGGCATGGAAATTAATGCAGTTGAGTTGCAGTTTCCAGCAGCCCCAGGAGAGCTCTGCAATGAAGATGACATTTCCATACAATTGACATTTCCTGGCTGGAGCAGTCCTCTGATTTGCAGCTGCTTGTGTGCGAAGACCATCATGAAGAGGATCATTTAATTTCTCATATTCATCAAATGGGATTTAATTTCCCCCCATCCCCACATATCCCGCATCTCCTTTCCAGAACTGGTACAAGCTGTGAACTCTGCCTTTCCTTCACCTTTTGTAGGGGTGACCTTTGCCAAACTTCCTTCTTTTTCAGCTCTCTGTGGAGTTTTGCAGAAGTGAGACTTGCTTTTTACTAGAAAGATGGGTGGGATAGGAACAATGGCTCTCATGATTTCAACCTCCAGGTTTGGAAGTCAGTTTCTTTGGTTTTTTCCATTTATTTGTCTGTTTGCATGTTTGTGTTTGTGTGTACATCTCTTCTTGGCAGAAGTTGCTGTATGGCACTACAAGGACTCCATGCAGAGCATAACTTTGTGGCTTTCAGGGTCTGCAGGCTCATATATAGGCTTCCAGCATCTTACACACAAGTCCTTCGTGGGTGATAACTTCCTCCTGGGCACAGGTTGCTGTGGAAAAGAGCAACTTTTTTTCCAGATTGTAGAAGTTTTTCCAAAGTGCATGTATCAAACTGGAGATATATGCTCCATGACACTACATTGCTTTGAATCTGCTTAACTCAATTTAGTTGAGTAGGATATGCATCTTCACCTGAATTATTCCTCTTCAATAAATATGTTGCTGCAGTAATCAATTGGCATGTAATTAACAAACAATAACTATCTTATTAAACCTAAATGAAATGCAAATGCAATTCGGATTAATTTAGATCCCCAGTGACGAGTTCCTTTGCTTCCCCTTCAGCCATTGCTCCTCTTGAACAAGAGCTGCTGCCACGGCTGTCACTAGATACAATAATTGGCATGCTGCCTTCTAGGGCTGTGTTGAACCAATGTTTCATGCATGCCTTGTGCTTGCACAGCAAGTCACTATGGGCAAAGCTGGATCAGTTCAGTCAGCAGCTGTAGGCCACAAGGCACAGTGCTTTTATTAACCCTCTAATCCTGATACTTTCCTATAGGGGCACTTCAGACAGCACAGAGATCAAGGCCAGCCCTTTCTTTTCACTCCTTGCCACCAGTGCCATAGCTTCTGTCTTTGCCCCAAACCATGGCTATTCTCAGCCTCTGCCTCAGTCCCTCTAATCAGTGCTTTGCTACCTCTCAGCGCCTGGCGGGTGTGCAGCTGCAGCAGTTCCTTAGACTGAAGCCACAGCTGCTGTATATGTGCTAACTGCTTGCCCTGTCGCTCCACTGTCCCTTATTGCAGCTGCTCCCCTGCCTATCTCTCCAAACTGGGCTTTCTGAACATTGCTGCTCACTGAGCACAAGGGTGGATTAATGCAGTTCCTGGCTGGGAGCTGTTGTGTTGCTGGGAGCCCTGATGGATGGATGAGAGTAAACTAGAAACCCCAGCAACTTGGTGAAACAGGCTTTGCTAGCAATCAGATAATGTTATTGTCCTGATCGAATCTGAATTCAGGTGGTTACCAGCTGTGTACCATGGGACAGGATTTTGAATTGGATGACACAAATTAGAGACAACATCTAAGGCACAGTTGTCCTAACTTGCCATGTAACATTGATATGCGGTGCTCATAACACACACTTTCAGCTGAGAAATGGTTGTGTTCAGTGGTGAATGAGCTGATCTTTACCTGGTGTCATCCAGGGCATTGGAGCAACACTCAAGGCACTTGAGTTTGTTACTGGTTTGGCCAGTAATCTGCTCTAATACCTTAAGCAAGTGATTTAATCTCTCTGTGCTTTCGTTTTCCTGTTTATAAAATGGCTATAATGATACACTCTTTCTGCATAAAAAGCATCAATATCTTTTGCTGAAAAGAGCTGTGCAAGACTAGATGTTTTCTTTAATATCCTCTACTTTGATGTTTTATGAAAATAAAAGACTCTACAGATGATATGATTAGGTACAAGTTTGATAACTGTTGACAGATTGTTATTAGCAAGAAAGCCACTGGAAAGCATTCCTTGCAGATTTTGACCATCATGGGCAAATTCTGTCCTATAAATGTACCCCCCAAATCTTACTTGAGCACAAGTTACCTTTTGACCCTGCTTACACTGAGAGAATTGATGACTGACAAAGAACTTAATTATTTAGGAGAGAAGCTGAAGATAGGAATGGTATGCAGGTAGATAATTGTGCTTCAGTTACACAGAGTAACAGAAAGACTTTGATGAGTAGTATTCCTGTTGTCTTAAATGTGTCTACAAAAGAAGGCTACTCCTGTAAAACTAAACTGCCTCTGAACTTCTTTCAGAGGAGAGATACACATTCATAGAATGACAGAAATACTTTAGCATCTTTTAGAGAAGAAGTGCCAAGCAAAATGGAAACTTCTGCCTTAAATTTCCAAACTAGGATCTCCAGGACATACTCACGCAGCTTTTAATTAATTGATGGTTCAATTCCTGGCATCTTGCAGGTGCAAGGTAAGGTAGTCCAAGAACACATCTCAGATATTTCACAATTCCTCATGCTGATTTAGGCCTGTTTCTCAACCCAGAGGAGCTGAGTAGGAGTTTATCATTGCTTCAACGGAGCAGGGGCAAGCCTTTACAGAAGGAGGCTTTCATTACTGTGCAATGGTGAAAAGAGTCACTTACAGGGCCAGAATGTTTCAGTAGTGAGGTCTCAGAAAGAAATCCATGTATGCTTCCAATGCAGATTAGCGTAATCTAATACAGCCCAGCATTCAGGATCCACCAGATCCATTGTGCATAGGCTTTGGTGGATATAAACTGGCAATGGGCCATTAACGTGCAGACTTAGACTGCTGAGGATCTGGTCTAGGGTGATAAACTGAAAAAATAGATACTTTTGTCCTTTATGAGATGCTCTGTATTTGTAGGAAATCTAGCAACTGCCCAGATTGAACTGTGGCTTTTGGGAGGGTCTATACAAAACTGAAGGAGTGATTTCATACTCTGTCATAGTGGTCTAGGCTCATCACTGAGCAGAGTGTCATCTACTGCATGCCAAGAATCTTGTTTACATAATTTTTTTTAGAAATTCTAATCTCAACACTTTAATGCACTTGCAAGTCTTATGGGAGATGAAACTAGGAGGAGGCCACAGGGTACTCTGGTGGGAAAAGAACTGGCTTACACATTTCAAAATAGAATATTATTGCCAATGTGAAATGCAAGGGGCCAAGCGCAGGATCTGCCTAAAAGCATTAGAACAGTCCAGGGCTGCAAAAAGGTTATAAAACACATATTTGTTTTCCCCAGTCCTGCAGCTGTCTGCCATGCTACTGAGTGGTAAACTGCTGAGGACTTCTGTAATGTATGCTGGTTGCCATATGAAGGTCTATGTCCTTCCTTCTGGCCATACCAGAAGTGGGTGTATTTTTCCATGTATGTGAGTAGAAAGAGAGAGGGAGAGATCACCTTCCTTCCCTGTAATTTTGATGATGATGCTCTGGAATATATCCCACCAAGGGGAGCAGCTCCTGGACCCATTTCTTTCTTGCTTTTTACCTGCTTTCACCACTTTTAGCAGGGTGAGATAGGTGCAACACAGTCTCACTCCCAGTGGTAACAGTTCACAACTGCTTCGCACTGATACAAAGTGGGATACAAGAACAAGATGAAGAACAGACAAGGCCGGTACCTGGTAGGGGTTTGCCCTACATCCTGGAAGTTCCCTGTGCTGCAGGCTCTTGCCCTGTTTTTCTTTGGGGGGAGAGGGGGGTGAAGGATGGCTTGTGTTAAGTGAGGGAGCTGCTGTTTGGGAATCATCTCTATTACAGAGCCATTAGATAGATGTTCCTGAAATAGCAGCAGATCAATTGATTCATAAGTAATTAATGCATTCCCCTCCCCTTGGGCAATTCAGAATCTATAGCTCAGGAATTAGATAACACAGCTCAGCTCTGTTCAGCTGAGAAAACATTGGCACTTGTCTTCCTCACAGCCCTGCACATACTACTGTGAGCACCATCTCTTTTACTGCAGAGACCTTCCCTGCTTGTGTTGGAAGCCCTGGCAATTACCTTCTGTGTGAAATTGAGCATCTTCTGTAGTTGCTGGAGAATTCTGGGTTTAGCTGTTTAAATGGATGAATCACCTGCATGCCCCCCGCAAATGCTGCTGCTGTCTTACCTTTTCCCCATTTATCTGGTAATGTCACTCAGTACTGTTGCCTGCAGCAGTGTGCAGACTGAAAGAGCAAGAGATGCTTCTGATCAACACCAGTCTCATTGAGATCAGAATCAGATCCTTTGCAATGTTACAAGAGCTTGGCAGAACTTTGAGAAGGAAACAAGGTCTGGTGCATCCATGTATCGAGACTCTGGTGCACACTATCAGAGATGGGCTTGAGTTCTGCATAGGTTTCTGTATTTCTCTTAGTGGAGCACCAGGACTCTGCAGCTGTGTACCCAGGAACAACTTATCCTAAGCTATATCACTTCTGACTTCAGAGTAAGAAAAAATAAGGCTTTCTTTCGATTCCTAATCATAAACAACCTGTTCATGGCAATGGTCCTTGTATGAGAACGGGCGAGCAGGAAAACCCCACAAACCTGCAATGTGGCCAGGTGGCGTGGTTCTTGGGAATTCCAGTGGTGTTCTTTCTGTCGTCAGAGACAGTTAGATTAAATGGAAACAAGGACCTTCAAAAACTTGGTCTGAGTTACTACAGTTTTCTAATCCTCTAATATCCTGCAGATGCTCTGATTCAAACTATCTGGCCATGCAGTAGGGATTGAGCAGGTAGCATGCATTGGAGAGAAAGGAACCAAGCTCCTAATATTTCTAAGGCTTACAGGAATATTATTATTTTTATTTATTATTTGCAGTCACTACAAACACTAATTAGCAGCCTCCCAGGGGAATCTGCTAGCTGTGCATCCTGCTGGGCTTGAAAGCTACTGCATTCATTTTGTGTTTAAGTTGATGTTTTAATTAAACTGCCCCCTAATTATCTTAACTAGCTTTTAAATAATAACTTTCCACTGAACCATTCACATCAGCTGCTAATTGGCTCCCTTCTGTTTACATAGATCTGGCTGGCTCAGACAAATGTGGCAATGGAATGGCAGGTAGGTTTGGGAAAGGGCTACGCTCCTTTCATACACTGTGCTTCTGTTGTGTTTGCCTTCACCATAATGAATCAGATTCCAGGGTGAAATGGAGATGGCTATGCTGGCAAGTGCCTCACCATTTATTCATATGCTGTGTGTGATGAGAGTATTATATGCTCATGTTTCCACAAGTTACTCCATCTACAGGGCATCTGATCACTGGCCCAGTGGCAAATTATTCTGTTTCTGTGTTCACCCAGTTCGGACTAATTCACAGTGCATAATTAATGGACCTTGACCCTGGCTGGGAGCAGGGTCAGTTCTTGGCACAGACAGTGGCATTAATAATGTATGGAGTGGCTGCTGCAAATTGTAGAGGTCACCACAGAAGCTCAATATTTCATGGGCTTGCTGTGTCTTGCACTCAGTAGAACTGGAAGGAGGACCAGCATATCCAGAATTCCAGGCATCCCTCAGTATGCTGATGTTCTGCTGTCCATGAGGCAGTATTTCCTGTGCTGGAAGAAGGCTAGTGTTGCCTTACTCTCTCCCATTGCAGCCTTTCCCCTGCAACTCACAACAACCTTTTGAGTGATGCTCTATGGTGCCAGTCACACTCCTCCCCACCACTGACTCATACAGCTGGGTTGAGAAGAGCCTGAAGTGTGGACATGACATCTGGTGCAGCGTTACAGCAAATGTATCTTTGGTTGATGGTGTGTGCTAGGGTTTGGAGGTGTCTGTGTGTTATTGGATTACTGCATGCAGGACTAGGTGCTATGTGTGGGTTCACACAAGAGTGTGTGCTTTTACGCACGCTGCAGGCTAGACCTGTGTGCACATCTGCAAATGGCTGCATGTTTCTGCAAACTGTGGATGTGCAGCCATACTGGTGAGCATATCCATGACTGCAGACTTGTTAGCACAAGGGGATCAGATTTGATTCAGAGCTCTGTAGTCATGTGTTATTTAAATGTTCTCTGCTGGATTGCAATTCCCAAGGTTCTGATCTATATATTATATCTTATGCAGTTTGTCAGCCTGCTTTTTCCTTCTTGTTTTCCTGCATTTGTTTAAAACTACCACAAAACCAACAAAACATGGTGTGAAGAAAAGTGTCCCAGAGGTAGCAGGTGAATGTATGTAATCCTTCATTACTTGTGTCACCAATGCAAAACCATCGTACCTGTCATCAGCTCCCATTTGGAGATGTGTGCTAATTAGACTTTTATTACAATGTGTATTTGAAAACAATTAGAATTACAGTGCCAGCATGTGGCTAATTCAACCTCACAATGTTGATTCAGTTAAGTCAGCAACTGGTGACCTAGTTTGATTGCCAGAGTGCATATGTGTGTGAATAGCCTTTGATCAGGTGCCACTGCAGCCCCTGCCATCAGAGAGGGGGACACATACTGTTCAATGCTCCCTAGCATCATGCAGGGTCCTGTCTAGATTTTGGGGGTATAAATGTCCTAGGGCCCTTGAACATTTATGATGGGCCAGGAGAAGAAAGTATGTATGGTGGGTGACGTGCCAGAACTGGGTGGGCTGGATACAGTCTGTCCTTCACCTTACCATCAATCAACATTTTCTTCAGAGAACAGTGGAGCTGCTATGTCAGTATTTGCACCTATGTGGTCCAGTGCCAGCCTGTTGTAATGCAGAGATCATTCAGCTAGGGGTGGAGCAGCGCAGATCTCTGTCATGTTTCTTTTGAGTCAAAACTCCAGAAGTGCTTTTAGAAGGGACAGCCCTGGAATTATTTGTGTGTGCTTGTTTCTGTGGCTTTCTGTAGCTTTGTGGAATGAGAGAGGACTCAGACCACCAATATGTCTGACCTGAGACCATCAGCAAACCATAGGGCAGTGATCACTGCTGACCGACTAGAACAATTACGTGAAAGAGAAAGGCTTTCCCTTCATTGCTCTTCCCCTGATTCATCTGGCATTGCTCCAAAGATCTCTGTTGCCAGAGGATGCTGAGCAGAACATATTCTTGGAGATAAGTGATTCTTCCCCCTTGAGGAATTTGCATTCAGCAATCCTCATCTACTGTTATTAATTTCCATGTCACAAGGCAAAATAAAGGCCTTCATCTTCTACATTTCCAAACAGCAGAATTTTGCCTGCCTTAAAGGAGAAGCCTCCTTTTGCCTTCATCACCATCTATTTTCACATAGACTGTCAGGAAATCAGGTCGGGTTTTAGTTTAACAGAGAAGACTTGCTGTTTGTCTGTAAAGCCTTTTCTCTTTGTAAAGGCAGCACGGTTTCATGTCATAATTGTGACAGTTTAACTTCTGCAGCTGTACTTTCATGCTTTACAACCTGTATGTGGTGTTTCTAAGCTGTGGCTGTTAAATGTGGAGTTCTGGAAAGGGGGGAACAGGAAGAAAAAGGTCATGTGTTTTGCAGTGAATGGCTAGCACTTATGTGCAGGGTCTCCCCAGCCTTCTCCTTTGAATGCATTGATGGGTGCCTTCTTTGGCAGCCTTTGTCTAGCTTCCAGTCTCTGCCTGGATTAATGCAGTGGTAACTCAGGTTTTAAGCACCTTGCGTACACATCAATGGCTGTAATTGTCAGTTAAAATTTGCTACTGGAATAAAATAAAGACTCTTGAAGGTATAAAAAACTAAAGCTGGAGATAAGGAGCTGTTTTATATTGACTTTCATTCCAGAGACTGGAAGAACATAGGTTTTTGTCATCTGAGCAAAGCCTTTATGCACCAAAAAGGACAGAAAAGCAGAGAGAGATACAGAGATTGGTGGATGAACAGGAGGAGAGTGGGGAGGATGCATAGAAAATACGGTGGTGAAAGTGATGGTTTCCTGTGATTTCAATTCTATGTTAACTGACATTAAGTTGCTCCTTCTAAGGGCACCTTCACAATTCCGGAGCAGTGCAGATGTGAGCACAGTGGCCCTTCAGCATTTTGCTGGCACCTAAGGGGAGCTTTTTGGGCTTGTTTAACAACATACACAGATGTCTGATGAGAGAACTACCAATTTTTGCATACAGGCAAGAAGATGAATGGGTTGAACTTTGTTCCCCCTTTCTGCATCTTCAACAGAGCACAGTGAGGCATATCGTTTTCAGTGGGGTCTTTTTGTCAAGAATATGAAGAAACCTGAAGCTTTGATCTGCCCAGTGCTCACCCTGGTGGGCTGTCCTTACCGATCTCAATATGCAGAATATAGCCCAGAGTTAGCAGAATCGAGAACTAGGGTAAATTCTTTTACTTCGAGTCAGTAAATCAAGACTCAAGCAGAAGTTTTCCGCTGAAATTACTGAATACTTTGGCACCCTATTCAATAGAATCAGGCTTTCACCTTAGCAGTCTCTCTGCAAGGCACACTTTAAGCTAACCACAGACTTTTGGACTCTGTGCAGCAATGTCTGGCTGAAATGCTACACCCTGTCCTATGCAGACTAGACTACTGCAGGACTTTTAGAGCTGATAGCATCTCAAAATAGTCCAGAAGACTATACCTTCTTCCTTTGTATCGAAATGCAACCTCATTATTTCCAAGTGTTTGTGCCAGTGGATTTGAAAATGCAATGTGAGTTACATTGCACCATCAGTTGGGCTCCGTGATTTACTTCATTCCCTAACTCACTGTACCTGTCTGTTTTAACTTTAGCTATGGTTGGAAGCCAGAACATGCTGAGGACCTCATTCTTCTTGACCAAACCCTCACATTTTCCTTCCTTTTTTTAGGGAGGCCGAGAGAACTTAATGATATTGTTCAACTTCCTTACCTTTATTTAAGACAAGCTGTGCTCATTTTCTCTGTTAATCAGTTTGAGCTAATAACACCACAATACAGAAACAATAGGACTTTGTGCCTGGACAGGAGTCAGATTAATGAGTACACTGGGGCTATAACACAAATGAACTTTGCTGTGATCACAAATCTTCTGAGAGCTCAAGTGAATGCCAGGTGTTATCTAGTGCTCTGCTATCCTGGAATGATGGAGGTACAGAAGGCTCACTGGAATTTGCTGTAATGGAGAAGCGGGTCTTTGGGGATAGTTTGATCGCTTTACAGCTTTAATGTTAGCAGAATTTACTCATTTTGGCCTGTTACACTCATTGTAAAACTCAGCTTCATTGTTAAAACGTTGTAACTGAAAAAAATGGAGAAAGGAAAAGATTGGATTTTCTCAGTTACATAATTTTCTTTTAAAACAAACAAACCATTTTCCAGCTGACAGGATTTATGTGGGTACTTAATCTGGAGCCAATCATAATCTCTAAAAATGCAGCTTCCTAGTAGCTGGCTTGCTGTAATACCTAAAGTTTATAGAATTGGTGCAGCCAATCTGGGACCCTCAGAGAATCATATCACCCCAGTTCCTTCTGCTGAGAGAAGCAGCTTGCTTCTTTTTATGATGTTCTGCCACCCTTTCAGCTTCCCTTGATTACTGTTTTCTTGAAATTAGCTCCTTAAAATTCTTATAGCCAATCTCCTAGGCCTCCCAGCTGACACATCTATCTTATGCTGCTGTTCTCCTCCTTCATAAGAATTCACACAGAGCATGTGAAGTACTTCACATTTTGTTTGCTAATAAAGACCATGGAGGGATGTTAAACGAACAGAAACCACCTTACAAGAAGATGGGTTGAAAAAGATTATACTGCCATATCCTTTCTTTGATTCATAAGCTCAACTCCCAGTCTGGCAACGGTTTAAAGCTAAGTTCCTAAGAAAAACAAGAAATAGAGGTGGAAATAGAAGGCACTGTCGTTTAATGGTGAATACACCAGCTGCCAACATTACCACCAGCTCAGTTCTGTGGCTTCGAACCATGCAATGTCTTTATGTGTTTTTATTTCCCTGTGTGTGAAAAAACATGTCATATTGCCTTTTCCTTCCCTCTCTTCTGGTAATCCCCCCTCCAAGGTATTTCTGGTATTTTATTCAGTGCACTTTAGTAAATCTGTAGCATGCAGACCTGCTTTAAAACTTGAACTACTGTGGAGATGATTGAGTAATGTCTTGCAGTTTGTTTATCTTTTATTTAGGACTCCAGGGTGAAGCATCTGGAAATCATTCCCTCTGCCATGCTCTTGTCTCTTCATTCAGTTTATTAATTAAATATTTCTTTCTTCACTTCATTATTTCAGATTTTTAGTTGCCCCTCACATCTAGAGGAACTGAGAGAAATATTTAATTCATTGCCTCCTGCATATCCTGTTACTTGGGGAATTCCTCCTGAAAGTGCTGGGCTTCTTTGGTGCTTTGTTGAGTTGCCATTTCTGAGGAGTTTTATATTTACTCAATTAGCCAAAGGTGATTATTTATTCAACCGGAAGAAAAAATCATAAGCAGCTGGGAAGCTTTATTTGTACTTGTGTTTTTCTTCTCAAATCTGCAGTTTGTTAAAACCCGCTGTATGCGTATTTAACAATCATTTTTTTCCCTCATGCATGCCTATTTATGAGAGGAAAAATAGACACTGATTGCATGGTGTAGCTGATTAGTTAAACAAATGCTCTGCAAGCCTCAGCCATACTGGAGCTTTCTGTATTGACCACATATACTATTTCTCTGCACATAACAAATACCAGCGTGGTCTATATTCACACTTGGCATAAATTGGCATAGCAAGTGCTGCTGATTTATGCCATCTAAAGATGTATTTACCCTGCTAGTAATGATGGATTTCATCAAAACTCCTGATGCCACTAGCAGAGCAGATCGTAATGAGAACAGGATGAGCTGGGATCAATAGCATTTTTATTTCCTTAGGTCTGCAGTCCTGTAGCAAGCACATTTTTTTCACTATTCTTCTTTCAGAATCATGGCCGGCAGCCATGGCCAGCAGAATGGTTCCATGCACTGCACTGAGCTCTCTGAGGTATTAAGTTGTGTCTCTTAGTTACTGATGATGGCACGCAAGTCTCTGGTGGGGCCATATAAATTCACTGCAGGCCTGATAAATGGAGAAATGACTCCCCAAATACATTTTCCTAATACAGAAATGCAGCAGAGTCAGAAGCAACAAAAGAAAACAGGTTCTGCCTTGTTCTAACAAAGTTTCGCCTTCCCCGTATCTCTGGGGATCTAGTATTCTCATTATCACTATGGTGATGGTAGCAGTCACAGGCACAAAGTGACTAAATGCATAGGAGATACTCATTTATTCTTACAGGTGAGACAAATATAGAGAGAGCAGGCAGGGGGGAGTTGGCAGGGAAGATGCAATACTGCCATCCCCAACTGCTGCAGCTTGAAGACACATCTTTAGAAGATGTTCCCAAGACACAATTAGGGAGGTAATTAGATAATCCTGTGAAAAACATCCTGGTAGACAAGTATATTGTAGGCAAGGAGCTGAAGAAGTAGTATACTTCTGTCTATGGCAGGGGTAGGCATGAAAACTCTCTGTTCTTCTTTCTAACATTGCAACAATTTGTGAAGTCTAGTCTCCAATTCTGTAAAAGTCCAAACAGAACTAAACTAATGAGAAGCGTGTTGATGAAAGCACTATTCATCCAAAGAACTTCGGGCAGGATAAAGGGTTTGTCTAATCTGAAGTCTTGGATTGATATTATATCACAGTGAACCTAGCATTTGCATCCTTCATTTAGCTTTTCTAGATAACAATAGCAGACGGTATGCAATGGGAATGCAGTTACAGAAAGATGCAATGGGATGGATGTAAACATAGGGGAGCCATACACACCCAGGACACCTGGAAAGCGTGTGCAGCCCATACTGAAATTTATGCTTCTGTTGCTTCTATGTGCTTGTTTGAAGCTGGCTCAGGTACTCACACTGCAAGCAGACTCCGGTTACATTGCAGGTGAAGGTAACAGGATAAATCAGTTGCTGGTACTAATTTTTACAGGATAAGGGAATGCAGAATTCCACAACGATCACATCCAATTGGAATAATGTCAAGGCATAGGCAGGACTGTTTAAATTTTCTGGGTTGCTTTTTTGTCAGGGGACCTGAACACTCTGAATTGTGTAGCAATTATGGATGTAATAACTTGACAATGTTAAATATCATTAATGACTGATCTAAGGGAACTTGCAAATGACCATGTAGTTACACAGTGTTTGCAGCATAAATACCAATTAACATTGTAGCTGTAGCTGTTTGTACTTAGTAGATTAGATCAGGGAATCCCACAGAGTGGGAAGGAGTGTCAAATGATCTAACACAGGAGAAAAGGGTGATAATATGAAACTGATAATTAAGGGAAATCTTGGTCTTCCCTATGATACATCTGCTAAAGCAATAGGGATGCTCAGGAGTCATATGCAGAAACCTGAAAAGCAATACGTATGGGTCTATATCTATGTCCATCCATCTGTCCCTACCAAATTAGGCAAGGTAAAGGAATTACTATGGCAGTTAGCTCATGAAATTTTGCTTTAGATTAAGCTGCAGAAGCTGTATTCTTGGAGTAAAAGGCTTGGCACTCTGGATTTTTCTCTCAGTGATTTATACAGTAATTGTCTGCAGTATGCAGCACATATATTTGTTTCAGGAGGAAGCTGGAACATGCTCCAGTGCAAAGATAATTCTGGGATCCCTCCAGAGCCCACACTGAAGGCCAGTGAGTGTCTGTCACAGTCACAAGCCACAGTGCTCTGGGAGCCCCAAAATGTTACACCAGCTCATCAGTTTCAGCAAAGAGTTTATATCTCTGTCTGATGCAATAGTCAGGAAGATGTTTATCACTCTCATGGAAAAAGGGAGGAAGCAGCCAGTTAGCCAGGGTTTGGTTCACAAGGAAGCTTCGGAAGAAGAGTTTGTATATCATTGTAGACAGAAATTGCTGATGCTGTTTCTTTCCCCTTCCCTTGGCTATAAATGAGACCTGGGAAGAGGGACAGAGGGAATAAGGAAAAAGAATTGACAAAATGCCGTACTGATCTTTGGTCAATAAACTTATCTGTAATTAGGAAGTACAGCAGCAGCAGGTGCACACTGTATGTTTTGCTGCAGGGTGCTCATGCTAAAGGTAAGAAACCAAATTTTAATAACATTTGCATCAGCATGAATGTGAAGTAATCCCAGTGAAATCATGGTGTTTATCATGGATTTGTACCAGTATCAAAGAATGCAAAATCTGTCTGGTTTATGTTAAGGGCCTTCTTTAATGACTAAAACTGCCTGCTTCCCTTTCTGCAGGCTTAAGGGTGCCCTTGTTTTCTTTAGTACAGGGTTTGGGGATTTCATTTGTTGGCCAAGTGGTAAACACTCTGTCCTTCCCTTCAGAGATGGTGGCCACTTTCCTGATTGGGATTCTTGATTTTATGTTCAGATCTAGTATATGTAGCAGTAACTCCATCATGAGTGTTGGAGGCAACATCTTTTATGCCCAGCCTGGTATCCCCATTGCCTGCTGGGGACAGTAGTAATCAGACATTTGTATTTGAAAGAAGTAAGTTGTAAAAGGAATAAACAAGTAGAAGTGTGGAGAGAGGGAAGAGGCAGGAAGAAGAAGAGAGGAGAGATGCAGTGGAAAATTGAAGTGACAGGGGTGGGGCATTGGGTGATGCATGTGGGCATCTGGAGTTCTTCCAAATCACATCAGAAAAGGCCCTGTCCCAGAACTCCCACCTCAATGACTATTGCATTAAAAAACTGTCTAGCAAATCAATCTCAAGTGAATACTGGCAGCAAAAGGCATGTTGTAGGGTGAAGTCAAAAGACCTAGATAGATAGATGTGCATATCAAATGCACATAAGAGCTGGCAAAAGGCTTTAAATGTGGTGACTAGGACATAGGCATGGGAGAGCAGTACAAGAGAGGACAGCACAGGAAACACTGTACTCTCTGAATGTGTCAGTCTCAGAGAGGTGACAGCTGTCAAGACAGATGACAGCCTGATGGATTGTCACCTGCACTGACAGACAAATGAGCTCTGCTTATTATGGAAGATTTTGTTTTAATGATGTGCTGCTTTTTTTCCTGTTTTCCAGAATCAGAGAGAGTTGTTCTAAATTCTGATCTCTGTTAGATGCTGTTAGTGGTTTCCACTGAAATTGAAAAGCCTTTCACGTCTCATTGGAAGCATGATTTGGCTCTAGCTCCATTGGTGTCATTGGAGTTGGTCTTCTCTGAGTGGAGTCGGAAGGATTCTATAGGCACAAATGCATGCAAGACCGCGGGATGCTCACATAACCTGGGGATGACACTCTTATGTGGCCTCAAGTTAGTGTAACCTAGCAGTTTGGAGAATCCATTAATTTTTCTTCTTCTCTTTTCTCCTTTCTCCTCCATGGACTTGAGGAGAGGTTGAACTGTAATGCTAACCACTAATTCAGAAGACATTATCTACACCTCTGCTTTATTAAACCATTCTGTTCTGCACAAGGATTAAAAAAATCTCCCTGCCAAAACATGCCTGTTCCACTCAGTGTGTTGGCTGACAGGCAAGAGCAAGCAGCCTTGGATATGCATTGTTCACTGTCACACAGGCAAGGCAGTGAGACACCTCCTATCCCCAGCAATTTCTGGAGCAGATTATCAGGACATCGGTGTTTTGTTGATGCTGTTGTGTCTTTTTCCCTGCCAGAGAAGTGACAGCAAGGGAGGGCCTGGTGATTGTTTAGTTCTGTCATAGCTAGGAAGGGAGCAGGGCCATACTTAATTCTTGGTTTATTATTATAAGCTCACACAGTTTGTTCTTCCTGTATGTTTCTTTGTTTTGTGTGTGAATTTAGCCCTCTAGAAGTATCAGCAAATGTTTCTGCACACCTGCAGTCAGTTCATGGTGGGTAGCTCCTTAACTAGGTCTTGGCTCTGTCCTGGAAAGATGTTCTGTAGCAGGAAGGATTCAAGATTTATACCTGACCTGCCATTCCATATTTAGCCCCTGCCTTCTCTGGAAGCATCTCCAGATGCTATCTGCAGCTGTGATTCCACAATCATTGTACAAGATCAATACAATCCCAGTTCTTCTGGCAGGGCAAATTTGATTTTTTCACTCTGTTACGCATGGCTGCATTTCTGTTGGATTAGCCCGTGCATGTAGCTCAGACTTTAAGCCAGTTGACACTTTTATGTCAGCTTACATACTGCCTATGGGAGGACAAGCAATACCTGAACCAGTGTAAAGTTAGAGCAGGGCAGACAGATAATATACACGTTGCTTGGCAATGTGATGCTTTGTCTGGGACTGTCCTCCCAGCTGGGGAGAGTACAGAGTTTGAACAGAAGGGACATTGTGGAAGAAACCTGGAAAGAGAAAGGGAGACTGGCTAAGTTGAAAAAAGAATGGCAGAAAGAACTGGAGACAGAAAAGCAAACAGGACCTAATCCTGTATTGTGGTGAGTTCCCTTTAATCATAAACTGCCCTCAGCTCCCAGTGACTGCAGCAGAGGTGGCTTTTTGTGAGTATTTATATCACTTTTTTATTATTCTTGCTCCACAGTTACCAACAGGATTAGGATGGAGGCAGGAAATGCTTAGTACCGTGCTGGATCTGACCCATGGTGAAAGAGAACAATAAGGGCACAGCTCAGGGGTTGCGAAAGAGCCAGGGACAGGGGACAGACAGGAAATCTACTCTGTCATTTATCATTCCTGCTCCATGGCCCTTTACCAAACAACAGCAAAGATCCCTTGCACCCTCCAAAGAGCAGGAAGCCATTTTACAGGAGGGGAAACAGAGGCAGGGAGAGAGGAAGGTTCCATTTTCCAAACGAGGCTATCCGTTTTGGATGAGACTGTTTCCTCCTAAAACGTGCACCAGGTTTGTGTGAGATCCTGCATGTTGCCAGAAGAGATCCAGAAACAGAACCCAGGAGACCAGATTGCCTACACAGGGTGTGCAATGTCACATGCCAAAGCAGCTGAATGTACAATGCCTCTGTCAAAGGCAGGGAGGAATCTGCAGCTGGGGTGCCAGCTGAAATAGTTAATGGAAGAAAATATTCACCTAACCCTTAATTATTTAGAACCAGAGTTAATTTTGCAGTTCCTCTGGCAGGTTTCTCTGGTCATTAGGGCACTGGCAATGAGTCTTTCCCAGCAGTCCAGCTATCGATCAATCTCTCTGAAGGCTAATGTGTCACTGATAGGTTGGAGATAGCTGTGTCTCAGGGCAGAAGCTGAGCAAGGCAGAATTTATCCATGCTCTTAAACTTTACCTTTCCTTCTTTCCTCCCCCTCTTCTCAAAGAGATGATAAAAATAAAGACACATAAACTCAAAAAGAAAGAATAATGGCTTCATCCTGCTGAGGGACTGTATTTTGAGATTTTGGCTAGCTTTCATCATAAGTGCTGCTGACTTGAAGAAATTCTTTTGATCATCTAAACCTTGGCTGGATTAAATTGCCAAATCCCATTAGAGTCCTTGGGATTTACAACAGATGCTGAATGAAAGATTTATCTGTGGCCCACCAGGCCTGCATGGCCACTTAGAACTCTGCTGTCCCCACAGGCATAGGGCAGCATTGAAGCAATTATCTTTAACCCCTCATCTATTGTGCAAAGGTCTGAGAAGGTGTAGGGATCACCTGATCCTACCCAGGGTACAAGGATAATTTATGATGGAAGGAGGTCCTGAACAGGGACACTCCATTTTCCTTGGAGAGGGGAGATCTTTTTGTGCAAACCCCAGCCCTGGAGGGACCTCCTGGAGGGTAGCAGTGTGTAGGAAAAAGGAATTAATTCTGGGCAACAGTCTGCAAGATTTGTTTGCATTAGCTCTCTACTTTCTTGCTTTCTTCTCCTGTCCACACTTTTAACATCACACAAAGGTTTGGGAGTAGCGGCAATAGCTTATATGTTATTAATGCTTGTAACCAGTGGCCAGGCTAACTGAGCCATTACAAAGTCAGCTCCATTTCATGCCCTCTTTCCACTTTCTCTGGCTTGACTTTTCTGCTCTATTTGTCTGAAACGAACAGAGATGAAGTGAAATGACTTACAGCCTCTCCCTGTTTCATGCTCAAGACCTAGAGGGAGAGTAGAGTGTTACTGTGTCTGGCTCACAATTTGTGGCTCTACTGCAACACAGCCTTTCCCTAGCAAGTACTAGCATGCACAGAATCCCCCGTTCAAAACCTAATTTGTTTGGACAACCCCCCTCCTTTCTGCTCTTACTATCTCTATGCTCTGTACACTTTTCTTCCACAGGCTCAAGTCTGCCAGATGGTGAATGTTCCCTGAGAATTCCAGCAGTGCACAAGACTACACAGGGAGTCCAGGTGTGATAAGTGAACTAATACTTATGTGCTTCCTCACTTAGACCCAGAGGGATCTTGGGAACTCAAGAGTATCCTTGCCCAGACTCCAGGGAATAAGCAAAGAGCCTGCAAGGAAAAAAGGACAGTGGCATTCAATTTGATGAGGCTTTTTTCTCTGGGACCCAGCTGTAGCTTGCATTGCAATTGTAAGGTAGACACACAACATCCACGACCCCAACTGAGATGAGATATTATAGCATTGCTGCTGTTGAGGCTTCTGCTTTGCCATGCTGTGTGAAGAAGTTGGGAGTTCTGCCTGGAGTCAGTCAGCAGTGGGAAGTCACCACACACTGGGACTGCATGAAGAACACCCACCAAGCCTGTCTCCTTGTGCTTTTTGCTGCTTGAGAAATTGTTCTGGCTCTAAGTTTTAATCCTTTCTGCATAGAAGCTTCCAATTGGTACAGCTCATTCTTCCTGCTTAGCTAAATGTGTTTTCAAATACTAGCCTGAAACTTAGCGGATGGTAATTACACTTTGACATTAATATTTAAACCACAAACACAGTTAGCACTCTAATACCGTCCCCAAAGGCTACTGCTCATTTAAGTTTCATCCTTATGAGACTTAATTATTGTCAGGGATGAATCCTAAAAGGCAAGAAATATTACAACTTGAAGACTAAACATTACCTTGATTATTAGAGGTACAGGATTTGGGCACAGAGTATGGAAAGGGCCTTGGCTATGGTGGTAACATTTATACTGCTACTAAAATCTGGTGAGTTTTTAAATCCTAAAGCCTGATTTTAAATGACTGCTGAGATTTCTTTGTACTTACAATTATACTGAGATCTCAGCATTCAGTTAGTTTAGCCAAAGAATAACTTTGCAAAACTTAGATGCCATTGCCTGTTGTACAGGTGGAAAAACAGCAGTGTTTTGAGGGCCTGACCCAAGGCAGCATCAGGACTCTGTAGTCTTAGCCTTCCCCTCTGTCGTGGTTTAACCCCAGCCAGCAACTAAGCACCACGCAGCCGCTCACTCACTCCCCCCCATCCAGTGGGATGGGGGAGAAAATCAGGAAGAGAAGTAGAACTCCTGGGTTGAGATAAGAACGGTTTAATAGAACAGAAAAGAAGAAACTAATAATGATAATGGTAACATTAATAAAATGACAGCAGTAGTAATAAAAGGATTGAAATGTACAAATGATGCGCAGGGCAATTGCTCACCACCCGCCGACCGACACCCAGCCAGTCCCCAAGCAGCGAATCCCTGCCCCCCCCTTCCCAGTTCCTAAACTAGATGGGACGTCACATGGTATGGAATACACTGTTGGCCAGTTTGGGTCAGGTGCCCTGGCTGGGCATGAGAAGCTGAAAAATCCTTGACTATAGTCTAAACACTACTGAGCAACAACTGAAAACATCAGTGTTATCAACATTCTTCACATACTGAACTCAAAACATAGCACTGTACCAGCTACTAGGAAGACAGTTAACTCTATCCCAGCTGAAACCAGGACACCCTCTCTGGAATAAGTAGCTGAAGTGGTGAGAGTAGCAAGTGCCTGATGTTTCAAGCCTGCAACTTAACTATTCTTCAAACTATTTCTCCAACATAACCTCTTTATGGACTTTTTATAAGAAAAAAACCTGAGATCACATATTTTCAAATCAGTTTGTGCAGCTGCAGCTAAGTTCCCAGGATGTCAAGAGCTAGCCAGCCATTTTAGATGCTTTTTGGCATTCTGAAACACACTTTATTGTTTGCAATACAACAGCGCAATCTGTTACAGAAACACCAGTAAAAAAGTTAGATTTTCTGCTGGTGTAACTCCAGAAGCATCAAGAGACTGGGCTGGCTGTGAAGGCAGTTTGGCTAAACACCACTGACTTGATTCTCAGTAAAAAACGAGCCTGTTCAATTACTCTCTGGATGTCTCAGGTCTCTGAGATAACAGCTGCATGCTGGATGAGAGAACAGTGAGCTGGAGCAGGGAGAAAGAATTCCTTGTGTGTCCCTACGTCGACAGGCATCCCCAATAGATATCACCCAGCAATAGAATGATAACTGTTATTGAGGAGACAGGCTGCTATTGATAAAAGCTCATTCTCCCAGGGTCGTCATAGGGGATGTATGAACTCAACCAAATTCTGCCCTGAAAACCAGATAGTGTCAGAGGATTTTCTCGATCAACAGTCAAGGTTTGTTGTCCTTAGCAGGCTTCAGATGAAGGCTTGTATCAGAGCCAAATCAGGTGCAGGTTAGAGGCTGTTTTCTGTTGTGCTGCATTAAAGGAGGAGTTAGTGTGGTTAGACTAGTTCATGGCTGGAGTGTATCAGGATCAGGGCATGTGTACAGAGGTGACTCTCCTTCAATTCTCCTCCAGCTGCACTTCACTGAGTATCTCTTGATTTTTGTTTTGAGTCCAAACAGAAATAGTCACACAGATAATTAGCCAAAATCACCAATTCCACCTGACTTAGCAACAGCAGTTGTAAAATGGCTTGTTTCCAGCCTTCTGAAGGGAAATCATGACTTCCCAGAGGTCTGATCAGAACTGAAGCCAGGTTTAAATTTGCCACCTTCTTGGAATTGGGTCTTCGACGATGTTGCACAGGTCCCAAGCTTACTCCAAAATTTTGCAAGTCTTGGCAAGCCTCTGGCTCAGCCTGGGATGAATTTAAAACCTGAGGCTGCACCCCGAAGTATGTGAGCTTTCCTATTTCGAGATGTCATTATTTACATTTTGCATGGTTCTAATAAAAATCATAGCCAGAAAGCTGAATTTTGTTTTTCCTCCTGGCCCCCTCCCTCTTTCTCTCAGCTTCTATGCTTTGATGGCTACTTCATAGTGATATTGTATGTGGTGGGAAACCCAGACTTCATGGAAGGAAAGAAATCTTTTGACATGTATCTTTAGCTTAATTACTGGGTTTTTTAACAGTCTCAAAGCCTTTAATGAATGAAGGGCGGTGCAGACTCTACCACCTGTGTCCAAGGAAAGGCTACTCTCCTGCCATCTGCTCCCTCAGCCTAAAACTAATGAGTGCATTAACTTCCAGAGAGAGATTCATAAACTTCCGCTGCCTGAGGATGCTATAAGCTGTTGATGTTTAAAGAGTAGCCTCCAAAGATTGCTTAGCCAACTGTGCCCCATTTCATTTAGAGAAACCCATCAGAAGGCTCCCATTATTCACAAAAAGGTGTGTGATTTTTCTGGGGGTGGTAGCTGTGTTATAGTAGATTGAATCCATCACTTACATTGCTCAGGAAGCAGGGCTAGTAAGCTCATTCCTACCACCCTGGCTGATGATTTAAAAAATAACAAATAGAGACACAGCAGATGTAAAGTCTGTGTCCCCTTGCACAAACGCGTGATGCATGTAGGATGCTGGAGCACCAGAGTGGCTATTTGTATATTGATGTAAATGATGACCCAAGGAGCAGTGGAACCAGGAGGGTATAAAGGACTCACACAAGGAAGCGAGTATCAGGAGCAGGAACAGAATTCACAGATCCTGTTCTGCTTCCACTTTAACCGGCGTGAATGGCTTTTTTCCACACTGCCACAGCACTGCATTAATTTTCTCCATATCCTTCTAGTCAAATTAGATTTGTCCTCCCTTTGAGTGTCTAATTAGTCTCTATTTAACATGCAAGTGCAATGTTTTAAATGAGAAGCCTTGATTTGTGGAAAGAGGCATTGACGTTCAATCTATATTTAAATTCATGGGCAAACAGCCTGTGGACTGAGATACAAGCTGACAGAGTCATTGAAGTCCCCATGGAGGCTGACACTGAGAGCCTGAATCACTGGTGTGTTTACCTCCATAAATTGATGGTATAAATGCAGATTAATACAGGGGTGACTCAGATACTTTGACTTTAACCCATGTTGTTTGGCTGGCGTAGAGGTGGGGTGCACATTAATGTGCCTGCTTTGAATGTCCTAGCTTGTTTTGCCTTGTATCTCAGTTGAATGCTGACCCAAACTGTTTCGTGTACATTTTTCTCATTTCTAAACACCAAGCCTCAAAATTTTCCAAGTAGCTCTTTGGGGCTTTAGCCATGTGACTTCCATTAAAGACAACAGCAGTCACGTACTACATTCTCATGTGCAAATTTATCCCGAAGCATCGTGGGATGCAGCTATCAGGAACTATTCTGGTTTTTGGCACTTGCCAGTCAGGGAAAGGTGGTGAATTTCCCTGTTGTGTTGTCTGGTGAAATGTTATGCTGTGTGAAGCTGTTGAGCACCTGCTTCTTCACAAAGGGAGATGGTTGAAACTGCTCCCTGAGGCCCTGTAGACACTGCTAAAAAGATAAGCAGGGAGTTGGGGTCAGATGGGTAATTGCGAAAATGAGCAATGTGCTAAGTGCTCGCACTTTTTAGCATTGCAGCTTTGTGCACAGTGAGTTTAATGAAATTTAAAAATGACAGAAAGCAAGTTTTTGTTGTTGCCGTTGTTGGAGCTGACATCTCCTAGAGGGTGTGATGTTAAGCAATAATGCAAAGAACTGCACAGCAGAGCCCATTTCCTCTACACAACCTTTACTATGTGTAACACACAACTTTCAGACCATGGTCTACTGACCCCTTATTTGTTAGCCAGCTGCATGGAAACAGATGTCTGCGTAGCATTTTGGTAATATTTGAGATGCTAGTGACCCAATGGTGGCTGGTACAGAAGTTTGGACAATGACACAGCATATAAAAATGAAAATGATACAGCGCAGTTTTAAATCTCATTTTGTAAGAGACGTACCACCATTTCTGAGGTGCAGAGGTTAGATTTTTCCCTCGGATGAATGTGCCTAGTGCTTTAAAGAAAATATTGAGCATTTTCCAAGACCCACTTCTTCTATACGTGGGTGAGAGGTGCCCTGGGAATACTGATGATCAGACCAACTCAATGAAGGGTCCAATTCTGCAATAGCACCTGACTCTATTTAAGCAGTTGGATTTGTTGTGACATAAAATCCTATTGATAACTCTGACAGAGACTTGCCAAGAATAAAAGTGGAAGAGTGTTCATCTGCAATTACCTTAGCTGCTTTTAGTAACAAAAGAATGAATAATTCTGCATGCAAGTGAAGCTACGCAGAGATTAATTTGGCCTACAGCTTTATTTTTTTGTGAGTTCTCTGTACATTTTTCTTTTCAAAGTCTATTTTTCTGCTCACTATTTGCAAAGAGAGATTGACCATGACACAGAATGAGCACATGGTAGTTTTAGGAGTAGTCTGACATGACCTGTTTATCCTTCGATTTTAAAAGCACACCAGATAGAACTATCTGTCTAGTCCTTCTTCTGTAGTTCCCTCCTTTTCTTGCTTTTTTCCTTCTTCTTGAAAATTATAATAGTAAAGTTGCACTGGAGCTGAGATCTTCTTGGCCAAATTGTAGCACAGGAGTAAGCTTTCTGCGCCAAGACGTGAAAAAGAAAACCTTAGAGGAAAGGATATAGGGAGTTAAGATGGAAGTGCTGATACGACCTTAACTCTAGTGTCATCCACAGCAATGCTTTAATTTATTCAATCAATTTCAGGGCCCTTAGGCTGGGAAAGGATAACGCTAGGATATTAAATCTGTCCCTCTCTCCAATCTGTCACTGGTGTGTCAGAACACATTGATTCTTCTAGTCCTGCTTTTATTAACTGTCTCCTCAATGTGGCCTCTCAGTCTATCACACACTAACCTGCAATTGCTTGCTGAGTGCAAGACCCCTGGAAAACCTCTGGATTCTCTGCTGACCCCATTTTTTAGCACTGTCAGTGCAGATGTGATGACCTGCTATTACTGTATGTCATTCATCCCCACATACCTGGGAATTGCCATGGAAGACTAGGCTGGAAGTCTATTTTGTCTTCTAATCTCTCACAGACTAGTGATAGGTGCATCAGAAAAGATGTACTGTACCTAACTAACTGTGTCATAAATCCCATGGCATGAGGAAGGGTAGTCTGAGGGATGTTCCTCCCAGATCCCCATTGATGATGGTGTGTGGCCTGCAGGGTGGGAGCTGATCATCCTTGTCTGCAGCTTAGTTAGTTCAATTGCACATGCGATTCCTGCAGATGGCATTTCCAGCTTGCAGCTGCACTGGGCCCTGAGGCAATCTCTGTCAGGCAAGTGGCTGCCTAGGGCAGTAAAAAGTTTAATAGTTGTTCACTGTGCAAAAAGCTCAGAGCTGAAGGGCGGGCATTTCCCAGTTTGACTAAAGTGTCAAAGTACCTAAAGCTGGCCTGACTGTCTCTAAATTAACTCCGTGCTTAAGAGTATTATAAAAACGGCTAAACTCATCCCTCCTATAGCTTGCTTAGTATGGATTCAAGTCCTTTTTAAAGGCTAAGTCTACTTGTAAGCATCCTGTGGATTAGTTTCCAAATGTACTAGTGGTTGGTGTCGCTAGTTTTTTGGATGTCCACCTTAGTGCCTAAAGCTGGCATACATTTATGCCTCTGCACAGCTTTGCCTCAGTGATTACAGACTCCCAACACCACAATGAAGCACATAGTCATGAACATTAAAGCTGGAAGCAACATTCTGATCACCCACTCTGGCATTCTGTCCAACACAAGCTAAAGAGTCTAACCCAGGCTGCCTGTCTCCTCAGTTTGGACTGACTCATATTAATTTTGGTTTTAGAAACTGCCAGAGCTGGAAAATCTATGAGGCATCTTTTGTACAAGTTGAAGTGAATCAGATTAATCAGAGAAGTAAATTGCTCAGGGAGCTCAGCAGAGTAAGGGAGCTACATGTGCAGCACACTCCATGTCACATCACGAGTGAGAGACTGAGGAAGTCCTACCTAACAACCGTTGTCATAATGGCTTCATCCAGCCCTGTTACTCCTGCAAAATTTGTAGAGAGGTTGTTTAAGGTTCCCATAATCACCTTCCCAGCTGTAGCATCCAAATCCACTTGCAGCTTTGAAAATGTCAGCCTTTTGGCTATTTCCTGATTACATCAGCCAGAACCCCAGAGTGCTTTAGAGATCGTCCCAGTATTTTAAACACTGCAAAGCTGGGCACCGGCAGTGGGCTGCTTTGAAAATCTATGATTTTTTACCATTACTGAAACCTCTCTGTTGTAAAGAGAGGTACTTTCCCCTCTGTAGTCTGAGTAATTGAGACACCTCTCTTTCTTGATTTATTTGCCCATAAAATTCCAGGTGTTTTTGGCATTGTTTCTTTCCCCTGTAGTGTGAGCAAATATTTAGCAGCAAATGCTCACCTTAATTTCATTAATTATCTGCTAGGGCTGGAAGCCTCTGAAATAATGTCTGATTTTAATAGAGATCTCACAAGCAAAATAAGCTCCCAGTGCCTCCACTTCTTTCAAAGGTCTTTTTCTCCTTTTACTTTGAATCTGGTTTTAATTCCCTCTCCCTCACTTTCCAAGGACTTTCAGGTTTCTTTGTTCTCATCTGAGGTGGAGAAGAATAGGTAATTGTGTTTCATTACCATGTGCAATACAGTCTGATCCAGGGTAAGTTTCTCACTCCCACAATTAAACAATTAAATAAAGTCCCTAATTCATCCAAGTGATTTTTCTTTTTAGTGCCTGCATGCATAATTATTCACTGTCTCTGTCTGTAAAGATCAGGTGGGAAAGAAAGAAGCTGTCTTGCTTTACTGTACACATCCTAGCATGAATAATATACAGAGTGAGGAAAGGAAGTGAAGAAGAAACAGCTGACTAAAGTCTTCCTGAGATGATCCTATTCAAGATGCAGACTCTTATTAGCTGAAGTTCTGGCCAGGGACCCTAAAGCAGCTGAGAAATCAAGATTTTACTTTCTAGAGAAGTCCCTGCTGCCTGGGATTCTTATGAAGTTGAATCTCACTTTGATGATCTGTGATAGTCCTGATGTGTTCTGCTGCCCCTTACTTCCCTCCTGCTGCTGCAGCAGCACTGGGACTGAGAGGAAATTAGCAAAATAAAAAGATTCCCAGTTGCTTAATTAAAAATTAAATATTCATGGTGACGGAGGATGGTGCTGACTGTCCAGGTCCACACTGGCTTACTGATAGAAACACCCATGTAATCACTTTGAAAGCAGAGTTGCCTAGGAAAAATACCAGAACAGCCAAATAGGTGAAGGCCAGCTTAGGGCATTCTCCACTGATTGACAGTGCCTTGAGGGAAACCACCACAGGCTATGGATTTCTCTCATTACTTTGTAATTGGTAGGGGAGAACTCCAAGTGACTGAAAAGGCCATTTCTCTTCTGATAGAATTTGACCATCAAATTTCCCTTCTTCTCAGCCCTCCTCTCTGCAATCATTGAGCCAGGGCCTACAGTGATGGGCTTTGGGAATAGTCATGATCAGTGAAAACAATAACGTCCATGTCCCAGGGTCTGTCCAGGCCTAAAGTTGGCCAACTCACTTGCCAAGTATTGTACCATGTGTTTTGGGGGACCTAAAGACCTCCACGTTTCTTGCAGAGTAAGGAGACCATCTGATCCACAGTTTTACACTGGCATCACTGCTGCTTAATTTAGAGATTGCATTCTCTGGGTATGCTGGTAGCAGCCTCTTGCAGCCAAGAAGCAAGACTTTAGTCTGATTGTCCTTTTGGTTGCAGGCAGGCTATCCTGAACAGTGATCACATCAGCCTCAAAAAGCTAAGCAGGGTAACTTGTCAGATGGAAGCCCTCCATGGCATCTCAGGGAAATAATGTATTTATTTTAATAGATCAAATGCTGATCCATAGCTCCAGGCATGGAGGCCACTCAGTAGTGCTCCTCCATCCAAGCCAGCTTGAAATTAAAGCCCAGCATGACATTTGGTTATGGAGAACGCACATGTGCAGGATAGACGCCCTCTCTATCATGACCAGCTGTTGAAAAGTTGTAGTATTGTTTTTCATCAGTTGCAGAGATTTGTCCAACTGCAGTGTATGTAATTACATCCTGCCTGTCCGTGCTTTCCCATTCTTTCCATTGCATTCCTGGCTCTTACAGTGGGGGGCCTGGCACAGCTTCTCTCTTCTCAGTGGCAAAACCTTGTCTCGCTTCAGTGGAGCAGGGACAGACTCACACAGTCCAGACATCATTGCATGTCACATCATTATGCGCAGTTTAAGTAGCAGTTGTGTTCCTCCCCAGACGTGACTGTACTGCAGGGAGTGGAGCATTTCTGTTAGCACACACAGAGCAATGCTCGCTGAAGTCAGGGGAAACCTCCACTCACTACAGCGATGCCTTTCAGGCAGCCCGGTACTGCCTTGCTCCGGCAGCATCGCTGACAACCCCTCTGTGACTCCATCACTCTGGGCAGATTCAAGACCTGTAGCATCTTAAAGTGGCAACAATGTTCATTTTTCAAAACTTGACTTGCAGTTTTTTAGACAACAGGAATGGGTTATTGTTATTCTGTTTGTGCCTCTCTGCTTGTCCATCCTTGTCCCTGTTGAGAAACATCCAGCCCCTAAGCCCAGAGGAAAACCCTGTCCTGCTATACCCAACTAACAGGCACAGAGGTGAGCTGGGTTTTCTGCTGTTTTATTCCCCAGAGTGAGGAATAGTGCTCTGTATTTACAGGCATCTTTTAGGTAGGAATAGGAGGCTATTCAGAGCACTGCTGGGTTTCCAGATAGGGAAGCTGGTGGCTATCATAGCAAATCAATCTCTTGCACATAAAATATCACTATAAACAGGGAACACATTTCTCATCTAGTCAGTCTTTCTTCTGGGACAAACAAGCAGATCAGAAGTTCCAGGAAAATGAAATACATCTTGCAGAGGATAGATCGATGTGCTCATTTATGGGGAAAAGCAGTGCAGACTGTGTGCAGGTGTAAAGGGGTGACAGCTGCTATCAAGTGCTTTCCAAATCCTATTAAAAATGTTGCACTGAAGAGTTTGTGGCGGAGAAGGCTCTGTGAGAAGAGGGATGAGGGAGCCAGAGAAAGGGAGGAATGTAGGTTTCGTTGAGCAAGTTTTCTTATTATCACTCCTGAGAGCAGTGTGTGATATGTATGAAGATGTGGTAGGTTGGTGTGTTAGTGAATTTTAAGTGGGAAAAATCGCTTTTGTAGGAAATGCTTTAAGACAGGATTTCAATCACTGTGAGCATGGAGAGCACAGTCATTTGCAGAGTGCTTGTAACTAGTTAAATACGCAGAGGAAGGACAGTTGATCAGTCAGGACAGTAATCCCAGGACTGGGAGAACTCACTTTAAGACTGCCATGGGAAAATAATTTAGAAGATCCCCCAGAATAATTAGGCGATGTCTCTCATCTTCACTCCTAAATTTATTTGTTGGTTTGTCTCTTTTTTAAATCTGAATCTCATTTTCCCATACATGTAATAGGGGATATTAGCAGAGAGCCTTTGGGGACTAAATACATCAGCCATTAACACAGTACACAAACATCCTGGCTGGAAGGACTTAACAGCATTGGGTGGACAAATAGGTAAGTAGGTAGTGGTAGATAGACAGGTAGATAGACAGAGACAAGCAGACAGGCAAACAAATCACTGTGTGCTGTATGGTTTGCCCCTATAGCTTATCTAAGGCTCACTGTTGCAAGTCATTTTATGAATCTCTGCTCTTGTCAGGATATGAGAATGTGGTTTGGGGCCCAGTCATGGGCACAGTGACATTTAAAGGCTTCAGTGAAACCAGGTATTTGCCTGTGTGTCCTTGTGGAAATTCCTTCCCAACTTGATGACGCTATCAAGTTAAATGGAGAATTGCAGCAATTGTTGCAATCAACTGATAGCAACAAAGGTTTCTGAAGAAGTACATTACATGAAGGAATAGCACACCTCAGGTGGAAAAATAAGGGCTAACATCTGTTTCTAGGCCTTGAAGCAAGATCAAAGTATATGGAATGGAAGACAAACGTGTATTTCCTATAAATAACTTTGCAGGTGCTGAGTAGCATACATCCACAGTCTAGAATATGTTCCTAATTGTCTCTCATCTGAACAGTTGCAGCCCCAAGTTGAATTGCCTAGTTAGGTCATCTCTGCGTCTTCTAATCATGTGTGACATTAAATACTTATTCAATGAAACTCTTTTCTCTAGCACTAATTATTAAGCCTGAAAAGTTGATATTGAGCGAGGCCATTGAGCCAAGACGACTCAATAACTAGCAGGGAGGAGAGATTATTTCAATAAAATAACTTCACTTGAGCCAGATAGAGTTCCCAGGATGCACTGGGACAATATGACACATGAAATTGTCCTCTGGCTTGTGTTGACAACTCTAACTGTGCTATTAAAAAGCCATCAACGAACTGGAGTGAGGAGTTGCAAGAAAGGACACAATGAGGGGGAAATTGAGGGCATTTTAGACAAAATGTAGGTAAGTGGTGAATATAAAATGCAGCAAGGCATGGCTGGGAGACTCCGAATTCCTCTGTGGTCCTCAGTGGCAGAGATCAAAGAAAACTGCTGTATTTCTACAGGATTAACAGACAGCTGTTATGTGACCTGCCTCTGCACAGTGGGACAAGCTTGTCCACCCAGTGAATTTCTAGCTAAAAGACCTCTGCATGCCACCCCCCAATTTAAGAAGGAAATGCTTTGTGTTTGTGGTGGGAAAAACCTCCAAGTAAATCAGTCCTCCTTTTAGATGTGGAGACTGTTCCTCACAGCTGTAGCTGGAAGACCAATGCCAATATCTACCATGTGAGACCTACACACCACTCCTGCTAGGTCTGTAGAGAGACACCTGGAGATGTTCATGCACTAAAAGACATGTTCACAAAAACAGAAAGCACATTTTGAAACCAAGCTCCTCCTGCTACCTTCTCCTCCTCCTTTTCTCTTCTCTTTTAGATTTGCTCTCTTCCTTTTCATTTTCTTCATCTCTTTCTTGTTCCATATGCTTTGCCTTGTCCTGTTTCTCACCCTCTCCATTACTAACCTGACCCTGAGAGGTCCAGTTTGTAACCAGGACTGCTTGGAGCCAACACCTCTGTGTCCTTACTCTTTTCTTCATACTTCATGGGACCTGTGCCTTGTGTTCTCTGTCCTGGGATGCTGCTAACAGCCTCTTTAGGGAAGGAAATGCCATCCTATAACAAGTCGGGTGGTATATGACATCCAATTATCCAAACAGAATATAATGTAATTTCACCCATGGGCAGCACTGAAAGGAATGAATTTCCTCTGAGTGTGATGTATGAAGCCGCCTCTGCTATCTCTGTTTGCTGAGCCTCTTGCTTCATTCCTAGCTCCCCAGCAAATCTCTAAAGCTCAGAAGACACTGGAGCACAGCACGTTTCACAGCTGAGGAACCAAGATAAACCAGAGACATAGCAGCTTGTTGTTTAAATCCCAGAGCAAACAGAGGCAAATTAATGGGTCTATCTATATCCCTCCCTTTCACTCTTCTGTTTGTCTTTTCCTTTCTTGTTTTTTCTCCTCTTTCCCTTTTCCTTTGTTCTCTTCCTTCTTTGTTTCTTGTTATGATAAACATGATTCATGCCACAGTGGCATTCAGCCTTAGAGGCTTTTCTTTACATCAGGGGAATGGCTAGGCCAAGACAGGACAGTTCAGGGGATTTAGCAACTTGTATTTAACCTGCTTTTCCCAGGGATGAGGTGCTGGTCAGGAAGGAGAATGGAGCTGTGCTGAGATGGGTTAGTTAAATCCTGAAGGGAAGGGCCAGCAAAGGTGCTGGGGGTTTTCCAATCTTACATCTCACAGATTTTTTATAATACTCTTAAATAACTTAATACCTACGCTCCAGTGAGGAAGTCTATAGCATTCCTGACTGACTCGGGTTTGGGACAAAAGTTCAAAGGTATGGAGGCATCTATAGAAAGAGAAATTCACCTAGCAAAATGTTCAGAGCACCTAAGCAGTTTGGGTGTCTGACTGTGAATAGGAAGGGGTCACTCAGTTCTTTGGATGCTTATTGGGAACTTGCTTGTATCATTAGGTGCCAACAGCCCACAGTAACTCTGGCCTTATGTTTTAGCTCTGGCCAGTGGATGCAGGAGCCTGTTGTGCTGCCTCTGAGTACTTGCACCATGTGTCTGCCTGCACTAAGCACCACATTGCTGCTCCCAAGTGAGAAACACAGAGCAAATCATATTCCCAAATGTACAGTGCCTCAGGCAGCTTTGGGAGGGGTAAACAGAGACCTGGACATTATTAACATGCTATCTTGAGCACTTAAAACTTCCCTCTTAGGAGAGAATTGTCCAGATGTGAGCAGCAGATTATGCCATGATTTATGAATCACAGGTGTGAGAAAAGAGAAGGAGGAAAGGAGAGAAGAATTGCTGTGAAGGAACATGTTGGGTGTTTGTCTGATCCCTGGACCCAACTCTGCTCCCTGACCAGCTGGGTGCTGCCCCAGGGGCTGATGTGTTATTCCTCAGGCCAAAATTGGGCCCAGCTATGATGCAGCTTCTGCACTTCCTGATGAAATGCCTTATTGCGGAATGGAATTAATGGGACAAAGGGTTGATTTTAGTCTTTTTGATGCCCTGTGCTCTAGGATAAGCTTTAGGACTTCTTTGTGGGCTGTCACTACTTTTGTGAGCTGAAGATGGTGTCATTCATGCAGTTATGAAGTTAGAGCCACTCAGATCCAAGCAGAGGAGTTGCTTCGAACATGTACTAATCTAGCTGAGATTAGCTGTGGGATGACCAGAATGTAACAGAGTGATGGTTTGTCTAATGCAGGACTGCACCACTGGGACAGGATGATGATACATACTTCAGAGGGAAACATAAAACATGTACACTGCACAGCATTCCTCATATAAAGGCATGCGAGTGGAACACTAAGGGCTGTTTGTAGGACACTCTCAGTGTGAAATTGCTTTGGCTAATGCATCATGCCTGCGTCTCCTCTCAGGCATTCCCTTGATTGGCACTGGCTCTGTGCATGCCACTAACTGGCTGATAAAGAGGCCAGAATACCTCTCTGCTCTGCATCAGATTATTGGTAGATTCTTCCCTTCTGAAGGTTTGCAAAGGGGTGAGAGGAGAGTTTCCTCTTTGCAGCACTGGTGGGAGCCTGAGGAAAGGCTGTGCAGGAGTGAAAGATCACCCAGCACTGCCCTGCACAGTCAGGAAACAGGAAAGAAAAAGTTATGTTGATCCTTCTGGGCTGGACTGTGATGCAGCCTTTAATTGTAGGATCACACACAATCTCCTGCATCATGCAACACATCAAACGGCATGGTCTGCAAACTCTAGCAGTATTCTCCTAAGCTGCTGCCTTCATGTTTATTTAAAAGAGCTCACTGTGAAGCTTGTTTAAAGTACATCCAATGGAAAATGACACCAAATGATGCTGAGAGCAATTGTGCAGATCCCAAAGGCCTGAACGTAAGGGAAACCCTTTCCTATGGGAACAGCACGGAGTATTCAGGAGAGCCAGTCCTGCCAGCCCTTTTTATGTTTCTCTTCTCCTACCCTCCTCTGCCTTTCTCCTTGCTGTTTAAGGTAAATACCAACCAGTTGCTCGAGGCATCTTTGGTCCTCTGAAGTGGTGGTGCCTATTTGATCTGCCATTTAAAAGGATGCTGTAGTGGTTTGCCATGTGTACGCCTTTTCTGCTTCCTTGCTGTGTCTTTGTCAGGGGTATAATTTAGGACTAATTAGTTCTCAGCTCTCAGGCCTCACAAAGGAACATCAGCACCTGGTGGACTCTATTTGCTAAAGCCTGTATGAAAAGGGAACACGTTGCTCTTTCATCTTATTGTACAGTTAATTAGAATAACTTAGCCAAAGTCCCCTGGGATGCAGTTCCCACTTAAAACACTTCCCTTCAGTGACTGGCTACTTTGGTAGCCAGGGTGTGGAAGAGCTGGAGGGGCTGAGACCTCTTGCCAGCCTTTCATCTGTATCCCTGTGGGCTCCAATCCTTTCTAAGAAGCTGTATTTCCGAATTGTGCCTCTCCTAGAAAGCAGCTGAAAAGAAGGGTGCCATATAGGCTTGGAAGAGGCAGGATGGATGACAGATTGTGCATGTGAATGCAGTAGATCCTCTAATGATTATTCTAGCTTTGTGATCTGGTACACGGTGCATGCCCTGTTCTGGGGGGCGTGGGAGCCTGTTGCCTTTCTGTCGGACCCTTCAACATTATGTGGTTCTGGATCACCCCGTCAGCTCTGTACAATGGAAAAGCACATCCACATATGCTCAGTGGCACTATCTTTGGCTCTGGAGTGCCTTAGCATCTTTGAGGCCAGTGGAGTTCAACAATAAAGGTAACTTCAATCAAGTGGTTCTGCATGTTGCAAGGTTGAATCCCATTTATGTCCATAAAGATCAAGATCTCTGAGATCTCTTCTTTTTTTGGTGTGCCATCCTGTCACAGACCTGAAATGTTTCATATCTCTGGGATTTCAACCTTTCTCAGTCCTTCCACTGTCAGTAACGTAATCCCCTCACGCATATTCAATTGCTGCCTTGGGTGGTAATTTCCCTGCTTTTAATGTATGTGCACATTGAGGTTGAGTTACAGTTGCTGTGGGAACCATAACTTTGAGTTTTATGATTCAAAAAGAAGAAAAAGAGTATATTTATATACTACCTTTATTTTGCTTGTGAATCAACATGTTAATATTGATGCAATGGAAGAAGAAAGAGAAACAAACTTCTAAACAGCAAGCATAACATCAAATACTGATCTGTTTATTTTCCTTTCTGCAAAGTTCCCCTAATAGGCAGAATCCCCACAATAAAAAGGAAAAAATTATGAACTAGGAAGCAGACAAAGAGAAAGAAAGCAGCAGATAGCTGAGAGGTTAAATTAAGTTGTTGAATGATAAAATGTTTGCATTTACCAGTCATAGATCGCAACATGCTAGGAACCTTTGTATAAAACCAGCCAATAACTTGAGACACTGAGATCAGCAGAGTCCAGGGGAGTGTGTAGGGAAACAAAACAGACACTGAAAAGCACACGGGGGAGACCTAAAATCTCTTTATGATGTCTGTCCCACTGCCCTGGGGGAGCTCACAGGTTTGTGAATTTAAAGCAGAAAGGTTTGTTCCTCACAGACTCAGAGGAACTGGAAAATGTTTGCAGGAGGCTCGAGCAGAAGACTGCATTGCACTCTCTTTTTCTGTTTCTCAGAATGAGGAATCTGTTTTTTATCTCATACTGGTGTTAAGTCAGATGGAACTTTCTTCAACTTAATGGTGTTAGATGGCGTAAGTCAGGAGTAATGAGGGAGAACCAGGCTGTGTAGTGTAATGCACAGGTGTTTCACTTGCCAGCAGTGGCCAATACTGTGTCCTAGTCACAAGTTAATATGATGTAGGATGCTAAAGTACATTCTGTGTATACGAGTACCTTTCTAACATGGCTCCTTCTGATGAAGCCACAAAGTTATCTTTTTTCAATTTCTCTCTAATTTAAAAAATACAAACCTTTCCCTCTCGCAGCCCACAGCCACTCCTTCACTGGTCACATTGCCTACTGTGATTTAATTTGTTATTGATTTTTACTGCGGTGGTGTCTGTAACGAAAGTGAAGCAGCCCAAATCACAAGTCACTTTCGAAAATTGTGACCAGCCTCTTACCAGCCTGCGAAGAGGATGATTAAAAATGACTGGAAAGGCAAAATGAATCGGGGCCCTTCTGAAAGTTATTTGGGTGCACAAAACCAAAAGGCAAACATTAGCCATATTAAAATCAGATTCTTTCAAAAGCTTCAGCTGGTCTATGTGACAGAAATAGCTTTGTTTCCTAAACACAGAACAGGGATTTATTTCCACAGCAGACAGTGATGGCTGAGGAGGAGTCACTCTAGTGTGTCAGATAAATAACGTCTGTTTCTAACAGTATATTGCAATCCTAAGCTCACAAAAGTCATAACGGCCTTCAGGACAATAAATCTAGAGAGCGGGTTATGGATTTAACATTTTAGCTCCTGGATAGCCAGTGTGAGAGAGATATTAGATGGGCACTCTGGTGCATCAACAGATTCTCAAGGCGCATGTGTCCCTGCTTGGTTAGGCTCTGACCCTGCTGTGGTGAAGGCACTCAGAAGACTCCCGTGGAGCTCACTTGCAGCCCCATGCACTCACCCTAGGACCAACTACAACTCCTGTTGGGGTCAAGCATAGTTTCATTGATGTATTCACAGGGTGGCTATTTCCTAGGAGCACAGCATGTGGATATTTATAGATGTAACCTCAGAGAAACCTTGGGAAGCAGTGAAGCATTAGTATACCCATGAGAATCAGACACATGCAGGCATTAAGTGACTTACCTGGTGCAGCCCAGTGTCTCACTTGGCACTTGCTTACTGTCAAGGTCCTCAGTGGGTATAAACTGGTCTAAATCCGTCAGATTCACTGGCAATACACTGACCACACTGATCTACACCATGAGACCTGGTAATTGTGGTCTCATATGGAGTTGAGGTGGTTGCTGACTATGAGAAATATCTCTCATCAAGCTCAGCTGGATGATGTATTGTGGTATGTTGATAGAGCAGGTGACTGCAGGGAGACAAGTCCAGCAAGATCTCTGCATCTCCTCTTGTAAGGCATGAGGTTTGGCCAGTCCATTTCTGTTCTTGCTTGTCAAATGTGCTAGTTCTGCATTTCCATTACATCATCATCCACAGCAAATATTTGATTTCAGTGAGACGTGAAATGAAAGGAAACTACATCTCCTTCCTGGCTCAGGGTGGGCTGGATGCGAGCTGGAGTAAAGGAGATGGCGAGAGAGCTGAAGAAGCAGCTCTCAGTTTGTGGATGAAGTGGCATGAATATGTATGAGACTGTAATTGGCTCCCACACGTAACCAAGGTGCCTGAAGGCCCAGGCGTCCTGGCTAATTGTTGTAGACAATTAATAACTTAGATTCTACTAATTCCATATCATGCTGTGCAACTCATTACAGGAGCAGAGAGTGAGATTCTCTGCAAAAGCTGCTTGGAGATAGGGGGTGTTTGGGGATCCAGGCTCAGGGGCAGAGAAGGTCACAAGTGGGGTGGCACCATTCTGGGCTCAAACAGCAACAAAGAGTCATTGTAAATCACAGCCACAGCAGAAGACGGGGACACTCAGTCTGTCTGTCAGCCTTTGGCTGAGTTCTGGAGTCACAGTGAGGAAGAGCTCTCACCCTCTTGCACCTCCCTGAAAACAGGAGCTGGATAATGAGTCTATGGGATTAGTAAAGCACAGAGCAGATCAAACCTCATCCTTGTCCTGTGACCCAGCTTACACATAGACCTTTCTTGTGATGATCTGAATCCCATAAGTCAAAAACATAATTAGACTCCATTGTGTCCCACCCACAGGGGTCTCCTGCTAACTGGATGACTAGTGGCGACTTCCTGAAGCCCACTTGAGGCTTTCACGATAACCTGCCACTAAAACCAAGTCTTCTTGAGAGAAAACACTAGAAATTGTATGAAGGGGATGTGCAAGCTACGCAGTTTGCCCTCCATTGCAGGGCCTGGAATAGGTGCGGACAGCGTATGTGGGAGGACTCATGCTGGCATAAGAAATGCCTCCCTGCATGCCCTGGGGAAAGCTGGTATCACTCTCAAGCCAGACTGTTTTATAAGTAGTCTGAGCAGTGATGGACCCTGGTTTTCAGAGTCTAATAAAGCTCACTTTTGCTGGGTTTAATGCACTTGACAGAGTAGCATTCATCAAAAGCAAACAGCATCTGAGAGAGTGCAGCTCCCTGGTGCTTGAGCACCCAGGAAATGGATGGTGCGGCCAAGCCAAGATTTTGCAGGCAGCATAGAGCACATTACATCTGGAAGCAACTGATTTTTTATGGTGTTCCAACAAGCTCCTCCATTAACTAACTCTCCCTTCTCCTTTCTCCAGCATTCATGTACTTGGGCTTGCTGGGGTTTTAACTGCACAACTTCAGTGACTTTCTGTCTCCTATTCCTATTTTAACTTTCTCCTTTTTCTTTCTATTAAAATTTTTTCTGGAGTTTCATGCTACACATAAGAAAGTTACTCCTCTGCAACTTTTCTATCCATTTTGCACAAATTCTGTAGCAGTGATTAGAGGTACCAGTCCTATGCTGTAGTTTTCCTCTTGTGTTGTACCATTTTTAATCCCCTCACCTGTCGTCTCCACTCTTTTTTCTCTTTTGTCTATTCTCCTTCCTGTACCCACATATTCCCCTGCTTTTTCACTTTTCTTCCTGCTCTTTTGGACAGACTGACCATAGCAGAAGTGGTTCTGCAAGACCACAGTCCTATCTCTGTGGGCTGAAATGGGCTCAGTGTCCCACAGATTGATGCCTGGGCTTGGATTACAAGGGGGATCCTGGGAGGGATCCTGGGGGCAGGGTCATGTGAGCTACATTGGATGGTTATAGAGATCTAAATAACTACAATTCTAAAATGTAACTGCAGGGAAAAATGGGAAATAATTATAAATGAGTGAATGTAACAGACTGCTGATGGGCACTGGTGGAACTTTAATCTCTGGGCCTTATGAAAATAAACATATCCATGCCACCCACCAGCTCTGGCCATTCTCATTGCTTTACCATCTGTTGCAGGATGGCTGGGTGGACAAAATTTCCATAATTTGCAGAATGTCCTCATGCGAAGCGCAGTAGGAAGGTTGCTGATAGTTTCTGGTCTTCTGGCTCTGAGGAGACAAAGCTGGGCTTTCACTATAGTGAGGAGATCCAGACTACTTCATGCATAACTCTTTCTCTTTTGAGTGTCAGAACTTGCAGACCTTTTCCAGAATTTTATGAAACTCTCCTCATTTTTCCCCAGGGACAATGAATTTCCAAAACATCCCACAGACTGCAACTTCAACAAAACAATCCTCTGCCAACACCTGAGGCAGTCTGGGAAGCAAAATAAACAAGTAAAACCCAAGCCACACACACTACTTTAGCTTAATGCAAATAAATCACATAAGTATTAAGTTCAGTTCTAAATCTCTCTCTCCATCTTCCTGTCTTTCATGCTGTCTGTTTCTTGCCCAAGAATATTTTATCAATCCACCAATCTGGGTTTATGTACAGTTTAGCTTTTTCCAATGGCTATGTTTTGTCTGTCTGCTTCCCTGCTTATGCTTCTCACTTTACCATTATACCAATAACACCGTGTTGGTAAATAGGGCCATGCCACCAAAAGCAACTGCAAAAGATATTTCTCCAGCCTCACCTTCCAAGGGACACTTTTCTCCATTTTGAGGGCCCAGGGGCTCTGTTGCAGTGATCGTTCTAGTTCTCAGCTATAGCCTCCGCTGGAGGTCACCGCTTCCACGCCAGAGGCAGCACAGCTGGATCTGTCCCCGCACTGCCCTGGCTGCAGTTCACAGCCTTCCATATGGACATAAGCCCACTGACTGTGGTCTGAAGGGCTCTGATGAGTGATGTGGAGCCACCACAACAGGCAGAGCTGTCCTGTCAGAGCCTGATGCCACCCTCTTTGGCAAAAGGCAATCCACATCTCCTGTCTGCCTGGGCTTCGTGCTCAGACACACGTGTGGCCCCTTTTCTTGCTCTCTCAGAGAAAACCAGACCAGTCGTTAGCTTCCTCACCCACAGGGTAGAACAGCCTTTCTCCCACATCAGCAGTTCTAGCAGGCTGATGTTCAGGTGGAAGTGTCTGCACAAAGAAAAATACCAAGCTTCACTGAGAATAGGTGGAGGGTTTCAATTGCACTCCCTGTTTGCTCAGGGTATGAAAACAGCGCAAGCTTTTATTCTGTTTCATCATCTAAGGCAGGATGCCTTTCTTGGCTAGGTGGAAGGACCCAGAGATGAAAGGAACACTTAGCTGCTTAGCTTCCCAATATATAAATAGGTGTTACTGAGATAACTCTGTGTGCGTTATTTTAGAGGAGGGACAAAAGATTTATTTGCCAAGCGGATACCATATAGAACTCCATACTACTGGGTGTTTGAATAGACAGATAGTGAGTCATATGCTCCATTGCTAGGAGCTGGCTTACCTTTCTGAGATCAAAATGGAACGGGATTGATTTATAGCAGTTATGAATTTGGTCCATGTTTCCCTCCCACAGTTAATTTTTTTCCACGGTGGTAACATTAACAGGAAAAATACTTGATATAAATGTGTGGAATTTGAATGACATCTTCTCTGGCATTAATCATTAGGCTAGAATGTGTCCTGCATTTGTTACGTGCCCACTAGAGCATTTCCCACATATTGTTCGTGATGATTTGCACCAGGAGAGGAAGGTTTGATTTTGAGGAAATCCTTTTGCTTGCTAGGAATTTTGGACCTAGAACATTCCTAGGAATTTTCTGTTTTCTAGGAATTTTTTGCTTTCTAGTAATTTTCTGACCCATAATCACTTCTGTAAGCTCTCCTGGTTCTCCAGTAGTTGAAGAGATTGGTAACATTTCCTGATGTTTCCAAAGTGGTAGTGGGTATGCTGCCTTGTTTCAGCATGTGAATGGGTTAGATTTCTTGTCCTCCTCCTTTTTTTCTGATTCTTATTCTGTTCTGCCTTCCTGGAACAGGCATTTCTCTCACCTGATGCTCAGAAGCACTTTTATACTGCCACTGCCTATATACAAAATCTTCTGATTGTCCCCACTGCATAGTTGGTGGGGAAGGACTAAGAAAGGATGCTTTGCTTAAGCATATTTTAATTTTATTACTTCAAAAAGTAATATCTGAAACCCCAAATATTTCAGTTTACATGAATACATTTTAGTTCCAGACAGTGCCTCTTAAAGATTTGTGTTTCCAGTGAAGAGCTGAAATTTTCTGCTGGTACAGTAGAGCATTTTTTGAGAAGCTCTTTATTCCTATTTACCTATTTGGAAACAAATGACCAGGTTTGAAAAGCTTTGAGCACCCACAAATTCTGTTACAGGTAATGGGAGCTTCAGGTCTGATGCTTAGGGGTTTAAATATAGGTTTGAAAACCTACCTTTTGGCATCTGGATTTGAACATCTTGGCTTTTTATTATTGGAATGCCCTGACTTTTCACCAGTGTGACTGCTTCTCCTTGTGGTATATTCCTCCTTTGGGATCGTGCCTTCATCACAGAGATAATTTCTGAAATGCATCAGGACACAGAAGGCTCTGAGTGATTTCTGTCTGTGACACACAGCAGCTGAGAGGACCTGAGACTTCTGCTACATGAAGGTCAGGCAGCTGCTAGGGCATTGCTGTCAGTGAAAATGCAGTTGAAGAGCTCAGTTAACAGCTCTCCTTCCGTGGTGTTGGGGGGGCTCAGGGGACTGGTAATGGAATATGGCACTCTTTGCCTCTGCTTTACCAGTTAATATTCTCTCTGGTGAGTAATAAGTGAAGGCTAGTGCCAGCTGACTGTGATTTTTGGCCTCTTTGATGTGACCTTGTAGAGTGAACTTAGTTTCTAAATGCCAGATTCAGCAGCCTTCCTTCAGTGCTGTACATGGGAGAGAGCGTTGCTGTATGCAGTGGGAGGAGGTATGTGCAGGCTGTGGGTGGCAGAGTACAGCTTTGAAGGGGCAAGTTTAGAAATCACCAATTTGCCCTTCCGAGTTCGCTAACGCTGGGGTCTAAGCGTGGTGAAGGCAGCTGATAACAAGAGGTAACCATGGACAAATAAATGGAACCCCAAACCCCTCCCATCGCCAGGCTGTACAGAAGGGAGCAGAAGGTTAGAGGAAAGCCAAGGCAGAGATAACCAGAGTGACTTATACAAGATCCCAGAGTGGATCCTGGGGGTCCACGAATAGAGGAATAGAGGGGTCCTCTGGACTGTGATGTGCCTTAGACCATCCCCCCTCTTTATAGATTCTTATTGTTTATATCATTAATGATTTGAAGAAAATCTATCTGTAGTAGAAGTTCACTTATGTCTCCCCTTCTATGTTCAACTCCTACTCTGATCTCTGTGGTAGAGTCTATTTAGGGACTGCTCTTTGACTAGAGGGCAGGTAAAATGGTATTAGATGCTCTACAGGTGGATGTGGAAAAGAAGAGTTGAATAATGCAGAGGGGCTTCTACAGACTCTGAGGCTCAAGGAGGGGACCAGCTCTATAGAAAAACACAAGGGAGACATAAGGCCAAAGATGAACCATGGAATAGGAATAGCAATAGGAATAGGAATAGCAATAAGAATAGGAAAAGGAATAGGAAAGGTTGAGCAGCATCTGCTAGAGGAAGACCATTAAGAACAGGGCAATACTATCCCAGTTCATCAGTCCCTGCAGGGAGAGAGCTGCTACGTTTGTTCTGCTGACTTCCACCTCAGAGCGACCTATAATGTAGAACCTCACCAGGAGGCACAGAAACGGCCTTATCTCTCCCCCCTCCCCTATGTCCTCTGATCAGAACACTGAAATAGAGGAAAGAATGTCTTGTTCAAGGTCGCATAGTGAGTCAGTGGCAGAGCTAGCTGGGGACAAGCCTCAGGGCTTCTTGAGTCCCTGGCCTGCATCCACTGTGCATTCACTGGCATGAAGCAGCTCTGCAAATCCCGCATTCATTACAATACAATAAGGCTTTGCTGTATGGGTCTTTTTTTTTTTTTTTTACAATGTCTCTCAAAAACCCAAGACTGATTTGCATTTTAAAACCACCAGTTACAGCTCAGGAAAATGCTATTCAGTAGTTCCCGGAGCTCAGGAGTAAAGATTCTCTCTCAGTTGTTCTCTCCCAGTTCTTTTGCCTAAAATATATTTTTGTCCAAATTGCACAATACTTATTGCTAATGTTTATGTCATGAATATTCATGACATCCTGGGGCTTCAAGACTCTAGTGGAAAGGCGAGCACAGGAGGCATGGCAGCCCTGATACTCCTACAATCCATACGTACCGGGTAGAGACGTCAGGGTGAGAAGGCTTGTTTGGTTAGGATGTGAGCTGTGGGATACTAATGCAGCCTGGAAGCCTTTGGGGAATGCTGGTGAAACTCCATTAAACAGTGCAGTGAAGGCCTTTTGAACAAACAACTTCCATAAAACCATTAGCTTCACTTAATTGCAAGGAAAAGGCCCCACACGCAGCAGGGGTTTAGAATACACTCTGTCTCTCTTTACATCTGTTTCTTTTTCTCAGGCAATCTGCAGATGGGCCTCCCTTTTCCAGAGAGCTTCAGGACTGGGACTCTTCCTGCCTTCAAAAGCGTAGGACTGTACCTGTCAGCAGTGGCGATTTAGGTTTCCATGTGCAAATTTATGCTGTTGCTTGAATGCAAAAAAGCCTATCCCTACCATGCTGTCCTGTGCCCCTGTGCCCAAAACAGAGGCAGCTGCCTGCAGGCAGCGAGGGCCTGCAGCTGCACTCTGCCTGAGCCAGAGCGGGCTCCAGCATTGAGCTGCTGTGCGCGCAGGGCTGGGTCACGCTTCCCTTTCGCTGATGTGGCTGAAGGCTTCCAGGCTCACTGCTGTTCAGATGGTGCCATCTGGCTCTCATGAAATATATGAGAAATGTTATCCAATAAAAGAGGGGGCTGGCTGGCTGTGTGCCTTCACCTCTGTGCTCTTTGGGGAAGCGATTGTTTCTGCATCTGGGAAATGTTTAACATAATTTTTGAGTACTAGTGTTGCCTGAGTAAGAAATAATGGGCTGGCAGTTTGAATTCAGGCCTGAGTCAATGGTAACTAGAAGCTATTTTGCTTGATCAGGTCAGGACTGAGGTTTATAAATACATGGCACATAGAAATAGCTTGTGATGTGGCTTTGTTAGTTTTGTGGACAGATAGGAAATATCCCTTTCCTTGATGTTCCATCAAGCAGGATGTTTGGGTTAGGAAAGATAAGGAGAAAAGGTCTAAGTCCTCTGACATGAAGACAGAAGGAAACAAAGAGCACAACTTAAAAAAGGCTGAGGGATGTTTCTAAACAGAGTATTTTGTCCCCACTCCCCATTCTTTTCCTCTGAAAATATGCTTTATCTACAGCTCAGCATCCTTTAGGGATTGCCCCCAGGACCTGAGGTGTATTGGCTGTATCTGCAGATTCTCCTGGAACACTTAGCTGGCAGCTGATGAAACAGAACCTCTCTGGCTTTGGGGGCTATTGCCCTTTTGTCCTGGGTTTCTCCATTATTTTCTCTCCACTTTATTAAGCTTACTGGTGTATTCAAACAGCCTTGCTTTGAGCCCTGGCTGACAGTAAGCACTTGGAGAAAGCTGCTGAAATAGGAAAAGTCTGAACTCCCAGGGCCTGATTCTGTTCTCAGCTGCATCACCATAAACCCCACTGACTCATAAGCACTTACTCTGCAGTGACGTTTGTGTAGCTGAGATCAGGCCCACAGACATAAGCCCACTCCTTTTTCATGCACCCACAATCTTGCACTCGCTCATGCACAGTGTCACTCTTCGATCCAGATGCTTCTCTCAAACAGCCAAGCACACACATTCGTTCATGCAAACACTGGTAGCCTTGTCCCTGCACTCCAGGGACATGCTGGCAGACTCTGCATGCAGTCATGCGTACGCACTCCCATGTATGCATTTCACCTTCCCGAGCCTGGCTCCCAAGCCAGTAATGGTGTTTAATAGAAGTTCAGTGCTCAGTTGTTACCCAGCCCTCTCTGCTGTATGGCTTGCTGTCTGGTACAAACTTGAAAGCCTTTCAGGCAATCAGGCAGTAATAGACCTTGTGGAAGCTGAAAGTCCCCTAGATAAAATTTATAAGGCCTAAGAGAGCCTGCCTGGCATTATTTAACGCTTTAGTAATGAGCACCTGAACAGGAAAGATTGCTTGGGTAGTTTTATTCTGCATAGATGAGCAGTCAGAATTTCAAAGAGGGGCCATAAATATAAGCAAGCAGAATGGCCGATGGTGCCTGATTTGGGTGTGGAAGGCAGTCGTGCTGAGGCTGTGAGAAGGTTAGAGAGCATGAAAAAAGGGGAAGATGTTTTCCTTCAGCTTCCCAACTCAGAAAGGCATCCTTTAGCCAGAAGTGGCTTTAAGTGCAGTAGCAATCCTTTTCTATGCCTGCTTGTGACTCTGTGCCTCTGTGCATGTGGCCAGGCATTTGTGAATATGCAGCTTGCTAACAAAGACTGCAGTACAGTGCTAATGTCTCTTGGTGTCACGCGTGTGTTTGTGTACCTGCGTGGTTAATGAGGACAACAGCAGTGTGCAGCACCTCAGTCTGTGTGCTGTTTGCCGGTGCACGTGTGGGGTTAATAGAAGCCACAAATAATGCTAATTCTTTGCAGACACATTTGCATTGTTAGTGGAGTCTGCAATAAAGCACCAAAGCCTTTGTGTACGGGTATGTGCAAGTAATGTAGGTACAGTTTGATACAGCTTGTGTTTATGTGCACAGATAGTGCTGCTTATGTAGACGGTTCTAACCTGTGTCTGAGTAAAATATGTTCAGTGTTGCTGATTTTAACTAGTAATGAACTATTTATTCATTTTGGCAACACATGCTGTTTTGTTGAACACTTCTGTGAGGCCTGAGGGAGGGAAATGATAGCAGTCAGAAGCTGATGCTCTCTGAGCACAGAGAGGCATTGAAGGAAATGTTAAGCCAGGTATGAAGATTTCCACTGTGCACCATCCTCCCCCTCCCATCCCCAAATATTTGAAATTTTTTATTTCCTTCCAATGCAGAATGAAAAGAGACTGAAATCACAGAAGTTGCCATAGAGCAGGACTGTCAACCCCCCCAGTCACCCCTTCCCACCCAGGTGAGTACTCCATTACAGGGCTTTTCAAGTGCTGTGCAGACCCCTGTGTGTTCATGGAGTGATATTTAACAGATGAAGGCAGCAGTCCAAGTGTCTCTGTATTAACAGGGAAAGGCATATTCTTCATCTATACATTGTAAGTGCTAAGGGCTACTGTAGCTCTGTGGCGTGTGTGTGCCAAAGGAAGGCGTCATGTGTGTTTGTGCTATCAGACAACCATGTACAAGTTTTAAAAGCTAAAGCTGTCAAGTTGATGTACCTCTGCGTGTGGAGAGGAGATGGGTACGGTTTGTCCGTGGGCAGGTGTGTCAGCATCACTTTGCTTCTGTTTGCCCGTGTGTGCATCGCAGGACTTGGTGCACTGCATGCTTGTCTGAAGAGGGGAGCAGGGGGCCGACGATGGGCTCACACGTGTGTGCCTGTCTGTGCCTGGAGGGCTGTCGGAAACGCTGCCGAGGAGAATCGTGTTATTGTCTGAGCGCTGGTACCCAGCGCTGACTGATAACTCCCTGCAGTTTGCTGGGCTCTGCTCTGTGATTGATTGAGCGCTGTCCCTCACATCAGCGTGGGCTCTGCTCGCAGCACCGGCAAAGTTAGAAAAAGCAATTTTTCCCTTTACTGTACACTTGCAGTTTTCAACAAAATTGCTAACCCCTCACCATCACCTTCTCTGCAGAAACCTCCATCACTGGCAGAAAAGCGCAAAGCTGGTTGAATGCAATTTTACTTCAGAAGCCTCATTAAATTTGCATTCCTTGGAGCCCCACAAGGAAGACGATGGTCTGGCTTTGTCTGCCTGGCTTCCTATTCACTTTGGGTGATGCATCAGAAAGAGCACGATGCCTCTGACACAGCCGCCTGCCTGGAGACAGACTCAGGTGATGGGCCTATTTCACTGTACTGCTCTCTATTTGTTATTGATTTGACAAATCTATCTAAAAACTGGGGTGAGGGCTTTTTTTCCTAGGCACCATCAACACTCAAATAAGCAACAATATTGGGCAAACCATGCTTAGGTCACCTCTGTAATGTAGCCTGATTAAAAGCCATTCCCATCAGGTAGTTGTTCAGCAATTTACTGACATAATCCTGCTCTCGCAGGAGTCCACATTGTAGTACAGGTCACCCCAGTAAACAGACCAAGGATATGGGGAATGCTGTTGTCTCCCTGCCTCCAAACCGGGAGTGAGTCACAGAAGAGTGCACAATAAATAAATGCAAGACTGCTATATCCACCACAGTCATTAGAGACCTTCTGTCAACACTAAGTGAAGCCCCTGTACTCAGGGATGTCTTTATCATACACAGGACTCCTCTGACTCCTGAAAGCCAAGGCAAGGGTCTGTGGTCAGGTTAGATGACCAGCTGTGCAGAATGCCTAGCTGGGTAAGCATGAATATAAAAAAAGATTTTCTCTACCACCCGAGTTAATAAGCCTTGCCACCTCTCATTTAATGATTCCTACTTAATTTAAGGATTGTTGCTGCATACCTCTGCCACCGAATGCATATAGATGTCTCCTATATGGAGCATTTATCTGGCGGTGAGAGTACCAGCAAGGAAAGAGAGTACCAGCAAGGAAACCAGACGAGTCCTTCCCAGACCCCTGGCTCTTAACACGGGGTGGACCTGCAGCACCGGCCAGTTGCTGCAAAAGTTTCTAGCAGTTTCTGTTCCAAGATCCGCCTGGTACCGGGGTAGTGGTAGTGCCTACTCTGCCAGGGCCGGATTCCCACCACCCTGTCCGGAGCTTAGGGTATTCCCTTCACTCTTCAGACGGCAACCTGTAAAACCAAAGGCTCCCTCTGAGGGCGGGCAAGGCAATATCCCGGGACGGGCCCGCATCCCCGGCGGGCTCCAACTGCACCCCTCAGCTCCTGACCTCGGCGGCCTCTCCCGTTACCTGCCCTCTCGGCTACGGAGTTGCACGGGCAGGGCACGCACCGGGGACCGTTCGTTCCCAAGCGCCCTGTGCCGCCCCCCCCCCCCGCGCCCGCCCCACGCCCGAGGGAGGCGGCCGCGCTTCCTCTCGGGGCCGGGCCCCTCGGCGGGGCTGCCTTCCCGGGGCTGCCTTCCCGGGGCTGCCTTCCCGCCGCCGCCGCCGCACCGGGAACCGGCGCGGGCGGGGGCCGCTCACGGGGCAGGGTTTATAGCGCGGCCGCAGAGCTGCCCGCAGCCCGGCGGGGCGGCGGCGGCAGCGGCAGCAGCAGCGGCGGCGGCGGCGGTGGCCGCGCCCGGAGCTCCGCACCGCTCCGCGGCGCAGCGGCGGGGGCTTAGCGGCCGCCCGCCCGCCCCTCCGCCCCCGGGGGCCGGCGGGCCGTGCTAGTAGTCGGCCGCGGCGCACGGTGGAGCGGCATTAAAAGGCGGCGGCGGATCGCCGCTCTGGCAGCCGGTGGTGGAGCTGGGTGAGGGCTGCGGTGGACCGGGACCGGTACACGGCCGCTGCTGGGCGGGGGGACGCGGTGCTGCAGGGCGGGCATCCCATATCGCGGCTACCCGGCTCTGCTCCCCCGGCATCGTTGCGAGCCCACGGCTGCTGCCGCCCGGTCGGGCGGAGGTGAGTGCTGCGCTCCGCTCCGCGAAGCGGCCCCGGGAGGAGGTCGGGGGCGGTGGGGGGGGGCCGTGGGGTACAGCCATCTCCTGCTGTACCGTCACCTCGCTGCCTGCTGTCAGCCCCCAGGCGCTCGGCTCTGCCTGTGAAGGTCGCCCGGGGGGGGTAGGTCGGGCTCCCGGGTCCCGCTGTGGCAGGCGGTGGTAAGAGGAGAGCATAGCTTGCAATCGCTCCCCTTTCCCTTTGCTCCTCAGTTTACTTTTTTTTTTAAGCCCTCCACCCCCTCACCCCCCCCCCTTTTTTTTTTTCTGCAAATACAACAGATAAATCCCTCAGTTGTGTGTTTAGCCAAGTCTCCTTGGAAGCTCTGGAGAGTTCATGAATATGCACAGAGGAGAGCGTTTCCCGGGGAGGTTGCCTCTATAATAAGCTGATTGAACTGTGCCTGCAGCAGGGTTGTTCTCCTGGGGGAAAAGTTGGGCGCTAGAACTGAGCAGCTTTGTGTCCCCGACTTCACGGAGGGTTGGCCTGCCTCCCTGAGTAGGAGATGAGCCAGCAGAGGCGTTCTCCGTGCTCAGGGATGTTAGCAGGTCCGGCCAGGCAGGATCCTCATCTCTGATAGCAGCTGGTGTCAGATGTTTGTCTAGAAGATGGAAAGAGAATCATGTATCTGGCACGTGTAAGGTAGCCTTCCTGTTTTATACTGGCTTGTGTAGAAATTGGCTTTTCCTGCCTAAAAACCCCGGGTCACTTAGTAAGGGCGTTAGATTGCTTAGCAACAGTCCCAGCTGCAGCCCAGTCCTAGGTCCTTACTGGTCCAGGTGGTCTCCAAAGACATGCCAGCAAAACAGCCTGTGTCCTGGAGAAAAAGAACTCTTTCATGTTTTTTCGTGTTTGGTGATGTGATGACCAAACCCAAAGAGTTGGGCTGGCTGCCACTGCCCAGGTGTTTGAAAGCACTTGAGAAGGGTGGGAGCTGCTGGGAGCTGAGTATAACTGAAAACCTCTGGGACAGATGGAGTAAGATGAAAAGTGGCAGGTCCCTCAGGCATGTGTAGGACCTTGCGTCTGCCTCGCTGCTGCATCCTGTGTTACTTGCATTTTTGTTTTGTGCACAGGCACAGCGGTGTGCTGGTTAGCAACCTTAGCTTATGCAATTATTAGGATAGGATTTTGACAGATGTGGTGAGTCTGTTAGGGTTTAATGTAATATGCAGGCAAGTAAGTTCCTTTAAAACAAGGCTGATGCATGCCCTCTTCTGCAGCTGCAAGACATGGCTCAGGTTAAGTGGGATGAGGACTTGTGTATTGGAAGAGAAGTAATTTTACAATTCAAATGACAGAATAAACACACAGACTTTTTGCTCACAAAGCCACATGCTGATACACATAAAATCTGCTACCGTAAAAGCTCAATTTTTAAAAGAATTTTCCCATGAAAATTTGGGTGAGCTTTTGAAACTAGCTTTCTATTCTCATTCTTTTACTAACTTTGCTCGGGGACAATATTTTTCCCCCTTCCTCCCCAACAACCTTGTGAAGTGTTGATAAAGATACTATCCACAGCATCAGCTTCCTTTGATTGCTCTTTTAGGCTATGTGTCTAGATGGAAACCTAGCAACACAATAACTGTATTGAAGGGAGATGTTTCAATAGCTCCACTTCTTTTATCACACTGGATGCATCTTCAGAGGTTAGACTCATTAAGCCAGTCTCGTTACCCCTTTAGAGCCTTGTAGTTTGATTTCCTAAGCCTGGAATAAAACAGACCTGAGCTAGTGAAAAAGCCAACAAAGATGGAATGGAAATGCTTAATATGATAAAAGATCCATTCCTCTTTTCTTCCTGCTGCCCCTGTGAATACTTGCTGTACTCCCATGGGGAAAATACTCTGCTATGGAGGGAGAACGCTCATCTAATAGAAAAATGATTCAAGGGGAAACTAGCCATCAGCATTTGTGACGGTTTCACCTAGACACATATGGGGAAAAGCTAAGGGATGAATGGCCCAGAGTGATATGTAACATGTGAGAATCAGACTGGCAGTTGGGAAGTAGCAACAGCATCGTTCCGATTACCCACTGTGGTAAAGATTGTGATTCAGTTTCTGCAACGTACGGGGCCAAATTCATTGCACATACAGTCTCCTTACAACAGTGGAATAAGGCACTTATAGGCAGTCAAGGTGACAGTATCTGACTGGCTCTGTGTAATCTTGAGGCACAGAAATAAGGGATTTCCCACTGGTGAAATCTCTGTTATTTTTCAGGTGTTTGGGGAGAATGTCTTTGCTAGGTGCTAAAAAGTCTCTCAATACCTAGTACGCCCATGGCCACGCCTCCCAAGATCTTGTACTTTTTCAGCATTAATGAATTAAACATTACAAATGCCTTTGTCAGGCCAATAGAAAAAGTAGTTAGGTTACAAGACAACTTTGACCACTTCTGTATCTGTCATTTCTGAACTGTCAAATGAGAAGTGTTTTTAACAAGCTGTATTGTGCAGGAGTTTATGAGGATAGCTGCCAAGTGTGCGTATGTATATGTAACTGTATAGCATGAGAGTGGTAGGATGAGTGCATTTCTGTATGGCACTGGGGGAGGGTATGAATACAGTGTTAACATTTTGCATCCAAAAAAATCACAGCACATCTGAAATCCTCTTGTGATGCCAGTGCTCTGAGATAAGTGCTGCTTACACAAAGACTTGCCTGTTGGGTACAAGTACTTAATAAGTAAGCTTGACTGAAACTGGAGAGGGATAGTAGTTCATACCCTGACGGCATATGGAAAATCTGGATAAGCTATGATTTTTATTTCTGAAGTTTGAACTTGTCCTACTATGAGTCCCAGGGTCTCTGGGTGATGCTGCCATGGTCTCTGTGCATGCCAACATGCAGTAAATCCTGGCAAGATTCTCTTTAGCACAAGGCATTTAGCATACAGTTGGTTTAATCCTCTAATCTTATCAAGCACTGACATAAATGAGAACTGAACAGATTAATTCATTCTAAAAAATCAAACCCTGTTATAATTTTCAATGTAGTGCACAAGATTTCTCCTTTCACTTACCTGATTGGCTTGGTTTTTTTATCCATTGTTTGTTTAAAAGTATCCGACTGTGGATTTGGACTCAGTGGTGAAAGGTACTCGGTAATCAGCTCTCCTGTGATGTGAGTTTATCTGCTGTTTAAGTAGCCTCAGGGGATCTCAGGATCAGAGCCAGTAATGTGGTCTGGGGGGCTCCACTTACTGGAAGTTGCAAGGTTGGCAGAGGAAGGAGTTCCTGGTAAGTGTGGGTACTTGTTACCTCCTTGGTGACAAGCAGTCCTGTTTACTTTTTGTTCCTTTTGTCCCAGTCAAGAGGATTGGAACATGTCTTTTGCCTTCTTCCTTTCCACACACCTCCCTGTTTCTCTCCATACAGAGAGATAAAACAGTCCTCACAAGATGTGTATGCAAGCTGCCATTCGGCTCTGTGAATGTGTGGCCAGGGGCATGGGAATGTGTTTCCAGACCCTGTGATGAAGTTGAACAATGAAATATTAGTTTCTAGCGCTCCCTTATATCTCCCCTGTGATACCACAGAACAGGCTATCTCTTTAAATGATTGATTTCACACAGATTTACTTGAGTTCATTCATCTTCATGCAGCTTTACCGGGGTGAATTTTCTCTGAGGTCTAGCCTTACTGATGTCTTTCTAAGGGCTAGATCCTGCCTCCTTTTCTCTTGCAGAGGAGTACCTTATTTCATGAATAGCTCTGCTGCATTCGGTGAGACTGTTTAAAGAGTAAGGTGCTGTGATGCCCGTGACTCAGGCTAATGCAAGTCAATTTAAAGGACAGATCAAGCGCAGTGTGAGTATGGATTGCAGCGTCTGGCCCTTAATGAATAATTCAGGAACATGGAGAAGACAACATAAGAGTTAAGTGCTTAATCCAGCTCTAGGTGAAGTCAGCAAGAGACTTTCCATTGACCCCAGTCCAGATTATGTTTCAGCACGGGTTTCACTGTGAGTTTGTGAATTGTCCCATTGATGGCAGTGTGCTTCAGGCATGAGCTACAACAACTGTCTGAATTAGTACCCAGTAGAATATTATTTACAACCCTCTTGCCTGTCATATTGTCATTAACTGTCCTCTGCAGCACCGTGAGAGTTTTCTGAGATCTCAGCACTGCTATTGAGTCATGCTTTTATAGTACTGAAAAAGAGAAAAGACTAATAAATAACTGGAGAGGCACACTATTAACAGGAGAAAATACAGACACAAAAAATTTAGCAAAACAGGCTTCAAAGGTTTAATCTTGGTTGCTTATTGCTGGGGATGATGCCCATCCTTTTGCAAGAGCAAGGCGTTTGAATGTCATATGGATTTCACCAGGACACTCAGCACTTCACAGCTCAGGAGTCCACTTGTGTCTATTCCTGCCAGTGGCTGACTGCAATCTGCCTTCGTGGGGGTGAATTGAACCCCCAGGCACGGGAACTGCTCCTGGGAGACCCATTGTGGTGGGGATGGCAGAGCAGCTATCTTCTGCTTGTGGGATGCACAGGGTGGTCTGCAACTGCAGCTCTTGTTTTATGTGGCGGGGAATCCTGTCCTTCCAGCTCCCCCAGAGGGATTTGCTTTCCCATAAAGATACAGTTCAGCCCTAGTCATAAGCAGTGCTGATTCTTTTTGATGATAGCAGCATCATTGACTTGGAGGGGCAGAGCATCTCCTCTTTCTTGTTGTAACTCTGTAAGTATAAAACTTCAGTGAAACTTGTGCCCTTGGTCTCAGCCTACAGATCCTGGCAGCGCAGCAGGCTTTACTCGTCTGTGGGAAGGCAAGCATGCCCACTGCAGAGCAGGGCATCCCAGACACAGGCTGTCTCCTGCACTGAAATTAGGGCTTCACAGATACGTGACCCTTTTTTCCTGTTTTGAGTTATCTCTGCTTGCTGGGAGGAGAGGTTTGGGGAACAAGGCTGGGATACTTTCCCTGCCATCTGCCTTAAAGCAGCAGGCTTGAAAGTTGGCACAGTTAATTTCTGATCTTTGCCAAGCTCTGTTAATAGAGAACAACTCCTCCTGAATAGAAGGCAGTTCATGTTACATAAATAGTGGAGAAGGGGGAGAGACCAATGTGTTTGCAGGGGGTGAAAGACATACTGGCACCCGTCTGGTTCTTAAACTGCTGCTGGCCGTGACTTTCCGCTTCTTTATGCAAAGAGTCAGAGGTGAGAATCAATTTTCTGCCTGGACATCAGGGTGTGGATGCTATTGCTTCTGGGGCCTGGTTCCACAGCTGCAGTCTCACTGGCTCTGTGTAAATGCGGTCACGTCAGTGAAGTCACTTTGGCTTTATTACTGGGAATGTGAGCCTGGGATCTACCTGCTAAGATGACTACATGGACAAGCTTGTATGGGCTTCAGGGCATCTTGTCTGATGCTGCCACAGATTTTCTTCCCATCTTACTTTTGCATAGCAGAAATTTCTTTGACTTGAACACAGAGTAGGGTTCTAAGAGATTAATAGTTTTACTCTGAGCTCACTTGGGTGTCTGATGTTGGGCTAGCAAGTCACAGAGTCTTTGTTTCTTCATCTATATGTGGTGATATATATTTAATAAATAATAATAATGCCCTACATTAAATTTGCACTTTCATTTCCAGGATCATTTGGCTCAATATGTTGTTTCTTTTACAGTCCATCTCCAAAAATGTTTCATAGGAGCTGTGTTTCCCCCTGCCTTCCCATGTTCTTAAAAGATCTGTGTGTTTGCAGACCAATAGCAGAGGAAGAAATTAATGTGTAAGCATCACAGGCCTCTGCTGGGTATTAACTTCTTTACGCTTTATGATATTGAGTATGGGAGAAGCTGGAGTATCTGGTAATCAAAGCAGAGGATTGGGAAGAGTTGGGTCCTGTTGTTGCTCTGCCTTGTGATTTTGAGCAGATCTGGAAGGTTGCTGTAGCAAAGATGACTCTGAGGTTTGGATGTGTCAGTTTCTGGGCACCAAGTTTGTGTCACTGTTAACTGGAGTTGTAGGTACCACTGGTGCTCCCCAAATGGCAACTAAAACTTAGTTGTAACTTGCCTGGTCTTTATTTAGCTTCTGTTAAAGTCACCAAAAGGAATGGCTGAATTCCAGCAGAGCTGGAGCTAGACTGTGGAGCCTTGCTTAATTCATTTGTAAACTTGCATATAATCTGACCTATTTCCTTAGAGGAATATGGGAGTTGGATCTGATAGGTGTTTGCAAAGGGTTTATGCAGTGTCTGATAGAAGCTGATATGATGCACAAATGCAAAGTGCTCTTTGCTCCTAGGGGGACGTGCTATATGGTGACTTGTTTCTTGGCTCTGTTTTACACCCAGGAGCTGAGAATGAATTGTCTTTGAGTGCTGTATTAAGGTCTGTGGAGACAATTTGGAAAAAAACTGAAACAACACCTAATCCTTTCTACTGCTTGGGGTACTGCTGAACATGCAGCACACTCGATTCCCTGAATCAAATAATTTGCCTTTTTGTTCCTCCTTTTAACAAGGCAAATGAATTCCTGAAGAAGATGGGGCTGCAAACTCAGATTTGAACTGGAGCCCAACGTGGCACTTTAAATGTGTCTGAGAAGCTCAAAGCAACCCTGGCTCCTGCTTGTAAATCAAACCTGGCCAAATCCTCTGCCACGTCTTTCCCTCCACCTCCCACCTTGCACACCCTCCCACTTGCTCTCCAGCTAACAACTCATGCGCCAAGTTTAATCTCCAAGCCAATTTTTATGGCTGAGTTGAAATGGAAGGGTGGACAGGCCCACAAGAGCATGAAAGTGACTCAATAAAACAGTGGGCTCCATTTAAACTGAGGGCCGTGAATCTGGAGAACATAGGCAACAGCTTGTTTTGAAAGCTAAATCTATTTTGCTGGAAAGCTTGGGCTAGTTCTTGAACCATTGTGGTGCTTCCTGCCAGCAGTTGCAATTTCCAGACTCCAGACCCAGGCATTGCAAGCTGTGGTTCTTCAGGACCCATTGAGCACTTGTTAGTGCCTTGGACTTGCCTGAGTGTCAAATCTATGGACAAGCTTTTAAATGGAGTGTCTCAGAATCTGATGTATATGCTTCGAGCCATTTTTTTCCACATCTGAATTTTACTTCCAAGGCCACCCCTTCTCTTTCTCCCCATCCTAACCCTTACATCTCAGCTCTGTCACTTCTCATGGAGCTCTTTGAGAAAGGCAGCAAGTGGGCAACTGAGCTGTGGTCTTTGATGTTCTTTGGTCCATTTCACTTCTGTCACAGATGTCAATATACTTGTGCACAGAGCATGCTGCAGCGTCTTAGGGAGCTACAAAACACCAGCCTATGACAACTGGAAACAAGATATATCAGCAGGTAAATGTTTCATCCCCTGTGGCGCTGCTTAAGCTGAAGAAAAGAAGCTTCATTCCTGTAAATCTGCTACATGGAACCAATTCCTTCGTGAAAGTTACCTCACACTAACTGCAGAGTTCATAGCATTGGTTTCTGTCTAAGTGGTACAGTAAAGCATTTGACCTTATTTAGATTCCAATAACAGAGAGCTATGCTGTAAGTAGCAGAGACAGATTAAGTTAAGACTGTGATGACATTTTCTTTACAGACCTCTTGCTGTTCCTTGTATTTCTGCTGTATTTCTGATGTGTTGTGGGGGAGATCATTCCTTCTGGATCCAAATCTTGGCACACATGCAGCTAAATCATTCCTGCGTGTATACCACCTGCCTACATTCCCATTTATTCGGTTATGTTGCAGATTCTGGTACTGTTTGCATTTCCATTCCTCTGGCTGATTTGAGGAGTGCCTGTAAGCAGTTTGCTCCCTTACGCAGCCAAATGGGCCTGGTTTCCAGAGGGCCAGACACAGTTCCACTTCAGCGCAGGGCAGTGGAGTGAGTCCCTTTGAAAACCAATTTACAAATGTCTGTGCAAGAATAGCCTGTATTTGCTTGTGGAGGGGGATCCCAGGAGGCTTTGGGACAAGGCATGTTGTGAAAGGATGGAAGATGGGGTCTCCAGAATATGAGAGAAATTTGGAAGCAGATAATGTGATTTGCCCCAGGAAAGCTAGAAAAACTAATAGCAGAGCCACGAATGTTTCCTTTGGGTTTGTGTTTTAACTGCAGGACTCGGTCCTGCAGTTAGCACAAGTAGCATCTCAGCCTGTAAGTGCCTGGCTGAGAAGTGTAGGATGTGGTAAGGAACTGGGAACCATTGCTTGAAATGCTTTGATCCTTTGCCAGATAGCAGTCCCTTGGTATCCTTTGGGTTGTATGATTGCTGTTGACGAGCTCCTGAGCTTGTGCAGCTCGTGTGGCTGTTAATCTCTGAATCTTTGGTGGTAGAGGGGAATAGGGACAAGGGTGGTGTCTGCCTCTTTCTGAACTGCTCCTGTGCTAGGCTTAGCTCACGCTCCTCTGGGTCTGTCCTGGGAGGGAAAAGAGGGGAGAGAAGGGACACGGCTGCTGTCTCAGCTCAGTCCTGGTGGCCTAAATCAGTATCCTATAGACGTGGCTTCACTAGCAGCTTCTGGGAGCTGCCATCAGCAGCATTTCCCTCCCTTTCACAGGGACTAGCAGGAACCAGCTCTTAGTGTCTCTTGTCTGTATTAGGAAGCATCCTGGACTCTCCCTGAGATTAGTGTGTCATTAAAGCCTGTTTGCTTATTCTGAGACTCTGCCCCCTCCTCTGCTAATGGTCTGCAGGGCTGTGCTCATTGAGCTGTGATAACATTTAATGTGAGTTTCTGCATGGTTGGTGCAGCTGGCAGTATAAGTCCTTGTACTGGCAGGGGATCTGCTGACGTACTGTTCAGGCACTGAGGCATCTTGTCTCATCTCCACATCCTCTCCTTCCCCTCAGGAAGTTTTCCTTCTGTTCTGAAAAACCTTTTGTTCACCCAGGTCCTGCTCTGGAGCAGTCAGCTGCGGCACTAGAGGCTGTCCAGCCTCTGGCTTTTATACCTCTGCTTCCAGATTTCTCACTGATCCTGGGAAGATGAAAAAGCAGTGCTAATTAATCTAATTCCAGAAGCACCAGGTTTTCATAGGAGGAGAGCAGCTAGCTGGATGTGTTTCAGAGAGAGAGAAGTGTGGGAGGTAAGAAAGACATACCTGCTCAGATCCCACTTTATGGGCTTCTGAGAGCCAGCTAGCTACAAGTTACTTTGTGAGTACCTCCTGTTCAGTAGTAAGTTTTCCATGGGTGACAATAGACCATGGTTTGCTGCAGTCATTCCCACTCAGCTGTGGTCGCTGTCAGGGTGAATTCTCCTCAAAATTCAGGCCCTCGCATTCTTAGAAATAGGGCGCCATGTCTGTACCACAGATGAGCTCAGCTCAGTGCGTGGAGCTGGAACGGTGCATGAACGACCTTGGGTATGACTTCTGCTCTCTCATTTATGAGAGGACTACAGCATCACCCATTCCTCTTTCATGCTGGTATGTGGAAAGCCCTGCTGAAGAACTGAATGTGACTGAAATGCCATAGCAGATGTGTCCCCACCACAGATTACAGTCCTTACAGCCTTCCTTTTGTGAACCTGGCATTTTCTGATGGCTGTAAATTATAGCAGCAAAAAGGCAAAACTTTTAGATCCATCAGAGTGAGGCTAGGTAGCATCTGGAGTGAGACGCTGTGGCCTGTATGACTGACACATGCAGATGGGAATTTCTACCTGTGGAAGGTCAGAGCATTGATGAACAGAGCTGGCTGAATACAGACACTTCAGGTGAAGGGGAGTACCTGCAACATTTTCTTTTAAACTTAATTGTACTTTTTATGTTGGAGTGGCAAGAAGTGGAGATGAAATAGCTGCCTGTGCTGTGGTTGGCAAGAAGGACTGGTAGCAGAGGTTGGCATTCCTGCATTACCTTTCATATTGCTGCTCACAGAACCACAACCAGCAAAGTCTCCTCAGCACAAACTGCCACTTAGGCTGCTGGCGAGAAAGCAGTTCACATGCACGGTGAGGAAGAAATTACCCTCCTCCTTCTCAGTAATGAACTAGCAGCTTATGGGGAGACTCTGGAGAGGGGCCTTCAGGAGAGGGTGTTTTGATTAGTCCCAGAAGCACAGTGTGCACACAAGCAGGCTATTGCTGGGGAGCTGCAGATGGAGGAGGGTGCACAGCCAGCCCTTGTCTTCATACTTCCTCCTGCTGCAAGGAGCAGGTGTGGGGAGCAGGGCCAGAGCCAGGAATCATGCAGCTGAGCATAGAGTGGTATCAGTGCCCACAGTGACGTAAACTGGGGAGCCTGAGCGCTAGGTGGAATAATAAATGACTGGCAGGCGCTGACAGCAGGACTTGGCTTTCCTTTTCAGGGTGACAGTGGTGTGGGAAGCTTGAGTTTATCTAGAAAAGAGCAGCACATGAGCTTTGGGGATGGCAGTTTATTCCAGGGGCTTGGGAATTGTTGAATCCTCTCTGTAGTCTGAGATTCCTTCCTGGAGTGAGTGACGCTTCTTGGGATAACACTACAAGGCCCTGGTTTGTGTCAGCCATCTGTATTTAATGATCTGTAAAGGCTTTGCTATGAACACAGGTGCTCAGGGGTAGACATTGGAGTGCGGAAATCCGCACACCTTTAACAAGCTTGTTATCTTCGGCCCCTGGTAGGTGGGATCCAGGGTGCTCTTGAAGTCTGTGTCGAGGCACCCAAAAGCACGCAGCTGATCCAGAAGCCAACCCTTCACTTAGCAACAGTAAGTGGCGGGGGCTCAGACAAAATCTAAGTAATTTTTGTAGTGGTTAGGTAAGTCATTTCTGAAGCATATCAGAGTCTCAGCTTGTTTGGTGTCTGTGTGCAGAAACCTGTAAGTGCCACATGCCTGAGTGACAGCGGGGCCTTATCATTAACACAAGCAAGTAACTCAAGTGGTAAGCGTGGCACAAGGCTGCAAGGCATGTTTTGTGAGATTATAATGAAGAAGCTGTCTTCTAACACCTACAATCATTAGTTACAATAACCAGGAGCAAATTATTTTATCAGGAAATGAATTTTCCTTGGCAATGACATGCATGTTAGCAAAGTTCTTGTGTAGGTTCACCTCAGCAGCAGTCCTGGGATGGCAGGGCACTGAACGTGAATGGTTTGATGCCAACAAATCCTGGTGACCTGCCTCTTCGAAAAGTGCCAGTTTCAGTACTTTGAAGCGAGTATTTGGGGGCAATTTATTGTGTCCTTTTGGATTTTTTTAAGTTTGTCAGGATACAGATTCTTCCTGGAGTCACTTAGGAAGTAGTACCCTAGGACAGCCTTTATGGCTGGTACCTGCTGCAGCCATGGTGGGGCTGCCTCAATTTCCCAGACTAGTGCTATATGAAGGTCTCCCCCTGGTCCAAGGCTGTGGGCTCACTCTTTTTCCCAGTTAAGGAAACATTCAGGAAAAGTGTGGTATTAAAATGGGAAACTGGGATGGCTGAGCTAGTTCTTATTTGCAGGCATCTTACTCCTAGCAAAGCACAGTAGAGCTGCTTTTGCTCTACTTTTTTGCTTTTGCTGTACATCCTTGTGTGGATCACAGCTGTCAGGTTACCTAGTTCTTCTGTTCGCTTTCTTCTTGGTCTGTTCTGTGTGCAGGTGGTGGCTTCTCACATAGCAAAGCAAACACCTTTTAAACCCATCTCTCTCCCTGTACCCCATATACTGATCTTGCAGTCCCTTTCTCCAGCCTGTTCCTTGTCCACATGGCCAGGTTAGAGGTAAAGAGAGATGAGGGAACTGAAAGTCCTTGTGCGCTCTGGCACTGTTAAACCTTTCTAAGGTGTCCCAGGTACTGGCATGCATGTTACTGGTTAGCATAGATTGTGTGAAATTGGCTATCATTGCGGAGTTTGGACATCACTCGCCAGCATAGAGGTTACATTGCGCGGCAATGGTTACACTTGATGTTACAGCTCCAATTATGCTCGCAGAACAAAGTGGAGTTTGCAGTTTGTTGCGTACAACCCCCATCTGTGCCGTTCTGTGCACTCTAAGAAAGTAGGTATCTTGTGTGTCAAAGTAGGCACCCAAAATAAGTGTCTATTTTTTCTTTCTGATCTCCTGATCTTCCGCATCTGTCAGATGCGGACTACACCACCCCCTCCTCCTCAGAGATGCTAGGAGAAGATTCAGTTCAGTCCTGTTTGTTCAGCCCTCAGACTCTGTCGTGACAGGCAGTGTTGAAAAGCTCATGAGGAAATTAATAATTCTGCCTCTGAGCCAGGCATGAGCAGCATGCAGGAAATGAGGCGTGAGACCACACACCGAACAATGAGGAGAGAACAAGCTAGCGAATAGCTGCTGGGTTCCGGGAGCATCATCCATCGCGTGCACTGGTGGAGGCCAGAGTCCGTGCCTTTGGACACTGGGCTTGGAAGAAAAACTGCACTGCAAAGCATTTACGGAAGGGGGGCAAATTAAGGATGCTGTGTCAGCCCTGAATTTGGCATTTCCTCACTGGTGAGTGCTTGACTTTGCAGCTAATCTTTCCACACTGTTTTTGGCATGCAATTATGAGTAGATCTAATCAGTGCTTGTCAGACACCTGAAATAGCAGGCAGGTGCAGGCAGGAGATCCTCAACGTCATAGGCTGAGAGTGTTCCAGCCAGCCTTTGCCCATTCTGAAAGCAGGTCGATAGATCATAGACTCATTTAGATTGGAGAAGACCTTTAAGATCATTGAGTCTGACTGGTTCCTTCCATTTCCAGCTGCTCTTACCTTAGCCAGAGTGTAAAAGTGCCTGTAAGGGGAAAGAAGGGTAGGACAGTCAGCAGTGAAAGAGAACACCTCAGTTAGGAGTGAGTGTGCATGCATGTACTTGATTTCATAAAGCTTGGGAGATCAGACAATCCTACATCCTGTATACATCCCTATCTATTGTCTTGCCTCCTGTGGGCAAGTGGAACGGCAGACAATAGAGCTTTAAATGTATTTTTTTAAAATAATTTTGTTGAAATTTTTTCCCAGCAAACACATATTTACATCATTGCGCTGCAATTCCAACAGCACTGTGCTGCTGTAGCGTTTTGATGTCATTCTGACCTGCAAAGTGCCTGGGGTCTGGCAGTGTTTTTGTGCATCTTACCAAAGGATTTAAAGCAAGTGGGAAGGGAAATGCAGAGGGCCCAGAAAGAAAATAGATTAAAGCCTTGTTGCTGCATTGTGCTGTACAGCTGGAAAAGTAGACCTGTTTGATTAATAATGGTGGAGCCAGCCCAGCCAGCAGTTTAAACCAGTGCCTTTAAGCAGCGTGTGCATCTCTGGGTTTGTATCCCACTGAAACATGTTCTGGGTCATATCCTCAGGCACAGGTTCTGGTCAATGGCAGAATTAAGCCAGTCTCTTCAGAAGTATTTCAGAAGATTCAGCGTCAGGTGCCCAGTCTGAGGTGTCCTGCGCCTATTTTTCTTTTCCAGGAGTGCCGACACCTCTGAAAGTCAGACCTCCAGTTAGGGGCCCAGACATTCTATCTAATTCCTCCTTACTGTTTCATTTTTCCCACTTAAGAAAGGTGGTGTACGCTGACAAGGGGCAACACGCAGCACTCAGTTACAGCTGTGTTGATAAAGGGAGAGCAGGGACCTGAGAAAGCCCTTCTTGGTTGTTTTTTGAAATTATACTTCTAGACTAGTCTCAGTGATTCAAGTGCAGAGCAAAACTCTGGTCCTGAGTCTCAGTGTCACTGTGGAGTCCTGCTTTAGAGTGGGTATACATTAATGATGCCTTCCAGTTGTTTTATGCGGCCAGTGCTGTGTACAGCATTCTTCAGCATAACAGGGCCTTGGAGGCACTCTGCCCATCCCTGCTATCAACTGTGCATTGATACAGAGAGGTGTTTTTTTGCAGGAGCTGGATGCTCTTAGGGTGATTTTGCAAGCACAAAGGCCATTTCTGTCCCTCTTGGAGGAACTTTATATAGCTAACAAAAGGGCCTAAAGCTGCTCCAAGAGTTTTCAGGAATACAAATAGGACCACAAAACTGCTAGCTCTGCTCTGAAAGCTTTGCCCATGGGAGAAACGAATGTGAAATTTAATTATTTTGTCGATAGGAATCTCCCATATTACAGAAATTGTCTTTCCCTCCCCTTCTAGCCTTGTGCTTTCTTTCCTTTTTTCTTTCTAGCTTGCTGATGCACAAGGCTTCCTTTTTCCTGTAAGAAGGAACAACTGAGTAATTGAAATGGAACACTAGTGAGGATTTTTTAATCTGAAAGTCAGCACTAATTAGTCAGGTCGGGTGTAATTAGCTTCCTCATCTGTCACTGCCTCCCCCCAACTTCTCAGTGACTTTCTTCTATCCTAGATTTCACTGAAAAAGAACTCTGTCACATGGGAACTGCCTGGGTGTTTTTCCTGTTTGGGGTGCAAATGAGTGACAATCCCTGCAGGGCTCTTGGGGTCTGAGCTGGATCCCACCTGCTGCAGTCAAGGGCAAAACTCTTCCTGATCTTAAGGTCTCCCAGGTTTGGCTTTGTCCCTTCTTTTCTGCTGTGTGTCAGGTTCACGGGAGTCATAATTATTCCTACCCTGTGCTCCATAGCCCTGCAGCGCTTTAAATGCTTAATTCGTTACTCCGATCAGAGTGGTAAGTTGCAGCAAGACATGGGAGGATGCCCAGGTTAAATTGTTGAACAGGGTTGCAAATATCAAGGGGCTTGGATGCCCAGGCTGCCAGTCCCTGTTTCATCTGTGACAGTCATCCAGGGAGGAAAGAGGTGAGCCTCTTTCATTGGGCTCTGGTAGCATTCATGGCCGTGATGCTGAGGTTCAGCTGCAGGTTGTCTGGTGTGCAGGGCTGGGGATGTGGCTCAGATCTGATGTGAGATAGCCTCTATGGTCCTCTGGACAGAAGTGCCCATTGGTACTGAAAAATAGCTTTGGCAAGGAGACCTTCCTTGTTTTCCTCCTAGTGACGTTTCCACACTGCTGCTGTGGTTGGGAAGAGGCAAACCAGATAATCAGCTGGATCCTGGCATTATTGGTACCTTCCTTAAAGCTGTGTGTCTTTGTACCAGCACAGGGTTGGAAGATGTGAGTCTCTTCATGGCCACATACCTCTTTGCTGTGATGGATTTTCTGAACTCGCACCTTCAGATCAGGAAGGATCTTCATCCTGGGAGGATGCTGAAACTGCCTGACAGTCTGAAGGCTGAATGCTAAGGGAGGAAGGTTTTTATGTACTGTACAGACTCCTCCTTCCCTTCCCCTCTTGAATCCCTCTCCTACCCTCCCTTTCCAGCTCAGTTAGTTTTCTACAAGGTCCCTCCAAGCTCAGCTGTGCTGCCGAATCAGCAGCTCACTTGCCTCCCCCCCCTTTCCCCATCCCCAAGTGGTTCTTGGCTGGCTGAGTGAGCGAGGCAGCACAGGTGAACATGTGCTGACACCAGCATAGGAGTTGGGTGAGCTGAACACAAAGTGTGCAGGCCCGTCTTTGCCAGAGGAACACGGGGTCTGTGGTTTCTATGCAGTCATTAGGCAAAAGGTTTGAGATTTGTCCCCCCTTTGCAGCATATTCTCTGTAGGCAGCTCTGCAGAGCAGAGCTATGCAGTAGAGCTCTGCAGTTCTGCAACCCTGTTGTTGAACTTCATCCATATCATGGTAGTGTGGGGAAAGGAAAGGGCCCCACATCCCACATCTTCCCAGTGTCGGGAGAGCCTGGAGTGGGGTGATCTGCCCTTTGCTTTGCCCCTGTCTTGTGCTGTGAGCTGACTGTCCAATGTGCAGTCTGCTCACACAGCCTGCCTTTGCATGGCTGTGCAGAAAACGGGAGCTGCTGCAGGCTGTATGGGTAGGCTTGAGGAGCTCTTTTTGCTGAAGCAGCTGGTTCAGGGTCTGTCCTTCACTGGGTGTGTGGTGGCCGCCTAGGCCCTTCTCGATATGGATCTATTCAATGCTTGTATGTTCCTGGTGGAAAAACCTGAAAGCATCAGGACAGTGGGAAGGGGTCCCTGATGCGGGGCACGCTGTGGTGACTGCAGCTGTGGCTCTTGCTTCCTGCTTGCAGTCTGGATCAGGGCTGTCCATAATGTGGCGTTGTAGGTTCCTGCCAGATCTGGCTTCATGTGGCCGAGCATGCGACTCCGGAAGCAGAGTGTATTTTGTGAGGCAGAACCTGTCGTGGTAGTGGAGGTTTTCAGTTAAAGTATTTATTTACTAACTACTTTGCCCAGTTTCCTTTACCTTTCTCTGACTTAATGGAAGCGACGCCTGTAGCAGCACCCTAAATCTGAGCCAGAAAGCTTCTTCATAGGAGGTTCTGCCACCGTACAGAGTCCTGACTGATTTTGAACCAGGAGGAAGCCTGTTTGCTTTGGAAGGGGTAGAGGGAAGCCCAAGAAATCTGAATGCCTATCCCAACTGGCTGAATCAGTGCTTCTTTAAAGAAATGGATCCAGGGCTGCTAGGAGTGCTCTTATCCTCTGCTCTCTCAAACGTGGAGCAGGCTAAGCTTGTACAGAATTGAGGCAGAGCTTTGAGGGCTGCAGGATTAGGTCCACTGTGCATCTCCTGAAACTGAAAAAGTAACTGGGCCGTGCTTCAGTGCTGAGTCTCTGGGTAGCACAGGAAGTGGTGGAGGGAAAACAGGCCAGCCCCCAAGTAGAATTCAAGCAGAAAAATGCATTTCACTCCCCTTCTGGCTGATTCCAGGGTTTATCTCCCCCGCCGATTCACTTTGCTGTGTTTTGGGTTGGATAAGCTTTCATCCTGACCCAGGCAGGATCTGACGAAGGCAGTAAAGCCAGACGAGTCCCAAGGGCAATGCTAAGTGAGCTGTGTCTGGCTTTGCAGCTGAATCATGTGGTTAACTCTCTTTTGAAGGGAGTTCAGAGCTGTGGTGGAACTAGGGCAGGATGTACACATGTGCTTGCCCCACATGCAGACGGAGGCTGTCACTGTCAGGGACAGCACAACCCAGGTGCCTCCTTCCCTGCCCTTGCCTTTCTGCCTGGACCAAATCTTGATCCTTCCCTGACTCGGTTCTCATGTGAGTCCATATAATCTTGGGGCTTTTCCAGCATTTGCTGTGCTGGGGTTTACACCAGCATCAGAATTTGTACCAGTCTTTAGAGGGTAGCATGTGTTGGCCTTCATACATTGTGGCTGCCCATCTGTTATAATTGCAGTCACCATGAGAGTGGGTGGAAGAGCGAGAGGGAGATGCGTGAGGTCTGATCCCTTCCTTGAGTTGAGGATTTAGCTCTTGGTTAAAAAAGAAGATTGTATGATCATTTTTCTGCTGGCTTATTACTATCTCAGTCTCTCTTGTTTCCCTTTCTTGTCACGTGCAGGCTCTTCTGTTTCAGGATTAGAATCTTTTCCCTCCTTCTCCTCAGTAGCTCAATAAATGGGAAATTATTATGGCTCTTTACCTCTCTTTCTAAAGAGAGAATACATATGCTTGATCAGGTCTTGCAGTAACTCCATTCTGTTGAAGGACAGCCCAGGCCATGGGAGGAAGGGCAGGCGGGTGGAGTGGAGGTAACTGTGTGTACACAGCAACTTGCCCAGATGGGATGAGTGAGGTTTGCATCTCCATTCGTGCAGCATCTATCTGCACTGCTAAAGTGAGCTGAAGTTGTAGCTTGGTTGTCTCTTAGAGGCAGAAGGGTGATAGTACTTGTCAGCCCAGCGATGGATGGGAGTTACACACTGGCCAAGGGCTTGCATGTGCTGAGGATGCCTGTCTGCAAAGGCGAGCAGCGTGCGGCGACCTGTGAGCTGGGGCTGGCGTGCCAGCAGGCTTTGGACACATAGGAGGATGTCACTGCCCTCCGCTGTTTTGTCAGTATTGATGGGATTATGGCTGCTCTGTGGGGAGAGTTTGCGAGTGTAGAGTGTGGGAGACAAGGCAGGACTGCAGTAAGGAGTAGCTGGGAGAGGCTTTATATGCAGATTCAGGGACTTGGAAAAGCCTTCTCCCTGTTGTGATGCAAGTAAGGCTCTCTGTAAGCAACAGCAGAAGAGCACATGGATATGCATGCCTGCGAAGTTGAGGCAGAGGAGCACCTGCAGGCCAGTAGCTGTCTTGGGCAGCGTTGTTCATATGCTCTTGGCTTTGCCCCAGTGCCTAAGGCTCATGCATTGATGTGTGGCTGTTCAGGGAAACTTTCAGACGCTCCCTGGCTGTTTAGGATTATGCATCCTGAATATTAAAGAAATCTTAATGGAGCCTGAAACCAGCTAGATTTCTCCTAACTTTTCCAGAGAGTTGAGAAGACCCCCCCTTTGCTTTCTTCTTGCTGTCTAACAGCCCTATGTGTGAATGGGGAAACAACACAGCAGATGTTTTGTGAGCCGCCCTCTCTTCACCCTATTTCTTAGCCTCCTGAGGATGTGGAGGTCTGGCAGAAGAGGGACTGTGGCCATCTGCCATCGGTGGTGCCCATCTGTTTTTTGCACTGTGAGATTGCAGAGCAGGAGGAGGATTCAGCACAGACTTACACATGTGCCCTCCTGCACAGCTTTCTGCAGCCTGGCTGAGGTGGGTGAGCCAGCTGCATGAGCTTAACCACAGTGAGGGGGTGGGAGAGTCCCTGCTCTCACACTGACAGGAAGGGTGGGATGTTTTGAGACAATATCAGTTGCAGATTAAAGCCACTGTTCAACATTCGTGCTTTCCTTGGTGCGGGCAGGAGCAGGGAGGCTAGAGCTCAGAGGTTCCCTGTTCTCCACAGGCTCTGCAATGCTGGAAGCACTCTGCCCAGCCTGCCAGCACAGATGCTGTCCAGACCAGAGCAAATCCCATGGGAGCTGCTGTAGCTCCCACAAACAACCTGTGAGCAAAGCCACAGGCATCACCCACACTGACCAGAGCCAGGGAGATTGCTGTGACCCTTGCTCCTTTGCACATCCCTCTTCTGCCAGGGAGAATTTCTGCCCCATAGCTTTTCCTCTCAGTCCAAGTTCAGGCAGCTCCCAGGTCTTCTGAGGACCTAGAGTTAAGGAGTGCTGGCAATTCATCTTCCTGCAGATATAAGTCCTGTTAAAAAGAGAAACACTGGTTAGGAGCAAAGCTTGTAAATTGCTTCTGGCTTGTGTGTAAATTGCTTGCAACTATCAGAGTCAAGTAACAAACTGAATCTGTTCATTGATTCAGCGAGGACGGCTGCTGGCTTTGCTGCCGGCAGCCGGGAAAGGGAGTGATGCTTATAAGGTCTGGGCTTTCTGGGCTTTGCTCTTGGGGACCACTGCCACCTGTGGCTTTCCTGACTTGGGAGGCTACCATGCAGCACCCAGGAGGGGCACATGGGAAAGTCTAAGAACCTGTGTGTGCTGGCAGCCCCCTGCAAAGGACAGCACCTCGCAGGGGGTCTCTCTTTCTTTCCTGCCTACACTACATGGGGACAGTAACTGCTTTTGCTTCCTGTTTGTTCCACAGGAACTGGGAAAACCCACTGTATAAACAATATCTCGCAGGGGTGGAAGGCAAGTGGGGTTGTTCAGCCCTTTCCCTTCCCACACTGGCAGTTGATAGCCCTTCAGGGACTAAAGCACGGTCACAGTGAGTTCTCTGTGGGGGCTGGTATGTGCAAATGCCTGCATATGTCTGTGTCTGCTGGTATGGCTGCATGTGTTTCTGGTTCTGTGTGCGCACAGGTGCACGCTTTGTGGGAAAGGTGAATACAGCTATAAATAGCTGCAGGAAAATCTATTGTCAGTTTTAAGGAGGGAAAGATAGGGTCCCTTGCATTTTTTTGTCTGCTATCATGAACTGTTCCCAGGCATGAGAACCACGTTAGCTAATTAAATGTTCCTGCTGCTGCAGTCTGAGCAGCATGCTGTCAATCCCCTGCCATCTCTGTTCCTGGAGCCGTGCAGAGCCCTCTTCTGCCAGAGCACTGAGCTCTGGGACTGTAGTTTGAACTTTTCCTCTTTCTAGTTCCTCTGCCAGGCTGGATGTGGGATATGCCATGGTGAGTCTGTTCTTTCAGCAGCTGTAGCAAATCTGCGGGGTTTGAAAGGAGTCATGCTTTGCTGCTGAGGGTGCAGGGCTGAGAGCGCTGGAGTGTGCCTCCCTCCCTGGCTCTGCTGCCGAGACCCTTCGGCAACTGCTATGGTTTCACGGCTGTGCCTGGTGACACCCATTGCTGGGTCTTGCTGACTGCTTTTCTCTACCCCTTTGTGCAGGCACTGGACATGGACACAGAGGATGACCCCTTGTTACAGGATGCCTGGCTAGATGAGGAAGATGAAGAGGTAGCCTTCAGCTCCCGGAAGAGACGAGAGGGTGCTCTGTTGTGTGGGAAAAGCCCATGCAAAGTCAGGCCCCTGCGTGTCACACTGCCAGTGTCTGGCTTCTGGAATATTGTTGGCTGGGTATTTACCAACCCGTACTGCGCTGGCTTCATCCTTTTCCTGGGCTGTGCCATCCCTGCTGTTCTTGCTGTTGTCATGTTCCTCCACTACCCAGCCCTGGATATTGACATCTCCTACAATGCTTTCGAGATACGCAACCATGAGTCCTCTCAGCGCTTTGATGCACTTGCCTTGGCCCTCAAGTCCCAGTTTGGGTCATGGGGGAGGAACCGCCGAGACCTGGCTGACTTTACCTCTGAAACCCTGCAGAGGCTCATCTTTGAGCAGCTCCAGCAGCTTCACCTCAATGCTTCCCATCTTGGGGTCAGCACGCGGGTCAAGCGCAGCATCCCAGAGGGCAGGACGAGCTCCCCCAAGCCCCGTGTCCACCTGAACCCAGGAAACCGGAGTTCCCGAACTGGGAGGGGTGCCCCACGCTGGGACTACTCCAGCACTTACATCAGCGCCAACACACAGACACATGCCCACTGGCGCATCGAGCTCATTTTTCTGGCTCGGGGGGACTCTGAAAACAACATCTTTACCACTGAGCGCCTGGTTACCATCCATGAGGTTGAGCGCAAGATCATGGACCACCCTCGCTTCCGGGAGTTCTGCTGGAAGCCCCATGAGGTCTTGAAGGACCTGCCCCTGGGCTCTTATTCCTACTGCTCCCCTCCCAGCTCCCTCATGACCTACTTCTTCCCCACTGAGAGAGGAGGGAAGATTTACTATGATGGCATGGGACAAGACCTTGCTGACATCCAAGGTGAGCTGAGGGCCATGGGTGAGGGCTGGCATGTTTAAGGAATGCATCTCCTGCAAGTTCAGGCAGTCACTTACTGGTGTACAGCTAAGAGGGGTGACTGCCTTGTGCAGAGAGAAAGATGCTCCCATGTTGTGCTTTGAGGAATCTTCTTTTCTGCACTGGGGCCCCTTTTCAACCCTTTCAGCAAAGCCCCTGCAACTCCAGTCATGGTTCACACAGGCCCCAAAAGGCGAGTGAGAGGGACAAATGAGGGGGAGTCTTGCATTGTACAGAAGCCTGCTACTGACCCTTGTCCCCTGTAAATGACTGTGGTTAACTAGAGGAATGTCAGGTTTTGGACAGACAATAGGGATGAGCTTCCCTGTACCATAGACCAGATGAAAGAAGTCTATGGGCTGCTCTGGAGCTTGAAAGGCAGCTTGTGAGTCACCAGCTGGAAGGGCTCCTATAATGAGAAGACGACCCTGCCGCCTCCTCCCAGCTCCATAACCTGTACTATGCCCCTCTAGTGGAGCAGAGGCTCTGGGTGGTGAAAAAGAGGTGAATCATGAGGAGTCTGTGGGAGTGATGTGGCTGTGGGATGAAGCCTCCATCTGTCTCCCAAGTGCAGGCTGCAGATGATAGCTGTTCAGGAGCCATACAGGGAGCAGGCAAAGAATTAACTCCATCTGCTCCAGGGTGAGTAACAATTCTGCTACCAAAACAGGAAAGAGCGTAGTTTCTGGGTCTTTCTGATGTGAACTCAAGGGAACTTGGACTTTGAGGGTAGACAGGCAGTGTCTCTTAGAGCTGAGAAGCTGAGTGCCTCCATCTCTGTGTCCTTCACACCACCAGATGGCAGAGGTACCAGGTCACAGCAGAGCCAGGACTCCTCGTCCTCCATGGGTATTGTTTAGCTCTTGTGCTTCCCAGCGTGATTGAGCAAATATTGGCCCAGTGAACAAGAACTAAGTGCCTCCAGCATCAGGAGTATTGATGGCAAGGTTGTGTGCATTGCTGCTTAGGGGAGCTGTGGTTCAGATCACAGTCAGGTGGAAGATGCATCCCTGATGGGGAACTGCATGTAGGCAACATCACAAGCAAAGTCACAAAGCAGAAGTGGAATGTAAGTTTTTGCAATCCAGCTTTCCCCAGACTTCCTTGCTCTCTGCAAGGCAGCAGCAGTCAGTATCACTCTTATGAAAAACAGGACCGCTCCCAGGTTCCCTTTGTCAGGCTAGACCCTGTGCCTTGCCAAGTCAACTAAGCAGGACCTAACAAAAGTGGTGCTGCTTTCTCCCACAGGGTCTCTGGAGCTGGCCATGACCCACCCTGAATTCTACTGGTATGTGGATGAGGGCTTGTCTGCTGAGAACATGAAGAGCTCCCTGCTGCGGAGTGAAATCCTCTTTGGGGCACCACTGCCAAACTACTACTCAGTAGAGGACCGCTGGGAGGAGCAGCGCCGCAAGTTCCAGAACTTTGTCATCACCTATGTGGCCATGCTGGCCAAGCAGTCCACAAGGTGAGGGTGTGTGCAGAGAGGGTGGGTACCTTGGCGGGAGTCAGCGAGAGCAGGGAAGGGCAGAGGTTGGAGAGGATGGTGCTTTCTGTTGCACTAAAGGAGTGGATGCAATAGGCCCTTCAGGGTGTAAAAGCTCTGTCTTAAGGTTTACACAGGGCAGGCATGCCTGTTGGGCTCCAATAGCCATGCAGCGTTCAGTCTCACCTGGAAGGCACTAGGCACAGAAGGCTTGGCACACCAGCTCAGACTGCTGGTCAGTCTTGAACAGTGGCCATGGCGTAATGCTCCAGATGAAGGAGAAAAAGCATCTCCTTTGAAGTTGGGCTCAGGTACAGTGCTGTGAATGAGGGTGGGGAGCATATGGCAGAAAACCATTCATATGCTTCCCTTTAATGCCACTTCCTACTGCAGAAACATGCCAGAGACATCAATAGAGACAATGAAAGGGAGCCAAAGATTGAATCCAGTGCTTGCCTTTCCACTCAGCCCCTGTCTGGCACTGGATCTGTTTGCTTCCATCTCATAAGTCTGATTCCACTGGCTCCAACAGAGCTGCTTCTCTGCCTTCCTGCTCTGAATTTGGCCCCAATTGGACTGATGCAGGGGGTGAAATGGTCATTAGTCAAGGTATCAACCTGTGGATCCAATTCTGCTTTTGCTCATGTCAGTGTTAATTCCTTCTAGAAGTGTTTGCTCTTCGCACAGACAGATAGGGAATGGAGTTTCAGGGCAGGATAAGTTTCAGGAAGTGCAGGGTTTTTTCACCACCAGGTCTATATGACTTCAGTTGAATAGAGCTTTCCTCAGTGCTTGTGAGAGGTAGATGGTAAAATAGAGCTAAAAGGGCTAAAAGAGTAGCCCAGTATCCAGACAGCTGAGAGAAAGCAGTGAGTCCCAGTGTCACTGTACCTCCTCAGTCTCCAGGTCTCTATTGCTCTGAATCAAAATAGCTCCCAGAATGAAGGGATACCGATCTTCAAAAGCAAAGTGAGATGCAGCCAGCCCTTGTCAGCCCTGAAAGCAGGCAGCCACAGAGCGTTCTCAGCAATGGGCTGGCAGAGTACGTTGCAGCTATGGGAAGCCAAAAGGGAGCTGGGGCCAAGGCTTGGTTCTGAAGCTTGGATTCCTGATAGCCTCCTATGGTGCAGTGTTATTGTACTCCTGGTTAATTATCTTGGATTACTTCTGCTCAGAGCCTGCTTCCAGAAGCTGGTAAATCATACGGTTTCTGGTAAGCTCTTACTCTGCCTGCATCCACTGGTTATTACCTTTGTGCTTAATATAATAAGCAATGATTAGGATTCCAGATGGAATTGGCTTTGGAGGCTTCAGGAGCTGTCTGTTAGTGCCAAAGACCCACCATGTACTGGAAGAATTTTAAAAATATTAGACCTGTTCTTTTATTTTTCTCCCTTCTTATGTGAATTTCACCTCCAGCAGCAACCTTGTTCAGCCGGCTGTCACCACTCTGACCTGTTTCCTCAGAGAACTGCCAAGTTTATTAGAGCCGTGACCTCCTTTGGCTCTGGGGGAGACATTGTACTTTAAATTCCCTAGCTCTGCTCCCTTTACACTCAACTCTGCCTACTCGTCTTCCTTCCTTCATGTCTTCCCACCCTAGCAAAGTCCAGGTGCTGTACGGAGGGACGGATTTGTTTGACTATGAAGTGAGGAGGACTTTCAACAATGACATGTTGCTGGCCTTCATCAGCAGTAGCTGCATAGCTGTCTTGGTCTACATCCTTACCTCCTGCTCAGGTAGGCTGTAGTCACGACTGCCCTTTTCTCACACAAATCCAAATGTGCCATGACTGCCTGTGTCTGTGCAAGCCTTGGGAGAGGCTCTGATGCCCTAACACCAGCCTGGCTTTGTGGCACAGCAGCATGCAGAAGGTCATGCAAGTCTGATTCTCCAGAGCAGAGATTTGTGGGCAGGGTAGGGGGAAGGCTCACAGGAGAACAGGAATAAGATGCAGATTCCCATCTTACTAACGCTGGTGTAAAGCTGATGGAATTTCATGGATGGGCCTCATGGGAAGGGGTCTGCAAGCGGTACTCTTGCAGCCCTGAGCTATTCTGTCACCAACACACTCCTGGGAACCAGTAGCCCAACAAGGCAGGTGCAAGGTGTCTGTTCTCCCAGGGGGCAGCCAGCGGTACTACTTTTTCTGTGTTCTTTTCTTCCTATAGTGTTCCTGTCATTCTTTGGCATTGCCAGTATTGGACTAAGCTGCCTGGTGGCTCTGTTCCTGTACCATGTCGTATTTGGGATCCAGTACCTGGGTATACTCAATGGTGTGGCTGCCTTTGTCATTGTGGGGATTGGTAAGCACATCCTTGCTCAAAACCTACCTGTGTTGCCTTGCCATAACTCCTACCTGCAGGAGAGAGAAAGGTGATGGTGGCAAATGCGGACTGAATTTCCCTCCATTACCTGTAAGTGAAATATTTGCAGCTCAGATGTTGAAGGGAAATTAGATTTTTAGCACGTGTCCCTACTGTGAGCAAAGTATCAAAATCTCCCCCCTCTTTTTCCAGGGGTTGATGATGTCTTTGTTTTCATCAACACCTACCGCCAAGCCACACACCTCAAGGACCTGCGACTGCGCATGATCCACACTATCCAGACAGCAGGGAAGGCCACCTTCTTCACTTCCCTGACCACAGCTGCAGCATATGCTGCCAACATCTTCTCTCAGGTACACTGCGGCTTTGGGATTTGGGGCTTTCTGTTTCTGCCAGAGAGCCTAATAGATAGGGAAGCTGCCAGCACCATCTTTCTGTCCTCTCCTCCAGCACAGGGGCATGCTGGACTTGCTTGCCCCGGAGGGCTGGCCCTTACCTGCTCTAAGGCAGTGGACACTCTCCCTGTATGAGCATCCAAGGCAATATTTCCTATGCCACTGATCAAACAGGATCCTGTGGCTGTCAGGCTCTGACCCAGCTCTTTACTTTGTTTGCTGACTACCATGACTGAGGTCAGCGTGTGCTATTCTCGGGTTCCTCCAGATATCCTTCTAGCCTGGTGTCTCTCCAGATCTCCTGCCCCAGTCGATCCCAACTCCATGTTCTCTTTCTTCACGTAGATCCCAGCTGTGCATGACTTTGGACTCTTCATGTCGCTGATTGTGTCCTGCTGCTGGGTAGCTGTGCTCTTCACAATGCCAGCTGCTCTTGGAATATGGACCCTTTATGTGTCCCCACTAGAGAGCTCCTGTCAAACCAGGTGAGCCTGGAGCCTCCTTGTGTGGGTGGGAAGTTGTTGTGGAACTCACGGCCAAGGCAGTGTGCAAATCCCTGCCCTATCCTCTCAGTTATCCTCGTCCCCTTAGGCAGCTTGGCTTTGTCATTCCCTGTTAGTCTCCAACAGAAGCAAACTTTAACTTCTGCCATTCCAGAGTGGAGAAAAATGGAAGGCCCAGGTCCCAGTTTCATTCCCCCTGGTGTACACACAGGTGCCTCCCAGGAGCCAGACTGCAATGCCAGTCATACCTCTTCATTGAATCCCATGGAGTATTGGAGCCATTTGAGTCATCAGAGCACTTACTGCACAGCTAAATCCTCTAGCTGTGGAGACACAAGCACTGCAAGGCAGACAGATCAACATTGCTTCTGCCTGTGAGCACAAGCAGGGCATGCAGATTTGTATTTGAAAGTCAGCACATTTCCCCTTCCCCTGCTCTTTAGCAGTGCAGATGACCTGGCCTGATTTAATTCATTAGCAGGGAGATGAACTGCTGAAACTGCTGATCACTCAGAGCCCAGTGTTCCTTGCTCAGCCCTGCTCTGTGTATACAGCCCAGCCTGCTACTGCTTTGCCATAGCTGCTCAGCCCCTGACCTCTCAGCACTTAGCAATGGAAATTGCTCATGGCAGTGCCTGTTTTCTTTCCAAGTAATTGGAGCAGGCTGTTGCTGCTCTCCTTGTCACTGAAGGAGCCCACCGGTAACTCTTTGCAGGGTATGTGGCTTAAAACTCATGCTTTTGTCTCCTTCCGTGCTCCAATCCAGCTGTAGTCAGAAGTGCACCAAAAAGAGTGCCTTGCACCTGGCTGAAGATCTCTTCATTGCCTCGGAGGCCACCTCCAGAGCAGGCAGAGAGACGCTTCCCTATCTTGATGATGACATCCCACTGCTCAGTGTGGAGGAAGAGCCTGGTATGTGCCTGCTGTGTTGTGCCTTCAGGGGGACCACACTGCCCTGTTCATCCTGCAGTTCCTCCTGTCCCTGCCACTGGCCTGTGCCTCAGTTTCCCTTCTTTTAAGCTGGAGATGGTGCTGACACAGGAGGTTGTAGGAGTCTGAACTCACTAATGGTTGTGAGTTGCTTTGAGATCTTTAGTGGGTGTCGATACATGCTTTCTAACTGCTTTGCTAGTCCTCTTGGGTCTAACGTGGATTGTACTTTCTGGCTGGAATCACTGATTGTGACATGGATGTAGCCATGACACATCTAACCTATAGCACCAGGATAGCTCACCTTTGAGTAAGAGTTTTCCCCTCTTCCCTGCCATACAGAGCACTGCATTTGAGAAGCAGGTGAGAGAACACTTAGTTATTCTCCAGCACCACCTCCTCAGAGCATCTCTTCCGTCGTGTCAAGAAGAGGGCAGTGACTTGCCTGAGACCACATAAGCAATCTAGAAAAAGAGCCCAGAAATTTCCTAGCTGTTGTTAGCAACAGATAATCCTTATAGACCTGATCGAAGATAAGGGTGCTTACAGGGTCACGTTCTGTTGTACTTGGCTTTTTAAAACGTGCTGGGATCTCTTCCTTTTAAAACCCCCAATGGAAGTGGTCTGGGCAGAGAGTAGTTTTCAGGCCTAACAGCAAACTGGAACTGGAGGCAAATGGATCAATGGTTGAGAGTCCACCAGTCCCACAGCAGTGTGCAGACCCCCTCCCTGCAGAGGAGGCTCTGAGCTGCCTTTGATAGACAGACAACTAAGCTTTAGCACTGTGCAGCAAGAGCTGTCTCCTTAGTATGCCAGAGTCACATGCAATGGTAATGTAGGGAAATAACTCCTTCCCTTGAGCAGAGTAAACATTAGGATGCTTTTCTCCAGGGCCCCTGGGCATCAGGTAACTTGTGAAGAAGCAAAGCAGCTTGTTCCAGTTGGTGACAAAGCATGGTCTGTGGGTCAGATGTACAGCATGCCAGGCACACTTTGACCCCACAACAGCAAATCTCTGCTTCTCACACATAGAGAAGAAGGCAGTTCCCTAGGCATCCCTGAGCTGGAGTAAAGAGATCAGATAGGAGCCAGACTGCAGTCAGGAAGAGGTCAGAGGCATGCAATTAGCTGTAAAACATACTTAGTGGGACAGGGACAAATTTTGCTTGGCCCCAGAAGCATGCAGTGTCCCTGTGACCTTATGGACAATGTTAGTGGGGTCTGGCAGAGGAAGAATAGCCTGAAGCATAGGCTTTGGACTGAGCTATGGATTTAGAAGTGTAGCTGTCACATGGCAGTGACTTGACAAAGATGTTTCCTATGACATCCTGGGAAGCCACTGCCTCTGCCTGGGTCTTATTCCATCTCTTTAGCTTGAGTGAGTTGTACAGCACCTTGCAGAAGATTTTGTAAAGGAGAGCAGAAAGCTATGAGAGACATTCATGACACTGAGCACTGAGACTGCCTTTGATTTCTCTTTCTTTCTAGGCTCCCTGGAAATGGGGGATGTCCCCTTGGTATCTGTGATGCCAGAAAATCTGCAGCTCCCTGCAGAGAAGAGTAACCGGGGTCAATTGATAACTCATCTGCAGGAACTGCTGGAACACTGGGTGCTGTGGTCTGCAGTGAAGAGCAGATGGGTGATTGTGGGTAAGGAAGGAGGGGGGTATTCCATCTGCATGGATTTTAGAGGGTTTGATAGCATCTCAATCGGTCCCCAAGCCTTGATTATTAGTGACAAGAGGTTGAGAAAAGTGACATAGTAGCTGGCTTCTAACTCAGTGGAAGAGTGTCCCCAGAACAGTCACTAAGGGAACTGCATGAGGAACTCAGACTTTTCCATCCCTCTCCTTTCACTCAGATCCAAAATGGCAAGTCCTCATGGGGTTTTCCAGGCATGGGGCTCATTACAAGAAAGTCCAGCTGTTATTGTGCTTTAGAGGCTGTTCCTTTTTCCTGTTGAAAATACCACCTTTCTGCCACACCCCTGCTGTCTGAGTATGTCCTAAGTGCAAGATGCACGTAGGATCCCACACACTTACCTGGGCTTCTCCTTGCAGGGCTCTTTCTCCTTGTTTTGCTCCTGTCCATATTCTTTGCTAGCCGCCTCCATCCAGCTAGCCGTGCTCCAGTCTTGTTCCGGCCAGACACTAACATCCAGGTGCTGCTAGACCTGAAATACAACCTGAGTGCTGAAGGCATCTCCTGTATTACCTGCTCAGGTGAGAGTGCTGGTCCCCAGACCATGGTGGGTGCAGCCTGGCCTAAGCCCTGAGCTGGAGGCCTACATTGTTCAAATATCTCATTGGACATTGGATGGACCCTGTTGAAGGGAGGCGCATATTGGGAGTGGGGTGGTCTAGTTGCCTGTAGGAGTGGAGAATTTTGAAAATTATTTCCTGCTTTAGCCAGGAACTGCCAGAGTATTTCTGCTGGAGCAATTCCTTTATAGTCCATGAAAACTGACGACTTTTACACATAAGTGCTGGTCACATGGTAGTGACAAGCTGGGGGTCTGTGGCTCTGTGTTCCCTGCTTAGGGTTTGGTGTTCAGCAGCAGAGTCTGTGGTGTGTGCAGGGCTGGCAGGTCTCTTGTCATGCCATTTGCTCTTTCCTCCCTGACTAACCTTGTGGGACAGGTTTGTTTCAGGAAAAGCCCCACAGTTTGCAGAACAACATCCGAACCTCCTTGGAAAAAAAGAAGAGGGGCTCAGGGTCACCTTGGGGAAGCAAAGGGAGCATAAGTGATACAGGGCAGCAAGGTAAGTAGGGCATGATGAGTGACTACATTTGTATCCAGGGCCCAAGGATCCACTCAGGTGAAAACTAAATCATATGATCTATAAATAGCTGATGGGGAATAATTCTCTTCAGACCCTGCCCTGCTGAGCCCTAGCTCGGTGCTGGATGTAAGGGGCATCATTATAATCCCCCTTTCCTGAATGCCTGCTGTTCTCTAGGACATGGTCCTATAACCCAGGTGGCAGTACAGTCTAGTGACAGATCCCTCTGGTCTGAGTACTGGGCTAGGAGCTCAGAGCTTTTGCATCCCGGTCCTATGTCACAACCTTGTTGGCAGGCCATGAAGACAGTAAATTCAGCCTGCTTTGCAGGGGATTTTGAGGATAAAAGGGTTACTGGGCCAGGTCCCAAGATGACATGAATCAGTAAGCCATCAGGAATTACTGCAGCTCAGGACATATTTGTGAGTACCTTTGAAAGGTGTGCTGTGCTGCTAGAAGGCAAAGGCTATGCCTGCTGCCCCAGAGGAGAGAGCAGACCACAAGAACCCTCCTTTGCTGCTGCCCATATCTGTAGGGTTTGCTGATTGAGAAGTACCACTAGCCCTCATGGCCTCTGTTTTCTTCAGATCTCCAGGGGACTGTGTATATCTCCAAGTCCAGAAGCAAGGGAAGACCAGCCATCTACAGATTCTCACTGAATGCCAGTGTCCCTGCCCCCTGGCAGACGGTGTCACCGGGAGACGGGGAGGTGCCTTCATTCCAGGTGAGTCGGTCCAGGGATGTCGGACCCCTCTATCAAGAGTGCAGCACTCAACAGGTGAGCATAAGAGCCTCCTCCTGTCTCTCCACAGGGTCCTAAGTAGCTCAGGGTGAAATCTGCAGGGCATTGCAGTAAGGTAGCTAACATGGAGGGCATTGTGCCTGGCATCATTAAAGATTATGCCTCCTAGTGCCACAATACTTACCTGTTGCTGTTGCAATGTGACTGTCAGCAATGGGAGCAGAAGTGTGGGTGTCTGTGGAGATCAGATGAGGCCTGTCATCATCAGCTGAGCTCATTCTAGTAGAAACTGCTACTGAGACAACTGGATTCCCACTGCTTCCTTCTGTACATCCACAGACACAGGCAAGCGGGCAACACTGCTTGTGTATAGGCCATATTGGGCACACACACCCCCAGGAGGACTCGCTTTCAGATGTCCCTCACCCTGGACAGAGTAGCCACCATTCAGCCTAGGCCACAGAGAGTGGGGGTGGCAAGGGGCCCCATGACACACTGGCCAGCCCTGGGAAGGAGACAGGTTGGGGGCTGGCTGGGTTTGTGCCTGCAGTACTCGTTCTGTGTGGCTGTGCCAGTGCTCAGGGAGGAGGGGAGTGTGTGATGCTAATGTGCAACAGGCTGCAACCCTGTGGAGTTAAGTGTCTGTTTTCATTAATCCATTGCTTAGGTGTATAGAGTGCCTTTCGGTAACTTCACCAGGAAGCTGACAGCTTGTGTGTCCACAGTAGGGCTGCTTAAGCAGACGAGCCCCAGGAAGTGGATGATGACCACCTTGTCCTGTGACACCAAGAGAGGCTGGAAGTTCGACTTCAGTTTCTACGTGGCCGCCAAGGAGCAACAGCGAACACGGTAACCTTCCAAAACCCACTTAGGGCCAGGCAGCAAAAACAGCACAACTGAGTGTCTGATAGGGGATGCCTAATGTCCAGTGCCAGTCCTGCCCTCAGCTGATGACATCCATGGCCCTAGGACTTTCTTTGCTGCAAATGTGCCCCATCTTTGCAAAGTTATTCTGCAGGCCCATAGCGTCATTAACATGCCAAAGGCTTGACAGGTGCAGGACTGTGACTGGTTGCTTCTCTGGGTGTCAAAAAGACAGTGCCGATCTTGGTGTTGCCCTTACGCACCTGAACTCTTGGACTGAACAGGCAGCACAGAATATGCAATGGCTAGGGAACCAGATCTGGAGTTGCCCACCTTTTTCTTCTGTCCCTGAGAACATCTGTTTCCATGTAATGCTTTGGACACTTCATCTTTACTACCTCTGGTCCCCCATAACGAACTTTCTTTGCTGCACAGGAAACTGTATTTTGCCCAGTCGCATAAGCCCCCTTACCATGGCCGAGTGTGTGTAGCACCTCCTGGCTGTCTTCTCAGCTCTAGCCCAGATGGACCCACCAAAGGCATCCTCTATGTTCCCAGTGAGAAAGGTAAGCTGATGAGGACCTGTTCAGCCATGTCTGACTGTCAGGTCCAGAGAGCCAGACCCTTTTTTGCTGCCTTCTGATGTAACCAACCTTTCTTCTGTATTTGACAGCAGCACCCAAAGCAAAACTGTCAGCCACTTCTGGATTTAATCCTTGCATGAACACGGGCTGTGGGAAGCCAGCAGTGCGACCACTGGTAGACACAGGAGCCATGGTGTTTGTAGTGTTTGGTATCAGAGGTGTTAATCGCACGAGACGCCCGGACAACCACGTCATCGGAGACATGGTACACACATTCTGGCATGCTGGACAGGCATGCTCGGGGCTGATGAGTAAAGGACGGTCTCCCTGGATGGTGTTTAATTAATCCCCACAGCCCAGGCAGCGTGTTCCAGCAGTCTAGACAGATGGAATAGCAGAGATGGTAGCATTGTGATGAGCTAAAAGTACATTTCTGTTCTAGCAAATTCACAAATAATGGAGATTAGGAAGCCCTTATTGAAATCACTTCAGACTTTTCAGAAAATCCCTTTCTGAATGCAGTATCTAACCTTCTAATTTTGAGTCTAAATCTGGCTTTCCTGAGGATTTTAGAAGCAAACCCATCTTGAGCTGAGTATGAAAATCTCACTACAAATTCAAGATCCAGGGAACTGATATTTTTCTATAATTTTTTATCTTGTTATGAGATATTAACATGAAAAAATAGAAATCAATTACTCTGGGGAAAGGTTACTAAATGTGACTTTTCCAGGAACAGCTTCTCTCCCAGATCTGATACCTTGACACGTTCACAGCCTTTCTCCAGAAAAAATATGCTTAGCTCTGGTTACTTAGCAAATGCACTTCAGTTTTCTGCTGTTCTTCCTGCCTTATGGTTTGGGGGCACTATGCAGAATCGGCTTTTGCCTGTTTCCTCTGGAGGGGGCAGTGTGAAATGCAGGCAGTGGAGTGTGCAGAAAACTGGAGTTCCGTGCTGGGCGCTGCTAGGGCTTCAGAGCTGCTCCTTAGGCAGACCCTAATGGTGTTGGGCATGGTATGGTGGCTATTCATTTATTAGTGCTTCTGTCATACTGCCTGCCTTCCCCCCCCACCACTTTTTTTTTTTTTTTTGGAGGTGGGTGGGGAGCAGGCAGCATGTAGTTTCTTCCTGGGTTATCTGGTGAGGCAAAGATGTCTGCTGGGTTCTTCCACTGTATAACCTGTCTGTATAAGGTCTGTATAAGCTAGTCCCAGGCTGTGTAGCCAGGAGACGACTCGGCTTCTGCCTTCTTGTGCCAGTTGCTGTGTGTATGCCTCACGTGTGGTGCTCTTATTGTTGTGTCTCCTTGTGAAAGGGCAGCGTTATCTATGATGACAGCTTCGACCTCTTCAAAGAGATTGGCAACCTGTGCCGCCTCTGCAAAGCCATAGCCAGCAACACCGAGCTAGTGAAGCCAGGAGGGGCTCAGTGCCTGCCCTCTGGTAGGTAGGACTAACACCAGCCACAGACTCCTTGGGGGGATTCTGGGTCCCTGGGTGGAGACTGGTTCTCACCCCCCAGTCTGAAGAAAAAGTGGCTGATAAGGGCTTTTAAACTTTCAGATCCCAGCTTGATGAAGCAGGGATAGGAAAAGGAGGTACCAGTCAATGACAAATACAGGCAGTGCAGGGAGGAGAGGTGTTTCTCAGCAGTCAGCTCTCCTGATCTGGCTGCAGCACAGCTCTGCCTGTTTGTACCTGGCTTAAGTCACAGCTCCCATCTCCATGGGCCATTCACCTCATGCTTCCGTGTGTTGTGCCAACCATTTGGGGGATAAGAAATACACAGCGAGTGGGACAGGAACATCAGATTCCTATTCTGCAGCTCTGTTCACAGCAGTGTTTGTTTGAGCTGGGATCCTCAACAGCAAACCAGAAAGGGTGGCTGCTTCTTGCTGCCCTTTTCTTCCCAAGGCAGCTTTACCCTTCTAGAACATGCCCCTCATTGTGCTTTCTGGGAGATGAGAAAGAGAAATGGTGTCTTTAACTCCGAAGACACTGGGAATATTCTTTGGGATTTAATCCAGGGAAGATAAGAACAGAATTGTATCTGTTCTTTCCAGTCATGGGTATTGCTTGTGATACACTTAATCTTTTGGACAAGTAAATATCTTCTTAGCATCTGAATAACGAACAAATCACACCTGATCTCCTTGTGATGAGGCTACTCACTGCCCCTGTGGCTTCACATACCCAACCAGTGACTCTCTCTTGCAACTTCAGAAGTCACAAGGTTGTGGAGTTGAGTCTAGGAAGTGTATGTTGGCTTCAGGCCAAAAGCCAGTCTCTCGGACCTGGCGAAAATCCCTTTGAGGCCAGGCAGACAGCTCCTCAGCACTTTCTGTTCATACTGCTTCCTGACAGCTGGGGACAAACAGGGTTGGTAGTGCCCTGTCCAGTGCTGATGGCACAGAGTGCCCTTTCAAGCCAGCAACAGCTGAGGGCTCTGGTGCTGAGACCTCAAGGGCTTTGGCAAGTTAGAGTTGCAAGGGGAAGCAGCTGCTGACAAATGGGGCCTGCAACTTTCTGTTGGGTATTTTTTCCCACCTTGCTCCAACATGTTTCCTTTTCCTGTCCTGTTCTTCATCCCCTGCTCTTTCTTTCTTTCCAGGTTACAGCATCTCCTCCTTTCTGCAGATGTTGCATCCTGAGTGCAAGAACATCCCTGAGCCAAACCTGCTGCCCGGACAGCTCTCTCATGGGGCAGTGGGGGTGAAGGATGGGAAGGTGCAGTGGATCTCCATGGCATTTGAATCGGTGAGCACATGGCATCACCATCTATCCTTGTGACAGTTTCTTCTTGTGAATTCTGGGGGGTTAGCTCTGCTCTTTCTGCACTGGCCACTTCCATTTGCAGCCATAATTTAGTGTTTGCTAGTGTTTGTGCGTTGTTGCAGACGGATGCCTGCACTCACAAGTTACTAGAAGTGGCTGCTTATGCCACAATTGGCTCTTACTGTGAGAGCTCAGGCAAAGAGCTGGTGGCAGATTTGCCCATATGCCACTGCCAGTTCTGCCTGGTGCTGCAGCTCCAGCTGGCTGCTTCTACCTCTTCCCTTGCCATGCATACCCTGCCCCAAAGAGCAGGACACAAGAATAACATGTTCATCTTGTTACAGACAACCTACAAAGGGAAATCTTCCTTCCAGACATATGCTGACTACCTGAAATGGGAGACATTCCTGCAGCAGCAACTCCAGCTCTTCCCAGAGGGCTCTGCTCTCCGGCACGGTTTCCAGACCTGTGAGCACTGGAAGCAGATCTTCATGGAGATTATAGGCAAGTGACCGCCATGTTTCCCTCCCTGAGGAGCCCATGCTCTGTGATACATCTTCACAGCACACTCTGTCCCATTTGATGGGCACGTGTTACATCTTCAGTCCCTTACCATTGCTGTGCGAACTCCTAAAGCTTGTTTCTGCCCCAAGCAGCATTATACTGTCAAAATCCTAGGCAGACCCCAGGGAAGTAGAGAAAGGAAGGGACTCTGCCCAGCTGATGTGAGAGGCAAGAAGTTGATCATCCACTCTCCACTTTCATCCTTCCCTTCCAATCTCCCCGCAGTGAGTCCCTGCCTGCCTTGTTGCCAACAGGGACATGGTGCCTTTCTCATCCCAGCTGTTGCCTTCCAGGAGTCAAATTAGCTGGCCCTTTTTCTTCCAGGAGTGCAGAGTGCCCTGTATGGTCTCGTCCTCTCGCTGGTTATTTGTGTGGCTGCAGTGGCGGTGTTTACCACTCACATCCTCCTCCTGCTGCCAGTGCTGCTCAGCATTTTAGGTAAAAACACCAATTCCAATATGTCAAGCCTTCCCTTTGTCTGAAATTGGTGGGTTGTGGCACTGCTGAGTCTCTGGTGATTTGAACTGAATTGCTCTTACTCTGTGTAAATCCTTCTGGCTCTCCAGGAGCCAGTCCTGATAATATGTAGGTGAATGGGAGAAACTCTTAACAAATGCATGGGAACCTCATTGGGAAAATAGATTTGTGTGTCTAATTCCCAGCGTGTTTTATCTACACAATCCCTTCTATTTGTTTAAATAAGGGTTTTAGCTACACAAATGCCATCCCTGCCTGTTATGTATAATAATGTGATTAAGTCCCACATGCTCTGAATAACAATTGCACTACTTCCCAAGGATCTGCACCATGGCTGCTGTTTCTAAGCAGTGGGAGATTTTAAAAGCTGAATATTTTAGCAGTTTTGTTAGTATTTGAGGTAAATTTGTAAATAGTTCCCTCTCCCTGGCTGGTGATTTGACGATATTGTGGTCTAAGTGTGTTGCTAAACTTCTCAGTTGAAAAATCAAATCTATCATTTTAAAACCACTTAGTCTCCCACACATGACTCACAAACAAACATCACTCTTGCCTTTGAGAAAAACTTGTGCATGTGCTCAGCGTCTGTGTAACTCCAGCAAGCAAAACAAAGGGCCCTCTTTCCTGAGTTTGGATTCATTTAGCAAGCATTAGTCTAGACTGGCATCTGTCAGTTTGCTTAATATTTAACTAGGTGCTTCACTATCCCCAGCAGGTCTGATTACCTTGTTGAATGGTCCCTATGGAAAGGGAAGTTGAGGGAAGTGTTTGCCTCTGTGGGCAGGAGGGAGTGTGTACAAGATTAAACTGGCTAGCATGCAGACCTGCAGCGGTATGATCCCAAACTCCCCAGTGATTGACTTGTATCAGTAGGCCTGGGCAGCAGTCCTAGAGTCCTTTATATTTGCCTAACATGACCTTCTTCACACAGGGGTGGTCTGCTTGGTGGTGACAATCATGTACTGGTCTGGCTGGGAAATGGGAGCTGTGGAAGCCATTTCCCTCTCCATCCTCGTTGGCTCTTCTGTTGATTACTGCGTGCACTTGGTGGAGGGCTACCTGCTGGCAGGGGAAAACCTGCCACTACACCAGGCAGAGGTGAGCTCTTTTCTTCCTATAGCCTTGCATCTGTTCCTCTTATGCCCTTCATGCCACTTGGCTGTGATGCAGGACCTAAGGCATGATGGGCAAGGGGAGATGTGTCTTGCCACCCTCACAGCATGCCTGGGATGCTTGCTGCTGGTCCAGCTGAATGGTCAGACTGATACGAGCATGTGTACCCAAGTACAGTAAACCCAGCTGAGGGTCCAACCCACATGGTTGTCTCTTTCTTACTGGCCACAGCTGTGTGCAAAGCAACCCCTTTTTGTGTCCTAGTGAAGGCAGTCTTGTGCTGGAATGGCCCTACGCTCATTCTGTAACCTTTGCAAATTGCTTTGCTGTGCTGTGCTGGACCTCCAGGTCTTCTCTGGCCTTGTTAACATCTTTTGCTTCTTTGGGAAGATGGAGACCACAAAAGCTTGAGGATCTCTGATCCCAGGTATAGTGTCTGCATGCAGTGCCTCTGTTGCGTAAGCCCAGCAGTCAGTCTGATGTGGCTGAAAGGAGGCACAAAATCCGGCAGACTTCGCCTGTAGTGGTTTTAACCTCATGGCTGTTTGCCCAGTATGTTCAGAGACTGCATGAACTGTCCGATCCGCGCTCACGTAGCATCTTTGTCCTGGACCAGGACCCAATGAGCTAAGCCACCCTCTCAAAGGCTAAAATATTAGTGCAGCCCCATGTGCTTGTCCCCACTCCCCCTTAACACTGCTGTCCCTTCTGCCAGGACCCCACAGCGTGCCGCCAGTGGAGGACGATTGAAGCAGTCCGTCACGTGGGTGTGGCAATTGTCTCGAGCGCCGTCACCACAGTGATTGCCACCGTCCCGCTCTTCTTCTGCATCATTGCCCCTTTTGCTAAGTTTGGGAAGATTGTGGCCCTCAACACAGGAGTCTCCATCCTGTACACATTAACTGTGAGCACAGCCCTGCTGAGCATCATGGGGCCTGGCACCTTCATCCGCAGCAGGACTTCCTGCCTCAAGGCTGTGGTGGGGGTGCTTCTTGCTGGCCTGCTGGGTCTATGCATCTGCCTTGCCCTGCTGAAGAGTGGATTTAAGATCCCTCTCCCTAACGGGACAGCCCTGTAAACCCTATGCCAAGAGCCACATGCTCTATCCTCTTGCTCCCTTTCTTTTTTTCTTTTTTTTAAAGGATATTTTTTGTAAGAAAAAAAAAGAGGAAAAAAAGCCCCTTTTTCCAGAAGTTTTTCAACTCCAGATGCACTTTATTTTCTAATGGGTTTTGCTCTAAACTTGTATTTATTTTGGGTAGTGGTGGATGGATGATGGACAGTGAGGGCTGCCCAGGGAATACCTCAGGCTGTGAGTAGGAGGGGAGGAGGGCTCCTTCTCTCAATTTTCTTTCTGCTTTTACTTTCTTTTTTCTTTTTCTTTTTCTTTTTTTTTTTCTTTTTTTTTTTTTAACTGAACAGAGCTTTCTGGAACCGCAAAGCTAAAAGAGGAGAAGGTGGGAAGGCCATCTGATCCCTTTCAAAACCCTTCCCTCTGCCCCTCCTCTCCCCTTGGCCAAGGTCAGCATTGCAACGATGACTCTTGAGGTGATGTCCTACCCCCACGCCAAGCCTGTGCCTCATTACCTGAGCCTTCAAAAACAGCAGTGAGCTGTTGGACAGGCATGGGAAACAGCGTTTTCTGGAACCCTTAGCCCTGTACCCAAGCTAGACCAGCAGTGAACTTGCTGCACAAGAGCTGTTATGGGTGTCATTGTGGGATCCAAACTAGACATGCTGGGTGGCACCACCTGCAGTGACCTGCTTTCGTCATTTGTGGAGAGCATCAGAACGCATGGCTTTCCCCTGCTTTCTGAAGGGACAGCGCACCTTTTGCTGGGATCACTTGGGTCTGTGAACAGCCATCAGGAATGCAAGCGGTGCCCTCAGCGACCTGCCCTCGTCTCATCTCAGTAGTGAGGCCAAGGTAGTATTGCTGCCCAGTCCTACCTCCTGCTCAGTGTGTGACCTCACCAGTCACTGACTCTGCTCTTCATGGTGGAAAGAAAACAGCCTTGAGGGCCCTGTAGAGCCTTTTGGTCATAGCAGTCAGCTCTTAGCCTGAGGACAGGCTAACCACTGGGGCCAGGTAGAGCCCATACCTGGTGGCACGCACGGATAAACGGTGGTGCATCCTCTGTGGCACCTTAGAGACACCCTCAGTTGTGGAGACGTGAGGGCAGCGGAGTTTCAGCCTGCGGCTGCTGCCTGCTCAGAGCAGATGGCTTATATTAAAGTAAAATGAAATCGCAAACTGGTGCCATTAACAAGTACATTTTAAGCATCACTGATTCTATCATACTTTTAAAATTGAAATAGCTAAGTGTGTGCATTGATATGCAGCACATGTGGTCCTCGGCAGAAGGGGAGGGGTCGTGCCCCCTGGGAGATGCATTAAATGTTATTTACAGGGATGCCAATAGAGAGGGGTGGCCGGAAAGCAGCCTGCCTCCGTTTGTTTGCAGATACCATGTCCCTGGTGGCTTTGTGTTCTCCATCTGGATTGACCCCCTTTTTAAGATGGAAATTCCAGGAAGCACATCCCCATTGCCAGCCAAGTTCTGGGCACTGTGCTGCTGAGACAGACCAGCAGCTGCTTCTGCCTGGCTCAGTGTATCCCTGCTCTGATCCCTGCCAGTCTTACACCTTCACATCATGTCATCCCTGTGAAATCGGATCAAATGTTTGTTCCTAAACTAGGTTCCCCAAGGCGTCAGCTGGAGAGAGGAGTGCCAGGACAGGACTCATGTTGCTGCCAGGGGCAATCCAGAGCAGTCCTGCTGCAGGCAGTGAGGGTGGTGAGAGCCTGAGCAGACCTGGTTTCTTCCTTGTCATCCCATGGTGCAGCCTAGTTACCTCTTTCTGCAAACTGTTAAATGTTCCTTGCACCTATCTCTGATCTGCACCAGTCCCTTCATAATGAACCCTGTGCCCAGGAATAAATGGTTCTGGAAAGGATTTTTTGCTATCCTTAAGCTGTGCTGCTTTGATGACTGCTGTGCACAGTTCAGCCCCAACATTGATCTGTAAGCCATGCTTTTCCCTATGTCTGTTCTCCAAATTTAATTAGTAGTGGTGCCCTGAGCACTACTAAGTGGCAGTGGGCATAGAGGGCAGTATGCTGATGATGTACAGCCCCATGAGACCTGTGTGGGTGCTGCAGAGCAGAGTAAGGTAGCCCTAGCGCTGCTGCCATGGATGCTCTGGCTGGTGGCTTGACCTGAATTTAGCTAATGCTTCAAACTCTTTGGGGTGTTAAAGCTCATGGATATTCGCAAGGTCACCAGACAAGAGAATGAGGTGCTGAGACACCCTTAGAGGAAGTTCCTCCTTCTATGAGCATGAAGAAACCTTGAAAGGTCTTTAAGACAAGGCATAGATGTGCTTTGAATCCTGCCAAGTTTAAAGCTCATTTAAGCCCCTGGTGTCCTATGTTTGTGCTCACTATAAAGACGCTCTGTAAGCCCCCGACCTCCAGAGTGATTCTGGACACACCATGCTGGGACCATTCATTCAGCCACTCTTGGAAGGCAAAGATTAATTTCAAAGTAGTGGAAAACCTTTTATGTCTCTTGGGTCTGATCTGGCAGCATCTGATCTGCAGACAAAAATAACAGATTTCTTGGCACCTGACAGGTTTTCATCTGTTTTCTGGAGCAGGCAGGGGAAAGGACAAGTTATCATTTTTCCCTTCTCCTCTCTGGCCAGCCCAGGCTTGCTTAGTGCAGAAGGGCTGGCTGGCACTAGCTGGAGCAGGACTTCACCTTGCCCTTGTTTGTCCAGAAAGGAACAGAAGGTGGTACTTGGAAAAAGGAGAGCAATGGCTAGAGTGATTCAGAAAGAAGAATGAGACTGAGATAGGTGCAGAGCTGTAGCAGATGATTCACAAAGGCGTACTGAGGAAATTGTGCCCCTCCAGCAAGGAAACTGAGGCAAGGAGAGGAGGAGGAACTTACTCCAGATTATAGTAGGATAGCAGTAGAGCCAGGAGATGATCCTAGGTGATGCTTTTCACTGCAAGGACTTGCTGGATGTTGGTAACCTGAAAACTTGATTAAACATAGTCATGACACCGGTCTTAAGATCTAACTAGACACTTGCCCCGTCACCATTTCACTCTGCACAGCTCTATGTTGAGGATGGCTGGTGCTTTCTCCATGTGCAATGGAGTGAAAGAGGCTTAGAGATGGGGCCCAGCCTTCCCCAAAATGTTTGCAACACCCTGATCTCCCCAAGTGTCTGTGGAGACAATAAATCGGTAGCAGATGTGTACATCCATCTCCATGTAGGCAGTGTCTTCCTTGGGATTAGAACATATTCATAAAATTATAGAGGTAAGAAAACGGATGGGTTTATCTGAGCAAATGTGAAGGTGGGGCTGACAGCCCTGCTGGGAATCGGTGCCCTGAGGCAGATGCTCATAGCAATAAAAAGCAAGGCCTCACCTGTCTGGCACTGTTCCGGGAGCAGATGCTTGCCCTAAATTAATTCCTCCCACATCTCTACCTATCTTCTTTCTCTGATGACTCCTCTGTTTCCCAGACCATCTCTTGGGCCCTGTCGTCTTGCTGAGCAAGGTTCAGCCTTCTCTGTGGTAGCTGCTCGTGCCCAAGGTGCTCACAGAGTCTGGACTAAAAGTGGCTAGAGCTTGTCTCAGGGAGAATCTCTCAAGCAGAGGAAGCTAGGGAGTTAAAAAGCTTCATATGAAGCTGTCAGTTTTCATGTTTTTAAACAGTAGAGCACAGCAGACCAGCCTTACTTGGAAGAGAATGCTCTGATTTTCCATTTCAAAACAATTTTGCTGCAATTAAAAAGAAATATACACAAGTTCCCAGTTACAGCACACTGCAATGGAATATTTTTGTTAACTGCCTACTCCTTTATTTCTAGTAAATCCTGTTTTGGGGGTTACATTCTGAAAAGTTGATGTTAATGTTTCAGGATGGGGCTCATCCTGAAACCGTGCAGTCTCCTACAAATTGCAGTGGGTGCTGTCCTCACCAGAAGCTCTGTCCCTGCCAGCCCAGGGCAGTTGCAGAAGAGCACTGCTCCCCAGTGTTGAAGCACTGTGATATATGCACAGAGCTGGTGTTGCTGCTCGTTGCCTTCAGTGGAGCTGCTAAGTGAGTTCAAGGCTCCCCGTGGCTGTGGACACTCAGGGAGAGAGTCCCTGCTCGCAACAGCCCTGTCGAAACCAGCTTTGGAGCGAGGAGGAACAGAGTTGATGTGATTTGCAAAGATCAGTGTCAGAGGAAGGAATAGACCCAGGTCTCCTTGCTTGCTTTGTTTCCTTACGTTGTGGTGCCTCTTGAGGTGCTGGGTTCACGCAGGGTCTGTACAGGCAACTGGGGCATCAGGTTTGGACACTGACCTCGGCAATTCCAAAAGCTGCAGATACTGAAAGGGGATCAGTGGCTGAGTTGGGCTGTGTTTCTCAGTCCCTGTTGGATCTGAAACTATGCCAGAGCAAAGGCAGCCTGAGAAATATCCCCAAGGAGAAGGACGTGTGGCATGCTTACAGAGTTACTGGGACCACTGATACGGTAGTCTGGATGCAGTGGTCTCTGGAGACCCCTGGCTTTGTCTCTGCTGGAGCGAACTGGGATGTTGCTTTATGTCACGGCATCTAATTCTTTTAGCTTGTCCTGCACTGAATTTTATTACCAGAGCAGCCTGCCCTCCTGGAAGGTTATAAAAGGCTTTTTATTTAACCCTCTGACATGTATAAATCCTCCCACACTGTCCACAAAGGAAGCTGTGCAGATTGATTTGCAGCCAGGCAGGACAAATTCTCAGTCTCTTGGTTACTTCTTCCGAAATCACTTCTCACCCTAGATAGCACACAAGCCATAGTTCACAGGTTTTTCAAAGGCCTCTGCTAACTGCTCTGCCCTGGCTTAGTACCCACAGTCCTGGAGCTAAAAGTCTTTTCAGGCCTGTCTCCATCCTGAGGATGTAGTAGTTTGGTTGTTTGGCTTTCTCCCTTCCACTCCTCCTTTGGGCAGTTGCTGGAGGGGACAGGAGGGTGATGGCCAGGACCAGAGGCAGAGCAACAACCACATGAGTAGAAAGGTTTGCAGGGGGGAGTAGAAGAGAACAAACGGGAGGGAGGATGGTTCAAAAGCCAAGGGGAGAAAGAGGTGTGAGCACCCCAAGGACGGAGGGAGGGCGCTGCCGTTTCACCACGTCGTGTGCAGACCTTAGAGTGTCGGTTCTCAGAGTGATGTAGCACAATTCCTGATGTAACGTACGCGTGTTACTTTTGTAAGTTGTCTCCTACCCTCACTATTTTCAGTGTTCCTTGATTTTTGGAGACTGTTGTAAATAAAAGATTTTGACATTCGCACGTTTGGAGCCCTCACTTGTCACCATGTCACTGTTGCATGTAAACGTAGTGCTGGCCAGGGTGGCATTGGCGGGTTATGTGTTGTGTGTGCAAGTAATACAGCAGGGCTGAGGCCACAGCATCAGTTCCCAACGTGCACAAGATTGTCTCTTCCTGGTGCTGAAATCGGGCCCCTTGAAGCCAACTTAGCACATCCAGAAAAGCTGACAGTCTGGAAAAGCCAGCTCAGGATCCCACACAGGTCTGCAGGAGGGCTGGCTCGAGCGGGAGCTTTAGCAAAGTTTTGTGGAGGCCTTTTACTCCTGCATTCCATACTGTGCTTCTGCCAGTGCATGAAGATGGCACTTCTGCGCTGACTCCATGAGAAGGGGATTCACCTGCCTGACCCTGTGGCCCTGCAGTTTCTCACAATGCACAATGCCTGGCATGAACTTCTGGTCAAGGTTTTGTCTCTGTCCTGTGCTGCAGCAGTGAAGAGCTACTCTGCACTTCCCAGGACTACACTGAACCGATGCACGCAGAGGCCAGCAGCAGGATAGGAGGAGGACCCAGGCATTTACCTCTCTTTGCAGCCGTGCTGAGAGAGGTTTGCTCCCCACACCCTCTCATTTGGGTATGCTCACACTGCACCCAGCTATGACGCTGCTGGGAAGGACAGCACCAACAGCACATTGCAGCAAAAACCTCACATGTCTTCAAGCCCTCACTTCTACAGATGAGGCCAAAGTTACTAGTGAAACCCCTGTTGTAATAAATACCAGGAAGCTCAGGGTCACAGTCTGATGAGTAAGAAAAAAATGCAGTATCCATAGGGAGGAGGAATGTGGTCCCTTTAATGAGAAGTTGGGGATTGCAGGTAGGGGAGGGTTTATGCTCAAGCCTGCTGCTGGGAAATTGCCAAGCAAGGCTGGAAGGGGGTTGGTTTTGGCTACAAATTCAGCCCTTTGCCCCAAGAGCAGGCGCAACGGGCACTCCCTTGCATGCTGGCAGGGAGCTGTGTGCTGATTGCGGACCACGGAAGAGGCATGTGTTTCCCTTTGCAGGACTGTGGGACCACCTGGCAGTGGTGAGTGCCCAGGGCTGCCAAATGTGGGGATGGGGGCACAGGAGAGGGGTGCCCTGGGGTACAGCAGCTGCAGACACAGGCAGAGATGGGCAGGGTTTCCATAGCTCTTCAGAAAATGGCTGCTGGGCAGAAGAAGGGTTTGGGACAGGGGAAGGGGCTCAGAGGATGGATTACATGGGGTGACAGCTGCTCGCTATTCATTTCAAACTGGCAGAGGTGAAAAGGAATTGTGTTTCTGCCTGCGGGAGCCTGTCCACGCAGGGTTGCTGCCTCAGCCCCTGTGCTAACACTGATGGTCCACGCTCTGAAACCTGCTGCCTGCGATTTGGCAGAGCCCCATCTCTTCTTCCAGGTGAGTGAGTCTGGTGTGAAGTCTTCATTACACACTGCAAATTCCCCCCTGGTCTTCTGTCAAGCTGTGGCACAGCGAGGTCTCCATTGCCTCCCTGGTGCCCCACCAACGTTTAGGGGCTCTGCCTGTGTACCCTGGGGTGCTGCAGCAGGTGCACCCTGCACCCCTTCTCCCACAGGCCCCTTCCCACCCTGAAACCAAACCCCAAGCCCCGATTCTGCGGCTTGGAAAGGGAAAAGCCACCTTCTCACTGAAAAAAAACGCGTGTCAGAGCCTGCCCTTTCCACACGGGCAGGATGCTGTCACCGTGCCTTTGTCCCTGCGTCACCCGCCCGTCCCTGGGAGACTTTTTGGGGGAGCCGGAGAGATGGGGCCGGGTTTGTTAATGCTCCTTAATTTGGCTGAAATTAATAAACCGGCGGGGGAAGGAAGGTGCAGCCCTCCCGCCTTTGCACGAGGCGGTGGCACGAGGCCGCGGCACGAGCCGCTGGGGCGGGCGGGGGCCCAGGTGCAGCCGTTACCTCGTCAGGGCGCCATTAAGGCGCAGCTGCGGGGGGGGGGGGGGGGACACGGGATGGTGAGGGGAGCCGGCTGCCTCCGCTACGACGGGACACGCCACGGTGTCGCCCCGGGTGAGTGGTCGCCGCGGGGCGGTGGGGGTCGTCGGTGGTGCCGAGCGGCGGGGGCAGGCAGGGGGTCTGTCCTGTCAGGGCTCCGCCGTGCCGAGGTGCGGGGCGGCCTCCGCTCTCGGGGCCGCCCTGGGGAGCTTTACGAGGGGGATTAAGCCCCCCCGGTGGCCAGGGCGGGGGCGGCAGGCCGGCTGTCCCCGCCTCGGAGCAGCGCCCGTCCCGCTCCTCGTCCCGTCCCCTCCGCCCTGTCACTAACGCCGTCCCCCGTCCCTCCTCCCCTCTGCTGCAGGTGGTTTAGCACAGAAAGAGCGAGCTTTTAAACCTCGTCTGACTCAGCCGTGGTGAGGAAAACAAGGGTCTGAGGGTTTTTTAATTATTTTTTTTTTCCCCACGCAGTCTTGAGTGCGGTTTTTGCTCCTTGGTGTTTTTCTCCCTTGTGCTGCGCTCGCTGCCTCTCATCTGCCCTCTCTAAGCACCCTACCCTGTAGATGGAGCCTGTGTGGGCATTGCCCTGTGTTGAACGGGGCTGGGACTTGGCCCGTGACTGGTATCTACGCAGCCCCACATGGCTTGTTATCCATTTCTGAGTAGCTCAAGAACAGTCTTCTCCCTCTGCTGATTGACACAAAGGTCAGTCAAAGAGGATGACTCACTCTCTTCCCTTCCCTGGTAATTTGTTACCCTGCAGATGACACATCTTAGGGGCTCCTCAAGCAGTGAACAGAGCTCTGGCAGACCTGCAGAGAGCTGTGCCTCTGGGATGCTCTTTTTTTTTATCCTTGTGGCTGTTTATTCAGCTATTATGTGCTCCCCAGGGCCTGAAGATGGTGATGAGCAAAAGCCAGAGAGGCTGGGTGCCAGGTTTTCCTTTGCTGTAAGCCAGCGCAGGAGCTGAAGTGAGCCTAAAACAGTGGGAACTTGGAAGGTTTGTGGATTATGTTTCTCTGTTGGCCCACAATGCCTATTTCTTGTTGTCTTTTTCTTTTTTTTCCCCTCTCTCAAGTTAGAGCAAGTTTATTGCCCCAGGAGCTCAGCATGAAAACATGTTTCAGACCGCTGCATGCAACAAGTAGTAGAAAGGGCCAGGGAGCTTGGTAGTACCTTGATGGGTGTTTTGGCAGGGACAAAAGCAGTGAAGGAGCCTGGACAGGAATAAGGTCTGAAGTGCATGGGGCTGGGGTGAGAAAGGTTGCCAAAGGTTTGGTTTCAAACCCAGATTTGAAGCAGAGAAGTTATTTTTCCAGGTGGGGTTGTGCATGTGTCAGTCTGGGGGGGGATGGATTAATCTGCCAGTGAAGTGCAGCCCTGGCTGGGCTGAAAGGCAGCAACTGGTAAACAGCACTGTAAACAACTGTTTGTGATGGGAAGCAGGGGAGGTTGAATTAAATCACAAATAGCTTGTGATTTAGGCAGGCAGTAGAAGTGTCCTCCATTTTAAACATCAAAGGTTCTGCTTCCGGAAAAGGAGGTTGTGAGGCAACAATAAGGGCTATGGACTAGCCAAGAGGGTATGTGTCTTAGAGGAAGGGTTGTGTAGCTGATCTGATAGTGTGTGGGCAGGGAGGCTGGGTCATGTCCTCTTCCAGTGGAAGATGTGGCAGTTTCAGAGTCCCCTGAATCAGGGTGGGTGTACGGATATCCAGTTGCTGAAGGGGTGAGCTGAAATATGGTGCTGAGAGAATTGTGGCTTGGCTGGTTTTGGCAGGAAGGCAAGCAGCTCTTACTACCTCACGACTGCTTTACTTTAATGCTTGTTAGCTTATGTTCTGTGTTAGGCTCATCTTAGCTACAGGTGTGGGCACTGATGTCTCATTCCACATCACCAAAGAGCTCTGCAGCCTTGTCAGAGCGCTGCAGGTGATGGGTCTTGGGTGATTAAGAAGTTCCCACACGAAATCATGTGATGTGAGATTATTTCCCTAATCAAAATGAAGCCAGAGAGTGCAGATGCAGAAGGGATGGGACCCTTTATAGCCTGGGGCAGGGCCAACTCAGGGAGTGCTTTTAAAACAGCTATGTGCAGGTGGGTTTTTTCTTAAACTTTGAACTTTTCAATTGAATCTCTTGGTGCTGAGTGAGAAGTGCAAGGTGACTGCAAGGGAAGGTTTCATGGCTGGACTAGGACTTTTAATCCTTTCTAGCTGATGGACTCTGTCCCACTGAGCTTCCCAGGGTTGTGTTGTGTTGGACAGAGGCATATGGAGAGTCAGTAGGGACTTGAGTGTTCTTTCTTGAACCCATTCCCAAACCCATCAGCTAGCTTGTGCAGGCTCCTGGGAGCTTTTCCCAAGATATAATTGCCTGGGCTTCCCCTGAGCTTTCTGCAGACTAACAAAGGAGTTGGGAAAACAAGCAGGTGAGTTGATCAAGCAGTCAGTGCATAAGCTAATTGCCCACAAATGGCTGTCTGAGTCTGGACCAAAGTTTGTTGTCTCAGCTTTGTGGACTGCCTGTCAGAGCAGCTCCATGCTATGGGGAGTGCTAAGAGCCACAAGCTGTCCCTTGGTGGCATTCAAGAGCATGATGAGTTTGCTGCTGCCTGCCACAGCTGTTCTGCTTTGCTTCAAGGAGTTTGTGTTTGATGGACAGTATAGTTTTGTTAATAAAGGGTGAGCAGTGGTGGCTCACCTCCTTGAGTGTCACCTGGGCTTGCGGTTATCTCCTGAATGAGACACAGTGCAAGAGCACTGAAGGATCTTCTGCCTGTGGGATTTTCTTTCCAGCTCTATGGAGAGGGGGAAGTTTCTGGCAAGAGAAACACCTTCTTAAGCTGCAAGGCTGCTCAAGGGAAGGTAGTGATGAGGTGCTGCTTTGGTCATGTTTGGTGCTTTTACCCATTCTATCTTTAGACTTGGTCTGTGCCCTCTGGCACAGTGACACAGTTGCCTGCAGACAGCTGAAACAGTTTGGGGGTCAGACTGAATTCTGTGAAAACTAGACCAGCTTTTTATTTTTCCTACAAGTGCTATTGAGCTAGCTCTGGATGGTGCACAGTGCTCCCACTGTATGCTCTTTGGGGGTGAACTACTGATGACAGTTTCTCAGGCTGGCTGCAGAGTGTGGTAGGCTGAGCTGCTTTGGAGCTTTAGGGCTGAGCAGTCTGTGCAGCTGTAATTAACCTGAGATAAGAGCATGCTCCTAACCCTGGAAAGCAGAGAGCACCAGGTCGAAGACACCCAACTGAGCATTAATTCTGTCCTCTGCAGGTTATCATTGTGTGCTACTGGAGAAGTCCACTGGTGCTCTCCAGAAAGCCTTCTTTCTGCTGTCTGATCTGCTGAAGCCATTTCTAATAAAGCTAACTACAGAAAAGCAGATTCAGCTCCCTCTTAATGCATGGAGACAAGTAAGGTTTTTTTCCAGCACTGCTGCTCTCACCCTGTTCCTGCTGAGCTGAGAAATCTGCATTACCCCACTGGCTCTGATAACAAACCCTCCCTGCCCACCTAGCAGCTGGCTTTTGGGGGCACTCTGCAATGGTGACTGTGCTGTGGCAGGTACCAGCAGGCTTAACTGGGTGCCGGGGTAGGGGCACATGTGGGACAGAGCTGGGATAGCTTGGCAGGCAGAGCCATGCTCCCTGTGCTGTGTTTGAAGGGGGTCGGTGGTTGGCAGCACTGGACCAGAGCTGCTCAAGGAACCTGGCTAGAGAAGGCTGGTGGTGACCAGCTGCTAACCTCTTGTGCGCTCAGCAGCCTGCAATCCCATTTATTAACACTTAAAATTTGCTGTCTCTGCTCCAAATGGAGTGTTTACAGCATTGACGTGAACAGCTGTCCCAGTCAGCCAGATCATAAAAAATGGGAGTTCTGGCTGGAGTGTTATTTTGCTGCAAGGGGGCAATACATCTTATTACTAAACAATGAAGCTCGTGATGGATGGTGACGAGTCTCTTTGCTGTCTTGCTTGATGATCACACTGAAAAATAAACATAAAACCGAAGATGTTACTGGGGATCTAGGCAAGGCCTTGCATTATACCTGGGAAGAGTCAGCCTTGAGGTTCTCTGGTGTCTTAACTGCATGCAAGAGCCTTTGCATCAGGCTGTTGGTTATGCTGCCACCTCTCCAGGAGGGATGAGCTGGGAGGGATGTGATGGTTGGGGAAGAAAATTCAGGGAGAGGAGGAGGTGGTGGTCAAAAACATGGGGTGTAGCAAGCACTGATGACAACTGGTCTCTTCCCTGGGAACACTGCAGAGTTCTTGTCCTTGGTAATGTTGCCTGTCATCTGATGATAAGGCAGTACCACGTAAGCAGTGTTGTTTTGATGCAGCCTGAAGCAGGGCTCTGTTATTGGGAGAGTTTGTGGCTTGAAGGGGTGGTGGGGGAAGTGGGGACAAGGTCCTCCAGAGAGCCGTGGAGGAAAATGATGGTTACTGGGGGGACAAGGCCCTCCTGAGGGCCAGGCACATCATCCGGCTGCTTCAAGTGACTTGCATGGAGAACTGTAAGCCATAGCCTCTCTGAGCAGAGAACTGGAACAAAGGATATGTTCATTTAATGCCAACACAAAATTGGAGGAATTGTGTTCAACGGAAAGGAGGTGAGCCAGTCTGATCAGCTACCTCTGCTGTGCAGCTGCAGCAGCAAAGCTCAGCCCTGTGCGGGTATGTTGCCTACAACTCAGTTGCTGTAGATACCAATGGACTCTTGGACCGAGCTCTGCGAGAGCTGCAGAGGAGTGCTAGCTGGCTAAAGATGGTGGGTGACTCACTAATCTCACACATACCTTCACCCACGCACCCTTCCCCTTGTGCTGTTTCTAAGAGCAGCCAGCACAAGGACTGCTGGATTTTCTTATCTGCTCTCCCCCACCCTAAGGGTGTTTTCTTTTAAATGGGAACTGTGAAATGATCAGAACAGGTGGTGCTGTGATTTCACACCAGAATAAATATATTGAGAGCTCATGTGGGGCAAGCAGAACAGCCCCATGGGAATCAGTGTCTCCTCTATTTGGGCAGTTCAGGTGGCGGTACAGGGTGCAGATACAGCACAACAGGGCTGACAGCAATGAAGACTGGCACGGGGTGACATGGGTAGTGTTGGGAAACCAATTAAAGCTCATTTAAAATATTAGCATATCAGCAGGCAGGAATTCTTCCGACTGGATTGGTTTCACTAGGAGATCGGGTAACAGGGCCAGCATTCATCTGGCAGCTTTTTTTTTTCAGCATGCTTGCATTCATCACCTGACCTGGCAGGGCATTGCGGGGATCTGCTAGAGGAGAGCAGCAGAGGGGCTTGGCGTATCCCTGGGGAAGGGTATTCCCAGCATTGCCCTCTTGCAGCAGGAGCTGTGGCAATGAATGGTGGTGGAGGGATGAGCTCTCAGTTGGGAGCCATGAAAGCAAACAACAAAGCAGCTCTGTTTTGGTGTGTGTGTTTGTGGAGTAGATGAAGGAGGGGGAAGCTTTTAAAAATCCCAGTCCTCTTTTTCCCAACAAGTTCTCCCTGGTATATATTTATATTTAGTATCTATTTAGCAGAGAAGAGGGGAGGGCTGTCTGGGAAGGGGGTTTGCTGAGAGGGGGTGGGTTTGTAATCCAGACAGATTCAAAGACAGACTTAAATAGAGCATTAATGGAAGAGGGAAGCTTTGAGATTGCAGCTTTCTATTTTGGCAAAAAACAAGCTTTGTGTGTGCCGGCTGCTGCTCGAGCGCAGGGGCGGTTGGTCCCCTGCACGGAGGAGCTTTCATTTATGTGCACACACGCACTCCTGAGAGTCTTCATGCTGGTTGAGGGGATTTTTGGATCAGGTCCTAAAAATATCAGGAAGTGAAAAGAGGGAGTGGAGCTGGCTTACCCCATCCCTCATGTGTGTGGAATGAGCAGTATTGCTGCCAGCCTTGGGGCTCACTTGCCTTTCTCCAGACATAGCTGAAAGCAGCCTGGCCTGGTGATCTGCAAGTTGTTGCTGGACACTTGATCTGGGAAAGACCTTGTGGCTTTGCCTTTCTCCCCGGTGGAAACTGGGGCTTTGAAGCACTGCTGAGCAGTGCCTCTCCCTGCTGCCTGGTTGTCTCCTGGGCTGGTTCTACTGAGCATCCATTACCTCATTCTTGTGGTGTCTTTTCCCTTAAAATTGTACTGGAATTGCAGAATCTGGTGTTGAAAGGTTTGCTGGACATCAGACTGCAGCCAAAATAATTGTGCTCCCTTTTTTATTCCTGTCAAGGTCGTGGTGCACTTGAAGATTTTATTTCTGACTGTTCAGTAAAGGTGAGTACTGGGACCAAGAAACTCATCTGCAATAGATTTGTGCCCAGTGACTGCCCAGGAGCAGGCTGCAGTTTCCTCACGTGCATTTGCTCTTTGGGTCAGTCAAACCCTGATTTCTTTACACTTGTATTTTTTTTAGTAGATTATCAATATTTGAAAATTACAGTCATGTTGCCTAGTTACCATGGGGTAGAGAAATTGCATGGCCTTGATTTCTGTGGGTGGCTGTGGATGGGTGTGCAAGCAATTCCCAAGCAGCTACCTGGGGTAGGAGGGAAATTCAGGACCTGGAGTATTGCATGAGAGATCAAGGATACAGATCCAACTCGAGTGCGACAGAAATAGGAGTTAGTTGACTAGATACTTAACTTCTGTGGACCTGGGTGCATGACATCACGAGAAAATAAGCTGAAGAAGGTCTCTGCACTCCCTCACTAGAAGTAGACAGAAGTTAGTCTCTAATACTGCCATATCAGCAAAGAAATCATAACTTGGTCCCTGGACACAGACTTTGACAATCATTTCCTGCTAATGCTTTGGCCAGCAATTCTGTTGCTCAAATATTTGTTGAGAGGTGAGGTTCTTAGTCAGTGCCTGGCTGAGTCCTTGCCAAGGAGGCACGAGGATGCTGGGAGATGTGACCTGGGCTGGTGTTGGTTTCTGCACTCGGAGGAATTCTGCTTCTGAAAAATGCAAATGGGGTTGGAACCAATTTTGTTCAAGAACGTGAACAGACACTCAAAGGATCTTTTTTCACTCTCCCCATGACTTCTCCTTCTCTAATTGCTAGGATGAATGCGTAAACCCTTATACTGAAGTGTTCACAAGAGCGGGTTTACTCATTTTACTCTTTTTCTTGGCATAAAAGGCATCTTATTAAGCGGGTTTTAATGTTTGCTCACCAAGAGACATGGATTATACAGCTTTAGAAATAACTTGCATCTGGAAAAGCCAATTAATAAAACAAAAATTCTGATGTCATTTTCTCATAAATTAGCAATTTATAGATAATTTACAGTGCTCATGTCATTAGGCAAATGGACTTTAAATTGATTTCAAATTAGTGGGTTAATGATTTCCCACAGGTATCACTTCAATGGGCAGCATATGCGTGGTGTTTTTTCAATGAAGGGATAGGTGTGCAGGAGCAAACTCATGCGTCTGTAATTGAGGCAATAATTGGAGTGGTGGTCACATTCAAGTGCAGTATTGATCTGCAAAAAAAGTGCTGACTATCTCCATCACTGTGGCAAAGAGGGGGTAAGAAAGGATTCTGGGAAAGACTGCAGTCTTTGCATATTTCTTGTATAACAAGTTCCTTTTGGTACGCATTAACTCCAGGTGGTACATTAAGGTAGCTGATTGATTTGGTATTGTTAAATAACTTTGCAGTTCACAGTACTGGAAGAAATATTCAGCCGAGTTCGAATTATAGTTGTAAGGGAACAATGTGTCCCCAAGTTGATGAAAAGTGGGGTGATGATTGCATGGAGTCTGATACCAACTTGAGGGGGGAGGTGAAGTGCTCTCGTTGCTGCTGCGATGGCCAGGCTGCGTGCTACGAGCCTGGCCTGGGAGCCAGTCTCCAGCCTTGCCACCACTCTGGTGTCAGCTTCCATCTCTGCATGACTGACTTTCTCCTTGTTTTTCTTTTTCTGTCATTTTGTCCTGCCTGCAAAGGTTGGAAATACTTTAGGGGACAGCCTGACTGGCTCATGTATTAGCACAGGGAGTGAGGGTTGGAGCCCTGAGGTGCTAGCAGAAGGTCAGCAATTGGTATCTCGGCTTGGTCAACTGTTAGTTGCCAGGAGGTCCAGGCTAGTGTCATGTTGGAGCAATTCCGGAGCAACTCCACTGGCTAGGCTAGCATTTCTGTAGGCTTGCACTGGCATTAATAAATTGATGATCTGGACTTTTTGTGTCTCATCACCCTAATCCAAGAGGCATAAGAAATGCTAATGAATTCCTCCTCTGGGAGATGAGGAGTTATTGTCCCTATGCCACAGTGGAGTAACTGGGGCGGGGACAGATGCCCGCCCAAGGTTGTGAGAGGGAAGAAGGGACTTCCCTCCCATTGATGTAGTGCTGCTTTCTGTAAGCCCTGCTTCACGTGGGCGTGTTTTGCAGCATGAGGCTATCGAGGCAGGACAGCACCGTACAGAGAGTACGGTCTAAATTGGCAACACCCTGAGCAGTGCCCTGGGCGTTGTTATTCGGTGCCACGGATGGGGAGGCTGAGTGCTGTGGAGGATTATGTTTTGAGCACGACGGACAGTAACTCATGAATTAAACGGCTGTGGAAATGGATTTTGTTGGCAGTACATATTTGTGGAGTGCAGTCTCCCTGTGGCTGGCTGTTTACACAAACTCTATTGCTTCCAAGCTTTGTATTGCAAAATTAAATTCCTCCTGCATTAAAAATTTATGTTGGATGAAAAGATCAGTATATTGAAACTTCGTGAGAATATCACCCTCCATGTACATACACACCTCATTTAGATGTGCCTTCCCTATGAATGCCAGCTGATGATCCAAATCATGCGAGATAAGGTTTATAATTACCTTCTATCAGTGCTCTTTAGGAAGTGGAAAGGTGCCCTTAAATAGGGGGTGATCCCTATAAAGATGAAATTTATACCAGCTGAGAAGTTGTTATTGCATCCCTTACTGTTGCCTGTGCTTCCAGAGGTGTTGAAAAGAACCTAAGAGATAGATTTATGGGAAAGTGTATTTTCACAATATGTTATTTTGGATTCAAGGACACTGAAATTCTGTCATTTATTGCACAGAACTACTTATGTCAGTACACAATTCAGTTTGTAATTATAGCCTTTCATCTTATTAGCATATGTAAGAGTTTATATAAGTTTTATCCAAACATTTTTTAATTCATTAGGTGGTGTTCTTGTATCTGCTGTGCCCTGGGGCTAAGAAACACTCTGCACTTGTTTCTTATGTAAATTAGACCTTAAAGACGCACATAAATCTGTAGACATGCTTCTACCATTTAAAAATGATGCCTTAAGATGCATACAATGAAGGGAATAAGGATTTAAAGTCCCATCTCAGTGGACTACACTTTATTTTGTATATATTTTGCAGGAAAGCAGATATAGCAGCACATCATGAGAGGAGTTTGGGGAGAGAAGGTGGAATGAGGGGTAGGAAATGAAAGGGGAAGCAGGCTGATGGTGATAGTGGAAGCAAGCAGCAGCTTGAGGTAGAGACCCAAAACAGGACAGGGATGGGAGGGTGGCAAGAGAGGAGAAGACTAGAAAGACAATAGGGTGAGTTTTTTGGCATCACAGCATATATGGTCTTCCTGACGTGTACAGCACTCATGGTGGCTATCTTGTGGGAGGCAGGAGGGACGCAGAACTCTAAGCACAGGCTTAGTGCTGCTGCTGGAGAAGTCTGTTATAAGCAAGGAGCAATGATGCCACCCTCACGGTGTGGAGGGAGCCCTGACCCTCCTTGCAGAAAGGCACATTTGTGCTGGCTGGCTGTAGTGGTGCTCCACAGCTTGTTGGTGTTTCCTCTGGCCAGACGGGGCTTGGCCTCTTCTGTATGAAATTCCTTTTTCCAATTAAATCTCACATTATTTGTTTCTGCTGCCTTGGCTTTGGCTGCACGCTGTGAGTCTGGAGGAGCCGTGACCTGAAGGGACCATCTGTTTCTGCGGGTGCAGCCTGCTGGCAGGCACGAGGAGCGGTGGGGGCCAGGGAGGAGGGCTTCAGCTCCCATATGCTGCTGTTCCCCATGTCTCCTTGCTGCCTTGGTACTTTGAAGTGGAAAAAACTAAACAAACCAAAAAACAACCCAACAAAAAAAACCTGCCCATTACCCTGGGCAGCTGTAGTGGAATCAGACTGATTGTTTCTCCCTACAGATGGAGGCTGGGAAGAGCATCTTGTTTCCTCCCTGCATTGGAAACTCTATCCTTGGTCACAGGAGTGACCTGGCAGGCAGCACTGTTTTCTTCTAGCAGCTGCATGGCCTTTTGCTGGTGCAGCAGACCGTGCTTGTGGGGACCCGGGGGATGGACCTGGGAGCACCCAGCTTCAGAAAGGCTTTGTCTGATAACATACCTCTGATTTCTAGTGGTCAGAGCCTCGGTCATAGTCTTCAGAGACTCACAGAAAGGCTTTGGGTCTAGATCCACAAAGGCGCTGAGGCTCCCAATTTACAAACCCAAATAGGATTTCGATGCTTTGGCTGCTGCAGCCTGTGAATGAAAGCCCCTGCCCTGCGGTGCTATCTGTAAGTATCTGTCACTCTCCACGCATAGTGAGACTGGGAGATACAGCCTCTGATTAATGCCTCCAGGGAGTTTCTGCAATATTGTTTTGCAAGCAATTGTCATTTAACATTAAGGTAAATACCTTGCAGCTATGAACTAGAAAGCCTTTTTTCCCTTCCTTTTGAAAACAGCCTCCTGGCTTCACAAGCTCTCCAGCTAACATTAACACTGCCTCTTTCATCTGCCAGCGCTCCAGCAAACCTGCTGGTACCCCGGAGCTGGCCCTGAGCAGCATGTGGTTGCCTGCACCGGGTAGGGTTGTGGGCAGAGCAGCTTGCTGCTGTGATGGCTGGTAGACCTGGGGGGGGGGGGGGAGAGGAAAAAAATGGAAAGGAAACCTGGTGCTTCTGCCCTTTTTACCTCTTGTAGGAGGAGACTGCTGGTTAGTTGGCACAGGCTAGTGCTGAGTGGTTGGATATGTAAATGAGTTCACTTTCATTAGGGATCTTGGCTATAAGAAAACACCATTAACTCCACCAAGGCTCATCTCTTTTAATACCTGTGTTTCCCCTGGAGACATCTAAGTTTCTAAGCTAATAATGTCTTACCAGACTCTGGTGACTTTTACTTAAGAAAGTAGCTTGATGGGGGAGACGCCACTCCTAATGTTTTTCCTTCATTTCTAAATGATGTGAAGTCTTTTCAGGGAAGCAACAGTAATTAAATGTTTAGCTTCCACCTTTGCTTGGTCCTTGTTGCCTCATCTGGTTCTTGCTGGTATAACCCAAGCTGACTAACGTGGTAGCAAAAACCCACAACAAAATCCTTCCCATTGCTTTCTGTGTTGGAAATCAAATCAAATGTTTTTTGGGTGGTCACTGCACTGTTGCAGGTGATAATGGTACCAGTGCATACCCCATGCCCCTGTGAAAGTCATGGAAGTTTTCTCCTATGAAGGACAACAGTCTCTCCTTTTTCCAGCAACCCCCCAAAAAGTCAGCAGTGTGCCTTGTTCTGGCTCCTTCACAGCGATGCAAACAATTAACGTTGCGTGAAAGCCACGGCTGCCCATGCTTTAACAACATTGCAAATTACAGTCATAAATTCAGAGTGCAGCTAATTGTTGTTTTATGGAGTAGATGTTCTTTAGGAAAAAAAAATTAATCTGTAAACACTCTGATGCCCTGCTGAGCAGAGGGTATTTATCTTGGGTGAGGAATAGCCTTCCAGAGCAGTGGAAGTGCAAGGTGGATCACAGACTTTTCAAGGGCACCTGCGTTCTCCTGGTGTGGTTCTGGGTAAGTGGGATCTGCAAGAGGTGTTTTAATATGGGGTTTCACCTGCTGCTATAGCAATATGCCTTGTGATTATGGTGTTATTACTTGCTCTGGAAACCCCTCTGGCCTGGCTGAGATCAGGGCTCCCCTGTGCTGCCCGCTGCCCTTGTGAAGGGGAAGGATGCATTTGGTTTGAAGGATTACACTGAAAGTGGATGCGACTGGCAGGGGACAGAGGTATAAACCTCATTGTATAGGGGAAGTGAGATGCTGGGCAGACTCCGCTTTGTTAATTTGCCAAGATACTGTTGCATGGTATTTGTCACCGTAAGGAGGTGCCATGAGAGGCTTTCTGCCCTTCATCTGTCTTGAGCATGTCCTGAGGATTGATGGGAGAGCCAGGAATGAGCTGCTCTGGAGTCTTGGCCCAGAGCCCAGACATGGAGTGGCCTTGTCCTGCACCCAGGGAAATCAATGGTGAAGCAACCTCCCTGTCTGGGGGGTGTCCAGGCTTCCACTGCTATAAGGACCCTAAGCTAGGCTTAAGCTCCCCTCCTTGAGACCCTGGCACTTGTAAGTCACCCAAAACCTGCAGCTTCTGGTGGTGACAGTCTCACCTTCAGAGACTGCTCCCCCGTCCTGCTGGTACCATGCTCTGTGTGCAAATGTAGTCCTTTAAAAGGCTACTTTCTTCCTTGAGTGCTATCATTCTTCTGAGCCTTTCCTCTCTTTATTCCTAATTGGATCCTCTGTACTCAAATTGTCTTCATCTGTGGAAATGTTATGAGAGTGAGGTTTCAGCACTTTTTTCTTCTGATAATTTATTGTATTTTAATTCTGGTTTCGGTGTGCAGTGACTTGGCAGGATATGTGGTTTGCAGGGAGGGAGAGAGTGGGAGGCTTTATAAATAAAAAACCTGTGTCTGTTCAGTCTGTCTTCATGACCAGGGGCTGATCTTTGCTACACCAGGGCAAACCTGGGAAGCTTTCCACTAAAATTTAGGGTGGCAGCAGCACAGTGCTGGTGTAGTAGGGATGAGAGTCTGACTGTATGTGAATTGTCAAGGCTGTAGCTTTCAGGGCTCTAAATAGACAATGTATGTGTATTTTAGTAACTGTAACCTTCACAGCAAGTGCAGTTTCTGCTGAATGTGCAGAATGTAAACCTGCTTTATAATAGCTGAAAAGGTTGTTTGTGGTAGATCTTAATACACTGTTTGGACTGGGCTTTGCTTTGCTCCAGGAGGCTCCAGTGAGGCTTTGGAAGGGAATGATGTGCTAATTGAGAATTCAGCAAATAACAGCTTTTAAAAGGTCCTTGTGTAGTAAGGCAAGAGACACCTCTAAAAGCACACTTTCACTAGTTAGAAGCACGTAAGAGAATGTCCTTATGGGCTGAACGGGACACTTTAATTACAGGTAATAACAATGCTTTGAGCTTTGCGAATGCTCTGTATAATCAAAAAGCTTTTGGCCCTTTCTTGTAGTGCTGAGGTGAAGCAGGTAAGGACAGGGAAGTTTGTTCTGTGGTTTTCCCCTTCAGTGCATGGAGAGGGCTGGTGGGAGCTGTGCTGAAACCACTGTCTCTTGCCTGAGTCCAGCTCCTGAAAAGGACTTGGGCACTGTGAGGAGCTTTTGGTGTAAACGTCAAGGTTGGCATATGTCTAGTGCTACAGTGAGTGTTGCTGCACAGCCAGTCTGAGATGGGATACTGTGCGAAGTGGGGCCTGGTGGGAATCGGACTTTTAAGTATGCAGCCTGCTTTATTGGGTTCTGTTTCAGCTGGAGTGAGTCCTATTGTAACACTACTCTTGTAAAGGGGAAAAACTTTGTAGCCTGTTCAAAGTGAGCAAAAGCATTTGAAATGAAACGTTGACCCAGGCTTTCATGTAAACAATGCACCTTTTCCCTTCAGTGGTGTGGAGGCTTGTATGGAGCACATCCTTGGCTGACAGCCCTGGAAGAGCTAATGGTAACCTCCTCTAGGAGGGGGAGAGGAAAGGTCTCCGCGGGAGGTATAGTGCTGTCGCACTGCTACTGCTGGAGTCTGATCCTGCTTCAAGAGGAACAGATGCAAAAAGGGGTGAGAACAATAGCAGATCACAGGAGTGGCTCTCTGAGTGTGGACTTGGCTTGTGGCTCTGCTGCTGGGGGTCCTGGGGCCTGACCTCCTGTCTGCTGCTTGCTCCTGAGCTGGAGCACCTCATCTCTGCTGCTGAATCAAGGGTTGCTCTGTTATGGGATGAATGAGGCAAAGGCTTCAATCGGTGCTCTGCTGTAGTTGTCAGGCTCGAAAATGTGTTTGTGTTATTGTGAAAATTCAATGTATGGAGAGGCCAGGTGGGAGCAGGTTCCCCCAGTAATGCTGGCTCTTGGCAATTGGTCAGAATGACTTGAAGGGGAGAAAAATTTTCATCCATCCCCTCCAACCCCAGATGTGATTTAAAGGAGTAATTTTTTTATTCCTGGTCTGAATGTAAGCTTAGTCTGAGTGTTACTGTGAGTATGCTCAGTTATATTTGTGTGTGGTCCCTCTTGCTGCTGTACTGGGGCCCCTTGGACTTCCACTGCTGTACCTCTGCAGCTGATATATCTCAGCTGTAACCTATTTAGCTTTCCTGGCAAAAGTTTTCAAGTAGAGCATGAGGCTTTGCAGGTGGTGCGTGGGAGAATGTGAGCAAAGCCAGCAAGGTGTTCAAATTCAAGTAGGTCAAAAGTGGGAAAAGAGAATTTCACAGGAAACAGACATGTGCTTCCAAATGGAAGCCACGTAATTTTTTTTTAAACTCAGGTTTTCTGGAACTGAACCTAAAAAATAAATCCTTCCCACCCTGAAAATAATCACCCAAACCTTCAGTTCAAGCAAAATGTTTATCTTCAGTGGATTGGGTGGGAGCTGTTCTAAACTGGTGTAATTTAAGCTCATTTCTAAGTTGAAATATATGTGATCATTCAGCAGAGTGTTTGAAAAGTTACTCACTTTTAATATGCATTTCAGCCCTGTTGCCCTCAACAACTAGCATGAATGCAAGTCAATCATTTTAAAAACAAATGTGGTGCTGTGACCTTGGTGATCGTGCAGCCAACCTTTCTACTGGCATTCATCTCCACACACCCTCAGGCATATGGCTCGGGTGCTTTCTGAGTTGGGGCCCAGTGTACAAACCCTTCATAAGTTTATCTGTGGGAGCAGAAGGCTGTTATTCCACTGTCACTGCAGTTGCTGCATGGGAGTGTTGCAGTGGTGTGGGGGGAGGAAGGGGGAATATGCTTCTCTGCGATCACAAAATTGGATTCATTCTGTGTATTAATATAGCAAGTGTCATTTTCTTTACACAAAAGAGGAAGTTCAAGAAATAAGAGGTTTAACTTAAGTCATCAATACAAAAGAAATATGCCTCCAGTTGTACCACAGTAAACAAATGAAGCTGGATGTCTGTCTAAACAACGGGTAGCTTGCAGGCAAGTAAATAAAAACCACTCAAGATGTGACATTTCTTCAAGGGGACCTTAATGTTTTGATTTACCTTTACTAAGGAGCAGAACATGGTTGTGTTAGTGGAGCTGCCCCAGCCCTGAACTTCTCTGGCTCCAGCACTTTCATGTGAGCACAGAACACTGGTCCCTGAGGAAAGGGACTTGGCTAGAACTGGCTGGTGAGGCAGCTGCCGTGCAAGTTGCTGCAGAGCTGGCTCTGCTTCTGCCTGGCTCCCTCCATATGCATGCAAGGATGCCTCTGAGGCCTCTCGGGTTTTTGCAGGTTTTGGAAAGTTCCTGTGGATGTTGTGGCACCACACACAATTTGATGCGTGTGGCTGTGTTACCTGTATTGAGAGTCCATCTGCAGAGAAGAGCAGCTGTGGGTGAAGCTGTACATTAGAGCGAAGGTGGGATGTGCCCAGCGGTGTGGTGGGAGTGAAGCATAGACAGGCACAGGAGTTGGGGTGCTGCAAACCATGTGTTGGGAGCCCCCAGTCTGGTTTCATCATTGGCAGCACTCTGGCCACGCTGTGGAAAAAGCTTTTGGCTGAGTATGTGGGAATGCAGACTTAGAACAGGATTGTTGGGGCAGTGTCTGTCCACTCCATGTAGCAGGGATCAGCAAGTGCAGGGAGCTGAAACAGCAAATGCCTCCTTGACATTTCCTTGTCGCCCCTCCTCAGCCACTGAAACTGCTGGCTTATGGCTCCGAACAGCAGGAAGCACAGGAATGATTTCTCCTTTGACATTTAAATTACAGGCAACATTTCCAATTAAATTTCCCTTTTTTTTACTAGATGTTGGTTCAGATGTATTAGCCTCTTCATTTTATTAGGGTTATTATCTGTTGTTGAGGCTGCTAGCGATGCAGAATTTGCTGACATTTTGGCAGAAAGGCTTCTCAAAGCATTGCCTGCTCTTAACCTTTGGGAATGCATGGGACTCTGCTGTTGGGCATTTGCCAAGGCCATGGCTGTCTTAAAAGCTCTGCCTCTCTGCTGGGATCTGCAACCCCAGTGAATCCAGCACATGCTGGAAATCCCAGGGCATCTTTAACTACCTACCCCTTGGCTGCAGTTTGTAGGCACTCTGCCTGGGTAGGAGATGGTGGGGCCTCTGGGAAGGATGCACAGGGAAACCCCAGACTTGGCCATGGAATTGCCTTCCAGAAAGGTATAGCGCTGAGCCCAAATATTTCCTAATGGCTTTGCTTTTCATCTGTTTCATTCTGCTGGCTGGATAAAGGTTTTCTTTTTCTCATCATGGTGAAGAGATGTTCTTTGTCAGGGCTTTTAATCTCCAAGGCTGTGCAGATAAACTTACAGACCTGGAAAGACAGAAGAGGAGGAGGGTGTGGCTAGTCAGGCAGAGAGAAGGAGGCTGAAGAAAGAGCAGTGGGAGGGAACTGCAGGGGGAGAGAGAGGTTAGGAGAGGGTGAGTTATGTCACATTGTTCACTTGTGTTACTTGTCCTATTCTCCCAAGCTATTGTGAATTAGAACAAACTGGGTAAGCAGAAACTTGCTGGTCTCCCAGCAGAAGCATCAGAAGATGATGTACAGGGATTTAGCCATATGATTTTTTTTTATTATTTTCCAGTGCACTGTGGCTCATGTTTAGCTTGGAATAGCTTTACTGAGAGACCTGCAAGGCAACAGTTGTAGCATTACCCAGAGCAAGCAGGAGATGAGTGGGGATCAGCTGCGTGGCTGTTTCAGGCTTTATGACAAATATGTTGCAGGGATTTTGGTTTGTACAGAGCTGTGTAGTTAAATCCTCTTCAGCTTCTTTATGACTAGTGCTGCTCATGTAAGTTACTTTTTCTTCTGTTGGAGATGGCTCTGGTCCTAGTATGATAGGAGAGAGGAATGTCCTTTGCTTCACAGGGTGTTGAGGGCTAATGCAGCTGCCTTTGGTTATTCTGAAAGCATTCGGGTTGCAGGAGGAAGAGCTTGCGACCACTTGTCCTAGTGCCAATGCCAGTGGTCATGGTCTGGATCTTAACTGGAAGAGGTGATGTCCAGTTCCTGGCTCATCCAGAGGCTGTGGGCTAGGTGGGTACATGGTGGGGATGCCTTCTGAGGCTCCTCAGCCATGCACCCTAAGTGGGTGGCCAGGGCAGAGCTGTGCCTGTGGCCCTGTGGGACAAGATGGATTGCCTGGACAAAAGCTGAAAAGATCCTGGGCTCAGTCAGCCTCACAAGTGTTTCCTGCCTGCTGTACATCTGGAGGGATATCACTAAGCACTGTTAAATGCACCAGCCATGCAACACAAGGCCCAGTTTCCTCTTCTACACATATGTAAACTCCATCTAAATGATTGTTATCTGGGGCTGGATCAGACTTTTGCTGGTATTTAGGGCAAATGGGGCAACCATGCCCCCAGGATTGATGCTTGCTCTAATCAAACTCAGCATTTCTCCTGACAGTCCTTTGCCACTACATAGCATCTTCCATGTCAAAGTCCCAGAGCCTTTACAAGCCTTAATTACCTGCTTTTTTTCATCACATCCCTGTGGAGTAATATAATTCCCCAGTTTATAGATAGGAGCTTTGAGGTGCAGAGTGGCTAAGGTCAAGAGGAGAGATACATGGAGAATGGTAATACAGGTCAGCAAAGTATTTTGACACCTAAATTCTTTCTGATCCTGAAGGAGAATCAGAAATGCTGAATTATCTGTGCCTTTACAAACTTCCCTAGCCGCATACGTGCAGCTCGCTCCTTATTGATTCAAGATGAAGAGTAATTGAGAGGAGCACTGCTCCCAGGTGACTCTCTTAGCAGGGCATGGGACTATATGACTCTCGGCAAGAGAGGTTTGAGGCTTGAGATGTGTAGCAGGAATGAAATGCGATTTATGAGGGCATAGATTTAAATGAATCGGTTCATTTATAAAATCAACTTCTCCAGGCTACTTAGCTTTTTGATGTCTCACCAGTATTTAATTGTCTTAACTTGGTCTTAATAGAATTATTAGGTTTTATATCTCTGTAGATCTTGATTTATTTCCCAGCTCTCAATCTATTGGCCTATGGCAACACTTCTGCTTAGCTTTGATTTGCAGGGGGGAGAAAAGTTATTAGACCAGCAAGTTTGTTCTGTATTAGCAAAGGGAACAGTTCTTAACAAAATCATCTATGTTTTGTGCTGCAGATTTTAAGTGAAACATTGCTATGGCAATACTTTCAACACTGAATGCACTGGATGTTATCTTGATGACTTAATTATTCTCCTTTCCCATCTTGGAATGGCCTCTGTCCCTCAATATTGCATACCTGAGTCTTGCCATCCCTCCTTTCTCAAATACAGCTTTAGCTTAAGACTGCCTTGGGACTCAAAGGAGATGCAGATCTAGGCAGGCTGTATAAAGTCAAGGAGGACTTCATTTCATAGCAGATGTCTGCACAAATAACTGCTAAGACTGTAGATTTGCAACCTGGTCTCAGTTGGACTGCATCTCCCTTCCCCAGTGGGACAGTAGGGCCTGTCTTGGCTTGCGTCACCTCAGACTGAGCTTCACGAGGCAGGAGCCATCTGTCTCTGCACAGCCTGTAGCCCAGCAGTGGCTGCCATGACAAAAATAGCTCTGGGTTTGGGGTTCCCTGCTGCCTTGGGTGTCTTCACCTCTCTGGTGTTGTGAACAGTGGGGGGCTTGTATGCAGGAAGGGGATGGTAGCTTTGCTGTGGCTAAGTGCTGCTTATGTCCTTGCATAGTGTGAGACACTGCTGCTACAAAGCCTGAGGAGGTAGGAGAAACCTCTTCCACGCAGAGCTGTGAAATGAAGTTTTGAGTCAAAGTTGGTGACTGTAGGGTGAAGGGAGGCAGGAAGATAAATATTTTAAGTTTCAGTATTTGTGTTTTTTTCTGCAATGCTTAAGTATGTTTTGAAACAAAGGCTTTGTTTGGTTTTGTTCAGTTAGATACAAAACAGGATTTTCTGGACTTGAGCCAATATGAAACTTCACTCTTCACATCTTCCTCAGTCAATGATGAAGTTAAAGTAAACGAAGAAATGGAATCCATGAATCAGCTGCTTCCCTAGGCTGCCAAGGTTTTGGCTGGGAAAGGAAGGATTGGCCCCGTATCCTCATGGATCCTGCTTTTTAGAGAAGAGGCTGGCCAGCGGCAGATTGGGGAAGGCATCTTGGGACACCAGTGGATTTAGCTCATAATAACAGCAGGGGTCAGTGACAACTCTGTCTGTAGCTGATAAGTAAAAGAACAAGCTCAGAACTGCAGGTCAAGAAACAGCAGCTGTCATTACCCTAGAAGCCCTGATAACATAATCCTTTAATAATAGCAACATAATACCAGCAGCTGAGGACAGGGGAGGGAGGGCAATACCAGAAAACCTGGCCCTGCATTTGGTGTGGATTGACATGGGAGAGAAGGATGTGTGCCCAGGTGGCTGGGGCATGGCAGGGCTGGAGCATGATACAGGTGAAGGTGGGTGTCTCTGAGCACAGGAGGTGGCTTTGCTAGGAAGGATGCTCTGCTACATGCCCCAATGATTCTTTTGTTGTTGTTTTTACCTTTTTTCCCCACCCCAAGGGGAGCAGTAGGATCTGTGCTCCTGCTCGTGCCCTGAACTAATGCTGCAGCCACCTGCTAGGAGGAGGAATCCCCTTTGGTTGCCCCTTGGCCACTCTGTGCCTGGGCCAGAAGTACCAGCTGAGTGGGCCTGGGGATCCTCTTGCTTGAAGACCTTATCTAAGGCTCTTGGGGGCAACAGGGCTCTGGTTAGCCTCTGCAGAGGAGGCCCATGTCCTCAGGGCTGTGCAGCTCTTCAGAAGTGGGGAGTTTGTGCAGACTGTTGAAAATAATGCCAAAAGCGTAGCTTGCCTCTTACTGGATGTGTTGTCCCTCTGCCCCCCACTTAAAAAAATATTGCACTCCAAATTCAATCCTGTAGCCCATTATTCATGAGGTCATTACTGTTTAATTTAATCACCAAATGTCAGCTGAATCCCATTTATTCTGCCAGCTCACTAGAGATTTACCTATTTATTTTACATTTCAAATGAATTGCTCATTATTCTGTCATTCTGGGATTTTATTCTGTAATTTATTTTGTGGGCCCTGACAAGTTGAAAATGAGCCCTGGTTCTCTCTTCTGTCTTGCATGTTAATTGTCAGGCCCACAGTTCAATTGTTCCCTTGCAGGACCGAGGGACCTGACCCAGTATTCGGGGAGGGAAGGGAACCAGGCTGTGTAATCTTCTGTTGCTGATTCAACTGTGACAAGAAGGAAATACTTTTTCTCTTCCCTCACTTCCCCGCCTCTTGGGTCAATGTCAAAGGACAAATTACCCTGTGCAACTTGCTACCGAAATACATCATGGCAGTTCAGAGGTGCGTAGCATCCCTTATGGGGCATGGGCGTGGGTGTGGATGTGTGGTTGGATTCCTGAGAGCAAAGGTTGTAAGAAGAGAAATGTTGGAAAGAATATACTGTTTGGGGTATAAATCAGCCTTCTGTCTTAATGAGGTGATGAAATGCTCCTTGGTGAGGAATTGTCCTTAGGTTGCCTATTTCTAGCTCTTTTCTTTTTCCTACTCTTGTTTTTGTCCTGTGTTAGTGCTGCAGAAGACAGACTAGTACTCTGCTCCAACTAGCAAGGTCCCAGGCTCCTGTGGTGCCCCCTCACCTGGGTTAGGTCTTGCTGTCTGCTGTAGGTCCAGGGGGCTGAGCTCGCAGAGCAGCTTCTTGCAAACAGGTTGTTGTCCTTATATGTTTGCCTGGCTACTGAGACCACTGTGTGTGATCTGAGCCCCATCCAGCCTCTTTCTTATTCCTTTTGCAGAACACACGATATTATGGAAAACCAATTTTCTGTCCGGATTAGTTCTTTATCTGCCAATTGAGCACTCTGCATTTTTTTTTTTTCTGAGCTGCCCTGTGAGCTGCGAAGACCCATGGGCACTGCAATTTGCCCCTTTATTATCCAATTGAAGAACAGCTCTTCTTGTGCTGGAGAGACTTGTTAAGGAAATTCGCAAAAGGCCAAAGACACTGGCAGGCACTAGAAAGAGCAAGAGGAGGAATCTGGAGGATGTGAAGGGGGATTTCAATCTTCAGGCTCATTTCTTGGTGGAATATAAACTGAGCATGCTCTCAGCTCGATTAGAGCAAACAGCAAAAAAAATCCACAGGGTTTGTCTTTTGATGCTTTCCCTGACTGACACAAATCCAAAGCACCTCATTGATTTTCTGCTTTGCCCAGCCTGAGATCAGCAGTATGAGATTGCTCCTATTTGCTGGGCTGAGTTATTGCCTGCTGCTTCCAGTGAGCTTCTCTGGCAGGTGTGAGGGTTGGATGGGGTAGACCTGTCTGGCTTTTTTTTTTTTCTGAGATGCTGTTCCTGGACACAGTATTTTCTGACCCTTCTCAGCACGGGCGATCACGGGCATGTTTTGGAAGTCAGTGTTTTACAGGACTGGAAGAAGCTTTCTTGGATCTGCCTCACCATCTCTGTGAAGTAAGCTCAGTCTGGCCAAGCCAATAACTCATGTAGCCCTGCTAAGAAATCCTAGGTGCTGTTAGTAGCTCTGAGAGTGACCATAGGCGAACTGCGTTCCCTTCCATGCATGTCTCCACTGCTCAGTCTGTCTCATCTGGTTTACTAATATCCAGTGCAGTGTCTAATAGATGTTATGGGTGCTACTCTGTGAGGGGCAGATGGCTCTGCAAGCCAGTCTGGTCCAGCTGGGGGGTCTTCCACAGCCTCACCTCCCCTGTGCAGATCAGCAAGGCCCTGTCTGTGCCGGCTGAGGCTGTGGGATGGGTGAGTTACCCGAACAAGCTAGCTACCTCCTGTTGTGTGCTTATGCTGTAAGCTGCTTGAAGCAAGGAGCACCTTTCAGTCCTGTTTTGCACAGCAGTTTGTGCTGAGAGGAATGTGTGCTGAAACAGAGTCTTTTGGACATGGCTGCAGTATGAGCAATTGCAAAAGCACCTAAAACATGAGTGACTTGCTCTGGTGCTGTTCCCTGGGAGTCCTCCCTTTTCCTGGGGTGTGGGTTGAGCTTCTGTGCCCTCACTGGGAAGGAAACCTCCTTTGCGGATGGGGAGGGATGTGCCTGTTTTGTACTTCCTCAGTGCGAGGAGGAATGGGGTGGCTGAGTGCTCAGTACTTGTTCTTGTGAACAATGGCTTGGAAAGCATAATTTTCCAACCGAATGTCAGGCATGTTTATTTCTGGATACTTAAGTACTCTTGACTTGGCCCTAACTGAATTTGTGTCCTAGCATTTTTCTTAATTATGCTCTCCGATTTCTCTGTGTCAGTGTTTAATTGGAGATTAATTGGGAAAAACAGTGGTATGCATCCTGCTAGAGGAAATGGATCATCTGCATGTCTCTTTCATGCTCCTGGCAGGCTCTAGGGAGGAGCCCAGTTAAATTTTGGCCTTGTCCTCCCCTTTCAAGGTCCATGTCTTTTCTGCTTCTCTCTCTGCTGCCCTGCTGATGCCAGGGAGGATTGCCGAGTCTCTTGATCAGCATCTGTCCCAGAGCAGGGTGGCTGTGCTGAGAAACGTGACGGGCTAAGCAGGTTCTCCCCTGCGTCTCCCTGCATCCTAGCTCTTTGGGGTGTGATGGGGAGGAGTGTCAGACCATCGGTAGCTGTTCGGTGGAGGAATTCAAGTCCTGCCTGGTTAGATCCTGCCAGAGGAAAGACTCTGCAGCCCTGCTGAGCACTCCTGGCTCTGCCTTCTTCTGAGCATGGGATGACAAATAGAGGTTATTCCTGCAAATGCTCCTTCCACCCATTAACAAGCAGTTAATGGTACAGAGATCCAATAACAATCCCTCAGACTGGCTCGGGAGGTTGTATGGTGGTGTCCCTGCCAAGCAGCATCTCTCGCATCCTCCTGTGACTGGGAGAGCAGTGAAGAAGGGGGTGAGGGGACTGCTGCCGGGGAGCTGGATAAATTTAGAGGCTTAAGCTCCTTACTCTGCCCCATAAGGTGAGCGTAACCATGACTGACACAGACATAGCAGCTGGTGTACCTCTGATAGCCAGGGAATGCAGGTCTCAAAATCACTGACAGTGCTGCAGGCAAACACTTGCTTTAGGCTCATTTTCCCCAAGACTCGGTGTTCCCATACAGATTGGGAAAGCAAGGAGCAACCTTTGCTCAATTCAGTAGGCTATGTGCTGGTTGGGGTGGCTGTTTGATGTTGCAAAGCTCCTTGTACCTCTTAACTGTAAAAACTCCTGCTTCTTTTGAAGCTGCATAAGCAGTCATCTTACTGAGAGCACTAAGTAGAAAATAGAGCCCCTCAACATCTTCCCTGCTGGTAACACATCGCAAAAAGCTTCCTTTCCTTTTAAAAGAAGCAAAGAGCCTTGCTTTACTGCTGATAGAAGATGCATTTCTTTGGCAATTGGTGTGAAATAAATCTATTTAAATAGAGGTAATTTGGTGCAAAGGAATTGATTTTGCTATCACAGTATGTTGGATAACACTTTTTAAAGAAACAAACTGAAGGTGGGGGGAGGACTACAGTTTGGTGCTTTGCACAGCTGTATAGCTGTTTGCCTCTGTATTTTTGCAGTCTGTCTCACAGATGTTGCTGTCATCGTCCCCTGCCCCACCCTGATAGTTTTGCTATCCTGTTTAGCATGAGAAATGCCTAGCTAGTTAGTCCAGCCCCACGCTCCAAAAATACTCATTTAATTTTGGATTATCCCATTTCTAGAGGAGATGGGGGGTGGCATAGAAATGGCAACAGTAAGGCTTTGGACACCCATGAGCTCTGGTAGAAGATGCAGGGGTTTAGAGCATCCAGTAATTGTGCCATTGATTACTTGCAGCTGAGTAATAAAAAAAAACCCCGAAGTGTCTAAGGAAAATGGATATTTGGTCAGCTTAGGCTGTCAAATTGTAGAGCCATCTCATTTTGTCTCAGTTCTTTCCCCTCTTTATCAATAGGGTGCTTTCCAGCACTGCCAAATTACCCCAGGGCCAAGTAAGTCTGGGACTTGGTACGCCTGTTTCATGGTGCTGCAATGGCCTCCTCCCCTCCCAGCCCCTTCTTCAAGCTGAGGTGTGACTCCCTCAATGGAGGCTGTAAGCTCCCCAAGGTGCTGTTGCTTGGGAAGAGGCTTTGCCTCTTTGGCCTGAGCAGGCACTGGCTGGAGGTGTGAGGATGAGGAGAGCAGAGCCCTGGCAGGTGCTGAGCAGCAGCTTGATGGGGACAGCAGGTAGGGATGGAGCTGACCTGAACATATCTCCACTCCTTGGTGCCTGTCAGTCAATAGGACCTGTCAGACCTTGGAGCATCAGGGTAAGATGTGAAGGGGAGGGTTGAATTATGGCTGGAAAAACACCAGATTTCTTGTTTTTATCAGGAAACCTTTCAAATTTACCTCCATGGCCTGGCTAGTCTAACAATGAATTGATTTCTCTGTGCTTTGGCACATTTTACAGAAGCCCTGTCAATATAAGGCACTTGATTTAGTCAATAAGAAATGGGCTGGGGACTTCAGACTGGGATTTAATCATTGCAACACCACTGGTGACATTTCAAGTGACAGATTTCCAATTAACCTGGGGAACCCTGTTTTGCTTGTTCCTGCAGTGCCCTCTCATCAGCTAATGTTCGGCGGGGAAATCCCTGCACAGACACTGGTCTTTGTGGCTGCAGGACTAGGGAGCTAGCAGTGATGGGGAAGGGAAGAGCGAGACTCCAGACCAGGATGGTGCTGCTGCTTCAGCAGATGTGCTGCTGGCATGTCCCACTGTCCTCATTGCTTCTGAGGAAAGGTCACCGCTTCCAGATGGCAGAGGGTGCAGCCTGTGAGCACAATGGGGACTTGTCAAACATGGAAATAGAAGTGAACTGGCCCCTGCTGCAGGCTGGGGGGGTGACGCTCTTCAGAAGCGCAGCCACACCACTTGTCTCGTCTACTAGTTGGTAGGTTTTTAGTGTATTCCCTCTGTGTGCAGCCAGAGTGTGCTGTCTGTATATGTGGTGGTTCTGACCTGTCCAACTAAACCTTAGTGCTGGTGAAAATGCTGTTTAGGCAGGGGTCATTTTGCGCTCCGATGCAGACTGTAGTTCTGCAGGGTTGGTAGCTGGACTGCTGCAGTAGTGGGTCTCCTGCCAAGCCACTGAAGTCCATGGAGATGTGAGACTTCAGCAGGCTCTGGAGTGCAGGGGTGTCCAGGAAAACACATTTTTCCACCTCCCATGCAAAGTGAGCATGAGGCATTGAGTTTCTCCCTGCAAAGACATGTGCTGCCCTTGTTATGTCATCTGGGTAGCGAGCTGTCACTTGCTTCACTTCCATCAGAGTGGCATTTCCCCCTGACTTGGGGCTGCCTGTGTGAGGCTCTGTCCAGACCCCATTCTCCACACCGTCACTGTGCACTGTTCCCTTGGCTGCTGTGGGAACAGAGATCTCTTCCTTGATCCAGTGGAGCTGAGATGCTGCCTGCTCCTCCTGGGCCTGGAGCAGAAGTTGCTGTGAGTGGGTTGCTGCCAGCTTTCTGCCTTTCACCAGAGCCCTTTCTTCTCAGCAGGGCAAATAGAAAACCCATGACCCCCTCTGCTGGCAGTCATCTGCCGTTGAAATATTACTGCAAGCCAATATAAAATTCATTCACATCATCATCAGTGTGAAATGAGGAGGCAAGGGTTTTCCTTGCTTTTCCCATTAAGAATAAATCTGCCCTCCAAGACAGCCTGTTTACGTCCTTTAATGAGCCTCTGCTGTCTGAAGCGGGATCACTGCCTGCTCTGCAGGATGAGCCATGCTTGCTGAGCACCCTCTTGTCTCTGTTCCTCCTACAAGGAATGGGAAGTACTCCTGAGTCGCTGTGCAGGGCTGCTGGGACTCCCTCCCCCTGGACTGGCTGTATTTCAGCTCTGCTGCTGATACTGGGAGTTTTGTTTGGCTGGGGCAGCCAGATGATGCTAGGACATAACGTAGAGACTAGGTGAGACTTCAGAAAGAATTTTTTTTTTTTCCCTGTTTTAGTGAAAGAGATTATTCTGCTAATTAAGCTAACTCAGGGATCTTGAGGCTGGGGGTTGGACTAATTTATGCATTAGCTGAGGGGAGAAGTAGCCAGTGGCATGAGGTCTGACCTGGGAGCACTTGCATGGGCCAGGCTGCAGGACAGTACAAACGTTTCCCATCCTCCTCCTCTACGCTGTGACAAGCTGGGGTGTGGGGTGTATGTTTGGGGTTTTATTTAAGAGGAACTTTGGAATCTCAGAGTTTAAGATACCTTATTCCTTCGGGTTATTTTTAGCTTGCTATGGCAGTGAGATGAAAGCATCTTCCAAGCCTCTCTAAATGAGGAGCTGCTTGCTTCTCTTCACTGGATCTGTTTTATAGGTGAGGGAAGAGACTAATAGACCCAGAAATGTAATTATATCTTTCGCAGCGTGGGGCTGTTCCATGGCAAGACCTTTGCTCTGTGCCTAGCGGTGAGGAGCGGCTTCCAGCTGCAGGATTTCCACAAAAGAAATGATGCAGTTGTTGGCTCTCTCCCCCAGCTCGGGAGGCCCTGAGCGAAGAGAGGGTGATGCCGTGGAGCCCTCCTCAGTGTAAGACTCATAGGTGTTGTGATTTGGTCGGGGCTGGTACAGGCAGCTCTTCTGGTTTGACTGTTCAGTCTTGCACCATGAAATACAGAGCCTGCTTGGGTTGTCTGTTGATGGGCTGTTCTGTACAGGCGGAAGAATCTGCCTGCTCTGATGCTAAGAGTTTAGACTCAAGACAACCAGAGGTGATGTCTAATTTCTTTCCCCTGCCTCACCTGTGCTGAATGGAAGCTCTGCAGAGCTAAGTGTGCTGCAAACTGACAGTCAACAACCAGAACTGCAATTTGTGCCTGACCAGGGCGTACCCTGAGGGAGCAGGCCAGTGCTCTCAGACCTGCTATAGCCCAGGCTTTCTAGGTAGCCTACCATGGCCAACACGCACAAGCCACTCCATGCTTGTGCTCATATTAACAGCATTGAAGGAAACCACTCTGCTTGCAGAGGTGATTTTTCAAGCATGCTCTGTGGTCAGTGGGGATAGTCAGTCCTTGTCCCCTCCTATTAGCAGCAAGCTGGAGTTTCCCAGGTTTGAAAACCCTGTTTCTGATCTATTCATGCTGCTTGGCACTGGCAGAGGAGCAAAGACCTCATGGTTAACTGATTTAGCTCAGACAAGTTGTCTCATCTTTGCTCTATGCTACGTTCTCCCTTTAAACCAGTTCCCTGAGACTGGGAATTAACTGCTTACTGGCTATATAGGCTTTTCCTTCTTTGCTAGCACCCAAAGGTGCTGTTTGCCACAGCTGTGCCCAGGCAAGAGGCAGAGGCTACCTGTAGGTAATGGGTGGAGCTGGGAGAAATAGGGTCTGGGCATGTAACTAGCACATGATGAGGCAATCGTTACCCTGTCCTCTGCTCGGAGCTGGAGGGGACAGAGGTCTGGGTGTGTGAAGGAGCAAGGGGCTCTGTGCTCAGCTCACTCCTGGGTAAGAGGGCTGTACATTTTGCTGTCTATGGAAACTGCATAATATCCTGAGCTGGCACTGCTTGGCTGCAAAACACTCTTCTCTGACTTGGCCTGGATTGTGGAGGAGGGTGATGCATGTTTACACCAGCTGCAGTGCTGACCTGGTAACTAGGAAGTAGGTTTTTTGTTGAAGGATGGAATTGGTCCAATTTGGTCTGTACAAAGCAGCTTTTTAAAGCTGGTCCTGCTGTGTGAGTTGAAAAACAGTGTTGAAATAAAAAAAAACCTCCATAAAGAGATCTTGAAGACTTTATTCTAATTGTATGAATGCTTTCTGCATTAAAGCATTACTGTAATGAGAATGTGTCAAAGGCTTTGCTGGAAAAGCCATTAAAACAGATTAGAGCATCTATCTGCACCATAAAAAGGTCCTTTTAGTAGAACTGCCCATAATTCCAGCTGTCACAAAACAAGAGACTCCTGAAATGCCCTGTGAGCAGCCATTAAAACTGGGGAAGACTCAGCCACATGGTCTTGCTTTGATTGTTTTCAGTGCAAAAAGTACTTTGACCCTTGGGCTGTCATTGCTTGGGGAACCTCTGCCTAGAGGAATTAATGACCCCCTCATTAAACCAAGATAATAGTCACCTCAATTCCCAGCCGACTGTGGGGAGGAGGATGAAGGCAGTGCTGTGTGATGTGCTATATGGTGTGGCTTTACCTTGGTCCCCGGACCTGTTCCCAGCTCCCTGGACAGAAACATGAGCTGGTCAGACAAAGGCTGGCATGACCCAGGGCCTGAGAGGGGCAGGCTTCAGCAAAGCTGGGGAAAAGGAATTTGCAGAGACACTAGCCTAAGGTAGGACAAGAACTTCTGTTTCTTTGGAGCTGTAGCAGAACGTGTTCTTTTCACTGGAACAACTTCGATTTTTATCTACATCCCCTCCTTTCTCTAGCAAATCTATGGGTTCTTTAAAAAAAAAAAAATCCTCCCCTGTCTCTGAGACTTTAGCTTAGCTAAAATGACATTTTCACTTGAGGGTGGAAAATAAGAGGAGGAGAAATATCTAGCCACCTTGGTCATGATTCCCCCCTACATCCCCAATGAAGTAGTGGAGATATAAGGACAGCTGCACAGGGCTGAAGGATGTGGGGAGTATCTGAGAGAGAACTGAGGCAGGATCAGATTAGCATCAAGGCTTTTGGGTTTCTGCCCTAGTAACAATTCAGGCACCAGTCCCCAGATCCTTGTTTTGATCCTTTTGAGCTGGGAATATAAAAGGAGTGCTCCATATTCAGCAGGTGCATCTGAAGAAGGTACAAAGGGGAAATAAAGTGCCAGATCCTTTAACTTCTTAGAAGAACTGAGCATACAAAAGAATGGTTTTTATTTTAAAAAAGGGGTGAATTAGCAGTGTTTAAAAATCCAAGAAAGAAAGGGGGGAGGGAATCATAATTTTAGCCTGTAATTGTCTTCTCTGCATTCATTTTACTACTCCAGAGGCGGTTCCTTGTGCTGTGACTCCTCGCAGGTTTTCTCACTGTTGTCGCCACTCCTAAATGCAGTCTTTGGGCATGATGCTGCTTTGTCTCCTCTTCTCGCCTCCCTGTTTTATTCCCTGCTGAAGAGTGAGGTGCAGCCCTGTGAGGAGACCTGGCCTTACCATTACACCCCTGTGTGTGGTTCATGCCAGCACAAAGCTGCAGCTTCCTCTGTGGGTTTTGGTTTTGGTTTGGTCCCCCAGCCCCTGTCTCTGCTTTGTCTATGTGTCTTCAGCAGCTTCTATGCTGTGCTGGTTCTGCTTCAGCCTTGAGTGAAGAAACATTGCAAGTGCTGTGTGTTGTTTGAGGTCTTCCCTCTGGTCCCACAGGAGAGCTTATTTAGACAAAGACCAGCGCAGGCAGATGGTTTCTCTGCTTTCCTTTGCTGATAGCCCCAGGTTGTGCGTCAGATATAAGCATTTGGGATGGTGTCTGTCTCTCCATCCTTTAACAGATGCTTACGCCATCTGAAAAATACACATTACATTGCCAAGCAAATAGCCATGGCTTTTGATGAGCGAAGAGGGGCAACTGTGCTTAGATTTGGGGGTACCTGTGAACAGTCCCGCTTGTGATAATAATTGCTGGTTTAGCAGTGAGACTGCATTTCTTTTCCAGTGCTTTGGTTGTATATATAAACTTATAGTCCAGTTTTCCCCACTGAGATCTGTTGGGGAATTCTACTTTTGTTTATCAGTTCTTTTGATGACTGTGTAGGAGGGTGACTAGCTTTTATACTGAGTGCAGCTATGAAAGTGGTCACCTGGCAGCAGCGTGGTTTGCAAGGGGTCAGGTTGCTTTAACAGACATGCAGATTAGCATTGTTCTTGTATTGCATCCCAAAGCAGGTGGAGTCCTTCCTCAAGAGAAAATACCAGGACAAGCCACATCATAGCTTTGCTATTACTGCAGAGCACTGAGCAGTGACTGTAAAGTGCTGTTGCGTTTTATTTGCTTCCATTTACGGTCAATTGACTGACCTGCATTCTGCATAGACAGCCATGTGATTTGAACTTAATGAGTCAATGGCACGTGGGACAGACAAGTGGCTCCTCTAAGCATGGGTGAAAGGCCCATTTATGTGTCTTATGAATTATGTTAAAATTGATGGGAGTCGATAATATCCGAAGTGTGTTAGTGTTTAAAAATGCTCTGCAGCTGCCCGTGTGGCTGTTAATGCTCACCTGTACTGGCTACAAGGTGCTTGGTACAAGGTACAAGAACTCTCTGAGACTGGGGTTGGTGTGGGTGGAAGATGCAGCAGTGGCTGTGTCTCCTGAGGGCTCCCTCCCAGTGGACAGCTGGTGTCCTGGGGCAGGTGGGAGACCGCTGCTTAGTTTTGTCCTGTTTCTGTACTGAAGCACCTCATGCATCTGCAGTATTCTGCTGCACAGTTATTCCAGAGGGACTCTCAGAGGGGGCAGAAGGTACTGCTGTAGATGTATCAAGTGCAGTTTATGTCTATGCCAGCTTCAGTTGTGAAGTGTGGAGCTGTGGGTTTCTTCCAGGCTGCCTCAGTTTAGGAAAAGGCACCAGGACCTAGTCCTTCAGAGGCAATTCACTGTCACAGGGTGTCCTGCTTAGGCACAGCGCCATGCTGAGGGCTCAGAGCATCCCCCATCTGACTGTTGTTAGAAGCAGCCTTGCAAGGACCAGCACAGACCAGAGCTGAGACTGGCGAATGATCCCCTTGCTACTACTGCTTTGTAACATGAAATAAACCATTTTCTATATATGAAAGCCTGCAAGGTAATTAATATCCTAGCCATTAAATTCCACTGCAGTATACTCAGTGTTAATAAGCTAGCTAAGAGCTCTGCTTGAAATTAATAAGTTGCAAATGACCCAAGGGCCACTGCTTCATGCTTGTGCTTTTCCCCATTTACCCACCCAAAATTACCGAATTTAAATAGAAAGACAATTTTCATTTATGAGCTCGTATCATTATTCATAACTGGAGAGTCGTAAGGAATAAAAATCCTTTCTGGTTAATTAGAAACTTCAGAATCTTGGGGAAATTTGGAAGGGAAGAAAATCTGGGTTTGACTGAGGTGCACAAATATAAAACACAAATCAAAAGGAAGGGTAATGTAATTTCTGCAGAAATCTCAAAATGCTTGATCCTAAGGGTCCAGCTTTCCTGTGCAGGCTGACAACCTTGCTGCAGGGAGCACAGAGCTTGCCAGGAGGTATTATTGCTGCATATCCAGGGTGTTTCCCGATCTCCTGGCTGCTCTCTCCAGGAGAGGAAGATACATGGATGTGCTCCAGAGAAGGAAAGGGGGAAGGGAATGGCCTATCAGCTTCTGATCTGAAAGAGCAAGTCCCTTTTGTTGATCATGCTGTACAACTTGGAGCTTTCTCCTGGCACTGACCTGCTGGGTATGCCTTTGGTGAGCTGCTTGTTAAATGTGGGAGAGATGCTTGGAAGGAAGCAGGAGCAGAACTGGACAACTCTCCTTGGAGCTGAGACTCTTGGGCCAAAATCCCCTCTCCCCTTTGAAAAGGGTCAGGATGGGAGAAACTTGGAATGCTTTTGTGTGTAACTATGGCTTTTTTTCCTGCTCTCAGGGCTGTCAGTCTGCTATCCCCTGCCAGCAGCAGAATCTGTAATTAAAACAAATTAGGGGGAGAAGACCTGGAAGTATAGAAATGCTCTGCTAATTATGTGGCTTGCTTAGCAGGAGAGCTGGGCTGTGGTTTTGTTACTGTCTTTTCTAAGAGAAAGCGGCATTGCTCAGAGATGCTGGGGAGAGAGAGGGAGGGAACAGTCTTGGAAACTTGGGTTGTTTGTATCTATTGTATGCATGCGGGCTACCTCTGTGCCTGAAGTATCAGCCGGATTCCTGTATTAATGCTGCTCTTTCCACACTCTCTGAAAACCTGGTGTTTCTACTGAGCTGCTGTGTTCAGAAGCATCTCTAATGTTGTGTACAATCCCCCTGTAGCTCCAGATGCTCATCTTCTTTTCTTGCATCCCTAGCCCATCCCTTAGGGACAATTAGGGAAGAGCTTGTAAATTCATAATTATGGACCTTTTCAAACCTATATTAGTTCCTCCAGTCTATCAGGTGAATACATATTTATAAGTGTTCTTAAAAATGCGCCATCCTTCACTCAATGAGGTGTAATGAATCCATCATGTAAATACATGCTCAGGTGCAGAATGGAAATATCCTTAGGGTATTTTTTAGGATTATTAGAGGGATGTTCCTTGAGTAGCTTGGCTTCTCTCAAAAGTGATAATAAAAGTGATTTAACTATATACGAGTGTCCTGGCTTCGGCTGGGACAGAGTTAATTTTCTTTCTAGTAGCTGGTATAGTGTTATGTTTTGGATTTAGTATGAGAATAATGTTGATAACACACTGATGTTTTCAGTTGTTACTAAGTAGTGTTTATGCTAAGTCAAGGATTTTTCAGCTTCTCGTACCTTCTTGTACCTAGCCAGCAAGAAGGCTGGAGGGGCACAAGAAGTTGGGAGGAGACACAGCCAGGACAGCTGACCCAAACTGGCCAAAGGAGTATTCCATACCATGTGATGTCACGCCCAGTATATAAACGGGGGGGAGTTGGCTGGGGTGAGGGAGGGTGCATCACTGCTTGGGAACTAACTAGGCATTGGTCTGTGAGTGGTGAGCAATTGCATTGTGCATCACTTGTTTTGTATATTCCAATTCTTTTATTATTAATATTGTCATCTTGTTGTTATTATGATTCCTTTCTGTTCTACTAAACTTCTTATCTCAACCCATGAGTTTTACTCCCCCCCTACCCCCCCACCCCAATTCTCTCCCCCATCCCACTTAGTGGGGGGGGAAGTGAGGGAGCAGCTGCGTGATGCTTAGTTGCTGGCTGGGATTAAACCATGACAACAAGGCACAGTAGTAAGTTAAAAGAACTTAACAAATAACTCATGCTGCTGAGATCAGACTCTGAAGAGCGCATCTTCCAAGAGTGCATCTTCCAAATACAAAATGAAAAAACTCAGTTATTGATACAAGAAATTGTTTGAGATGCCTGAATCTGAATTTCTTGCTATCTGGTTTCTGTTCTGCTAAGACTTATTCAGTTTTGCATTTCTAGTTTTGCTGTGGAACATGGAGTAAAGGCTTTCTGAAGATGCTGGGCTGGTTGAAGTTGTTCCAGTGCTGTGATTAGCAGGTGGGAATACCTAAAGTCAAGCTGTGGGGAAGGAAGCCAGAGTCTTCAGTGTGTGAGGTAGTGCTCAGTGTGTTGCAGGTAAAGCAAGGTGTGTTCGCAGCAGCCTGCTGACCTGCAGAGGCAATCTGAGGGTGGCAGGATGAGAGGAAGAATGTCATCTTCTGCATGTTGGTAGCTGTGGGCTGAAGGAGGAGTTGTGAATCCAGAGTCCTTTTTACTAATCTGAGCTCTTCAAGTCATTTACTGCATGATTGTGGGGAAACTGCTGCTTTTCTGTGCCTTGGTTTCTCTGGTAGAAATCCAGGTCCTTGAGCTAGATGGGAATATTGGCTGTGGAATTACTGAGTCTTACTGGGCTCTGATAAGTGCACTCTTGTCAGGACTGTAGACCACCTCCCTGTAGTCCCCAAATGCCTGGTGCCTGATGAGTACTACTGGCTCAGTGGTTCTGCTGTGTTTCTGCATTTGGGCAGGTTGGTACCTGAGAGGGATTGGACTCTGGAGAAAAGTCTGTAGGCAATTGCTGTAGGGGGGGGGCTTGCAGTGAGGGTTGGGGTTTGTGACTGTTCCCTCATCAGTCAGACCTTTCTTGCTTCCTCTATGTGAGCACTTCTGAGCTCTGCCATGAGAGATGACAATGAATGAGTTGCCTCTTTTCTGGGGGAGGTGTTGGATCTGGTAGGCTCGCAGCAGGAGGCTGATTTCTGTACCTGTCATTGGCTCTGGTGCTGACTCATGGGTAGCCTTGAACAGCCAGGTCTGGTTTCCTTCCTTGTACTGCAATTTCCCTGACTGCAGAACCTAGCATTTATTACTGTTTTGAGTATTTAGTTTAGCATTTTTCTACTCACAAATGTCAGTAGTTAATCTTAAAAACACTAGGGTATGTCTCTGGGACATTCCTGTGATTAATCAGGGCTGGAAATGCTTTATTGGACTGATGGCAGGGCACTCGGTCACACTCAAAGTCAAACTTGCCTCTCAAATACTCCTGCTGCTAGGTGGAACTTCCTCCAGGTTACTGGGTGCCAGGGAGGGGAATACTCAGTATTACAGCTGGAAGTGAGCCTTTCTCATCTTTAAGCCAAGTCAGGAAAACTTGCCGACTCCTATCCTGACCCTAAGTAATAGAATCTATTCTACTTTTGTTGCATGCCACTACTTAACTTCTTAGAAAAGAGGAGACTATTATTCTGGAGTGTTAACAACTATCCTAATTTAATGTTGCATGGAATAGCTGATGTGGAAAGAAATCAGGGATTTTATGGCTACAACTCTCCAGAGTCTGCCTACCCAAAGGGAAAGGGTTTTTTTACCCAGAACAAAGGGAGTATATTTTGTAAAAGCAATGAGTGAAGAAATGCATAGAAAAGGGGCAAAATATTTTTTCTCCCATGCCCATTTTCCTTCACATTAATTAATTACTGCCCATTTGCCTTCACATTAATTAATTGCTGTGTGCCACAGAAGACAGCTGTTCCTCCTTGCCAAACTAGCAGGAGGAGTTGTATCCTCAGCCCAAGTATTTGCAGGTGAAACCTGTGTATGTGGTAGCCTTTGCCTGTGATGCTGAGTTACCTCTCTGCCTTGATGTGATTTTACAAAAAACCTAGAGATGCTAGAGCCAAAAAGTTGCGTGTACATTGGAAAAACTTTGCATGCTTCTAGTCCAGATTGAGCTTGTGTGAAACCTACTCTCATTAAATTCATGAACAATTGAGTGCAGGCTGCATGTTACCAGTTGCCACCAGCCATAGTCCTCAAGTTTAAAAATTTTAAAAAACCAAACAAGTATCTGAGCATGGGACTGTTGGAGAGAATAGGGATCAGGACGCAGGGGAGGTGCCTCCTTTCTTCCTGATAGCCCTTTTTTCCTAAACAATATACCTGTCCATAGATGCTCTGTTTTAAGCCAGGTTGATGGTGCTATAGTTCTCTTAAAAGGCTCTCTAACTTCGCCACTGAGCTCTGATACAGAGAAATTACTTTTGAGTGCCTTTCTAAACCCTGATTGCTTGTATTGTAAGCAGTTGTGGGTACTCTGCATTTAGGATGTTAAAGTTGGGGCTCTGCTAGCGTGGAGGTACTCAGGCTGTTCAGGTATGGTCTTTCCAAGGGCTCTGTGTCTCTTTTGCTGAGACTGGTGCGCCAAGCTCCTGGAGGATCCTACTGCCTGCCCCTGCCCACCTTGTGCTCCCTCGGAGACTGCCGAGAGGTTTGACTGTCACTGGTGACTGACAGGTCATTGATGGACAAGATCAGCTCCTGGCACTGACTGCCAGTGAATCCTTCCCCAGTGATCTTTTTCTCCTTTTATAGTGTCCTGTTAAGTTTGTCTTTAAAAATTACCATTTCTAATGTTACAGCCTGAAGATGTTGTTGAAAAGTTTCATTAATTGCTACAGCATATTATGGCTTTAGTTAGTGCATTTTTTAATGTGGGCTGAGCTTTCTGTAATATGAATCTGTTTGCGCTCACTTTTTTCTTTATGTAAAGCAGAGTGCTTTACCATCTAATTACAGTGGACTTCATAGTGTTAGCTGAGGGGCAATATTAATTACCCTTTGTCCTAGCTTGTCTCTTGATGCATTTTCTAATTTCCCAATTATTTATTTTTATGTTCTTTGCATTGTGAAGCTAAGAATTAAAATTAAAAACAACCAGGAAGGTCAAGCTTTGGGGTGGGGGGAGTTGTGTGCAAACCATCATCAACTGCTTTTCTGCACTGTTGGTCTGTGCTGCCGCAGCTGGATGTGGCAGGCTGTGTCAGGGAATCCAGAGCTGGGGCATAGCATGCTCTGCACTGGTTTGCCTGCTCCCTGTTCTCTTTCTGCTCCTGATGTTAGAGGAGTGATGGATTTCACCCCTACCACCACCCCAGACTAAACCTAATGGTAAAGTGAGCAAGTAGGGGAGATGGAAAGAGGCAGCTGGCAATAGTGCTGTGGCCAGGTACTCATTAAAGTCTCCTCCAACTCTCACAATGACCATTAATGACTAATTAGTTATGCTTCCAGTGCCCCCACTGCAGTACTGATTAATTTAACAAGCCTCTCCATGGCACGCAGTACCCATTACAGAAAAGGGGGGAGGTCTACATGGCATGCAGATGCCCTGCTGGCACTGGGGCACCCCCAGGCTGACCAGTCGCCAAGGAGGTGGGTGTGCTGTTGTACCCAAGGTTGGTGATGGGTTTGTCTGGGTGTCTGTGAAGCTGGCTCCACTGCTACAAGTCTCCTCCCTGACAGCGAGCAAGGGGGTGTGCTGGCTGCTCTCCTGCCCTGGGAGAGGGGAAGCCGGCAGGAGATGACTTGCAGTATGTGCTTATGGTGGCCTGCATGCTCCTCTGGCTCCTGCTGTAATTTACTGAGGCCCTGTGGTTTATTAACTGTAGTCTTGGAATGATGGATGGTGCTTGTTTAATGCAAACCTGCCTTTGCTAATGCTACTTCAGCAGCTGCTGATTTGCTTTCTTCCCTCCTCTGCATCAGAGCTGGTGGTAGCCTAGCTAGGATGCAGGATAAGGCACTGTTTTCTCTGACCTTGCTATGGGCATGAGCTTGTCCCTTTTCCTCCCACTCCACCAGCCACCTTCTCTCCCCTTTGCCTTGCTAAGAGTTGGGTGCAGGGCAGAGAGCACTGCACACAGAAGCAGGAAAACCATGGGTGGATGGCTGGTGACAACCGGGCAGCACCCTATGGGTGCTAGTGGGTTTGCTAAGGGCAGGAGTGGGGAGCAGGCAGCAAGCAGCACATGCCTGCCAGCTGAACAGAGCCAGTGGAGAAACACCAAGAACTGCCTCTCCGGTCTGCAGCTGGACCTTGGGAGGGGACCCTGCTCTGCCCAGTGTTCAGAGGGCTTCTTGCCTGCTGGGCCTGGAAGAGGTGAATGCATTCCCCGGCTACTCTGCTGTGCAGCCTCCAAGAGAAAAGAGGATCTGCTGCTCTCCTGGCAGCTTGGTGCTGGGCAGAGACAAGAGCCAGCTTTGCCACGGGGGACAAGGACAGAAGGAGCAATGGCTGTAGGGCAGGACTGAGCTGGCCTGGCCCCCACTGGTGTGTGGTGGGGAGGCTTATTAATTGCTTGATGGTGCTGTGTTACATGGCCCGTTTGCAGCTTTTTCTTGTCTGTTTTGAAACTGTGAAATGAGGCACAGTAATCAAGGAGGGTTTTAATAACCATCCCAGCTCTGACATTTAAATTACAGATGGCATTTTCAATTAAACAGGCACTCTCAGCAGGTTTAATTTAGCTATCAGTTCTGCTTTGTTCTTTAAGTGCTTTCTTAAAAACAGTGATGAATTTAAAACTTGCTCCAAAGGGAGAAGGAGCTGAGGAGGGATTGGAGCTGGCTGGAGAAAAGGAAGCCTCTTCAGGGAATGCTGAGTATGTAAAGGGAAGCCAGAGACTGAGGAGTTGGGACATTGAACTCCCCCAGCACAGATCTGTGCACAGGATGCCTGACATGCTTCTCTTCTCAAGTGTCATTTTGTGTGCCTACATGTGTGCATAGACAGTCATAACACTATGCTTACAAATGCAGTGACACCTGGACTTGAGCACCCCATCTATTCTGTGGCTGATCAGGTGCCTGTGTGTGTGCGTGCCTGCCTTCACTCCTCTGCTCCATACTGTCTGATGGCAAGATCTTATGCATAATCTTAGAAAAAGTGCCTAGCTGACATAATCAGTTGCATACATCTTCATGTATACAGCATGGTATTGCCAGCCTTGTGCCTGGTTGTACTTCAGCTCCGGAGTGGACAGATGTGCCCACACATTGGCACTTTCTCTGGCAGGAGCCCTGTTCCCCCCATGTACATCTGTGCTGCACTCCTGCAGTGTTGTTCCACCTGTATTTCACTGCAGTCCTGCTTCTGCCCATGCATGATGCACTGTCCCATGGCACAGCAGCCTATGGACCTGCCCATGCACAGCTGCATTCACCTGCAGACCCACAGCTGTCCTATCTTTTTACACATGTACACTCCCATTTTACCAGGGCACCCCAAATCTACTTACAAACACGAGCTCTCCCTTGCACTGTTCATAGTTTCCTTGCTTGTTCCAAGGAAGGCTGAGGCTGTTTCCAGCTCTGCTTAAGCCTGAACCTAACAAGAGGAGACCATAAAGGGTGTGGTGGGAATTATTGGTTTGGTTCAAACTTAATTGTCTCCCTGATGGCTCTGGCTTGCTTTCCTCATTAGTTACTGGATGTGCTGGTTGCTGACACACTGAGCTTGGTTTGCAAGTCCTTATGGGCTCTGGAAGCTGCTATTGCTTGGGGCTGCCCGTGCTGAGAAGTGCCCTGCCTCCAGGTCTCTCCCAAGAGGAGGCAGGGAGCAGTAGAGGAAGGGAAGCAGCATGCTAGTTGTGTCATGCAGCCGGTCTAAGTGCTGCTCTTGAAAGCCTGTGTCGACTGGCACTCTGAATCTCGGTGGCCTGCAGGCAGAATGATACCCATGTGGAACTTGCTCTATAATTGAGGCAGGGGTGAAGCTGAGGCCGACCCAACTTCTGTGTGCCTGAGGCTAGTCTGCTGCCTCGCTTGTGAGGTGGACACAGCTGCGCTTTACTTAGTACAGGTAATGCCTGGTAAGTGGCCCTGGAAGGTGGGCTGTGTTGTCCCTCGCCTGTCCCTCTGTGTGCAGTGCACGGGTATTCAGGTCCTTGTGGCCCTGCATGCCTGGGTCCTTTTCTCCTCTCTTGGTATGGCAGCCATGGTAGACAGACAGTCTGGGTACCTGCTGCTTTCAGAGGACAAAGCTATAGGGCTGCCTGCTTCCAGACTACTTCCTGGCCTCAGGAATGAAATCCTGCCTGATTTTTTTGTTGTTGTTGTTGTTGGGGGTTTTTTTGAGGCATGTGTGTTTCCAGTCTTCCATGGTAAAGCTCATGATCCCCTAGGTCAGAAATGTCTCCTGTTATCTCCATACCCAGGTGAAACAGCTGGAGTTCTGCCCAGCACAGTTACAGGTCAAGGATCACTTGTGATACTAATGAAGGAAACTCATTTCAAGAGGTACAATTTGGGAGAGTCCTGCTTGGGCCAGAGGTCAAAAGGTGGATGGCATTGGGAATTGTGGTGTCAATAGCCGAGCCAGCTACGGTGTTGCTACAAAGACCTGGAAGTTGCAGCTTGCATGAAGGTTTAGTTCAGGAGGACTCAGCCATTGTGTGTGTGCTTATGGTCCTCAGCTGGTGACTTCTGCGACAGAGTTGTGTTGCATAAATTAAGGCCATGGTCCTGGGCCTTCCTTTGGGGGGGGCTGCTGTGGCACTGGAAGAGCCTTTCCCCTTCTGCCAAGGAGAGCGCCTGCTTCCTCGCAGCTGTCATGAGGAGCCTCCTGCATTTCTTTCCAGTGTAAAACAGGGCTGGATAATTTCATCACCGCTAATAACATTTCTAGCGAGGCAAGCTACAATAATGATAAGGGTAATTGAATCTCATGCTTCAGGGATAAGCTGAGCTCAGGAGGGGGATCAAGGAGGAATTCATTTCCCCCTTCCCTGTGGAAGCTGCTTTGCACAGGCAATCATTTGTGTTGAAAGGCTGATGATTTCCCTGGCACAGGGGCTGGGCTGACCCTAACAGCTGGGCTCCAGAAGATCCCTATTGCCTGCTGTTTGTCCTGGGTCTCAGCACTCTGCACTGTGGCAAAGGGCGAGCTGGATTTGCCAGCAGTCATTCCAGGAGAAAGTGGACAGGGGCAATAAGGGGAGATGAGGCACTGCTTGCCCAAGGCTTACAGCCTGCTGGCATGTGCAGGTGTGTGCTGAGAGGCTGTGTGAGTGGACAAGGGTGCCAGGAGGAACAGAAGCAAACTGTAAAGTTTAGCCCCAAGGTGTTATGTTCCTGTGCAACTAGCTTTGTGTAGAAAAAGCATGTGAACAACTTTGATAGTGGTAAATTTTTCAATGTCCAGAGCACTGCTTTGATTTTTAACTTTGGGGGACATGCGATGAAGTGAAGAATGTGAACCTAGGCTGTCCTAAGAGTTGCCAGGAGACAATACCAGCTCTGTTGTCAACTAACATCTATGGGCTTTGGTGAATCTAATCCCTAGGACTTGGAAAGTCTCCTCTTACTTGTTGTCAAAAGAGCAAGGAGTTCTAATTCCTGCAATGACGTTACAAAAATTGTTCATGGTATTTGTGGTAGAAACTTAATTTCAAATAGTATAATTTGAGAAAATCCTGACTGGGTCAAAACTTACTGGGGAGCCTAGGAAACAAAATGTGTCTGCATAACTGTTTTGTGGTATCCTCCCAGTTCCTATTACCATCTAGAGATGGATGCATTTCAGTGGGGTCTGAGGGGATCTCTTAATACCCTTCTCTTAACTCAAAGGAGCATTGGCATTTAATTACCTCATTTATGCTTGCTGGAAAGCCTAAAGCGTTCTGAGCTGTGGGAATGAAGGGGGTTATAGCAGATAGTGTGGTGCTATTTGTTAAGAATAAACCACAGAGTGATGCAGCTCAGCTAAATGGAGCTTTCAGACCTATCTGACAGGGTGGGAGCTCTTACTAAAAAGATCTGGCTGGCTGAGCTGGAGAGAGGAGATGCCTGACACACAGTGGGAGAAAGATGTCAGCAGCCAGCCATCTGTCCTGGTCCCCTCACTGTACTCCATTACCATCCCTTTGGATGGATTTATTTCCCACAGTGCTTGGTCTGGATAGGATCAGGCAGTAGAGTTGTGTCAAGGTCCATTAGTGGGCATCTGAGACCTTGAAAATGAAGGGATGTGTTCGAGAGCCATGCAGGGAGACTGTGTGGAGCAACATATTGAATCCAGCAGCACAGAGGTGTTCAGAAATGCTCTGGGAGTCTCTTTTCACTTCTAGGAGAGAAACCTAGCTGTGCTAGTCCTGGAGGGAGGGTCCAGGAGGCAAGAAAGCATTGCTATTCATTTTTTTTTCCCCTTAGCAGCTGTGAATTATTCATTGAAGTCCACTCACTTAGTGCTGGGGAAGGGATTTCCTGTTCATTATTTACTGATCTCTTCAGAAGTGTTACACTTTTTTCTTTTCTTTTCTGTTTTTTTTTCCTGGGATCTCTTTAGGAGCAGAAGTTTGTCCCCCTGGACTTTCAAGGAGTCCTTTGCCATGTGCCTTTGTTATTTATTCTTTATAATGAAGCTGCTAGAATTAATTCCTAAGAAAGACAGTGTAAAGAAACATCCCTGTCATTAAACAGTCTTCAGAGCTGTGGTTAAAAGATTTCCAGGTGGCAAATGAATGCCTCAGTGGACTCTGTGTCAATTGACTCATGATGTGATTGACTGATGGTGTCTAGTCTCATATCGAAGCTGTCCTTGATGTCTGTCACCTGGTTCCTTCCCTGGCTGTGAGCATGGGATGAAAAGACTGCAGTGGGATGCACAAAAGCCTTGGTGACCATGCTGCGAAGGCGTCCAGGAGTTTGGCCTGGGACTAGGTCTCTCTGGAGGTTACTGATCCCTAAAGTACCAAGGATATTGGGGTAATACCCTTGGATTTTTTTGGTCCAGGCTGTGGTATGTGGGATCCGTGCCCTGTAGCAGTGTCACTCCTTGTTCATCAAACAAAATCTAGGTCACGTTCCTATCACCTCTGCATCATGGGGTCTCTGGTAATCAGAGAGGCTGGTCTGTGCTAGCATGTGCTGTCTGTTCTGGGGTTGGGTGCCTGAATGAGACAGTGACACATCTCCTACCTACAGTCCCACACATGATGGCATTCACATGCATTCCTGCAGGTGCCAGAAGGCACAATGAGTTTGCTTCTCACCGGAGTTTTGCTCTTTTTTTCTCTTTTTCTCCAGCCCTGGCACTTTGTACAAATGCAGGTGTTGCAAGCTCTGCCTATTGTTTTTTATGGGGCATTTGCTGTTTTCGAAAGGTGCTATTCATCCTTACCTAGTGATTTGCAGATACATGTAGGGTATTTCTCCAGGTCTGTTTCCCAGTTGGACTGTGATAGTGTCAAGTAGTTAACTGGGCTCTGTGGTCTCTGAGGCCAGCTTCAGACTCCAGATTACCTGTGCAGATGAGCCAAGGAATTGCTGCTGTGCATGTTGATGAAGACAAGCTTTCTATGGGAGTCTGCCAGGCTGGGGGGTGGTGATCCATGATGAGTGGGGCTGAAGATAAGACCCAGAGAGGGGAGTGATCGCTGGTGTCAGGTGAAGAATGGATCAGAGGATGTGAATTGCACAGCAGGCATTGGTGCAGATGTGGCTGTGAAAGAGACCCTGTAGTATTGCTCTTGGAAGCAGGGCAGTCAGCTGGAGCAAAGCCTGCTCTCTGGGACACTATGGACAGAGAGAAAACACTGTGGCTCCTTATATGGGTCTCTATTGGCGTGCTCGGACTGTTGTACGTTACATCCCGTATATTGTGCTCTTTCTGCTTTTGTTTGTGCTTGCTGTGCAAGGTCTGCCTGCCCCTTTGTAAGGTGCACAGCTCAGCAGGACTCTAGTTCCCAGGAAAGCCTCCTGAAGACTTGAAAGATGAGAGGAGCAAAGTGAATCGAGGCATGAAACTTATAGTTAGCTGCTATCCAAAGGAAGGTAGCTGTTCATCTGAACAGGAATTGCTTCCACCTTGCCTGTTCCCACCTCCTTCTATCCAAGATCATTAGACTTGTGAAGGAGCAAATGCAAATGAAAGGTTTGAAAGCAGCCTGGAAAACCTTGGCTGGTGTTTCTGGGTCATAGTATACAAGTCATTAGAAAAACAGCAGCACCTCTGCCTCAGTTAGCTCTAATGGTCTCTGGAGATGCAGGTTGGCTGTCTGGCTAGGCTGCAGTGTGGGGAGATAGGAAAATTGGCATGATTAAATTATTCAGGCAGTTCAAAGGTCTCTGCAGGCAGCTGCTCCTTGTGTATGTGTAGGAGAAGGTTTTAGCATTGCTGATGAGTGTAACCGTTAAGGGAGGCGAGCCAGAGTGCGTTTATGAAGCCTGGCAGTTCTTGGCTCAGGGGTGTTTACTGGCTGGCACTGACATCCAGGGGCTCGGCTTCCAGTGTCTTGCAAGACAGATGTCACTATCCAGCACTGTGCCACTCTGACAAGAGGCAGTGTGCTCCCTTTTTTTGCCTTGTGGTAGACACTCTCCAGCTATCATGGGGCATTTCCTGGCTGTTTCTCTATCTGCTGGACATAACCCTTTCAGCTACTTTCTACCACACAGATGTGCAGCAGTGATGTGCTCAGGGAGGGAGAGCTTGTGTGGGTTCCCATGTGACACCAGCTGGGTGTTGTTATTGAGGGAGGTAGACCTTGACGCTGATGGGGTTTGGAAATGAGATGAAATGTCATTTGTTTTGCATGCAGGCAAAAAGCAGTAAATGAAAGGATTAGATGGAGTATGCATGAAGGGAGAGCTCTTGCCCTGATCAATAATTTAAAAATTCCCAGGCAAGAGAGAATTAGGGCTGCATGTACAAAACAGTTATTTGAGGCTTTAAAGAAAAAAAAAGGCAGCAGCAAAAAAACCAACCAAACAAAAACAACAACAAAAAAAAAAAACCCACCCCAAACCTTCCAAGAAGCTATTGAAAAGACTAGTTTGTTCAGATTTACTGGTTGCACTTGAGTTGAAGGTTGCAGATAATGTAACTGAAACTTATGCATGTATAGGAATTCATAGTTACTTCTATTCAAATTGCCTTAAACTCTGTCCATATCATGGTAGCATAAGGGAGAATAAAAAACTAAGTAGCCCTGGCCACTTAAAGGAACGGCTTTGTCTTACTGAAATCATAACAATTCAAATGCTTTTTCTTAATGTATGCTGATTGTGTCCAAACTTTCATCCTGTGTGGCCATGTGCTGTGCTGGAGGTTGTACGAAGCAGTGAATGAGGGTTGGCTGGGGAGGCAATGTGGTTCAGAAAACAATGCTGTGGGCTTGGAATTGTTGACTGTACTCACAGGCTTCCTGTGTGACTCCTAGCTGAGACAGGCTTATGTCTCTGCCATGCCTGTCCTAAAGTAGGGATAACAGCTCATGGAGGGTAATAAAATCTGCTGATAGTTCAGAAGCACATAAGTATATCATGGCCCTCATTCCTGGAGCAAGCACTGTCTAGATACAGATTAGGAATTAATGCATCCCATGCTTTTTTTTTTTTTTTTTAAGATGACCTTACCTTTTAGGCTTGCCTGCCTGTATCAAAGCCCCTTTCCCCACCTCTCTTCCATCCATACTGAATCCCAAACTCTCTGCTAAGAACAGAAGCACTGACTTTCACAACAGTCCATCAGCAGCATCTCCTGTTCTGTAAGGAGTGTGTCAAACCGTAAGTGCAGCAGCTTCTCGTTTCTTTGAGCTGAAACATCCAATGGCAACAAATCAGTATCATTTCCTTTGTTTTAACTGGTTTTCCTTATAATCGCTGCTACCATCAAAATTTCTAGAAAATAAAGAAGTTCTCTGCTTCTTCAAATGTACCATGATAGCTTTTCAGCACGCCCCACCCTGGATGGTGTAGCCTGTGCCTTGAGAAATAGTGGCATCAGCAAGTATTAGTGTTCCTTGCGCTCTGCGAAAGGCTGGTTTGAGGGGTCTCAGCTCAAATACTCTAGTGAACAGCCCCCAGTGGTGTCGTCCAGGAGCTGTTGTATTGCCTCTGGGGATCCCCAGAACCAGGTGTGCTAGTTAATCAGCTCAAGTGAAGTATCAGAGCCTTGCAAGTAAGAAAGAAAGGTCAGCTTGTGTTTACTGGTCTGAACCCCTCTGGACAGGGTGGCATCCTGTGCCTGGCACAACTGTGGGCTTGCCGCAGGCCTGGATACAAGGAGTGTTTTCATATTTGTTTCAGTGGTTTTGGATCAGTGAGTTATCGCCCTGCCTCTGTCCACTTCTACCTAGCCCTCTCACACTTGAGTGCTGTGTTTCTTGGCTTCGTGCCTGTGATTTTGTTTGCTTACCAACAAGAGCTGCCTTGTACAGATTGTTATGCATCTTGTCACTGCTGGGTGCACTTGAACCTGATGTGGTCCCTGAGGGCACAGTGGGAAGTTGGAGCTGTGCTCTCTGCTCTCCTGAGTCCTGGTTTCCACTGATGGTGGGTGACTGAGTTTATGCTGTGCAGGATGGGGGACAGAAGCATCTGAAAAGGGCAACTGGGGCTGCTGCCTGATTTTTTTAAAAAAATTTTTTTAAAATGTTGCTTAGAAACCAAACTCAATACTACCGAACACCACCAGATCTGCAGTGCAGAACTCATTGCACAAGGGGAAAGGAGGTTTTTTTATTTTTATTATTATTTTCTACTTTTTTTCCTTTTACAAGAAATAACTCACTTTTCAGCTGTTGGAGAAGGTAGTAATTCATCTAGAGCTTTGCAGCTTGCCTTCTGGAATGGTTTTATTCTTAATGTAGGAATAAAACTCTGTTAGGTCAAATACACAGCAATAAATACAAGAAGCACATTAGCTTTAATATATTGGATTATTCCACTTGGTGGTGACGGGGGAAAAAAACAAGATTTAATTCCCCTGGCAATGCAGGCAAAGAAAATCGCTTTCCCTGCCCATTTTTTTTCTGTTAAGTCATTTTTGTCTGTCAATGCCAGTGCTGCAGGCTTTGACAGGGTTTAATTTTACTTTTTATTTTTTTTAACCTGGTGTGAAAGAAAGAAGTATTTTCTCCAAGTAAATTGTCCACAAATTCACTCAATGCCTTTTATTTCTAGCTGTTACAGATTCCGTCCCTGATGGGATGTGTGGAGCTCTCAGTACTGTCAGGAAAGTGGGGATTGTCATGAACTGGCAGAGTAGGGAGCTTTTAGCTTCACTCAGCTGTTGGAGTGGGGCAGTGAGTTCAACACAGCTGTTCCCCCTTTTCCAGGCATGCTGGTGTTGGTTTCTGTTCCTACCCTGAAGCTTCACAGCTAGAACTAGGATTTGCTTCCCCATGCCAACTGTTTTTGTGATGTACCACCACCCTTCAGTGTCACAACATCTGTTGCATCTGTTCTTGTGTCCCACAGGCTAGTGGTGGCTTAGGGCTCCCATATGGTGGTGAATGTACCCAGCAGTACATGGATTTCTCCCAAGTGACATGCCTCGTGGTGCTGAAGTGTTTCATCAAATCCCATAGTCAGTCCTTGTGCCAAGCTGTCCCTCATTTTCCTGGGAGAGCAATGACATTGGATCCTTTTCCTACAATCCCTGTTTTTTCCCAAATTTGTATTTTATATCAGGAACAGGACAGATGACGAGGCAGGAATGATCTCCTTGCTTGCCATCATGGCAGACAGATAAGTAGAAGCTGGCTCTGCTGTGGATCAGGCAAGTAGCAGAGAGACTGCAGCAGAGATTTAGCTTGGATAACAGGGACAAAATATCTCAGTATGGTGAAGGACTGTAAGAAAGGACTTGCAGGGGGTAAAGCCTTCATAGCAGAAAGCTTTGAAAAAAGACTAGATGGATCTGTGTTGGGAGTGGTACACAGGTGGGGAGGGCTCTTCCCTACGTAGGAGAATGTGACTTAGAGTAGGCAAGCTCAGGTTTTGGGGTGCATGTCTTGGTTCTAAAGTGTCTCTCTCCTGTGTGTAAATTGGCAAGAGAGACTGAGGAAAAAGCACGGTAGGAGTCTCCATGTGGTTAACTGAGTCTTTGCACTGTATTCATCTGTCCAGGTAGAGTTATTGCTCCAATAAGCAGGGCTCCTCCACCAGCACCTAGACTCTTATCTGATTGTATTTGTCTAAGACGAGAAAGACTTCATGATAATCCTGCTGGCAATTAATTGGCTTTTGTTCAGCAAGAGTGAACACGATCTCATCTTAATCTGTTTCATTATTTCTCCTTGTATAGCACAGTCAACACAAGATTAGGTTTAATTTACAAAAAAATGCAAAGTCATTACTCATATCTGGATCAGGATTTTATCTGCTTCGTTTTGCAATGCTTCATGTGTCAATATTAACAAGAGGAGCTGCATGGTGTGTGGTGAGGTGGAAATGGCACTGCTTGACTTCAGGAACTTTTGGAAGGATTGCAAGCAGCAGAGCTCTGCTGTCATCCTTCCTCTACCTCCATCTCCTGCCCTTCCTCAGATAAGAAGCTTTGTGCTCAGGAAGCTACACTCTTCCTGCAGGGCAGTGGGCCATGATGCTCTTAACTCTCATCTCCTAGCTCCTTATGCAATAGTAACCCTGGGCATACATATGGAAAAGAGCTATGGGAAGCCAAAAGAAAATACTGGGGCGTCCATGGCAGTACCAGCTTGACCTGGGTCTCATTTGATGCCAGGTGAGAGGCTATGCCAGTTCCCTATGGTGGTCAGTGTCTGAGGACATCCTGGTCCTGGCAGTGCAGGAAGGCCAAATGGGTGGCTTCTGAAATGCTCTGCACGGCTGTGGACGTGTGCATATGTCTGTGGGTTTATCTACCCCTGTGCATTTCAACGTGCTTACCTGTGAGTGCTCCTACAACCCATCCCACTAACCAGGGTCCCCTTCTACCCTGTCCCTGCCAGGCAGCTGGCTCGCAGAGCAGTTCACAGCATGTTCCCTTTCCCCTGGTTCTTCTGAACATGGTACCTACATCTGTAACATGCTGAGTGGGAGGCATCTCACTGCTGAAGCTTGCTCCCTTCCCTGGTTAGTGCTGAGCTCCTGTTCCTGCTGCAGTTAGATATGTTCCCCCACGATCCAATCCATCAGTCCAGCGAGCACTCTTGCGACTTTATTGTGGCCTCTGCCTTTCTAGGAACACTGATTGTGCTGTGGTTAATGGGTCTGCACAGATACCAGCTCCACATGAGTTGCTCTAAGTGCCTGCAAGGGAGGTTAGCCAAGGGCATGTGTAATATAGCTGGGAGTCTTGCCTTGCTGGGGAGGGCTGTTGAACTTTGCATGCAAGGAGGGTAGCAAAGTGGCTATGTATGCCTGGGCAGTGTAGATGGCAATGCAGGCAGCCCTACTGCTCAGGGCACGATTCTTCTAATTCTTGTGGGCTGGATTAAGGTAAGATGATACTCTGCAAGGAAAGGAATGTTACTGATTTGAGTGATACTCTTTAATAAATCCATGCCCTAGGATAGTGTTGGCTGAGTTGTGCTGTTTCAATCAAATTTGAAAGGCAGGCCTTGATCTGTGTTCAAGAAAGCTTTCACTGCTCTCTGATTAGCGCATTACAGTTTAAGAGGCTGCCTGCATCCAAGGCAAGTGTGCTACCAGTGTCTGTTGCCCAAGAGGTAGCTGTACTTCCAAAATGCGTGGGGTGTCCCGGGTGGCAGGGATAAGCATTAGGGTCTGTGTAGCAGAAGCTGCTCTGCAAACCATGACAGCAGGCATTTAAACAGGACAAGAAGAGGGAAAAAACCCACAAACTTGAGCCTAAGCTGCAGCCAGAAGAAACAAGGTGCAGTGAGCAGAAATAGGCCCACAAACGCAACACTAGGAGCGGTACACTTGCAACTCTTCTGCCCATCTCTGGGCGTGGAGTCCCAAATCAGGAGCCAGCAACACCCGAGGCCGGCGTGGCTCTGCGGGCTGGCTGCCTGCAGCCCGAGTGCCCTCTGCTGTCACTGCGGCTCTGCAGCGGCCGCGGCTCCGGAGAACGCTGGCGGGGCCGGCAGCGCTGGGGGCCGGTGCGCCCTTTCGGGGGGAGAGACCGGGGCCGATACTCACGGGAGGCTTTTGACATGGCCCCCGCATGGACTGCAAACAGGGCTGCGTTCAGAGCACTGGACTTCGGATGCTGCCAGCTAGCTGGTGCCCAGAGCTGCCGGGAAGATAAAGTAAAAGCTGTTGGGCACCTCTGCTGCAATCTATCTTAGAATGAGACAAAACTCTTCCTCAAAAAAAAAAAAATGAGGGAGGCTGGCAGTCAGCCCAGGAGTGTGTTTGCCTGGCTGTATCTGGCTTTTCTGTTCCTGTGACTTCTCTTCCTCATGTGCCAATCTTGACAATGTCTATCCTGTTCTGGTTGTCTGGGTACCTTTGCTTTACGCGCAGGCTGCTGTGTAAGGAGCTCAGCTCTCTTGCGCAGCTGTCTCAGGCAGTAGTTATGCTTTCCAGATTCTGTGAGACTTCCCAGTTGAACTCACTATAGCTGTTCTCTGTAACTTCAAAGTACCTCCCCAGTAGGAAAGCATCTTTGGGCCCTTTTTTTCCTAATAGGTTAGGAGACTGAGAAGGACAGGGCAGTCACTGCCCAGTGGACTTCAGGAAGAACTAGCTGGATGGAAGGAGAAGCAGGAATCAGGTTAGCTCAGTGCCAGTGCTGCTCACCTGTGGACTTTGTTTTTTCCCCAAGATCTGTATGGTGTGGGATCGCAATGCAGGAGGCATGGGAATGGATATGACTGAACTGCAAAGGGAGGTGTGTGGCCAGGGGATGTTTCTTCACTAGCCCAGTGTTTTCTGGGTCTTCAGAGGTTTTGTCTTCCTGATGGGCTTGTGGACCCAAATGCAAGGATAAGTCACTGGCTTTCCATCCCATTTGTGACCATAGTCATCTCAGCTGTAGCTTTAGGCTGGAAGCCTCTGCTGCAGGTGTGGCTGATGCTCTGCTATCCTGGCTTTCAGGAAGCACCATTCCCAGCCTCTACAAGCTGTTTGATTTAGGGGAATCAATCTCATAAACTATCCTTCCTTTTACAACTGGCTAGAACAGCTGGGCTGCAAGCAATGGGGAATTGTCAGATAGATTTCCCCCACACACATCGCTAGTCCTGAATGCCTGGTGGGGTAGCAAACTCCTCCATCTGTCCACAAACCCCCCAGGTGGGTAATAATAGATGCTTCATATAGAAAAATTCAATTAGACTTGACAAGAGATGTATGCTAGTGCTTCCTTGCCAGGGCCCCATCTTGGTCTGTTCTGTTCCTCTGCAAGAGACTTGCTGTAGAAGCTATTATGAAAAAACAAACAAACAAAAAATCAACACCTTGTAAGTATAATGGCATTTATAGCCAGGACTGGCTGTGGTAGGCTTTGTAGAAAAGAAAATTTCAGTGGGATCTCGTACAACTGCAGCCACCACCAAGATGTAGTTGGCTACCCAGGACATCAGATGCCAGCTGCTGAGAGCAGGAAAGGGCTATGTGGAGTTCATTATCTAGGGCTTCTCTTAGTGCCTCTGAGTATTAAAGCAGCCAGGGTAAGAGGTGTGTTCATGCCAGTGTCTTGACCAAGAGTGAGTAGTTTGCATCTTAAACTTTCTCTCCAGTTGTCATCCAGCTGATTTGTTGCAATGTGGGGTGTTTTGGAGGACGTTTCTATTTTTTGTTTGGTGTAGCTCACTACTAAGGTCAGCAGTCGTCCGCCCCAGAGATGGCTGTGGTGCACTGTAGGTTTGATGTGCAAAGGAAATAGAAGCCCTTCCTACAGCTCATTGCCATGTACAGGACTGGGAGGATACCCTTTTGTGTGGGTTTGGTGCTTTTGCCAGCATAAATGTTCCAGCAACACTCAATTTTTGTGTTTTAGTGCTCAGATCTCTAAATACTTTTGAGTCTGGGTGATGAGAATATCTGTTATAAATTACTTGGGGACAGACCTCTTTCTGTCTGTACAGGACACGTCTGCATTGGTCATCAGTGTTCCCAAAAGCTACTGTGTAGTATCACGCAGCTGCTTGCTGGTGTTGGCACAACAGAAAGCGGAAGGAACTCCCTTTCAAGCTGTGTGTGTGTGTGGTGGGTTAACCCTGGCTGAACACCAGGTGCCCACCAAAGCCATTCTATCACTCCCCCCCTCAGCTGGACAGGGGAGAGAAAAATATAACAAAGGGCTCGTAGGTAGAGATGAGGATGGGGAGAGATCACTCAACCAATTACCATTATGGGCAAAACAGACTCAACTTGGGGAAAATTAACTCAATTTATTACCAATCAACCAGAGTAGGGTAGTGAGAAATAAAAGCAAATCTCAAAACACCTTCCCCTCCACCACTCCCTTCTTCCTGGGCACAACTTCACTCTCAGATTCTCTACCTCCTCCCCCCACCAGCACAGAGGGATGGGGAGTGGGGTTATAATCAGTTCATCACATGTAATTTCTGCCACTTCATCCTCCTCAGGGGCAGGACTCATCACGCTCTTTCCCTGCTCCAGCATGGGGTCCCTCCCATGGGAGACAGTCCTCCATGAACTTCTCCACTGTTGGTCCTTCCCACGGGCTACAGTTCTTAACAAACTGCTCCAGCGTGGGTCCCTTCCATGGCTTGCAGTCCTTCAGGAGCACACTGCTCCAGCGTGGGCTTCCCACGGGGTCACAAGTCCTGCCAGAAAACCTGCTCTGTGGGCTCCTCTCTCCACAGATCTGCAGGTCCTGCCAGGAGCCTGCTCCAGCATGGGCTTCCCATGGGGTCACAGCCTCCTTCGGGCACTCACCTGCTCCGGCGTGGGGTCCTCCCCAGGCTCCGGGTGGAGATCTGCTCCACCGTGGACCTCCATGGGCTGCAGGGGGACAGGACAGCCTGCCTCACCATGGTCTTCCCCATGGGCTGCAGGGGAATCTCTGCTCCGGTGCCTGGAGCACCTCCTCCTCCTCCTTCTTCACTGACTTGGTGTCTGCAGGGTTGTTTCTCTCACATGTTCTCACTCCTCTCTCCGGCTGCCATTTCTGTGCCTGCTGCAACTTTTTTCCCTTCTTAAAAATGTTATCACAGAGGCGCTACCACCATCACTGATGGGCTTGGCCTTGGCTGGTGGTGGGTCCATCTTAGAGCCGGCTGGCATTGGCTTTGTCGGACACAGGGGAAACTTCCAGCAGCTTCTCACAGAAGCCACCCCTGTAACCCCCATCCGCTACCAAAACCTTGCCACTCAAACCCAATACAGTGTGATAGAGCCCTTCAGTGGCTGGGAGCTTTAATACATCTAAACCTTTTTGTCATAGCCGCACTGACTTTCTGTAATCCTATGAAATTGTATCATCTCAATTTCCATGAAGTCTGTAACATGTGAGAACCCATTAACCTGCTGTGCTCTGTTCATCTCTCACAGATGATTTGACATCATCTTGAAATTGGACGTATGGGTATGGTGCAGATTTCAATGTGTTCAGACTTCTAGTATTTGATCAAAATTCAAAAGCCATTTGGAACAAAATATTTATAATGCGAGCAAGACTTTTTTCCAAGTACCCAGGCACTCACTTGCTCTGGGATTGTAATACTGATGTGGCTGAATGCAAGGAGTAATCCCTTCCCTGAGGTCAGCAGCAGCCTTTGCAAGAAGCTCTGTGGAGCAGAGGCAGCTATTCTCTGCAGTAAAGCTGCAAGGCATTGAGCACCTTGCAAAGCACCTCTTGGAGATGAGTGGGAAGGTCAGGACAGCTTTGCAGGATGCCCCTGACAGTCAGTGTGAAGATCAGGCCTACTGGCATGAGGAAGAGTGTGGAGGGAGGGGGAAAGCCCCTGGGCAGCTGCATTCAGTGTGACATAGCTGCTGGGGAGGCTGTGTGCATTTTGTAGTTCAGCCTAGATAAGCCTGAAGTTGGGACCATGGCCCTACCCTGTATTTACAAGGGACACAATATCTGAAGGCTTAATCCTGGGGTTTATGCTGACTGTGAGATGGTGGCTTAGGAAGGGTTCACTTTAACAACTGCATCAAGATATCCAATATTGATCCGCTTGCTATGCTGATTCTTTAGGGACAGAGGCCTCATTTCTTCTGTGGGGCAGAGAGTTGGCAGTGAGTTGAATATTAACTAGCAACTTTGTCAGCTGCATTAAAGGCTGTGGTGGATAAAGCAGCATTGTGTGACTGGGCAGGGGTAATGGAGGGGAAAGAGTTAAATTCTGAACTGGTTTTAGTCTCTCCTGGGTCAGAACCAAGCCTGAGCTTGGTAGCCCTGAGTAGGGCTACAGTTACAGATGACCTGGAGGGCATCTGTCAGGGCTGGGCTTTGTAGGAGCCTTCCTGGACCTCCTCTGTGCCTTGTGTGAATTCCCACTATGTTTTAAGTGCACCTCTGCCAGCTGCTGCTCTGCAAACCCATTGCCCATCAAGTGCTTCTGACAGGTTCAGGCTGCTGGTCAGGGAAGAGAATGTGTACCTCTTTCTGGGAGACTCATGGTATTATACAACATACAATGACTCCTGGGTTTTGGTTAAGACTGGTTGACATCGCTCCACATAACTGGACAGAAAAAACATGCTTAAGCACAGGACAAATAGCCAGCACACAAAGGAAGATCCACACACAGTTGTGTCACTTTATTACTTTTGCCTGGACTCTGGCTTGGCATGGCTGTGGTTCGGAATGCCAGTGTGCCCTAGGCATCCAGGTGCGGAAAGCCTGATGAAGCAGAGCGTGCACAAAGTGACCAGCTTGGAAGCTCACTCCTTTGGCTACAGGTAACAGTAGTACACTGCACTTGTAATGGTGCACTTTGATGCAAAGTAGCATTCAAGTATGTATGTGCTGGCAGCCCGGGAAGGGAAGACAGACAGATGGACACGAAAATGTAAGTGCCTACCTCTAGGCAACACCAGCTCTATTAAGGGGATGCTCTTCTGAGAGGACTAACTAGCAGGGCAGGCTTGGCTCAGGGAAGCTTAGGTGTCTTTGTTCAGGACGGTGGCTCACAGTCCTGAGTGATATCAAGAGGCACTAGTAGGCGTATGTATGAAGTGCTGTCTTATCAGTGAGCATATGGAGTGGAGGCAGACATGTACTTTTGTTAGTAGGCAGGAAGAACTGAGATGAAGTGGGGCTAACAGCTTTCTGTGTGAAGAACATCTCCCTGCAAAAAGTCATACTGGATGACCAGGGTCCTTTTTGCATGAAGCATGCGGAGGCCAGGAAGGAGTAGATGGAGTTTGTTTTTATTTGTTCCTGGACCGTCTCCCCAGTTTGCTTCTAACCCATTTCCTTAAGTCCTTGTCATCTCTCTTCCAGCAATTACTCTCAGTTGCCATCTGTCTGAGGGAGGCAAATGAAGCCCCAGGTTTGGACACCAGAGAGGTTTCAGTTCCCAACACTTTCCTTAATAAATGGATGCTGAGAACAGTGCAAGAGAAAAGGATCCAATCCCTATTGTTTTGCATTATCACTGAAAATTTAACTAATAGCACTTGGCAGCCAAGCTAGAGCTCCTATGTGGCAAGTAATGACATCTATTGTTTATAAGTGGGAGAAGCTAAGTTTCTCACTGCAGGTCATGGAAGCAGTTGGTGACAGATGTGACACAGCTCTGGGTTTCCCTGGTATGTTCTCAGACACAAGGCCTATGCCTTTCTTTCTTTTTTTTCCACTCTTTAACTTCCAGAAAATATGCCCCAAGTACCCTTTAAAATTAAGGGGTGCCCAAGTCTGGGAAGCAAGTAGGAGGGGTGTCTAGCTCAGGCTGGGTGCTAGGTGTTAGTGGCTTAGGAGAGAAGTAAGGTCTGCAGGATTTCTGGGTGATCTCATGTCTGACAGAGAACATCAGTGCAAGTGGCGAGGCTGTCTCATGTGATGCATTCACAAATCTATTCACACTCTTTGCATAGTCCTCTTGAGGAAAGATGGATGGTGGCCCCTGGCATCTTGCATGCACATTCATATGTAGAAAGGTTGTATGCTCTACAGCCTGGAAGCAGCACCATGCAGAAACCATCCAAAGGCCATGGGATGCCCTGAGGGAAGTCAGCTCCAGTATGCAGGCCCCAGTTCAGCATGGCTATGGCTCCACTGTCACGCTGCTGTTGGTAACACGTACGCCATACCATCCCTTCCAGAATAGTGTGTCCTGGCCACCGTGTTCGAAGCGGACAAAGCGGACCCCAGGCCCATAGTTGGAAAAGGTGTGGGAGATCTTTGGGATGAGAGACAAAAGGTTGTTGGCAAGTGTCAAACCACCATGAACCTACCCTTCTTTAGTGCAGTCTTCAACCCCACCTGCCCGAGTCATACCTACTAGGCTGGGTAACAATGAGGACACCTACAGTGGGAGTTACTAGGAGGAGCTTTGATCCCATTGTTGTTCAGAGGCCATTAAACCTCTCCCAGTTGGGCATCTCCATCTTATACCTGCAGTGGTGGCTCAGCAAGTTTCCAAGTTTTATGTAAGGTAGCCTCCCAGTATAATCCCTTTGTTCAATCACAGGGTCATGGCTCCACAGAACACATGACAGAGCCTCCTCCTCCTCCAGGAGAACTCTCCTGCTTCTCTCTGCTTGAAAATATTCCTGATTCATGCAGCTTGGGTGTCACCTGCTGAGCCCACAGCTGTAACTCACCTCAGTCCAGTTGGCATCATTGTCCTGTGGGATGGCAATAGTCTCACTTTTGTACTCAGCCAGAACATCCTCATTCTCTGAGAGCAGCTTCACACAGAGCTCATAGAGGCAGCCGGCATCACTGCGTCCTGCATACCTGCAAGGATATCCAAGCTGCTAGCCTTACCTGTGTGAACTCTGCGAAGAGCCAGAGCATGCAACTGCATCTTGCTGAATGCAGGCTCTACCAATCTTGTCAAGTTATTGGGGTCTTACTTTGAGGTGGAAATCCATAATGGCTCTTACCCCAACCCACCACCTCCCCTCATTCACAACAGGAACCTGGTCTTCAGAGGCCAAGTGCACCAACAATTTGAAGATTGTGGGAGCTACCTGTGGCACTGTAAGCCAAGACCCAGCCCTGTCCCACATTTAGGGGATCCTGGCAGCTGAGGTTTTAAGGCCCACTGCAGGTATATGACCTCCCTGCCCTTCCTTTTCTTTCTTGACTCCCTGCCTGCCTTCTGAGGCATCCTTGCTGCTTACCAGTCTTTTACCACAACTTTAGGCTGGGTTGTATCCATCAGCTCTTCCCAGTAGCCCTCAGCCCTAAGGTCAATGACCTGAGCCTTTCGACACCACCTGAAACACAAGAAGTTAACTGGTATCACAGTCTCTCCTGGGACTGAGGGGACCAAAAATGTCCCCTTTCCTGAATAAGAGAAGAAAGCAGCCTTACTCATAAGATGTAACAAAGTATTTATGGACTTCTTCACTAGGGAATTCTTTTCCAAAGTCCCCAGGGAGCTCTTCAATTTTCCAGCCATCACCTCCATTCTCTACCTCTCCCCAGTGCTGCAAGTCTTCTGCAAATGGCAGAAAAGAGACTCTGAGTCTTAGTTTCTGTGGGCCTGGGGAACCTGACCATCTCCCACTGGAACCTTTCTCTGGTTTGTGAAAGGTATGCTGTTAGATGCAGAACTAATTTTGTATGTAGACTATGGAGATGTTTGTTAAGTAGAAGTCAGGCAAAACCCTTTAGTCTGGCTGAACTTTAATGTTAAAAAACTTTAACGTTCCCCACCAAAATGGCTATGTACGTGTGGATTTATTTAAGAAAGTACGCCAGTGAAATTATTTAGGTATTCTGAACTGTGTGTCAGCACTTTCGTTGTCATAACATAGTAATAGCCTGGGGAGAGATGCCAATTGCTTTATTTCTAAATTGCTAAGTGGTATTTCTAGAAGCAGTATGGCCTTAAACATTGGGCTTTTCTGGTCTTAGCCAGAGGGAACCTGGATGTTGGAAAAGCTTGCAGGAAAAATAATCTGTAAATAAAATGGTCAAGCTGTGCTGATATTGGTTTGGTCTGTGATCTGTGAAATGTATTTGTTGCTGCTGGAGTTGTGAGGCTTGGTTACTGCTGCTTATTGCTAAGCATCTTACAGATCTGGCAAGCAAAGTTCATAGATTATCAAAATAACGACAGAAGGGGTATGTGCACAGCTCTAACATGGGCTGTAGTAAGGAGGGTACAAACAAGATTTGCCTGAGCTGCTTCAAGGAAGGAAGCCTGAAGTGCCTGGTGAGCTAAGGGCAGACTAGCTCCTGAGTGGGGAAAGGCTTGATCTTTCCTGTCATGGTTTGGCAAGAAACAATCTAGAAATGCAGATGCCACTACTATTACTGCATCGGACAGGGGTTCTGCAAAGGACACTTTTGTCTCTCCAATGTGATTTGGATCCCTGCAAGGGCTTATATAAAGTTGATGTCAGGTAGAGCCCTTTACAAAGGCTGATTATCAAAGGTCTTCATTCCCCTTAAATGATTTGACTGCATGCATTAAGTGATTTGACTTGGGCAAGAAGCAAGTACTGCAACCAGATAGCAACTAAGATTTTTTTTTTTTTTTTTTCCAAAGACTGGAGATGCCCATTTCTCAGTGACTGGTCATGTTTATGAAATCTTGGGGCTTGTTATGCTGGTCTCTCACCTTCACCACATGGGTTCTTGATGAGATTCTTCCTTTTCTTACTCAGGAAATAGAAGTTTTGCCAGTTCTCTGCATTCTCCTGTGACTCTGCTCCAGTGAGGCCTTCCTGCTGACACTTCAGGATCCAAAGCGCGGCTCCATCGACCAGGTTCTTCCACTGGCAGCAGACCAGGCGGCACGCCAGCACCAAATCCACTGCAGGTATGGAAGCTAGGATTCTGATCAGGACTGCTTCAGGGAGGGACTCCATCCTTGGGCCAGGCTAGACAGAGCTTTCTGAGAAAGAAGGGGGAAAGGAGTGGTGACGCAGTGGCCCTTCAGACATGGGGTCCCCCACCCTCGGTGATGTCAAACACTGATGCATTAGAAAAAAGGGAAAATAAGCATGTTATCTGAAAGCATGATTTTGGGGGCACAGATTGCTTCCTAACCTCAGGAAGAACCTCCTGACCCCTATTAAGTTAATACCCTGAAGCATGTGAGCAGATTAATATTTTATGTTCCAGGTGAAGCCCTTAGTTAAATCCATCCACAAAATGCAAGTAGTTGACATCTGCAGTTGTGGATAGTTCATCAGTTTCCTAGACTGGAATCAGTCCTTCCACAAATCTCTGCTGCTGCAAAAATCAGCTTCTTATTAATGACTTGCTCTGCAAAGGGAGGCATCTGGGTGTGCGTTCTGTCTTTAAGAACATCGCTAATAACAAATGCTGCAGAGCAGTACCTAAATATCAGTGGTGAGCATCTTGCCAGCCACATTTGCAGTGGTTCGTTCTATATCTGAAAGGCTTTCCCTTAAGGGGCTGGCATTTAAATCTCCTTAGTCATAAGCCTGTATAAAGTATAGGTCTGAGCATAAGTGAAAATAACTCAGTTGATATTCTCTAATATTCCTTTTTTTCTGTGGCGTTATAACACAAGCAATTAAGTCAGAAGTGTGTGCTTTAACTTCATGTGCTAATTCTGCGCTCTGACTCCCGACAGCTCTCTGCTGCCCTGAGTTGAAGGGCCAGGTGCTGCAGGAATAAGTAAAGATGAGTGTGCAGATTCAGAGCCCCATGTCATCAGTGTGGGATGCACTGTGACACTGCTTTTATCTCAGCTGGGTTCTGATGCTGAGACTGCAGCGAACTGCATAAGATGCAGGCAAACTCCTCAGGAGCAAGTCACTAAGCCTAGGAGAGCGCTAGGAACAAAGTAGGTGAAATATCCTGACATGCTACTTGATGAAATATGGCAGTGCCAAATCCAGCAAGGGAGGGAAGAAATAAGGAGTCACTACTAGAACAGCATCCTAAATTTAGATGTTCCAGATGCAGAGCTATCATGTGTCCTCTACCTGCAGTGCAGACAACAGGAGGAAACTGTCATTTTAAATTCCCTGGCTTCTATGGGGATAGCATTGGGGATTTCCCTTCTCTCCCCACCCCTTTCCAACCCTCAGCCACAGTTCTGAAGGGTAAAATGCGATTTTTTTTTTTTTTTAACTTTTTAAAAAAGAAAAAAGAGAGATCATCCTGGTTTCATCTCCTGCTAGAATTTCCCAGGCCTCACCTGCTCTCTGCCTGGTGGTGGAGCATTACCGCTCTCCTTGCTTAGCAAAGGCTTCCCACGCACTCGGGGAAGGGGTGAAGGTCCCTGGCTGACTTTCCTTTCCCGCCCCGACACACAGCACCTCAAGACCGGTCTCCCGCCGGCAGACCTCCCGGGGTAGCCTCCATCCCTTGCCGTCCTTGGGGCTCACTCCGGTTCCTTATCTGCCCCCGCCCCGACCCTCTTTCCTCCGCGCCTTCCCCTCCCGTGCCGCCCAGCAGACACCCGCAGCCTTCCGGCGCAGCGCCCAGCGGCTCGGGGTGCCCCCCTCCCGGTACCCCCGCACCCCTCCCGGCAGGGCAGGGCCGGGCCGGCCCCGCGGGGAGGTACGGAGCGCTCTCTTACCTCGGCGCGCTGCTCGGCGGACGGACCGGGGCCGGCACCGGGACCGGGGCCGGGCTCCCCTGATAAGGGGCGGCGTCCCCGCGGCCCCGCCTCCCTCGCCGGCTGCCCGCCCCGCGCTCCGCCCGCTGCGGAAGGGCCGGTGCCGCCTCACATCCGTGTCCGGAGGGCGCAGACGGGCGGAGCCCAGGTGGGGCGGGGGGCCCGGGGCCGCGGCCGGGCGGGGGGCGCCGGCGGGGGAGAGCGCTGCCCGGGGAGGGGGGGGGGGGGGCGGCCGCCGCCGGTCGGGGCCGCGGCCCCGTGGCCCGGCTCCGTCCCGCTCGGGCGCCCGGGGGGGGCGGCCCGGCATCCCGGGGCAGGCGGCTGGCGGGGTAGTTGTGTTAGTGACCGGTGAAAACTCTGCTTGTTGTTCCCGAAGCGGCGTGGCCTCGGCGCCCGGGGATTTTTCCACCGCGTCGTCCTGCAGCCCGTCACGGTCTGTGATGACAACCATTTGCGACCTCCCCGAAGACGTGCTGGTGGAGCTGCTGTCGCTGCTCCCAGCCCAGGATCTGATCCGCACCTGCAGACTGGTCTGCACGCAGTGGCGGTACGTGGTGGATCTGACCACCCTATGGAAACGCAAGTGCCAGCGCGAGGGGTTTTATATTCAGAATTTGGACAGAAGCGTCTCTGATTGGAAGATCTTCTATATGCTCTGCAGCTTGAAGAGAAACTTAATCAAAAACCCTAGTGCCGAAGGTTTGTTTCATTATTTATAGTAGAGGGCTAAAAGACTTTCCCAACAGTCAGAATGAGTCAGAGTCTCGCATTACTCAAGCGCTGCTGGTGTTGTGGGACTGTCCAGCTACCGAGGGATCTCTGCCGGGTCAGATCCACAAGTAAACGTATGCACTAAAACTGCCGCGGATAGGTAAAGTATTGGTAAATACGTATTTGTGGTTGTGACCAGAAAAAAACCTCTGGAGTCGCTAAGGCCCCAGCACTGCAGACAGTGACGGTTAATTTGCACAATATGGTAATGAAACTATCAGGTATTGAGATTAAACGTTTGGGCAGCTGGGGAATTTTTGTTGTCAAAGACTTGACTAATGTGACTACAGTAGTTCTACTACTTTACTGATTACGAGTTTCTAATGTGGTCTGGAAGTTGCTGCCTATTAGCCTAGCTGCTGACAGCCACATTAGAAGTAATGGCAACATAAAGACAGAAGTCACTTTCAGCTGTAGGAAAAACACAGTGTATCTGAGAAACTCATCCAAGTAGGTTCCTAGTATTCTTCTGTCACTGATTCTTTAACAAAAGCAGAGACGCTGTTGGAAACTGAAGTGAGGTCCTAACGCTCATCTTTGATATCTATATTTTTAGAGAACTTTCAGCACTGGAAACTTGATAATAATGAGGGAGATAAATGGAAGATTGAGGATCTGCCTGGAACTCATGGAAAAGACATGCCAGACCCCAAAGTACACAAATACTTTGTCACTTCATATGGGTAAGAACTGGATTCCAGTAATCTGGAGCTGGGAGACCTGCTTCCTCCTGTCTGCAGAGGCACTACAGTTAGAAGGATTGAGGCAGGTCACTGAACCTTTGCCCATGTGTGGGGAAAGGAAGGAGCTTAACTAACCTTTTATCCTAGTTAGTCTAAAGAGACAGGTGTACTGCTGAGAGAATTAATTGCAGCATGTGCTAAATTCCTCTGTCCCCACCAGGAATTTCCTGTAACTTTTTTATAGTCATGATAATCCACATGGATTCCCTGCTTCTCTTCTACCAAAGGTGGTGGGCAAAGGTTAAGGTTTGGCAAGCTAATCAGATGCACTCACCTGACAAGTTCAAAGCTCTGTAACTCTAAGAGTGGTAGGTGTGTTTGTCATGCTAACAGCTTGCAATAAAAGCTGTCAACAAAGGAGAATTATCTGCTTTTACATCCATTAAGCAGTAGTTTCCTCTTACCAATATATGCTATAGAAGTGCAGAGACCTCTCTTAATCCAGGTTGTAGGTAACTATTCCTTTTTTCTAGGGGTGAAGCTAATCAGTTCACTTCCTTGCCTAGTTCTGGCTATGGAAAAAGATATGCCTTAGCCATGTCAGCCTTCTGGGCCTTCGAGGTTGGGTGGGCTTTTGGTAAGAGTGAAGCTGTCGGGCAAAGCGTGGACGTCGAGAGGGAAGAGATGTGTTTTGTGAAGTTGTGAATATTTCTATTGCTGTTGCAGGCCATGCTTCAAGTCTCAACTCATTACCCTGCAGAAAGAGGGATACTGGAATCAGCTGATGGATGAGAAACGGCCTGAAATTGTAGTCAAGGACTGGTAAGCATATGCACTGAAAACCACCAGAATTTCTGGCATTGGCCTAGAGATAAGCTAGGCCTCTGAAGCTTTTCATGCTATAAAATTAGTTCTTTATCCTTTGGGAGTTGTAGCTCTTGAGTAAAGCATAAGCTAAATCTAAGTTTGTTCAATGGGCTGTAAAGAGGTGACAATCCTGTGGAGAGCAGGATAGCTGGAAGTTTTAGAACTTCTTCATAGCTGTGGGGATGACATTCCTTTTCCTCTGCAGATGAGGATCTCCTTGGAGACTGTTTTTGAACACTAAAGAAAACTGAACACTGTATACACAACCCTGCTCCTTGATTACTCCCTGCCTCTCTAGGTACGCTGCCAGATTTGACTGTGGGTGTCGCTATGAACTTACAGTGAGGCTCCTTTCTGAAGACTACATTGTCCTTGAGGAGTTCCACCCTGAGCCAGTGGTTATAGAGCAGTGGAATGATGCAGCGTGGAGAGAGGTAAGCAGCAGCCCTGTGGGCAGTAGCTTTGCATCAGTATTATTGATACTTGAATCTTGCAAGTCTTACTTGGCCAAAAGTCCCAAGTGGACCTTCTTTCTCTGCTCTTCAGCCTCCTCTACTCAATACAAAAGGTAAGTCAGTCCTTGCTGTTGACAGTGCTGAAGAAGCAGTAGTGTCATGAAAGAGGTAGGTTTGGTTTGTAGGTGCCCGGGGTTTTCTAAAGAGCGTCCCCTGAACATGTTTAACTGGTTTGATTGGCTGTAAATTCCCCATTACATTGTTGCTTACATGACAAACATACCTAAGAATCAAGCTTAATGTTATGTTTTACTTGGAGGGGATTTCAGGGCAGAAGGCTAAGTAAGAGAGGCTTTTTTCCCATCCCTCAGAAAAAGGGGTATGATGCACTTTCAATGAAAGATATCTTAAAATGAGCTTTTCCTGAGACCAAGGCTTGCATATTGTAGTGGTCTGAGCTTCTAGGTCAATGCTGGTTTATTTAGGCACATTAAGATGACCTTTATTCTTTCTCTCCAGATTTCTCACACCTTCCAGAATTACCCAGCTGGAGTTCGTTACATCTGGTTTCAGCATGGAGGCCAAGACACCCAATTCTGGGCAGGATGGTACGGGATCCGAGTGACAAACAGCAGCATCACCATTGGGCCCCTGACACTGTTATGAAGGCACAATATGAGCGTTTGCTTTTACCTCAGGACTGTAACCAGGTGGTCTCAGGTGCACTTATTTGTACTCTCCGGGCGCGTGTCCTGGCTTTGTCTTGCACAACTGATCTCAAATACAAGCAGCTAGTTCTCCTTGTTCACAGCAGAACTTCTGCAGGCCCAGCCCTTTGGAAGGACTTCTGTCTTCATCTTCCAGGCTCCTGTACCATGGATGTTACTGCAATTACTAGTGCCCTTCCACAGGAGGAAGACTAGGACAATTAAATATGACATCTGTCTCTTCTAGTTAATCTGTCCTTGTGCTACAGCCAAACACTGTCTTAAATAGAAACCCTTTCTTGGTTGTTTATGGAACTTACAAAAGATAAGGCTAAAATGTTTTATTTCAGATTATCAGTGCTGTCCTCAAGGGCTCTGCTACAGAGAGACTTGTTTTGTACGGTATTTTCCTCTTTCAGTTTAATTCTGTATAAAAACATGTATCTTTCACATCAGACCTTTCATAGCATAAGGAAACTGTCAACACTTTTTCATAAATGCCGTATCACTGGTACTTAATTCCTTACTGTTTCTGTAAGTGTATATGACCAAAATGCTACATGCCTCCCCTGTCCAAATACAGCCTGTCATTGTTTGAATAAACAGCTAGAGCAGGAGGAGATAAGAAATCCATTAAGGTGGCTACCTTACAACATAAGTGCCTTTTGATTGTGATGGGCTTTTTCCATATTACCTTTGTACTACCAAAGTACTTGGTTTGTACTGAACAGTTTAACCCTACATAAAATGTTAAAGCAGTGCACAACCTCAATCTGTAGTATTCTCGCACTTTTTCCTTGGAGGAAGCAGGGAGGTACTATGCTGGCTGTCTTATCAAATTGTCTGACCAACAAGCTCAGCTTAAATACTAAGAACCATCTCTTCTACCTCTGTATGCACAGAGCCAATACTAAGACCTTCTTCCAGCTCCTTTGGTAGGTGTAGGATTAACAATGGTTTCCCTTGTCTGCTCTCTGTTAGGAGTAGGACATTGGCAAGTGTCCTTGCTGGACAGATGAATTCCACCTTGCTAATGCTACTTATAGGTGAAAGCTCTCCCAGGGCAAGGGGAGAGATCAAGGTTGTATAGCCTCTCATAGGAATTGACAGATTCCACATATGTTCCAGAAAAGGTATGGAAAAGTGGTGGAAGCTCCACATAAAATACAAAGCTCCATACAAAATAAAAATACTTCCTCACTTAAGGGGGGAGGCTGGTTTGGACAGAACTCAGCCTAGTTCAACAGGGGTAAAACTTAATATTTATTGAAGACTACTTGGGACAGTCACAGTGGACAGACACTACATAAGGCCTCACTCACCCTTAGTACGAGTCCATCGCTCTAGCGGAGCATGTAACAGATTGCTGTATATCACTACCCATGAGCAATGGCGATGCCCTATTAAGGTGAGAACTGGATTGGTACAAAGCACTGGCTGCATACTGCAGTTGCCTATATCCTGCCCCCAGGGATTCGCTGTAACAAAACCTATACTCACTCTCACACATGAGTGTACACGGGAACAGGCTCTGGCTCCACATTCCAAGTCAGTTTTATATACAGTGGTAAGAGCACTTGAAATAAAGAGGCAGCAGCTGCTCTACATTCACCCAGAAGGCCAGCTGAAGAGACGGTTATCAAGGTATGGTTTGTGAGACACCTTATTCCACTGGAAGATCAGATGAGGTTTGAAGGCAAGGAAGATTTGAAATCAGGTGCCTTTGTGGGCTCGCTCTTCTACATATAGCTGCATCTGGAGGAGAGAAACAAGCATCAGTTCCGTTTGATATGCAGGTAGGTGAATGCAAAAAGTCTGCAACAGGCTAAATAGGAAGAGTCTGTATGTTCCCCCATAACCAGGTTTCCTATTTTATTACAAGGAGTCTTGTCCCGTTTTGATTACAGGCACAGGCATCTGCAAGACTAAGCTACTGCTCAGCAGTTATTAAAATTGTTACCCTACAGAAAACTGCAGAGCTGGCATCAGAGTAGACAAAGCTTAGAACTACATGCAGTTTTCAGCCACTGCTTGGGCCAGAAAGCTCTGCTCACCTTTAAGATATCAGATGTCATAGTTTTCAGGGGGATGAGCCGGGGATCATGCATGTGCACATCTTGTTCATCAGCAAGGATCCATGGGAAATCCTAGGGGCAGGAACACAAGGCGTTTTATTTGCAGAGAGGCTGGCAGACTCTGTAAGGTGAGTTCTCTTTCTCAGCACTAGGTCAGCATTAACTGAATGAGAGCTCTAGTGGCTGAGAGAAGAAATGGGTAACTCAAACCTTTCGTAACAGCAAAACTCAACACTTGCACACTTGGCCCTGAGACTTGGCATAATTACCTTCAGTTGCAGCATCAAACCATAATGTTAACCCACTTATTCCAAAGGTGACATCTCACCTCCTTAAAAGATACGCTTTTAACTGTCCTGGCTAGCATGTTCTGTTCATTACACCAGCATTTAATTGCAACTCCAAAATGCTCAGGGCATGGATTTCTGTCCTGCTTTGCAAGCTGAAAGGTTGGCCTACTATACTACCAGTTTCCGTTACTAAGCAATACAGAGCAGGCTTCCATTCTGAAACAATTTTATACTTCACTAGCTTTGTTTATTGATTTATTGTGCCTTGTAACACCCAAAATAACTTGGCTCGGGGCAGGGGGAGGGAGACGGGAAGTTTCCTTGTACCTAAGGCAAGGATTCTTAAAAAAAAAAAAAATTTCTTGTTTTAAAGTGATCTGCACATACTTTCCTGCAAGATAAAATGTATTTGTGCACCCAAAATCCACTAGTTAGTTCAATCTTAGTCTTCCTTGCTGTTTATAAAGTTATCAGCCATCCACACACAGTGGATGTGGAATAAGGGCTTTGTTGTTGATTAAATTCAAGTACCTATTCTGTATATCAGAATACTTTTAACTGATTGAGCAGGCATTATGCAGTAAGTATTGTTACAACCTAATTCAGGCATTGAAGCAGCTATTGTCTGCAATTGTGGCTGGTGTGTGGTGAGCGTGCTCAGTCACCTAGCTAGTGTAAACCATTTTAACAGATTCAAACCAAAGTTGTGAAGTGCATCATATGAAGTTAACATATGTGTTCAAAATATCTAGCGGCCTTAACCTTAGAGATGCCAAAACTCTGTAATTTCCAGACTTTGCTCTGCAGCTTTCTCATAATCAGGTAGTGTATTTGGTTTGTGTGGCAAGGTTTTGGTAGCAGAGGGGGGTTACAGGGGTGGCTTCTGTAAGAAGCTGCTGGAAGCTTCCCCTGTGACCGACAGAGCCAACACCAGCCGGCTCTAAGATGGACCCGCCACCAGCCAAGGCCAAGCCAATCACTGATAGTAGTAGCACCTCCGTGATAATATTTTTAAGAAGGAAAAAAAAGTTGCAGGACAGACAAACAGCAGCCGGAGAGTGAGAACATGTGAGAGAAACAACCCTGCAGACCCCCAGGTCAGTGAAGAAGGAGGAGGAGGAGGTGCTCCAGGCACTGGAGCAGAGATTCCCCTGCAGCCCATGGGGAAGACCAGGGTGAGGCAGGCTGTCCTGTCCCCCTGCAGCCCATGGAGGTCCACGGTGGAGCAGATCTCCACCCGGAGCCTGGGGAGGACCCCACGCCGGAGCAGGTGAGTGCCCGAAGGAGGCTGTGACCCCATGGGAAGCCCATGCTGGAGCAGGCTCCTGGCAGGACCTGCAGATCTGTGGAGAGAGGAGCCCACAGAGCAGGTTTTCTGGCAGGACTTGTGACCCCGTGGGAAGCCCACACTGGAGCAGTGTGCTCCTGAAGGACTGCAAGCCATGGAAGGGACCCACGCTGGAGCAGTTTGTTAAGAACTGCAGCCCGTGGGAAGGACCAACAGTGGAGAAGTTCATGGAGGACTGTCTCCCGTGGGAGGGACCCCATGCTGGAGCAGGGAAAGAGCGCGGTGAGTCCTGCCTCTGAGCAGGATGAAGTGGCAGAAATAACATGTGATGAACTGACTGTAAACCCCATTCCCTGTCCCCCTGTGCCGCTGGGGGGAGGAGGTAGAGAATCCGGGAGTGAAGTTGTGCCCAGGAAGAAGGGAGTGGTGGAGGGGAAGGTGTTTTGAGATTTGCTTTTTTCTCACTACCCTACTCTGGTTGATAGGTAATAAATCGAGTTAATTTTCCCCAAGTTGAGTCTGTTTTGCCCATAATGGTAATTGGTTGAGTGATCTCTCCCCATCCTCATCTCTACCTACGAGCCCTTTGTTATATTTTTCTCTCCCCTGTCCAGCTGAGGGGGGGAGTGATAGAATGACTTTGGTGGGCACCTGGTGTTCAGCCAGGGTCAACCTGCCACAGGTAGCCAAAGATATCACTCACCTTTATCACCTGGATCTTTTCCATGTTCCGTGTGGCAGCCTCCCGTGTGTGAACCAGAACGGTGAAGGTACAACCTGCAAGAGAAATGGTAGGCTCTGGATCAGGGGACAACTAACAAAGGATCAGACACTACCTATTGGCTGAAGGCAAGTAATGCCATGCTATGAGGCTGTATGGACCCATTTACCTGGGGGATTATTGTCAAGCACAGCATCACACACGCTGATCTTCAGGATGAAGGCACGCAGTAACTGCTCCACATGGGACAGCAGGGACTCTGAACTGTTGAGGAGACAGCAGTTGTTACTGGCATGCAGCAAAGTGCTGGGGCCTGGAGCTGCTTCCAGAACACTTCTGCAGAGGCAGGTGTTGGATGCCACGGGCAAGAAGTAATGGAAACTTTACCTAATGGAAAGAAGAGGTGGCTGGGTGATCTCAAAGACAAATCTCTCCACAGGGTGGTGCTCTTTATCCAGGATTACAACTACGACTTTCTCCACATCATTCTGCAAGAACAAAGATAGAAAAATCCCTGCCTTAGAACAAGCTGTCTTCTCCCCAACAGTGTGCATCACATACTTCTGGTAAAGTGGGAGTATGCTTATTTGTTGCGGCTCACAGCCGTAGCACTTATCCAAAGCTTGAGCACTGTCAGATTATTCTTACCGATCAGAAAAAATGCTTTTGCAAAGCCATTTCTTGCTAGATGTTAAACCGATAGCTTATTGCTAAGGCCTAGGGAGATGAAGTGCATTAAATAGTACATTTCTCTAGATACTGTTTTGGAACAAAGGAGGAAAAGTGTACAGCTGTCTCATGGCATCACTCAGGAATGTACAACAATGAGGAAGTTAAGATATGCTTAGACTGTTGGCCAAATATAGCAGCTTTGTATTTCCGTTCTCTAAAAGTGCATTAAGGTTGTCTGTAAAGAGCAGAAAATGCAAAATCTGCCTGCATCCTGAAACATTTCATATGGTCACACCTTTCTCTTACAAAATCTAGAGTTCAAAACTACCTTTGCTTGCTGGCTTACATCAAAGCTTTTAAACTATTCTGCCAGATAGGTGCTTAAACTGAAATGTAGTCAAAAGCAGAACATTAAGTTACCATGTAGGATGATATAACTGAAAATATATAGATGTATATCCTCATGTGCATGTATTTGGCATTTAGTTGCATCTATGATCAGCAGCAAGGCAGGGCCTTAACTGCAAGGAAAGGTTATGGATGTTATTTTTGTTAGGAACTTTATCAGCTAGTTTATTGTATATGGTAAAATTGTAAATAAATTTTGCAACTAAGACAGTATTTACTTTCTCTTCCTTTCTATCAAAACCACTTGCAGTATTTTTGCCAAGGTCCCCGATATGATCTTACCTTCTCGAGCAGTGGCTTTACACAGTGCAGTGTGTCCTGGATGTACTGATTCAGCTCTGGGTGGCAGGACATCTGTAGCAAATACAGTGAATAGTCAGAGCTGTGTTCTGACGTGAACCAGTACAATGCTAAATGGGAAGACTTAAACAGAAGCACAAGTGTGTTACAAGGCACTTGAGTCATGCTTCAAATAGCATTTTTCACCATTAAGTTGCCAATTCAAACCAGTAATTTTTTCATGGAAGGGTTAATTAGCTGAGGCAGATCACTGTACCCACACAGTTGTAGTATATTGGGAATATATACCCACAATAGCATATTGGGAATAGTATATTCCAACCATCTCTACTTCCTAGGAAGCATGCTTTCATGTTACCTTACTGTACATAGCTGGGGAAGCCTTCTACTACTGTTGTCCATGATCTGCTTGTTCCATGAGTACTGCTGTATCCTCAGCTACAGGGCTGTTTTCCCTTTTGACAGGAACTAAGTTCTCAAAAATGAGTTTGCACATTAAAACAAACTCTGGAAGTTATTTAGTTGTGGTGAGCGTTGACTGATCCCTGCTATTTTGCTTGTCTGTGTGGCTGTCAGCTTCCAGGAAAATCTCCTACCTGGACAGGTACATTGTATTTTTTCCTCTTCTGAAAGATCCCAATAGGGTAAACTTCTCTGACATATAAGATAAGGTGAACAGCCACTTCCAGAAATTCTGAAAGAACATCCGCAACAACTGAAAAACAAAAGTAAAGGATGCTGAAGTAGGGAGTCGGGGGGAGCATGCAGAGCAATACCATATACTCATAGGAATTTTTTTAAGGTATTTTTTCCTGCATAAATTTTACCTGCTTCCCCTTAGCTGCAAGAAGTTTAGGGATAGAGCAACCCTCCAACAACAATCCCACAAGCTCATGTGCCAACAAGAACCCTTGCAAGCATAGCAGTTTGCAGCTTAGCACAACACATTACCTTGCCCAAAGTTAAGGTCCTGCCGTGTGAGAGTGGTCATCTTTCCCAGAACCTGGAAGTAATCACAAAAAGAATGTTTATCCTCTGGCTCCTATATTATTAATACAGTCAGCTCATGGAGCCATCCACTTTCCTTGTGCTGCTGAGCTCAGACCCAACAAACTGTCCTCTGCGCTTAGTCACAAGCATATGAACACTACCATGACAAATCCACAGGGCCCACTGTGAAAGGTTTAAGCACCCTCCGTAACCAACAAGAAGTCACCAGAAATCACCAGTAGTACAAAAACCAAAGACAGTATCATTGTCGTGTTCTGGCTCACACCACAGATTGATAGATTACTCATAATTTAATTCTTGCTTTTTTTTTTTTTAATTGGGCCTTATTTAAATAAAAAAAGTGAAAATCTGTCCAGTTCACAGTTCTTCACTGTCTCCCTCCCTTTTTGATGCATTTTGCTAGGACTGGAGAATTCCTGATTTCTAACACATGAGAAAGTTTAGACAATCGCTTTTTAGTAGCACAAGGAATGCTAGTTTTTTTAAAGCCACACAAGTGTTCTCGTAACATACTAGAACATACCCCTTTTCTAACCCCTACATCTTATTGTAACAGAAGAACTACTCTGTTTTATGGGTTTATTTTCACACCACCACCACAAAACATTGCTTGTTCAGGCTAGGCTCTGCATCTTTCATTGGCTCTACACAACACAGGTACTCATCTGCTGTCCACTACCAACAGCTTCAGAGTCCCAAGGAAACCAAACCCTGCACAACTGCATAATTAAGTTAACACAGAATTTGTCACACAGAATCATGGAATATCTTAAGTTGGAAGGGACCCATAAGGATCACGGAGTCCAACTCCCTGCTCCTCACAAGACTATCTAATCCATATGACTAAGAGCATCAGCCAGACGCTCCTTGAACTCTGACAGGCTCAGTGCCATGACTGCTTCCCTGGGGAGCCTGAAATTTGTGACAATTATAAAGGGCACCACATTATTGTGCCAAATTGAATACTGTGTGCCAACAATCAAACAGCAGACACTGAGGTTCAACTTTCCAACAGCTTTCCTTATATAGTGGAGGCTGTGCCTTACATGTTTTAAGCTACAGTGTACATAATTTTCTATCACAAATTTTAATGTTTCATTATTTTATCCATACTCTTTGCATGCATGCAAACTCTAACCACTAATAGCAGCACCATTGTTCAAAACTGTGTATGTCTTTAAACATCCCCAGGAGCACCTTAGCTCCATCAGTAACACAGCTGCCTTACATAGACCTCTGATAAGCCACAGTCATTCCAATCAGTTGTTTAGCCACTGATTTTCAAGCTGCTTCAGCTGCAACAAACCATGTTTTTCAGACCTACAAAGAATTACTTCAACCTTCACAAAATAGGTAGCTACTCTCTCCTCTTTCTTTTTAAATCAGAATCTTACCATTGTATACAAAGACTTCTGGAATGTTAGTGATCTGCTACAATAAATAACATTAAGATACTTAAGCATTTCTCTAGCACCCCTGCCACAGTGACTCTCAAATTTGTACAAAAGATCTGTATCAAAGTAGCATTAAGAATCTGTGTTTTTAGAGGTTTAGGTTCGCATCCTCACCTAAACACCACCCTTTCTTAAACAGAGGCCCCAGGGAGGCAAGCGCATCCCCAGAGATCCACCCTTCAATGCAGTCATAAGGTTATGCCTAAGAATCACACATTTAATACTCCCTCAGATTAAGGTTTTGGAGTAACTGACTGGAGCAATGCTGCAGTTACTAGCCTTTCCTCTATTCATTTGATTTTGCTGTCCTGCATCTAGGAGGTCAGTTTCCAGAAAAAGTCATCCCATCTTCCCAGCATAACAGACAGCACCGAGGGAAAGCCTGCACTTCCTTCATGGTGCTTTCTGGATGCTAGCAATCCCTTACTGAAGGAATTTCAGAAGAAAAAGGAAGCGAAGGAGGCAGGGATACCATGCAGTTTGTAATCCGTCATCTCCAAGGTGCCCACGTCGATTACACGGGCTCCCGCGCTAGCCCAGAATGAGGAGCACAGGCCTCCCGCATCAGCTTGCGCTGCGCCCTGCCCGCTTCACGGCTTCGGAGGAGAGAAAGGAGAATCTCCAGATGCTCCTTCACCGTTTCACCTGCCGGTTTCTCTAACGCCCGGACAGACGGAAGGACAGACCGCGGCTTTCGGGACAGGGCTGGGTACCCCGGGGTGCCCGGCTCCCCCCGCTCCCCGGCAGACAAGCACTGCCCTTACTTCGCTCTTCCTGCCCGCATCTCTGAGCCCGTGCTGCCCGCCGTTCACCCCTGCTCCCTTCCGAAACAGGGCTCCCGACCCCGCAGAGCCCCCTCAGCGCCGCCCTCCATCCCCCCACCGCCAACCCAGGCGCCCGCCCTGGGGACCCCCAGCGACGGGCACCGCCCCCCCCAGCCGCGGAGGACCCCCCGGTGCCCCTTACCGCCTCGGCCCGCCCGGCGGAGACCCCCGGTGCCCCCGCCCGCCCCGGACCGGCCCCCGCTGACCGTCACCGCCGCACACGCGCGGCGCCCAGCGCGGGTGGCCGGGCGGCGGCGCGGGCGTGTGACGTCAGGGCGGTGGGCGGACCGAGCGCCCTCCGGCGGCGGGAGGAGCGGGCGCGGGGCCGGGGCCGGGCGGGGGGAGCCGGTCCCCGTCCCCGCCGCCCCCCGCAGCCGCCGCCACCCCGCGGGCTCCCGGCTGCCCCCCCCCACCCCCCGCTCCAGCGCCGCAGCTCCTTCCCTTGCAGCGGGGCTGGGTGCTCGGTGCAGGGAATGGGGCACCCCGGTCCCGTTTCCCACGCCGTTACCCTAACGCGGGGGAGCCCCTGCGGGGAGCGGGAGCGCCGCGCCCGCACCGCCGTGCAGGTGAGCGGGGGCCCGGTCGCCACCACACCCCACCCCACCCCACCGGGGCCGGGCCGCCCCGCCTTTGTCTCCGTCCTTTGTCTGCCCCGGGCAGGAGCCGGGCAGGGATTGCTCCTGCCACCCGCCCCGTACCCTGCGCTCCCGTGGGTACCCCTCCTCCTCCTCCTCACCGGGCACCCCCGCATCATGCGCCCCTTGCACCCCCCTACAGCACCCTCTGCACCCCCCCCGGGCCCAGCACACCCTGAGCCCCTCCGCCCCTCCCAGCCCCACCTCCCCCCGCACCATGCACCCCAGTCCCCGGGGATTCCCGGCGTCCCCAGTTCCTTTCCACATTCCCCCACTGCCTTCCCCCTGTCTCCTCCTCCTCCTCCTCCTCCTCCTCCTCTCGGGTTTGAACACCCCCCTGCCCCCCCGGCAGACCTGCCTCCCCTCCCGCTGCATGCACAGCCGCTCCCCTGCCCTGCCTGCCGGGCTCAGCCCAGACCGAGGAGCTGCGGACAGGTAGGCAGCGCTGCCCGCATCGCGCTCACCTCGCACCCAGCCCGGGGCCGGGCCGCGGGGGTGGCCGGGGGTGCATGCTCCACCGAGCTGATTTCCCTTTGCTTTCGCAGGGATGGGGAAGGAGTGGGGGGCACCTTCCTACTTTCCGTGCGCCCCGGAGGAGACAAAGGCCGGGGGCGACGGGGAACCCCCCGGTCCCGCCGCCTCTAGGCTGCCGCCGCCGGGACACCGGCGATGCGCGGTGCCTCGGGTCGCGGCGGCACGGCTCGGCTCGGTGGTGGGAACCGAGCACCGAGCTCGGACAGCGCCGGTGCGCGGTGCCTTCAGTCAGCCCTATTGTCACCGGCGCCGGGGAGCGGGCTCCAGGCTCCCCCGCCGCCGTTCTGCCTCCCGGCTCGCCCTCAACGCGACGTGCAGCGCCGTGCACCTAGCAGGGGTGTGCAGTGCGGGCTTTTGGGGTTTGCGCCCCACCACCTTACTGCAAGTCCTCGCCACTTCAGGGGCTACTGCAAGCTCTCTCCCGAGATCGCTCTCCCCTTCCCTGCAAGCAAAGTCGCCTCGGACGGAGGCATCGGCCCTCTCGCAGGCAGCTGCTGAGCACCCCGGGGGGACGTGCCGGCTCTAAGCCAGAGCTGCCGTGGAGAGTGGTCGAGGGCTGAAGGAAGCTTTTCCCACCGAGTCATTGTGTTTGCAGAGCTGTGCGCTGCCGTGCAGCGAGTCCCTGAGTACCCGTGGGTTATTCTCTGCTCTTCCTCTGTTGGTGAAAGTGAGGTCTCGTTTCTGAATTAAATCAGTTTGGCATCAGTTAATGACTTATTACAGCTAGTAATTTGTAATGTAGAATTTAAGTGACATTTATCCAATTCACACCTGAAGTCTTCCATGAACCAGAGGGTTTAATGGAAATGGTTTTGTATTCCCATCTCCTCTCCCTTGCAGAAGGAGGCATTAATCCTACACGTTTTGGTTCAAAGTGAGAATGACATGCAAGGAAAAATGTTGAAAGCACAGCCTAACTGTTCTGCCAGTTGGGACACATCCACTTCTCCCCCCAGCGAAGATTGGGCCAAATCTGCCCCCATTCTTCCCTGTCACACTGGCTGGTGCTTTCCAGCCGGGTGAGCAATGACCTTTGCTATTGATTGTGTCTCATTTGTCACTAGGCATTGTGCATTAAACTGGAGAGTCTTCTCTGCTGTGCTGACAGCAAGCGACTATATCTTGGATGCTAATCTCAGGCTCATTGCTATTTTAATCTCATTATTGGGTAAAGTAGAGTCTGTTTGATAGCAGGTCGCCTATGAAGGCTGTGTCAGCCACTCCGTGAAGCCCCAGAGGGAAGCAGAGCAGCAGGTACTGCATATTCATTCATGTGCCCCTCTTCCACTTCAATACGGTGACTTGCTGGGCTGCTCTGTCCCCGGAGGATGTTGGCGCTGCACCCTCCCTGCTCGTGCACTGACGCTGAGGGCAGTGAAGCTCTCTGTGCAGATCAGGGTAGGCACAGGAGAAAGGGGTAGCATGGCTGTGGCTGAAGGTGAGAGGCGCGTAGTGACTTAAAGGATTTGCAAGGTGTCCAGCCTTCATCAGAGCCGGAGTGCTGGAGCTGAGCATGACTTAGTGACAAGTACAAAACTGCCAGCTTACAAATCTGGGCTGCAGGAGAGAGGGTATTTCCTGGGCCATGCTTTGTGAACAAGCCACTTCTGTCCTCCGTGGCTAGGAGGGCAGAGCGCAGGCTGTCAGCCAGAGCTGGTGGGTGAGGGGAAGGGATTGCCTGGGCCAATGGGTCAGCAAAAACAGAGTCCCAGTTCCAGCCCTTCAACTAATGTTGAGTAAGTCACATTTCAAGTGGTCACTGGACGTGAGTCGCCCTAGGGAGATTCTTTGTGGAGGTACAGGGGCAGCTACAGCTACTACTCAACACCCTGCAAGCCTGAATCTCTATGTCCTGTCTCTTGTGCCACTAGTGCAATTAGTGCATTAGTGAATTTGGCCCTTTCTGCAGTGGAGTGCCATTTGGTGATGGCAGAAAGTGAGAGAAAACAACACAGGCAAAGGAAAGCAGATGTTTCAAAGGGTGGTGGCAGGATTCAAGTGGCCTAGCCTAAATATCTGCAGAGCGGAAATCTCACACCAAACACAGTCATAAGGGACAAGGACACTGTGGAGTCAGATAAATATGAAAGGCAAGGTACGGAGGAAAGTTGACAACAGATTCAGGAAACCTAAGAAAGGAGGGAAGCTCTGAAGAGGGACCCAAAAGGGCTGGAGATCTGTGAGCAGGGGACTCTGCTGCTTCGTCGTCCCAAGGATGTCTGGGCCAGCAGCAAAAAAAATTCTTTAGAAAGTGAGTGTGCAAGAAATGTTGGAGAGAAGAAAAGTGTTATTACTTTTCCCTGCAAAGGAAAAGAGAAGAGTGCATATAAGATTACCTGTCTGCTTTTGAGGACCCTAGAAAGCTGGGAGAGAGGAGCCCTTTGAAATGGGAAGTTCTCTTGGCAGATTGTTTATGAAGCTTCCCAGCATTTGCCTCCAGAAACAGAAAAACAGATGGAAAGAGACCCAGCAGGGAAGTGAAATCTCATTTATCTGCACAATGCCATCCTCCTGGCTCCAGCCAGCTCTCTGCATGTCAGCTACCGTAGAGCCTACCCCATCCATTCTGCTCCAGGCCTTCCCAAGCCCATCCATCACCCTATGGCTTCTTATTTGCAGGGACCCTGGCACACGAAGCTGGGTTTATTGTCTATCATCCCTGCCACACATGCACATACACACAACACCCATGTAGATGCACATACACTTTGTCTATTGCTGCAGCTTGGGATTGTCTGGAGTCCAGGAAATCTTTACGCATGCCTGCCAAAGTCTGAGCTTATCAGAGCCAAAGAGAAATCTGGCCCAGCATATGTACTTGGGTCTAGCTTGGTTCAGCCCTTGAGCATACAAACTGCATCATTTGTGGTCTGGAGTGATAAAGGATCTTGATATTCTCTGTTTCTTGGTTCAAGAGTTTTGTTCCTCTTGGCTGTGACATGAAGAACATATGTGAAAAGTTAAAGCTAGGACTGTCAGGTATCATGTTTTAAGTGAGATATGTGAATGAACGTAGATGATCTGATGTTTCTGCTTTGTCAAATACAAAACTGCAGCAGGGGCAGTTTCAGAGCCAAGGTGACATAACTGTATTTATAGAGGGAAAACATGCCTGACTTTCTGTGGACCTTCTCAGTCCATGGCTGCCTTGCAGGATTACAAGGAGAGAGCAGAGTAATAGCAATTGTATCAGTGGGTCCAGAGAAAGAGCCTGGCCACAGGGAAAGTTACCCAAGATGCAGCCCCCTCCCCCCCCAATTTCTCTTACAGGATTGTGACCATCCGCTACTAACCCAAAATGGATCAGAAATAGTGGCTGAGACAGTGCTGCAACTCACTCATCAGCCCTGAGCCTGCACCCTGGGTAGCTCTTAGGCCTTATCTTTGCTTTACACAATTTCTTGTTAGTAGGCAGATTTGGTACCTGAAGAGGCAGGTGGCTCATAATCCTGAGGGTCTATAAAGGAAGTGCAAGGCATTGGGTGGAGCAAGGAGGATGGAGGCCTGGTGTTGTGAAGAGCTACAGGGGCAGCTTAACTTGGCAAGTACTTCAGCTATTTCTTTTATTAATATATGAACCCTAAGAAGAGGATGAATTCTAGGCTTGCTGCAGCATGTGTGATTGTTTTAGAGCAATTTAGGAAAGGTATCTCCTTACAAGGACAGACTTCTTTCTGCCTAGCATATATCTCAGGACAGAATTTCACCCTTGGCAGAAAAGGTGCATCAGCAGTGTGAGAACATTGCTGTCACCTACATCAACGAGCCTGGGGCTAGCATGGTCTTTTGTGGACTGTGGTCCTGACAGAGGAGAGGGTGGAGTTTACTTTGGTGCTCAGACATTGAGGAACCTGAGCACTGAGGAGAACTAGGGATGCTGTTGTGTTATCTAGCTGCCTTTTGGAAGTGTAAATTTTACAGCTTCTGTAGGGTAAGAAAAACGGAGGCGGTAGGAAAAGGTTTCTGAAGTTAAAGATAGACTAGGGCATGGAAACAAGTGGTTAAGAGAAGGCTGGGACTTCTGTGCCTCTAGCACAGCAGTGTTGTATTAAGCCAAGGTACCACAACTTGCATGCGCTGTTTTGGTTTGGCAAACAGCTCGGATGTCCCCTGACAACAGTGCAGTACAGGTATTTACCTGCATTATTAATGCAAGATCCCCAGAGACACAGTAACACAGCATGTTAGCCTGCCCTCTCAGCCAGCGCGGAGATGAGGTGACCCATGTGCTCTAGCTGCGCTTTCAACCTGTGTCATGCCAACAAGACAGCTGGGTAGCTTAAATAAACGCCCCCTACACTTTGAAGCGGATCTTCTGTTTAACTGCCCTGTAGCATTTAGCTGCTTTCTAGCTCCTGCTGAAAACCAGAATCTGCAGCTAGTGTGTCTGTCAGGTTCACCATCAAAAGGGCTCATGTCTGTGTGAGTGAGATTGGAGACACCTGCCTCGCATTCTCTTTGCACTTGTTCTCTCTTGGTATTTTGCCTACAGATGAAAAGGTAAGATGCTGTTTCTAGCTCTTTGAGTTGTTCTGAGTGATGCCTTGATCCAGCTGGTTTGCTCTGGTTCTTAAAGAGAAAATCCTAAGGAAAAACAAAGACCGTGGATGCAGAGCTTGGGTTTTGCTTGGTTGCTATTTGTTCCATTGGTTTTGAAGCAGGACTTCAAGCACTTTGTTAACAAATTTAGCTGTCAGTCTGGTTTTTCCTTTGTCCCAGGTAGCTGCCAATAAAATACTATTTCATAGTGTTATGCCTTCAGCAAATGAGCTACCCAGCACCTCCTAAATCAGTCCTCAAGTAGCAGTTTGTTGTCCTTTGTGGCCAGTAGAAAGACCTGCTTTTCAGACACTGCATTAAAGAGAAGGTCCCTGTGCTGCCTACCTCTTTCCAGAAGAGGTCTGAACTGAAAATTTGCTCCCAGGCTCTGAGCAATAAGAGAGGTGAATCTTGGAAAGGCAGAATCAGCTGGTGAACGAGTGAGCAGGCTTTTCAGTTGAGAGGATGAAGACATCTCCCTCTAAGCTTTCCAAATGCTTTATGAGGCTGGGGCTGCTATGATGGCAGAGGTTCCACTAACTTGAAACACTCTGCATCTGCCTTACAGGTTGAAAGAAAAGAGGCAAGGAAGAGCCAAGGCTATTCTTAGGGTGTCTCCTTTCAGCTGCACAAAAAAGCACTGAGACTGGCCTCAAAGGATGTTACCTGCTGCCTTTCACAGGTGACAATGGCTGGTCAAGCAGCAAAGCACCTGGAGGAGGGAGTACAAGGCATTGTAATTATGCAGCAAAGTGGTTCACCTGGTGAACAGGCAGTGGGAAATCAGGTGCAACTGGGTCCTGGGGTGCAGGGAAGATGGGGAGGAAGTTGAGTGAAGAGCTGTGGCTGCAACTTTGTGACAGTATTTCTTAAACGTAAGCATAGGCCTGGTTTCCTGACAGTCAGTGTCATGGGGAACTCTGGCTTTAAGCATCCCTTCACGCTGCCCAGATTGAGAGGGACAGTCTGAGAAAGCTACCCAAAGTTAAAGGCTACACTGCAAATGCTGAAAAACCCTTTTCCCTTTTTGTGGGAAAGGACAGGGGAGAAAGACTTAATTAGAGAAATCTCCAACTCGTGCAATGTCCCAAAGCCATGTCATATAACACAAACACAGGGATGAAGGAAGACCCTAAAAAATATTACAGTGAAACAGAATGAATGAGAATAGTCTGCAGCCACTGTGCTGAGGGACTCAGTCTCAGTGGTCTTTGGACTTAAGTTACCCTCCCAGTGACAGCCTTACCTGGTGGGGTGAGGTAAAGTGACCTGTGCAGGGTCAAGGAGGGAAAGTGGGACAACCTAGAGAAAACTCAGTCTGCCTCCTTGTTCTTTAGATCAGCATCCTCTGCTTTGCTGACAGCAGAAGATTTCTTTCTCTGCTATGCTGTGAGGTATCAGCACAAAATTTCCAGTGTTTTTTCTTCCCTTGACCAGTTTCAGCCACCCTGAAGCAGTATGTGTGTGCATGTGCATGTCTCTGTCTTGAGCTGCTCAGGGCTGTTGCTGGTCCTGCGAGGCCACCATCTGCCTCCAGTTCTGTTCATCTTGATGTCTTCATTGCAAGGAAACCAGCTGTGAGGAGGGGCCAGTGCCAGCCAGGCCCAGGATGCCAACCTGGCAGCAAACAGCCCTAGCCGGACAGCTGGTGCTGTGCAGGCAGCTCAGGAGCTGTGGCCTGCAGGAGCCAGCCTCCCCAGCCCCTCAGATGGTAGGCTGTGAATGGGAGGGTAGGGGGCTAGTAAGGAATCAAAGGGAAATGTCCTACTGATTGATGGCCCTCATTTGCACATGAAACTGGGACCTCTCAGGCCTGCAGGCCCTGCACGTGTGTCTCAGCTGCTGTAACCAGGGCTGGGAGAGGAGGAGGTAACCAGGGAGGGAAAAACTCCACCTCTGGACAGCGTAACTGTTTTCATCTAAGTGTCCTAGGTCTGAATCTTGCTTGCCTTCACAGGTCGTAGAAGTTGGTTGCTTATTTTTTCTTTTCCTTTTTTTTTTTTATTGTAGGTGAGGCAGAGCACCCAGGATTATGGCAACTTCTTCCACCTTCTTCTCTCCTTTCCTTTTCCTGTGTGTGCTGGTTCTTTCTGACGTCAGTCTCGCAGTCTCCCTGGACCCTGGCACAAAGCTCAAAAATGTCCCAGAGAACAACAACCATCTTCAAAACCAAGAGATGTGGCTGCAGCAGTCCAGAAGTGGGCATCACCACAAGCATGGCTTGGCCAAGAAGGAGAGGGTCCATGCCATGCCTTCTAGAGGGCAGCCAGCTGGGGAAGAGACCGTCAGAATGGGTAGCGGAGCTCCAGCTGTGGAAGAGCTGGTGGCAGAGGGGCAGCCAGCAGCTCTGAAACAGAATAAAGATGTGTTCCTGGGTTTTGAGTTCCCATATCCTGAAAGGGAGAACCAGTCCCCTGGGTCTGAGAGAGGAAAGAAGCAGAACCGAGAGCATCGGCGACACAGCCGCAGGGACAGGCTGAAGCACCACAGAGGTATTTGAGCTCCAAGGGAACCTGAGGCTGTTGGGTCACTAGAAATGAGTGTCACTTGTATGAGGGCAAGATGATGCAGCTGTGGTTGAGCCACATGGGTGTGTGGAGGGTGTGGGATATGTGCCTGCTCTGGGGAGAAATCTGCCAAACAAAAGAGGCACAAGAAAAAAGGGGAAATCCAGAACCAGAGATTTTTACTGCTGGCTGAAAGTTTGTGAAAATGACCTGGTTTGCCTTATAGGGGGACCTCTGAAAATTCCTACGACTTGAGGGGTTGTTTTGGGGTGGGCTGCTTTGGTTTTTTTGCTTCTTTAGCAAATGGTTCCATTTATGAACAAACATGTCCAAGCCATGCTCAATCTCTCCACTGACTTTGAAATATGACCAGAACTAATACAATTAGACCAGAAATAATACAAAACTCCTACTTCACTCGAAGATCAGTTTCTTCTCATCAGAACTTGTATTCTTCTATGTCTATGCTGAACTAAAAAACCCATAAATTTTGCATATGTGAAATTGCACTAATTACTTTAACATGTTGCTTGTTTTTGACTGGGACTGCTTTCCTTTGCAGGTCAAGTTGTGGGTGTGTGTCTCTGTGGTATGATATGCTCAGTGTGGTAATCTTTAGTCCTATTAAAGTCAGGCAGTTTGTGTCAATCTACATTATTTGACAAGCTGGGTGTCAGTATCCCTGAGTTCCAGCTATTACTCCTCCCTGCATCAGTAAGAAGAGCTCTGTTGTTTTCTCAGGGGACTGATTAAATAACTCATGTTAAGCAATATAGAAGAGTATGCAACAAAGCTGGTTTGAAGCAATATTTGGAGACTACAAAACAGGCCTTGTTTCTTTGGTTTAACTTAAGGTTGTATTTAAATTAATACTTAGGAAAAGCAGGGATGAGGCTGTGAAGATTTTTTTATTTCAAGTTAGGTAGGTCCTGACTTGAGCTAAACTGAAATAACCCACTACTAAAATCAAATAAGAATGTGTTCACAGGTATTTGCAGCAGCTTAATCCATTGGTTTAAAAATGGTTAAACAGGTACATTTTGTACTCTTGAGACTAGAAGACAAAATCCTTCTAAGCAAGAAAGACATATCTTTAAGAAGGTGTGATTATGTATGACTTAAATGTGTAAAAACTGAAATGCATATACTCTCTACCTGATCTATCATTTTAATTTAATAGTACATGACTCTCTTTTACACTGTTCTAAACAGCAGCTCAGAGTGGTAGAACACTGGCCAGTGGCTGGATTAAATCTGAATTCCTTTGACTCAAATCTATGGCACACAAAGAGAAAAGAGAAGAGAAAGCTAATGCTACCATACCTGTTGCCCTTTGCAGGGAAGACTCCTGATGCTGGGCCAAGCTCCCTGTACAAGAAACCTGAAAGCTTTGAAGAACAGTTTCAAAACCTCCAGGCAGAGGAAGCTACAAGTCTGACTCCCACTATGCTTCTCATCACTGCATTGGAACTAGCTGTTTCCACAGAAGAGCCTCCTGTTCTTCCAGCCACATCACCACGGTCACAGGTAAGGAGGCAGCTGGTAATTGCAGTGTACCTTTGATGCAGACAGAAATCTCGGCTAGATAAGGTCCAGTTTCCTCCCCCCGCCCCCCCCCCAGTTAGATGTAAGTGCTTGCTTAACACCAAAGCCCTGCCTCAAAAGCAGCTCTCTGTCTTGGAGACATCTAAATGCCTATTCTTCATAAACACTTCCTTTAGTTGCTTCTCTTCCCTGCCCTACCTCTCCCTTAGCTAGCCATCTTTATTCAGCTTCGAGGACCAGAGAGGGAGTAGGAGCACTTGGCTAGAGAGGCAGCATGTCCTAATGCTCCTTGCTTGCCTCTTGTCCTCGCACAGAAGCAGTGGAAACTTCCCTCTTGACTTCAGGTGCAGCAAGGGAAAGCTGTTCCCTTTTGAAAATGAGATGCCAAGAATCCCCAGTGGACAAGACAGGGGTGGGGGATCATAAAGTCTTTTTAAGGTCTAAAAGCACCGGGGAAAAATTGCAAAGACTTCAGTGTTACTACAGAAGCATAATGTGTTGTCTCTTTGGTTTCTTGTGGTTTGCAGGCCCGCCTCAGGCAAGATGGGGATGTGATGCCCACCCTAGATATGGCACTTTTTGACTGGACAGATTATGAGGATCTCAAACCAGAAATGTGGCCATCTGCTAAAAAGAAAGGTGCTAAACCTCCAATGTCCTCTTTGCCAAAAGTCATTCCGTAAGGCATGTCCCAAAAGTCATTCTGTAAGGCTTGTCACATGGTCAGTGTTCACAGATGTGCCGAACGATGAGAGATCATAGTGGTGGGGAAAGAGAGAAAAAGCATAATGCTGATTGTGTTTTGTGCTCAGTTTCAAAATGTTTCTCATTCTGGACACATAATTTGAGGGCAGAGAAAAAATGATAGATGGAGGGTTGAGAAATAGGGAGGAGATTAGACTATGAAGGTTTAGATTTCAAACTCTTGAAGACTGAGGCTGTTTTTACACTGGAACAATATAGTCTCCAAAATAAAACCACTAGCATGAAATTTTCTATTAGCATCTGTTTTTTTCCGCAGAAAAACGCCGCAGTAAGAGTCCCAACAGTGGAAATGAAACCATGATGGCTGAAGGAGAGCCATGTGATCACCACCTTGACTGCCTCCCAGGTCAGGATCAGCTTGGTGGAATCACTTCTCCAAGCATGAGATTGTTTGAAATCCAGCCCAGGTTCTAACACAAGTATCCTGATTTCTGATGCTGATAGAAAGTGATATGCAGAGGGAAGGGCAGAAGCTCTCTAGGCGTGTTATGAGAACAGATGATGTCTGTACCATGGAGCTGTCATGGGTGTCAGTAGCCCTGCAAGGGAAGGCAATAAATGAGCTGTGCTGACCCCTGTTCCTGTGTTGCAGGCTCTTGCTGTGACTTGCGTGAACACCTCTGCAAACCACACAATCGAGGCCTTAACAACAAATGTTATGATGACTGTATGTGCACTGAAGGTGAGTTCAGCTCTTTGCTTTCCTCCTTCCAGCTGGCTTCGTAGTTGGCTGCATTGACTTGGAATAGTGGTTTGTATGTGAAAATAGGAGCCAAGCTCTGCTGCTCTTAGCCTTTCCCTGCCACTGGCTTGCAATGTGACCATTGAGTCATCTAGGACATCTTGCTTTCCTTCTTAAAAACAAAAATCCTGATATCTACAAACCTAACAGAAGAAGCCACGATATACTGATACTTCAGTGGTGCTTTCAAGTACCACAGGTTGTAAAAACAGACTACTACCTTTGTTTTACATGACCTTATGCCTAATATGGCTTTCCTGAGTTAATTTCAACTGAACTTGTGGCAATTTAGTAGGTGCGGTCTGGACACAGACTTTTGTTTCTTAAAACTCTTTCTGAAGAATCCATAGCAGCCCTTAATAGACAGTTGTGTTATGAAGATGTTGAAAGGCACTCTTCTAGTCTCAACATGTTCAAGATCAGCTCCAGGCACTGGGTCTTGTCTCCCAGAACAAAACTCTGGTTGCCAAGTTTTGTGACCTGTGTTAGGTACCTAGTGACTTTGACGGGGTCATTCACCTACATTTTACCCAGTTAAACAGACTGCTTTCCTCGAGTTGCAATGTTAAATGATAGTCTTCACCTTGGGTATGTTGTGTAACACTTGAAGGTCCTCATCAGAGAGAATGCTCTGATAGATTAGCCTACAAAAGTGTTTCTGCAAGCCTAACGAGGGCTGCCCCCAGCCCTGCTTTTTACTTAAGCTAGTTATAAGTTGATGCCAAATGTGTATCCTCTGTAGCATTAAAAAGATCCCCAGAGATGTAGGGTCCAGATAAGATAGACAAGAAGCTTAGATAAGGGCAGAGCTCTGATCTTGTGTGCTCTCCTTCTAGGAGGCTAGACTGCCTTGGGGGGATTGGTAATGAGGGGCAGAAACCCAACTTCAAGGTAGCCAGTCTCAACATAGCCCAGGGACATGCACTCCAAAAGGCTGCTCAGTGACCTGTGACATCGGCCCGGTCTCTGTACAAGTACTCAAGGACAGTTTATGGGCTGTCTCATTATAAAAGCTGTAAATCCTCAGCCTCCCCCACTCTCGGGTTGCTGGCACTGTTGCTATCTGCTGCCTGCTCTGGAAGTAAAAAGAGTTGCAGTTTCTAGGATGATCAAATCAGCTCCTACCAACCCCAATGACCAGATCCTGGGCCACTGAAGATCAGGGCTTTTGTGATTTTTGTACCCTGTCTGGCCCAACTAGCTATGCATTCTGGTGTAACAAGGTCAGAAAACAGGCACCAAAAGAGAAATCTATCCGTGCCAGAAACTGATGAGTTACCTTGACCAGAAGCTCCTATTGCCTTCCGCTGCCATGGGAGAATATGTACTCATGTTTTTTACAAATAAAATGCCTTTTTCCCCCCTTAGTATTCACCAACGCTATATCAAATAGCTTCCTTCAGACCCTGCACTTCAAGCATCCAAAATGGAGAAACTGACGGAGATCAGCAGTAAGCTTTGGATCAGACCTCCCAGTAATAACATTTCAAAGTCTCTTCCCTCCTCTCCTGAAGCTTCAGGGAAATAAATAGCAAGGGGAGCTCCCTAGCCATTGCTGCTGCACATTAAGTCTACAGTAATTTCCCAATGGAGAGATCACTTAGACAGTAATGGGAAGTAATAGGGGGAAACCAAGCAGGGCTTCCATAAAATCACCAGAAATAATCAGGATAATTCATCGGTATTTCAAGAAGCCAGTGAAACCTTCTGCCTGAGCCAATGAATCCCAAACCAGAACAGTGAGCCAAACAGCATAGCAGGGCCCAGAAAGCAATATGCCCTGCCTATGTGAGGCATTTCTCTGCCACCTCATTTGACACTGCCCAGGCTTCCCAGCTCTGGGACTGTCCCCACTGCAGCAGGGTCTGTCGTGAACTGAGGCCAAGAGCTAATTGTTTGATGTTACTGCTGTAGTGAGCCCTGGTCTCTCCTGCTCACTTATGTGTGTCTTTTCCATAGGGCTACGCTGTTATGCCAAATTCCACCGGAACCGAAGAGTGACCCGGAGAAAAGGGCGTTGTGTGGAGCCCGAATCAGCCAACGGAGAGCAGGGATCATTCATCAACATTTAGGAGGGTGGGACTCCTGCCTGGATGGTCAGGTGCTGGGGTCAAACTGTTTATACCTAGCAATAGGAATTAGAGGAAAAAGTCAAGAAAATGACTGAAGCTGCAGGCTCTGAACATGCCAGGTTCATATAAGACTGAAGCTCATGTTAATTATAGAGGCCTCAGCCTTTTGCATACCAGGACTGCATTCCCCCTCCCTTCCCGCACCACATTGCTGCCATTGAGCTGGGTCCTCTCCCAGTTAGTAAGAGATGATCATGACTAACATTCTGATGGTCCTCCAGGAAAAGGCTCTGCAGTTTCATATAATCCTCTCAACAGAGGCAATATATGAAAGATCCTTCAGGACAAAGGGGTTATGAGCTTAAACTTTATGCCTTAACTATTGCTTGTGAAGAAAGCTAGATCCTTCTTAAGGATCAGAGGTTCGTAGAGGATAGGAAGCTTGTAGCCTCGAGGTAGAATCAAAGATGGAAATGGATCAGCAGGAAGCTGGCTGCCTAGGTGAGAGGGGACCCTCTGACAGAGCTCTTGCTCTCTCCCTTGTTCACTGCTACAGACAGATATTCCCTAGCTGTTATACACTACCACTTCCTACCTGTCTTCTTTGGGACCATCCAGTCTCACTCCTTCCTTCCTTTCTTGCTTCCAGAGAACCACCCGTTTTCCGCAAGGATGCGGCAAGACATCCCAGCCTGCAGCTCTCACTCATTTAGTTATCCTGCCAAGTCTGTTATTTTTAATGATTATTTTTAGGAGCTTTCTGGGGAAGTGATAGTTTTCCTAGTGAGCCAAAAATAAGGTTTTTGGTAACAGGAGATAGGGACAGGCTGTTCCATTGTAGTAAATCCTGTGACATGTTGCATGTGTGTTTCCATGATATGTAAATAAAGACATGATAGATATCCTTTGTGCAACTCTTCTGCTTCTTTGACTGCACCTAAGGATGTGGCAGGAGCCAGAAAGGCCTATAAGGGAGCTGGCCAGCAGGTAGCACTGATGATTTCAGGTAATCACACAGACCAATTATGCCACTTGGTAGAAAAATTTCTCTACCCAAATTGGGGATCCAAGTTTCCCCATATCCTCACTCAAATTGCAGCTAACAGTCAGTTTCTGCCTGGTGTAACCATCCAGATGTTTAAAATTTCTTTATATTACTACTTAGTTACTGACTTCAGGGATATATTGGAGCAACACAGGCTACCTGCGTTGAACAGGAGTAGTGTTAGTTGGTAAAGATGTTCTTTTCTACTGCTAACACCCCAATGCCCTGGCTTCTGGTGGGAGACAGCTCTGAAGCCTTTTACATTCAAGAACCTGGAGATGTATGGCACTTTTTGTAGGAATACAAATATTAATCATGGTGCTGTGCTCAGAATCCTCTTTATACTGCTTCCCTAAACTCCCTGTGTTCCATTTAGGTAGGCGATTCTCCATTTTGCACTCCTGTTTCTGTTGTAGTGTCACTCTGCATTGTGTATTCGCTCAAATGCTGCTAACATACTCTAATGTGATGAGTGCCCAGTCATGACTACAGAGATATGCTATGAATACAACATTAGTTCTGACCCTCATACACCTGCGCTGCTAGGAGGTACACTGAAGGAGGAATTTGTAAAGGAGCATTTAGGCAAAAACCTACCTCTTGGTTGGATGTAGCTATTTAGATTTCTGCTTACAGCACTACAGTCTTAGCCCAAAATGCAGGAGTAAAGAAAGGTGGTTTGGCTCCAGCTCTATGCCACAGCAGCAAGGATGCAATTTGTTAACCCAGAGAGAGAAATGCAGCCCCTCCCTCAGCCCAGATGCAGAATAGTGGGTGGTGCTGCCAGTGCTATTGTCAGTGGAAGCATAAAGGGAAAAAGGCCTTAATTGATCACAGTCAATTGCAGAGCTCTCAAACCCTGGTCTGTGTGACACCGATGAGAACCACATGCACAGCCATTATGAAAGCCAGGTTTTGATACCACACTGCTTTGCAATATAGGAGCCGAGATATGGTTGGAACAGTGCAATTGAAAGAAAGCAGGAAATTTTGCAGGGGTCTTTATCCTTGGTGATGCAGGTATTCGTTGCCCCATACACTATATACGGAATCCTTGTAGGATCCTGGGCAGTGTTTTGAGCAAGGCTGTGTTGCAAGTCATGTGAAATACAAGCAAGTTTAAACAGCAAGTCTGAATTTTAAGCCAGAGCTTTTAGACTCCAAAAGGAGACTTGTTTCTTCAGCTCTTGCTTTTTCAGCTTTTGGTCTGTTATTTACTCTGAATATAAAGAACAGATTATTCTTAATTGGTGGGATTAGTTAAATGTGTAAGGTCAGTGAAAATTGAGTTAACTATTATAAATCAAATCACAGGATGACTGGATTAATTGATCACATTGGAGTTTCAGAAAGAGAGCCCAAGACGGAGACTCATTCTTTCTGAATCACGCTGTAACGTTGCAGAGGTGAAGAAGAAAGGATGAGCCGTGGCACATGCACATGCTGCACAGCCACAGCAGTGTGAAAAGAACCAGACAACCTGATTTATATATCAGCCAGATCAACTACTGACTTTGCAATTGCAGTGCAAAGGAAAGCTGTTGAGCAAATAACATGCCAAGGTGTGGAATGCAAGACCAGCCTGTGATATAAAACCCCAGGGCAACATTTGTACAACAAGTCCAACCCACTTCTGAGTGTAGCAAAGCTTTTTAGTGCCGCTCTGTGCTGCCTCACGGGCATGACAGCAGCTGCGGAGCGATAGTATCTCTGGGTTACATTTAGCAGCTTTCCCCTTCCTTCCCAGTATCTCCCAATCGCAGTGCAGTCGGTGACAGTTCTGCCTTTGGGGGCATTAGGTCCGAACAAGGGAGAGGGAGACAAATGTCAAGCAAGTCTTGATTTTTATGTTCTTCTCAAATAATTGTTTGAGAAACTCAAATTAAGAATTCACACAAGCTCAGCTTCTCTACTGCCCCCAGAGAGCTTAAGCTAGAGCTCTTGCAAGATTTTCTATTGTCTTGAAAGGACTTTGGATCAGGCCCAAACCAGCCATAGCAGGGCTCTGTGGAATAATTTTTAAAGTTAATTGCAGGGCATGAATGCAAGAAAGGTGAGTGACACAGTCCCACCCCAACTCCTGCTCTACAGCTACTGCTGTTAGCAGCCTCACAATGAGTCCAAAGGGTATGCATCATTTTAAACCACTTCTCCAAGGGTGAGAATCATTAGACATGGAAAAGAGAGGACAGCGTGCTGATTTGACATAATCATCTCAGCAGCTGCCTGCTCTGCAAATGCTGTTGAATCTCGGGGATGTTGCTGGCAGTTACCAAAACGATGACTGCAAGAAAGACAAGAAGTGGAAGCACAAATTAAAACACTTGGGAATCATTCTGTCTCAGGTCTGTAATAGTCTGCATTCATTTTAGCTTGGGGGTGTTTTATTGAAATCCTCTCCCCCCCCCCCCCCCGGAGTAATTACCCTGTTGTCAATCCACAGTGTGTGAAAGTGCTTCAATTTCAAACCCATGCCATACCAAATTGTTCAAGTCCATGCCAGTCACTCTCTGCTACATAAAGCCTGGAAAAAGCATTGCTTTCCTATTTTTTTATCAGAAAAAATGAGGGCTGTTGTTTTCTTGGAATGTTCTGAGTGATCATATGTACCCCATAAAGCCATTTCTGGTATGTCAGTTCATTTTCTAGTGTGCCAGTGAATCTTGAAGAGTAGTCCCTCAATTATATCTCAAAGCTCTAGTTAGATTTTAGAAAACCAGAGGAGCAGCTCTTCTTGCTGAGATTAGAAAGGACTTTCAAGTGTGCTTGCCAAGGTACCACATTAGTGTAACCCTCTGCACTCACCAAATCATCTTGCCATAGATTGTTTTGTAGTGAAGTTGCAGGAGGAGGCTCCCCACCAGCATTACAAAATGCTGTGAGTTTCCCCTCCAATCCAAATAATGTTTCTGCTTGCTGATTTCCCATTGGGATTTAAAAAGGAGTTTGTAGAGCCAGGACGACTTCTATATGCCCTTCCTCACTGCTTATTCAGAAAGGCTCTATTGATAATATATGCTTTTGTGCTTACATATGCCTATGTGATGCCTTCGTTGCTCTCAGCTCCACGGCCAGGGGCACAACTCAAAGACACCAGTGTTACCTTCAGACTAGACCTCAAGTGAGGGACGAGAAGGGCAGAACTATGAGGGGTGAGCTTGTCTCCATCCTCACAAGCTAGATAAGGACAGCAGGAGCAATTGTATTAGCTCCACTACTTGCCCACGGAATCACTATCACCTTACCCACCAAGGGTACACTGTCCTGAAAATGCAAAGGAAAGCATTTCTGCCTTATTAGCCTAACTTTTATGCTGGCAGGAAGGGAGCCAGCTGTGTATTCAGTTTTTACTCAGTCTGCACAAGACATACCACCAATATATTTGACATAAATCAGCTAATTGTTGGATATTAGCTGCAGTGAGCTGAACTCACCTGGACCAGTCTTCTAGTCAGGAAAATCTCCATATCCTGTTTCTAGTCTCCTGGGTCATCTGCTTCTCCCTGCAGGTCTTCTTGAACTTGCTGCTTATCTTTCTCACTATGTTTATGTTGCTTTGAGTTATAAAGCCTAGGGAAGGGAACAGAGACAGCAGGTTACACAGAGAGGCAATTTACAAGGTACAAGCAAAGCAAAGCGGAGATAAAAAACAAACAACCCCCCAGATCAGATAGGTGTGAGAGACGTGCAAATGCATAATGTCTATCATAGCTCTCACTGTTTTCATATCCATGAGATCATTAAGACATTTCTAAGTCCCCTGAGTCCATGACATGCAAGCCCAGGATATGATAAGCAGGGCTGAATTAATTGCACGATACATTGATGAACAAAATGAAGTAAAGCGCTTTTATTGTACAAGGGGAAACGAATGCTTTGCATTAAACGGCAGTCACATCAATCCAAATTATGGCTCATGCTGCATAAATGATAATGAGACTCTGTCTCAGACTGAGTGAGAATGCTGAAAGGAGCAAAGACGCCCACATACTGCTGCATCCAAACAGTGCTTATACTTAAACTGGGACAGTGGAATTTGTCTTTATAACAAACAGTTCTCCTTTGTTAGATACCTATCCTGGCAGAAGGACATCCCTATTGCACTTTGCACCCAAACACTGAGCCAGCAATATGGCTATTCAAAGTCTATCTTTCCCCCACCCCAGCTGTCATATGTTCTTTTTGTTATTTAGGGTAAAATCTAGTCCTTGACATTACTAGGACCACTAGCATTGACCCTATTTGATGCCACTACTTCTGTGAATAGAGGCAGGGCTTCCCTGCAAGATGCAGAAATGGAAATGAAGTCACAGCTGATGTGTCATGTGGCAATACATGAGTTATATTTCAATCTTTCATCTGGTAAGGTGGCACATTCAGAGATTCCTGGGGGGACGGATGGACTTTTGCAGCCTTTTTTTTTTTTTACTGCTGTTCTGAACTATGCAGCCAGTCAATTTTGTTCTGCTGCTTCCTGTGGTTAGCATTTTCTAGGTTGTCTCATTTTGGCATTTAATACTTTGCCTTGGGAGATCTTCAAGTGTGCTGCATATTAGCAGTCAATAGCACTCAGGGTGCCATGAAGGGCAGGCTAGATAGGGCCATATTTGTGGGCTGTTGGAGAATGTCTGAGTGTAGGTTCAGCACTGCACAATTCTCATGCATAACCTTGCACTGCGCTGCTTGAACTGGAAATAAGATTGAAGGATGACTCATACATTTCCACATTCAGGTCCTGCAATGAACTTCTGACTCCTTGCTCACTCCTTAGAGGCCTCATTTTTTCTGTTAGAATAAATGATGACGAGAAAGCAACTGACCCAGTAAAACATTGTAGACTTACCCTGCAGACAGGTAAAGCATACATTGGGCAAGGAAGAGAGGGTTTGAGAGGGGTCATCCTGACTTCTTGATTCTGTTAGTTCATTTGCCATACTTGGGGAGAAGACTGCTATTATGAACTGGACAGGAAATGGTAAGCTACAGCTGTACTGTGTGGGGTTGGGTTGATCACTTATCATCTTCCCTAGCTCTAAAATGGGACAAGCTTTCTGTCAGAATGAGAGATGACAAACTGGTGATTCATACCAGGCTTTTAGGCAAAGAGTTCGGTCATCTAGCTTTGGGGAAAAATCTAGGGCCAAAGGAAGCAACTAAGTATCTGCCAGACATTCTAGCTACATGGCTAGAGATTCCAGTGCTCAAATCCAAAGACTGACCTGAACTTGGCTTGCTTATTGTGTGACACAGCTGAGCACAGCGAGCACCCTGGAATTGCTTTTTTATTGGTGTTTATCAAGAGTCTCTTCACCACTCCTCACCTTTTTGTCACAGTACTGCTGTGTGCACAAAAGCTTTCTCCTCCTCCAGAAAGCTGCTAACTTCCATACACACGTTAGCCTTCCTGGACACTGACTACCGTCCAAGTATAATGTCAAACCTTCCCTCAGCTGCATTACGCCTGTAAGCAGCAGGAAGAACCATTTGGCTGGGTGTTTGGAGCCAACGAACTCATCCAGACACACTTCTAACCTGGTGGTGGCCTTCCGTTTTGGGAGCAGGTGCTGTGCAATACACGTCAGGTAGCGAGAGTGCCCAGACTATTTCCTCGCCCGGCATACGGCCGTCTGACGAGAAATCACCGCTTGCCGCCCAGCCCACAAAGGCACGCTCCAGAACCACCGTGCATCAACCGATGTGGCGGAGGGCACGGTTCGGGGCGGGGGCCTCCACCTCCCTCCTGACCCGACGACGCGCCGCCGGCGCCCGAGGACCCTCCGCCGCGGAGGGGCTGGGACCGGCCGGGCGCGGAGAGACGTCCCCGCGGGGCGGTGTCCCGGCTCCTCCCGCCCCGCCGCCCTCCCCTGGGCGGCCCGGGGCCAGCCCGTGGCGGCGGCGGGGCCCGGCCCGGCCCAACCCCACGTGAGGCGGCCCCGCCGCCGGGAGTCACGGGGCGGGCCGCTGCCATGGAGCTGCCTGCCGTCAACCTCAAGGTAGGGGCCGCGGGGCCGAGCCGCTCCCGGGCTTCCCCGGCGGGGAGGGGCCTCTCCGGCTTGCCCCGTGACTCGGGCTTCGCAGGGCTCGGAGAGAGCGGGTTGCCAGCGGCCGAGGTGCGGCCGGGAGGAGCGGGAGGGCTGCGAGGGGCTTTCCGCCGGGGCGGCGGCCTTCCTCCTCGGCTGCGGCTTCGGGGGAGGCAGAGGCCTGGGGCGGCGGGGTGGCGTCCCGGGGAGCCGGCGCTTGGCCCGGCCTGCCCTCTCCTCTCGCATTGCTGGCCGGCTTTGCGCCGGGTCAGGAGGTGTGGAGGCCTCCGAGGAGGAAGGACTGGTGTTTCCAAACCTTTTATCATCACATGGGCGCACGTTGCAAAAGCTCTTGGTCGTTAAGACCGGCAGGCAGTGACTCCGAGGTTCTCTCTTACTTCAGGGCGGTTGCTAAAGTGGCCGAGGACTGGGTTGGGACAATAGCTGGTTATTAACGTGTGTCCGTGGAGGTTTCCAGCTCAGCTGACCGGAGCTAATCCGGGATAAACACTACACAAGATCCTGAGGAGGCAAAGTTTTTGCTTGTCGGGCTTAGAAAGATGATCCCAGTTATTTGGGGGCTATCATCTAGTAGATAATTGAAATTGCTTCTCTCTTGGGGGCAATCTGAAAATTTTGGTGAGTGTCTGGTAACCAGAGAAATGGGAAATAAGGGACTTTTCACAGTTATGTTACACTTTTTACTTTGGGAAGAAGCACATCCTTGCGGAAAAGCTGGAGGATACTAAAATCAATTTTTTGCTGGTAGTGTTTGATGCTGAAGCCTTCCCTGATAGACAGGTGAAATTTTCCTCTAATTTTTTTTTTGTCTTTCATATTTTCAGAGCCCTGAGATTTCTAGGTGTGTGTGCCTTTTTCCAGCTTCACTACTTTGCGTATCTTGTTTGGTACGGCAAGTTTCAGGTGCTTTCTTTGGTTAAAACTTTTGCCTGGAGAATGAAAACAGCACTGATCACATCAGGTTTTTTTCTGCTATTGATTCATAAAGCTGTGACCAGTGGCCTTGGAGCAGGCAGCCTACAGGTTGGGTGGGAGGATAGTATTAATCTCAGCTACTGTTATGAATTCAGCTTTGTACAGGAAGGTTTTCATGTGGCTGTGCTAAATAAAAGCTTGGTGTTCATGTAATGTTTCCCCCTTTTACTAGTTTACCAAGAAAAGCAACTTCCCTTGTTAGAGGCAAGTAAGCAAATGGATTTTTCAAGGCCTGGCATGTGGATTATATTACATTCTGGAAACTAGCTCATACTTGGCGCTGACAAGTTTGCACTATTGTGCGATTCCCAGGGCACTAGGAAGATTAACAGATCTTGCCTTCTGCTTTGTTTTTTAACTTGGTTTGATTTTTTTTCCCCATGCTAAAACAACAGTGAAAAATAAGGACATTTAATTAAAAAGTTTGTCAACATGAAATACATCTTCTACCATGGGAGGTGGAGATAGGGGAGCTGAAAAAAACAGACTTCTTGAATGAATGAATCACCATGACAACATAACTAAAATGTTGCCTTTCTTCTTTAATTTCAGACAAACGTTCCCAAATCTCTCACTAGATAAGAGTGAAGCTTGACCTGGGCAAACAGTTTTCAGCATTAAGAAATTCCTTGTTGTCAAGTCTGCCAATACTGCTCTGGGGCTGAAGAGCTGGGGAATAGGGAGTTAATAATTGTACAGGCATCTTCGTGCTGTTCCTGAGTTAGGGCCTGCTTCCTTGAAACATACCACAAAGGTGGGAAAGATTCTTATTCAGAAAGGCACTGTAAATAACATGCACTACTGCTATTCATTGGCATGATCTGCTTACGGTTTCTGTGAGATTAAAAAGATGAGCCTCGTGATAGAAGTAGCTCCAAGAAAACTGCATGACTGATCTGTGTTTGTGCCAGAACATAGCAATGTCTTAGCCCTGAGGTCTCTCTTTAAGCCACTTGCAGAGCTATAAAATTAATGTAGCAGGCTTTGCCCTAGAGTGAATGAGGAACACGCTCATGAAACAGCATCTACTGGCTCAGGTCTAATAGTAATGCTCAGCAAAGCATGTGGGAAGCAGCATAGTCATATTTTTGCAGTGAATGCTTGATACCCAGGATTATTGCAATACGCAGAACCTTGAAATACAAAGTTTGAGTTTGATCAAGCCTGGACAATGCCCTACAATCCATGTGCCTGGAAACATATGTTTGGTGCTTGAGCTTTTTTAAATGCTAGGTCACAGGATCATAGAATAAGTTAGATTAAGAGAGACCTCTGTGTGTTTTCTAGTCCAACCTCCTGCTCAAAGCAAAGCTAACTTCAAAGTCAGATCAAATAGCTCAACACAAAATTCAGCTGACTTAAAAATCTCAAAGGACAAAGCCACAACAACCCTGTTAGATAGCCTGTTCCACTGCCTAACCACTCTCATTATTATCACTCTGTTATAATAATGAGGAGCATCCTCACAGGCAGCCTGCTCACAGGTGGCCACTCAGGTCTATATTTTGGTTAGTATATCCTCAGGTGAATTATCTCCCTCAGAGTAGATGAGCTCACTCTCAAAAAAATCCCCAAAGTAAAATAAAAAAAAAGTTAGATACTACAAGAAAATAATTGTAATTTGGAACCATGTAATTTTTAACTTAGTAAAAATTCAACCTTGTGCGAGGTTCTGTGCTGAAGCATATTTAAAGGAGTGAGTTCCTGTTCCAAAGAGTTTCCCAGACAGACCTAGGCTCTTTTTATGCTTGGCTACTAGTTCCATCACATTCTGGGATTTGCAGAGGAGCTAGGAACTCCCCTTAGCTCTCCCCAGTTTCCAATGGGATGCTCTTAATCACATGGTCATCCTTCTGCCCAGAAGGGATGGGGACAAAGGTCCCACCTTTCTTATTTTCTGCTCTCACCACTAGTTCAAGTCTTAGGAGTTATTTTCTCAAAAGAAGAAATGTATGCCTTTCTTAGGTACAGACTTAAGTCCTTGAAGAGATGGAAAAAATTTAAATTCTTCTGCTGTCTCATCAGGAGACTGCCTGCAAATTATCTAATCTCACACAGTGGCTGTAGCTTTAAAGAATGTTTTTCATTAACACTACATTTTCTATGTTAAAGCATACCAAGACCACCAGCTAATTCCACAGTGCCCTGAAGAACTGTCAAGTAAATTGGACTAATAACCTGGAAGGGAATGCCTTGTTTAAATTTCAGCGGTCCCTTATACTATCAGCCCTAGTTTACCTGATTTTATGCTGATGGCTAAGTGTGCTTCATAATTTAATAACTGCAGTATTGATCTAGACAGCATAAAAAAAAAAAAGCCACCCTGCCTAATTATGTTAACTGGTGAGCCTTGAGGGGTCTTGTGAGTGTGTAATATGCAATTAAATACTACCTAATTAAGAATTTCCCTGATGTTGTGATAGTCTCTTGAGTAAATGCTATTTGCATGTCTCCATTCTTATCTAAGAACATCTTGTATTTTACTGATTAGCAGTTTCTGCCTGGTCTCCGTGGTACAATTTGGGAGAAGGAGAAGAGGGGGGTGGTGATGAAGCATTTTGTAGGCTTTCATGAACAATTAAAAAAAATCGTTAATAAAAATCTGTTTAAGCAGGGTTTGAGGTCTAGGCTACTCGAGGTGAATGCTTGGAAGATGTGCTAGGGTACTGCAGTGAAGCAAGAGCTCTGTCTTACCATGGTAAGACATCTATATTGTTGTATCTTGACACAGCAGTGTGAGCCACAGCAGATGTGTCACTCCTGTTGATTTCCTGGCTGTGCTTCACTCATGTCACAGCTTCATTGGTTATTAACTCTCTTCTCAAGCAACTGGTTTTGTATTAAGTTAGAGCATGGATAGACATTTTAAGTCAATGAATGTAGCAGGATGTCAGTAGATCTTAATTTATTTTCTTTAGTGTCTTAATGCTCCTGTTTGCATACAGCTTTCCTGTGTCCACTGAGTAATTTAGCCTTTTGCTACTTACTTATTTCCCAATTTTATTTTTTTTTTTAGGGGGCGGGGAGTGTGCTTCAGAGGGGTTTTGTTGGTGTTGGGTGGGGTTTTTTTTATACCAAGGTCAGTATAAATGCCAATTGGAGCCTTTCTTACAGCTAGAAAAAGTGCAAGAGTGCCTGTTCCCATGGATCCTCTGATATGTCTGGGCTTCAGCCTGTTTTTTTATGAGGCTGCTAATAGAGACAGTCTTCCATATTCTTGTTTTCACAAATCTTTAGAGAGTGAATACGAGTGATCTCCCTTTGTTGATATTGGCCAGCAGGCTCAAAAGCAAGTGAGCGCATGGATATAGGTATAGAAAAAGACTGAAGTGGTATATTCTTGTTCCCATTTGCTGTCTTAATAAACATGTAGAGTATGTCTCCTTGGTTACAGAATGTCAAGTGCTGGTGAAGAGAATCCTTGTGTCACTTGTTACAGTAAGATGCTTTTTTGTTGGATTTGTCCCCTTGAGCATGAGTATCAGGATCATTAAGGACATTTGCAAAGTACAGAATCTGTGACAGCATTATCTTATTGCTACTTAGGGCGCTGCTGACATTTGGGCCCCTAGTGGCTTCACTGGGAGTGAAAAGAGCTGTGTACTATGGCAGGATCAGGTTCTCAGATTCCTAGAAGATGCCTTCAGGTCTATTAATATTGCAGTGAGGTTGAACCACTGCTCTGAACAGAGTGGAAGAAAGTAAAAGAAGGATTTACTGGGGACTGGAGCGAAATTGCTGGGCGCTGCAGGCATGACTATCCATGGACTTCTTGGTGATGGGATGCCAGATTGGTTATGTATAAACTGTGCTAGCATAGTGTGAATCAGATTGCGCGGCTTTCTGTACAAACTATTCTGGAGTTCCAAAATCAATAACCCATTTAGAAAAGACTAAGTGGGCCCTGAATCAACTGTTGACAGAGATGACAACAATAATGAATGACTACAGTGTAGCACCACAGGAAATACTCAGCAACAGAAGCAGAGAAAAATGGTTTTCTGTCTTCACTGTCTCAGTTGCTATGCCAGCTTTCTGCACTGGTTCATGGGTCCAGGGCACTCTTCCACCTGTTCCTTGGAAACAAGATGGTGTCATTTCACGTTGATCCTACCAGAGTTCTCCCAACTTGCTGACCAGTCTTCCTCTCTGTTTTTTTTCATAGGCCATCATTCTGGTACACTGGCTTCTCACAGTGTGGTGAGTGATTGGTAACTGGCCTGGCCTGGGTGAGAAGGGGGTATTCCTTCAAACTAGGAATGGGACATTTTCACAGAATCAGCACTCCCTGTTTGTGTCTGTCTGTGTGCAAGAAGATCCTAAATCTAAGAGTGTGGTGTTTGTATGGGAACAGGGGTGAATGCAAAAAATGTGTTGCAGGCTTATTGTGAATGTGGGCTGGGTTTTTTGTCTTGTTTGGCAGGGGATGCATGAATCACATGTTTCCAGCCTCCTATGCCTGGGGAAATTTCAGTGTCCTTGCAGTGGGGATCTGGGCCATTGCGCAGCGAGATTCCCTTGATGCCATCATGATGGTGAGTGTGAGGGTGTATGCCTCCACCAGGCTGCTCAGGTAGAGGGTGGAGGGCAGAGACAGCTTCTTTGAGACAGTGATGATTTTCAGCTGTTCCCAGTACAGTGGTGAACAAGTCAAATTCCTTGTTTGAGTTGTTTTGGTTTTATTTAAGAGAGTGTATAAATCTACAAGCACTGTAAACCATGATGAGAAGCATTCCTATCACTTATTTTGCTTCTCAGAGGTGAGGCACACTTGATTCTTACTTTTTTTACCTGCTGTTGTGACTTGTAATGCCAGAGGAAGACTCAAAGTGTTTAATATGCTTGAGTTGGAGGGGCTTTATAAAACCCTTCTCTGAACATTAAAGAGATTAGCAAGCAAAAATAAACAGTCCTGTAGCATATAATGAGAAGGTGTCTGACAGATGTGAAGCAAATGCACGAAATAGAAGATCATTCCTTTAGGAATCTCTGTCTACCTGGGGCAGTGTCAAGGGTTAGCAATGTGTGATACTGGGGTGAAGGCATGATTACTTGAACACAAATCTCACAGGAAACAGACGCTGTAACTGACTGTTACTCCTAGCGGTTAATGCCCTATTCGGTTCATGTCCCACTCTTTCTTTGTTTCCAGTTCCTGACTGGCCTGCTGCTCACAGTCCTCACAGACATCATTCACGTCTCTGTCTTCTACCCTCCAAACAACTATCTCACTGATGTGAAGCGTTTCAGTATAGGCATGGCCATCTTCAGCCTCCTCCTCAAACCCATGTCCTGCTATTTGGTGTATCGAATGTATCGGGAGCGTGGAGGAGAGTACACCTTTAACATAGGTAGGCTGCTTCTGTGTCAGTGTGGGCCACCTCCTCTGGTGTTAGGAAGACCACTTTGCACTTTGGACCCTTCAGCCTGAGCTCTGTGCAGCTGGATTCTAACCCCCTTTCCAGGGAGGGGGTGGTGCTCGCTCTCTCTTGCTTACGTCTGTTCTCCCATTTTGTGGTTCTGGTGTGTCTTAGGCCTTAAATTTACATTCTTCTCTTCCCTTGCAGACCTGGAGTCCTCATCTGACAGCCATTTTGCTCACAATGGTATTGATACCACTGCTGTCTCTCTTACTCAATGTAACTGAGAGGCTTTTCCTCTCTTCCTTCTCTTGCATTTATGTGTGCTTGTTGGAAGCCTTTGGGTGTCCTTCTCTCTTTGCCAACCCTTTCTTTTCCTTCTGGGGGAAAACAGAGGCAGCATCCCCTCTAGCTGGATTATGCATGAGAGGGAAAGAAGCTGGATTTCTAACTCCATTCTTTCTCTGGGCCTTACATGTCCTAGCTACCTTGATGGCTCTGGACCTCCATTTCCTCACCTGGAAGATGGGACTGATGTTTACCTCATGGGATTTTGCCTGGAGGCAGTCATTTTTCTCCTAGCTGTACTTGCTAATGATAACATGGCAGCCTTACCAGAGACAAGGTGCTGTGGCTGGATGTTCTGGGTCTTAGCTTTGCCAAGCACACCTGGTGCTAGTTCATGCCAAGGCATCTACCAGGGATTGTTTGCTGTGTGGTAGTTCACCCTGGCAAAACCAGCAGCCTGGCACAGTTGGTTTTTTTGCCTTCCTAAGAAGGCTGTGCAGGACAAAAAATAGTATAACTGCATTACAGTGTTTGAAAGCTGTCACTTGTGCTGCTTTGGTGCTAGCAAAGAAGATAACGCTTCCTGTGAGAAGAGGTGGATACCTGCAGAGGAGGAGAGTCCATGGAAAGAAACCATGGCTTGGAGCGCTATGTGCTATTTGCATCTCTCTGCTAGTGGAATGTGGATGGCTTCTCCATCAGCTACTTGTGCAAATGCCAGACAGATCTGTCTTAACTGGGTCAGAAGGCCTGTGAGTCAACTGCAGTGATTTGCTGTGGGCCATGTTTGTGCCAGTTTTTATTAGTGGCTCACTAGTACTTGTAACTGGGATTTGACATTTGTATCCCATGGGAAGTGTAGGTATCATTGAGGAGTTCATCCCTGACTTGGAATTTGGGAGCACTCCTTTTCAACCACACTGTCCCAACACAGACATGATACTGAGAGTCTCCTCTCAGGAACAGGTTGGAATTCAGACACTTTGTAGTTTCATATCCTCTCTTGAACTGTCTTTCTCAAAAAATTTTCAGTACAAACCATGTGCTGTTGTTTTGTGTTGAATGTGGTTGACAAATTTCCTCTCTCATTTTCCTCCTGTCTGGCATTTTCCTTTTGAACCTGACAGTGTTGCATTTTTCCTGGTCTTCTCTGTCTCATTTTCTTTCTACACAAATTCCCTTTTTGTTCCTTGCTGCTTAGAACAAGCCTCTCATATGGTTTGGTGCCCACCTTTGATTCAGATTTCTTTCTAGCCGTGGCAGATGCCTGGCCTATAGGTAAAGAGCTGTCCATGCACATTTTCTGTCTCTCCTTTCCCTGCTCATCCCCTGGACAGTAACATGATTTTGTACCAGTCTTGTACCCCAAGCAAATTGTTCATAGTGCAATTGGGAGCATTGCTGGATTCAAATTTAGTGCCATGGTGTGGCATGCTTGAGGCATAGCTGCCTTGTTGGGAAGAGTGGTTCATGCATGAACCATGCTCTTAAATCTATGCTGTCAGCTAGCCATGGTTCCTGCTGCTTCTGTTTGTCTGTTTATTTTTCCACTAGATCTCATAAACTTGATCTTGCTGAAATATGCTGTTACAGGAGCCTGTTATGCTGCTATGTAGCATTGCGGGTCTTGTTTTCCACACAGCCATGTGGCTACTAAGAGAGCAATTCTCAGGGAACAAAGAGGCACGTTCAAATGCATCTCAGTTATTTTGCCTTTGTTGGAAGGATGAGTTTTCTTACCTCCTGCCTGTGTAGTGAGGATTGCAGAACACGGGTGCTGGGGAGGTGGTAGAGCAGCTAATGTGGCGTGCTTCTGAGCTGTTGGTTTCTTCTAGGGGATTCAGTTCTTGTGCTTTTGTTTTTTTCCCAAGCTTGTTCTCTTCCATTTCCATTCAGGTGTCACCTGTGCAGGCCGGGATCGCAGCACCTATGAGACAATTGATCAGCAGGATGCCCCTCCACAGTGGCCTGACTCAAGCAAGACAGCCCAGCAGCCATACTGAGGCCCTCTCTGCAACAGAGAACGGAAGCTTCCCTTGCCCAGTCTAGCCTTCCACTCTTCTCACGTCTGTTCTGATGGAGCAAGACCTGCTACTGAGCAAACAGGAGAGGATCTGATTTCACTTTTTGTTTTGCCTCCCTGAAGGTTAGGCAGATGGGTTCCTGCAGTAAGTCCAGAAGATCTTGGAGATGTCATGTTAAGCACTGTGACTCTTTGTAATCCCAGTATGCTCTTTTCCTCCCTCCCCCTAAATCCCTCCTCTGTATGTGTGAGTTGGATGCAGCTTCTGCAGTCTTCCAAGTCTTGTATTGTGCATTCTCTCTATTGTAAGTAAGGAAACCACTCAAAATATTCCTGAACAAGCTATCTTTAAAAGGCTTATGGACTGCCCTTCAATACAGTTTAGCCTGCTTTTATGCAGATACATCTCCAGGAAACATCTGGGAGTTCCTGAGGGCTGGTTTTGATGGTGTTATTTAACTAAGATTTATGACCGTAACTCCCTATGCTAGCTGTGGTGGTTTGCACAAAGCTGGGGTTGGTATAAAATGTTCTTACTGGGCCAGGGAGCTGCTTGTGCTCCCAGTATTTAGTCTTGGGTTTTATTCACTGATGCTTTTATGCAAAATGTCCTTCATAAATAAGTCCTTCCCAAAAAATGGCTGTTGAATGTAGGTTATAGATATTCTGCGCCTTGAAATGTTCTTTTGCCTTCAGCTGCCTCTTTTAACAGAACTTGAAATGTTACATTTTTCTAAGAAAACTATAAAATGAACACAGTTTTTCTGTGTTAGAAAAAGTTACGCTGGTCACCTGTGTCTCATTTGAAAATGTAGGTATTCCTGAGGGTTTGGGACTGTAGACAGGCAGTCTGGGAGAGTCATTATGGGGGAAGGTCTACAGGGCTTCAATAGCTTTTAGTCTAAGCTCTACTCCGACAAGTAGAGGGTACTGCTTATAAATGTGTGGGTGGGAAGGTGGGCTACTAAAATGAGGATTGGGGAAAGTAAAAGATGGGTTTATTTACACTGCAGTGGTGAGCTCTGTGGGGTGTGATAAACTATAAACTCTAATCTTATGCACAATAAATCTGCCCTGCTGTGGCTTTCAGGTAAAATTCTAAAAAAAAAAAAAAAAAAAAGAAGACAAGTTCAACAGGATTCTTTATCAGAAGAAAAAGAGTATGTCAGCTTTGGCAGAATGAAAATACCAGTGGTAGGACGATATGTGTTTTTCTGAGGCAGGTTCATTTTCAGTTTACATCTGTTATTCTACAGTTGCATTTCTCTTGACAAGACCTGCTGCTGTCTTGACTCTTCAGTGACCAAGAACCCTGTTAACTTTGCTCTAACCTCTAGAATCATGCCATTTGTGTGTTTAAAACCAAGCAATTTTCTCTCAAGTTTGATCGCTTTAAACATAAGCAGATGTTTCCTCCACTATGCTGCACAGACACTATAGTGACCTGCTGCTCTACCTGGACCATCGTCATTTATTTATGCCTGGACCAAGCACATGGTAAATGCCATAAAAGTGTGATGGTCTGGTTTACTCTCCTGAGATGAATGTTGTGCATTCATTTTGCAGGCTGCCATGCAACAGAGCATAGGAATAGGAATCAATCTACTCTTGTGATCAGATGGGGAAGAAAGAAGAATAGGTAGGCAGAAATTTCTGGGGCTTATGGAGTTGCAGAGCAGGCCTGTATGTTCAGTTAATGTTTTTTTCAGCTCTTCAGAACTGTGCAGTGACAGCATAGATCCCTGAATAATGCATTTAAATGCTCAGGTTTTTTTCTTCCCTAGACCTGTGAAGCACAGACTGAAAACAACTGTTTTAAATGCTATGCTTTTGTGTATTTGCACAAACAAAGAGTTACATCTAGTGAGGCCTTGCCAGCCATTCTCCATTGAGAAAGACACCACAAAATCTATTGATACTCATCTAGTTGACCTGCTGTGCGCTTTTCTGTGGAGAATTCAGCGCATCTAGGGGCTCAGGGGAGCAGAGCAAGGCAGGAGTAATGCTAGGCTTACTGTGCCTGGTAGAAATACCTATTTTGGGCAGTAAATCAGAGAGGCGAGGACAAAAATGAGGCCCCTCTCCTGGCTTCTGAGGAGGAGGAGGGCATTTGTTTCGGCAGTGCTAACAATAAGCACCAACGCGCTCTTGGATCAGTACCTGGTTTAGTAGGGCGTGTGGGGATTCATCAAGCCTGTTGCGCTGGATGGAGCACAGCCTGGCTTCACCGCGGGGGCTCCTTGTAGCTCGTCAGTGGGGTCTCCTCACCCAGACGTGCAGCAGGTGCGATACTCTGCTCAGGTTTTTTTTTTTTTGCTTTGTGGTTGTTTGTTTTTTTTAAATCCTTGGGTCCTGATGTGCCTGGGTTGTGGTTTTTTGGGTTTTTTTTTTTTTTGGTGATGAGCTGGCAGCTCTCTAGGATTAACCACAACCCGCCGGGTGCAGGTGCCTCCCTCAGCAGCATCTTCTCTCAGGTGGCCTGAGGGGGCAGGCGGGGCCTGCCCTCGTGGCTAATGGCCGGCCTCAATCGATGGATGGGGCAGCCTCGCACCCTGGCAGGGCCACCAGCCCGGCCTGGGCTTGTCCACGCTCTCTTGGGGGTGGCCGCAGGCCCTGGTGATGCCGCCCAGCGCTGCTGACAGGAGCCAGGACGTGGTGGTGGGTTCGGGGTGCCCGATGGGCGAGGAGGAGGAGGAGAATGTGCCCCCTCTCCTGAGGCGTTTCCCCGAGGGAGGTGAGCGGTGCCTCTTGCGGGTCCGCCTCATCTGGGCCGCCTTCAGGACGCAGCTTTAATTAGCCGTGGGCGAGAGCGGCTTTCCCGTGGCCATCTGCAGCCCCGGTGACAGGCGGCGTTGCTAATCGCGGGGGATAAGCTGCTTACGGTGACCCAGCTGGAGCGCGCTCGCTGCCCGGTTTTGGGCAGTAAGGGGGGTGAAGCTGCAGGTTTGCCCCTGCGCTCGGAGGCGCAGGAACAAAGAGGTGTGTGTCCCGTCCCTGAGGTTCTGGCGAGGCGCAGCGAGCGGCATGTCCGGCAGCGGCTATCAGAGTGAGTAAGTGCCTACAAGGAGAGGTGTGTCCGTACCCGTGGAGAGCGCTGGGAGCCATCAGGGATGCTGTGTGGGAGCCTGGGGCGTGCACCCCGGCTGTGCCAGCTGAGAGCAGGCCTGAAACGGCTTCCCCGGGCTGGGGCCGTGGGTGATGGCCCTCCCGCTCCCACCACCGCATTCCCCAGACACCGGCTGGTTCTTGGATGGCAGCACACGAAGGGTGCTGCTGCCCGGCTGTTCCTCAGGTGCCGGAGCAGTAATTGCCCTCTCTCTGATGAAGGGAAGACCACCTGTGTGTGCCCATTGATCTTGAAGTGGTCACAAGAGGCTCATGCAATGGCAGCGGTGGTTCAGTTTGTAAGACTGAGCAGTGGGGGAAAAGCTTTGTTTCTAAGGCACATGAAGAGTGATCTTGGACCAATCACCGGTCACAACATGGAATGGATCAGCCTTGGTCTGCAGGGATGGGAAGATAAGCATTGTCTGTGCAGTGCTTATGTGTTTATAATGGGTCTGTCATTGTTATCATAATGCGAAAATGGCATTCGTTTCTAAGAGCTTGATCTACTTTTCATGAACTGTGCTATTTACTTCCTTTTGCTTGTAACAACAGAAGTATGTTGATCAGCTTAATTTTGTTTGCTAAATTGGATTTGTTTCAGGTTTTAATGCGTTAGTGTGTTGCTGTGAAGTGTATATAGTAAGCATGCATTAAATGTTTTAGTTGGAAACATAAAAGCTAATATGAAATCCATTTGTCATGGATTTTGCAGTTCACAAAATCTGCGGCTTGCCTTGAGTATCTCTCTTGGCTTAGAAGAAGTTTTTAAAAAGCACTTCATAAAATCTTGTTGCCTTTTGAGTAAGACTAACTACTGCTTAAAAGTGGTTACGCTAAAGTCCTGAATGGCAATTTTGGGAAGGTAGGCAAACAAGGTTTTTAAAGGACTTTATCTCTTCCTGATCTCAGTGAGACTGAAATCAGGAATGAGTGAGGTGAAGAATACCACCTAAAATAATCACGGCAATGTCTTGAGAACCTGGTACCTGGTAGAAAGAACTGAAATGGACAGCTAAAAAAATCACATGAGTTATCAAGAAAATAGATTATGTCTAGGATCTTGAGCATAAAGTAGTCCAGTACCAGGTTCCAGGTGTTCACGGAGCAAAACAGCACTGATAAACATGATGGTTTCATGTCCTTTACACAATTCAGATACTTTATAATGCCCTTTTGTGATCCGTTGCTAGTTGGCTGGATATTCCTGGGATGCAAGGAGTGCTTTTATGGAACACCAGTCTGCTGCATTTTGTAGTTATACTTCATGCAGTGATAGGCACCCTAAAGAAGGCAGCTGTGTTTTTTCTCTTCACTCTGTAGTTGCCAACTTCTACTCATCTGGCAAAAATTATGGGCTCTTTCCGTTCATGGTACACTTGGTGATGTATGAAAGGCAGTAACGGCAGTTCCCAAGGATAATTGCAACTCTGCATGAATATCTCCTGTTGCTTTGGTAATTGAGTTTACTCCCCAGTTTGTGGTGATTACTGAAAGAGTTTGTTTTCCTGTGAGAAGGACAAGCAGGCTGTTTGCAAACAGGGATGACTGAGGCTCAGATGCTTTCTTAGAAGAGAATGAGATAAATGTAGTTTGGAAACAGAGTGCAATTTGACAGGAGGCTTTCTGATATTCGATTATGTTTGAAAAAGACAATGGGCATTGATTTCATAGGCCGTGCTGTCTCTTTCTTTTCAGATTGACTAGGGTTTTTTTAAGATAATATAGGTGTGTGTGTCTTTTCACAATACCATTTTCATTTTTTTAAAAGGGGGGTGGAAAAGAATTGTGGTTAGAATGACAGTGATTGACAACTTGCTTTTAAAATTTGAAGGAATGAAAGCACAGTCCCCTCAAATTGCACTTACCTGTTAGCAGCAACTGTGCTCAGTATGAGTGTTATATGTATAGCCATCTGACTTAGTGGCTAGACTGCAGATTAGGTCTCCCATCTGTGCTGTAACTCTTCCAGGTTAGGGGACAATGTTGATTCTCTGGATGTGTAAACATGGTTTCATCCTTTAGTGTGGACAAGAAGAAATTGGCCTGCATAGCCTTGAACCTTTGCAGGGCTGTAGCATGATACATGAACAAATTTTCACTTGTTAAGCAGTTGAACAGTACCTTAAGTTGAGACACTACCTTTCTTATCAGCCCTGGAGAAAATACAAGTGAGGAGGAGATCTGAGATGGATTTCCAATCAATGAAGGGGGGGTAAGCATTGTACTCCAGCTGGAACCATGTTGCTCTGACTTCTGTCAAAACATTTTCTTTTCGGCCTGTTCTTGTTTGTTGTCATGTAGATCTGGAAAAGCGGCTACAGACTACCATGTCTTGGCAGCAGGATAATTCAGCCTTGCTAGCAATAAGTTCTTTTTGAGGCTACAGGTGCATGCATAATGCTGGAAGTCTTTGTTTTCCAGGTTTTCTGTTGAGAACTGAGTCTGTCCCCTTCGATCATTCCTGCTCTGCCAGACATGATTGTCTGCTGAGAAACAGGAAGAGAGTAGTGTCCGTAATACTTTCAGGACAGAGGCTGGTGGACTGGAGACAAGAAATTTGTAAGGAAAGTACCCAAAGCCTTTGGCAAACTAGGCAAGATGTGATGAGAAATATGCATGCTCCTTTGTTTATATTTCTTCTTATTTTTCTTCAGAGCAAAGAAACATTCAGAAGAACGTGAATGTTGATCTGTATTTGGGCACTAGAAGTCGAGTAGACATTTCTCATCACTGGCTTGAGGCTGCGGCATTCAGTGTTACTCCCAGCCAGACAGCAGAACAAGGCCGGCTGTGTACCACACCTCTGTCAGCTGGGAAGAGAGATCCCAGTCGGAGACAGACTAATCTCTCCTGCCCTTCTCAGCCATTCCAGGACAACACCAGTCAGTTCTCCAGTTCTTGCTTCCTGCAGCAAAATAATCTCTGCTCTAGGCTGCAGCAGCACAGCTCGAAGTGTGTGGCTCATAGGATTCCCCATTTTGCTTTGTCAGTGCTCCCTGCTGTGAATCTCCCTCAGAGATATTCACACCTTGAGGCTTATAATTTAGAAGGGAGAAGGAGTGAGAGTATTGACTTTTCTCAACAACACCATCAGAAAGCAAAGGCAGCTGGTAGCTGCTCCATACATGCTGCTCGCCATCGCTATTTAGAAAGTAGGAAGAAGAATAGTGACTATCCGGTGGAAAAACAACAGCATCAGCCTCCTGTTGCTTCTTGTATGGATCCTGTGAACGCTTCACTGGTCAATGCATGTTTGTCCTCTTGTACTGTAGATTCCCCTCTTAGGCATGAATTAGTGGTGTGTCCCTCTTCAAGGAGCTCAAGCGAAAGTGTGAACACTTGCCAGAGTTCAGCCCTGACCTTGGGGGATCTCGATTCATCTAGTTTGGAGTCCCTTCAGTCTCTTTTGCAATCCTCACAGATTTCTGCTAGTTTGTACTGTTCAATCCAGAGGCTTAAGCAAGAAACTGCTTTGATGGGGATATGGGGCTCCCTCCCTCTGGAGCCCAAGTCTTCTGCAGTCAGTGGCACTTTGTGCTTTGCTGCTGCTGATTCAGCTTCTAGTATCCTGAGCACAGGAGAACAGCTAGCTGGAGTAAAGACAAGTGCTGCTCAGGCAAGATTGAAATGGGAGGTCCCATTTGCTAAAGACTGGAGCCTTAGTGCGGTGACAAGGGACTTCAGTCGTGTAGAACCTCTCTCTGTCTTTCACAGATATGGATGCAGTGACTTGAACACATGGAGAACCAAAATTTCAGGTGACATCCAGCCAGAAACTCTCGCTTCTGGGGTGGGCTCTGGCGGGCTAGTGAATACAGAAGCAGATTCCTCCTACAATTGCTCCCCTTATTTCAGATGCCAGTCCCAAGCAAAGCCAGCTCTGGAAACTGGTAGTTTTTATGTTCGCACAAGAAGTCATTCCCCTGAAAAGGTTCTTAAAGGAGAAGAGACATCTGATGGGGCATCCCCGTGTGCTGTATCTTGGAAGAAAGACCTTCCAGCCAGTCTGTATCCAGAGGGTCTGCAGGTGTCACTAGAGGCAGATTTGGAGGGGGCTCAGATGAATGTTGGTGTAGCAATGTATGGGATTCCAAGGGAAGTGTGCGTGAGAGTCGCTTCTCCTTCTGGAGATAAAGAGTTTAGACCAGTCCAGCAGCTTAGTATTAAATCTGTAGAAGTCAACAACTCTGAACCTCATTTTAAGTCCAGCAAAGAGTCAGAATTACGAGCAGCCAGAAGAGTGGCTGTGGTAGGCAGCAGTCAGTCCAGCCCTTTTGGTATTCAGGTTGAAGAAGGCTTTGGTGGATATTCTGGCATAGATTGTATGAATGTGAGCAGAGAAGGAAGGAGAAACAATTACTCCTACCAAAGCAGCTGGAGGAATTGGGAAGCTGATGCCAATCTCGACCAGTCTGAAGAACCTTCTGTGGAGAGGAGTGCCAAAGAACCACACTGCTGTGAAGAAGGGAGCCAGGAACAGGAAACTGTGTCCGGAGAGGTGAGGGTGTGCTCACTGTGTAGCATCCCTGTTCACAGATATTACTTGTGCTTGTTTCCACTTAATGCTATGGGTGCAGAGTTGAGGTACAACAGTGATGGGGATGCTTGTCCTATAACTTTTTCTGGCACTGAATGGCCAGATTCTCCTCTCTTATGGTCCTGCTCCAGCCCAACATAACGCATCTTTCTCACATGCTTCTTCCTAAAGACCAGCTTGTTAACTTGGTTGTTCTCGGGAGTGTAAACACCTGTTTATATTCTCTGGATCTACATGCAGAGGGAAAGCATTAAACTGGTTTTTACTCTGTGCATAGTTGCAGGGCCCTGAGATTTCAGGTTTGTTGTGCTTTTCCATGTCTGAAGTATGTAAGAGTATTCACAGAACAATGGTGGGGACAGTGTCAAAGGCATCTGACATAATACGTTACCCTGAGGCAGCACTGTTCTGGTCTCCATCCAAAATGACATGCCATGCTGGGCACAGATAAATTCTTCAATAGAGTAGAGTATTGTGAATAATCATGTGAGTTACTGTCTTTTGTCTGTTTGCAGGTCTTGGAGAACAGCTTCTGGTCATGGAAGGTGAATGAGCAAAGGTAAAAATACTGTGTTTATGTGTGAGTGTGCTAGTAGCTAACAGGGGAGGAAAACTGGTGAAAAGTAGCTAGGGAGCCACATTCCTGGGAATGTTTGATTATAGGACTTAACCTACGTTATTCTGCCATGGTTGGCTCAGGGGCTGTATCCATTTCTTTTCAAAGGGTTGCCGTATAGAATGGAGCATGCTGTAAAAAAACCACCTCTGTATCTTTTAAATTCTAGCTTCTAGATTCAACCTTGGTTGTTGCTAGCAATGAAAAAGCATTGGTACCATATATGCTACTTTTCAGCGCAGCAAATTCTGGCATGCTCACTGCATAGTTAGCGAAGATCAAGAACTAGACTTATCCATGAGATGGGATTCAAATCTGTGACTGTGGATAGGATGTGTGTGAGATTGCTACCAATTTAGGAACAGTGATACCTTAATTTGGTGTGAGGATGCAGGTTTTTCACTCTTTAGAGAGAATGATTTGAAATACCTCTTCTCAGCTTGATGGCTGAACTCTGATTGCCACCTCCTGGCTATGTTTAACTTTCCTTTCTGTTAACTGGAGCTCACTTTTGTTTTTTCTCTTTAAGTTTCCAGCACTTGTGTGACAGACAAATGCTAACTAGGTGTTTCCAAGCCTGGAGGGGACACATCCTCTGGAAAAGGGCTGCAGCCAGGCAGCTTTACAGACAGCAGCTGCTTCGGAAGGGCCTTGGTGCTTTGCGGTGGGCTGTGCACCAGAGGAAGATGCAGCTGGAGGTAGCTCAGCAGAGACATGCCTTGGCTCTGCTAGCTGTCAGTTTCCGCAGGGTGAGGACGGGCTAGGGACAGTAGAAGTGATGCCATCAGTTTTCTGTTGTGCAGTCAGAGAAGGCAAAAATCCTATTTGGAGAGGGAGGGGGAAGGGGTACCCTGTGTGAAATTGAGTTATGTGGACCTTGATACTGATACTCTGCCTGCAGTTTGTTCTAATCTTGTGGTTTCTCCTTCAGTGGAAGGAAGCTGTGACAAAACGGAGCAAGAAGCGATCTCTGCAGCCTGAGCCCCAAAGTTCATCAGTGGGGTTTTTTGGAGTAGGAAGATTAGCAGCTATGACAACGTCAGCTCAACACCAGCTTACAGTAGGATACTCAAAGGAAGCTGAGCAGGCTTGTAGGTAAGCTGAGAGCTTCTCTTTGTGTTATCTTGGACAAGGGGAAGTTTACAAACACAGGGAGAAATTTTTCTCAAATGGTGGGAAACTTGTTTCCAGGACCTTGGATGTATTGCTGCAGATAAGCACTGCAAGAATTAGTAACTTAGTTTTAAGAACTAAACAATCCTGTTCCAGAGCTTCTGTGCACTAGTGTTTTCAATCTGATTTGAGTGTCTGACAGAAATACTCCTGTACTATTTCTTGAGTTCAGCTATCACCTGCATATGTGATACAGGCGTAAATGAGATTGGAGTGAGGCAATACTACAGTCTCTAGCAGGACAGCAGAGGTGTCAAAAGAAAAACCTTTTGTTGTGTCTTCTGATTCTGAAGGCAGAAGAACAAGTCCAGACAAAAAGATGTTAAAGCATGCTTGTGACTCTTACAGGGTGGAGGGAGGACTGTGGACACAGCTTCATCGTAGGCAGAGAGGAGATGAGTTCTGCTGGAGAGCTCAAGCAATCAGAGATATGAGACGGCTCGCTGGTAAGCGCACGTTCTATAGCCTTGGAGGTAATCACTGTTTCACCATGTTTCTTGGTGTGTGTCTAATTGTTGCTTTGACCGGACTCTTTCAGAACCTGATCCTGCAAATAGCTGGGCCAGTATCTGTGGTGGTGGAGGATGGCCCACTTGCTGTGTCATACACCTTTTGTCTTGTTCCTTGTATTAACTCAGCTGCAGTAGATGCTGTTGCTCCAGCAATGTGAGCTGTCTCCCTTAAGTGCCCTTTCTCAGACAGCTGGAGTTCAGCCAGAGGATGTTTGCAGTGTGACATTAAGTTGTTTGAAGTTCTTCTCAGTTGTTTTTCTTTCTGTCAATCTCTTCCTGGCCTGCAACACAGCAGCTTTCAGACTGTGGCGCCTGCAGAAGGAGCTGCTGAGCAAAGAGGAAGCCAGGGTTTTGGAATTCCGCGCTCTGCTGGAAAAGAAGCAGCTACGAAACATTTTCTGGGTGTGGCGTTCCCGATGCTTGGAAATGGAACAGATTTTAGCACTGACAACTCAGATCCAAAGAAACTTGGTCTCACGGTAAGTTGATGAGGTCTATTTTTCATGTGAAAAGTCTGTTCACTGTGAAAGTCCAAGGAATGACAGAGCCAACCCAGACACTGATGTGTTGTTCATTTTAAAGCCATCTATTCTTTTGTTTTAGGAGTTAATAAAGATGAAAGTAGGGGTAGAAACATGAAAAGGAACTACCGTGGCCAGAGACGTTATGACTTGCCTCCTGTGCACTGCCAAAGCTTTTTGGTCTTGAGCTTTGATGTCCTGAAAGACCAAATCCAAGAGCACCCACTGTGCTGCTGTGCTCTAAGCATCACAGTGGCTTTTTAATGAAATAAATGAATAGAAGCTCAGAAGACAACAGCTTCTGTCTGTCTTTCCTGAACTAAAAGTCTCAGGAGGAGACACAAGCTTGTACACGTGGTTTTCCATGTGGTTTTATTTTCCTTTGGTATTCTCAGGTGCTTCAGTGCATGGAAGACGACTGTTGAGCAGAAGGCACTTTACAGGTGCAACCTGGCCCATCTCAGAGGAGTATCACTGAGGAAATACTTCCAGCAGTGGGTTCAGATGCTGCAGGTCAGAGAAGGTGATAAGCAGGCAATGGTGAACTTCTTTCTCCTACAATGGAGGCAGCATTATGGTGAGCAGCTTGGGGTCTGTGCAGAATCTAGGATTTGGAGGTGCTTAGGCTCCTTCCTCCTCTTCTTGTATGGTGAAAACCAGCTGAAAACAGCCTGATAACAGAGAGGCTCAGATGATACATGGTATTAACAAACCAGAGTTGGCAGAGAACTAGTTGTTCTGGATGCATCAGTGAAGCTACAGGGAGATTTGTTGCTCTGTTTCATAAACCTAACAGAAGGTCTTAAACCTTGCTGAAAAGAAGCAGTTTGAGGGCTGGGCTGAGTTTCTTAGGAATGCCTTCTGACAAACCTTGTCTCTTGTCACTCTGTACTGGTTAAGGACCAGTTATAAGCGCAGTAGCTGGCAAGACTGCGACAGAGAAGCATGAAGATCAGCCATTGTGGACTGCAGAGAGACTGTTTCCAGAGAAAACAGGCTACACTCTTGATGACTTCAGCCAAAAGGTGAAGCTCCAGAGGGTGTATCTGCTGTGGAAAGCAAGGCTGTGCGAGCATCACAGAGCTGAGTGAGTGAAGAATAGGCAGTTCCTGGAGCCCTGCCTCTCATTAGTAGTGCCCACTTGACTTTCTGGTCCTCTGGAAGAACCCCTTTTACCATCTATCATCCATCACGTCTGTACTAGTGTCCCCCTCTGGTATCCCTTTTCAGTCACTTTGCTGTCTCAATATCTTCTGTCTCAGCTCTTTCTCTCAGACATTGGAGCAGTGTAGACTCAGAAAAGCTCTGAAATTTTGGCACCAAAAGTGTCTCATGCTGAAGACAATTGAACAAAGTCCTAATCACTCACACAGGACTGTCTGTGAAGAACCTCTTGCCATGCTGTTTTCTGAGGACCTCTCAACATCTTCTGGCTTTGACAGCAATCCTCCAGCTACTCTGGCCTCTCAAAGCTCATTGGAGAAGGTGAGGAGGTCTTGATACATCCAGACTGCTCTGAGGTATTAAATTGCTGGGATTTTTTAGGGGAAACCTTCTGCTTCAACATGAGATTGTCATCAGCAAACTGTGCTCACTATTTAGGCCTGAAAAGCACTGAGCCTGTAGGGTCCTGGAGTTTAAATGTAATCAGAAATTGTAAAGTCAATTCTCTCTGTGCCCTTCCTGGTTCATCATTTAGTGATATGGGGAGGTGCTGAGCCAGTGAGGTTCTCTTGTGCACTTGCTCCTCTTTGTGGCTGCAAGGTGGAAGGGATGAGGCACAAAGAGCCTCATTACTGAGAAAGTGCATATGCCCGTTTCCCCTTTTCTCAGTTTAGAAATAACTTTCCCATCACTTATATATGTTTGCGCTCCAAAGCTGTACTTGGTAGCCTGCAGTTCCTGTGGATGCATCCTGGACTTCCCTGAATCCTTGCCAAAAAGAGGAGTAAATGACACGGTTGGAGCTGTTAGCTGAGTGATTCCACTGCAAGGACACTTATCTCACAGCATGTTCTTCCCTCCATACCTGCAGGAATATAGTTTTAGTGACAGCAGCCAGCAGAGCTTCTCCTCCATTCTGACTGCTGAGGATGTCACACACATGCCATATTACAGTTCCTTCCTGCAACTACACCAGTGCACAGAGCTGCCAGCTGAGATGGGTGGGGAGCTGTACTGGCAGGCGTCCTTTCCTCCACAGAGTACTGGATCTGGGTGAGTTGGAGACTGGTTCCTTGGGATGCTGGTAGCAGTGGCCCCTTGTTTGATCTGGCTGAATTCTTTCCTTCTGGATAGTCCCTCAGATGACATCACACCACCCTTCCAGATACTTTATCCTCTTCTTTCTTTCCCTTTTTCCCTGACACTTTTGTCTTGCAGAAGAAACTGGTTTGTGGGAGGTCAGTTCCAGTCTTTGGCACTGCAGAGTCCAGACAATAATGTCCAGCCTCTCACCAGTTACTCTACATGGGAAGAGGTAAGGCTGAAAAGTGGTGCGATGCATGTAAAGGTACAAGTGTTTTCTGCATAGCCCAATTTAGCGAAGAGCCTTTGGGTTTCAATATCAGCATATGGAAGGTCTCATTGCTGTTCTGTCTTTGTTCTTCTTTCTTCTTTCTCAGACAGAAGGTTTGGGAGATTGAGGCATTTCTCAGGGCAACTCTTCCCTGCCATTTGCCAGCTGAGTTGAAAATAGGCCAGGTGTCAAGGATTTAAAAGGGATGTGTTTAGACCCTCATGTCTGGGTGTTCATGTGGTGTGTGTGGGTTAGCAACAGGGCGTTAGGCAATCGTAGAAATCACAGCGGCAAGGAGAAAGGGCTGAGCTGCGTGGAGTAACTGTGTTACAGCAGCAGCTCAAGGCCCTTTTTTGCTTTTCTGGATTACAGGACTGTGATTCTGACAAGGAGGTGAAGAGTTGCTGGCACCAAGCAGAGAAATGCTGCCTGCAGAGGTACTTCATTGTCTGGTCAGCTCGGACTCAGCAACTTGTAAAGGCCCAGCAGTACTACAGGCTCATTCAGCTGTCTCGGTAGGTATCGTGCTTTCCAGAAGTTTCCTAAAGCTGTCTGTTTTGAGAGCTCTACACTTGCTTTTAAAAAAAAAGTCTTCCTCTAACTATCTTTTTCTATCTTCAGTAGGAGTTTTGCAGCCCATTGTTTTGGTTTTTTCCCTGCTTCAAAACTATTATATCTGAACACAGCCATTTCTGGTTTTATAGGATGCCTCACAAATTAGAGCAAGCCCAGCAATGCTGGTAACAAGCCCTGGTAAATTCCTATCCACTGAACTGGCCTTGCTCTCTAGTCATGCGGAAGTTGAAGAGCACAACAGGCTTGGCACAGCCAGGACAGAAACTTACTCCCAACAACTTGCCCTGTCCATCGTTTCCCCAACATTTGATGTAGAAAGGATGTTAACAGATCAGATTTATTTTCTGAACTCCCATGTGTATGTTTATTGTTAAAGTTTCAGTTACAAGGGTGTGAATCTGTGTGAGTTGTTCCTACAGTTGGTGCAATGACCTTTGTCTTTCTCAGAGCCTTTCTCAGGTGGTACCACTGGGTTGTGGAAAATAAGAACCGAAAAGCAGCAGCAGCCTTCAAACATCAAGTTCATTGCTGCCAGATGGCTTTCAGCCTGTGGAAGAAGAGACTGGCCCAGAAAGTGGAAGCTGACCGGAGATTCAGGTGTCACATTCACCGGATGACTGCTGATGCTCTGTGGTGTTGGCATTCCTGCTGGCAAAGTGAGTTACCCCATCCTACAGCAACAGTTATGTCTGTAGGAGAGGGATGCTGTGGGAATGGTCGGGATGGAAAAAGTCCCACTTCTGGTTGTAACTTCTGGTTGTAACTCTGTGCACTGCTTCTCTGGAATGGCACATACTAGTCCAGGGGTCAATAAGTTCCTGTGTCACTGCCTTCTTGTGGTTACAAGCAGGACATGTGCCTTGTAGTGCTTTATGCTAGGGGAGATGCTCCTTTGGCAGCTGATTGAAAAAGGAGTGGATCTTGCTTTACCTGCACTACCAAAGGAGTGTTCAAGCAATGCATTTTAGCAGCTGGGGTGTTAAATGGAGTTCAAATGCAGCATTCTGATTTTGAACATGTCTCCTCAGATCCAACAGTCAGGCTTTGCTTCAGTGGGAGCAGGGTGTATCTTTTGCTGCTGTTTAACAGTCCTGATCCTGTCCCTCAAGGGATTCCACATGCTTTTAAGGGCTAAGTACTTACACTGTGCCAGGGAAGGAACACTCCCAATTTTTGATGGAAAACTGCCTTGCATATGAGAGTGGAAGTGATTTGTGATCCCTTGCTTGGGGAAGAGCAGGGGGAAAGAAGAAAAGAAGGTCTGACTGCCTTGCAGACAAAAAACTACAAGGTGAATTGAAAAGTCTCTTCAGCTGCTAAAGAGAAGACAGGAAATCTTAGAAAGTCTGGTTCCATTCGGTATTTGCAGCAGATGTATTCTTTGCTCTTGTCTGGACTCCGCTACGGAAAAAAAATTGTTGGGCTCAGCTAAGGAAGCTCTTGTGTTCTCTCACAGGGAAGCGTGCTGTGAGAGAGCTGCAGCAGCGATGGGCTCAACACAGCTGCCAGGAGAAGAAGAGGTTGGTCCTGCAGACATGGTATTGCCAAGCAAGGAAGCAGAAATATGCTGCTTTATTCTGGGAACGTCTTCTCCTGCACAGGTTTGTTTCCTGCCCTCAAAGCATTTCCTAGGGAAGCTTTGAGTGAAGAGCAATTTATGTAGCAGAGAATCCAATGTGGTATTTGTAAACTAAGCAAGGGAGATGCAAACAAATTTGTGTAGTTTAAAAAAGTGAAAGCCTTGTTTCCACTGGAATTATTCTGTATTTGCTGAAAGGAATACCAGGTAGAAGTCTTACAGAGATCTGATGTTTACAAACCTGAATCTTTTAGATTCTGGAAACAGTGTGTTGATTTTAATTTAAATTAAAGTGAAAAATTGAGTTCAATGTATTCCTGCTGAAAAGCAATATTCAGTAAAGCCTATGAAGAGGGAACCATGATATTCAATTCATCTTGGTTTTGCTTACAGTATAGGTGAAGCTGTAGTACATTTTGGAGTCTTATGTTACGGTGCAGATCCTGAAAACACAAGAATTTAATCTGAAGAGCATGGTGTCTTCTGGCAATCATTAACCACTTCTTATCCCTCTTAGCTGTTGTTCAGTAGGTTTCTTATTGAAATCTGTTTTGTTTGTGATTTATGTTGTATGAGGCTACTGTCTGTCTCAAACGCAGTGAAGTGTCCAGCTGGAGTGGACCAGGAACTATTCAGGTGGTTCTCTTTGAGGTAATTCAGGAGGATAAGAATGAATAAGGTTATTTATGCCAAGGATTCATTTAAGGCATGAGAAGTGCAGGTTTGGCCCTAGCAGATTTCCTTTTGAATTGCAGGTTCAGGCTGAGAGGAGACAAAGATCTGCAGAGGAAAGATCAACTAAAACCCCAGTAAAACCTTAGTGGCTGTGATGCTTAGACTCTGCACTCCCTCCACCCAACTGCATTTTCTTCTGCAAATCAATCTGTGTGGTGGCACCCTAGTGGGATGTGTATTTGAGAGAAGTCCTTAATGTTGCTCCTTCCTGTAGAGTGTGTTTCCACCATTAATCTTCCTTCTGAGTTCTCCTTTGATGAGAGCGCTCTTCTAATTTCTCACCTGGATATGGTACAGGCTGAGCCCTGTCTCTTCTGAGGGGGGCATTTTTCATGCTAGGATAACCTGCAATAGATTCTCTTGATCTTCAGAGAAGCCTGCCAGGCAGAGGATATTTACACCTCTGCCCTATGGTGCAGTGGGGTGATTTGCATAATGAAAGTCCAAGTGGAACAAGGAACCAAAAGGATAAGCCAGGAGTTAAAAGCAGATTGGCTTCTGAGGTTGCACAGGAAGACTGGCCTCCTGTGCATCAGTCTGCAAGATATAGAGAGATTATTATGGGTGCAGATTTACAGTGCTGTTAATAGTAACTCCTGTAGACATTGATTTTTTTTTTTTTTTAAATAAAATTGTCTCTGCAAAGATTCTAGTTGTATGCAGGCCTTAGTTTGTGACAGCCAAGAAAAAAATTAAAATCTGAATCTTGACAACAAACTGCTGTCTTAAATGCAGCCTGGTTCTACAGCAAGAAGACTTAAGGAGTCTGATGGGTTCCGTGCTGAAGGAGATTTTAGCAGTTTTATTCTCATCCCGTAAAGAAAAAGCCGTCCTCAAGCATCGTCCTAAAGGTCAGCTGCTGGCACAGAGAAAGATTGAAGACTGACTAATTTAATTCCTTTCTTTTTTTGAGGGATCCACTATGTGTAGTGACAGGGCAGCCTAGGAAAAGCGTTTGTTTTGTAGGCAAAGGAAAAACATAGTATGACGTGGCATTTAGTTTGCAGAGGTCTTTGAAGAGGAGGAAATGCTAAAATGGCCAGAAGGAAGACAACATATTCCTGGGCTTTGAGGATTTGAGAGGGAACAGTGCTGGGAACCCGAAGTAAAATGAGGGCAAGTTTTTAGCAGAAAGAAACTGTATTTGAGGAGTCTGAACTTACACCTGCCAAGGACAAGGCGCTGGAAAACTAAGTAACATGGAGAAAGATACATAAATGTCGATGGCAGAATAATAGGAACAACTTTTTTTTTTTTTTTTTTGAATGCTCTTTCGCTTGCTTTGACCACTTACGTGTGACGCTGCAGGGTGGGGTGAGAAGGTGGAATTTGGTCTATAGTCTGTTTGGTGCTGACATGGAAATGTGACTTTAGGCATCTGCCATTTTTCTGTGCTTGTATTTGTTTTTTAGGTGCCTAGTCACCTGGGCCCAGGTCACTGCTTGTAGGCTGAGGCAGCACGAAGCCCTCTCTTGTTTTAAAAGGGTCAGAGAGCACCGTCTCCTAGTTGTGAGCTTTACTAAGTGGAGGGTGAAATTATTGAGAGCTGAACAGCAGGTGCTGGGAGAGAGAAACTACAAGTGGCAGGAACCCTCTCAGGGTAAAGCCTGTCACCGCTGGCGATTGGCCTCAAGAGGACAGCAAGCCCTGCGCCTAGGATCTGTGGCTACTGTAAAACAGGTGAGAAAAGGTGAAGGTCCCTATGAGTCAGTTTTTCATAACTGCCTGTTCTCTCGTGAAGACCTCAGTGAGTCATTGAGTACTGAGATACAGTGACAAGGCTTTGTATAAAAACCTGGTTTGACTCATGGTGACTGCTTAGTCCCTGCCTTGAAATTCTTTACAGACTGTGCACACAACTTCATCACCATAATCTGGCACTGATTGCAGCAACCATCTGGAGCACAGCAATAAGGAATGGGGACATTTTGACCAGAGAGATGAGAGCACTCCTTCCTCTCTGCTCAAAGATGAGATGGGATAATCGCTGTCCCTACAGAGTAGAGCGAGCTGTCAGAGTTGCAGCTTTTTTCAAAAGACTCACAGCTAGCAAACCACAAAGAGGTCGATTGATTTGGAAGGCCTGAGTCATTCCTGCTGGGATCTCATCTGTGCAGTTTTCAGCCTGGGGTCTAGCACATTAAACTACCTGCAGGGATATGAACATAAATGTATCTCTAAGGCTAGTTTGTGTATGTGCTGTCTGTGCGCCTTGTGTTTAGTCGTGGCTGCAGCTGTGTCATTTCTGTTTGCAGGCCTGCAACTACTGGACAAAAGCAGCTGCCTTTTCCCAGTGCTTACGGCAGTGCAGTACCCTGATAGGTGCTAGGAAGAGCAGGAAGATGTCTCTGTCTTGGTCCATGAGTAAGAAGATGTGCCCTCCTCTTTTTGTTTCACGGGGCCATGTGGGGAGTGTGAGTGAGGAGGGAAGGGGAGTAGTGTTTGCCAGCCTGATGACTGGGATTCCTCTGTGGAGTAGGTGCTCATGGCAGTCAAACTCTGACTGTGGGTTGCTTCTGTGTTCAGGAGCCAAAGGACTAAGGGCTTATGGCAGCATTGATCTCTCCCTCGCTAGCTCTAAGGTTAGCTCCTGTGTGATTCCTCTTTTCTTTCCTAGAAAACAGAAGAGGCAGAGAAAAGGATTCAGCACCAGCTGCCCCTCTTGGCCTTTTTCCCAGTGCTATTCACCGCTGGCTGGTGATCTACAGAAACCAAAACAGGGCTGAAAGGCTGCTGTTCCCTCACCTGGTAGAGAGACCTGGTGTGGTAGGACCCTCTCCTGCACATGCAAGGATCCAGGAGAACAAAGCAGAGATGGACTTGGAGGAGTGGGATGAGAAGTGGCTTGGGTAAGTGGAATGGAGGGCTCTGGGCTTCCTCTTGTTGCTGCCATCAGGGAAGGACTCCCTTGTAGGGCTGTTGAGCTGATAAAGCTTATTTTGCCCACTTACCTGTAGGAGGAAGTATCTGAGGTGGTGGCATCACACAGTGATGCTTCGCCGGTGCTGGCGTGACAGGAGACTGCGCCGTCTGGCAAGGGGATGGCATCAGTGGAGAGAAGCCAGCAGGGTGGCAATACTGGCTCAGGTGTTGGTGAGTGTCTGGTACTGCTACCAGGGTGGCAGTGATGGGCAACCCTGCTCTGCTTGCAGCCTCACATATGTCCTGGGAGATGAGACCTGGGGATTTAACAAGTACCAGACTGCACCAGAAATCCTGGTTTGCTGCTGTGGCTACTTTTCCATCTTCCTCTTTGAAAAGCTAGCATGGTGGACTGGCATAGCCACATATTTAGTTGTGCTTTGCCCCATCTTACCAATGGGAAGCTGAGACAGGGTGTAGAATGTATAGAATGTCTGTAGCCTGTGCAAAAAGTTCATAGCAAGCATTACAATCTTTGTCCTCATCTGTGTTCCTGATACATCCCTCTGGTGGCTGCAGCCTACCAAGAGCTGTCATTTGGCTTCCCCTTCTGCTCAGGCATAGCCATCTACGGAACAGACCCATGTTCTATCTGGCTTCCTGGGCATTAGCTGTGTGAGATGTGCTCTGACCTGCCCATGGGACAAGATGACACATGTATAACGAGTGCATCCATAGTCTCTGAGGAGCTGTGCCAGAGCACTGATGGGGCACTGTCCTTTCCCCCAGGGTACTGTGACTTAATTAGTCACAATATTTGCAGGAGACAGTAGTTCAGCAAGGGCTTTGTTAGTAGTCTGCTTTGTTCATTACCAATGCAAAGTCATTCAAGAGGGACCTGGGAAAGGAACTGGAAGCAAGGTGGGAGTAGAGGGAAGTGAGGTAGTTTGCCTGCCAGAGCCCAAATAATCTGTGTATGGTCTCTTTTTCCTGGCAGGACCAGCAGCGGCTGATAGAAAAGGCCTGGAGGGTGTGGAGACGACGACATTTGCAAAGCTGTGTAGTGCAGAATTTTCTGCAGGAGGAAGCCAGGAGCCTACTATCTCAGGTTAGCATTTATGACTACTTTAATTCTGTGGACCTCAGTGAACCAAAAAGCACCCCAAAAGGACAACTGGTGTTCTCTGTATCTCCCTGCACAAAGTGCACTTGCTTAGGGAGAAGCTGAATACATCAAGGAGTGGGACTTGCCAGGGAAATAGCTTCCAGCTTTATATGGGTTCATCTTTGGGTGTTTTTCAAAGCTTTGTGTCAGTGGTTAATTTCCCTGATGTATGCCCCCTTCCCCACCACTACCAGAGATGTTAATCCACTAATCCCCTGCCTCTCAAGAGCCCACTCAGGGAAGAAACAGGCTCCACATTGGTGCAGAAGGACTGTGCTGACTTGCACCCGGGTGCAGGCATATTGCTAGAAATTTAAGCAAGCAGGCAAACAAAGCCTTAGCGCTCAAATAGCCAGTTTGCTCCTCTGCCTGCTTCCCAAAGATCCATGCAGGATTAGGTCCTCCTTTAACGAGATGAGAGCAAGTAGAGAAATTAGAGGGCAGAGGGGGCATTGGTCTTCTTTTTCTCACATTGATTTGTACTCTGCACTTCACTTAGTGGCTACAGAAACATAGGGGAGACTGGGAAGGGCTTTGAGAGAATGGTGGGACAGTTGGTATAGCCATTGCTAGAGGAAAAGCTGTCTTTGTAGGTACTGTGAGGGTGGCTGCAACCCCTCAAGGGTAACCTGAGTGTTTGATTTGTCCACTTTACTATTTAAGGCTTTTGGAAGGTGGCGCCAGCTAACAGCATTCCAGCTCAAGGACAAAGGACGCTGCTGAATGGTGGGGGCCTGCCTGCAGCTGCTGCTTATTTCAGGACACGTGGAGGATACAGCTGGCTGTCATAACAAAGAGCTGGTCCTGCGCAAATCAAGAAAACCAATGTTCTGCTCATGTGATAAAAGCAGTGCTGCAGGCCAGAAGCACGATAGCCAAAGGACAACCAGGAAGAGATGGTACCTAGTGAAAGATCTTCTTTAAGGGACTGATATCCTACCTCCCTAGAGGCACAAATTTGAGAAGTTATTCCCTTTTGTTGTGAGGTTGCATTCTCTTCTCCTCTGAACACCGATTTTGCTGGAGTTCTGATTAAAGATAAAAAAACGCCTTATAGGCTCTCCCTTTACTCAGTGCTTTTTCCTGGACAGTTTACTGTCACACAGGTGAATAAGCAAATACATCAGTCTTAGAGATAAGCAGGAGTCTGCCTGTGCAAATGCTACATCCTGTTGATTCCAAAGTCTGGACTGTCCTCAGTAGGTGTGAACACAGGTCTTGATTTTTAGATTTGACTCTTTCCCTGGCTGGGGGGAGTTCCCACATGGCTCCTACCTCCTCCCCCTATCTAGGTCCATCAGCTCTTCATTAAGCCTTTCAGTGGGTGGCCAACCTCTTGACTGCTTCATGCTGGTTCCTTTCTGTGCTGAATGGGCTAGGGATGAAGAAACCTGCTGGGAACAGCTGAGCACCAAAAGCTTTGCTGAGGCAAGACAGGCGTGTCTGACCCCCAACCTTCCCATTACTTGCTTCTGTGATTGATGCCCTGTAATTACCCTGGATATATGAGCCCAGTCTCAGACAGCTGTAATGAGAGGGTCTGAAGAATCTGGAAAAGGCTTTTCTTCCTTGCTTGTTTGAAAGAGATGCTCACAGCGTGGCAGGGATCTCAAAATTCCACTGGGAACTGCCCCAAGGTCTTGTTTTCCTACCCTGTGGTAGCTTTGCAGGATTGTTAAGTACACAAAGCAGCCTCTGTAGTAGCTCCCCCAACCCTTTATTTCAACACTGTGGGGCCTAAGGCTGTTAAGAGTCATTAGGTCAGAAAAGATAGGCTCTCTTTCCCTACAGGCACTGGAAAAGGACCACCACAACTCCTGTGACCTTGCAGAACTGAGCCAAAGGTTGTAGGTGGTTGCTTTTGGTAAATTCTAGGATTTAAGCTTTCTTAAGCTTTGTCTGTACTTTACTTAGGGCATGCGTTGAAAGGGAAGGCAGAACTGCCTCATAAACAATTGGTTTTCCTAAAATTTTCCCTTGTGCCAGGCTGATTAGTTTGCAAACAACGTGAGTCTTTGCTACTTACAAGAGTATGGCCTAGTATAAGAGACAAGTTGTATTTGTGTATTATATTGTATTTAATCTAAGAAGTAGTGCAATTCCTATTCAGTCTCATCCAGAAGTGAGATTCACATATTTATATTAAAAAGAAAACAGGAAATATAATAAAAGGAGAAAAGTTAAGGAGAAAATTTGAACCTTCTTCTGGAGTAAGTGCAAAAGAGCCTGATATGATCAGTTATGAAGAAATACATCTTAGGAGTGCAACATAAAAGCCACTTGAGCTTCTTTTCCAGGTTGGTAACTGCTGAAATAGCATAGGCACTGCTGACAGGAGTGTTTCTGCCCCCAAGGCAGCATTTCTGGCATGAGAAAGTTACCAGAATCCCACTGAGTTTTATCACATTGATGCACAAGAGTTCTCCTGTTACTGTAATCAACATAGCCATGATTAGCACCTCTTCATCCTGCAGAGCTGGCCTTCAAGCTCAGTCTAGAGCCTCAGCTCACAGATTCAGGTAGTTCTGGCTGTTCAACAAGAAGTGATCAGGGAGCCTTTGTGTTGGGGATAGAACAGCATGTAGTGGAGGCAGATCAGAGAGCTAGCCTCGTCACTGGATTTAAGAGCATGTGGTCCAGCATCAGCACAGGAGCTGCTTTTTCTCTCTCTCTGCAGTCAATGGACGGAAGGAGGAAGTAAGGGAGTTGAAGAGGAATTTTCACTGCTGAGTCTGAGTGTTCAACAGCTCAAAAGTATCATCCACAACCTGCCAGAGGCAGTTTTCAAGTGGGAAGTCATTGTCCACCAGGTTGACCAAGTAGTAGTTGTCATGGATGTACTGGATGATCATGCGAGATGGTGACTCCTCTTCATAGAGCTTGGCCCATTGCTCGATCCACAGTGCAAAGGCCTCATCCTGCCAAGGAAAAAAAAAGTGTTGGCAATGGTGTAATGCACATGTTAGAGAGCTACATTTTCATATTACTTCAGTTAGCACAACCAGTGTTACACATGCCTCGCCAGCCTTCTCAGTAAAAATTGCAAGGAGCCTCATGCTTTCCAGTCAGTGGGAAGTGCCCAGAGCTGGAGACACATTTGCAACAAAATGGCTCAATACTGCCCTTGTGCGTGTAAGAGGGGAGGGAGAGCTACTGCCCAGAACTCTGGGGGCCAGTACAGTGAGAGTGGTAGCTGCTAAGCCTCCAGTTACTGGGCTCTTGGTGTCGGAGAAGAGCTCTTGCCGGAGCAAAGTTCTCCTTACACTGAGGGAGTAGGAAGAGCAATATCTGGACCTCTGCAAGCTAATATCACAACAGTACTCGACTGTGAGATGTGTCACAGACTAAAAACAAACCAGACGCTCTGAACTTCCAGGGCATCACAGCAATGTATTCAGCGGGAGGGAGGACTCACCTTCCAGGAGAGGAAGCTTACAGGATCCACTACAGTGGGCTGGATGATCTCTCTGCCTGGGAAGATGCCCCAGGTGACAGCATTGGGTTGCAGATCTGGAGCATTGGTGATATTCTGGCCCTGCCAAAGGAAGGAAAACCTTTCTGAAGCAGCTGCTGGAGGAGGGATGGAGTGAGTTGGAACAAGTGCCTTTAGTCTCTCCTTGTTAAGAGATCAGGCAGCTGCTACACATCACAGCTGACTTGCTTCACTTTCCCTTCCCTTGATCAGCCTTCACATCACACTTTCTTCATAGTGATATCTGAATCTTTGATATTTGCCTCTCTCCCAGGGTGGTGAAAGGAAAGTTTCCTGTAAACAACAGCCTACCTTGACATTGACAATGTGGTAGTTCACTCGCAATTCATACTTCTTCAGCACTTTGAGCAGTGCCGTGACGATCTCACTGGAGGTGAAGAACTCCAGGTATGCCTACAGGGAGGGATAGGGAAGGGCAAAGAAAATAAGAGCAGCCTTTACTCATGGTAGGGCTGGGACACATACAGGCAACCAAGAGAACAGCTGTACAGTCTGGGCTGCTTGGAAACCAGGCAGCTTAAGACTTTTATGTCCATTCCCAGAAAGGTGTACTACAGAGGATGCTTGAGCAAAGGGCAGAGCAAATCAGTAAGAGAGCTGGGGGCGGGGGGGGGGGGGGGGGGGAGGAAATTGGGGAGAGCAGAGATAAGGGCAGAGGAACAACCAGCTCAGGAAAGCTACAATCTTCCTGGTTTTCACCCACATAAAGAGGCAGGCTGGAATAAGCTCCAGAGAGCATAACCACAACTGCTGTGCCTGGGAAGCAGTCTGTGCCAGACAGAGTGCTTAAAAGATGCCTCGAGCTTGACCTCTGTTCTGCATGGTACCCTATGAACAGCAGTGTCCTGCCAAGGCAGCCCAGTCTGGCGGGTGCAGAAGTCAGGAGTCTCAGCTGGGCTCTCCCAAACACCCTACCATTCCCTGTCCTCATCTTCTGTTCTCAATTCTCCCTGTGTGCTCATACAACCTAATTCTGTACTTGCTCCGTGCTTGGCTGCTCCCAACAACGGCTTCGCCTCCTCTCATTTCCTGGCTATTGTGCGAGATGACGGATTTCCCCTCACCTCGGGGGAATTTTTTTCCTTTGAAAACATAACTGCATTTGCCATCTGCTGGTCTCATGGCTTTAGGGGTTTGGATCCCTTTTGAACAAGGCTGCTTTGTTTCCTAGTATGAGCCACTTGCTTCGCATTTACCTTGATGGGAGATTCCTATCACAGCCATTAGTGGCAAGGCTCTATGGCCTGAAAATGCATGACAGTAGGAGGCAGGCATGGGAGATAAGGCTGCATGCAGGCTAGAGAAGGAACCTGGCAGCTGTCTGAACAGCACAGTGCTAGTGCTGTGGGGTGGGGACAATTCGTGGAGAACTCTGCCTTAGAGAAGGACAGATGGGGAAATTTTTAAATGCCCAGTTACTACCACGAGAGGCTGGACAGTAAAGGTACTACTTCATTGATTCCTATCTTATGAAAAACCTGGGTGCTTCCTGCATCACTGAATGGGATCAAATGCAGTGGGCAGGCAGGTGTTTGCACCTAAAACTTCATAGCCCTGCTCTAGAAAGAAATTACCAAGAATTACTTGCTGAGGGTAAAAAAAATAAACTCTATAGATGTCTTGAGGTGGGGGAAAACAGCTATGAAGTAAGCCATAGAGATGACCGTCTGTCTCTTAAGACACCAAAGGAGCTTTGCCTCATCTCAGCAAGAAGGCATTAAGATAAGGAGCAGGCAGAAGGATTATCTGGCTGAAAGCCTAGGACCTCCCTTCCTAACAGAGACTAAACTAGGTCATAACTCTTTGCTGCCTAACCCAGAGTAGTGCAGTACCTTTTGGAAGACATAACCCCCACTGGGCCCCCAGCCTACAATGGGGTCTGTGGATGGTTTGCCATTGATGTTTGGCTGGGAGTTGATGGTCAGGATTCCTCGTCTGTTAACCTTCTCCAGCTGCTCCTTCAGAAGGTTGGTTTCAGTGGCAAGAGGGTCATCATTCCAAGGCATACACGTAACCTACCATGAGGAGAAAGGATGGCTCACAATGGATGTAACAACCCTTTTGTTACCATCTAGATGTTGAACAAACTCAGAAGTGCCCTATTGGTCTCAAACACACCTACTTCAGGACAGAATTCCCAGGTTTGGTTCAAGGGGCAGGATATCCTCAACTCTTAAGAATGACTGCTGAAGTCTATTGGTACTGGTTCTGTCATACCATAGCAGCTTTCCTTTTATGTTGAGCCCGAGCTCTGGCTGTTGGATTTCCTTCAGCTGCTATCTCAGGATGTCCTTTTGATAGGGAAGTGCCAATTCTTGTTTAGAAGAACAATGTGGGACCAGGAGCAAGAGGAAATACGCACTATTGTCTGTGGCACACTGACCATCCCCTCCTGAGCCGTCACTCACCTTGTGCCCGTTCTTGTTGGGTTCTCCGGTGATATAACACGTGAACACCTCAAAGACGCTTTCCTCACCAGTCAGCTCTTCTCCCCACATCTTCAGAAGCTCCTCCCGGGGAGACTTGCTCTTCAGGTAGAAGAGGTAATAGTCCTTCAGTTCCCCAAAGGCTGGAGAGGAGGAGTTACCCCTGTAAGGGGACCAGACACAGGATTAACAGGCCACTGAGGAAGATGAGCTGATTTGGTGATGCAGGAAGACAGCCACCCAGGAAGAGAAGTATCCAACAAAATCCACCTAGAGACCAAAAGCCTCAACATCTTGGTGCCGTTCTCCTCATTTCATTCAAATCCAAGCAACTGGGGACCACTTCGTTAAGAAGCCACCTGTTCTGTCAAGCCCAAAGCGTGCCCAGGTCACCCGCTAATGACAGACATCAACTGTGGAGCAGGCTTTCATACCACACTTCTACCTCACTGCCACTGCAGGCTGACAGCTTACCATCGGCCATTGGGGAAATCATCCCATTCTTGAGTTCGATAGATGTAACTCTTTGGCCTAGAGGCCCAGAAGATTGGCCGAACATCTTCAACTCTTCTCTTGGGGTGAGCACTGACTGCCCAGGGCAGAGGCCGCCTGCATGGGAGGAGCAGATGTTAACACAATTCCTCTGCAGACTTTCCACTAGAGGCCAGAAGCCTTTCCCTGGGAGAATCTTGCCTCTGGGGAGAGCAAGTAACAGGGGCTGAGAAGAGTACTATTTGTCAAGAAGTAGGACAGAAAACTCTTCTTCCTTTATGGAAAATCTTCTCCCACCCAGTTCCCTCACAGGATGCTCAGTAGATGTCTATTAAATGGTTAAGTACAGGACTGACAACTGAAATTGGACGAGGTAAGGGAAAAGCACTGTGTGAAGCTATTTTTAACACGAAGAAAATACAGCTGTTTTCCTTTGCTCCTCTTGTCTATGCCGAAGCTTGTGGACTCAGAGAAAAGTCCACATGCCCTTTATCAGCTGTAAAGAACCCTAGAAATCCACAGCAGGAGCTTACATAGCACCTAGTCTGTAAGAGGTGTTGTGACAGACCTCAAAAAACATGTTTCTTCCAAGTGGCAGCTCTAAGAGTTCAGGTTTTTAAAGTTCCAGAACAGGCTACTTCAAAGCCATTTGACTAAAACAAATTCCTCCTTCATCTGTCCCCTCTATTCCTCACAGCTTTTGTCAGACACCTGCAGGAAGGGTGAACTTCTAAATGCAGAAGGGTGCTAAAAAAAAACCAAACCCCAAAACTACCAGCAGAGGAGAGGTGCTAACCCATCCATTGCTTGAGCCTTCAGTGGATGGGATGGATGGATGTGAAAGAGGAACTAACAGAAGCCAGCATATTCTGCTCACCTGGGGTCCTCCGTCCATAGGCCCAGGCGCTTAAGGACTTCAGTAGTAGCCACTTCCCGATTGAGAGTGTAAAAATGGAGCCCATGCACCATGCCACTATCCAACAGCTCCCGGCACATGGACACTGCCTGCTCCACCCCAAAGTTCCGGATAGCTGCATCATTGTCCTTGATGGGTTCAATCACATCTTTGATTTCTTGAGGCACTTCCAACTTGGAGAGCTTCACCAGCTGGCGCAGGGAGTGGTAACCCTGGATGAGGATGCAGGGGATTTTCATTTTTCCAATGCCCCTAACACAGGTACTTGATGTCGATTTTGTGGAGGGAGACTTAGAATTGGGGCTCCTGGATTCTACTCCTAGGCCCCATCTCTAGGATGGTAACGCAGTCCTGGTCACGTCACTTTAGGTGACTTCTTCCCATTTCTTTGCCTGAGCCTAGCATGCTGCCAGTGATGACTAACACCTTAGGACTGGTAGACCATTGTCTCTTATATCCCTTTTTGCCATATGGGCACAGAAAACCTTTTAGGCTTGTTATTACAGGACAAAGAGTTTAATTTGGCAAGCCATCTCCAGATTTATCACACGTTTAGCACTCTCACTTCCCAGAAATTTTGTGGAGGATATTTAGAGACCTCCCTCAGCTCCTGACCCACAAACACCTAACATCCTGGATCCTTATTCCCTCCCCAAACCAGTATTACTGGATTTCACCTGTATGGGGAAGATGCCAGGAATAATGGGGCAGGTGATGCCAATGGCTTGACAGTCCTTCATGAACTTGAGGAAGGTCTCTGATCGGAAGAAAAGCTGTGTAATGATGAAGTCTGCCCCAGCAAAGACTTTCTCCTTCAGGTACCTCAGGTCTGCCTCATAGCTCTCTGCCTCAGGATGACCCTTGGGGTAGCCTTTGGAGGGGAAAGGGAAAAAACAAGTGAAATCCTGGTGGTCAGGACAACATGCTAGAAATTAGAAAGTAGCCAATCTGATTGTGCTGTCACTTACAGCCCAGGTCCACGGAGGAACTGCTGAGCTGATTTCCCTATCTCAGGCCCTACTCCACACTCTGCAGTGAAAGACATTTACCTGCCACACAGATGTCAAAGTAATCATCAAATTCATTGCGAATGTGCTTAACCAGGTCAACAGCATAGTTGAAGCCATCTACTTCTTCCTCCCATTCCTCACCAACAGGATCTGAAAAGAGAACAAATGCACAGCTCTCTCCAACTATTTGCTGGGCTCAGAACTGCTAGTGCTCTAAAAACCTCCTGCTATCAAAAGCAAGACAAGATGAAACCTCCAAGTTTGCAGTTTTACCCATGGACTGCTTTTGTCTACCCTTGAGCTGGAGGGAATGCTAACAAAGGGATCAAGAGAAATGCAGTCTCAACATTTAATTCCCACAGCAGAAGGAGCCTCTAAGTCTTTATTTCTCCATTTTTACTCTGGAGTTTAACACAACGGCAATACAACCTCAGCCTCACACATCATAGGACAAAAGGATTCACCTCCACGCAATGCCATGATGTTCTTCAACCCGAGCCGCTTGGCCTTCTGCAGATGCCCTGTGATGTCATCCTTGGTCTGATTGCAGCATGTCATGTGCAGGATGGTCTCCAGGCCACAGTAGTTGACGGCAGTGTTGGCAATAATCATGGAAGAAGTTTCCTTGTCAGATCCTGGGTCCCCTGCGGGGTGCCATGTCACATCAATGAAGAGTGGACCACCTGCTCCCATGCGGTCAAACCTGTGGATTTTAGAGTTGTGTTAGCCTACCACGTAGCCAACTCCCCTCCCTTTGCCTTGGATATCTTGCTTATTGCTGGAATGCCAGCAACAGACAGACAGAGCTTGGATGACAGCAGTGTGAGAGACCAAGAAAAGTGTTGAACTAGGAGTTTAGCAAGTGGCCAACATAAATAAGGAAAGTCATCCTTTAAGGCTGTATGAGGAGGAGCTGACAATCTTTTTGAAGAAGAGGCAACTTAAATGTTTTCTGTAGAATAAACTTCCTCCCAGCATGCTCTATGAGAGTGATATGTCTTCTGTTAGACAGCAATGCAAGTCCCATTCTTTTTGGGATGGGAGACTATGCTGCAACTCCCTGTTCCCAGCTTTAACTGTAGAGGCCACAAATATCAAAAGATGGATCAGATATCTGTTGTGTTCCCAAGTGTGCCTAACAGAAGAAACAAAGGCTCCCCTAACTTGCCTCTCCTCTGCTCTGGGTTGCAACAGGCCCTTCTGTTTAAAGTAAACCTGGCACTGGCATACAGCAGTTACAAAGAGAGTTATGAAAGTCCCTCTTCTCCCCCAGGTGGGTACATGGTGGCTCCTGGGGCTCCCCACTGGGCTCCAGGATAACCCTTAGCTCTGGGGACACCTATCTCAAGAGGCTAAAACTGTAGTGCTCAGTAATAGAGGCACAAACCATAGTGGCTGGATGTTCCTGAAAATAAGTGGGAGTCTCTGTTCCAGAGACTTGGGCACACTGTCCATCAATAAATATTCTCTGCTTTTAATAGGTACTTTTCTGCTCTATTGTCGCCCAGCACTGCTTCAGCCCCAGAGCATGACAGTGGAGTTGCTCCATCTTCACAGAGCATGGGAGAGGGGAAACAGTCTGGTCCCCTCAGTAAACCCATCATGACACTTAACTCTTCAGGGCTTCCAAGGAAGACAAGTTACCTGGTGTCCATTACCCTCCTCAGCAGGAAAGCACAGCCCCATTACCTGCTTCGTCACCTGGAAGGGGAGACAGAGCATGGGGCAGAGCCTGCCTCATTAGCTATTTCCCAGCCCTCCACCAAAGACACTTAATCTCTCCCCTCTCCCACCCTGCAGCCCTCACCTGGAGATGAGATTGACAGCAGCATTGGCTGTGCGTGGTGGGAAGAACTCCAAGGAGAACCACTTGTCTCCAGACTCCTGCCGTCGACGCATCTTCTCCCGCAGTCGCTCATGACGGTCAGCATCGAGGACCGGGGTGGAGCAGCGTGAGCTGTCCTTGGAGCTCTCGCCCCCACTACTGCTGCCACCATCAGACTTGGAGCTGGAACTGGCACTGCAGGTATGCTGGGTCTCATTGACCATGGTGAGCTCTCTGGAGGAGGGGAACAGAAGGAGCACGGTGGGTACAAGACAGGACACAGATCTCAGCAAGGAGCAGTTACTGCTGGGGTGGGCAGCAGATGATGAAAAGGAAGCCTATGCCAAGACCCAACATTAATCATCATCAAGGAGTCCCTCTTGCCAGCCTTGCTGTAAGCTGTAGTGGGGGATCTGGTGAAAACACTATAAAATGTGTTTAGATAGTGCTGACAGAAATAGCACAGCAGATGGCTTCATGCCACTTTGATGCAGCTCTTCTGTGCCTGCTGGGTCAAAGTTGGCTATCAGACGAGTCAGATCAACATCACTTTTGCCCTGACAACAACTTAGCAAGCCATGATACCCGTGTGCATCAAGTGAGGGCCTCTTTGATCTTATGGCCTCAAGCTGGACATGCCAGCAGACTTCCCCCCCCCCCCCCCCCCCCCCCCATAGCAGCTGCTTCTTGGACTGTATCCATCTTCAGAGTTTCCATTCTGTTTGTTCCCAAATGGCAGTGCTTCATTACAGTGTAGGTAGGAGAGCAAGTGCTAATGGGGCAGATACACAAGACTGCACAAACTATTCCTATGTCAGAAAAAAAGTGAAGAATCCCCTCTGATCAGACCATCCCCACTAATGCCATCCTTTATTTTATCTTTGCTGGCATCAGACAGTTGCATTTCTAACCGTTAGCCTTCTTCCACAAGACACACCATCTCCACAGACAGCTGTCCCCTGTGCCAATACCACTGCACACACTCAGCTCTTTCCTTTACCAGACAGGCTGTTCACGCTCCTTTCCTCACCAATTGTGGCTGTTTGGAAACAAGGTCAGCAGACGCCATCCCCTTCTCCCTGCCTTGTAACATGATCAGCTGTGCTTGCTTGCCTTCACAGAAAGGAAAACAGCACTGCAAGTCAGTGGGTCTAGGATGCCTAGCTCCACTTACCTCCCAAAAGTGTTTCACCCTATGCTTTTAAAATTAGGTAGCAATTATAGATAATTAGAGAAGAACTGCCATAAAATTTGGATCCACGTTATTTGCTTATGTGCCTGCCAAAACTTAAAATTGGCACTGGAAAGCAGCAAGCTGTCCAAGCATTATGTAATATTGGAGCCTGTTTTGGAGGAAATGGTTGCTTGAACTAGTGTGCACTCTGTCCTTATCATAAGCTCTGTGGGTTCAGGTCTCCAAGAAGACTTTGAACTAATCTTCTACTGTTTACACTGAGTTGCCAATCAAACAAAACCCTTTGGGAGAAAGTCTACTTTTACCACCTGGGGACCTCTCCAGCTGGCAGGAGATATGAGGAAGAAGCGCAGGCCTTCTGCTGCCAAGAGGAATTGGGAGTCTTAAATCTCATGTGTACCAACATAGCAGGCCATAGTAAAAATCAGCATCACAGACCTATTGAAAAGTGAAGTAAAAGCAACTGGGTGCACAGTAACAGCCCTGACCAAGCTCTCTCAAAGGACTTTGTCTGACATCCACGTAGCACTAATCTGAGAGAATTAGCCCAAAGCATATGCTGGTGATCAAGCTAGCGCCACAAAATCATGCGCAGTCAACTCCCAATATCTCACTTCTAGCAAGCACACCACAGCACCATAGGCAAATCAAAGGACCTCTGTTTTCCCACTTGAGATTTAACACCCATCACAAGGGAAGGGTTCGTTTAATGTCTCTGTAGGATGAGACTTGCTGTTGAGGAGAGGAGCTTATGTTACTGGCAATCTAGAACCACAAAGACAGGAGCAAGGCCCCACTTGAATTTTGTCTACAGGCAGCATTTGGAGCAGTTTCCTCACCATCAGACACATCACAGATTTGCTGACAGAAGCTTGCAGTTACTGCAAAGAGAAAAAAGACTTTCTAAACAGCAAAACCTGTTGCAAAATAAGACAATCTTAAACATCCGTCAACTCCGCTGGGTCAGCACTCCCGCTCCTCCGTCTCTACCACGCTGCAGAGCTCAGAGCAAACATCTGTGGCCCGGCACACTGATGTTGATCAGCGCGGACGTGCCCGTTGCATTTACCTGATGCTGGTGTTGCCCATTTGCTTCGCTGTAGGGTATTTTTACTGCTTCCAGGCCTGAGCTGGCACCCACACACGCAGTCTGGAGGTCTGCATCCTCCTAAGCTTAGTTTTACCACCCATGCTACACTCGGCTGCTCAGACGTACACTTCATGTGGGGTGTATGTGCCTGCCAGGGACTTGTCCAGGACCTTGGTGTCCTGGGCCATGGCATCGGGCTGACAGCCCTATGGGGCAGACAAGGGGCCCGGGATTGGATCTACCCCTCGCCAGCGGGCCAGCTGATGGGGCAGCCACGGAAAGGCCGGGGGGAAAGGGCCGGGGGGAGAGCCCGGCGCCCCCGCCGGCTGCCGGGGGCGAAGGGGTGCCAGCAGCGCCGGCGGGGGGGAGATCGTCCCTGCGCCGCAGCCGGACTCGGGGCCAGGCAAGGGATCAAGCCGCAGCCCGATCGTTCCTTCACCTCAGCTGAACCCGCTGGGAGCAGGGCTCGGCCCGAAGCAGCCGGCGGGCAGACCGGGCCGCGGCGCAGCGGCAGCCTAGCCCGGCATCGCGGCTCGGCCTAGCCGCGGGGACTCCCCAGGCGGCGGGGGCAGGGATCAGCGTCCCGTCGTGTCCCCCCCCTTTTTTCCCGGGTCCCCGCTCACCTCCCGGCGGTGCTAGGCGCTGCGCATCGCGGGCGGCCCCATCCCGCGGCGCTTTAAGGCCGGCCGGGGCGGGGCGGGGCGGGGCGGGGCGCCCGGTGCTTCCGCTTTCCCTTCTCCGACATGGCGCCGTGATCTCCCCGCTCCTCCGCGTCGCGCCGGCGGGGGGCGGGGCCAGGCGGCGGGGTCACGCGCGGCGCGGCGGGTGGGGCCGGGAAGGGGCGGCGGCGGCGGCGGAAGATGGCGGGGTGCGGGTCCGGGCTGTGCTGCTGCTGCTGCCCGCGCTGCTGCGGCGAGCGGGAGAGCCGCACCCCTGAGGAGCTGGTACGGCCGCGGCCCGGCCCCGCCGCCGCGCCGGCTGTGGGGAGCGCCTGAGGGCGGGCGGCTGGGGGGCGGGGGGCGTTGAGCGTTGCTATGGCGCAGGGCCCGGTGCCTCCGCCCCAGGTGCCGGCGCCTCAGCCCGCGCTCGGCCCCGTGCCTCAGGGCCCGGTACCTCCGTCCCCGGGTCGGTGCCTCAGCCCGCGGTACCTCAGCCCGCGGTACCTCAGCCCGCGGTACCTCAGCCCGCGGTACCTCAGCCCGGCGCCTCACGGCCCGATACCTCAGCCGGCGCTCGGCCCGGCGCCTCAGGCTGTTCCCGCTCTTTTGCCTCCTGTTGGGCCCGGTATCTCCGCCGCTCCTGCCAGTGCCTCGGCCCTCACTGTCCCGGTACCCCGGTCAACGTTTGCTTTGGTTGGGCCTGGTGTCGCAGCCCCTGCGGCTGGTGCCTCAGCCTGCGCTGCTGCTTCTTCTGCCGGGTACAGCACCCCTCGCAGCCGTTCGAGGGGAGTGGCTCTGGCAGCGGCTCTCTCCAGCTGCCCGGCATACGAGAATGCTCTCTGTGCAAGTTTCTTGTCCTGTGCTTTCCTGTAACATGAAGGAGAGCTGGGAAGAAACCCGTGAAGGAAGCTGGGATGTGGGTTTCGTACTCTCCTTTACTATGCTGTGGGGAGCTCCCATATAGAATTAAGGTAGCGTATTCTTGTTGCGGGGCAAGCTTTAAGGTAAGACCCTATACGGTTACCCCAAAGTAAGTGGTGGTCTGGTAATCCATGCTCAGACTTTATAAGCAATAGTGGCATAGGCCTTCCCTTATTTTGGCTTTGCTACCAATATTCATGAGCACCTGTATATGCATTCATTCCCCTGATGATTTTCCTTTCCCGTATTTGTTTTTGCAGACAATCCTAGGAGAAACTCATGAAGAGGAGGATGAGATCCTTCCACGCAAAGACTATGAGGTGAGAAATTAACGTGAGGAGAACTGCAGACAGGTTTCAATCTGTCTGAGTTTGTAATGAGGCAGGTACTCAAAATGCATCACTAGGGAGATTGCATTGGCACCAGCAGAAATACCAAGATTTGCCGCACTTGCAAAGAACTGCTCTTCATCATTACACGTTTCTGGGTTAAAGCCCTGTGAGTAGAGCTCAAACATCCACTGCTTAAGTCAGACTGTTGTTGAGAAAATTAATTTTCAGAGTCTGTTGCATTGTTCCACTTTTTAAATGAGATTTACAGGCTGTAGTGGTCTTGTTTCTTCATGACTAGAAAGCATCTGTGGCTGCTTGGTCACTGTTGCCTTACTGCTGTCTCTGATGTCATGCTGGCTCACAGCAGATCTTCCCATCTAACAGATCCTGCTTCTTAAAGGAGATTTTTGCTTTTTGCATGTCTGTATGGTGGCCCTGAGGTATTTAGAGCAGTTGCTGTCAGTATGGGTGTCACCAGCTCGACCTGTTACTGCTTGGCTTGAAAAGGCAAAGTTGATGTAGATAGAAGGTAGTGGTGCTTTGTGAGTATGACTAGGCTGTTCTATACTACTTTTAACTCTCTGCTGTGATAAGCTTAAGAATTTATGCTGCTCATCTGGAAAGGAGTTCCTATCTAGTGTTCATGTTGTAGTGAGAGGTTAAATATGAAGATCTAATATTATCCCCTGCATTGTCAAATTGGAGGCACTTAAAGAAGTAAAGTCTGAAACTGTACAATGTGACTTCTTTAAATTGAAGTTGTATTAATCAGTTGTGTTCCTGTTTGGTTCCCTATCTCCCTCAGCTTGGGCAGTGAAATTGGTCTGTTCTTTCGCTTCCTGATTCTCAGGCTTTGGCTTTGCTGGAAATATGTAAATGAAGTGGTTTCCAGGAATTTTTTCTTCTACTGTTGTTTGCCGAACCTACTGTGGGGGTGGTAATGACTTCTGTAGCCTTTAACAAGTTTTTCTATCCATAGTTTTTTGCTCAATCTGTTGCAGCTGATTCTCTTAAATTGACCTTTTGGCATTCTTTCAGAGCTTGGATTATGATCGCTGTATCAATGACCCATACTTGGAAGTTTTGGAGAGCATGGACAACAAGGTAGGACCTTGTTCTTTCTTTTTCATTAGCTTGAGAGCTGAAGCTGCAGAAATTGCCCAGAGAAATTTGCTCAGAGAAGCTGTGGATGCCCTGCCATTGGAAGTGTTCAAGGTCAGGTTGAATGGGCTTTGATCTAGTGAAAGATGTCCCTGTCCATGGCCGGGGAGTTGGACTAAATGATCTTTAAAGGTCCCTTCCAACCCAAACCATTCTATTATTCTAAATATGCTCCACTGCAGGAAGTTTTGTGGTTTTTTTTTCTTCTCCATGAAAGAAATTCTACGTGCTCTCTGGGTTTCTTTATGAAAAGAATAAAAACGTGGAGATTATAGCTCCCAGCATCTCTTCTGATCCTCAGGTTTAAAGTGAGCAAGGTGTTCAGCACTTTCAGTTCCCTATTTTCAGTTTGCTGTTGTCACCATCTTCTGTTGATTTATCACTCTAGCTGCAATTGAGCTGTGGAGCCCAAAACCAACTTTTCTGATCCCCGTTTTGATATTGCTTTGACTTGGTTGTTTTTGTTTGTGGTTTTTTTTTAATCTCTTCCTAAGCAGAAAGCCCAGAGATACGAAGCAGTGAAGTGGGTGATGGTTTTTGCTATTGGAGTCTGCACAGGACTGGTAAGGGTCATGCTGTTTGGGGATTGAGGAAAATTCAAGAGTCTAAGCAGGAATAATTTAGAAGTTATTGTCAAGCAGTAAAGAGGAGGAAACATTCTCTGTCATGAAGTGGAGAGCTTAGTAGCAGGAGTTGTCTTTTGGAAATTATAGCACATTGTTGCTAGATTATTTTCCAAGAAGCCTTTTTTTCTTTTAGAACTTGCTGTGCTTTCTTTGCAAAGTATTCTGGCAAATCCTTTAATTCTGCATACAGGAAAACTTGTCCAAAGTGAGCACTTAATGAAAAGGGATGCCAATTTAGAGTTGAACTGTATTTTTTTTATGTTTGGCAGTACTAGTGTCACTGCGTGTGCTTTCTAGAGTGTTTGAAAATTAGCTCTGCTGACTGTATGCCTCAGTTAAACACCAGTTTGCTTCTGTACCCTGAAGTATGTTGTGGGTATTAAAAATGCTATCATATTAGTACTCTGAAATGCATCTCTTCAGAAATAATTCTAGAATCAATCTGTCCCAGTGAGAACGAGGGAGGCAGCAAATCTGAGTTTCCGAAGTTACATTACTCTGAATGACGCTTCTTTTGCTGCCTTCATCCTCTGTCCTCCCATGTGTGCATACTTCTGGAGACTAGAGACTTACTAGAGAGCGGTGTCTGTTACTTGCGTGTAGTAATTTCTGATGGCAAATCTGTCATCTTTTTCATAGGTCGGCCTCTTCGTGGATTTCTTTGTACGTCTCTTTACCCAGCTCAAGTTCCGGGTGGTACAAAGCTGTATCTTTTACCTAGTGTATGGGTTCATGTTAGACTCAAGTGACCTCTTCCTTTCTGTTGCCATGTTTTGCTCAGAACAGCTGACTCTCAGACTTTTGCCATCAATCGTGTTGTTGATGATTAAGCAAGTTTTCAACTTGCCTATGTAATTCAGCCCTTGAAACCGAGAAGTGTTTCCAGTATCACGTATGTAGGCAAAGGGTAATTTCTGAAAGATGAGTGGTTTCACTTCCTTGTAGCTCAGTCTTGAGGTCTGAAAAGGAAGCCTGACTTCCTGATGGGTTGTGTCAGCTGCCCTGGCTGGATTAGGAAGCGTGACTTTGGCTTCTGATGCCAGTGGGACCACCAGACAGTACAGAATGATTGTGTATTGGTGGGGGGAATGTTGTTGTTTTCCTTGACCAACGTTGCAGCGGTGGAAGAATGCACTGAGAAAGGCTGTCTTGCCTTGTCCTTGCTGGAGCTGCTGGGGTTCAACCTGACCTTTGTTTTTCTCGCCAGTCTTCTGGTCCTGATCCAAGTAAGACTTAGGTCCACTGCTGCTCCTTACACAGCCTCCCTTTCCTCTCACACAGGTCCTGGGCATGAAGTATACTTGCCAAAAGCACTTTCTGCCCCAAGACATCAGATTAGCTTCACAGTGCTAATTGATTTAGCTAAGCAGGGTCTCTTGGTCCTTTGCTGTGCTTTCTAATGAGATGTTGTTGGTCAGCTATGAATTCGATGCAGCACAGCATCAGTGTTTCTTTTCTGCAGCCTGTAGCAGCTGGATCAGGAATTCCTGAAATTAAGTGCTACCTCAACGGGGTTAAGGTTCCAGGGGTTGTGCGTCTCCGAACGGTGGTGTGCAAAGCTATGGGAGTGCTCTTCAGTGTGGCAGGAGGTAAGAAGGGCTGTGGTGTATTGGTCTTGTTGGGATAAGGAATCACTGAAGGGGGAAGAATGCTGTTCTTGCTATACGTAGAGCACAAAAGACTTCTGCCTTTCCAGTAAAATGATTTTGATGGGCTGGAGCAGAGTCATGAGCCCTGAATGCATGTATAGAGTAGAAAATAAACAGAAGGATCAGGACTATTGGGGGAACAGGTACTTTTCTGGGTGGGCAGACGTGACTCTTTGTGGTTCAGTCCAAGAGGGAGACCTGAGAATTCTCCAGAATGCATTGTCTAGAGCAGCTTGAACCAGGCTATGTTGTAGGCAGCAGGGCAGAGTAACTTGGAGAGTTCAGAGTCCTTGTAACAGCTGTCTCTGAATGGTTCCACCCACTTGGAGTGCAAAGTCTGTGCAAGTCTTCACAGAGTTTTGGGGGATTGAGGGGCAGGGGTCAGCACCTTCCTTCACCTTGAGGGGAGACGAAAGAGCTGCAGGCTTGGCACAGGGGACTGTGCCATGGCATGGGAGTGGCGAGCTGATCTCTCCTGGCATTGTCAGCAAGGGAAGGTGGCACAGGGAGGGGGCAGGGAGTGTGTTGCCGCATCAGTCCTGTTTTTCAGGTCTTTTCGTGGGGAAGGAGGGTCCAATGATTCACAGTGGTGCTGTCGTCGGTGCGGGTTTGCCACAGGTTAGTGCTGACATGGATCACTGTCCTGGTCACACCACTGCTTTGTAAGACTATTGTGAGGAGTAAGTTTCCATCTCTTAACGTTTCTAAATCTTTACTTTGTCTGTAGTTCCAGAGCATCTCTTTGAGGAAGATCCAATTTAACTTTCCCTATTTCCGCAGTGACAGGTACTGTACCCAGGATGTGGAGGAGGGGAGAGGCAAATAAGTGAGCAGACTTTCTTGGGAGAAGGGTGGCGGGCTGGGGTGAATCAGTCAGTTGTTTTTTTAAGTTTCTCTCTAGTGTCCTGCAGTTTCATTCTGCAGCAAGACAACACCAGGACTTGACTCTTCCATGCTGCTCTGCTCTGGTCTCCATGTTCATTGATGTCCTCTTCTACTACTCAGCAAATCTCTACCCACTTAAAACCTTTAATGTCAATGGTTAAATGGCTTTATTGTTGGGAACAAGCTCAGTTCCTTGCCCTCTATGACCAAGATATACTACAGAGAAGGCTGGTTTACCTGAATGTGAACAAAATCTTGCCCTTCCCTCTCTGTAGTTCTTTCAAGTGATGCTGGAGTCCCACAGTTTGGGATGGTTCCTCATAGACTGGGCAGTTGTTTAGTGTCAAAGTTTTGCTCTGTGTTTGTGCTCTAGAGAAAGAGCATGATGCTGCAACAACTTACTGAATAAATGGTGTTGCCTGCCTTGGCCAGCACTTCTCCCAGCTGTCACTCCTGTATCCCTGGGATATGTCCATAAATGGGAACAGTCTCTTACTTTACAGAACCTAAGCATCTCCAGAGATCTGCTTTGGTAAACTGAGACTGTTTTCCTCTTCATTTCAGGGATAAAAGGGATTTTGTATCTGCTGGAGCTGCTGCAGGGGTTGCGGCTGCTTTTGGAGCCCCAATTGGGGGCACTCTTTTCAGCTTGGAAGAAGGTTCCTCTTTCTGGAACCAGGGACTTACATGGAAAGTGGTGAGTAATGACTCTGGCTTTTTCTGTGTGTCTCTTCCTTGAGCCAGACCTTTGGGAGGGCTTGCCCATGAGGGCATTCAGATTATCCTGTCTCCGCCTGAGCACTTCTGGCAGGAGAGAGATTGCCTGCTCTATCACTGCTCCAGAATTACTACAGATCAAGAGCAGAGATGAGTCTGTTACTATCTGGAACTATGGGACAGCTTTGTAGGCAGCAGATTTAGTGTACCTGGGAGAAAAGGCTTTTATGTCTGGGCTCTTTGCAGTCTGATCCTTTAGGAGCAGACTGAGTAGGCAGGTGCTGGCTTTCTTTCTGCTTTTTTCTGCCTTGGGATGCTGTATTGCAGCAATGTCCTGTGCCTTCAGGTTGCTGATTTCTCTGCCTGTAGTGCCTACTTTCATGAAGTTGACAGTATATTAAAAATGTATTGGATTTCATGATGCTTTTGGCATTTCTTATGCCAAACGTCCTGTTGGTGGGATTCAGTTACATCTGGTCTTTCTCAGCAGTGATAAAAGGAGCCAGGGGATTTGCCAAGATAGCAGCTCTCTCAGAGCCAATGAAGATCTCAATTCCAACTCTAAACAAGCTGTGTTAGTGCCTTGTAATTGATTTGCAACTGAAAATTAGCATGTTTGGAAAAAAAAAAAAAGAGCTTTTGCTGCAAGAATTACTAGGTGAAATTCTAACTTCTGGTGCAGGAGACCGAATCAGATTATTATAGTAGTCCATTATAGCCCTACTCTCTTTTGCAGCAGGGAATGGGTGTTAAACCTCAGTGGATTATTTTCTTAAAGCCTGAGAAGGCTCTGAGGTTCCCTTCCCCAGGCGTAAGTCTCAAGGAAGAGCTGACTGTGCCAATTTTTTTTTTATTATTTTTTTTTTTACTTCCTCAGCTTTTCTGTTCCATGGCTGCCACCTTCACCCTGAATTTTTTCCGCTCTGGGATTCAGTTTGGAAGTTGGGGGTCTTTCCAGCTCCCTGGGCTGCTGAACTTTGGGGAGTTTAAGGTAAGATTTAGTGCTGTTATTTCCCCTCCACCTCCAGTGTCTTGTCAATTCAGTATTTCTGGGGGTTTTTTTGATACTTGCTTGTATTTCAGTGAAGGGCAGTTGATATTCAGCTGCAGTATTTTGATAGCCTAAGACACAATTGTTCTCCTTTGGTCATAGCTGCTGAAACTGTCCTGCTCTGGAGACAGAAGCATTGGTAGGAAATTGCAGGAACTACTGCAATGCTTTTTCTGATGCTTTTCTGCATGTAGTGCTCTGAGTCTGATAAGAAATGCCACCTCTGGACAGCTGTGGACTTGGGCTTCTTCATTCTGATGGGGATTGTAGGAGGCCTTCTCGGAGCCACCTTCAACTGCCTGAACAAGAGACTTGCGAAGTATCGCATGCGGAACGTTCATCCCAAGCCAAAGCTGGTCAGGTATTTGTGCTCTCTTGAGTTTGTGCAGGGATCTCTCATCTGTGTTCAGTGTCCCAAAGCAAAAGCATCAATGTAGAAGACCTGGTGAGTGAGATTGGAGGAAATCCCAGACGTATTCATTTTGAAATCACAAAACAAAGCCTCCATAGAACTTAGAAGTGAACACCAGAAACCAGATGTTACAGTCCCTGTGCATTTTTGTAATTACTCTGGTGGTACAGAGAGAGCTGCAACCACCCCTTACCAGGGCTATGAAGGGAGCTCTTTATAATAAAAGCTATAGCTGAACAAACCAGAGCTTTGTCTCCATGCAGTATTTTTTTGTCTTGTCCAAACAGATGTGGAAGGAATAGCTGATCCCACTCTTTTTTTTTTTTTTAATAATTATCTTGTTTAATTAAATCTACAACTGAGCTAATATCTGTGCTATTTAGGTAGGGAATTGCCATGTAATTCTGCAAAATAGCTGTTTGTTTGCTCGAGACAATTACTAAATAAGAAGCCTAGGTTTAAAAAAAAAAAAAAAGTGTATTTTGGCAGTTAGAAAAGAAAAGAGATTATGAGAGACTATGCATCAGCCTGTCCAATCCTGTCTAGCCTTTTTACCCTGTAAGGATCTACAGAATATCGTTGCCATGTGAACAGCCTCATCACTGAACCCTTCCCTGTGGCTTTTTATACATGGCTGCTATGTGTTCTCTGGGCAGAAATTACTCCTTTTTGGGGCAGGCAATTAAAAAGGGGAGATAGTGCAATCTCTGGCAACCAAGTCATAATTCAGCTTGACTTGCAATTCCCTGCTTCTGATGTTAAGCTGTGGTGACTGCTGCTTCTTGCAGCCTTATCAAAGTCATGTGCAGAGCTGGGACTGGGTTACACGGCTGAGTGTGGCTTCAGTGTATGGTTTCTATTGTGTATTTGCAGAGTCTTGGAGAGCCTGCTGGTGTCATTGACTACCACCGTCGTGGTCTTTGTAGCCTCCATGGTTCTGGGGGAATGCCGGCAGATGTCTTCCACCAGTCATAGTGGCAATGACACTCTGAGCCTGCAGGTGAGGGATCTTATGTGAAGATTACATGTCTCCATCATATTGTTCATCCTCCAGAGAAGCACAGGCACATAATGAGCTTTTGACAGCATGCAGTACGTTACAGAACTTCAGTGAAAGCCTAGGGACAGTTGCAGGAACTTAGGGTAATAATGAAAGCTACCCTTTATGCTTTTGTACATTGGCAAAGCAGCTCAGGCTGTGAAGAGGGAGCCCATTGATGCTGCAGGCCCCATCTTTGCTATGGATGTTTGATCTGAACTTCCCAAAGTGTGGGCTGACAGCCCTATATGGAAGGGTTACTCCCATTCTGCCCAAAGGCTAATGTAGGAGAGAGTGGATTTTAACTGTTCCTGTCTTTTGTGTCCTGCGTTAGGGTATGTCAGAGGATGTGAATTCGAGCATCAAAACTTTTTTCTGCCCGAATGAAACCTACAATGACATGGCCACACTCTTCTTCAACCCTCAGGAGTCAGCTATCTTGCAGCTCTTCCACCAGGACGGTGAGTAGCTAGGAGACAGTGCCGCATCCCATGCTTAAGCTTCAGAGCTTCATCTTGCTTGAAACAGCCTTGTCATAAGAACCACGAGACTAAGAGCATCTTCAGGCCTTCGTGGCTCTGGGGGACTGCTAGTACAACAGGTGAAAGCCTCCTCCATGGGAAGAAAAGCCTGCTTTTCCTCTCTTTTTCACTTACTCATTGTCTTCCTGTGTGTTTGGACTGGGAGACTAAGTAGCTGTTGTGAGATGAGCCTGCTGTGAGCTGAGGGGTGGATGATGCAAGACTACTGTCTTAGTCTGACAGACCTGTGCCCCTTTAGTCATGATTCTTCTTGTGTTGCAGGTACTTTCAGCCCAGTCACACTGTCCTTGTTCTTCCTTCTCTATTTCTTACTCTCCTGCTGGACATACGGGATCTCTGTGCCCAGTGGTCTTTTTGTGCCATCACTGCTTTGTGGGGCTGCCTTCGGACGCCTCGTCGCCAACCTCCTCAAAAGGTGCATTGAGTGTGCATATGTGTGCGAGAGATGTGCTGCGAATGCACGCTGAGCTCTCAGGCAGGTTTTTCTAACCTCTGGTCTCTGTGTTTTGTCCTAGCTACATTGGCCTGGATCACATCTACTCAGGAACCTTTGCACTGATTGGGGCAGCAGCATTCCTGGGAGGGGTGGTCCGGATGACAATTAGCCTGACCGTCATCCTAATTGAATCCACCAATGAGATCACCTATGGGCTCCCAATAATGATCACCCTCATGGTGAGTGCAGGGTCTTAGCTCTGGCTTCTTGCAGACTGCTTGAACATGTGCTGGCCCTGAATCTCTGTTCCTTCCTGGGCTATGATAAGCCAAGGAGTCTTGTACTTGGAGCAGCAACTCAGTAGACCTTCCATTTGCTCTGCAGGTAGCCAAATGGACGGGAGACTTTTTCAACAAAGGCATCTATGACATCCATGTGAACTTACGAGGAGTGCCTCTTCTGGAGTGGGAAACAGAAGTGGAAATGGATAAGTAAGGCTGCTTCTCTTGGCAGGGCTGTGGGTTAGAGTTTGTGGTAGTATTCTTGCTCAGAAAGGAATGCTGTAATGCAGGGGGATGATGCTTCATCTCCAATGAACCTGGCTGCTCTGAGAGGAGCAGCTGTGAGGAGGACTGCTGTGAGAGGAGTTGGGAGTTGTGCATCTGGCCTGTGGCAGGAAAGAGGTTCTGGAGCCCTTTCTGAGGAGGAGTGGATGGGTGGAGATCTGAGGAGCAGATTTGTGAGGTTCAGCAAGAACTCTGTGAAAATATTCCACTGGACTTTGCTTCTTGCAGAATTTCATCTTCCCACCTGTCGCCTTTTCCCAGTAATGTTGAAACACCTTCTATGTTACAAGTTGGAACCTTTTTCCTTGCCTATAGTGCATTGTTGATGCAATGTTATATTAAAAAAAAAATAAATCAATTGTGCCAGCACTGCTAATAATACAGTGAAGGTGAACATACAGGTATAAGGAGCTGGCAGAACTAAACTGCAGCAGACTCCTTCAGGATCTCATTTTGGGACTAGTTTGTTTCCTTGTTTGACCATCACCAGCCTTCTGTTGCTGACGTGATGCATGCAGCAATCTTGGATTTCTGTTTCCTCAGACTACGAGCCAGTGACATCATGGAACCCAACTTGACATACGTCTACCCACACACCAGAATCCAGTCCCTTGTTAGCATCCTGCGCACAACTGTCCATCATGCCTTCCCTGTAGTGACTGAGAACCGGGGCAACGAGAGGGAGTTCATGAAGGGAAATCAACTGATAAGTAACAACATCAAATTCAAGGTAAAAAGTTGTTTGTTTGGTAAGTTGAAGGGTAAAGAGCTTTGTTTTGCAGGTGGGAAGCCCTTTGTTTTGTTATCTAGGCTTTTGTCAGTGCAGAATTCAGGTCAGAGATAAGCACCTACTGCAATACAAAATTTTCAAGGACTCAATTTCATTCCATTCTCTGTGTCATGGTAAAGGCAGAAGAATGGTCTGCATTCCTAGAGGCAAAAGTTAAGAGGACCAAGTAACCTGTTTAGGATAGACATGGAAGAAGTTTGGATTTGGCGCTGAAGTAGTGAACCCACCATTGAGATCAGTAGTAGATGCCTAAATACTTCTCTGCTTTGCAGGAGGGGTAGTGGGGCAGATGCTTTAGTCTCTTGGAAAACTTAAAATTTAAGGTCAGAATGAATAATGAATGTGCTTGTGGCATACTCGTGCTCTAGCAAAAAAGGGTGCCTGAGTTCCTAAACTCCAGGTCTCTGTCCAAGGAGAGTACAGTCCTATGGGCTATTCTAACAAGTAGTGCAGCAGCACTGACTAAGGAACTCCTTGTCTGGTGACATAAAGCTGTGATCAAATAGTTCATAGTTGCTCTTGGATAACTGTTGACCTGCTTAGTGAGTATCTGAAAATGGTTTGTTGTATCCAGAAATCTAGCATACTCACCCGAGCTGGAGAGCAGCGCAAGCGTAGTCAGTCTATGAAATCCTACCCTTCAAGTGAACTGCGTAACATGTGTGATGAGCACATAGCAACAGAGGAGCCACCAGAAAAGGAGGATCTGCTGCAACAGATGCTAGAGAGAAGGTGAGATCCTGGTAGGCACAAACTTATGGGAACAGGGTGTTTCCATATGTTGAGATGTGTTGTGATGCTTCATACAGTCCCTGTCATTCCATCTGTCAGAAGAAACAGTGCTAGCATCCATGTTTTAGAAGTGACTTGTCACATCTCATTAGCCAGTGCTGAGGCTCACACCTGTGACCAAGTCCTAGGTTGATGGCTTGATGGTGTCCAACCTGTTAAATTAAATTTTCTTCAAACACCTATTCAAAAGTATTGCCTGGAGAAGATGGAATACGTGGGGAAATGTCTTGTCTGTAGAAATCGATGCCCTCTTGTCTGCAGAAATCTGAGGTCTCTGCAAAGCTCACTTCTCCCAAGAGAAGACCTAATGACCTGGTGCCATAATATCGATACCACCTTTCTGGTAATTGGGCTGAGTCATCAGGCTTGTATTGCAGTTGCTTCCAAGCAGAAGCCCAGTCTAGTGAATCAGTTTCTAACTTAGTCATTGTGACTCCTGTGAGTGGAGTCCTGACCCTGACATTTTGCCAGATGCTTCAGCTTCTATTAGAATCCAAATAATTTGGCATCGAAAATTGCTTTAGTAGCAAGTGATTTGAAATTAAGAGTTAGGAGATGGTCTCCATTCTGCTGCTGTTGTCATACTCTGCCCATGGTAATGGCTCTTGACCCCTCTCTGCTCTTTCGTTTGGTGGAGAAAAGACTTGCTTGTCTCTAGCAAGAGTCCCTGAAAAGTTCAGGAGAAGGTTGCAAAGGGCTGAAATAGCTGTTACTGTTCTGGAGGTGCGGGTATGTGTCTCTCCTTAAATTCATGCAACTTTTAACGTGTTAAATGTGTCACAGATATACTCCCTACCCCAATCTGTACCCGGACCAGTCTCCCAGTGAAGAGTGGACCATGGAGGAACGCTTCAGACCTTTGACCTTCCATGGCTTGATCTTGCGCTCACAGCTGGTCACCCTCCTTGTCAGGGGTGTTTGTTACTCTGAGAGCCAGTCGGTGAGTCTTCCTAATCGGGGTTTCGTAGCAGACACATCCCTATCCTCTCAGCTGAGAAGGTTGGGAACAATATTTATGGGCTGCCAAAAAGAATTTACTTATTTTTACACTTTAAGGAATGCATCTGTGTTTTAAAAGCTGCAGACAGGTAATGCGAATTCTCCCTTGCAGCTCTAGAATAGAGAGAATTGAATTTCTGTTTAAGTATCCCCAGGAAAAGATAACAGCTACTGTTTAAAAAATAAACCAACAGACCTGTTTGTTGCATAAAGGTGCCATCCTGTCACAACTGGAGAACAGTGGCAGATACTAAATACCAACAGAGAAACCAGCAGTGTGTACTGGGTGTTTTTACTGCTGCGTACCAGAAGACTGTCATCAGTCGTCTGTATCACTGAGATCAGCTGTATCACTGAGATCAGTATGAGCATCTGTGTTTGAGGCCCATCTTCCACAAGGCTGATTAGTTGCTGCCCTCCAGTGTTGAGTGTAGATCCGTCAGAGGGTGGAGAGCAGATCTGTTTGCTCTGTCAGCTAAACACCTGTATAGTTTGGGCTTGCACTGCTGCATTCTGAGATGAGCTGCTAGGAGTACCTCTGCAGAAGTTGTGCGTGTGGGCATGGGGTGAGAAGGAGATCTGGGTGAGCAATTGGGAGGCATTGTTTGCTGTGCTGCTTGCAGCCTGTGTACTGTCTGGGATGGTGACATATTGGTTCAGTGGGATGTGTTTTTAATTGCAGAGTGCAAGTCAGCCTCGTCTCTCCCATGCAGAGATGTCAGAGGATTACCCCCGCTATCCAGATATCCATGACCTGGACCTCACATTGCTGAACCCTCGCATGATAGTGGTAAGAGATGCAGTGCAGTGTGACAGTGTTTCCTGATATATGTTTAAGAATGTCCCAAGCCTTTAAAAAAGGCTGAGAGCATGTTTAAGTCCACCCTTGGGTGCAGTGACCAACATCCTGTAGCTTTCATGCATTCAGTCAGCCTTGTCTGCATGTGGAAATCAATCCTCATACCTGCTATGGGGTAGCATCACACACAGGTGCTTTACTTTCAGAATAAGACATTGCCTGTCTAGTTTTAACTTCCTTCGAGATTAGACTCCTGCCTGAGTGAGATTGGACAGGCAAACTGCTGATATCTGTTCAGAACTCTGTGCTGGCAGCTCAGTCAGTGGCAGGCCTGTCATTGTCTTTGTGACAGGAAGGTTGCTGTGTAGGCCAAAGTGCTTTTTTAATATACTTTCTTATTTCCATGGACCTGCATTTATCCTGCTCAGAGGTTTTCTGCAGCATCGGGCTCTTAAGATCATGGATTACAGTGTTCAAACAAACTGCAACAAATTCAGGTTCCTGAAATAATTTCATATTTGTGGAGAAATAGAAGATGCCCACAGTCCAATACCCCGTCCAGAGATCAGTGCATTGGAGGACTTGTAGGAATTGCTTGTTAGTGATTCCCAGAGATAGTGAAAACGCCTCTTGTAAATAATATAATTGGTTTTCTTTCTTAGGATGTCACCCCATACATGAACCCGTCACCCTTTGCTGTCTCTCCAAACACTCATGTATCACAAGTCTTCAACCTGTTTAGGACAATGGGACTCAGACATTTACCAGTTGTGAATGCAGTTGGAGAGGTGAGTCCTTATCTCCATTTTGTTTTGGCTGAGCAAGGAAGCCAGTGTGGGTTTTTGCAATGTCTTAACTCAAACAGAAATGCTTTAAAGAGATCAGAATGGGATCTTCTGAAGGCCCCGAAGCATTGTTGATTACTGTGACTGTTATCTTTTGTGTCGAAGCCTGCTTCCTGCTTTCCCTGCAAAGGGCAGGACATGCAGTCTCTCCACTGTCTCAAGTTTGCAGCGTGTGGAAGCCCTTACTGTCTTGTACCTCTTGAGAGGCCTTGAGCTCATCAGAGGCTGCTAATTTGGCTTCCTCTTTGACAGCTTTATGCAAGGCCAAGAGCAGAATTTCCTGTGTGTTGGGGCAGGAGGTTTTTCTGCTGGAAGGGAACTTGCATTCTGTTCCTACTCATAGGAGCAGCAAAATAAAGGAGTCTTTGAATGGTTTGTGCTTGATTCACTTGTACTTGTCTCTTTGCCATCTACAATGCTCAGGAATAGTCAGTAGGTGTCAGTAATTTCCTATAAACATAATGAGAAACTGTTTCCTTTAAGCCTGAACTGGTCTGTCCCTTTGAGACAGCAGTGTTTTTTCAGCCTCTTGGGGTTCCTAATAGCTACTCTGCAGACCCTGTTGGTTGAAAATGAGATGTTGACTCATTCCATGTTTAGTATAAGATGCTCTTGCAGTACTAGAGAGCAGCCTAGTTCTAAACTCTTTCAATGTGTAAAATCACTGAGGCATTTCATCAGCTGAAAGATGTGGTTTGCCTGTTTCCCCAGCAGGCTGGGAGAGGGTCCCTTTTGTGACCTGCCAGCTAGTGATGGCCAGTGTGCAGTCACCACTTAGCTAGTCTTTACCATATCTCAGTTTTGGTCTTTAGAACTTCCTAGGGTGGATCTGATATGAGCTATCTGCAGTCATGTCATGTGAGATACCAGAAATGTCTCTAATAAAGCCATAAGGGACAGTTTTGATGTTTTCAATTACGGTTTTCACTTTCCAAAGGATTTAGTTACATCCGTATGCTAACATGGACAGGATTTCGCTTCCTAGGCAGGGGTAACTACTACTGTGTCCAGACACAATAGCAGCAGTTAAGCTGTCTGAGTGTAGTTAAAGCAGTGCCTTGCCTGTAGATAAGTGCTGGGAGAGGGAGGAGCATTGTTTTGGCAAGGTTTGAACTTGAACCCACTCTAATTCAGCATTGGTCAAGAACTGCTTGCAGGTTCCCTCTTTTTTTGGGGGTTGGAAAGAACAACAGCTCTACCATGCAGGTCTCTTAGTGGCCCATCTGTGATACTGACTTGTATCTTTTTTCCTCTTTTCTTCCTCTTTAAGATTGTTGGGATAATCACTCGGCACAACCTGACCCACGAATTTCTGCAGGCAAGACTGAGACAACACTATCAGACCATTTGATGCCCCTGCCCACCCTGCCCCACTGTCGGTGTGGCTACCTCCCTCTTCCAAGCCTGCACACGCGCTCGCATTCTGCTTGGACCCCACAAGGCCCAAGACTTGCCGTTTGGCTTCTCACATGCATATCAAGCCTGGGGAGCTGGAAAACACCTTGCTAGCCAGAGAATTAGAGGAGCTGCCTGAGCCCAGAGCTGTTGATTGGTCTCAGGCACTTGGTTTGACCACTCTTGATCCAGGTTTTTTCTTTTCCTGTGCCCCAGTTATCTCCTTTCATCAGATGTTGTTCTGACACCATGTGTTCTGCCATTTTGTTTTGTTTGGGGTTTTTTTAAGGGTTGGAAAAAAGAAGCATCTAGCTCTACTGTGTCCTGTGCAGAGAACTGCAGCATCTTTTCCCTGTCCTCCTGTATGTCTCCCTTTTCCTCTTCCTTCCTTGTTCCTGCAACTGTTGCCTTATTTGTGTGAGAATGGGGTGGCCGTCAAGGCTGAGAGGAGATACTGAAGTTTGCAGTTATCAAGTAGTGGTTCTGGACGATGGCTTTTCTCAAAAGCAGTATTAAAAAATCCAGCTCTTTGGAAATACAACTCTCTTTGCAGGTGCTCCCAGTTGCCCATGTTTTTCCACTGTGGCTTCATTTGTTCCTGATTTCTCTCCTTCTTTCATGGGGAAGGATCCCTGCTGTGATATTTTTGACAGCAGCTGACTTTTGAGAGCAGCTCAGCAAATCAGGAGTTCAAAACAATTCAGTTCCAGTTACTGTTTGGGATTATAAATATTTAATACATTTGCAGAGCATCTCAGAGAAGGGAGATTTCTTTCCCTGTTAGCTGTTGCTATTATCTCCCTGTAAGAGACTCTTCTAAGGTACTTTGTGGCACTCCACTTTGTCACTACCCTGACACTCCTGCATTTCTTGGCATTTGTAGGCACTTTGTCCTTGTACTGATCCAACAGTGAGAGCCTGGGACACCTTTCCAGCTAGGGTTAGAGACCGGGGAGCCCCACATCCTCAGAGCACGGTGAAGTGTTGCTTTCTGGAGGCAAATAGAACTGATGCCCTGTCTCAGGGCTTGGTTGAATTATCTCTGTGTCATGAGAGGAGCTGGTGTAACTTCAGGCTGCCATATAGGAGGGATACTTGGTGCTGGTGACTAACAGGCAGGATCTGCTGCTGCAGGGTGATAACTGGGGCTGTCTTTGCTCTAAAAATGCTAGGGATAATGTTTGCGACTGCAACAGCTGAATATCTGTAAGGGTAAAATCAGCACTTAGAAGCCAGTTGCAGCCAGTTCACTGCTTTAGCAGGTACCATCCTGGCCAGCACCTGTATTGTTCCAGCAGGCACCTGCCCTCCTGAGTTTTGCATACAGATAACACTCAGTGGGAAGCCAGCATTGTGCCTCCAGGGGCTGCAGAGCTGATTGGCTTGATAAAGCACAGAGCATTCTCTCAGCCAAGAGACTGGGCCAAGTAACATGGGGAATGTATCCCAGAAAAGCCTCTACACAGCCTCTGAGCACTCCAGTTAACCTGTTGTCTGCCATAAGGAGCTAGCTAGGTGAGAGTTGTGGCAGAAGGAAATTGGACATTATTGTATTTTCTGAATTCAGGAGCTCATCTGTGCTGAAGATTTTCCTGACTAAGCCTGACGAAGTTGTGCGCTTCCCTTACATGTCAAAACACTAAATCTGTTAAAACAGCCTGTTTGACTGACTTCGTGGAAGCTGATTGTTCCAGGGCACTGCTCTGGAAACTGCTGGCTGCTGAGCCCTACTGCAGTTAGGGTTAGGTGGAGGTTTTGTGCCCAGGTCACTGGCCATGGTTGTGATGTAGGGCTCTCAGTCACTGGAACTCTTAGATGTTCATGGAGTCTTTGCAGTCTGGATAGTTGGTAGACAGATGTATTTATTCTCTGGCTGTGCTTGCAGTAAAGACGGCTGAGTCATAGGAGGCTCTTGAATTCTGTCCAGCAGATGAGAGAAAACTTGGTTTTACAAGTGGTTCCTGAGGCCAAGTTTTAGGGTAGAATTTCTCCTTGTCATACAGTGCATGGCATAGCCCAGCTGGAAAGTTTGGTTTTAGCAAAGCTGTTTGTTAGCACTTAGATTTTAATGTTTATTCCTCTCCGTTGACATCTGGAGACCTTTTTTTCACTTAGCATTCTTTCCCACCTGCTACCTTGTTAAGAGAGGAAGGGCAAAGGGAATCTTTGTTTTCATAAATGGATTTATACCATTTCCACAAAGGAAAGAGCAGGCTGTGGTACATGCAATGGCAGTTGTTGCAAAGGAAGCTGTGTGTGTCCCAGGACCCTTTGTTAACCGTGGCTACTCTCCAGGGCTGCTTGGGAGGTGACCTATCTAAAGAGCAGGGAATACATTTGTTCTTTTCCCTTTCTTACTGTAGAACTTGCAGCAACAGGTCTTGTCATCTCCACTAAAATAGTTTTGCTGGTTTCTGAATATCCTAGCTCCTTTTCAAATAAGGCATGCAAGCTCTTAAACTTCCAAGAGTAAAGTGAAGGTGTTTTACTACAGTCAGTGTCCATTTTGTGCCTTCAACCTGGACTCCCTAGCTGGGACAGGTGTGGCATGTTCCTTAGACCATATGAGTTGGCATCAGCTACTGCTCTTGACTTACAAGTTCTTTCCCTGTAAGTAGAATAAGGATGTTTGTTCTCTCTGCATAGTCTCTGCAGATGATTTCTAAAATGCCTGTGTTCCCTGAGCTCTGGTCTTGCACTGAGCTATCCCAAGAAACTTGCAGCTTTCACACTCCCTGAAGCTGGACTGTAGGTTTGAAATATGCTTCTGTTAACCTACCTTTCGTTCAAAGGATTTATGCTTATGGGCAGTTACAAATGACAGGAATCCTGTTTTGATGGGATTTTGGATCATTCTACTGTGGAATTAGCCATCCCATACTGTCAGAGCACCTGTCAAGAATACCCTGTGTCTCTCCATGACAAATCTTTTTCCTCATGCTCATGTGGAGTGATTGTGTGTCTAAGGTTCCATCCTGCACGTGAATAGGGCTCCTTAGATTGTTTGCCTTGAGCTGTTCATGTCCTGTTTTATTTCTGTAAACAAACAACAGCAGTGTATTTTGCTGCAGGATGTCTTGTCATTGCTATTGAGGCCTGGAGTTAGGCAATCCAGACAAGACAGGCTGAAAAATCTTGTCAAGGTTTGTCTGAGCAGCAGCTGCACTTCCCCATGAGAAGGCCGCTTGTCTTCAGCCTGCTGTCAGCACTGTCTGCTCTGCCTATGCATCTGTCTTATTCAAACGTTTTAGCTGTAAAACACACCCCTTTCACTCGTTCTGTAAAGAAGTTTTAAATGAGGATGGTGGGTGGCCCTGCCAGCTGCTTTAAAGGGAAATCTGTGTGCAATCACTGTTATGTAGCCTGCAGAAAGGGAATTACAAGTTCATCTGACATTTGGAGATGCAGCATTTCCCTTCTGTTAAGGACTGATGCAAAGGGGCTTGTGTTGAGTCAGTCTTGTTCTCACACTTTGATCACTTAATTCCTTTCTTACAACACACTAACTGCTTCTACTCTAGCTCTGGTTGCTTAGTGATTTACCAAGAAACTTACTTCTAACATAGGTGCCTGTAACCTTTTACTCAGAGCAACACTAAAGGAATAGTAACCAAGAACTGGATTAGTATTGATGGCAAAAGCTAGGGGGTAGTATGGGGCATTCTCCCCTGCCTCATGGTTTCCTGTGCAGTGTTAATTATGCGGTTTTGAATTGTTAACTTACTGTGAGCCATTCCAATGGTAGCAACTTACCTTTCCATTTGTTTTTTTGCACTGTTTTTTTGTTACGAAATGATGTAAGCTAATTCCACAGTGTATATAAATTGTATTTTTTTTAAATTTGTATGAATATATTTTTATTTGAACTATGGCACTTGGGAAGTATTCGTGTAACCATAACATGTCTGAGAGTAAAATGTTTGTGTGTCTCCTTCAGCACTTTCAAAGCCTTTTGATGTTTCTAGTGTTGTCTTATTTTTGCCCTTTATTATAATAAAACTAGTAGAACGTGGCAATATCCAAGAACGTGATTTGAGGTAGATGAGTAGTTGCTATTATAAGCTGTCTGGATCTAGCAGTTGTGCAGAAGGTGTTCTGAGGCTGGGCAAAGATAAGAATTAGTGTAATACTTTAGGTTGTGACCACTCTAGTCCCGTGTTCTGTCACAACAGCTGTTTAAAAGGAGGGAATTATCAACTGTTTGATAAGGAGCTGAATTGTGCACGTTGTGCTAGAGGTGACTGATGGTTGTCTTACCTGAGAACTCTTGCTTTCCATCTTCCTCCTCGTAAATTAATGAAGGACATTTAGAGTGCAGTGTTGCACCTCTTGTTTTACAGGTAGCTTCTCCAGGATGTGAAAACCTGTTAATTTCATCTTTAGCTTTTATTTAGTTTGTGGCTAACTTTCCTGCTTTATCCTGCTGTCTGCCTTACAGAAAAGAACTTGTGACAATTTTTCATCTTTCATCACATGCTAACAGGCCAAAAATGTGAGTAAGTACAGTCTCTGAGCACATAGAAATACCTGACCCAAAAGCTCACTGCCTTTCCATGTTTGTGCTGTTTTTCTGGATCGGGTAGCTGTGTTGTACAGGATGCACGTAGCAGCTCTCTGATGCACTCTAATACAAAGTTAGCCAGCAGCTCGTCTGGCTCCTGCCCTCAGTCTCACACTTGGTGTGTATGTAATGACAGGGAGAGCCTGAAATAGATAAAAGCGTCTGTTGGGAGGGTATGGTGGAAACTCTGTGTTTGGGAGCTAAATAAGAAGTGCCATGGTGGTCTTAGTTAAGCTGTGCTCCTAGCCAGGAATCAGGGTAGAAGAGAGTCATCAGGAGAAAAGAGTGGGGGAAACTGCTTCAGCTCTGCTGCTGCCTTCTGTTGTAAATGCAGTAATGTAGGAGCAAATGAGAGAAGCGTTTCCTTCCTAAAATTGAGGTACATCAACTGCCACTTTAGCGTAACAGTAAAGGAGGAAATAGACTATCTGTTTTTTGTCTACTTTCTCACCTCCTGCCCCTGAAAAAAAGGGGTGGGAGAGGTGTGTCTGTCCATGCTTACAGACACAGCTTGACAATTCGGTGTAATGGCAACTTCCTTGCAGCCAAACCTACTAAAGCAGCCAGCTGGAACGACGCAGACACCAGACACTTGGTTAGAGCCTTTGCCAGATTTATGGCTGCTTTGGGTGTCAAGATTATATGCAAGGTGATTCCTATTGCAGAGAATAAAAGCAGTAAAGTTTCTTGCCTGATGAAGGAGGGATCAAAAACAGTTACAGGTGGTGGTTTGTCTTGCATTTTATCATGGGTGATAGAGGTGGTTACTAGAAAAGCTGTGTAATACATTTATGCTTAAAGCAGTGAACTTCATATTTAGATTAAAATTCCTTTCTACCCAGGTTTGTAGACTTGCTAAATCCAACCATGTGTCATGATCCCTGTACCTGTAAATGGTGTTATCTAGCTGAAGAATGTAGTGGTGTTCAATGCGATTTTTTTTTTTTTTTTTTTTTTTTTTGCTTTGCTTTGCTGGCAGGATACAAGCTGCGTACTTTAGCATGTATGCATACACATGACAGGTGTGTATCATGCAGCACACACAGGAAGAAACAGGATGGTTGCCCTGAGCTTTGGCTGCGCTTGCGTGTAAGATGAGAGAATGAAGCTGCTCTTCTTGTCCAGGGTGCTGAAGTGCTTTTAAGCGGCAGTGGGATACACTCGGCTTCTAGAGCATCCACTGTAGCTTTTCAAATGCAGTGTGTGGAAAAGCTTGATCGTACCTGGAATGAGATGGCAGCGAGTTCCACCACCATCTGGGAAGTAAGGGATATCAGTTTGTGAGGTTTAGACATTGAGATCACTGTTTAAAAGTAAGCAGGATGTCCCTTTCTCAAGGCTGTTTCAAAACTGTAGAAATAAAAGCACAAGTTGCTGTATGGGCCATGTGTGGTTTAACACACATTTTAGTGATTCTTAAGCATGTAGGAGTGGGAGACTGGAACCCATATATACCAGTTTGAATAGATGAACATAGAAGACAATACTGGGTAGAAGAACTCATGACTTATCTCTGTGGAATCACTGACTTTACACATTGATTTTTTTCTTTTCTTTTTTTTTTTCTTTCTTCTTCCCAATTCCAAGCATAGCAGGCCTGACCTTAGCTGCCTTCTCACTACCTTCTGTTTTCTTAAAACTTCCCCTCCTCCCAAGGCTGCTTCTTTTTCTATACAGGATTCTGCTGGTTTTCCAAGAGAGCATTCAGGAGATGGGAAGGTAGGGGGAAGGTCTTACAAATCATCCTTCCTTCCCGCATAAAAGACCCCAAACTGTGGTTACAACTGTACGCCTTATTTTTGTCTTTTTTTGTGGAAGTATATCATTCAGGGATAGAATCTGCCTTTAGGAAAACAAAATACAGGCATGGTATAACCTTCTGTTTACAAAGGGCAAGTTGTACTGTTGAGAGGGGAACTGATGTGCTCAGGATTCTTTGAACTAGGAACCCCAGTTGTACTAACTCCTTTTGTTCAGATAGGGTGATGGGAAGGCTGGCCTCAGAAACTATTACAAGTGATCGATGAAAAGGACCAAAGGCAGCAGCTGTTTCTGGTTGCCAGCAGTGAGGTACAAGAGCCTATCCCCTGGTCTTAAAGTTTCTTCCTGCCTTTTTGTTTCACTCTGGTGTTTTCCTTCTCACTGTGAAACTGATCTTGAGACCTCTTTTCTTTATACTTGCAATGATGGCAGGAATAAGACTCAAAGAACAAAGCCCACTGCATTCTATCACTTGCTCTGGTAAAGGATTGGAGCCAGCAGAAGATTCCCTTTTAAAGTTATTTGTCCATAGCAGCTGTCACTGCTATGGTTCAGCTCCAGCAGGAAATGACAGCACAGGGACATCTGCTGCAAGAAACAGCTTTGATTTGTTTCAAGATGTTTCACACCTCAAAGGTGTGAGAAAAGCACCAGAAAAGACCCTTCTTCCTTTATCTCTCAGCAATGCCTCTGGACTCTTCCTTCTTCGGTGTGAAAATTGAGACACACGTGTTGGACAACTGGGTGCCAACCATCTAATGGGAGCTGTACCTCTGGGTAAGCATGCGAGCAACTTGGGGAGAGGCTGTTCTCAGCATGGCAGAGTTGTCAACAGGCTTTCTGCTAAATTCTGAACTGTATCCATGCTGCTGGTAGCCTCTGTCTTTGAGCATGGTGCCAGTGTGCTATTGTCTGTAACGAGTTGCTGCTAAGATGACTGGGACACACTTATCAAAGCAGATGTCAATCAGCAAAGGCCTTTGGGGGCCAAGCTTCAGTGAAAGTAAATCAAGCAAGCTGGGTATGGCCAGATTGTTGTGCAAATTGGCACAGCTCCACGATTCCCCACAGCAGCAGAGGATGTATGCCCTATACTTCACGTATGATTTCTTAGAGAAACAAAGCAGTGGTGACAGGTCCTCTTGGCATTCTTGTCTGCAGACTGGGATTTCAGTAAAACATTTAATCTAGTGGGAAGCTAGAAAGGGGTAGTGCAGTGTCTGAGGGGGAAAGAAACCCTCAAATCTAATTTGCAAAAAAAAAAAACCCCATGCCAACCCCCATGCCAACCAGACTACTTTTCCAAATGAGGCTCATGCCTTACAGTATGCATAAAGCATGCTAGTGTAATTACTGTCTTTCAAAGTTCAAAGGAAAGAAAGCTGCTGAATTATGCACTGCCAGTCAGGGTTTCTGCCAGGAGCTATTAGGAAGTGAGTATGAAGTCTGGCATTGCAGGAGGTGGCAAATGTCATTAGAGCTGGGTGGAGGGTGTTAGCCTGGTCCTTTTCTGATCGCACTGGGATGTGTCTGCCTTTGCACAATGAGCATGATAGCACTTGGATGCATCTTGGGTGCTGTGTTGTGGGGGGTTGATTAAGGTTTATAAAGCACTCTGATGCCTGATAAGGTGGAGGAGGGCAGGATTTCAGGACCCTGCCCCATGGCCGGTGCTGAATAGTTACTTGGAACCTAACCTGCATTAGCTGCTTGTGACATCAGCTCTTGCTTTGCAGTGTTGGCTTTGTCCCAAAGGTATCCTGTGGTTAGACTGTTTCTGAATTGTTTACAATTACAGGCTACACTGTTTCCTTGTCTTGGGGCTAATTGACAGCACAGTTCCTAAAGCAAAACTCTGAAGTGTTTGGTTGGTTGCATGGCCACTAGCATTTTTCCTACGCTATTGCTGACATGTCACCAATCTTACCTTCCCCTAAGGGAAGTTTCTGTAGAAGACTTGAGGTGTATCTTGGATAAGTGTGAAGACTTAGTAGGAATTAATGTAGAACTGAAGATTAACATGTCTTCAGTTCATGCCCTCACAAGAGCCTGGTACTGCTTGTTTCTCCTCCAGTCCAATCCCATGTTTTCCTCCAGAAAGTTCTACCAGGATTAGTTTTCAAAATTTACAGGCACCAAAGGTGGATCCACTACAAACCTGAAGAAAGCTACCTCACATTTAGACATCTGTCTGTGCAGAATGGGCTACTGCTGGAAGAGAGCAGAGCCTAGTTAAAAGGAATACCTGCATCCTTTCATGGCTAGCATGTGCAACTGTGCAAATCCACTTCAGTGACAGCAGCAGCAGAAGAAATAAAAGGCAGTCAGCTTAGCACCTGATGTGTATATGGGATGACAGGATGGTCCTTGGAATCTTTGAGCTATAAACATAAGTCCAAGTTGCTGCAAAGTAAGGTAGAGCGTGAACATGTAATGCATCTCATGCTGTGGTAACTGCTTGTGCCTCTTTTCTTCCCCTGCTGTAAAGATTGGCCTGCTGACCTTCAGTGAAGAACAGAGCTGTGGCACTTACCATTGATATTGCTGGGTCACAGTGTATGTGGCTGTTCTGTGAAACAGATGATAAATTAATTCACTTACTAGCTTGCTCCTTCATTTCTGCACCTACAGGCTGAAATTCCTGGCCTAGCTGAAAGCAAGTTCCTAGTGGAGCCTTTTGTGTTTTCTGGATGCACCCTCTTGGTCATGGTATTTTTGTACTGTCTTTAGAAAGCAATCAATACAGCTCCAGAGAGACATTTAGCTTTCAGATGTCCTTGCTTTCTCCATAAGCAGTGGGCTGCTTTTGTCTGTGTGCTTGTTTGGGACTGGCAGTTCCCAAGACTGTTCCCTGCTCTCTCTGATCCAGCTCTCACAGCAACAGTGGCAGGTTTGCTTGTCCTTGGGGGTGATGATCTTTGCCTGTAGAGCTGTTCAGTGCTAAGTTTCTCTCATTCAGCTTTTCCAAGTGCTTGTTTCTGTGTGCAGTCCTATTCTGACCTGACTGTGAGATTTCCCTGGGGGAGCTTTACAGCTCAGTGTGTTTATGGGAGTAGCAGTAAAAATCAAGCCACAGAGATGCTTTTTTTCCTAGATTGCCTACTCTCAATTACGTTCTCCCAGACCGCAGGGTCTATTAACATACTGTCTGCAAGCCAATACAGACTTGTTCCACCAGGAACTGGCTTGCTGTTAATACTGGACCCACCTGGCTTTGGGTCAGGCAATGCCAACTCTTCTTGCCGTTTTTAGCACATTCCACTGAACTCATTAGTGTTTTGTGCCTTGAGGGGCTGACAGGGAGGGACAATTTACAGTGTCTATGCAAGTTTCGCTTGACTGGGTAAAATTCAGCTTCAGCAAGGGCTGTTATTTTTAAGAGTACGAGGATTGTTTTTACTTTCCTTTATAGTAGCACATGGGAAGTCAGGCTGTTGCCTGTTGCTAGTGTGGAGGGATCCACCTGCGTGTTCCCATCTTGCTGCAGCAGGAAACAGGTGGCTGCACGGGTGTGTTTGGAAAGCCTGTTTGAGAAGACAAAGCCCCGTTGTCCCGGCTCCCCAAAGGGTGACTTCACACCACCTTGATTTGTGAAACTGCCTCTGCGTAAATGCAGTCACTGTAGCTTTTCACTGCAGGGATGTCTTATGGTATCTGCTGGGAGTCTTGACCTGGCAATCTGTTCTCCTGCTAGGGAAACCTATGGCACTGCTAGGGCACTATGGCACAGAGTATTTTATCTTTGGCTGGTGCTGCTGGAAGGAGAGGCTCTGACATGTGATTTGTATCACACTAGGTGTTGTTTACCATTGGAGTGGAGCAGAATGATTCCATCAGAGTAGGCTTCTGCTCTTTTTCCCTAGGGAAGAATCACAAGGGCCAGCGTGGCAGGGAGCACGCAGGTGCCTCTCAGAGGCCATGTCAGTAGTATAGGGAGTGACTGGGAGGGCGGCTTGTCAGAAATGCAATGTGTGACATAAGCCCTATTAAAGTGGTATAGCAGCCTTAGCTGTAAACAGACATGTGCAGGAGTGGTGTGCCATTCAGCACTCAAACTTACAGTTTCACTGTAGCTATGGTTCCTGAGAGCTGTTGTCAGCAAATGTCATGGCTCTGGCATATCTGCCTCCCCGTAGCCTATCTTGACCAAGTATCATTCCTCTCCCTATGCGTATATACATCAGCAAAGTCAGAATTAGACTTCTGCAGTTGAGTCTATCCTGGTGCTGCTATATTCTTAGGCCCTGAACAGGCTTCCTGGGGTGCTCCAGCAATGGCTGCTGGGAACAAGACCCAAAATTAGATGCTCAAAATAACACAGTTTCTAGCAGTATGTGCAATCACAGGACAGTTGCGTTGAACATGGGCTCAATGCCATTGCTGCGGATGACTTGGGAATCCGAGCTATTTGGTCTCTGGGGTGCTAACTGAATGTAGTCTTGGCAGTATAACCCTATTTGGGGGAGGAAGAATGTGATTTGGGCCAAATTCAGATCATAGGTGTGAAATCTAGCTACAAAGGCTTAAATAAAACCTTTATCAATAGACTTGCAGTGTTCCCATTAACCATGTTTAGAACAACTCTGTGAGGGGCCATTCCCAGAAAGTGATACATGTACAAGCTGCTTTGTAATTGGAGTGATCCCACCTGCCCTCACATGAAAAATACCATGATAGCATTCAAGCCCATTGAGGATCCATCAAGAAACACTGGGGATCAGCACCTCAGCCACATGCAGAGTGAGACAAGACACAGTTAATGATGTATCTTTCTGTTGATGCTTGTAACCTTTATTTGGTCAGTGCTAGAAAGCGTATACAATGAATTCCCTTTCCTCCCTCTGGTTATATTGAAATTTGTGGAGTGTTGTGATTTTTCTTATTTCTTTTCATGTAAATTTTGCTTACGTGAGGGATTTGTGGCAGTTCCCTTGACTGAATAATCTATACCAGCAAAAGGACTCTCTTGTTACTGAAACCCTGTCTATAGGAAGATTCATGTTGGTCTTTCAATGTTGAGGAAGCTTTTATTTCCTGCTAATCTGTTATAATTTCTTAGTGCAGAGGGGAAAATTCTAGTGAAAAAACTCATTTTTGTTTCTACCAAGTTCATACTTTCTCTATCTTATGTAAGTAATATCCAGCCTTGTGGTACCAGAGTACCAATAAAACATAGGCTTTTGACTTTAGGAAAATACAAGAAATTTTAATGCAACAGACAGGAGAGAGGTCCAACATGGATGTCTAACGTGTTAGTTTTATTTAAAGATGATCTCTTGGTGCTAAAGTAAGAAATGTTCTTTAAAAAACATCAAATAAATAAATAAATAAATAAATAAAAATAGGAATAACTTTCTGTTGAAGAGCTTAGCAAGCATCCGGCTTTCATCTTGGGAGGAACGGGTACTGTAAAGCATTCTTCAGAGTAGGATATAGGGAGGTTGTCCTAATTCTTCCTGGAACCTGCAAGCCAAACATGAAGTAAGTGTTACCAGTATCTGTTTCTCTCTCAGTATATGCCACCATTATCAGCAGTGCTTTTTACCTACCAGATCAATAGACACAGGCTTTCTTTTGAAAAAACAGTACTAGCTTAAATGTTAGGCTAAAATGAATTTCTTTCTCAAACCATGTCTTATTACAGACTTAAATAAGAGCCTCCTTCTCCCTTGTCACATGACACAGATTGCAGTCTGTTCTGTTCAGCAAAATGGCTTAGGTGGGACTCACCATTGCAACCCATTCCACTCAGGGAGCCGATTCTATCGATTCTTCTGCCGAAGCAGCCAGAATCTCTCATCATCCTGGGCATCTGCAGCCCCCTCAGTCTCTTGAGGAAGGGGTCCCTGTAGGACAGAGGGCTGCTGGGTGCTAGCCTGGGTTCAGCCTTCTGGTCATCACTGTCATCTATGAGTTCTGGTGGCATCTCCTGGGTTTTGGGTTCTTGCAGGTCAGGATTAGACTCCAGGGCTTCAATCATTGCAAACTTATCGGCCAGTCTCTCCAGCAGAGCCTACAGGAGAAGGATTAATTTAATGAAATTCCTAGTTTTGTGGTCATTTGCTAGCTCTTCCAGTCATCCAGTTCTGCATTCAGCAATGGTCCCATAGCCAGCCCTAGGGAGACTGTCAGGTTGGATCCCAAGGTTGCTGGTGATACTTGAACTCTGTCCCCTGCAGTAAATCCCTGTGCACATTAATTCCACCTATGGGTAGCTCTAGCTGAGAGCTGAATGAAGCTGTTTGCCACCAAAGTGCATCTTACTGGCAAGGTTAGAAGAGCTCTTTGCAGAGAGAAAAAAAGCAGGGTCGGAGTTGCACAGGGAGATACTACTCAACACACCAATGGTACACAATCTCAAAGTACCTCTGAATCCATAGTCCACTCCTATGTTCTTAGAAGTTGCCTGCAATGCTCCTTGCCAGCAGTTGGCTTTTTTTTTTTTTTTTGCTATCTGCTTGCTTGTCACCCCTTGCTATTTTAATGGACATCACTTGGAGAAGCTTTTGGTGTTTTCACTGATCTCTGCCTCAGGAGTTACATGATTGCTGCTCCTTAAAGTAACATGCATCTCTCTGAAAATACCTGTATGCTAAATCTATGACAGCTATGTGACTTCTTCCTGAGTACTGTTCTCTCTAATTTTTAAAGCTTTGTGTAACAGGGATCAGATAACCTCCTCAAGGGCAGCTCAACCAATTAGAGGAATCTAGTTGTCCATCTCTAGAAGTAGAGTGGAGAGGAGTGAGCCTTACGGCTTGCTTGACAGTGAATGCATTTGGAAGCGACTCTTCTCGGTTAGCTGCTGGAAACAGCCTAGAGGCATGGGCCAGTTTTAGCTTTGGCTGACACTGTCCTAATCATCTTAGGGGGTTTGTTCTCAGTGTATGATGCTGTGAGAAGCTGGTCACTGGTACCAGTCCAAGGAAAAGTTTGAGCTTTCGGACTTCATCTTGCAAGACTGAGTCTTAAGCTTGTACTGTGCTGCAACAATGGATGTTCTCATTCCTTAAAATATGCACCTGGTAATTTCATAGCTCTAGAAGCTTTTCAGGATGAGTCACAGTAAATGATCATACTATTCCTCTAGCAACTTTTCTAAAATTTTGACTTTGGGTGCTCCACTTTACCTCCTTATCTCCCATCCACATGCAGCCAGTTCTCTTAAATCCACAAAGCTAGAGCCGTATGGCTGTCCACCTTCACTGTTCCTGCCATTTAGTGGGATAAACAGAAGCCTACCTGAAAGTTTTCTATTTGTTCTTATAGAGCTACTGTGATAATTTTTTTTCCTTCTCTGGGACTTTGCTCCCAGGAAGGTGGATCTTTAAGAGAAAAAGAACCGAAAACCCAAAGCAGGCATCCTACATCAGAATTTTGTTTCTCAGTGCTACCCAGTAGCTCAGGTGAACCCAGCACTGGAGGATATTGCTCTATAGAGCTTCTCTGAACCCCTGTGAAGAACTGAGACTTTGTCCCGCAGCATGTGATTGCTGATGTGGCTATCCAATAGTGCAAAATATTAGCAAAACCACCACCTCACACTCTGCTAAGGACCCCAAAAGTTTAACCATGCAAAAGGAGAAAGTCCTCACCTCCATGCTGGCCAGTTCTTTGGCAGGGCTGAGGCTGTAGATAGGGTTGGCTCTGCTGGACTGGAGTTGGATGAGCAGCAGCAAGAGGAAGCCACAGGAAAATGAGCCTTTAGTGTCCATGGCGCTGGGTTCGTTGGGAATAGGGAAGTTAAAGCTGTTTCTTCTGAGATATCTCTTCAGGTCTCTCTCTTCCTTGTCCTATCCTCTCTCTTCCGAAGCTTGTCTTTTATACTCTTTGGGTGTGATCTCTGCTTCCTAGGTTATCAGTGGATTTATCTGGGGCACATTCCAGTCCCACTGCAGGCATGCAGCTCTGTCAAGGGAAGATTCCCTTTATTAGCTGTCATTAGGCAGCAGCTGCTGTTGCTGAGGAATGTATGTCACAAGTCAGTGATTTCATGTCACTCCCCCTCCTCTTGATACCAGGCGCTGTGATTACATAGTCCAGTTGGAAATTCTTAGCAATTTTCTTTCAAGAGACCCCTATGGTCAGATTTACGGAGATGGGAAACAACCCTGAAACTGCTCTAAAATCCGCTTAGAAGCTTTCCATAGGGAAATTACCTTTTACAGGGAAAACAATAGGCTTTTCAGATGAGTATTTGGTGGAGAGTAAAGGCTGAAGATAAATCTACTTTTAGGACACCTAAAGTATTGTGCACACTTTCCTTCTATATATGGAATATGCACAGCCACTGCATACCATGGAGTGTGCTGAAAATCCCAGGTTTGGGCCACTTCTCCTTTCCGGTTGCTGTTGAGGTGATATCACTATTAAGACTTTGTATTTGTATGTTGCCAACAACAGAGGCGCCCCGATCTGCACCTCAATACAGACGGTAACTTCTAGACTGACTCTGCAGGGACACCGAGTACTTCCAGCCCCCTGCGACAACTAACCGGCACCATTGAAAAATACTAGTCTTTATTAACAGCTAAATGTTTAAATCAATGGGATTTCTTTAAACATCGATGGTAAGGCTTGACCCTACATCAGTAAAACTTAAAGAAGAGATGGCCAGATTCAGGAATAATCTTCTTGTACCGTCATACGAGAAAGCAACTTGCTCAATGGGAACTTTAGATAGATGGCTTTCAGTGTTATTCAGCAAAGGCATCAGAATCTGGCCCCACGGAAGAATGAATGAATTTGTGTATATGTGTGTTTTGGGAGGGGTTAAAATGAAATGTTTAGTTTCATATATTAAAACCAAAAAGTATTTATTTGTTTCTTTGAGAGCTGAAGTTTTCAAGATTAACTAAAAACTGCCTATGCTTAAATGCAAAATTACAAAAATGCAGATTTGATGCAAATTCCGCTTCCAGTATTGTCTTTGTGCTTATAGTGCAACTAAAAATTAATCTTTTTTACAGAACTGCAGGAGAGTTCTAAATTATGAAGCATATTGCTTATTCTGCATTTTTCTAATGTCTCTTGTTATTCTAAATTGAAACAAGAATGAATATATGAGCAAGTTGAATATGTCAGTGTAGTAATAATTTGTTGACTTTAATATGAACATAGATCTTTAAAGAATCTCCTGAGTACAGTTTCTAAATAATAACAGGATGATAAAATATTTCTCACGTCTTAAATGTCTTAACATGGTGTTTGTGTACAAACATGTGCACACACTGTTCACATGATCAGCTACCAAAATTATACTAGAAAGGACATTCTCAAGGTTGTGAAGTCAAGCTCAAATGCTACTTTTTCCTAATACAGCCTCAAGTCAGCCCAACTCTGCATGTGTTCTGATGAAGCCCTTTATTATAAAAGCACTCTCTATTTTTCCCCAGTGCTTGCTTTTTTCAGTACATGGAGGCAGTATTCATTTTTTGTATTATTGTATGTCCCAACACATTCTTATTTTGTGCTATGAAGAAAGAACTAAGATCCTGATAGCTTTTTTTAAAATTAACACTCCATGTTGCAGTGTCTGTATAATTCACTAATTACAAGTATTCCCTTACTGCTGCTTTGGGGTATGTATGTGTGTGTTTACACTAGGGCGTAACTGGGTTTTGTAAATTGAGAAAGTGTGAGAAGGTAAACCAGAATTATTCATTAATATTGAGTGTCCAATTTAGGATAACTAGGATCTGTTATTGTTTTATTCTTCCTTTCTTTTCACCCCCTCCCACCTGCTAAGTATTCTCTAGTGCTATCTCTGTGCAAAAACATTCTGTCATTTGATCTGAGTTTTGCCTGAGAGCTCAGCACATCTGTAAAGCAACCCCTGGGGCACAAACCCAGCAGCAAGAAACCAAAGAACACAATATCCATCACAGGTGTGAAATACTTTGCTTTGAGTGACCTGTACCTGTGAAACAATCTAATATTCCAGGATTGTATTCAATAACCTGGACCCAGAGATACTCCTTTCTTTTACTGGTTTGTTCCATTTCCCTCTTCCATATTCCACAGCAGATAAATGAGATGTAGGGGCCTGACTTCAGCCTTGACAACACTTTTCTAAGACAGGGAGATTTCTGTGCATTATTTCATGTACTATGTATGGAAGGATGTAGATGGGATAAAATAGCTGACCATCACAGTAGCTATTGTATTTTCAAAGCCAAATTTTGCCCTCTATTATCCCTCTCACAGTCCTGCCAAAGCAAATGGAGTGTAAAATGTCAGAACTCAGTTCATTGTTGTTGAAGCTATAAAGCTCACCTGTTTGTTTGCTTGTGGTATCTCAGTATCCTCACCTTGGCGAGATTAATATGAACTTTAGGCTTTAAAGCCCAGCAATGGATAGTCAAGATTCAGGCAATGTCCATGGCTCGCTGGCTATTTGCCTAGTAAAACCCCTGGTGGGAGTCTTAACAGGGCAGCAAGTTCTTATAAAAAGCATACTGTCACCTGTTTTAGTGTTGGGAAATTGGCACATTTCCCCGTGATCCCAGGGTATGGGACAGGAGGCATGGGACATGAGGCTCCATTAGAAAGCAACATGGGTTGCTCAGAGCAGAGAGGGAGAGCACTAAGGGTGCTGCCGGCAGCCCCGTGTGTGAAGCCCTGCAAGGAGGAGCATGGTACACGGACAGAGCTCAGCTGAGGGTGACACTGCCCTTTCCCCAGCAGGATGATGAGATGTCCTTGTTTTTCAGCCCTGTAAGGCTAAGGACTGTAAGCCTAGGGGCTGCTGTCATGTGGATTCCTTCTGCTGATAGATCTGTCCTAACTGATGCCCCTACCTGCTGCACTTCCTTCCAGTGATGCCCATTCTCCTGTTGCTGTTTTGCAGCTGAAGAGTGCTAGAGTGTGAGCTGATTGTAAAGTGCCTTTGTAGTCCTGTTCTGAGGAAGAGGCTGGATTTGGATTCCTTTCCTCTCCCAGTGACTAAACCCTTTGACAAGACCAAGCCATACCCCTCCCAAGCTCTTTTTCCCTGCCTCACATTTCAGTTAGATTAAGAGGGAAATGAAGAGATGAGGCCATCGGTGCGTGAAACAAAAGGGAAATGTAATAATGTCCAGCGCAGGGCATGCAGCACCAAGATCATAGGACAAGCCATAGTGCAATTAAGATAGCTAAGTGTTGCCTCACTCTTTCCATGAGGGATTAAACTTATTTTCATCCCAATCATGGATTGTTTCTCCCACTGACTGGGATATATTGTCTCCGTGATGTGGCTGCCCCTTCATTGCTGGACACTCCAGGCTCAGTGTGGCCCCTGCCTGCCTCAGTTCCTTTAGAGCAGGGTGTTTGGCAATGCCTTGAGCCTTTTTGTCTGTTTAGGGCTCCCTGTGCTTCACAGCCTTGTCTTGAGAGGCCGGAGAGGGCTTTGCACAAAACCCGGGCAGAAGAGCGAGGGGGGCTTCGCTGAAGCCAAGTGACACTAGCCTGGGGAAAAGCAGTCGTGTGAGCTGTGCTGGCCCGGGGGAGCTGGGCTTGGCTGCTCTCCGGGACCGGGTAACGGGGGAGGCCGAGCCCCGGGCGGGCAGCGCCGAGCCCGGGGCAGGCGGGGGGAGCCCGGCGGGGCCGGCGCTCGTCGTGCGGGGCGACTGGCGTCTGTCCCGGGTCCTGAACGCCTCGCGGCCCTTCGCCCGCAGCGGCAGCCGTTCAGCGGCCGCTGCCAAATGTATTTTTAAAGCGATGGAGCCTTTCTGTCCTTAGCGGCCCCCCATGCCGGTCCGCCGTGCCAAACTCGGCACCGATACCAGCGGCTTAGCGCGTGTAGGACACTACCTGGAATTAACCCCAAGGCCAGTGCCCGCCTCCCGGGAGGATTCGCAGCTAGCAGCGGTGAAGCCGTCGGGAAAGGCATCGCGGCTTGCTGCCACGGTCCCAGAGCTGGCACTGGTGCCTGACAGTCCCTCTTCAGTGCAGCGTGGAGGGTCACTGGACTGATCGTTGTCCTGGAAGGATGCAACCACCCTCCCTCCTGCTGCTGCAACTCTCCGGCAAAGGCTTGTCCAGACCGGGTGGGATGCTCCAGCCAGGGTTGGGAGCGAGCCCTTAAGGCAGAGGGAGAGGGCCGCTCTGGAGGGGATTTCTATATCTTCTGACCGTGTTCTACGCCGTGACCGAAAAAAACACTCACAAAAGGCGATGCATGCTTTGTACAAAAGTTTATTGCTCCATCGCCCACCCCCGCGGAGGCCCCGAGGGCGAGCCTGACCGTCTGGCTGCTGGGCACCGGCCTGGAGGCTCAGGAAGCGCTTGGGAACCGGTCCCGGGTTCAGCTTCTCCCTCTCCTCCAGAAACCTGGGAGAGAAAGGCAGAGAGCTGCTGGGGGAGCCGCTCCGAGGCTTTCAGCCGAGGACAGCGGCCGCTCTCAGCGGCTGCCCCGGCCGCCTCCGCTTCGGCGGGCAGGGGCGAGCTCCGGGCTCCCCCGCTTCCCGGAGCCGCGGGGAGCCGTGGGCTCTAACCCGGCACCTACGGGCTTTGTACTGGTTGCATCCCAGCCCCGTCTGCGCGCCGATCCTCTCCATCCTCGTCCCAAAGCAGCTGGAGAAGTGCCTCCGTCTGTAGGAGGAGAGGAGGCTCCTCCACTGGGTCTGTCCCTCCGCCGGCTGGGGAGGGCTGGGCGCCGGGAGCGGGGCACCCGGCGGGCCGCTCTCCGCCCCCGGGAGGTCCCACTCGGAGCCGCCGTCCTCAGCCCCGGCCATCGGTTCGTCTTCCAGGCCCGGTTCCCCTTCCTCCTCCTGGAGCTGCCCCAGCGCCTCCAGGAGGTCCTGGAGAGGGAAGGAGAGGGGAGAAACGACGGCCGCGGCGGGGGGACGGGGACCCCGGTTTCTGCCCGCTTCGCCCCGACGGGACGGGTGCGGGTGGCCGCCCCGGGAGCCCCGGCCCGCCCCTGCCCCGGTACCTGCAGGGACCGCAGCTCCGCACCGTGCTCGCCACCGGCCGGCTGCGCTCCTGCCCATGGCAGGACGAGCAGCAGCAGCGAGGCCCCGCAGCAGAGAGTCGGGAGCTGCATCCTATCCTATCCTATCCTACCCTACCCTATCCTATCCTATCCTATCCTATCCCAGCTGGGCACCGTGTCGCTGCTTTGCCCAAGGATGCCTCTCTTTATATCCCTACTCTCTGCCCGGAGGGAGCTCAGCTGCCTCCTGCCAGATCCCCGCAGGAGTCGGAGTGCCACACTCTGCCCCCCGGCTTCGATAAGGGAACTGGTTACAACTGGCCCCACAGGTGACCCTCCAGGAGAGGGGGGTCTCCTGAGTGCAGCAACTCCTCCAGAGGGAGAGAACTGCCCCAAGTCATCTCCTCCCCTCCTGGCAGCACTCATTTTCACAGAGATTTCCTCCCCCTCCACCCTCTGCTCTCCATCACTGTTAGGTAGGAGTTGATGCAGTGAAAGGACCTTGCACTTTCTGCCTGTTTGCTCTGCTTCACATCTACAGGCATGCAGGAGCCGTGAGCTGGCCCAAGCAGGGGTTGATTTCCCCTCCAAGGGGATGAGCGATGGATCATTTCTCCTCCATGGGGAGGAGAAGTGGGGGGAATCAGAAATTTTCCTCTGTCTGCAGCAGCTCCCAACAGCTTTTTCTTCTCTGTATACATATTTTTGTGCTACGTGAATAGACCATGTCCTGAGATTTGGGTTTAGGAGATTTTCCTTCCTTGCAAGTTCATGTGATGATGATGGTTCTTGACTTCCTCCGGCATTGCCTGCAAACCCTTCCCTCTATAGCTAAGAGGCACTAATGTTTTAGTGGCCTAAGTCTGCCTTGAGTAATGGTATAGCTGACCACTGCTATAAACAGTACTTGCTCTCTAGCCATGCCTTGGCTACAGCAGTGAATCAGTCACCACCTTCTTCTCATATCACACCATCTTTCCCATAAATGATGGTGTGTTCTGTCCCCCACAGCTTGGGTTGGAGTGAGAAATTCCTGTGGAAAAAAATGTTCTTTCCAGAAAGCCCAGGGGCCTTGCCCAAAGAAAGAGATTTTGTAGATCTTTAGATTTAGGCTCCCCAGATAAAAGTCTCTGAATTACCAATTTGGCAATTGTAACAGGCAGCCTGTTTGTATGAAACTTTCTCTTATTTTGCCTCAGAGCTTTACAGCAGTTTCTTATTAACTTTCAGTAAAACTTTCAGTGTCTCTTCTGTGTGAGTGGTGAATTTCAACTATAAATGAGTACAATTTCCACTGCTCCCAGGGTACAAATCAAGATGACCCTGTTAGATCCTTACAGAATGAAAGTCAGAACCCATGATATCCAGTGGGTAGAACAGCAGACAGGGTAATATTAAAGCAATTACACTAAGTCTCTGCCTTCTGCCCTCCTTGTTTGCTTAGCCAGTACACTCATAAATCTCTCTGATTTCACTTGATATGCAGTGATTTTTGCTTGGGCCCTTATTTCAGAGATTGTCCTAAAGCTCAGCAATGCCAAAGAAAGCCTTTCCCCCGAGTTCAAAGGGTTTTGAACCAAGCTGTTGTGGACTTATTACTGCTAGGTGCTGTATGACCAAGCAACAACATACCTTATGCTTTTACATGTCCTTCCCCCATTTTCTTGTGCTTCTGTTCCACAAATCTACCTACAGCTGACATAATTTATCTTAGATTGGAAGCAAACTATCAATATCAGCTGGTGGGGGACAATGATCTCTGCATCCAGCAGTCTTAACAGTTGGCAAGTGGTTTTGTTTAAGGCATCACAGCAAAGAAGAATCTGGCAGAGAAACAAGGTGCATGATTTGAAAGTATGGTACATGAATGAAGGAAGCTTGCATCATGAGTGTTATGTTTATACAGAATAAGAGCAGATAGCTAAGGTGAGGATGCACATCATTGATTTTGTGTGTAGTAAAGACAGACAGGAGTGGAAAGGGATAAAGCAGCGAGAGTGTATGGGATCTGTGTGATGACCAAGTGAAATAAATGCAACTTAGCCCTCTAATAATAAACTAGGCAGACTTGAATCTTGGATGAGACCAAATCTTGACTCCTGCCTAACATCACTTATAAAGAGGTACCCCAAAAGCAGACACAATTGAGAAAGATACCTGTATGTTTCTTTCTGTGTAGGAGTAGTTTTATTGCAGGCTTTTCTCCTCTGCAACTTCTGTAATCCTAGTCTGTAAATTCATGCACTACTGCTTAGTGGAAATGGAAATGACACAGCTAGAGATGAGCTTCCCCCATCTGACCGGCTTGTTAACTTCAAAGGTTAGCTTTGATTATTTAAATGCTAATAGAACTCAGCAAATTACCTAAAGTACAAACACACCTGGCTTCAGTCCTAGGGATCTAATTATGGAGCCTTTTATGTGAAATAAATTGTTCTTGCTTTCTGAAAAGTGGCTTTTTAAAGTGTTCACACAAAATGCCAGGTGATGGGATGGCACATTACCAGTTCAGCCTCTGTGGAATTGGAGCTCTTATCTGTTTCTTACTCATCTTCTGTAGGATTTTGTTCACAAGTGCTCACAGTTCAGTCTTTGACCTCCTCTGACCTCTGTTATTTTATCTGCAAATAATTTCAATGACCCACAGTTTATGTTAGCGTAGCTGAGTTTGGATACAGGCTGAGGATGTTCAGGAAACAAACTCCAGTAGCACTTACCCTTCATTGGATTTTCAGTGAAATTTCAAAATCAGGAAGCTTTTATGCCTATGAGAACGTGCCTGTTCCTAGGGTTACTGAGAGCTGGGAGCAAGCTATCAGACCCAGGATTATTAGGAAGGAGGCTGTAACCTTTCCATTAGCACCATCACAAGATACTAGCTCTTCATTGTTTGACACCATAATGGTCCATTGGCTTCGTGGATTAACATTTCCACTGTATAGATTGAACCTGGGCCAGCCCCGGGGCTCGCATACCTGAAGAAGGACTCTATTTAAGAAAGCTGGATGCTTCCTGTCAAGTTTCCACAAATAAGCATGTCTGCTTCTTAGTGTAAGCTGTTGTGTATTGGGGGAAAAGAAGTTAAAATCTCTTCCTGACTCTATGAAGGTGTATTAAGTTAGAATAATGAATCAGAAATCTCTCTGCTCATGTTTGTGCAGGGCAGAGGTCTTTGTATGATGGAAGCTACAGCAAGGGAGAGTGTTATCTGTATGGCCCAACAAGACTCCAGACCTCCAGGAGAATTTGCCCACAAATTACTGTCTAGTCTATGGGGCTCCATCTAGAAAAGCTGTTCATACTGATCAGACCACAGCGTTAGTTTTAAGACATGCATAGCCTGTCTATTAATATGTGAATTTTGCTGAAAACTGATTTATTCTTTCATCCTCCATTCCCCACTTTAATTCTTCATCTGACTGGTGAAATGCTTCATTTTCTTGTTGTTTGCTTAGGAAAGGCAACACAGACTATAATAAATTCATTATATGGACTCTTCTGTTGTTTGAGAGCTTGTACTCAGGGGTGCCTATGTAAGTGATGAGACTATTCCTTGCCAACGAGTGTCTCTTCAGGGCATTTTCACTGTTGCTAATGCTTTGTTATCAAAGTTAACTTAAACAGAGTAAGTAGCAAACAGCATAAGACGTAACAAAAACTGTTAGCTAGACAAGCCTTCAGGATATGTACTTGAATTTTCAGCTCAGGATTTGTGTTGATAGCCTCGTATCTGGTTTGAGGAGAGAAAGATTCTGGAGGATGGAATAGCCATAGGCAGGTAGAATTAATGGTAATTTCTAAATGTGCAAGAGATATTGAAAGGGTAAAATATTGCAAGAAAATAGAGAGAGAAGCTATTGGTAGCTTGTGCAAGGGGAGAGTATCTCCATTAACAAATTGTTCTGTGCTTTCTGGTCTCTGATAGTCAGCTCTTAAGTGTTGAAGCATATGTTCATGAGCTTGTTGTACTGATGTCCTTCCTAGAGCAAGTCTGTGGCATCAGGGTGGAAGCTATATCTTGAAAATAGCATGAGAGAAGAACAAAGCTTTCTCTATTTTGGCTCTGGGGTCTTGGATTGCCTTCATTCTATGGGAGTTGTGGTTAGAAGGAACAGAACCAAATCACAGAGTTTAAGTGTTTGAGGCAGGCCCAGAAACTAGACCTCTATCTGCTCTGTGCAAACAAGCTTTCTTAATGAGAGCTGAACTGCCAGGGATTCAGAGCACATGCAGCTAGAGGGTTGCTTTGCATAGATGTTTGCGCTCCATGTTGCAGTTGTTGCATCCAGGGGTCCTGTTAGGAATAGACTTATTACAAGAATATTTTCTTGCAGGAGTATCTGTCTTGTGGGCAAGAAAATGGGAGGAGTACAACTGTGTAGGCCATCTGTCCACTCCAAGCAAAAGCCTGGAAGTGAACAGCTGTGGCTGTGACCGTCAGTGTAGACATTTGTGTTCCATGTGTGAGCGTGGAAATCTTCCTGATTTCCATGAAGCTGCTTGCAGAGTTCAGCTCTCATCAACATCAGGATAGCACAGTCATGATCTTGGCAAACCAGCCTTCATACAGAATTCCTTTGGCTCAGGACGTTTGCCAGGTAGGTGTTCTCTGATTGGTCATAGTTAGATTCAGTGAATACTTGGTTTGCTTAAAAAATAGAATGGTCAGATAATTTTTTTTTTGTATAATTTTGACTTTACTTTTTTGTTGGAAAAATGCTTTGCAATATCTGGATCTGCCTATGGAAGAGTAGGGTGCCCTTGAACTTTCTTCAAAGAAGGATAGCATTTTTTTTGGACGAGGTGAGATATACTAATAAGAAACAATTGTTTTCCTCTGTCAGGGGCAGATCCAAATGCAGAGTAACAGCTTTCTACTCATGTCAGCTAATACAGCTACCCTTTTAGTTCAAATTGTGGTGGTCAAAGACTTGGGGTGTTGTGTCCTGGTTTCTGATGACTCATTTGTGAAGATGGCTATGTCAGTCTTGTTCCTGTTATATTTATATTTAGATAGTAATATCTTAATTTCAGAAAGGTTCTTTCGGTGAAAAGAAGGGCTTGTTTGATTGTGTGTCCTTTTTTTTATTTATTTTAAGAGCAAGTAAAAAGCCCTTTTTACCAGAAAGTAGCCCCTCTGAAATGCTTCTGAATTCTAGTGGATTGTGTCTAACTGCAAACTGGGGCACTGTTTCAGTTTCAGGAATGATATATGAAAGATTCACAGCAAAGACTTTAAGCAAATTCACCAAATTATGGAAAACAATTTATTATCTGTGACATAATGAGACTTGTTTATTTATAGGTGTAGTACACAAACAGTACAAATGTTTTTTGTAATTCTATTTCAGATAAATGTTCACAAATTATTACTCTGATACAAATAGGCAGTACAGCAATGGTGTATTCTCTTGACCGAGTAATTCAGGGGAGAGGTGGGGTGCAATTTGCTCAGTACATCATGAAGTAGATGGATTGGTGGAGCTAATGTGAATAAAGGTTGAATATCTTACTGAGAGGCAACAGGTTCTTTGAAACCTCAAAGTCAGTCCTGTCAAGAAAGCAGAGGAATAAGTAAAAGAAAGATAAGTCAACAGGATTTCACGCATGGAAATTAACTGATTTCTTACTGTTCTAGGGCCAGGTTCAGCTCCACTGTTCTGCTCAGAGTTTCTTTGGATTGACACAAGCATCCCTAGGGAGCTGGTGAAAACCTCTCTGATCTGGCTTCTGTGACAAGATGAAATGCATACAGCTTGGAGAAAGGAGTGAAAGCAGGTAAAGCAGAGATGTGGCATTCACAGATTTTAAGTATACATCTGATGACAGTGAATTCTGAGGAGAGTAAAATTAGTAAACTGTGATAGGAAGGTAAAAGTTACTTTAAGGCACCATTTCCTTAAAGCTGAATTAAATCTGCTCTTCTGCATATTTATGCAAGTTATACACAAACACACAGACAACCTACCTCTGCTTTCTCTTACCATAGTAAGCAGCTAACATCCTAATCCACTCAGCGATCCAATTCTGTCCAGCTTGACACCAAAACAGCCCCTGGAGAGGCCCTTTTTGCTTCTGCCTCGGTATCTTTGGGGTAAACTTAGGAGGTCACTGAAGATCCTCTGGACAGCACTATCACTCATGGACATGCTCTCAGGCTGGTCCCTGGTGTTTCGGGTCCACTGAAGTTCAGCGTCTTGCTGATCAAAGGCACCTGTTGGGATCATGTCATCTTGCTCACGGTCCCTCTCTTCTGAGACCAGGGAATGCTCCAGGTCCTCATCTAACAGTTTGGACAGACTCTGAAAAAAGGGAAAGGGAGATGGTAGAGAGGGAGAAGAGAAGAAAAAGGAGGGGTTCTGGAAACTCTGTCATTATTTTAGTATAAGCCATGCTCAGTGCTAAGTTTGGAGAAACTTATTTTGAACATTTATCAAAAGATTAAAGTACTGAAGTGATTTCTGAAGCTGATGATGGTTATCTTTAGTTTCTTCTGGCTCACCAAGCTGCTCTGAGCTAATACTGTATGCTGTCTCAAAATGCTCTAAGGCTCTATGCTGTTACGGTATTCTATAGTTCTGAGCTGACAAACTGCCAGTTAAGTCTTTCCTGGAGCTGGGTATCTGGGGTATGGGATAAATTGTGGAAGATATCAGAACAGGCTTTTTCAAGAGTGAATAAGGAACAGGAAAAAATAGTTGATACCCTGGAATAATAAGAGAAATGATGCAATGACAGGAGACATGCTGAAAATGGTGCTAGAAGGATTATATATTTCTTTACAGATTGGGAGGTTACTTCTTATTTGGGAATACCAGTTCCCTAGTCAGGTAGCTGAAATGTGTTTTGCTAATGACTTGGAATTCCTGTGCACACAAATGCACACACACACATGCGCATGCACACTTCCTATTTTTCTCATGTTCTGCCTCTGGGACTCGCAAGCAGGGACTGCATTACTGCACTACTGAGTTGAGGGGGAGATCATGCAGGTACAACCCATTAATTCCTTTTTCATCTTAAACCAGGAGCTTCAGGGAGGATCATGCAGGTGACTACTCTAGGGCTCTAGATCAGAGTCATTCCAGAAAAATTCCTTTTACTCCAAAAGTTTATTGCTTCAATCAGTCACAGGATGACCCTAAATCCGCAACCCCCAAATTGACCCCACAGGACAAAAACATTTTCCTTTCATTTGCCTCATGTGATCAGAAATTTAAATCCAGTAATCGATTACTTTAGTTTCCTTCCATTTAATAACTCTGTGTCTGCCCACCTCAGGGTTCCTGGTGTCATGACCTCTTTGAATGTCTCCTACTGCTTTAGCTAGTTTGGAAGTAACAGAGCTAATCTGATGTGTCTAAGTCTTAAAGAAGCATCAGCTTCTTTCAGTTCTATTGAGCAGCCAGTCACTTACCTGTAAGCTGGAAATGGGCCTGGCCCTTGCCTGGTTTTGACTGACAATAAGCAGCAGAAGGAATCCAGGGCAAAAAAGAAGTTTCAGGTTCATCTTCATGTTTTGGTGTCTCGGATTTCTCCTCCCCTTGAGTCTCTCCAGTTCAGTGTTGCTCTGTGTCTCCAGCTACCAGCCTTTATATCTTTCTCCAACCCCTCCCAAGTCTACCTTTTGAGTTCCTGCCAGTGCAAGGATTGGTTTGAGGTTCTAATATGTTTTCATCCTCCCAGGAGGAGGAGGGAGGAAATAGTTCTCTTTTCTGATGGTGAATAAAAGGAGCATTCTACACTTAGGCAATGCAGCATCATTCTGTTGCTGTGAATCTGAAGGTCTCTGCAGCCTGCTGTTGTGGTGCCACTTACGTATGTCAGTTTGCTTAGCTCAATGTTCCTTGGGTTGACTGCTAAACCTTTTCTTTCCCTTCAGAGAAAAATAATTGTGAGAGAAGTATAAAGTGAGACAAGAAGCAAATTGTATCCTCTGCATATTCACCTGGCTCCTTTGTCACCATGAAGTACCAAATCAGAGGGACGGGGGTCTCATAAAACAAGCTATGTAAGAACTAAGTGTTATTACCTAACATAATAATATGGCATTAGTAACCTATGAGACAAAAGAGTGTGATCTGGAGAAGAAGGGAAATCCAAGTCCTGAAAATATGACAAGTAAGTTGCGTTAGTTACCGGCCTGAGTGACTGGGAGTGTGGCTGAAACCAGGCTGATACGCACAGAAAGCTTCTACATGGCTTGAGAAAGAAGTTCCTCTTTTCCCCCAGATCCAGCTTAAATTTCCTCTATGTGTTCATTCTCAGTTTATCATGCACAATTTGTATTAAATCTGAAATTAGTCTGAGAGGAAGCACAGCTCCAACATCTTTCTTACCACATGTACAGTTACAGGGACATTAAAAAACTGCAGGATTGGAATGTGTGTTTGGTGGGTTTTTTTGGTTGTGGATTTTTGTGTGTGGCGGGGTTTTTTGGTGTGGGTTTTTTGTGTTTTTTTTTTTTAATTAATTGAAGCACCAGTTTCAAACAAAATGAATTCTGTGAAATATTAGGGGGAGCAGAAGAAACTGAATCAGTTCTTAGCCAGGGTCTTGAGGGTATTTAAATCACTGCTGTTGGCCAGACCTCCCTCTACTGTAAAAGCACCTGGGAGATGTGTGGGTGCCCTGATGAAGATGTATATAGATAACTGATTCTCCAAACCCCCCATCTGTTCTAATGAGTTTTTTACTAGGTTCCATACCAAGAAGTGACCCTTTTTCTGTTTTGGGGGCAGTGGGGCAGAGCAGCAATAAAATCTGTTAAGTTGCATATTTTGTGGGGTGTAGGGGTCGGCGTTCGGAAGATCTCGCGTTGTCACGGAAAGTTAGAGGGTTAGTCGCAGCCTTGTGATGTACCTGTAACCCCACCTCCCCTTGTTAGTATAAAAGGAATTAACTGCGCAATAAAAGGCGGAAGTTGGCGCTCACACTGTGTGTGTTATCTGTCTCTTTCCCTGGTCCGGGCCGACCAGTGATCTAAGCGTGGCACCTTGATATGTAGCGAATGCTACAGTGGGGGCCTGAAATTTGGCCCCACTGACAAATGGAAATGTTCTTGAGCATGCAATAATACATCTTGATCCTTCGCTGCATTTTTGCACACATGTGATGCAGAAAGTTAAAGGGCATTAAGCTGGATCTGTATGGAGGAAATGGAAATGAAGGACCATCTGGCACTTTTCATCTGATCTTTGAGGTTAAGAGTCTTGTTGGTACTGAAAGCTTGGAAAAAATAATTCTGTGATGTGCTAGTGGGTTTAATGTTTTCAGCGTTTTTCATCTGCAGATCAGTTTAAGACATAATTGTTATGTGTCTCTAGAAATGGGTATTCTAAGGAGACAGCTTATAAACATCCCTCTATGACAGAAAGGGAGGACTGATGTTATTATTGTTTATATTATATTGTTGGGATATTTTTGTTGTTGATGTTGACTCAAACCACATTTGACCTCAATCTTATTAGAAAATGAAATCATCATTTCAGAGTTTTGAGGTGTGTACTTTGCAGTGTAACAAGACAGTAAGAGAAGGTCAGGGCAGTTTCGGGCTCATCTTGTCTCCTCTGAAAAAGCCTAGGGTTGTTTTGTTGGTTTGATTGGCTTGTCACAAGTCTGTATATACAAGGATAATAAATCTTCTTGACCTCAAGATCTCTGAACTTATTTTGGGGGACTTCTGAATTGTCTCTCTGGTAACTTGGAAATATATACACCAGCACAGTCCTCATCTATGGCTATGTTGATAACATCAGAATAATTAAGGTTGGAAAGGACTTCTGGAGGTCTGTGGTACAGTCTCTGCTAAAAGCAGAGCCGACTTAGATCAAATTGCTCAGTGCCTTGTCAAGTTGAGTTTTGAAAATCTTCAAGAAACAATGATTTCCTAATATCTAGTTGGAATTTTCCTCATTGCAACTCATGTCATTCCCTCTCATCCTGATGCATTGCAGCTGGATGCTGTCCATAAGCAGAACAAAAGGATGTTCCATCTCCCAAAACAATGACACTCAATGTGAGTGCGTTTCAGAGTGCTGCATAACCTAGCTAATGAGGACAACTTCAGTCCATCTAGTCAACAGCTGGGTTCAAATCAGATTTAGTGCAGTGGAAAGAAGTAGTTAGAAACAGAAAGCCATCCAGCAAAAGTCTTTGCTTTACATTCTGGATCTTCTCAGGGCTCAGAGTAGCATCAAAACTCAGTGTCTGAATATTTTTGGCAATTTAAAAAATTGCTATTGGGGTGGTACAGTAAGATAGAGACTTCAACAATAAACTTCAGTCTACAAGAAGGGAGGAACCCCTGAGGACAGTAGAAAATATTTGGGAGACAGAAAATGGCTTTGTGCCCATTTCTGAAGTGATTTGAGTGTTCCTTTGTATGGCAAATCCCCCACATAGGGTGGAAGGAAGCATCAAGAAGGCGGCAGGTTGGTGTGTGTTGCTCATCTCCAACAGTAAATTGTTTCCTAGCTTAATGAGATATTTTTCCTGTACCGGCAGAGATCTTATTTCTTATTAAAAGAGTAGGGTTAGGGCATACTGTTCATCTGGGGATATATCTGCCTCATGTCTATAGAGTGCTGTGAGGAAGCCAAGCTCTGAAGTTGATAGCAAGTGGCATGCTTAGATAGGTACCATTAGAGCACTGCTGCAGTAACTCATTATCCTCCTCCGTCCTAGCTCAGTGACCCCTTTCAGCCTCCCTGTCCTTCCCAATTGCTCAGACCAGCATTTCCTGGCTCACTGCAGCCGGCTGAAAGGGCAGTGACGCTTTCGTCAAAGAGGGATCACCAAGTCCTTGATGGAAGCTGGCACCAGGGGCCCCTCATTATGAGACATTAACATTTAGCTGTGGTATCCAAGCATTTGTCTGGTTGTCCCCCTCCCTTGCCCTCTCCTGAGTGGTCTAGCGGCTGAGCAGAGGCAGGGTTCAGTGCACAGCATCATCGTGAGCCCAGGCTTGGCTGGTAATTACCCAGCTGCAGGTGCTCTGCTTGCTCTTCTGACATTTATTGCCTCCACTTTAGGTTATGTGCTGACTGCAAGGCCCTGTTGCAGGACGGGGTGGGGGGAACTGCAGCAGCAGTTCCCTCCACAGAAAGGGGAAGCAGCACAGAGACTCTTGAGCTCACTTACTTAGCATAGAGCTGGCATGTATCCACTGGGTCTGCACCAGCACAATCCAGAGGAGAATTTGGTCTCTACCTTAGGGATGGCTGGGACTGTGTAGTGGGAGGAACTCTGATCTCCTAGAGTCTGTGATAGCCCATCTGTGGAGAATAAACCAAACCTTCACTATCTAGTGACAGAAACAGCTTCCTTTGTGGGCTCATCATCCCACAGTGCACACGTTTCCTCTCTCCTCCTCCTGTACAACAGCACATTCTGTGGGACTGTAAAGGTCAGTAAGAGGATAGATTCAGTGTCTGTCACCACTCTTCTCTGGGGTCCCAAGAATGCATTTTTCCTTTGCCTGATCTGTTCTCTTTGATAGGGGTGAAGAGGGGATATTTTCCTCTGTAGCCCTTGGGGATGAGAAGGGGCCTAGGACACCTGAGGACAAGAAGGGCAGCAGGATGGCATTTAGTAGCAGGTCATAGGTGGTTCTGGAGCACTGGATTTTGATAGCAAAATTTTAATATTGGATTTGTCAGGCACATTTATCACATTCTGCTGATGCTAATAAAGCCCAGCAGAGAAGCAGCAATGAGGGAGGGGATGAAGTGGCTGGAGATTGTGCGCAGTGCTAGTCAAATGGCTGTCTTGGTATGCTCTGTGGCTCACTGCTGCTTGCTGGGAGAGGAGTTAGGCCCAATTCTGATCTCTGCTGCAGCAGGGGCGGAAACAAAGAAATCACATGGGACTTCTGTATCTGGCCTGTAGCAGCCAAGATCAGTTTGACTTCCCTCATTATCCCCCAGTGCTGGCACTTGGATGGCATTAGGGAGAGAAGTGCAACATCCACTGATTCACTGGTGGGTGTTCCTGTCCCCCTTTCAATGATTCATCTCCCAAAGGAGCTTTTTCTTCATGGATGAGGGCATTTTTAGGTTCAGTGGTCCTGCTGTGTGGTTTGATGCTAAAGATCCCTGACTTTGTTCTATGCTAGTCTTGCTGATGCTTATAACAATTTTTCTGTAAATTTGTTTGACATCTAGAGGCAAGCTGCTTTTCCCAAGGTACTTTAGGCACACAGAGAGTCCCACTGCCTGTGGTTCAGCACTCTTCAGCAAATGGTATCCTCAGCTGTCAAAGGAAAAAGTGGAGAGGGAATGGATCGAGTTATAGATGTAAATAATAGTCGTAGAGCAGTATAAAGCAGATGAAATGTGAAAACTGCTGGAGAGCTGGTGTGAAAAACACAGACAGCTTTTACAGGCTGTAGCACTGCAGAAGATTCTCAGATTAATCATGGCAGGATGATGGGAAGAAAGGAGACGTTTTGCGTTAGACAAATGTGAGAAGCAAGCAGGGAATGAAGGCTAGGCAAACTTTGTTAGATCACCTGAAACAAAACTGGGGATTTTTGGAGATCCTAGTAAAATGGATCCTTAAACAAATAGGAAGCAAGCTGAGGTGTTTGGAGCAATGCCACAAGACTTCTGGGTGGTGCCTGGTGAGAGGCAGAGGCTTAAAGAAGTACTCGTGTTCCATAAATCCTCATCTGAAACTGTATTTTTGGCTAAGCTTCATCTCTAGCAAGATGAAAAGCATCTTGCTGCCCAGTTGTTTGGGAAAGGTGGGAATGTCTACGTAGGCAAGTTGTAGGTATTCACACTGCAACTGAAAACATGGATTAGCTGTGCATGGTTTTAAACCATGTAGGTCTTTTTAGTCCTGTGGCAGCCAGTCTTGCTTCTCCCTGATCTTTAAGTTGATCCTCAGAAATTCTTAGGCTGATCTTGCACTAAACTGCTCAGAATCTGAGTCTTTAATTCTCTGTGTTGTATTAGATACCTTTGGTATTTGAACTGAGGTCTAATAGGTCTACATATTATTGCTTTACTATAGAAAGATTGGACTTTCAGTGGGAGCTAGATCAGGCCTCGGTTTGTAAAATTGTTTGTATAGCAAAGCATACAGCTAATTAGCAGCTGAAAGCGTAAAGGCTGCTGCATTAATTTGCAGTTCATAACCTCTGACAGGAGGAATAAAGAGAACCGTTCCGGGGCAGCATGGAGATTACATATCCCCAGTTGGTTTGAGCTGAGAGAGATTTCCCCAGCAAAACTAGGTGGTCATTCCTGTGAGATCCCACCGAGCCTCTTTACTTCGGGTTGGCTGCCTTTGTGGTTAATGAGGTGTGTGGTGACCTCTCCTGGTGAATACAGAATATGCCTCCAAGTTCGGTTAGAACAAGTTCTGGTTAAAAAAAAAGAAAACAGATCAGATACTGTGAGAGGTTTTGATAAAATGACCACTTCAATCTTTGATTCAAGAACATGGTACGTACAGTATGAGAAGGGACTGAATGGCTCTTTTGCAGGCTTTATACTCTAGCAGCCATGTAAGTATGTGTGAGTGGTTATGTCTTGGGACGGCACATGGTATGTGTGTGGTATATGAATACGTGTGCATGATATTTAAAAGTTTGTGTGTACAGCAGAGTGTCAGATGTTCTGTTGGGTGGCTAAGTTTAGATCCACCTCTAGGTGTGATGATCAGGACTCTTACAATGGATTTGGCAGAATGTACATTTCTGTAAGAAGGGATGGGAATGGGGAGGACATTTCTTAAAGCATTTTGTCTGGGGTGACATTTGCCAGGTTTTTCTTTGCAACCTAGTGCATCCTGGAATAGCTCGGAGCAGTGTCAACAGTGCCCATTGATCTAGAAGGTTAGCTAGCCAAGGAGCCAAATAAAGGGGCAAGAGGTCACACTATCCCATTGTGCTATTTATTGCTGCATGCCATTTGTCAGTATAGAGCATGCAGAAGGAGAAGCCATTTCTAGAAATGGCTAAACAGCTACAGGAATGAAATGGCACCTGTCCTAGAAGTTGCTGTGGTTGTTTACTTCCCCTCTCCCTCCCCTAATGGACTGGTGATGAACCTAAGAATAACTTGACTAACTAAAAATGTAGCCATTACATAAAGTCTGTCCTCCACTAAACACTCTGTAGATTTTCTTCAGCCTGTGGGAGAATGGCACTGTGCATAACCTTAATTTTGTATTCCCAGAGCAGGATCCCAACTGTTCATTAGTTTTGACACATCTCAGATCTGTGGACTTTCCTTGACTAGAGAGTTGTGCAGGTAGGTGCCTGCTTTTTGAGAACAGGAAGGTAAACTATCCCAATTTTTGTTGGCAGAGAATTCATGTGTGTATTATTCTTCTTCCTGCTAACGTTTACTGTCCTCTTCATCAATGCTTCTCATCAGTTCAGGCACAACTGAATACTTGGATGTGTCGACACTTGCTCAGTAGGATTAGAAGGCAAATCCTTCATGTCACAGCATTGCAAGCAGTTGGCTGTGCCAGATTTCCTGGAAATCTGCAGTGGATGCACATTAGGCTATGTGTGAACAGAAAGAGAGCTCCTTCCTGCCTCAGGTGGGTGAGCTGCAGTAGGAGGAATGCAGCCTCATCCAGAGCTTAGCTAAGCTGCTCTTTCTTAGTAACTCAGTGTAGCTATGGTGACTCTTATCACCCACTGTTCTTGATTTGACAGCCCTTCTTTGTTTTCCCAGAAAATACTCACCATGTTCGCCAAGCTTCTGGAAATAGCTACATCCTTTTGTGGTGGAGGATGGCATGGCCATGGGCCAGAGGGGCAGGATATTTTAGCTGTTGCTTGTCAGCACAGTGAGATGGGCAAGTAGCATTTCAAAAACTAACACTTCTGAAGCTACAATAAGGTGCTCAGGCTACAGGGCTGGAGCCTGTGTTCATGCTTGAGATAAACTACACTGTCAGCGCCACATTCACACCTCCCCTGTCACTTTAGGCACCCCATGGTCCTGCCTTTCCCACTAGTCACTTGCTACAAAGCCTGAGCACAGGGGTATCAGGCCCTGTGCCTTCACGTACAGAGTCCCCAGGGGCTGCATTGCTCCATGTGCCCTTGTGGTGACATTGAGGTGTATAAAGGAAATATTGTGGATTGGAATAGGTTTGTCACCGAGGATTGTCACTCTGAACTTTGGACTCAGCCACTTCTCCTTGGGATGCACTGTCTAGCCATTGCTGTCTGGACAAAAGAGAAATGAGTCGACTGGCTTATATCTCAGGGCTTGCGGTGTGAGTTAGGGGATGTACAGTACCGGGGCTGCTTCCTTGTGTGAATACAAACACCAAATGTGCTATCTGAAATGGCAGAGTTTGTGGGAAGGCAGTTAAATCTGCCTGTGGATGCTGAGGAAAGCAATGATTTCACTTCAAGTTACTTACAGTCCCTCTCTGTAAAAGTTAATTTTGTGTCAAATGTTTAGTGGCTATGGGCTGAACAGAATTATTCTGGAATTACAGGATTTCATTTAAATAATTTACAGGGACAAAAGACAGTTCTGTTAAGCAACTGAATGCTGCTAGAAAGCTGAAACCCTTGGGGCTGTGCCAGTGGGTAGAAGAATCATCCTTCTAATGAAAATAGTTTAATCACTACAAAACCAGAGTTTAAACCTAGCTTCAGGAAGAGGACAATATGGAATTCAAAGGTTTCCTCCTACACGTATGGTGTCAGCTTCAGCTCACAAAAGAGTGCTCCTTGTAAAGCCAGGTTGTATCATACCCACACTTCCAATGGGCTTATATAGACGAGGAAATGAACAGGATTTTTCACCAAGCTGAAATGGTCCTCTGTTCACTAAGTGATTGGAGAGTTAAGGTTACTACTTAAGTTAATATAACTGTCAACCAGACTGAGAATCCATGAGACTGGTCGCTGTTGATCAGCTGGATGGATACAGATTCAGTTCTCTCTCCCTCTAGGTGTTTCAGTCCAGGCCTTTGAGGATTTTCAACCTATATGGGGCTAAATTCTTTACTCTTATAAATGATACAGCTCTATTGATGTAGGAAAGGTTTTGGCCATCTGCACAAATGAAAAAAAATTGGCTTACATCTCCACGTGTGCACAGACAGCTTCATGTATGCAAGACAGCAAATAGCATTTTTACATACAGTTTGCTTGCACTCAGTGGAGCTGTCAGGCTTGAGTAGCAGCTGCACATGGAGAGGTTGTGCAGCATGGCTGTGCGTGCCTGGTAGGCTATAGGAAATGTTGGACTCACTTTCCTGTCAGTGATTTAGCTCTGTGGCCTGTTAAAAGGGGGCCCTAGATGCCACCTCTAAGCCTGAACTTTAACACCCTGTTACATGCTGTGCCCCGCTGCAAGTGAGTAGGATGTCCAAGAGTAAGTTTGATCCATGTCTATCTGAACTTCTTGATCTGGGAGCAATTTCTTCTGTGTATCCACTCACTGTCTCCACCAAGACTGGTCTCTGTCTGCTCTGCTTGGAAAGCTGGATGGGAAAGCTATGCAATAGTAAGCAGTAATGGAGAGGTAGGGTGAAAATACAGCCACACGATCTGAGTTGGACACATTACTAGTCCTTTTTAGAGGAAACAGTGCTTCAGTGCTTTCTGAAACATGGGAGAACCCTCCAAAGGTTCTTCATTTGAGCAGTCAAAACCCATCTTTGAAAAAACCCATCTTGTGAACACCTGTGTTTACATCTATGCTGTAAACCCTTAACTGTGTTTAGTTAAAACCAACATGCTAGTATGGCTCCTCTTTGCACAGCTGATAGATGCCACAAAACTTCGGAGGCAGAGAATGCTTTTAGTGTCCCTTGCCCACTGGAGATTCTTCACATAACTTCTGCATTGTTTGACCAAGAGGATTTGTTTTACCATGTCACCTCCCTGAGGATAACAGCACATTTTTTGCCTAGTGTTGAAGTGTGAAGACCATTGTGAGGCATGACATCATATCTCAGGCCAGAGCAGATCAGGAAATGACCAAGAAGGCCTAAAATATTGGCCTGTGAAGAATGAATGGAGGAGAGAAGGGATATGGTACAGCAACATTCTTTAGCCTAGATAGGTCAGATGCACCTGACGAGTGTAATAGGACTAGGAGATCTTTCACACTTTAGCACATGATGATATTTTAGTGCAGAGAGGTGGCTTGTGAGAGGTAGAGGTGAACTAGGGTGCAAATCTACTAGACGACATGCTAATAAATCAGAACTGCCCTTAGACAATAAGGAGTGAAGGGGATTTGGGCCTGAACAGCTAGACTGCTCTGAATCTGACCTTTCTTTAACTCTAGAAGGCTTAAAATGAATTCTTGGTCCCAATCTCTAACCACAGCTAGAACAATAATTCCATCCAGACACATCAAAACTACCCGTGAGGAAAGACACATATGTACATTAATGGCTATGACTGTTTTGGAAGGGTGGAAGGGAAGGAAGGTGGTAATAGGAGGAAAACAGCAAACTACATTTTTTAGAAAATTCAATGTTTTTTACAAAAAGAAATCATTATAAGTATTGGTTCATAAACTGAATAGTTTCAACTATTTTTGAACTGGTGTAAACCAGAAGGGGATTAGTCAGTTTAAAAAAACCAAACAAAACACAACACCAAAAAGGGGGTGGGGGGAGGTTTATAATGTAAATTATCTCTGAGGTCTTGCTCAGTGTGTTACAAAGCTGAGGGCTTGTTTTGGTCCAAGGTTCCAACAGCCATGGGGCTTATCACTGAAGTCAGAGCCAAGACAAACCTTTGGGTTGGGTCCTGTCAGTCTCATTTTTCCCACAGCACAGGAGGCCTTCATTAAAGTCCTGACAGACCTGACTTGCAGACAGATCTCATGCTGTCTTGCTGCTGGTTTTGTAAATAATCTGCTCTCTAAATTGCTAGAGCACATTTCTCTCTCTCTGTAGTTCTTTCCCCTTGTTTCCTTGTGTCAAGCATTGAGAGCAGGATGATTTAAACTAAGACTTAGCTGCTTTTAGGTCTTTTATTCTGTAATTGTATGGGGGACAGGATTGGCCAGTGATTAAAGTATTGCTTTGGAAATGTGCATCACTTTCATGATCTTGTCTGCAGTCTAAGCAACCATTTGTCTCTGCATTTCCCTCCTGCATGAAGTGTGTATGATGCTCTGTCTCACGTGGGTGTTACGAAACTAGGTTGTTGTCTGTGCTGCTTTGCAATCAGAGAGGCAAGAATCAATGAGGGCTTTTGCAGGTACTCAGTAATTACCTGATGACCAGAAAGTTTCTACTGGAGGAGAGAGGCTGCATTTAAAACTTCCATACCTCCTAACTGTAACACTGTGTGGCTTTCCAGAGCTATTTTTTGCACATCCCTTATCATTATACTACTGTACTTTAAACCTCAGAACAGATCCCTACTTGTACAGGTCTGAGAGTTTGATTTGGTATGCCTTAACTTAGCTTCAAAGCAAGTACCTTCATTGAGACAACAAAATGTCCCGTCCCTCCAGGCTGAGCTTCTAGGCCCAGCGCCCACTGATTTGTTCCCTAATGATCCTGCCAGCTTGAGGCTGCTAAGCACAAGTGTTGGTGAGCCATGTGTGGAAGGCAGAATGTTCAGAAGGCAGGAATTCCTGGAGCAGCAAGAGGAGGCGGGGCATGACAGGAAGAGGAGACTGATATTCACTGAAGAGCCCATCACAAATAGTGCAAGAATAACAGTTCTCTGTCATGGCTACAGATTCCCTTATCTGGGAGCATTAAGCGGCGGAGCCTGTCGACACTTCTGCCTCGCGCCCTGCTCTGCACTCAGCCGCCTGCAGATACAGAGTGGCTTGAACAAGTTCCAGTGCTCGCTCTTGGAGCTTCCCAGGACCCCGCAGCACAGTGCAGTGCGGCACCGTTGGGCAGCCAGGTGACATCACTGCCAACGGCCGTGAAGGCGCTTCCTGTGTCACATTCCTGACTGAAGAGCCTCTTGCCAAATCCTTGTCATTCTACACGGTCTTTTTAGGAACAAATGGGCTAATTTTAGCCTGACTGGCACAAACACCTTCCTGAAATAGACTCTGACTCTCTCCTGCCTTGTGCATGTTCTTGAGAGTTTAAAAACAAAATCCCTAGTCCTTAGGGTCCACAGCTAAGGCCGCTGTCAGCCTAAATTTGGTCAGTAAGAAATACTGAGCAGTGCAGTGGGGAAACTGCTGTCACCGTTAGACCCATACTGAGCTGAGCGAGAACAGGAATGTTCCAGAGAGGCAGAAACTCAGGTGACTGCACATCACAAAGTTGTATGGATCTGGTCCAATCTGGATGAGTTGTTCTGTATTTCAAGGACTTTGCAATAGAAAGAACTTGTTTTCTGGACTGGCTGCAGCCAGATACGACATTTAGAAGAATAGTGAATGGACTTAGTGTCCTCTGTGGTTTGCCTAGGACAATTGCTCTAATCACCATCCTTTCTTTTTGGGCCTAACTAGATAAGCACTGGCCTAGGAGTCAATTAAGTGTGGTTCTGATCCCATAGCAAAGTCAGTTCATATCTGCCTGTGCCGTCCTTGAAGGGCATGTGCAGCAGTGACCTGCTTTGAGAGCAAGTGAAAAGCACTTATAGAAGAATGAGGAATTACCATGAGGTGAGGACAAGGAGCACAAACTCCACAAAATCACTGGGCTTTTATGCTCCTGCTTTTTGCTTTTCCATGAGCGAGCTCTTGTACTGAAGGATCAATGCAAGCCTGAACTGCTGTTCTTAATTAGCAGAGAGCAAAAAACCATGTCTTTCAAGAACTCTTTAAATAGGAAAGGACAAAAATGTTTTCAGGCAGCTGTTGTCTTTATGTTGCTCTCTTGGGAGTAACACCTCCCCCCCACTTATGTTTCTTTAGACCTGCTAATTAAGCAGCTCCTTGTATCTGCAGGTCAGTTGATCAGCTAATGGACTCCCTGCAGTCTCCACTGCACAATGTCCTGAAGGATAAATAGGAAAAGGCAAAAAGCCCTTGGGCATCCAACTGGATCCCAGGCTGACTTGTCCATGGGGCCTTTTCTGAGCAGTACTGAAAGCAGACACATGAGAAAAAAACAATAGCCCCCAAGGTTGTTAACTTGGGATTTGCCAGGGGCATTTGCCTAGCCTCTGCAGGGTGTGAGACTATCAGCCAGGGAAGCTTCCCAGCTTGCCATCATTCCGGTGAGTACTAAAACACTGGTGGCTCACATAAGATGAGTGCAAAGTGGCTGGTGAATACTCTAAAGGCCAAACACCTGGTACCTGGCTCCAGCTGGGCTTTAATGGATGAGAACAAAAGTGGCAGTAGGGCTTCATATGCTGACCATCCCAGCAGGAGCTGGGAGTATGCCAGCATATTAATGGAAGGACCGAAGGGACTTGGGGGACAGTAATTCTCCATTCTGGGTAAGCACCTGAATTACCCCAACTACTGCACAGTCTGGGATAACTTTTGCTCTCTTTCTCTAGCAGCTCATCCAGGATCTTTGAAATGTCATTGGCAAGAATTTTGTCAAACCGATTAATTTCAGTGAATGATTTTCATTTCCAGCTTTCCACCTCCCTCTCATTTTGACACTTATCTTCAGTAACAAACTTCTTAACACCCTGAAAAACAGTGCACAGGTGAGGTAACTTATTGAACAAGTTGTTAGCAGAGACAAGTGCTCAGCCTTGATTTTTTGGCTTCCATTTCTGCCTCTGCGCCATAGAGATCATCCCAACTGTCCTGGAATATGTGAGAGTAGGAAACAGTCACTACCAGAGTGGGTTTGGGAATCAGGACCAGCTAGAAGCTGATAAATACTCCATAATATGTGTTCTTTTCTATTTCATTTTATTAATCTACCTCCCTTTTTACCTGCTCTCTGGTTTCAAGGGCATGTTCCCATTTAATGCCTTGTCTTAAAAGACTTGTTTTGCCCTTCTAGCTTCTCTGTCCTTCTCCATCTCAAGTGGAAAATGCTGTGGCAACTCAATGATATTCCCTTCTTCTCCTTTCACTGCTTGTGACAAAGTGTGTGTGGGACTGGAGTCCAGTCTCTTGGCAGCTCAAGAGGATGCCTAAAGGACTGTGCACTGTTTATCAGGCAGGCCTGCAATGACACCTGGCGTTCAGTCTAGGAAAACGCTGATTATTGTACCGCCCTGCTCTGGCCTTGTGAGAGTTCAGATGTGAATGGGCAGGCTGAAGGTGAAAGCAGAGATTCTTGTTTCTAGATCTGCTGAGAGGACCAGGACAGCTTATTATCCAGACTCTGCATCCCATGTAACTCAGCAGTATGACTGGTGCAGGATGACTGAAATAATCCGTATGATCTTTATGGAAATGAGGTGTAACCTTGGAGTGATACTTAGGGAAGGCTATGGAGAAACGGACTTTGTATGTCAAAGTCAAAAATGGAAAGTGTTTTTATGCCTGCAGGATTTGTGTAGTCCAAGGTATATCTCTGCCTTTGACTAGGTTGAAATCCACTACCCCATCAGAGTAAACTTGAGACTTTGTATTAGTCTGATCCAGACCCACGTTTTCAGTCCAGAAAATGTTTCATCTTACCAAAAGTCAGTCTCAGAGTTAGGCCAGCCAACCTGGTACAGCCTCAGCCTTCACCCACTCCAAATCTTGTTGTATGTTAGGCATAGGCAACTCAAAAATCTTTGGAAACCAAGCCACCATATCAAAGCATCTGCCATATGCATAGAAGCAGCTCATCACTTCCTCCTTCCTCTCTGGAGAGGGATTGTTCAGAGTCGAACCAAAACATGTTTCATTAATAAACACTAATTGCTGTCTATCATCAAGGACACAGGGCCACTTTCTACTATTTTCTAAATTAAAAATCCACACTGAAGCCTCTGAAGAGATGAAGATCAGAACAGGCTCAATTTTCCATGCAAATAATTTGCCTCTGATCTTGACCCAGGATTTTCATAACAATTAGAGACAGTGTGGGGCTCCTGTGGCTCTGAGCTGCCCTGCGGTACCCAGCTGTCCCTCTCCCCAGTGGTGTTCCTTTCATGACTGCTTGTGAGGGGATATGTGCACCTGAGGCATTTTCCTTCACTGTCTTGAAAGTCATGGCTCTTCAACAACATTTGCCTCTGTCCCCCTTTTCCTGTTTTTTTTTTTTTCCACATTTGATCCCACTTGCTGAGTGCTGACAGGAACCAGATGAAAGGATTCCAGCCTTTCAGTATCCATACTGGGCATCAACCAGATTTACATATGTGTTTTTCAGTACATGCGATTTTGTGTTTGTTTAATGCTGTATGAGCATGCTGGTGCAGCTTCCACACACCTCCAGCAACAGCATCATCAAGCATTTAAAAAAACCAACACACCATCATCCCCTTGGATTCAAGAGGCTGACTTTAAAGAGTGGGGGGTTTAAGTGTTTTATTTGTATTCCTCATGGCTTTCTGTGATGCAGCTTGCTATAATATGATTTACATTTGTTTTCTTTGGTGTGATAGTATTGGAGCAACTTACCAGCTACCTTAATGGGAAAATCTTAACCACATGCTTGCAGATATCTTTTAAGAGAAATGAGATTGTATTTGCACCCATGTAAATATTCTATGTAGACAAGTTCTGAGATGTGGGGAGATGGGAAGGGAGGTTGTGCTTAAGATGGGCAAAATATCGTTTTAGGTGTTTATAAGTTGTGAGACTGGAGCAACCATTGTGATGATTGAAGCAAAATCCTGCATGAGTTGAACCACTGACTTTGCTTAAAATAATCCCTGCTTGAACTGGTGAACATATTTTTAGAACAATACTTGATTTTGATTCATAAGACACTAGTGATAGAGTTAGTTCTGTGGTTCATTCTTTTTCATGTAGAAACATGCATATTAGATTTATCATGAATATTTCAGCCTCCAGGTTTGGCTTACTTATCTGCAAGACTGAATAGTTCTTTCTCTGACCTTCAGAGATCCCCAGCCCTTGAGAGCAAGTTAACCTCATCACCTCAGGCTAAGCTTGCTTTATATAGGGCCACACAGACACTCCTACAGTGACTTTCTCTGAGCTGACTGAAAGGAGCAGCTCTTGGCTTTCCTTCTGTAAGGAGACAACTTATATGAGGTTTTTCAGTGGTTCTTACTAGCCAAGTGAATGACAAAGAGATACCCCAACCAGCTTCCTATGAAGTTCATAAAGCTACTTTTATTTCAGGAAAAAAAAAAACAACCTAAAAACAAAGACCAATTGCAGCTTTCCAAGCTGGACTTCCTCTTAAATACATACCTTTATTTTTGTTGCCTTCTGCAACCATTAAGCACTGCCTTGCCTCCCTTAAAAAGAACTTTAATCTGCTAAGATCTTTCTCTTATGCAGTAGTAATGCTCTACATGAACCTGTTGACTGGGAGAGGAGACAGGCCAAACCCCCTCTCCCTCACACTTGTGCTTCTGTTCCCATCAGAATGGTTCCCTCAGTCTGGAATTGCTCAAAGGCGGCGGCTAGCAGGATAGGGTTAATGACAACAAATATGTGCAGCCCACTTACAAATGAATTGAACTCCTCGTAGAGTTACTAATTGTCAATGTCAGGAAGTAATTCAGTTTGCTCTGATTTCTCTGAAGAGGATTTTACTATGCTCTGCTCATCACTGCAGAGGCGTCTTTTCCTCCAGCAAGGAAAGAAAAGCAAATTACAATTTGATGGGAGAAATAGCTTGTCCTTCTAATGTCTTCTATACAGTTAGACTGCATCTTTGTCTTACTATCAACCCCCTTGGTGGTTGGATAAGGGAAAAAATACACATATGGAGAAGTAGTGTAGTGGAGAAGAGCTGGAAAGATGAAGTGCTGGAGACACTTAACAGAAGTAATTTAATATTTTTCCCACTTCATTTGTATCTCTGAAACAATGATCAGAAAAAGTTATTTACCTGTCCTCTTCTCCATCAGGGTGTCACTCTTACTACCTACAGTTATACAGGCCTTGCAAGTGATAGTTTACTGGAGAGATGTACAGGCTAGCTTGAAATAAGCTGGCTCAGGTTCTGAAAGTGTCCTCAGTATGTATGGACCTCAATGGTTAAATTCTGTGTCACCTACAAATATAAATCTAGAATAGCTTTACTGGAGTGAAAGGAGTCACATTGCTGTACATCTTTTATGTACCATTCGTGCTCCTGATGGAACTCCACCTACACTTTTATAGCTTCTCCTTGTTTAGAGACACCTTTCTAAATTTCTGTTGGTGTTTTAGGTTCCCAAGTAAACTTACTGGTTAAAAATGTGAATTATGGCTAAGAACAAAAAGAGAATGTTATTTAAAAGAAATGTGTGTGCCTGGGGCAATCCAGTCATTTCTTATCCTGCCACATCTCATCTACAAAACCTGGGAGAAACTCATTTTTCTGTATTGCTTTAATACCATGGTCTCCAAGCTGTGCCCTGTATTCTAAACTGGCACCTTTGTCACCTTCCCCCAAAGCAGGTGAGCTCAGTGAAGTGAGGTTCTCCTGCAGGCTCTGGTGGGAGCTTTGATGAAATCCATCCCTCTGTTTCTGGCTCGTGCCATGGGTGGCACTCTCAGGAGTCCAGGCTGGTCTGGAACTCCCTTGAGTGTGACTGTCAGGGCTCAGCTCATCCCAGGGCATTGCAGGGCTCTGCTCGGCCAGTGGTGCTCCCACAGCACCTGCACTACGCTATTGACAGAGAGGAACACACATTAGAGCTTGTATTTGTACACAGCAGAGCCTTCTATGTGCAGGACAAAGGTGCAAGTTCTACTACATGTCTTAGCCCTTAGTGAATGGCTCATTATCTAAGAAGTCTCACTCTGCTAAACGTTCACCTCCTTACTTGTTGGACGGATCCCTGGCTACTTTCCATCTTCTTTTTCTTGGAGATTGCTGGATTCCAGTGACACACCAGGCTGTCATTTTGGACACTGTAGTTCTTGTTACCAAGAAGCCAGTAGGTTTTCATTTTCCCTTTGCCCTGGGACAAGAAAAGGAGAGAGCAGAAAACAGCTATTTTCATGGGATATGAAGCAGAGCAGAGAATCACTATGGCCAGGGCTGCTACCTGTACTGCATTTGTTCTCTCTCCTTCTCTCATAAGTGGCAGCTGTTTGGGGAAAGAATTGTAATTTATATGCAGTTTGGGTGCTAATAATTCTTTCCGTTCAGAGAAAGGCATTTTGCTGGTCACTGGCAATGTTGCTAAGGGTTTAAAATCAGCCTTACACCCTATATATCTTGGTACCTGAATCCTAACACTTTCACCCATATTCATGTGGTTCCATGCAGGTGCAGACATAGCTGTATTTCAAAGCACACAGGAACACTTTTTTGTCAGTTAGGAGTAATGTATAGCCACTTCCAACTGAATTAGCAAAAGAACCTTGGGGCCGTGGTTAAAAATTGACTTGCAATTCACAGAAGAGCAATGGCCAAATCTATCATATCTCCTTCCGATCTCATTAAACACCTTTACTGTTGCAAAGTTACAGAAAAGCTGTTACCTTGACTTCAATTTCTCCTCTCAGTTCAATTTCATATGCATCGTCTGTGAGAAGGGCATCATATGTAGCAGAACTGATATGGATCTTCTGTGCTAGGATTCAGAAGAGAGCATTAGAAATGAATGATTCCCCTATTCCCAGAGACCACACACCAGCCCTCCTGCATTTATCAGCCCAGTGTTTCCACCTCTTCTTTGGAAAATGTCAGGTTGAGGAAGAAGCACAAAGAAGGGGAAGATGCCTTAAGCATTGGTTGAGGACTCTGTGACACTGCACACAGATGTGGGCTAAAACATAGAAGCAGTTAAGCAGGTTAACTGACGCACTGACACGACTGCACAGCGCTGCACTGGGTATATGCACAATGGCATTGTACAGCAGTAAAAATAGGTGGTATTGGTAGCAAAGGCAGTACAAAAGGCTGGACCAAGAAAACATGCACTGCCCTCTTCTATGTAGCTATGTTGTTTCTACCTAATGCCTTTGTGTTAAAGTCCTTAAAATCAAACTCAGCTTACCTTGTGCTATTTGGCTTTTGTCACCCTCTTTCTCCTCTTATTTCCAATCACTTTCCAGAAATGGCGTAAGGGATGTGACTCTACTTGCCCACATGAATACACAAGAGTTTGTCGTGCTTATTTGATAACAAGTGGATATACAGGGATAGTGCGGATTGCAGGTCATGCATGTGCTGGTTCTTTAGATCTATGGTAATTAGTTCTCTAGCCTGGTATATGCCACAGAGAATACTCCTTCTCCTGTACGAACCTTATTTCACACTTGGCCATGACCAATGTGGGGGGTGTTAGGGGTTTTCCTTTCACTGTAGTACTTAAGAGATGTAGAGTGCAGGTGTGAGCCCGACCGGTGCGTAAGGAACACACAGTTTGTGAACACACAGTCACTTACGCAAGCTGGTGGACTCCATGCGGGAGGCTGTGTTTACAGTGTCCCCAAAAAGGCAATAACGAGGCATTTTGTACCCCACAACTCCAGCTACACAGGGTCCTGAGAAAATACAAGGCAGAGAGACCCCGATAAGAAACAAGTGGAAAAAGGGCAGGGAGATGCCAAATGCAGACACCTTTGCTAGTCACTCTGGATCCTCAGAGAGCAATGGGAATTGGAAACACTCAGTGCATCTAGGGCCTGGCTGCACAGTATTTACTTAAGGAGAGAAGTCACGATTTGATTAGCTGAAGCTAATTGCTGCTGATATCACGGGAAGATGCATTTTGCCAATACTAAATTGTTTCACAGCCTTTTCCACACCAATACAAGCAGAAGTCATTTTACCCCACTGTTACTGCTGGAAGTGGGAGAAACGCTTATCCTGAGGTCCTGCAGGGAGACAAGGGCTTGTACAGAAATGCAGAATTATTTTCACACAATTAGACTGTGTTTATAGTCTCTTTCTCATGCCTCCACCTCAGCCCACGTACCTGTGTGTATCCCAGCCCGCAGCTGCAGTCTGCCCATTGGCATATGAGGGATCACAACCTGACGAACTGCTGCCACCAGATCCAGAGACATTTTGGCAATCTCGTCAGCATGTTTGGTGCCATTCCTCTCTGGCAGGCCGCTCACTACCATGTACGCGTCACCAATGGTTTCCACCTGATGGAAAGGGGCATGTGTCACTCAGTGGCAGGCACCAAGCTTTTCTTTCAAAAGGAGATCAGAATAAAATATATCTCAGCTGTCCACCACTTGCCAAGCTGCGGTGTAGTCCCTGTGCAATGGCAGGTCTTGGATTTCATGGCTTTTGGCCAGCTGGCCTGGCGTATTTAATATTCACTAGGGAACAAAGTAAGAAAGATTTCAGCAACTTCCAGATTCCTTGCCTGCAGGTTTGTACTTACCTTGTAAACATCGTAAGACTCAATCCTGCTGTCAAAGCAGATGTACAGATTGTTGAGCATCTCAACAACTTGCAAGGGAGTACAGGAGGCAGCAATGCTTGTGAACCCCACAATGTCCGAGAAAAAGATAGTCACCTGTCACAGGGAGAAGGAAAGTGTGAAGCTAAGGTCTCCAGGCAACAATGGCAGAGCCTTTGAAGAGTTTGGGGATTTGTGAAATTCTGAGCAGAACAGCCTAAGGCACAAGCTGCATATAGAACCAGTGTTGCAGAACTGAATAGATACAATCCTACATTAGCAAGCTTTAGCTCTGAATTGTTCTCTATTACTCTGACAGCTAAAATCATGCTTATCTCCGAAGTTTATCATCTGCACTTCTCTGAATACTTTGTGCTAGATGGGAGACTGAAAGTCAAATGCTTTGAATCTTGTGAGCAGTGATCAACAGACTTCTTACAGAAGCAGGGCCTGATTTTTCTTTTAAAGTGATTTTAAACTGTGGTAGAGATCAAAACTAGGTATCTGAACAAACTGCAAAATAAAAACTCAACTGCTGTCTCTGCTCTTGTTGAATTAGGAAATACTAACTAGATTTTGTTTCTCTTCAAATGATGTTTATCTTTGTTATGATTAAGTAATTTACAGAGAAATTAACTTTTTCAAAAAATCAAATTTATAAAAGAAAGAACAACAGAAACCATAATAAGTGAATTGAGGAAGGGAAATGTGAGTTATAGCTGTTGGCAAAAAATTAAGTGTTTCTTCTCTGTGCTGCCTGAACTGTGTGAGTGTTTAAACTAAAATTGCTCTTTTATTCGTCCTTGGTAATACCAATTAATCCAGAAGAGCCACCTTTTCACTCCCTGCCTTGGTTCAGCTACTTTTGATGTCATGGCTATTGTGAATTGTAATTAATTGTGCGATTACAGGTTGCTGTTTCGATAATGACACCTACAAATTAAATGCAAACATGTATTATTGTGTTTCACAGCTGAAAGTAACAGAGCATCCAGGGGAAAAAGAGTGAATAGAATTGCAATTACTGTAGCTTGAGGATTTTAGCTATGGGCTATGCAGCACAGCTGCTAAATTCAGCATTGACAGCAGCATGCATGCTGTGAGGCAGAGCTGTAAATACATGGGTGCCTGGCCAAACCCTGCCCTTGTTTTTACGTGAGCCAGCTTCGTTACAGTTAACACACTTGAGGCTACGAGATCATCTGTCCCCTTCGTCCTTCTCTAAGTCCCATGCTCTCTTTTCAGTTATGTTTATGGAATCATACTGACAAGTACAGACAGGGTTTGTCCTACATTGGTTTTTGGGGATTCTTCCCATTTTTCAAGGAGGAAACTAATTTCTTGCTCCTATGTACTCGCGATCTCATGATGTTGGCTGGCTTTCATGAGTAGGCTCTTAAACCTAAAGAAGACAACTTGCCAATATAGGATCTTTGACATCTAAAGCTACGCTTCTGGAAATGTCAGCTTTTCTTCCTTCCCCATCAGCCTAAGTGCTTCATGGCAGGTTGCACAGCTCTTTCCAAAACCCGTCATGAATATTTGGATTTCCATCCACACTCAACTATGGGTGCAAAACCAGGTTCCTCAAAACGGTGGCAAGGTAGGTGCTTTTTTAGGTGAATGCTTTATCCTTGGTGACAGCATCCTTTCCATTTGCTAACCTGATCATAGTTTTCTGCCTCAACTTTTTGGCATTTCCTTAGCTGCTTGGCCACAGATTTTGGCAACATCTGGTGTAAGAGGTCCTCAGCTAGCCGCCTCTCCCTTTTCAAGTCTTCTGTCTTTTTTTTGAGGTTCCTGGCATAATTGTGTATCCAATCTGTCATTTGCTTGAAGGATATCAGGATTATGGGGTAAATGAGGCAGGCTATCACTAACAAACTGATCTTAAGGCTCATTGTGGACAGGATTTCTGTAGATTTCTTGATGAGTTTTTCCTGTCCCTTCTGCAGTAGGCAGCTCTGTGCATAATGCAGTCCCTTTACCAAGGCTTCAATGGACACAAATTCATCTGAACCCAGGAATGGGATGAAAAAAGAGATTCCTTCATAGTGGGTGAAATGGAGTGATAGATTAACATTATCCATCCAGCACTTATGTACAATCTCCGATGAGAAGATAGCATAGTTCAGAATGGCAAAAAATTGATGCAATATTGTTTGAAAGCTTGTAGATGCTGGCATCCAATGAGCTTTAAGCATGGCTTCTCTTATTTGAAGGATGAGTTTAAAAGCTACTATGTCTGCCCAGTCAGGATTGTATCTCATAGTTTTGAGGTCTTCCTGGGGACTACTGAAACGCTCCAGCAGTTCAGAGATCACTCTGGATAGCACCTGCCTGCCTTCAGTATCCCCTGTGCTATTTAATTTTTGTCTCATGTCAAGGATGTAAAATCTGCAAATGGAGATTTTCTCCTTCTTGCATTGGCAATTCTCACAATACAGTTCTGCTTCACTTGCCTTACAGAGGGAGTTTAAATTCCCCAATAGCTGAGCATGAAACGATCTATTCCTCTTGTCTGTTGCTGGGAACAGCCAGCTGTGCCTTTCTTCCTGCAGGAGATAGATGAGGCGAACAGCCCAAAGGTTTTCACAGGAGGCAAGTTCCTGAAGGGCTTTCCCTGTGTTTCTCCATATTTCCAAGCTGTTGCTCAAATCAAAAGAAATGGCTCCAAGGAGGCTGCAGAGGGAGACCATGCATGCTGTCAAAATCCTTTGAACTGTTTTTCTACCACCACCATTGGAGGGGGGAGAACATCTAAAAAACCAAACAAATAAATAAATAAAGGTTTCCCTGGGGTGTTTCTCGCAGCTCCTGAAAACATAACTGGAACTATTAGTGATATTTAACAATTCACATGCATTTTGAAACAAAGTACAGGGAACATGCATTAGGTGAATGTTACTGAAAGACATATTTTATTATATTTTGTTCCACCTGACCTTTTATTTTAAAAGAAAAGGTGTAGTAAGGAGACTGTTTCCATGACTCACCCAGAGCTGCAAAAACACATGAATGAAATCATACAGTTTTTCTGTGAGTATTAAGACTGATAAAATCATTTGCTGTACTTTTTATTCTCTATGGTACTTCTATCCAAATCCTAAGGAAGCCCATAAAAAGATGGGTTACTTACTCCAGTGATCACAGACTGGAACTGTTGAATTTTTTTAATCAAACTTTTAGAATTTGTTCTTAATAGGAATTTGCAGATGATGAATAATTTGTGTTGATATGTTCAAATGAGCTCAGACGTTTCCACAATATTGTCTAAATATTTCAAAAGGAAAATTAATCAGATTTCAGTTTTGACAGAAGCATATGCATATCCAATTTTTACTGTTTGAGCTTCATGATTACCTTTTCTGTCCTTATCTTTTATGCTGCACATAACTGACATCCCTGCTCCATACAGCAAAGTAACATCTAGCAATTTTCATTTTCAGAACTATTAATCAATCATTTACAATCTTACATTAATAATACCCATGAAAACCACTCAGGATGTTATGATGAAGCTGGCAACTCCTGAATGACTGGGTAACCTTTATTTCCATGGATGAAGAACAAACCAGGGGACTGTGTTGCTGATCAGTCCATTCAGTTCAGTCCTTTTTTTTTTTTTTTTTCCTTTTTTCTTTTGCTCTGCTTAGTAGACGTGATTGAAAAAAGCCCTCCTCAGATCCTCTGCTCTTTCAGATAGGTGAAATTACATTTCTAACAAGATAAATAAAAACCCAGTAAAGCCTGCTATTTCTCAGCAGAGGCTGATATTAGGCAAAACAAGTTCCTGCTGAGCTCTTCGCAGCAGAATGGTGGTCAATGGTTGTAAAGTAGAAAAAAACAAAAGTACAGCCTCCAAAGTTGATAAACAGCCATGTTTTCTCTTATTTATTTAATACAATTTATGTTTAATAAAATATATATATTTATTTTCAATTCAAAGTTAACAACTGCAAAATGTCTGACTGAAAGAAATCGCAAGCCTAGAAAAATTTATTTCTGAACCCAGTTGCACTTATGTTCTCACAATGAACTTCCAATCTTTTCCTTGCTGTATCTACTGCTTACCTTTGAGTCACTTGTCCTCTGTTTTTAATCAATCATTTTACTCTTGAATATACCTAAATATGTGCCAGGAGGGAGAAGAAAAACACAACAAAAATCCACCTTGATTTTATACTGACTACCTTTTATTACAATGAAAGAAATATAAATAGGGGCTTTAATTTAGTACCAGGCTAAAAGGTGGTGATTCTGCTTGTGCTTTGCAAAAAATCCCCATCTGTTTCTGCGTGTCAGCCGACAGTGACAGTTCAGAGGTCTTCACCTGGCATCTGAATGACTTAAAAACGAGCAACAGGGACGTGAAGGAGATGGGTCTGCAGAGGTGTTGCTGGCAGTCGCTGCTGGATTTTACCCTTCCCCTTGCAAGGTCCCAAGATCACAGGGTGTTAAAAACCTCTCTATAAAAGCATTTTGCAGTGTTCCCACACTCACCTGCATGGACCTGCTTGCACCCGTGCTGCCTTCCCGCTGGGCATTGCCACTGCTTGCTCTGGTGAGTCCCGCTTGCAGACTTACGGGTCCCGACAGCTACCTGCTGCCTTCAGCCCCTGCCAGTGCCTCGCTTTCTCACCCCCTTGTTGCCCGGAGTTGTTCCTGTGGCTCTCTAACTCTTCCTACTGCCCAGCCTCTTCACAGCAGGCTCACATCTTCCCCCAGGTGAGGGTAGCAAGCCCCAGCCCAAGGCAGGGGAAAGGCTGTAAAAGGTCTCCAGCATTATCGCTAAATACAGGCTCTGGTCTTGACAATACCCGGGAAGAAGTGACAGGGACACGTGTTTTTCTTTCATCTTGTGAAAAATAGTGTTTATTGCGGTACGGTTAGGTATAATACTTGTGTTGTTAAAGGCATAATTTACCAGCTCTTTGTGATCAAAGGTGTCATGATTATGACTTTATTCAAACTGTTTTCCTTCTTGGCATCTATCATCCAGTTCTCTTTGGATTAGTTGGTTGCCATAACCTACAAAAATGTAAAACAAGTGAAAAATCAGATCGTGAGACCCAGGAATCTGTGGATAGTATATGTTGCATCCAAGATGCAGGAATTAAATAACTGAAATAAGATTTTTGCTTCACAGTCACTTTTTAGATTAAAGTTTATATTAAATTAAAAAAGTTTATATTAAATTAAAAATTGATGTTCCAGACTTGAGCAGCATGTGCTGCCTGCTAGGATGCAATTGCAACAGTCAGTATTATTGATGAATACAAAGTTGAGTAATTAATTCTGAAGTCATACCAGTAAAATCTTTATGACTGTACGTATAGCTCTAGTATAAAGGGAGAATGCATTCCTAAATATCAAGATTTATTTAAAAGTCAAAATAATTTGGATAATTATTTAAGAGGAGGATACTTTATTTTTGCTGCAGAGACTGCTTTTGCACTGGTAAGGGCTTGTCTACAGAAGTTACTTGTATGTAAAGCAGCATTTGAATCAAAGGTGATACAGCTCCCTGAGTAGGTGGCAGAAATCTCAATCAGAGAGAACATCAGAAATAGCTAAGTGACTCTATTCTCTAGCAGCAATACCTAGAACCTTACCTGCTCAATCCAGCTGTTATAACCAGAGACCCAAGTGAAGACAGAAGGCTTGTGATAATAGCTGCAGTCAAAAGCAGAGCCAAAGCTGATGGTACCATGTACTTCCCACCTGCCATCAGCACTTTGGCAGTTCACTGGGCCACCAGAGTCCCCCTGGGAGGAAGGGGGAACACAGTTAATGGCCGTCATAGTGTGAATAGCTCCTCCTTGTTTTGGTTTGGTTTTTTTTTAAGCTTTCCTTCCCATCAGGCCTGTTTGTGACTGAAACCAAGCTCTAAAAGCGGTGTTTTCTGGACTCACATTACAACTGCAGGTGACTCCATCCCCACTGGTGCAAGCTATGGTGGGTTTCACTGTGCTTCTCCACCAGCTAGGCTTGGAACAAGTTGCATAATCCACCACTAGCAAAAGGCCTTGCTGCAGGTCATCTGGAAGAGCTCCATTTCCTGGGAGGGAATAGAAACAAAGGAGTCATGGTACCAGCTGGCACTGAGGAAAGAACAAAACTGCATTGTGAAGTTTCTCCTGGGACCTGGGTACTCTCCTTCCAGGTAAGAAACTCCACAGGGGCTGTATTAAAGGAGAAGCTGTATAATCCATTCCTTAGCTCCATTCTTTTGTATTTATATTAAAAAAAAAAAAAAAAAAGGCCTTAACTGACTAACAATTTCCGTTCCATCTTAAAATGTCTCATTGTTAGAGGAATAAAGGGCTGCTCTTTGTTCAGGAGTTTGCAATTTACTTATCACTCTAGGAATTGCCTCTTGAGCCAAGCTGACACTTTTGCTGAAGTCTCTGAGATTTTATTCTCTTTACAACTATTCCCTTATGTGTCTCTTCAGTTATTCAGCAGAGTATGTTAGGATTAGCAAATTCATCAGCCTGCACAGTTAATATTTGTGTTACAATAGCTTCTAAAACCTTAGTACAGGGCCCTCTAGTGCATTACTGGCCCCATTACAAGCAAAATAAACTAGAAAGGCAGGGAAGAATACTGTGTGACTGAAGTGGGGCCTGATAAACTACCTCACTACATTGAGGTTGAGGGGATCTTGAGCACCATCAACAGCCTTTTTGCAATCGGTCTCAAAGGAGAAGTCAGTACTGAAAGATTTTGTTCCACAATTTTGCAAATGTCCAAGTACTTACTCTGCAGTCTTTCCCATTCTGTCACACAGCAGGCAGTGTTAGACGACAGGATGCTTCGTGCAGAATGGAGGCAGGCCAGCTTAATGTGGTCGCTTAAGGTGATGTGTTCAGTGAGTTTGATCAAAGCAATGTCATACCTGTGGTCAAATGCACACATTTGAGAGTGGGAAAGAGAAAGGGAAAGGTTTGCAAATAGATTAAGGCACACTAGCATGAATACTTAGCAGTTATACAGCACTTGGCCTATTCAAAAGAAATGCAAAGGAGCAAGGAGGCCAGTACATAAGCAGTGAAGATTCCTCCTCCCTCAAAGCAATGGGGAAATCCATGGACTGGAAGACTATTCCCTGCAGAACTGTCCACTTTCCTGCTGGCAGCTTTCTGGAAATTGCCTTTTACAGGTTCTTTTCACCAAAACCAAGCATATGTTAGGACTAACTCCGAGGACCTAAAAGTAGGTTTAAAAAAAGTCTGCAAGAGAGGTTTTGGTTTTTTTTTTAAATATAGACTGTGTTTGTACACAACATTTCAAGGTACAAATATGGGCTGTGATTTAATGTGGTACAAGTGAAGATCAGCCATCAGTCAAATGACCAATGTTATATAAAGCCTGTTTGAGAGGTTTCATTTTTCTGACAGATAATCAAATCAAGTTGGCTTAACCAAATCCTCATTTGTCAGCTGAGATACAACTCTTAGCCAATGCAACAATTTGATGTGGATTAACTGTATTTCAGTGTATTCAAGCTAAGTAAAATAACTTTGAAATTGCTAAAGGCTGAGAGCAGTTATGCTAATTGAGCCCCTATAATAAGAACAGAATAGCACAGAACTTAGTTACTGTCTTGAGAGAACTTTTTTATTAACTGCCTATGCTGTATCTCTTTCTGCTTTGTTGCAGAATGTCTGGTTTCACTAAAAAAGGAAAGTTGCTGTTAGATTTTAATTCATTTTTCCTTTAAAACTAATGCTGAAATTGGATACCTACCTGCAGCTGCCAGAGTCAACACAGCAAAGAGGACTCCAACCATGATGCTGGTTAGCTGTATGCTGCAGGCTCCGTTCTGCAAGCCATTTTAGATGTTATCATTTATCTCTGGGACACGTGACTTAAAATGCATTGCTATTCTGATACCAATGGAAAACTTGTGCAATTGTGGGATAATTTTTTATATGCACAAGTGCCTAAAAAAAACCCAGTTTAAATGAACCTTGGATCCAGGCTATATAAACAACTTGGTTAAAAAAAATTCCAACTGAGTTGCATATTATCTGCAGCAGCTGTTTGCTTTCCCATTGCCTTGAAAGTTCATCACAAAGGTGTTTTTGGAAGGAAAATGTTAAATGAATTATTCTAACACTTGGTGGTATGTCAGCAGTAACAGTGTCTGATATACTCAGGCAGTGATAGATTCAGACATGTCAGTGGGGTTGCATTAGACAATCTCCGGAAGCCCCCTCCCAGCTTTAATTATTGTATGACTCTACGATTGCTTGAAATTTTATTTCATTCTGGTTTGTTTTGTGACTGAATGGCAACTACCACTTTGTACTGACTGAAAACCTGTATCTTCTTTTCTAGATCAAGTTGTGTGTGTTTTAGCATGCCAACTTTCTTCAATAAAACAAACTGTAATCACTTTGAAGTGGAAGATGTTTCAAGCAACAGAAAGAACCAGCTGTCTGTGATGATGGAGAAACACTGGTGTAGTGCGGTGAGCCAGATTTAATTTCGTTCCTATTTACCTTTAATTGTTAGATCAGTAGCACATCCCTGGAAGAGAATAGGGTTCCTGTAGCATTGCAAATTAGCATTTTTACACCCCAAATCAGCATGCTGACCCGTGGTATAATGTAGTGTGTTTGTTAATGAAAAATGGCAAACCATTTTCACTGATAGGACAAACCAGGCAAGAGCTGGCATTTAGACCACTGCAGAGCTGCTGCCACAAAAGAAACTGTCCTAATTTATTACCAGACATTTGAGATCGATGAGTTGATATCAATACTTACCCTTGTGTCTCTTTCGTTTTTTTTCTTCTACTACTGGAATTTTCCATTCCCTGTCATGTTTCCATCTGCCTATGCTTCACCTGAAAAACTGTTACTGGTTATTTAAAAAACAAATTTCTCTATTGCATAAGCCAGGTCATGCATAGGGAGCAAACTTAATAGCATGGAAACAAATATCATAATGCCAGTTTTGTAAGCAGAGTTGCATTGTACATACAGACCAAACTAGAGGTTTCAAAAAAGCTGAAATAAATCTGTTGTCTAATGTCAGTATTAACAAGCAGCAAAATCCCTGATTTTTCATAGCTTCCATTCAGCAGTAGGTACTGATTTGGATGAAAGACGCCTGGAGCGCACATGTGGAAAGCAGAAATATATAATGCTTTGTTGTTTTGTCTGCTTCTCAAGAATGTATTATCCTACCCAAACAATAGTACTTGAGAAAGCTGCATTCTGAATTTCAAATGGAATAAACCAAACTCTGTTCTGGCATCTTGTATTTATTATCTGACAAAAGCATAAATCAGCATTAACTGAGTGCAGAATCGAGATTTTAAAATTTTTTTCCATTAATTAGTTGGCTCTCTTCTTAATATCTGAATTTACAAGTTAAACAACATACTATGCTTTTCAGGTTAACTTCCATGCCACTATCATTTTCATTGAATACCAACTAAAAATTAAGCAAAAATTTCGGATGTTCAGTTACTATTTCAACTTTCCTGTTTTATGGGTGTGCTCATAAACATGGAATTTTGTTTATTTTTTTAAGCATTTCTGCAATTTCACAAATATGACCTTCTGCTATCCTGCACACTAAAAACAGAAACCCTGTTCTTTCTTTCTTTTTCCCTTTCTTCTTTGTAAAGGAATTTTGAAACAGTTTTTATTATATGGGGGGAACGCTCATAAGAATTGTAACATTTTTAATGTAAAACACTCTCAAAGCTTTGGGTTTGTTTTTTTTGTTCCACTCCTGCTTTATGTAACGATTGCTTATCCATCTTTTCTAGGTCTGGTCTAAATAGTCTTTCTTGGACTCAGTGGGCATCATGCTGTTGGCAGTTCTGCAAGTGAACATCAAAAGGCTCAGCCTCCAGCTGATACCATGGTGGCTTGGAAACAGCACCCTGGAACCTCTTATCATCTTCATGCCAGATGTTTCACAGAAACTAAGCAGCTCATGGAACTTCAGTAAGAAAGAGCAGGAACTTCTGGTATGTTCTGTTAAAGCATAATAGCTAATCTCTCAATACACAATGTACTTAGTGTCCAGTTTATAACGTAGTCCATTGCCTCCCTACCTTTAGTTTATTCCCTTGTAGGGTAGTACTGTGCTAGACCAATTAGCAAGTGGAATGATCTGCAGCTAAGTAACAGACACTGAAATCTACTTTTCTGAGGAAGGTTTTTCATCTGAAACTAGACAGTAACCTATTTAAAAAATCAAAGTTAAATCTCTAGCTTTTCATTGGGACCACCAAATGTGCCAAATTCATTACTTGCTGAATGACCATTAAATCTGCTAATTGATTGCTCCCTGGATTTGTTTCTGTGTTCTTAAAACTAAAGCTTAGTCTGCATGCCTCAAGATGGAACAAGGTTATACAGAGCCAGGGAAATGGAGTTTAGCACCACCCTGTATGTTTGTGCCTCTTATTGTGCCTTCCAAATTGTCTGTTCCCAGCTTAGATCCATTTATGTATTATTTTCCACATTGTATTTCCTGTCAATCCAAGCACTTTTATAGTCAATACTGGCCACAGATGTAACATAAGGCTCCACTTCTTTTAACTGGGCGGGGAGCAAGGGGAGGAGAGAACAGGGACAAAAAAAACAACCAAACAAGAAAAACCAAACCAAAAACCACCAACCAGACTTTAGTGATCAGATTAGACTGAAAGATATTTATTTAGAAACAACAGCTTTGGTATTTTAAAACCAAATGACCTTTAAATCACTAGAAAGTGGGATATCTCCCCCCATAGCCAAAACAAATCAATGCACAAAGTCTCAATCTGCTTAGACTAGGAAACCTGCACATCAGCATTTCCAAGCATAAACCCAGAAAACAATTTCATTAAATTGGTTTTGCACTCTACAATAATAAAGGCTGAAAAACCTGTTACCAGCACTTGGATATCTACAGTTCAATTGACTGCCTTGTAACTGAAGTGGAGGCAAAATTATCAACATCCTCCCCCTCCCCCCAAGCAATAAATTAAAAAATGTATACCAGAAAGGAAGTTACACTAAAGTTTTCTAGTTAAGTTAACTCTCTGAAGGGAATCACCATACTTTATTTTCCTGTAAAATTAAAGAAAAAAAAAAATCAAAGTATCAAAGGACTTAGTCTATCTTCAAGTATTTTCACCAAATGGATTACTCTTAGGGAACTGAACAGCTTGCAAGAAAAAAGAAACATCTGTTACACAAGCTTCTGGGATAAACTCTTGAATAACCACACCTTCCAAGTCTCATTCCTCTCTTAACAAGGCACAAAAGGATTGTTGCTTTCAAAAGGTCCTTGTTCTCAGCTGCAAAATTGTCAGATGTCTTGTGCAAATGGAGGCTGAAAGCAGGACTAAGCTCACTTGGACACTGGGATGTTCCCATTCAATTAATGAAACAGGGTGTTATTTCAACGCCATCCATCTTGCTTACTGCTACAGAGATTTTGAGCTTCAGCTGGCTTCCACTTCATCCCTGTTTCTGTAATCAAGTTCTGTATCATCTTCATTTTAAGTAGGTCCAATTAAGACGAGGCAACAGACTTGTTTGCTCTACACTGCAAGGCTTTTTGCAGTGTCAAGAAGGAAGAGGTGTTGCATCAGCCCTGGTGTGTAGCTGTGAAGCTTCGCGGCATTTCAGAGACTAGTGTCAGGGACAGTTACCTGTAGTAATGGTTAACAAGTCATTTTGTAAAAGGCAGAAGGCAAGTCTTGTAGATGAAAAAGGCAACCAGATAGACAGCAGTGAAAAAAGGACATAATTTTATAATCTCAAGGACACATTTCAGGATGCATGTCAGGGCACAGCTGTATACACAGTAATTGAAATTACTTCCTGACCACTTCCTCCTTCTGCACTAAGGTTTTGATCGTGATCATAGGCTTATAACTGCAGTTGTCTTTGATATACATATCTATCCTACCTCTTCCTAGGTTAGTTTGTCGAGGCACAAGTACCTTGCACTCTCATTCTTTCCATGGATGACAGGTATTCAGACCTGCTTGGGATCAGGCCTGATTTCCAGTGCTCAACATTACAAATTGCCAAATCACTTTAAACACCCCTTACATACTGACTGTCAAGTTTGGTCCAGTACCTTCGGCCCAGCCTTAGCTATCTAAAATTGAATTTACTTTTATAATTTGGAAAAACAGGGCAATCTAAACCTAGAACTTTTCCTCCAACAGGGCTATTTAACTATGTCCTTTTTTATCTCCCCCCCCCCCCCCCCGCTTTTTTTTAATTTTATTTAAACACAAGCTACATTTAACTCTGTTCAACCCTAAGGAGGGATGCCTCTGAAGAATATGGCTAGCTCACACATCTTTCATTTCCACTCCGTATCAACACACAAACAGAAAGTACCAGTACTAAGAGCAGAAATCACTGTCTATTTTCTATTCTGTGCTAAGTTTTTACTAGCAACTAAGTTTTCTAAGGCAACTCAAAACAAGACTTTCAAATTCTTTACACCAAAGTGAGATGCAGTAGAGCTTGAAGTCAGAACCTCCAACTCACAGTAAAAAGCACTCGGTACTCTTCTTAACACAGCTATGTATTTTGTCTGAATGGGAGAAACGCTAACTCAGCACCTTCCCAAAATGATGGTGGTAGATGTGGTTTGACGGAGGACTGCACAGCATCTATAAATCTGTGAACACGTAGGAGTAGTCCGAACAAGTCAGCACCTTCACTTAAGAACACTAGCTTGCATTTGGGTGTTCTTGTATGACACATCACATGTTCAAACCAGGCAGACAAGCGTGCACGTCTCCCACACGGTAGTAAAGGCAAGTATAGCAGCCCACTCACAAGCATTCCAATACTGCATAACAAGAAACATCATCTCGTGACACAGCTGGAATTGTTGGCTTAAAAACAAGCAATGTCCTACACCAATGTGTGGAAAAAGGACTGTGCCCGCCTTGATCTGCAGCCTCACAAACGTTTAAGAAGGACAGATGTTGGATTTACCTTTTCTAACGTTTGTGAGCCCTACCGCTCCAACCCCTGCCCTAATCCTACTTCTTGCAAGAAGAGGTCACAGATCACTTAGTGCAAGAGAGACTGAAAATCCTCACAGTCCAAGACAGAACCTCCCTAGGCACAGCTGACAGAAAATCAGGTTGACAACACTCAGTGGACAGCAGCCAAAAGCAGCAGCCTTATACCTTACTCCTGAAGAGCGGCTTGGCTCCTGGCCCGCAATATTCATTGTAGATGAGTTTGAACAGAAACAAGTGAAACAATGTGATTAAGGAGGCCACGCTGAACCAGAACAGGAAGGGTAAGCCTGGGTATTGCTTGGCCATGTGCTCCTCATGAGCCAGAATAGCTTTTAGATGGAGCGTGTGTCTCAGGTCCTGCAAGTGGATCAAATCTGTTGATATATAAAGCAGTGGCGTGATGGGTTGAGTCACCATGACGGGGAATGTATGACCTCGTGCCTCTGAGGTCAGCTCCACAGGCTCATTCATACAGCCTGCCTCACAGGCATATAGTCTAACTGGCTTGTCTTGGAACTTCACAGACACATGCAAGAAGGGCTTTCCTTCAGCATCCAGCAGAACAGCTAGATTAATCAAGTCCTTGTTGTAATGGATCCCACGTAAGGAATAGCTGTTATGAAGTACATCAGGGTCAGCCTGAAACTGAAGATGGTTTTCTGTGAACTGCAGACCCCCAAAACTAAGCACCATTCCCTGCATAAGTCCATGGACTCCAGCTGCCACAAGACCCTTGCATCCCCGTTTCTGGAGAGTTAGCTTCCACAGGTCTGACAGTTGCAAGATCTGGGTGACACTGGTCAGCTTTGCTGGCCACAGGTTCTCTGCATGCATGGTCGCGTGGCCACTGAAGCAGTGGTCAGCATAGTTCAAGCTGGCTTCCATTTTTTCTCTGTCCTCACCACTAATGAGTGGATCTAGCAGAGGAGCTGGCATGCTTGATAGGACATAGTAGAGGGTCATGTTAACAGTCTCACTGGATGGTGTATGCAAATCTGTGATCTTTCTCATTTCAACCCCTGTAATAAAAGAAAACAACCAAGAGTCAGAGGATCACACACGAATATGATGCTAACTAGGAGAAAAAGAAGATCACATCCGCATGCCGTGGTTCAATACACAGGCATTCTTTGTAACATCTAAGAAACCTCTGCCTATAAAACACTGAAGTGCAAACGCTTCCTTGCATTTTCTTAGATGCTGTCTTTGCTACTTGAAGTTTGAAAGCCAAGCTCCTGCTAAAGGCAAAGCTCGTTTAACACGCGGATGCCTTATAGAGCTGTCACCATGACTCCGCAAGAATGATCTGTCAAAGGAACATTTATCTTTTTACTGGCTATAAAGTAGCAAGTTCTACCTTACTTGGGCAGCTGCTCTTTTATGCAAGGCCTTTAAAATCTTAAGAAAAAGCATCCTTGTAGGACAGTCCTTAACTTCCATGAAGAAAACTGTCCTTTATACTGTCACTAGAGGTCAACTCTATTTCCAACTTAGAGCTGATGTGCTGGGCAAATCAGCAAAGTTCCTGAAGACCAGCACATCCAGAGTTATGATTAGAAATGTTCTTCTACCATTTCCTTTATGCAGTAAGGAATAGTCCATTTTTGTAAAGGACGCTGGGTTCCAAACCAGGAACGCTGTTTTAATTATCCCATAATGTGCCTTCTGGCCCCTGAGAGAAACCCGTCAGGAAGAGTGGAGCCCCTGGAGACCTTACAGCAAGCGACCAGGTCACCGAGCTTTCAGCTGCCCTCTAAAGCAACCCTTCAGAAGTTGAGCATCACTCTCCTTACCCGAAATGAACAGGTCAGACCAGGTCTGTTGGTGCTCCTGGAAAAGATCTTCCACCCCCATCTGCATCACCTCCAGCATCTCCTTCTTGGCTGACTCCCTCAGCTTGCTGAAGGTCTCCTCCAGCCTGGAGACCTCGATGGGCTCCGAGGTGTACACCACAGAGAGCACGGTTTCGTCAAAGTGGGATTTGGGTGCCACCTGCACCCGGCTCACGAGCTTCTTGGCAGCCACCACCATAAGCACCACCTTGGGGCTCCCGGCCAGCAGCAGGCGACCGGAGGAGAGCAGGAACTGCCGCTCCTCCACCTTCTCCAGGCTGGTGGCGAAGCGGCCGCCCAGCGAGGGCGCAGAAGCCGGGGCCGAGGCCTCGAAGGCGGCCACCCGCTCGGTGGGGTTGGCGATGCGGATGCGCTGCAGGTAGAGATGCGGCCGGCTCCGGTGGGCCACCACCTCCTCCCGCACCGTCACGCAGTCCGCGGCGCCGGCCCCGGGCCCGGTCTGAACGCACCGCACCCTCCGCACGGCGCCGTCCCGCAACGCCGCCAGCGCCGCCCGCGCCTCGCCGCGCCCGCCCAGCGCCCTCAGCCGCACCAGCGCCGGGTACTCGGTGGCGAGCGCCGGGCCGCCGCCGGATCCCGCCGCCGACACCCAGAGGCGCCCGGCGGCCACGTCCAGCAGCAGGAAGCCGTTACCCGCCAGCGCCAGGCCCGGCCCCGGCCCGCCGCCGCCGCCCCCCGCCGCCTCCTCCGGCAGCGGCAGCGCATCGCCGCGCTCGGCCTGCGCCCGCCAGGCGCCCGTGGCCGCCTGCAGGCAGAGGGCGGCGGCGCCGCGGGGCTCGGTCCCCCGCCCCGCGCCCCGCCGCGCCCGCGCCGCCCCCAGGTACCAGTAGGCGACGAGCAGGAGGGCCAGCAGCAGCAGCAGCCGCCGCGCCCAGCTGCTGGAGAGCAGCCCCGGCAGCCCCTTCAGCCGCTGCTGCAGCCACATGGGCGGCGCGGGAGTCCCGTCCCGTCCCGTCCCGTCCCGCGGCCTAGCGGCGCCCACAGCGGCCGCTCCCCGGCCCCGACCTCGCCGCGGCGCAGCGACCCTCACGCCGCCATCATCGCCGCCGCCCGGAAGCGCCGCGCCGCGCCTTGCGGCAGCTCCGCCGCGCTTCGCGGCGTTTTGCGACAGCTCGGTCGTACCGCCCTCCCCTGAGGAGGTGCTTGGCGGGAAGCCACGGCCCGCCCACGGCTCCGGGCCTCCTCCTTCCCCGGCTCCGGGCCCCCGGCTCCGGCCCGCCGCTGCCCCTGCCCCGCTGCCGGCAGGGGGGGGGGCCGGGACGCCCCCGGCGCCGTAGCGGCGGGTGTCAGCCAGCAGCTCCAGCCTTAGGTCAGCACACGGCTGAGGTTTGGTCTCTGCCGCCCGGCTGACCGCACCGAGGGGAAAAAATAGTCTGGAGCGGGCCTGGAGGAGTTTTGCGTAATTCCAGTGGCATTTACTCCTGTTATCGTAGCAGAGCCGAGTGCGGGAAAGCAAGTTATACTCTACCAAACTTTATTCCACCGTGTACTAAATAGAGGAGCAAATTTTGTGGCGTGACTTCGATGTGCACATCGTGCCACGGAAAGCTTTGTACTCCCGTGCAGCTCTCCAAAGACAGTAGCGAGCCATGCAGGAACACTGTGAGCTAAAATCAAGTGTGAAATTCCTGACCAGATAGAGCCAGTGAACCAGCTTAGTGAAGGGGAGCAGACGAGGCACTTCCTTAACTTCTTCCTGCAAACGAGCTGATCGATTGGGCGGGGGGCACTGGAATCCGTAAAAACGGTGGGTGAGACCCTGTCCCTTGCACATTTCAGTGGGGATGCTGTTTTCTCAGACGGTCTGGTGTGTTTTAAGGCTGCTTTAAAAGCGGAGCTCCAATCGTTTCAGTTTTTAGGAAGTCGCTGCTTTGCTTGGAGCACGTGTTGCACGTACTCATTGGAACATCTGCATTGGCAGCTGCCTCTGTTTAAAAAGACAGGCAGCCGACTCCAGCCAGAGTGCACAAAGCAGTACAAACATAGAAACAGGAAAAAAAATATGCTTGCTGGGTTGGCATAGCTGCAGAATGCAAACAGAGCTGTCAAATATGGGCAGTCTGAGTACAGCAATATAAACAACGATGCATTCATGATTTCTCGCGTGCAAAACCCCTTTCATTTTAGAATGGAGAGGTTTAACTTTGTTAAAATGAGAAACTTGAAATTTCTAAAATTCTAGATTGAGTCACAGATCTCAGTCTCAGGTTTGAAGGTGAGGGCCTGAACACCTTTGCTGTGGCTCCAGGCTTAAAGTGTTGAGGCTGCTAAAGGTTGATCAGGGGCTTTGTCCAGGCCTGTAAAGCCTGAAGAATCTGAAGAAATCTAACATCAATATCTGTTTTATTTCTTTCTTTTTTTTTTTTCCTCTTTTTTTATTTAGTGAAACTGGCAGCTTTGCAAAAGGAAGTTTCCTGAAATCACTGTTTAGGGAGAACTAGTATTTCCTTGGATTGTTGCCTGTAGTACATCGTTTGAGCATGAGGACTATTCTGTTTGCCTGGTAATTATGAGGGAATTCCTGCTTCGGGGAGAGGGAATGGAAACAAAAGTGCTTTGAACACACTCAAGAATATTCTCAGTGAACAAACAAATAGTAATGGTAGTTTTTTGGGAGGGTGCTATTATGAAGCATGGAGAATATTAGTTAACTACAGTGTGGCCCTTCTAACGTGCTTATTTTTTTCTCCTCTGAGATCATACCTTCTTGATTTTATTTTGAAAATCTGAATCCTATAATATCGGTGATTTCTGTTAAAGAGGTGGTTTACTGACAGAAAATGGCAGACTTGGGCCTCAGAATTTTACACAGCCAATTTTTTTATTAAAACTGAACTCTGCATTGAGGGAGGCTTCTGTATTATCCTAATGCCTTTATGATGCCCTGTATGTTTCCAGCCGTGTATTCCATAGCCCCGGTCCAGCTGAGCGAAACATACTTCATTGAGGCATTGTGTTTCTTTGTTATCTCAATGTACGTGCCACACCATTGCTCAGCACACATCCTTCGCTTTTTGTGCCTCTGCTAAACCACTCAGTACTGCTCCTTTCTCCCAGACACCTTACCTTCGTATTGTAACGTGTGCTCCATGGGCCAAGCTCAGGTGTGGCTGAGGACTCAGTGCCTCTTTCAGTGATGGCTTCAGTAGTATACTGCAAGGTTTCTTTTCATCTACTTTATGTCTTACAGAATAGCACGTAACATTTATACAGCCCCTGTCATTCTGTGAGTTCTTTGCAGACAATTAAATTTTATTGTTCACACCTTACAAGAGAGAACATAAGTAGTCTCTTAATGTTGCTTTCAGTAATGGAAGCAAAGTTGGGTTTAATTATATACAGTGCCTAAGAAAATGGCACTGTAGCTTTTAGGTATTTGCTTCAGTAGTAACAATGTGTCGCTCAAGGCCTCACATAAGGTATGTGTCAGTGGTAGCTCCTCACCTGGTGTTCTGCAGGCTCAAAAGGGTTTCCCTGCATCTAAGTCTTAGATTCACTGCAGTATAAAAGTGACCCTAAACCCTTTTTTTTTTTTAAGTGTAATTTTATAAGACAGGTTTATTTTGCCCGTTCTCAAAGTTAGGCAGAATAAACTAGAAGATGCACGGGTAAGTCATCAGGGCTAGAGCAAGAAAACCCAGCGCAAGGACGAAGAGATAAATGTAAGACTTAAAGACATATATATGGCCAGAGAAAACCAGTTAGTATAGGAAGCAAGACCGCAGCAGATTTTGTGTTTGCCAAGGAAATACATGAGGTGAAATGACAGGTGGGAAGAAGGTATTTAATAAGGGCTTCCAGTTTCCGGAGCTGTGCATAATCCCTGTCTGTTTTGCTTTTTTTCACACTTAATGACTGTGTCAACCAGATGCAGCGCAGCACTAACTGAAGCTGGCCAGAAAGTGAGCCCCTTCCTCCTACACGTTTGCTTAACCCACGTTTCTTCCTCTGCAGATCCATTGCCCGGAGTCCCACGGCTGTGCTGTAACAGCCCCCCCGGCAGCAAGCCTTGCTGGACCCCGCACCCCAGGTAAAGTTGCTGCAGCTCCGGGATCAACCCCCACCGGCTTCGCGTCCCTGCCAAAGCCAGATGTTTCCTTGCTTTGCACAAGCCTCGGCCCCAGAGCTTCCTGCTCCCTCTCCCAGATCGGCCCCAGCTGCCTCCCCGCCTCTTGCGGGGGCCGGGGCCGCCCGGGAGGAGGAGCCGCCGCCTCCCCGCTTCCTCCGCCCGTCCCCGCCGGGCGGGTCTGGTGCGTGGCACAGGCTCCGGCAGCTCCGGAGCTTTCTAGAGCCGCCGTCCGCCGGGTCCCTGCGGAGCGGAGCGGCGCCCGGGTCCGTCCCGCAGGCAGCGGTCCCGGTCGGTATCGGCTCCCGGACCGGGATCCGGGCGGGGAAGTCGCCTCCATGGTGCCTCCGGCGGTGCTGCTGCCCTGGGTGGTGCTGGCGCTGCTCGGGGCGGAGGGCGGCGGTGCCTCCGAGCAGGAAGGTAAGGGGGGGTTCTGCTGCGGGGCAGAGGGTGGGGACCGGCAGCACGGGGAGCTGGTGGCCAGGCCGATGGACGGGCACGTCCGCGGTCGGGGCCACCACTGTCCTTAGCGCCCCGGTCCAGCTCAGAGGCATTTCCCGACCCGAGAGTAGTGCCCGCTGCAGAGCCCGAGCCCCTGGGCGGCATCTACTGCCTGCTGCCGAGTTCTGAGGCAGTGCACAGGCCGGCGTGGGTGTCCTCTGCACATGCTTCTTGGGCGCCTCAGTTACCAGACAGGCGCTCACAGCTCTGAGTTGTGTGAGACGAGCCTTGGACACCATTTCATCCCAATAAAGTGCTCGCAGTCCCTTGGGTAACATCCCACCTGGGTCAGCCCTTCCTGGTTTTGAACTGACACGGTTCAAGAGTTAGTTAACAGGCGGCATTTGATCCCAGAGCGGCCACACTGTGACCTGAGATCCGGGATGCTCCTGAAATAACATCAGTCTAGCCCCACATAAACAGTTGGTAGATGCTCTGAAGAGTAGTTGGTAGAGCAGTGGAGGATTAGGGCAGCCAGAGTGTCAGCCAGGCTGACAGAGAGGTTCACACACTGTCATTTTGCCAAGAAGTTTGGATAATTATCTCTCTCTTCATTACAGAAGTGGCAATTAAGAGGAGATTTCGTCTTCAGAATATTTCCCTTCACAATATGTGATTCTCATATAATTACCTTTACTATATATATTACTTAATAATAATAATACAGCTAATGTGTATCCATGGGAGTGTTGGAAGGGGAGTTCTTTAGCTGTAGTGGCATAACTAAAGCAAAATCTTTTCAGCATTTAGGATAACTATTAGACAAATACAAGTAAGAAATTAACTTCTGTGCTATCCTGCCTTCCTTACGCACCCCAAATCTTCCATGTTTTTAGTAAGGTTTTAGAGCGCACTAGAGATATAAAATTGCGTGCTAGGAAAAGAGAACAAGGTATGTTGGTTAGGAAGAGGGATTTGGAATTAACTGCTTTCTGAACACATCACTTCTGGCATGGCTCAAAGAAAAAATGCCTTACCTTTTCTGTGCCTCAGCTTCCCCAGAGTAACATGAGAATGATACCTACCTTCTCTCTTCTATGTTCTTTTACATCCCTGCAAAAGCTCTAAGCATAGTTATTTGTTGTTAATGGAATCTTTAAAAAAAACTTTCGTAAATGTAGATTTAATACAGAGATTATATTATCCACTATTAAATTGTGCACTGATTTTCTCTATTTGATCCTTGTATTAATGGTATTTTCTTGGACACTATCTTAACAGGAAGTGGCACAGTAAGATTTCCCAAAGCACAGCCTAGGGATAAATTCATTCCTTGTCCTAAAATGCAGCTGCAGCTGTGCTTTCCCTGTAGAGTCAGAGTGGAATTAAATAACTCTAAAATTTTTTGTGACTGATATCATCTTGTCACTGATTTTTACTGTTGGTACCCAGTCATTTCACTGCAATGTTGATATCAGAGTCCCTGTTCAGTGCTTTGTCCCTACAGGATCCTTTCCACCTATAGTGCTCAAAAACCCTCACAAAAGTGGTGCATGTCCTCTATTACAATTTTACAGATGGAAAAACAGAGGGATAGCAAGATTGACTCCATGTTCCATAGCAGAGCTAGCAGTACAGTCCAGCTCCCCTGGTTCCTACTCCATTGCTTGCTTCGTTAACCACGCTGTGTTTGTATTTTGCAGCCATACCATTATTAAATGTATTTGTACGATTTCTAATTGTCGGCATGGCCCAAGGGGTCTCTGGGCCCAGAAGGCCCAGCTTAATGGAATAGGCTACCCTTTCTACATAGGAAAAGTAACTGTGACATGAAAGTAGGGAAGCATAAATCTGCTTTTGGAGGTTTAAAATGCTGCATGTGATACTGAAATTAAAAGGGTTTACTGCTCTGTCTCTGGAAATACCTATCAGCTGCACCAATGTTCAGCAAAATCTCTGAGAAAGAGAAGAAAGGGTTAAAGGAGAAGGAGCGGAGGCAACATAGCTCAGCACAAGCTTCTAGTACTGGACTGAAGGAATGTCTCTTGGGATGGAAAGCTCTCGCTACTGCAGAGATTTCTCTGAACAGAAACTGAGCTTAATGTCTCTCACAGTCTTACCCCCACAGACCAGTAATGAGAGGGGAATCTGTAACTTGGAATTCTGCTGGGGAGGATAATTGTGCTGGCTTTTCCATGCTCCAGTGAGTTTGCACGGTGAAACCTTTTCTGTCTTAGAAATAGGACACCGCTTCCTGTTCATCCATGTGAGCCTTTAGCTCTCGCATCTTGTCCAGCAAACTTCTGGCACTCATATCATAAACAGTTTGTTGCTTTCTTGGGGTGACGGCATGAAAATGAGTTAGTGATTTATTTAATGTGAGATGCCTGAGAATTCAAGCTAAAATAATTGCACAGCAGTCAGGCTCTTTTCTTTCTTTCCTTCTTTTACCATTAACATATGCTTTCTCCTCTCCTTTCAGGTACTAGAATTTGATGTTTGTCTTTACATTCCTCTCTGGCAAGCCCACGTTTGCCACCCTCTTCATTGGCAGCATGATCTTCACCTTCTCAGAAACCATGAGCTCAAAGCTATCTAATAAAGCTGCCATGGTTTTCTGCATGCCGTCGTATGGCTAGAAACTTTAACGGCTTTAGCATATTCCTTGAGGAGATATCTATTTTACTAATTTGTTTGCACCCTCTGGCTGGACAGGACAAAAGGAACTGGAGCATGCTGGAGGAGCTGGATTAGGAATGCACTTTATACGTCTAAAAACCTGACTTTAAAAACTGCACAAATGCAGGATTCATGTTCTTTTATTCATCACTCCCTTTGCCTATCTGTGTGAATGTGTAAGAAATACAATTAGAGCTGACCTTCTATTGACTGTTCTCAATCTCTCCTCTCTTTTTATTCTGATGCAGGTAAAGGATTTTAGGGATTTCATTGGGAACATCCTCTTTCTTCCTACTTTGGAGTCTTACACTTGTTTTTTCACTTTTGGTGCCTTTTGGACTCCAGCTCCTAGATCCTTCCTCTCTAAGATCAGACAGAATATCAGTTTGGGTACACTAGTAAGATGCATCTGGTACATCCATTGAAAAAAATCATTGTTCCAAAAGAAGCCCGCTCAAGCCAAGAAAATGTGCTTTCAGTTTTTCCTGGTATTTTCTGATGTTAAAATCAAATGGCCAGGATTCGCATTTAAGCACTGTTGCCAGAGCCTATATAAATTCCTACTTAAGCAAAAGTGTTAGGGTGAAGTATAGCGTTTAATCATTACAATGAAGAAACCAGAGCTTCTGCATAAAAATCATATTCCAGTGGTAATATAGAGAAACTTCTGAGAGAGACCTTCAGGATTTAGCTTTGTCATTTTTAAGGGACTGGAAATGAAAAGCAAGTTTGGGAGGAGAATGTAAATGAAAATTATGGCAGAATTAAATTCACATTGTGTATGTCTGAAAAAATCTGGAAAACACCTCAGGAATGCAGTACAAAATTGGAGCAGCCATGGAGAGGGAATAAAAACATTCAGCCTAATTTTGGTCTTCCCTACACCCAGTCAATGCTGAGTGACAAAAAAGCAACTCTGTGGGGAACAGGAAGCCAATTACACTAAATGGCTGACTTCCAAATGGGCATTTTGTAGTAGTTCTATTTTTTATCTTCAAGTTTAATTTCCTTCACACTCTATGTGACAGAAGAGAATTGTAGCTTTCAATAGCAGGGCAAAAAAATCACTTAACACAATATATTTTCTTTTTCTAGCTCATAACTCAGGCAATGAAATTGTATCTTTACATAATCTCTCATTTTATACCCAGGACTGAGTTCTAATCTCTGCTGCAAAGGAAGTCCTGCTTTGCTGCAATTAGTTTTGGGTTCTTCAATCAAACCCTGAAATTTGTTGTTCTGTCCTGTGATAGTTCCTCCAGTAAAACACACTTTCATTTTCCCTCTACGAATCTTTGATGAGTTGGTGCCAAGAAAATCCAGGCAGCAAATAAGTAGGATTTGAAGCTGGTTTTCTTCCTGAGGTTGAAGCTTTGTGGGCAGTGAGAACACCTATAGTGCTTAACATTGTACAGTGTAGAGATAATTGAGTGAGGTGTAAGCAAGCTGTTTTCTTCTCAGCAGGATATGGTAGCTCCACAGCTAGACTACCTCCCTTGCCTGATTTAAAATGAACCTGAACATTTTTCAGTGTCATATAGAACAGACCTAACCTGTGTCCATGAACAGCAGTGACTGTTTGCACAAAAGTTGGGACTCCTGGATTCTATTGCTGGATTCATGATCAACTTAAAGAATGTACTGGGAAAGTAACTTTGCTTCTCAGTGGTTGGATTTTGACTTCCCTTTGTCAAATCTGTCAAGTACCTTTAAGACTATTGATCTCTACCTTGGCTCAGTATCTGATAGTAAAGCCTCTTCGTTAGGTGTGGTTGTGAAAACAATGCAAGTTGAATGTGTCTCTTTTGCTTTCTCCTGTATGCAGAAAACCTGCTGGTTCTTACTGTTGCCACCAAGCAGACTGAGGGATTCCAACGCTTTAGAAGATCAGCCCAGTTCTTCAACTACAAAGTCCAGGTGATGGCTAGCAGCCTCAGTAGTGGTTGGTCAAAGGGAATTTTGAACTGTGGAATGGGTAAGATTTAGCCACAAAGTGATTAAATAAAAGCTTAAGAGGGGACATACCTACTCAGCTGGCTGAAAAATCTTGTGACTGGGGCATTTCTGAAGCAGTGTCATTCCTTCCTGAGTGTTGGCTTGAGGTGAGATCCATAAGTTCTGCTCAAGGGAGCCCCATGGCACCTTTCCATCGCAATGCCAAAACACACAGTACAGAGTGTGCTGCTGTCCCTGTTGCTGAGAGTTACTGTGGTACATGTTACTCTGTCCATCCCAGAGAATGCTTCAAAGACTGGCATACCTAGTCCATCTGTCCTGATGCTGGTTTTTTCTGTTGTGATTTGCATTGGGAGTTATCAGGTCTAGCAAGGTTGTGGGTTCTGGTCCTTTCCTGTGAGTCTTCCTGGGAAAGTGACCTGTTCAGTAGACCCCGTGCCTTTTGTTCTTTAGGTGCTGGGGCTGGATGAGGAATGGCAGGGTGGAGATGACAAGAAGCCAGCAGGAGGTGGGCAGAAGGTCCGTCTCTTGAAATCAGCTTTGAAGCAGTATGTGGATAAGGAAGACCTGATCATCCTTTTCGTAGACAGGTAATGGGTTGGAAAATATTTGCCATGAACTGAATCATAAGGCTGTTTGGACAGGTTCTTACTAAGAAGAAATAAACTGTGAAGTAGATTGCTTTTGGAAGGTGTATCCAGATGTCCATTTTTTTTCCCCCTGAATTCTCTGCAGTTGCCTAAGAGTTGCTTAGAGCTGCATCCGTGGCAGCTGGGGAGGTCTGATCAGAATAGGCTGATTCCAACTCTTGCATAAAATTGATAGTGTTGTACCTGTATCTGCCAGGGTGGAATTTGGCTGCCTCTATCTGCAGAGAATGAGCAGACAATTTCTGTGGATCTAGGCAGGCCTTTCTTACCAGAACTCTTTGTTTTATAAGGTGAGGCAGGCTGCAACACAATCCTGAGAGCCAAGAATTAGTCTGCCAGAGAAATGTGAAGAGGGAAAAGGACGGTTTGGAGTCTCATTGTCTTTTCATATGCCCAGCAACAGGCAGGTCTGGGATCCCTGTATCTGTCTCTGGCTCCCATGGCAGAGAGATCATCTTTTGCAGCTTTGAGTGTCTACATGTGTTTAGAGAGGTCAGGAATGATTAATCTCTGGAATGAGCAACTTTTTCACTCACTAAAATGAGTTTGAAGTATGCAAATCCTCTTGCAGAAAATGTAAGTCTCATTCTGGGAGTGTCACCTGGTTATTAGTCAGTTCTACCCAGTACTGAAGAGACAGCGGCTGGAGTGCAGCATCCAGTGACTAGTGTCCAGTATAGGTTACTCCTGAAGATTTGCAGGGAGCTCAGTGGAGAGTTGCAGCAATGCCAAAATATGTAAAAAGCATGACCTGTGGGTTTGTTTAATCTAGAAAGGAATGGCAGCATAATTTTTCCTCCAATAAGTTAAAAATTGTTACAGTGAGAGCACCAGGGGTTCACAGTTCTAAATGGGGGCAAAACAAGAAGAGATCAGCTTGGAAGATTTGTTTTTGTCATCAGTGAAAACTTTGTAAAAATAAGAATGGGTGTAAGTTGCCCCAAGCCACTGTGGAATCTTCTGCAGTGGAAAGTAACATCTTCCATCCTGTGAATAAGATTGGACTTTAATTAGCTATAATTGTGACAAAAAATGTAATACTGTGAAGCAGAACTAAAAGAAAGGAATTCCTAAAGAATTAGCTGTTTCTAGAAACTTCACACTGACATGTTTTTCTGACTCCATTCCTTTTTGTCCCTTTCTTGTCTGTCTTTAGCTATGATGTACTCTTTGCTTCGGGCCCTGCAGAACTGCTGAAGAAGTTCAAACAAGCCAAGAGCAAGGTGGTCTTCTCAGCAGAGAACTACATCTATCCTGACAGAAAGTTGGAAGCCAAGTACCCTCAGGTGCGAGATGGAAAGCGCTTCCTGGGTTCTGGAGGTAAGATGCAGAACATCCTTTCAGCTGAGAACCTCTCTCAGCTTTTTCCTCCTATTAAAAGGCCTTTGGAAAAAGTAGCAAGGGACCAGGTTTGGAAAGCATCTTTATAGAAGATGGCGCAAATCGAAGTGTTGTGCATAACTGGCCGGAATGGAAAGATTAACAATGCTTCTGTCTTTTACCTGCAGGAGGGGACATAGCTATGAATTGCCTGTAGAAGGATAGGAACCTGCTCCCTATTCCTTCTCCCTTTTCAGTGAGACTTGTCATTCAGGGTGTGGGTATCTGAGCTTTTCTGATGCTGAAGATTACAGGTTTGATCCTGGTGTCATTCCATGTTGGGAAGTGCGGTCTAGACATGCCTTTGCTGAAAGCTGGTGTATCTCTGCAGTAACACAGGGTGGACTGAGACTGTGTGTGAAAGAAGTGAGAGTATGTGTATGCAGGAGTACTTCCCTTTTTTGGTTGTCTGGGTTGAAACACCTCTTCATACTTATTCCCACAGGCTTCATAGGTTATGCTCCAAACCTGAAGAAGCTTGTGGAGGAGTGGAAAGGACAGGATGATGACAGTGACCAGCTCTTCTATACGAATGTCTTCTTGGATCCAGAAAAAAGAGTAGGTGTAGCTAGATTTTGTGATTAGGAGGAGTCATCTGAGAAGCATTGCTGTTAATCCTCTATGCAGTATCCCTGTTGACAGTAAAAGAAGTTAATCACATACATATTGACTCTTAATTACTGCTCTGGCATCCTTACATGGAAAAGGCCAGTAGTATGTATAGTTACCCATTTCCATTCTGAAAATTTGCATTCCAGCCACTACCCCTTTGTTCAGTTATTAGCAGTTTTTATCTTTAAGCTTAAAATGTGAATGGGAAGATAGGTGTCTTAAAACAAGTCTGGAAACTCATACCAGTATCCGTATGTGCTGATGTTTAAAGCTATTGAGTGTGGCAGAACTAACCAGCCTCCTTCCGGGGGATGTGAAACCCAGACTTTAAGCACATTATCTTCCCTGCAGAGTACAGTGCTGACTTACAGATATCCAACCTAGCACTAAAGTACATTTTAAGTACAGGGGCAGATGAGACCCGAGCAGGTTTGAGGTGATGAAAGGGACAAAGGTTCACAGCCTTTTAGCCACTCTTGTGCCACAGGATAGGGACTGTAGACATCACAGTGGGTAGCCCTGCTGGAACAAAGAGGCTGCCACTGCCTTCAGCAAACACTTCCAGATCCTGGCCGACAAAATCTGCGTCAGCCTCTGTAGCATGCCACGTAACATCATACAGAAGCCTGGAATGGACCCTGGAAGCATCATTGCCATTCCAGCACCGTGTGGTGCACTGGCTGAATCATCCAGCCCACGGAGTGATTCTGCTTCTGTTGTCCCTGCCCAGTTCTGCATTACACAGTGCAGTCTGTCCCTGAGGGACACTTCTTAGCATGGGAGCTAAGAAGTCAAACTGTAACAGTGAAGTCAAGAGGAAACATTAGATATAGGAAACTGCTTTCAGACTGATTAGAGAAGGAGTTGCACTTTTTTACCAGCAGGACTGATAAAAAATTCAGAACAGCTGCACTTTTTTACTTCCCCAAATCTGATTATGGCCTGTGATATTTTGACATGACCAGTTCTTTTAATGTTCTCATCTGCAGTTCTGGTCCTGTGCCACACAAAGGCTGAGTAATTCCACTGACTTGGCATTCAGACAGCGGATGTTAGCACCCTGCTGTCCTTTCCAGTAATCAATCTTAATAGATGCCTGGAGGGACACCGAACTCTGTTAAGTCAGAGCTGGATTTTAGTTTGACAAAAACCCAGTCAGAGTGTGGCTTGCAGCAGGGGATAAAAACAAAGATTGCACAAGCTGGCCTTGCACCTTTACTGTGTTCTGGTTTGACACCGGTGTCTGGGACAACACTTGGGGTAACACTTGTCCTCTGGACAGATGGCAAGAAACCGTTGTCAGAGCAGATGTTTTTGCTATCTCGGCATTCCTGCATGTTATACATGGGTTTTATATGACTGTGCCGCAAGTGTACTTCATTAATATGCTGCGTATTATTATTGGCACACCCACAGCAGTTTTAAAATGTTTATTTGCATGGTTTTGCCTAATACAATATGTTTAAATTGTTTTAGAAAATGGCGAGTTGTCCCAGCTTCAAGTAAAAATGAGGGTTAGCTGGGAGTGGTTTAGATTTCAGAGCTTGGAGTGTATGGAAATGATTATAAGAATGTGATACAACTTTGCACAGCATAGGGTCTCTCACATGTAAAGAACTTGTGTTCTAATTAAGGTTATTTATCTCATTCTTTTAAAGGAAAGTATCAACATCAGTCTAGACCAAAGATGTTCTAATTAAGGTTATTTATCTCATTCTTTTAAAGGAAAGTATCAACATCAGTCTAGACCAAAGATGTTCTAATTAAGGTTATTTATCTCATTCTTTTAAAGGAAAGTATCAACATCAGTCTAGACCAAAGAAGCCGGATCTTCCAAAACCTAAATGGAGCATTAGGTGAGATGGAAGAAGGAAGCTCATTTCTCCTTGGAATGCAACTGCATGTTGACACCAGAAATAAAGTTGTGGCTGAGGGGATTAAATTTCAGAAATTCCTGTCCCTGCAGAATAAGCTTCAGTAAAAAGCCTCTGCCAGAGTTCTGAGCTTTATTTGCAATTCCACTGCGACCAGCTAGGTTCTCATTGCAATCCCCTCTTCACGTGGGGGAATGCAGGTCAGGTTTTCCATCTTACACCTCCTTGCCACTTTGATCTTCAAGCATGTCAGATTGCATTAGCCTTGGGGATTGAAACTGGGAGGGACTTTCAGTGCAAGTAGTAACACACAACCCTGCCTAGGGCTTGTCTGTCTTTCCGCTTCAGAACTGTGTCTGGAATGCCATAGAAGGTGAGATACAGCCAGATACTGCCTGTGAGCACTCACTGACCGTACCAGGCTTCTGATCTGACCTGCTGATTGATTGATTTTGCTAGTCCTGGCAAATGTGATTCACTTACTCTCCTGACACTACTGCCTAATGTTTTCAGTTTATAGTCTTGCACTACTCCATCTTTATTCCAGCCAGGTAAAAAATTATAATGGCAGTGTAGTTTTTGGCTCTTGTGCTCATTATAACAATGATAGACTGGAGCTTGGATCTGTACTAGTCTGTTTTCCAAAGGATTTTGTGTGGTTGTGTTGAGGAGACATCTTGGATGATCTCTGCCAGGAGGGTGGACTTTTGTCAGGGGTGAAAAAGAGAGGCAGCAGGTGCATAGAATGCTTAGGTGAGAAGGGCTGGAGTCCTCCCTGGCCATCAGTAGCTGTTCCTCCCTGCACAATTTGTCAATGCCAGTTTTGAAAGACTGTTTCAGTGTGGCTTCTGCCACTTCCTAGTAGAAGGCATATTTGTCAGCCCAGCAAGCTGCATTCTTTGTCTGACTTTCCAGCCATCCTCCTGTTACCTCATAGGATCATTCTGAACAGTTTTTCTCCTTTTCAGATGTGGTCTGTAGCCCTTAAACTGCTTGTGCATGGTTATCCGCATCCATGCTTTCATCTTTCAGCAGTTGTTCAGTAGAAATGAGGCATGGTGCTGCTAATTATCAATAAAAGCCTTCCTGTGATAACATGATGACAATGTCATTTCCAGATGAGGTAGTTCTGAAGTTTGAAAACTCACGAGTGAGAGCAAGAAACTTGTTATATGACACTCTGCCTGTGGTGATTCATGGAAATGGACCCACCAAGGTAAGTGGGCATCCTGAGAGAAAGATTTGGTATGTATTTGTTGCAAAGTGACCCTTTAGGCTAGAGTGTATCAAGTTACTGTCTTCCCATATATTGACTTTCCCTGTGTGCATTTATATTTGAGAAACAATAAGTGGTCCAGGTCCATAGCAGCAAGATGGGTCTGGCTCAAAGATCAGCATGTAGTTGGACTCTCGGGCTGTCATGCTTTTCAGATTCTTTAGTCCAAGAAAGGTAAACGAAGTTCTGATGAAAGGTGATCTTATACTGGGGGTGAATGCAAAGAAACTCCCCTGCCCTGTAACGTGTAACATGGCAAATTGCCTTTTGCAGCTGCAGCTAAACTACCTGGGAAACTACATTCCTCAAATATGGACGTTTGAGACCGGCTGCACTGTGTGTGATGAAGGTCTGCGAAGCCTCACAGGGTTCAAGGTAAGGCTGATGTCTGTTCAAAGCTCTCAAGACAAGTCTTGCAATTACTATGGGATCTTATGTGTCTGATGTGGTACATGAGCCGCGACTTCTCTCCTCTTCTCACTGAATGTAGGATGACGCATTGCCAATGATTCTGATTGGCATTTTCATCGAGCAGCCCACTCCATTCCTCTCCCAGTTTTTCTTGCGGCTTCGTAACCTTCATTACCCAAAGCAACGTATCCAGCTCTTTATTCACAACCACGTAAGTAAAGTTGTCCTGTGATGGTCTTGGCAAATGTGAGGAAAATGTTGCTCATCTGGTTTGGCATTTTCAAGAACAGGAGACTAAGCAGCCTGAGATGAGCCCATCTTATCTGTTTTTCTTTATTTTTCCTTTGGTATAGGAGCAACATCACTTGATGCAGGTGGAGTCTTTTGTTAAAGAGCATGGCAAAGAATATCTTGCTGTCAAAGTGATTGGACCAGATGATGAGGTGGAGAATGCTGAGGCGCGTAACTTGGGCATGTAAGTGAAGAGGCCATACATGATGGCTAGCAGAGTCAGCCTGTGTTCAAACTAAGGCAGTCTGTTTTTTCTGAGGATCATCACTGTCAAGTGGATGCTTCTCTTCTTTCAGTTGCCCTTTTCTTTCAATTTTGCTAGCATTAAGTCCCCATGCCCATTATATATTGGAAAAAAATCAGCTTCCGTACCAGCTCCCTTTCTCCAATTTCAGAAATGAAGTTCTCACTAGTCCTTTGCTCTGTTAGGATAGCCCGGTACCTCCCACCCTCATCAAGCAGTCTATATACCCAGTCATAGATCACAAAGAATTTGCACCTGTATCTCTGAAGAGGAGGACTGTAGTAGTAAAACTAAGAGCTAGTGGCAGAGTATCTCCCTGTCTGTGATCAGGAGGTGTGAGTTTGATCTCAGGTCTGGATTTGGGCCAACTGCAAATGGGAACCTCTTCAGTTTGAGCTGAGGGTACAGTTTGCTAAACGCGATTTTGGCTGTGTGTCAGTGTCTGCTATTGGATACTGAATCTGATGTGCTTGTACTATGCTAGCCCTCCGAGTTGTTACATTAAACTGAACTTTTCCGAGCACCCAGAAGGCAACCTTTAGACTACAAGGTGAAGGAATTCCTGGTCTTCTGTCCCTTGTCTTGCTCTGTTTTAGGAGGATTTTGGTGTGACTTTTCTTGTTCTCTGGCTATAGGGATTTGTGCAGAAAGGATCCTGACTGTGACTATTACTTCAGCCTGGATGCTGAGATAGTTCTGAAGAACACAGAGACTCTAAGAATCCTGATGGAACAGAACAAGTGAGTTCTTTGGTCTGAGCAATCCTTGCTGGTCATGTTTCGCACGAGGAATACAGTGAACTCTTTTATCACCGAGATGTATAAGGCACTAGGAGAACTGTGTCAGAGTTGGAATGTTAGACAAACACCTCTTATTTGGTCTTTTTTTTACTGTAGTTGTAATCCCTGGATTTTAGGCAGTGGATGTGAATCATCCCTAGTTTTGTCTTTATATAGTCGCTAGAACAAATCAGATTCTAAGAGACCTGCTGCAGGGTTCAGTTAGATAGGAGATTGTGACCATATTTGCCCTTTCTTATGTGGAATTTTATTCCAGCAGTTAACAGAAGCAGCAACTGTGTGAGGGAGGGGAAATCTAACTCTTACAGTCCTGTGATTTGTAAATCTTTTCCTTTTCTTCCTGTGGTAGCATCCTGTCCTGCAATTCCTTTTTATTTTGTGCTCGCAGGCTGGTGATTGCCCCACTGGTAAGCCGCCATGAGAAGTTGTGGTCAAATTTCTGGGGAGCGCTGAGCCCTGATGGATACTATGCCCGCTCAGAAGATTATGTGGATATTGTTCAAAGGCGGAGGGTGTGAGTATGCAAAGAGAGCTTCTTACTGATACAGTCCCTCAAATCTAAAGCTTGCTGCAGCACATTATCATCAAACTAGCTAATGTCAAATAACTAGAGCACAGCTGTCTTTGTGTACAGAAAAGGAAAAGAAGTCTGTACTCCTATTTGGAAGCTGCTCTATGTTCTCCCCTGAGCAGAGATGATAACGTACTTTGGACAGATTTTCTTATGATCAGAGTAAGGATTTGAGGGTACTGACTCCACTGAAACCACTTCATCTTACTCATGTCATGTTTTCCCACCTGTGGATTATAGTTAGTGTGATCCTTAAAATCCTGTAAAGTGCTGTTTAATCTTTATCAGATAGTCTTGATAAAATACCAGGTGATCCTTGAATGGAAGATTCACAAAATATAACTGTTGGTTCATTCATATTCTTGAGGGGCCCTCTTTTTTTTGAGGCCATTATGTGTGTGATAAATGCTGGAAATCAGCTTACGCACCTTTGGCTGGTTCAGGTTTTTTAAATCACTGGTAAAAAATATGTTGATCTCTCTGGGAAGAGATTCAAGCCATTAATTATGTCCCTAGCAAAAACACACAGTAGCAATTAATTGCTTGCTTTCACAGTGGACTAGCATTTGTGCAGCTTAAAAGCTCTGGACAATATAAGTGATTTTTTCTGGAATGACAATCCCTACTGGTATGGTTTCTCCCTACTGCTCTGAGTTGGCCCATTTAGGCAAGCCTGGCTGATACTGCAGTGCTGCCTGCCATCTCATCAAATCCAGCAGTTTCTGTCTTAGTGGTATTTCAAGTCTTACTCTTCTATCTCTGTGTTTCAGCGGGCTTTGGAACGTTCCCTACATCAGCAGCGTTTACATGGTGAAAGCCAAGGCTCTGCGATCAGAGCTTGATGAGGCAGATCTCTTCCACAGTGGCAAGCTGGATGCGGACATGGCTTTCTGCCACAACGTTCGGAATCAGGTCAGTCGAGGAGAGAGAGGCTGGCGGGGGAGAACTGCATGCCAGGGTGAGGTGACAAGATTAAGTAGTTTCAAGGCATTCAGCTCTGCCAGGGCATGGGACAGGATGAACTGGCATTATTCAATACTGTGTAGGCTTGGAACAGTGTGGGATTTCTATCTTGCTGTGAAACCGCACAGAGCCAGGGATCACTAAATGTAGATAACATTTTCGTTCTTGGGCCTATTCAGGGCTGTTCTAAATGGAATTGACAGGGTAGGAAGGAAGAACCTAATCTCACAGCAGCTGCTCTGCTCTGCTTCCAACCCTGGCTGACAAGAGGCACAGAATTACTGGCTCTGGCTATAACCTTTCAAAGTTCCTCATATCCAGCGTGGAAATTATACTGAGGGCCCACAGGAGAAAGAATGAGTAAATGAACAGCTTGGGCAGAGCCATCATCACTGGGGAACTGTCCAGTGCTTATATTTCATAGTGGCTCACAGAAATGTGAGGCCTGGAAACAAAGCTTGGTTGTTTCCCTCTGTCCTGCAGGGAGTCTTTATGTACCTGACAAATCGGCATCAGTTTGGACACATACTGTCCCTGGAGAATTATCAGACAACTCACCTGCACAATGACCTCTGGCAAATATTCAGCAATCCTGAGGTGAGATAACCTGCATGCACAGCAGGCTTTGCAGTGTGGCACGTGAAGATTTGATGACTAGCTTCACCAATAAGGAAGGTCCAGGCTTTGTAATAACGATGTCTCTCGGGTGGGATGAGGAGCGTAGTCATAGAATTTAAAGAGAGGGTGTTTATGTGATTTGCAACATCTGGATCTTCAAAGCCTGTGAAATACTGCTGCATGAGTGTCTGGCCTTTCATTGCCTCTTTAACCAGGCCCCACAGAAATGACTGGTTTGCTTATCTTTTAACTGCAGGACTGGAGAGAAAAGTACATCCATGAAAACTACACAGCAGCTCTGAAAGGAAAATTGGTAGAAGTGGTAAGGAAACATTGCTCTTATCCATCAGAATGGGAGATTAGCATCAGGACGATGCTTGTGTCATCACTATTGTCATTCTCAGGAATAAGCAGTTCAGCACAACCTTGTCTTTCAAATCCAGAGGAAACATGACCTTGAAAATATTTTTAGAGCCAAATCATCCTTCCAGAAGTACATCTCCAGCTCTCTTAAGTGGAAGTGGGCCACATAAATCAGAAGACAAATCTCTATCCTCAATATTTTCGTTACTTTCCACTTAAACTGACTCAATCTACAGTCAGTTTAGTCTTACTCCTTTTGCCTCAAGCACCTGTCCTTGTTCCTGCTATTCTCACCTGCCTACTCTCTGCAGCCCTGCCCAGATGTTTACTGGTTCCCCATATTCACTGACACTGCCTGTGATGAGCTGGTGGAAGAAATGGAACATTATGGCCAGTGGTCCACGGGTGACAACACGGTAAGAAAAAGCAGGAGCTTTTTGATTTCTGGGTCACACCATTATCCATGTGTAATTGGTGGCAGCAGGGCCTCCTGTAAGAAAGTGTTAGATCCCACAGTTAAACCAGGAAACTGGAGGCAGTACGATTTTGTTCCTGATTAACTCTGTGATTTTGCCCCTGTTTTTAATTGTGAAGTAATTTTTCTGAGTCCTCTTTACTGTCCTCTGAAGCTACAGCGTTCAGCCCTTCTGATGGTAATATTGTTTACCTTAAGTTTTAATTATTGTTTGAAATGAGTTTTCCATCCTGGAAATTCTGATAAATAAACGTCATATTGATTTGTAGTTACCAGAAATGAGTGCTTTTCATTCCTGAAGTCCAAGGTTCCCATCCTTATGGGTATTTTCATGATTCTATTTCAGGACAGCAGAATACAAGGAGGATATGAGAACGTCCCAACTATTGACATACACATGAACCAAATTGGCTTTGAAAGGGAATGGTACAAGTTTCTTCTGGACTATATTGCACCCATCACAGAGAAACTGTACCCAGGATACTATACCAAGGTATGTATACCCTAGCATCAAAACTCGTGGTCAGCTCAGCACCTGCTCCAGTTGCAACTTTGTGAAAAGACTGCTAGAGTCCTCTAGCAATACGCATACTATTTCCCAATATGGAGGAACTGACCCTGGAGTATGACGTAAGTATATGCATCAGAAAATATGCAATTTCCCAGTGACATTCTCCTGCCTTATTGTTGCCTTCCTCTCTTAGCAGTGGGATGCAATTTAAATATTACACCCTGCTCTGCAGCTCAGTAGCCATGGACTACTGTAGCCCTGTAACAGATGTGCACTTTGTTCTTCTCTCCTGCAGACTCAGTTTGAGCTCGCCTTTGTAGTTCGCTACAAACCTGACGAGCAGCCCTCTTTAATGCCCCATCATGATGCTTCCACCTTTACCATTAACATTGCTTTGAACCGAGTTGGAATAGACTATGAGGTAAGTGGTTGCGAGTGTGTCAAGAATGCAGTACAGCCTCTTGAGCAGTCCAGGCAGCTGAAAACCCTTTCCTTATCCATGTCTGGCTTCTTCACACTAAGGTTTGCAACTAATGACTGGGCTAGGGTAGAAAGAAGATTTTTTAATGCATCAGAACACAGGAGATTCCCCACGCACCTTCTCACGTTTTCAGAATGGCTGCCAGGAGAAGGCAGAGACCCTTTCCCTGAGGTGCTTTTACCAAGCTGATGTGTCTCTTGTTTTGTTTCCATCAGGGAGGAGGCTGCCGGTTTCTGCGCTACAATTGCTCCATTCGAGCTCCACGGAAAGGGTGGACCCTTATGCATCCAGGACGCCTGACCCACTATCATGAAGGTCTTCCAACCACCAAAGGGACCCGTTATATCGCAGTGTCCTTTCTTGATCCCTAGAGCCATGCTTCACAGGAAGGACCTTTCCCTGGCCCTGCTCACTGCTGACTTTGAGTGGAAACAGGGAATGCTGCTGAGAGTTTGTAAGGCATTGATCAAAGCTATTCGGATATTGATTTTTAATGATATTTTAAGACTCCACTACTGGAAGATCTCCCTCTCTGATACTGCAGGTAATATCTAGGAATATTGCTGTAGAATTTGGAAGGAGATTTTGTGCCTTCATTTTTGATTCTCCTCCTCATCCGCTGTTTCTTGGAAATGTGATTTACTTGAACCTTCACCGATTGGTTGACTTTACAAAAATGCTTTCTTGGACTGGAAATCCAGCTTTTTGGAGGCAAGTCACAAGCTCTCTCTCCAAGTAGCTGGAAGCCCATTTTCATCCACAGGATATACGAGACTGGACGTTAGACAATAATTCCTGGATACTATTCCAAATACCAACCAATCAGGGAGCTGACTCCAGGAGTCATAAACAGTTAAATGTCATACCAGATGAAACTCAGTAATAAGAGCCTGAAGATCATCTGATTCCTTACCTCTTTGCAGTCCTTGGAAGCATATCACAAAGTTCAAAGCAGCAGCAGTGGCAATATAGGTGCTTCCAGTTAGCTAAAGGAAGATCCGCTAATGATACTTTACCTCTGGGATTAGACTGAAGAGATGAACGGTAGCCTCTCTATCTTCTATTACTGCAGCTAAAAGGAGCATGCATACCCAGACAAATTCAGACCATGTTGGTATGCCTAGATCAGTCAGGAGGGCTTCACTGCTGAATTGTCTCTCTTCTATCCCATGTTAAGATTGTCAAAAACTCTAATCAATCTCTGGATAACAACCCAGAGGTCCCAGTGGTCTTTGGTGGCCTCATGGTAGTTCGCAGAGATTGTTTTGATAATCTTCTTTGCATCTAATTTGAATGAGCCATCAAAGAGCTCTTCTCTGGTACTTAGGGGAAATCATTATTCAGTGTTTCTATTATTTGAGATTCCAAACCAAAACACTCCACTGCCGACACTTCTCCGCTGGGGTCAAGGCTGGTAGAAATGAGTGGTTGGAAAGTGCTGAGATTGTGGTGAACTGGTAGCTGTAAAAATCTGTCTAGACTAGACCCATGGTTAGAGAGGGAAGGGGAGAAACCTTTTCTGCCGTTGCCTGTGAGATACCTGCTCTGCTTATCAGACACCGTTGAGCTCTGGGTCTGCCAGACTAGTATGTTTCACAAGCAGTAAATACACATCATGATTGTCCTTAGGAAAAAAAAATCTTCTTCTTAGTTCTCTGTGTTTCCAGGTTCTACGGTCTGTCAGGTGTAGAGCCCTGTCATCTAGGATGGGTCTTATTAGTGCAGGCAGAATAGCTTTAGACATGTAAATTCTGGGGGGGAACTTTATACAGTTTGAATGGACCTGAGGAAGGCGACACAGACCTTTTCCCGCTGCTTTCCATGTGCTTTACAGGTCTATTTCGAGGCTACACACTCACGCGTGCCCAAGGGAGAAAAATTCAGGCAGGGACAATCAGTTTGAAAAGTAAAACAGTAATAAACCTTGTTAGGTGAATTGCGGAACTATCTGTTACCAAATGAAGGGATGCGATAGGCCAATCGTTGAGAAGATGTCCAAAGGGTGTATGTATTTATTCAGCAGGTTGTTTGTTTTTTTTTTTCCACTTATTTTGTTGTGCCTTTCCCCTGCCCAGTGCGGTGATTGGAATTAACGAGGCGTCTGTCACACGCGATGTACCGTTTCAGCCAGGGGAACTCGCATTAAACCCTTGCCCCACCACGACGCCGTCAGTGCCTTTCATTGCTTGTGGGGCCGCCGGGGGCCGCGCTGCCCGCCCCCGCCTCCCGTGAGGCCTTTGCGGGGCGGTGCCCTCAGACTACCGCTCCCATGGTGCGGCGGGAGGGGGCCGGCCCGTCGCTCGGCGATGACACGCCGCGCTGTGCGCCTCCGTGGATGACGGTGCCGCGGGGGTAACATGGCGGCCGTGCGGGAGCGGTGGTGAAGGTGAGAGGTGGGGCGGTGACTGGCCATAGGGGAGGTGGGAGCCCCTCGAAGCCGGAGCGGACTCTCGGGGGTCGCCTCCCGGGCGGCAGGGACAGGGGCAGGGGAGGGGAGGACAGGACAGGACAGGACCCGCCGCGGCAGGGTCCTGCCGCCCCGCTGAGGTGCGCGCCGCCTTGTGGGAGCGGGAGAGGGGCGCTTCCCGCCCTTTGCGTCGCGCGCGCCGGCCATTACCTGGCCCGCCTGCCCCCTGAGGACTGAGGAGAAGGCGAGGGCGGCCGCTCGGAGCATCTGCCCAGTGCATCCCCCCGGCGCTGGGATGGCGGGGGAGCAGAGCCTGGCCGATCAGGGAGCTTGGCAGCGTGTGTCCCTCATCCCCTGGTCCCTCTGCCGCAGGGACGGGGACAGGCTGGACGTGGCGTCGCTGAAAGAGCTGCGGGACGGAGTCTCTCTAAGGCGAGGGAGAAGGCAGGAAAACTGCAGTCGTTCGTGTTCAAGAGGGACTCGAGCTGACCATGCCTCACTTGTGAAAACGTTACTCATCCTGAAAGTAAGCGGAGGAGTGATCGCTGGGGGCCTGTTTATTGGAAGGGAGAAGGAAAGATGTTTTGGGTTTTTTTTTATTTCTGATATATGAGTAATTTCTGATTGTAGAAAGTGGAATAATTTCCTTGTGAAGGAAAGAAGGTTGTTTTTAAAAATGTGTATTTATCTGGTTCTTGGTAGGATGCTTAGCTGGATAGCTGTTGGTGCTTGGTGAGCCACCTTTATTTACTGGATTTTTCCCTGTAGCGCAATGTCCCTGTTGTTTACTCGTTCCAAGTCAATAGTTGCAGTGAAGAAGGATAAAAGACACATGGCTGAGGTAAATGCTTCTCCGCTTAAGCATTTTGTCACTGCAAAGAAGAAGATCAATGGTATCTTTGAACAGCTGGCTGCATACATCAATGAGAGCTCCTCATTCCTGGAAGGTAAGCTGAACTCTTGAACTACAAGTGTGTAACAGTGGTTCGCCCACATACAATTCCCCCAAAGATTAAACCCCTCATTCAGTTAAATGGCGCTGCTAGACCTGTGCTTATTTATACATGCATGTCTGTTTATATATCATTTTTTAGAAGAAGAACAGAAAATGATTTTATTGAATTTGGGTGGAGTTCAGGGTTCATATTTTAAAGCTGACAAGTTCACACATGTTAGGAAACTGAGGTAGGTAGTGAGCTATGCTTGGTTTTTCTGTTGTTTGAGCGTTTTTTAATAACTTATGCAAGACCCTTTAGGTTTTTTTACTATAATTGTTTCAATATTCTTGCCTAGACATGTCATTGCTAGTGGCATGTAGCATATGCCAATAATTGGCTTTAACAGCTTAAGACACAGAGGTGATTTTTTTTTTTTTTTTTTGGAAGAGTGTTGGAGTGTTTGAGGTGTTGGCTGTGTTCCGTTTAAGGCAGTCCTAAGGATGAAAATGGTTATTAGACACATGAAAGAGACCAGCTGATAAATACTGATGCAAAATTGCCTCAGGGTGTAATTGCATGTGTCGAGACTACCCACATGGTGGGACACAGATAAACATTTAGTTATGTTTGTTACATCATGAAGAGGTGTTTCACCCAGTACTAAAGACAGATGACTTCTGGAATTCAAAGACATGATATATTTTGATTTTAGAAACACACAAGAACATAGAGCTTGATCCTGTCACCACAGAAGAGCAGGTGCTGGAAGTCAAAGGCTACCTGTCAAAAGTCAGTGGCATTAGTGAAGTGTTGGCAAGACGACACATGAAAGTTGCTTTTTTTGGAAGGTGAGTCACGTGCTTATGTTGCCTATGCTCCCCGCTCAGTAAAGCAACCGGCATCTTCAGGACTGTAGCCAGTAAAAAATATTTATAGAAACACTAGTGCTGTAGCTTTTGCTTGTAACATGCTTGTCCCTGGTACTAGTCCTCTTGTTTCCAATTTACAAATATTGTAGCACATAATTCTTTGATTTGGAAGAATTCTTCAAATAATAAAATAGGAAAGTCTTTCTGTAAGTTGCCTATGGCACCTAAATTGTTAATGCTTCTGATACTGCTTGGGTTTAGAGAACTTGCTTTCTGTAATATCAAAATGAGTATACCTGAATCTCAGAAGCCTAGCTATGCCATTCTTTAATCTGCCTTCAGGACAAGCAACGGGAAAAGCACTGTGATAAATGCCATGCTATGGGACAAAGTCCTTCCTTCAGGAATTGGACACACCACTAATTGTTTCTTGCGTGTAGAAGGGACAGATGGACATGAAGCTTTCCTGCTTACTGAAGGCTCAGAGGAAAAGAAGAGTGTTAAGGTACAATTTCCTTAACCGTAAGATAAAGGAGAAGAGCTCTTCAGAAGTGCCAGAGAAGGGAAGGAACAAGAAAATTAAAGTACTATGGATGAATTTCACAGTTAAGGATTTTAATCATTAAAGGAGTAGAGACAAAGAACAGGTTTTTGTTACATGTAGGAAGGGACGAATGGAGCAAGTTACAGGATGGAATTTGTTCATTTTATGAAAAAGATGATATGTTGTATTTGTTAGTGATAGCAGGGAACCAAAACGATGACTCAGGAATTTGTGAGCTCTGTATGACTGACAGAAGGCAGAGAGTTCCTGATAATTCCTCAGCAGCCTTTCTTGACAGGAAAATTTCTCAAAAACTCTCACTAGGCAGTTGCCTTTTGATTAGGAGACTCGAGCAAGTTTTATGTGGAAAATCTCCCAGGGAGAAAGTAATTTGGAATTGGGTTTTATCTTAAACTGTCTGTGAACAGCCCTGAAGGAGAGCTAATTGTGTTAATGGGTCTTAGCATACAGGAAATGTTATAAATTACCCATCTTTTTAATAGACAGTAAACCAGCTGGCTCATGCCCTTCATCAAGATGAACTTCTGAATGCTGGCAGCCTAGTCAGCGTAATGTGGCCCAATTCCAAATGTCCTCTCTTAAAGGATGACCTGGTGTTGATGGACAGGTGAGAAATACCTTTCTTTCCTTTCCTGCTTATCACAGATTAATCATAGAAATGCATTCAAATACAAATTTAACAAACATCAAGGAAATTGACCCTGTTCTAATCTATGACGGTGACTAAAGTCCTGTAGTTAGCAGTCAGAGTTCCTCTTGATTGGTACTTCCTTTTAGTCTGTACTCTGTTACCTCAGGAGAGTGTAGCTCAGACATGGGAAATTAATGCCCTGAAAAGGTGAAAGACATTTCTTACTAACTTTTTTAAATTCTATTTTTGCTGTTTCCACGGCATGGTAATGTCTCTTCTCTCTTTATTGCTAGCCCTGGCATTGATGTAACCACAGAGCTGGACAGTTGGATCGACAAGTTCTGTCTAGATGCTGACGTATTTGTTCTGGTGGCAAATTCTGAATCAACACTGATGCAAACTGTATGTTCAAGTCCACTTGTTCAGTGAGTTTGGCTAAAAGTTAAAAAATTTTGACATAGTAATCTTAAGAGGCTTTGTTCTGTTTTGCTTAGGAGAAGCAGTTCTTTCACAAGGTGAATGAACGTCTGTCTCGACCCAATATATTTATTTTAAATAACCGCTGGGATGCATCTGCCTCTGAACCAGAATACATGGAAGAGGTTTGTGATGTGTTTAAATTCCTTCTCTTTGCATGGATATTATAGAGTCCATTTTGACTGTGGTCCTTGTGGGTAGAATCATAGTGTTGTATGTGATTGTTTTACAGTTTGGATTTTTATTACCATAGTGTAGAGACTAGAGGGAGTATAGACTAGTGATCAGGACATGACTCTTGAAATTTCTGAGCTGGAAATCAAGAGTTTCACTGCAGCCTTTTGAAGTTAGATCACTCAGGTAACCTCTGGAAGATGCCATAAAACAGCAGTGTCTTTTCTTATTCTTTTGTATGGGTAGCTTACACCAGCAGAGGGCATCTGGTCTAACCTTTAAGAGATGGAGGGTAAAGTGGATTTAACTGCATGTGGGCTTTATCCTGTTTCTTCCTCAGGTGCGTCGACAACACATGGAGCGGTGTACCAGCTTCCTGGTAGATGAGCTGGGTGTTGTGGATCGAGCCCAGGCAGGGGATCGAATTTTCTTTGTGTCAGCGAAAGAAGTGCTGAATGCCAGGATTCAGAGGGCTCAAGGGATGCCAGAAGGAGGTGAGGAAAGCTAAAAGAAACTTTCCATTTCCTTATAGGGAAGAAAGTAGAGAATATATTGTTCTAACAAATGGATAAAGTTGGGGTGGGTCATATTATTAATAGAGCAGTCAAAAACTGGTGACTTGAAGCCAATGCAAACGTGCTGATAAAGGAAAACAGGAGCATTTCCTGATGTCCAACATCTGATTGCTTTCTTAAAATTTAAGTGGTTATTTTGTACTTTCCTTTTCTCAGGTGGAGCGTTGGCAGATGGATTTCAAGTAAGAATGTTTGAGTTTCAGAACTTCGAGAGAAGATTTGAGGTGAGCATTATGTGTACTAATCTTCTCTTTAGATTTCACTCCTGAAAGACTAGAGACTGGAGTTTGTAAACATGGAGTGGGACGATGTTTTGGAAATAGATTATATGGGAAGGAGAAGTTTTGTTAGTGTGCTTCTGCCTGCTGCTAATATTGGGCTGCCTTTTGTATACAGGAATGTATATCGCAGTCAGCAGTAAAAACAAAATTTGAGCAGCATACGGTGAGAGCAAAGCAGATTGCAGAAGATGTTCGTCTCATCATGGATTCTGTGCATATTGCTGCCCAGGAACAGCGGTGAGGAGAGCTGATGCTTGGTGCTTGCATAACTGAGGCTTGTATTCTGGGAGAAGGTTAAGGGAATATGAGCGTTTAAAATGCAAAGCAGACTACAGCATGTTTGGGAGTGGGAAGAACACGTACTGGTAGTCTTGCTGCTAGTGAATTGTGAAAGTATTGGGGGAAGAACCTCTCTTTTGTCCTGTGCTGTGTGTATGTAATGTATTGTAGATACTGACATGTTTTCTTCTTGGGCAGGAGAATCTGTTTTGTTTCTGAAATTCAAATTACATTTGTGGATCAAAAATGCCTTTGTCTGGCTTTTTGATGGGCACTTCTTTTTCACCAGAGTTTACTGTCTGGAAATGCGAGAGGAAAGACAGGAACGTTTAGGTTTTATTGACAAACAGCTGGAGCTCCTTACTCAAGACTACAAGCGGAAAATAAAACAGATCACAGAAGAAGTGGAGAGGCAGGTAAGGAGGAGTGGCTGCAGAAAAATAGATTGTCTGAAACAGCTACCAATATGGTGGGAGAAATGCAAAGTGCTGACAAAGGTTTGAAGTACTAGAAATGTGGGACCTAATGGATGGGAAAAGAAATGGTTTCAGAAGTCTCTTTTTTTTTCTTCTTTTTTTTTTTTTCTTTTCTTTTCTTTTCCCCTTGAGGTAATAAAATGAAAACTAGAATCCTTGGGGGAAGCTTTCAGAGAGACTCATATAAGATGCTTTAAAAAAACAATGAGACTTTGATTAATGTCTGAATTATTATTGCTACTATATTTCAGTCTTAAATGCTTTGTAAAGTACTAAAGTGTTTCAGATAAATTTCCTTATTATTTCAATCTAGAATAATGTCAGTCATCGTACTGTCCATAATAACATGCCATTTTTACTATTAAAAATGTGCAGAAAAGGCCTATTCATTTTTCAGAAGTCTTATATTGCCTCAGTCTTTTTCTGTCTGTGTTGTTATACAGAGCATAGATCTACATAATTCTCAGCCATCTTCTTTCTTTGCAAGTCACCAATATTGCATTTTGCAGTTGGCACACAATAGCTGCATGGCGCTACACAATCATAGTGCCTAGTGTTCAGTAGTGTTTGCTAAGAAATGCATGTCTTCAGTGGTGGTTTTCCATCTCTCCCTAGGACAGAATATATAGAAACTCTGTCCTGTGCTGTTTCCCTAGGTGTCAAATGCAATGGCAGAAGAAATCAGACGGCTTTCAGTATTGGTAGATGAATACCAAGCAGACTTCCATCCATCTCAAGTAGTTCTTAAAGTTTACAAGAGTGTAAGTGATGTTTGCTTCTTACAGGTTGCTTAAGCAATTTAAAGAGGCCTTTTTTTCGCTCTGAGTCAGTAATTATGCCAGCTCTTTGATGCTTAACATTCTTCCAACTAGGATATGTGCTAAGCTTTTCATATTGTGAGAGATCTTCTGTTAGAATGTCTCCTGCATTTGGATAGCTTCTGTAAAAAGTGAACATCTTAAAAAAACAAACAAACAAACAAAACCAAAAAGGGGGCGGGGGGAGAAGAAATAGGTTTTTTGGCTTTTTTAATAATCGCAGTGATAAATTCGTAATATAAATGATGTGTCACATTGTATAAATCAATCAGAACTTTTCCTAGACTACAGAGTACATGTGAGATATTTTGATTTGCTTTTTCCTCTCCTTCACTGAAGAAGGGGGGGGCAGAAAATGAAATTAATGTTAGAACATTGGACAGACAGAATGTGTGCTCCTGTTCTGGGAAGGTTTTTTTTAACTGGCAAGCTTTAGCACCTGCAGCCTACATCTTACGTATGTTTATTTTAAGCTTAATAACCCTTTCTTTGTTTGTCAGGAGCTGCATAAACACATTGAGGAAGGCCTGGGTCGTAACATGTCAGATCGTTGCTCCAATGCAATCACAGCTTCCCTGCAGACAATGCAGCAAGAAATGATAGGTCAGTTCAGCAGGCGGTATTTCCTTATATCTTTCCTTGAACTGTAATGCAGAATAACTAGGTAGATGTTCTGGGTTTCTCTTTAATCTGATGGCTGATGTGCAGCCGGCGTTGTCTTAGTTTCCATCTTGATCAGTAATGCTGTTGTGTAGAGGACTAGTTACTCCTGCTTTTTCCACTCCTGTGTCTGAACTCGTGCAGTGATTTGCTAATGAATGTATACAATCAGCTTAATCCTTGTGACAGAGAGGAACTGTGACTTTGGAAACTTGAGAGATTCTCAGACCAAGATCCTAATGAAATGTGAATGACTTGTAACTAGGTGCCTATCTGGATATAAGCTTTAACAGGAGTATGGTGCCTAAACACTTTTAGAACTGGCCTTCAGAGTCTGTTTTCCAAGCTATTGCTAAACTGTAAACTTCACCAGCTACCTGTAAGGATTTAGGAGGGTCCACAGAAAGATTTTGTTCTGAGTTGATCTGAAGAACTAAGAATTTAATAGTAATTCATGATGTATCTCTTGCTTTGCAACATGCTTGGCTTTAGGAAATTCCAGGTACTAAGAAAAATAGCTGTGGAGGATGGGATAACCACCCTAATTACAGAATACAAGTCCAATTAATTCTTGTGAACTCAATAGCCATTTTTTCAACATTTTTATTTTCTGTCTGTGCAGATGGGTTAAAACCCCTTCTCCCAGTCTCTTTGCGGGGCCAGATAGACATGTTAATTCCCCGCCAGTGCTTCATGCTCAGCTATGATCTGAACTGTGACAAGCTTTGTGCTGACTTCCAAGAGGACATAGAATTCCATTTCTCTCTTGGATGGACAATGCTGGTGAACAGGTTTTTGGGACCAAAGAATGGTCGTCGGGCCTTGATGGGCTATAATGACCAGGTAAGATAACACCTCATTGAGTGATCGGAGTAGATGAAATATTCATCGGTTCAGTGGCTGCTGAAGTTTTTTTGGTGGGAAGGGTAGCGGCTTGCCTTCTCTTATTCTGTTCTTTGTTTGTTTTCGTTTTGTTTTGTCACTGCTTTTCTAATTAGGTTCAACGCCCTTTAACACCAGCAAATCCCAGTCTGCCTCCTTTGCCTCAGGGCTCTATGACCCAGGAAGAGCTCATGGTGTCAATGGTGACTGGACTGGCCTCATTAACTTCCCGAACTTCCATGGGAATCATCGTGGTTGGTGGTGTGGTGCGTTGGCAATCTGAGCAGTATTTATATAAATAAAGTTGGAGCACTGACTTGAAAAGTGCTTGCGCTACTGGATCCTGTAGATGTTTGCTGTTCACAGATAGTGAAATACTTTCTTCTTTGATCTTCTATTTGAGTATAAATATTGAGCTTATTTTGCATAACATTAAGCTTGGAGCTGGTGTTGTAAATATAACCCTTCAAAGTGTGTTACAAAAGCATTAAATAGTCTCTCATTCTTCTGTGAGAATAAAAAAAAATTCAGTGTTTTTCTTTTCCCATTTACAGAGGAATCAGGACATAAATATCTACCAAGAGCCTTTGATCATGTGTATCTTCCTTCCTGGAAGGGGAGGAGAGCATGTAATTTGAGATACTATGCCTAATTTATTTCAGAGAAAATCAGCACTTGCTGCTTTTCTGTCTTTTGAAAATAATGAGTGTTTTGAATCTCAAATCTCCCCGAAATGTGGAGGCATAAGAGCTGTAACTGAAGTTGCATGGTAACTCTAGTTCCTGTTGCAGGAAGAATCTAAGTTTCTGTAGTGCCAGTTCCATACCTACACGCTATTCTAGTGTCACAGTGTCTAGGGGTGGATGATTTCTCAAAGGGGAGATGGTTGCTTAAAAATGTCTTTTACTTCAGAAACAGGGATTCTGTGAACCAGACGAAGTTTGTCTGCACTTGCAAATGTAATTTAAATGTGGTGGAAAGGTTAATTCATACAGAATCCGAGCAGTTTAGGTTAGGTATTTTTATTTTATAGACTGGACGTCAGTAGTAAGCTGTCTGACTAATGAAAGCACTTGCAAGTTAGGGTTACCTATCTGGCTTGTTTTCTTGTGCCTAGAATACGAGTGCAATGCTCTGGGCACCATTGTTAGGAGTTAGCATCATTCCTAGATGATGATTGTGTCATTTGTTTTTCCTTGTGCTTTTTCTAGGTCTGGAAGGCTGTGGGTTGGAGACTGATTGCTCTCTCTTTTGGCCTTTATGGGCTCCTTTATGTATATGAGCGCCTCACCTGGACCACAAAGGCGAAAGAGAGAGCTTTCAAACGGCAGTTTGTAGAGTATGCTGGTGAGAAATTGCAGCTCATCGTCAGTTACACGGGTTCCAACTGCAGCCATCAAGTCCAACAGTGAGTTGCCTATATTCAGCTAAAACCTTATCTAAATTCTGTTGTTTGTTGTTTTTTTTTTTTTAAATTATATTCCCTGTTTTAACAAGATAAGTCTGCATATTGAATTTCAGATTTAAAAATGTGTAACAATACATGTGTTTTAAAAGAATATTATGGGGTTTTGAATCACCAATGTAGTATTTGGGTGCTGTTAAGCATTAGCCTTAATGTACTTCCGTCTCTCAAATCAAATTGCTCTGATGCTCTGACGTATTCTTGTGCAGAAGTGGAAAGATGAACATCTGAGTCAGTATCATCATCACTATACAACAAAGAGTTTTATTCCTTGAATTTTGGTGCTTGATCTTACTTTTCGTCATAGCCAACTATTCTCCTTGTTCTATAGAGAGCTTGCTGGAACATTTGCTCATTTGTGTCAGCAAGTGGATGTCACACGGGAGAACCTTGAGCAGGAAATTTCTGCCATGAATAAAAAAATCGAAGTTCTGGATTCCTTGCAGAGCAAAGCAAAATTGCTCAGGTGAGACTTTATTATCCCATATACACAGACATTTGCGTACAATTGTTTTTCATGCAATTGCCCCAAGCTGTTCAGATTAGGGTGTACCTTTGAGTGCAGTCCTTGTTCAGTCATAGCATTTGATGTGCAGACGTCAGCATCTTTCCCTACCAGGTTGTGTTCCCTTTCATTATGTACTTTCCCATGTACTGTTGACAGTCATTTAAATCTTCTGTCTCACAAAACACCTTTTCCTTCTTGTTTTTGGTTTGTTGGAATTACAGTTCCTTTCCATTTATCAAAACATACAGTCCTCTAATCCTACAAACTCCTTCAGGTTATTATGAAATTATGCAAAAAGTCTCACCCTCGCCTTTGTACACAGTAGTCTGATGTTTTTCTTCACCCTGCAAAGGCCGTCAGGAAGAATTTTTCAAACATTCCTTATCTACACAATAAGATCACTGTGAAGTTGTGACCAAGATCTCGGTTTGAACCTCAAAGCCTAGGGACTGCTAGCAGGCAAGTCTTCCTGACCTGAGGAAGGGCAAGGAATGGTAGCAGCATTTTGGAAAGGACCTCTGGCATTCCTCTCTGTGCCTTGCTGTTTACTCGTTTTAGTCATGCTTCTTTCAGATTGGCTTGAGAAGAGCTATTTTACTCACCTGATGGAGACTTTCTGTCCTTGCAGGAATAAAGCGGGTTGGCTTGACAGTGAACTCAACATGTTCACACATCAATACCTGCAGCAAAGCAGATAGTGTGGGAAGAAGAGAAAAACAACGCTGTTTCCCTTCAGTGCTCTCTTAATTACTGCAGAGAACATGGTGGGTGATGGAATTCCCTAAAGGGAATGAGTGAAAACCTATTGCTATGTTTCCAGTTGCTGTGTGAACAACAGGATTCTGCTTCCCTGTTTTGTGTCCCACCTCTAAACACTAGCTGTTTATAACTCCTCTTTTTCCTTCTTGTGAGACCAGACTCCTTCAGAAGGAATGTGTGCTTCATACATTTATAGGGGGCTTTTTAAAGCAAAATCAAGTAGAGTAACAAATTTAAAACAAAACACCAAATGTATATCAGGTTAAAAGTTATTCTGACACCTCTTTATGGAGTCATTAATTTTACTACATGAAGATAGAACTTTTGACTTCCAAGCCCCAAGTTTATGTATGTGTGACAAGCAGCTGTGTCTAACACAGATCCTGTGCACACAGACGTAATGAGGGTTTCACAATGCATTTGTAGCCCATGCAGGCCTATCTTTTAGGATAATATTCTGTTATTGTAGAACATGACAGAGAATCACCGTGTCCCTTCATAGAAAGGTTTATTACTGTCAGTATATTTAAACCTATGAACAAAACTCAGTTCTCTTCCAGAGCAAGAGGGACTAAGATTTTTGCTTTGGTAAGCTTATTGTCTTTGGAGTTAGTTTCTTCCTCTTACAAGCTCTTTAATAATACAGTCTGGCCCATTTCATGTCATGGACAAATAGTTTGCCAAGACATAACTAGCTCCTGTGAAGGAGGTAGTGCTGATAATTTGGCAGCTTGTTGAGAAAGAAAAATAGGAAAGAAAAGCCAGTTGACAGAATGTAATGAACCGCCTTATGAAATAAGTTGATGAATGTGAGGTTTTTTTGGAAATGCACAGCTGTGTTTCTGGAAGCAGGCCTTTGGAATTCCATTACCACTATTTGGCCACAAGAACAGCATGCAGATTACAAACTGTAAGAGATTTTGCATCATGTAGAGTTCCCAAAGGCTGTTACAGTCCATGCAGTAATATGATTTGATATTGTTCCTCTTCTGTTAAAAGTATGAGAATGAACTGCCAAGTGCCGCTTCTCTGGGGCAGGGGGGAGACCTGTCCCTTGTGTTTCATGCCAGGGCAAGAATGGGTTAAGGCAACTTATTTTTTAAAGACATTCTTTATTTGCAAATAGATGAATTTAATCATTGAGTTTTGCCCTGAAGCAATTTTGAATTTGGAGTATAAGGTTTGGGAATTGTAAAGACTGGAGTCTCTTCCTGTTGGAATTGATAGAGGAGAAGTTCCCACTGATTTCAGTAGTACCAGGATTATGTTCCTATGTGGCAAAGTTTCTTTTCCACTTTGGTGGGTCAGTGTTTTGCCATGTGATGGGTATAGCCTTTCTGTTCCCCACAAAATATCTGAGGAATCCAGAATCGGATCCAGCAGTTCTGAAGTTAGTGACAACCTAAATCTGTTCAGCATCAGACTTCAGAGAATTTGGGCTGTCTTTGAGCAGGTCCTAGCTGAATTCAGGACTAGGAGGCAGTGGGGTGTTTTTTCTTATTAAAAATGAGACTTTTCACTTGAAAATGCTATCAGCTGGCCTTAGGATTTCTTGTTCATGCTAAGGTGTGAGTATATGTTGCTGTGACAAGTCTCCGGTTTCATGTGTCATGAAAGTTCCAGAAAGAAGCAGCTGCCTGATAATTGAGGGAATAAAAATAGTGAAATGTCAGTAAGTACTTTAGGCTGTGCTAAGCTTTGCAGTAAGACTTGAAGTTTCTTGATCATGTAGGAGCTGGCAGTGAGACTCTTGTTATATCCCTGGAATGCAGGAAGCAAACAAACCTTTCACTTCCAGTAGACAGCTTTGAATCCAACCCAAACTGAAAAGCCATTTTCATCAGAGGGCTTCATTGGCCGTGATTGGTTTCCTCAGGCAACCACCAGGACCTAAATATGGCTTGAGATCTGAGAATGAGTAAGAAAGAAATTTGAGTCCTTGCCTCTAGAAGTGTGTTCCCTGGGCTTGTGGTGAAGTATACTGGAATAAATGGAATCGTCCCCTGTTGCTCTGCTGTAGGTATGTGAATAAATTCGGATCTCTAGTCTCTCAGGCGAATTACATACACATGCATAATAGGCTATGGACTATGCTATTGAGTTAAAACATGAAGCACATCCCTAATACACCAGGAAATTGTCAGTTCTAGGTAGAGGGAGATGACAACGTACTACTGCTCAGCAGCTGTAGGCTACCTGAAATGCTGACCTTGCTTTTGAAGACGTGCGGTGTTAGCATCTCTTCAGCTGGCCTTTAGGGGAAATCTGATAAATGAGCTGATCTTTAAGCCAGTGTCTAATCTGTAAAGGAAAAAGAGATTGGTGCGTTCTTAGAATGTGGTGTCTTCCCAATGTGTGTGTTTCTGACACTGTTCAGATTTTGGTGATGTAGGCATTCTCACTGTATGCTGAAACCTAACCTATAGAACGGGGGAAAGAACCGCTTGAATTTTTTAAGAAGCAAAACCGCTAACATGGCAGGGAAGAATTTTTAAGTATGTGTGTAGCCCTTGTCCTTAGAAGCCTGAGTGATCACGAATCAAACTTTTAACAGAAGGCCTATGAGCTGGATTGCTCTTAAATAAAATACAGCTGTACTTCTTTAATTCAGAGTGGTGGAGGAATGAACGCTATCAGCAAGGAGGCTGTTCTCTTCTGATTTTCATAAAGAATGATAAACTAATCGTTAGAACACGTAATTCCAAAAACAATCTTCTCTGAACTCTTAAGAGTTAAAGAAGGTCAGCTAAATGCACTTTATCTTATTGCTGCTACTTATTTTTCTCATTGTGTTATGTTGGTGGAGCTCTTTGAAATACTCTTACCAGTGAGTTTTCTCTCTGCTGTATTTAAGGTGATAAATTTGCATGAATTATTCCTGTATCAATGCTGTAAACAATGGAAACCAAAATAAAAATGAATTGGAAAAATATTTCTCCTGATGTATACTGCGTGTCGTGATACAAAGTCTTCAAGTGTAAGTATAATATATTCAGATGATGATATGCTGCCGTGTTGTAGTAAATTGCATGTTTGAGAATAGTGACCTTTTATCTGTGTTCTTACTGTGGCAATTAACAAGGAGATCAGTGATACTGAATTATCTGATAGAAAGTTTGAGAGATTCCTTCTTAAGCTACACTAAAAATGTCAGTATTGAATCAGTGATTTCTTGAGAACATTGTAGCAAGTAATGGTCAGCAAATACTGCAGCAATAGACTGAACCTGTGGTGAACATCACATGGTGCCTCTTAGAAGAGAAAAGGGTAGCTTTCCCGTGATAAATTTCCAAAACGGCTTCCTTTTGGCTTCTTGGGGGAGTTGGGGGTACGCGGTCCGTTCAGACAATGAGCTGCGGCGATTTCAGGAACCCAAAAGGAGGAACTTGGAGGCCGCGTCCTGCCCTGCTCCAGCACCCTGCCTGGGCTTCGGGAGCGGCTCTCCCGCCTCCTCCGCGGCCCGGCCCGGGCCGGCTGCCGCCGCTGGGCGGCGCCTCGGGCCCCGCGCATGCCGGGAGCCGCGGGGCGGGCCCGTCCGCGGCGGGCGGCCGCTCGGCTGCGGGGACGGCCGGGCCGGGCCGGGCCGGGCCGGGGCCGCCCTGGGGAATCCCGGCGGGGGCTGGAGCGAGGGCGGGGATCTCCCAGCCGCGGGATCGCCTGGCGACCCGGCCGTTCGGAGCGGCGGGGTGCGGCGCAGGTGGGCCTGAAAACGCGGGGTCGGCGGGGGGAGAGCGCGGGGAGTTTGAACGCCCGCAGCGCTGGAGCCGCATGGCCTGGCGAGACCAGTTCTCTGTCGGCTGCCGGGCTGGTCTCTTGGAGGGGGGAGCGGAATTTTACAATGCTCGGGGCCGTCTTCCCTTCCTCGTGGGCATGGGAGAGCTGAACCAGCGCGTCTGCGCAGAAACGGCCCTGGAAAGCTCGGCTTAGGTGTTAGTCAACTTTCTTGCAGAGATGAGAGTTTTTAGCTCCCAAGACAACGTTATTTATTTTTAACTGCGAGAAGCTAAGCTCCTTTTCACAAAGGATTCAGACTAAAGCGGTTTCATAAGCTTGAGCCCCTGGGGTTGAGCATGAAGGACTAACAGCTTCTTGTAGATTATGCTGAGTGGATCTCATCTGGTAAAACCCTTCCAGAAAGTCCCTTGACTAATGTTATTTTCGGAGTATTTGCTTTCCGATGAGCAATGATGAGAGGATGCTGTTAGCTTTGTCCTGTGAATACTGTGAGAACTTCTGTTTTGTTCAAATGATCTCAAATTCAGTGCCTCAAGACTGGTATTTCTATTTTATGTTCAGTAGTGCACTTCTTGCTTATTCTTGTAACAAAAAGATATGCTGTAGTTTTTTCATTGTTAGCACTGCTCTTCGGTCGCCCCAGTGTTGTTGTACAGCATATGCATTCGATTCCTCCTGTCCAGTTGCCAAGGTAGCAGATGCAAAAACAAATCAGATGAGCTTTGGAGAAGGGCTTAGGGATCCTTTGGAAGAAAAGGTCCTAGAGAAGCACATAGTGTTCTTGAGAACACAGTTGAGCACTCTAGCCAAAAGCAAGGGGGGGGTTAGGTTTAGGGGTTTGTTTTGTTCTATTTAAAAAAAACACTTTCTGCAAATTTAGAGGAGCTTGTGATGTAAACATGTTGAACAGTGTGACAGCCTTCAAACTGAGCTTTATTTATTTATCTATTTATTTATTAACTCATTTTTCCCCCCTCTTGGAGTAAAATGGTAGTAACCCTTGGTGATTAATGTGTGGGATTGGAATTGTCTGAGCCCTAGTCCAGAGTCATAATTGAGCCTTTTGGAATATTCCCGCCTGGGGAATGTGGAGGACAGTTTTGACTCAATTTTTTTTTTTTTATGTAGTAAATACATTCGTATTCATTATTCATATTTTGAACTGATGAGCATCCTGGTATTATCACGATATAAATTTTGATGCTCAGAATGTTAAACCAGAATTAAATAATGTGGTCCTGAATATCAGCCTCTAAATCAAATGTCTCTTATTTGGCTTTTTTATGTGACTTTTTTCATGTTTATTGTTTCCTCTGTAAGAGTGCCTTGTCTCTATTCAGTGAGCTACCAGTTTCTGGGTGCAAAATATTTGACAGTACATCTGAGGGGAGAGAGGTATGCAGTGGTGCTAGTTCTTAGCATAAAGAGTTTTGAGACTGGCTGATTTCTCAGGAGCAATGATCAACATTCCAACAGCTGTAAGTGGTTTTTATGAAAAGTCCCCTGAAAGCGGTTTCTCATGAGTCTGTTTCTTTGCTTAATGCTTCCATTTATGTAGTTCACTCTTCTGGCTTTACAGGAAAATGTTTTCATAGAATGGACTTAGAGCACCTGAAGAGGCTACGTCAGGCCAACCAGGAACTTCTACAAAGGCTCAGAATGAAGCAGGAAGAGATCAGAAAAAGACTTCCCAGCAAGCCACTCTTTCCAGGATCTCTTCGTAATAGAACATCTACTGAAATATCTGTCCCTGTGGCCAAGAGAGGGGTATGTGTTGTGTCTGTGCTAGAAGTGCTGGCAAGCAAATGGGCCTTGTGTGATAGGCAGCAGCTCCGCCTATGAAGTCGTGTGGTAAAGGAGACATAGGGACATGGAGGAGCTGGTAGAAATTGGAATGTGGAATATGGAGTCTGTTAGAAAAGTAGCTAGACTTTGTTTATTGTTTATCCTGTGGTCTCCAATATGTTTTCCTTGCAAAGGGTTCAGACATCAGTTCCTGCCTAAGAAATGTAGGTTTCTTAATCTAAGATAGGAATGAACATTGTGGAACATAATCCTGTTATGTCTTCTAAGCACAAAGGCTGAAAGTTTAGCAATTCCTCAAATTGGGAAAAGCTGCATTTGGCTGGAAGTGGATCCCTTTCTTATCTTCTCCAACCACTTAACAATGTCTCATGAATAACACAAGGATATTGCTTTTTTCCCCAGAGGAATTTAAAGGGGTGAGCAGACTAGAATGAGAGGTTGATTTTTCTCTTACTGAGTGAAATGTCCTAATGAAAGGTAATTGTAAGCTGAATGATGCCATGTGGTATGAGAGTCTCTATCCTTACAGAAGGAAAGTCAGGTCAATGCTGTGATGTCTACAGCTGACCCTGCAATGTTGGTGTCTGTGGAACCCGGAGCTCACGCAGCCAGAGCAGCCCTCTGTTCATCTCTTAAACACAGCAGCAATGACAGAGGAGTACAGCAACAACAAGCGAAGATGCACGAAGCAGTAGGTTTGGATTCCAGCTTTCCTGGGAAAGAGAAGAATGTTATGCCAGTGTCTGCAATCATTATGTGTGGCAGAGAAACCTCCGGAGTGGATAGGGGTGGCTATGCTCGAGGAAGTCCAGAGAAAGAATCCTTCCTGCTGGGGCATGGAGAGAACAGGAAACAGTCCACTCTGCTACATGGTTTCCATGAGAAGAAACAGCTTAAGGGTCATCTGGACCCATCACTGAGCAGAATACAAAGTGAAGAGACCAGTAAGCAGCATGTGGTCATTAGAGAGCCCATAATCCCTAAATCAATATTGCTGACATCTCCGTCCAAAGAGTTGAAGGTAAATGGTGAAACCAATGCTTTGCTTATTTTTGTGAGTCAATAGAAGGATGGGGAGAAAGGGTCAGGAGAACATTACTTGCCCTGTTCCTACTGTGTGAATTGCAAATTGGGGTCAGAACTGTTCCTAGCCTTAGCAGCCAGGGGCTGTTGGCAGTTTGTTCAGGCCCTGCTTTCTTTAGCCCTTGAACCGAAGAAAACTTGAGCACTTCACTGTATGACTCCATGTCATTTGCACATGTGAGTCATATGCTCAGGGAGAAGAGCCTGGTGCAGTGCAGCTGCTACACAGATTGTTTCTTTAAGCATGAAGGGCAGGATATTGCCATGATCATCCTCCAAGGTAGCGCAGGTGGCCTGATGTTTGGGGATGTGTGATGCAGGGAAGTCAGCGTTTTGTTTAAAGCCCTGAAAAATACTGCCTTAGCCCAGGCAAGTCCCCTGCGTCCTCTCTCTGTTTTATGAATTGAGAAGACAACAGGCTGGTGAGCAAATTACTGGTAGAGGCATAGATAGAATCCAGCCTCAAACTAAGCCGCAGCTATCCCATCTGAACAGCCGCCAGTTGTCTCCTAAGCTGTACGTTTGAATGTCCTGCTAGATGTATAGGAAGTCTTTATGAATTGTTTTCTTCCCAGAAGGAAGCTGGTCATGTGACTTTTCAGTCTGACCCTGAAGACTATACCATACCTGTGAGCAGCTGGTCTGTGCGTCCTTTCCTGGGCTATGACTGGATTGCAGGTGAATCCCAAATCTGAAGCAAAGCTCTCAGCATGATGTGGTAATATAAAGAGTTAAAACACAGTTTATGACCCCTTTAAGTTGAGGTGTGACACAACTGCAGACCTAGAGCCCACATAGCAGGTCTCAGCAGAGGAGCTGCAGTTTTGTCAGGAGCCATTCCCTGTCCAAGCCAGAGGTGACCTGTGCTTCCCTGGAACAGTGAAGTGGCAGTGGTATGGGAATCCAGGCAGCAAACGGCAAAGCTGAGGGGATACCAAGTAGCCGAAATGAACAAATGCAGTAAGGGACACAAACCACGGAGTAAATCTCTGGCCTGACATGATGGCGTGTTCTTCTCATTATCCATTTTGGTGCTTCAGACCTTTGGTTGTTTTGACTGTTTTGTATGAGGCTTGCTTTGATGCCTTCCCAAATTTGGAAAATCCTTGAACTTTTCACTTTTCTTGGCGTTCTCAGGGCTCCTAGATACAAACTCTTCAGTAGTAGAAGAATCTGACCAATACTTTGCTGAGCTGCACGAGTTCCGACAGGCCAACAGAGAAGCGTGTGTTCATGAGCAGCACCTGGAGTAAGTGGGTGTGGGGGAAGGGCTGAAGCAGCAATGTATGCCTTTAGAGTAGTGAGAAGTATAGTCTGATTGGAGTGGGAAATTGTAAGAGTGGCTTTGTAGGCCTTTATTTATCTCCCACTCAGAAATGTATGCTTGGAAAAGGTGGGGCTGTTCACAGGGCCTGACCCGTCACTAACTGATTCGTTTGCATGTTTCTTTAGGCCTGAGGCTTTGGATGCCATAGTTCCTGAACAAGAACCAGATTTGATAACCAGTTTGCATAAGTGTAAGATCAGATTTCTTCCTAATCCACTTTCAGATAACTGAGCAGTCTTTGCCTGTCATTCTGAGAGTGCCCCACATCATGCAAGATAAGGAAGAATGTGTTACTTTTAGCTGCAGCTTCTGAACCAGATTCAAATTCCTACTCCAAAGATACTCGAGTCTTCTAGGGATCCTCTCTCAATCAGTGTCATATGATTTTGTCAGGGTTTCTTGTAGTTGGCTAATGTTCTCTTTTTAAGTTGAGGAGGTTCAAGTTTTGGTTTTGCTTTTTAGGAACTTATTTGGGGACTGGAAATGTAAAAGTGAAATATTTCAGGAAAAGCAGCTCTTTCTATAGAATGCATGTGTGGCCCTGTGGTAGAACACAGCTTTGTTGATTGGGTTGAGGAACCTTCTGACAGACTAGAAATACCATGATGGTTTGTTACTCTGTGGCAGGTGTTTACTGTTATCGATTAAACCAGCGCCTCTTCACTGTCCCTGTGGATTCAGAATCTGCCTGCCCCGTGTGTAAGATCCCACGTACTCAGCAGCCTGCAGAGACACTGGAAGAGCCAGCCTATGTCAGGTAGATAAGAATTACTGCTTTGTAATATGCAGAACTCAAGGAAACAGTAGGGAAGAAAAAGCTGATCATGTAAGGGAGAAAACAGCATCAGAATAGCTCTGTAGAAGGTTGCTGTTCTCAGGACAGAGGTATCTTGCTTAAAAATTCCCTACTGATCTTTTCCATAAGCAGAAACATTTTGAAGTCAGTGAGAAATGCATGTTTATCTGAATTTGGTCCAGAATCTGAATGTACATGTTAAGTGTCTAATACCCTAATCCAAAACTGGTTTGCTTGGTTTGCTTTGGGATTAGACCCTGGATTCTGAGTGGGGAAGGCATGCAAATTTCCTCTGCGTTGTTGAAGGTGTAGGCAGTTACTTCCTTTGTGTGGTTGCAGGGTCAGCATTCCCAGGTCTATCCTTATGCCTGCCTACAAATACAAAGCCCATCGCAGGAAGAGCTTTGAACCAGCAGACAATCTAGCGTTACCTTCGGTAAGTTGCTGTCTTCTTGCTGATAATGACGGCACAGCCCAGGCTGGGCATTGTTTTACAGCACAAGAAGGAAAGAGAATCTGGGACTCATCCCCCTGGCAGGGTTTCCACTAAAATTTCTGATCTGCGTCTCTGAGATAACAAGAAAAAACATTGGTGTGTACTTCTGTGTTCATACTTTTATATAACTGGCATAAAGTATATGGACATATCTCCAAATGCTTTACACTGAGAAAAAGAAAGTGCCATATGGAGCTGTATACTTCTGGGGCATGATTCAGCTGACTTATTTCAGGCATTGACCTTTCAACACAATGAACCATACCTGGGAGTACCTGTTTCTTTCCACAAAAGTTAGGGAGTCTAAAACATAAGCTTTTGTGAAGTATTCACAGAGTATACGGGCCAGGCAAAATCAAGAGTGGCAAGGGTGGATTTAAAACTGTTTTTGTAGAGTTGGTCCTGTATTCCAGCCACTAGGCAATGCTGCAGGCAGTATTACTAATCAGATTTAGCCGTGGCGTAGAGATTTCCAGGGAAGAGGTAGGAAGAGGCCTGGTTTTGAGGTTTAGGGAACTGGATGAGTCAGTTGAGACAGGTTCAGAGAGGTCGGGTGCTTGAGCTCACAAAGCAGGAGTTCAGTCTAGAAATAATTAGCCACTGAAAGGTGGAAGAGGAGACAGCTAAGCAGTTTTGTTTCATTAGAGATTTCTTCTCTTTCCTGTTAGTCCTATAAAACTCCTCAAAACTTAATTAATTACTGGCTAAAACCTCCCTGTGCAGAAGTTACTATTTACAGCTAACAGGTGACAGTAGGTTAAAAAGGTAAAGCACTCCAGTGCAGCATTCCCATCTCTTTTCACAGCATTGCCTGGCTGGCTGGGAAAATGTCATCCCTTCCAGCAATCCCAGGCTCAGCAGTTTGGATCTGCGAGCTTCACTGGAAGAGAAGCCTTCTCACCATCCTCGCCTGGTAAGAATAGCCTGTTAAGAGTCCCTGGAGGTGCTGGGAATTGCACAGCTGGGAATTGCAATCCTGTCTCTCTAAAGGGCATAATAATCATCGATGGCTCAGCAAATGAGAATGCCTGGAAGATTATCTCCTTATCTCCACAGGGAAACACTTTCCTTCCGCTGCTGTGTAACCTAGTGTGCACAGACACAAAAAAGCAAATGGAGCTGGATAACAGGGAAAAGCCTGTTCAGCTTGCCAATCTTCATCAAAATGGGAAAAGTCACTTTGGCTTTCTTTGATTAATATCCTCTTTATTTGGATTCCAGAACTCGGTGTCCACAGTGTCAGGAAGAACCAGAACTGACCAGCCTCTGAACCTGACCCACTTGACACACTTCAGATTTAGCAGTGCTTCTCAGCAGAGGGAGCAAAACAAACCGGGACACTACAGAGCAGCTCCAAATTTAAATCCGACTGCCTCAACTCTCTGAACCACTGACATGATTGCCCTGGGGAAGGGAAGGGCATAGGGTGTGGAAACAACTCTATTTGGATAAAAATAAATCTTTGAACAGATTTTTCCTAGTTTTCATAGTCGTGCACATACGTGAGCAACCAATGCACGTATATGAGAGTTTGTACATTCAACTATGTTTTTTCACTTTTCTTTTTTGCCTTTTGCAGCTACTTCTAAGCAGATGCATGAGCTTTCCCTCCTAGGGCTGGATAAAGCGATGTGTACAGGATGACTAGTACTGTTACCACTAGGACAGCCGTAGCAACAGCGTTCATCTGCCGCCTCAACTAAATAAACCAGAAGTGTAATGTAAACTCTGAATGCCAGGGTGAGGAATTGGCCTGTGAATGGTCTGTTTCAGTGGAATGCATACAAATACGTTAATTTCCAAATGTTTGAAACATGACACATAATTTGCTAGTGCCTTAAACTTGAGTTACTCAATAATTTAGTTAAAACCAAAAAAATCCAGTTTATTTTCAGTGCAATGTCTGTAGCTACAGGGTGCATGACATCAGAATGATTATGAATGTGAAAAAGCATGTTAAAGTGAAATGAGATTTTATTCATCAAAAAGCTAGATAATGCCTTAAAATGTTTGCAAATTATGCTTGCCTCTGCTTTTCCAAGTTTTTTGGAGACAAACCAAAAAACATTCTGGAGTTTTTGAGTTGTACCAAAACAAAATAAGTTATATAGTGTGATTTGTTTGAACTTTATAGACTGATCTTGCTTTCCTTGTCTAAAACCAGTGAAACTGATGTTTTATTTTGCCTTGAATGAGCCTGAAACAGAAATTCCTGCCTCAAGTTTATTTCTGGGAGCTAATTTGACAGAAGGAATTGGATTTGCACCAATGATATTTTCAGCTTCTTGGCATTCACTGTTATTTATGTATCAAATACATTATTTATTAAATCAAAAGTACAAATAGAATTTTTTTTAAGCAAGGAAAGAAATATTGCTAGTTTATGAAATCTTAATGTAAGGCTTAGAATGGAAAATGAAAAGCATGACTGATTGGTTTAGATTTGGGTTGTGCATATGTAGGGTAAAGTGAATGGAATTGGTCACGTTATTTCCATTACTGAAAATACTAATTTTAAAATAAATTAATCCAGTGAATATAAAACACTAGCCACCAAATGTTATGCTAAATAGGGCAAATTCAATATTTTTACTACCTTGCCTTCAAACCCAAAACATTAGAAGTCATAAACCTCTTCTTAATTTATCCTGAAATAAATTACAGCAAGCCTGCTCCACTTCATAAATAGAGAAAATGAAGCACTGTAAGATTAAGTAACTTACGTGAGGTCTATCTGGTGAATGCAGGATGGAACCAATGTTCAACTCAAAATGTTTCTTGATAGCTAGGAATACATTCTACCTTTTACACTTGTGAAAGTATTGAAAGTGTGATTATGACTCTCTTCCTCCACTAGAAACAGATGAAAGAAGTCAGTGACACTGCACCTCTTTACCCAAGTTAACCTCAATTTGTCTCTTTGTTGGTTCTGGCCTGCTTGATCCTGCCCTCGTTTGCAAGCTGAAACAGGCTGAAAATGCTACCTCTTTATGGAACCCCTTTTTTTTTTTCTTTTTTTTATTAATTCTTCATCTCCTTCCATGTCTCTCCACTGCAAGGCTAAGCCTTACAATGCCAGATCTTGTCCAGAGTCGCAAATCTTTAGAAAAGGTTCTTTTTTCCATGTGTGCACTTCAAGCTAGCTTTAACTCTCCCTTCGTACGCTTCCTCTTGTGTTCTCACATCCCCTTTCAGGTGGAGCTTCTCGCAAATGCTCTATCTCAAAATACTCTTTTTTTTTCTTTTTTTTTTTTTTATCTGAGCTATCCCATGTACCCTTTTTGCTAATAAAAAAAAATACATTCCACTTTCACATTAGCAGAACTGATCTCAATTTCCATGTTAAAATATTGGCACCTTCGTTCACTTTCTTGTCTGAACTGGTATAGGGAATTGTTTCCTTTTTGTTTATTACACTTTCAGAGCAGAAAATCTGATTTGCTTATTAACTTAGAGAGTGACCTGATGGTTCTATGTTGGTTTTATACTTATGTCTCCATATCAGTGCAGAATAAGCTTATATCATGATCCTTTTTGCATAGGGAATTTAACCAGTGTACCCAGGTTTTCCAGCAGAGCTTAAGCAGACTGTATGTTTTGAAATTTCTACTCTGAGTAGTGCCCAGTTTAGTTTGTAGTTGATAATATACAGAAACAGATTTTTCTGCTGGCCAACTTGGTCTTTTTTTTTCCATTCATAATTATCAAAGATTTTGCAGTTGGAGCTTGGTTAATATTGTTGATACATGATCCCGAATTTGGTCTTGAACCTTTCGTTTATAGCTGCACTGTTTCTCTGGAAGAGAGACAGGAGGTCTGAAAGTGAGTAAACCGATATTTTTTTAATTAGGACACCTGGCCATGTACATGCATGGAGGCCTCATCTTCTAGTAAGAAGGTGATTCATGTATAGTCAAACGTCTGATTATAATCTCACTACAAGGTAGAGTTACAAAAAAGATGTTTGCTCTAATTTCACGTGACCCGCAGCTGAGGTAAACATGTGTACCCCTTTCATCTGTTTTCTCGCAATCACTCTGCTGAGGTCTCTAAGGCTAGGTGCCGAGCAGTGTGGCTGCTGATTGCATTCAAGATGTCAGTTACAAATCCTGGTTAGTTTAGTTTGAACAGCAGTAATGCAAGGAATAACAACAGAAAAGTCATTTCTAGAAAGTGAGGTCATGCTTTTTTATGAGAAACCCCCCCCCTTTTTTTTTTTTTTTTGGTACTGAATATGTGACGAAATCTCAATGCAGAAGATGGGCAAAGAAGTTTTATTGAGCCTGGAGTAATGATAAGTAACAGCCCTGCACAAGATGCATTTGAACCGTGTGCTGCAAGGAGTAGTTTGGGTGTGGATACATGAATGAGTTACGGTGTAATAACAAGGTTTTGCACAGTGGCTTTCTGTTGCAGTAAGTGTTAGGGAATCCAAGATAATACACCCATTCGTGTAGGAGGTGTCTGAGGTGTCACCTGGGAGTACACTGTAAGGAATACATCTATTTACTGGTTGAAAAATTGCATTTCGTCCAGTGTTAAAGCAGCTTCTGCACTTGGACTGTGGACTCTGCAGCAACCTGAGCAGTGATGGAGCCAGTGCTGGCATCTGCAATTCCAGGGGAGAACAGAGGGTGGGGGTAGTGTGTGTGGGATGTCGGGATTGTGGGTTAGGAAAACGAGAACGTTTTCAGGCCGGGGATTTCTGGAGAGGAGGTGAAGCAGAGGTAAGACTGTGGTAATATATAGTAGGAAGCCAGAGTGGTGACAGGTGTGTTAGGAGGAGGCAGAGGACATGAAATACTGGGACTGTAGGGAGGAGGGCTGGATTGGGAAAGTAGGAATGTAAGATGTGGGGTGGGGAGAGATCTTTGCTGATCTGGGGTTCAAAATGGTGTGGTAAGGATGAGTTCTGAATTGTGTACCAATATCTCCAGGGCTATGTCCTTGTCCACAAAATAATACAAATACTGAACTTTGTTGTGTAGGCATGGGGCTCTAGGATAGCTTGTCTCCTGTTCCTGGAGGTAGTCATGGTGCTGCATGGCCTGTGGCCAAGATTTAGGGAGATATGTCTCCCTAATGCCTGAGATGCACAGTGATCCGTAAGGAGAAAGAATTCTCTACAACAGTTGGTGAGGAAGGATTTGCTTATGCCTGGCTTTGTTCATATTGCCATTATATTAGAGACTAGATGTTTGTCGTAATGGTTTTAAGATGAAATTTTTTTTCCTTAATCAGCTAGGGGTGGGAATAGAGAACTCAAATGTGCCTATAGAAGGATGGCAGTGTATTCCCAACTGTATTCTGCAATGGGGCCTAAAATTCCTCTGGGAGAAGACAGGGATCCTTCATTCCAGTGTGTGAGTGATATGTGTGATTGTGGTTAAAGAATTTACTGGGAGAATAACGTATGTATTTGGCAAAATTAGAAGCTACTAATTTGCTTACACTTTGATGCCACTAGAAGTTGGAATAGCCAAAGTGAAGTCCAGCATTCTTGACTTGACCTGGATTTTTTTTTTTTCTTTTTTCCATTCATAGTACTTGGGAACATGCTGGCTTAGTCTGTGCAGCTGTGTCTTCTGTTAATGGCTGGCTCCAGTGTGTGTGCCCATTTGTGTTGGTTCTGTTTTGGTATGAGTGATGACTGCCTGATGCTTTGGTAGTAAAGCCTGTGGTTTAGTTCCCCTTTCTCACTATATTGCATGTATGTAACACTGATTCATAAGACGGGAAATCCAGCTTTGCTTAATTAAACAAATTGGAGACAGTAAATAATGTATTTGTGATTGGTTTTAACAGAGGAGTGTAGTTCAGCCTTTAAAACATAGCTCCGTCTGCTCCTTAGTAACAGTGTTAGACTGCCATTAGTGTTTTGTCTATTTGCTTCCTCTAGGATTATCATCAGATAGTTTTGGTGATGTTGCAAGAATTAATATCAAGAGTCTTGAATTAATGTAGTCCTGATTTATTCATTCTGTTTAATTATCAGCATGTCAAAGAATGACTGTCTCCAGAACCCTCAGGTGGAACGTCTGCATGTGATTGCTTTTTGACTGATTTGCAAACTTTGATTTTGGGGGCTTTCATCTCTTTGGAACTTGACTTTTCAAAGCCCAGAAGAATTTGTTTTCAGTGTGTCAAATCTGAAAATGCAAGAGAAATTCTGCCCCCTCTCTTCAGAGTTGAAAACCTCAATTTCACCCGTTTCCTGGGTAATGGCAGGCCAAATGTAAGGACTTGGTTTTCTGCTTCAGCTGGTGTATTCCAGTGGTTTCTGCAGAGCAAAAACATGCTGCTAGGAAGAGGAAAATAAGACCCTAAATTGTCAGAGTTGAGATGCTCAGCTATAGTCATAGAAAAAAGTTGAAAAAGCTGTGTCCTGAAAATCTTCCCATTTGTTTCTTTCACAAAAATTATTTAATATTTCCCATCTTTCTTATGTTTGTGTCAGCAAAGGAAAGCTCATCTTGCTTCTGTTAATAAATAAACTTTATAACTCTCAGCTTTTAGGTGAGGAGAACCAGAGTACCAAGAAACAGTATGAGTTACCCAAAAAGTCTGTGACAGTACTGGGAACTAATGACTCCCACTCTTGTGTTTTAACCACATGGCCAGTCTTCCCCAAACATCTTTATTTTCGATTTTGGATTAAAATGTATAGAAATGGAACTCTTGGTGCTTTTTCAATTTCCTTGTTTTATTTCCCAAGCATATACATAGAGCATATTTCCGTTGCAACAACAGCATTAACGATTGCATATCAGTGAATGTATGTAAAATATTTGCACAAAAGGTAGTTTACAAGGAAAACTCAGGCATATCTGCTTATTATTTTGAACTTAATAAGATTCTTCGCCCTTCCAGTAATAGAGATCCAGAGTTACTCTTTTGAATTCACTAGGGTTTGTTTGGATTTATATTTGTGTAAATGCAAGCACAATTTCTTGTTATTAGAAGGAAGTGAAATGCTCATAATTCCAGTAATCTTCTAAGAGGGTGTATTTATTCCCAAAGTAAAAAAAAAAAAAAAAAAAAAAGTTAATATAGGGAGTGTAGTAAGATCATAAGTAATTTCCAGTAAATGACAGCGTAGTGTTTCATCCTGAAACAGCTGATTTATTTGGGAACTGTTTACTGACTTACAGATGAACTTCATGGGTTAAATGCTTTGCTGAAATAACTGAACCTGGCTACAAAAGACCTGTCTGTCAGTTCACACATATAAAATATCTGAAAGTATGGCTTTTGTGAAATGCCAAAAGCTCTGCAAAAGCTTCTTTTAGCTCTGACTTTGCTTCTGTCCTATGCTTGAATCTCTCACTTCATAGTACAGTACCTTTCAGTGAAGTTTTCTTCAGCATCTTCTGCCAAGAGTTTACAGACTGGAATTCTTGAGTGCCTGAGTATACTTTCTGGTTTGATTCTGTTCACAGTTGAACAGCATCTTCCAAAAACTGTAGGTGAAAACTGGATCTGATGGGTTAGATTTTAGTTTTAACGAGTCTCAAATAATTAACACCTAGACTGGAGTACAAGAACACCATTAAAAATGCTCAGTCTGATACTCAAAATTTAAGAAATGCTAGCATTAAAATTTCTTTACACCTGCCCACTCCCTCTAACACTGTTTTTATTTACAGTATCCAATCAGTCCAAGCTTCCCTCACCAGTTGTCTTCCTCCCTAGCGAGCTGGTCTCCTTCCTCTCCAGTCCTAGTCGTGAGTTTCGTCTACTCTAAGCTTTTTGATCCCTTCAGTTGATTCCTTGTCCTCTGTATGAATTATATGGCACTTTCTTTCCAAAACTTCACTTTGAAGCTCTCCTTGAAAGCAAAGGAGATAGTCTTCCTCTTTTCAGTTCCAGTTCCTGGTCATATGCTGATGAGGAGAAATTGCTATAGAGAAAGTCTGGTTTTGCTTCTGAAACTCCTTGTGGGAATTCAGTGATGTGAAGATACTGCACAACAGGCAACTTTGGGAGCTGTGAGTGGCTGGAGAATGCTTAGGGAGAATGAATTTATTAGAGATCTCCCCACTGAAAATCAAATGCATTCACCATCAAGTTTGTGCAAGGTTTGGACTTTTATGAGACTTCAGGTTGGTCAGTTTTTGGCAGACTTTCATGGCTTCTCAAAAGGCACATTCCTGATGTAAGAGTTACGTTGTAGTAGGGGAGTTCAAGAATTCAGACTGAGGCAAATGTCTGCCTTGACAATGTTCTGCTTTAACACTTCAGAGTTTGACTGGCTTGTAATTAACTGAAAAACAAGATCTCTTAAGTGCCAGATAGAGCTCAAGACCAGACTCGTGAAGAAAAACTATGCAGTCAAAATTAAATAATGTAAACCTTGAACATATTTCTTTGACTATAACTTAACTATTTCAAGTAGTCTTTCTACATGGGGGGAATTACTGTGAAATAAAAAAGGTGTGAATTTACTGCAAACTGGCTGCTGCTTATTAGCTCACTGCCTGGACATACTGTAGGTTTAGAAACTTGCTAGCTAAAGGCAACTATGTGCTTAGTTTCTTACCTTTTACCAGTCCTTTTATGTAACTGATGGCTTTATAGAAGCCTTCCTGCACTTTCTGGTTAGGTAGTGGGAACCATGAGCTTTCTAGAACTCCAGACAAAGACTTTGACATGAGGTAAGACTGAGCTAAAGTCAAAGCTGGTGCTCCTGGATTAATTTGTATCAAAGGCTAGGGGTGGGGAGAGGGGCCCAAAACAAATAGTGCTGTTGTGGGTCATTTAGATTTACAATATGATTACTCCAACAAACGAGCAGCAGAGGAGACTTCTGCTTTAAATTAAACCAGTGCTAGGGAGGTGTGAAGAAAGGGCATGAAGGATCTTTAGAATGCGTCAGCCTTTGCATGATATTACCTGTCCAACCTTTATTACCTACCACTTTCTTTACAGCTGTAATGACCAAGTGGCTATCCTGTTTGGACCGTGGAAGATTCACCCTTAAGCCTTTCCATTTCTAGTAAGGTATGGGAGGAAGGGCATAATACAAATGACATTGAAATAATAACATCTTTGTCAAGAGCTTTTTCTATGGAGAGTGACGATGTGTAAATCTACCACTCTTCCAGAAGCTGTATTAAGAATTATGAAAGTACAGACATGATGTGATCTTTCTTCTAAGGTCGTCTCTCTCTCTCAGCCAGCCTGTGGGCATAGTAATTCTGTGATATGGTTTTGGTTTCTTTCATGGAAGCCAAGTCTTTCCTGAGAGCACGGAGTTCTCTGTCAGCTCTTCTCATTTTTCAGTCTGACTCAAAATGCACTTTAGTTTTGAAGCTGCTATGCACCAGAAAAAGACATTTTATACAGATTCTTTTTTTGTTACATTAGTTATTTTATCACTCTATATAAGGTAGTAGTATTAGTTGAGATAACAAAAACAGAGTTAAGAGATTTTGTTATCCACATCAACTTTGTATAAATGACATCTGTAAAAGAAATCTAATTGAAAATTAAGCCATGTCGTCATTATCATTAACATGCTCAGTCTGACACATTTTTAGCAGCTTAAATTTTTGTTTTGATCAAAGTTCTGAATGACTTAACCCAATCAAAAAGTGAATAAAATGACAGAAATATCATCATATCTTGTTTTGCATATAAACACTGAATCCAAATCTGTGGTAGCAGAAATGCATGGTTACACTTCCAGAAAATTTGACTTTTTAAGCTTAACAATACTAAGAGTAACTTTGCTGCTTCTGGAAGGCCAGAGTGTAGCATTGGCATATATTGTACTATTTAAACTGAGGATATGTTCAGGTGGAAGTAATTGGGATGAAAACTAGGGAACATGAATGGAATCAATGGGCTTTGTGTGTGGTGATTTATAGATCTTGGCTGAAGCAAGACTTTTTGCAGTAAGACTAATACCAGCTGAGAAGATTCTTTTTTCCCAGTACATACTCTGCTGTCTGGAGAACTCTTCCAATAGCTACGTTGTGGCTCAGAGTCAGCAAAAACAATTACTGTTGACAGCGTTTCTGAGCCACCCACAGTCAGGAATTAGCTGTTTCACAGAAATACTTTTTGATGTTATATTCTGTAATTAAAAAAAAAAAGTAACCTTATCATTGCTTGGGACCAGACCAGGATGCATCTCCTTCCTTTGGTTGTTCATTAATTGCCAAGAAATTTTCTGTGTTCAGCAAGAAGACAGCTGGTTGACACAAAAGTCCCAAGTTGCAAACAAACAAGAACTAGTCTGTTCTTTCATTTTAGATTGCTGGTTTGTGTATGTATGAAACTTTATATAAAGCAAGGAAGCTGATTTCTTTTTCTATTATTTTTACTAGAGAACAGAAACACCTAATGAGAATGTCCATCTACTGAAACTACAGTTACTGAAATGACTTGGGATTTCCCCTGTGTATTGGGATTTTATTATGACCTTAGCTCATTATAACCATTTTTTTTCCTGCTGGGAACTCTTGTTTTGAGACATTGCTACATTTCAACATGTATTCAGTAAGAGCTTCATAACATCTTCCTTGTTGTTCACAGTGGACAAATATACCAAAGTAAATTGCTAAATCTGTATAGCTCTGCAGACCATGTTATCAAGAGCACCTACAAGGTATTTAACATATAGCAGAGTGCTTTGATTGATGGGGCATAACTAAATGGATTGACAAGTATTTAACACTAAGAATAAGAGATGTGTACGTGCCAGAAAGTAAGTATCAGTACCAGAGTGGCATAGAGGGACAGAATTTTGCCAGTCTGTGACATACTTGGCATAAATGAGATTTTATTCCTTTTCAAACGTTCAGACAAGTTCAAGTCCAGCTACAGCTAGTACAAACTCTGCTTGCTTGCTAAGTGATGTTTCTCAATGAGATCACATTGTACCAGTGTTGCCCTCCCTCCTGTCTGTCCTCTTTGGGCTACTGAAAGATTTCCAGAGAAGTTCTGTTATGTTGGCTTCACTTCCAACGCCTAAAATCATTGGGTGCCTGAATGCTCTACCTGTGTGTTGTTACCATAGTGTCGCCTTCCAAGATCCCCAGGGAGAGAACTCTCCAAAGGCTAAAATGCATAAATAGATGGAGAGAGGTGTGAAGAAAGTCATTCTTGGTGACTACTTGCTTTCCTTCCTTTAACCGTGAGATTCTTTCTTTTTTATTAATTGCCTTCATTTTTCTTTTCTTTTTTAATTTGTTAAGAATTCCACCTTTTATTTGTACCCCCTGTAGTATGTAGCATGTATCCCAATGAGCACTGCCTTTGGTACTACTGAGACTCCTAGTGAAGTTTTACGGTCTGGTGGTGTTTCATCTAGCTAAGTAGCAAAAGTTCAGTGATTTTTCATCAGCATACTGCAATGCTCTAAATAGCAACACTGACAGACACTGAAATACAGATTTTAGACAAGGTTATTTTAATATGTGTCCTTTTAAATTTCATCGTCTCCTTTATCTGTTTGACAGATGTTTAGAGATGATACTTCTCTCAGTGGTTTTTTTCACCAATACAGCTAGATATATATTAACCGAACGTACATATTTAAAAACACAAGGAACCATGCCAAAAATACAATATGAGACTAAAATCAGCCACTTCAAAATTAGAAAATGTCATGAGTACTTTTGCTTAAGCATGTGTGTAACAATGCTACTTCTACAGTATTCTATTACTACTTTCTTTACTAGGCTGTCACTGTTAGCAGCACAATGAATAGGCCATGCTGAAGGAACATCTTGGGCATGTGTCAAAGAGACTTTCCCTCGTGGCTTAGCTGGGTCTCTGCATTCTTTTGCTCCAGGTATCAACCGACCTTTGAATAACTGCTGACTTACAGGACCTTCTCTGATCCCCTCTGATCCCAGCTCCATGCAACACACAGAGATGATCAGCACTGATCAGATACACAGTGTAAAAATTACCTAAGCATTAGCTAAGTTTGGCATTCACTACATTAGTTAAAATAGAAAATGCCAAGCAACCTTGTCTTTGGGCATTGCTACCTTTAACACCTAAACCAAAAGGAGATTCAGATGTTACACACAGATGTTTGTAATCAAATAAACATTATAAATAATAATAGCATGCTCATAGGGGCTTTCTCTTTTTTTCTGATAGACATTGTCCTCTGAAGGAAGAGCAAAGAAATAGGGGTTGTTTGTTTGCTGCTATTTGTTCTGCTTTTTGCCTTTTTTTTTTTTTTTTTTTTTTTAATATTAACATAGAGGATTATTTTCTAGGAAATATAGGCAACATTTAGAGAACAATAGTGTGGGTTTGTTATAAAACGGAGGTGCTTCTTCCAGTTACTAATAGGGCTTCTTTTGGAAAGCCCCTTTCATTGTATTTGAAATCAAAACACACAAAGTCTGAAATTAATGCATTCAGTTAAAAGTGCATGCAGCTTGGAACATTCCTATTAAACACAACTTCTTCATTCTTTTCATTGCTGTTGCTTTTATTAGAGACTTGTAATAGCACTGTGTGATGTAATAGGCTTTCCAAAAAGGCAGCAGCAACAATAAGCACTTTCCACTTCCCATCCTTTTAAATATCTACTTCAATCAAGAATGATTTTAAGAATATGAAGTTCTAAGAAGGATGGCAGCTGGGAAGCCCGGTTTCATTTTGGATGTGTGAGGTGGATTCTCTCTTCTGAGGAACACTGGTCTCCCACTGCAGCCTTTCCCTCAGTGAGAGTGTTACTAGAATCTTTCCTCTTTATCCAAGTCATCTCCTTCCATGAAACTTTGTAAAACTTAATGACATTGCATCCTCAGCCAAATTTGATTGACGTTATCCAATGGATTAAAAAATTATTGATACCATTCATTAAAAAGGAACTGACATACATATATATACAAAATGCTCAGTATGCTCATTTCAGTCTTATTTTTTCTGGAAAACAGGCCAGAAAACTCTCCCTGTTGCCAGTCCTGGGAAAGTCTTTTCACACATGAGTTTTTGTACTTGGATACTGAGGTTTTGTATCAGATACATTGACCTCAGCAGTATAACTTACAGAGGCTAAAACTTTCCAGGCTGTGTCTTACGTTGGTTCCTGTCGTTTTGCTAGAAAAATCTTAGGTAGGAGCTGATAAGGAAAAAAAAAAGCCAAACAGAGCTCACCAATTGCCCTGACTACTGTGTCATTTGAAACCACACTCATAAATTGGGAGAATTGCCTAGAGGCATATTATTACACAAGATTAATATGTTTTCTAGCCCATTATTTAATTAGGAAAAACAAGAATGTAATATTTGGACATTCAAATGCTTAGTTGTCTCTAGACCTTAAAGGCATACCAACAACAATCAGCTTTTATAGCTAAGAGAGCTTAGAAACTGAGAAGTAACCTGCCAGAGTGAAGAAAGGAGGTTAGATTTATGTGTCAAATACACAGTATGCAATGTTTTGAAAATGCCTGGGTTTTATAAGATGGTATTCTAGAGAAAGAAATAGAGGCAGTTAGTTAAAAGAGTTACAGCTTTGGGTTAAAGAAAATAGTTACATCATCCCAGGGTCCCTGTGGAATGCTCTCATACTTGGTACACTGTTCGGATAGTAGTGAGGTAGCTGTGGGTCTTTAATAAAATAATCAATTATCTGACTTTCAATCTGTTGTAATTTCTTTTGGTTTTCTTTTTGCTGATAAGGGTGAGAAGCAAAAAAACCATGGGTGTGAGAATTCAAATTCTCATTCTTTTCCTGAGCACCTCAGAGATGTTTTCAAGGCAGTCTGCTCTTTTTTGAAGTGGCTAACTTTTACTTTTGACAAAACTTTTAGGGCAGATAAGAAAGCTTCATGACACCTTAAACCAACTGAAATCTTTCCGGGCACCAGAGCCAAAAAACATTATCCAGAGTAACAAATGGAAGTGAGTGAAATGCAAGTAGCAGTCCAAGGGATGATTGTCAGCAACAGGAATTGATTTCAAGTGGGATTGGAGGAAAGAGGAGGATTCTCAAGAGGATGGTATGTTGATGTTTAAATGGCAATGTGTAAAGCCTAAACCTTCGTGGAGTCACCCTGGTTGGCTGTGAATTTTCAAAAACTCGTCCAAACAGGAGTAAAATGACTGTACTGAAAAAATGAGTGTTTGTTACTGGGAACTCTCTTGAGGCTTGGTTGCAGCTCTTGAGAGCGTGGTGGATGGATGGGGCAGGGCTTGGACTCCTGCCTGGCCAAGGCTTTGGGGTGGTGAAGTGCTCTCTGAGGGCAGACTAGATGACTAAGGAGCCTGCGTTTCTGCACAGCCAGCCATGTACCTTGGGTGACAACCTTGATGCGTGCAACTGACTCAGAAACCCGACAGCTCTGGGACTGGTGATTAACGCGGTTTTGTTTTGTTCTTTTTTTACTTTTCTTTTTTGGGCAGCCCCCCCCTCCTCCTTCCTTCTAAATTGTTTCCTCAGCTTGCTTGAGTCTCACAGCCTGTCTCCTGCTTGTCTTGAACAGCTGGAATGGCTCTGGACTGAATGAACAGACACGGAGCAAGACTGGGCTGGACCCTGGGAGGATCTCAGCCTCCAGGAGGAGCAAGCTGGTTGTCTAACCTGCGATGCTGGGAGCTAGGGAGATTTAACACCACTGCAGATGGCTGCCTGCAGCCTGGTACTAGGACTGTGGCTTCTGCTGCTTCTCCAGGATATCCAGACAGCCCCGCAGGTAAGGCAGGGTGGCATCAGGATCCTGCAGCCCCTTAGGACGCAGGAGCCTGGAGAGGTCTGGGGGCACACTGGGCTACAGGGCTATCGTGCCCATAGGCTGGATGCTGGGTAGTGGGTGTCCACAGAAATAGGCTTTGTGCAACACAGGTTGATAAAGGCATAAAGCAGACCTGTAAGGAGAGTTTGCCCTCTCTGGGAGCTTTGCAGGCAGGAGCAGGGGATACAGGCTATGATCTGCATCTTTTTGTTGGCATTGCTAGTGTTACTGCACCTCCACGCACATCAGAACTAGAGAATGAGGAAAGATTTGACAGGGTGGGGGACTGTTGTCGTTTCTTAGGGTGAGTGGCTTTTATTTTTGCCTGGATGGCCAGGTGCTCTGTGACAGGCACATTCCTTGCAGAGCTTGGTTTGGAGGGCTTCTGCTCACTCTGCTGATATGAGTCAGGGCTGGCAGATTGAAAGGTGTAAAGGCAAATAAAACAATAAAATACCTTCCTCTTTACAACCGCCCACCCCTCTGACACCGACTTCCTCATGAATGGGCTATTATTTCTGCATCAAATTGACTTAAGATAGATATAGCCCACTAGTCACACTCAGCTGATGCTGTAAATGCAAGGTAGCTCCCTGTTCAGATAGTATCATCTCTTGTGGGTTTGCTCCCCACCCCCCCCAGCCACTTACCCCCTCCTCCCTAGTGCATCACGTGGCAACAAGCCCTCAGCACCTGGCATAAATCCAGGTAATTTCCCTGCCTGACACTTACACACATACACAGGTCAGTTGCAGAGGCTCTTTGCACAGGTAAAGTAAAGTAGGTGAGTAATTGCTCACTGTGTTGGATCCTGAAATTGGCTATTTTCCCTTGCAGTGGATATATTGTAGCCTAAGACACTTGTCTGTACATTGTAAATGAATGATATAGCACATCACTTCAGTTGTCAGGAAATTTTTTACAAGAAACTGACTCTGATTAGATCTCTGAATATAACCAAGTCCTGCATCCTCTTCATAAACTTTTGAAAAAGATCCTCCTGGCTCTTTTTGTAAGAGTAGGAGTTTGCCCTTGTGTCTTTAGTTGTAAATTCCCCTCCCACATTACAAGTTTGCTTTATTTTTCCCTGGTTGTCTGTCCTGCCACTGTCTCCTTCCTGAAATATAGAAGGATCACTGTTGTTCTGTAGGATTGGAGTCTGTAGTCCTTACCCACCTGAGGAATACTTAGGAGGGCATTCAGATAAGCTTGCCTGGTTCTGCTGAATGCAAACTGCTTTAGGAGAAAGGCAATAGAAAAAAGATGGTATTTTTGCTCTTTGACATCACTTTTGGTGTTTTGCTCACAAAATGAGAGGTGCAGAGAGAAAATTTGGGTTTCTGATACTCATTGTCAACATTCAGACTTGCTGCAAAATCATCAGTTACCCGGAATAAATATGTAGATCTTGCTGGGATAAGCAACTGGCTTGTCATTGTCTTTCTGCATTGCCTCCATCACAGTAACCTTTGCTTTTACTGCTACAGGAGTACAAGTAGTACTGTTTAATGTGAACAAATTACAGCTTATCAGTCATATTTTAAACCATATTCCACCTCACTTGAGTCCACAGTTTGGGTTTTGTTTGTTTTAATACTCAGTTAACTCTCACCTGTTAATAATGTCTTTATGATCAAGCAGATGAAGATTGACTACTTGAAGTCTTAGATTATCAGCTTCTTTTGTACTGTCAGAATTTGGATAGAAGCTTGAAAGGGAGTCAACTGTTTTGCTACAGCATTAGTCAGTTCTAGAATAGCCAATGCTGGTAGAAGATTTTTTTTTTTACCGTAATATGCTTTCTTCCTGACTTACAGCTCATTTGTAGCAAGCTGATTTCTTACTCTGCCTCACCATCACTTTTTCTCTATGAGCTCAAAAGACCATAAATAAATGAGTCAAACCTTGTCCTGACTGAACTGCAGAGTAACCCACTGAATTCAGCACCATCTTTACATTACCATTATTTAAATTGGAATAGCAAACGTGTTTGTAGATACAAGGAAAGTGAGAAGAGCTACAAAAAGCCTATTTTCTAAAACAAATTCTCAAAAGCAAGCACTGAAAACCCCAAATGCTTTGTATCAAATATGTTTGCTTTATTTAATTGGTCCTTGATCTGCAACACTTTAAAAAAAGAAAAAAATAGTTGGCCTGATAGGTCAATTAAAGCACTAAGCCAAGGGATCCCTGGCCATCCTGTTACAGAGCAGTCTGAAGAGGATATGAGTTGTGGTCTTTTCCTTTGCAAGATGTATTCCAGCTCCTGCTAAATCAGAAACCTTTATTTGAAGTGCATGCAGGAAAAGATTAATGAAATTAAGTCTCTGTCTCCCTCCAGTTGAACAGTACACTGAATCCAATTTAAGAACTCCTTGTATTAGAGCAAAAAAAGATGCAAATTACTAGTCTGATATAGACTCATGGCTTGTTCAAATTTGTTCAAAAATGTGGACAGATTAACTTTTTGTGGCAGGCTTTCTGCTACACTGGCAATTGTTTACTACACCAGCTTAGCTTCTTGTTAGTTTAAATATTTATCTGTTCCTCTACAGCTGGCCTAAAGCAGCATTAACTCTGCATTGTGTCTTCATGTCCAATCCAGAACAAATCAATTCTCATACAGTGTACAGATGCAGAAGTAAGGTCTGTGAGGTTTCCCATTACAGCTGTGCCTGTCAGCAGAGACCTGTCACACAAAGGGAAGGCCCTGCTCCTGGCTACACAGTGCCACCAACTTTCTTGCACTGAATTTAGGGCAAGTGACTGTGCAGCCACAGGGTGAGTTGTTTCAGTGCAATAACCCCCTGAAAACCTACTTCACAAACTCAGAAAGCAGAGTTTTCGGTCAAGTGAACTCCTGGAACTGATTCATCATCTGGAAACACAATTGCTCCGTCTTAAACAATCAAGGAGTTAGAGGGGAAGGAAAATGTGGGTGCAGGCAAGAGAGGGGAAGTGGGATTGCACCCTTGGATGGCAAAGAGCCACAGGATTAGCATAGCTCTAATAGACACATATTCTCACTTTGCTAATCCATTCTTGGTACAGACCCATCCATTCAGAATTTCCTCAGAATGACAGGGAAGGACAAAGACCTACTGTCTACCACAGCTGGATTCCTCACCCTTACCCACCAATACTTCTGTGATCTTCCTTGAATTTTAAATGTTTTTTTATAATACATATTAATGAACAGAACTGTTAAGTACTAATGGACAATACTACAAGTCATTGGGATAAAATTGGTATTTCTTCATTGAGACTGGATTATCTTTTGGAGAGGGGACAGGCAAATGTACAACGTCTCCTCTTTTCTTCAGGAAACACTAGGAAATGATGCCTTAAAAAGTGAAATTGTGCTAGAATTTTGAATTTCCCTGGCAGAACCTGAGTTCTGTTTCTGTCTCTTGAGATTCAGACAAGACTGGATAAGGAGGAGGGACAGTCAAAAGATGAAAGAAAAATGCTTTGAATGTTAATTAAACAGGATTTTGAGGTTACTGCATTTCATTCTGTTCCTTGCAAAGATGAGGAGAGTTTGTTCTGTAAAACTTACTGGAGGTTTCCTTGATGAAGCAAAGCCCCATGCTAGTTACTGCTGGGTATGGATTATACCACACTCTTCAGTGTTTCTAGGCATTCCAGGAAGAAGAGGAGGGAATGGGGCAGAACCGAAAGTTCTTACACACCAATCCTTCCCTACAAAATAAGTAGTAAGTGGCAAATATGATGAAGTGAATCTTCTCTCACTGGCTAATTGACAATTTCTGTAAGCATACTGGAGCCAGGAGAAATGGCCAACACTGTAAGTGAAGAATTTCTTAGCACATTCTTTTTTGTGGGCCTTTACACACAGGCACTGTGGAATCAAGAAGGTGAACCCCCCACCCCAACACTCACAGCTGATGCTTTTTGGTAAGAAGGTGATAGTGTTGAGGTTTTGTAATACAAAGCTGAAACTTCTTCCTGTCTCCTTTGCTTTATCCCTTCCTTTCATTTCAAGAGCTATTTATGAGCAACTAGGACCTGCTAAGTCAAACCTTAACCTTCAGCTTCTGTCTAACAAAGAGTCTTAATTTAAAGTGGTTTTGCTCTGGAAAAATGAGTTTTATTAGCGATACTCACACAATCGTGAGTCAAAGTAATTAAGTTCCTATTTTTTTCTGAGACAGTGTTAAATTCATCCTAGAATGTATTAAAAAAGGATTCTTTGACTTAAGTTCATACTAACAAATGGGATAATGGCACAAGGCAGAAGACTTTCACTATATTGTAGTTAAACCTTATGTGTCTTATTCAATATTTTATAATGCTTGGTTTTATCCAAGCACTCACAACCAGAAATATATTAGAAATGTCTCAATGCTGAGATTTTTGTTGCCAATGAGAGCAGTAAGAGCACATACGCTTTTCCTTCCTGCTGTGTTCTTCTTGAGCCCTATTATGATAAAGTACCACTTCTTACGTGAATTTTTCCCTTCTCTCCTCACTGCCCTTGTGATACCCTCCTTTCTTTTAGGTGATCCCCGTTCTGATTAAGGCTTGACAAGAGGGACATTTTCTTTCAAAACTTCCACTGTTGGCTACCATCATCTCAGTCACAATACCGAAAGCCCAGTACATAGCAGGCTCCCACAGTTGCAGCCGTTGGTAACGCAGCTCAAAACAGGTCTCTGCAGCTCAAAACAGTATGTATCTGTGCTGGGGAGATCAATGCTGCTACTGTTGGTGGGAATTTTTCTCAGAATTTCCCTCATTTAAACAGGATCATTCTGTGCTGTCACCAGATTCCTTTGTAGGCACAGTGTTAGAAGACAACTAGCTTTTCCCCCGCCTGTTTTGATTACAAATAGTGTATGATGCCCTCCTGACCAAACTGCTTACCCAAGTTTTTGAGTGGAAAGATGCTTTTATGTTTCACTGGAAAAGCTAGAGAGAATGTAAACTGTAAGTTCTGCTGTAGCAGACTAACCTATCCTGGTAGCAGTTGTCCTCCCCTTAGCAATTGAACTGATAGTGTTGGCAGGATAAGAAGTGTTTACAGCACCATTGGTGACAGTTTGGGCAAGATTTGGTAAAAGCAAGCAAATATGAAGTTGAGGACCCAGTGGGACTGGAAGGACAGTATGTCCCATATGCCCTTACAGAGCCTGTCTGGGGTTCCCTGGTGCTACCACCTCAAAAATACCCATATATGTAGATAGACATTAGACCCAGTACAGCAAGGACTTTAAAGTAACACATCTGAGGCTGAGCAATGATAAAGCCAGGAACAGAACCACCAACCCTGAATATTAAACTACGGGGCCTTTTCCTGCCCTCTGCCTTGTGGTGGCCTCACTATCACATTGCTGTGGGTTTATACAGAGTTGAGCCTCAAGGTCCAAGCTCGGTGCTGGACTGCTCAGACAACAGGAGTTCACCCAAGTCATTTTGATATTTACCAGGTGAGGATTAGAAATCCAGCTTGTGTTCCAGCTGCAGTTTGTAGTAGGCTTACCACTATATAGAAATGGTAAGTTGCTATTCAAAATAGACATGTTGGTTCAATAGCCTTAATTTCTGAGAAGTTATGCACATATGTTGTTTCCATAATTCTCTGGAAATCTAATGTTTTTTTTGGCCAAGACACTGAAATATTTTTTTGCTTTTTAACAGTATTGGTTAACCAGCATTAAAATATTTCGTAACTCCAGCACTCAGTCATCATTCTGTCCAGGAACAGCAAGACAAATATGCATTAAGTATTTTGCAGTCCCTCCAAATTTGGATGGACTTGATGGCTGATGTCTAGACTGCTGCTGTTAAAAAGGAGTAGCCAATAGTTGAGGAAAAAAGAAACCCAAACACATCAATCATATCACTTGGACTCTTCTTGCACACTGAGATCTAAGATGACGGTCAAATCAAGAAAAAGCATAAGGTATCTTTCCAGAAGCACTGAGTCAGGAAGGGACTGGGACTGGAAAATACAAAATCTAGAATTCCCTGTGTTTCTTGGTGAATTGCTTCCAGTGATCCCTTCCTAATTAGAAATACTGAGCTCATCAAAATGAAAGATCAAACAAGCCAATATTTTATTGTAAACTTGCACCCTAATTTCCCTAAATGTAGATGAAATGTCAGAGATGGTATTTTACATGTGGGAAGAGTAGTTACAGATGGTGAAACCGAGGTCATTTACATGTTCAGTCATTGAGTGGGTAAATTACCTCAGTTCAGGCCTATTGCTACCCACTAATAAAGCACATTTTTGTTCCCTTTTCACTTTGGCAGGTTATCTTTTGTTTTAGTTAACTTACTACCCTGATATTCATTACACACAGACAGAAAAATGAAAACTATATTATCCTTGTATAGCTGACTTTCCTTCACCCTTTTCCCAAAAGTAGCCTAGTCAAACGTCTGCAGAAAATGACTCGCCACCATCATTTTATGGAAGACTTCTAAACATTTTAAGACCTTGGCCCTTCACCTTTGCTGTTTCCTCAAGGCATGTTCTTTGCTTTTAGGTGCCAATTTCACTCCCCTAAAAACTCATGGAAGTTTTGGTGGGTTCTTAGTGCAAGATTTTTTATTCCAGATGCATCAAAACTTGAAATTTAGCTTAGAAAACACCTTGCATAAGTTAAGAAGCAGAGCCCATATAATTTTTAGTGACACTTGCCTTTCCATACTGCCAGTTTTGCTTATGTAATTTATTTTGTGCTTGTAAGCCTGAAGTACTAGAGGTGTGGGGGCTTGGTTTATACTCAGGTCCTTACCTTAAAGTATGCTATCTACAAAGGGCCAACCTTTCTCTTTAGTTTAAAAGCAGAATTTTGCATCATTGCATTGCTGTTACAGGTCACATTAGGAATCAAACAGCTTTAGGATTTAGAGGGAAAACAATGACAAGAATGGGGAGATGATGACTGATGCTGAGCATTGATGTTTACATTATTTATCATTGAAAGGATCTGTAGTAAGTTTCATACTCGTGAAACACCTCTACTGAACAGGTGGCAACTCTTAAAGACATTTTGCAGGTAGCCACAGATTAGAAGCGGTGGGGTCTTCAGAAGGTGGTTTCACAGCCATAGAAATCGTGTCACGATTTGTTAAAATGACTTCTTTTTACAGCAGAGCACCTTGGACTTGGCTTAGTAAATAGTAAAGGTGGCTACAAAGCTGTGCTCCTAACCGGATACATGAAAGTAGCATTTGTTGTGAAGCTCCGGATGTCATGTGTTATGTAGCTGCCATCTTGTGGGGGAAAAAAAAAAAAAAATTGTCGAGTACTCTCCTATGTATGTTTTCATAATTTGTTTAGTATGTGTGCATAGTTCATGCAGTAATTTATCACAGCACTAGCATCAGGTCAAATTCATAATCAGAATTTGCATTGCTGTAACTAAGAGCAGAATCTAATCCTAAACTCCTGATTCCAATATTTTAGACAAGGTAACTTTTCAAAAAGCAGCCCTTCCCTCACACTTTTACACAGACGCTATTCCTTTATTTAAACCCCAAAAGAAACAATTAAATAAGCTGTAAGCTTATGTGCTTCATAAATCATTCAAGAAATTTGTTCCCACCTGGATTTAAAATTCAATATCATTTGCAGCCAGAGTTGGTTGCCTGGGAGAACCAGGAAGAGAAGATCAGGTTTTTGTGGTAACTTGCCATAGCTCTTACAGAGAAACTAATCCAGGATTACTTAGCTACCACCAGGATGCTGTTGTTTCTTAAATTTTCTTTATAAAACTAGTTAATTCACTTCATATCACTGAAGTGACTCCTGAATGACCCTTTGTCTAGTGACTGGTGTAGTGTCATTTCCTGTTATTCAATTTAGTTGCAGAGTGGCCGGCTGACAAGGGTGCATCTCCACACAGATGCAAGGAAATTCCACTTCCTTTTCCTACAATCTAGGGCTTCCTCTTCAGAAAAGAAAAATACAGGGTGCACATTTGTAAACTTGATTTGAGTCAGGCTGAGCAAGCAGACATCTGCTATTTCCTCTATACCATAAGCTAGAAAAAATGCTTTGTAGGGAGGTGTGTGGCCCAGTGGTTAGTGCAGAAATGTGTCAGGCAGGATTTCTCAGTTCTGTTACTGGAGCTTGATGAAATGTAATATTTTCAATATATTTCTATTTTTTGTCCTTTTGTTAATTTCCTCCTTGACTGAAAGTTCCTGTTTTCTGATGTAACATGGGCCAAGTTAAATAACTTCTGTGTTTTATGGTCCTGCCGTGAAAAGAACAGCGTATTACACAGGAGAATACGGCTGTGAAATTAGGTAGTAAGATTCTGCACTGCATACAGAGGCAGTAGGATACAGTAGGTATTATTTCAAAGGCCAATGGGAAATTCATCTGCAGAAAGTGAGATGTAGTTTTTCTGAAATATTTAACTGCTCTACCAGTATCATGTGGGAAAATCTCTGGGGAATCTGCTGATTGAATCTTAACAAAAGATTGTCATTTATACCTTCTAGCAAATACAGAAAATGAAATTCAGATAACATTTTTAGGGGATTATTAAGGGAGATGCCAAATTCAAAGATCAGATTTTCTCATCAGAAAACTGGTAGCAGCGTAATTTCCCAGAGTATGTAGTAGCCCTGCCATACAAAAATGAAGTCTTATTATATGCTTCTTGATACAATTCATAGCTGAGTCTCATTTTCTAAGCTAATATTAGTACTATTGTATGGGGGTTTTTTAGCTAAACAAGTATCATTATGCAGTCAAACCAAAGGTTGCTCCTGAAAACTGTCACTCACAATAGAAGTGGGCTTAGTTATTTGAATAAGGGCTTCATTGTGTGAGTATTTGCAGCATTCTTTTCAAGGCAAAAACCTCTTGTTCTCAGTGTAGGATTTGTCCCTAAATGATAAGTAAATTGGTTTATAATAAACACATCTTTAGGTTGCTAAATTCAAGCATTATGACTGCATAAATTAACTGTACTGTAAGACTGGTTTTCTGCAAACAAGAATTATCATTGTGGATTACAGCCAATCTAGCTAGATTTAGATGATGCTGATTATGACACCACCTCTTATTCCAGTGCACACAGAGCTGGAAATCTGTTATGGATGTTAGGGATTCTTTTTTTTTTTATTTTCTAAAAAATCCTTATCTCATATTAACATGGGATCATTTCAGGACAGTGATTTTTAGCCTTTTTTTAATTTACTAACTACTACAAGATTTCTAAAGGAGGCGCAGACTAACAGACAAGCTTTTCTTAGTGATCTTACTGATCCTGCAGCTAGGTTTCAAAGGGTGTTCAGAGCATTGGCTGAAAAACATTTTTGTAGGGCAATGCCACTACCCTTTTTATTATATGAAACAAGGAGTTAGTTTCTGAGTGCTGAAATGCTTGATACACAGGGTGGGCTACAATATTCCATTCCTAGATTTAAATGACTTTCGATAAAAGAGCCTGCTGAGTGAACATACATATTGAATTATTGCTAAATATACTGAATATTGCAATCTTTGCTTAAGCATATGGGCAACAGTAATTGAGTTGCTTTGGGGATACTTGAACTTTCAAAAAGCTGTAGGCTTTTCCTTACAGTCTGCAACTACCATCACTTGAGACAGATAGCGGGATCTGCTCTAATACAGAACTAATTGTTTTCTAACTGTGTCTTTTGTCTGTTTCAATTTCAAGACATCATTAACCCCATCTCATTCCTGTGATACACTTGAGAATTGGTTCTATGATGAAACTTCACAAAGCTGCTGTTACCAGTGTCCCTCAGGTCAGTATGTTTATAATTCAGTCAAATTAACACGGAGCCTTTCTTGTAGAGATATTAGGAACCATGTCTGTCTGCGGAATTGCACTTTGACCCTGAAGAAAAGTGCAATTTCATGAATCACTGTCTAGTGTGGATCCAGATGTGAACTTGTTCTCCACTGCCCTGCTCTTGTTCAGTCTACATGCAAACAATCTGTAAATTGCAAACAAGATAACTTGCTAGGATTTTTTATGTGTTTTTTATCGGTTAACTTGACACTCTGAAGTAGCTAGAAGTAGGCAGGTCTAAGAATTCATTTCAACTTGCCTCAGGGTGTGAAATAGTGCGGTGAAATTAGGCTAAATAAGTTTCTGATCAGAGACAAAAAACATAAAATGAAGGTGTGGAAAATCTGTCATTACCCTCATAGTCAAAACAGTTTAGAAAGTGTCTCATGAGAAAGGGAACAGCCCCTTGTCAGGGGACACAGTGAGCTTTGCTGGAAGCTAGTTATGACTCAGAGGCAGGTGAGCTCAGAAGCAGGAAACACCTTGGTGAAACAAGAGTTCTGGAAATGTCTGAAACTCCCCCAATTGGCCAAGAAAACCCTCAGTGGGTGGGGCATTTTATGGTACTTCACCATCATCAATCTCTACTTATAGAAATGTTTTCTTTTTATTTTTCTTTTTTTTAAAGGAAATTTTTGACATTTATTTGTGCTCTAATAATAAAGAGAGGTTTAGCACTTGGTTGCAAGCATTTGCATGCAGTTACATCCAAGTTCCCACTGGGACACCTCGTACTCCTGGCAATACCACTAGAATCATTCAGAAGTTGTGTAAGTAAACAGGACCAAGGGATGGGGAAACTGGTCCTGTAAAAGAAGAAAAGGGGCGGGGATCTGACTCTGAGCCAGTCCCAAGAAAAGCTCTTTTCTCCCTCAAAACCATACTTTGCAAAAGCTCCCACAGTGACAGATGTCAGTGAGGTCTTGTGAAAAGCAAAGATCTGATTTACATCTGGCTGTAATGAGCCACCAGTCTCAATCACTCCATCTCTGCTTATTCTTGAAACTCATTTTGTTGCCACCTGCTCATGTCAGTCTTGGACATCACGTCCTCCAGGGCCTCCTTCACAACAGAAACTCATAACAATGCTTTTCATTTTAATCTTCCACTACTCCTTCAAGCAATAACCTGTTCGTATCTGCTACTAACTCAGCTGCTCACTGCAAAGAAAGGGAAGCTTTTAGAAAAGTGCATTTAATCAAAGTGGAGCATCTTGAACTCTTGATGCAGCCTGGCTTTACTTTCGTTGGTGTTCCAGCCCACAGATGTACAGCTTTCAGTCTGAACACACACTGGCCCACATGCAAGCCATCCTCTGTTTTAAAGTTAATTTCAAGATAAACTTCAAACCAAACCTCAAAAGATCATTCTAATCAATTTCTACAGTTGCCACATCTCTTCTCATGTACTTAATTCTTGTGCAGGTAAAATGAGACTTCTGGTACCTGGGATACCAGAAGAAAATTTTCTTTCTGTTATCACAGAACAAAGTATTTCCCTCCTATCAAGGGGAGGAACAGAGATTTTCATGGGAAATAATGGTATATGCTAGAACAGCTCATGTTATGCAGAAGTTGGTATTCCACTTCAGTTCTGTTTATTCTGTTTATGTTTTTTTACCTTTTTTGTTTGATTGTTTTTTTGTTTTAGACTCTAAATCCAGCTCCACAAGATAGTGCTGCAGTCAACACTCAGGATAATTTCCCACCCACAGTTAACAGCATAGCCTCAGGAGTGAATGAATGCACATACTCATGAAAGAAAAACACTTAAAACACTTATTTCATCTACTTACTTTCAGTACCTTTTTCAGTACAGGTGATTGCAGCTGGTATTCCTACTGCTCAGGCTTTTATCTGGTCGTTGAGCTGTGAACACAATCTGTGGAGAACAGCACCAGAAGACACTGTTAGGCAAGCTTCAAAGTTACTGCACCTGGGGCACACATCCCCCAAGGGAGGGACCCGTGTGTACAGGAAATCTCAAATAACTGAAGTTAAAGCTTTTGAGTTATTGGGGGAGGAAGGGGGAAATGACATACACGGGCAGGTACACATGTGTGCAGCCCGAGTGCTGAGGTTCAGCAGTCAGCCCCCACTTTGAAAGGAACAGTCTCAGACAAGTAGTTTTGAGAAGGTGAGAGTGACGTGGTTTGGGCTTGTCTGGTGCTTTTTAGTAGGCCAAATACAGCACAGCTGTTTTTACCTGCACTCCTATATCATGCTTGCCAAAATGCAGAGTAGGTGAGTTATTTCCCTGCCAGGTTCTCCCTTCCTGTGGTTAACTCTTTGTGTTTTGGTGATGCAGGCTGGATGCTGAAACTGGGATTTGTTTCTCTCCTTCTGTTTTCCACATGTGAAACATTCAACTCTTCCTATCTTTACGTTGCTGCTTTAGCTTTTCCTTTGGTAGTTATTTCCACCTCCTGGCAAGGCCACGAGGTCACAGCTGACCACTGTGCCTTCTGATTTCTTTGGCACTATGGCCAGCGGTAGAATACCTCATCTGTTGCTTCAGGAACTGAAACATTAGGAATGCCTCTGTCCCAGCCTTTCCCACACTCCTAGCTGGTTATTGTACCTAGCTTGCTAGATGGATGCTTTTAAAAGCTGGTCACTAGACAATGATTATCAGATATAAAGTCATATAATAGCTTAGGTTTGGCAAAGGCTTCCAGAGGTCATCTAATTCAGCTAGCTGCTCAACTTCATGCATGCTGCATGTACACAGAAGGTTCAAGAGATCCAGGGTGGGTAGTGTGCCTACAAACTGTGAGCAATGAGTCCAGGTGAGTTGGAAGTGTTGAGCAGAGAAAGTGTATAGCTTATGCATCCAGCATCAGAAAGACATAGATATGTAATTTGATTTGTTTAAAGGAAAACAACTGGAAAATCAAACCATCTCACAACTGCCAAGGCAACTGTAAAATTAGTAGGACTGCTCAGAAAGCAACCTACTGCAAATCTGCTAGGGGTATGTAGGGCACAGCTCAAAAAGTACCTACCATCTTGTAACCTCCCATTCTGAACATGGGAGATGGGGTTGTCCCTGCATGAATCCATGTACACCTAGGCGATTCTGTCAGCTTTTGAAAGAAAAAGCGATGATTTAGGTAGCAAAGTATGAGGACTCGATTGCTATAGTCAAGAAGAAAACATGAAAAACAATTGCCTGGGAACTTAGTAGTGGCAGGAAAATATTGCCCTCACTGCAGACTTCGCGGTCTTTTCTAACTGTCAGCAAATGGTCCTATGTGCCCATTTTGCAGCAATCCATACTGACACTGATAATACTATGCATAGTGTTGCTGTAACAGGACAGCTGTGATCCCCTCACACTTGAACAGGAAAGACAAAAATGTGCTAGAGAAACCAAATGACAGGCACAAAGAGAAGATGACTGTGGTAGTGTGTCTAACAGGTAAATGAGCATACAAGAACACTTCAGGATGGTTGCCTCCAGTGATTCTGAACAGGTATCCTGCATATTTTTTTTTTCTTTCTCCAGGCTATGTTAAGAAGAAAGCATGTCCTAGGGACCCAGATGAAGACTGCATGAGATGTGGACCCGAACAATATGTGAATGAAGCATTCCAAAAGCCACGATGTGACGCTTGTGTATCATGCACAAAAGGTTTGCTTTCCCTCACACATACCTCACAGTTATATTCTCTCTCTGTATTTTATTTACACTTTGTTTATATTTTATTCAGTTAGAATTTCCAGCAGCAAAATTATCCATCCTTGGCTACTGATTTAGAGAGCCAAATGCTACCTTGCACATAATCAGTATCGCTTTCTGTGTGACCTGGGACTACCTAAAAATTCTCTCATCCAGTGCTATCCAAGTCTGATTTCTGCTTTCTGTCTTATATTACAAGCCATTGTCTACAGGCTTCTCCAATTATTCGTGACTTAAGTTGCCATCACGAAGAGTGCCAGCAGCCTGTTCTGCTTCCTGAGCCTTTGAACTGATGTTGCTCAGCTTTGGCCCCAAATCTACGTTTTCATTGCAGGGTGATCCTTTGTTACCACATCTGTTTCTTCCCCACAGAATCTGACCTTGTGGAAAAAGAGCCCTGCTCCTTCAATTCTAGCCGTGTGTGTGAGTGCCGACCAGGCCTGTTCTGTCAAACCCCTGTTCTGAACACCTGTATACGATGCCAGCAGCACACTCTTTGCAAGCCTGGTTTTGGAGTCAAAGTCAGAGGTAGGAATTCCTACCTGTCTAGCTTACCTTTTCTGATCTTGGCCATAGGCCTGGACCTGATGCATTTTGGTTGGTTGGTCCTCAGTCGTTATTTTTATTCAGGCACCTCAACGAATGATGTTACTTGTGAAGAGTGCCCTTCTGGGACCTTCTCTGATCAAAATTCCAGCACCGACATCTGCAAGCCCCACACAAAGTAAGTCCATAGTTCTTTAAAGTGACTAACTAAAGCTAATAGAGGACTAAAAGGGACACCTGTCCCTTCTGGTGCAAAGTATACAAATTTATCTTTGAGGCAATGGGATCGCTTTGGGCCTATGTGCAGAGTTTAGAAGGCCTGTTTTTATACCTGTTGCACAGCTCTGTACTGGAGGAAGGAAACCCTCTTGCCTCATTTTTAGTTTACTAAGTACAGCAGAATTACATACGCGTGTGAGTATCAGGTTTGCATCCAGGTCAAGAATTAATGCCACAGGGGTGAGAAGAAGGTTAATGACTTTTTCACTGAAAGCAATAAATGCAGGTGGTAGAAAAATGACCAAAGAGATGTTTGCCACGAGGAAAATACTCTTATCTTGTACCACGGCATTTTCCTCTAGCGCTGATACACTCTTCTTTTTCATTCCCTAGCTGTGCCAAGTTAAACAAAATAGCACTAAGCAAAGGAAATGCCACACATGATCAGGTTTGCCTGGACCGATTGCCCACCTACCTCACCTCAAGCACTTTGTCCGTGCGATTCAGCAATGAAACAAATAACTCTGACCTAAGGACGGTTGAAGAGAAGCTGGTGACCATGGGTAGTATCCTTTTAAGTGCCATAACAACTGAAAACCCTAGTTCAACTCCTGAGGAGAAAGCTCTGGCTGGCACTTTTCCCACCTCAGCCAAGGGGGAGACGACAATGGGAGGTAATAAAGATAAAGCATTTACTCTGCCTAGCATGTTTTATTTAGATATATCTTTGGTAAATGCAATTTTTATGTGGGAGCTTCCTGCAAATCCCCTATGACTTGTGAAATGACGTCCATGGATCTATGTCCAAACACACAGATCTACTAATAGTTCTCCCTCTGCCTTTTCTTAGCCTTTCCTGTGCTCCCTTTCCCTTTCTGTGCTGTAGGTCTAGTTCTTTGGGCAGTGGTTCTCTCTGTGATAGTGCTACTTGTGGGCATGCTGTTAATTTGGAAATGGAAGGTGTGCAAGAAGCGGATCCTCATCCTCAAAGGAAAGCGTGAGTTTTTAAAGCTGTAATACATAGCATGCTGTTTGATCTCCAAGTATATGCCAACTGGGAGCTCAAATATCCCAAAATTTTGTGGAGGTCATTGGGGAAGAGAATGTTCACTACTGCCTGGTGCAGGTGGGCCAGATAAGGGTTTTAGGCAAACAGTTCATGCAGCATGTTGGAGAACATGAGAGAAAGATTGAAGCAGCTGTGAATTTATGGAGGAAGATGCTACAAGCTGGGTGGGGAAAAGGTAACCAGTGGTTTCTTCTCTCAGCACAGACACTAATATTAAATGATACCTGAAGTGTTTTGTGAGTATTTGTTGGTTCCAGGAATGGGGTTGGACTTTGAGCATGAGAGGAAGAGTGATTTTTACTCACACCGACTCTCTGTAGCTTTGCCTAGAGTTACATGTGGGGTGTTCCTGTGGAACCACATTCCCTCTTTTATAGAAAGCATGATGTGCATGTTGTAGGTTGGTTGTAGGCCTGTGGGTGTGGTAAAGCTGTTAGAGCCTGTATGCTTCACAATGAGTTTTGCTAAATGAATGGTTTCTTTTATTAGCACATCTGCGTTCCATCACTTCACATAAATCCAGACTCAAATCTCAAGGTGAGTGACCGATGGATGAGGAATTGTAATCCATATGTCTAAAGAATAAGTGGATAGTTTTAATATGGAACTTTATTTTATGGAATTTTCTTTTAAAACGTGGAACTTTTTCATGTCAAACGTGTATCTCTGCTGACATGCAAAAAGCCAATCCTGTTGTCTGTCCTGCGCAGGCAGGTGATGCTCTGGATGTGACAAGCCACTAGATGGCACTTTTTTCCCACTGCATCTGAATGGTTGGGCGAGGTGTCAGTGCAGGGAGGCTTTTCTGGAAAAACACCCAATTAATTTCTGGGCACTCAAATGTGAGAGACGTGTTCCAAAACAAGTGGGTGTTAGCCATACCACCTGTACAGATCCCCTAGAGTACACACATTTTGCCCAAGTAACTAATCCCTCTCGGCACTTCCATTTCCATTGACTAATCTATTCTCTTCTGTTGTGTTAGATTCTCCTCATCACCACACATCAGAGCTTTTTATACTCATTTATTCAGGAATACAATTTAAAACCTCTTGTGTGCAGCTTAATTTTCTCAAAATGGAATTTTTTGCTTCCTTACTTGCCTTACACAGGAGGAACTGTTACTGTGCAGCATTATAGAGCTGATGCATTGAAAATAAAGGTGGCTGCATGTTAGGGTGAAATTAGATAGCAGGCCTGAGCCTGTCTAGCTTCATGGTACTACAGAAGGATGCCGTACACTCCCTTCTTCTCACCTCTCTTCTTTTCCCAGTGTTCCCTTTCTCCATCCTTGCATAAAATCCCATCCCCTTAATAGTCGTCTGACCACCACATGATAAACTAATCCAACTTGTTAATCCAGTAGAAAGTTATTAACTTTTTTTTACTTTTTTCTTTTTAATAAGCCTGTCTTCTGCTTGCCTGTCTTCTGCTTATCAAGAAGGTTTAATCAGTTCATCATTTCATTAGATGAATACTATCTGTGGTGTGGGGAGAGTGATAGTGGTGGCCACAAAGGGCTTTGAGGAGAGCAGGACCTCACAGTATTGGCAGCAACATGTTGCCGGTTCACCTCAGCCGTGTCATGTAAGTGTGCCCTCAGTGGTTGGGCAGTAGAGTAGTTTAGGACATGGCTAGGTGATCTTTCAGAGTAAATATTAACATTCTTGTGATTGCTGTGAATTTTCTTCTGATAATTTTTCCTCTTTCCATTGCAGGTTCTGATTTAGTGAACAAATGCGCAGTAAGTGTGAACAATATTCCAAAACAGATCACTTTCCATTCCAATGTAAATAATGATATTTTTAAATGTCCTGTTAAAGAGTGCCAGCCTTTTTGTTTGGACTTCCCTCTGCAACGCATCATCCCCTAGGTGCAGTGATGAGATGTACTAGGATTTGGTACTTTCACATCTTGGGCTGTTTAATGTGGTGTTAAATAATGTGATGCTGCCAGTCTTGCTTGTGAAGGGAGTATTTGATTTGCTTTTTTGCCATTCATGTTGCATTCTATGGGACAAGATCCAAAATCACAGGATGAACATGCCTTTTCTACCTTCTGGGAGAACTTTGTCTGTCCCATTTTATCTTACTGCTCCAGTCACACCAATAGGATTTGTACTCTTCTGCCTCCCTCCATGTTACCTTCCATCTTTGTAGGATTTGGCATGAGTGTAATATGGGTACACAGTGGGTATTGTTTGTCTGGAAGACTTTCCAGCAGGACCAGCTTCTGGTTTAACAGTATGGTTTGCATACGAACAAGGCAAACATCAGTCAATATGGTAACAACAGAAAGCAGTTCCTCAGCTGTTGAAATCATCATAGCTCTGTTTGATTCCCCCACTTTCAGTGAAATTACAGCAACTTTCATCCTCTGAGTCTTCACAGTTTATTGTCTATATCTGCTAAAACACTCTCTAGACTCTTCCTTTTTTTTTTTCAAATCAGTTTGCTTTTAAATGTTGCACATCTGCACATACAAAATACTACTTATTCTAATGAATCTGGTTGCAATCAGCTATCATAATTTCAATGTGTCACTGCTAATTCCTGAATTGTGGGGAGCTTGCACTCTTGCTTTCATAGTCAGTCAGACATGAGCAAGAGTTTTAAACTGCACATTTCAAAATCTTACTATGTTGTGGTTTGTTGTTTTTTTTTCCTTTTCCAACCTTGTGGAAACAGAAACAGAGCTAGGAACCATCAGAAATTTGTGATGCAGGACCGTTAGCCTCTCTCAGATTCTGGCTCCTCTTTTAAAGGACTGTTGGTAATTCATTCTTCACATAATAGCTAGTCTGAGCTTTTTTCTTCTACCTGAGGTTCTGCTGAGGCAATTCCATTTTGAAGTTCAGCCAGTTCAACCTCTGGCTTGTTTTGTTTTTCCATAGGAGTGTGGTAGGTCTTTGCAAAATCTAAGAGGAAGGTAAACCATATATTTTCAGTTTTGACTGTTTGACTCTCTCACCATATGATTACACATCTGTACGTGTTTGTCCTCTGATACTTATCTCACAACTAAATATGAAAAATATCTTGAAGTTCTTTCTGAGCAAATCCCTTAAAATTTTTACCTCCAGCATCTATCTTTCTTACTGATGTTATACTTTTTGCTGGAAAGTGCTACTGAGCTTCAGCCCCCCAGAATGCAGCTGTTACTATATTACAGGACAGCAGACTCTGCAACAGAGTATACAGTATAAGACTTGTGGCAAAAAGTCAACATAACAAATAAGTGGATTTACAAAGGTTCATCGGCATCTAAATTGCGGACAAGGCAGTGGAACTTAGTAAAGCATCCAAGCAGGTCCAGGAAACTGGATTTCAGTGGAAGTGAGGTATATTCTTGCAAATATAATAAAAAAATCTGTGAATTTAGCTTAGAAATGCTATTTTTAAATACGGCCTTAAGTGATGCAGGAACCTAGTTCAAAGAAACTTATGTTTCTATATCAGTTAGGCACTTTCAGATTTTTTAGTCCCTGTGACAGTGGTGCCATGAAGTACATTATGTTATTCTGACTCCAATAGAAGGATTCTGTAGACCTATTGCAATCTTCACAGTGTTGCTTTTACATTCACCCCACTCCTACTCTCCTCTTTGTATTGGCAGAAGATCATACTGACTACTGACAGCGGGCCAGAAGAGAAAGAGTTAATTGACAGAATCTTCCCTTTGGAAACCAACAATAACTTGGTCTCCAGCACAGAAAAAGCATATAGTCCTGAACTGAGTCTGACTGATGTGACACAGAGCAATGGAAATGCTCCAGATTGCCCTATCAATTCTCGAGTGAGAGACCACACAAATAATCGAATTGGTAAGTCTTGCTTTTTTTCTTTTTTCCTTTTGTCATTTCAGTATTTCAACCATGGGCGCATAATGTCATTCTGAGATTATTAGTAAGCTGCAAAGTGTCCAAAGTGTCTAACAAAGGTTGGGGCTGAATCTCCAGAACTTTTGAAACACAAATTCTGGTATATCTATTCATTTGAATATAATGCTTTCTTATTTTCACATTTGCCTTAGTCACTTATGAACCTGACAGAAAAATGCTCTTGTTCCTCTTTTTCATTGCAGAAGATGTAAATTTGCAGAAGAAATTTGAAATCCAAAATATGTCAGCTGGAAAATGACGCTGTAATACTTAATGACAGTTGTACTTCACATGTCTCAAGCTATCATTTTCTTCTCTTGGTTTCACCAGTAATAGCTTGAAATGTGTCTCCCATATGTTCCCATAAAGTCTTCGACCATGGCACAGGGTAGGAGATAAAGTCAGGCAAGCAAGCTTACTCACAGGGCGAGAATTGTTACCTGAGACACAGTCTACATGAGACATTCTGGCAATGTTTCCAAACCCCATTTTGAGGTTATTTGAAGGGTTTTTTTGGTATTACTAGAGCTGATCTTCCCTTACTAAATGCCCTTTCTGTTTTTTCTGTGAGTGATGGACTTGGGATGCTTGTGAGGATTTGACTTACCATACCCAAATATCTCCAAGCAATTGTGAACAATAACCTACACTGTCTGATCTGCAGCATATGTCTGAATAAAATGTAGTGATCCAAGCCATAGCAAGGGCCTTATTTACCTTTTGTAAAGGAGTAGGGTCAACAAGTTGGACACAAGGTTCAAGTCTAACCCAGAAAATTTTGTAGTTGATTCTCTGCTGGAAAGAAACTAATTTCTTTGCAGGTCCTAAGACCCCAGATAATTACCCAGAATTTCTGTATAGTGCTGATCCTTGCCCAAAGGCTACTTTTAATGCAGGTATTGTTGCTTCTTGAAACAGCAGGAGTATAAAACTTGGATTCTCCATATCTGTCTTCCCCAGATCCTGATTAATTGGTTCTTCTAACAGACTCTTGTGAACATCTTACTGCCTTTTCTAATTTGTCTTTCTCCTGTAGTCCTAGCTATAGTGCAGCTGCTTCATCACACGGGAGTTAGATCTACGTGATCTAAAATGCCCAGAGCCCCATTGACAGTGGTCCAAAACCAGACAGTGTAGTACAAAATGTGCAGGCCTTCTTTATCACTTAGTATATTCAGTGGTTTGATTTCAAAATTTAAAACGCCTTATAAATAAACAATGAAATAGACAACTTATAATGTGTGAATTCGAAAAGCTTTAGTGGGTTAGTGAATTCTGTGTTTTCACAGTGACAGGCTTGATCTGCATGCCTCTGATTAAAAAAAGAACAAGGGGGCGGGGGGATAAGAAAAACCGAGTACCAAATAAAAATTCTGCATGAAAAAGAACCATCTCTAGGGTCAGCAGTGATTGTTAACTGCGCTCAGCACTATGTTTTTTCCTTCCTCAGAAAAAATATACATCATGAAGGCCGACACTGTTATTGTGGGGTCCATTTCAGAAGTGCCTAGTGGCAAGAACTGTGCTGCTAGAGGATGTGAAAGTAGTGTTGATGCCCAGGAAAACGTGGAAGAGGAACTGGCAATGCACTATCCAGAGCAGGAAACAGAGTCTTTTCGAGGGAATGATGTAACGGTTCCTGTGGAAGAAGAGGGAAAGGAATTTCATCACCCCACCACTGCCACTGAAAAGTGATAACCCACTGAGAAGATGTGTGAAGCTACAGAAACATCCAGTGTGACACTAAGCCTGAATCTATGACAAGGGAGGTAAACACATAGTGCCTTAGATTACCTGAAAACTCAGGTAAAACATTGAAACACATTCAAACAAGGAGTGCTAGAACCTATTTTATCTAACAAATGGGAGGATCATCCAAACTGTTGGCCTTCATAGCTGACGTCAAATATTTCTCTTTCCCTCTCTCTCCCTGTATCGTGCTGGAAACAAATTTGAATCAAAGCTACAAAATTCAGAGCACATCTGGATGCCAACTCAAGTTTCACAACTTGCTTTCTCTGCATGAAGGAATGGATGGAAAACTATGTCTGATTACTTCTATTATCATATGAAAATTCTGGCCAGAATTCTGAGTTAAGCTTGAGACTCAGCCATGTTTCATATGTTGTGTCTATTCCAGTATTATCAGTACTTCCAATTTTGTCATATATTTTGCAACATCTGGTATTTTTCTTAAGGCCTCAATTCTTGAATGAAAATAATGACAATTTCAGTTTTACCTAACACAAACAGAACTCTTAAGTTTGTGGACTTCGCATTTCTTGAGGAAATAGGATGAAAAGGTGCCACACAGGCTCAGAAAACAGAAGGTAAATAAAACTAGTTGAAGTCCACTGTACTTTAGGCCATTCTTTCTAATTCTTGAAGTCTGGTTCATGTTTTTTGACTACTTCAAATCATCGGTAGGTGTACAAAATGGCCTCTTCTGGTGGAAGCCAAACTGGCTGAAAATTTGGATATTGGCTGAACTATGGGTTTAGCCCAGTGTGGAGTCTGTAAAAAGGGTAAAGAAGAAAATAAACTAGTTTTCTACAAAAAGGAAGGACTGAAAAACAGGCACAGCAGTTATTTCCTATAACATTGTTAATCTTTCCTTGTTTAGAATTGCTCATAATCATCAGGCTGATACTGATTTGCATATCTAGTCTTTAAAAAAAAATCCGTTTTGTGGTCAACTGGCTTGCATTATGCTGTTTCTCAATCTCTCACACTGCTTGTTTGATAACTGTAAGTGTAATAGTGCTGACTATATTTTTGCACAGGACAATGGAAAATTAACAAGATGACAAAGTGTGCCTTAACAGTCAAAAAAAGGAACCACAAAACCAATTACTTGCTTTGTAGTTTTACCCTGGACAGAGTACTGCAATAACAGCTGTGCAACTTCAGTGTCTTTTGTCTTAGAACACACAAAAGGAACATAAGGGCATAAAAAACACCTTGGGCCAGACGAGTAGTACAAGCCCAACATTTTATCTCCGACAGCCACAGTAAGAGATGCTATTTAGGAAGAGCACATAAGCCTGGTTAATATCTGCTGCTTGCATTCCTCATAGTTCTGCAACATCAGCTGTAATTGGATTAAGGATGTTAAAAGAGTTTGTCCTAGCCTTTAGCGTTCATTCATACTGCCATTAATTTTTCTTCTTTCTTTTGAATTTCCTGGTACAGTCTGCCTCCATTAAGCACCTGTGGCAACAGATTACAGGTAGTTACTTTTCACTGTGTAAAGAAGTACTTTTACCACCTTTAAACTGACCTCTTATCTCAGTGAGTGCCACTGGTTTTCCTGTATTACAGCATGTAGTGCAATACTGAGTTGCTTTTACGATTCTTGATTGTATCCTCCTCAGCCTCCAAGCTGAGTTCCCATCTTTTTACGTTTCTCATGTAAGTTAGATGCTCCACTGCGTTGGTCATTTTAGTTGTCCTCTTCCACATCTTCTCTAACTTCACTACATTCTTCTGGACATCTGGAGGCCAGAACCATGCACTGCACTGAAGAAGAGGGGTGGGCCAAGATTTTAAAGAGCGGCAAAATGATACTCTATATTTTGTTCTCAATACCTCTCCAGAATATGCCCACCATTTTATTTGCTTTTTTTTGGCTGCCCCTGCACACTAAGCAGATGATTTCAGAGAACCATCAAGAATGACTCCAAGATCACTTTTCTGAGCAATAGCTGCTAGATGCGAATTCAGCACCATGTACGCCTGGTTTAGATTATTTTTCCCTAAATGTATTGCCTTGTGTTTATCTATGTAGAAGCTCATTTGCCTCCTTTTTATGAGCTCCTTCTGGCTTTACTTGCCTCTATATGTCATGTAAGTACCTGGAGAATTTTAGTATTACTTTCATTGTGTGGGTGCTCTTTTCTCCAGATCATTGATGAAGATATTGAACAGAACTGGCCCCACCAATCCTCCCTGCTAACTGTTCTCTGTCCTGAAAAATTACCATTATGTTGTGCTCTTTCCTTCCTGCCTTTTAAACAGCCATAACTTTTGTATCCTGTAAACTTTTACCAAATCCATAAACTTACCTTTCCTCCAATCCTGTGACAACTTTGTTTTTCTACCACCTTAGGTGTGGAACCTTATCAAAGGCTTTTTGAAAATCTCCATGTAGTAGATCCACTGGATCTTGTTTATCCATTAAGCCTCGCAATATATGGGAAGCTTTTTACTCAAGATTTTGTGACTGAAGAAATACATCAAGAGAAATTCATACTTTTCTGGAACCGCAGCCCCAGAGATGAAGTGGGAGAATCTCAGCATTATGGGATCTAGTCACTGGCTTTCATCAATGGATAATCTACCTGTAGTATATTTGAAAACTGGTTGTCATTTCAAGTGTTGTAAGTTCCAGTATTTACTTCTTGAATTCTACTCTTCTCTGCAAGTCCAGAACATTTATTTTAATAATTTCTAAAAACAACTGCTGCCACTGTATATTTTAGTTTGTCTATTGACTCTTGCAAGAGAGGCAATTAGTGAATCCTTTCTGTGTACTTCTGTGTTTGTTCTTGTTTTGTTTCATTCAGAAGATAAGCTGCTTCTAATGCTCGCATTGAAATTTCTTTTGGCTGTCAGTATCGCCATGTCAGTGGCAGTTACGTGGGATGAAGAAGGAAACAGAATGAACATTTTTTTGTTTAAGTGCTTGTTGTGCAACAGAAGGTCAAGTCACCAAGTATTGACATAAAACAGCAAGGCAAGGAAGAAGAAAAAACTGTGTAGGACAAATACTTGTCACCCTTTCCTCACTTCCAGTCAGCTTAGTTCATTGTTTTCCAGTGCATGCGCTTCATTCTAGAAAAATACAGGAACTTCTATTTCATTTTAGAGAACGCTAATTTGTGTATCCACAAATTGTGAATAACCATGGTCACCTGGCTGTGATTGTTAAAGGATGTTCTGTAATGACAGCTAATTGTATATTTCAGCTCTGTATATAATCTTTTTTACTGGAACACCTTTCTAGATGAATCATGTGCATTGCAACCTGCTAGATGTATTATAGTTGGTTAGTTTAATAATGCTGGTAATCTTTGAATTAAAAATTGCATGGGTTTTAGACCATAGCCACACTTTTCTTGTCTGGTACGTAAATGTTTAATTGTTGGTAATTTCAGTACATGTATCAGTTGCAGAAAGAATGTTTTTGCAAGAGAGCCTTTCAAAACTTACGAAGCTATTAGTTGACTGGAGTTTTTTCTCAAGAGCAGAGCAGGTCTGAATTCACATTAAGGTCTCTCTGTACCATCCCGGCAGCGTGTACAAGACACGAGTGAACGTGGCGTGGCGTGGCGGAACGGTGGGTATCGCAGAATGCTAGAACGTTGCAAAAGGCAAGTTCACACTTTGGGGCTAACGGAGCATAACCACGACTAGAGAAACCCTTTACACACGCAGAGAGTCCCTTCTAAGATACCTGCAATAACTTTCGTGTCCGGCCAGCAGCCAACGCCGTTATCCACCCTGGGCAACCGTGGCGAGGCGGACCACTAAGGCAACTCGGCGCCGCCGCCCGCCCCGGGGCGGTGCCCCCCGCTCCCCGCCTCGACCTCCCGGGGCCCGGGCGGCCGCCAGCTCCGCTCCGCTCCGCCCCGCGCCCTCACTCGGCGGCGGGATGGGGCCGCGCTGGGCGCTCCTCGCCGCGCTCCTCCACGCCGCGGGCGGCCGGGTGAGTGCGGGGAGCCTGTTACGGGGCCGGGGGGGCAGGCGGGAGGCCCGTCCGTCCGCCGCTCTGCGGTACCGAGCGGCCTTTATCGCTGTAGTGGTTGCAAAGCGGGAGTGCGCCTGGTGTGCAAGGTGTAAGGCAAGTGGGCATCGTTCTGCTGTCACGCTTGCAAGTCCCGTGAGTTACCGGTCTCCCTCTGCTTGTACCGAACTCGGTGCTAGTTCTGCAGGGGCCTCAAGTCCCACTTCTAGACTTCTTCAAAGCTCGTCCTGCTCCCTTTGGCTATGTCGTTATTTCCTGGCTTCCCAAAGCAATGACTAATCGTTTTTCCTGGATTTTCATTGGAAATGTGTTGATTTTTCATGCTTGTTTGCATATTTGCAGAAACTGTGAAGGTCCTGGCAAGTGCAGAGTGTAAATCTGTATGTATTTTACACCGTTGTTTAAACAGGAAGTGCTTGTTGTGCTCTGCTGGATCCCTCAAACTATTCCCTATTTACATAGAAAAGCCCTTTAATTTACATCTAAGACCTGATGTGATGCAGCTGTGACTGTTCTCTTTTATATCCAGCTGTACCACTGTTTGCCAATGAATGCTTTTAACTGTTTAAACCAAAGAGCTCGATGGGGTCTTTTTGACTTTTTGTGTATGCTATACTGGTATATTGATAGCACTTTTCTACCGGATTTTAATGTGTCCTGAATTGTGACGATAAATACAGAAATGCTGCTGAGATGTCCAGGTCATTGCTTTTTAATGGGATGTGGATGTTGTTTACATGTTTATTTAATCATATTAATTTAGCCTTGATAAGATAAAGGCTCAGTGAAACCACATGAGGATGTCAGAGTGTATATTGAACCTGGAATTACATAATGGTCTTTTAAGGAGTACCAGGTGCTATACTGGGTTGATAATTAATTCTTGAAATTAATTCTTTTAACTTCTTCTCACTCATTTTGAATTCAGCCCTGGTTTATAAGGTGATACTATTTTGAATCTGATTTACTGAACACCTTGGAGCGGATAAAAGCAGATAAAGAAGGGAGAGTCTCAGGATTCTGGCAGACCTTACCACCAAAATTTAAGTGTGAAGTTTTGTCATGCTTTTTGCTGAACAAAGGGTTTTGATTTGAAAGGAATTAACTCTCCTCTCACCCTAAATATAATGATGGAAATCATGAAGAAAACTTTCAGCATCACTTTTCACTTTGTGACAAACCAAAGAAAAGTCCATATATAAATTAGAAAAAAAACCCTAGTACTTTCAGAAATACCACATCTGCCACAGAGCTGGAAAAAACCTGCCTCTTATATCAATTTTTAAAAGTGATCAGTTAAAGAAAACTTACTTGATTTTTGAGGGAGAGAAACTGGCAAAGCAATAGCTCTTGAGTGACGCTATTTCTTGGTTTTTTTTCTCATTCAGGTAAAATTACCTGAAAGCTTCTAGCCTCAGTCCCAGTGTTACTTACAGGAATTGAACATAATTTTTGCCATTTTGAACAACTTGGTCACTAGATATGTTTAATAGAAACTTTCTCAATAGCCTCAAACCGAAATAACTGTCCTTTGCAAAGCAGTGCAGTGTGCTCTGCAGTTTAGTTGCTGATGCGTGCAGAGAAGGTCATCCTCTGGATGCTCCTGAGTGGTTGTAGGGGAATGCTGCTGGTACATGGAAGGTGTGTTGATAAGCATGCATATACTCTGAACTGCAAAAGGATGAGCATAAGGGAAATCTTTTGGAAAAATCCCGAAATAAAACTGAGCAGACTGCTCAGATGTCCATGCTTTTTTTGTGGTCAGAGCTAGGAGGGCTGTGGGTGACCTGCAGCTTTGTTGTTGTACATATCCACACCTGTGGTTGTTGCATCAAAGTTCATGGTGACAGTCTTAACAGAGCATTGCAAAAGCCATCTGTGATACAAGCAACATCATCCCAGGAAAATAATTTGTTTCAAAATATTAGAGAAATGCCAATTCTGGCATTTGGCCTAGGTAGAAGACAGTTATACCCTCTGGCAGTGTGTTTGGCTGGTATACCTGGGGCATCTTGGGGAGGTTCTTCATCTACCATCTTTACACTTAGGGCTCACATAACTTCTCATTTCCTGCTCTGTTCTCAATGTTAGGTATCACCCTGTCTCCCTTAGATGCATCTTCTAGGATGTCTGCACGTAAGGTCAAACCTAATGTGGCCAATCCTGACTTGCCAATCCTTTCTTGGGAACTTGCTCATCACCTGCCCTTCTCTGACAGGTGGTGAGGATACAACCTGTCCTCCTGCCTCTCACGCCTGCAATCTGTTATTCCTCTTGCTTTCACACCTTGTTTGCCTGAGTATCTTTGATTTCCACAGGGAAACTGTAGATTTTAAGACCCATCAGCTTTGACAGTGCCTGTTACTGTAAGTGTCAGATCTTGATTTAGTGGATAATATCTTTTATTAGGACAACCTTTGGGAAAACAGACCAACTTTCGGATACATAAGCCTGAAGTTTTGAAACAGAAGAGCTGGTATTCCTGAAAATGTGTATGTTTTTCCAAATACAGATTCACATAATGGACCCGTAATTTTAGGTATTTGCAGGAAAGCAGCTTTAAAGAAGCTTTATGGTTTGACTATAGTTGGTGCAGCCTGATACAACTCTAGCTGATTTTGGCGAGACTTGCTGTTATCTGATAACTAATCTTCAACAGAATTATTTTTGTAAATTACCAGTTTAAATATTTTAAACAGAATTCTGTTTTTTCCTGTCTTCAGCAGGTTTGGTAGCTCAGCAAACGGTATTTTTTATCTTCAAGTCCTTTCCGTAGCAACAGATTTTTACATCAGAGTCCTTGGTGACTTCATTGTGGTTTCATATGCGTAAAGAACATTACACGCCAGACGTAGTTCCTGTTCAGACTCCTTTGTTTGACGGCTTAAGTTTGAAGAAGGCAACTGTATGAAAAAGAGACCAATAAAAATGTAGACATGTGAGTTAGGATTGAAATATATGCTTAAATATCTTTGTTTAAATGGCCTCCTTGAGTGAAAATGAATGTTATGTGAATGGATTAATATATATATTCATCCATTATATTAACATATTTTATTTCTATTATTGAAGATACTTAAATTTAATTACATATAAAGTCCAAGAATATAGGAACAAGCTGTAAGGCAGGAATTGAAGGAAATTAGGTTCATTATAATTAATATTCAGCACATAGGGAATGCATTACATTGTGACATGCTGTGAGTAGTTGAGACCTGGATTTCCTCGCCAATAGGTAGAGCCAGGTTGGTGCGTTGGATCAAGCCCTTCTAATTTGACAGAAGTCTGTATCCAAATCTTGTTCAGTAGTTCATGACTTGGGCTCAGCTCTGGTACAGACATGGGGGTCTCAGTTGTGGCTGGCGTCTGTATGACTGTGTGGGAGGGGACAGCCTGCAGGACCTTTCCCTTCCCTTGTGCTGCTCCACACAGCACAGATAACAACTGCAGGCCTGAAAAATCATGAGATACAGGCATGTTCTCTGCTAGTTTTGTCTTCCAGTGGGTAGGGTATTGGGAATCTTGGAAACAATTGTGCTTGTGCATACGTATTTAGAAGAGTCTGTACAAACCTCTCAATTGGTATGGAGACTGCTGTTAGCCCACTCCTCTCCAGTGACAAATTAGGTAACCTATCTACTGGATGTCTGTAGTACAGATGGGAAAATTATTCAAACAGAGCGGGGACTCTGGAGAGAGAGTCTTGAGTCATTGACTTTTTGCATCTTAAGTTATTGCTTAATACACAGGCATTGCAAAAATCTCCCTGGTGAGTTGGGTAGTCAAAGGCAAGCATGGTTTACCCATTTCTGTGCCAGAATATATTGCTTAATTTGATGTGCATAGAGCTAGACTAAATTTCATGTTTAATAATGTTTGTGCCTCTGCTGCTAGATAGATGAGGCATTTTACTTCTACTTGTACCTGTCAAATTAAAAGAAGTCTTCCAAAGTCTTCATTTTGTCTGTATAAATATCTTAAAAGTCTGCTGCCATTAGACGCTACTAACTAATCTGAGAAGTTCTAAGGCTATAATGCAAAAGATGCAACATCAGGTTAATTTTCCTTCACACAATCTGCTTACAGAAAATTGAATCACAGTAAAAGCAGAAGACAAAATAAGGACTTAGGAGAGATACAAACTAACAAAATAGAAAGATTGTGGAATAGAATCTGACCCCTACTCATCAGTCTTTCAGCCCAAAGTAGCCAATGGATCTGGATGTCAGGTACAAATATTGTGCTGCCCAGCCTGGACCTTAAAATTGGCGAGATGGCTAGAAAAAGTGTGGTCTTCTTGTAGCCAAGAAATCCAGGAGTTTTATACCTAGTAAGAGGCCTACACTTCCTACAAAGTAGCAGATTTGACTGCTGGCCTTGACAGCTTTGATTAAGCTAGTTTACATTGGAAGTAACTACTAGAATTAATGGCATCCTTCCAGTGCAAACAAAGCTGAGCTCGTGTGTGTATATAAATTGTACTTAAGCGAGTTACAAGTCCCTTTTAGTTTCCCATAATGTTCTTTGAGGATAATTGGCAAGAAATTGTCAATTGTATGTCATTGAGAGCCACAGCTCATCAGATAAAATTTCACGGAGATTGTATCAGACAGTAGAGATATCCTTTCAAGCACAACTTAAAAGACACAGATGTGAACCCATCAACCAAGAGGTTTTCCTGTGTCTTTAACTTGCAGGGCAGTATTTACAACAGACAATACAGAGGATGAGATAAGAACATTTTTTGCCAGGAAGCCTCACTAGCAGGATAATTTGTGATGCTGTGTATTATATTTGCTCCTTTTTTTTTTTCCTGTGTCTGCTCTTGCAGTGAAATTTTATGTTTTAAAAAGACTCAAGTGCTTGTTTTAATGAGGTTGATCATAGTGACTACAAAAATGTGATGACAACACTTGATCTTTCTTCTTTTAATAAACAAGAAAGTAACTTAAATGACTTTTGATGAGAGCAGAGCCCTTTTCTTCTCCTTTATCAGATTTTATTGTCAGCTCACATTTGCAAATGGTGTGGTTTATTGTGGCCCATCCTATGAGGGTATAATACCAAGTCCAGCATTAACAGTTATTACTGAACCTAGAAGGTATTGAAAAGCCTTGTTTTTATTTTTTAATTATTATGGTTATTATTCTTATTAATAATGATGAAACTGATAATGTTGAAGCCAGCCTTCTTGTTTTGCTTTAAAGTCTTCAATCCTTGTGCAAGCACCCTTTAAATAAGCCTTCTTAACTGGAAAGCAAAAATGGAGGCCAAAGTAGGTTTCGAAGATATTTGAGGCTGCAGCATGGTTCCTGCAAAACTGGGTTTCTTCTCATCAAAAGACAAAGAGCAGTGTTTGAAAAATGCAGCTTGTGCTCAGCAGCTGTTTCTTACTTCACCTACTCTAGTGTTTAAGATGGAGAATCTTTTTTTTTTTTTGTCATCCTTCCCCACCCCATCACGGTTTCTAGCCTGTTAAAAGCATCTTTACAAATTTGTTCTTCAGTTTGCAACCTGACTGTTTCTCATTGATCTGGCTGTGAGAGAATGGGAATGGTATTGGTGAAACCCATCCTCAGTCTCCCTGGTTTTGAATCTTTAACTCAACTGACTGATCAGAAGACATCAGAATTGTCCTGATGTCTGGTCAGTGTTACCAGCTTTCACAGTGTTTCAAATGGGAGTGGTGAAACTTCTACTTAAATAGTTTGCTTTCCTTTTTTCTTTTCTGCAATGAATACTGAAACTTAAGAAGGCCTTTCTCTGCCTTCACATTCTCAGGAAATGTTCTTTTTGACACTGACCATTGAGTAGATGGCTATACAGCTAGATAAGAGGTAAATATTTCATGATAAGCTGTATGAGAAAACATCGGGTTCCCTTTAAGCAATTGTTGAGAATGGGAAGTTTTAGTCTACTTTGTCAGTAATATGAAGACACAATAGATAATCAACATGTTTTTTCAGTAAGAAGGAAGGATGTTTTCATTACCGGCCTCCAAAGAGTTTGTTCCTGTTTTGATTTCTCTTTTTAATAATACTTTTAAAGTACTTCTCTAAATATGTGTAGATTATACATGGAGCAATCTCTTCAGACTGCAGAAAACTAAGCAGTGTCACATACTTTTTGAACAGCATCTTTCTGATCTAGCAGGAAACTCCTACGCTTGTACTACCTAACATTAGCCTTTTTCTTTTGAGTGAGTATATTTTTCCCTTTGAAAACAGACGGCAGGTCCTCAAATATTTTGACACTTGTTCATTGAAGTCATTGAGCTGTGCTGAGTGGTGTGAGTTGAAAATTAGGTGCACTGTATTTCATGACTTTCTTATGCATTTGACCTGCCATATGAGGTAGGTTTTTTATTTTCATTTAAGTCTTGTAGACAGTTGCTCCTTTTCAGAAGCAGCAGTGCAGTTTTTGGAGACATCATTTTCAAAACATAAGGCCTTTCTCATTCAGAAAGGAATCACAAAGTATCTGGAATGATAAAAGCCTTTTTTCCTTTCCTTTGGTGAAACAGTTCTAATGGTACAGGTTCTTTGACTGACGGGATGGGTTATCTTAGCTGGATATTGCATGGGTGTAAGCGAGGACGAAATGAACGTAAGCACAATAGAGAATTGAGCTTAGTGTCCTATGTCCTTTGCACCCCCTGATGAAAACAGAAAGATTCCTTGAAGCACTGCAGTAGTGCTAGACCCACAGCTCCCTCTTCCACCAGCTTGAGAGGCCCAAAGGAATTAATAAGTGGCAAAATCAATCTTTTTGTTTTCAAATAGGGCTCTAAATGTGTATAGGAAGTTGACCTACTGAGTAAGAAGGTATCATTTTTAACGTAGCCACTTTGCAGAAGATGCTTCTCCCCACAAACCAACAGTAAGAATTCAGGTTTCACTGGCGTTTTGTTAAAGGTTGTTTGAATCATGGCAACTGAGAATAGATACTTAGCCCTTTGGTTTGGGGGGGTGCAGTAGTGACCAGGTGTGATGCTAATCCCATAGTTCCATTGCATTCTTTTGAACGTAAAACCTGGAGAAGTCACTTTCATTGTGACAGATCTTTGAAAAACAGAGTAACTTCTAAATGATCTCAAGTAGCTTATAAGATGTGCATTCTCCTTCAACTTTTTGGCATCTGCTGCTTTCTGTTTCATCAGGCCTACATCAGTGCCTTGGGAAGGAAGGTGGTTATAATTGCACTGATCTTTAAGTCTGTGTCTCTTTTGAATGTCTACTTTAGGGTCAGAATGGACTTGTGACTCATGATTTCCCATTAATTTCTCCTAGGAATATTCATTGCCTTATACACCACAGTTTGCACAATGCAAAGATCCCAGCACTGAATTCTATGAGGAAGGACTTAATAAATGTTGCAGCCAGTGCCCTCCAGGTAGGTTATAATTCAAACTATTGCTTTACGCAGCCAAATTCAGTCAATTTTCAGATGAGTGTAGTACATTTTGTTTATTTATACATCTGAAGAGCATTGCATTTTTGCTGTTGTAATGCACTCTAGCTGGAAGACAATAAAATGCTGTCACTGGGTGGGCAGCTACAGATTCTGTCCTGTGACTTAGTGCATGTTTGCTTCTGCACAAACCCTGTTTTTAAAACAAGAATAAAGCAAGATGTCATTAGCAACATTTAAATGATATAATGACAAGACTAAAAATATCTGCAAAAAAGAGACATTGTTCATCAGAATTGGAATTCTCTTACAAGGTTAACCTGGCTGGGGCTTATCGGGAGGTAGGCTGATGAGCTCTTGTAAGCACAGTTTTCTGCTGAGCTCTTGTAAGCACAGCTTTGCGTGGTGTTTAAAGTATTAAAGTATTTTTAAGTGAACATTGAGCGGGGAGCAACAGCTCACTAAGGGAATTATAAAAATTAGAGAATACATGTCAGACCCAGCCCACTAATAACAAATATATTGTAAAACAGGGCATGAGGTAGAGCTTAGTTTCTGTACTTTGATAATATCACTTATATAAGGGGCTTTCCATTGGACAGGTTGATCTATAATTGCTCATTAAGGGAGTTTTGTTGTCTTTTACTGTAAATCAGACACTGCAGACCACTGTCAGAGACTGAGTACAAGACCACAGAAACTGTCTGCTTTGAGTTGTCATGTCTTGCACTCCAGTGATAATTATTAGTGATCTTTTGCTAGCAAAAATTGTTGACTGCAGAAAGGTGGGTGTGTGGGTTTGGTTTTTGGGGGGAGGTAGTAGTGCCATTTGGATATTTTAATAATAGAGTTTTTTTAACAAGTTGTAATTATTTTATTATATTAACCCAGCAAAAAACTGCCTTTTTTTCTCATTACATGCTGAGCAAACGAAATCTGTCTCCAAAAATGCTGAGTTGCAGTCAGAGACATCCGGAAGTTTAAGCAGGAAATCAGTATATGCTGAAGCAGCCACAGTTGATTGAATTAACCGAAAATGTCTAGGTAGATCTGTCAAACTTCCTTTGTTAAAAACACAACGAATGAAAGATGATAATTCATAGGTAAAACCTTTTTCTGTTGTGGTATGTACTGTTCAGTCTATTTCTCCTTAATTTTAATTTTTCAGAATAACAAACTGGACAAGTTGTAGGAAGTATAAAATCTTTATTTTTCTTATGATGAATTTGAATTTTTTTACTATAATTTCTCAAAAATTGAAGCCTAAATCATTAGCAGGATGTGGGAGGCAGAATTTTAAGCTTCAAGTAAGTACATGATAAAACAAAGTCTTTGGGAAGAATTCCTATGGCTTACCTCCAGGGCCCCTTCTTTTGGTGAACAAAGATTCTCCAAGTAGCTCCAAAGACTTTCTCAGTGTTACTCCTGCTTTCTGAGTATATTTTCCAGGATATTTCTGTACAGGATATGAGACATTAACTTTAATCATCATCTTCCTTTCAAGCAAGGGGGAAATGGCAACTGAGGTGTTTTCCTTTCTCCAAAATGGATATGTTGGAGCTCATATTTACTTATTTCCACCACTGCACTGAACCCTGTTGTTGGTGAGAAGCATTGGAGAAACTACCTTTGATAGCTTTTGATTTTGTCTGGAATGCCAGTAGCTTTAGAAACTTCTTGGTTTGATCTGTTAGGGCTGGCTGATGATCTTAGGGCTGGCTGAAGACGTGAAGGAAAAAGGGTGCGCTCATGTCCCTTCAGGTTGTTTGTGATAATACCTTATTATGCCTTCTTCACTTGGTGCCTGTAACGGTAGTAAGGGCCTCACCTAGACACGTCATTCCAGCACATGCCTGACGTATGGCCTGAAACACCATCCTGTGTTTCACCACAAAACACAGCTTCTGTGAGGGTAAAAAGTTTGGTTTATGTGCTGTGGTAGCTGCATCTAAGGATATGCTGAGGGGTTTTGTTCAGGACTGAGGCTGCCTTGTTTTGAACATAGCTGGAATTCACTGAACTGAATGTAGGAATAGGGGTCAAACATGAATAATGTAAAAGAAATCAGAGTTTCTCTCTATATACTCGCAGTCCTCCTTTAAATCAATACTTACTTGGTATATGTTACCAACCTGATAGCGGCAATGAGGGGAAGGTGTTTCTACAGCTAAGAATGAAACTTACCTTAAACAATTCCTAGTGTTCTTTTCCAATGAGATGTTTTCTCTGTTTTGTTTTGTTTGGGTTTTGTTGTTTTGTTTTTTTTTTTAATAGGTCAATATAAGGCAGAGAGCTGCAGTCACACTGCGGACACAAAGTGCAGTCCCTGTAGACCTAACACATATACAGCAATCTGGAATCGGTCTCCTCAGTGCTTTGCCTGCTCACCACCCTGCAGGAAAGGTAGGCTTGAATTATTAAAAAGGCCTTTGTGAGTTTAACAGCGTGCTCAAAGAGTACGCTTGGTTTAACCTAGTCTTTTCTCCTAAGAAAACTGGGAGGTTTTGTCTATCACTTGTATAGTCCCATTCTCATGCTTTTGGTCCTCACAAGATTTGGGTACAGGAATCAGGGAAAAGTCTTGCAGGGGGCCCTGCCTCTTTTTACTCCCCAAGTCCTAAAAATGTGACACCAATCTTTTATTCTTGGAAACTAAGGCACTGCATCACTAAAATAGATCCAAATGTCATCGGTAGAATAACTTCCTGCTTATACTCTCCAGCCAAGGGAGCTTAAGACCTGATTTACATAGGGTTAAATGGATAAATTACATTTCCAGCATCCAGTCATTTCTCAGTTTGTCTGCTGACAACAGCAAACACCAGTTGTGATATTCTTATATTTTTTATATTTTTTTATTTCTTCTGCAAAGCAGCATAGTCAGTGAGAGCATGCTGGTTCAGTTTGTTAAAGCAGCTTAACAGTTTGTAAGGTAGTACATTGGACCAACATCTGTACGTTGGTCTAATAGATCATGTGCATTAACAAATTCAGTCATACTGCTGCCCATCACTTCTAATGGAAACTGGTGTAGAAAATTATCTACTTGACTCACTGGCAAGTAAGTTTTAAGGATACAGTCTAAGTTGTTCAAAGGACCTTTGATCTCCTCTAAATAGATAATCCTACAAAGCTGGTTAATTACAGTATGAAAATGTCTGTAATAAGGTCTCCAATCACTTTAAATACAGTTGCATGATCTGCATAGACTGCAAATCTTAGTATGGCCCTCAGATACCGTACTGGTGAACACAGGTAACACAAATGTGCATATTTATGGTTACGATACAATATAATGCAACTGCAGGTACAGAGTTTCAAGTGTGCATTCTACAAATGCAAATTTCTGCTTTCCTAGAGAGAGAGAGGAAACTCTTCTGAAAATGTAGATGTTGGGGCATATAATATATTTGTTTTATGATGGTATACTAGCCAGAAGCTGCAAAATTGTCTTCAGTTTGTGGTATGTGAACTTCACCTCATATTCAGCTGAAACATTGCAGGCTATGATTTTAAATGTTGCTAATGACATCTTGCTTTATTCTTGTTTTAAAAACAGGATTTGTGCAGAATCAAACGTGCACTACGTCACAGGACAGAATCTGTAGCTGCCCACCCAATGAGTACTGCATTTCAAAAATATATGACTCCTGCAAAATATGTAAAGTGCATAAAAAATGTGGAAAAGGTTACCGAGTTTCCAGAAGAGGTAATTTAATTCTGAACACTCTACACACAAAATAGCTTTACTGTATGAAGAGGGTTATTTTTTGCATTAATAGTCCATAAATATTTCTGAATCTGCCTCCAACTCAGTAAATTACAGGAATATAGTCCTTTAATTCCCTACAGTTAAGCATTCTTTTTAGTGCAAGCATTATCTTAGCAAGTAGGCAGTAACTACAGCAACAGTATTCTCAAGAGGCATAACCAAAGGGACAACATGTTGCATTATTTTACTACCATATATCAGAAAGTTCCCCAATCCAACTTAATCTTCCTTTGTTTTGCTCTACTGTGTGATTTATTCTATACAAGTGACTCAGATTCGAGACCACTTAATTCCTCCTTACATCCTTGAAACAGGGCTTCAGGTTGAATTTTGGTTACAGTAAATAATGATGACTCTATGCTGTCCTGCAGAATTAATCTGTTTTTATTAGATGATGAAATTCACCACTCTGATAATGTAGCTGTCTCAAGATGATAAATAATATTCAAAGAGGTGGAACACTGAGTATTTTTAAGAAATTAAGAATCATTTGAAAATATACAGAACTCCAACAGAATGGAATAGGGGGTCAATCTGTCAGGGACTAGTGAAAAAGCTCAACGTTGTCTGCAGTACCACATTTTAGCCTTTTTGTGGATTTTTACAGTCTTTGAGAAAGATGGACTATCAAGGGCACGAAACTAACAGCCAATTAATCTTCTGATTTGTGTTCAGGTTGGGTGTTTCAAATTAATCTCTTATATGACAGTTAAAGACTGTATTTTGTGTACTGCCTCTGTATCACTTCCAGGATCTGTACTGCAGACCTTGATTATTCATTCTTGTTTCTCGCTAGATGACTAACTGGAGTTTTTCTATTTGTTTAAAGGGACAGATAGCACAGATACAGAATGTAAACCTTGTCCTCCTGGCACTTTTTCACATGAGGAATCTTACGATACCAGCTGTATACCACATACGGTGTAAGCCAGAGTTTCTGTCTAATAGCAACCTTAACTGTGCACAGGGTTGCTTTCTTTCCTAACTTCTCTTTTTGTTTCTTGCAGTTGTAAATCAGTGGCTATTCCAGGAAACAGAATGAATGACACTGTTTGCAGTGACTCAGGAACAGCAGTTGCCACAGTTCTACCTCACACTATTTTGAACCTGCTCCTGACCCAAAGCTCAGCTTCCAGCAAACCTGAAATAATAACTCGACCTGTCATTTTAAACTCTGTACCTGAAATGTCTCACATAATCGGTGAGCTACTAACTCATTTAAAGTCATTTTTGTCTGGCTAGGAAGCAAGTTTTTATTTAGTTCTCAGTTTCTTTCCAACACCTGTACCCAAACAGAACCTCAGAAGACCTGAATTAATTCAGTATGACAATGTTTGTAGTGAGTTGTATAATATTTACCTATGTATCTGTGCTACCCTAGTGCATTCTACAGTCCTTGTAATTCTGGAAAGATTTCTAAAAAGTCCCAAACTAGATTATACAAGGCATTTCCTGAGAATTGCTACTATGAAGGAGCTGGGAGAAGGTTGTATCTTAGATTCTGGACTAGGCAAACTTGACTTCTTCATAAACCTCCTGGTGAGAGGTCTTTGGAGACTTCTGGCAGCCTTTCCTGCGATGGGAAGTCCTTATAGCATGCAGAAGTGCACATGTATTCTCTCCTGTTCACAACCTATCCAGAAGGCATATATGTATAGGAGCATTCTGGGCTGTCTGGCCTTGTATTTAACAAACTGTTGCTAGCCTAAAGAGATGTCTTTTGTGACTGAGGCCAAAAGTCTGTCCTCACTTTTCAGGACAGGAAAATTCAATTTTATGAAGAGGTGGAGACTGAAATGCGACCTTGGTATCTGACAATAGAGGCATCAAATGTGAATGTCAGACACACCTGATACTTGTCAATTTAGTTTTTGTAGCCATGGACAGAAACTACAAAACTACCTCTTTCTAATTATGTCCTTTGTCAGATCAACCTGCTAAATAATTCATCTTTTTTATTTATTTTCAGGATCAGTAGCAGGTCCATTGTTATTGGTCCTGATAATCAGTATTTTGGGGTATTGTTTAGTCTCCAAAAAAAAAGGTAAGATTCATGAAGTGAAAACAAGCAGATATGTAAATATTGGGAAAAGTGTCATCTCATTTCCTTCCAAGTTGAGCCTAGTGGTTGACTGACATTAGTGTCTTAGAAGATGCTAGCTCTCTTTGAAGCTTTTCTTGTGGCTGGACATGGATGAAATATCACTAATGTGGAGGTTCTTTGGTGTCTAATAATGCATGAGTTAATTTACATTTTTTTTAAGGGGACAAGGAGATGATTTACAGGTTTCTGCCTCACTAGCCGGCAACCTATAGCTTCTTGAAACCCTGAGGAGCTTTTGACACCATTCCTCTGTTACATTGGGGTGAAACTGGCAAAAAGGTTCAACGGTCAATAGAAGAGAGACTAAGAGAAAACTCATGCAGATAAGCTTGATCATATAAGATTTGTGGCTACAGAAAAATAGAATTACAATAATACTCCAGGAATTCCGTATATATTTAGAGTAAAAATATTGTTATTAAATCACATGGGGTGAAATTAATCTCAGTACAGGGGTACAGTGAGGCAAATGTCCCATTCAAATCTCTCTTGTTCCTCAGATTTTAGATAATTGTCTAAACATACAACATCCTAGTGCAGTTGGACAACTGTACAACAGTTGTGCTCCTTCTGGAGCTTGTTAAATATTTTGTACTTCATCATTTAAATATTAGACATTATAAAATGTTATCATTAAACAGTCACGACCGTAGTTTATTGTCATCCATACCTTTTCTCACTGACACTATACTAGAAAAATTATTAATTCATGCAGAAGGTCCTCTTTGCTTGCTGGCTAAATTTGTCACCTTACAAAATTAATATACTGTAGCTTTCAACTAATGTAGTATTAGGTGTAGGTGTAATAAATGTACATTTTGAGTTTATTCCAGGAGCAGGGGATATCACTCAGACAAGTTAAGAGAGCAGCTTTTGCAATTGAAACAAATTTGGGTGCTAATGAACTGTCTTTCCTCACTTGCAGCCCTTGTATACTCTCCAACAAGAACAGAAGCAGATTCGGTGAGTGTCACTCCTTCCTTTCCATCTTTTCCATTTCTTTAAAAGTTATATAGAAATCATGCAGTCTTACGTAATTACAAGTAGCAGAAAACTGCACAGCAGAAAGACAACTGGAGTGAGAATAGGATGCTTTGGTCCCCAAGCTAGATGGCAAGATGTACCTTACATAACCCACATAATGTACCACCCTCACTTTATGTTAGGCTGTATTAGCAATAAAACAGAGGTGTGGTTCAGAAGACCAGATTTTTGAGCCTTTGTTCCCTAGGTAATCAGTGAAGTACTGTAGGTGCCTTCAGGAGACAGGTTCATTTTGTTGAATGCCTAATGAACTGGTACGAATTTTACTTACTATGCAATCACTACGCAAATGGCAATTATCTGTGGTTTCTTTAGCTGCCTAAGTACTGACCAGTTCTTTTTTAGTGTTTTCTAAAAAGACTAATGTTTTGCATTTCTCTGCAAATCTTCCAGCCTTTTTCCCCTACAGAAAAGCAGTGTGACAAAAAAGTAAGAAATACAGGATCGCAAAACTCCAGCAGTTCTGAACAGGAGGAACAACATCTCTTGGAAACTTCTGAGTCCAGCAGTAGCTCCCTGAATAATCCAACTGGATCTGCAAGAGTCAGTGTGAGAAGTAACAAGAACAATGAAAAGAAAGAAACAGAAGGATTTCAGCAGCAACATTCAGCTGCAGAAGGTTGTAAGCTTTACAGCGGAGACAGACACAACTCTGCGAGTTCAGGTAAGAATGTATCAGAATGATCCAGAACCTCTTGGATTTTGATTATCAATTATGAGTCTTTTTAGAAGAAGTTTACGTGGCAGGGTAAAAGATCAGACTCTTGTTCAGCAGAGAGAGTATTTAGTAACTTTTGAAAAGAAAAAGCGATTGTGTTAAGTTGTCAGCCTGAGACAGTAAAGAGCGTCCTCAATGGAGAAAGAGTTATTTGCAGACTAGGCAGATCAGTGTGATGGTAGGCAGTTATCTGTGAGTGTAAGAGCCAAAAGGAGCAGTAAGAAAAGAACATAATCAAAAGCATCTGAAATGCCAACAGATGGACAGGAAGTTGGCTGTTATCCAGGGCTCTGTATTAATTTTTATGGCTTTTTTATTTCTGGGATGACACGTGGATTTTATGGTACCAAAAAACCCCTAAAATGTTACAGAACCAACTCCACAAGCTTGCCTAAATTAAGTGAAGCAAGAAGATATTTAGTGTCTATTTTAACTTTTAAGTCAAAGAACTGGATAAAGACTCCAACTGTCCTTTTCTGGATTTCATTCTTCCATGTTTAATGTGTTTTCTGTTTATTTGACAGAACATTCTGGTAACGGAGGAACACAGGTGAATGTGACTTGTATTGTTAAAGTATGTAGTCCAGACTGCAGTTCCCAGTTGCCAGAACAGACTAGTTCAACTAGCATGGATTATGGAAACGCTCCCTATTATTCCCCAACAAGGGAAGAAATTCCCCTTTCAAAAGAAGAAAACCCCTTGAAAAAAGGAACTGAAATTAAGAGCTCAGTGGAAAACGAGGACAATTTGCTTCAAGACTTACTTTCAGAAGAAAAGAAGTTTCCTCTGGGTATTCAAGATGCGGGGATGAAAACCAGTTAAAGGAAATTGCAGATCATATACTGATTGACTAATAAAATTAGCCAAACAACGCCATATCTTCTGAAATAAACATTACCTTAAATGTAGCATTCCTGCAGAGACTTGAAATTTCAGACGAATATAGACACTGATGCTTTAGAGGTTTTTAATCTCGGCAGCTTTGAGAGTCAAAGGATGATCTTTGCATTTTAAAAAAATTTGAATGCTTTTTCTTTTAAACTGAATGGCCAACTCCTCCCTTTCTTGTGTGGTACCGCAGAGAGACCTTTACCAGATTTGAAAAGGAACATTTTTCTAACTTTATGCCATCGATTTATCTGCTGAAACTTCTTGTGATGATAATTTGGGTTCAGGTATGCCACCTGTCAAGAACATGTCTGTGACTAGCTCTTCTGGAGTTAATTTACTGGAGATAATTATCTGGAGTTAAAACAGGAGTTAAATTATCATTCATTTGATGCTAATGAATTATCCATTTTATTTCCTATCCCCTATCTTCATGGACATACTTTCCCTCATCCTCATGGATATTTCTTTTATTATTACAGTTTGCTTTTGCTCGTTATTGGACCAAACTTCTCAAATCAACTTCTTAAGTACATGGAGGAGCGCAACCTTTTACAGGAGCTTTTTTTAGTAGATTACAACTATTATGTCTAAACAATAGCATCTCATTAGCTGTACATAGTTCATTTTATTTTAGAAAAGAAAATCTAGATTAAATAGTTGTTATCTTAGAGTAGGAAGTAAGTTCCTTTTATTGACAAAGTTTGTCATCTTTGTGTCCTGGTTGATTTAATATAGTTTCCTGATTGATTCTGACCTCATTTTTGAGGTTAACCACAACCCCAAAATATTTTTCTCTATGTTCCAGTGAATATTAGAGAAGATCCATGTCAGATATGCCAGATAGCTCATGCCTATTGACCTCAGGAAAAGGACTCTCTCTGGATGATTGCATAGCATAATCTGTAGAACGTGGAATTGACTCAAACCTCAGAACCAGAAAATCCTGTTGTCCTTCACTTCCTGCGCGATGCTGAACATCCAGCCACCTCTTACAGAAAATGAGTAGAGGTTTTCTTTGAATCAAGTGGGAGTCTTTTGTTTTGGAAGTCAATCTTTAGGATCCCATTTCCCATAATTATATTTTATGTGTGTGACTTAACTGACAATTGTGGTGTCTGTATTCAACCAGAATTTGCAATATGGTGTCTGAGTTACATTTGAGTGAAGTCATACAGTAGGCATAACTTTTTTCTTTCATGCCGTGAGAACATACTGTTGGACTAGATGATCACTGTACTTCCCTTCCAACTGAACTATTCTATTCTACCTCAAGAGAAACTAAATCTAGTAGTTATTTCTGAGGCCTTAGATTGAAAAAGGGTATTTTGGAATGGCATTTATTCTACAGCTACAGGAGATACAGATTTTAAAAATACAAATTTTAAAATTCTACAAAAGCTATGAGGTTTACTAATATTATTTCTGGAATGGAGAACTGGCAAACAGGTCTTTAATTCTACTATGAGAAACCTGTTACAACCGTGTATTAAACTTGTACTTGAAGGTAGTTTTCAGAAAAGACTTTGAAAATGGGCACACTGGAACTATTACAAAACTGAAGGATTTAGGCAAGAAAAGAACCTAATTTTATACAGCGCTTTGAACCTCTTGCACTGTAGTATTTTCATGTCTTGTTTGTCAGGTCCCAGTATTGGGACCAGATTGAAGCAGCGGTGGAAGATTTTTGAAGAAGTTTCAAAAAGGTTAAAAAGGAAGATCCTGTTACAGCATTTAATTTACTGGGTTTTCAAATTACAGAGCTGCGTGATGGAATGAAAATCCAAGTTTTATGTTGAAGTGGGAAAGACACACTTGTATTTGCTTATAAAAAGTAAAAGAAAAAAAAAAAAAAAAAAGGCGCCTGCATTTTTGCAAGTACATGTATCTTCCAAGTTCCCTGACCTCTTCATTAAACAAAATTCTAATTTCTAGAATGGGTTCTTTCGTTCCATAGGTTAAGCTGCTGCTTTCCAAGCAATTTTATTTCCTCCTGACGACAGGAGGACGGATCCCCTGCAGCCTGCGCCTGAAGAGGACTCTCATCAACAACCACCACTCTTTCGCTTCAGCGTCGCCGAATGCGCTCATCGTCTTGGCCTCCAGCCTGGGCAAACCGGCCTTTGACGCTTTTACGAGCCCAAAAGCTGTGCTTACAGCCCCCTACTCGACGCCACGGCGGCTGTGAGACCCCCCCCCCCCGAGGATCCCGGCCCGGGCTCCAGTCACGCAGCCGCCGGCGGGACGTCCGCCCCCCCTCAGCGCCGCGCTCCGGGGCGGGGCGAGAGCGGGATGGCGCCGCCCCGGCCCGCCTCCGCCTCGACGAGGCGAGGGAGGCGCACATCGATAGCTCGGCGTTCCCCTACCCAGGCGTCCCTCCGTCGGTTGGCTCGGGATCGATTGGCGTGCGGCCCGCCGACCCCGCGCACCATCGAGGAGGCGGCCGCCACCGGGAGCCCAGGTGGGTATCGGCGGGCTGGGGGCGCGGGGCGGCGCTCGGGCCCCGGTCGCCCTTTCCTCCTGCGTCAGCCTGCGCTCCGAACTCGACCGCGGCTGCACGGCGCGGGCCCGGCCCTGAGGGGCCCCTCCCTGCCTCACGCCCCTCGCGGGGCTCCGCCCCGCCGTCCCGGCCCCCGGAGGGGGGCGACGGGCAGCCGCGCAGTCCCTTGTCCCTTACGCCTCGGGGCCGGGGCCGCGGAGGGGAGCGCGTCTCCCCCACTCCCCGCGTGGGGGCTCCGCCCTCAGCCTCGCGGCCGGGCCTCGAGGCTGCCCCTCAGCCGCCCGCCCTGCCTGGCGCCCGCCGTTTGCCCCCGGCCTCTCCGTGGCTTCCTCCGGGCTCTCTGCGGCCGCCTGCGGGCAAGGTGACCTTTCGCTTCGTCTCCGACACGCGTTGCGTGCCAACAGGTCTCCTCGCTTGCCTGTCTCCTCCTCCTCCTCCGCGCGATATCTTTGCTTGCGTGGAGGGAGAGTGTCCTGAAGGCTTCTCCCCGCCCTTTTTTTGTGTAACCGGGCGCTGAGTAAAATGCCCCCCTCCGCCCTGCACGGGCAGGCAACATCATCGCAGGTCGCTTCCCTCCTTGCCGCGCAGCTTTCGAGCTGCCCCTGGCACCGCTCTTCAGGGCCTGCCTCGTCCTCCCTGTTGGAAAAATTGCATCTTTTTCCAGAAAAAGTGAGCCAGCTTTGAGCGAGGTCCCGGTTTGGGCTTTGGTTCTCATCCTGATAAGCGCTTACTGTTCCTTTTTCACTGTGTATGTTAAGGAAATAAAAACTGGCATGGAAAAGGAGTGTCTTGTTTTTCTTTCCAGTGGCACGGCAGTGGACTAGAAAGTTACAAATGTGAAAGCTTTAAAACATTTGAAAGATTCCTACAATAGTTATTTACGTTCCACAAGCTTAGGTTAAGCAGGTGATTTACTTTATTTACAGTTCTTATGATGACTTGCATGGAATTGTTCATGCGCTGGAGGTTTTCAGTCACTGGGCTGCTAACCTGTTCCGTGCTTCTGAATGTTTCCTCAAGATCTTTCCTCTGATTTGGTTTCTAACAGCTGTAGATTTCTTTCTTTAATTTACTTTTTTTTTTCAGGGTAACATGACAAGAATTACTGTATTTGCTTTTGTTTGAAGTCTATCTTTCTTGACAATTTTACTAGAATAAAAACCTATAATATAAGTTATATATAATATATATTATATATATATAATATAAGGTGGTGGCAGCCCCATTTGTATGAATGCTTGGTCTTCATTATGTGGAGTACTACTATTGTTTTTGAAAAATGTTGAGAAATTTTACAAAGATAAAAATGTTAAATGTGTTTAACGTGAAGATATGCTTTATTCGCATGTAACTTCCCTGTGTTGTTTATGATTGTGTTTCATTCTGCATGACAGCTTAGTTTTACTGTTCAGCCTTTAGAAGAAGCCTTTTCTTATTTGCTTAGTTCTGGTTATTTTATTTAACTGTATTAGTTAAATGTTTTCACTAGCTTTTTTTTTTAAGAAATAAAGGCTTAAATGTGGGTGCCTAAAATCAAGCAAACCTAATTAGGGGAAAATGCTGAATCTTAATATAAAAATTAAAAGGTAACTCTTGAAGTAATTTTTTCATTTTTTTCTTCTATTGTCAGCTGTAAATAAGTCTGACATATCTTGCTTTTCTGCTCTGTAGAACTCAATCTTACATACACTGGTTTGGGGAGGTATGTGGGATTGGGAGACTTTTCTAAACACAAAACTAATACGTTTGCTGTGTTCTACCCACAAGATACGACCTGTGTGCTTTTTTTTCCTTACTGTAATAACATGCTCGATCCTGCCCTTCCAGAAGCTAATGATGGTTTTGCAATTCACTGGTTAAAAACTTGAACAGGGACTTAGGGGTTTTGATGGTCTGATTGCCACATAAGTTGAAACAGAAATGGCTGGAGAAGAGTATGAAGGGAAGCGCTTACATGTATGACCAGTGTTGCTTCTCTAATGTAGCTTTTGTTCCCTCCTTGATGCAGTAATCTGTGCTATCTCTTTGAAAACCCTATTAGAGTAACTGTTGATGAGCTATTTATGGGGCTTGTATCTTATTACTTCCCACACATACACTTTTCCCAAAAAAGGGATTTGGGTAGTGTGAGTTGTTTCACAGATGTTATGTAAGAATTCTACAGAAATACAGTTGAAGACTCTGGGCTGTCACTTCAGACCAGGCTTCCAAAACCAGAATGCTGGCAGCTTGGAAGAAAATACTGGCAGCAGAAGTTGAGGAGGCCAGTGCAAAACGGCTTCAGTCAACATGGAATTTTAGTCTTCTCTTTTCTGGAAGAGGATTGTAGATAGACCTTGCTGATTATTGCAACAGAATGTGGTGTTTTGATTAGAAAAAGGATGGAAAGATGAACTTAATTTGCAAATGGGAGTGGTCTGTAATCATCAGAGATCTATATGAAACTGATTTGAGGCTTAAATGGTATAGCAGAAAGCATTTTTTAAGGTAGAAATCAAGCTTAGTGTTTTTCTGCTTTTTAGATGGATTACAGTGATAGCAGTATGTCAGCTCTGCTGAGAGTGTGTATTTCAGATAATAATTCTCTTCATGTTTTTTCTTTCAGAGCGAGACTGTAATTATGGGACAGAAATCCAGAAAATGACAGAAAAACATTAGTTGCCCTCTTCTAGGACAGTCATGTTGGAAGGATTGGTAGCCTGGGTCCTCAACACCTATTTGGGGAAATATGTCAATAACCTGAACACAGACCAACTGTCAGTCGCTCTTCTAAAGGGTGAGGCTTTGTGGTATTTTCTGTAGGGTTTTCGTACTGTGATTTTAAAAAAAACAAAAGTGTTACGTTTTTGTAATAACTGGAAGGTGGAATAGAAACAATATCGTGTTTAATGTTTATACAAACCATTTTGATATAGAGTTTTGTGGTAGCACTTTACAGTGAATAGTAAATTCTCTTGTGTTCCTATCTTTGTTGCTTTTTATCAACACTGTTAAACCAATTTATATGAAACTTTCAAAAGTATGCTTAGCATATCTTATCGGCACGTTTAATTTATATAATATTTGAGTGTCATTTTTCTTGATACCGTTCAGTAACCTTTCTGTTGAGGGACTATGGCAGGAAGTATTCTGTAGTATTTACCTCTTAAGTTTTGGTGCTAGTAGTTACTGCCCTGTAATTAAGACTTCTGGTTTATGTCATGTTGTGTTCACGAGTCTTATAATTTTACAGAGTCTTCAGATCAATGCTTTCTAATTTACCTTTTGCTGCTATTTGCTATTTTTGGAGACAGTATTTTATAACACTTCAAAGCTTTTCTGTGCGTGCTTGTTGTAATATTGAGAAAATACTCAAAGTATCTCTTTTGAAAAGACAAAGAGTAGAAGCTTTCTCCTTGGTTACAAGAAAGTTCAGATCTAAAACCTTGCAGAAGATTGCTTCTAGATTACCTCCTCAAATAGTTTGAGCACATGTCATTGAAAAATTAACAAGTATGTTAAATAACCACTGCAATTGTAACAAAACTTGAAGCGGTAGGTGGCTGTTCTCATGAAATCCTATTTGATTTTTTTTTTCTTTGAAACATGGTGCTGGTCATTTTAGGCTTATAATGTTCAAGTTAGCGTTCTTTAACATAATTTTGTTTAACAGACTTGTCTCTTTTTCTGCTTTGCATAGGTGCTGTTGAATTGGAAAACTTGCCACTAAAGAAAGATGCCTTGAAGGAACTGGAATTACCATTTGAAGTAAAGGCAGGTTTGTATTTTGCTTGGGTGTGCAGGACAAATATGTATAAACAGGAAGTATTGCATATTTTAGAAGAACCTTTACCCATGAGTCAGAGGCTTGAAGAAATGAGGTAGCCTGGTTTTCAGGTAATCCAATTCTATTTGAGCTTGTTTGTTTCTTACACCGCTTTTTCTTTTACGTTTTCTAAGGATGATAAAGTATGTTTACGCAGGAATCTGATAGCATCTCTGTTCTGTATATCTAGGTTTTATTGGCAAAATAACACTACAGATACCTTTTTATCGCCCACATGTGGATCCATGGGTGATATCTGTCTCAAAACTACACTTAATTGGTGCACCAGAAAAAAAAGAAGATTTTGATGAGGAAAGGGAGAAGTCTCAAGAAAGAGAACACAAGAAAGCCCTTCTTCTAGCACTTGAAGAAAAATGGAAAGTGAGTCACGCTTTTCTGTCATGGTGAAGAAACCACTATGGGATAAGAAACTAAATTAAAATTTGATTCATACATGCTAACATAGTGCAATTTCTGTGCTACCCCGCCCCCATCATGCTGTGTGTCCCCTATATATTGGAGACACTGAAATGGGTTTACTTTCTCTTTCTCTCTGTTCACAGTAATTGCAGTGTAACAAGGTACATTGTTTCCTGACCAGTTGTTACAGTGGTGGTTAATGCTTGTCCCTGTTTTCTCTTTTAGAAAGAACGACAACAGAAAGGGGAATCTTACTGGTACTCAGTTACTGCATCTGTAGTCACAAGAATTGTAGAAAACATTGAAGTAAGTGTTTGCATTGTAGAGCTTTTCCCACTTGTTAAGAATTACCTGTGCCCACTGTGCTTCACATTATGTAGTCCTCAGAGAAGAAATAACGTAAATCAAAGCTAGATGTTTGGCAGAGGACAGTCCCTTTTCAGATTGAACCTTCTTAACTTCAGTCTTAAACTAGTCCTGATGGGGACTTCTGGAAAGGAAAAACCCTCCATCCTGCTTTTACCAAGGGGAAAACATCATTTTTTTTTGGTTTGTAACAGTAGGTGAATAATGTATTTGCATGAAATCTGATGGTTTTTGCTCGCATTTGAATATTTAGTTATAAACCCAGCAAAATACTGAATTGTTGATGAAGCAGAAGAGCATGATTTGTTTTGATAAAAAGACAATTTGTAAACAAAAAAAGTCAGAGTTTCTGCTGATCTATGATTTTGATTATTTGACTGTGTGTCATCTCTCAAGTTCTTTATTCTTTTTCTGCTATTACTAAAAATCTACCATGTGTCTCCTAAGTTTCAAAATGACTCAAAAATGTGGCTGTTGTTCTCTGTTGCTTTTCCTCTTTGGAAGTCCTAATGTAGTTAATGACATTTTAGCAACATTTACATCATTAATTATTTGTCTTTAAGAACCAGAAGCTTTCTACATATTCATTGCTAAAGTTTGTCTGCTCACCTCCATGAAAGGACTATCCTTCTTTTTTTCCTTGTGTGACTGTATTATTTGGTTGTGTTTCAACTCAATAGAGGCAATTCAGAAGCAAGGCACCTCAGACTACTTGCTTTTCCTGATATGTTTGAGAAGAATGTATTTGGTGCAGGAAAGGCGAGAGTATCTATACTTTCGGCAGTCCTGGACTCTACATTCTCTGAGAAGCCACAGTATCTTGGTGTTCTCAAAGGTTTTACCAATGTAAAATTAGTTTGGGTCACCTCGTATTGTTATTAGTTTGTCATTCTGGCCCATGCTGAAGATTCTAGTGCATAAAACAAATTGGAGTCTTTGGTTGGCAACTGCGTATTTGCCTTTAAAATGGAGAATAATAGTAGGGTAGCAAAATAAAGTACGCTGTCTTGTGAAAGTGACTAGTTGATTTTGGGGAGAAGGGCAGGGACTAGTGGTATCTGAGAAGAAGATAGAACCAGAGAGTACAAAATCAGAAGTGAGGAATAGGATTTCTATGAGATCTAAAGAACTACCAGAAATTTGTTGGAGAATTGCAGAAATTAAATATTAAATTGCTTCAGTATTAATGAATAGTACGGCTGTCCACTCTAATATAGTTGTCTCTAGTAATGTTTTTTTTTCTGTCTAGTTAAAAATTCAGGATGTACATTTGAGATTTGAAGATGGTGTCACAAATCCTTTGCAGCCATTTGCATTTGGCATATGCATCAAAAATGTATCCATGCAAAATGCGGTATTTGAACCAGTAAGTATAACTTTTTGTACAAGAACTCATGGCAGCTAAGATATGATGCTGTATTTTATGGGTGCTAGTAAATATTTAGTAAAACATATGGCATTTTAATAATCTTCTCGTTATTGTAATAAATTGATTCCGGGCATTTCATATTGTTTATTGAGTATGTAGAACTAAAAACTGCATGGCACATGTTGTGTGATCTTGACTTTATTCCACTTTTTCTACTTCAGGTGGAAAAGCTGATGCGGAAAAAACAGTTGGATGTTGCCGACTTCAGTATTTATTGGGATACTAACTGCACATTATTGGGTGACCTGCCTCCTGGTCAGCTACAGGTACAAGAGAGATATTTTTGCATATGAAAGAGACATTGTTGCTGTTAGTCTCCTTTCTATATTGCAGACCTAATTGACTTAGAAATTAATGGATCTTGGCTTTTAAGAGCAACAGAAGTTTATGGTTAAGAGTTTTTTTTTTTAATGGACTGGCATGCTAATAGAGTGTATTCTAGTATGTGAAACCAGTGCATCCTAATAAGTATTGTACACACATTTCTTATAGAATAAGTTTGCTTGTAACCCACAGGAAGCAATGGATAAGAGTATGGAGAGTCGTGATCATAACTACATCATGGAACCTGTATGCACTTCTGCTCTTCTTAAGAGAAATTGTTCTAAGGAGCCTTTAAGATCACGCCAGACTCCGCGGCTTGAGTGTGACATCCAGCTTGAGACTATACCCTTGAAGCTTTCACAGGTAAATACCAGCCATCTTCATTTAACTCTCAGTGTCTGAAACAGACTGTTGAGAAGCGGGGTAAATGAGGCCATCATGAGCTCTGTGCTATGAACTATGTTAGGCTGTGTTGGGTGTCCAAACTAGTTAGTGTTCAAGATTGCTTTGGTATCTGTATGCCATATTGTGCACTGCTTTATGGTCAGTTTCGAACAAAATGACTGATCAAAGAAGATACTACTTTATGTTTTGGTTATCTCAATGTCTACAGATTCAAATTGGTAGTTTGACATAGAGTGTATTTTTTCCTTCCCACGTGCTGCAACTGTTGTTTGTATGTCAGTGCTTCTGAAGATTCTGCTGGTAAAATGACATCTTGAATTATCTGTCTCTAAGAAAACAGTTGCTGATTCAAACAGCGAAATACCTGTAGAGGTCATAAAACTGGTAGTGTTTGTAACAGCTTAAATGCCAATTATTGTAGCATAAAATTAATACTTCATTAAAGATTTAGTTTTAAAAGCAACTGAAAGGGATATACTAAAGAAGTTGTTTAAAACCAAGCATTCCAAATTATTTAATTATTTTGCTGCAAGTGATTATTGCAAAAAAATTACATTCTTGTTTGTTTATTAGAGTAATAGGAGGGATGCGTATGGGTTTTTTTTAGTCTATAGAATGTACAATAGCAGCTGATTTTAGGTCGATAATCTGACATGGAAGGAGATTTCATTCTGTGTGTTTGTAAATGAAGTCTGTAAATTGAATGTCACACAGTAACTACTAGCTACTGGGAGAAGATCTGTGATACTAGAGAAGCAAATTATGATTAACATTAATCTTAACTCTGAAGCCATATGCAGGCCGTTGATGCAGATAAACTAAGCCTGTGGTTGGGTTTTTTGTTTGTTTTTCCTCCCCTTTGCTTTGGAAAGCGCTACAATATTGCCTAATTGATCTGTGTATTGTTTTACTAAAAGATGCAGTATCAGCAGATCATGGGATTTTTAAAGGAACTGGCTAGAAAGGAACGACAGCTTAAATTCAGGAAGTGGAGACCAAAGGTTACAGTAACAGAGAAGTAAGTAGATCTACATATGTGGTGGTGTTAATATGGTATTAAAAACTATACTAGGCAGACTAGAATGAAGACAAATATAAAAAGGTAGATAATAATCATATATTAGAGTTTCAGTTTTCATGTTTTGTTCCCCTACCTCATAAATCAGTTTTAAATGTTCAGATGTAATTCAAACTTAAAATAAAATTATTCTTACCCGAGGCTTTAAATCCTTCTTTCACAGCTTCCAAGAACTGAAATTAAGTTGGAGGTTCTATTCTCATGCACACACTGTGGTGGTCTGAATTTTTCTTTGTGGAAAAAGCTCCTGTTAAGTTTCTTTTATTGATAAATAAGAAAGATGGTGTCAGTTCAGACTAGGGGTCTACGTAACTCTGCATTTTGTTGTCTGTGCCTGATATAACAGCTATAATAAATCCCACTAAAGTGGTGGGGACTTTGCAGGGCACTGTTCTGCACAATTTGTAAAACTAGCCAATGTATGCTGTCTCTAATACTGATGTTTTTTCTGACCAGTTGCCCTCTGTTTTTTCACTGAACCTCTTGGACCATTCACCAGTTTGATAGGCATTTCTGTTTTTTTTTTTTTAAATACTGGTAACACAGTAATTTAAAAATGTTTCAGCTGCCGAGAATGGTGGATCTTTGCTTTGAATGCCAATCTTTCGGAGATCAGGGAGCAGAGACAACGTTCTACCTGGGAGTTTGCATTACATCGAGCCCAAGATGCAGTGTCTTACACTGACATGTATTATAGCAAGTTGAAGGGGGAGCCACTGTCTACTGCAGAGCAGGTATTTAGATTTGAGTTTTCTACAGTGTCGATTAATCATCTTATATTTGATTTGTTTCATCTTCTCAAATTTAAAATCTGTTCCAGTTTAGAAACATCTTTAGTTTTACTGCAGGCTGTTTTCACTGAACAGACTGTCTTTTGACCACAACTGAGTTTTTAATGCTTGAAACCTGGGGTTGTGGGAGGTGTGTGTGCGGCAGGATCTCCTTGTGTTTTGCTATGCAAAAAGCTGTCTTTTTTTTTTTTTTTTTTTTTTTTTTTTGAGCTGTAACTGGTTTTCACCAAAAATAGCATTAACTCTCATAGAATGCTCATGTCAGTCTGTGACATCTTTCTTAACTCGTGTTCTCTATAGACTCAGAAAGTATTTAAATATCAGAAGTGTGTCAGGTCACCCATATGGGTGGGTAGATAAGCGAGAAAAATTATGGCTAGTTGACAGTGTGTTTGGGGGTACTTTGTTGTTTTTTTGGTTTTGTTTTTCCACAGTTGATTTTAGGATTAATTTAGAAGGAATAATGAATCTGTGTCCTACTTCAGAAAGAAAAAATCCTGTGAACTATAATTAGCTGCTTTTTATCTTTAGGTGTTTTGGGACTTTTTGATAAATCAGTTCAGAGCACCATGTACCTCACCTGTATTAATTACAGGTGTGATTCTATTGATACTTTAAGTTGTATGTAATCCTCACTTGTGTCATATAGGCATGAACTGTAAGAGTAGGTCAATGTACTGGAAATTTTATAGTACCTGGTAAAGCAGGAGACTTACTGTCATATAGCTTGTGTTGTATTCAGCAGAGCTGTGAAATGTGACAAGGGCAATGCCAGTGAACTAGAAAAATGTCTCTTGCTTTCTTGTTCCATGATACATTTTTTAGACTTGGGTGAATCATAGGCTTCCACAAATAACGTCTTAATGAGTACAAAGACGACGACATGTCTAAGTAACTGAATACGAATACTACATTGTCCTAATTTATGCAGTTCATTTCCTCTACCTTCTTTGCTCCAGACAGAAGCTTTTTTTGCTCCTGGCTAAGCTAGGCATTCTGTTAAATCAGGTTATTTTCCATGGCTTAAATTTTGTGCTGCAAACTTTACTGCTGATGCATGATAGGAGGATATAGTTAAGCAAGGAATTTTTACCATTAAAAGTATTAAAATAATGTATTTTACATTGCATATAAACTTTGTTTGTAATACAGGGTAATGTCAGCATTATGGTTGCCTACGTGACTTCTGGTTATTTTCATGTGCTTAGGCACTTGGATACTATCATTAATGCCGTGTTAGTTTTCTCTATGAATCTCTAACTTAGTGCAAAGATGTTTGACATGTTTGTGAACAAGATGCTATATTCTTCTAGTGCAGTTACTTAACCTTTTTTGTCTTTTCAGGCAGAAATGCATCGTATTGAGGATGAGCAAACTTACGAAGAGTTGAAGATACTGTATGAGATAGTTCATGATAAATTTCATGACTTAGCTGAGGTGAGGAACATTCTGCATACAGGGTAATATATGGAATCTTTAAGTGAATTATTCTAAGGTATTGTGTTCTGTTCTGCTGGAGACTGTTGGCACGTATTTGCTTTGATTTAGAAGTGTGGCATTAATGCTAAAATTGCAAAACAGTGCTCAGTTCCTGCAGTTTTTACTGTTGTGACACTTGCACAGTGAAATCTTTTGCATAGTCATATGATGATCTTCCTCAATAGTATCCTTGCCAGAATTCCTAGGGCAAGTACTCTTCATCTTAAAAGCAGAGAGTGGAAATAAGGACCTATAATGAGTATCTTCCCAGAATAAATATATGGCAGAAGTGAGCCTCGTGTAAATGGCTTTCTGAGCACAGTTCATAAAATATGAACTAATCTCTGTAACGGTACAATGTCGTCTCTCCTTCAAATACAGTTGCTAAAATTTAGAGTTGTGTTTTAAGCTGTCAAATGACTTCTTATTTGGTTTAGTGTTTCTAGACCAGGATTTAAATAATGCCATACAGCTTCATTCATATATGAATATGCAGCAGGTAACTGATGATACGTTTGTATTTCTTTGCTGCTGCTCTCCTAATAGGCTAATTATTGGCTAGAAATATCACTGCTGGTATACTGAAGAGTGCTGAGTAAATACTAGATGGAATTGTATTCTTATTGTGATGGTTTTTGTACGCTTGTGATATTCTTAACCAGCGGTAATGTGTACATCTTCAATGTTCAAACATAGAGTGTTAAAGAGCCACTGCCCGATTCCCCTGGAGGTTCCCCTACAGCAGAATCTGCACATGCCAGTAGCACTGGAATGCTGCAGTATCTTCAGTCTTGGTTTCCTGGTTGGGGAGGTTGGTATGGATATGCTCAGCAAACATATGAAGGTGAACCTTTTGAAGGGCTGCTGCCAGACCCAAAGGAACAGTGGAATCCAGAAGACATACTAGGTACAGAAATATAGGGTTTTCTGTTTCTTTTTGAGGCTGTTAATGCTACCAGAGTTAGATACCTGGTAAAGGTGAACAGAAACAACTCTTTGGTTCTCCACTGTTAAAAGATTACCTGTGTCCGCTGATGTACCTAGGCAGCAGAGCCTGTGTAAAGCTTAATAACCTGTTAAAAAATCTCAATACCTGGTATACCCGCTCATTTCTAAAGCAATATATGGAATAGAGTTGCTTCCTCTATTATACATATTTATGGCAAAGAGCTTTGGGACTTTTTCTGTTCAGGTGGGTGGCGGTCATGTGGTGTGCTGTGGCTGGGTATAACATTAACAGTACTGAGTTGTTGGGGTCTTTGTAAATTTTGGGTTGCATTACCTTAGTTGAGATAGAAGAGTTCTACGGAATATTCAGTTTTGTTAAGGAAGAAGGTATCTCTGCTTTGTTTTCTGTTTCTATTTTTCTTCCCTAGAGCTGGGGAAATCTTTATTTTTAAATTCAGAGAAACTTTTTTGTTCTTCAGTAGCCTTCCAGAAACTTGACTTATTTAATGCATTGGTTTGTGGTTTTGGTTTTTTTAATTAGGTGCAGATGAATTTTTTGATCCTGCTGCAGATGCTTCTAGCATGAATACCTTTACAAAGAGAGATCATGTTTTTGCTAAGTTAAATCTACAGTTGCAGGGTGGCTCTTTCACTCTGTTGCATAAGGAGAAGAAGGTGGTGCATGCTGAGGAGACTGGTTTTATGCAGCTGGAGTTTTCAGGTATTATGTTAATTTCTGTTCTTTCCCCAAAAAGACCAGAGCTTTGTCCACCTTCAGACCTTTGATTTTTGTTTTTAATTCTTTAAATTACTGTACTGAAACAAAGTTCAAAATGAAAATACGAAAACAGCTTGCGGAAATTGATATATCACGTGAAAATAAGTTTCTCTTTTCAGATGTTGTGAGTGATTTCAACACAGAAATCTAATTTTAGGCATTGTTATGTGTGAAAGGAGGACAACCGTAGAAATACATGCTTCACAATCATTGTAATGCATTCCAAATTTCTGTGTTTAATTTTTTTATTAGAAATAAATATACATAAGCACTTCCAAAAGACTTGTTTGGACGGTACTTGTTATCTATAAAATTTAGATAAAACCTGTGCTGTGTACTAAAAGTATTTTATGTACTTGTATTCCAGGTGTAAAGATCCTAGCAGAATCCCTTCCTCGCAGAAATTCTTCACTTCTCAAAGTTCAGCTTGGTGGTCTTTTTCTGAGGGATTTGGCAACAGAAGGGACCATATTTCCTGTTCTTGTTTTCCCGAATCCTGTAAGTTAAAAAACACTCTTTAAGTAACTATGTATGATGCATAGTGTGTGTGAAAATAGTTGTGTTCCAAAACTCAACGCATGTTTTTCTTTGTTTGTGTCTTAGCCCAGAAAGAGAACACAAAAGTCTTGAAGAAAAATTTCCACTTGTTGAACTTACTTTTCCCCTGCCTTTCCAAACATCACTCGTAGAACTCTTCATTGTTTGCTCTGTATGCTTGTAACTTTAACATAACAGTTATATGTGTTGGGAAGAAGATAATTTTTTGAATTAGATTTGATTTTTGGAACAATCGGCATTGCTGCTTAATCAGCGATTGTTCTTTTTCATACAGCTTTTTGGTCCAAGTAAGGTTTTATTTCACCTGTGTACTGTTCTGCAGTTCAGACTTCAGTGTGTCTGCTACATGAGTAGATAGTGTTAGCTTCTTAGTCATACTTCCTTCTCTTGTTTGACTACATCAAGAAAAAAATGCATATAATAATCTTAGACTATACATGTAATTCACATATAAAGTGGTGATAAGACTAATACAGAAAAGACTTCTATGCTTGTATCAGGTGGCTTGGTTGATTTTATCTAAACAATCTTTTTCTTTTAAATTCTTATCAGCAAAAAGAGGTTGGCTGCGTGTCTTCCTTTGGGCTCCAGAGTTTGTCCTCAGAAATGACTAATCAGAACACTGGTAAAGATTTCATTTGATGATAACAAGCATATGAGAATTCCTACAAACGAGAAATTTCAAAACTGAGTGCCTAGAGTTTGAATTAATGCAAATGCTTTTTGCAAATAGTAATGATAAAATCATAGAAGCTTTGTTCAGACATAAGGGTGCATGCAAGTTGACTTTAAAGAAAGCGAGTAAGAAAAAAATGTATTTCAAGACAATGGGAGTTGGACTTGCTCTTTGTCTTGGTTTAAAAAAAGAAACAAATCGGTAGTTCAACATTAGGACTCCAGTTCTGAAAATGTTTTTGTATGTACAAACATGTTGAATTCTGTCAATTGTAGAAGTTGATCATATTACTTGCTTTTCTGTTACTGAAGAATTTTCAAACAGGTACTACTTTCCTAGTACTACCAATTAAAATTACTTATTAAATTCTTTGGGGTTTGTTTTTTGCTTTTGTCCATTTGCTTGTTTTGTGGTTTTTTTTACAATTGCTTTTTGTAACTTATTTTTCATTCAGTTGCAGATCCTGATGCCCCAGTGTTTGAGATGCTTTACGAAAGAAATCCAATCCACAGCAATTTTGAGAGGCGCCTGGAAGTCAGTACCAGACCTCTAAATATTATTTACAATCCACAAGCCATTAAGAAAGTAGCTGACTTCTTCTACAAGGGAAGGGTTCATACCTCAGGTTAACCTTTAATGTGTTTTTTTTGGTGGGGTTGGGGGTTTTTTTGGTGGTATTACATCTTTTCTTACCTTTGATTTTTATTTTCATTCTTAGAAATATGAAGCACTAATCAAAGAACCTCTGTTCTAAATTCAAATTAAGCAATACTCTGAGTCTCTTCTGGATTTTTTTTTTGTTTGTTTCTTTGTTTAATTGAATCAGGGATTTCATTTGGGCAGACTCCTGAAAATTCTACTTTAAAATTGCAAATTGCTGCTATACCACATGGTGGATGTTCATGCTGCCTACATTAAAATGCATAAATAAGAATGCCTGTTTCTGTAATCTGTCCTGGAAACTGATGGATAACAACAGGTTTTTTGAGAGAACAGTTAAAAGCAGAATATTTTCTAGAGTAACAATAGAGGAGAAATTGTGTTCTAATTCCTGCAGTATCTCTTCTGTTGGTTAAATTAAGTCAGACCTTTGTTACAGCTGCTTGAAGTACCTTGTTTTTTATATGCTGAACATGCTGGTTCCCTAAGCTTCTAAGGACAGCAAGATTTAGGTATCTAGTACCTGAGCCTGTAGCATTATAAAGTGACTACCTTTGCAGTTTTAGTTATTAAAAGTTCAGTATCTGAGGAGATGAGAGGTGAAAATAAGGAACATCAAAATGTTCTTAAAGTACCAATTCTTTTTCTGTTAATTTTGGCAAATACCAAAAGGTTTAAACTACCTAGCATAAAGGTATGGATGATACTTACCTTTTCTCACAAGGTGAGAATACTCCATATATGTTAGAGGTAAAGTTTAATACAAACCAAACAAACAAAAAAGGACTGTCTACACATTCCGCAAACTTCTTAACATTTATTCAGAATTTCTTTTGTTGCCATACTTACCACCTTTTCTGTCTCCCTCAAATTTAGTAACTCAGGTTGAAGGTCTGTCAAATAAAGGTCAGAAAAAGGTTTGGGAAGTGTTTTTTTTGGTGGGATTATTTGTTTTGTGCTTAGATGCTTCCTTTTTTCTGTGAAGCAGCCTGGTGTGTAGGTACAGCCAATGGCTTTCAATTGCTGTGTTTTACAGCCAAAATTTAAAATCGATCTTCTCTTTTTTTTTTTTTATTTTTCTGATTCAGTAATAGGTAAACAAAATTATACCTAGTCAGTTTTGTATCTCTTGTGCAGGTTTTGGATATCAATCTGAGTTAGAGGCAAGAGTGGCTGAAGCTGCCAGAAGACAATACAACAAGCTGAAAATGCAGACAAAAGCTGAAATCAGGCAAACTATTGATCGTTTACTAGTGGGAGACTTCATTGTAAGTTTTTTTCCCCAAAAATGTTTATGTAGGCTTTTTTTCCATGTGTTTTAGGACTTGAAGCTCTAAAGAGTGGGGGGGTTTTGTTGTTCGTTTGTGTGGTGTTCTTTTTAAGAAAGTGGGGAGTTTTACATGTGGTATTGTAGTATTTCTTTTGCTGTCAAACAATCCATTTTTGTGGTGCAGACCTGCTGTGATTAATGGCAGAATAGTATTCTGTTCTTGACTCTGTTCTGAGATGAGCTCATGACAACTTGTTGGCTCCAGTGTGCACTGGAGCACAGTTACATCAAACTTAATAAATTTGTGTGTAACTTATTTAAATATTTTCTAAATTAAAAAGTAGTTCCACGTTTATTTGTTTTCTGCTCATTCTTCAGCTTTCAAGTAATATTAGTATATGTATTAGTATCATTAACCCCTAGCTTTGGAGTTAGCTATATTGATGCAAGATAGTTTTATACTGTTGTCAGTGAAATGAAAAAATACTTGTTCTGAAAAGCTTGATGTTTGATAAAACAGTCTAGTGCATGTTGTATTTATGGATAGCCTTGAAAAGGATTTATCTGATCCAGTATCATGTAAAAGGTAGATGCCTTCTCAGGTATGCAGGTAGATTCACTCTCCTCAGCTTGGAGATGGGGAGTCCCTCTGGAGAGGGACTCATTGCATCTCTGTTAGCATGGGATGTTTCATCTACTGAAAGTGTCTCTTCATTGACTGTAATGGGAGTCTGTGGTTTAACAAACTACCAAACTGTAGTATGGCTGCAGTTTGTGAAAGTTAGCTCTTCAGTTGATAGAAGTGGCTAACTAGATTGATTTGTTTGACATGGCTTTTTTTGTAGGTGAGGGGAAATTATTTCTTATGGGCTATTATATCTTCTTTCTTAACTTCCAGGAAAACAGCAAAAGCTGGACCGTGTGCCTTGATATTTCTGCCCCTCAGGTGATCTTTCCTGATGATTTTAAATTTGTGGATCCAGTGTTAGTTGTTGTAGATCTGGGAAGAATATTACTTACTAATTCTCAAGGTATGACCTAGAATTATTGCAGCTTTCCTTTTCCTTCCACTTTCTCCCAGAAACTCTTTTGTCTGTGTAGAAAGTAGAGATGTCTTAAGATTATTTCCCCTATATATGCATAGAGTTTCACATAATAATTCTGCTATTATCAATAAATTTTTAATTAAGATTGATATACAGTTTTAAAAATAATTGGGGGGGTGCAGGGTTTTTTTTTGGTTTGTTGGGGATTATCTTTTTAAATTAAAGTCTCCCCTGTGGAATCTTGCACCTCTTGAAGGCTGTGAACAGGTGTGAAGCTAGTGTGTCAGGCACTTTACCATGGATATGATTTTGGCTTAGAGTAGTATAAGATTTAGCTGTGAAACATTTTTTGGGGACAGTGCTCCCAGTGAAAGTATGCTTTGAAGAAGCCCTCCAATTTTGGAGTCACATGGATCTCTGTTCTTAGCATATGTGTCTATAGCTAGCCAAATAAAAGTGAAAGGAAAATTGGTATTTGTTTGTATCACAAGATCATTGGTTCTTAAACAAATCATTGCTTCTTTCCTGTTCCACTAGGAAATCAATGCAGGATAATTAAAATTAAAGTACAGTGGAACTTGTAAATAAAATTAGACCTACTTAAAATCTAGCTGAACTGTATGGCGTGTGAGGATATGTTAAAAAAAATTGGAACAGATATCTATGTGGTATTCATTTCCTTTTTTAAGAAGTACAGCTGTAGGATGAGCTTTTTGTGGTGTATTGGAAAGTTGAGGTGTCAAGCCCAAAATTGTCTACAGCGCAATGTTTGTACTCTGGATGTCTTTGAATCATTTAATCTTTTCTAGCACCAACCAATCTGTGCAAGGTTTTACTAGCTTCCTTTTTAGTAAATTCTGCCTTACGGCAAACTAGAAAAAGAACACAAATTGTTTATGCAAGATTGATTTGTATTTTCCTGTGAAATTGAGGCATTGGTCTGTTTAGAGTAGCTTGAGCTTAAAAAAAAAATGGTAAAAAAGTACAGGAAAGTTTTGGGGGGTGTTTCAGCTTTGTAGAGTAGAAAAAATCCTTTTCTTATGATAATAAAATGAAAGTTAATATTAGGCAATAAAGTTAATTGGACAAAAACTTCTGATCATAAATATATTGTAGTTAAGTAGCTCTTATCTTTCAGTTGGTTTTGAGGATCAAAAGAATTGCATAGGCGGAGTAACGGATTTTTTTTTTTTTAATTTTTATTTTTTAAAGTAAATCTTGTAGTAATAGTAAGTGGGTTAAAAAAATTGAAACAATAGTGTCTTTTAATAGATTCTACAATAAATTGTGACTGACATCTGCATGCATGTAAAAGAAGTGTAGTAGATTTCCTGTTGAGGAAAAAAAAAGTGACAGTGGAAGGAGGCAAGGACAGTTACCAGATATACTTTGTGTTTAAAAAAAAAAATACAACTTCAGACAGGATGATCAGGTAATTGATGGGAAACATCCAAGGAGGGAGGAGAATACTTTTTATCTATTTGTTTCTTTACTATTATTTTTTTAATCCACAGAAGAATCTAAAAGGAGTGCAGATACTTTTTCTTCAGAAGTCAATGAATTGAGTGATGAGGAATATAAAACACCTCTTGCAACTCCTCCCAATACTCCACCACCAGAATCTAACACTAATAGTGGCATCAAAATGTCTGAATTTACTGGAGTAGAAATAAGTGAAGAGCAGCTACAAGCACACTTAATGAGTAAAAAAATGTATGAGAGATACACACTTTCATTTATGGACCTTCAGATCATGGTGGGCCGAGTGAAAGACAACTGGAAACACGTTCAGGATAGTGATGTGGGTCCAACTCATGTGGTAGAAAAATTCAATGTTCACCTGCAGTTGGAGCGCAGATTGATATATACGTCTGACCCAAAATACCCAGGAGCTGTCTTGTCTGGCACTCTGCCAGACTTGAAAATTCATATCAATGAAGACAAAATATCAGCTCTGAAGAACTGTTGTACGCAGCTGAGTACATCTGAAACTAAGTCTTCTGATGCCCTACATTTAGGGAAAGACAAGATTTTTGCAGAGGTAGACCAACTTGGCAGTTTGCATGATTCTGTAATGAATCTAACACAGAGTGTTGTAATGCTAGAGCAACATACCAGGGAAGTTCTTGTTGAATCTCAGCTGCTTTTGGCTGAATTCAAAGTAAACTGTATGCAGTTGGGTGTTGAAAGTAATGGACGATATATCTCTGTACTCAAGGTTTTTGGCACCAATGCCCATTTTGTGAAAAGGCCGTATGATGTAGAAGTGTCCCTGACTGTTCATGGCCTGCTACTGGTTGATACTATGCAAACATATGGAACAGATTTTGATCTTTTGATGGCTTCTCATAAGAATCTGAGTTTTGATGTGCCAACAGGAAGTCTTCGAGACAGCAGGGCTCAGTCCCCAGTTTATGGACCATACAATGCACGTCCCATTGATGTAGCTAGTTTGGCAGAGAGATGCACTACAGTGTCAAATAATTCATCTGGTAACAATGGAAAAGATCAAGAGTCCTTGATAAAATTAGAGTATCAGTTTGTGAGTGCGGAATGCCCATCAATGAATTTGGATAGCAGTCTGCAGGTGATCTCTGTACAGGTGAACAACCTGGATATCATCCTTAATCCAGAGACTATTGTTGAACTGATTGGTTTTCTCCAGAAATCTTTCCCAAAGGAGAAAGAAGATTCTAGTCCCCAGCCTTTAATAACTGACTTGGAAAGAGATTGGAGGGAAGAAGAAACCTTTCAGTCTACTTATGTACAGAATACAGAGGTAGCAGTTGATATTCACTGGTTAAATATACTCCTCCTCAGGACAGTTGGCATGACAAATGGAGAAAAATACGGCAGAAAAATTGCAACAGCCAGTATTGGTGGCACCAAAGTCAATGTCTCCATGTGTAGTAAATTTGATGTAAATGGCTCTCTTGGATACCTTCACCTTATGGACCTAACACAAGATAGTGTTAAGAACCAGTATGTTGTCAGCATAGGGAATACAGTAAGGTATGAAAATCTCATTGGTGATGTAGATTACTTTGAATCTTTATTCTTTAGGCTTGATGATGGAAATAGCCTTCCAGATGCTTTAAGTTTCACTTTCACAGAAAAGTCAAAAGAGGAATGTTCTCTCAACCTCAAAATGGCCTCCTTACACTACAACCACTCAGCTAAATTTTTGAAAGAACTGACTTTGTCAATGGATGAATTGGAAGAGAATTTCCGCAGCATGCTGAAAAGTGCAGCTTCAAAAGTTACTACAGTTTTGGCAACTAAAACTGCTGAATACAGTGAAATGGTATCTTTGTTTGATCCGACACCACGATCAAGAGATGTTGCCAACTTAGAAGATAATGAAGGCTATGCATTTGGATCACAACCTCTCAAAACGGATACTATTAAGCTTATATTAAATGTAAACATTGAATCACCGATTGTCGCAATACCTCGAAAGCCTGGTAGCTCTGAACTGCTTGTAGGTCATCTAGGACAAATATCTATTCAGAATTTCGTACCAGGAGAAGGTGAATCTACAAGTGATAGACTGCAAGTTGAAATTAAAGATATTAAAATGTATTCTTTAAATAGCAGTCAATTTATGAGCAAGAAGGAGCCTGCGAGTGAAATTCATCATGGGCTGCATTCTTCTTCAGGTCCTGCCAGTATTAATAGCCAGGAAGAATCCCATTTTACTCGTCATGACTTCTTTGAATCGTTACATAAAGGCCATGGTATGTTAATCAGGGAACTCTTAATTATTTTAATATGAGAAACAGATGGTACTAAAAACGTGTATTGACCTGAGTCTGATTGTATACTGTCTCACCCGTCCTCCTGAAATACTGCTCAATTTTAATTACGATGGACAAGTTATTTATATCCATTTTTAGTCTCCTAAGCAAAAACTGAATAGTGCCTTTCATGCAGAAATTTAACAAAACATAGCCCTATATACTTACTTTAGCAGGGCTAAGAGATTCTGGGCAAGTTAAGTAGCTACTATGTTATCTCTGCTGTACAGTCTTTATAGGATAATGAGTTCACTTATTATAATGTTGTTTTAATTTCACTTTCTTAACAGCTTTCCACATTCTGAATAACACCACCATCCAGTTTAAATTGGAAAAGATACCACTAGAGAGGGATTTGGATTTAACTTTTCCTCTGAGTAATGAAGACTTTGGAATATCAAGCATTATGAAGATTGAAGGGAAATTTGTGAACCCTCTTCAGGTATAGTAATGTAGTATTTCCACTACCAGTCTAGAAGTATTTCCCTGCATAGAATATAAGTATTTTTCAGGCAAATGTCTTCAGGTTTAACGTGTTGATAGTTTAGAAATTGGATCCTTATGCATGCGGTTAGAAGAGACAGTCTTAAGTCATAATAACAATGACCAAAATTTAACCTTGTTTTGGGGCATTTTAGACATCTTTATGAATTAGTTTAACTTTTACTTACCCTGAACACCTGTCACAGAAGGAAAAATAAAGGTGCCACTGTCCAAATATGTTTATTTGCAGTTCTAGTAGAAACTAAGAATTAAAATGCCATTATCTTGAAAAAAATCTCTGTAGTGGCAGAGATTTTAAGTAGAGCAAACTGAAACTTCTAAAGCTAAGGAGACAAGCAGTGATGGCCAAGTAGAAAGTTTTTTCCATATATTACTGTATAATCTCAGCATGGTAAATTAAGGCTAGTTTGTATGGTGAATTATTTTTAACTAACTCTGTGGATGCTTTTTGCCTAGGAATACAAGGTATCCTGTTCTAGGATCCTATCCTATATGTTTCCAGATTGTGTCAACTTACAGAGCTAATACAGAAGAATTGTTTTGCTTCAGCTTTGCATTGTACCTTGTTCTGGATTATTTTTTTTATTTGTGGGCAAACTTAAAATTTGTCTGGTTTGAAATTCCACGCTTTCCACTTGTGAGATATAGAATGTATGTACTGATCTTATTAACATAGAGAGCTCTAACGTGATGATTGTTTTGTGTTTTTTTTTTTACATTGTAGGTGGTGTTAGCAAAACATGTGTATGAACAAGTCCTTCAGACTCTGGATAATTTGATTTACAGTGAAGACTTGAACAAATTTCCAACCACTTCTGTATCTTCAACTTGCCATAGTTCTCCTTCAGCATCACTTCATAGTACAGGCACAGAATTCTCAAGTGAACGGAAGGAAAATGGCTTATTCAGCCATTCTAGTTTTAATTCTGTTCCAAACAAGTCATTAGCTATGAGGGAAACAAAATCTTTTACTCAGATACAAGCAAACTTTCATATCTCAGAGCTCCAAGTTCAGTTAAGTGGTGATCTTACACTTGGTGCACAAGGCCTTGTCAGCCTTAAGTTTCAGGATTTTGATGTTGAGTTTGCTAAAGATCATCCTCAGACTTTGTCTATTCAGATTGCCTTGCGTTCTCTGCTGATGGAAGATCTTCTGGAAAAAAACCCAGACTCTATGTATAAGAATCTCATGGTGTCCCGTGGAGCACCCAAGCCATCCAGTTTAGCACATAAGGAATATCTTTCACAGTCTTGTCCCTCGGTATCCAATGTAGAATATCCAGATATGCCACGTTCCCTGCCTTCCCATATGGAAGAAGCACCTAATGTCTTTCAGCTATACCAAAGACCAGTTTGTGCCTCCCGTAAGAAGCAAAAAGAAGATGCTGATTCTGAGTATCCTCTGACTCCACCTCCTTCTCCAACAGCAGACAGATCCAAGTTGCCCTGTGGAAAAAGTAACTTTGATGATTCATTAGTTCATATCAATATATTTCTAGTGGATAGGAAACATCCTGAATTTTCTTCTCACTATAACAAAATTAACCGTAGTGTAGATGTTGATTTTAATTGTCTAGATGTCTTAATAACTTTGCAAACTTGGGTAGTGATACTGGATTTCTTTGGGATTGGATCCACTGCTGATAACCATGCTATGAAGCTGCAACCTGAAGATACTCAGCAGACAATCAAATCAGAAATAAATACCTTGTCAGCTTCTCAAGCCCAAGAGCCTGTAAACACTAAGCTGGATCTGAAGGTATACTTGAGATGCAAAATAGTAATTGGATTGTCTGTCATAAAACGTCTGGTTTATAGAAACTTAAGGTGACATTTAAATCAAATGTTTTATATTCTAGTGAAGAATGCGCATAAATTCAGAAACAGTAGATTTAAAGCATGCGTAGATGTAGTTTAAAAAAAAAAGTGCAGAAGTCACAGAAAAGCAAAACATGTGCAAAATTATTGGCTCCCTTGCTCTGTGACCCTGCTTAGAGGCATGTATATCATTTGAAGGGACGCTGAAGTAGAATGCTCCGTGTTCATCCAATGGAGCTTGCACGGGTAGAGTTTGACAACCACGCCCCTGACCCCATCCAGTCTACTCTATGCCTGAGAGTCTAAGGAAAGTGTAAGTCTTCTGGGCAGTGACTGTTAGTTCCCTGGGATAATGCAGGGCACAGACTAAATGTCAGTGATCTCTTAAATGATAAGGTTGCTTCAATATTAAAGACTCGACATACTGAAATTGGCACTGTGCTGTTCTAGGTACTATGGAGTTTATTAAAAAAAAAAGTATATACTTTTATAAATATATATATACATATATGTCTATACATATATATGTATAAACATACATTTTTAAAAAAAAAATTACGTGCGTGTGTGTGTATGTATATATATATATATATATAGTCTTTGCTCAGAGGCCCTGCAGTCTAACGTAAAAATTACAAGTGCTGGAAGAGACAAGGACAAAGATAACAGTGCTAGGATTTGTTGATGACTTGATCATTCTAAGTTGTTTGGGAGACCCATTAATATTTTCCAAACAAGAAAGTAAAAAGTTTGGTTCCCTCCAATGTCTCCCAACCAGATAATTCTTGTTTGCTATTTATGTGTTACAGTGCAGTTGTCTTGAAAAAAACTAACAAGATGTTCCAGCTGTGAAGTCGTGGTGTTTAATACCAGCCTGTACCTTTTTTGTTTGACCAGGTCCATTCTTTATCATTAGTACTGAATAAGACAACTAGTGAGCTTGCTAAAGCCAGTGTGTCAAAACTTGCAGCTCACTTGGAAGTGATCGGTGAGTAGATTGGAGGGCTAAGGTTGTATGCCATTTAAAATAAAAGGAGGCGTGCACAGGAGTTGTGATTGGAAATGCTTTTAGTTTGGTGCTCATTGGTTTTTTTTGTGTGTTTCCTGGGCACGATACACATTCTTTTCCTACTGTTTCTTCCTCTGCTTTTTCAGGCTTGATTTTAAATACTTGCACCCCTCCCAGCTGTCAAACCATTGATCATTTTAGCTGAGATTGGCTAGGATTTTAATACTTCACTTTCACAGAGCAGAACAACAGTGTATATTACTGTTTTAGAGAAAAAAAGAGTTACATCTAAGTTTTCATAAATCAAACTGGTGTGAACACATTATGTATGTATGTAAAGCATAGAGTTATGTTTGGGTTAATACAGTCTTTGTAGCAGAAAGACATGATTTTCTTTGAATATGAGGTTTAATGTTGAAGTGAATGTGATTTATTTAATTACTTGTAATGAGTTTATCCCACTAATAGAAACTTCTGGGTTTTAGTAACTTACCTGTGTTTGAGGATCCTAATTGTCTGGTTTTTGTTTTGCAGAGGGAGATTTAGCCCTGCAAGGAAGTATTGGCAGTCTGTCCTTAAGTGATCTTACAGCTCATGGAGAATTTTACAGAGAACGTTTTACTACAAGTGGTGAAGAAGCACTCATTTTCCAAGTCTATAAGTATGAATTTAAACTTCTTGTTACTCCCTATTAGCACCATTAACTCCCCTCCCCCCCTAGAAAAATCAAACCCCAAAAAACCAAACCCACAGCTGTCAGGTCTGCATGATTCTGCTTTGGATGCTTGTGACTTAAATGAGACTTTGAACATTATCAGTCATAAACTTAGGATTTTTAACTTTTCTTTGTCCTGCAGTGTACATGGCTTATCACGAAAAATAGGTTTTTATTTCCCTCTGAAGCTGTTCTTGAAAGTATTTAGGTAATAGTTTGTTCCTAGATAAAATAGTAGTTGTTTTTTACAAGTTGGAATCGGTTTTCAATGGATGAAATAGATTTTCTGTTGCTCCTTAATTTTGGAATTAAGGGTTTGCTTTTGTCATAGTGTACTCTTGAAGTTCTTCTGCTTTGTGTAAAGCAATAGTTCTTAGCCTGTGATCTTTCATGGTTTTCCACCACTTCCTCCACCCACCAGAATTAAGCAGATTAGAAATTATCCAAGTAATGTTATGGAATTAATTTCAAATGTAACAGCACACTGATTCAGAGTTGAATCTATGTATTATCATGGAGTAGAGTACTTACCTTGTAAGCCACTGTTCAGATGTATAAAATCACCAGAGGTGTATCTGTTAAATGTAGCGATTAGAGGTATGTTCCAAATGTAGAATTTTCCTGTTTGCTTAATTAAAACTAAGTAGCACTTAAATATACGTAATTTAGAAACAATTAATATAAAACCAGTTTTTCATATCTATAATAGAAATAGTTTAAATTATATACTGTGAACATCAGTTAAATCCACTATACTATGATTTTGAATGCAAAAAAATGCATAGCAGTATTTGTAAAATGTAGCTAAGATAGCTAAATTTTTCTTTCAACCTTTATCACAGATATGGGAGGCCAGATCCATTGCTACAGAGGGAGTGTGATATTCGTGTCACTCTGCGAATGGCATCTGTTCAGTATGTGCATACTCAGCGTTTCCAGGCAGAGGTGGTGTCTTTCATCCAACATTTTACTCAGCTTCAGGATGTCTTGGGGCGGCAAAGAGCAGCAATTGAAGGACAAACAGTATGTCTGGGTTTTTATCTGTCTTTCCTAGCCTATTTTTGGAAGTTGAAATGCAGTATGAAATTTATATTAATGCATCAACTTAGTGAGTTGAAGTGATGGGAGGTTTTAGAGTACTGATGTTAATGGAGATGGTTCATCCTCATCTTCTAGTTAAAAGACCTTGTTTAGGACCATTCTGCTGCTATTTGAAAGTGTAGAATACCAAATTTGCACATTACTTAAAATGTTGGCACCTGGATCCTGCAGTATGCACTGATACAGGTGTTTTTCTATCTTTGTGATGCTGGACAAAAAGGGCTCAAGATTTTATCTTGCCTTTTTCTCCACAGTTCACCAGGTAGTTGTAACACCTGAATAAAGAGAACCAAGTGAGAAGTCCTTCTGTTCTACTCAGGTGTATGTCTTTGATTAATTATGATGGCTGGTAGACTGAGAAAATCAGATGCTGAACTTCTGCATGATAGGGTATATAAATAATTATGATAGTCATAGCCTATTTTGTACAAAACCTAATGTGGCAGTGATTAATATAGTTAATAGTAGTAGTCTTGTTTAAAAAGTTGCTTCTCATAATTGGAAGAAAGACAGTTAATGCATATGTTAAAAAGCTTCATTGTGCGTCAGTTAGGAAGTTTGAATCTGATTTTGAAACATCTGTTCTAAATGATATTTTTTTCCTTTTGTAAATAATTTTTCTCAAGTAATCTTTTCTTTAAGTAGTGAGCTGAGGAGTGTCTGTTATGCCTCTTAGTTCAGTGGTGACAGTATGCTTCACTCTTGATTGCTGCACCTGTTGCACAGGTGTGTGCTGTTTGCATCATAGTGCTTTTTTAACTAGCTTTTATTCTCTGCCTAAAACAAAAGTTCAAGTTGGTTTGGGGTTTTTTGGTATAAAATTTTATCACATCTTAATTTTGTAAATCAAGGAATAGTGTTCCTGAATACAGTACTAATCAATGTGAAGTAATTACCCACTTCCTGTATATATATATTTTTATTTTTTTTAATCAATTTTTGCTCTTCCCAGGTAAGAGATAAAGCACAGCGAGCTTCCCGAGTTCTCCTCGATATTGAGGCTGGCGCTCCTGTTCTTCTTATACCTGAAAGCTCAAGGTCTAATAGTCTTATTGTGGCTAATCTTGGAAAACTGAAAGTCAAGAACAGATTTCTGTTTGCGGGTATGCCGGGTACTTTTTCATTAAAGAACAAGGTAAGAACATTACTTCTTAATTTAGCAGCTTGTGGGTTTGCTAGTTCTTGTCCGTTTTATTGCTATATCAAAATGGTAAATGATTCTTAGATTTTACTTTATATATATACTTTGTACTACTAGTAGTGAAACAGTCCATGCCAGTGTGCTGGGTAATCTTAATTGGATCTGGCCTGTTGCTGATTGTATCCAGCTGCTCCCTTCTGTGCCTGCACCTGGGCTTGCTTTCTGAGACCTTCAGGGCACAGGGGAGATGGTTCCATGGAATTCACTAGAACTGGCTTTATTAGGAAGCAGGACCCAGCTGGGTACACACCTGAACATGGGAGTGTAACAGGCTTTCAGCTAAACCTGTTTGGTAGCTTCTTCAACTCTTCACCAAACAAAATTTCAACAGCGTGAGCAGAGGAAAATAGAGATTTGTATTGGCTGAGACTTGCTGGAACACACTGGAGAACAGGATTGGTTTTAGTATTTTCTTTTTCTTTTCTGCTCTTAATGAAACTGAGAGTGTGTAGTTGCTTTGAGTAGGTGAAACATAAAGAAAGGTTTCCAGTGAATGCTTGAACCTAAGGCTAGACGCAGGACAGGGAATAATAGCTGGTGTTGCTGTTGAGAGGTACAGCCACAAAATTTGGGGTAAGGAAGATCTGTCTTGGATGGCTTTCTATATCTAACCTATGCAACAAAATAGGTAGCTGTTCTGGGAACCCCCTAATGTCATTTCAAAGGGGGACAGAAATTAGGTGGACTAAATTACTGCAGCAGTTCTGTGGTGTGTCTGTTTACCTCCATCTGTTCCATATCTACTAGTATCTTTACTGTAAGTAAATACTGGACTGTAATATTGAGTTGTCTTCAGTACTCTAGTGTACTGACATATTGAAAGGTTTGTAAGTGGTTGATTCCTAAATTAATGTTAGAAGTTAAAAGAAAGGATGTGTGCATAGTAATTCTATTTCAACTTAAAAATGCTGTGTTCTGTAGCACTGTAGAAATTTGGGGGTTTGAGGTGGGGTTTGGGGTGTTTTGTTTTGTTTTGTTTTCATTTTTTCTCTGTCCTGTGTTTATTTTTGAGGATCGGATTTTACAAGGCTATGCGTACAAGGATCCAGGTTTTTTTGAGGTATTTCAGATCTTTATAGTAGTGTTCAGGTGCTCCTCATGCATTTAAAAAAAAAAAAAGGAAATTTTCTTATGGAATTTAGCACTTTAAAAGTTCCTTCACATGTTAAAAATGGCGTTTCTATTCTAAAGACTTTGCTGAATTCTGTAAGAATTGGAATTAAATTTGTTGTGGTGTGCTCTTCCTGCATGTCTGAGGAGCTGTTAATTTGGATTTATTGCATAAATTAATAGATTTATAGATGATGTGATGATTTCTCTTTGCATGTACTTTTCAGTCTTGTCTTTAACAGTTAAATGTTAATGTCTTCAAATTTTTAATCTTAAAATCCTTGATCATGGCTGCAACAAGTTTTTCTAATGAATACTATTTAAAAAACATGTAAGGCAAGTAAGATTAATTATTAAAACCAGAAAGGAAAGTTTATGGGTAAGGATTGTGTGGTGACATCAGAAGGTGAATACAGAAAGAAGGTGGGAAATGATAGTAACAATACTGCAGTCACAGGTAAAGTGAGTGGTCCCAGAGTAAGTGGCAAGTGGATCACTAAAGACAGATGGTTGTTACTTGCTAGGGCATGTGAAGCTGAGTAAAATTGAAACATAAGGTTAATAAATTTAAATCAGGACAGACTAAATTAACCTTAAAATTGGCTTTGGAGTATAAAGGTAGTGTGTAAACCTGTTCCACCAGACATATGTTTTTAGGAGAATAAATTCCTAATGTTGATGTGACTATTTTACTAGAGAATGGCTTTGCAGATTTTTGGTGCTAGACTGCATCATGAAGGTGGAAAAGCTCATAAGATTTCCACTGGATGTGTGGTGGTAGGGAAATGTCTAAAATGTTATACATCAATATAAATGAGCTTTTCTTTTTTCATCTGTGGGGATTTTAACAACAAGGGTAGAGATTTACTCTATCTTAAACTTAGGTACTGCAGAAAAATTTTGGGACACGTTTCGGTGTGATGACTGAACTATTTTAAGTGCGTAAAATGGTAACTTCATGTATAGAAGTGTTTGTTCACATATTCTAATATGAAGTTGCTGACATGATTGTGCAGAAATAACGGCATATGTTGTTTTCATCATCTGAAGATGTTCTGAAAAACAGCTTTAAATATTTAACAAACTTTATTCTACAGAAATGCTTGATATCTTGACAATCTTAACCCTCTATTTTGTATTAATTTCATTTACATGGGCTTTTTTTTGGTTTTATGCAAAACCCACTGGTTTTGAATTAATTTCTCTTTGAAAAGATTTCACAGCTTTTTTGAAAATGTTGCTGAAATAAACTTTTTAAAAAAGAAAATGTTTTAATCTGCTGTTAAGGTTATAGGAAAAAAGTTTAGCCGTCTTTCTACAGTAAAAGATACCGGTATTCAAATAAAATACTTAGTTTTTTGACAGGAATTTGCTGCAGCTTGAAACTTGGTGTATTGGTTCCTTAGAATTTAAATTAAAAATCTATTGTTAATTACACAATTACTTTCCTTAGCAGGATTCAGTTCAATTTTCATCTCCTTTGGGAACCCCGAAACACAGCATGAAGAAAACAACAAGTGCTGACGAATCAAAAGTAGTGATGGAAGGATTATTCATGAAAAAATCATCAGGAACAAACATTTCTAGGCTGAAGAGTGAGCCTGTGCTAAATACATTGAGTAAGCAACAAGGGCAACAATCAAAGCTACCTATTGTACCAAACCCTGACAGCCCTGGTATGTGATAAACAGTAGAAACCCCATATAGCTCTTCTTTTTCCTTGTAAAATAATGCAGTGCAATTTTGCTTCTATCTTACATGACACTGAAAAAGTAAGGATCTTGGTCTAAAGATTGTAGTTTTAAAAAAGAAATTACTTCTTAGTTTCAAGGTAGATTTTTGCAGCTGAGAGGATTAAGGAATTGTAGTTCAGTTTCTGCAATCCTGCAATTTGGGCGTGTTTTGAGATGCGTATTGCAGACGTATAAGGAGTATAGTTGGACTCATAACTAAGAGTTTACATATACCTGTGAATGAACTTGGCATTTGGTAGTTACAGATACTGATGAGTGTGAATAAAAAAAATAAAAAAAGAATCAGAATAACTTCCAGGAGAAACTAAATTCCTTTCTAAAGTAAGTTGCACTAGTTTTGTATAGATTCTTTTTTTTCTTTCTAAATGTGTTATCTCCTGTGCACTTGCAGAAGATCACATCTGCCTCTTAGACTGCATTGTGGTTGATCTGCAGGACATGGACATATTTGCTGCAGAAAGGCATCAGAGAGAGTATTCAAAGGCTGTGGAAGATACTGGTGCGGACTTGAGCTTTCCATCCTACTTCGTGAGGCAGACAGGAGGAAGCCTATTAACAGAACCTTTCAGACTGAAGTTACAAGTAGAGAGAAACTTGGACAAGTGAGTTTATCTGAACAGGATCACTTCATGCTGTCAGCCTAAAACCAGTGTTTTAGATGCCTTTTATTGTATCTTAAAAGTATTGTCTGCTGTGTTATAGTGTCTTGAAACACTGAGGTTTTTTCCTTTGTTGTAGAGAGCTAAGTCATGCAGTTGCAGACATATCAATACATGGCAATCTGTCATCAGTCCATTGCTCTCTGGATTTGTATAAGTATAAACTGATACGTGGACTGCTGGAGAACAACCTTGGGGAGCCTATAGAAGAGTTCATGCGGCCTTACGATTTGCAGGATCCAAGAATTCATGTAAGAGGAAGTACATGCAGTTGAAATTCTGTCTTGAAATATCTGGGGGTTTTGCTGATTAGGCTCATTATCTGTTATTTTCTTGTAGTTTACCAGGTGGACTGGTAGATTTAAAAAAAAAAAAAAAAAAAGAAAATTTAGGTAGACAAACAGTGAAGGAACCTTTTTGTCTGTAGATACTCCTGTGAATTCAGGTTAATCTTGGCAATACTGTTGCCCTTTCAGGTGTGGCTTGCTTTTATGCTTCATGTTTCTGAGATTCTAATCTTAGAAGAGACAATGTGAGAGACCGCCATCATTGCTTGTATTTGTTAGTTCGTTTTACGTCTGCTGAAATATATATGTGGGGAAAAAGTTAACAAATCCATGAAAACTTCTTTTTTTTTTTCCTGAAGTATTTATGCTGAGCTGCTATTGCAGTGTATTTATTGGTACATTAATAAGCTTAAGATATTTGCATTTGAATTGAGCTTTTTGGAGGGACTTGAAGGTTATCACGTAATCATGTGCAGGGCGATGATTCCTTTCCCATGGTGTCTATGGCATTCCTAAAGACTTATGAGATTGTGGAATGTGTATTACTTTGTGTTAAAAGCCCTCTTTTTGTCCTATAAATCTAAAAGAACAACTTCAGTAATAAAAGCTTTACAGCAGAGCTGAGCCTTTTTTTTTTTTGAGCAGGTTCTCAAGTATCACCTATTTGGCTATTGTCAAATACTATCCTTTCAGGAAGAGTGTGGGCAGCACCTGAAAATAATCAATATTTATCCTTATTACTGGGAAGGGAAGTTGTTGAACAACATGTTTCCTCTTGATCTTGTGGGGCTTCTGAGCACAGGACTGTAATCTTTACTTAAGCAAATACATGACCACAGCAGGGGGGAAAATTGCTAGGAAGCATCTAGGATTCTTTTTAAGAGAGGAGAGAATGGGTAAAGTTCTCCTAATATAAGTATGCTCTTCATGTCAGGCTTTTCACCTAAAACTTTAAAAAAAAAATAAAAATCTGATTTAATAATAGATACCTGAAGTTACCTGAAGCAGTTTGAAAGAATTGTTGGCTGTTTGGTCATTTGGGGGGCTGGGGTGATGTCAATGTTTTGTTTAAGAACAAAGAAGCTATGGAACACTAGTGTCAAAATGGATTAATAGACATTTTTCAAGTTGAAGGCTGCACTGTTGTGAAATGTAATTCTTCCCAAGCAATGGTTAATGGAACTCTTTGAAGGAGAAAGACACTACAGCTGTTTGCATTTGTCCGAAATAACAAAATTTAATTCAGGAATGAAAGTTAAACAGATGCTCTTAAAAAGAATATTGGTGTGTTCCACTTTCAGACAGTTTTGAGTGGAGAAGTGTATACTTCTATGTCATTCCTCATTGACATGGTGAATGTGAGTCTGGAACTGGTGGATCCAAAAGGAAAAGATGGATGCAGCTCTTTAGCCAGGTATGAGTTTTCTCTTGTTACTGAGTACCTTATCCTAAATACTATGCTCATTTGAGAGATTATAGGACAGGAATTAACATAATACATGAAATTATGGTTTAATAATGCAATGAAATAGAATTTCTTATTTAGAGTCCAAATTGAGAGTTTCAGCTGATCTGAAAGATGAAAGGGAATGACACTGTTCAAAAGATACCATCTGTGTCTTTCAAGTTGTCCTTGAAATCATAGTACGGTAACCAGTTGTCTTGCCCAAGACAAATGGTATTCTAATTAAGGAAATGTTGAGGGAGAGGTAATTGTAAAAAACCAGATTTTTGCTATGTTGGTTTTGTTGGTTTTTTTTAATCCAGAAGGTTCTGTATCAGTGGAAAATATTACATAGATCTACTTTCTATCTCTGTTACGTGAGATGTTATTATAGTTGCTTTAGAAAATATGTAAGTGAAAGTGACTTGTAGAAATAAATGAGCTACAAGACTCTTAAATGTATTGGTTTTTTTTTATTCTCGTAGGTTTGATTTCAAGAAATCCAAGTTGCTCTTTGAAAGCTCTTCAAATGGAACAAAGTCTGTAAATTTGGTTTCTCATTCCATGATGGCATTTGACACACGCTATGCTGGACAGAAATCTACTGCAGGCATGCCAAATGTGTTTAATTGCATCTTTCAGTCATCAAAGAATACTAGTAGTCCAGGAGCAATCCAGATTGAATTGCACTTCAGGTTGGTAACTCTGGGATTTATTTGTTTGTTTTTAATAATGACATACTCGATCAGGATTGTCTTGTTTTTAATACAGCTGTTATTAAAGTAGATAAACTTTCTGGCATTGTATTTAAATCTGAAAACATTTTTGGGGTGGTCAGTGTTACTTGATAGATTGAAATCTGCAGTCATTAATTAACTGAAGGTTGTTGGATTCCCCCCCCCCCCCCGCCCCCTTCATTGCAGTAAAATTTAAGTGTGAATGTGTAATGAATTGGATGAAGTTCTGACCTAGTAAAATCAGTAGTGCTTAAAGCTTGATAAAGTTGGCCTATCACTTGTATGTTTGCATAAAACTGTGTGGTAGAATTTTTAATACATTGCGCAAAAGCTATTTTCCAGTAGGTGTCACACTTGTCTTTCTGAAAGAATCAAATGGATACAGAAACGGCACCTCTTTCAAAAAACAATCTCTACATTCCCTTCTGTATTCTATCCTACCCTGTTTGTTTTTCCTTATCCAAATCTCTTGGAATGCTTAAAGGCATCACAGTGGGTATTTGGTTTGTTCTAATTTAATATTGAAAACAGGTATGTAAAGTATAATGTCAATATTTACCTGTATCAGCACTGTTTTGTTGAGGGATGTTAACTAATAAAAAAGAGGGGGAAGTGAGAAGATGACTAGAGATGTGCTTTCACTTTTGATCAGGCTCACTGACCAAACTCAGCTTTCTAACTCTTTTATAAGTATGATGCCTTCTGAAGCATTTGCAGGAGTAATGTAGAAAAAAATCTGTGGAGTATTTTAGTGCAATAGAAAATCTTGAAGACATTTGTTCGTAAAAAAACCAACCAAACTAACTTTAGGCAATTGAGAGAAATTTGTGGTAAAGATTTGGATAATGCATGATGGTTTTAAGTACTTAATAAGTTTGTGTTCATACAGATACCATGATTTTGATTTGAATAAAACAAAAATGCCACAGGATTTACCAAAAAAAACCACCCAAACAACTCCCCTCCCCCCCAAAAAAACCAACCACCAAACAAATGGTTTTTGTGTAACTGGTGATCCATTATCTGCCTGGATTGGAGGTTAGTTTGCACAGTATAGCCTAATCTGGTGTATGAGTGATAGTTTCAGGAATTCTCTTCCCAACTGTTGTGCTTTTAAATTTTAGCCACATAAGCATGTGTTACGTTTTTACTGGTGAGAGCATCCTTGGCACTAGATGTAAGCTTTTGCAGAACTCAATGATAGTGTTATACTGGCTCGTGCCTTTTGGAAATATCCTGGAGAGCCAGGGAGGGTTAAAGGCTTTTACTATTGGAAGTGATGCAGGCAGGCTGCTTCTCACAAAGGAATTACAGTTCTTCAGAGATTTTATAGTTCAGAATGTGTTGGTTATAAAATTGTTTCATGGTATTTAAGCACTTAGATTATTTTCCAGTTAGCATGACCAAATATAATTGGTATTCCAGATCATGAAGCCAAACACTTCTATCCCTCCTAGCCAGATATTCAAACTGTGATGCTAAAAGTTCAGTAAGGCTAGCATTTTTTCTCAATGACAAAGAAGCTTCCTGTGCTGCAAAATGCTGTCAGGGTGTGAGAGGAAACACATTGTACGTCTAATCTTTTAGAAGGATATGGAGCCAGGTCCGTTTCACACGCAGTACGTTATGTTTGATACTGAACAGATGTAAAATAATAATAAAAAGATCACTTTTAAAATATGAGACTTTGCAAATTAATATCAATGATGTAAATGTAATAAAGGAGCTTTTATAAGTTAATTTCTTGTTACATAGTTTTTCAATTAATCTTTTTTATATTTACAGCTTAGAATTCATGCAGTTAAGATTGTTCGGTTTCTGTGGATAAAGCAACTTGATGAATTTCAATCTGTTTATATATATATTTATTTTAAAGGACAGACGCTCTGTAAACTAAGTGTGTCCCTATAAAGTTCCATATAGTTCTTACTTGCTAGATACTGATAGTTTTCTGCATCATTTTAAATATATGATAGATGTAAAGTTCATACGTATGCTTCTCTCTTCTTAAAAGGTCTACTAAGGATTCCTCCAGTTTCACAGTTGTTCTGAACAATCTTCGTGTATTTTTAATATTTGACTGGTTGTTACTTGTTCATGACTTTTTATATACTCCTGGAGATACCAAAAAGCGGGAAAATCACCTTTCTTGCCGGCAGCGAACTTACAGCAGTGAAACAACTGTAGTTCCAAAAACAGTGAAAAGTGGAGTAGTTACAAAACGTTCATCGCTACGTGTGTCTACAGAAAAACAACTGGAAGTTAAGGTTAATGTGACAGGTAAACGTATTCTTCTCTAGTGCTTTTTTAGGAGTTTTTCTGATTAAAAGCCATGTGCTAGTGGAAAAACAGGTCCGTTAAAGAACAGAAAATCAAGAAACCTGCTACAAATGCTTAAAATACCTTAATGGTATTTCCAATTACCCTATTTATTATTATTATTTTGTTTTGTTAAGGAACTGAATTTGTGGTTGTTGAAGACATGTCTTGTTTCGATACCAATGCAATTATTTTGAAGGGGACTACCGTTCTCACTTACAAGCCCAAGCTGTTAGATCGTCCTTTCTCTGGTAGTTTGTTTGGCATTGAGGTAAGAAGAAATAAATTTGCTTTTGTAAAATATCTAAAATTAGAGGAGCTTGTGAAGATGCTTTACTATAAATATATATACAACAGGAGTAGTCCACAGATGATTTTTTAAGTTTGTCAGTTCCTCATCAAATGCTCTCATTCTACAGCAGTTTTAAGAATGTTTTTATATTGTTTCTGTTAAGACATTGAAACACTTGACTATAATTTCAAAATATTGCTAGTTAGTAATCTAGTGTCCAGCCATAAACTGGCAAATTAATTGAAAGCTGAGAAATGACTGGGTAGGCAGAAGCTGACGTAGTCAGCAAAGGCCTGCAAGCTGTAATCATAACTGACTTCTGAGGTGAACAAGCAGTATCATGCCATTGGAATATGTAAGTAGGGATCTTATGCAAGTAGGAATTTTGAGTATCCAAAGTGATCCTTGCATCCTGTTTAGCAGAGCTGGAGTGCTGTGCCCAGTTTTGGGGAAACAGCTGAAGAAGCTCTGAACAATTGATAAGAGAGCAAGAACACTCAGAATTGAGGGTTACATAATATATTGAGAGAGGTTAAAAGAATGTGCTCAGAAGAAGAGGCTGTGCAGAGGTGTGGTAAATCCTAAATGGTTATTCTAGACCAAAGAACAAAGCGTTTCCTGTATCTGTGATAGGAGGAGTAGTGGAGTTAAGCTTAGCAGTAAAGGGAATATTTAGTTGCATATCAGAATCTCCTTTCCTGAACTTACAGCATACCTGGACACTGGAATAAATTGTCTGGAAAGATTTTTGGAATTTCTGTTGTCTTAAAGTTTACAAAGGAATTGTCTGTAGAAAACAGTTCATGGCTATAGTTCATGTTTTGTGATAGAGTCAGTCTTTGATTTCGAAGCTCTTGTCAGGCCTGTTCTCTTGGTTTCTAATTTTTTTAAACCATTTGTAATTTTTAGGTTTTTTCGTGCCGGTTAGGAAATGAGCAAGAGACCGCACTGTCTATTATTGATCCAGTACAAATTCAGATGGAACTTGTTGGGAATGCTTCCTACCCAAGTGGTTCTGGACTGTTGGATGCTTTCAATAGTGAGGATTTTCCTCCTATTCTAGAGGTAATATTAAATGCATGAATAAAACTGTATGCAATAGAGAATACTAGATCGTCATCTAGCACAGATTTTTTTATGCCCAAGGATTCAATAGAATACTTTCAAATACATAAGAAAAGAATAAGATGAATTTTTTCCTGAAGTGGAAGAGGCAAAGAAACAAGCATGCAGAAAATGCTCTTAGTGGTAACGGAGGAGTGATTTCTTGGGATATATTGTAGAGATTAATAGTGGGGAAAAAAGCGGGCTGATAAGGTAGACATGTTAGATGGTTACTGATACCTGCAAGAAAAAGGTTTATTTTATGTATCTCCTTGTTAGTGTATAGTAGAGGGGAAATCTATGTAGAGACTTCTTTTCACCATTATACTGAAGGAAACACCACCCCACCCACCCCCCCCGCCCCCGATAAATGCTTTTAATGCTTTTGATTGTTAGTAAATAATAAGAAGTTTGGTAATTTTATTAATGGAGCTTTAAAAAACTGTGGTCATTAGATTTTAATACTAAATTTTGTCTTCCTTTGGGAAAAGCTTTGCTAATATCCAAAGTATACAAGAAAAATATGTAGAAAAGGGTAACTGAATGCTATTTTTTAATTTTTCATTTAGATTCAGTTGCAAGCACTGGATATCAGACTGTCCTACAATGATGTTCAACTGTTCTTGGCAATTGCAAAGTCAATTCCTCAGCAGACTAGTGCAGCTATGCCTGACTCAACTGTATCGATTGCTGAAAATACTGCTAATCCTCCCAGTTTAGCACTGGTGAATGAGACTTCCTCCTTGACACATGAAAACAGAGATATATCCAAACGTGTGTTGGATCCTGTTCTTGGTACGTTTTTACCTGTTGGAGTGAAGCCATGTTTTATATCTGAAGGAGGTTCCTGCAGTGTGAAGCTGGACTATATACTTAACACAAAAGGTGTTGATATCTTCATCATGTAAAACCCTTTGTTGCTTTGAATTATCTGATGACAGCATTATACTGATGATACTATTAAAAAAAAAAGGGTTTTTTTTCTGCTTGTAGTATGGCAATGCATTGTTTCATAGTAAGTTTTATTTAGCATTGCTTGTCATTGTAAATCATGATGATGGAGTACTGCTTAGGTAGTAAACTTTTAAAGGGCGAGAGGGGCCACATCTTCAAACTCGTTAAACTGATAGTGAAATGAAAACCATCATAATTACTAGTTATCTCTTCATGTCTAGCAATCTTTTGTTTTGGTGACATTGCTTTTTACAAACTAAAAATTGTGTGTGGTTGGAACCACTGGCTGACAATAATGAGGAAATATGCACTAGTGAAAAAGGCTTTCTTCTCTGCTACTGCACTTGGAAGTCATGTGGGGAGTTCAAAGTAAATAAGTAATTGTGTTCTGAATGAAGGGTTGGTTTACAAAAAATTTAGTCCCAGCTGAAATTTGTGGAGTACGTTGGCTTCCCATAGGAGAGTAGAAGTAGCCTGTATATTCCAGAATGTAAATGTTATGGGTTGGGGGTTTGGTTTTCGGGGGGTTTTTTGGCGAAAGCAGTGCTGAATCATATGCTTTTTCTACAGTTGCAATCTTAAACAAACAAAACCCCATTTTTCAGACAGATATATCAGTTTTAGAAATGAGAACAAGCAGATAACTGTCAAGGATTTATGATTGGTTAACTGTTCAATTACAGAGGTACAGCTGGCTCGCCTCCAGGAGTTGGGATTCAGTATGGAAGATTGTCGTAAAGCTCTTTTGATCTGCCAAGGTAACCTCAAATATTCTTAGTTGGCCTTGCAGATTGTTCATTTTACCTAACTTGCAATTAAGTAAAAGCTTTCAGACTGTAAGGTAGCTGATGCACAGGCATTATTTCCTTCTCTTCATTACTTTGGCTGTGTGTTGGCATATAATCTTAAGCATTCTCATTTTTCTGTTCTACTACTGTGTAGAACCCACCCCCAAAGATTCTTCTTGCTTTTTGGCATGTTGTATGTGGGGCGTTTGAGTGTATTTTTGTTTAGGGGTTTGGGTGGTTGGGTCCTTTTCTTTTATGGTATACCTATTTCTTGCTACTATCCATCTCTTTCTCTTCAGAGCATATGTTTTCATCTCTCCCTTTTTGAATCATGTATTTCACCCAGTTCTACGTGCAATACGTGAAAAGAAGATGAAGCTTTAACACAAGTGTTTCTTTTTCTTTAGCACTGTCATGTTTCCCACCTTATTTACAGTCCTTCGTAGTATTAATATAGATTTATATTATGTACCCACTTGGTTTGCAAACTTCAAAACCCATTCCTTATTCTTAGAAAATACTACTGTACGTATAATCTTCTCATACTTTATGTTAGTAAACAGAACACGTTCAAGGTACTGTTGATGTCTTGCTACACTTGAGAGAGGGAATTAGTTTGCTTCCGTATGTTTTTTAAATAAGTACATTTAATTGAGAAAGTAGATGATGATTGATTGGTTGTTTGGTTTTATCTAAGGTGACTTGAAAAAAGCAGCAAGTTGGTTATTTAAGAATGCTGAACCTTTGAAATCCATTTCCCTGACCTCTTCTGGTCGAGATAGCCAAGGGATTGTGCCTTTTCAGTTCATCTCTGGAGTGGAAGTAAAAGCAGAAAGTATATGCATTTGCTTTATTGATGACTGCATGGACTGTGATGTTCCCCTTGCTGAGTTAACCTTTTCACGTGAGTATCTTGCTTTGCTGAGTGAGTTGCATAAAATTATTGTCAGTTACTGTGTATGTTCAGCACCATGCTTTAGTTTCTTAGGACTTGTGAAGTTTCAATTGATACTGTTTTGGTGGTGGTGGTGGTTGTGTGTGGGTTTGGTTTAGGGGTTTTGTTGTTTGGTTTTTTTTAGTTTCTTAGTTTTTGTTTGTTTGTTTGTTTTAAGTTTTGTTTTTTAAGATGACAGTCTTTGTAGGGTTAAGATTCTGGTTTCCCCTTTATACATCACATAACAAATGGAATCCGTCCTGAGCAGAACCCTAGGGAGGCTCCGTGTTGTAAAGCATGGTTGTCTATAAATGTTATTTGAAGAGTATTATGATAGCCTTTTTGTACCATTTCAATTTAAAAGGCAAGACAAAATCTTCCATTGCTTAGTTAACAGTTCACGAAATCAGGAGATTTAGTCGTTTTGCATTAGTATAACATTCACTTTTTTTTGCAGGTTTGAATTTTCTCCAACATTTGAGAGCCAACCCTGAAGGCTATGCTCATTTTACCCTCTCTGGAGACTATTACAATCGTGAGCTTTCAGGTGAAATACTGAGGGTTTGTTGTTTTCTTTATTTAAGTTTAGGAAAACAGCCTTGCCTACTACAGTAGTCTGAAATTCACCCAGCGTGAAATGCATATAAGGGAATGTGAAAGGCTGACTTTTGTGATCGTGTGTGTGTGTGTGAGAACATGTGATCCTAGATAAGATATCCTAATTTGGTATCAGATGGAGGGATGTGGAAAGTAGAGAGATGGCTGATATGAAAGTTGCACTGAAGTTTTCAGATATAATGGCATTAAAAAGTTATCCAAGAACATGACAGTTACATAACTAGCTGTCTCTCTATTCACTTCGCTTTTTTAGTATTTAATTGTTTTGATGCATTCAGTTTGTTACTTATTTCAGAAAGGAAAAGCACATGAGGGTAGGCGATTAGGCTGAAGACAACAGATTAACATAAGACAACCATCCTAATTTATATTTTAGATATAAAAAAGAAGTTATGCCTCAATATAGGTCAGACACTGACAAAAGAAATAATCTAGTTGTGTGTTTTCTCTGAATTGAGAAACTAATTTTTCTGTTATAAAATTGATGACAACAATCTTAGGAATTATCTGTCAATAACAAGGTAGGTTTTGTTTTTAAAAATATATAGGGCATTTTTCTTAAATAGCTTTTAGACCTTTGTCTTTTGTGATACTGAATAGTAGACCAACTTATGTATAATTGTGTGAAAATCATTTTCAAAACTATTTCAGAGAACTTAGTTCCAGCTAACTTCAATATGAAGATGTAATTGCCTTCTAATGCTTCCCTTGGAATTAAGATATTTCTGCAAGACCCTACATACAGTATACACTGGTTCAAATGGAGGAGCTGGAGCAACTTTGTATTAGCTAGAAAATTAAATCTGTAGGCTTACAAGTTCATCTTGAATGCAGATTGAAAGTAAAGAATCTTATTATTAAAGCTGCATTATTAAATACATAGGTATGTAAACAGAATTCCAATGTGGCCTTCAGATGTGTAATACATGTGACATTTTCTGTTTGTTCTCAGGCTGGGAGCCATTTATTGAGCCATGGCCGTGTTCAGTTTCTTGGCAACAACAAGCTTCGAGCCGCCTCCACCCTTCCCGACTGAAGCTGGAAGTAAAGGCTAAACACCGTTTGGATATAAACATTACCTCTGTCTTCATAGGTATGTAGGAATATTCCCTGAGAGCATCACTATACAGTCTAATTTTCAGTGGACTGAAAATGACAGACATTTCTAATTGAGTCCTGCTGGTGTCCCGAAGATGGAGGGTGGGAGATTTGGCACAAGTCCCTACGCACTTCACATGATATTGTACACAGGTGTGCGTTTAGGCAGCCTGTATTTTATCAGATATTGTGAAAGTGTAAAGACACGAGCTACATATTTTAGAGGTTAGTAGGAATTCTTTCTCTGGTCATGTGAGTTCTATAAAATTTATACGTTATTTGAAATTTATTTTTAATCAGAAACAGGCTTTTATCTAAAGCTTTCCATACTTTACAGTACTTAAAAATATTTTGATCAGCTCGTCATTTTTCAGTACATTGACAGGTGTAGTGGGGAGCTACTTATTTCAGGTCTGCAGTCTCTGAAAACCTGAGTGGTCGGTTCCCACTCCAGGAAGTCAAAATAGTTTGTTCATCATTAACTCAAACTTCATGTAAGCTTCTGTGTTGTGAGACTGTGTTTGTGTGTATTTCCCAGAAATATTGTTGCTTATTCTGTATGCAAATCTGAATAATTTGGTGGTCATAATAAAAAACTGTAAATGGCTGAGCTTGCAAATGTAACAGGAGAGCCTTCCTTGTTCCCTGAATATTCGTTCCTTTCTCCTGCGAGGCCTGTGGGGTTGGCAGAAAGAGGGAGCCAGGATGAGAGGAAAAGCAGCAAATCGATGATTCCTAAGAGTTCCCATCATGCTTTTAATACTAGTGATAACAAGTAGTAAGGCTAGTTTATGATTTATACTGTGCCAGGGGACTCCATTGCTGTCTTGATATTTATGCAGGAATGTGCATGTACCTCTTAAAAAGAAAAAAATATACTAGAAACTGCTTCTAACATGAAAATATTTAAGGTTAGTTGCCTCCTCAGGGAGAGCTGTTACATTGCTACAGGAGTATCTTAAGAACATGGAATTCCACTGAAAGTTAAAAAAAGCCCAAACAAAAAAAAAACCACCAAAAAACCTTAAGAATATAAAAATATTTGGTTTTGAAGACGCTGCTGTGATTTCATGAGCTGTTGTTTGTCTTCTGTAAGTGGCTCATAGAAAAAGCAGTGAAGTAAAACTTTTGCCATTAAAGTGGAATAACTTCAGTGTTATGAATTTAACATACTTTTCAATTACTTTGTTTACTGCCACCGTGGAGACATTTACTGTCTGTGCTTTTGTTCCTCTAGAACAATACACATGTACCAAACAGTCATGGATGGAAGATTACTGTAAACAAGAGAAAGAAGTGAATGTAATCAGTTCAGAAGACTGGATGGGTTCTTCGGTGGATCCACCGTGTTTTGGGCAGAGTATGATACTCATTAATCACACTTTATTTGAACTGGTCCTGACATACACAGTCATCTGTCTAATGTATTACAAACATAAGTATTTGGTCTTCATAGCATACAATGAATTGTTAGAGAAATTTGGCAAAAAAAGACAAAAATGCTGTCTTCTGTTCAATTGTGTTCAATTCTTTAAAAACAGAAACCTTTCTGGCTACTTAGTTTTGAGTGAGAACTTCGCACTGCTAGTTCTGCTTCCTTTTTTTGTCACGCTTTCTCGGTTAATGAGTGAATATCCTGTCAAAGATTTAGGGTGTGTGCAGTTCAGAGGTGATCTTTTTCATTCTGTACCCTCAAAGGCCCACATGACTGGGTTTCTGGAAAAAATGCTGTTACATTTGTGAAACAATTCTCTATATGTGGCAGGTCTTTTCAGCTTCTTTTCTCACAGTGTTAAAAACGGGTAGAGACTCATACACTGATTGCATGGTGCCAACTGTCTGTATCTTCCCTGATGCATGATGGGGAAGAGTCTACCTGTATTTGTGTGTTTTTTCTTACCTGCTAACTTTGTCTTTCCTGTCTGCCAGGCCTTCCTCTTGTCTACCTTAGAACTAGGAGTACAGCCAGTTTGACTAACCTAGAGCATCAAATCTATGCTAGAGGTACTGTATAGCAGAGAGAGACAAAAAGGTTTTTTTCTTCTTTGGAAAGCTCTTGTACAATACTGTGTTGTATATGTGACTTGCTGGTAGATTGGCCTCTATATTTAAAAAAAACCAATCAAACAAAAACCCCAAAACCAAACAACGTAACAGCTACTTTCCTGTTAGGCTGCTTAACTTAGTATCCTGTCTTATGTTCGTCTCTGGGCCCTTCAGGAAAGAAGTGAGAAGTATAACTAATAACTAATCCTAAGTAGGAGGACTTGTCTTTTTGAGGAAGGTTATATGAATTGTTGACTATTCAGTGTCCCTTTTCTAGAGAGACAGTAGAGTGTGATTAAAAATAGTGTAATAAAATCACAGTATTTTATTTTATATTCTAAAAATATCCACAGTATGTTCAATATACATACTTAACACTTGATTCAGCATGTATATTTAGCTACTTAAAACCTTAAGATGCCTTCAGAAGGAGCAATCTGTTTTCAATAAGACTTAGAAAATAAGGCATTCCTAATAAATACCTTGTTAATTTGTTTTATATTTGACAGTACAGTGTTTGGGCAAAACCATCCAGTTCAAAGTAAGATTTTGTTTAAATTTTTTTTACCTTATGGAAGACAAAACAGCACACTTGATGATAAATATGTTGCCCCTGTAGAAAAGTTGCTGAATGGGAGGACAGAAAGCTTTCGATAAATTTACATCTGTGGCCTGTTCAGACGGCCCCTTAGAGACATTTTCTCTGAATAGTTGCAGACAGTTCATAGATGTTAAAAAAAAAAAAAAAAATCCCCAAAACCAGAAAATGGTAGAAGGATTTATTTTTCTGAGGTAGTTTTCAAAATGTTTTTTTTTTTTTTTTTTGTGAAAAAATCAAACAGCAGAACCTCTGAATATTTATTGCTTGGCTTTTAGTGGGTGTTGCAACTAAATTACTTAATGAATTGCAAAAAAACCCCTCCTTGTAAAGGTAGTCTTTATTTTCAGGCAGTAGTCTCAAAATGCAACTTTTACGGTATGTTTTCTTTTGAAAATCAGGCCCCAAAATACTCTTTTAAAGTCTCAAAAAATAAATTGGCAATTGATTAAGTGCCAGAGTAAAAGTTCATTCGGCTTCTGGTCTGTAATTTTGTAGAACCTGGGCTAGCCAAAAAATTGTATAAAGTCAAGCTCAACACTAAAAAGACTGTTTTATTTGCAGTTGGCAAAAGTCACGGTTTTCATTTTCAAGAATTTCATCTTCTTGCCATTTAATTGGACAGAACTTTCTCTGTAAGCTTTAGAGAGATCAGATTTAAGTTTCCACTGACAATGTAAGGTATATAGGAATTTGTTGTCATTGATTTGGAAGAAAGTTGTATGCGATCATCAGTAAGTCCTTCTAAAACATACCTACCTACCCTGCATTACCCCTTCTTGCCTCTGTAAACCTGTGCTTAAATTATTCTTAGTTAGGCACTTTGCGGTGGAATGAATGGGTCTTGGAACATGAAGTACTTGAGCTTGATAGCAGTCAGCCTTTGGAGTGACTGCAGATAAATTCTGTGGAATAGATTTCATTTCTGTCTTACCTTTTCTTTAGCAGCTGATTTATTGTGTGCACCTTCTTTCTACTTCTCTCATACAGAAAGATGTATGTATTTAGGTAGCAGTCATTTATCTTCTTTTTTTAAGTAAGTTACTGGAATTTGACAGGGTTTTTTTCTGTCCAAATGTGGTAAGTATTTTCACAGATGTACTGCAGTATGGAAGATGAGAGTAACACTTGTGTGCTTGTTAGTAATGCATACTTGAAAAAAGTCAAACATGGTAGGTGAAGTTTCTTGTTGTGCGGTTTTGCTGTCCCAGCATTTTAACAAATCCAGATTACCTTGGGTTGCATTCAAATAATTTTTTATACTTTGCTTTAGTAGGCTTTATCCTGTATAGGAAAGTATTTCTACTTGTTCGGTTTTTGAGGATAAAAGTCCCATTTAAAGGGGGTACTGGATAATCCTGTATTCGTTACGTTAAATAGATCATAAATCTTAATTGTAAGTGATTAAGTGTTTAATACTTTATGAGCATTAGAATGTATGTGAAAAGTTACTGATTATGATTGAGTTTTTACTTAGGTTTTCTGCATGTTAGTTATAAACTGGAGGCATAGTATTGTGCAAGACTTGATAGGAAGAAACAAAAGAACATGTAGCTTAAGCTCAGTTCCTGGGGGGGGTTGATGTAGGGGAAGACTTTCTGTTTGCTTTGTGCCATTTCTGTAGTAGTTACTAAATTTTTTTAATTTTTAAGTAATCTGCTATCCTCTTTCTTCGATCTGTTTTAATTTAGTGCACGTTGTGGTTCTCCAGCCATTGTGTGTCATCCTACATTAGCATCTGATGAATGCTTCTCTCATAAGCACTTAGGCAAATCTTTGTTCTCTTTTATAGCTGAAATGAAGACTCCAAAACGGAGGCAGCCATTTGTCCCATTTGCTCTAAGAAATCATACTGGATGCACTCTGTGGTTTGCTACCCTGACTACAACACCTACCCGGTAAGAAGCTGTTGTGGGATCACTTTGACAATATTTGTCTGGCTTCTCTAACATGTCAGCCAAACCTGGCTGTTTTCAGTGCTTTTGCTTTCTTGCAGAGAAACATAGACAACTCCCAGTCTTTCTTAGATAGGAGCCTTTTCTTTGACAGTGAGATAGTTTTAATACTAAAAAAAGGTTTTGTGTGGGTTGTTTTTTTTTCCAAGAGGCCCAACAGAATTTGAAAACCAGTCAGATGCATTCCTGATGTATATGTGCAGGACTTCTGAAGACTGAGGCAGACTAAAAAGCACTTGTTACTTGAAGTAGTCATTTTGTCAGTCTGTAAAATGATGTGTTTCTCTTCACAGGGCTGCGCTGTCTCACAGTGGGAGTCCAGGTGTTGTTCCTGAGGAAAACGGGACATTGCTGGATGATGCCCATAATGTCAGTGAATGGCAAGAAGTTATCACTGGGGAAGAGATTCCATTCGAATTTGAAGCCAGAGGGAAACTCAGACACAGGTGAATGGACCAGGCTGAGAGATGTGTTTTGACACGCTTATATATGGAACTCATAGGATCATAGTTGTGAGGACACTAGCAGATGTTAAAAAGTGGACATTTTTTAAAATCTCTTGTTAATGTTTTGTTTTTAAATATTTAAACTCATGTATAGAGTGAAATGATCAGTTGTCTAGTAAGCAGCATGTATTGCTATTGGTGGCAGCCATTCTTAGATGTGAGTTGGATCATTATAAGCTTTTAGAAAGACTTAGGGTCCTCAATTACAAGTCATATGTCTTTTATTCTAAAGGACTTGGGAGGTGAGGGGAGTGTTGGTTGTTGAGCATAAGTATTATCAGTGTTAAGAACTAGAAGAACTTGTTAACAAACATATAGCATGCTTTTATTTTTGCTTTTATGACATAGTTGTACTTCTGTATGTTCATTAGGGAAGGTGGAACAATGGAACAGATGTAAAAGCAGGTCTCTTTATCCGTGAAATGGAAAAACTCTTAAGACTTTTTTTTTTTTTTAATGCTTCAGTGAGTTTCTTTTTTCAGAATGCAGAGGATGTTCTTGGTTTGGACTGTTTGTCATTTACACTGTATAATAATGCTTAATAGTAATTTAACTTGATCTAACCTGGTAGGAACACACATGATCTAAGAATTCATCAGTTGCAAGTGAGAGTAAATGGCTGGGAAGAAGTCAGTCCAGTATCTGTAGACAAAGTTGGAACATTTTTCCGATATGCTGCACCAGATAAGAACTCATCCTCTTCTACTGTAAGTTCTGATTTTGAGTGTTAGTTTTAATAGAATATGTAATTTGAGATCTCCAAGATTCTGATCTTAAAGCAGCTGCTGTATGAGATTGTCCTCTTTCCAGTTAGCTTGGATTGGGAGGGTTTGGAGATGCTGGGTTCCTAACTGGCAATTTTATGCATAATGAAAACACAGAGTAGTCGGCAGTTAGTCTGTGCGTAGCAGTCAGAGCTTCCAATGACAGAACTAATATATTAGTGACAGTGTCATGGACTCATGGAGATGGAGCTTTAAATCAGCACAGCATTTCAGCAGCTATTTTTATTTCTTCCATTGCAGGAATGCTTTTTCATGTGTTTAATTTACTTAAAATAAACAACACTGGCAATTTCCTGTAAGCCTAGAGATTGTTGAAATATGTGGCTGCTTAGACAAAATATACTTGTCATGAAGGAAAAATGCAATTGTAATAGTCAGCAGGCTGACAGTTGGTGGTTGAGACTCAATGATAAAAATGATCTCGTGGATTTCTAAACTAGCTAAGTTTTGAGACTAGCTACTGAAAATTATTGAGCACTGGAGAAATTGAAGTTGAGATCTTTTTGGTATAAAACAGGATTAGAATTTAGTTTCATGATACTACTGACAAGAGCCAGTAGTCTTGAACTGTTTCTGATATTTTCATATTGAAGCATAAAAAGCATCACCTCTTTCTCTAACTTGATTCTTGAAGGAAGAGGATGCAAATTAATGAGAATTGTTGTTCAGGCACATCTTCTGTAGCTTTTTTCCCTTTTTTTTTTTTTTTTTTTTCCCCCCCAACAAATCTTCCTTCAGCTTAATTTCTTTTTAAAGCACTATTACAAACAGGTTTTGCTGATATAGTTCTGACATGTTTTCCAAGCTGTATTGACGATCAGAAACACAAAGTGATGAAAGTATTTAGTTTATTCTTCTATAGTAATGTTCTGTATTACAACTGAGTGTAATATCTTAAAAGTTGAGCAACTTTAACTTTCCTGTTTATTTTTCTCTCAGCTTGGAAGCCCAATAAGTAGAACAAATATAATACATCCACAAGTCTACGTGAGTATATATTTTCATTTTCTGAGAGCAAAGCGTCTTAAGTAAGACTAGCATAATTCTACAAGTTAACTGACTTTTCCGTCCTTCTAGAATTTTTTCAATAGAAAGGAAACAAAAGTCAAGCAAACAATACGAACTTTCAAATCAGAACAAATATTTAACATGACTTACCATTTCTCACCAGTGTAAATGGTTGTTTGAAGAGTCTTAAATTTCAGTAGGTGAATTCCAGCCTGTGAGCCCATATGAAATGTGGTTTTCAGAATAGAAGTGGCATTGACTTTGTGTAATGTAGGAGATAAAACACTACAGTGGAAGGTCAGGTAGGAGTGAAAAAAGTAGGAATATTTTAAGAAAGCTCCACCTTATTTTTTTAGTTTTGACAAATAGGAATGATGAGTGACTGTTAATTATATGAGGCTTAGAATTCAAACTCCATGAATTTATAACGTAAGGTAATAGTGCAGTAGTGTATGAAGTGTTCTAGGATCTGTATTGCTATTACTTGAACTTGCATCGTTTTGAAAAAGATAATGGAGTTAGTATTTAGAATTGCTTTTTCATAGTTAATTTTACTGTGTTTTGAGGAGGAGGTACAGGATTATAAATCATTATTATGAAACTATATATAAACTTAGGTGTTGCATGTGGTCGGACTCAGTTGGCAAAGTTTTTACTCCAGCAGTTACTGCTTAAAAATTGAGGTGTCCCTCTTCTAGATATAATCATTACCTGAGCTTTTTAATGCTTTTAAATATCTTCCAGTTTTCTTCATTGCCTCCAGTTCGTGTGGTATTTGAAGTTACCATGGAAGGTAGCGCTCGGAAAGTGATAACAGTGCGCTCAGCCTTGATTGTGAAGAACAAGCTGGAAACACCAATGGAACTAAGACTAGATAGTCCTTCTGCTCCTGACAGTAAGCGTTGTATATTCCTTCCATACTATGGGGAATCTTTAGCTTCCTCCCCAAGAAGATTCACCACTGTCTCTAATGATTGACAACAAAGTAGTCCTCCCTGGAGGGAAAATGGGTAATGTTAAGATGAAAATGATCAGCAAGGTAAGCTAGAGAACCCAGTAGGATTTTTGCTTATTGTTCAGGAAAACAGGGAAAGCTGAAACTCTGCAAGGACTGAATCTTATTCCTGTAGGTAGCAACTTGTACCTTTTAGCAGTAGTCTAGAAAGTTTCAGGTGTTAGTTGCAAAGGTGCGGTCTAGAAATGTAGTGATATGCTGGTAACGTACCCAAAATGTAGTGAGTGAGATCTTTTTGAAATAAGTATTTTCACTAAAGCATCCAAGGAAAAAGAATTTGAATTTCAGCAAGTTTTTAGTCTTTCGCCAGTTTCAGATTTACACACCTAAATTTGTCTGCTGCCAGATTGTTAGTAGGATTTAAATCAACAGGTTGGTGTTTGAAACATACATTAGTAGCTAGTATTTTATGTTAAAACAAAACATGTTTCTTCATAATTTGAGAGTTAGTATTTGAAAATTTTACGCTTTTCAGTAAAGGGGCCTGTTTTGATATAAGTATTTTCTTCTCTGGTTGCAGAACCTGTAGTTCTTCCAGCAGTTATGCCAGGAGATTCCTTTGCTATTCCATTACATCTTACATCTTGGCGTTTGCAAGCCAGGCCAAAAGGAATGGGAGTCTTTTTCTGTAAGGCTCCAATTCATTGGACTAATGTTCAGAAGACAGCAGAAGTATGCAGCAGCAAGCGAGAGTGTCATTCAATGGAGTCTGAAAATAGCCGATTTTTTAGGTAATTAAAAACCTAATTATTTTTCTGTAAGCTGTGTTATCTTCTGGTAAATGAAATACTGTGAAAGTAAGTAACAGGAAAGAAAATACTGAGAGATGAAAGCTTTTGCAGTTTAATAGGATATTTTGTTTGGCTTGTTGGATAATGAGAAAGCATTGAAGCATAACTGCAATATTTCTGCAGGGCTCCTTGAAGCCCCTTTGACAGTGTCTGTTAGCAAATGTCTGAGAATACAAAGTAAGCACACTATTAATGTTTATTGTGAAAAAGAAAAGGTTAGATAATAGAACGTGGACTTAAGTTAAATTATCTCCTCTGTCTCACTGAGAATAATGAGTGGTTTACCATAGTGTGTTCACAAATACTCATTCCCTGAATGTCCTGTACTCTGTTCTAAGCCCCAAAATGTTGCTACATAGTGAGGACTTAATGGAATTTTGTAGTTATCTGATATGATGGATTTAGGGATGCTCTCAATTTATGAAATACTAGAGTAGAGATTATGGAAGTTGTTTCAGGAAATGACCTTTGCATACTATATAGTTACCACTGTCTGTCGGTTCTGTAGTTTGCCGCTTAATATGCAGGTTTTGAATGTATCAGAGGGAGGAAAATTAACAAATTATTTAAAATGAAGGTTTATGTACTCAATTTTTTACCTTAACTAATGAAAAACTGAAGTATCTTGTGACCAAAGCAAGGATACATCTACTGGGAAGAAGGACACATTCAGCATTTAAGTTTAAGAACACAATTATAGTTTAATAGTTAAAACCTCTTTTTAGTAATAGTTGATAACATGTTTCTGCAAGTTTATGGAAGTTGGTTTTAAAGTTGGTAAACTGTAAAAGTAATTTTATGTTAGGTCTCTGAACAGATGAGGGTTTTTTGAGTGATTAAATTAACTCTGATTAAAATCAGGAAACTCCTGTTGTCTTTATAGTAGGTATAAATACAAAATACCTTATAATCAAACTCCAAAGTGATTATATGGAGAACAATTCTAAATGCTGTTTTTGCTATCAGTCCTGAAGTTACCGCATGTTGTGGGATTTAGTGCAATACACAAAGTCAGGGTTCAATTATTCCATCAAGTTCATTGACTTCTTCTCACATACGTTGCCTTCACAGGTTTTGTGTGGCTATAAAGAAAGAAAATTACCCGGATTACATGCCTTCCAACATATTTTCTGACAGTGCTAAACAGATTTTCAGACAGCCTGGGCATACTATTTATCTATTGCCAACGGTGGTAATCTGTAACTTGCTACCCTGTGAACTCGAGTTCTATGTTAAAGGAATGCCAATTAATGGGACCTTAAAACCTGGCAAAGAGGCAGCATTGCACACAGCTGATACATCTCAGAACATTGAGCTTGGTAAGGTTCTTTTTCAGATACCACTTTCTGATCCTCCTAGAGGAGTACCTCAATATAACTGTTTCTTGTACAAGGCACTATCATGCAAGAATGGAAAAAAGAAAAAATGGAAAGCATTTGTATGATTATTTCATTGGGTTGCAGGGCTTCTTATAGGTAATAACCACGTGCATGCATCCGAAAAAAAATACTAATCTTGCCATCATTCCCATCATTCAAGTCTGTCAGCTGTCTTGGTCTGTTCCTTATTCGTCTCTTTTCTCGTTTTCCCAAGAGTGGAAACAGTAGAAACTGGAGAGAACAGTGATAAAGAAGGGAATAAATCAAATAAGTTCCCAGCATTTTGGGTGGTTTTGCTGTTTTCTTTCTGACAGAAAAAGTTGGTGTTGAGAGTATGTATGGAATTATTCAACACTGGCTGGACTTCTGATGCCTAAGGTAGTAGTTAGCCCTAAGCAGTGTTCTTTACAGAATGTTTTTTGCTGCTTGTGACTCAAATTGAGGCATTTCTTCATGAGGTCTGAGGTTACTACACTGGGCAAATTTAAAAGTTAATCTGGATAAGCTATATGAAATATTCAGAAAGATAAGCCATATGAAACACCAACCTGTATGCTTATCAGAAACTAGTGTTTCTGTGTGGGTAATGTTTGGTTTTCATTTGTTTTCTTTTGTTTTTGTAGGGGTATTGCTAGAAAATTTCCCAATCTGCAAAGAGCTGTTGATTCCTCCTGGGACACAAAACTATATGGTACGGATGCGATTGTATGATGTCAACAAACGACTGCTAAATTTGACCATAAGGATTGTATGTCGTGCTGAAGGTTCTCTAAAAATACTAATTTCAGCACCATATTGGTTAATCAACAAAACAGGTAAGTTTACAGTATTTTTTTCATGGCTGTAACCATGAACTGGGAAATAAAGATTTCATGCAGTGTTTTGATTTGCTTTCTAGCCAAATAGGGCTTTTAAACACTACTTAAGGGAATTAAAGTTGCAGAAATTTTGTTATTAATTTTTTTTTTTTCAGTGCCAGCAGCTATTGTTTGATGAATTTTACAGCAGGTAACTTAGACATTTTAGTTGCTATATTGCAGATTTTCAAACATGAGCTATTGTACGTCTAAATAAATCATCATAGATCAGATAACTGTTAAAATTATGGTTTTCAAAGACTGAAATACCTTGAGACAGCAATAGGTCTAAATTGCAGTTATTCTATGCTAATATCCATTGGCGCTTTCAGAGCCACAAGAACTCCTTTTCTGCATGGACCAGATTCCGTGGCTCGTAGCTGTTAATAGGTCTAGCTGTTAAACAGGTTAGAGAATGAGAGGGAAAATGCATGCAGACTGATGGCTGATATTACAACTGAAATATTTTAGGTTGTTCCTTAATTTGAAGTAGTTTTTACCATTCTCATTTTAATTTGTGCAAAGGTAAAGTGTATTTTGACACTCCATTTTTTGTGTTTACTTAAAGGATTACCACTTATCTTCAGACAAGATAATGCCAAAACAGATGCTGCAGGTCAGTTTGAAGAGCACGAGCTTGCTAGAAGCCTCAGCCCACTTCTATTCTGTTATGCTGATAAAGAACAGCCAAACTTGTAAGTAACACCACAAGAAGAGGAGACAGGAGGAACCTTACAAAGTATGAAAGTAATTCACAGAGGATTGGGCGCGGATATATTAGTATGAATATCATGTAGGAAAAGTCAGTCCCTATTAAGATGATCTATTACGTTTTTAAGAAATAAGCATATTGGATCTTTAGACATTTCCTACTGAAAACTCCTTGGTTGGCTGATTCTGTTGCGTCTGCATGCTGCTTTGGTTTTGTGTGGTTTGAACTCATGCTTCTTTTGTAAGAAAATCAAGAACTTTTTTGATGAGACTTACCAAGTTGTGTAAATTAGTTTGTTACCACTAAAAACACTCCAAACCCCTAATCCTAAACTTTAAATGTTAATAGAGAAGCAGTAGCAGTCACTTAGTGGGAAGCAGGAATGCAGTAGAGCTGTTGTGTTTCTGATGTGAAACTTTCAGCTACTTTGGCATCACGGAGAGAACTTGCTTTTTCCATGAAAATAAGAAATAAGAACACGATTTGAAGTAAACTTATCTGAAATGTTCTGGGATTTTTGCTCAAATGATCAACAGTTAAATTTATCACAAAAATTTATTCCATATTACTTTTCTCGTTTTCTTTTTCGAAGAAAAAAGACACACAAATGTTGTGGTTAATCAGTCTGAACATTACCAAGCCTTTTACAAGAAATGGTCGCTGAATCTTGACCAATATGTTAAAAACGCTTATGGCAGAAAAGCAGAATGAATTACTCAGAAAATGTATCATGGCTTCCAATGCTTTTATGTTAAAACACAGGTGTTCTTTGTGTGCCTGGGTATGTGTTTGATCATCAGCATTGTGTTGATACCTGATCCTTCATTTAAATGAGTAAATCTTTGTGTTCTTTTCTTACCCTTAGTTGTACGATGCGGGTTGGAAAAGGAATCCATCCTGAAGGTATGCCTGGCTGGTGCCAGGGTTTCTCCCTGGATGGTGGTAGTGGTGTCAGAGCCCTTAAAGTGATCCAACATGGAAACCGGCCAGGCCTCATTTATAACATTGGTATGTGTTGATAGGAACATTTGAGAAATACTGTAGAGCTTCGTAAGACATGATGTCAGTGACAGCAGAAACAGAACAATTACAGCAGGGAAACATATGTTGTTAAAGGCTTTTTGAGGGTTCGGAGAAAATTATTAAACAAAAATTACTATTCTAAGTATTTTTACATTTTTATTTTGAGTTTCATTAGCTTAAAAACCAGTTTTCAGTTATTTCTATTTTTTATATTTCATCATTGAGCATTTAATAACTGCATTTACAAACTGTTCTTTCTGTGTCTTTATTCCCCTTGTATGTTACTTCTAAGTACATTTGAAATCCCACTGCATTACTGTGTGTGATTATTTTGAGTGTCTATATACTGTAACCGTTAAGCTGTGTGCTGCTTCTGTAGTTTTTGCTTTGTGGTGCCTCTGTAGGTTGATGTGGAGGAGTGCAGCTTCTGTCTTCTTGTGCTCCTAGTGTACATAAAGTACAATTTCCTTGGAAGCTTTTAGTTTTTAATTAAACGACAGGATAGATTTTCAGAGTTTGGAAGTTACTCCACAGTGATTTGTGAGGAATTTTTCATATGTTTAAAAGTGGAATAATTACTTGCATGGATTTACTTGTGATTGGAAATAGTTTTTTTTTTTTTATCTTCAGTGCTTGCGATCTCTAAATAGTACTTGAGAAACAGAGGGTGACAGATGGCATAATTTTATGTTTACAGTTTAAAATAACATTCAAAGTATGGCTGTGGTATGGCAGAAACAGTGCATCTCAGGGACCCAAGAAAAAAAACTTTTGTTAGTGAAATATATTGTGGCAGATGTCTTCTGTTTTCTCTTGTAAATAATAGCTTTATTTTTAACTTGTTTTTATTACTAGGTATTGATGTTAAAAAAGGCAGAGGCCGTTATATTGATACGTGCATGGTAACATTTGCACCCCGTTACCTATTAGATAATAAATCAACCTACAAGCTTGCCTTTGTTCAGCGGGAATTTGCCAGAGGTCGGGTAAGATGCTTCGTTTTTTTTACTTGTTATTACAATACCTGTAGTTAGTCACAGCATCTTCTAACCAAAAAGAACACAAACATTATACTTGAAGGTATTGTTGGCTGGTTATGAGGATCTTTCTCATTATTCTAATACCAGCATCCACCTAACAGAATAATTGCTGTGTTCGTATGAGAGGTATATAGATTAATACTGCATTTTTTAATACCTATAGGATATGTATTTACCAATTTCTATTACTAGGGAACATCCAATCCTGATGGCTATATCTCCACACTTCCTGGTTCCAGCGTCGTGTTCCACTGGCCACGTAACGATTATGATCAACTATTGTGTGTGAGACTAATGGATGTCCCAAACTGCATTTGGTCTGGGGGCTTTGAGGTCAACAAAAATAACTCGTTCCATATTAATATGAGGTAGCTATTATATCTAAATCTTCTGTAGCATGCTTCCATTTTTGATAGAAGCAGCTGTTTAACACTTACGACTCCGGGTGACACAGATCAGAAGCCTACCTCTCTTGCACTTGTTTGTTCTTTTTCAGGGACACCCTGGGAAAATGTTACTTCTTAAGAGTAGAAATTACTCTTCAAGGAGCCACGTACCGCATTGCATTCAGTGACACAGATCAGTTACCACCACCTTTCCGCATAGACAATTTTTCCAAGGTAAAAGAGCAAAAAATCATATTTTTTTCTTTTATTTTTTGTTAAAAAAGAAAAGTATGAGTTCTTTTATATTTGTTAGAAGCAGGAGCTGACTAGCTTGTGTAATGAAATAAAATGAAAGTATGTGTAGCAAGAGGTATTTCTATATAATAATTGTAATTTTCTGAAGTTTTAGTAAAACTTGGTAGTACTCAACTACTTCATCTTGTTCAAATGATGGTGCTAACATTGTGGCTTTTGTGAATTGAAAGGAAGAGCATTATTACTGATGAGAAAATCGTGTTAGGGTGTTAGTTTGTAATCTGTTCTGTGTTATTTTCAGCACTTGAATAACCTGTAAAAAGAATTTGGGCTACTTCTGCCACTTCCTTTCTCTGTGTCTTTGGGTTTCCATGTCAGTGATTATAAAAATCAGAGAATTTACTTTGCATATTTTACAGTAACTTACTGACTTGTGATCAGACCAGCTGACAGAGCTCTTGATACTTACTGGTTCTTGTTCTGGATTTTGGTACTGAACTGTTAAATAAAGCTGGGCAAGTCTCCAAATTTTGATTAGGAGAGTTTGAGATACTGCTGTGGGACTAAAAACATTTTGAACCACGGATGACAGATAAAAGTAAAGATGACATTTCTCATCCTTTTGAGACTGTCTTTAATTGAGACCTGAATGGAAGAAAATGCATATGAAACCATTTGGGTGGGAGGGAAGGAAGTGAGCTGAACATGTTTCAGTGATCAACTCCTGAAAAATTAACAAATGATAGCAAAAAAATCTGTCCGATCAACAATTTCTCTGTGAAACCAAATCTTGTTTTGTAACTGTTACAGGTCCCAATTGTTTTTAATCAGCATGGTGTTGTCGAGCCAAGGCTGTACACTGAAGTGAAGCCCATGACCTCCCTGGATTATGCATGGGATGAACCTATTCTACCACCTTTTATAATGCTGACAGTTAAAGGAGCAGGCTCCTCAGAAATCGTCTGTAGCATGAATGACTTCCAAGATAGCAAGCAGCTTTACTATGAAAATTTCATTTATATTGCTGCCACATACACTTTCTCAGGGTAATTCTTTATATATTAGATGAAAATACTTTGTATAGTCATGGTGTTCTTTAGGCTTTACATTAATATTCTCTCAATGGTTGCCATTTGAAAGTTTTTCAAATGCAGCTAAACTTTTGTCAACCTTGTAGCTAGCAGAAGAAATACCAAAATTCAGAAGTTGAGTCTGGCAGTCGGTAAGCTGTGTATCCTACCTCATTTGGTCATGGTAACTTACCTTTATAGGTGCAGCTTGCCATTGTTTATTTTATCACGTAGTGAGAAAGATTTCGATTGTGCCATCTGCTGTGACCCCACTGTCTGATCATAGAAGAGCAGGGATGTTTAGGGTCATGTCTGGGGGCTTAATTTCATTTGGTGTATAAAGAACACTTGATTACAGGACATACCTATTTATGACATGCCTATGAATTTTAAACTTGTACTAGTTTATATGCTATTGAAAACAGCTATGGGAGATTGAAAATGCTTTGTTGCTTTCCTCATTAGAAAGTTTTCTTGGGAATTCTTCTGCTTTGCCTGTGAAGTTCCTAGTCACAGTGAGAAATCGAAGTCCCTTTTAAGAATGTACCCAAATTGACAGCTTACACTGGTAACTCCAAAAATAACAAGAGGAGAAAAAACCCAACATAAATTATTGTTTGATTGGCTATATTGGAAGTATAAGCTTCCCTGATTGGACTTTGGTACAGATCTAATTTATTCTACAGAAGAAGCAGCTACTCTGAATAAACATGATGATGTTTTCTTGGTGTTCTAGTTTACAGGAGCCAAGTGTAAGACCTGTTGCTTCGAATAAGGATGCTGCGTATGCAGAGCTTGTCCTTGATGTTTCTCCAAAGACTCAACGAGTTGTCCTGAAAAAGAAGGTACCAAGACACATTTGATTTTATTAAAATGCTGTTGCTATGTGCTGAGGTAAAATCATATGCTGGGAGAAGGAAAAAATAAAAACATTTTTATGGTAACTTTTAAAGAGTGGAGACAGACTCCATTGAAAGCGACAGGTTATTGCAATTCAGGTTGCTTGAATTATGGTGGTGCTTCCATTTAAGACTTTTATGGGGGTAAGGGTGACAGAAAAGGGAATTGGAGTAAAAGTAGTAGTAACGAACATTGTAAATGCCTCTAAGACAACCAAGTGTGGTAATTGTATATTGGATGTTCTAATGAAGTTACAAGGTAGGGCCTGCTTCCTTTTTGATTGCATTGTAAGCTAAGTCTTCTATTTCTGGACCTCTTAAGAAATAGAAACTGTACTTAAATATTGCTGAGATGAAAAATAGCTTGTAAATACAGCTCTCATCTAACAGTGCTAATGTAGCATGCTTATTCATTGAATACAGAGTTGAATTAGAAGTTTTTTATACAAACTAGTTCCTAATTCCAGTTCAGGGCTCTGAAGTTAAATCTATACAAGTCATTCCAAGAATTATAATTCAAAGCATCTGATAGCAAAATGGAACAGAAATACTTGCTCTGTACTGTTGTGTTCATTTAAATGTTGAGGTTTTATGCAACAGGAGCCAGGAAAACGATCCCAGCTTTGGAGAATGACGGGCACAGGAATGCTTTGTCATGAAGGTTCTTCAGTTCCTCATAACCCCCATAAACCTTCTCCTCGGTCTGTGGACTCTTGCATGATTTTAGATATTGCAGGCCTGGCAGCTGTCACAGATAACAGGTATTGCAAATACAATTTCTCAGGAAACTGATTATAACCATGTCTTTGAAAGCATACTTAACATGATATTCTCTGCATAAGAAAATAAGTTATTCCGAAGGCATGTGGAAGAGCTAGATTTTATCTGTCTTTGTGAACAGACCTCATGATCACTTTTGTGACTTGGAAATATTTTTAAAAGCATGGCTAGTGTATTTTCAGCAGCAGATTGTTAAAAGAGCATTTCAGAAGTAAGATTAGGAGAATGAGCTTGAACAAAATTAGAGTAAGTGTTCGCCATTAATACATCTCCAGAGTAAAACTGACAAGTTCTAATCCTCTAAGTACTGGGTGGCATGCTTTTGCTGCAGGTATGAGCCCCTGATGTTGAGAAAGCCTGATCGACGGCGCAGTACTACGCAGACATGGAGTTTTCGTGACGGAAAGCTGACCTGTGGTATTCACGGACTTGTTGTCCAGGTCAGTAGTGATTATATGTTGAACTTGTTTTGACTGTTGCTGATACAGATGACAAAGTCATTTAGGCTTAGTATTGAAGTGAACAAAAAAGCTTTGAGGCCAAAGTTCAGAATACAGAGGAAACCAGACTTGCACAAACAGCTTGTGTGGCTTAAATTCATGTTTGAATATTCTTATCAATTTCAAATAATGAGGCATCTTGCACTATTAATTTGAAAGTAAATAATTAGAAAATTAATAGGACATCATCGTTGAAAATGAAGAGTGTAGTGATAAATAGAGCCTTGATATTCTCACACATGCCAAATGTGAAAATGCTGCAGGTTGTGTCAATTAACGTCACTTATGAAAGTCAAGATTTGTGTATAACCAAGCACTTCTCAGAATCATGTTGCTAACATTTTAGTAATAAGAATTTTAAAAGCAGTTTGAACTGTTTGCTCTTTCTTTGTGTTCCAGGAAACTCTGACTTGCAGACAGCTAACACTTGCAAACTATTTGATAATTCTGCCTGCTGATGGTAGAATTTGTAAGCACAGAAACCTGGATTGCTTTTACAAATTCTAGAACTAAACATCAAAAGAATTTTGATGCTCTTTTTTGTTTATTTTTAAGTGTTTCAACCACATTTATCCATTGCTTACAAACAAATTTCAGTGTTACCCTGCATATTGTTGAAATAGCAAGTATGTTTGTAATAAATAATGTTGTTATTTCTAATGTTTTATTTTCAAAAAAATAAATTGTGCTAGCTATGTCAATGGAAAACAACGTCAATTCAGTGGAAAAAGTACTGTCATAGGGAATATGTCAGCTCTGTGATGAAAGGGAGTCTTTTATGAGCACAATAAATCTGGAATGGATCTGTAAGGTACAAACTGATAACATCACTTTGAAAATCCTGCAGATAGGATACTATCATGTTCTGTTGGGGATATCGCCCCCTTCTGCCCCCTTTCTTTTCTTGTTTCTAAATTCCTTGTAATTTGTTGGGGTTTTGTTTGGGTTTTTTTCCCCCCCAAAATGTGTGCTTCGGTTATTTCTTCATTTTAAAACAGGACAGGAATGACAGAAAACAAGCATCTCAGTCATTTTGCTCACTCTATAATAGCAGGACAGTATGTATGTCATCTGTGAAACTAGAAATACTCTGCCAAAACCGATTTTGAAGTTTCAGATGCTTGTTCTGATGTAAGCAAAGAAGAAAAAGTATGGAAAATACTCCTAAAGCTTCACAATAACCTTTTAAGACTGTATTTGTAGTTCTGGTCTGATTAATTTTAAAGGAATGTAGTAGCCATAAGAGAGGACTCCAGCAGCAATGTAGTGTTCCTTTGCCACCTTTGATGCTATGTTTCAATTCTAATACCAAAAAACAGATCTAGAGAAGAATATTTGACTTAGTCCCATGATGTTGCATTGATCATTTTGTGATCAGATTACTGTAGCTTAGTAACTTACTACTTGTCACTTTGAAGCAGCCAAAAAAGCCCTGCATTGCTGTTTGAAGATGTTGGCTCAGTAAGGATTCACATTCTCATCTGCAGATCCAGAATTGATCTTTTAGAAAGCTTTCTATCATTTTGAAAATATTTTCAGGAAGGACTTCCCGTGTTTGATCATGATAATGATAGCTTCAGTTTCTGAACATCCAGTGGGAATACTTTAATAATTAATCTTGGCTGTTTCTTTTAGCTGCCAAGCTGGTTAAACATGAGTTACCAGAAGCTTTAGTAATACCAAGTAAAATGCTGCTGGAGTACTTTTCTTTTAGTTCTGAAGAGTAAGGAGAGGAAAGTAAAATACACTTTTAAATTAATGCATGTAAACAGTTATCTGAAGCCTTTACCTATCAATTTTTTTTTCCTTACTCTTCTTTCTTTCTCCAGGCAAAGGGAGGAATACTAGGTCTTCATGATGGAGCAGAAGTTGTTCTTGGTCCTGATACTTCACTTGAACTTTTGGGGCCAGTTCCACCTGAGCAGCAGTTCATAAACCAAAAGATGAGGCCTGGATCAGGAGTACTAGCTGTTAGAGTCATCCCAGATGGGCCAACTAGAGTTCTGCAGGTGAAAGTCCTTCATTAACTAGAATCTAGTTTCATTATTTGCTTGTACTTGAAACACCTTTTTCTATATTGCATCTCTAAATTCTTACAAAAAGTTACCTTTATAATGATATGCAAGCGGAGGGGAATATCATAAAACAGAAATAGTTAGAACAAAAGTTTTCATTGTATTTATTTTTTAAAAAAGATAATTTTATAAGGTAGGACAATGTAGCTGTTATTTATAAATAGGAAAGTGATCATTGTAGTAATGTATTTGTTTATCAGATAACGGATTTTAACCAACGTAGAAATGATCGTTTATCCAGTGAAGGAGATGAACTTCCAGTTACGGAACAAGATCTACGCAAGTTAAAAAATCCAGATACAGAGCAGGAATTAGAAGTAAGATATTGTAACTAGTATCTGTCTCTTATTTATCATTTTCCTTTCTAGATTTTGGGAGGGGGGCTGGGGAAGTTGGTCATTAACTTTTCCCTATGATGACCTCTTGTTATGAACTTGTAGATTTTCCTGTTAAAACTCCTCATTCTTAGCAGTTGGGTTTATATGTCTTAACACCTCTTTATTCGAAGACTAATTGTTAATGAGCGGTTCAGCCTCTCTGGAGATGAGTCTAGAAAAAATAACTTCTTTGCAGAAGTATATATTCAGTATCACGCGTTTTTTCAGTGTTGGTTTGTTAGTAGTGGGGGTTTTTTCCTCCTTCAAATATTTTTTTTCTCAGGTGCTTGTAAAACTGGAAGGTGGAATAGGATTGTCTTTGGTCAACAAAGTTCCTGAAGAGCTAATATTTGCAAGCCTCACAAGAATTAATATCCACTACACACAACTGTCGACAAGTCAGGTGCTAGAGCTCAGTGTGCAAGACATACAGGTATTTGCCATTTTGAAAAAAATTTGTTCATGGGTCTCTTGCAGTTTTTGTTGTCATAATAGGTTTGAAAAAGGTTTAGAGCTGTTACTGAGATTTCAATTCCTAAATATCATAGAAGTTTTGATTAGCATCAGTGTTTCCTTTTCATTGTTCTCTGCTTAGTAATAGTTGATACAATTATATATTTATGCCGTTGATTTCTGTTAGGCAAGTTAGAATCTTTTTTATTTTGTAAACAGGTCAGATTAAGATTTTTCTCCCTTCCTAGTTCTTGGTTCTTTGTCATTACGTAATGAAAAAGCAGCCATTGAAAGCAGGAGTCCTAATGCTGGTAGTACCGCAGTATATGTTTTTGACTTTGCAGAGTTTTGCCTTAACCTTTGTTTTCAGTTCAGTCTTTGAAATTCAGAAGTTAACAGTTTTTACAGTCTTCAGTTTTTTATTCTACTACTAAGTTCCTCTAAATTATTAGAATTCTGATCCCAATGTGTAAGATTTCCTTGGAAGGGGAATTGTGGATACCGATGTAGATTACGGGAGATAAATGGATACTTAGAGGCATCAATCAAATGCAGTAGATTAACTCTGCTGTTGTTTAGTATTTTTGGCTATGTTTTTTGAAAAAAGAAAAAAAAACACAGAGAACATAGCAATATTGTTCTAGGTTTTTTTGTTGGTAGCTATAACCGCTTTTTTAAGTGGAGGACACTTGTATTTTTTTGGTATGATCTCAGTGGTGATCAATAACCAAGTATATTCAGTATCTCCCTGGCTCAAGGACCATGTACTTCTGACAGCTTTTAAGTCCTCAGTTAAAGAGGATCAGTTATGCTGTTTATTGTCACATACTGAGATTTTGTTGTCTGTCTTGTCCACTCTGTAGGTGGACAACCAGCTTATTGGCACCACACAGCCATTTATGCTCTTTCTGACGCCTAAGATGAGTGAAAACGAACCTGTGGAGACTGGTCCTGCTGTGCAAGTAAATGCAATGAAATTTCCCAGTAAAAACGCACTGACTGATATATACAAGGTAAACTGCAATGTTTTGATTGTGCCATGCATATATTAATCTGTTCAAATGACCTTTCCTGTTCCTAATTTTTACTAGTAATCTGAATTCAGATTACTGTTCCTAATTTTTACTAGTAATCTGTATTTCACTAACGAGTGAAATACTCTTTGTTGAATTAATACTTAGGCTTAAAGGATGCTATATCCACCTTCGCATGTTCATAGTGTTTAAAGCTACAGTACAGTGATGAACAGGATAATAAATATGTGTAAAAATACAACAAATTAGGCCAGATCCCTGTTTGTTTGTGTCTGTGGCCTTGCTTCTCAATCCAGTTATTCTCCCCTCAGAATTGATGGGTACCATTGTAGCATGGTGAACCAGCAAATCTATGCTATCCTTCTCACGAGTTGTGTACAAGGTTATTACTTCTCTCTGATAAGCTGTTATCTTGCAGGACATACCTTGTTCTGTGTACTGCCGCTGTTTGGAAATGTTGTTTGGAAATTTATCCACCAACTGTGGTATGCATTGTGAGGGCAAAACTGAGCTGGTTATCAAGACCTATTTTCTCACTTGGAATCTTCACCCTTGTATTCTGATGCTGTTTTTCAAAACAGCCGATTTCGGTGTTGGAAAACAGCTAAACATCAGATTCTGAAGTGTTAGTATTAGGTAATGAAGCACAACACCTTCCAAAAAAATTGAAACAGTCATCACTAGTTGTCGATAACTTTAAGTGAAGAAAACTACCGAAGACATTTTGAAGGTAGGAATCTTACTACAGATCCATTCCAGTGAAAATATTCTGTTGAAATAGAACTCATTGTCCTATTTAATGGCTTACATGGATTATATTTTAGGTGTTAATACTGTAAACTGAGACTTGCTTATCTTTGTAGCATCTGATGATCACTGCTCGAAAGTTCACAGTTCAAATTGAGGAGAAGCTACTTCTGAAGCTATTGAGTTTCTTTGGCTATGATCAGTCTGAATCAGGTATAGTATAAAATTACAAAGATCAGTTTTACAGTGTACAGAGGTATTATGATCGTTGCATATGAAGTAAGTTCAAATGCCTAGCAAACTTAGCTGCTTGGAAGCTTCTACTGTTGAACAGAAAGCTGGAAAGCTGATGTCTCAATGGCACTTATAAAGCTGTTCATGTATACTGTGCTTGTTACAGTATTCAGGTAATGACCCATGTAACATGCTGTTGTCCAGTACATGGTGGCTGAGCTGAGCCTCTATGGGAAGGAGTTTAGTAATCATCTTAAGTTCCTGTATCTGGATTGATCTAAATTGGGATAAAAGAAATTGTGTTTTTAATTTAGCAAACCACTTTGTTTAGTACTGTTTGTTTATTTAAAGCCAAGGCAGAAATGGGATGTCTGTTCATTTGTTCCTTGGGCAGTTCCTCTTGCTTAACTGAAGGAAAACTTTGGCTGTCTGACCTTTTAGTTGTGACATCCATACCCCTGGCTTTAATCGTAATGTAAGTTTTCTTCATTCAGTGAGGCAAGACAGAGCTATTGAGTCTTCTAATCTCATAGATGTTGTTCTAATCCTTCTATTGTAGGGTTTATCTGTACTTCAGAAACTTTCTGAAATGTCTGTTTTGGAGTGGCAGTTGAAAAAGTCATTTTTATTATGCAGTAAAGTGTGTAGGGTTATATAATAAAATAACTTGCAGGAAAAAAACTATTTTTGGCATGATTCCAAATGAGGGCAAACCTACCAATGATGCTCAAGAGTTCTGTGTCTTGCTAATCCACAGTATCTTGTGAATTGTCTCTGAAAAAACATGAGTATTACATTTCCTGGTTTCACAGAGGACTTAGACTTAGGTTTGTAGTGATGAGGAAGAAATAAAGATTTTGAGTTCTGCTCTTACACTGTTCGCTAATCTGTCCTTTGTTTTGGTTTACATTGATGCTTTTGCTGTTTTTTTGTTTCCTTATTTAATTGTATGCTCTTTGTAGTTTATCCACTGATGTTGATGATGTCATCCAAGATTCAGACAAAAATTATTGTCATTTACATTCAACATGTTTAATTGTTCAACCTGAGTTCATAAGACTTTGTCATCTTTCCTCTTTCCCCCTGCCTTCTCATACCATCAAGATGCTCTTACAAACAACATATGAACCTGTTAGTGTCAACCAAATTTGGCTCACTCTGTACATAAATTGATGTACTGAATGTCATCCATGTAGGCATTTTGTCCATTCTGTAGTGATAATTGGAAGGATTTGTCAGCTTTGCTTGCCTTGTACATTATACCGATAGTTGACCGTGTAAGGAATTATAAAGAAAGTAGAGAGAGACCATGACTACGCAGTAGGAAACATTGCATAGTTGTTTGTATCTCCTTGTTTCTATATGCTGACAAAGATAAATTAGAAGGGAGATTAAAAGCTCAAATAACTTAAACTGTGCACTTGGATGAGCTTTTTTTTTATCTAGCTATAAATACATTCAGGTTTTAGAGATGCAGGCAGGTCTGAAAAAAAATTCTCGAGCCTCAAAGGTCAACTTCATGTCACAAGGCATGAGTAATTTTGCTGGCTACATTAGCATTGCGCATACTTTTTATTTGTACTGAGAAACTATTAACTCTTCACAGAGTATGCATTCATAAACCCATATTTACTTACATATACTCTATTCTGATTCCTATGTTTTGTCTGGATGCAGAGGTTGAAAAGTATGATGAAAACCTCCATGAAAAGGTTGTTGAACAAGGTGGAGGACAAAAGCGATACTACTTTGAAAATCTGAAAATTAGCGTGCCTCAAATAAAGCTGAGTGTCTTCACTTCCAACAAGCTACCTTTGGATCTCAAGGTATGCCAATGCATTCACAGAGTATGCTTCCAAGTAAAGAGGTTCTATTGGAGGAAGAAAAGGGAACAGAAGCCTTAACTTATTACTGTTAATTTCTATTTACTCTTCCATTATGTAAGTTACAAATAATAGAAGTTCCAGTAACTTCTGTGATTTAATTTGCATAATTTCCAGTCTCTTCTGTAATATTCTTTCTTTTCTGTAATTTTGTTGAAGCACAGCCAACTTCACCTAGTAACTCACTACTTTACAAAGGTTCTTGGTTACGTTAATGGTAGTGTCAAGAGCTTAAATGGGGTGACCATCCTATGGGAGGGCTGAGGTAAGGGTTAAGAAAAGAAGTTACTCGACGTAAGGAGCAGAAATACAGGACAGCTCTGAGTGTTTTCATCCAAAAAATGTTATCTTACTGGAGTTGGAGGGTTTGCATGAGCACTGTGCATTTTGGTTCAATACTATAGTGAATTCAGATTGAGTATGAACTTAGGTGGAAAATCTGGTCCATTTCATGTGGTTAATAAATGTTTTGGCACAGTTGTTAAAGTGAACCAGGGATCCCAAATTATCGCAAGACAATAATCTCATCTAGTGTTCCCAACTTATGTGTGGGGACCTTCCTAGGTATAATAAAGTGGTAACGGTTAGCAATATTGTAGTTCCCTCTGAGCTAATACAACTGATTTCCTCCAACGTGGGCAGGTTGAAACAAAACCAACCAACCAAACGATTAAAAAATCCTCCCCACTGTGGAGGAACTGAGCTGCTGCCTGTTTGACTTGTGTGCTCAAAAAACAAAATTGAGACACTGACCAGGCTTTTTTGTGCCCTTGATATTATGGACATTAGGATGTGCAAGCTTTTAAAGAAGTTTAGTGGAATAAGCGTATAGAGTCCTACCAGAATATCATCAGTCATGCATTCTTGTATTGCTTTTACCACATCATTGTGCAAAGGAGGACAACTCAATAGCTAGCTGTAATATTCCTCACCATTCAACATCATCAGCAGTGTCTTGAATGTGTTTGCACTTTAGCTTCAACATGAAAATGCTTATCATCTGATTATCTCAAATTTAGAGAGAGAAAACAGTGTTAGTAGTGAGTGCCTTTAAGAAACTAGTAATGTGCACTGTTCTGTTTGGATTTCCTACCACCTTTGGTATATGATTGCATATGGATATATCTTGGCAGCTGCCAGCATTGTTCCCAAGAGAAAACTTGGTGTATACATTCCCCCCCCAATGATAACAGTTACTGGCTGTATTCTGTATGTGAACTTTCACAGAAAGAGTTCCATTCAGTTTTGTAGCACAGGAGAGTTCAGGGTAGGAGGGAGAGAGAAATCACAGTAGAGCCTTTGTAGAAGTTGTTCTAACTACCTTTAATGTTTCTGGCTTGGACATTGCTGTCTGGTAATTTGGTGTAGACAGATTATTTTTATTAGGTACCAGTATTAACAAAGTTGCCTTCTATAATATCTGATAGTTAAACAGGAAATTACTTCCTACCCAAGTGAATAATGAGGACTACTCTAGTTAGTCATCCATTTACTGAAAAAATAAATAGGTCCTTTCTTACTTGCAAACTTAAATCAGACCTGTAATTTACCTTAATTGCCTGCAGATGGCAGAAAAACTCACATTACTTACTACCAAGTGTGCTTAGTGATTAATGTAGAATGATATAGCAGGAGTATCAGGCTTCTTGCTTTCTTCACATTTTTCTGATGTTGGTGACTGTGCAGATGCCCTTATCAAGACCTGAAATAGAAGGGATCTCTTTCATAAAAGACTAGTTTTCTTGTAAAATTTTTCCAAAATTATTTTATTTATGTGTATGTATATAGAGATGTATAGCTTGTCCACCTTAAATATGTTTTTTTAATGTATAGATTGTACAGGTTACAGATGGCCCATGGGCTAATTACTGTCTTAGTTTTCTTCCTTGAAAATAATTGAAAAAGCTGGTTTAAAGAATTTCAGTACACCACATAACGTTAAGAAATGAGCCTCAGGCTTGCAGGAAATTATGTATGTTGTTCCAGCTCATCCTGACATTTAATCCCTTCATAAAACTTCAGCAGGGTGGAAAATACCCAGTTTTGTCCTCACTAAGTATGAAGGAAATTAATTTAGGGTTCAGTTTAATTGAACATTAGATCAATTATAGCAAAGTGCTAAGCATGAAATCTTAAACACATTTTGTTTTGAAATATTCCTATCAACTGTAGGAAACAGATTGCATTGGGGGGGTGTTTAATGACTATCTAGTTATTGAAGAAATGCAGTTCTAATAATTGATCATTGCTTACAAGTAAAAGGTTTATGGAGTGATTGCCCTCTGTATCAAAGCATCTACATGGCAGTGGCAAACTACTCTAGCCGCTTCAGATAATTTTGGTTTGTTACCCATTTAAAGATTTATTCATTTGGGTGCTGTGTATGACAAGTAGAGATGAAAATTAAAGTAGTAATATCTTTTATTTAATTAGGCATTGAAAAGTACGCTGGGATTTCCTCTAATCCGATTTGAAGATGCTGTGATTAATCTGGATCCTTTCACTAGGGTCCATCCATATGAAACTCAGGAGTTTATCATGAATGACATTCTGAAACACTTTCAAGAGGTAAGTGTCATACAGATTTTACCGTGGCAAAGGCTGAACTTCTCTTGATTGACAAGCTCTCTACTGAGGGTGCGGGAACTCTTTCTTGACTATTTACTTAAGCTTTAGTGCTGTATTGCTTCTTTGGTGTGTGGAGAAATAGCATCACGTGCTTCTAAGAATGCACTGAATTTTAAGATGAAAATATTGTTGATCTTACTGGTATTTCTGTGTTCATTTCTTCAGTAAAACTATCTGGTCTTGTATATGCTTTTGCTGTGGGTGGGACTTTTTTTTTTTTTTCCCCTTTTAATCAACCTTGCTGGTGTTAATGTGATCCATAAGTGATACTTCATTATTCCTGTTGATTTTACAGGAGCTGCTTAGTCAGGCAGCAAGGATTCTAGGTTCTGTGGATTTCCTTGGCAACCCTATGGGTCTTTTGAATGATGTTTCAGAAGGTGTTACTGGACTTATAAAATACGGCAATGTTGGTGGTCTCATAAGAAATGTCACACATGGAGTATCAAACTCTGCTGCGAAGGTAATTATTATGATATTGAAGTCTGCTAAAACAATAAACAAAAAATAGTTAGGAAACAAGTCAAATAGAATTATTGACCATCTCTAAATAGCTGTATGTCCTGTTTGTTTTGTAAAAATTGTGTTTGTAGTGTAGATTTTTTTTTTTTTTTAAATGCTTTATATATACACTGCAGGGATGCCAGAAACCCTGCAGGAGTCAATGAAAGCACTCAAGGCTTTATTATTGATATACGTATTTTTTGCAAATTGAATGCAGTAGTTAACCAAAGTGAGAACTAAAATGTTGCTCAAGTGTGGCATCATCTCCTATGTGCAAATGAACGAAGTTATATTATGTTATGTATAGAATTTATATAGAGAGAACACTAGAGAAATTTGGAGTATTTAAAGGTTTATTTAGTGTAACAGGAGCTGTTAACTTTTGTTTTTTAAAAGCTGATGTGAATGTCAATTATTATGCTAATGCTTGAGTTTGGGGGTTTTTTTTCTATGCCACATCGCACCAAACTAAGGAATTCCTGGATTGCTATGCATTTATCTCTAGTTTAATTCCAAAGTCTCTGCATGGTGAATGTTCTTTTGTTCTTCTGATAATGATTGAGAGAATTCAATTATATCAGTGTTATCAGTGAAAATAACTATCTTCAGTGCCTGAGAGAGGTATGATCTGACACAGCAGCCGAAAATAGGCAGTGGTTTTGATCATGGTCAATACTGTGCTTGATACTGAACAAACATATGTTTGTTTGGATAAAAAAAATCATGAAATATTCTCATTACGTACACAGTGTGTCAACATGTACTGTGAATTAACTTTGTGATCATGGGTAGAGTTGGAATAATCCTTTCTCCACCCTAAGAAGGAGGCACCTAAGGACGTGTTGTTAAAATTTGGTTTTGTGAAAATTCTTCACTTCCTATTATTTTTACTTTCCAAACTGGTAGGTTTGTCCATATGTATTATCATGGTTCATCCTTTCACAGCCTATTCCACTTATCTGTATACAAGGAAACCTACTTTTTTCCCCACATTAGTGGGAAAAGGTAATTCAGAAGATGAGAAAGGTGAAATGTAGAGCTTGCATAATTACAGATGGCTCAGGACTAAAGTTCTCAAACCTAGTTAAACTGCCATAGAGATCCCCAGTCCATCACCGTGCATAGTTGTGAGCATATCTAACCCAGATAGTTGAACCATGAGGAAAGGTGACATCCACCTTCTATATCATAATTATCTTGTGGCCAGCATTAGCCCATTTGGGACAATTTCAAGCAATTCAGACAAAATACCATGTGTTGATATTCCTGTCTTCATCAGCGCTGCAAATACAAGCTTATCCAAGCAATCTGTAGAAGACTTACTGAGCTTCTGTAAGGCAGTATCCATCTGTGCAAATAAGTATTTTTGTCCATACTTTCTACTTGTGGTTCTAGTCTCTTGTGACCCATCCACTCCACCCAATAGAGTATGTTTCTTTAGAGTTTCCTTTCTATAAAGTGTTGTTTCCTCATTGCAGTCACATCTGCAGCAACAGTCTCATAAATCTTTCTTTAAAAGGCACGAGCCTTCCTACGTTTCCCACAAGGGCAAGGTCATTCTTTGAACTTTGGAGTCATTTGTAACCAAGGGTTTTGTGAAGGAAGATTTTCAAAGGCAGAAGGGCAGTTGGATGCTGAACTCCTTTCAAAATTCAACAGGAGCTGAGTGCCTGCTTCCCATTTATACCTTTGAAAATCACCCCATGTACTATTTATCTGTCTTCCCAGGTATTTTTTTTTCTTTCTCCTTGATATATCCGAAACGTCTGTGATGCAAGTCTCACACAGTTCCCTTTTAAAAACTTTTTATATGGATTATGTATTTGTCCTTTCAGAACAAGGAGAGAATTACATCTTTTAGGAAGGCTTAATAGTATGTTACGGAATTCCTTGATGAATCCTCTTTCCAAACGATGCATCTGAATTCTGCTACAGAGAAGATCACAGTAAAAAAGGCTCAAATAATCAGGATAAATTCTTCCCTATATGTTGCACTGCTTTTAGGCATCTAAATCTGCTAGAAAACTAAGTCAGGAGTGTCCATGTATATAAAAATATTACATTTCAAGTACAATTTGTGACACATTATGTACATGGTACTGTCTTTCTACTATCATGTATATGCCTTATGATTGTGTCTAGGATATGTGAAGTTTTGGTAGAGGAAAAAAAATGGTGGGGGTGGGAGGATTCCAATTACTCAAGAAAAACCTGACTGAAACAATAGATCATTTTCATCTTGCTAATGGTGCTCTCTGTAGGGAAAGTATTTTAAAGCATATTTTCACTGCATAACTCTTCACCTGATTCAGCTGTGCCATAGAGGTCCTCAGCTTTGCAGCTTATTCTGTGGAGCTGATAATCAATGCAGCTGAATACTAGATGAGCCTGTGTTCTGCATAGAAACTGATGGCTGGGAAAAATATCCATTTTGGTTGTTTTGAGTATGTGACTTTTAAAGCATCTTAAATAAAAATCTATCCTAGATTTTAAGATGAGTTAGCTTTTAAGGTGTGAGTAGATGGATAAGTGAACTTTAATACTATAATCATCACTTTAAAAGTAACACTGCTTGACTGAATTGAAAAGTAAGCTATTTGAGTTGTATCTGGTTTTGTCATTTTATTGCTTTTCTATTTTATAGTTCTGTTGATTATCCCTGTAATGGCTTTTCCATGCATTTCAGAACACGCAGTGGGTAATGCCTTCTTTCAAGTGGAGAGCTGCAGTGTATTTAAGTTGGCACAAAACCTTAGGTTAAATAAAGTTCACTACAGACAGTTTTGTAGTTTTTATCCCTTGGAGACTCTGAGTTCTGTATTTTAAAAAGTTCTTTGATCCTAAATATAGACACCTGAGGGAATTTCATTCCCTCTGAATGGAGGCTTCTATAGTTGCCATATGCGTAGAAATGTCTTGGATTCTTGGCATCCATGCTTTTTTTTTTTATTTCCCCTGTTAGGCATGATAATACTAAATCCTAAATTTCTGTTTCAGAGGTGTTTCAATTAGAAGTTAATATTGAACACTGAAATTAGCATCCAAACACAAATGTTCTGTAGCTTGTGTTCTCCAAATGGAAAATTAAGTGTGGTTGTATCTATTACTGGCAAATAGGTGTTGTGCTGACATAACGAAATTCCTGGTAGTAAAGGATTGAAAAGATTAATCAAGCTTGTCAGTACTGTATTTCACTTGTCTGATTCTTTCAACCCTTATAAGGAATTCTGTTACCTTTTATCAATTATGAGCACGTAGTAACGTAGTTGTTATGACTCTGTAGCTAGGCGTAGTTTCTGGAGATACATATATTGGATGGAAATAATGGTTGTGTCCCTCCCCCCAAAAAAATTTAATGAACTTCTTGAAAGAACTTAATTTTAATATTGAACTTTGAAGTTTCCAGTGAGAAATTGAATTAGGAAAGTAAACAATCAGCCACAGTTGCATTTCCTTGTTAGGTTTTTGTGGAAGCTTGCAGAGTTCTGAGAGGCAGACTTCCTTAGGCTTGGGAGCAGGCACCTGAGGTGCCAAAACTTTACATATAGAGGAGTTGCAACAGATTGTATTGTGGGTGTTTGTTTTCTTTTATGGCTGAGGAAGAGGCACAAAGGAACTTCTGCCCTGGACTTTCATTCCATGTATTTTATTTTAATTCAGTTCAGAGTGATGGCAGAGGTGTTTTAAGTGCTTAACAGAGATAGGAAGAGAGGTAGGGTGTTGGAACCAGATAAGAAAATTGTAAGACTGTTTAATAAGGATACGAATATTGCTCCAGGTGACTGACATGGAGGCATTTGTAGAAAAGGAGCATGAAAGCAACATGAAGGGAAATAGGAGTTTTAACCCTCGTTGGAAGATAAATCAAAGCAGAATCTCAAGTGGTTGGCAGTGACAGGAAAATAAAGATGACTGAATGGAAAATGAAGAGGATGTAATAAAGGGATTATTTAAAAACAAATCATGAACAAGTGTTTGACTTGTATGAACGTTAACCCTAACAAAACTGGCAATAAATAAGATGAGAAGTGGATATAGCAGAGCACAGAAGGTGGGTACAACTTAAGCAGGTTCTACCCAGGAGCAGACGGAAATGTTTCTAAAGCAATCACAGCTGGTGGTTCCCTTTTGTTTAAAGTTTCTTAGTTGATGTAACCAACCACTCTTACTTGATACCATTCAGAAGCAAGAACAACTGGCATTCTTGCATCTTTGGAGACACTGTGTTCAGTAGTTCTAGGAATATTAGATCAAAATGCAACTCAAGTAGCTGAAAAAAAATCCTATCTTGGTGACAGGGAGCTTCTGGCAAAAGCCTTTGTATATGAAGCCTGAGAAAGAAGTACACGGTGGCATTTTCCTCAGGAGAGCATTAAACAAGATAGTCAACTGATAATGTAGAAAGATCATGGTGGCATTCAGGTTCTGATTTTCCTAACGTTCTATATTTTCACAATTTTCTTTTGACTGCCTGCTCTTCTGTTTCACTGTTAACAGCAGAATGTGTATGATTACTGGCAGAAAAATGAGGGAGGCTGGAATACATGTCATCTTTTTGAGCAGCTTTACAGATTTGAATTTGGGTTTTGCTTCGGAAAAGGTGATGGTCATCCTTTACAAGGGTAGTCTAGGTATTGAAGTTGAGGGATTTGCCAGCAATTGCCATAAATAGTTTTTTCTGTTCCTAGAAGTGATTTATACAGTTCAGGTCAAATGCAGCAATTTTCCCTCTGTTTTCTTTAGTGTAATCTTAAGATTTTTCTCCTTGTCTTTTCCCCAGTATTGTGTAGGGGTACTGCAGCTTGATCAGGTAGTGCATCCAGGTGGCACTCCAGATTATCTTCAGTTTAACTTGAATTTCATTCAAAGATTAGCAGTTCATGTGCAGGTTCAAGTGCTGAGTAGTGAGAATCTGTATGAAGATGTGCAGATTATGAGATGGAAAGTAATTGAAATTTCCAGGCAGAAATTTTCAGTGCTGGGAGGAGCATTATAGATGAGGCCATTTCCCCATTTCCTGGCAGTTTTAAAAGACAGCAAGTTTTATGGCCAATTAGTGACAATCAGAAGCCATGGAAAGTGTCACTTTTTATGTGCAGAACATCTGGTATCTGTAGTCAGTATCTTTGAAAGAGGTTTGGGGATAAAGGATTGTCTTTGAGAAGTTTGAAGTATTATTTTGTTCTTCCTGTTTTTTATTTGCACCATGGGATAAATTGTGTGTGGCCAGCATCCTGGTTGAAAGTTTTCTTCACAATTCAGGTTAAATTCAGCCTTTCTTTTACAAAGCTGCTTATACAGAGTGTTTGTGAACATGCTTTGACTACAGTGTGGAGATGTGGGCATGGGTAGGATCAAACAAAAATGGTGATGTATTCTGTGGGAAGAACTGTTTTCATCTGGACTTAACGTGCACATTCAGAATCAAACTGACACATTGGTGGTAGCTTTGAATGAGGCTTTTCCAGGAGAAATTTTTCAGTCGACAATGAGAATCCTGCAACAGTGCAACAACTGCAAACAGGGAGATGCTTAGCTGTATATAGAAATCTACAAGTGGCCATCTTGACAATTAAAAAAAAAAAGGGGGGTGGTTAGAAAGCTTTATGTTTTACACCTGCTCTAGAGCTTTATTTTGAGGGGTTTTACCAGCTGATTTTCTTGCAAAATAAATACAGTGTTCCTGTTTTGCTGACTCATTGCAGAATTAAGTGAAAAAAGGAGAATTGAAAATGTGGTATGCAAAATGTTGCCAAATCATAAACCATGAAATTAGAAATAAACATTTATCATAGACATGAAATGAAATTTGATCTTAACCTGCAGTTTTTGAATGGTTAGCACGTCATGAAAATAGGCACATATATCCCATATATCACCATTAGCATCTGAAGGAGAAAAAATGGGGTGTAGGTTTGAAATGAATGACTTCAGTCTTGACGAAAGGCTAACTACACCTCCCTGATGTGTATATATAAAGTTATATAGTTGTGTAGAATATGTTAAATAGTACAGATTTAGACTTGGAATTCCTTGGCTTTGTATCCCTGAGGAGGGAAAACAGTGTTTTTATGTCCACAGGAGACGGGCAGGATACCTTCTGAAGCTGTAACAATAGATGATTGGCATCAGTTCAACAGATCCGAACATGTCATCCCTCGATTGTTGTTTGCTGTTTACACTGTACACATGATGGCAGGCGGAATTAATGTGTTTGCATTAGGTTTTCTTCAAAAATCTTATGGAACACAGAAAACCTGAGGGTTTTTAAATAGGAGGTTCTTTCAGATCCCCAGTTTGGTCACAGGTGACCATGGCAGAAAATGAAACTGGCTGGAAAGAGACTGACTGCTGGGGTGTATTGCCGGAAGGAAATGTCCTGTGAAAATAAAAATCAACAGAGTTGGTAAAGATTATGTTAAAAAGCAAGCTTCATCAGCCGCCCTCTGAATATGTTGTTGTTACGTTTTAATTCAAGGAACTGGGCTCTTCAGCGTTTTTCTCAGGTTTTTAGTACATGGAGGGGTTTTTAAGGAGGGGGGTGGAGGAGGGCAAATAATTCCGTTCCCAAAAAATAAACAAACAGGAAGACCCTAAAGCTTCGTAAGAGTTAAAGCAGGGGGGGAGGGGAATTATCTGTTAAGAGTATTAGTTGTTTAATAAAGCGCAGTTGTCCTCCAGATGAACCCGCCAGTGACTCTGCAATTGGGGTCATTCCAAGTTCATGCTGTGGACTTTTGACTGCCTTCTGTGTCTGTGAAAACAGCCGGCGGTTCCTGCAGGGATCACTCATTCAACCCGGTAACACAAAACTATTGCCAACGGGCACCTGCTGGGGCAGCTTCCCAGGGGGTCCCGGAGGGAAGGTGCCCACCTCCACGGGCGGCTGGGGAGGGAAACGCCGCGGGGGGGGCTCCCCTGGGATACCCACCTCATCGGGCATCCTTCCCGGGGGCTTCACGGATTAGCCGGCCAACATGCCGCTGTCAGGATGCATTAGGAAGCTTAGTTAACGATGGGATGTGAGCTAATTAAAGCTCCTTTACTTGGGCTCTGTGACATCAATAGGGGTGGAGAACACTGCACAGCATCTCAAGAAATGTACGGTTGTTCAGTGGGAAAAGCCGTTGCCTCCTCTTGGTTGTCAGTAATTTAGAGAGGGTCAAAGTTTATGTCTCTCTCAAACCGAGAAGCTGATTATAGCATTTTGCTGATTTAGTGTTTTCTAAATTAAGAGTGTGTCAGTTCTATTCATAGTTCCACTACACGTTTCTCTCTGCACAATTTGACTTGGTTATAAACACATTTTGGGCTTAGCCTGAACCATCCTTTCTGTTTAGGATTGTATTTAACAGTTGACCTGGGTATCTATTAATGTGTAAAGGAAAGCATAGGAGTCTGTAGCATATAAATTTAACTGAATTGAGAGACTTTCCTGCTTAAATATCTGAGTAATTCTTAAGAGACTGACGGAAGCCGTGGTAAAAGTGTTTTGCAGAACAACTTCAGATAGCTCGTCCTTTTAAATCTGACAAATAAACACCTGCTATTTTTTAAACATACTTAAAGCATTTCATTTTTTAGTCCCAGTATAACGCACAGTTGACCACAGTGATGTGAAGGGAGGAAGCTGTGTTGTCTGTCTGCTTTCTGATGTCCAGTTTGTAAAATTAAATATGTAGTGATTCCATTCCATAACTATGTATGTATTGATTAGTAAAGAAGCTGCTCTAAAAGTTATTTTTATGCTAAGTCAAGAAATGTATTAAATATCAATCTTGAGACATTGCAATAAAAGCAAGGAAACTTGGGCTGAAGGATTTACCAGACAACTTTCTCTCTCCCACTGCACCTAGTCATTATGTATATCCAAGAATACTGCTTGTCTTTTTCCTCTTTACACTTTCAAAATAATAAGAGTAAGACCTGAGGATGGCTAAGTGCTCTAAAAATTTTTTTAACCACAAATCCTAGCAGCATGTATATATGTCTGCTTAGCCTAAAACATGTACGCTGTGAAGATTTTTGCCTCCATATAGCAAAATAAATGCTTCATTTTGAACTGTTGTATTTTACTATCAGAAGTCAGCATAAAAATTGGCTTCCTCTAAAATACCTGTAACAGGTTGGAAAGATGTAGGAAATAAAGGTGATTTTTAGTGATACTGCTAGAAGGCAAGTAACCACAGGGGATTAAACTGAGAGATATGTATTAAACATTTAGACATAGTCCATTGTATTTAATCACTTGGCTGAACAGTACTTCCAAAACTTCTGTTCAGCAGGGAAGGGAGTGGATGTGGGTTTTTTTAAAAAAAAACAAAAAAAAACCCAAAAAAACCACACAAAAGAAAGTAGCCTTTTGTTTCTAATGCTATCAGTCTACTTGAGTTTATTATATAATTTATATATATGTCTTATGTTAACCGTTTTAATATACATAAAATAAGCATTGACATTTTATTTTAAATGCATTTAGATAGTATCTGAAGAAACATCATTGTTTCATGGTAAAAAGCTTATTAGTGTTTTTTTTTAAAAACTTGTAAAAATAATGTTCTGAGTAAAACATTTTGTATTATATAAGAATATACATTTCAGGGCAGGGGGGTGTCAGTGTTTTCCAGCTAATATGTATTGTGTATATATTTATTAGGGTTTTATTGTTAGGTTCATGGTATGCACTGATTTGAGATGTTTATTCCTTTCAAGCCGTCTGTGCTGTGATGCCTCTTGCTTCTGTTGGTAGTACATGAGAAAAAAGGTAAATGTCAAGGTAGCAGAGGGGAGGAAGATGGTGTTCCAAAACCAGTGTTCCTGCTTAGGGCTGTAAGGAAGAATGTATTTAACAGAACTCACATTCAGAAACCTGCTAATCACGGTTTTTTCTTTACCTATACACCCTTTGTTTCCTGCGATAACCAGCTCTTCTCTTTCACGTGGACAGTTACTGTATTTATGGGAGTTACTGTTGAAACTGTGGAATGACTTTTAATCATCATGACTAGGGATTTTCATGTTTTGGAAAATGTAAGAGTGTGTGTGAGAACTGAAGATGACATAATTCTCAGTTTACATTAGACTTTCTAACTTAAATAAATTTTAAATACTCTTTCCTACCTTGCTGAAATAACATACTTAAATCTGTGCTTTGGTCTCTGAGAACCAGGTTTTGTTATTGGAGATAAAAGTATGAACATCATCAGTGTGTGGTGTTCAAGGTTTTTTTGAAAGGTGGTGGTTTGGGGCGAGAGCTGAATGGAGTTCAACAAAGAATTCCTTTTTAAATGAGTTCTGCAAAGCAAAGATGAGAACTGAGTAAACCCTGTGATTTCTAATTTAAATGCAGTTCATTGTGAGGTTTGGACAGAAGTTATAACTGACCTGTATATAATTTCATCGCTTTCTCCCTTAAAATTCCACCTTGGCATGTTCTACTTTGCTCAGTCAATAATATTTGTAAATGTACCGTTCTCTGATGCTAGAATTACAATGGAATGTTTGGACTAAAGTCATAATTGTGTATTTATCCTTTTGGGATGTCCTTAGAGAACCAGGCAGTGCCAAGAGCTTAAAAGGACTTTAAAAGATTACTTAAACCTTATTTCCATGCTGTGTGCTTCATGCATCTGGCTTAGAGGGAACATGCAGTACAAAGTCTAGAATTAGTTTTCATTTGCTTTGAATTCTTCTTGTGCCCCATAAGCCTTATTGTTTGGCACCAGCTTTGATTCACAAACACTCTATATGGGTGGTTTTGTTTCTCTTCTGTTGCTTGAAACAGCGAAGGATACATAGTCGGTGGTAAAAGTTTTTGTGGCAAAACTCCCTTAATTATTGGGCCTTTAAAAAGAAAAACACACCCAAAACCCCCCCAAACCTGAGTAGATTAGTTTCTTGTACAGATACTATTTCAACTGCTTTTGCAGATCTTGGTAGATAGATTGTATTGATTGGTGACACTACATAAAGGTAAAACAAGAAGAGGTGAGTCATCTGTTCTCTTGAGTCTACAGAGGAGGAGGCTAGGGCCAGCGTGCCCCAGGCTTATGGAAGGGTAATAACATTTTCAATAATCATGAAGTGCTGAGAGTGGTTTACGTGTTGCCCCAAAGATACTGTTCACAGTAGCATAATGTACTGGAATTTGGCGGGAAATGTGAAAGTCGTCGTATTTCGCCCTCCTTGGGAGGATCAGGTTATGTTAGACCACATAGGCTTAAGTTAATGAAGTAGCGGGTCATAGTTCCTGCTTGCAGTATGTTACCAGTTGGTAGCTTCACATCATATATGAACCTGTGTGGGATGAAAACCAGGGATCAAGGGTCTTCAGAATGTAGACCTGGAAGAAAAGGTCAGTGTCCCTCTGTAGAGGGGCAATGCCAGAAGTACCATCTGCTTTGGGGACAAAAGGAGAGCAGAAATAGGGTATCTGTGACTGAAGGTGGATGAATGTTCAGATGACTGGAGCTTTTTGGAGAGGTTCTCTTTTTTTGGTCCAGGCAGAGTGGATAAGGCATTAAACAAAGCACATTAATGATAAGTTGAAATATTTTTGGTACCTGAAATGACAGGACTTTTACTTAATAGTCTGGAAAACCCATACTTCGCTTTGTTTGGAGATGCCAGGTTGACAAGTAAAATACCCTCCCTCTTACACGTACCTAATGTGTAGACTGGCTTCATTCAGTAAGACTTTGGTGCCTTTTGGGTAGGAAGCAGGTAACTTAGCTGATACTGATGTATCGTGTTGCAATTCTGTTTCAAGGAAAAGGATATCTGAAATGGGGAAAAATGCAGAGATGGAAGACAGAGTTACTAATTTCTTTTTTTAATTGGCAAGTAGACAAAGAACTCATTATGAAAATCAGGATAGAGAAGGAGGGGGACTGGTTTTTAGAAGTCCCTTGATTAGCTTCATGTTTGTTCCACAGACTGTTGTATTTCGTTATGTTGGCATTTACATGGTCTTACATAGGCTTTGAAGTTATCAGGTCACAGCTTATTAACAAAGCTAAGGAAGACAAGGGTGGATCGTGCTTTTGTTGTCACCTTTGTTTATCTGGAGACTATTTTCTGCATGACTGGGTTAACAGCTCAGTAAACCACCATCACTGCTCTTCCACAAGTCCGAATATCTTAATCTCAGTATCCAATATTGCACTTCTCGAAGGAGGCATCTAAAAGCAAGGTAGTTGGGGGGGAAAAGGCAAGTCTGCTGTTGTGCTTTAACTTGTTCAAATCTCCCTTCAAAGTTTAAGCTGGACTTAAACCACTTAAATTTCCTATGCTTACTCAAGTTTCTGATCCTGAAGTAACTTGCCACTGCTAAGTAACTTTTTGTAATACAATGATTGTAATCTACACAGACTGGGCGTAAGGTGTTTTGCGGGTGTTTGGTTGGTTGGGTTTTTTTTTTATGTTGGAAATCTTTATTTTTCCTTTTTTTTATATATAAAGGTAGATACAGTCCTGTTTGCTGACATAGGCTTCAGAAACCATTTCAGGGGGACTATTTCTGAGATGCACAGAAAAGGATGGTTAAAAATTTGTGATACCCAGCAGTTATTTCACTCACATGGTATTATCTATATTGGGTAATACAAGAGATGATGTAGGTCTTGTTCAGATCACGAATCAGGATAATGCTGACACTGCAGTCTGAACCTTCATTGCTAACACAAATCTAAACTTCACAGCAGAAAATGGCGAGTCGCTCACTTGCCTAGCAGACCTTAACATGACTTGCTAATGCCTGTGAAATGTCTCAGTTGTTTTATCTTCACTGGCCTTTTACCTCTCATTGGCAAACTTGATCATGTTATGTTCTGTACCTCAGAGCAGGAAAAGTGCCACAATAGTCCCCAGCGGGGAAAGTGTTCCGAAGAGACCTATTCAGGTGTGTTCGTTGAGGTAATCCATTGTTTAGGTACAAGTGGTACAGATGGCTACAAAAGTTTGGCTTTAGTCTTTGTTAAATGAGGCCAGAAAACAAACAGTACCCGGGGAAGGGGGGGGCGGGGAGGGGGAGAGGAGGTGTGTCAGAAAGTAATTTAACGTGAAGTTCATGTTTTGTAATTAACCTGTGTTGAGTTTAGCTTTTGTCACCTGAGTCAGGGCAAAATGGAAACATTTCATGGTACATTTGGTACATCAGAATCCTTAAATTTCTATTTAATGTTCTATTTACAGCTGTAATTCAGTGTTATTTTCTAAACAACACCAAGAAAAACGTCCCCATTTAACTTTGGTTTTACAGTTAATGGAGACTAACTTTCAAACTGTGTGCATGTAATGTTTTTTTTCTTCCTTACTAAGAGAATAATTTACTATTACATTAAAATTCTTTCTATACGCTAAACCAGAATTGTTATTGACTATTAGGTGTCAGATTCTGCTTCACAGAGGAAGGAAAATCTGAGGAAAGACTGGATTGTAATCATCAGGAAAGCTGGTATAGTGGAGCTGGCCAATTTAAAGCAGGCAGGGAGGGGGGGAAGCCGAAGCTGTCAGGAGAGCTTACCCATTTTGATCAATATTAATAAGTTGGTTTATTCTTGCTGGCTGGTTGTCTGATCATACACTAATGTAACTTAGAAAATGTGTTCTTGAAAAATAATTTTCAGGCCTTGACAGATTCCTTAATGAGGTTTGAATTTCGAAGGCCTATTGAGCCTTTTAATTTTTATAGCGACTACTCTAATCCTCTTAAAGCAAAGTATTTGTCCAGGAAAAAACCCCAACCTTAAACACGGCTAATAGACAGCTTCAGGTTGGTTTGTATTTCTAGGCTAATTTAAAAAAAAAATAACATCTACATTAAGTTCACAAAGAGGTCAGAAGTAGTTCAGTCGGTGATCACTAGGCTCTGTTTAGTGTCCATATGATCAAGTCACAAGAAGGGTCATGGGATTTAATTTTTGTTCATGTTGTTAAAGTCTACTTGTTTAGATAATTGGAGCCACTGGTCTAGTTTGTCTTTGAGCTGGAGAGACGTATCTAAAACTAGGACATCATGTCATTAGTGAAAAAGAAACGTAGCCTTGGAAAAAATGACAGAAAAAGGAGAGAAACTTAACCATTGCATCAAGCACATAAATTAACTGTTGGTCTATTTCTTTTTTAATCTTTAGTGTATTAGAATCAGAATTTCATACCAGGTTTTAGTTGTCTTCTGGTGCATACCTTAATCCCAGAGGTTTTTTTGAATATAACTAATACGGATGCAAAGGAGATGGTACATGCAACAAAGCGGAGCTGAGCAGTGGAAAGGGCAGTGTCCATATACAGTTCTTAAACAATGAAATGCTTGTCATAGAGGAGCTGTGATCATGCAGGACAGCAAGGATTTCACCATTGCTGCAGCCATCGGGTATCTTTGACATTCCTGGGTCAGCTGGTACATTCCCCAGCCCTAGTCTAAGACACAACAAAGCATTAAATTATCTTTCCTTTGGCAGGAAGTTTGTTTGTTTATTGAAAGGAGAAGATTGTAAGAATGCTGATGCTAGTTGAGGGAGGTACAGATGACCAACTACACATAACCAAAAACCAGCTAGTTTTTGGAGGTTATTCCAGGAAAATGCCTGCTAGGAGGCCTTTTCTATAATAATATCTTTTAATATGAGGTAAGGTTTCAGGGGTTTTTTCTCCTTTTCTTGCTTCCCTCCACCAGGCTTCTGTTTTTTATCTGATGACGTCAAACTAAAGGTCAACAGATCACAATAGATCATTTTTATTTGGTGCTTTTTCATTGACTCGTACTCGGTAACGGTCAGAGTTCTCAGAACAAATCCTGTTTGGACTTAAATGTCCTCTTTTATCTCTAAGTACCTCTCAAGTCTTCCCCCATACAGTTAAAGGTAAGTGTAAGGGGTAAAAAAGCTCCATACACGTTTAGGGTTCCCCTTAGACTTTTTGTTTAGGGTGTATAGTACTTGTGGACAGTTACCAACATAGCTGGCTTTCAGCGGATCACCCCATGTGCTGAAATGAACGTGGCGTGGCTCCCCCAGCAACTCTTTTCACAATAGAGCCATTTCTACATTGTGTTACTAAAAAGAATTTAATTAACTCTCGCAAACGTTTTAGTTTCATGACAGGCATATTTGCCTTGAAGCTTTTCACATATCTTTGCAGAAGAAAAGCTTTGTATCTAAATAACATTCTTGTGAGTTTTTGAAAGGTTACAGTTGGGTCACTAGCACTTCTTTTGGTACATCTTTCACAGACTTCATTTATTTTGGCTTGACCACTGCAGTTGGGCACCTACTTGGTTTTTGACTGTCACCTCAGGATTTAAGTTGCACCAATGGAAAGCACACATTAATGCACTTCAGAGCTTTCTTCATGGCAAAAAGCTGGAGTGACTGTGTACATGTAACAAAATGAGTTGTATAAATCTGTATTTCACAACTAGAATCTGGGAGTTTTCTTCAGTAAATCTACATAAGAGAAACACCTTTTGTTCTTTTAATAACAGAGAAAGTTGCTCTCTTACAGTTTGCTGGGACCTTGTCAGATGGTTTGGGAAAGACAATGGATAACAGACACCAGACCGAACGAGAATACATTCGATACCATGCTGCAACTAGTGGAGAACATCTTGTAGCTGGAATCCATGGACTTGCACATGGTAACCCTTAGCTGTAATTTTAACTCATCTGTCTCTTAAAAGTAATGACCACATTGAAAAGTACAGTTTGTATTACACTTGGGTAATTATTTGAAGCCAGGGAAGTGGAGCTATCACAGGCTTTATATTTAAATTTGAATGCTTGCAGGTCGGGGTGGGGGAATTGTTTGGTTTTTAAGTTGATGGAAACTACATTTAAGAATAAGGTCTTTTCACATGTAACTCTAAGTAAAAGCTTTTTTACAAATTAAAATGAAATCACAAAGAAAGTTCATGCAAAACTTCTGTTTTCTTTGTGGAGGCATAAAATATCCATGCAAACAGTCTTTTTGAGGGCCAGACATTAAAATAAAAATGAGTATGGCTGGATTGTAGCTTTCTTGTGTTTGCTTTCAGTTCCAGAAACCTGAGTTTCCTCAGAATCAGTACATCAGTTTAAAGTAACGTTTCACCAGTTGGGTTATTTTGTGGTTTTGTTTTGGTTTTTTTAAGTCTACTAGTAACTAAAGGAATGAATTTGTGTAAAAGGCAGTGGACTAATCTTAATTTGGCCAGAATCTCACATCAATTTAGCTCATGATTTATCTGTTGAAGAAAGTTAAATCAATACAAGCCAAGATTAAATCAAATATTTATATTTTGCATCATCTTGTCTCAGTTTGTTTAAATGTCATTCTTTTAGTGCAACTGTTGCAGCCTGTGTAAAGATAATGTGGCTTTCACTAAAACAGCAATCTTTTCTGTGCTGAGCAAAAGTCTTTATGCTGGACTTTTGTCATAAAGAGTCACTGTAGGTATTTAAATGGATCATGAGAGGGGTTTCTCTCACACCAATGTGCTGTAAAGTCTGATACAAATTATGTTGGTAGAAATGCAGGAAGTCTGAAATGTGTGTGTCTGCTGAAAAGTCAATTATAAAAGCACTTCATTGTGCTGTATTATCCAGTAATTAGCGGGACTGTTTTAGTCTTAATTCTGTTGAGTTTTTAAATGCTTCCCACTCAGGGTTTGGGGTTCTTTGTTTTTTGTTTTTTCAAAAAAGCAAATAACTGTTAAATTCTATCTGTTGAAATGTAGGAATTAACCATAAACTATAGTTACTCAAAAGAAGTAATTTAAATACTTTGTGCTTCTCGAGTTTGGAAGTTAAGATGCTGCCTGGTCTGTACTTCAATTACAGACCTTGAATAGAGTACCTGGCTGCCAAAAGCTGATGAGCCAAATGGTGGGAAGCATTTTTAAATGAGCACTCAAGCCAGTTCACTAAAAATTGTGATTTTTCTTATGGTGGAGATGTGAAATCTGTAAAGCATGTTCTCAGATAATAACAAACTACTCCAAGTCTGTAGAAGCTTCAGCAGGTTCTTGATTTCTCCAGAGCATTCAGATTCTCAGCAATGGAAACAGGCACAGAAATGTCTGTTCGCAGCATCATGGTTAAAATCACACAAAGCCAGTTTAAAATAATTGACTTTTTCCAGTGGAGAAATGTACTTACCTGTTTTCTGTCTCAAACTGTAAAAGCTTTTCTGGTAATAGAATTTTGTCACATTATAAGTAACCACTTCGCCTTAGGAAGAGATGAGGACTGTTTGTGTAAATACAGCTGGGAAATCAAACACTATGGAAATGTTTTTTTTTAAATACGTATTTAATAATGAATTAAATCTTTTTCTGTGGGATATTGTCTGTGCATATGTGTGTGTATGTATACTACATATACAAAGTATAAAGTTACTTGCTATCATAATCAGTTTTGAAACAGGTTTTGTATTATTAAATGCACAGTACATTTCTGTCAAGCTTGACAGTTAATCATTTAGGCAGACAGAATCGGTCGGCTGTGACAAGGTTCTACAATTTTGAGAGGCAATACTTCTGGCCTACTTTGCTGTTCTTGTCTTTGCTAGGTATCATTGGAGGATTGACAAGTGTAATAACTTCAACAGTTGAAGGTGTGAAAACTGAAGGAGGTGTCAGTGGTTTCATATCAGGCCTTGGGAAAGGGCTGGTTGGCACAGTAACCAAACCTGTGGCTGGAGCTCTGGATTTCGCATCGGAAACTGCACAGGCAGTGAGGGACACTGCAACTCTAAGTGGCCCCAGGTCAGTAAGCAGTTTATATTTCTGATCAATAATACTGTAAAAATGTGTATTAATGCCTGCTGCAATTTCTGATCTGATTATCTTTCCTTACCCAAAGGAACAAGTAGCCCATTTCATTCAATTTGCTTTTTCTTTAATAGATGGCATTTGTTGATACTATAACAAGAGTGAAATTTGCACAGAAAAGCTACAACATAAAACAGGAATTATTAAGCTACAGCATTAGATTAAAGCAAAATTTTTAAAAGGCTATATGTAACGAGATTAAACTTCTACCATGGAATCCTTACACAGAGTTGAAATGGAAGAGTTCTTCTCCCTGCTCTACCTCCAGCTTCCATATGTCTGTGTAGAAAAACAACTCTTCAAAGGTTTGAAGAGTTCTGGCATCAACATAGTGTCATTATCTTCTAATTTTCATTTGGTACAATAGTTCTCACATAAAGTGTGGATATATGCCCTTAAGTCCACATGCTTATTTGTTTACCCATACATATGTGGATGTGAATTGTTAGCACATGAGGACAGATGCTTTGGCTTCCTTCCTGTGTTCAGTTACTAGCGTAACGTGGTCTCTACAAAATAATGATGATTATGTTTAAAGTAAATGAATGTTCATTAGCACTGACTATGACTTTGGAAGAGGGAAGGGCTAAGTTCTAAAAATGCTGCTCCAAGAGAAGATTCTTTTTACTTTTTCTGGCCAGGAGTTTGCTTTATACGCTAGTGCTATGCCAAGAAGTCCTTTTGTACGTACGTGAGATCCTGCATGCTGAAGAAGTGAAAGAAAATCCGAAGTAAATTTTATTGTCAGAAAGCTTAGAGAAGAATGTTTGCAAAATGTTGGGTTTTGTCTTCCCATTTGGCTTTTCCATTTCCTGTGTTTTATTGTGCCACGCTTGGAATCCTGAAGTGTCTACCATCAGTGTTTCAATAAAGAATGAGCTTGATGAAGTGTGAGTGAGGTGCAGGAAACTTTGAAGAATGAACCTAGGTGTACTTTGTTGTGAGAATGGAAGTGTTTACATGTATCTATCTTATGTATCTGGTACTTAGCTTGATTTGTAGAACGCAGAGGTCAGGGATTACAATTTGGTAAGTACGTGTGCATACACAGAATTACGTAAGAACTCTTAAGTGCATCCCTGAGAAAACACATCTACTGTTTTGCTTGTATGTGTCTTAATTTTGTGACTGTACAGATTGATTTATTTATTTAAAGGTGGGGAGAAACACAGCTGGCTATACTGTTAGTTGTCTTACTAGCTGAGCTGTGGTTTTATTCTAGTTTGTTTCAAGATACACATACACTTAAAATTCATGTTTTGACATACTTCTATGAGATGCAGCCTATAGACAGTAGCGATTATGTTATCAACAGTTGACAAACTAGAGAGCAACTGGGAAAGGGAGGGCCTCCGACCAACCTTATCTCTAGCTTCTCTTTGCCTATGTGACATACTTCCCTTTAACTTGTTAACTGTCAGTTAAGAGATGAGGGTAAAACAGATGACCTGAACCAGATTTTTGCTTCCACGGGATTCTGAAATACTATTGTCATAGACAAGCACTCTGAAATGATTTTAGTGTCTACACACACTCTGCAAAAAGTTTGACCCAGCAACCTTCTACAAGGTGGGGAAGAAAAACCTTTCTCAATTACTACACTTCTCCAGTCTACAAAATCCGATCAAAACTTTTTTTTTAGATAAACAAATGTATTTGAGAATATGTAGACAATGTAGGAGGGGAAAACCCCCCCAAAACACCACCACCACCTATAAGCAGCCTTGCACTCATGTTTTCTTTGGTAAGGGATTTTTTTTTTATGTGCTTATATAATGAAGCAACCAAATTGTTCTTTTGGGGGGGTATTAAAAAAACAAAACAAAACAACAACAACAGCAAAGTATTTGTACATTTTTTAGACTGCTGTGTACCAATATCCCCCTGCCGCATTTGTTAACTGTTCAAATATGTGTGGTTTGGAATTAAAGTAGAACAGTGTTCCAAACGCAAGTTGCTGGCTCCAGTTGAATATTCTGTTTAAGCATGCTGGGCCATGTAGACTCTCCCAAGCTAAATACACAAAAACAGCTAACCCTGATGAATGTAAGTTTATGGCAGTAACTGATCTCAAGTGTAGTTGTGAACAATTGAAGAATGTTAGTTAATAAGCATGGTAAGAGCCACCTCAATCTTATCTTGAGACTGACAGTGTATGTGCAAGTTTCCAGTAGTGGTGCAAAGTTGAGTCAACCAGTTAATTACAGTTGCATTTAAATAGCATGATACATAACCATAAATTATAGGCCCCTTGCAATTCTCTAATTACATGGTTGAATATTTTAAAAGCCCTGAATTTAAGCTGCGCCTGACTTTAACCATTGGATCAGTTTTAAGCAAGATGAAGAATCGTAATTGAGGTTGTAGGTTTTCCTAAAAGGCATAGTCTAATTCCAGCAAAGTTACTGAACTGAATAGAACACTGAGGAAGACTCTGTACCTTGTGTTACTGTGATCATGCTACATGGACGGAAGTCTCTTTTGGCTTCAAAAGGTACTGATTTGTATTGGGACTCCTGCAGCTAGCACAAACCACGCGTTTGGAACGTGGAGCCAAACTAACATGGCTGAGATGCAGACGATGGCTTTATAGCTTATGGTGGTAGTTTAAAAGGTGATGCGTTTAAAGTACAAGAAAATATTTTTTTTAATCGGACTTTAAGCTGGACTTTTTTAAAGCTAATGTTATAACTTATTATGTAATCATATAATTCATTATGCTTGTTATTCATTAATAAAGCTGCCTTAATACTTTTAAATTTTAATGCAGAGGAGAGCATAAAATAGTTGTTGACAATGCAGCATACATCTAATTTATAAACAGTTAATGCCTGTGACTTGATACCTTTTTTTGAGTGGTTTTTATGTGTTCCAAGTACTCTAGTGTCACATACAAGAGTTCTGATTATTTCCATATTTGTCATATTCTGCCAAAAGTCTTAAAGACCAGTTCAAAACAGGAAAGCTGTTATGTCTCTGTGCTTGGAAAGCTCTCTCCTAGAAACGTGTTTTAAGTCCTAGTGCAGCACAAATAAAGAACATTTATATTTAGATGTGTGTCTAACTTAACAAGTAGTGCAGGAAACTGCCATTATGGCTTGCTCTCAGGCTTCTGCCAGGTCAGTGCAAGTTTAAGATTATTCTTGAACTGCTGCTACAAGCGTTTGTGTTCTTTTCTGATAGTTGAAATGTGAAACTTGGAAGTAAGGAGATAACTTCATGACCTACCCTGTTCTAATTCTGTTGGGGAACTAGACTGTATTAGTTAAGAATAGTTTGAGATTGGCAAGCCATTAATGGTCACAGAAAATTCTTATGTAAATACTTCATTCTTTTCAATGTACTTAACTTTGAAAGAAGCAGCCTGTGCTAGTTGTTTTTGTTCACCACTTTCATGCCATCAGTTGGAAATGTGCAGTGAGGTTGCAAAGTTTGAGACCATGTCAACAGCAGGGGGTTTTTTTTGGTTTTTTGCCTTTGTGCGTCCATCTCTCTGTTAGCTATGATTTCGATTGTAAGGTCAAAAGCAGTAGACTTGAGAGCATGAGTATCACACCTAGAAGAGGCAGTAGAATATATGTACCTAATTGTATGGAATGCCAACTCAGCTCATATACTGCAAAGAGCATATTCTCCAGGTTCTCAAGTTCTAAACATAAATATTGCCTGCACCTTAACACCTCTGTATGTGTCCCAGACTTTGTCCTGACCTTGGACTTGATCTAGATCTGACTTCAAGAATCCTTACAGTGATGTCAGTCACATATAGGCCACGACTCTGGTGAATGAGACGTTATTCTTCTCCTAGTAGGCCCTTCCTAAGATCTCCCTAGAAGCCAGAGAGAAAATTTATTTATTGGCTAGTATTCATTGTGTTGTGTAAATCTTGAAGTGTTGCATACAGGACAGTTAAGCTGATTTATCGGTCTGATCTGTAAATGACTTGGGCAGTGTGATTTCCTTCATATCCTCTTTCCTCTTTTTTCCCAGTGGGTTAACAGGTCTTTATAATGAACTGTTTTCTCAGATGATCTGTTTTCTTTTGAGCACATTTGTCCATTTTACTCCTGTGGCACCCTGTTAAATGGCTGTAGACATTGGGTTTCCTCCGTGTTAGCCCTACCTCCCATCTTCAGTCACTGCTGAACTTGATTTTATGGGTTTACATTCTTCTGTCATTAGTTTATCCAGATTCTTGCATTGCAGTTGTTGAGTTACTTTGAAATCCCCCCAGTCTGTAAGTTCCCATCAGTATTGTGTGAAGAAGGACCGTTATATCCCTGTTCTGTGACAAGCTGTGCTCTGCAAGTCATCCAAAATTGTGTTGGCTGGTTTTACTGCCATATCACATTGCAAATTGATATCCAGTTTTCTGCTTGCTGTTTTCCCCCAAGAGGGGTTTTTTTTATGTTTTGTTTTATTTTACTGCTTTGCAAATATCTCCTCGTCATTTAATATTTGTGTTCTGGATTATTTTTCCCCAGATGAACCAGGTTGCAATTTTCTAGGTTGAATCCCATTTCATTTCCTGCCATATTTCTGACCTCTTCAGGTTCTTTAGTACTTCACTGTCCTCACTGGAGTTTTAAACGCCTCTTAGTTTGTCCTCTCCAAATATAATTTTACATGCTGCTTTTACTAGATCCTTCAAGTTAAGCAAGCCTGGTTTTGTGCCCACACATTTTGCAGCACCTCAGCAGACGCTTCTCCTTGCATTAATCATTTTCTGTTACCAGTCTCACCTGCTCAGTATTCTTCCGTCAGGTGTTAATTTACCACTGGTAACTTTGTGTAGTTCTGCTGGAGATCCTATTCTGTTCTTCAGATGTCTACTCTTGCTTGTTGTGTAAGTGAATGTAGATTGGAGGGGCGCAGGGAGTAGGTCTTTCAAACTGCAGCCCTGTACCTCTTCGGTATGGATAATTTCATCTTGAAACCTTAGGTTTTTTCCTGAAAATGCACCTCAGCTATTTTAGTTTCTTAACTAGAAAGAGACAATAATCCACTATGTAAGACCTAAAATGATTTCTAAATAAATGAAGCTACCCTTAAGAATTAACAGAAAACAGTTGTCTGTTCTTTTTGCCTATTCAAAGAATGCTTCTTACTGCCATGAGACGCTTCTGGCTTGTAGTTGTGACTATGGTTTTCTTTTCTACAGCTTTCTGCAAGAATGATTTTTTTTTTTTTTCTTGCCCTTACCCAGAATTATTTTCCAAAGGAATGACTGAGATTACAAAAAAGTGTAGTCTTTCCTAGACTACACAGAAATGTCTCGCATGCTGTACATCAACAAACTAATAGGGCTTTTTGTCAGGAAAGTCTCAAGTAATGATTATATTTGACTGTGAGTGGAATCCTGTCAAGATTGCTTTGCATATTCGCTTCACCAGTCTACTTCGCTTTAAAGCTCTGTGGCAGGAATTCAAGCAGTTGAGGCATGTGGTTACTCTTCCGGAGTGCCTAAAATCGTGAGAATTGAGGATGGAGTGCACTGCCATCCCACGCTTCACTGCACTTCTGAATCTCTATGTACTCATACAGTGACTAATCCTAAAGAAGTCAGTCTTCAATTAATAAAACTTACTATTTCAAGAAATAAAAATATAATTTTCAAAGTGATCTGACTTAAGAAATAAAGTATAGTAGAGTTAAGCCCAAGACCTTCTGTGTGTTAGAAAGAAATATGGGCAGGGACAGATTTTTTTTCTTTTTCTTTTTTTTTTCATGCCCTCCTCCAGGAGGAGGAGTCCAGGACTGACAGGCTGGGCATCTCACAGTTTTTTCCCTTTGCCTTCCCGCTGAAGGACAATTACTTCAGAGCACAGCCTCTATTCTCCGCAGTAAAGCAGAATTTGCTATGCATAGTTGAAGGAAATAACTCTGATGCATGTAGTTTCTGTGATTTTCATAATCCACAGGATATAGTAAAAGATGAACCTTTAAAACATTCAGTTTGCTTAATCATATTTTATTGCAGTCTATAATTCTAGAGCTGCAAGTATAATAATGTCACAATTTCCAGAATAATACATTGTTCACTGTAGGAAAGCACTGTTAGCGGCTTAGCACCCAAGAGAAGTCCAGATGACTTGGAGAATCCAAACTCTGTGCTAACCTATCCCTCTCCGTTTCCTTTTTAGAGGGTTGAATGGACATAAATCGGTACCTGCTGTAAAACTGAACTATAATGCCTTTTTCTGCATTACTGCAAATACCTTGCTTTATGTCTGAATACTGTTTCCAGGAGGTTATTGCTAGGTGTCTGCATTACTAGATACCATTTATATTTGGAACATTTGTTTAATCAGTTGTCTTTACAGTTGGTTGTCTCTGTCCCCTTTTTTGAACTTGACTCAATTTAACTATCTGGAAAGTGTGGAAGAAAAAACCCACAGCATTTGGACCTACAGCAGCAACGTAATACTTAATACTGTATATATGTGGTTACTTTCACATCTGCTGTATATGAATGTTTTTAAGTAATAGGAGATTTTAGAAAAAAATAAGCAATTACTGGCTTGCATTAGGCAATGTTTAATCATACAGGTCTTACATTTTACACATATTACATCTGATTGGCCTTTGGAGCTTACAAGTTAGACTTTGAGTAGCAGGGTCTGAGATAGGAAAACCTGAAACAAACAGCTTGCTTATTTGTAAAAAGACACTTTTTGAAGGCCAAGGGTTACGGTTGCTGAGGCTGTTCATTAGAGCTCCCCTTTGCGTTTTACTTCTGTTTTTTTATGCACCCTACACATTAGCAAAGAAGTTGTAGATGGTTTAAATTCCAAGAGGGAATGCTAAACCTTTAGTTAAAACTTGTGTAACTCTTTTTGTTTAAAGCCTTTTTGCTTTCCCATGACAGAATGTATTCCTACTGTTAAAACTGAAGAAAAGCCTAGTTTAAAACTCTGTGGTCACTGGGTTCACCATTGGTAACATGTCTGTTAATGTGAAAAAGGGAAACTTTATGAGGGACTGACCTGTCATTCTAAATACCAGCATCTATTTTGTAAGTAAAAGATTTTCCACTAAAATATTAGTGTTTAACTTGACACTTGCGGGCAGAAAGATACCCTGGATGCATTCAGACTGTTGCTTAAGGGACAGAAAAGGACAGACGCACTGGAAGGGAATGTTGCGAGGGGAGGACAGAGGAGTGAAGATGGAAAGCCTTAAATTGAATAATGCTGAGTAGTTAGCCAAGCACAAAATGTGGAATTACATTTTTCTTTAAATGTCCATTCATTATTAGCAACAAATAATTTCAAAAAGATGAATGAATACAGAGTTCTTACTGTGATAGTCTCCACAAACCCAAAATACTTACTAGTGCCTTGGTAAGTTACAACTAGAGGCAAGTGTGTTTGCGTCACTGGTTAAATGGTACTGCATGGAGGGAAACTTGCACAGGTTTTGCATTAAACAAAAGACTGCTGCTACGGCTGGGTTCAGAACAGAAACCAGATTAAGCTCAATTTCATTGCGTACAGTAACTGGTTTGGAAGATTTGGTGCAAGTTTGTGAGGAAGAGGCATTCTGTTGTATTAGGCTAGTCTGGTACAAAAAGAGAGATGGCTGAACAAGGACATCACGGGTACACCATTTGCTCACTTCCAAATGCAACACTTATGAAGGCATGGGGAAGCTGCTAAGATCTTGTTGGGACAGGCAGACATTTGCGATAGCTAACTAATGTTCACGGTCGTGTACGCCTGGCATAGTCCATCAGAAATATAAGCAATTACGAATTTCCTTCTGAAAAGAGCTGATAAATCCTTTGTTGGATTTACCAATTTATTCTACTACTTACACTTTACGTTACAATTAAGAGGACTGCATTTGCTCCACAAAATGGAATTCTTATACTGTGTGCCCGCTACAGTATTTAGCTATTAACTAAAAGGAAAATTTTATTTCCTTAGGAAATACTTGTATTTCTAGAGCCTGCATGTTTTGTCTAATTATCTTATATTTCAGCAAAAGCTTTTGGACACCAAGGCCGAAAAGTAGAAGGAACGCCTTTTACTGAGTTGTACATTTCCTGGTTTCTGGTATTCATGTGTTTTTTAGATCCTTTCTTACTCAGAAAACACTCTGCTAAATGCTGTTGCTGTTTCAGTGTATTCTATGTAATAGTTTTCTTGGGTTGAAACAATTGCAGAGAGCTACAGATGTAACTAGTCTGCAATGGTATGGCCTAGAATGGAATTGGAGAGACTTTGAAAAAGTAAAAAATTGCATTCGTGTGTTAGCATCAGCAGAACAAACTAAAGAGTCATCGAAGACCAGGCAATAAAGTATTCACAATTTCCATTCACAAATCTACTTGCTTAGAATTAGGTGGGATAAGTTGAAAGCGTACGCGCACCAGAAACGAACAAAAGCTTTATTCAAAACAGACGTGTCTGTTGGAATGTACCAGGACAAATCATCAGACTGCATTAAACCAGTCAGACTTGATCCCCAGAATTCAAAAAAATTTAATCCACATTCTGTGGGTTTTTATAATATCTTTTGGCTCTCTTACTTAGTATTTTCAGTTCATAAAAATAGTAGGAAAGATGAAACTGGTGTAGTGCAATAGGAATATAGCATTTGTTTATTTACTTATTTCTAAAGCACAAATGGCATGAACTGCTCGCCAATGCAGCGGCTGTATGATCTCATGTCCTGAAACATCTGCTTGTTGTGCCAAAGGGGTGAAGTCTGGTACAGTAGGTCTAGGGCAGCTTTCTGGGAATAATTTTTACTAGTCTTCATAGCGATGAAGGTAAGCACAGGTATTTTCTGTACCAAAGAATGAGTATGCGGCTACTTTGTATTGCATGCCTAATCATTAAGAGTCCTGGTGGTTTTCCGTGTATGTATTTATTTTCCTGTGTGTATTTGGAATACCGTCTTTAAAGTTGTCTTTCCATTTGCTTTCACTCCACGTTGTTTTGCCTTGAGATCACGTTAAAGGTTTCTTTACATCCTTAATTTCGTGACCCGTATCAAGAAGTGGTCTTTAATTACCACAGTAATAAAGCTTTGAGTAGCGAGTATCTGAGCATACCCAAAAGTGGACTTTTAGCCATTCTGAGACCAGATACAAAGATGCAGGAAGTGCCTGTTATATATACAAAATGAAAATTCTTTCTAGATACTGTTTTCCCAGTAGTTTTTTGCCTTACTAGAATGACTTGCTAGGTCCTCCTCCCAAGCATAAATATCACAGCATCAGGTTCTCTGGGGTTACTCCGCATGTTTAAAATGGTACAAATATTAAACCATGCAGCTGGACAGGTAGTAGTGTTTGTACTGACAGGTTTTATTTTCAAATTAAAAGATACACCATTGCTTTAAAACTAATACCACTTCTAAGCAGTGTTTTAAGCCAGATTAGTTGAGGTTCATATTTATGTGGTAATTACAGGCTTACTTGAAAGCAAGGGACCTTGCGGCAAGGTATGTGCGAACGTACTGCTTGGCTGTTTACCTGTTACTAGACAGATTTTTTTTCCTTTGTCATTAACAGCAAGGTTTTCTGTGCAGTCCTAGTCCGGAGTCTGTAGATGGGAGCCCAGGGCCTGCTGGGATGGGGTTTTACACTTGTGCTGTCCTTTTGCCCTTCCACTGAACTCTTTTCATTTCAGTCATGAGCAAACAGTCAGTGCCTGAACTAACAACCCTGCAATCCTCCAAAGCACGCCTCGCTTACAGTACCAAACAAAGGGAGGCCCGCGTGGGCCGGCCCAAGCCAAGGAATGCAGCTTCGGGGTTCTGCTCCATAAATTTAACCAGCACGACAAAAAGGAGATAATATGAGCCTTCGTGATGATCTGAAAGGGGGAGGTTTGTGTCCCATTGATTGCGGTCTGGCCTATTGCCAGGCCCCGAGCCTGACCGACAGTTGAACCATATCGTTAAGGCGTGTAATACAGCTCAAGTCTTGTACAGCAGCCAATGAGTACATATCCAGAGGGCAAAAGTTTATAAAGAGTTGAGGCTGTCCTGTTTAACCCTCTCACACTGCATGTAATATATACTGCTGCCATTCAGAAATAGTCACATTGCTGTTAAAAATTTAAACCTTCAACTTTCTTTACTTGGAAAAAATACATGTGTGTCTGATTTCTAATGTGCAGCAGATTTATAAAGTGATGGGAGAAAAATATGTAAAACTGATTTTTTTTCTTTTTTTCTTAAACAAAAAAATCCTCCAGCCCACTTTTTTTTGCAGTACTACTTTATCCATAGTTACTTTTTTGTTCAGAGATGTCTTCTGGGTTGTTCTACAAACTCTTTCATACAGATGGAGCTATTTATTGCCTTGATGTCACCTCATTTAGCATGTGGCTGGTATTTTTATAGATAATTTTTTCACCTAATGTTGCTGTTAACATGTGGAACTCTCTTTATCAGTTCTGTAAGTACAGACAGTTGATGTGAATTGTTCTTGCAACTGCTAAATTGAAAAAATCAATGAGTAGCTTTTCGTTAGGTGAAGTTTGTGCTAGAAGACTTTGCCATGCCTGTTGCAGCCCTAGTTGTACTAACAGAAAAGTATATAAAGGAGGGTCTGAAGACAAAACACATACAGTCATCACAGTTCATTTCACACAGCTCTTCATGCACACCTAGCAGTTAATGTCCTGGTGCTGGGCAGGGGCCCCTGCTTTGCTTTCTTCCCTGAAATGGATTTGCTTTCCTGGAAAGGTAGGAGTACAATATGGAAACATTTCTGTTACACTTAAATACAGCGACCATGTTTGCATTTACAACAAATGGCCATTGCTTGGCCAGCACTGATGGTTTTTGATGGGACCATTATAAACATGAGCACAGAAATAAGACTAATGCTCCATCTACTGCACTGCCCTGCGTCAGCACACTGTATTCAGAAGTTTTAAGACCTCGCCATGTGCTCTGAGGCAGAGTAACTTTATGGCCCTGGGCACTTTAATCTTCACTAAGGCATGTTCAGTTCATGTTTTTCAGATAGATGTTTGCAAGAAATCCCTGCTAAGAACTGTATCTTTTACATTGAATCAGAAGGTGAATAGGAGCATTTTTCAACACATTGGAGAGACAGGAAACTTTAAGGTGACAACTCTAGTCATCACCCTGTGATCAGTACAGGAAGACTCTGGGAAAAATTGGAAACTGAGATGGCAGTGTTAAATTTTGTTAACTTCTAAAGCTTGATGATATCAAAGTGCTTGAAAAACTGTTCGTTTGCTGCACAGCTATTATAGTCAGAGGTGGAGCAAGTGCTGAAGGTTGAACACTGCTTGATGCACAGAGTATGACTGGTGTAAGTGCCATGGTGTTGTTTAGTATGCAAGCACACCCACCTTATGCAGATCTTGGATTTGTAATATAGATGTCATAAGAATGTGCCATTTTGGTGAGTACATCCACGGCTCTGCTGGTTTTAAAGTGAATCTTGATGTCTTAATTAAGCTCTTCTCACTTCCTTTTGAACTTGGAGCCTGAAGAGGTTGTATACAATCATAAACCCAATGAATAGTTTTCAATTTTGTTTTGACCTTGTATACAAAAGAAAGGCGAAGGGGGGAGAAGAGCTACATCTCCAAGAAGTTGGCAGGAATGGCCTACATGATAAACGGTTGCTTCTTCAGCATGCTGTAGTTCTCCTAGAAGTATACTGGGTCAGATAAAGGTCTGCAGCATCTGAGCTGGTAGATCCCTCAGAAGAGGAGGGATTTGACTGTAAGTGGGAGGTTTTAACCCTAGGCACCATTTATTTGCATGTTTCTGCCTGAAACTAGCATTTTGGGAACACATTTAACAAGCACAATATATTCCATGCATTTGCTGGAATAAACGGTGCATATAAGCTTCCTCAGATATGCAGTCAGCAGGGAGCTGTCTGGCTCATGATTTTACACATTCTTGCATCTAACTGAGACATTCTAATGCCAAATCCAACACTCAGACTGACTGCACTGCGTGTGCATTTTTAACACACCTTAAAAGCATCTGTCTCTGAATCGGTGAATGAATTCCATCACAGAGCTGTGCCAGATCTCTGGGTTCAGGCATCCAGTCTTCAAAAAATTATCTGCCTGTTGGGAACTGCACCCCCAAAGGCCAACACTGGGAAGCAGGCAACTGTACTTACCCTTTGAAACACAGCATTACCTTCTGCCAGTAGAGTCACAACAGAACATGAAATCTAGATTGCCATAGATTTTTCTGAAATTAGGGCCAAGTCATTTAATGTTCTCAGACGCAGAGAACTAGCACATGAAAAATAATGCTGTCTGTCCCTTTATGCTCAGTAAATGCCAGGGGACATTCCTGCTTATTGCAAGGGTTCAACATTTGAAACAAAGTTCCATCAGTGAGGAAAGAATCATGGAAATAGTGGATTTTTAGTATTTTGCAAAGGTGCGATACAAAATACAGACCATATCAGAAATGTTTGTTTTCATTTGTTAATCCTTATGATGCTGTGGTACGACTGCATCATCTGTAGTTTGTTGCTGTGATGGCTGAACTTTTAGGTTAATTTCTAAGGTATACATTGTTTATTTAGATTTTAATTCATTCCAGCACTTTGGGGTATGCTTTATACTGTGTCCTCCCATTACACGTCTATGAGCCAAGTACTGTCTTCGTTCTGTGTTTTGTGGAAATTGGGTGCATGGGATGATGATGCTTACAGAAGGCTGCAGGTGCAATTCAGTATTGAACTTGAGCAACTCGAGCAGGTATTTTAGTTGTGGCATATTTTATGATAGAATATGTAAGGCTATTCCTCCTTGAATTTATCAGATTAGGTCACTTCTTAATGTCTGAAATGCACTAAAGCCTCCTTAGACAAAGCCCTGTATTTATGAAGCAGACTTTTTCCAGAGCCAAGTAAGTAACAGGTTTGATATTATTTCTTCAAAATACTAGCAGCAATTGAATTGTTTCATAGGCTTATATTACCTGCCAATTTTCCTTTGTTTGAACTAAGGTTGTTTTATAATTATTTCAAGGGGATAAAAATTGTTCCCAGGCTGAAAGTCAGTGTGCCAAGTTACAGCCCAGAGCAGACTTTTATCAATAAACTTTATGCAAACCTGAAAAAACAAGTTTACAATGGAAACACTGACAGAATTTGAGCTATACCAGAACCAGTAAGTTACTGCTTTAAGTGGGTTGGAATGATGAGGTTGTTAAATTGGAACACCTTTATGAATGCGACACACTGATGACAGCTGCTGGAAGTTTTGGCAGCAAGAACTAGGTCTAGCTGAAGAGAATTGTTACTCGAGAGCATGGGGGAGAGCCCTGTGGCCAGAGAGATCTCTCTGGAGGACTTGCATGGCTAATTTGCACGCCAGTGTTTGTCACCGAGAACGGACCTGGGGTTTTGGTGACAGGCAGGCAGTACAGCAGGTGAAGTCTCTGTGAAGAGCCTCCTCCATTACATACTGGTTTCGGATGCCAGAATTGCGTCTCCTTGCACTGGTGTCTGTGCAGGAATTGGGGTGGCCTTGTACTCTTCCCATTATAGATCAAAATCTGTACACATGCTCAAGTTGGGCTTTTTGAACAGATTTGTAGTTGCCAGTGCTGCTCGCTTACCAAGAAGACAGATCAGAAATTCCATAGATACACATTTTAAATGAAAAGTTGTAGTGATTACTGTGTCAGTCATAGGGTTTTTCCTTGTTGCTGTTTTTCTATCAGGAGAAGTTGCTAAATTTCCTAAAGCTGTTTTATTCTGAGTAATTATTCCGGGTGTGATACTGAGGAATCTGAAAGATGTGAATTTGTATATAATTTTAGAAGTGCAATGTTTTGTTTTCACAGACTATCATCTGTTGATGTACAAAGTTTGATACCTTCTGATTTTTTATTTTTTTAATGTTTTTGTGAAAGCAATCTAGGTACACTTCAAGGAGACTTTTTTTAAGTCTAAAAGACACTCAAAGATGAGTAACAGTTACTGTTCTCAAAACCACTGTATACTTATGGACCTCAGCAAAAATCACATCTATGTACCTGATAATGTAAACCTGACAGGGGCAAACATGTAGTGAACGAACAAGGATAAGTAGTTCTGTAAAACACATGTCTCTTGAAGAGTTTTTTCAATGTAAGTTGGCAAGTAATGATCACCACTAATAACAGAACAACTTCCTTACATCAGTGGGTTGGTGATCTGTTTGATTACAAAACTTCTGGCTTAAAACTGGTCAACTGAATCACAAGAATTCTGTGAACTGTTAAGCAAAAGCCAACCAATTAACACTGTTAACTGTTTTTAGTGTGCATACAGTCATCTGAAATGAGATTCTCCAGTGTTCAGCTTTGTCTGAACAGTGAAGAACTGGAGTGTGTGCCTCAACCTTCTGACACCATTTCCAATCTCTTTGTGTCTTCATTCAGCAGCACTCTTCCCTGCTGTGACTAGTAGACGTGAGGGCATTTCTGTCTTGTATTGCCTTTGTGTGCTTATTAAAAAAGAATCAGCAAATCTGTTGAGTGCATGTTTAATGTAACACAGATGTGGGCACACCACCGTTGATTCTGCTTTACAAATCTTCAGCTTTTTGTATTTCATCAGTGTTGCTTATTATTTACAGAATGTAACTTGAGACAGTAGAACAAATTTTTAGATTAAAAAAATCAAGTTGTGTGGAATGTTTTTAGCTGTCCAGACCAAACAGACCAGTTTGCCAAGGGGTGATGGACTAAATCAGTGCAACTTATGCTACCACTAGTGGCACTTAGTTGAAAAGCAGCTGACCTTCTTCACACCGAGACGAGAATTATCTTTTATAACCAGGATGAACATTTTAGCACAGAGGAGCAGTGAAGACAGTAAGGACTGTACTTCCTCCATTTAAAAACAAAAACAAAGCCTAAAAACAACCAGAACCGAACCCACAACTCGGAAATTACCAAGTCTTCCAGAAATTCATTATGGTGCCTAGTACTTTTGTAGTAATAGTACTTTATCTCTGACCTGCTTCTAAGCCAGACATGAGAACCCAGTGTTCACTGATGTTTCTATGGAATAGGTCTGATTAAAAGGCCCTATTCTTTCCTCATTTTTACAGCAGTCTTCCTTGCAATACTTAGATACCTCTTCTCACGGTACTACAGAGTATTAGAGAAAATAGCACAGTTGAACGTTTATCTGAAAGATGGTTAATCTGAAAACCATTATGCAGTGTTGTTGCTCACTCCCATATGGATGGTTATCTAACTTTCCTGAATGCACAACAGGAAGGTGTCTCAGTAAAAAGTTATTGATTGGCCAATAGTTAATTAAAAACTACATTATGCTTCAGACATTCACTCTTTAAACTGGTCAATGGAAGTTACGGGTGCTGTAGAGAGGTTTAACAGCCAATGAGGGTTTCCTGGTTAAGTGAAATTTTGCCATTTTACTGCTTTTGGAAGTTAGGAAGTAGGACAAGCAGCAAGATGTGAATTACACTGGTTGGAACCCTTTAATTTCTTTGGAACTTTGCCTCAACATTTTGTATTTCATGAAGACGAACGCATACTTCTGTTTACTACTCTGTAAGAATCTAATATGTAAAAACAGGCACTTATTTGTTCACCTGGTGTAGGTTCAGAAAGATAATAATACTGTCATACAACTGTACCTGGTACAGATGAATCCTGTTTATATCTAAAAAATCTAACAGGCAGGAGAGGTGACTTGCTCCAGAGTCATAGTATTTAATAGTGAAGTTCTAACTGCTGTACGCAGCTGTTATTCAGTGGAATAATTTTAAGTCATATATAGGTTGTGGAAGTCATCTGTTTACCTAGTGTTTAGGTTATTCTGATTCGGAGAAATGCTACCAATGGAAGAATACAGTTTTAAGACATTGCACTTTTTGTAGATGAGGAAAACAAACTACCTTTATGTAGCAAATTCCAATTTTCATACTGGCATTTTTTAGCTTGGATGCGTAACACTGTAATTAACTAATGAATGTCTAACTAAAAGTGAAAGCAGGGCAGCAGGACAGGTAAAGCAGTAAGAACATCTGACAGCAGAAGTAAAACTGAGTATTTGACTGTTAACGTTTTACTGGCGCTTTCAACGATAACATTTGTTAAGGTTTCTTAAGCCCCTGCTCTGTTTCGCATTCTTTTAGTTGGAGATTTTCTACTCTTCGTTTCATCCTTCCTGCTGACAAACTGACTTTCCATCTTCACGTAACCATAGTTCAGCTGAAGTGAAGTCAAGAGCTTTTTGTCTTCTGAAGTTTCTCTCAAAGAGGAGCAGTGACAAGCAGTACTTCTGAGCCTCAGTAATTTATTATGCAGGTCCAGGGATGTAATAATCTCATTAACAAAATCAGAACTTACCAGCTAGTCATCATATATTAACAATATAAATTGGCTGATGTTTTTCTCTGCTGTGCTGGAAAGCAAGTATCTTTGGCTTCTATACCTTGTATGCAAAATACATTGCTGATAAGCACACCGAGAGGCCAGTCACCCAAGGGGAGAGCAGCAAAGATGATATTAAGTCATGAATGACATGTAAGAGATTCTATTCTAGTAACATCTAGTGCAGCCAAGAAGGGAAGGGACAAAAAAAAAGTATGTCTGTCAACATTAAAAGGCAAGGATGTCAAAGACTTGAAGGAAAAAGAGTTTTAAAAGGGTGCATGGGTTTCAAGTCTGGGACAGGACTGGTGAAAGGGAAAGGTAACGGAGGAACAAGGCTCCAGAGAAAACATCTGCAGAAAGTAAAGTTTAGAAGGCAAGTACTCTTGTGTGCTATTGCCAAGCAGCTTAAAAAGAAAACGCGTTGTTACATGGGATTTTTTTCCTGTCTTTTTGATCAAAAAGGATAGAAGCGGTTCATTGTACAGCATCTTTACAAAGAGTCAAGATGGGAAGTGGAGAGTACTAATCATAAATGGTGTATTTGGCTTGGAAAATTAGTAACAGCAGTAGCCTGAAAGAGATATGAAAAAGCATGCAGCAGACCCAGAGTGATGCTGTTGGGAAAGGACAGAGAATAAAGCAGGGCTAGGCAGCCTGTAACACAACTCTTCAGGGGTAGGGCGTTCCAAAAGCTTAACGGAATTCAGAATATTATTTTTTAACAAAATACTGCTAAGGGAGGAACCAAGCATGCAGTTCTTTAGCACTGTGGCCAGTATCAACCTCTGATGTCTGTTAGGCCACACGTGTCTTTTTTATTATTGTCATTTTTTAATAGACACTCAAGAAAGGTAAAGTATGCTAAATCTTACTATGGAGACTCTATCTAACCATGGATTTTTCTTTTGTCTTGTCTTAACTGTGTATTCCTATTTCTGTAACCCTTCAATTTTCAAACTACTGACACTGTCCATCAATGTGAGCTCTATCTAGGTTGATGCAGTCTTATTTTCTGTAGAGAGGTGACAAGAAACAGTCAAATCAGTAAAACTCTGCTGGTAAATAGATCCCAAAATCACAGACAGTATCCTCAGTTCAGGTTGCTTCTTCCTGTTAATTTAGCACATTGCCCCTTAATTGTAGAAGAAAACTGGGAGATGTTTCTTTGACATGTAAAACCATATGAATAGACACCATGTCTTCCAGAGCAAGTATTAGAGAATCTATATGCTGTATTTGTGAAGACCTTGTGTTTTTAAAGGCTTTGTTACTCCTCATACTTCAAATAAAACTTTGTGTGCTGACAGGTTTAAGTGGAAGGAAAAGCGCTGCTGTTGCACTAAGTCATTTTTCTGCATCCATTTTGCATGTAGGACACAAGCAGAGAGAGTGAGGAAGCCACGCTGCTGTAGAGGACCTCAAGGGCTCTTGCCCCGCTATTTAGAAAGTCAAGCGGAAGGACAAGAACAGCTGTTCAGATTGACTGACAACATCCAAGATGAGTTGTAAGTACTGACTTAAGCAGTTACTTTAAGTAGTTCTGTTTGCTGCCATTGTATCTTCATGTCTTTGGGGAAGAGGGACTAAAACTGTTTTACATACACATGCATGAACATACATTTTGTTTGTTTTCTTACTGTACCAATTAGTAGCACAGCATGAGTACCTGATGACTTACAAAGTGGCCTGTCTGCTGGTCATAGACAAACATCATTACAGGTGCCACAGGGCTCCTTTGGTTCACTTGTTGCTAACTGCCATTGATCACACATCACACACAGGCTGTGGAAGAACTGGAGCCTTGGTCTGTTGACTCCGGCTCCTATTTATGTCCCTGATTGCCTTCAATCATTACAAAAGATGAAATCTTAGTAAGTTTCTAAGTAATCAATAATCCATTTAACATACATGTCCAACCCTCCATGTGCAGTGATAAAACAAGTGCATGTTTAAAGCCTGTAGTTGTCTTCCTCTGTAACACCCATACAGGCAGAACTAGTATCTCTTCCCTTATCTGTCCCTTATCTTCCATTTCACACAGCCCAAAGCCTAGGGAGTGGCTAGTGATTCCATGACAGCAATATGTGAACCTCCACTGACAGGCACTCTGAGGTGGCTCTGGTTTAGATTTGAGAGAAGCTAACTTGGATGCCTGTGGTACATGTTATTCCTAAGCTATGGCTGTTAACAATTAATGACCAAAATAACCTGCAAAATTTGTTTTTCTCCAGAAAAGTCAATACTGAATAATTTGAATGGGTAGTACACTAAAGGCACATCTATGTTTGAATGCCCTGGATATGGGTTCATGAAAGCAAGTGAAAACAGTGTATAAATGTTACTAGTGGTCAGGTTTGAGAGCATGAAAAAAAATGCATACAGAGCGAATGCATGGAAAGATAGCTGTACATTTGTTTCTGCCCCTGAAACTCAGCACTGGTGAGGCCACACCTTTAATACTGTATTCAGTTTTGGGCCCTTCGCTACAAGAAAGCCACTGAGGTGCTGGAGCGTGTCCAAAGAAGGGCAGTGAAGCTGGTGAAGGGTCTAGAGCACAAGTCTTATCAAGAGCGGCTGAGGGAACCTGGAGAAAAGGAGGCTGAGGGGAGACCTTATCGCTGTCTACAACTACCTGAAAGGGGGTTGTAGTGAGGTGGGTGCTGGTCTCTTCTGTCAAGGGGCTGGAGATAGGACGAGAGGAAATGGCCTCAAGTTGCGGCAAGGGAAGTTTAGGTTGGATATTAGGAAAAATTTCTTTACTGAAAGGGTTGTCAGGTATTGGAACAGGCTGCCCAGGGAAGTGGTGGAGTTACCATCCCTGGAGGTACTCAAAAAGCATGTAGACAAGGCACTTCAGAATATGGTTTAGTGGGCATGGTTGATGGTTGGACTCAATGATCTTGAAGGTCTTTTCCAACCTAAATGATTCTATGAACTTAAAGGTCTTTTCTGACCTAAAGAATTCTATGATTCTACAGGAGGTGTCAGTTTGTTGGATTGGGGTCTTAAGACATAATTCATTACTTAACCCGATCTCTACCAGTTACATGAACAGCTGTTTTCAGTGGAGAGTGTAAGATACTGTGTTTTGCATCTACCACCCATCAAGAGTATCTGCCAAGGCAAAGCAGTTAAAATGGCTGATGGTGAAGCTCGTAGAGGGAGGTACCAATTCAGCAGGGTATCTTAATTTCACCAGTGTCAATGATCAGGCTCTGAAAGCCATGTACCACTCTAGAATCGACCCTCGGTTGCCTGTAAGGAAGTTTGTATTCTGCCACTTGCTTGTGGCCCTGTGATCTTACACTCTTGTTATCCCGTTTTCATCTCATTTAAGGGCCTTTATCCATATGCAGTCTGGCTTTTAGATAGGGAGAATTGAAAGAGAGCAATTTGTGACCAAAATATTGTCAGCTTTTTCCAAGTGTACCCCATAAGCAGATCAGTGGGCTTTTGTCAAGTCACACTGTTCATTCACTGTGACTTTCACCATTAGGAACATCACTCAACAAGAAAACAGTGTTTCTTGTCATGGAAAATAAGTGCAAAATTATGCCTCTGACTTTTATCCTAGTATCATAATCAGAAACACATTTAAAGACCTGATTATTTGCATATTTTCCTTCAGAGTTAAATCCATAAAAGGGGGTTTAATACCTTGCTCTACTGTTCTAACTAAATGTTTCCACATTTTTTTCCAGTTAGGCTCACTGTTTCACTTCTGGAAAATATTGTGTAATTACTTCCTGATGTTGTTAAAAAACCCACAAATTCTCCAGAGATCTGGTTGCTTCTACTTTGTTCTACTGGATCATGTTTCATTTAATTTTTCATTTTATTAATTTGAGATCTTTTTAATAGTGTAGAAGTATGGGTCTAAAAAAAAAGTAGTATCTTCAAGTAGTATCTTAAAAGGTTAAATACCCATTTTGAGAACTAGACACTGAGAAGAAAGTAACACTTGGCAAGAGAAAATGGGTAATGATGCATGACTCAAACTTAGAACAAAATGTAGAGCTTGAACTACAAATTAGCTAATGTTTCTTTGCTTCACCATTAAATCACTGTCCTCTCTTTCCATTCCTCAAAATACATACATGACACCAGTAAAAATCTTGTATGGAAAATTAAGATATATAATCTGTTGTTCTTGTGCAGAAAATACAAACCTGTAGTCTGATTACCTAATTGCTTCCACTGAACTTTACAGTAGCTTTTAGTCCTTCAGTTCTCTCCATGGATGCCCCCATACAGCGGGCTGTAATACCATACATCAGGAAAACAGCTGTTCTGCTTTTGTGGGTGTACAAAACCTTCTCAAGTTTCTCAACTTTGCTGTGACAATTGCAAAGGACAGTGCCACAGTATTAGGGGTTTCTGATAATTGCCTTCTAATCTTCTTTCCCCGCTGGAAAAGCAGCAAAGAAAGCCAGTGTGCCAGCAAGTTTCCTCTGGTTCCGCTTCTAGTGGAAGTCTGACCTGAGTCAAAGCTCAGGTCTCTGTAAAATACTGTACTTACTTGCTTTTATGTGCCTGTTCTAAGCAAAAAGGCTATTATTCTGCAGGCTATAATGCTGCTCTATTTTAAAATTGTTTTCTATGACACTTCATAAAAAATATCCCTCTCCATCCTAATTAACTTATTTCAAAGACAAAACCTTACCCTTAGGTGTTTGAACTCTGATGGAAAACTGAGAGGCAATTGCTAGTTTCAGTAACTGTTAACATTGTCTTTCACCTAGGTTTTCTGAAGCTGAAATACACATTTTTGTCCAATTGTTCTACTTAAAGGAACACAACTCAATTATCCTATCCTGTAGTTTCACCCAAGGTTAGGGCTGGGCAAAGTGCATTGCAGGCCTTTTTTTTAATAGGATGGCTGTGCTCTTTTTAGCACTTAAACAAAAATGTAAGTTGTTAACTTGAGTAAGCATGTATGCCTTTCTCAAGCTTATGGAAGCAAGAGCATTTGTCAGCTGACATGGCTAGGAGGCATAGGGCAGAGAAAAGATAAGTTCACTGCAGAATACCGTCTTTCAGAGGAGTATTAATAGAAAATTACTGGAACTATTCTTTTATACCACAAAAAGAAACAGTGATCTGACCTCGTGAAATATTTTTGGTTATTAAAATTCTATTTATAGCTATGGGTTTATTTGGATATAGCTCAGAGTATTTGTGCAAAGTGTTACGTAAATGGTAGAGCTGACGGTGGTGTTGGAGACGGTAAGCTTTTCTGATCTACCAAAAACTCTCAGGACTGACAATCTTCCTTGATTTCAAAGACAGTGGAGTATTTTGCAGAATGTATTAGGACACCAGCAGACACATTTGTACAAGCAATCGTTCAGAAAACAGTAATTTCGAACCTACCCGAGAGCTTGAGAATCATAGTTTTACAGATACGCTTCTACTGCTGCTGGTTGTTAACAGAGCATAATTACTCTATTTAGCACCTTTTCTTAGATAGGATTTTGTATTTAATTTTCTGAGTTTTTCAGCATTTAAAAAAAAACACTAATGAGGTTCATTTCAGTAGTAAATCAGAAGTGGGGGAGAAGTATTTCTGTGTGAAATATCTTACTTCACTTTGGCATTCCTTACTGCTATTTTTTACCCATCAACCTTTTAAGCCATCATAATTCTCAATATTCTTAACTCACTCTTTTCTACCTCTACTATTCATCACTCAGACTAATCTCTCTGGGGAAACCTGCTTGCTGCTTAACCTTTCACCCCTGTGTTAAACAGCTAATTTCTCTTTTCTAGCTACTGATCCAGGCAGCAGGTTAAACTTTTTGTTTTCAAAGGCAAGGGAGGTGTGTGGTAAAAGAAAGCCCAGTAGGTTTACAGTGTGTAGAAGGATAATGCTCTTGTCAAAAATGTCTGCAAACCTTTCATATATCAGCAATGGAACTGAACTTACAATTAAACAAGTATTAGGACTTGTGGTGTTCCAATGCAAGGAAATTACTCTTCTTAAGCCTTGTTAAAGGATATTTTTATATGCCCTTTTAATGTCCAAAGCTAGAAGCCAGGCATTTAGCACTAATATTTGATTTGCAGCATGATCTTTTTTAACTGGGTGAGAGCGTACTTCATCAGCTTAATTTTTAGAACAGTTTAAATTAAATACAGATGAATTGTATGTGTTACACTATTAATTTTTCTGAAAGACTTCTAAAGGTCACTCAAAACGTAACAGGTGAAGACATTTGTTAGTTTACTATTTTTAGCTTCAAGTGAATAATTTTTCTTTTTTTCTTTTTTGCAGCTTCATAGCAGTAGAAAACATAGACAGCTATTGCGTTCTCATTTCATCGAAAGCTGTTTATTTCCTCAAGAGTGGTGATTACACAGATCGTGAGGCCATCTTCCTAGAAGTCAAGTATGATGATCTCTACCACTGCCTTGTTTCAAAAGACCATGGGAACGTGTATATACAGTTGACAAAGAAAGCCGTTAATACAAGTAGTGGTGTAGCAATGCCAGGCCCATCACAACAAAAACCAATGGTAAGGATCTAGCACCTATTGTTCCGTTCTTTTCCCCTTTATGCGTGGCCTGGTGCTGAAAGTGTTGTAGTTATTAGTGTTTCGTTTCCTGTGCTGCGTAACAGTGAAAACTTTGTTCTGTCAGCAGTGAAAATAGCTGCTGCAGAAAAGGTTTAGGTGACAACAGAACTTGCTCCCTAAACTCCTGAGAAAAGCTCAAGGCAAAACCTAAAATACTCTGGCAGGCAGTAACGTTACAGTAGGAAGTGTGTATTTACCTGAGAAAGGCTTTTAACTTTACAATGCATACATGAAACTTAAGTTCTATTTACTCTAGTCTTCTCATCCTATACATGGTATTTTTTTTTACTGCAAGGTATCTAAGTTTGGAAAGAGTATTTCTGTCATGCATGTAAAAGTTTATCAGAACTCTCACTTCTAAAACCCATTACAGGTTTTTTTTTTTGCTTCATTACAGTAGTTGCTCAGGGGTCTGTTTTACAGGCAAGGTTATAAGCTCACCCCTGACCCAAGTGAGTTTACATTCCAAACAGATATACCAGATAGAAGGTAGGAGGGGAAGCAAAGGAAGTAACTTCAAATATTGCGAGACGTTTCTGTTCTCATCCTAAAATAACTATCTCTCTTTACCTGTCCCTCCTCCTCTCACTTCTTTATTTCAGCCTCAGCACTGAGAAGAAATCTTCACTGAAACATTTCTGTTCCTTACAGGAGACTTCAAAACTAATCCTTTCAGTTAGTGAAGTATTGATAACAAACAAATACATTCTGCTTTAGATGACAGCAGTACCACATTAAGAAAAATCACATTTCTTTTTGCAGGTGAAAGTGAAATCTGAAGTTCTTGCAGTAAAGCTATCTCAAGAAATAAACTATGCAAAGAGCCTTTATTACGAACAACAGCTTATGTTAAGACTCAGTGAAAATCAAGAACAATTAGAGCTGGACTCTTGAAACCTCTTCCTTACTGCCAGAGTGAATTGCAAGTATCAGCCTGGAGCCAATGGTATTCTGTAACTAGAGAAAGTACTACGTGGGAAGGAAATAATTTTAGTTTTTAGCTAAATGGAATCATTGTGCATAAGAAAACAAGTAAGGTGAGCTTTTTTTTTTTAAGCATTAGTTGTATAACAAAGATATAGCTGAAATGCATTTGGTTCTGGGAGAAGCCCTGTATTTTGCTAACATGTACATATGTAAAAGTGTTTCATGTAAATAAGAAAGTACAGACTGGGGTGTTGGTATAAACAGAAGTCTGTTTACTGTGTAAAGAAATTAAAGGAGCTATACTGAGTCTCACTGCACTACCTGAACCTAGCCATTCTCTCTCCTTTTTTCCTTGAGGAAGCTGATTTTTCAGAGTCCAGGAATGTAGATAAAAGTTTTAAAAAAAAATAAAGAATTAGGATTTAATTGTAGCTGTTGGAGCACAGACATCCTGTATTTTGGAGCTTTAACACTGTGATCAGGGTGCATTGTTCGGGGTTGTTCGTTGGGGTTGGCTTTGGTTTTTTCTTAAATCACTAGTACAGCTAAATGTAGGTATACCTAGTGTTCTGCTGAAATTTCATCCTCGTTTTTAACAAAAATAATTGCATTCTGTTAAATATTGCAGTGAGGACTCACTAATTCAATTACATTTCCAAAATATTAGAAAACAAGCAGCTGATTCTGTTCCGAATACAGCACTCAAACCTAGTAAAGTCTGCATCGCTGAAGGCCCCTGCTTCTAAGTTGTTTTTAAAGTTAAGTGAGTGGCCTTGGAAATGGAAAACAAGTTTAAAGTTCTTTCCTTCACTCAGATTGAGTAAGCGTGTATAGTTGGCCGGTTAGTATGGACTTCTGCTAGCATTGGAAATGCTGGGAGGAGAGGAAATCACTGCATTATTTGTCTTAACGACAACCTCTTCAAAATTAAACTTCTTGAAATAATAAAAACAACATGCTTTTTCAAATGTTGTACATCAAATCAGTATTTGTCTCATCAACTTTAACCAAGCTGAAAATTGAGGAAGGAGTGTACTTACAAACCTTTATTCACAGAAACTAGGAGATCTCATTTTCATGTTTGCTCCCTTGAGATAGCTCAGCAACTGTGCTGAATGGCTGCATGCACTACGGCATTTTGCCATGCAAGGTTTACGTGTGAATATAGAACTTTACTGAAACTGCTGAATAACCTATGTTCTAAAAGTGTTACTTCGTAAACCTTTGACTAAAAGTAAGGAGCCCACTATAGCTTTACTATCAACTTAGTTTACCTTTTAATATCCTTTCATAAAGGCATACAGGAATATTTTTAAACTGAAGGTTAGAATTAAACCAGTTCTCAACTCCTGTAAAGTGAAAGGCAGAGGATTATTGCATAAGGAGAAAACATGGTATCAGTTGATGTGTGTATGGTCTGTGACTGGAAATCAAAATCCATAAAGGTCCATTACGCAAATGAAACTGATTTAATGCATCACTTTTGTATATTTCTCTGTATAATTTTTAAGTAAAATGTAGAATTCAACAAGTGCATTGGCTCAACAGTGCTTTAACATGTCAGTCCTGTTGGACTCTGCTACCAAGACTCCCTGCTTCTCTCCCCTGTAAAGTTCTTTTTTAATGCAGCAAATATCTAGCTGCTAAAGATGGTAAGTAGATGGGGAAGGAAAATAAAAAGTAGTTCACTGCGCTTGGTTGAGAATTTACAGGAGAATGGCTTGAATACTTAAGTTTTGTAACAATTATACAAGGAGCTGACATGCAAGCACCCGAAAAAGTAGTTTGATAGTACACCCTCTGAGGTATCTGAACACAGGGAGCCACAGTAGGTAATTGATCTAATTTGTGTGTTTATTTCTTTTGGACTATGTTTAACCTGTTGACTGTTGATAATGATTAAACAGAACATTATTTAAACCTTTGAAAAGTGTACCTACTAGCCTAGATGTGTATGAGTACCATGGACCATAACTGGCTGAGGTTATTCCAGTATGTTACCATAGTGTTCCTGATACTGGGCTCCTCTTGAGTATGGTGGCTGAAGTTGCTCACTCATCTATAGGCAAGGCCAAATTTTCTCCTAAGGGTACATACACAGTGCTGATTACTAGGAGTGATGTACAGACATAGCTGAAAGAAGCATATTGCCTCATTTAGCATTCCAAAATAAATTGAATCAGAACTTTTTTTTTTTTAAGTGCAAATGATGTTATTTATTGCTGTAACCCAACTATTTTTATATAATTTCAGAACTCTTACTGTGGACTTCCTATTGCTATTGGCACCACTAACATTATTACTCAGTGAATAAATATAACAACTCAGATTACAGGAGCCATACTCAAAAATAGTTTTCACAGGATGGGGAGAGTAAGTGCAAGTCTCCAGCTTTCACTCAAATTCTTAACAACTCAAACACAAGCTGTAAGCAGACAAGACAACATAATAGTGCTATTTACCAAATTCTGCACTGTTCTTCAGCTTATGAGCCTTATGAAGACAGTATGCTTACCACACTTAGCCTGGTTTCATTGGAGGAGGTGTGACTGCTGCAGCAATGAAGGCAGATTCACTTTTCAAATTTCAGAAGCTGGGGAGGAAGAAAATTCACTGATGAGAGACAACAGTAACACAGCTTTCTTCCCCCTGCTCACTGTCTTTAGCACTTAGCCAGTACAACTCAGGGAAGACAATGCTTTTTCATGCCTCTGCTCAAGTCGTTTTAAAAAGCTGTTCACCTTCACCCTCTAATAAAGATTAAATAATATATCAACAATGCAGGTAGTAGTTCAAAAATTCTACAGCCCATGCAGTGATATGCTGAGGTAGAAATACTTTGCTTCAGCCTATTAGCTTTGATTTTACCTCTGTTTTGCTGAGAACTGTACAACTTCTCTGCCTACCCTGACCAACTTTGTTTTGTTGCTGGAGTTGCTACTGAAGAAATGTAAAATAAAGATTATTGACATAACAGTTATTTCACAGTAATTCCGGAGAAGTGCAATAAATTTATTCCACCCACACTCTTCCTGTGCCCTTGCTTGCAAAACCATTAATTATGTGCAGGAATAGAAAATGACTGTAGATGACAGGAATGAGTAATTCTCCAACTTAGACATGTGCTTCTTGGAGTGGCAGAACAGCCCTCAAGACTGTTCTTACATCACACAATTCTGATGCTGGAGGTAAAACTTGGACAACCCCCTGGAACGTTGGTTGTCACTGCAGGTCAAACCCAGACTTACACTGCATTTCTCTGACCCAGAAACTGAGATAATTATGTCTGAGAGTCTAATTTTCAAAAAGTCATTTAAGAGTGAGAAATCAAGATGCTAAGTTACTTAAACTTAGAAAAAAAGCACATCTTGTAAAATAAAATCCAGGTGTCTTGCTTACACATCAGATAACCAGCAGGGCTGATATTTAAATGCTTCTGTGTGATAGTGGCACCTCAGAGTACATGTCACCTACCCAAGCTATACAATGCCAGAGTTAAGTCAAACAATACACTTTCAAAAAACCAGCACTTTAGGTATTAATACAATTTTATAGGGGAAAAATGCATCCTAATATTTCTAGCACTTATCGAGACTCATGTGTTCTGCTGTCACTAAAATGAGACAGATTTGTGACTGCATTAGGTAAGCAAGTTTTTAATGTGCAAGATATGCAGAACACCACAGATGGCGATGTCATTTTATTCTAGAAGCAATTCTGGACAAGCAGAACTACAAAAGTCCTTTCTGTTCTGACCTAAGTCCACAGCTGTGCCTGCAATCTTCTGTTGTGCTGCCCTGTATCTGACAAAGCAATCAAAACACAGAGAATTACTATTTTGGATCATATTGGTTTAAGCTTTATGATGCACTCATCGCTAACAGGAGTGTGACAAGGCCACTAAGAGACATTTTTGCTAAGGAAACAGTATTACTGGTAAACAAGCTGGTAACGCAGAAGTATAAAGATACAGGGAACATCTGCATAATATGGCTGCTAAAAGAGGCAAACCCCACACCACTCACCAACAGATGATTTTTGTAACCAAATTTAATTCCTGGAGACAGTCCTCAGCTGGTAGCAGGATCTAGCACAATACAGGTGGGATGAGAAGATAAGGTGTCTGCCTGCTTGCTGCCTCTGGAAGAAGAGAAATTAATCACTTTCTGAAGTCACAGAACAAACTGGAAAAAAAGTTCATTAACTTTTAGATACTTTACTCAAACCAGGGGTGAGGTTCTACATGTACTTATGTATCTTACTATGGTATGATCAGGCTGAAAACAGACTTTTTGTTATAGTCATTACTAGATCATAAACCATTCTGTTACCTACTTAAACTTAGCCATTTATAACTAAAGTCTAGGCAGTGCAACAGGAAATACAAAATGAGGTATGCCTGAAATGAGGTAAACAGCATGCAAGATGTGACCAACATCTTTCCCTTCCTTCTGCTCCTGACTAGATTTCCAATAAATCAGCTAGATAATACTTACTAGCTGAACAGCTTGTCATGAATGCTGTTTACCAAAAAAGTGCAGTGCTTACATTTTTGTGGAGAGAATTTAAGTGGCTAAATGGTCCACATCTCAAAACAGAAAAATAATCATCACATTTCCCTATGACAAGGTGGTTTTGATCTATTTGGTATCCCATTTCCTAGACTGCATGCTGGTTTTCAGCATTTATCTATTTTCTCACCAATAGAATACTTACACTTTCTAGGATCCTAGGCCAACTATATGTATTTTTAACAACTTCTTTTTCTCTGTAATACAGCTTAGTACTGACCTGTTTTCTACAGCATGCAAACCACTAGATGATGACTCCTCTAGGAATAACCTTGCTTGCTCTGCCTCTCTTCTGAGAAGAATGTGCCTCTATTTGCTAATCACAATGATTTCACCTCTGGTACCTGACTCTGAAAAAGCAGGTTTGGAGGAGTATACTCTCTTCAGGTTACAGGCTGCTGCAAAGACACTAAAAAAACCAAAACAAAACCACCAAACAAAAAAATACATTTTAATTAAGTCAACAGTTGCTCAAAATCCACTTACACAACTTGGTTTCTTACAAAGAGTAACACTTTGTGTGTGTATGCTTAAATACTTTTTTAATATATACACCCCACCCCCCACCCCCCAAATGTATGTATATACATCCATACTCATACTTTTTTTTTTAACTTATGTTGAAAAGTGGTGGCCATACTCCAAACTCCTCTATTTTTAAAAGTATGGTTCTTACAAAGAAGGAACACATAGTCTTTTTTTTTTTTTTTTTTTTTTTTTTGGGGGGGGTGGGGGAAGTAATTCAAAACTATGCCCAGAACTTTGGATTTCAGTCCGGACTTGTGTAAAATTCAGGCTTGATAGTAGGCTCTTCATCAGTACACATTATGATGCTTAGTTTTATCAAATGTAGGGCTAGGACCAAAACACTTCCAATTCCCCACTTGTATTATTGGTTCAACTTTATTACAGCCTACTGGTAGTTGGCCCAGTGCTCCAACAGCCTTAAAAAAGCAATCAATCAGCACAGGGTAAAGCCATCTGCCTCAGTAATACCATAAAATTACCTAGGTTTCATTAACAGAGGGAAACAGATCAGTTTGACTGAACCGTGTGCTTTTCATAGCTCTCTATCAGCAGATTTTTCTGAAGTGGGAGAATGTGAGGAAAAAACAGCACCAGATGTGTACATAAGGCTGGGTCCTCGCACTGTGACTGGCTTTGCACGTGTCTCGTGGATGTAAGAAAAAGACTGCAGTGTTAATCATATGAAAGGAGGCTTGCCAAAAAGAATAACAAAGGTTACTCATTAACCACTGACAAACACTGGGGAAAAAAGGTTTTTTTTGCTATTTTCCTCAGTAGAACTACAGCATATTCTAGTATAGAAATAAAAATAATCTTGGAGCAAACTGCAGTTACATAAGAGATGCATGCCTACTGCATTATATCAATTCTATTAATGGCCTGTTATACACTTCTGTTGCCTCGATGCAGTCAGACTCCAGTATCACAAGGGTTTTTTGTCGGGTGTCCCTCCCCCGCTGTAGCTGACACACTATTGCCCAAGCAATGTGCCCAGCCAGCACAAAGAGTTCTCTTGGTGGATAAGAATAACCTTGCACCTCAGTCCTACTCTGGTCTGACTCAAAGGACTAAAAGGCCATGAGAGAAGTAAACAGCTTTCATGTGCATTTACAAATTGGATAAATGGATGGGTCACCCAAAGGTCAAGGATTGTGTATGGGAGCTACAGAACAATTGTTTCTGCACACTGAAAATACCAGCAAAAAAAGTCCCCTGGATGCTGCAGCTGTAGAGAAATTTTAACGAATAAAGAGAACTCTATCATACCAACTATCCCTCAACCTTCCAGACATAGCAACAGCAAACATTTGCTTTGACCTGGGAGGTGATTCACCATTCCTAATGACTGCTGCTTCAAGGCCCCTGGCGAACAATCGACAACCAGCAGTACAAACCACTGGGTATCAAAATAATAATGTGGCAAAAAATTTGTGCCTGCATATAGTTTGGGGTGGGGGGAGCAAACCACCATTTGGAGGACCAGACTCCCCTCCCAGCCTTATTTTGGTAGGATCAAGCCCCTGACACAGCAACTCAAATACCAGGGAGAACACCGCCAATAATGTTTTCCTTTCCTTCTGCCAGTGTGCAATTCTAGGCCCTTTGAATATTCCTTTGTGTGCCAATGAATTTTTCAGGATTTCTTTTAATCTCCAAGTAAGAAGGGAATAGTATTTGAAGTAAACATCCCAGAAATGTGAAGACTGTATTTAGCACTACCTTCTGTGCTAGAATACATCTTTATTTGTGGTATAACAGCAGTTGCACTATGAGTCTTCAGAAAATTATGCAGAGACAGCATCCTTGCACCCTGAGTTAAGACAGGTGTATGCAGAACACAAGAACACAATACTGTATATAAATGGATAGAATTATTCTTTCTGACTTAGCTCAGTATAAAGCTGATCTCCAATCATGCTATTTACTTGCTACCTGTATTAGTTTCCTCTAATGCTTCTGAAGGGCTTCTCTAATCTGTACCAGCCTCAATATGCAATAGTATGTCAATTTGAAATTTCACCACCTTCTTAGTTTTGTGGCAAGAGAATCTGTTACGCGCAGTGCTTACTCTTAGGTCCTGTAACATGACACTAGTTATTACTTGAACATTTTGCTTCACTGACACTAATCCCAAATGCTCATCCTAGCCATTAAAAAACCCCAGCTTTTTAAACCAAACCAATACCCACCTGGAGAAACTGTCTGCTGATAAAATGTTGTGAGCAAAAATAAACAGCTGCCAAGTTCATAATCACACCAAGATCACAGCAAGAGCTGACATTCATAAGCAGGTTTAAGGGCTAACTCCCCAGCTTTGAGCTTCCTGATTTCAAATGACAAACCCACATAACACACAGACCTTCACCCACCTTTCTTTCTTTTCAGTAGCTACCTTTTTGCCCTCTCCTTTAAGCACACACCAGAGGGAAGTTGACATGCAGAAGAACATGTATTTATACACCCAAAACCCAGAATGCATCACAGGACATACAGAAATTCCCACAGCACTGGATGCACTCAGAATTGCAGCATCTGTTGTCAAAGCAGAGGTTACATGCCTATCTGAAATACTAACCATCAAAGACAGGCAGCTTATTCACTGCATGTGTGCCTGAGCCTTAGCTGTATACTCATCCAAAGATTACGGTATTACTGCAGGATCTATTTGCTGTGGATTCCTGTGGAAGTCTGAAATAACCCCCACACTGCTCAAGAATCCACTTTCGCACCCTGCACACACAAGCAAGCCTTCTAGACTCACATTGGTAATTGGACTGCTATGGAGAGAAAGCAGGTTTCTCTGCATCTTTCACGCACAAATGCTGAAATATGAGCAATCATTTGCAACAGAAACCATGACACTGACTGACTGATGATCAACGCAAGCACAGCACAGTGCCTGCATGTTCCACAGAACAAGCATCTGCACCCTTCCTGGGTTGCATTCAGCAACACCTCTTCCCACTACCTGCACTGAACAAGTAGTAGCAAGCAACAGGTTTCCACTGCAAATGAGACACCCAGAAGAGCCTCAGCACTTGCTCTCAGAGAGACAAGCAAAGAGGAGGTATTTCTGGAGGTCTGGCTCCTATTCAGAAGAGAAATGTTTCCCTTGGCTTGTGAAAGTTGCTCAGACTGAGAGCAGTAACAGGCTGAAGAAGCCAGCTTTCCAATTCCCTGTTCCATTACTCTTTTTGATTGGCACTTTAATGAGGGCGCTAGGGGTCGACCCCCTGCCAGGGGGCCGGTTCATGCCCCGTTTATCTCACAGTCCATGTAAGACTAAAATAACACGCCAGGCTGAGTTTCACTGGCTTGTGATCCAACAGCCCACCATGATGGATTGAGTGACTGCAGCAAGTTGGCAGCTAAAGTGTGTTGTAACAGTATCTTTCTGTCAGCACAACACAATGGATTTGCTGATTCCCGGGTTTTCCCAGTGTTCACCGTTACCATCGGCTCAGAATTTTCTAAAGTTCATTTTCCAGCGGGCTGCAAAGTGATAATAAATAACATACCAAAGGTTACGCCAAGCTTTTCTTCCCCTCAACTGTCCTACTGCTGACAAAGTAGGGGTTATGGTGCCAGCTTTACTACACGCACAAGAACAGCCATAAATCCACTTGCTTTTCCAGAAAGGAAGAAAGGGGGCAGCTATATTGCTCTTTTTGTGTGAGCTCATTCTGCTAGGCCAACACTTGCTACACAGGACTTTTCACCCCTGAACAGAACAGTGAATACAATCCAACACAAGAGGAGGTTGCTATGTGAAGCAGCTCTCTCCAGAAGAGCTGTCAGCTTATTTGGAGACTAAGTTCACAGACTGCAGAAACATGGCTAACAAGCCACAGTGCTTATAATTTGCATGGCTTAGAACCCTCAAAATAATCTGTAAGTGAGCTAGAAAATCCAGGAATCCTGTGCAAGGGATGGATTATGCTTTAGATCCCTTTCTTTAATATTACAAAATGTCCTCATATCTACTCTATAGGAAAACCCCCAACAAGTGGGGGGGGTTCCTTTAAAAAAAAAAAATCGAAGTACTAGGAAATTGACTGTTTTTATTAGTCATCTGAAGACGGCCTCTATGTCCTCTTACTAAGACCTTGTCTCTGTGCCCTGTTTCCTCAATATCCTTTTCATTCTCCTTGCCACTGTCTCTGAAATGAACAACTCGCCTCAAATACTGGAGAGAACATTCTTATTTTCAGTTGTTGTGATCCCAACTCCTCCCAGCCCAACTTCTCCCAGCAAGAGTGAACAAATGAGCTCCACAACAGAAGTGGCTTTTCACTTCCTGTATAAGGATTTTTGACAGCACGAATTTCAACAAGGTAACAACTCTCCCACCCCTCAAAGTCAGATTAACACCCTGCCCCCCAGGGCTAATAAACAGGAAGGGTGAATGCTGTTTTCCTTGCTTAGGAGAGAACTCTGTAGATCCATACAACTGTATGTCTACATTTTTCAGTTTCTTTTAGGCCTCCTTGCACAAGACAGTGTAACAAAGCCAAAAACACCTCTAAAATCAACTTTAGAACTTCAGCCACCCTAATGTTGATGTGTTCTGACATATTTTATTGTGGGCATCCAGAACTGATCTTTTCCAGAACTCACGCTTTTCCATCTCTGGGACTCTAGATCCATCTGACTCTGGGCAAAGTCAAGTGTGTTCCTGCCAAAAGAAGAAATTACTAAGAGAGAGAATGAGCAACGAAGGTACAAGAAATGAGAATACAGATGTGGAAGGGACTCAGACAGGCAAGATCAAGGAAGAATGCATAGGGATATGAAAAGAGAAGAGCGTGATGGGAAAAAGGGGCCAGACTGAGGAGCTGCTTGAAGAAAATACAGCTGTTCTCAACAGCAGCTTACTGTTTACACTGACAATACAAATCACTGCACAATACAGATTTTAATTCATGGTGCTGGAGAAACAAGCCTCATGAGTTGAAGATTTTTATTTGCAAAAGAGAAGAAACAATCATAACTACAAACCGGAACAGCAGCAGCACATGGGGTCGCTACTGGTGCAAGTCTTTGCTAGCACAAAGCGTGTAATTAGCGTAATTCTTTGCAGAACTCCTCTAGAGAATCCAGTTTGTAGTTCTGTGCACCCCAACACTGTAGCCTGCAGATACATTACTCATCTAGCTTTGAACTAGCTACCTCAGAGACTGCCAACAACACCGCCACAGCAGAGCAAAGTAGATGATGTGCTATGAACATGGTTTGAAGCTTTATTGAAGCTGCCAGTAGTCAATCTACCTTGCTAGTTCAATTCCAGCTCATATCTGCCTACACAAGTTGCTGCAGCCAAGCCCTAAATGTTCCTCTGGGGAGAGCTAGATACTTACACCTTAGCACAGTAACACAGAAGAGGGCATACTGAGCCTACAGCCAGAAAGCCTGGGAATTATTAGGAAAAACGAGTGGGTGTGGGAGCTCAAGGGACCAGTGGGAGGATGCGGGAAATCAGTAACACTGATTTGAATAACTGGTAACAATTATTAGATCTTTTTTGGTATGAATCATCTCTCAGAGACTCATCATTTAAATGATGTCACTCCATGGGCAGTAAAAAAATACAGTAGAAGAAACAAGCCTGCCATGACACAAGGGTTTCGAGCCACAAGGTGAACGGCCAAACAGGTCTGGGAAACTTCACCAACACGTGTAAAAGGGAGCAACTTCTGTGGAGAACATACGCTTTAACTGACAGACCAGACAAGCCAATTTGTCTTCAGGACAATTATGATGTTACTTAGAGCTCTGCTGAAACTGCTTCAGCTGATGGAAAAGGAGTGGTCTCGCTTGCCTGATGACCACTGAACTTGTCCTTGCCCCATCCCCTCCCCAGTGGTGATATTTGCATTTGAAACTACAGGTTGCAAAATTAGCCAGCCAGAACCATCCCAAGGGAACAAAACAAAACCAGAACAACAAAACAAAAGCCTGAAACAAGCAAACAAAAAAAAGTGAGTTTGAACAGAATCCATTCTCTGACTGGGCTTACCAAACCTACAAAAATGCTCCCGTCGTTGCAGGGGAAGGGGCAGCAGAGAGCAGTGCTGCCTTATGCAGATTTCAACTACTTCTTTTATCTTTTTAAACAACTGCATGAAAAGAAAAAACTGTTTGATAAACAAGTAGTAGCATCAGCAACAGGCAGGCTCCGGAACTCAGCAGCAACCACACTACAGTTCATATTCCCTTTCTCCTCACCTTCTTCTAACACACCCCTTGCTTTTCCCAGTCTGAAGAACCATGGCCCTTTTCTGTCAATAGAAATACCAAGCTGCTGCATCTCATCCACATTTGTTTCTCACCTGCTTGCCAAAATACTGGAATGTTAAGAAAGCAAAATTACATTCTCATCCTCTGGTACAAGAGGTGCGAGCAAACCGCAAATGGTAGCAGTAAGCTCTACAGTAGGCATGGCCTTTCTTTCCCATACTCACCCCCACAGTTTTTCTGTAACCTAGAGTGGCACCACTGGGATAACTGAAGCCAGCTGCTCTACTGCAACACAGGGCTGACCTGAATGCATATGTGGACAATGTGGTCATGTCGGTCTGAGCTCCTGTCCTTCCTCAGCACCCAGGAATTTGGGATACCAAGGGAGATGCTGTCAGTACTACTTCACAGCCAACCATAAACCTGGCAGTGGCTGAGGAGCTGTATGTGAACTGACATTTTACATGTAGTCCGAGAAGAACTTGACCTCCTTCCCAGATCCAAAATGGGGGGTGCAAATCATCATTCTGCACTGAGCAGAGCAAGAGGCAAAACTGAAAATATTCACTGCTCCAGGAAGGCTCACAGGTTCCTGAAGTCAGAGATTATCTCTACGTTTATACAATGCTCTTTCCATTTTAGACACAGAGCTCCCAGTATTTACCATCTGAAAGTGTGCTACCGGCAAAAATTTCTTAAAGGGGGGTCTGCGAGGACCCGTTTTATGGAATTTAGGCACACACAGAGACAAATACAGGACTTAACTCCTGGAAAGACTGTCTATTAGATAGCTTCTATTGGTTTCAGACCTTCCTTACCTACGATGAGTAAAAAGGAAAAAGGAACATCAGAACAGAACTCCGCTCTTCTGTGAGAACAGTGATTTTTAGCTTAAAAACTAGGTTGAAATGCTTTACCAGGTATTACTCTCCAACAAACCTGCCACACCACAAAACAGAAAAATGGTCTAAGAAAGCATATCAAAAACTTCAGCCTCACCACTACACACTGATTGTGGTGGAGCAACTACTTAAAAAACAGTAACTTTAAATTGCTTGGAGCTTTCTTGGTTGAGGAGAGAGGGAGAGGAAGCAGTAGGGATTTAGGAAAGGGTCAACAGAACAAATTCAGGTCTTGGTTCCATACCACCTCTCTGGAGCAAAGCCCGTTACATAGAGGTGATGTCAGTAAAAGCCCAAGTATGCCATGCCTATTTATCAATATATGTTATTAACTAAGAAAAATATTAAGCTTAATGGTTAGCATAATGCTATGTTTTTACAACATCTGTCAGCAATTATTTGTATTTACTTGCACTGCAAATGCAGAAGAAAAGTTGGAGAAATATAAGCACCAGAACTCACTGAATTCCCACCAGTCTTGCATTTTCCCACAAAGAATCTCTAATCATCCCTGTTTAGACACTGCCATTTGTTCCTCGCCCTGTCCAGTATGGAATTTCTTCCCAATCCTCTATGACCAGACATTATTGGTCCTTCTTCTACACTGGAACAAATAATGACTAACCCCTCTGCAATTAGTGGTGTTAACTTCAGTGCTCTTAAGACAGCAATTAGAACTATCATATTTCTTGGACTCAAAACAACAAATCAAACCCTTTTCAGTTCCTGCTTTCCCCTTGGCCATGCTTTACACTGCAGAAAAAAAAGGAGGCAGGGAGAGCAAGGGTTGTGCTCTACTTGAGTTTACTCCACCTGTGCAATGCAGGGTGAGGAACAGGTTAGCTGGGTGAAAAGTTCACTGCAAGCTGAGCTGTCTGTTTCTCTTGCTTAATTTATCCGATATTTGGCTAACCTTGCTCTGAACCCAGCCCCCAAGACCCCCTTCCTCTCATCCCTCCCCAGCGGGTTCATGTCAGCCAAAGACACCGCCTCTTATTCCCTTCTCCCTGACCCTGCTGAATGGAGCGGGGGCTGGGACAGAGGGCCAAGCACAGAGAGCCCTTGCACTGGAGAGATAATAATTATTTATGCTCTAAACTTCAACAGACCTCATCCTCAGGAGCAAACAGAAAAGTTCTATAGTCAGCAACATTGCCTGATACTGTGTTCAAGCTTATCAGTTTTTCCAAGGCTGGATGGCACCCACCCTGCGCCCCCACCTCCTCTGCACCCTGTTGCTCTTCCAAGGATGCAGCACTTCCTAAGGTAGCTTATAATGGATCCCTGATCCACTCTGGCAGCCCTTGCAAGGGGACTGTCATACAGTTCCTACTGCTTTCATGATCTCCAAGATTCCAGTTGGCCCAGTATGTCCATCACCTCGTTTCTGCAGCTCAAGATCCTCAAAAGGAACACACCTGACATACTTAAAATACTGCAAAGAACAGAGCGGTAACATAGCGAGCATAAGCAGGAAAAGCTTAAATGGTTCTTCTCCCCTCAAATGCCATGAAGTCAGTGAAGGAAAGGCTGGGGTAGTGAGACATGCCACTGCTGCTCTTTGGAGAAAAGGATTCCCTGATCCATGGACCTTTATACATCTGTAAGCTACTCATACTGCAGAATACAGAAAAGGTTCTGCCGAGAAACTGCTATCAGTTTCCCTTTCAGTGACAGTCCACTGCAACTTTCCCACATATCCTCCCCCTGTACCCAAAAAAGCGTCACAAGAACACCCTGAAGTTACCCCCACTGTGCAGGCAGTAGCAGGGCACCAGTTTCACCTCCTAGAAAACACATTCAACGCCACCTCTTGATTCAGCACGTCAGAGCTTCACATCAGGTGATGCAAACTACTGGAAAAACTGCCCAAGAATGCGCATTTCTGGCAAGCTTTCATTATTTTCCTGCTGTGCTCAGGACTGCTCCCAGCACTCTCTGGGGCAACACAAAGCGTATTTGATGGCCTTCTCAATGACTGGATACACCATCAGAAAACAGTGCACAAACCAAACCTGTTGTGCTTTCACTGCTCAACTTGAGCAGCCAGTACTCTCTTTCATGCTTAATCTTGGACTCCAAGAATCAACATGCTTTTATACCCACCTGCTGGCACCCTCTGCCTCTATGAGATGGTGAGTTAAGATGTGACTAGACTCTGCTAATTGAGAAGAATAAATGTTTCCTGTAAACCTTAACTTCATTACACTCTGTGACCCGACAAAAAAAACTTATAGCTGTTCCACAGCTTTGAAACACCTAAGCTGCTTTAGCTCCAGTAGAAAGTCTCACAAAGAGCTTATTAATAATAATAATCTGTATCATCACCATGCCCCAAAACTCCATTACAGCATCACTGTACACACAGAGAACAAAGTTGCTGTCCCACTGATTGGGGGGGGGGGGGGGGGGAGGCAGACACACAGCCTGACAGCTTTACAGTAAGTGGAAATTCCTGGTGGTCTAAGAATAATATTAAACTTGATTCCCAGGATCACCAGATGACCTTGCCTTGACACATGGCTTAATTTGTCTGGAAGCAGCGCAGACTGGAGTAGTTCTGATGTGGTCACTAATTTAGCGACACCATCCATTTCAAACCTCACCACTCCCACACCAAGGTAGCAAAAGACCAGTTTGCAACAAAGAGTCCTTGTTATTAAAGGAGTCCCGGGCCTTATCAAAGAACATGATCCAGCATCCCCCACCCAACCCCTGCATATTTTCAAGGCATGAAAATCGCTAAGAAGAGCCAAGCAAGGTTGTCAGGAAGACACCAAACTGCTACATAAGAAAACACAGGATACACACCAAACCCTTCGCCCACATTGCCTAAGGCGCCCAGTATCTGTATTTCTCAATAGTAGGACCAGCACGGATACTCACCATTGCATCAGGATAATTAAACTATTACAATAACAGATAACAGTAACTTCCACACAAGGAGTTCTTTGTGCAAATTTCCAAAGCCTTTGTTAGAGATTTTAACACCTCTTTGAAACTGCTGAAGCTATTTAGAGACAGGTAAAAAGGCACAGGATCGATACAGCAGTTATCAAAGATGATGCATAAAATCAGTTCTTTGCTCCTTCCGTCCACCACGCAGGAAAACAAAAATACTTCAAAAGATACCATACCCGCATGGGAAAACTAAAGGCAAGCTGAACTGAAATGCAGCTCACAGATCGTTTACATCTTGCAGTTTAAGAATCACCTCTTTTAAAAAAAGAAACTTGAAGCAGCGATTTTCATCATTCTGACCTATCCCCAAAAAATTCAGTGTTTGTTAACAGCAGAAAAGAGCTTGTGCAAACCCAGCCGTTCAGAGAGAAAAACAGCTTTCAACTTTAGAAATGACAACATACAGAAGAACAATTAACAGGTCGAGTTTTAAAGGAAACCAATGTCCTCTTTTCAACGTATCGAACTTAAAGGCTTCTGCTGTTTGTGAAAAAAAAAAAACAAAAAAAACCCAACACTTCCACCCCCTCCTCCCCCAAAACCCACAAATTATGTAAACATAAGAAGGCAGCAATCGGAAACTCAGCATTTCGGTATCTCTGGCAGGTTCTTTTGTTCCTGCCGATTCCATAAATCGGAGGAAATCTCTTTCCCCTCCGATCGCAGACAGACCTTCACAAACATAAATCCTCCACTTCCAGATACTTAGGGTTCAATGCACTTCCACTTGTTGCTTCTATCAGGAACGCCTATCTGGATTAACTCTGACAGCAGGCCCTCATACTTAAGGGGCAGCCTAATTACCGAGAACTTTAGATACTGTGCTTAAAGCAAAACGAAATTAAATTAAAGACAATGACACGAAAATCACCCTATCTGTGGACAATAGGCTTCCACGAGAAAACCGTTCCAGAGGAGAAGCGTAGGGCTCCGGGCCTGTCTCCGCTCCATGGCCGGAGGGCATGTCGCGGCTCAGGCGGGTCGCCAGCCTCACCTGCAGCTATCGCGGGCGATCACGGCGTATCGCGGTACTGATACTCCTTCACAAGCTGATAACGAGCACTTAGCATTCACCCCTGGAGCGCGCCCCGCGCTCTCCCCGACAGCAAGGGCCGCTCTCTGCCTTCCAACGAGGTTTATCCGCCGCCCGTCCACGCTCCTTTGTGCCCTCCACCTACACTCCCGGCAGCCGCCCTGCGCTTCTCCTCACCCACCCTCCGCGGGGGTCTCCGCACTCTCCTCCCCACCTCCCCCGCCAGGCTCCCCCGAAGGCGGCTCCACGGCGCTCGGGCCTGCCACCGCCCCACACCACGGCCCCGCGGGGCGGCGAGGGCAAACAACCCGCCGCCGCGGTTTTGGTTTAGGCCTTACGTTGGGGGTTGTTTGGTTTTTTTGCTTGTTTGTTTGTTTTTTCTACCGCCTCCCCCCTCAAAAAAACCCCAAACCTACCCACCCTGTCGACTCACCTCAGAGGGCGCCGCGCCGCGCCTCGCCTTTCTGGAAGGTTCTGCAGCGCGCGAGCAGGTGCGGCTCGAGCCGCAGTGCCCCGCCCCCCCGGCCCCCAACGGCCGTTAAGGGCCGCGCGGAGCGGAGCGCGCAGAGCCCGTACCCCTGACAGGACGCGCCTGAGGGAGGCTGCCAGCGCCAGCAGGTCCTGCGCGAACCCTGAGGGGCTTGAACCCTGAGGGGCTTCGCCCCTGAGGGGCTTCGCCGGCAGGACAGCGCGGTGCCGAAGGGTGTTTTGACAGTGATCTCAGGCGTCGGCGGGAGATGGAGGGACGGGCACCGGGCAGCGGCCGCTCGGCGAGAGCGGGAGTCCATCCCCCGGCGAGGCAACGTCCGAGGGCTGCGGCCAAGACCAACCGTCCCACAGGCGGGTTTGTTACCTACTGAGCAACCAAAATATTAAAAATTGCTAACATGTGGAATCTATTAGGACATTTAGAAGGAATTCACGTTCATTGTTTCACTTGAAATATAAAGGTTATAAAACTTAACGGCCACATGACAAGGAAACTATATGAAACACTCGGAGATTTACAGAGCAACTGTTATGCTCTTTAGGCATGTGGGCTGAAAATTGCTTTACAATAGGCAACGCAACCTGTGGTTTGAGCGCTGAGGTTTTCTGGCAGTTTTCTTTTTTTTCTTTTCTTTTTTTTTTGACCTTGCAGACTGGTATTCAGTTACCACAGCAGCTCCAAAGTAAAACAGAAACACAGCTTGTATCTTCTTTCAAGTATTTATTTCTTTTGTCCTGTTAACATCAAATAATGAAAGGAATTGTAAGGATTTTGAAGGGAGGATAAAAAGAATGAAAGCAGGAGAAAGGAAAAAAAAAACCCAACATAATGGCTTAATTTCTCACAGCGTGTGCAGCGCAAATGAACAGTAAACACATACCACAGAAAAATGCAAACAAAGGCTACGTTTGCTAAAAGTTCCAAGGAAAAAAACCATCGTGAGTGCCCCGAAGCAAACATTTCAGCGATTAAATCCTCAGAGCCTTTGCATTTCTAGGCCAATTTAGCACAGCAGATATCTTCCCCCTTCCCCCAAAACACACCTCGGCAAACTAGCAGGGAGGAGCCAAAGGGCCAGGTTTTCAAGCCTTGTTTTGTTTTAAGGCATGGAAATGTTGCAATTGTGGCATTCAGAGGAAGCTGTAATCTAATCTAACGGGTCAAGTACGAGTGTGAAAACCCGATTACAAATTTGCCACTAGGGTTTGTTAAGTAAGCAACAGTTCATGGCCAAACAGGGTATTTTGCTGTGCGTGTCAAATCTGGATCTTAGCAGTGGCAGCACTTGCCTCTGAACCCTAGGCCAGGAACTTATGATCTAGGCTGCTGTCATGCAAAGGCTTTAGGGTGACCCTAAGGGTTATAGCATCAGTGCAATCGTATATTGTCTCATTCTGTGACACTGAGCAAGACTGTACAAGTCTCTGTTTCACCCTTGCCCTATGTATATAATAGAAACTGCAATGCTCTGGTAGGGCAAGGTTTGCAAAGGTCTATGTCAAAATACTGTGTTTGCAGTTTTGATACGGGAGTTTCAAATCTATACTCCGAAGTCAGAGTGAAGAAGGAGAACATGAACATCAGGTGAGTTGAATTATGCTCAGCAGCAAGCACAACCTTTCTGCTAATGCACCTGTGTTCTCAGTGCATTCAGACATTCTGCTCTTTTTCTACGTTTGCTCACTTTCCAAATTTAAGTGGCAGTACAACTTTATTCCACTTGTGGTTTTATTTTCTTAAATGAAGTAGGGCTGAGTTTTGCAGCAAAACAAATCCCAAAAAATCATAATGCCACTCCCCTCATATGGAAATATGCCATGCCTTGATGTCAGGAGGTCACTTTTATATTAATTAACTATTTCCAGGATCAGCACAGTGTGATTTTTTCCCCCTGATGACCTGAGGCTAAGAGAGAGGAATCCAGTGAAAGAAGCAAAACCAAACTGTGACAATTTTCTGCTATAAGTAAAAGCAAATGCACTTCTCAAGTACCCCAAGTTAGTTTTTTTCCCTTGAAAATGCTTATAAGCACGTTTTTGATCACAAGATTGGAATATGTCATGAGAACACATTCAAGTATGCATTTGCATTAATATTGTTGCCAGAAGCCATCTCACAGTCATCATCAGACATACTGGAGCCCCTAGAAAGCTTTCTGTGGGATTGGAAGGCATCCAGCCAGGGGAAAGCAAAGCCACCATGTGATCTGGATGCCCAGTTCCACAGGAAAACTATACATTAATGAATGGCAAGCACTCAAAGTAGTAGTTATAGTGAATAGCTTGCAAGCAAATCATTGGCCGAGAACCATTAAGTATATAAAGTATTTGATAAATGAAAATTTGTAAGAAGTCTGTTTAAAAATAATCCACTGAAAGAAACCAGGCTAATTTTACAGCAAGAATTGCCCCTGTCAAACAGTACTGCTAGCTGTAATGAAGATCACTAGAATATGAGTTGCCCATCCAGCTTTAAAGCATATTCAACATGGTATGTACTTTATACTGCAAAAGGACCCTTTTAGGTATCATTAGAACAATCTGTTTTAATATTCCTGAATGGTAAATTATCAGAAGAAATCAAAAAGCTGTGCTGGGTACCCTGCAATTCAGGGCTTGCACCCTGTTTCCATTTTTCAGACAGATGGAAAGGGTTCATGTGCTTTACTGTGTGTTTATTTTCTTTTTCAGTACTGATCTGTAAATGCCAGTAGATCTACAGTTCAGTTCTTTATCCCAGAAAGCAGGGATGTTGCACCTAAACCTACTGTTGGCACTCTGGACTTTTCATGCATACAGTGCCCATTTCAGCAAACCTTCCTTCTTTCATTGCTTGACTTCTAGTTTATGATTCCCTCCCCTTTAACCATGACGTGACATTCTGGCCAACCACCACCTAACAGTCCTTCCCAGTTCAAATTCAAATCCTGTAGGTGTTAAAAAGAAAATGCGGTTATCAACGCGTTAGGTAGAACTAATGCTAGCTCTCTGGGCTTTTGGTACACTTAATGCTTTAAAGGAAGCTAATCTCTAAGATACTTAGGGCACTTTGCAGTGTTAATGTGTAAGAAGGTGTGGACACAGGCAGGCCCAGGTGAGAGACTGCCTGAAGGGAAGGCGCAGAGATGAATCAATCTGCATGCACAGCATTCTGGCTCAGAAACTCTCAAAACACAGTCCTCCCCAACAGGAACAACTGGAAGACAGACAAAATGATGAAAAATGAAGGGATCAGCAAAAATCAGACCTAATATAAACCTAACTAAAATAAACTCAGCATGGCTCCTGTGGCTCATTCAAAAGAAGGTCTTCTCTGAGAGTTCATTTGTAAGAACTCAGTCCACTGAAGAAGAAAGATAGAATATACCTTCCTCTATTGTGTGCTCTTAGGAGCCATTGGCAAATCTGACTGACAATATGAAGAGGTTTTTAAAGGGAAATACTGAAGATTGCAATGCTACCTACCAGATTGCATCATAGGAAATGTGACATCTCCAGCCAGAAAGTGTCAGTGCTCCTAAATACTGGGGTTAAGAGTTCGAAAGAGTTAAGATTATTTTCTTAATTGATGTAGGGAATGAGAGCTGTGAGAAGGACTTGTCTGAATTAAGAAACAAATTATAGTTTTTACGTAAGAAATCTTACAGTTCTGTAATTTGTTTGAACAGAGGGGCCGTGTATCAGGAAACCTATTTTTAAAACTGCAATGAAGATGCATTGACTCTCTATGCTTAAAACAATCAAAATGGGGTCAGAAGGCTCGATGCTATAGCCCTGTAACGATGGAAGCAGTGCATTCTATTGAATGATTAAATGTAGTTGTTTGTACGTGACTACTTTGTTTTTTAATGTGTGTAGCAACTTTTGCTGCAGGACATCAAGACTTTTTTTAATAATAGTTTTTCTGTGTCAGCATCAGATCCCTCCTAAAGAAATTCAAGGCTATATTTCATTTGATTAACATGCTTGTTAAACCTCAGCTATGCCAACAGGACAACAGAGAAGCTGAATTTTAGGGTTCAAATCTATTATAATAGTTGATGTGGGTGAAGAAGTTTTTTTGCAATAGCAGACAGTTGAGAAACATGGCAGGTTGCTAATACTGAATATTCAAGACTAGTAGAATATTGAAAGTTATAGACTATTCAGCAACCAAAGCACACACAATATTGCTTGCTGGTGTCTCTCTTTACTGTCTTTTCCATAGCCCTTACAACAATAACAAAATATTGCCCAGCTCTGCCAGTATTCTCCATTAATTTGCAGCCCTGATGGGAGTCCAGAAGAGACCACAAGGTATTTTATTGCTCAGGAAAAGCAAGCCAGGCAATAGCTCACAAACCGATTTGTGATTCTGTTTAATCCTATTGCTGTTTTGAGTCAATCATATTCTTCCCACCTTATTTATTATTAACAAGGGGAAATGTGGCCTGAGACCTCAAGGAATCAGCCAGGAGATGCTGTGGCTTCTCTCTCTGGTACCTGAGGGAGTCTTCTCCATTCTCTAAGGCTGACACTGAACCAAAGAATTGCTTTACTCTCTGATGGATGGATTTTTTTTTTAAAAGCACTTATTTTACTACATTCAACACTTGAGAGAGCTGAGACAATGAGCTTGTCACCTCTGCTATCACTTGTAATAGGCAAAGTTGCAGGGGGTAAAATGACCATGCAAGTGAACTGACTTTGCTATGGCATATTTGCATGAAATCAGCATTCCCAGCAGACTTCAGGAAAAGAAACTGTGTGTTCAGATATCACTTGTTTTCCATTATGACCTTTTCCATCTTCTGTTAACATTCTTCTGAGATGAGCCCTTTTTATTATAAACCCTTATTCCATATGACAGCATTTTTCATATAGCCAAAATATTCCAGAGACCGTATCACCCCTGCTCTCTCTGCATAAAGGCGCTAATAGTTGACTTGCCTGGAAAAGAGCAATGAATTGCCTCCTTTTCTTACAGCTAATGTTAATACTGCAGTGTGCCAGAACAGTATCTGGGAACACTTATCAGATCAATAGCAATGCCCAAAGCAGAAGCAGCAGTTGGTGGCTATGCTCCAAAGTGCCTAATGCTAAAAAACAAAGATGAAGAAGCATTTCAGTTCATGTATTTGCAGTGCCCAATGTTTGCACATGGTGGCTTAAGGGAAGGAACTAGTCAGGGTTCAAATCTAAGGCAGGACTTCTGGGAGTCATGTAGGCTACTCTCAGGCACCTAAGGGCAACTACAGACCTTGCTGCAGTACTTGGTTTTGTACCAGCTATCACATGTCATCTCATTCTTTAATCTATTTTTTTCAAACCAGAAGTTTCAATCAGTTTGGTCAGTGATTATATGTACCACAGCTTTCCATGCAGTCTTCCTCTGTACTAGTGCACCGCAATAGTGATTTACTCAGGTAACCAATCTCAGTGGCAAACTGCCTCAGAAGACATAGAAAGTAGGAAGTAAATTTTGGAAGCCAGGGTCATTTTCATACAGAAGTCAGCAGGCTTCTGAGATGTCTAGATTTAAGGCATTGATATTTCAACAGTGTTCCTCTACATTAATTCCACATTGCTTGGGGAAGAAGATGCTTGGGGGAGATGTCAAACAGCAACTTTTCACTTTTGTATTCTTTTCATTATCATTTGACTAACATAAGACAGGGAAATGTCATGCCTAGGATGCCTGTCTGTGAAAAGCCTGTACAATACAGAAGCAACTTTTTCAGATAAACAAAATTCAAGTTAAAAAAATGCTTTTGCATAAATAAAAACCAGGAAACGGAACCACATCTACCTAGTAGCACTAGGTCAGCACGATTACTAACACTAGCCGGAGAACCACATGTCCTTGTAATACCTAGGCATGATGGACGACCTTTGTAGCTGGCTAGGAAAAAGCGAGTGGTGATTCAAACTGGCCCTTCCTTGTTTTTACATGCAGGGGTTGTTTTCCTTTCCTCAAAAAAACAAGAGACAGCAAACAGAACTGGTGTATTGGGGTGTTCCGAGCCAGCAAGCTACAAAGTTAATGGACAGCTTTTTAGGGCATGGTGACCCATAGGAACGAGCAGAAGTAACAATACACTTCTTTTATCGACTTTGTATTTGGATGGAAATCACATGCCTCTATTATTGTATAACTTCAGGAATATAAGGTAGCATCTCGCCAGTCTGTTTACGGACACCACACTCCCCCTAACATTGCATCTATCCTCTATTTTGTTTTCTCATATACTTACTCTTCGGTCACTCTCAAGCTCAAATTAGAGTGCTTTCTTCCCTCATCTAAGGAGGAATTGTTCTTTTCTAGATCTATGCAGAAGAATCAGCATATACATTTGCCTTGATTTTTGTTCTGTATTAATATGTCACAATGCTCATAGCAAAGGTAAGCTTAAGGAACTAGTAATTTTGGACTCTGGGAAGGTGTGAAGATATAAATTGTCTCCTCAGAGGTCTACGCTTTTCAGTTGTATCCAGTCCACACAGGCTGGATCAGTATGTGTTTCTGCTGAAGCACCAGCTTGAGGGATCTGTTACAGAAACTCAAGAGGGTGTTATGTTTCAAGAAAAGATGACAGGAGCAGGGGGAACTCACTACCTTCTATGGTACTGGCAACATTCAAGTTGTGTCCTGTGTCTTCCATCTGTAGTCTCCAGGCTGGGGTACCTCAAACCCATCAGAACAGAGTCTGGTCTTCTGTCTTAACACATACCTTGCTGATCTGACTCTCCTCTAGAATACAAAAACAGTTGTTTCTGCTGAAGCTGTCAACTCCCTGAAGGTATAGAAGAAAGGTAGTGAGGTGATCTTAGTAGAATGGAGGGTGGGAAGAGGGGCAGTTCATCAGTCAGAAAAGTGACTGAATTGCCAGCTTCCCATAGGAAACACTGGATAAAAGAGAATTAGTAGCAGGGAGAAGGTGAAGTTCTGCTTTTCTTCATGTCTTTCTCCAAGTTAGTTGCTGAAATCTGTGAGAGGTGCCTGCCACTACTCACATCTCAAAATCTCCTTCAGAACAGCACTCTAACAAAGAGGATTCTATTCACTAAAAAATGTAACTGGTGCTTGTGACTGACTGGTTTCACTTAGTCTCCAAACTCCAGCAGGCTGAGAAGCAGTACCAGGTTGAAGGATCTTAGCACCAGGGAGGTGAGAGCTACAAAGACAATGCAGAACGTTCTGATTCTCAGGGGTGTTGGTTGTTCGGTGAAAAATGCAAAAGATTACATTTGACATAATCTTGCTTTACCCCCAAACTTATGAACAAGTGTTGTCAAAAAAGTGGCTGTCAGCTAGATTAAGTTTATTAAAGCCACATGAAGAAATACAAACAAAATAGATGATCCAAGGTCACCCTGTATTCTTTTCTCAACAGTTGCATTTCAGCTAGAGGACAACGCTAGGCCAAATTAATGTTTGTAACAAACAAACAGATGTGTTCTCTTTGAAATAAATGCATGCACTTACGCTCTGCCTGCATTAAGTCTGTTACCAGGTTTTTATGAGATTTGGCAAGTGCAGTGTTATCTGTTAATATCTGAAGGTGGGAGTGTTCAGGGAGTTGTCTGGAAGGCTTGCAAGACTAGATGTGATCATATCCACCCACACTAATTAACACATTACATAAAAGTACAAGTTTCTCTTTGCAAACATCAGAATCACTTGCCCAGGCACTTTCTATGAAGTTCTAGAAGAACTATAGGGATGGACTCCGTCACTTTTTAACAACAGAACAATGGATGAGTAGGCAGGGCATAGTTCCCACTTTCAGGGCTCACTCGTTTTCTTCATCCTGCTGAAAGCATGCCATCAGCAGGGATATGGCTGGAAGGACCTTCTTAAAGTTCACTAAGGTTGCATGAGGAAACATGATTTTTTTTTTCCTCATCAAAAACAAACTACAAAATCAAATACTGAACATGAGGAATCAGATTTACTTACAAAGGACTCCTCCTCTCCCTGCCCTGCCTCACTAATTCTGAAAATTACTTTGTGTGAACACCAGCCTCTGAAAACACCCGGTACTTAAAAATCCTCCCATTTAAATAGGGTCTTTTTCTGTCAGGAGAACCTATGTCCGAAAACGGCTAACACTTCTGTATCATTCAAGTTTTAAAACAGCAGCAATCTCCTGTATCAAAACAATTGTAAGGGATCTTCTACTTCTTCATAGATTGGAGCAAGTAAAACTAATTTCATATGAAACTTCTGTGACCTGCTCCTACAGCTTCACCTAGATTCCTCCAGCAGGATAATAAATATATACCCCGATTTCGATTTACTCCAGACCCTTTTGTATGACATCTGGCTTCAAGATGGTGGCACTGAAAAGTGCAGTAATGACACTGGAAAACAGAAGGAAAAAAAATAATTGGGCAGTGGAAAGCAGGAGGCAGTGGAGAGAGCAGGGAAAACCAAAATTAAAATAAGTCAAAGGGCGGAAATTCCTTTGAGAAGGCCTTAGGCTTCAACAAAGCTTGTCGACATTTGCAGCACTTTAAGATTACCCAATACTAACCTTATGTGAAAAGGGACAGTAGACCTCAGCAGGCATTCCAGAGGAGCCCTTCTATAAAAAAAAAAGTCTTCAAATGTATCCATCCAAATTTGCAAGTAGCTCACTGGATGGAGAGTGCTCTAATCTCGCAACACTCACAAGAGAAGAAACTCTCTTACCCAACTCTTCTTACTATCTGAAAAGCAAAGTCAATGTTTTCCTCATTATTTTCTGTTTGCTGCATACCTCTCCCCCACTGTGACTGCTATTTGACCTGCTGTCCGCTCAGAGACCCTGAGGGAAAGAGAGAGGGAAGTTTGTGTGTGTGTGTGTACGAGAGGAGTGAGATGATGAGAGTCTCAGCTATGTTCTGACTTTTTTATATTCATTAGAAAGAAATCAACAGCACTTAGTATGTAAGACAACCTCTGAAGACAGGGAACATCTTTTATGCAGTGCAGGAAAAGAGCAGATTCATCTAAGGAACAGGATTGGGGGATGAGTGGGGACTTAGTTTCAATGTGTGTACTAGATTTTACCTCCCTTTTGCATTAGCATGTTATCAATTAATAGAGTCTCAACATAAAGGTTTAAATTAAGGGGGACACTCAGGGTGCTCTCTTTCACCAATTCTGTTTGCCCTTGCATTTACAAGCCTGGCATGCGTGACTGTGATTAATGAGAAACTAGACAGGATTAGAGTGCATAAGGGGATGTACGTATAATCATCCCTTCCCCTCCCAAGCGTCTCTCGATAAATATTGTACCTTCAGTATTCCTGGCAGATCCTGGAAGGGGTTCTCCCCTCATTGCACTTGTGTTTTCAATGAACTGGGTTTCTTCTCAAAAAATTGACAAAAAATAAAGCTGAAAGCATCTATTAGGGTGGGCGTCAAAATCACAGAGATCAAAGTTTCTTTTCATCCTCTCCAGAGAGCCTCAGACATCTAGGAATTCAAAACAAAACTCCATTGTAAGAAACCTTTTCAAAGCTGGCACAGTGCTACAGCTTATATGTTCTGCACTCAGAAGGAAAGCACTGACCCAGATAGGAGAGCTCCTCAAAATACCCATGCAGGCAGAGGGGCTTGCATCAATGGCACTTTTGGCAATATCTTCCTCTTGAACTGCTCAAGAAGAGATGTATCTACTAATTGCAGTATGGTTCAGACCTTCAGATTTTAACATTCACATCATTCCACCTAAGTAGTTGGTCTCCATTCTACATGGCAGAACCAAAGGGGTATTTCAAATACAGCTCACAGCTTTTCTGCTGTAACTCAGATCTCTTTTAGGAAATGATGTATTTCGGCATATGGTTTTTTTTCCTCTTCTAAATTTTTGTATAGAACCTCTTGGTTTATGAACAAATACTGCTTTTCATTTCTATAGCATGTTCCATTTGAATTTACTGAGCTTTTGACAAACATTTAGGTAGTCAGACTTACAACTTTTGAGGTAGGGAAACACTAGAAATATCTGCTTTGCAGGTCAGGGTGCACCTTGAAATTATGCAGTTTGCCCCAGGTCACACAGGACATCTATGGAAAAGCTCGAAATTCAAGTCAGAAGCCCTAAATTCACTCCTTTACTTTAACCACATGGCCTTCCTTGAGGCGCTTCATTCAGGAGGTGTTCTTCAGTTAGGCTTGCTACTTTCCTGTATTGCAATTATATTAATTCCTCTTTTAGTAGTGTTCCAATATGTTTCAACTACATTACTATGCCTAGTGCTGCACACTGCATCTGGCATAGGAATGCAGTGTTGCTCTTACTAGGCTGTCAAAGAGAGTATATCATTACAAAAATAAATAATGTCTAGCTGCTTCTGGCATTTCAGTCCAAGCAGTATTTATCACTTTTGGCTGATGAGTGCCTGATTCAATGCCCCTAAAAAACAATGGGTGTATCCCCAGTTGAATTCAATGTGCATTTAATCAGGTCTTTGCTAACTGTGCTTCCAAACTTCACATTTCATGAGCACTACAGTAATGTGTCTTCTATTTTTAGAGCATTATTCCACTTCACTGTGCAGATAGATACAATGGATTTTCTCTGCATGGATTATGTCAGTGAATGTATGTTTGTACAAACAGGCTCTAGTTTTAGTTCTAGATTTAGTTCATCCCCAGTGTGATGCTGCCTACATGCGTGGCAATCTGGGATTAATGCTAAAAATATATATATATATTTTATCATAAATGAACAAAAATACTCAGAAAGACAATTAAATTTCATATATGAGTTCAGTGACAGAAACAATCTTCCACTATTCAAACTGTCTGCTCTTCTGACTGAGCATTCCTCTCCAGACTTCACAGGTGAAGTAAGACAGCTTTCTTGGGCCTAGCACAGTCCTTCCAGACAGAAGTCCTGGGTGGCCTTTAACAAGGAAAACACTGCTCCACAGTTGCTCCTTCCCTGATGTGAGTTGGGAGTAGCTTCATCAAGGGATGTAAAGTGAAGAAAGGGAAGGAAGCTTCCATTAAATGTCCATAACTTTTAGTTCTTCAAAGTATTTGTTGAGTTCCCCATTCAAAAAGATGAAATGAAACCAGTAGCAGTTTGTAATTGCATTCCTCTGAAGAGAGGGGATAAAGCAAGTATGGGGTGTGATGTGTTGCCTCTCAGCTGAAACAGCCTACAGACACTTTAGAAACAAAAATTACATCTTAGAACTATGAGTAGATTTAACAATTGAACTCTAAAGAATTAAACATCATATAAACATTTCACACTTTTTGTTTTTCTTTCCAAGAGTCCATAGTCTAGTCATTCAATCCTGTGCAAAGGTCATGTTACTATGGATATGACCTGCAAGAAATGTGTTGCCTCAGAGCAGTGCAAGTCACATGAACAGGCTAAAGGCCAAGCCTGCTGATTCACAGTCTTGTCAGGATTTTCATGCTTGTGTTGGTTTCACTGAAGAATAGTCCTTGCACCATCATCAAGTCTATGTTCGTCCTTTAAAAGTGTTCATGCAAGTGTAGCTTCCAGAAAACTTGTGGATTTCTTCAAGTGCTGCCTGAGGGAGAATGCTGCAGGAGAAGCAGAAAGAAAGTAAGCAGACCAGACAAACCTCTTAGTCTATTCTAATAAGAGGATGTGTAAATATGCGTTTATGTACACACATACGTAAGTATACATATTCTCCAAAATCGTCTAGTGAGAGTGCACAGACAAAATATGTGTCAGTATCCTGCTTTGAGTAGGCCTAAAAGAAGAAAGTTATATCAAGTCATTCTTTCTCTACAGAAATATTTATCCAAAAAGGTCTGTAAAAACTGTAACTTAGAAGATACCATCTCGGTTTATTCCTCCCAAATATTGTGCAGAATCTTGTACTCTGAAATACACAAACTGAGTTCTCTGGTTAACTTGCCATGTATTTGTGCTAGGCATGTGGCCTCCTTATCATAAGGTATGGATATAGATCAATTTCCTGACAGCTACTGTAATGGAAAATAAATTATTAATTCTTACAATTAATTCTTATTAATTATTAATTCTTATTAATTATTAATTCTTACAACACAGAAGGAGAACAGCCCTTTTTCAGTCTGTAGAATTTCTGGGAACTTTTGAGAGCATCCCAAATTTTACATACAGAGTGAAGCATTTATTGTGAACTATTTTTTCTTGTTCAAAATGCAATATTATAATTATTTTCCACAGAAATCTCATGGCCTTATTTCAGTACTTGACTGAAGTAGGTTTTCCAAAGGCTTTAGTGCAAACTCTCATGGAAACACAATTTCAAATGTCCTTTCTCTTTAGTTGTTTCAGGATATGAAGTTATGACTTTCTTTTCTTAGGGACTTCAAAATTCCTGTCCTAATCATACGCAAAAATATTTTTTTAATAGTTTCATTGCTTTAACACAAGCAATGCTCTCTAAATACAGCTGTGATACCTTATTGTACAGTAATCCTTTATAACACAAAGCCCGGAGTCCAAAGAGTACTAAATCAAAATCAACTACACGCATATGTTAATTGTTAAGAAATTTTGTAGATACAAATACCAGTTCAGACCTCAGGAATCCAAATTTTGGGAGTGAAACTGGTTTCATAAAGGGGTTATACCCAGGGAAAACATCTACAAAGGTAATCTCAGAAAGCTTTCTCCCTGTTGCTTCTATGACTGTCTTTCAGGGGAAGGAATGAACCAATCTGATCTTGGATATCGGGTTACAGTCAAACTGAGGTTCGCCTTGGTGGTCAGACACAGAGTACTGTAAACCAGTCTTGCCTAACTGGCTAGGCTATTGCTGGGCAAAGGAAATACTTACCTTTTTAGGATGACAAGAACATGCATTGTCCATGGAAGGAGCAGGAAGGCTTGATTCATCTGAACAGCTTCTACGGTCCTCCTAGCCACTGTCTCTGGCTTGAGAGGAGGAAAAAGATTAGGGAACCTGAATAAATAAAGTAAAAAATAAGATAATTATTTGTTAACCAAACTCCTTCTTTAAGATATCACTGTCCAAGTCCTGTTACTCACTAAGCTATCACTGGTTACTGGCATTCAAACATGCCTCAAAGCAGGCTGGAAGAAGCAGAAAGCCCAGTTCCAACTAGTACTATTGGGTTAGCTAAATGGTTAAGAATGTACATGTTGGTGCCTTTAGGGGGAAGTGGCAGAGTGTATTCAGAACCTCCTTTGAGGGATTTTCTTAAACTGTATGCAAACCAATACCAAAATGCTGTCTTTTCCAGTGTTGGTGTTTTTCTTCTTCCTCTCTGTTGCTCTTTGCTTGAGTCAAATTCTTGACAGGTGAAAGACAAGTATTTTCCCCCACTGCTTTTAATATCAAACATAAGGCTTTTCCCAGCTCCAGCAATAGCTTCACACTGCATATTTTCTTGACTAAGAGAGCACAAACTATATTAATAGGTTATTTAGTCCATTGTAAAAGATTAATTTCATCAGCCATTAGTCTTTGAATTTAGCTTGTTCTCTTAGACAGAGGCAAAAAGGAGGTACTGGTAGCTTTACTTCTGTAACTGGCTGTCATTCCTTTCAGTGGGAAAAAATTAAGTATTGCAACAAATAAAGAAGGAATTTGTACTGTTAATTCTCAAGTAATTTATAGACTGCTCCTTTTGAATGACCTCAATTTTTAGATTGCCTCCCCTCCCTCTCTGGTGGCTGCATATGGCCCAAATACAGTCAGGGAAAAAATAGCTTTCAGTTTTCTCTGTAGAAGCAAATGTCTCAGTACAGGCAGGCTGTATGAATATGCCAGCAAAGTGAGGGAACCAGTCTGATGAGTCCCAGGTGGCCTAGAGTGACCTTCTGTTCCCAGGCAGCCAAATGAGACATCAAATTCTCTTAACTAAATGAAGCATTAATTAGGAGTGTATTCTGATGATTCATTTAAAATGAGATGCTTTATTCTAGTTCCCCTGGACTGACCTGATTCTCATGCCCTGAAACATCTCTGTGCTCGTGTGGAAGGGCAGGACTGTTGTGGCATTCACTCCAGGACAGTCTAGCAGCCCCAAGGTCAGGCTCTCCATAAAGGCAAAGGACGAGGCTTTGGAGGTGCAATAGTCAATGGCACCAGGGATGGCTGACAAGGCCAGGACAGAGTTCAGGCAAACAATGTGTCCATTCTGCAACTCCAGCATCCTTGGCAGGAATGCTTTGGTGGTCTGAAGAACAACAGAGTTAAAAAAAAAAAAAAAAAGTTTGCTCAGCAGAGATATAGCAAAAACAATAGTAACTGAAAAAAATAAGGTGACGCAGAGACAACAAGCCAAACTGTGCTATTCATTATGCAAGGAAAGAAATGGGAGAGTACCTTGTTGCTTTGTTATTTTCTGAAAGATTCTAAACAGGCCAGAAAAAAAAAGTTTCTACTTTTTGTGTAAAAACAAAACAAAATCTTTCCTAGCACATAAGTAAGCAGTACCCATGGATAAAGGCCATGAACAGAATGCTTTGTATGTTCTTAACCATGAAGCGGATAAAGTTCAACAAAGTGATAAAATCACAAGAAGTTCTTTTTTTATTACTATTATCTAATTCAAAATGGAATGAGTTTCACACTAGCTTCCTTTCCTGAGTAAGGTGGTCTCATGCTCCTCTGATGTTCCATACACATCACTGTACAAAAAACTATCCTCTGTGAGCTCAGGCTTTCTCAAAAGAAATCAAGTGTTTTACTGGAAATCACAGAATAGGGATACAAGAGCATCAAATACTGTGTTACTACTGGAAAAATGAGATTTTTTTAGACTTCCTTCCTCTGGCCTTTGCCCCTCACATTGTTTTTTCTGCCTCCTTTTCATGTCAGACTGATTTTACCAAGCATCATGTAGAAGGACCTACTAGCACCCAAGTGTTTACTGGCTGTAATCTGTCACTCTCATTTCCAATTCTGAATACATGTGGTACAAGAGCTTCTCTTACCCAGAACTGTCCCAGGGTGTTTATGTGTTGTGATTTGAGCAGTGCATCATCATCGCTGTCCATCAGACTCTTACCATGGACCACAGCAGCATTGTTCACCAGGATAGTGATATCACCCACCTGCAAAAAAAGCAAATTACTTGTTACTACTAGTATCTCTCCTCACAAATCAGCAGTCACCACTGTATCTGAATATCTATTATTGCCTAAATACATTATTATTTTCATAGCTTTAGACATTTTTGCCTATAGGCCTTGTAATCCTCCCAGATCACTTAAAACAGGTAGCTAGGCTTTTTACAACATAATCTGGATGGTCACCCTTCTTTTTTCCCAATTTGCCAATATAGTTTTTTTCTCATCAAATATGAGCCGTTGCTAAATTCTGCCCACAAACAGTGTTTCCACAGACACTAACCTTTTCCCTCACAGCTTTGGCTTGCTGATAGACCTCCTCTCGATTTCCTACATCACAAATGAAATAATAGCATTCCGTCCCCATCATCCTGATTTCCTCTGTGGTCTCCTTCAGGCATTTCTCAGTTCGACCCCACAGGATGATCTGCAGCAAGAAACTTTTGTTAGAGTCAAACCACTTCTGCTTCAAATCTAAAATAATTAAAACATGCTTCTAACTTCAACAATTTGATGAATATCTTTGATGTGTTTTCACTGCCAGCCCTGTTGCATTGTTTCATTTAAAACTAACAATGATTTTCTATTACATGAGGATGGGACTTGAGTATCATGGTGGTAGCTGTATCCCACTGCTGATACTCTCTTTACAGGTTCTTTACAAGCAACACAATAGCTAACACAAAAAAATCAGATCTTTAGCCTAACATGACAAATATATGAAACACTTGTTTCATTAAATTTCAAATCTATCCCTGCTTTTGCTATACACACACACAGAGAAAGATAAATTTATTCTAAAATCACAGACCTTCCTGTATATCTGGTATGTTATCTACTTCTTGTTCTGTATTTGGAGATAGTATCTGCTCTGCAGTAAAACATTTTTTTTCAGCATATCATATGTAACTATTTGCAATGCTGTTTGCAGGCTGGTGTCCTATGTGCATTTCAAACAAATGCTTCATCCTAATACAGACATTTAATGTGAGAAATTTCAAGCAAGAATTTATTTTGCAACTACTATATGCAAGATTTCACTTGCCACTCTCATTTAACACAGTAAAAATGATACAATAGTTCTTGTACAAAGAATAATTCTGAATTTCCATGGAAACAAAACGTTCAAATCATAGAGCATGGATTTGATATATAACGAAGACATAACCAGCGCAACCCTATCTGTATTTCTACACCATCATGGAGGTCAGAAATAGAAATAAGTTGTAAAGTTACCAGGTTCATTAACTTTCATTGTGGGGCTTTATCCAGTATGATTCTTCCTAGTAAGCCAACAATATTTGTCTCAAATATGAAATGGGTGCTTCCACCACTGTCTTTCAAAAATTAATCTACAGCTAAACAGATTAAATAAAAATATCTTTTTCCTAGTATATAACCTTATTTTCTATTTCTTTTAAGGCTACTGGAAGGAATATAATTTAATCTCTCTGTTACCTAAGACATCTATATATGAATCAATCTATCCTTTTTGCTCTTCAAGCTAAGTCTTCTCAGCATTCATCATGTTATGAATGGTGAGTTCCTTGTCATTCTGCAAAAAATAAATTACTGAATGGAGTATGTTACTGAAATCAGCTGACTGCTCTGTGAGTCAAACAGCAAGATCCAAAAGAGAAAGGAGAAAAGGTTGCTACTGCTCACAATTGCAATTGTGAGCACTGAAAATGCAAAATTACTATTTAGTACTAAAAAATAAATGAGGACATTCACATAGTCAAATGCAGGTTTACTCTGATCAGGGGACTGGGAAAATGGGCTTTGAAAATGGAAACAGCTTTGTTGCTCTCAGAACGGTGCTATTTCCAAGCAGCGGCCTTATCACTTGTGATCCAGGATTACAGTTGCTTGCCATACCACCGTATACTGAGTATGAATCTGACTGGTATAGTGATTTTTTAATGGTTAAAAATAAGCACACTTAAACTTCAAAGATTTAATAATCTTTGAGTTTTCCAAAAGTTGAAAGAACAGGAAAAAAAGGTCTAAATTATATCACTCAATTAACTTAGTAACAGCAAGATAAACATAAAAATTTAAGAGCTGCTGTATTCCCTCCCCACAACAAATCCCTTGCAGAGAGCTTTAACATGCTTATATTTAAGAAGTAGTTAAGCTTATCTCATAACTGGTACTAAAACTAATCTCTGGCAGGGTCAAACAGCTCTTCCAGTGCAACTAAGCAAGGCTAAAATACAGAAGTACCTGGGTCCTCAACCATTTCCTAAATGAGTTAAATTTACAATTAATCCCATTTATAAATCATTGGCACATCTGTGAACATAAACACACACAGACTGACAGACTTATATTCTCAAAATCACCAAAGGACTAATGAGTTGGTTAACCAGAAACTTCAGAGCATGTATAAATATGCCAGAGCCATTTCATGGGAAATCTTATCTCAGGGGAAGTAATTTTCAAGGAAAATCTGTGACCAGACCTAAAAACTGTAAGAAAGCATATGGTTAAAAATGCGGCTTATGTATTGGTCTGTCTTCAAAAGTCTCAGCATATCACCCTTGGCCATCGGGCTTTGGCATCTACACAAAGCTTGTAAAACTGATGGCTATTTACTCGCTTCTGAACTCAGAGCTAGACTGGATGATATTTCTTATGCCTACTCTGCAGACTTGAAGGGAAATCAAGAACATGTGAGAAATTTCACAAGCTTTCAGGAAATATTTACAAAATACCGTTCAACTATAAGCACACACACTTACTTGCTCCCTCTTTCACAACCTACATCTCTGTGGATAGGGGAGAAAAAAACACTACAAAATGTCAACTGTAAGCATCAAGTTTGATGCCCGCAGACTTTGTATCAGTGTGAACTTCAACCTCTTAGGAGGATTGGATCAGTCTAATGCAGACACTAAAAAATTAACTGACAAGTTGAAGAGTGAGGGAAGGTAGGAGAGGAAGAGGAGAGAAAGAGAAATAAGGTGTCAGACAAGGGGAGTAAGGCAAGAGACTGACCTCACATACCTAGCACTCCAGGGTTTCACACTGCTATTGCAAAATAAAAAGTAGATCCCCCACCCTTCACTTTAATCTGTTTCAAACATCCATACTCAACTGGGCAACTCATCCAACTCCTATTCCCAAGAGTTGCCACTGATGCATTGAATGTCAGGAAATATACATGGAAGAATAGTTAAGCAAAGGACGACCTGTCAAAGGAACATCTGTCTGTGATGCAACTCTTGGACATAACGTTTTTTATGCCCCAACAGTTACTTTGGGACCTTTAATATCCTACAGGCAAGTCTTGCAAGGTGACCCCATTAAAATCTGGGCCATCTGGGGAAGACAGAATTTGCTGGTTATCCTGCTGACAGCATTAACTTCAGTACTGATTTTTTTCCATGGGAAGTTTTCACGTCCTTGATACTGTTCACACTCAGGTGAAGGCTTCAGCCTGGGTAAGAGAAAAGCAGTAAATAAAAGACCATTCTTTTGTGAGAGGTGAAAGTTCCCTAACGACACAGTGGGAAGTGAGGTTTCCTGCCATCATTTCTGCTACTTTTTACAGATGGATAAAACTCAAAACTCAATACAACATGCTTTTGGTCCAAATTCAAGCTTGACTGCTCCTACAAGATCATATGAGACTTTCAATTTCTCTCTTGCATCTGGCCAAATTAAATTGGCACGGGCTTCCCTCTGGCCTCCTAGGATATCAGATCTTACAAAGAGACAAGACTTTTAGTTGCTGCATTAGCCTCATAGTTGAGGCTTCTGTTGCTCCTGAACTCTGTCTTTACAGACGGCTTTGGCTTTGTGTTTCTGTGTAGGCAATACTTCTCTCTTCTTGCTTGCAGCAGTTTCACCAATGTTTTTCTAGGTCCTTACTCTACTATTGCCTCCTGAGATTTCCTACAAACCTACGCATCAGTCCTCTGCTCTCCTGAATTCACCTCCTTCTGCAAAATCTGCGATTTGACAATTTGCTGCTTGGCACTTATAAGGTTGTGTTATTTATAACATTCTCACTAAACCATTCAACTAGAGAGCTTAAGAGTCAGGGATAATCATGCATGTTCTCGATGCTCCTGAACAAAAAATTTTGCGCACTGTTGAACTGATCAACGATTGTGGGCCTGGGCCTGTGTTTTGCTGATGCCCCCTAAGCTCCAGTTAGTCTAAAGCTATGCAGTTGGCACTTCACTTCCCTTTATATGCAAACAAGCATGTAAGGAACTCTCATTTTGTTCTTCGCCTAGTCAACATCAAGAAAGGCATCATTTAACTTTGTCATTTAGCTTTCTCACACCCTAGTTAGGATTTGAGAGCTCTGCATTTGTAAGGAGTCTAGATCTGCAGGTTAAGATATGGTCTATTTAATTAGGAAGCACAACTTTCAAAAGGTAGACATGGGCCTCAGAGTCTGGTCTGTGTCCCCTTTCCTTTTTAAGTTTAATTCTAAATTGGCAATAAGTGTGTCCCAACTGGAGGCTAAGTACTGGAAGAATGACTTTTACAGACACAGAAGTTCCTGTCTGGGACAGAGGAAAATGCAGAGGAATAAAGGAGAAAAGAGACACGGCGTTCCTTATTACACAGCCTGTCAGGATGTTGCACAGCCACCCATTCACGGTAATTTAATGGTGGACAGAGGAATATTTAATTTGCGTTTTGCATAAGTTCTTGGACAGACAGTTTTCCGTCCTGGAAAGAATCCAGCCCCTATTTCTTCTCCCCCTTCATCTCTCGTCATCCTCTCCTGCCTGTCCCTCCCTACTGCACTAGACACGCTCTCCTTTCAAAAAGTTACTGACCAGAAAATTGTCGAGGGCAACAGCCCAGTGAGGCGGTTAATCCCCGCTGTGGCAAGCCCGCTCCTGGAGGCTTCCTGCCCTGTGGTTACCTCTGGGTGACCCCAGTGGTTGGCAGTCAGGGAGGCAGGTGGAATGTTAAAGCAATCGTTGATGCTCCAGGCGGCTAGCGAGAGGAGGGGAGAGCCCGGCAGCAGCAGGGTAGGAGTCTTCCTACCATGGGACATATGAAAGACTAGATTTATGATGACAGAGGAACTTTGCACGCCCTCCTCTTAATTAACTTTACAGTAGGCAAGGGCTGTGACATCACAGCTTAGTGCAGATTTTCCCAGGATTTATTCATGAGCAGATTTTTGCAAAACAAACCGTATCTCTAGATCTTCTCCCCTCTGGCAAGTCACAGAACTCCTTATCTGGCCTCAGGAAAATCATTTCAGCTAGAGTGGCAGGCTCAGTAAACGCTGCATCCTCCACTCCCAGAGGACTCATTTAACTCCGGACTTAATCTGCTAATGAGACATGCCCTGAGGTCGGAGGGGAGTCAAAAGGAAGGTTTTAGCTGCTGTTGCACTAAGGCAAGACTTTCTAATAGAGGCCTGCACTGGCTACTTGCCAAAAGCCCCAAACCTGCCTGCAGGTTTAAATCCTGATTTTCACCGTAACACAAGTGAGTAAGAGTTAGGCTTTTGACCACCACAAAATCAGATAAAGCCACTAATTTATATAAACTGGTTTAGATTGAAGCTGCTATCTACCAGAATATACACACATGAGCTATGCTTCCAGAGTCCTAGGTATATTACTGGTGCAGGAGATGAGGTTAGAGCTAATTTTACATCATTTACAAGGCTATTTAACTTGTTTGGCCCGATTTTATTGCTAGCACAATTCAAGAAGAGCAGCAAAGGAATGTTGCCACTTTACATCCTCAATTAGTCTGGCACTATATCTTCAGCAAACCTGCTGTGCTAGACTTTATCCCTCCAGTGAACTAGACCAGTACTGGAAAGGTGTCCCACAACAAAAGCTTTCCCGAGACTGAACATGTGCCATTTCTTGACACTCCCCTTGGATTATCTGAGTTGTATTTTAGTACAGACTTGCTCACTCTTAGTCTTTTCCACCACGACAACACACATTGTGATTAGCTTACATACAACTTCCATTCCAAAAGTTTCTGCACTTTACGATTCAGGAAGCAATTCTCTGTATCAATTCGAAGATACTGAAAGATTAAAGTGTTGCAGAGAGACAGGAAAGTGCCCTTCCTGCCAGATCTCATTATTGCTGCCTCCACAAATCAACCACAACTCCTCACCACAGATCAGCAGAGATAGGAAGTAGTTGGTAGGTCAACACATTTCATTCCCCCTTTCAACCTCCTTCCTAGTCCAGTGAAACAAAAGTTGCTCTGTTTGAGTTGGCATCTGTAATTGCACAGACTGCTACCTTTGTTCAAACAGAGAAAGCCTTTCTGCACCCAATACTGAAAGTTTCTGCATACTTTTAGGAAGTACAAAGTGTAGATAATCCACTGAAGTATGTCAGTCTTATCCCCATATATTTACAAAGCCTGGTAGCACTAACAGTTGGTCCTCCGAAGAAACACATTCCAGTGTATCCCATAATCCTGGCACAGTTTTGCATATCATGAGAACAGCAGGCTAAATCCTACAGCCTCAAAAGTGTTCATGTATTTTGCTTGTCAATGGCATAAGGGTTTTCTGCTCCACCCCTTCCCCTCTCTTGCCCCCAGGGCAAAGTCAGACAAGTTCTTTCAGGAGTTCTTCATGGGAGAGGCATGCTAAAGACAGATTACTGGAAGAGTGAAAGGTGTGGCCGTTCAGTGTGAAAAGGCAATCTTTGCGTTAGAAAGGAAAAAAGAACCTTTTGATGCCTGAAGTAGGTCAAAATACTTAACCCAGCCCCTTAGTGACACTTATATAAAAGTAAGCAAACAAAGCAGGCCAGTGGCAAAATCCTCTCAATTCCCACAGTGGAAAGCGAATAGCAAAGCTGCAAGGGATGGGTATAATGGGGGAATCAAGAGAGTAAGCCCATTTACCTATTTTACACACAAGCTTTTCTAGATTAGTATTCCGAAGTTATAAAGACATTAGACTGTAGGAATTTAATTTAAATTTAGTCCTGCCACCATGGTAAACACAAACACAGACTTCATTATAAACTGGTTTGAGTTAAGGCCAGGAGTAATAAACAGTTATGAGACTAAAAGTTAGGTCTAAAGCAACTTCAGAAGGAGACTAAAAGAGTGAATTGCCATTCCTTTAGTCTAGAGTCAGAACTTTTATTCCTTTATATATTGACTTAGCACTCAATGGGATTAACATTATTCACCTAAACCACAGTCAATTCCATTTGTACCCCAATCACCCCTTTTTTCCTCTGAAGGAAACAAAGCAGCACCTAAAAAATCATAGAGAAGTATGTAAACACCTGTCTCCTCTTCAATAGAGGCCTTCCTTGGAAAGAAAATCTGTAATTTTCTGTCTGCATACAGGCATTTAAGACCAGCTCCCTCTAAAGAAGTGAACAAATGCCTACTGTTCTCACAGTCAGGACTATTTAAGGACAGGTGGCCCCATGCTGACTTTTTTCCAGTGGTTTTTCCAATTGCTTTCGTCTGCAACATGTACTGCGACTCCAGACTGCCTTGGGAGCAACACTTTTCAGCTCTGTTGTACAGAACAGTTGAGGAAGGGGAAGGGTTAGGGTTGTTTGCAAGAAGAGGTCACGCAGGAGTCAGCCTTTACAATCCTATTAACGCTGGGACAGGGTCAAATGGAGTGCACGTTCCAACAAAAGCACCAAGTGGCCACAAGCTGTCACCCTGCAAAGGTTCATGGAAGCATTTGTGGGGGAAAAACCGACAGATTTTTAATGGTGAATGTCTGCCACACCATGTGTTAGAACCGGCCTCTGCTCCAGGGAACCAAAGCACACAAAGAAATATCCAGCAATAAAATTCTCAGGCTGCAAAGCAGAAAAAAGTGGCATATCTGGGGGATGGGGAGAGGGGTAAGTTTTTTAAAGTTATGTATTTGAGGTAAGGCTTTGTAGATATCTACCAACAGAAATATAATACTCCACCCTGTAAAAATAACTAGTGTGCTGCTGCCTCCACTTGCTTGGCATGCCATCCCTATAATCCAGATTCATATAAAAATGTGCACAGAGATCTCAGGAAATTGTGGGGAGGGTAAATATGCAGGTGCAGAAAGCCCTTTCGTACTGCAAGCACAGCAGACAGGATGAAGGGATAGAAAGTCAGTAAATAACATTTCAAAGGAAAAAAAGAAATTACTGGATCTGCTTGACAGAAATGCCATGGTCCAACAGGGCAGTTCAACATAGTTGAAGGTTTGCTGTTTGCACATTTTCCTTCCAAAATGCTGCATTATTAGTGGCAGGTTAAATGTTCATGTAACATAGTTAAACATTTACTGTGACAGAAAGTTATGTTGACACTGAACGGTAAGAGTGTTTGGTTTTGTAAAGCTAAAAACAATCAAAAGGTTAGATTACAGGCTAATGTTAGAAGTAAGGGCCATGTGAAATTAAAAACATGGAGCCAACACAGTATTATTTCCACCACCTGAGTGGGTGAAAGTAACTCCTAAAATTGCCTGGTTCAACCAACAGTTTACTGAAAAGTCTGCTACTTCTTAACTAACGAAGTGGGAAAATCAGACCTAACATAAATTTTTGGAAAGAAGAATTAAAGAACTACAAACGGGGTGCCAATAGAACTGGATTATTTTTTAGAGTTTTCCTTTATATTTATGGATTAATTCTGTAACAGAGTGCGTAATCTTGAAATGCTGAGCAGATTTAACTTCTAGTGGAGAAGGCTGGCCACTGCATCACCACCACCTTTGAGACAGCACTCAAGAGACTCCTAGGGCAGGACCCCTGTATAGTTTACAAAAGTATCAATTATGCTGGATTACCAGTTTAGAGTAAAAAATTGTCATCTTTAATTCAGAACATCTTCAGTTTTGCTTTAAGCTAAATCACTGAGTACTTCATCAGCACTTTACTTATTTTGGGGAATATATAAAATTCCACTACAAGCTCTATGAAAAATAATAAATACAATTTTATCAATCAGATGCTATACTCAAAAGGTAACTTAATTAGCCTTCTGATGCTGGACCGCTTCTGAACTTTGGCAGTAATCTATGATCACTGCTATGTGAACTGGAACTAAGTTTACTCCACATTGTTATGTAGATCTGTGATACGTCATTATAGTCCTGTTACTAGTCAAAGGGACTTTGCATTTTGCTGTACTGTCACTTTAGCAGAATCAAAAAATAAGGCGGACAAAATGGGAAAAGTATTAGAAGCTCTGATGAATGAGGAAAGCCACAAGGAATGTTTACAAGCCAGAGGAAGACATAGGCAGACAAACAACCCCAGCTCTTGTAGGAACATCACAGAGAAGGAAGACTAGGGGAAGTGTTTAAATTTGTTAAACTGGAAGAAGGCTTGCAACAAAAACAGGCATGGAATCCTAAGGATAAATAATGTTTCTAACACTGTCATTATAAACTACCCTCCAGAAAGGCCTAAAATATGCTTCAGATCATCCATGTGCATAATATGAAGCAGCTCTTGACTGAAAAAATAATTTCTCCCATGAGGCTGCTGGAGAAGTACTGGGAGTTAAAACAGCCTACATTAAATTCATATATAAACTAAACACTAGCAACAGCTCCAGACAAGCTCCCCTACAAGCCTCCTTTCTTTGCCTCCAGAAAAAGAGAACTGCTACCATTTTAAAACCATCTAAAAGCTGCCAAAAGGAGCTTTTTTTGTAAGTATTTTAGTCAAAGAAATAAAGGATACTGCTTAGAAGAAATCTTTAATATTTAAATGCTTAACTGTTTTTTTATCTTTTAATGTACATTTCAAAACGTTATTTTTTAATGGTGGCTGTTGCTATGCAACAGGGCAGAATTTCTAAAATCTATTCATCTGTTGTACAAATGACAGTTTTCAGGACATATTTAACTCTCCCAGCCTATTAAGTCAAAGAAGGAGGATGGGAATAGGTGGATTGTAAACTCTCAGAGCATGCATCCCCCAAAGGGGTACAGCGTGGCTAAAAAGGGTCTTTCACTGATTATACGGATTTTTTCAATACACTGTTAAGATGAAGTAGCTACTCTGCCTATAAAAAAATGTGAAAACCAGCACAGCTCTAGTTAAATAAAATGATATCTAAATATAGAAACAAAAGTTAAGATCATTACTTTTATCCAGAAATGATCAAAGCAATTCTAATCAGATTCTGCTATAATGATACTTATTTAAACTAAAGGGACTGGTCAGGCAACCACAGATCAAACTCTAGCATATTAATAAGTTACAGCTCCCTGGAAGTTACCATCCTTTGGATGTGATTGCCTATCACATGCATGCTTTTTAGGCCACTGCAATGCAAAATGAAGTTAGTTCACTTCAACATGAACATAAAATCAATTAAGCTATCACAGAACATGAGATAAGCTTTACTTTCCAGTAAAATAAACTATATAAAGTAACCTGGTCAGTAACTAAGACTTAGCAGGGGCGACAGTAATATAATATTGAGGCACAATAATTCCTTAATATGTTCAAAGTCAGTAACAAGCACAGCTCTATGCCATAAGGGTTTTCTACCTACCAGTAGACTGCAGAGCACTGGGGATCTGTAAACTAATTCTGTGAAGAGTGTGTAATCTAGCCCTATAAAACAGGCCTATTTTTGGTTGACTCCCATTCACTGTAGAACAATCTTTACTTCCACTGAAAAATATTTATAGGTACACAAAAAGACACAAACAATTTAACTGATTGACATCATCTGCAGGAGTGCTGACTGACAGTCATCTCCATGTGCATCAGTAGGAAAAATGTAATGTATTGTCATTGCTGAAATCGCACTTAGAAGCCTAGATCCTGAAACAAATAACATGACTTGGCCTAAATCTGTGAGTCAAAAACAAACCAAAAGTATTTTAACTGGTTTTACTGATTCTAGTGACTAAAGAAGCCATTCTGACTTCATGTATGGCAGAATAGTTCATCCCAATTATAATGACTCCCTTTGAGATGGACCTTTTTTTCAATCTATAACCAGCATTCTGATTTAGTTGCACTAACAATTTCAATGACAACATAAAATACTATTCTTGTAATATTATTTCAATGGTTAAGAATTTTCTGTCTTTTATTTTCCCTTTTAACTCAGTCAGGAAGAGAAACTAAAATCACTTTATAGAAGCGAGATGCTTTTCTAAATTTCTGATTTTGCAAAAATGCTGGACTAAAATAAGATAATAACAGTGGTCAAACCCATCAGCATAGCACTTCCTCTGTGTGAGCAGTAAACAAGTGTAATGATGTCATTAGGAGCTGGCTGACCCACTGATGAACTCTAGGCTGTAAAGGAGATGCAAGGTGCCAGATCACTACGCACACACTTACCCCCCCTCTGTGTGCATACTACACACACGTCCTTACAGCATAAAAGGTGTCATAAAGCAATCTGCAACAGTTGCACATCATCATCTAGGGAAATGAAACCCTGAAAAACTCCTTTGATGGCTAAACATTTTGCTTTTAAAGAGGCAAACCTCTTGCTTCCATAAAGCACACATTCAAATATAAACACAACATAGACAATAGTCTCTAAGGGGCCTGGATTAAAATCAAATAACAAGCAACACAAAGAACACTCTACAACATTGCACAATCAGCGTATCTCAAAACCCAAAATCAATCAACTCAGCTCAGTGAGACAGGACTCCCATGTTTCCCAAGAGTCTTGGAAATGTTCTTACATCATTTCTGACAGCTCACTGTGGTCAGAGCTAGCCCTGTTCTATTACCACTTTGGGAAAGAAGTACTTGTACCAGCTGGATGTCTTTAATACTCTACTTGGAAGCATGACCTCTTCTCTTTAAGGCAGTAAGTTGAGTTTTGTCCTCACTGGTAAGGTTTTTTTTAGGAGGTAGGGCACAGGGAATTTGAGTTTGTAGTCAACATAAACCCAAGCTGCTGAAAGTGGATGTCAGGATTTCCCATTCCCTCTCCAAACTACCACAGCCCAGTCTTGCGCAGCAAGTGTACTGATCAGAGAGACAAGGTGTCTCTGTTTACTACTGGCAAGGAGATTAAAATGAAAGATCTAAGACAAACACTAATTTAATCTTCATGTAGAAAATATCTGATTGTCCACTGTTATTGTTGATCCGTTCTTTTTAAGGGCATGGAAAGGTGAACTGCACAGTGCCTCTACAACATCTTCCACTCCCATTAACTTATTTTAAGTCTAGTATATTTGAGGTTTTTCTTAAGGTCCAGTTAAAAGATTATCTAACAATTTCTGCTTTCAGTTAAAGTGGTGCAAGTTTGTCCACTCGTCAGACATGGAGAATATCTTGAAAATGTAACTTGGGTGTATCCTGTGACTCAAACGGCAAGAAGACCGAAAAAAAATTATACTTACTTAAAATACCATGCTTTCTTTGAGTGGTAACTCCTGATTTCTTAACACAGGCCTAGCTCTACAGGAGACATTTGCTGCTCAGTGAAGCTTCTAAGAAAAATGAAACAAGATTTTGTTCCATGTCTGAAGTTTTCACTTTCTGATACAAGTCAGCACTCACAGAAACTTAGCTAGTAGTTTCAGTCCAGGACTTACTGGGAAAGAGGACATATCTAAAAGACAAATACTACCTATCGATACAGCTGCTGCAAGCTGATACCTGTGCTGACCGAGAGAAGGAACACTGACCGAAAGAGAAGTCAAGCTTGAACTCCATTTGCACCTATTTTAAATGGCTGTTTCATTTAGATAAGGGATGAAATATATTAGCCAGGTCATACCAACTGCCACCCCACCTTTACATAGACTCTAACTTTTGGCTTAAAATATGTCATACTACAGGATAATCACAGCCCTAAATCCTTCCTGGCATCATTTTTATACCATCTCAAAATATATATAATTTTATGTTGCTTAAGTGTACTCAGAGGTACAACTGCCACTGATTGCATACTGAGAGCCAGATCTATCACATAGTCACATACATAAAGTATAACTGACTTAAGCAGAGCTGCATTTGTGCTTTCAAACAGTATTTTATTGCCGTAAGTGGAGCACTGACACATTTGCTCAGGCAGTGTTAGACAACAGAAATCCCTACATTAATCAAAACAAGTAAGCTCTGTAGCACTGTATTCAATAAATTGTAATTAAGAAGGCGGCAACATAAGGGTGGCTGTCCACAAAGTCCTTTTGTAATTATGCATAGTTTATGGCTAAGCTAATAGGATGAACAATTTAGATTAGTTACAAACTCTGCCAAGGTACCCATCTATTCCCAAGTCTATTAATTAGAATCAATTTAATCCCCACTGGGATAAAGGTCAAACAACATGTATTTGACCCTTTTCTACTGGCGTCAGTGTTATCAGCCAATGGATCTGGCAGTGCCTGGGTCTGACTTGTTTGACTCTTCAGCATGTTGACATGATGCTTTGAAGAACAGTCTGGGCCCAGCTAAAAAGATATCTCTAATAATTTCTGCTTTATATTCCTGATAAGCACACAGGTTTAAAAATTCCCATGTTTGTTCTCTCTCGGTGGTCAGCTCTGAGGTTGTTGTTCTCTGTCTTTAGGATTTTTCCTTTTCAGTCTCCCTTTCCTACACAATACCAATGGTATTAGATTTGCATCTTCAATTCAGTCCAGAAATCAAAGTGAAAAATGAACATTAGAAACTAACTGACATTTGTTAATGGATTTTAAAACAAACACTCAAAATCAATAATCATTAGCCGACATTCCAAACTGTCCAGAAGGAAAGATACAGAATTTCTAAACACATGTCCAATTTTATGGGAAGGAAATAAAGAGAAATGTTGTCTTTTTTTCTTCTGCCCACAGTTCCTGTAGAATTAACTGGCTACTTCTGTGGAGTTCATCATCATCATCTATTTGTCCTAGTTCTTTTCTTGGAAAAATTATAATACCTTCATATCTCTCAGGTTACTATAAGGCTAAGTTCCTGGTCTTGGCTATGGTAGTATGATGTAAAATCAGCTTGTTCTTGATGTACTAACTTTGTGTATGTTCTCTTTGAATGTTGCTGATCTGTTTGAGGAATGTAATACAGGGCCTATTCAGAGTTTTCTAAGTTCCACCTTCATATTTTTACTATCCACTGCATAGTATCACCCTATCAAGACAGGTTTAAATAAATCTTTGATTCCTTCTAAACTTTTTAGTTGGAATGCTTAGAAATGTATGCAGGGCTTATGGTCACTCTTAAGGCAAATTGCTGTGCCAGACTAATTAGACATCAGCTCAACAGCATCTTTAATTCATTTTGTAATGCAGTATAAACTGCCTATACATATCAGTGCTTCAGATGGAAATAGTTCTACAAATCTGAGACAACTTTTTCCTAGCTGGTGCCAGACTCATGACATAAATGCAACAGAAATACACAGCAGCACATTTACAAGTCACTGTAGGTGATGAAACCACGCAAATAAAATAGGGATGAAACACTTCAGATAAGTAAGGTGAAACATCATAGACCAAAACCATCTTGTCAGCCATGAAATTCAGAAAAGCAGCCTTTTTCTTTCTTTAGTACAAATAAGACTAAGATCACAGAATCACAGAACGGTTGAGGCTGGACGGGACCTCTGGAGGTCATCTGGTCCAACCCCCCTCCTCAAGATCATATACCTAGACTACTGCTTTGACCAGGTCAACTCTCATTTTGAATTTCACTGCCTCATCTTCAAGCTTTCCAGATCTAAGTTTCTGTATTCACTTTCAAGGCCGCTATCCCCATGTTCACATTTCATTTAGCATCAGATCTCCTATTGCAGCCCTTACCTCCCAGCATTAATTTAAAAAAAAACCTCTGTGTTTTCTACCACAGTCTGCACCTCTGTAAACATACCCCAAAACTCTTTAGTGTTGCTCTTCAGATGCCACCTTAAAATCTCCATTGCTGTGATGCCTTTCAAAAAACTCAAAAATGGCTAAATGAGTGGTGCTGAAATCCCTTGCTCTACAATCCCAATCAATACAGACTTCTGTGTTTGTATTCAGCTGTTGCCTTTTGTTTTATATCTACATTGTAAACCCTGAGGGTTTTTTCTGTTTTTTTTCTGTTGTCCTTATACAGCGTTAGTATCTTTATGCTAAATAATTTATGGTGCATGAGCGGGTTTCTGAGGCACTACAGCAATATTAATATATAACCTCATCTTTAAAACTTACCTCAAGATTTCTTACAGCATTAACACAGTCCTTATACTTTGTGGGAAGCCTCATTTAACTGTCTTGATGCTAGTCCTTAAGCATTTTAAAGCTGGATTTTGGTGTGCCAACAGAGCACAGTCTCACTGGGACAATATTTTCACATGACATCACTGTATCCTGATGCGAGATGTCTGCAAGTTCCACTTCTTGTTAACATTATTTATTCTCCTTACAACATACTCAGTAACAAAAGACAGGTATGTTCTAAATTATAAGCTAAAACAGCTCCAGCCGGAATGCTGCTTCACAGACATCAACAGATCTGATATCTGAAAAATTCTGGCTGGGCTTGCCAACCAGAGACACTTACTCAGCATGTTATTCAAACTGCTGGCCTTGGCACTAGCACACATAACAGGCTTAATGCCATCTAAGCCTGGGACTTGAAACAAGGGTTCTTCTGCCCATCCTTAAACTCAATCAACAAGGAAGTGAGTTGCCAACAGGAAGCCATTAAATAAAGTTGCTGTCAGTATATAATCTTTATAGAAAGAAAGCCTTTCTAGAGACCATAAAGCAACTCAATCAAATCTATGCTCTCATAGTTTACCAAAAGTTCAAAATTAATGTATTATTTTGCATGACATGGAAAAACATTCACTCCCCAATTCTTTTCACAGACTTCTGGTTACTGGTAAGTTATGACATGCTCTAATAGTTCGCTGTAAGATTAACTGCTTAAATTTAAATAAGATTAAAGTAAGTATCACTAAATATATGCCTGAAATTGTTCAGTTCCTATGCTGGCTTTTTTTCAACCACGCACAACAGGAGAGATTAACTACCTAGAACCTGACATTTGCACTATGGGTAAATATTCTCATTATACTGCAATATCTACAACATAGAAAATGCAAAATTTCCTTTTAAATTACATTATCTTTGTCACTTTGAGACATGTCAGATTGCCTTTTCAAAATGGCTAGTTACTTATTTGCATTTCTAAATTACTACACAGATATCCATTAGACCCATGGACTATATGTCATTCTGGTATCTCCACAGGGCATAAAAAGCATTCAGGATGTGGACAGATGCTCTCTTGACAACATTGTCTTAGTACTGGAATCTAAAAATATATATGTAAATTTTACACTGAGCCTTTTAAAAATCACTATATACCAGGCCAACTCAACATCTGTTTGTGCAGTACATTTGCATACTGCATTTGCATTGGGTAAAGTACATCAGAACTGTGTCCATTTCTATTATAAACATAATTTGAAAGGCTTTATGATTTCATTATGTTAGATCATGATGCCTGTTAAAAACAAGTACATGGTGATTAATCACATTCTGTGGAAAACCAGTTCCTCTCAGCTCTGAAATTATGTAAATTTAAGTCAGCTCTTTGCCTTATATCAGAACTAATCTCCTCTGGGGTGACCAGATCAGGTCTATTCATGTTAAGAAAGAATTGCAAGATACATGTCAGAAATCAGTTATTACTTGCAGAATACAAGTGTCTTCCTGATGACTGGGCCAGCTGCAGTGGATTTAAAACCTGACAGACAGCAAGCAGAAGGACTTACTGAGTTTACTTCAGGTATGCTATTGCATCCCTTCCCCACTCCTCCAGCACATTATCAGAAATTATATGCCTTTGTACATGACAAAAGAAATGTTTTCAGGTTTGGAACACTACAGCCCATCTGGATGGAACTCTGTGGCAGATGAAAATTCCTGTGCGTTAAGAATTTGATGTCAGGTTCTTCTTTAGGGAAGAGCTAACTCTCAAATACAGTTTCATGAGAGTATTCTATAGGTTCTGAAAGTGAAATCAGAGATGAATGTTTGAGAATGATGAATATTTTAAAAGACATTTTAGATTAAGAACTCTTACTGAAATCCATGTGAGATATTAATAGGTTTTGCCCTACAACTTAAAAAAGGTCACAGCTCTGAATGACTTTTAGCATCAGTCTCAGTATTTTGCCCTCACTTCAGGACATGAGTATTAATTTCATTTCCAGCTCTAGTCACAATGCAGTTATTCTTTTATCACATAGCATTGGTATATGTTATAAAGAAGTTTTTAAATGGTATATCCTAATTCATACAAACCAGGACAGTAATATGTCAACATGATTCATAAAGACCAAAGTGAAATATTCATGGAACTACAGATGCAGTTTGTGTGGATTATGTGGGAGGAGCATGCCATTGTAAAAACTCATTTCAAAACTGGCCAAATTTTCCATTACTGGGAATACAAGGCTAAATTCTAAGACCTGATACCATTTTTCACATAACCTCTCTGCAATACTCGCATCCTAAACACAATTTATAGCCTAAAGTCTCACGCAGCTAAAACTCTCCAATTACACAAGGCTCTCAAGCAGTCAGTGGAACACTGAAGGAAACTGGCTCCAGATTTCAGCAGCAGAGTGGGCTTGCACAGCTCTCAACCCTTCCTCAGTGCTCCTTCCTCCACTGACTTCTTATTACCATCACAACTGTAACTGAACTGAAAGAGGATAGCATGCTCAGATGATAAGGTATCCCTAAATGAAGACATTGAGCTCTGAGTCTGAAAACATTGTCAAAGTAGTGATGGAAAGAACAGTTGAGATTTCAAGGTTTGTTTTTTTCTTTGTAGCCTGAACAAAACCAGGAGTGATATAAGCAAAATGCAAACCAAAACAACAACAAAGAAAATCTCTGCTCAGTCTTCAAAGCAAAATTTTTCAAGTAGTGCCTTCAGGATCTTTGTTCACTATCCCATAACAATCACTGTATTATTGTGTTTGTGGCATTCTACAGCTGCCCATCATATTGCCATCCTGTTAGAAGTACCTTGCAGACTTGCAGGCATAATTGTCTAGACTCCAGTGCTGACAGAGCGAGGTCATGGCTATCAAGCGGTACATTCCATGCAAGAGCAAAGTTTCCGTTTCTTGTTTTTGTTGGTGATACCAGGTCCTTGCCATCTAGTAAGGGCTCTTGTCTGTTCTGATATTCCAGACTGCTTACCTCATCCGCTCCACAAGCATGCAAACCCTTTGAGTCGCAGTCTCCTGCAATACAGGAAGTGAATGTCCAGAGGACAAAACAGTGAAGGGAGAGATCTTTCAGTGTATCTACGAGGTCATTTCTTGCACAGTGATGAATGTGAAGAACTCTCAACAAGGTTAATAGGAATTGTTCAACTCTTCTCTGCAGTACTGTCACACTAGCACAAGGCCAGGGCTGCCCCTAACCCATTTGGTGTTTTGGGGACATCTCTCATGCCAAAACACCCTGATTCCCTAGAAGCCCTCTTCTTCATTCATCAATAGCTACAGTTACCAAAAAGGCAAACATATCACAGCTGGGAAGTGTGTGTGTGGAGCAAAATACAACAAAATATACATTGAAAGAAACCGAGATCACAGAAATTATCACAAAGGAACAATAGAAAAGCACTGCTGCCTAAGATTCCCTGTAGATATGCTACTGAAGATCCATACTGCTGAATTCTGAGCCCAGAGCCCTCAGTGTAAATAAACCTAATGAAAATCAATGGCTTTTGACCAGCCTCCCAACAGAAAAGGCCTAAGAAACTCTTCCAAAGTCACTATCAGATAACCTTGAATACTAAAATACATACTAAAGTTGGGGATCTGTTTCTACCCTATAATTACATCTTTTTCAGTAACGTTTTTTAGGTTTTGGTGACTTTTAATAATGCAGAATGACTAAGAAAAAAGCATCTCTTTCCTGTTCAATCAGACCTTAGATTAAATAATCTGTGAACAAAGTAAATACAAATTACAAGGAAAATTTTTAGACATCAAGGAAATGCCCTAAAAGAAAACCTAACAAAGAGCAAGACATAAAAATTACATACAAGAGACATACAAATCAAAACTTCATCACTGGAGATCATCAAAACCAGGGCTGGCAACTCTCTGGCAAAGGCACTATAATAGAAAATGCTGTAGGAAAAGCAAACGGCTTAGAGGAAACCAGAAGCATTTTCCAACTCTAACCACCGGTGAATGAACCCATTCAGCCCCTGCATCCCTTTGACTACTCACATCTGTATTTCCACACAAGAAATATTGTTCAAAGGGGCCAGTCTTCCCAATATTAACTCGATTATGCAGTATATTCTTTGCAAAACACCATTAAGCTTTGGAAGTGGATTTTTATTTCATAGGCATTAAATCATAAACTCATAAAAATCTCTCCTTCTCCTGTTTCATTAACACAGATATACTCTGCCATTTTGGCTAACCACAGAATACCAAAAGCTAAGAGCCTTAACAAAACTACCAATGTGTGAGACTGAGGCAGAGGTGATGCTATACTGGTCAAATACTTTTAAGGTGTAGTCAAAATTCTCAAGAGTTAAAGCCAACAATAGTGAAAATTTTGAATTTTGCAAGCAACCAAGAAGGAACTAAAGCAAAAAAGTATGTTTCTCCAGCAAGTCAGCTGCAGCAAAGTAACTCCTCAGCTGGCACTTCTGAATCTGGACACATCTCTGGGGAACAGCATGAAAGTTGAATTACAATACTTCAGTACTTCCAGGGAAAATTCAATGCTAGTCATCCCTCATAATAACACTAACATGTCCTGTATCATCTGTAAACCACTCTTTCTCTGCATACAAAATTTACATGCTTTTGTTTTTTTCCAGAAGTTCTACAGGAAGCATTTAAATACACAGTGCCTCCCATGACCAAGTAGTTTTTGAAAACTTCTATCCGAAAGTAAAAATACAGTATGGATCCTTTGACCTCTTAGTATACACCTGAACAGGGATGATCTAATGATTCAAGTCTTTCATTGCCTAAAAATCACTGGTAGTCTTAATTAAAAAAAAATAGAAGATACACACTTCCATAACTAAAAATACAACTGACACTTTGTCCCCTTATTGGCCGTTTCATCAGAGAAGCTAATGAACAACCATGAGAAAAGAAACATCACCTTAGAAGGAAATGTCTCCTAGACATTTACCTGTCCAAGTCATATTTGACGCACAATGGCAGAGCAATGGACTTAAAAGAATGGGGGGTAGAGGATGGGAATCAGGATGGATTTACATGATCATGCCCAAGAGACTTCCATTCTGTTGGATTGAGAATTTCAGTCTCCATACTCATCTATCAAGCAAAAGATGCTGTATTTCTATTTGCACAAACCCTTTTTTATTTCTTGCCATCTTCATAGCTTTAAATGCAAGATCAAATTTTACAGTAAAAAAGTTGCAGATTTGACAATTCGTAATCTTAGCGAGATACAACACTTGTCATCTTACGTGAAAACTGCTCAAATACATCTCATTCGTGATAAACAAAACCAAAACTGAAAATATAGAGTGTAAGATTATAAATCCAACCCAGTCTAATTATCAGAGGAAATTTCTTACGCTAAGTCTCAACTAACCTATCATTCAGAAGATTCTAATCTCAAAAATATGGTTATATATCGCCGCCTACCTCCAAAACTCTGCCACTATGTCTGTGTGCGCAAGCGCTGTGATGACTTTTTCAAGATGTACTTCACAACCACTATTAGACTCTGAATCTGTATGGTATTGTTTCTGTTCACCTCTATGTAACACAGTGCTTGGCCTCAGAATTTCACGCCTTTAGTGGAAGTGCTTTTCTAAACTTGGAATATTGTGACCACGCCATCAAATAATCAGAATCTGTTAGAAATTATTAATTATGATCAATAATTAAAGCTTTGCATATAATTGTAAAAGAGTTAACTGTGTAAGAAGACAACAGAAAAGTAGAATAGTTAGTTTTCACAAGCCTTATTGAAAGACGACTTTCTAGCCACTTCAAGTCTTTTTTGTTTCTTTTTGATTGTCTACAACAAAACATAAAATTGAAGAGTAGTGCCAAACAGAGATCTGGCATTCTACATGGAGACTGCATTACATTCACAAAGTTAGGGTTGAGCACAGAAGGCAGGAAAGAAATGAAATCTCAGAGCACAGGAAATGGAAACTACCACATCTAGGTAAAACTGTCATTAAGAATGTTAAGGAAGAAAAGAATAAGCCTACTTTAGAGTTGCAGGGAACATGTGCCAGTCCTGAAGGTAGAAAGGCAGTGCCACTACAGAGAGGATCAAAACTTGCTGAGTGCCATATTTGACTTACCGGATAGCAATGATAAAACTGAAAGGAGAATCTAATTCAAATTCAGTAAAAGCAAAAACTGAAACACTTTGATGACAAACATGAAAAAAAACCATAAGGAACCCCCCCCCCCCAAAGTTCAAAATAATAACTAGCAACCACACAGCATTTCACAACATCATATGAGACAAGTACAAAGGTACCCACCAATTATTCTCATTTATTCTTTCCTTCTAAGATACACAGAGATTTTATAGATAAGACATACAAATGAACTGCAGTTTGTATCTGTTGACAGTAATTTCACCCTCAGCTCTATATCCTAAATAGCTCGCTCTCCTTTTGGCCCATATCACCTGGTTCATTAGGGCTGACTGCCATTGTCCAGCTTCTAGCTTAACTGCAGCTGAGCAGCTCTTGAATTAGTTGTAGAAGTGGTGGTACTTCAATACCAGAGCTTAGCATACAACCAGCCGGACTAAATAAATAATGAAGCATGGTATTCCAACAGATAATATAAATACACTTTCAGCAAATTGCTTGGGTCCAAAGGTCAGTCAACTTGTTTGCTCTGTCTCCAAGAATTTGTAAATCTCAACATGATGTTTAAACACAAGCATATACAAACATCAAAGTTCAATGCTGACATATTTTACACCTCGAAGTTGTATGCCAAAATAGCTCTATACCACACATAGAAAACTGTAATGCATGTGTCAGGAAGTGACAAAACACTATCCCAAACTAAATGCAAATTTTTCTTTAAATATCCTCTCACTCTGTATTTTTCCTCTTCTTTATTCTCTATTTACTCTCATTCATCCTCTCTCACACAGGGAAGTATTTATGCAGCTGTCTAATTTCATGATTCCTCCCTCTCATTACCCATAAAGTGGGAGCTGAAACTTTAAATCTCAAGCCTCAGTTCAGGGTATGTGTATTTGTATTGCAGACTGATTCACACATACCGAGATATCTGTACTTATGAAAACACAGCATTTCAAGGTAAACCACCAGTTCCTGAGCTAGAGAATGGACACACCAGCTACACTGGCATTTCTAGGCTGTTGTGCAGACAGACAAGCCTCTCAGCCTCTCTTTCCTAAAGGAAACATGCGAACAATCCCACAGCTCCTATTCGTGTGGTGCTTTTCTTCTTTGCTGGGTTCTCATTCATCCTACCGTTGAACAGCTCTGGGCTGGCCAAAAGCAGAAGGCACAAGAAATTAATTTCGTGAATGGAAAACCATCGGGGTGAAAGTGAACTCTTCTCTCCACTTTCCCGAGAGAATGCATTATCAGGACCGAGAGCCAGAACCCTCCTGCACACACCATTTGCCCCTTTCCGAGTCAAGCCCCTCTCCTCAGGGGTGACACGCGTGGCAGCGGCACTCTGGCTGTCCTAAGGAGAGCTACAGATGTGCTCAGCCTGGAAGGCTGGAGCCGGCAGTCAGCTGCCCCCCTCTCTTGTTTGTACGCAGTCCCAGCAACCAGAACTGCCAGGAAGCAGCCTAGTAAACAGAAAAGCAAGTGAGCACTAGCTTCAGGCATGGGAACCACATCGCTCTCCTCTCCCTGCCACAGGAAGCCTGGGCTGGAGCAAAAACCTCTCCTTTGTCAGCAGAGGAGGATTGACGAGGGGCTCCCTTTCTCACTGTCACATTTTCTCAGATGAGATGGGGAAAGACAGGACACAGGGAAGGAGGAGTGGGCAACTTCTGAAATGTAAGTCAACGTAATGGCCCAGCACACCAGGGTTTGGCAAAATTAGTGCCCCTTCTCCGCTCTCACCTTTTCAAAGCGATCCCATCAATCCCACCTAGAGGCGAGGGAAAAGGCTTTTAAGTCTCCGAGTCGGAGGACTCCCCAGTAGAGCAGCAGGTGGGAGCTTCCTCCCCCCCTCCCCTTCATGCCGATGCTCACCTTTCTGGCTCCTCGTTTAGCAAACTCCCTGGCCAGATGGCGGCCGATGCCTCTGCCCCCTCCGGTGATGAGCACATTCTCCCCGGACAGGTCTCGGAGCTTGGGCGGCAGCACCATGCACACGGCAGCTTTCACCACCAAATAAACCATCTGCACGGGGAAAAGCAGCAAAGCGCCCAGCCACTTCCAAATCATCCTCTTGTTCCAGGCAAGTCAGGAAGGCAAAATTCTCTTCCAACCCTTCACAGAACCAAGTTAACAGAGAAAGAAAACCAATACCCTTCATGCACCCCCAGATGGGTGACAAGTCTTCAACCCCCTTCCAGAACTTGGGGGCAAAGAGATTCTTGGACTGGAAAAATCCTTCTCTCCCCCTAAAAAAAATTGGGGTAGGAGTAAAGTAGTGCAGAAGACCAAGTCACTCCCCTGTTTCTTGATCGGTGTCCTCTGGGATTGTCACATGCAGGTAAAACGGTTTCCTTGCTTTTTAACTGGAAAACAGTTTTTTTAAATTAAAAGAGAGAGAGAAAAAAGTAGAATTAAAAGTAACCATACAACCCTCTGCTTCAAAAACCGACATAAAAATCCAGTATCCAAATGGAAGGTTTTTATTCTTGGAGAAATAAAACGAAGCAGCCTATGTCTCCAAATTTCAGCCTGCAGTGCCTTCCAGGCAGCTTATTTCTATTCTTAGACTCAGGAAATTGCTTAAATAAGACAGAATTGCCAGGACCTTCTTTTTAAGAAAGGCTCTATTCAGGGCAAGGTTGTTGTTTTTGTTTTAATATCTATAAATATCTATAGACGTTCTGTCCTGAGCCGGTTGCAAAGGTTGAGCTGATAACCGCCTCCTTCTGCCCCCTCTCCTGTTTTTTTCACTTGGAGTATCTGTGATCACAGAGCAGGAATTATGCCGTACACTATTTCAGCTCTGGCTCTTACTCATTTCTCCCTATTGCTCTCTCTGCCTATCACAGCCGCGGCGCTGGGGAGTTTTTATACCCCATTAAGCCTGATTGACAGTTAAAGTGTTGGGGAGATTTCACTACTGTTTCTGTGAGTGGCTGGCTTGGCTCTCCCCTCCCCCAGAGCTATCTCGGAGCCACCGCACATAAACTCACACATGCAGGCAGGCTGAGCCGTACGCTCGCTTCGGAGCTGCAGCGCGCAAGTCGGGGCTTGCTGCGTGCCACGTTGGGCTTGCAGCTGTAGCTGAAGTACACTGTAACCGAGCCAGGCAACCCCTGCCTCCTCCCTAACGTACACACACCAGAAAAGAAGGTGCTGTGGTCTGACTTGAGCCCAGGAAAAAGCAGTTCCAGGAACAGCCGGGGTTAAGGCTGAGTTCAAGGGAGCTATCTCTGCCTTACGGAGCTCTGGCAGAGAACTGCTTGCCCGGGATAAGCTGGCGTGGAGGGCGAAAACTTCTTTCAGCCCTAGATTGCCAGGCTGAATCCAGCCTAGGCTGATAATCGTCAAAATCTATTACCGTTGGAACGATGGTTTGATGGACAATGTGACAACGCATGGATTTTCCAAGCTGGAAGATGCTTGCATTGCTGAAAACTGTTGATTTAGTAGCAGGGCAATAAAAAAGCCAGGCTCTGAATGAAGGAGGGAGACTCACTTGCTCATGACAAAGGGTGGGTTTTTTCCTCTCCTTTTCCAAGATTTTTTTGTCCCGTTATGAAGGCATAGTTGCAACACAAGAAGGTCTCCATAGCACTTTAAACTATGTTGTAACAGGAGAAAGGGCAAATTGTACTGTAACTAGGTCCCCTGACTTGGTTGTTTGCACTGCTAAGCATTAGGCAGGTAAGTTATGTTCTCAATTGCACTGATTAAGCATTTCTGAGGAGGATCTAACTGCACATTTGAACCGAGAGCTCTTCATACACAGTTAGTTGTGGCAGCAATCACAAATAACCTAATATACAAAGCTTTGAGGATGTCAGAAGATGCTCCGGGATGTCAAACCTCACATTGCTATCTTCACGGCTGAGCTGGAAAGAACTTCGTTTTTATGACTATCTATCACTAAGAATGTGCGAAAATGAATCCAATCCCGCAGGTTAATTCAGGAGGTCTGGATCTATATCCACTATCCTGGGAAGCCATCTAGTGGTAAAAACTAGAATTACTGAAAAATGACAAATTCGAAAGACATTCTCGAACTTCTTTACATCTATAGTTACTAAAGCACCACTGCACTGCAATTGTATGAGTCTAAGCCTCTATACGTAGGTAGCCAAGTTATATTACCCAACCAATAGAAGTGAGTTAGGATGCTGAATCCCTTTGAAAATAAATTCAGTTTTATGCTTTGGAATCAAACAGGTATCTTTTGTGAACGAGCATTGTTCAAAGTGGCCATATGGTAACAGAGTGTTCAGGGGTTACTTGTGTGCAAAAAGAAGAACAACCAAGTTTCTGGCACCACCCACATTTAAAACCTGTATCAAACATAGTTTTTTTTAACACAAAATATGAACAATATCTAAATCCTTCAGTTTCAGCTCTGTTAAAAGTTCCACATAAGTTTTCAGAAAAAAAGAAAATAAAATTTAGAGAGAAACTTGCAGAGTTCTTACCTTTAAATGCCAGATTACATCATATGAAATAAGCCATATGACTATCACTGCATCATCATTAAGTGTCAGGAGAGAGGTTTTTGGAGAGAAGAAGATGAAGCATTCTAACCCAAAACCGTAAGTCTGTACATATTGTCAGAATCGGGTGGTATTGCTTAACTTAGCTGCATCTGAAAGAACCAGAGCTCAGAGAATTTCCATTGCCGCTTGGCAGCATTTAGCACCTGTGTGTGTTTTTACAGAAATGGAGCTAGGGGAGGCACCTGGCATTACAATTTTCCTCTCAGTCCAAAAACTCTGAAGGGGAGAGAGAAATTACACAGAGAGCCTAGTGTCTGGTTTAAACAAGAATGACTCAGTGTCTGGACTGGTAACAAATATAACAACTTTCTGGTATGGAAATAAGGAGCAGTGTTAAAAATGAAAGGATATGAAGTTGATCAAAATAAATTTGATTTTTTCATTCCTGAGTTCAGTCTCTTTATGCATAAATCACCACAGACACATTTAAAATTGAAAAGCCAGCAATATTACACAGTTAACCTATTCAGATTTCAGAACAAATTAATTATTAATTTAAAACATTTGTAGGTCCTTTAACACCAGTGGGAATGGAATAATCTTGTGAATATTGATTTCATGTATCTGTTTCCAGCTTGAATAATATTCCAAAATGTATTGGAAGTGGGTTTTTTTCATTCATTATGATTTCAGTTTATTGATCTATGTGCAAAGTTGCTACCAAATTTGGAGTGGGACTAAAAAGACAGTTCTAAATATTTAAAATTTTCCTAGCCTGCTCTTCATATTTCATGAAAGTATAAACTATTTTACTTCTTTACTACTTTACTTTAGATTTACCTTGAAGCAGTGAAAAGCAGTAGTTACTACATAGTACAAACGTACAAAAGCAAGAAGCAAAAGCAGGCTTACAGTAAAACTGAAGTACTGCATTTTGCCTGTAATAAATATGATGAAAAATATATGCAAGTTATTTTAAAATATTTCACCTAATTCAAACAAGAAGCCAAATAGCTTTGAATTCTACACATACCACACAGAACACTGAGAACAGCTGAGGTTTGTCCCTTTTAATTGCAGTTCCACTCTGAAAAGTGGCAAAAAAGTAGTATTCTGGGATTTCATCTGATTGTTGTATAGTAACCATTGCACTCTTTTTTGGCAAGAGGTCTTTTTCCAAACTGTCACCTTTACAAAACCAACACGTGCTTTTGTTCAAAAAGTTCATCTCTGTTAGTGAAACCCCCTAAACTATACCTTCACATAGGTTTGACTATCCAAACTGCTTTTAGTAAATATCTGTAGGTGCAAAGAGACACTTAGTACATACCTTTGTTGATGGTAACAAGGATCTGTCACATCACAGCAGTTGTTCCTAATTAGAAGTTAAAAGTTGTCCCCAAGTGAATCCCTTCCATGTTTCTACTCAGAAGTCCTTAATCAGTGCACTGGAGCATTCAGTAAGCAGGCCTGTTAATTTTGTAAAATTGCATCAGTTGCTAATGCTATCACTTAGCTGCAGAATTAAATTTGCATTTTGGATAGTTGCATAATAATGAACTATTTGTTTCCTATACAGACACTCACAACAAAGCATAAATTGCAAAAAAAACCCCAACAACTTGGTTTAAGCCATTTTCATGGCACTTTAAACTATGTTTTATTCCAGTTTGCCACAAGAGCAAGAAGGTAGTCATGTAATACATCTCAGTGGTAACTCATTCAGTTTTGGCTCCTGCATCTCTGTTTAAATTTCTGGGTTTGTACTTCTTCACAGAACTGTAAAGGAAGATGGCTTTAATATGGTTTTACGAATCTATTCTGAATTAATAGGTTTAAATTTAGATCATCCCTGAATGAATGACCCATTCCTGGGACCATAGCTCAAAAGATGTGTTTATACTTTCTGAATATTTAACCATAGTAATACCGAACTGTAATAGCCCAGGTTAAAACTAAACCTGTTGTTCATATTTAGGCTAGCTAATGTAAAGGTAGGTTAGGAAGGCCTATAGTAACTGAAACCCAGCTTTTGGATTGTAGTTAGTGTGGATTTACTCATACTCTCAATGAGAGTCACAGAAACCTACTTTTTCTTACTTGCCCTGTCTTGAAGGAAAAAACAGCAGTGAAAAAGCAACATTTACCTCCAAAACAAGTTTATATACTACACACATCACTTGCATAACAAAGGTCTATTTTTGCAGAACAATGTTACACGGACCTATGAAGAGGCTGAGGTAGAGTGTCTGAATGCTTAGATCTTCATGTTGCACCTAGGTATATTGGCAGAACTCTAATTTGTTCACAGAGCCTTTGCAGCCAAGTTCCTAGCAAACTTGGAAGTCTGTGCAAATGAAGTTGCTAAACTGCAAGAACTTTTGAAAGGAAAAAGGAGCTAGAAATTAAAAGCATGCTCAAGGCATGTCTGAAAACCATTTGGGCTAACAATTCTGTGTTTTCAACTTAAAAAAATCCACCCAAATATATAGAGTACATTGGTAAGCAGATGTGAAAGAACTGGGAACACAGAACAGCACTGTTACACAATGGAAAGTCTGTGTTACTAGGGTGTCAAGTAATACCAGTTTTTTACATCAGTGCAGCGTTCTTGACCACGGACAATCTATCACAATCACAGATTAAAACTAAACCTCCTTTAAAAAAGGAAAACCTTTTGCCAAGTTGATCTGGTTTTTGTTACATGAAGTACTGCTGTCAGATTTGGATAAATCAAGAGCTAAATTTTTGTGCTTCTTGATTTCATTCTTCCCTTGAGTTCACATTTTCCATTTGAAATGTGTCCCAGTAGTTCTATGATTTCACACTGTCCTTCTATATGCTATTAAGTATTAAGAGTCTGATACTGTTGCCTTGTAAGTGGAGTTTTGCCACTGACTAAGCTCAAAGGGAGCAGGTTTCTGTTTAACTTCCAGCCTTGACAGAAAACAGTCTGCGTCCAGCCTTGTGCAAAAAACTACATTTGGACATCTTACTGCTTTCCCAGGGTCTCACAACAAATCAGTATCACGAATAAAGATATAACAAACGTCTTTCTGAGTAATTCTAAACTCTAGATGACAACCCTTTCTAGATTCAATATGTGTAAAAATAATTGTCTTTATAAGCAGAAGTACAGTGTTTTCAAAGTGCACCTAGGTGCTACTTGGAATTCAGATTAAGGGACAGCAACATCAAGAATGTGGTATTTCTTTCAGTTGCTTAGTCATTTTAGTACATGTTAGATTTTGTCATTTGTACTAACTGCCCTTCTTTTTTCTCACCTATCTTTAATTAGAAGCCAAATCTGTCTCAATCTGTTAGCCTGCTTCTTCATATTGGAAGAGAGAACAGTGAAAAAGTACCACATATGAACAGGAATGGAGACTACTTTTTGTTAAACTGATTGACTCATCTTATGTTCTCTTTAGTACATTTACCTCACTTTTATGCCAGTCAATATTTACCATTCCTTCTGGCTAATTCCTCAGTCCTGACAAAACTTCTACACAAGGAACTAGGGAGACAGAAGAATTAAGTCCGTAAGGCCCTCAAAATTAGAGAAGCTTATTGTTTCAAGAGTCTAAACTGAAATCCTACTAAACCAATGTGATGCGGATTTTGACAACAACAGAATAGTAGGCTAATGCCTGTAGTAAGTTTGCACTGGAAGCTTGTAAACAAGCTTAGGAAAAGTTCTCTAGATAAAATGTTCCCTGAATCCTTTCTAACAATGTCTTTTTAAAAGAATTTATTACATGCAGCTATAATTTCTTTCCAGAGCTAGTGGTTCACTAGTATATACAGAGGTGAAATAATTCAAGTCCTCTAACTGTCATAAGCTTCTTCAAACTTGACAGTTCTAGAAAGGAAACCAAAAACAGAAGGAATGTTAGGAAGAGAATGCTGTTGTCAATGGCAAACTTTTTTGGTTGGAAGGCTAGGATGGATCAGCATTAGGTGTATGAATTGATGTGGGGGGAAAAGATCACATTATAAATTGATTATGGGAAAATAAGATCTCTGGAGAGATGCAGCTGAGCTAAGAGACCACACAGAGGGATGCTGGGTTCTTCATTCAAACAGAACCCACAGCATTTTTGATGATGGTCTGAGCAAAGATAAGGTTTGGATTTTTAGTAATTTATCTGGATATTTTTAGAACTTTACCCACTGTTAGCAGAAAGTCAGTTTGCTCATTCTTGCTGAATCACTACCATTACCCCTACAAATTGGTATCACTAATCTTTTTAAGGGAAGAGCACCTCTGGAGGAGGACGTTGGAGCAAATGATACATGAGGTAAACAACACAGGGCTTCCAAAGGCCAGCTGATCCTTTAACTCATTTATGGGGACTGCTGCTTTTTAAAAAGTTATTTTATCTTTCCTGATATGCATAAGGACACAGGGCAGTGAGGATCAGCTGATCCTCTGGAGGAAGAAAGATCCATTATAACAGTAGCATGCACAAACCCAGATGTCTCCTAGAAGCTGACCTGTAAAATAATTAACATAAATGCTTTTTCAGAACACTCATCCCTGCCCTCCAGTTAAACTTTGTCCAACAGTGTTTGATCAAAAAAAAAATCCCCTAACCAACCAACCAACCAACCCCAAAGTCCAAGAACCCCTCTTCATAGGACTCCTACCTCCCCTCCAATCTCTCATTAGATGCTTGGTTGCTGGTCTGAAAGTCTATTAATTTTAGGATGGATTAGTAAAACTCATTAAACCCCAACCTAGATATTCCTTCTCGGAATACAAAAGTAGCCTTAATTTTTGCTTTAATTTATGTAGTTTAAAAAAAAAAAATAATTCAAGTTAGTGTACCCCCACAGGTCTGGATGGAGTAAGAAGTTGGGAGGGGCTCAGTTAAGTATCCTGCACCTCACAGTCATGGAAGAGATCAATTATTCCCCAGCTTAGTCAAATAATTTGAGTCAGTATTGGAAAGATGCCTACTATGATCACAAGTTCCAGGCCTGCTGAGTTAAGCCAAGAGTTCCATGTTATAACTTACATGGATTTCATGGTTTTCTTACCCTTAACACCTATTTATCTATTTATATTTTAAACCACATAATTCAATCAGTTGTACTTGCTGACTTCCACTAAAGTTAACAATTAGACCTATTCTCTTAAGAATCCTGTCTGGTCACTCTTATCATCTGGTACTTTATCTCTTATGACTTAAGTTGTTTAATCTCATTCCACACAGCTAAATATTTGTTTACCGTGTTAAGTAATTCACATTAAAGTTTCTTGCTCTTTCCTGTAATGCATATTTTGTATAAATCGGATTTTTCTAAGCAGATATATTTCATCTGCTTCTTTTAAGGGTATAAGAAAAGCTAGAAAGGACTCACCTCTTTTTTAGTCAAGTTCTCACTTTCTGAGGGAATACCACTACAGGTTTGTTAGCCAAATGCAGAATTTTATGGATCATAAAAAGGAGTCTTTCTCTTCTATGACCACGATTACAAACTTTTATAAGGATTTTAAAATGGAATATCTGGGAGATTAGTGGGGATAAAGAAATATTTCAGAGTGTTCAGGGGATAAGCATAGGTTGTACCGATTAGGTCAAGCTGAGCTGATGTTTGTTCGCTTTTTATTTTTACCCAAACAAGTGTTGTCCAGTCACATGGTGGACAGAAATACATGGAGTTGCAGCTGGTTACTCATTCCTTCGCTATCATCACCTCTATTGGTACAAGCATTTGGCTAGCCATATGGTCTAATCACAGCCTAAATTACGACAAGGGATAACGTAGAGTTGTCTTGGCAAAAAATAGCCAACTATGAAGTTGTAAAGACAACAAAATCCTTTCTTTAGAATGAATCAGAATAGAGGGTTAGGGCCGAAGTTCTCCAAGTCAAGGAGGAAGTTTCCCTCTGATATCACTGGACCCTTGGTGAACCCAGAGACCATTCCTGCACACTCAGGTAGGGAGCTTGCAAATAACTGATAGCTCTGTATGAATCTCTAAAAGCAAAATCCCTTTAGATGTACTTCAGAATGTCTGTTCTAACTGTTCTGGCCAGCTGTCTGACTCAGCAATATAGCAGGGTGTTGTGGTTTAACCCCAGCCAGCAACTAAGCACCACGCAGCCACTCGCTCACTCCCCCCTACCCAGTGGGATGGGGGACAGAATTGGGAAAAAAGTAAAACTCGTGGGTTGAGATAAAGACAGTTTAATAGGATAGAAAGGAAGCAAATAATAATAATAGTAAAATGACAATAATAATAATAAAAGAATTTGAATATACAAAACAAGTGATGCACAATGCAATTGCTCACCACTTGCCAACTGATGCCCAGTTAGTTCCCGAGCAGTGATAAACCCACCCCGGCCAACTCCCAGTTTATATACTGGGCATGACGTCACATGGTATGGAATATTCCTTTGGCCAGTTTGGGTCAGCTGCCCTGGCTGTGTCCCCTCCCAACTTCTTGTGCCCCTCCAGCCTTCTTGCTGGCTGGGCATGAGAAGCTGAAAAATCCTTAGTCTTAAAAACTACTTGACAACAACTGAAAATGTCGGTGTGTTATCAACATTATTCTCATACTAAATCCAAAACATAACACTATACCAGCTACTAGGAAGAAAATTAACTCTATCCCAGCCGAAGCCAGGACACAGGGAAAACAAAGATCAGCACTAAGCAAAAAGCCTTAGAATCATACTTCAGACCTATCCAAGAGCAGAACCAATCCAGTTCCTGAACATGGAGACTGGAGTTCAGCATTACCAGTTGTTCATGGGTTCTTAAGTAGGGGTAATATCTTTCATTACACTAACTACTACACTTGCAAAAAACCACACATAGCTTTTCAGGCCCATAAAGGAGGAAACAATTAAACCAGATAAAAAATAAAGTTAATTTGCAATTTTGGAATATACAAAATAATGACATTTCCTGGATGTGAGCCTTCTATGTATTAACTTTGACCACGCTAAATAAAGTGGTCCACCAGTAATAGCTGGTGTTTGTATCCTTCTAGCATTTGGCAGCCTTATATGTAGGAGGAGGGTGGAGGAATTTTGGTATGCAAATTACTTCTCTGTGGAGTCAGTCTGGAGGACATAAATATTGACAGAATCATATCAAACAGTTCTCTAATAAATTATTCCCACCAAAGAAAAATGGAATCCTTTTATGCTCTGGCTTTAATAGCAGGAATTCTAGTTGCTTTTGTATTACAGGTTTTAACTGCAACTTGTAATTCCTTCAAGGCAGAGATTCCTCCTGATGTTGACCAGCCATCAAAGCTCCGCTTATATCATTGCCTATACACTCTGATGGAAATTCTGGTGACTTTATCATGCTCTGTGATATTGTGATTTTCAGGAAAGGAAAAACTTGAGGAGAACTATGAAGATATGCATCTAAATATTGCAACTATGTGTAATGGGAACCACACAGTAACACAGATTTAAAGATAAATCCGAAGTTTGATTTGGTATTCTATTACTGTACATAAAAGCAGCCAGTATGAGGTGAGTTCTTTTAAATACTGAGATATGCATTCTTATGCCACAACTGTAATTTGATTGCCTTCTAAAATGAAATGATTGGTCCTGTGGACGACAGGAGGGCTGTGGATATCATTTACATGAATAATAATAACGAAACAAGGCACTGATATATTTAAGGTAATTTCCTAAATTTTGAACTATCTGCAGTAATTTTCTTACCTGTGATTCTGTTCTTATTTCTGCAGTGACTGAATTATTGTTTCTTAGTTAAATATCATAGAATCATGTAGGCTGGAAGGCACCTCCAGAATTCATCTAATCTAACCTCCGGGCCAAAGCAGGCTCAGCTAGATCTGTTATCACTTATTATTTAAGTCAGACTCACTGTGCTGTGTGATTTGCCACCAGAGAAAGAAACAGCTTTTGCCCAAAAAGCTTTCAAAGAAGGCAACAGAAGTACATAAGAGCAGCCTAAGCCCTGACGTGTCTGGCACATAACACATCAAAAGAAAGCCTGCAGGAAAATCACAGAGTGGTTTCATTAATATTTGTACAGAGCTCATCTCAAGTAAAGGTATTGTCTAACCCTCTAGTTATACATAATGAATGTAGTAATTAAGGCCCACATCCTGAAAGGTGATTTGGGGCACTATAATCTATTAAAGAATTATGTGGGTTGCTTGAACTTACATAGCAGCATTCACCAAATCCAGTAATTGTCCCTGGTTCTCCAATGGCCTAGGCCCCATGTACCTTTCTGCATTACCTGGCATGACAGAAGAGTCTGCTGTCCTTACATATCTCACATTGCTTTTCATGTTAAGCTATATATAAACTTAATATAATAATATGACTATATGTTATTAATTTCTCTACGTTTGTATACTTGGTTGGATGAAAAGATTCTTTCAGATGATTCTTTTTACCTGCTTCTACAGCTTCTAAGTGGCTGCTATGCAATAGTACATATTCTATCCTCATTGATAATATGTTCCAGAAATTTCAGCTTCCTTTTTCTGGATAGTTTTAAAGATGCATTTCACCATTTGCTATGCATTGAGCCCATTCAATACCTAATTTTCTTTCAAAAACCTTTAGACATCTGCTGGTACTTTTGGTGAATTTCTAGGTTTATGCTTATACTCACAGAAGTAGCCCTCGCAGTGAGGACTTCATGGGTTTCTTATAAAGTGCACGATGCTTTGTGCATTGCACATGTGCAATGAACATATCCTCCTTGTTCTGATGAATGCTGCTCTTCTTGTGCCAGTGTGTGTCTGTTTGTACTGTATGTTGCAGTAAAGACCTCTTTTTTCTGCAATACAGGACAGTCTTTTTCTCCTTTCTTCCACCTTACTTGTGATATGTCTTAGAAAAGCTGCATCAACAGTTAAATGTGTACCTTCTACAGCATAGGTGTCATACATATGATGCTCCTGCTGCATCTATCCGCATACTCTGTCATAAAGAAATCATGACAGTCCCAAGTGGAAGATATGAGAGAAAGCCTCCTAGCTCACATCCTAGCTTTTGTTTTAATCTATTCATACAGATCTGCAGTTAGACTAACTGTGCATATTGCACTGTGATATAAAGATTTGATGATAATTATTTCGGCTGGCAAAGCATAATACTTAAAAGTGACTGACAGAAAGACTGTCTAATGTAGTCTTAAAGTCCATGAAGCTCAAATTGAATGGTTTTTGCTAGTTGGTATGTGATTTTGTAACTATTTTTAAAGTAAAAATCTGGTCCCCATATGATCTTCTACATAAAAAGCCAGTTTGTGCCAGAATTTAGGTGTTCCAGCAAACAGTTTTTCAACGACCCTATTTCACAAGAAAAGGTATGCTGACATGCTGATCTGGGTCCTCTTTTTCTAACACATATATGCATTTTAGAACCTGGCTTACATAATATGTTTCATCTACTAACACTGATCACATCTGTCTAGAAATAGTCATACCTTTTATTTTTTGAGTGTATCATTATTGGTTCTGAAGTATTTTGTAACTATTGAGCAAGAAGTTTTTCAACAGAATACATACCAAATTCTCCATTCTCCTTCATGACAGTGTTTTCCCTGAATTTGAAGATGCCTCTGTGACATTAGGAGCTCCTAAGATAAGGAAACAACAGAGGATATTTAGATAGAATGCTCTGATACGAAGTTTACCTATACATTACTATCTGTCATCTGAAAGCTCTGTAAAAACTCAGGAATGTTAGAAAGTACAGATGAGATTAAATAATCAGGGTATAGCAATTCTGCCAACTTCAACCATTTCAAAATCATAACTCTGACAAAAAGACTGGCTTAAGAGTCATGAGAGTTTTTGAAAACTGCTGTTTGGGGAAGGTTATATTGACCCTGTGGTTTCTGCCATGACTGCCTTGGCTCTTCTATTCATCTTCCCCTTTGCCATGATACCTAAAAATGTGTGTTTTCAAATGTAAGGCAAGTACTATATCTATCCATTTGTCTCTAGAAACTGGGACTTAAAACACCCCAAGCACTGCTGGCAGTTACACCCCAAGCACTGCTGGCAGTTGTGGCACAGAGTGTTATGAAAAAACTCCAGATCATCTCTGGGTTCCCATCTTTGTTTCTAAATGTTTTTCTCTCTCCTCCATAAGCCATTATGGTGGTTTCTTTTATTACTCCTCACCCAACTTGTTTATTGCAGCCTGGTCTAGGTTACTAGTAAGAAAGAATCTGCGTTGTTTGAGAAAGGCCTTGGTGAGGAACTGGGTGTTGCAACACACTTGAACTACATGAGAGTTGGTTTCATATATACATGAGAGCTGGGATCATGCACCTAAGAAAGTTCTGCCTCTTTGTCTTCCTCTGGCATTCTTTCACAACAAAATTACTATTTAAGGCCAATATTTGAATTGTCTCTGAGATAGCCAGAGCAGATCTAAATTAAAGGCCAGATATATGAGGCTAGAAAGAACAATTTACAAAAGCATAGCAGGCCATTAGTTTATAAATTATTGATACAGCAGTGTACAGAGACTTCTGTTGCTCAGAAGATAAAAATACAGTTTGCAGATTGCCTGTGATGATTATCATCATTCCAGAATAATGAATTATAATAATCCATAAGGGCAATTAAGTCACCATTTAATGGGAAGGGAAATGTTGTCCCTAGCAGGAAATGCATCCGTTACAACGTGTTCAAAATAAAGGAGGATTCCAGTGTGGTTTTCAGGCTTTCTTAATTATCAGCAGTTGACTGGCCTTGGATAAGAAAATGTTTTGACACATTTAACAAGCCTCCCCTGTCTTCAGAATATTGGTTTTTCCTGATTAGATGTAAGAAACTGACTGCAGAGCCATTTCATGAATACCTGTGAGGTCTTGATAAAGGCAACAGTTTCACTCATGGAGAAGGAGATAAGATTCAGAACCATTTTCATCAGTTCTTCATGTAGGCCAGCAGCCCTTCATTATTGATTATAGGCACTAATGATTTTCTTAAAGCTTGTTCTCACTGACCCTGTGGCACGGAGATGACCCAAGACAGTAAGTTACTGGCTATTGCACACAAATTGGAATGAGACTTTTTCTTCCAGTATACTAAATGCTGTCATGATAGGGACATTTTCATCTCACCTAACCTTATATACTTTAACTGAGGCATCTGAAGTACACAGCCTCCCTTTATAATCAATGGAGATGAACAGACATATCCAGAGCATGATTTAACACACCTGAAATTGAAACCATCCTCAAGAAATGCCTCTTTCTCCTCACGGATTAGAAAAGGAGCCTCAGGCCCCATGACTCCTAACTTCCACACCTAAGCAAATGCCTGATGTTACTTGTGGTAAATGCAGATCACAGAAATTAGAAGGTATTTATATAATACATTTCATGGAACAAGTATTACAGCATTCTTCCAGAAATAAGGGTACCTCAAATCATGAAGATGTACAGTTTCACTTTCATAACTGAAATCACAAAGCCACTAAAGTTATTTGTGGTAATCCTACGAAGTAGCAAATAACCAATATAACTATCCTAAATATAGTATACAAAAAGGTAACTTGTGGCCTTTATAGAGTGGGAAGACTTGAATTCCCTACACTAATTTTTCATTTTTCCTGTTATATCTATCTAGGCAAAGAACTTAGAAAGTTTGGGTATCTTTGAGGAGCACATACTTATAAGGCTGATTGGTGATGGACTGCCAGCATGCAGGGATTCAAAGCTCTTCATAAAGGATCTGCATTTTGATGAGGTGCCAGTGAGGATTTACCTCCCGAGACTACCATCTGCAAGCAAACGGAGAGAAGTCATCTTCTTCCATGGAGGATGTGGGATGTTTGGAAGCATCAGTAAGGAACTGAAGGAGAAAATATGATTAGTTAGGATTGTTAACTATATATTTTTAAAAACTCTCCTGAACCTAAGAAGTGACTGAAGCTTAGTTTGAGATTGAGAGATAGAAAGCACTCAATGTTTATTTTACTTTTTAAACTCTCTGATCAGCCCTTGTTTAGTATCTAAATAATTTTTTACAGGCTATAGCACTCTTTACGGCATATATATTCCTCACAGCAAGTAGTGCTGCTAAAGAGATAAATTCTTTTTTTTCCTTGAAAACCTGACATAAGTTATTAACACCTGCATTCTTTCCTTTGATGCCTAACTGCAGCATGTTTATTGGGACTCCCATAGACAGTGTTCATGGCAATTCATGTGGCCTATAGGAGCCATTTTAAAACCTGAGTCCATGATGCATGTACTTTAGCTATGTTGTCTTTTTTTTCCAGCTTAATTTATTAGACAAAGCAGATAATTGCAAACATGTAATTTAAAAAGTTCTAAAAGATACTGTTTCTACAGGCAGTAGGCATGAACGCATATTAAATGGTGTTAGCATTCTGTAATTGAAAGAACACATCATCAAGCAAATAGTGGTAAACCAAATCTTCTAAATACAGCAAATTCAGAATTAAGGTTCAAGGAAAACTCAATGTATCCTTAAATACATTAAAAGAGGCATACTTCTGCAATCTTACCATGGAATAATTATATAATTAGACAATTTACTTAACACAATTTGGATGCCTTAGATTTCTGCCTGAATTAGCCACACAGAAATATAATGATTTGACAGGATGCATACCAGATGCACCCTTCATTCTTCAGAGGACAGTCAAATCTCTGCTTCAAAGCCAAAATTCATTTAGACTTAGCTATGGTACTACAATTAGCATTTCCACAGCAAAATGGTATGACATGCCTCAGTCAGTCTCAGACTCACAGTTACTTAATGTAATAAGCTTTTACAAAGATCTCAAGCTATTTTATCCCTTACAATCACTCTAAGCAATTGTGTAAAATAATCATAGAATGGTTTGTGTTGGAAGGGATCTTAAAGATCATCTAGTCCAACCCACTTTCCACTAGGCCAGGTTGCTCAAAGCCCCATCCAACCTGACTTTGAACACTTCCCGTGATGAGGCATCCTGTTCTGGGCAACCTGTTCTATTGTCTCACCACCCTCACCATAAAAAATGTCTTCCTTATATCCAATCTAATACTAACCTCTCTCAGTTTAAAACCATTACCCCTTGTCTAATAGTCATAATCATAATAATAATACTTTATTTTAATTACAGATCAACAACCTCCCTAAATGTAGGAACTTTACAGTGCGTCTTGGTGATCAAAAGTCTAGATCATTTTTACCCCAGAGAAAATTCGGGTAGCTCACTAAATAGGGAAGGGGCCCACACTCAATCACGGCAATATCTCATAAAAACGTAAGGGATGATATTGCTTCAAGTATTCTAATACATTAATTACATTAATAGCATTTGTTCTTCAGGAAGTCATGAAAGAATATGCCGGTACATAGCCAAAAACTCTGATTCAGTGGTTGCATCTGTTGGCTAAGTGAGCTCCACCCAATGTTACTCCCAGAATTAGATCGTTCTGCTGCTTTCCTCCCTACTTCCCCCACCGCCCTGAACAATGCCCATTCTGTATTTACATTACTTTGAATATAAGAAAAGAAACTGAGCTCTAGTGCTGTCTACCCCTGTGCTGTTGATATGTGTGAGCAACCATGTGCCATGAAATGACAATGAGAAATACCCGATACAGATTTATAAAGTTACAAAAGTAATATGTATGCCAGCTATTTTCAGAGGAACAAAGAGGTTTGTTTGTTTTACATCATTATCACCACAAAAATCATCGCCTTTGTTTGATAATAAGGAATTATAAGCTGTTTTCCCAATTTCAGGTTTTAATATTTAGGGGGTTTGGGGGATGATTTTAAAGAGTAAATAGTAAGTCTAAAATTTAGTTGTTTTTTTTTTTTTTTTTAAACTGCATGGACCACTGCTTGCTTTTAAAGGTGTTTTGCTTAAGGAAGATAGCTGATGGTATGCAGAAACTTTAGTTTCCAACAGATTATTCCATGAAAAAAAATCATTACTAAATAATTTTATTAAGTTGGGAGGAATTGGTTTTGAGAATGAACTGCATATTCCGTATCTTGTCTGGGTAAGTCACGATGCATTTAAAGTGACTCTGAAATAAGATATTGATATCCTTTTACCTCCTGGTTATTAGGCTGTTTACTTTATGAATCCATTGAACTAATTTCACAGAATAGTGAAAGAACAGAAAAGCAGAAGCAGTGTGCCTCAGCAAACAGTGAAGGGTTAAGAGAGAACGCCTGCAATGTTACCTTTGTAGTATTTATCTTTTCCTTATTAAACTTAATCTTCTCCAGAAAGCCCTAAGACCATGAATACAGAGAATAAAGAACCTTGGCTGTTAAAAATGTAGTCTCAAAGTAGTCTTATATGTCATTGGAATCAAATTACAACACTTTACTTTGACTGGGTATCTGTCTGTTATGCCTGCCTTGCTTTTTATCATATGAAAGTTGTTAGTTAAGAAATAAACAAATAAATTGTTACTTTAACATCACTCTCCTGTAATTCTCTTGTTCCAATTAGTAAAATAAATTAGAGAGATGTCTGCAGGAAGCTATTTTGTCACCACAGTACATTTACTGTATGGTGTTTTATAATACAATATATTATTATTCTTTTTATATTAAAATGTAACAGCAATATACAATACTGTACTATAATATAATAATGCAATGATCAGTGTCCCCAGTGTTAAAAAGCTCAGGAGCCAGAACTTGGTTGGATCTTGTGGGTAAGCAGGATTGACTCATAGCTATACACACATGCAAGGTCAGTCCAAATGAGAGAATTCCAGACTTCCCTGCTGGCATGAACTTTGATCCCAGGCAGGGGCACTCAGATCAGGAACTAAGTAAATGTGCGGCTTTGTATAACGTGGGTGATTCGACTGCACTACTCACAGCCTCATGCTCTTAAATGATGCTAGAATAAACCTCAATGATCAGTGGTCTCTGTATTTTGACAGAAATAGGAGGGGAAGCTGTTCTGGTTTGCTTCAGCATGCAAAACTTGAAATATATAAATATAAATATAAATACTGGTTTCGCTGAGTTTTTGCAAATGCATGGGATGCATTTAAGATGACACATTCAAGCAATTTACAAATCTATGTATTTGTAATAATAGCTGTCTTTTGTACATTTCAGGTTATCATTTATTTCCTGAGCGTAAGTATCCAGCCCAAACTTTGGACTGTCTCACTGCTACTGTACACTTTCTGAAGACTGCAGAAAACTACAGGGTGGATCCTGATAGCATTACTGTTTGTGGGGATAGTGCAGGGGGCACTTTTACTGCTAGCATTTGCCAAGAACTGGTAAATATAAGAGTTACCCCAAAGATACATGCCCAGGTACGGATCTATCCACTTCTCCAAGCATTGAACTTTAATCTGCCATCTCACCAGAAAAATGCTTTCATTGCCTTCTTGTCCCAGGAATGTACAGTCTGTTTTATTCTGAAGTACTTGAATAAGGATTGCTCTATGAATGAAGCTATTTTGGCAGGTTCTCATGTTCCCAAGAGTATGAATTTGAAATACAGGAAATGGATAAATCCAGATCTTATCACAAAGATATTTAAACTGGGCTATAAACCACCATTACCCACTTCATTTTTACCTCAAGTCCATGAAGAAATGAACTGTTTGAGACAAGACTTCCCCACTGTTAGCAGAAGATGCTGGGTTTTGCTGCCTACCTGATACCTGTGCTCAGAGATCATGGATTGTTGTACAGGAAACTCTTAAAGTGTGACTTGGCACCACATGGAAGAGGCTTCCATTGTGCACTGGGATTTTTTGGTTATGGTATTTTCTCTTTTCCATCACCAAGTAAAATGGCGAACCACGCTGTAGACTTTATAAAAGGCTATTAAAATGTTTTCTTGAATACCATGAACTAGTATGCAGACAGAGTGTATTTCAATTAACTATTTACTAACTATTTGTACATTAGAATCTAGGCAAGAAATAATAAGATTTGCACAGTCTGCTGAATTCTGATTTTCAATTGCTTCTACTTGGGAACATGATGTATTTTTCATCCTTTTTTTTTTTTTTTTTAAACCCATTAATTGGTATGCTTGCTTTGCTGTTCTCTTCTTACATTGTAAGAAATTTTCCTCTCTTCTTCCATCAAAGAATAAAAACTCACCACAGCAAAAAACATTTCAAAGCATGCAATATATGAGTAATCAGCAATATGCATATGCATATCCATGTAATACACATAAAATCAGCATGGCAGCACACATAAAAAGCTCCCCCCAACACCTCTGGAGATTGAAGATACTGTCAGTACTTCTGAGATGAGTAGTAATTATCATCAGGCTATGTGTATAGGCAACCAGTAGCTTTGGACTTGGTTGTCCAAATATGAAGGAGGGAACTGGGTGTACTTACAAATCTGATTTTAAAGGGAAATGGCTGACACAGAAGAGAGGTACAGAAATGTGAGCTGTACAAGATGACTGCCTGTAAGTATCCGAGACTGGCAACACAGATGCAGTGAGGGAGAACTGCACAAACATAACTGAATGTCCTCTAAACTATATTCTGTAAAGTTCCTTTCTGAGAAGCATTTGGTTGTATTCAGGGAAGACAGAGACATAGTGGGTTTTGACTTTTTGTAATCAGATAAATAATCAACTTGTTTACTCAGAATTTGGGGATAAAGTATGTAAACAGCATGGAAGCTGCCAAAATAATTTCTATGAATATCCAAAACATGAAGATAAAAAAATCTCAGCTCAATTGTCACATTGCTTATTAGGACAGATCCACCTTTGCTAAACGCAGATGCCAAGGTAATTGCCATTGCATGTCAAAATAGCTGGCCATGCAATGCCTAGGAATTGTAAAGTATTTAATCATTGTTATGCAACCACCTTGCACTTGTAATATCTATGCGCACACAAGTGTGGAAAGCGGGTAGCATACGTATCTTCATTCTCCACCAGCCAAACTGTGAGTAGGAAGAAAATGGTGGCTTAAATCCTTTGCGTTGTCACCAAATTAATTAAATATGGTGACAAGTTAGCAGTTACAAATCTCTGGAGCAAGAAGATGTTACCTGTGAATTCTTGTTCTTCAGCCCCTCTCAGCAAAATGAAATTACATCTCTTCATGCTCTGCTGACACAACATATATTTTGTTTTATTTTTCCTATTGCAGGTATTAGCAATTTACTCTTCAAGCAAAGAAATTCTTCCAGGAGTAAATAACATGATAAAGTTCCAAATGTTCCACTGTTTGAGAATTACAGGATTTGCCTTGATTATGCAACATGATGTGAAATTGGGGATTCATTTTAGATTCTGATCTCAAGATGAAGGTTGGCTTATGAGCTTACATGTTGGTAGCTGAAGCTAGGCCAGTAGAGTTGGTATCTCCTGTAAAAGCTATGCAAAAAGCTGGATAATATTTGAGCAGTTAATCCATGCCTGTTCTGCCACAGCTGTACTGTTATCTGTACATGAGCAAGCTGGCTTAAAGTTAGTTTGGGTATGACTTCATGAACTTCAGTCAAACCTGTAAGTATCATTATTCTTATCTTTATTTAAGATCATTTTTATTCATGTATCACTCTTCTTTGCATCTTCTGTACCAGGCTTGTTCTTTTGATGATTCTTTGCAAGTACAGAGATGGAAATGCCAGAACTAAGGATGTCCATACAATTCCACCTTGTATGTTTTAAGTTATGAGATGATCACATACTATTTTACACACTTCTCATTCAGTGCAGCATATATTTTACTCCTTGTCAGTTCAGCAAACCAATACTTGTTTTCTTTCCATTATTCAGCCTCTGGACTTATGCCTCATTTATGGGCCAAGGTCCAAACTCTACACTGATCTACTCCTAAGATTCTTCCATGGTTCTTTATCTGTAGGTCTTAATTTACTACAAATATTAATAAATTTATCTTTATAATGTCAGCAGAATTATTAGCTCTCTTGAACACATGCATTTTAATTTGTATTGAGGGCTATAACCATGGTAGTGCAGATGGGTAAGTAGAGAACAGCAAGTGCTGAAACAATGAACTCCTTTTTTAGTAGCGACTCCCATATTTCCTAAAATTTAGAAAGTTGCAAGATCTAATTGTCTCCATGGAAATTCCTGTCCTCTAATTTATTTTAATTAATTACAGTTCTGCTGTGTGTCTTGCACTACTAAGGTAGAAAGTTTGTTCATTTGAAGACGCTTTATAGTTTCCAAAGCGTGGAATTAGTTTTCAAGTACTTAAAGCACAATCAGTGACAAACTTGCAGTGCACCTACAGAATTATGCACACCAATGTCTTTCCACAAGGAATTATGCATACAGAGAAATACAAACAGATACAAGTGTGCACACACAAGTTACCACACAAAATAAGCCATTAACAGATCTTGTCAGTGCTCTGCATGCAAGCTTACAGCTAATGGCAGTACGTTGGTGAGGACTTGAGTAGGCTAGTTCAGTTTTCAAGTTCAGACTTCAAGCACCAGATGGCTGTCACGCTCTGCAGAACTCACGAGGACCTTCTCCTGTCAAGCAGCACCTTCTCTCCAGAACGTTTGCTAGTATCTGAGTACAGGCATCCATTCACACTTGGTGTGTCTGAATCTAAGCAGGTGAGTACCTAGCTGCCACTGAATCAGCACCATGATTCAGAGACAGGCAGAGAGTTCTTAGGACCACCTGTAGACTATGTGAGGGAATATTTCCTATCTGTTGCAACTGGCTCAGCCTCTCTCTTCCCTAGCACGTGCAGCTATGCAACAGAGAAAAAGCTTAAGGATGCCAGCCCAGTATTGACACGATTTCAGGCACTGACATTTAGCTCTTCACTGGAAATGACTAAGAAAGGGAGTTCCTGGGGTAGGAGAAAATGTGATTTTGGCCTCAGAGGCCAATTTCTCTGGTCTATCTCACAGGAGCAAGAGATAAGTTTAAAAAATCAGAAGCTAGAGAAAGCGTACATTTGAAAGACTATTTAGGGAATGGTTCTCCATCCTGGGATTCAAACAAGCTTGTAAATTGCTGAGTCTACGCTTATAAAACATTAAGTATTACTCTGTGTACCTGCAATTGCAAAGTAAAAAAACCAATTTATTATTTCAGGAACCAACTAGTTTGTTTCTTCTACAGCTGATACCAGATTCCAGCACATCCAGTCTTTGTGTGGAGCCTCTGGGGTTGGTGGGGGTGCTGTGATGTCTGGACCTAGTTAACATGTCCGAAAGAGTCAAAGACCTACCAGCTGTTGGTAAACTGGCTACCATAAGGACTGGCGCTAAAAAGATTCAGAAAACAAATGAACAATTTGTGGTGGTAAGAACCTTAGTACAAAGGATCTGTCAGAAGTGTCGGAAGACTTCTTAGATTCCCAGAAGGGCCAAATCTGATAAGCATGCTTAGACCACACCTAACTCATTGGGACGGCACAATTTAGCACAAAGCTGATTACTTTCACTATTAAACACTAAAGAAGGGAGGTGCAACCATGTTTTGTGTAACAGTATTTCCTAATGATATTGATCCTACGCACCTTGGTCCTGATGGGTCTGAATTTACCACTTCCATTTGCTGAGGCAGAGTGCCCCAATTACCAGGCAATGTGCCTTTCACCAACATCCCTTATGGGTGACTGTATCAAGTGCCACACAGAAGAATATATAAAAAGGAACCTGATTTTATACTTGGCATGTAAACAACCTGCCGGCAAGGGAGTGAGAGGGAGCGGGGACACTAGGAAATGAAAGTCCGCAAAGAGTTGTTGAGTAAAATGAGAAACAGTTTGGGCAGAGGAAGCAGAAGACACAGTCAGCTGCTTCTCTGAGAGTGTATCACCAGACTCTAAAATGAAGTTCCTTCCAGTTTATTCTAAAGAATTAACAAACAGTTTCTAAAGTCAAGAATCAAGTCTGAGGTCATCTTTTCTATGCAGGTCATGGATTGTGCATTCTAAAGCTCTGGGGTTCTCTGCATTTATGTTTCATTTTAATATACATATCAAGGTCAGCTTATCCTTTGCACTCTTTTTTTTTTTTTTAAGGAAAAATTTTACATGCTCATTTTAGCCATACTGCTGTTTTACAGAGTGAGAATCTGTTGCCTTCATGGTTTGAGCAGACTGGTAAAAAGACACTGTTCCCAAAGGTGACTTCATACAAGCTGAAAAAGCTTTGCTTTACAGATTTTTTGTTTCAGGTTAAATCTTATTGCTAATGATCTGTGTACTGAAAAATAGGTTAGTTCCAGAGGAAGGCACAGATCCTAAAGCTCACCACAGAGTACACAGAAAAGAGCAGGCTGCTGATGCCTAGTCATTGCTACTAGCACTGAAACCATGAAGTTCAAGTCTAGTTTTCATCAGCTGGAATAGTATTTCTACCTGGAATGACTCCTGTAAGTAATATATTCATGAGAAGACAGAGACTGCAGTACTGTGAGGCTCAACTAAGACGCCCTTAAAAAAACAAACACCAAACAAACATGACAGGTGGTACAGGCTTTCACCTGCTGGAGAAAAGCCATCAAGGAGGATGAAGCAAGATGCAAAGCATTGCCACTTCAGGCTGCAGCTGCTTCTGGTTCCATTAAACTCAAAGATGCAACGGCATAGCACTGTCCAAAATCAGTCATCAAAGGCGATGAAATGTGTTTGTGACACTGAAACCCTGACTTCACTAAAACTCTGAAGAAGTAAGGTGTGGAGGCACAATAAATCAACAAACTGAGCAGCTCTGAAGATGATTACTCAAAAATCCTGTTCTGTGGGAACTCACAGGAACTCAGAAATAACAGAGACTTGACTGTATTCAAGAAATAGGGAGAGACATAGTAAGTTTTTGTCTTTTCATAACACTGACGCTACAAATGATATATCAAGCACTGGTTCTATGGTGATGGGCACAGACTCAAAACATGTTAGCTGCAAATAGGAAAAACTGCTTACGCAAGCCTCTCCCACGACTAATTGTTACTGTCTATTTAATTGTATGGTTTGATTGCCACATGCTTTCATCTTCCGATTGGCATTTTTAAAAGCTGGATGATGGGATATGAAGAGAATTGCTAATCCTGTGCCTTTACCTTCAGAAATCCATCAAAAGTCAGAGGGGGAAGGAAGCCACAGCTGGTTCTTCCATTTGACTCCTAACAGTACAGTGAGATGGAACTCCTCCTGGTGATTTTTCTTGCTGTTTTGACTGTTTTTGTGGCAATGGAATTCTATTATTAACACCCCAAGGCAGAAATCCCTCATGGATTTAGTCAGCACCAAAAGCTTTACAGTTTTCATCACGTCCTGAACTTCCTGTTTGGTCTGGTAAGTAAAACTTGATTAAAGCTGGAGTTTGTTAGAGGGGTAATGCATTGGTGAGTTTCTTTTAGAATCAATGTTTAAATATATTGCAAATATGCAACTGGATAATTTGGTGATGTGAGCACCACTGCAGACCCCTTCAGCTCAGCTGGGTATAATAGACTCTGCTGCTTGCTATACAGCACCAAAGGTAACAATACGGAAAAATAAAATTCTGCAGACTGTGTAATTCCCAGTTTTTTCTGATGGCCTATCTTTTAGCTTTTTAATCCTGTTGCCTCAATGCAGTGCTGGAAGGCTTAAGAAGCTTACTGCACTGTGTATGTGGAACTTCTGCTCTGTATAACACAGTGCTTATTTAGAGAATGAGCAACTAAATGATGTCCGTGATCTCAGTTCTCTTCTACAACTGTATGACTCTACTTCTGAGCCATCTGAAAGACAGCTGCCACATTCCTCATCTTTTGCGTTTCAATATGACTTTCTTTTTTTGAGATAGTACACATAATATTAAAGCTGTCTTTCCGTGTCACTGTTTTTGGCACATTTTTGATCCTCCCTTGTTTTTCATCCTCGTTTCTCTTCAAAACTAAAATGAGACTTCCAGTTGCCCATCTGTTTCATCAGTTATCTTTTCCTGAATTAATTGTTGCCTCTGTCACTTTAAAAACTCTTTTCCTGTGACACCTAAATCAAGATTCTTTTCTTTTAGTGTTTTATATTGTGAAAAAAACCTTCAGTTTCCTTGGCTTATGCATTACATTTCACTTTGATTCCATGTTCTAATGTTATAATTTCTTCCTCCTTTTCCCTGTTACATTGCTTATTAAGTTTTGTTTGAAGTCAGCCAGTAAGCTCCTAAGAATGTGACTCATGTCTCTTGAGAAGTGCCCCACCCAGGCCTGAACACTGCTACAATAGTAAAGCAATGCAATAAAATAGGATAGTAATAGAAGTCAAATTAAATTTTCTTACATCTACTCTACAATGTGCAGACTTCCACATTTTCAAAACACTGTATGAATACTCTTTATCCATCAGACAAAGTTTTATCTTTGTGTAATTCATATGTAAAAAGCTAAACTGCAGAATGTAGAAATTTACTGATTGATGTAGTTTTTAACTTCTGATCTTATAATTTTATATCCTTTCTGCTGGCCAGTGAGAGGCCAAGCAAAAGCACTGTACCACATCACCTCAAAGGAGCAGAAAGATTAAGAATATTAATGTATAGTTATACAAAAGTTTAAGTGCAAGTGAAGTCCCAGTCATGTAGCAACTCTTGGTATTGCTGTTAGGCCAATTACGTATGGTAAAGTAGCCAAATCCTTTCAAGCGATGACAACCCATGATGTTAAAACTACAGGAAAAATTAAAGTTTACTAGCATATCCAGTCTTCAGCTGGGACAAATGATGCATGTGAAGCCACTGAAGACAAACCACTTTGAAGTAGTTGTGCCCAATCTAACAGATTTTATGAAGAAACGTCTGCATTCACCTATGAGGATATACTTAAATAAAACCAGCTACATCTTAATGTTAATAAAACTTCTTCGCTGAAAAATCTATTAACTCATCCTTTTTTTTTCGTCTAATATTCAGTCTATAAGAAGAAAAATTGACGTTATCAGTAAAGCTAAACAATAGCCAGGGGACTTATGACTGATTCTGTCTGGGAAATTGGGGGGCTGACTAAATTATGCTACCTACTGTGTTAATAGTTCTGTAAGCTTCTTGCACCCAGTTTATTCTAGTAGTGATTTAGGTAGAAGGGCTGGCAAAAAGTGCAATTCAGATGAGTTCTGGGGTGTACACGGTAGGTCTTTGTACCTGTGTAAAGAGAACAAAGGACCCTAACACCACAGATAGCACAGCTCTGTCACATCCCTCCCGCAGACATTACTATATGCATGCTGCTGTAGACCCTCGTCTTTTGCTTGAATATGTATCTGCACTCCCACTTCTAAGCTAACTCAGCTCTTACACAGCTTTTCTCCTGGTGCATAGAAATCTCCATGCCAGTGGTTGCCAGAGCAATCAGTTTTTCAGTATTTCACTGTGAATGCCAGGCACTGTTGCACTTAGTATGACTGCACAGGCTGAGTTAGACAACACTTCAAATGAGGTCACAATTCTCTAGTCCCATACTTTGTCTTATGCTACGTGTAAGTCTTTATTAATTTTCAAGCTGTCATGTCAGCTATAGTGTTAGAAGATCCTTAATACATAACCGAACTGTCCAATTATTGGTCTACAAATTATACTACTAAGCAGTCACATTTATTTACAAATGTCAAAATGTAGGTCATGTTTGACTGACTTTGGGTAATCACCTGCAAAAGAACAAGTTTTATGAAGATCCTGAAAGTAATAAAGAAATCAGTGATCCATAGTCTAGCTAGACTCTAAGTGTACCTTTACGTACACACAGCCCAGTCTTGGGCTGTCATGCAAGTGATCACTTTTTTCCAGAAACTGTACACCAAGACCCAATACCTCACTATGAGGGAGCATATATACTAAAAAAAAAAAAAAAAAAAAAGACTTGAGTCAGAAAACAAAGCAAAAATGCAAATTCTGCTCGTTCCTGTAGAACTTCTATTCACAGGAGCTGTACAATTTAAAACAATACAATTAAAAACAACAACAGAAGATTAAAATTTAATTTGCATATTAACAGAAGTAACTATGAAGATTACGCATGATGATACTAATTACAGATGTCTGCCATAAGTGTACATTGTTGCAGGTAATTCATAGAAGATATTCACAGCTAACAGTGAAGTGACTAAGAGGAATATACATAAATGCCAATCTCTATGAAAGTTGACCCGTGAAACTACTGCAGGTTTAATGAAAATGAGATGTCGGACTGCTAACAACACTGTAGTTGACAAGGACTCCTATTTATTTATTTTTAGTATTTCCAAGACAAAGATGATCTCTGTATTATATACAAACAATACAGCTAATTACAGGTTTAAACTTTGCTGTTACAAAAGTATTAGTGTGAGGAAAGAAAATACCAGAGGGAATTGGGATTAAAAAACCAAATTATTTTCCCATGGTCATCATACAGGAGTTCTTTAGAAGGAATTGGTATAAGACTAAAACTTGGCCACAAGATGATCCTTCTTGCATATGGGATCAGCTCCTCAAATGGCCTAAAATAGGATACCAACATCAAATTTAACAGGACCACGTTACTGAGCCACATGAGGTCTGGGAAATGTGAGGTGAAAGCCACAAGACTTATTGTGGGTTTTTAAGATACATTCAGCATATACCTTTGTATATGCAATTCTTTTTGAAATACATACACATGAATCACAGCAACACAAGAAATTAAATTACTCATTAAAGAAGTCTACTGTGGAAGAAGAAAAGTACAAAATTTAATCCAATATAGTGGAAATACAGCGATACTGCCTCATATTTTGCATCTTGAGCAGGAAGAGACTAGAGCAGACTACAACTGAAAACAGCTTAAAGACATGGAGATGCAATAAAGTAGACTAGCTTAGAGTGACATAAGAATCTTCAGTCTGAGTGTTTAAGTAAGAATCACTAAGCTGTGAGAGGATCAAGCTAAGGTTCAAAGCTATTCTTGTTCAGGAGGCCAGCTGTGGTAGATGCTACAGAGGTTTTTTTCTGCAAGTTAAAAAGTAGTGTCAGCTGGGAAACTAAAGTATTAGCCACATTTCTTCATCCAAAGTTAAAGTTTAAAATGCTGTAACTACTCTCTCCTTATTTTGTTCAGGCACATGGCTACTTAAATACCTGACAAGTTGAAGTATTTGACACCTTCTCTTATCTACTATTAATAGTTTGATTTTTTTCCTACTGATAAAAACTAAGCCAGGATTTCACCACTGAATAATGAAATAATTTGAAAACCACCATGCTCCCATCTAACATTTCTAATATAATCTAGAAATTACCACCAAAGCTAACCCTATATTCTGCTAGATAGTACTATTTTTGCCAGAGATGTACAATGGTATTAATGAGCCAAGTTACTGTGCTTCTGTGAAAGCAACTCTCAGGCAGGCCTTGCTTTTGGGGAAGCATGGACACAAGGCAGCTATGGAAGGTAAGTTCATCCATTCCTGTCAAATCTACTGCTCTTTGAATTTCAAATTTTGGTAAGTATTACGTTACAATGAAGATGTATCCAAATCATCATCATAACTGGCCACTTCATCGTAAGAACCATCAGGAGACAAAGTTTGAATTGACCATGGAATTTTAAATTTTTCATGATCAATCTCCAGGTAAGATGGAAATTTGCACTAATTTGTGGTTTCTTTCCCTTTATTAACAGACAAAACTTTTGGGAAAAGTAGGTATCACCTCAGAGGTTTATTTCCTCAGGACTGTAATGGATGGAATACCACCATTAAAAGATAAATGTTTTTTATCAAGGACTTAAGGTTTGAAAGGTTAAAGTAAGAACTTACCAGCCAAATATATCAACCACTGGCCAAAGAAGAGGAATCCTTTATTTTCACGGAGGAGTTGGACAGTTTGGAAGCATTTGTAAGTAATATAAATAATATGAGCTATAACTACAAATACTATGTAGTTTCTGATCTTATACAGTATTTCTTAAATGACAAGAAGAGTTAGTAGGTTAAGCATTATAAATAACAAAATTAATTTCAGGATAGCAGAATAATTTTATTTACAGGCAGTAGGCATATTGTCTTTATACAGGTCGTGTATCTAGAACTTTTACTCTCTGATCATCTATTATAACTGTTTTCTTCCCTCTTCTCCTTGATGCTTATAAGAAAAGTTGAAAATCTCATCAGAATTTTATTTCTTATTTTAAAAAGAACCCAATTTGTGTTCACATGCGTGTGCAAGCTTCTGTGTATGTGTATATACTGCTGTGTGTCTTTACAGTGGCAAAACAAGGAAAAAATACATTTGAGCATTTGATAATGGAAAGGCATAAGAGATTAGATGGTGGCTCATGCACAAGAAAAATTCTTGTGCTAGATTCAGCAGGGTTTTTTTGTGTTTGTTTATATTTTAAGATAACTTCTCATCTTCAATACCACTTTAGAAGTGGCAGCAGTGGTGCTTTCTATTAACTAACTTTTCCAAGGGGAGACTGAAACAATGCATTGGTCTAAGTTCCAGGCTTCTTACTGCCAAGAAGATTCCCACAGATGTAATGAAATTAAGAGCAATGTCCAGATTAGGCCATGCCACAATAAGAGAATTACAGTGTAGCATTAATCACAGAATAGAGACAAGAATTTCAGAATATTTTCATTCAACTTATTTTTAAAGCACATTACAATTCCATTGAAATATTTTGTTTTACAAGGGCCTATGAAAGAACATGCCGCTATTTCGCTAGAAAAAGCAATTCAGTGGTTGTGTCTGTTGGGTAAGTGGAGTCAATCCGTCAATCCAGACACACAATATGAGAGCCATTTGTGCCTCCTTCTAGGTTTGTAAGTCTTTAATGTGTAGTCACCGCAAGCCAAGTTCCTTGTAAAGTGCATGCAGTACTTACATTTAATGATCACATGTGTTTCACCAGCACTCATTACTCTTAGGAAGAATTAGTTAACTAATCCCTACTTGCTTATTTCCAAATAAAACCCATTATAATAATTTTATAGTTTGTAGCCACCACTAAGAGGTGAGAATGTTTTTGTTTCCTAAAGCCATATCCAAGCCAACTTAGGTTGAAAGCCAACACTGTGTTTGAAGTCTAAATATTTCTGTTAAAAGCACAGTTGCCCAGACTACTAAATACTTATTTTACTAGTAGTTCTGAAAAACTAGGGGGGGGGGGGTAATCCACATTTAGCTTGCAATCAACCTGAGATGAACATTCACAATATTTTTCTGATGAACTGTAATGCATTTTTAAAAGAACCAGTTTCTAAAAGGTCAGGAAAAGAGTTGATGTCTCTGCAATTGATTAAAATTGCACTAATTACTATTTACATGCTAAAATACTTGAAGAACCATTAACTCTTATTGATTTTGTTTATAAAGAATTCAGCTTATAGAAAGCCACTGAAAACCTTCATATTTTCATTATAAATTTTCTATGCTCGTATTCTCTAACAATTTGTTGGGAAATGTTCACTTCAATTTCTAACCAGAATTGCTGATAACTGATTCATACATATCTGCCTTGCCACCTAGCTCTACCATAACTCAGCATGTGCCTTCAGTCACCTAAAAGATAGCTAGAGGTATTTTGCAATGATCGAATAGTGTACTGACTCCCCCAAACATTAACAATAGTAGAAAATAATAAATAAAAAGCAATAATTATTATCAAGTCTATTGCTGTAATTATAATCTCAGAATATTTTCCTATCTCAGAAAGAAACATATGAATGAAAAGACAATGGGACCATTCACCGTTTAACATAGATATGACTATGTTAAAACACTTTCACTACTATTCAGGTATCGCTTAGCTCCTGAGCATCCATATCCAACCCAGTTTAAGGATTGTCTCACTGCCATCATACACTTTATGAGGACTGCACAAGATTATGGAGTAGACCCTTCTCGCATTATCATCTGTGGAGATAGTAGTGAAGGTACACTCACTGCTGCTGTTGCCCAAGCACTGGTGAACAGAAGAGATCTCCTAAAGCTGAGAGCACAAATCCTAATATATACTTTTCTCTAGTGTGTGGACTTTAATTTGCCTTCTTATCAGCAGAATGAGAGAGTCCCCATTTTGTTAAAGGAATGAACCCTTGCTCTTGGTTTGAAGTAACTTAATAAAGACTTGTCAATCATGGAAGCAATATCTAAAGGTTGTCATATTCCAGAAGATCTGCAACTGAAGTATCAGAAATGGGTGAGTCCTGACTACATCCCTCATGAGTTTAAGAGACTACAAACCAAGTACAACACATCCATTCTCAAAAGAAGTCTATACACTGATCAAGCCTATGCTTTACACTGTTTTTGCACCACTGCTAGCTGAAGACTGTTATTGCTTGACTTCCTGAGGCTTTAATTTTGACATGTGAATTTGATATGCTTAGAGACAATGGGCTGCTGTACAAGAAACAATTAGAGGATCATGGTGTAAAAGTGACCTGGTGCCATCTGCAAGATGGATTCCATGGAACAGTATTTTTAGCTCTTTGTCATAGCATTACAATCTGGAAATAAAGGCCTGGAAAACATAGTAGATTTTCTAAGATTGATGTAAATTCCATTTCTTGCTTTCCTTTCCTGATTCCTATCTCTCCTTCCTTGCAAAGATTTTTAAAAAACACCCTCAATTTTCCTTTTCTTAAATCATCCTCTTAAATTTCTGCATTGCATGTCTTCTTTTTACCCAATAAATTGATTTGGTGATGGCTTTTACTTCGTTTTCTCTTATGATAGGCAAAATCAGGTGAACATACCTTTCTTTCCTCTACCACCTCTTCAGAGTTTTCTCCTGTAACCATAAAAGATCTGGTCCCCATGGCAACTGTTTTGCAATGCAGTTTGGCTTAATAAAGCTCTGGTAATATTAATACACAAACCGTGATTTGAAGACTACTTGGGACAGGTGATAGGGCATGAATCTACAGGTTAAAGTGTATAATAAGCATGATCAATGATTTATCAAAGCAGAAGCTGAATTTGAGGCCAGCTTAAAGAGAATTGAAAACAGTAGAAAAGATTTGAGCATAGATATGAAAGAAGTAGAAGGAAAGGAAAAGAGGTCAGGAAAAGGGTTAGGCTGGAACTACAGATGTTATAAAAAGTACTGGTTAAGGAATACAATATCTATTAAAAAAATAATGCATATAAATTTTATACAGATAAAGATATATGGGAATACACACTAATATGAGTTACTTTACAAAGAGCTTGTATTAACTGTAGGCCTGCACTGTCTGAAGCAGGGAAGCACTTTCCCATAGAGGAACAATGTAAAGTGGCAGTATATCACAAATAAAAGGATTCAGGAACATATCAGAACACTCTCAGGACCTGAAAACTGGTGAAATGCTGGAAAGTTCAGTACAGCTGGGATGTCTTGACACTATTTGAACAGCTTTGTGTTACAGGAAGATGTTAAATTAAGAAAGGGAAAGCAAATTGTTGTGCATCGTTCTGATCACCAGATGTCAGTACACAACTGATTTTTCAATGCCAGCAGAATAACCTGGCAAATTTCATTGTGCTCTGGGCACAGAATATGACTACCCGAAAGACATTACAAAAGGTCAATCTGTGTCCTAGACTTAAATATTTTTACTGAACCTGTTGTTATGCCTTCATGTACTAAGGCTGTATGTTTAATAACAGAGCACGTTTTAAGTCATAACAATTTTCAAGTTAGATTACCTGTTCTAAACTAACCAAGTTACAGTGGTTTATTACAGAAGTCTACAACTTCAATTATCTTCTGCTTTGCCATCTTTACATTACCTCTTTGTACCACTGTAGTTAAAAGTCAATATACAACAGCAAGTAATTTGAAAAATAAGCAGGCAATTAGAAAACATTCCACATTTATTAACGCTATTATTTATAAATAATATTATTTATTTAAAAGCATTTAACATTATTCTCTCTCTATGACACACATTCTCTGTACTGCTCCTGAAATAAATAGGCATAATCCTGCAAACTATGGCTGCTTTTATTCCTGTCAATCGTCTTTCTCTGATTACCCATTACCTCAATGATTCATTGTGCTTGCTGACTTTCTCGTGATAGTGAAGAAACTGCTAACCTAAATATTTAGAGTAACAAGTCTCAGACAAATCTGGCTACAGCAAATTAAGGCCAGTTCAGTTTTTATATTTATGTTCAGGCTACTTATGACTTAATAAGAATACATTTTAGTGTGGTGACCTGTCATGAAATCCCAGGTGGATGTTCCAGAGCAGTTTATTTGGACTCCATTTGTGTGGAGCAGAGTTCATCCATTCTGAGGAACAGAACCGAGATACATATACTCAAGAACTCGTCCATGTTTCAAAATGCTACATAACAAAAACGTTCTGTCAAGTCACCATTTCAAAAATATATCTGCTTTGAATTGTACAGCACAAGATCTGAATTTCCATCACTGAATGCTAATATATAATATTTCTCATCATTTTTATTTGATTTTTTTTTTTTTATATATACAGTACAGCTTTTTACTGCAGAACTTGTTAGCAGGTGTTTAATCCAGGAGTCTTTTGGAAGGTTTCAACTTGAAAGAATAACTTAGAGGAAGAAAGGTTAAAATAAAGATTTACGGCAGACTAAATGAAAGATGGCTTTCAGTCATGAGTAAGAGCAAAACGCATAGGGAGTAGCTACTAATTTGGGTGGGGAGATGGAGATAACAAAAAGGGAGGACACCGAAAGGTAGGTAGGAGGCAGGCTTAATGAAGAAGGACATAGATCAAGCAAATACATAGCACCTTTAAAAAACAGTATCATAGAGCGTGTACCAAGCTGTAATTTCTTAAAGCTTCTTATTGTCACTGTAAAGGGCATACTAAATCCATCTCGCAGACTGGAAGACTAAGGCTTACAGGTATGAAGAGCTCTGAGATGCTTTCAGTCATTTGTTTACATAAATACAAGAAAAGAAATGTGAAATGGAGGACAGTAAGTTTCTTACATACTCTACTGGGCAAAACTGAAGTTAGTTAAATTGCACTACAGAGCCTAAGTGTCCTACTAAATTACCTGGAAGGGAAAAAAAAAAAAAAAAAAAGGCATGCCAGGCAAATTATATTTACCAGTGTTTCATTTTGAAATGTACATTAAAAAAAAAAAAAGGAACGTATCAGAAGCTATTATTTCTGCTTTTAATTCTTCTTTGGAATACATTATTTTTTCCTGTTTTCTTAGCTTTGGGCCCTCCAGTTAATTATTAAGCCCAGCTATACTTGATGGAATCGATACCTCAGTCATTATAGCTGGCTACTTTACCATGCTTTAGTTAATCCTTGTAGTATTTCCTGTATTACACATAGTAGCTCCACAATAGTCAACTAACTACAGGCTACTTGTAGGCTGTGTTTCCTAACACAGCCTACAATCAGAAGTTAAATGTTTTGCAATATTTTAGAGGAAGACATTACAAGAAAAACAGTAACACCTGATATTAGCATAACATTAGCACCAACTACCCTGACACTTCTGCCTTTATTAGTGTTTGGTTTGAAAGCTGCCTGCCTCTCATGCTGATGAACAACTGATGTGAAGTTGATGAGTTTTATGCATTCTCAACCTACAAAGAGGTCTGTGATTCCACATGTACATAAACCTTATAAAACCCAATAGGTTAAGCTGGGGGAAAAACAGCAAAGAGCGTATTTCTTTGAATAGGTATTGTTATAATACTTCGCCTTCCCACCATTACTATGACCATTAGAAATATGCTGAAAAATTAAGAAAAGAATGACTTTTAGAGGTGACTAACTTCTTGCATAAAAAGAGGCTCACTGATGAGAAAATGAGAAGAATTTACTGAATTATTGCCAATTCTGTGATCACCAACTAATATATTAAACACGTCAGTCTCCAGCAACACTAAATTCAACGAATAAAGTATCAATATTGTGAGCAATGAGTAGCTGACTTTTATAAGAATAAAGAACTGTATGCATATCCATAACGCACATTACAATGCCAAACTCCAAGTTGTGTTAATTTTCCCCAGTTTAGTGGAATCTCTTGAATCTTCCTCAGCTAATGCAAGGCTGTTCTCATCTACGGATAGGTAAAGACTTTGTGGAAGGTGGGGTTTTGCAATGAGCTTGCTGAAAGAATAAAGGAACGGATGTAGCAAAACACATCAGTAAACGCCTACAGTTTAAGGAGCTACTACTAGTAGCTTTTTATCCTAGATGGATTATCTATCTACTGCCAGAAAGAGAAGAAGCCTTTTTGTTTGCAAAGATGTTAGGTGCTCGCTTCATGGAGTGGATTGAAAGGGAATAAAATATTTTTTTGATCATTTAACACCTCAAAAACAATTGGGGAAAAAAACCACCAAAAACCCCACTGACTGTTAGAAGCATGAGAGACTGACAGTGATCACAGATATTTCTACCCATACATCTACAGGTATAGAAATGGTTGACCAGACTGGAAATATTTGAAGCATCTCTGAACAAGCATCAGGAGAAAAGGGACATGCAGCAGCAGGATTGAGTCACATGAGCATTTTGGAATATAAAGCACCAAATATCATGAAATACTTGTGAATATGAGCATCCCCAGAGGGACAAAGTAGCTCTAAGACCATGGGATTTGCGTGATTCTGGAAAAACATGGAAACTGTGGTAACAGGACAGGGAGGAAGGACTGAGGTGCTGCCACAGCATACAGTTAGAATATGCTCTGACCATACTCAAGACTATGCTCTAAGAGTAAAATATTAAGATATTAAGAGATTAAGAGTAAAATATTAAGATATTATTCTGAAACATTACTTAACCTACATTTCTTTAACAACAGAAGGGCTATAATGCATAACTGAAATATTTTTATTCAGACTGTCATGACTGTAACAACAGATTCTACTGGACAACTGCCAGGGCATAACATCAAAAAGCAAACAAGCAAAACCCCCAAACTGCCCCTTTTAAAATTTATTTTAAAATAAAAGACAGTAAAGAAATATTCCTTCCACTCTTATCAGATCCATCAAAGTTTCAAAACAGAGATGGCATCTGTGAGGTGTTTTGTTTTTTATTAAAGGTGTTCAATTGTTGACTCACCAAATACTGTGAAGAAAAGACTCCTGCCAATACAGTGTCAGCAACAGCTTATACAGCTACAGAAGATGTACATGTCCTCTTCGATATGATGCTTTCATAATCTGAACTGATCTATTCCAAATATCAGGGATTTAATTAAATTGTTAGTGGTTGCTCTTAAAAGTTTTGTTTACTGCCACTTCACTAATAAGTGCCTTTATGAGTTTACTATTCTTGATTACAGGTTCTTCTGAAAGCACAGAATTTTCCTCCTCTGAGGAGTCAAACATAAGAAATTGTCAAGAATGCTGAAATACAATATACAAAGCTGATCTCCATGTGGTAATTTATTTCAGGATATTTTGATTGATGGCACAGACATCAGAAATAAGCTCTTAGTAAGAACTGTGTTCTGCTGCTTTGCTGGGAATATATGGCAAAACAAATACTCCAAAAAACCCCCACAGCCTGTGCTATTATATCACACTACATAGAAACTATTTACAGAACTAATAACCAAAACCATCAATAGGATGACCCTGCTGTGTTGCAGAGAAAGCCCTATGGATAAACGCTGATAAGCTTAGGAGAGAATAAGCATTGACCATGGGTATCTGGGTTTCGCTTCAACACTCTACAGTCTGACATTTGTAATTAACTATATCGCTAAATTTGTGCTCCATGTAAAGGAAAGGCACCCCCAAATCAGCCAACATCAGCAAAGAAAAAGCCCTTACTATGAACAGCTGATGATTTGCCTATTTCACAAACGTATGTTGCTTTATCCCACATATTCTTATCTCCACAAGCTAAAACTGTGCAAATCAGCTGTCATGATTGCTTTGCTTTAAACTGTGCTAATGAAGCTAAGGACCGATTCAGTTTTCAGGCTGGAATTTCACTTTAAAAGCCAGGACAGGGAAAAAGTTTGGGAACTATAACTTTAAAATTGTGTGGAAAATGAAATTCCGATAAGAAGAATACAAAACAGAAAAATTACTTCACCAAACAACTGCCACCAACTTTAATCATCTCTCACTAATATACATGTATTCATAATGCCTCTATATTGAACTACAAACAAGAATTACAATGAATATAAAATTCTGAGAGTTTAATTAGTGAAAATCTTTTACCAGAAACAATAGTGGCTTAAATCTACAAACACATCACCACGTATCTGTACAGACCTTAATGTACGTTAAGACTTGCACTGTCTAGTACTGATTTTACCTGTACTCCTACTCCAGTGTGAAGAACAATATCTATGCATAAAACATCTTGCACAGCTAACATAACGTAGACATACATCACATAAACAGGGTAAATCTCTCTGCTCGAGCATATTGCCAGGTTATACACTGAGCAAATGTACTCTTATTTAAACCAAAATTAAGGCATGAATGTGTCTGTGTGCTCCACTATGAAACAAAGTTTATTAAAAAAATGAGGATTTGAGTATTTTTCTTCTCAGAGTATACACCTTGATGACAACTACAAGTAGCCTCACATCACTAAAATTAAATGCTACAACAGGAATGTCCATCCATAATGAATCCACAACAAACCAAACACAGACAATCTTCAAATAAGGGCCCCCTCTGAATAATCATTTCTCATTGTTAGTGAAGAACTCATGATATAAATCAATTCCATATACTTTGAATTCCACCTTTTGTAAAGGGTAAAAACTTCCCCCTCCCCTTTTTTTTAGTATAAGGAAGTGTTGCCAATAGTATCATTAGCAAAAGAAGGGTGGAGAAAATTAGGGTATTGCAACATTAATAAACTTTTTATTTCTGCTTATGAATCGAGTCCTTAGTCTCCTGTGAAGACACCGCAGAAACGCTTAAAAACAAGGCTTAAGACAGCATAGGTTTTTTTAGCATTCACTTCTATTGAAGTGAAATGGCATCTGTTTATACAACTTTAGCAATAATAGGCATGGTTTTCATTTTGCCTGTTATAATACCAGCACTGTTTTTGGGGGCGTTATTTTATGATTTTTTAAATTCAGAATTGCCACCTGGAATTGACCAACCTCTAAAGCTTCGTTTTTTCCATTCATTGTTGATTACAACCATGATCTCGGTAAGTTAACTTTCTTAAAACTGGGGATTTCACTTTTATTTTGGTAGGATATTTGTGAGCTGGAAGATAACGGCTTAAGAAAAAAAAGGAAAGAAGAAGCAGCAATTCACCCTCCTGAAGCCTGTAAGCATTGTTATATGAACCAAAGCATGTTAAATTAACTCATAAAACTGATATGACTAATCTGAAAAGCTTATTTAGATTTTTCAGTGCATCTGTCAAACTGCAGCCACTTTACATTGGAAAACTGTTTCACATAAATATTAAAAAAAAAAACTATATGTATACTGTATCTATTGAACTGCATGTACATATAATAATGCTATCTATTCAGAAGCAAGCCTACATTACTCCTCTTCTTCCGAATTCTTTCTTTTCAACAGGGAAAGATTTTGGAGAAGCTAGGGATCTGCAGTGATTTAAGCTTATTGCGAGTTGTGCTAGATGGAATACCACCACGGAGAGATTCAAAACTTCTTATCAAAGATCTCAAAGTAGATGAGGTACCCTTGAGGATTTATCAGCCTAAACAGCCACCTACTGGCAAAAGAAGAGGAATACTATATTTTCATGGAGGCGCTGGCACATTTGGGAGCATTAGTAAGAAATCAGCAAGTTTTATTTTTAAAACCAAATCCAAACCTTTATATTTTTACCTTCAGACATGTGTCAGTCAATATCTCACCTGTCCTTCCTAATGACAATAGTCTTTGCAATCACAATACTAACTGCAAAGCACCTTGTGGAGTTAATAGTCTAGTGCACAGTTAAGGGTAATCACATTTCGACTTCCTCTGGGCTACAGGCAAAGTTGATGAAAGCAGCTCTTAGAAGATCTGAGGCTTCTAAATCCAGAACTGTGATCCAGAAACCCCTCAATCAGCTGTCAGCTAACAGCAGAGGGACTCTGCTCCTCCTCCTTTTGAAGCTGTTCTGAGAAAGATTCAGTTTGCTGGGGCAGAGAAAGAGAGACCATTAAAACAAAACACATATGCTTAGGTCACTGTGAGTAAAGTTAGCTCACAGGATGTTCCTGTACCTTAACTAATAGCTAGGTGACAATAAGATATAGCAACAGGCCTGGAGCAAGGGCTGGAATCCACGCCTCTTTCCTCCTTCTCCTCATTACTCCATCTTTTCTGGAAATGTACCTTAAAATGCTTTTAGGCTGATATGGAATTCAGCCTAGATCTACTTTCTGGAATAATTACAGTATCATCAAAATGGCAAAGCTGTTGCTAAAAAGAATACACTCTGGCTTCACTCTTTGGAACAATGCTTTGGTTACTTGTCAAGGAGAAATTTTTAGGTTTGGATCTCAACTGGACTAAAATGTTTCCTGTAAGTTTGGATAGGGCCTCAAAGTACAGAATTTAAGATATACTGTACTCAGCACTCAACTTTTGTCTAGAAACACTACAAAAGCAGTCTCAGCTTGCAGTCCATGCATCAAAGGAAGTCTAAAAGATATAACATGGTCCAAGAAAGAATTTAAAGAATACATTAAAAAAATTCCATAAATATATTCCCATTCATGCAAACAAGGAATCAAAATGGAGGGAAAAAAAATAAATTAAAAAAATAAAAATAGAGCCAATTTGGGGGAGTTTGATTCTTGCAGTAACACTGCACAGAATACTTTATTTCTTTTTCAGAAAGGGAGACGATCCTTTGATTGTCTGGGTAGCTGCTGGCTCAGCCTCCTAACTGTTCTGGATGTCTTTCTGAGCAACCAAGTCTATGGGTGCTTTGTCTGGAAACCAAGGCACCTAACCTGGAAATCTAGATTTCATTCCAGGGGTCAGACAGGGAAGTTTGTGGGTTTTGAATCCTTTACTGTTTCAAAAGGTAAGTCTCCACTAGCACTATGTTAGGTAGACTTCAGTTTATCTGCACATGAGTTTGAGAGTCTACCTAGCTTCGTTTAACTTCACACAGAAACAATAATGCAACTTCTAGTAACTTAGGTTCCATTCTGCACTGTGGCAGAAATAATCTGCCCTTCTTTTACTGCAGAGCACGTTAGTCTGGGTGGAGTGTTAGGCTGACACTAGCTGTGATGCTTCTAGTTCTGGAGCTAGTTTGGGTGGCAGTGAGGACTCAGGAGATAAGCCTCTATGATCTAAGCGAAAGGTGAATTCCTTTCGCTGGAAGAAAAAATCCACACCACAAAGTTGCATATTTGTAGTTGTTCACAATTGCTATTGTACAACTGGGACACTGAAGGAGCTTTATCACATGTCATGGCTTAATATAATACCTATACTTAAGACACTGACTGTAGTAAGTGAGCTTTCATTTGCATTCCAATTGATACTTGGTAACAGGAAATCAAGTAACATAATTAGAAGTTCTTAAAAGGACTTGTAAGGAGTAGTAAGCCCGAAGTCTGCAACTGGCGAATTAGCAGAAGCTATACTGAAGAACAGAATCAGCGGACAGATAAATACGACTTACTCCATAAAATCCATATAAATGGAAGTCATGCTTCACAAATCAATGTAAGCTTTTTAAATGAGTCAGCAAATACATGAATAAAAGAGACTGAGTTGATAAAACCTACTTTGATTTCCAAGAGAGTTTTCATAAAGAGGCTACACACCCATGACACAAGAGGGAAGGTCTTTCATTTGGATAAAAACTGATTAAAAGACAGAAGAAAGATGGGTTGTGGGAGGTTCCTGTGAGATTCCCATAAAGAGATCTGTGCTGAAAGCACTGCTAATCAGTATATACAAAAAGAGAAAAGATGGTGAAAGCTGATATGATACTAAGTCCTTCGAGGTAGCAAAAGGATGGTTCAAAAAGTGCAGAATGTCTTTATGATAGCAAAGGATTAGACAATAAAATGACACGTGAAATGGTGTGTAGAGAAGTCAAACAGATGAACAGAGCTCCTAACTTTTATAAATGAAAGAGTGGACTCTAAGCAGACTACTCCCTTGCAGGAAGATCTTGGGATTATGGTAGAAAATTGCCTGAAAATGTTGACTTAGCGCACAGTAGCAGTCAAAAAGCAAATAAAATGCTAGGAATTATTATTCGGAAAGGACAAAACAGGAAACATCTTTATGCCACTGTAATAAATCCATGGTGCATCTAAATATAGTATACTGCTTATAGTTCTAGTTCCCATACCTCTAAAAGGATATGGCAGTACCGGAAAGACTCAGAAAGAGGCTGCAGAGGTGAGAAAAGTGCTTCTGTACAGAGAATAAGTGAATAGACTATGACTCTTCAGGCTGGAAAAGACAGATAAAGACAGATACACTAAATGTCTGCAAAATCATGAGCAGCAAGAGAAGTTAAACAGGGAATGATTATTCACCATTTCTTATAGTACAAGAGTTAATGTCACCAAATGGAAGTTGCGAATGCCAGGTACAAAATGAGCAAATAGAAATGGTTCTTTACACCTTTGTAAGCAAACTATGGAATTCTTCTCTGCACAAAGTTGTTAATGTTAAAATCATGGGTTCAAGAACTGGTTCAAATAATTCAGGGAAGAAACATTAATCAAGGGCATTAAATATAAAGACATAGTTTCTATCTCAAAGGAGTGCCCTGAGCCTCAACTTCTTGTATGCTTCTTATTACTATATGCTTGTCCTCAGCTTATGCTTCTCCTTCAACATCTTTTGTTGACCACCAGCTGCGATGTGATACCTGCCTAGACAGAATTCTATTTTTTCCTAGTATTACCATTCTTACATCCTTATATTATGCCCTAACAACCACTGATCAATAACCAGAAAATATGTTAACATGTAAAGACCGCATTGCATAGCAGAAGTTACTTATTGGTCTCATGTTGGAGTGCCTTCCACAGAGCATATGTTCAAGGATCTATATTTTCATTTCAAAAGGATATTCGATTTTGAAAACATCATTTTTTATAAACTTTCTCTTTAGGAGCCTTTGAAAGAATATGCCGCTATATTGCCAAAAAATGCAACTCAGTGGTTGTGTCTGTTGGGTAAGTGCTACTTTTACATAGAAGTATTTATGGTAATACAGTTCACAGTTGAAACATTTCTGAGAAATATGCTGAAAATATTTACTATTTTAGATTGTGCTCCCTACTTTTTGCTTTAGCCTTTCATTTAATTTAGAAATATGCTTATAGGCAAGGTATTCTAAATTAGCTGTAACACCATTCATTTGTCTTTCCAATCTACACTAGTTAAACCCAAATATAATCTTTAAAATTCAGAAAAAAAGGCCTACATAACTACCATACCACTCAATAATGAACACTGCAAATTAAATTTTTACAATTACTTTGACAATAACCACAATATCTTTGACATTTCAGTTATCGTTTGTCTCCTGAACACCCATACCCAGGGCAATATTTCGATTGTCTCAATGCCACCTTATACTTTATGAGGAATTTAGAAGAGTATCATGTGGATCCTGCTCTCATCATCCTTAGCGGTGACAGTTGTGGAGCTAATTTTGCTACGGTTATTTGCCAAATACTGCTGAATAAAAGAGATCTCCCAAAAGTACGTGCCCAGGTCTTACTTTATCCAGGACTACAGGGGCTAGATTTTCATTTGCCTTCCTATCAGCAGAATGCTTCAGTCCCCCTATTGTTTCGGAAGCTAGTTATCTACTTCTGTTTTCGTTATCTTAATAAAGAACCATCAGTTTTGGAAGATGTCCTACAAAATTGCCATGTTCCTGAGAGTATGAAACAGAAGTATAAAAAATGGATAAGTGCTGACATTATTCCTGACAAATTTAAGATTCGAGGCTACGTACCACAGAAAACTACTTCATATAAACCTGAAGTCCATGAAGCAGTCAAAGAACTTTTAGCAATAACATTTTCCCCACTTTTAGCTGAAGACGCCATTATTCGCCAGCTCCCTGAATCCTACATTGTGACCTGTGAGTTTGATGTGCTTAGGGATGATGGACTGTTATACAAGAAGCGATTAGAGGACAATGGCGTTCAAGTAACCTGGTATCATTCTGAGAGTGGTTTCCATGGAATTTTAGCCTTTTTTGGCTACGGGATTTTTTCCTTTTCATCTGGAAAAAAGATAATGGATAGTACTGTGAATTATATAAACAGTTTATAAAAGTATTTTTTCAGAACAAAGATGCAAGTCTTACATTATCCTTGACGAATTTATACTTGGCAAAGAACTTAAACACTTTTGATTTATGTTTTGGATTTTGACTGCATTTTATACTTTCTAATTTCTGCTTCTGCAGTGACTCTCAAACAAATGTTAAGATTATTTAAAGCACCACCATTCTAGAAAACATTATTATAAAAACACACCAATAAGACTGAGATGCAGAAGTGAGGCACCTAGCATATACTGTTTTACTTCAACTCTAGCAATTCTAGCATCCTTGCATGGCTGGCACACATTCAAGGCAAGCTGCAAGAACATCTCTTCCTGAAGATGCTTCGACTGCCCAGAAGTGCTGAAGACAACTGGGGTCTACTTTGGCCCTTGTGAGAGACAGGAGATGTTTAGGGTATCAGACGGAGAGCCCAATGACTCAGGTTCTGTGAAGTTTTATGTCATATAGTGAAATTGCAGCTATGTATTTTAATTTCTAGGGTTAGCTTGCACAAAGACTACACTTTTTGTGAAAAAGCGTAATCAAAAGAAAGGCTTCTGTCTAAAGCAGAAGTTCTGAACTGGAACTAGTATGGGTTTGATTTTGTTTGGAATCTGAGAAATGATGTTTCATTTTGGAACTTGATTCTTAAACTGGAATCCCTGAACTTTAATGAGTGTGTACATATTAGGAAAGTGCAGAGGTGAGACTTCTTTTCCTTTTTGTACTTTTTGTTTTTCTTTCAAGATTGCCTTATGCTCAAAACTACCTGTTATGCTGTGTTTGTTGAAAAAGTTCTGAAGGTCACAGATGTAAGAAGGTAGAAAAGAATATTATATTATGTTATGTTCTATTATATTATATATTATCACTGTGATGCTGTGGCAATTTTGTGATGCTTTCAAAAAAAAATAAAACCTAGCACTTCAAATACTTCTGTTACAAGAGCAAGTTACATTTGGTAAACACATACTCACTGATAAACCTAAATGAACACCTCATGGTGAAAGGAACAATGCAGCACTGGCAGAAAGAGACCACAATCTTGCTAATTCTACCTAGTCAAATCTGTGCTGTGCGCAGTAATTAATTTATCAGACAACTGGACTATCCAAAGACTATTGTATATGATCACATAACTGCAGAAAAATAATACAAACTGTAAGTCCAGAAACACCATTGGGTGGGCTATTTTTTTTTAATCTGGACTTCTATTGTTTTTAAACAAAATATTTCCTTCTACTTCAGAATATTTTACAACAACCATCTGCCCTATTAAAAACACTCAACTTCTTACTGGAAAAAATTAAGACATTTCATTTTTTATTAAGTTTTCTAACTAAAATGACATAGTACTTTCTCCTGATCACTTCCAATTTAACTAAAAAAAACCCCAAAACTATAACATGGCTGCTTAATGAAGTTAGACTTTTACATCTTTCATTTCCCTGGGAATCTGCAATTTCAACAATGTTCTGATATCCTAGTTGTTTGAAGAGTTGCAGACTCAGATTCACAATTAATACCTCAAGCATCATTTTAAACTACAGCATATCTACATTAGCACAATCCCATTCTACAGCAAGAACAAGATGAAGCAGTTTGATTTGAAATTCTTTAATTGCTGATTACCTTAAGTCCTTTTATGCTGTATCTGTTGTGCACTGAGAGTTACTGAAGTTTACCTGATAGGAGGTAACCTGATCATGAATCTAAACTCAGTCTCCTGTGTTTTTTAACCATGTTCTCTTTTAGAAGAAACCACAAATGCTACAAAAACTGAGACTGAGGTAATGACATAATTTTATAGGTGCACCTTTCCAGAAAACATTGGTGGCAATCCATTTGGCTCTTTAGAGTGATAATCATCATATGCAGGCTCCTACCTCTGCATAACACTATAGAAACTCTGCTTCAGAATAGTGGTTTATAGTGTCACAAATGCAAAGCACACAAATGCCCTGTGTCTGTTTTCCACTTCTAATTAATTTAATATTCATGCAGTTTATTCATAACACTCTTCTCCCAGCTAAGGACTGCTTTCTTGCAAAAATTCTGAAATTATGCTGGCATATGTCTTTTAACAAATTCAGGACTTTGACCAACTTACCTTTTGTGAAATAAAGGGAGTGGGGGGGGGAAGAAAGCGGGAAAGATACCTACTAAAGTATTTGTAAAAGGGAGGAGAAAGATTTTTACTAGAGCAACCTTATGACAAACAAAGAATCAGGAAGTAACAAGCCAAAGATAACCAGGAAAGTCAAATCAAAGACATTTCAGATCACTTTGCTGCTCAGCAAAATGGCAGTTGTATACACACTGCTGGTGTTATTCTTAGCAGTTTTTGTTGCTGGATTTATATTGTTGGTCATGGGGGCAATTAACTTTGATTTCTCCAACTCAGAAATTCCTCCTGGAGTGAATCAGCCTGTAAAGCTCCGAATCATTCATATAATTTTAATAAGCAGAGCTGTGGTGGTAAGTTAACTTGGTGTGATTTCTGGGGGGAAGAACGGTGAACCTGTAGATTTTAAACTTAATGCAATGCTAAAACCCTGCTTGGAATTAATTTTCAGAGAGGAGAGCAGGGCATTACTATCATGCTGCATGTTGTATTTAGAAGCTCAGTTTTGCTAAGTAAACCTTTACCAGATTTTTTTACACTACACTGCATTATTACAGTCCTGCCTAGCTCTTACATTAGGCAGTATGCAAACACTGCCTAACACAAACATTTGAAAGTCTGACTGTGCTTCTACAATGAATGGTACTAACCTAGCAATAATTTGATTAAGAATGCTTATACATGTTGAATCATTTATATTTCCATTCTAGGTTCAGAATATATCAGATGTCTTTGGGCCATGCTTTCAAGTTTTTCTGGGACTTGGGGATGAGGAGTTATGTATTTATTTTGAAGATAAAATTAGAAACTGAACATTTCAGAATTGGTTTTGGGAAGGGGGAGTTTTTGTCACACAAGTGACAAAATCAGGTAACATTGCCGAAGAGGAGCTGAAGGAATTCCATCTCCCCTGATGGAAGTCCTGCAGCAACTAAGAAGGCTTGTCTGATGGGAATGAGGTGCTCTGGGCAGCCCAACTTCTGCAGGTGAACTGGCCTGTAAAAGAGTGGGAAGCTAACCAATCCACAAGAGTTGAAGCTCTTACCAGCACTCAACTTCTGATGATCTCTGCTGACAAAGGATCTCACTGAATCAGGAGTATTTCCATGTAATGATAGATGTATAGATGCTGTGATGATAGAAGGTGTTAGAAATACATGAGATAGCAGAAGTTGTGCATATATTAAAAAAATTACTTAAATACTTCCAAGAGGGACAAACTATTTAAAATAAATTTTAAAAAAATTATCTATCAGAAATATTCTAGATTATAGTGGACCATAGTAAAGAATTCTAGAAATATATTCTCATGCTTTGGCTGCACACAAGTTGTAGTTAGAAAGAGACTACTTCACTTAAGCAGCTGGAAAAGCCAGTTCTCTTTTTATCACCTATACACTGCCCATTAGTACCATAAACCAGAATTCTATGCTGCAATGTAAACGCAGGATGAAAGAAACCAAGCAAGTTGAATGTAAAGGTGAGAATATTATTTGTAGTTGTTCCATTTCTGCTTGGAAAACAGCAAATACAAAAGAATAAATAATTTTATCATGTTTGTATACAGAGACACTAAGACTAGTTTCTATAATGAATTAAAATCAGTATGTTGCAAAATGTATTAGTTTCTTCAGCCTCAAAATCACACATGGAGAACATTATAAATAGCTGGAGTCATTGAAGAGAAGGTCTTTCACAGGTAAACATACTGAGAGTCATAACAGTGTATTGACAATCCATATGAATGTGGCAGTCTAATAAAAAATATTCATAACAAAATATTGAATATTAAGAGCTTGATCCAAATCTTCATAAGGACTGAAGTACTGGTTTGGCATGACTAAATAATATATTTCAAAGCAGAAGTTATGCTTTTTTAAAATTTTTACGAAGTTATGTTGGACCAGTAGCTCTGATTTGTATTCATCTTCTGGTGGCTAGCATGAATATCACTATGGCATACAGAAAGAACAGAAGTTTAGGCCTACTAAGTATATGAGGATCTTCTTGCCAGTGCATTGCAGACATCAGTGAAGACTTCCAAGATGAATCAAAAAGCAATTATCAAATATATTCTCAACTTAGTCAACTCTACTTTAGGAAAGTGTCCATATAATGAAAATCAGCACCAGAACTATCATCTTTCACTATGTTTTCACATCTTCTCAAGGGCAAGGACAGAATAACCAGTGAAAACCAAACTCATTTTCAGTGTTAGCTAAAGGATCTGCTGAAAAAGCAAAGGGATATATTTCACCAGCCTTTGTTAATGCTGCATTGTTTTGGGATTATGTTCTTCAGTGAACACTGCTGTTCATGTGACCTGTCATGATGCTACTGTTATTTGTTCAGTTGTACTATACCTGTACAACTACTCAAATATTTTATGATCACCCTAAAATATATGACTTAGACATCACGAGGATACTGCCCATACAGTTCCTTTACTTCGGAAAATACTAAATCTCTTGAGTAAACTCCCTATTCTCTTTGCCTTTGAACAGGGAAAGATTTTGGAAAATATTGGCATCTGCAGTCAGGTTAGCTTTGTCCGGTACATGCAAGGTAGAAAGACTCTAGGAGTGGACCCGAAGCTCTTCATCAAGGACCTGTGGTTTGAGAAAGTGCCTGTAAGGATTTATCAGCCTAAGGTTCCATCTGCCAGCCAAAGGAGAGGAGTTATGTTTTTCCATGGAGGAGGATGGGTTTTTGGAAGTCTTGGTAAGATACCTAACAGAAAAAATATTACAATTTAGGTAAGGAAGTATCTACTTCATAAGTGGTAAAGTTGATTGTCGCTTGATCTGTAGCAGTTATGAAGGTTGAGTATAACCACAGATGCACTCTCCTAAGTCTTGCTGTCAGAAGAAAGCATCTGCTGTGCATTATGTGATTTTTCTTAAAGACAAGGATAATGAGATGTGAGGGGAAAAAACACAGTAAGCAAATACTGAAACAGGAAAATGAGGGGGTACAAAAGATCTGAGGACTTATGTAGTAAGGGGCAGAGAAAAGTAGAGAGTATGTTCTTCTTGCAATTCTTTAACTTACGCGATACAAAACATTAGTACTCTGTCAAAAAACCGAACCAAACCAAACCCAAACCTCACCCAATATGTTTCTTTCAGAGACCCATGAAAAGCTATGCCGCTCTATTGCCAGAGAAAGTGAATCAGTGGTTGTATCTGTTGGGTGAGTCCTTCCTCATGCTGTTTTCTAGAGATCATTTCCTCTAGTGTAAATACCATGTTATAGCTTGCCTGATCATAGCCACAACCATTCTCAGAGAAACGTTTCTGTGGAACTTGTCAAGCATGTGATTTACAAATTCACTCTGCTCCTGTTTGGAGCAACTGAAGACTGACTCAGGCTAAGTTTTCACTGTCTGACTACATCACAAAAAATGCTTTGAGATATCTAGCTGGAAAATGAAGTTTTGAATCAATGTTTTCAAATTCCAAACTCAAAATTGAGAGTAAACAGATAGTAAGCCATATATTCTACTTAATGCTTATTCAAGGAAACTCTGCTTGATGCTTACAGAAGCACTGCATGAATGACAAGCTAATACCATCAATATAGAGACATAATGATTTGAATTATGAGGATATAGTTGCACTGTAACAAAGACATAAAACAGAAGTCTTGTCATTTGTATCTAACCCACGGAAAGCTGAGGCATAAAACAACTAAATGACTGTCAATAAAACTTAGACATAGTTGGCAGCTGAGTACTCCTCTGCTGTTAAAGACCTGAGAAACATCCTAAACAGACGATATCCTAACAAGTTAATCTGCACCACCTGGTCCAACTAGCCACAGTTTATTTATGATCAACTTGTGGAGAACGGGAAAATTCTGAGGTAATCAGGGTATTGCTGGTGGCAGGAACCAGTATTTTCAGCAATACTTTTAAAACTAATATTTCCTTCTCGTACTTTTGTTGTGTCCTTTTGTGTATTAGGTATCGTTTAGCTCCTGAACACAAATACCCTGCTGCGTATGAAGACTGTCTTAATGCAACCATACACTTTATGAAGAATATGGAGCTCTATGGCGTGGATCCTGCCCGTATAATTATCTGTGGGGACAGTGCTGGGGGCAATCTAGCAGCTGCTGTGAGCCAGACCCTTGCAGGTAGATCAGACCTCCCCAAACTACGTGCTCAGATCTTGATCTACCCAGGCCTTCAGGCGCTGGACTTCAATTTACCATCCTATCAGCAGAATCGGGGAGTCCCTCTCTTATTCCGAGAACGTGCCGCTTTCTACATGTTACAGTACCTAAATGGGAATGCATCAAATCTGGAAGAGGTCTTGGAGGGTTCCCATATTCCTATAGATATTAAATTAAATTATAGGAAGTGGGTGAGTCCAGATAACATCCCTGAAAAATTTAAGGTCAGAGGCTACAAACCACATGTGCTTCTTGACTGTACAACCGAAGTTTTTGAGACAGTGAAAAGATTCTGTGAGCCCAACCTGTGTCCGCTGTTAGCTGAAGATGCTCTTATTCAGCAGCTGCCTGAGACTTTCATGTTGACTTGTGAGTATGATGTGCTGAGGGACGACGGCTTGCTTTACAAGAAGAGATTGGAGGACAACGGTGTTCGAGTGATCTGGTACCACCTCGAGGATGGATTCCATGGAATCATAAATTCATTTAACAATGACTGGTTGTCCTTTTCATCTGGAAAAAGGGGTCTTGACAATATTATGAACTTTCTAAAAAGCTTATAGAAACAATTTTCTTTCCTTCTGTAAGAACTGCCAATTTTCTGTGGTCTTTTATGCTTCTAAATTCCATATAAGAGGTTTAGATAGGACAATTTGTTAATGCGCAATTATGCCAGTGTGACCACTGAAAAAGATATTTCAAGAACACTATGAAAGTTTCTTTTAGTGCGGCTTGAAGTATTTGATGTGCAGTCTGCCTATTTTAATGATCTATTTGGACTAGACACTTGTTACTCTCTCAGTAAATATTAAAGATGCAGTAAAAAATACCAACTTGCTCCTGTGCTTAAATACTCTTTAACAACAAAGTAAGATTGATGCATTTACTTTTATAGAGCACACGTTAGCTTTTTTTCCCCCCTCATGTTAGTTCCCATTGTCTTTTCTAAATGTCCTTTTTGAAACCATATATTCCAAACTACTTAAAGAATGTCCACAATACAGGAAGCAATAGGTTGTGGCTGCAGATCAGATGCAAGAGACAATTTAACCTCCACATCACTTGGCTCTCCTTGTAAATAGCAATCCATCATAAACTAGAACTTCATTCAGTGCTTAACTGCTATCTCTAAACAGTCATTCATATCATCCGCAATCCAACAATACCATGCAGAATACCAGGCCCTGTATCAGTCCCACAATTAACGTCAAGCTAAACAGGAAATTAAACACATTCTCTTCTCCCTCTTCTCTAATGTGACATGTACTGACACCTTGCACAACATTTCCAAGGACTTTAAGGTGTGTGGCACCTGAGAAATCTGTTGTAACTTGGACTGCTCTAAGGTTTACTGTTATCTGAGAACGCTAAATCAAAGATAGGCGTAAAGACACCTCACCTTTGATGAAGTGAAATGACTTTTTTTTTTTAAATACTGTTGGTGATTTTTACTGCTTCATTCATAATAGCAATTATGGGAACAATTCAGCCTGAGTACTCTCAATTTCAGTATCCCTCCTGGAGTGAATCATCCTGGAAAGCTTTGAATTTTCCTTGCTTCTATGATTAGTACATCTGCTATAGTGAGTTACTCTGCCATGATGTCTGCCAGAAATGTGGTTTAGGTGTTATTTTTATAAGATTATATGTGTAAATACCAGAATGTTGCTGGCTGCATTAAGACTTAAATGAAGGCTTTCCTTTTTTTTTGAGGCTGACTTTAGAGGACAATTTTTGTAAAATAATTTCTGTTAGACCTCAGATAGTTTCAGTCAGGTTTTCCCTATTGCATAGGGATGAAGCCAACCATAAGAGTCCAAGCTTCCTCAGCTGAGCTTCCCTAATTAAGTTTAAATTAATTATTTATAGAAAATGAGATTGCTTTGACTTCCATTTTAGCAAAGCACAGAAGATGATTTTAGGCCATTCTTGGGGCTTCCCAGTAACACCGATGGAAGGCCGGGTGCTTCTTAAGCAGATAAAACCAGAGACTCACGGGAAACCTTAGACAGGGAGGCTGGTATGAAACCATAGGACTTGGTGACGCCGAGATGGAAACTCCTTTGTTTCTCCCCTAAGACATTTTGCCTGACAGAGCGTGAGTCGGACGCGTGGGCCTACCTGCTCAGGCGCACTGTGCCAAAGCAACCCCGCTCGCCCAGGCGCGTAGCCTCACTGGGGACCGCCACGGTTCCATCTTCTCCTGTGCCAGCTTTCTGGTGAGGACCAAACCGGAGCGGCCGGTAAAGGCGAGGGCAGAGGCGAGGAGCTCTGGAGCAGGCTGAACCCCGCCAACACGAAGCCTGGGCGCCCCCTCAGGCCTCGCAGCGGCCGGGGGAAGGCAGGCGCAGGGTCTCCCTCACGGCAACCTGCTCGGCGTGGTGTCTGGCAGCCTCCCCCGAGGCGGCCCGCGGCTGCCGGCTGCCCCCCGGGGAGGCCGCCCTCCGCTCAGCCGGACTCTCCTCCCTCTCTTCGAACAGGGGAAGATTTTGGAAAAGACGGAGGCGTGCAGCCAGATCGCCTTCACCGGCTACGTGCGCTCCGGGAGGAAGCCGGGGCCGGACCCGCAGCTCTCGCTGAGGGACGCGCGGTTCGGCCGGGTGCCGGGGAGGGTCTACCGGCCCCGGGCGCCATCTGCCGGCCTGCGGGCGGGCGCCATCTTCTGCCACGGCGGCGGCTGGCTGTACTGCAGCTTCGGGAGGGCAGGCCGGGTCGTTCCCTCCCCCGCGCAGCGCGGCTGTGCGCTGCCGCTGGTATCTTCGGGGGGGGGGGGGGTGGAATCATTCTGCCCCGAGAGCTGTCAGAAGGTCCGGAATCTGGCTGAGCTTCCCCGTTCGTCCTCGGGCAGCTTAGTGCTCTCGGTGAACCGCTGCTGCCTGCCCTGAGGGGAGGCGGCAGGGCTGAGGGGAAGAGGGACGAGGGGAGGTGAGGTGGCCCCGTGAGGGTCGGGAAGGGCATGGGGCAGGGCGGGAAAAGGCGGCTTCCACCTTCCTTGGCTGTTGCATCTGGAAAGGGAGCAGGCAGCTAACAACCCCCCAGGTTTTTGCGGGTCGCCACGAAAGGATCTGCCGTTAGGCTGCCAGAGAAAGCAAGTCGATGGTTGTCTCTGTTGGGCGAGTTAAGTCAGTACTACCCTATGGAAGTCGTCTTGCTTCCTTTCACTTCTCGGCACCGGAGCGTCGCACGTCTTGTGGGAACACTCCTCCTCAGTAAACCATTTCCCCAGGATCCCAGATGGTCAGACAGAATTTCAAGGGGACTATTTTCATTTCTCCCCCCTCAATCTGCTAATGCAGGGAGAGTGCAAACAGACCCCAAAGTAAGGTTCACAAATCTCACAGCACAGAGCTATGCTGGCACCACACAAAAAGAAGGAATGCTTTCCAGAGGAGTTTTCTTACATGTTGAGAACCTACTAATAAACTTGGAAGGTGGTGATACAGGGATCTGTTTAATGAGATGTAATCACCCTGTAAACTTCAAGGAGTTTTCTAACAATCAAATGCTAATATATTTTCATGCTAAGAATACAGAAGAATAGAACTCTGTCCCAGTTATTTAAATAAACAAAGAAAATAATTCTCAAGAGGAAATATCCTAAGTAAAGGTGAGGTGCAGACTGATTAAATCACTTCATCCACAAGCCAGATGCAGTCTACACCAGAAGAGTAAAATGAACATATATCACTCAATTTCTGATTGATGCTATTTTCAGAAGACCCCAACTATGCTACACCCTTGCAACTTCATCCTACTGGCTATCATTTATCTGTGATAACTTGCTGGACAAATACCTGTTTAGCAGATAATGACACTTTTTTTGCTAAAGAAAAAATACTCCAAACAACACAGGGAAAGCCAAAGTGCTGTAGGAAATTTGTATTTACATTTATGACATTTCCTTCTCTTATACTCGTCTCCTTTTGTGTATTAGGTATCGTTTAGCTCCTGAACACAAATACCCTGCTGCGTATGAAGACTGTCTTAATGCAACCATACACTTTATGAAGAATATGGAGCTCTATGGCGTGGATCCTGCCCGTATAATTATCTGTGGGGACAGTGCTGGGGGCAATCTAGCAGCTGCTGTGAGCCAGACCCTTGCAGGTAGATCAGACCTCCCCAAACTACGTGCTCAGATCTTGATCTACCCAGGCCTTCAGGCGCTGGACTTCAATTTACCATCCTATCAGCAGAATCGGGGAGTCCCTCTCTTATTCCGAGAACGTGCCGCTTTCTACATGTTACAGTACCTAAATGGGAATGCATCAAATCTGGAAGAGGTCTTGGAGGGTTCCCATATTCCTATAGATATTAAATTAAATTATAGGAAGTGGGTGAGTCCAGATAACATCCCCGAAAAATTTAAGGTCAGAGGCTACAAATCACATGTGCTTCTTGACTGAACAACTGAAGTTTTTGAGACAGTGAAAAGATTCTGTGAGCCCAACCTGTGTCCGCTGTTAGCTGAAGATGCTCTTATTCAGCAGCTGCCTGAGACTTTCATGTTGACTTGTGAGTATGATGTGCTGAGGGACGACGGCTTGCTTTACAAGAAGAGATTGGAGGACAACGGTGTTCGAGTGACCTGGTACCACCTTGAGGATGGATTATCATAAGCCTATATGATTATTGCAGTTTCTCATTTCCAGCTGGGTAAAGGGGATTGGACAGCATTGTTAAATTCATAAATGGTCTGTAAAAACAACTTTCCCTCTTTATGCTTCTCCGTTTAGGCTTCCAAACCTCAGGTAGTACTTGTCAGCAAAAATTTGATACCCTTTGATGTGTAACATACCAATTTTGATATTAATGAACTTCACATACTGTCTGAACACTGGTCTTTGTCCTCTGAGACTATTGACAGTTCAGTCTTTACAGTTTAAATATTTTCCACATGCTGTGCTTCAATCCTTTTTCTTTCAATTCAGCATCTGATTGATTCCTTGTATTTAATTACCAGATTATTTACTTCTCTGTAAATAATGTCTGTGGAATGATTTGGATTAAATAGCTCCTGTGAATTACAGTCGGGATCTTTGTGATGTCCATTTGGTAAGTTCCAAAGCATGACTTCATTTAGCTAAAAACTACCAGTTAGGTACATAGTGAGCTGGAGGGAAGTCAGAGGAAAGCTCTGGAAAAACAGGCAGAGATCAAGGTCTCAGTGAGGAGATTGACATACACTCAGTGGGCATGGCAGAACCACATCTGCAAGAGCAGTAGTACAAGGCCCAAGTTAATTGGGGACACCTTGCTGGAGGCAAGTAAGGGCTGCTCTGATTTTGAAATAACTGTAGCTCTACAACCTCCTTTTTAATTTTGGGATGTCTCCACTGAAGCTCAAGGTGAGAGATACTGGCTGAGAGGGAACACTTCTATCAGGTTTTAGAAAGATAGTAAGGGTCAGTGAACTGTGCTTTTGATCTGTGTATACTGTTAAGTTTAGCTTAGAGAAAATATGAACCAGAATGTTTTCATGTTCTTTCAGAGACTGGTTCCCCGATATTATTTTTTTTAGAATTTGTGCTGTGATGTTTCTCCATGTTTTGAGTTTTCTTTACAGAGCAAGGCAGTGTATTCCTTGACATGGTGCTTCATTATACCCTGCTGATGAAAGCAAGGAAAAACAGTAGTGAGCCTACTCAAAGCAGTAAGACTGAGGAAATGAAAATCCTAAGGAGAAAAAAAAATAAAAATCCCACGACAGGAAATCAGAAATTTTTCCAGAAACAAACGCTGTCTTCCGCTTAGATTGCACAGTGCAAATGCCGCCCTGCCTTTAGCTTCCTGCAGGCTGCCGTTAGACAAAGAATCCCTAACCTTAAGGACAAACGACCTGCTCCCGGCGACCTGAAGGTGAGTCCGTCAGGAAGGCAGGTGCCCTGCAGCCCGCTGCCGGTTGTCCGGCTCTCTGGAAGCGGCCGTACCGGCCCCGCAGCCCGAACGCCAGGCTCTCCCCGAGCGCCTGCCCCGAGCGCCCCCTCGGCTGCCCGCGCAGGTCACGCACTGCCTCCTTGAACCGAGATTACACCGCGCCTCAAGCCGGCAGCGCGGCCTCCCCCCCGGTGCTCGCTGGCCGCCCGCACCATGACCTCGGCGGCGGCTTTGCAGAGCTGTCACAAACGGCCCGTGACGCCGCCGGCCCGGGCCGCGGTCGCGGCGCCGAGGGGCGGGCGGCCGCTGCCGGGCCCCGCCGCGGGCCGGGGAGCCCCGCGGGGCCGCCGCCGGGCCATGGCGCTGCTGCCCGCGCTGCTGCTGCTGCTCCTGCCCCTGGCGGCGCTGGCGCTGGCGCTGGCCACGGTCCTCCTCGGCCTCCCCAGCTACGACATCCCGCCCGGGGTGAATCAGCCCGCCAAGCTGCGCCTGGTCCTGGCCGTCCTCCTCGGCACGGCCGCCCTGGTGAGTCGCGCCCCGCCGCCGCGCTCATCGTTTCGGGGGGCGGGGGAGTGTTTCCACCCGAGCCGGCGGGGGGTGGATGGGGAGTGGGGTGGGGAGGCTACAGGGTTTCGCAGGTCGGCCCCCCCCCCCCCCCCCCCCCCCACGCCGCAGCCGCCCGGGCCGGGGTCCCCCGCGGCGAGGGTGGGCAGCCGCCGCCCGCCAGCGGGTTGCGTGAAACACGGGCCGGCCCCGGCGAGCCCCGGCCCACGGACTGCGCTAGGAAGGAAAAAAAAAAACCAACAACAAAACCAACCAACCAACCCACAAAAAAAAAAAAAAAAAAAAAGAGCCTGGATTAAGATCCGCATGCCCCTGCCGCCCTCATGTGATGCTTGCGGCTCCACATCGTGGGGAGAGGGCTGCGGGGGAGCACCCTCAATCAGGCCGCTGGCGGCTCCCGTCGTGGGCAAAACCCATTTCACGTTCAGAAGTAGCATGCTAGGGCTTGTTAGCAGAGATTGCCAAACGGCGGTGCTGATTTAAGTGTCGAATTCAGAGCTGAGCTGGTGTTTTGGCTGATAACTGCCCTCAGCTTTAGGCGAAGTCACCTTGCACAAAGAAAACTACAGCCCTTCAACTGCTCCTGCCATGGTTGATGTTTATGGTACAAAATCCGGTTAGGGCTGCTTTACTTAATCCCTGGGCTCCCTTTTACAGCATTGCATAAACAGCATTAGAGCTCTCCTAAACTCTTCCTATGTCACTTGCCATATCTTTTAATTCTTTTAAATCTTCGATTTTCTCCTTCACTTCTTTAGCCACAACTTCGCGTTTGCTATCACACAGACCTTGTTTGTTTTCCTCCACACAGTTTCTTATGCCATTGACATCCTCTTGAAATTTACTGGCAAAGCGACCTAGCTCTCCTGGATCCCACTAGCACATGACAGCAAAGGAATGGATAAAGACAGACCCCCACTGGGCATTTAAAATTGGGATCTTGTTTAGTAATGCAACTGTAACAGTTTATTTGTTTAATTCCATTAATTTGATTCCCAACTTCTTGTTTGTTCATTTACTACGTCAGATTTATATTCTAGCTTGCAAGATCACTGCAAGAGCATTGGGAAAGGAAGCTTCTTGATTTTGCTCAGTAAATCTGTTGTGCAAATAAAAAGCAGTAACTAACTTGCACAACACAACTTAGCACTTAAGGCTTGCAAATTCACTGAGTTTTATGATCTATTTCAGGAATATTAGTTTATGCAATGAAGAACCATTAAAGCTTATATTGCTGTTTCTATATATGACATCATTTCATTGTTGTTATCAAGTATAAATGAAACAAGAATGAGCACAAAGTGTGCGCAGGACACTACTGACAATTAAAATGTATACTCCAAGACAGCCAATTTGGATGGCCTATATAAAATTTCTGATGTGTTATTAGAATGACACTGGATTTGAGTAATGGAAGTAATTTTTTTAAAATTTGTAGGGTGTGAGAACATGGGAAAATTGGTTTTCTCGAATCAGAGAGAAACAGGGGTCACATTGCTGTGTGTGAAGCCTAGATTTTTCAGTCTGATTCTTCAGATTCCAGCTGGTATGATAGAAGGTAGAACTTCTCCTTCTTGGTAAAACTAATCTAGGCAAACTTAAAACAAATGCTGCTTTCTGACTCTATCCTGGGATGTCTCTTAGGAGACTTAGGACTTTCTTTTCTTTCTTAGGACTGGGCATTCCTATCAAGAAAACCAGCTGTGAAGTTACTTTTCCTCACTGTTTTCCACTGGTTTATTAAGGCAAAAACCAAGGACTAAACAACCTATTAGAACGAACTCACCTATCAGTACTCAGTATAGAGGAAACCATTCAGAGAGTCTTTGGGAAACGCTTGCATAGCCATTATCCTCCTCTATGAACAGTCCTCATGGTAGTTACTCTAACTACTTGTGCTGTTATTATTATATCTTCTTATAGCGTATTCATATTTTACAACATTACCACTTTTTTTTTTTGGTAAGCTCTGTGTTTCTTTAAAATTTCCCTCAAACACAGTTCAATGTAAGTATGATGCAGAGTTTTTAGACCTCAGCTAACTCAAGACTTTTAAAGAAGCCTTAATTTCTTTTACCTTTAACAGGGAAAGATTTTGGAGAAGACTGGACTTTGCAGTCAAATCACTTTTGGCCGATACGTGCGACAGGGACGGAAACTAGGGGTGGATCCAAAGCTCTTCATCCAGGATTTGCAGTTTAACAAAGTACCTGTGAGGGTTTATCAGCCTAAAGCTACCTCTGATGGGCGAAGGAGAGGTATCATCTTCTTTCATGGAGGAGGCTGGGTATTTGGAAGTCTTGGTAAGATATTTGCTGGAGGAATAATAGTAATGTAGAAAGAACATTCTCATCTTTTTATAAAACTGAAATAAGAGGAGGTTTCAGCATGTGATTTGGGAGGAGGTCTGAAGACAAATACATGCCTTTCTGGAATGAACATTCCTTAGCTATCTCAAAGATCAGGGCAATAGCAAACCACTAATGAAAATATTTCTTTTCCAGATACCTATGAAAAAGTATGCCGCTACATATCCAGAGAAAGTGAATCGGTAGTTGTATCTGTTCAGTAAGTGAACCCTACCCAGTTCTGTTGTTTGGAGATTATTGTTGCTGTGGTGCCACAGAAAAGCTGCACTGGTTTCGGAGATGTACTTTTTGCAGAGAAATTTCTAAAGAATTCAGTGAAGTCCATAAAGAGACAAATAGTGTTAATGGAGATTTCATAGCTCTTAACTGTTCATGCCCTGATATACTCAAAAAGACCCAAATAGAAATATTTGGCACACTAAGAAAATCTATAAAAGCCAATCAAAAACTTAAGTAAAAAAAGTCTTCCTTGTGCTGAACATATGAACATGTTATTACATGATGCTCCAAAGAATTGTGGTTTATATAAAAAGAGAGAATAATCACACAGTATTACTCCCATTTTACACATAGGAAGCAGAGGCACAAAATTATTAAATTATCTTGTCAAGAATACACAGGGAGTTTTCAGCATGACTAAGAAATGTACAAAGTCTCAGTCAGACTCTTAACCAGAAGACAATCCTACTTTACTGAGTCCTTGTGACTGAATACACAATTTACAGCATATCCACAGTCACTAACTGAGGAATGCCTGCTTAGGAGGTAATGAATACCCTAACCTAGAGTTAGTAGGGTTGATGATAGTGCTGGAAGACAGCATAGGATACCATTTCCTGATTAATACTAATGACATTTTCTTCTCTTATACTTGTCTCTTTCTGTGTACTAGGTATCGTTTAGCTCCTGAACACAAATACCCTGCTGCGTATGAAGACTGTCTTAATGCCACCATACACTTTATGAAGAATATAGAGCTCTATGGCGTGGATCCCGCCAATGTAATTGTCTGCGGGGACAGTGCTGGGGGCAATCTAGCAGCTGCTGTTAGCCAGACCCTTGCAGGTAGATCAGACCTCCCCAAACTACGTGCTCAGATCTTGATCTACCCAGGCCTTCAGGCACTGGACTTCAATTTACCATCCTATCATCAAAATCGAGGAGTCCCTCTCTTATTCCGAGAACGTGCCGCTTTCTTTGCTTTGCAGTACTTAAATGGGGATGCGCTGCATATGCAAGAGGTCTTGGAGGGCTCTCATATTCCTCCAGATATGAGGCTGAAGTACAGGAAGTGGGTGAGTCCAGATAACATCCCCGAAAAATTTAAGGTCAGAGGTGTGAAGCCACTTAGGCCCACTGATTTTATAGCTGAAGTTTATGAGACAGTGAAAAGATTCTGTGAGCCCAACCTGTGTCCGCTGTTAGCCGAAGATGCTATTGTTCACCAGCTGCCCGAGTCTTTCATCTTGACCTGTGAGTATGATGTGCTGAGGGACGACGGCTTGCTTTACAAGAAGAGATTGGAGGACAACGGTGTTCGAGTGACCTGGTACCACCTCGAGGATGGATTCCACGGAATCATAAGCCTATATGATTATTGCGGTTTCTCATTTCCAGCTGGGAAAAGGGGATTGGACAGTGTTGTTAACTTCCTAAAAAGCTTATAGTAAACATCTTAGATTCCACGAGTCTGTTCATGCCTCAACCTAGGAAAATATCTTTTTAGGATATTTAATATCAGGTGATGGGTAGTCAATCAAGGGCAGACATTAACAATGATAAACAAGGCTCATCAGAACCTCATTCCAGCTGTTAGTTGGAACGTGGAGTATGCAAACCTTATACAAGCTTGTACCATGCTGCAAGCCCTTATCTTTAGCTTTGTCAATAAAGAAGAACATTATTTTGAATGGACATCCTGGTTTGCCCCACTTGTTTAAAATAAAATGTGTCTGTCTATGAAGAGAGACTGTGTGTCGCGCAGGTATGTGTGGTGTGTTGGTATAGAGGAATACATCACTTCTATCACAATGTTTTGAGACATAACTCTGTGCTATGATTCTGAACTCTTAACAGTTAGAGAAAAACACCCAACTGACTTTAGTGGGTTAGGAGCCACTGTTTTGCTCAACACTAAATATGATGCAGCCTAGAATGTGGTTACTGGAACAACGGTCACCATGGGGATAGCAAAGAAATGGTTCTACGGCCAGGCAGTTCCACACATCACCCATGTTTCTCAGCACACAGGCAGGCAGAAGTGGAGCCCCTTTCTGCCTTAGTTTTAGCACTGGACAACTGAGTAATCTTTCACCCATGTAACTTGAAGGACAGTTCCAACAACCAGGGAGGGGCATGCTGGTGAGACAAAGAAATATGATTGCGTCGCAAAAAGATGGACAGGATTGGTGGAAAATTGAACCCAAATACTCTGCTAAAGTTCTCATTGGAAATGGGCTGGAAGAGAGGAAAGAGGTAAGATCAGGAAAGAAGTGTGAGAGCAGGAATAGAGTGGGTCAGAACCAATGCTGTCGAGGTAGAATACTACTTCAGTCATAAGCTAGATTGAGGTTCATCTCAGAAGTGTGATAAAAGGGAGAAGGATAAGCATCTTGCTTGGCCTGCATCCATTCATTTTGTTGATGATTGGCCATTCGTCTCTCTAAGCCAGGACAGAAGCAGTGCCTGAGCATGTGTTACATTGTATGGTTCACACCGGACATCATAGTAGCCAATTAAAAATGCTATAGCACTTTTTATGGCAATCCCTTCAGACTGCTATACAACTTCCATACAACTAACTATACAACAACAACACATACAACTTAATAATATAAACCAGCATTATACAAGAGAGGCTTCACTAATCCTTCCATAAATTAAATACTTATTATTACTTGTATCAGAGGATCTTTAATGATTTGGATATTGGTTTCTTGTATAAACAAGAGGATCTTTGCTAGGAGAGCTGCTCGATAGATTGCATGCCCTGCTTAAGGGCTGAGCAAGATTTTATCATGAGACATTTAACTTTGTCAAAACATGCCTGTTAGGTTCAATATTGGAGCTGTTAGGGCAAATCCTTCTGACTCCGCTAAAATTACTTCCTTTAGATGTTTTTTTTTTTTTCTAGAGCAAAATGCTAGACTATATTGCAGAGACTGGCCTGCTGCAGCAGAATTAGGAACAAAGGGACAAAAAAAAAAGTTTGTTTGTCCTTTTCAGATGCTAGTTCACATGGCAGGTAAAAGTATTAAACACCAAACCATGAATAATTTTTCAGGGGCTGTACGGTATCTTGTATTTTCACCAAGGAATCAATCCAGAATTTTATAATGGCTGATTATGCCAGCTGACTTTACCATCTGAGAAAAAGTACCATAGCACAGACTTCTTTCCAAATAAGTGCTTTTTAAATGCATAGATGAAGAAAGCAGCACTGGAACAGAGCTTCTGTAACGATCAGATTGCCTTAGCTTGTTGTATGTATCTCTCTAGTTTATAAAAGACACTGGGAAACTCGGCAGCAGCATCATATACAGAACAGACTTCATTTGCTTCCCAGATCACAAACCAGACCAAACACTAAGGAGAACCATGATGGAAAAATTTGAGGTAAGTAAAAGAAGTTTCAAAGGTGGGGCTGTGTGTGCCAACATTCCAAACAGTGATGATCTTTGACTAACACTTAAATCATATTTAATATCCTTAAACAACTATATACATAAAAGAAGGCACTGCAGCTCCGTGGCAAATTTACAGGATCCAGAGCTCCCTCATATGTTTGATTAAAGTAGGATGCCTTTCAGAGGTAGACAAACAGCACATACTTCCTGGTACTCTCTGGTTCTTTCCGAGTCTCTGCTTCGGTGGGTGACCAGGGCACATGAAGAAAGCTAGCACGTTTCTATCAGCTAGCACTGGGTATTGCATCTTCAGGACATTCTGTGGGCTATAATATGAGCTTGCCAGTAAAAGAAGATTATTTTCACCAGCACACCTCCAATTCATAGGAACGAACTGCATTTAAATGCGTCCCAGATCTTTCACAACAATACTTTTCCCACAAGTATCATCTGCTAGAATGTCCCTTCGTCCAAGGTGCCTCTCCACCCCCAAATATTCTTGTCATTCTCTCCTGACAGACAGTTAGAAGGTAGTATATGTAATGCTAGTGCACAATGAAACACTTAAGCAGCACAAGACAATCAGCTTTTCATTTGCAGGCTTCTTAAATGTATCTGCAAATCCCTGATGCATGAGTTGAAACCAGACTAATCAGATCTCATGACATACAGATGTAGTTGCTTAATTTAACTGGACATCTACTTTACTTGAAATGCAAATGCCTTTATTTTCAGGGCTTAAATTATAAGTAAAAGTAATGTAAGTACTGACAAAATATTGTCATATCATTGGCAGTACAGTCTGACTCAAAAGCATGCTAAGCCATCTGAATGCTATGTTCAAAGACAAGCAGCATGGTTTCATTTCTCATTTAATTCTCATTTCAGGGCCTGCCAATGCAGCACTTCTTCACCCATCATGAGGAACCAAGAAGCCGAAATTTGGTATCGGAGTATGACGATAAATACAATAGACATGGTTACAACCCTGTGCTGCCTCCCCTCCGCAGCTGGAATGGACGCACGTTTGCCTGGATTTCTCAGAAATCGGATTTCCCCATTGTTGGTAGGTTTTGGCATTATTATTTCAATCAGATGGAACATGGTGCAGTTGTCAATATATAGACTTACAGCCAGGAACCTCCTTCTGTTTTAATTCTGAAAATGGATTTTGTGGTGACTTTTGACTGTGTCTTACCCAGTCAGTAGCTTATTCTTCAGATTGATAAAGTGGAAATGTTATCCATACAATAATACTTAATCACCACAGGAAGCAGTGAAGGATAGTGCCAATAAACAGATTTCTCTCCCCTATGCAATAATGCAAGACACCAGCTGAAAACAAGGAGAGCTGTGAGATACAACTAGCAGGAGTATTACTATGTTTCTGAATTTAAGCGACATGTACAGCTCTTATAACTTTTTTAATATCTACCAGAGAGACTATGAAGAATCAGGACTCTTTACATTTATACTGTTACTGCTGTCCTATCGATATCTAACAGTGATTTTCCCTTCCAGCCAGAGGGTAGACACACATGCTCTGGGAACAAAAAGATCTGCTTTGTCCTTAATCTGCTGTCAAAATAGTACAAATATTCCCTATGACAACTGTGGAGTAAAACCACCAGAACCCAAAATTTAATTCTATCATTTCTAACATTTAATCATTTCTTGTCTCAGAACCACCTACCAACTATGGCCTTCTTGAGCACCTGATGAAAAAATGGCACGAGAAAGAAGATGGAGTGATGAACAGTGTCTATACCATTTCCTATGGAAGCCCACCAATTTCTGCTTTTACTACTTGTCAACTGAGACAACCAGCTAAAACTCATGATCTCCCTTTCAACCAGGGATGTCTTCCCCAAAATGTTAGTAGAATCCTGGATTATGAAGGGGGTCAGAAATACCTGCAAGCCATCAGCCAACTGGTGAGAGACAGAAAAGCAAGGGACGCCTCTGTGTAAACTGCTTAGGGTGATCTTAAGTACTACTTAATATAGCTTGTTGCTCATGTACGTAAGAGTGATCTGTTCCATCCAGAAGGAATGAGAATTAGGTTATAAATGTGGAGGGCTGTCTACTAGTTAGAACAAGTTGCTGGGTTACATGCTGACCTGCAGATGGCTGGGAATATTTCAGAAGATATTAAATCACTGGAAACAAAATTTTCATCTGTTGGTTTCTGGTCAATGAACAGTTGCAGGAAGGAAAAAAAAAGCCCAGAATGGGACTGAACCTGAAAGGATATAAATCTCTTAATTGCTTTGTCCTTAGCTTTTTTTTTTTTTTTTTTTCATTTTTACACAGCTTGCTATAATTTCTTTGATGAAAGAGTAGAAAAGAAACTTGTGTTATTCCATAATGTGTCTGAAACATCCAAGAATAAAGTAAACCTATGAAATGGCTGCATACCTAAGGACAAGGTGAACCAAGGTTTATCCCAATGCAGTAAGCAAGCAGACCTTGATTGCCCTTGGCTTTACATGTTGAATGGCACTTAATGGTAGATAAGCTGCAAAGTGAACTACATTAGTTGACCTTACATTACCAAACAGTAAACCTAGAAGAAATAGTTGTAGGTGGCCTTTATACTGCTGGATAGGCCACCCCGATCCTTTACTTGGATGAGAAAGTATGTGAATGACCTATGTAAAAAATGCTGACAGAAGTCCAAATTCTTATTGCACTGATGTGCAACTCCTGTATTTAAATCACATTTGGTTCAGAGGACATATTTGGAAGGTTCAGCTGATATTGGTCTGAGGCTCAACAATAAACTTGCAGCAAGTTAAAGGCTTAGATTAAATATATCTGGAATTAATTCAATACATATTTATCTCTTAAACAATTTTGCTCAAGATTAGCAATAATATAATTATTTTTAGGAACAAGATAAAGCATATACTTTAGTCTTGGCATGGACAAGCCTCTGGCCATGGTCTGTACAGAGTTTTACCCCTGCAACATTTTAGTCGCTGTGATTCAGGTTTGCTTTTTCAAGGTCGGATTTTCAACTGAAGGACATGGACGATTCAGGCGTGTGTGTAGAGCAACAGTGGCACCTATTGGCAAAGTCATTCTTCACTGACTGTGAGACAACCAAAAACGTCTGCAGGAGAGGTACGCAGACCCTCAACTAGTTGCATGAATCAGAAGGCAGCATTGTTAATGAAATCTTTCAGAGATGCAAGGGCCCTGATAATTAGATAAGCATTATATAGGGTTTTGGGGGGCTTCAAAGCCCCAGGGAGATCAAAGGCAATTAGAAAAAATTGAAAGCAAAATAGGTGAAAGTAGTCACTGAAACACAGCCAGCTATTAGTGCTGTGTTATAAAAAAACACATTCTCTTGAAAAAAAAATCTTTAAAATAATTCATAAAGAAGGCATGCCTTACAATGGAATGAAAATTGGAGGATACAGAAATTCTTGTATCCACAAGGAAGTCCATCCAGATTAATTTTATTGCCAATGTGACCATAAAAAGTGTGGTTTTCTGTTTGTTACCCATGTGCTAATATTTTTAATGAAAATACCAACCGGGTATGCATCTTGATAGCACAACAAAGCCCATTTAATATTTAGAATAGAGCTTAGAAAATTATACAAAGGTAGTCTTCATTTCACACAACTCTATCAGTTTGCTTAAAAATCTGGTCATCAATCATTCATAATTATTAAATATTTACAGTAAATGAAACATTTATGGTTATTATCTACCGTGCTTCTAAAACCAAAGCTCATATATGGAAAGAAATGACCAGCTTGCTGTACAGGGAATTACTGAGATGCACAAGTAGCACCTTTGAAATTTGTAGGAAAACATTAATTCTAAATCTGTAAACTGACTGGGCAGGGCTCCCCAAGCACAGGTCTAATCTGTTCAACTCTTGAGACATTTACAAGTAAAATATACAACTACGACGCCCAAAGGAACCAAACAAAGCATGCAGCTAACTGGATGAAATGCATTTGGATAGAGAGCTTCTTAAATAGAAAAATGCACAACTCTACGAGACATGTCAGTTGTGATTAATAATACCCGGTAGCAAAATATCTGCTTTGAACTGTTTAACTGATTAGCTGTTTTCACTTCAGCAATACTAAATATGCATCACAGATATCTAGCCAGCTTTTTGGTGACTCAAGCCTCAAGCTGAACTCATGACAGAAAGAGTCCAGGCTTCTCCATCACTTGATCCAAGTTCAGTGAAGGTGAACATACACACACCAACCAGCCAGTAACAAAAATTGAATGAACGTATCTTTACCTCAAACATATTGCTCAAACATTTTACAAGACAAAATTTCAGACAGAATAGCACTGATATTCAAGCTTTTCCTCCCCTTTTTTTCCTACAAAATGTAGTTGACCTAGATTATTCCAGACAGAACCCCCCAAAACCATAAAGTTGAGCCATTGCTGAAAGCAATGCTGCAAACACATGGCTACATCAAGAATACCTCATTTATATTTTCTTGCAGACCATTTTGATTAGGTCATAATCCTAGGTTCTGATCCTGTACATCTGTTTCATTGCCAATAGGTAGAGGTAAGCGCATACACAATTTTTTCCAAGTACTATACTGCATTTGGCAGAAGTGTGTTGAAGTAGGAATGGCAGATAAAAATGGATACCTACACCTATAATTATAGACACTAATTCTTGCTGAGACAAACAATGCTGTTTAATCAGTTACAATATTGTTGTGCTAGAGATTCCTTTAATAATAAATAGTCTTGTTGTGTCTAACACAAATACATTTCCTAACTTCCTTGAATCTTCAGAAATTACAAAGACAATTACAATTACTCAAGATAAAAACCACTAAAATGGAGGTCATTTTGCCTGTGCTTCAGAACAGGTAAAAACTGAAACAATTAAGATGTTTACAGCTGCCATGGAAGAGGTGAGAAAATCTGAAATGTCATCAATAAAAAATTTGCAGTAATTTAGAAATCCATTTACTAGTAAATAGAAAATGCAGCCAACTAATGAAAATGTACAACAGAAATGCTGGGTTACACTATGAAGATGTACACTTTTCAGGAAAAGGGGATATTAATGATGAAAATAGCATACCCTTACAAAGAAAAGAGATCAACTTGAAATACAGACCTGGTGATAGAAACTCTTGAACATGGAGACCTCTGAAATATGGATCCAGTTCAGAACTTAAGTACATTTCTATCAGACAAGTATAGGTAATGTTTATTCTGGTACGCTCTGATGTTGTAAGGCAGAATTCATTAATGTACAACAAGCACTTCGGGACTCCTGGGAATCATTGTAATATGCAAAGGGTTACCTTTTGCTGATGTGTCAGGTTTATCCAAGCTTTTTTTGAGAAACTTTTTTTTAGTCTCAGGGCCTTGTAGTCACTTGTGACTGGAAAGCAAGAGTGCACCAGTCTCTTCAATTTTTCATGGAGCAAATAGATGTTTTGATACAACTCTGTTATGAAAATGTTCTAGCAGCCTTGATTGCATGAAAGCAGCCTCATATTTGAACTTCTGTGACATTAAAGAGACAAAGTGATAGTCAGAATTGATGCACATCTCTCAGAGCAAGCATATTTCTTGCCTTGAAGGAGACCAATGTCAGCCTAGATGAGCTGCACAAACAGGAAGACAGATTCTTTGGACTGAGAATCTCAGTCAGGGTTGGGACTCAGACAAGGAACACTGATTCTGGCTGGCAAGTTCGGCAATAATTGGGGACTGTGGATGCCAGCTGTGAAGTGAAGGTGGTCACAGAGACTAAATGGCAGGGTTTCAGGGAGAAGAGAAACAGGCTGTTGACAAGACATTGTTCACGTGGTCAGGAAGCCTCTTTCAGAAAGTTATAAATATTCATTGGAAGGTGCTTAAAAAGAGCTATCCAAGTCAGTTAACTGGTGCAACAGCTTCACTGGTCTGAATTTGAGCACTACCTAACAGGGATACAATGGCTGCCAAGTCCTGTCCTCCAAATCTGCACATTCCACTGCACTGATTTCTTTGAACAGTGCCTTTAAGCACGTATAGCTCCTGGGACTGGGATTCAGAGTCACCCTGCTCCCATAAAAAGCTTTCTTTGATGGTAGTTACACAAGGCACGCATATCTGGCAAAGCCTGTTGTATATTTAAACATGTATTTTTCATATTGGTGATGAAAACATCGAATTGCATTAGTAACTAACCTTTTCCTTTTTAAAATTTTTGTACTGTTTGCTGAACTGAGCTGAACTGATCAGCTCTTGAAAGGCACCATCTTAAAACCATGCCATTGATACACTTTTTTTCCCCGTAAGTCTAAGCAGTCTAAACAGATTTAATTTGCAATACACCTATGATGATAATCTTACTGCTACATGGGATTGTAACACTTCAGGAAAAAAAATTAATTTACTAGATTTTAAAAAGAATTCATATTTGGTCCTTCTTTTCTAGACAGTGCAGCTTTCCTCATAGAAATACTATTATGCATCAGCCTAAACTACAGCTCCCATCAAGATTTTCATCAAACAAAGCAAACACTTAAAGTGCTGTTTCACACAGCTTTTAAAAGTGGCATAGAGGACCACGTAGGGGCATAGTCGCACTGATTTCAATAATACTAAGTTAACCATTAAGCGTGGTTAGGCCCTGCTTACTAACTCAAACAAAGAGTGCATAAACTTCCCAAAACACGACACATTCTTTTCAGAAACCTCTTAATCTATACTCCATGTTCACATTTCAAAGGAGCCACTTGTCTTCAAGAGTAGCTATAAGCAACAAAAATGCAGCAGCATGTATAAACTGTGTCTAATGAAGACATTCCCTTGATTATTTTTTTGGTCTTGTTTTCTTATGATTTAAAATCTACGCAAGTTCAAAAGGCTGTTTGTGGGAACTACTTCACAAAGAAGTAAGTGTGGGATATTGAAGAACTGCTGTAGAATATAATTACATTCTTCTATATGTAACTGTGAAGTAGCTCCTAAGCTTGTTGGTGTAGAGAACTCCATCCTGGCAGCATTTAAAGGAAATAATTTTGTAGTTGCAGTGGTGGGGGCTTTCGCTCTGGGTATGGAAGGACCCAAGTTCTATTCAACAATGACCTATAAGGAAATTGTTATATAAATAATATACTAGTTGTTTTGGGGCAATAACATTTGCTAGGAAGGAAAAAAACTCTAGGCACAGTCATTTTATAGGGAGTTGCTCTTTATTGTCACATGCTTTTATTCTTTCAGTTGCAACAACCCCTAAGGATGCCAGCCTCATTGTGCAGAACTCAGTTGTAAACAGACAATACAAAGACAGCCCCTGGCCCAGAGAGCTCCCAAGCCTAGGACTGTTTAAATACTCTGTCAGAATTTAAAAAAATACATTGAACAATCCAGTCCATTTTTTTTAAATAAGAACTCGGGATTGGCTGCATAAATATGTACTTACCTGCTTCAGTGCTGTAAATATGTAATTTAGGCTGCTGCCTCATGACATATTTTGTGTCTAATTTAAGGAACTGCATATTTGGACAAGAGGGTCTGGATGCCTGTCAGGTAAATATTACAAGGTGTAAATTTTCACAGCAGATTTAACACTAAATTTAGTTAGCACTATATATAAAGGGAACATTGACCTGGTGGTAGCCCTTGTCCTTGACAGAGGTTGGCCTGAGAGGTAGTTAAGAATCCCTGAGGAATGCCACTGAAGTCTCCCTAAGTTTCAAACAACTACATTCTGCCATGGCAACCTTGACATCCTTTATATCAGCACTTTAGCAGCTTCAGCTGGCATGGAAGCTTATAGCCTTTTCCTCCCTAGTTCACCTCAAGGTGGGAAACACTCACACCAGACACAAAAGTGCTTATGGAGAAGAGGCTTAGAGGCTAGGCATTGCCTAAGCTTCTTGTGTGCCTCAGCCTAGCAGCCAATAAAGAGAAAATCTTGGATTTTTAAAATTAAAAATAAAGCACTTTTGAATTCCTACAGTGATACAGACACTACGGTTTTGCACATGCTGGTTGCTGATAACTGCCCACAGAGTCAGCTTTCTAATTTAAACTCTTCACTTTGAGATATCTAGAGGAACACTATAAAAATCCACTGGTTTGTACAGGCAAGCCTGCATTTTTCTTCTGTTCCTTCAAATGCTTGAGCTTTGAAAGGACCTTTAGTTATGTCAATGCTCTCACTGGACAGCCCACTCTCCTTCAATATTCTTGACATTTTGGGTTATCAGTAATTCTACTTTTAAATATATACTTAGCACAATTCAAGTATTTGTTTTTGAAAAACAGGTGTGGACATTCTTCACCATGTATATCACTACATACTGCGTGGACACTTTTCATTACTGCTGTTACTTATAAGCATTGAAAGCAAATCACTTAATCCAGACTCTCAAGGGCTTTAGGCTTAAATACAGCAATCCCACTGGTAAATACAAGCTCAGTAAAATCTCAGCCAGGTTAGAGCAGAGCAAGGTTTAGTCTACACTGAAAATAAGGGCACTGTAGACATGCAGGGGAGCAGCAGGTGGCAGAATTTGCTCTGTTCTAGTACTCCCTGAAGACTGCACCATGGTGCCTTGGGTTCTCTGGCATCTAACGATTGTTTATGAGGAGCTGTCTCTCAGCCTCTGATTTGTGACACCCCGACCATCTGTGGACACTGAAGCTCACTGCACGGTGTGCAAAAGTCCGAGTGCTAACCAAAGAACCGCTGGCAGCTGTGATCTGGTATAGGTCCCCAGTGGCCTAGAGGCCCTCTTCAATTTAAGGGAAATGAGTACCCCCTCTTTCTTATGGGGACTATTTCTCCCTGTTCCTTAAAATAGTGTTGTATCTCTGTTCAGAGGATGCAGCTTTTCCAAATGTTTTGAAATCTCTGGAGATGAAAGGTGCCATTGTTAGTATTCTTTATTTCTACTACAGTAGAAACGAGGTCAAAGCAGGACTGAAGGTAAACTGTGCTTGATTTTATGCAGTCGACACAAAAAGCAGACCTTGGCACAGGTAGTTGTTAAATGGTACATGGCTGATAGACAAGGTAGCAAGAGGTCTTGCTCTCCTTCAGGAATAGTATTTTTTTTCTGGAAATAGTAAATTCCCCCAAAAATGTTGATGCAAGACAGCTCAAAATGACCTGCAGTGTTTTAACATGAACAATTTGCATTGTCACACAAATTTGTGTGATTTACACACTGCCCACTTTCACCTTTCACTCTCCGTGATTTAATTTTTGAAGACATTGCTGTATCCAAGAAATGTTGCTCCCACAGTTTTCAGGGGGAAACTGGCCCTTTGTCAGTGATTGAATTACAAGGAGGCAAGGTGATTTGCCTGCGGCTAGTCAGCAGGAGAGCTGGAGAAACAACACAGGCATTTTGATCCTTAGTTCCGTATTTTAAACACTTGACTAAACTTTCTCCCCACAAAATGTTAGCATAGACCAAACTCTTTTGCTTCATTGCTCAGACAGCATTGTCAGCCTGTGTTTACATGATCAGTGTTAGGCAGGGTTGTTGGTCTGTACCTGTTTCCCTGATTAATGAGTCTTTTCTCTAGTCGGTAATTTCACAGAAACAGCTCCTTATTTTCTATTTATAGGGACTATTTGCAAATCCACCTCAATCGGCAGCACTGAAATCTCAAAATCAGCAAACTGCTACAGGGAAAAATATGCTCCAATTAATATTAAATGAGAAATGTGCTAATTTTTTTTTTCCTTTTTCACAGCTGCTAACAAGAAAAATCAAAATAGCATCTTCCAGTGAACTGGTGACAGATCTAAGGTGTTAAAAGTTTAAATCTGAACACAAACAAAGCACTCTCAAGCCCCCAAATACCAAGACTGTTAATGGCAAAATGTCAAAAGTGCCTGTGAGGTTTCAGATGGCCTTTTACAAAACTGAACACTGGCACCAAAACCCCGAAATAATGGACCAGCTTGTTACCAGGCTGGAATAAATTTCATGGTTTTTTTAAGGTGAATGTAGCTTTGGCTTATGGTGTTAGTTTGACAGTCTTAAAGATCACAGTCATCTGCTTCTGCCTCAAGCTAAGACAGCAGGCACAGAGGCAGGGTGAATTTATTCAGAGTGCTCTAATTTTATTCAGATTTGTTAGAATAGAAAAGTGTATTTAGCCTCAGACAGTGAGAAATAGCAGCTTTTAAATCATGTCTTTTACAGAGATTACCGCTATGGAATCAAAATGGTAGAATTTGCCAGCTTCATACTTAAAATAACATTTTTCTTTGCTTAAAACATATTGAGTCATAGCGAACTTCCAGACATTTTTAAGGCCTATTTTAAGGTGACCCACTATTACCAATTATTTTCTTCCCTTTGGAATTCTGCAACAGTAATTATTTCCTTATTTTCATGTAAGTGATGGAATTCCTATGTCAGGAGTACAACAAATTGCCTGTATAAAATAAATACTGACATGCAGATTTACTGTGATATCAGCCACTGTATGACTAAGTTGAAATACCTAAGCAAAAATTTGCTGTCAAACTAGCATTTATCATTGTAGGTCCTTAAACTCTGCTGGAAATGGCATCGTAATATATATAACACAGCAGGGACCCAGACTATATTTCCAGGGGAAAATTAGGAATTCTACAGCACGAGATGCATTACATACAATATAGTTCAAAGTAAATTGAAAACAGTGGAAAGATTTCAAACCGTCTGTAAAAGATTTATGGGCAGGCTGTTAATGCTTAGTTCTTAGAACTGCAACAGCGACCATGATGATTCACAAGAAATCCCCCATTTCTTGTATCCGCTGGTCCCCTTGCACTTCAAAGTTTTGGGGGACCTTCTTTCCCCCTCCCCCCCTTTTTTCTTTATAGATTAAATCAGACACTGTGCAATTAGCCACTCTCAACCTTGAAACCAAGAATTGTCATTATTAGATTATGGTGGCAGATAGCTGCGTAGCACCACCAAATGTTTTTCTTTGGTTTCAGAGGAAGAGTCGCATTGTGAAACTGGATACCCCCTGCCCCCTCTTCTCTTTCCAAAATGTTGGGACTTTCCATAAATGATCAGAAGATGTTTTAGCAAAAGAGACTGACTGCCATTCATCTGTGTTTAATTATCCAAGAAAGCATGTGCTGGCATTGATGCAGACATGGGTGGGTCTACAAACAAGTCAGTGATGCGAGTTCAGTATTAGGAACACAGTAACTTTCAAGTAGCAAACCTGTGTAGCTGTGGCAGCCTAGCTGTAGTGCACGGAGCTGAACTTTTTGGTGGGTTTTGAGGTTTGTGCCACATGCTGTACAGCTCCGATTAGACCATTTCTTTGCACCTAAGCTAGTTAACACTGCAGTCACAGTAGTGGTATGTCTTTGATCACTGCGAATAGTAATAGCATTCATCCTCCCAGCTTGTACACAGCAATATAGTATTACCAACTTCAGCATCAGCATTTCTCATCTCCAAAAACTTACAGGTGACATTCTGGCCCCACTGAAGTCAGAAGTAAAAGTTTTATTTATCCAAATACCTGTTAGACACGCAAGAAGATCCCCAATTTGTCATTTCTTCCCCTTTCACAGATAGGGAAAGGCAGTAACTATCCATTCACTCGCATCAAACCTTTTGCCATCACGAGTTTGATTTCAGAGACAATTGCCTTCAGGCCTTGTAGCAAAGTGCAAAACACATGTTTGAAGAGGTTATTTAAACACTTGGCCTCTCCACGGTACAACATGCCACCCAGGAAACAAATTCCAAGAACACGTGCCTTTAAAAAATAACCTTTAAAAAAGACAGCTGTTGATGCTACACATCCAACCTCAGACATTTGGTCAGTCAGCTTAAACCTATGACAGGCTGTGGCCACCTACAGATTGAAGCCATATTCCATCATCAGCTAAATATATTCATATCGCAATAGGGGCAGAATACAAAAGCCCCTGCAAGGCTGCACTTACTAAACTAAGGGATCAATTCCCTAATTCACCTCGGAAAAGTAATCAAAGCAGACTGGAATAGTCACATTCCAGCCAGCAGACAAACAAAATTGTATTGTGTGTGTATCCCAAAATAAACATCACAGGAATTCTCTACTTGGCCAAGAAAATGGAGGTAATTAGGAAAGGGAATCATCGCGTATACTGATCTATTGATTGACGTGTTTTGCCCTAGCTTAAAAATGTGCTAAGAAGTGGAAATTACAGGTGTTTGGGGGCTTTTGGAGACAAATTTTTCTCCTTTGCTGTTCAAAAAACCTTATGCAAACCTAGGGGGTTCTACCTAAACTTCAGGGTCTTTTATATTTTGTATCCATACTTACAGCAATCAGGTGTATTTCAGACAACATCTAGGTAGTTCCTCAATTAGCGGGAAGATAAGAGAAAGCGAGAGATCAGAATTTGCCACACATCTAATTTTACCTGCCAGGGCAAATATGTTTGCCTGAGCAAAGGCAGACAAGGCTAATGAAGTAGCTGCTTCACTGAATGAAGTGCAGAGAAATTGTTAAAATTCCTGAATCTAGAGCACATATTTATTGCAAACTTATTTGCCTCAACATCTCAGACCTATAACAAGTCCAAAATCAGGGACACTTAAAAAAAGAACTGGGGGGGGGGATTGTTTTGCTTTTGTGGGTTTGTTGGGTATTGTTTGGGGTTTTTTTCTTTTGTGTGCGGGTTTTTTTTTTTCCCCCAATTCATCATCCTAATCAGATTCATATGCATCCTGAGCTCTTTACTGTAGTATCACCTTGGGTATAATACAACATACAGAAGTGCTCCAAAACACTGCTAAAATGTAGCAGAGACCAATATTTCTGTATTTAGGGGGCAGAATGTACTTGAACTGAAATTTACAGGAAGGCCTCCCAGTACTCTTACTTCTACCTGAAAGAGAATACACAGGCTCTAATTAAGATAACCAGTCAGAACATTGCTTATGAATACAATAATTGCTAGTATTGTAATTAAGAAAAGCAAGAAAACCAATTAGACATTTACCTGGGTTTTCATAACTAAAAACTTGATCAACAAAGTTTCTAGAAAAAAAAATCATATTTATTTATTAGATTATTGAATAAAGACTTATTTCACCATGAAAATACTTTGCTGCCCACTGGTGTGATAAAAATCCTGCTTTAAACCTGAGCCATTTAATGCCTGCTCTTTTTTATTTTGCTGATTGTACTACTCCACAAATAAGTTTAAAAGGAAGGTGCTTGGGGAAGGGACAATTTATCTCCATGTCATAACACACCCTTGGATGCTGACAGTAATTCAACAGGTGGGTTACTGCTATTTTGCAGATACGCTTCTTTTACTGGCAACTTCCCTGTTTCTTAGCCCATAAATTACCTATTTCTCCTGCCACTTCTGCTTTTGTCATAATTTTTTATTTGACTCTTGTTCTCCTTTTAACTTGGGCACTGTACAGACATAGGAGATCCTGACCTTTGGCTGGAATAGGGAGGCAGTTCTGGAGAGACAGAACACCCGTAACCTCCTAAAGTGAACAACGTCAGAGGGGAAGGACAGCCTCAAGTTGATGATCCCTTTTGAGTGAATCTCTAGCAAACAAATTTCACTGAGTCACCAAAGGGGAAAAAAAAAGGCCTAAGAATTTTTGCTGATAGTTTTTTCTCCTTTCATTTTAGAGAAACATAACACTTAGCTGGATATACCCAGCCAAATGTTTTATGAATTGGGAATCTCCCAAGCTTTTTTATTTAAAGAGGTCTTGATATTCTTTTCCAGTAAGTCGGTATTACTGCAGTAAACACTGAGCCTTTCATAACCTTGCTATGTGTGATCCCTTCTGAAAGTCACTCTGCAATCAAATGTACTGGGATTTCATAATAGTAATTTGCCACACTGTCAGAAATAGGCTTATCATGCTGCTGTCATTGGTATCATGTGAACATCACTCAGTATGCTGTGCCCTTCAAATGAAAGCCAGTGCTCTGAGCCAGTAGTAGAGAGAGAAAGAGAAAAAAGAAGGAAGAGTAAGAGAACATTAACTCTTTAAAGTCAAGTACAGCCTCCATCTGAAGGAGGAAGCTGCAGAGCTATTGTCTACAGTGTGGGCACCTGTCTAAACATCAGAAATATTGACTGGGTAATAAAGTCGTATTTTTTTTCCACTCCACCTGAAATCTCCTGTTGTCTCTCATTCTGTGGAGTGTGGCACCTACTAATTTCCAACGCCACTAGAAAGACATCATTCTCAGTGCCCACAAGGCTGTTAGCAGATCTTGACTAGTTGTTCAGGTTTTAACAATATATTTCCATCCTTTTCCTTTTCTGCTTTTTTTGCAAATGTTTTTGTGAGTAGTTTCCTAAGCTTTACCTGTAAAAAGCCTTAGAGATTTGGAATTAACAAACAGAGCTTCATTTAAAGAAGCAATAGGTAACATCCTTTAAAAGGGGTTCTCATCTGCACTCACATAGCTGAAGCAGTGCTTTGCTCAAAACTCTTTCTCCTATGAAGTCACACACCCTGTAAACTCTTTAGTCATTTCCACAGTGGTGTCAACAAATCAGGAAAAAAAGAACCATCATGTAGCTTAGATTGACCAAGCCAACTTGAATGATAGAAACTTGAGTGGATTTTTGCAGTGACAAGTGTCACTGACTGATGTGATGGCTCTTAAAGATTATCCAAAAACCTATTTTTATTGAGTAAATAGAGAAAAAAATATTAGTCTGGTCAGTTCCATAAATTCTTGCAACAAGTGTAAACTACAGGGTTAATACTGCAGGATTGTTTGGGATATGAATTAGATGCATTGTGCCTGAAGTGGATATATCTTGGTGGATAAAACTTTAACCTTCATAGCTGTTCAGGATATTTCTGAACAGCATGGGAAGGAAAAGGAAGAGGAATAAGAACTTACTAAATCAACAAAATCCAAAGCCATAATATTGGTAATGGCCATAATGTCGTAAGTTACATTTTTTAACTTTTTTCTCCACTCATACATACTCAGGTACTCATACAAGAGATCTGGTCTTCAGGTAAAGAGGTAATGCTAAACTTAAGATTTAGGATTTTCAAACATACTGAAGTTATTTGGATACCTCCAATTTTTAGCATTTTCCAGACAGCAGGTGCTCAGCACTTTAAGGTCAAGTTCCTCAGGATTTCTCAAGTTGCACACTCAGAACCTGCAGTTACTTTAGAAAGTGCTTGCTTAAATCATCTGGTTGTTTTAAGAATTCATTTTATAAATTGCCCAAGACACCCACAGTGATATTTAGATGCTTTGGGGGGACTTCCCCGTGAATGAATCAGCAGTGTAAAATAATCAGACTAATGTATTTCTAATGTCATAGTTTTGACACTCAGTGTGGATGTGTCTTCCAGTAATGCTTTTTGTTTAATTTAGACCAGTTTATCTGGAAAGTCTAATTTTCTAAGTGACTCTGAAAAAGAGACAATAAAAATTTTGTGAGCTAATGATTCCATCTGCTGTAATAGCTTCATACCACACTGAAGTATGTGTTCTTTATGACCTTATTTATCTACAGACTCAAGAAATTGCCACAATTTGGTCCATGGAAGTTTCAGGCTGTACTGTTCTCTATTCTTTTGTAAAGAATGCATGAGTGGTTTGAGGTTCTGAGATGGCATAAAGAAGGAAACCTCACCAAAGTATGTATGCAGTCACTTCACACTTCAAACACTGCACCTCCACTACTGTGGAAATGAACAGTAATTACAGTAATTTTGTGTGGGTTTTGTGCCTGCAAACACACAGACTGTCAAATTTGCTTAAAAAGATTAGGTAAGATTTGAATACTGTAGCATATATTAGGCAATATGTTAAAATACAATTAATTGTTGGTTTCTGTTTCTGTCGGCTGTTAAATATAAGCAATTATATTTTACTGTAAACATAACTCCTGAATGACTCAAGTACTTTATTAGTAAAAAGAAGTGGTTTTATAATTATTTTTGAAACTGTTGGAGGGCATAGGGGGTAGAGAAATAACATCGAGAATGACACCTGGTCATATTCCATGGACAATCAGCCTGAAATGTAATGCCAGGGCCTTCTACAGAAATTATTCATAACAAGCTCCCCATGAAGGTGTACCATTACTTCCTGTTCTCTCTCATGGACCCAGGAAATCTGTTTTGTTGACAGTAGTCTACTTTGGTTGTTATAGAAATGTCTGCAACTATGTTGTCCACTTCCTTCCAATCCCAGGGTTAAATTAATTCAAAAGACTGCCTGCCAGGATAGAGGTCTAAGCTTGTGTCAACATGTCTTTAGAAATGCATTAACAAGTTGCTCCACATGTATAATTAATGGGGACGAAGGAACCCTAGACTGTCAGAAAGTCTGTACTCCATCCCAGTACATCTCTCGTGCTTCTTTATACTTTCTTTCCTTTATGATGTTATTTCTAGAACATTGAGATAGTTCACCATATATTACTCTTGGAAATGTAAATATTATAAAAGCAGCCACATCATAATAAAACTACTTTGCCTCTCCGTGCATTTTTTATACAGTGAACTCAAAGTGTTTTAACAGAGCTTTATTAAAAATTAAGCCTCTGTACAGCTGTGTCAGGCAGGTAAGTAGTATCATATCCATTTTACAGATGGTTAAACGCACAATAGAAAGGTTAACTGCCTTGTCCATGGTTGCTCACTAAATTAGCTGCACTGTTAGGAGTGAGAACCCAGACCTGAATAAATAAGCAATTTCTTGATTTGGTAGCTGATGCACAAATCAGAGAAATGGTGTTTTCAGTTTCACTAAAAATAATTTTCTTCTAACAGCTCTTCTAACCAAGTGAGATACAACTAAAAATTTAATTTTTGTCAACGAAAAAATTCAGTTTCAACTCAAAGGAAATCGTATTGAACTATTTTGCTAAACTTTATAGAAAGCTTAGGTCAAAATTGAAGAGAAATCCGACATTTTGAAACAATAAGTTGTTTTCTGAGATGACTCAGTTGGAAATAATTTGTTTCACCAGTGAGTTTTAACAGGTGAAGTGGCTGGTACCTGGAACCGCTTTGAAAGATAGTGCTAGCCTAAAAGTCAGCAGCAACAAGTTCTTTTTCTTCAGAGCAACAGTATTCATGAAATATATTTGACATAGTTAATATTCAATCCCATACTGAATATAGAAGTTACTTCTTTCTGAAAAACAGCACTACAGCAGCAGGCTTAGAAGACAGGACTTCTGCCTTCCGAGCTACTTTGCCAACATCTACAAAAACAGATTCCAAAATGCCCTGCTTTGCAGCTGTGAAGTATATAGCAATGCACCAAACAACACACTCCTATCTGTATCTTGCATGTAGGGAAACAAATGCATGTACATAGGTTTAAGCCTGAGCTCTTGTTCCTTCCTGATTTTGGGACTTTAGAAAGCATTTGGAAACTCAGCTGCACAGTGCATGCTGCACTGACTGTTCAGATAAAGAGATTGCTCCTTCCATGGCTCCAACAGAGCCAGCTATGGACCACAGGAAAGCATCCCTCTGTTGAGTTTATGCTGTGGTTTTGGTGAAAGGGCAGAAGGTAAAGAAAACAAGTGCAGCACTGTGGAAAGTGGGATTTGACTGAGTGATTAAGTCTACCGTCCAGCTGGCGGACACAACAGCTGTTACTATTACAGTTCCGATAACATTTCATTTATTTTAAAACCCCATCTTAAAGCTTTAATATCCCATCCATTTTAAATCACGTCATTTGAAGGTGGCAGCAGGGGGGATCATCTAGTAAAGAACATGGAAAAAAAGACAAGTCTTAGATGTCACTTTATGAGACAAAGCTTCTTACACTTTTCCATTTAAGATTGGATGTCTCTAATTTTCTAGTGCTGCAATATAAGACAGACCAAAATCCCAGATACTCGAGAAAGGTTCATTTTCGTGAACAGTAGGCAGGTGGAAAGCAGTTTTATAACCCCAAGATTATTTCCATTAATGAAGTTAGTGCCCTCACTGACACTTTCCCTTTCTGATCTATCCTGTTAAATAAAAAAAATGGACAGTTGCCATAAAAGTTTAAGAACAAAGTCTCAGGAATCTATGGTGATATAGATATGAAACAGGCAAGGACAGAAGTTCATCAGGAATGCAAAGGAAGTCTTGGAGAGGTAGAAAAAGCACTGGGTTTCCCCTGTTGCCTGTAGATGTGGGCCGGGGTCTTCACCTTGCTGCAAAAGGGGTATGTGATGGAGGCTTGCAGGAATAGTGTACCTTGCTGACAGTGAAATCTCAATTCCTGCATCTCAGAAAAGAACAGAGGGACTTCAGGGTGGGCAAATGGGCAACTAACTGAATGGCAAGCTTTCCTTAAATAAATACATAGACAATATGTCCTTGGAAGAATCCAAAGGCATTTTGCTTGATAAAAGCCTATCCAATAGGGGGTTGGTGGGAGTCTTCTCGTCAGTAGCCGTGTGATTTAGATCAGGTTCTCAAAGATTTGAAGTGGTAAAATAATAGGTAAATTTGAAATCTATTATTTTCTGTTGAAACCCAGCTTTGGAACTGATTCCCTGTGTGACCATGGGTTTTACAGAGAAACTATGCTAAGCCTCAGTTTCTATGCATGTAATATAGTGAAAGGGGTATGTAAAGTACTATATGCAACACTATGCCAATGCATGCTACCTTACATGTGTACTGCATACAATGAGGTAGCAGTAATGACCCCATATCTTCAAATCTTTTCCACATATATCTATTAAATCAAAGATCATCTAAAACTGAAACAAAACCAAGCAGTCAGTCTAAAATTGCTATAATTTGATATAACAATTGGAGAAGTAATAAATGAAACCAGCATGGCAGAGATACTTCTCCAACAGCTTAGTCCAGACACAGCAATTACCTCTTATTTTTGTTTTAATCAGATCATCAATTCTATGTGCAAGAAAATCCCTCCCTTCATACACCATAGAAGTTAACCATTCCCATACCTAACACATCCCTCAAGAGATTAGTGTGTCATCTCACTGCAATTCAGCTGAGAAGCAATAACGCTGAAGTTTGGTGCCTATGTTCAGTAATACGTAGCTCTGAAGTCTGCAGTAAGAGGGATGCAACAAAATAGGAAACATCTATCTGATTTCTCTGCCCTCTGCATTTTAAGAAGGCTCACCAAAAAATGACTGCCTGTCTCTACATAACTGTACTACCAAGGAGATTCTACAAATGACTCCTCACAAGCCTGGCTAACGTAATCACTACTCCAGCCCCCTTTACAGCCACTGCTGAGGACATCTGTGAGTCTATACTACTTGCTCTGACAAGCCTTTATTTTCCTCAGTGCAAAGTTTACTATTGTATTTGACTGTGGTGCTCTCTGCAACCTGTCTTTCCTACAGGGCATTCACACTGAGCTAGGTTACAAACTTGCTTTATTCTAGTGGGAGGAGATGACTCACTATTTGTTCTCTAAGACTACAAGGAGACACCTTGAAGCAAAAAATGGCTTTGAAGTGCCAGCTTGCTTCACAGAGCAGATGGCTGGGCTAGGCTGAGGTTAAAGACATTCATTATAAATCCATCATCAAACTAGGACATAGATGTACAGTGATTATCAGATCGAGGGAATGTGCTTAGAATGACAACTTCTATGTTGCTGCCTGAGCTACACAAGACTGCAAGTTTTGGTAAGTAGGGTCAGATCCTCCTTTCACAGAGCAGAGAGCAATACCACTGAATCCAGAAGGATTCTGGAAAAGGTGTATGGCCTCTCTTTGCACAGAAAGTTTGCAATCTCCAAATAATGCCACCTACAATACTAAATAAAATTAGCATTCACCCTCCAATGCAGAAACCACAAACTCAGGTTACTAACATACATACAGATCACCACTACAAAAGACCCACATAGAGTTATTTGCTTGCCTTCTGTATGAAAATGTAGAGAATAAACACACACACACAACTGCAGAGTTTCCATTGTCCAGGCAGTATCTTCCTTCGGTAGTAGTAAAGTTAATGGAGCCCTACCAGTCTTTACCAGATAAGGAATGGATCTCAAATAATTTAGTAGTGAAATCAGAATCAAGGCCAACATGTAGCTACAATTACTTTTGGTAAAAACATACTTCAGGTTAAACAGAAAGCAATTACTTCCTTTGGTGCACTCACACAGTCTCACAAAACCCACAATACTCAGTGCTGGATAATCTGCATCCTGTACGCCAATATTGAAGAAATCAGCCTGCATGAAATACTTTCCTCTGAAAACAATACAAACTTCTCAGCCTAATGACTTCTGTTCCCTCAAGGAATAATATAAATTAGACTATGTTAAATCTGTAGTCATTTCCCTGCCATACAGTATAATGTTCATGAGTTTATGGTTAGAACACTTTCTGCTTTCATTTAAAATCCTACATTGCAGGATTTATTTTAATTTGGTTGTTAAAAAAAGCCACTCCAGGCTGAATAATCTCTAAAGCAGCTTTTTCTTCCAATTTTTGTTTTAAAGAAGATTTTTTTTGAAGATGTGGACAATATATCTAACTGCACTCACAACATTGTACCACTCTCGGAAACATAATTTACAATTGGATTTTGAGAATTTCCAACCTAAAGGTACTCTGTGATGAAGTATTTCTGGAATATATTTATATATCACTGAACTCCTATCCGAGGTCAGTAAATACAAAGACATTTAGGACTTGCCACAAGAAGAAAGCAGTGAGTCCACTTACAGAACATTTCCTTGTTGTTCCTCATCCGTTGAAGATGCAAAATAGGTTTTTTTTTTGTTAGTTTTTTTTGTTTTATTTTGGTGTTTTAATTAATAAAATCACAAGGCAACTGAATTATTCTGAACAAAGAAAGGGTTTGCATAGTGAATCAGCACTGAAAGGCAGATATTTCAGATTATTGGTTAGGACACTGCAGCTCTAAACCCATCAAGTGCTAATTTATAGCCAATATTCCACACTTCCCTGCCAGTATATAGGCTTTAACATCACCATGCTAAGATTAAGGTAAGTACTGAACAAAGTAACCAGCTTAAAAATAATGGTCACCTATGAAAATACTAGTCAATCAAATTATGCCTCAGTTTCCTTTTTAATGATATTTACAACATATCTGTCCCATCTCTCTTGTTAGCCTTGTACTTTTAAAACCATCAAATATCACATTTACATGGAATCTTTTGGAGTTCAGAGAAGTGTTTTCCCATCTTCAAGTATACAGTTCATATTGTTAATAAGAGCATCTCTATGCATTTGCCCAACTGACCAAAATGACCTTAAGGGATTTATTCTGGTCATTTCCTCCTGTGACCCAAATTCATGTTTGAAGCCAGATCTTCAAAGGATAAAGAGTAATACTTTAACCTACTGCAGATTGCAAACCTAATCTACTCTTAAGAGAGCGACAGTTTCTCAATTTGAGAAAAACTGGTGGGCAAAAAATAGTCTAGAATTGTTTGTCAAGTATGTTCACAGTCATTTAATTCCCTGTTAAATACCACGAAGACCAAACATTATTTCTACTGCAAAGTCTTTCAACACTTGCCCTAATTAAAGAGCAAAACCCCCACACAACACCACCAAGCCTTGGAATGTCAGTCAGCTGGACTGTATCACATTTAGATTTTAAGCAAAGGTCACAAAGCTGGCTTTCCTGCTGAATTCTCAATTCTTTTTTGCTCATTCTTCCAGCTAAGGGGAGATTCTAAGGTGGTGTACAATGCCTGTATCTTGTACTTTGCTTAGCTATTGGTGAGTAGCATGACCAGGAGTAAAAAAAGGGAGAGTCAAAGTCCAACCGCTTATATTCCAGTGATGTCAGCTTGGAATAATGACCTCACATACTGAAACAATTGAACCATATCTTGCTAGCACCATTGTCTGGATGGATGTTTTTTACTTTCTCAGTTCTGAGTTGGTAAGAAACTTCTGTACAGCCTACTAAGTGACGTGTCACATTTCAGATTAAAATTAAAGCTTTTAAATAGGCAAATGGTGCTTTGGTGGGGAGCATTAAACTTTAGAAATTCAACTGACATCAATTTCTGCTTGAAGCAGACTATACTACTTCACACCCGGGTGTGAACTGGCTAACCTTTAGACCTCACCACTGCTAACAGAAAGTGGTGAAAAAGCAGCTCTGAGATCAAAACAATGCTGCTTTGAAGCAAACTTGACTACTGAACAACTCTGGCCCAAGCTGTTTCACTCCTTATTTGCTGCTCACCTCCCTGCAAACTTTTCACTTCCCACAAAACTCACAGTAGAAGCCTGCTCTGAAGTGTTTACTCGTATGTATTTTGACAACCCCCAAAAAAGCACATTATGAGCTGCTAACCCAATGTTACACAATTTCACACAGTTTTATGGAGCTCTGGGTGGGGTGTGAGAGTTGATGGGAACGGGAGAGACACATCATAATTCAGGCATTCAGCTTTGCAACAGAAGGTCTCCTGTTGCTCTGTCAGCTTAAAATTGAATAGCTTTTTCCTGCTAACTCTTTACAATCATAGATGGATGGTTGGTCAGCATAAACAAAACTGTGTTTTTCCTAGTCTGCTGGTTGGTTATATTGCTGTTGGTGATTTGTATTGCTGTACCATGCAGAGATCGTACCAAACTGGGACTCTGTTCTAGATACAGTCAAGATATGATGAATATCAGATTTACAGAAAGATATACAGAAACCAAGACAAAATGGATCTGATGACGGCAAGATGAGAGTGGGAATCTGATTAGAAAACCAAGTATTTTTATTACAAAGCATCAGCTATCATTAGATGATGTATTTGAGGTTCTTCCATAGCTATTTTCTGCAATTCTATGACAAGGTTGTATTGCTCCAATGTTAACAGATAGGACATGAAATAAACGTTTCTGGTGGCTCATGCATATTACAGGCTGCTTGGCACTAAAAGTCCATGGCAGATCTTACTCTCCAAGAAATGTAATTTCCTAATGTATATTTCTGGTTTCTTTTTGGAAAGAGTATGCAAGCATTCAGCATTTCAACAGCACCTTCACCACAATCAATCACGACTTACCTCCACAGTAAAGCATCTCAGCTGCCACTAGAGGCCGATAAAACAGGTTACACCGCAAATGCGAACGTCGCTCCCTGAGAGGAATGGTCAGATTCGAAAGCTATCAGAACCCCTGCTCCTTTATTTTGGGGGACATGAGCTGAACTTAGAAATGTGCTAGCGAGCAGCCCTGGAAACTAAAGTAATTTACTCACATAGCAGGTAGGCAGCACATGCTGAATCAGTAAAAGGTCCTGCATAGAGTTGCTCCCGCAGGTTTGAAGGCCAGCACAGAGGAACCTCCATTAGGGATGACGGACTGTCTCAGGCTCAGCATCCCCATCAGGCTTCAGCTGTTCCACTGAGGCTGTCTACAGGGGTGATAGTTACAGCAAGCTCTAGTATTGTTATCTACACACCTTCTCCCTACTGCATGAGTGTGCTCACCCTATCCACATACATAGGTGATTGCACACAGTTCTTCCCACAGCCAAAAGACGAGACCATTTTTGGTCACCAATAAGTATGCCAGGCTAAATTTTAGCTGTCAGTGTACAATGGTTCACTCTCTACTATACACCTGACGTAGGCAAGCAGTATGCTTCTTTTCATGAGCTTCCAGAACCATCTCTTCAAGGTACTTTCCCAATGTATTTTTATGCTGCTCTAAAAAATGATCCATTAATATTCACACTGAGTAAGAATCACAGCAGGACTGAGGCTGCCTCAAAAAGATGCTGGCTGGCTGAGGATGAAATGCTAGGTTTGGACAGTCGCTTCAGGTGATCTTTATTTTAATATTCTACGGATCAGTTTTTTTAAACCAATGCGCATGCTTCTAAAAAGTCAGACTGTATCTCAATTACATCATGCACATTTGCTTTCTTGCACATTTTTTGGATCCTCACACATACCAAGATCCAGCATTTCATCAAGGAGACATATCTGCAGGCAATGTGACAGCTGCTTCCTGGCTCTTTGAGCCTGCAACATTTTATTTGGGTCACGGATAGTATCTTTCCTTCCCCTTGAAGCAGGTAAAATGTATGCTCATTTCTGACAGTGAGAGATACCACCACTAAAGTAAAGCCATTTTAGGAGGAAAATTGTAAATGAGGACAATCTTTCTAGCACACATTTATAATCACCTGCAGGCAGTGCTTCTTGAGCTAGCAATGTACTGTACAAGGGAGCTAAATGCAGATCTTATACTTGGCACCACTTTAACTTCACTAATCTTAATGGGGGTTACCGCAGTCTGAGAAGGGAGTGCATACTCTCTAGATCCCACCCACAGCATCATCCTTGCACGGGAACACTTCCCATGTGCACAAAGCTGGAGATGGGATTACCTCTATGTTACTACCTTTGTGGAGGTAAAACTGCAATAATAATGCAGCCTTCAGGCCACTTTCTATTCCTGATGAAATTTGCTTTCAAAGTTTTGCAGGGGATCATTAGAGTGATCACTAGTTCTGGCAATATTCCAACAGGAGAATGTTTTGCTCTGAAGATTACATAAAATAAGAAAAATCCCAGTAAGAACTAAATCAAAGTTCTGTCTCATTTACTAGCAACTGGAATTATGCAAAATCAATATTAATAGTAGGTAACTGCTGATGAAGAAATTACAATGAATAAACATTACTAACTAGACGAGCTCAATACTTACGAAATATACATTACTTAGTAGGGGAAAATATCATTAAAGTTTCTTATGCGGAAAACCCCCATACATTGCAAAATCACTTTGATGTGATGGAGTATCCATAACAGCAGCTTCATAAATAAAGCTTTACTAAGCTTTGCTCTTCAGCTTGCACTGGATTATGTGGGTGTCAGCTTGGTCTGTTCCTTGCTGTTCTGAGGGGTGCTAAGTTCCAAATATAAATAGTGCTTTCGGGGCTTTATGTTGGGTGACCAAAAAGCTAGAAACTATAAATAAATCTAGATCTTCATTTTGAGGCACCATGGTAGGATGAACCTGCAAGTAAGAGCAGAACCCAGTCAAAATAGTTGAGTTTGAGATGTGACCTCTGCAAAATTACTCAGCCTTACAGGATAATGAAACAAAATCATAAATTCTTTACCAAAGGAAGGGTAGACATTTGCTGAAACATCAACTGATGTCTCACTGAAAAGTTTGATAGGACAAATCATTTTGCTAACTGGTTGCAAGTTTTGAGTCCATAATAAAACTTGCAGACAAAAAAGTGTGACCCAGTTTCTCGTTCCATGACTGAACAATTTGCACAGCTCTAAATATAAAACTGTTGATAACATATCCGTATTTGTTGCAAAGAGAGTGTACTTCAAATTCATGAACTGCATCGGGCAACAAGTTGTGTATTTCCAACAATACTGCAAAACCCCGCTTATAAATGATGAGAGAATCAGGCACGTTTTTTTCTTCCTCTTTCATACCCACATGCAAATAAACATGAAAGCCCACATTGAAATTATAAATATATTTGTGTTATTTATAATCATGGCACTACACAGTGAAAATCATGTCATTTCATTTTGCTTGAAAGAATCAGAATAGAATACGACAGTATTGATACAGAATATCCTCTCACTGTCCTACTGAATTCTGTCTCAGTGTGTTTTCAGAAATAATAATCTTAACAATGGTAGCATTAAGTCGCATTGAATAAGCTGTAAAGCTAATAGAAATAAACACTCTTGTCCTGGTTTTGACCTCAGCATGGTGCAAACTCCATTGCAAACTCTGTTAGCCAATGGAGTAACTTCACTGATGTCAGTGAAGTCATACTGATATGAGTTCAGATTAGACCTACTGCATAACATCTGCTTCAGCCTGACATACATAATCATTATACATAACCCCAATATAGTGGCCCCCCCCTTGCATATCTCAAAGCACTTGAAAAAGATAAATAGTTATTATGATCTTCATTTTATAGGTAATGAAACTGAGGCACAGACAGATAGTGTTTTGCTGAAGGTCTTCTAGCTGATCACTGTTAGATGGATCAACACCCAGAAGTTCTGAATCCTAATCTTGTACTCTATCTACTGGACCATATTACCCCTTAACACACACAGTGTAATTCAATCCTGTCTGCCTGAATGATTAGCACAACAAATACAAGAGATTTGGAACTAACTGTCTGTAAAAGACCATTCACATTAACTGAGCAAGGCAATATTTTAATCAAAGAGTGTTTTTTAAGAAATAATAGCATTTACAGTAGTTAAATAGATGCTACTTTTAATCAGATCTAATTCTTTTATACTAGCATACAGTCCTTGTTTCATTGTTTGTTACTATGTTATTCATTACTTTAAGCCCTCACAGCTACTCTAGATAATACTTTAAATACACAGAGCTTTAAAAAAATATTTCCATTACAAATATTTTAAAAATATACTTATCCTAAAAAGCTGTCCAGCACTATTCCAAAAATCTCTTGTAATAAATGTCTTTTTTAATTTTAACAAAAATATCTACCGTTATATAGAAGAGCTCAAGTTTTGACAAATCTATAATACAGTCAGAAACATCTTGGGCCAGATTCCACTCTTGTTTATACAGTTGCCAACTTGGATCATGGTGTTCACTTCAGCTGTGTTACTCTAGTATAATCAGGAGCAGAATATAGCCCTTAGTATTTTAAAATAACTAAATGGACTGGATACTTCAACAGTTACTTGTGCCTAGCATTACAGGGAAGGGAAATCCTTTACTTCGTTGCATCTAAAAATGCAAAAGAATGTTATATTTAGTATTTGTGCCATGACTAAAGATGTGCCAGGCAGCTGCAGTGGATGACTCAGATCTAGAATTGTATTCGCTTATAGAAAAAATTTTTTTTGGCTGAATGATGGCTGCAACTGCTGTCATTAAATGGAGGATGAATGTTTATAGAGAACATTTGCAGTGAGAAAATGCTGACCTTCCTATAATGCTTTCTACAATTCTAGGTATCATTTTAATTGCATTTTGTTACTTAGAATGTTGTGTGAGTTTAATAGAATCTCCCAGTACTTACATCTAGGAAGAACACTATTTTAAATTGCTTCCATATTTTCCAGCTGAAAACCCTCCATTTAGCCAGTCCTTTTCAAAGTGCATTTAGGACAAGCTATTAAGCACTTACAGGAATCTGCATCTCATCAGAAGGACAATCTGGAAGCTGTGAGTTAGTCTTTTAAATCACTGGAACTTTTTTTTTGCCTTTCCCCTCCAATCTGCAAATTTAAATGCAGTGTTTGATTAAGGATCATAGAAATTAACCTGGTCTCATTGCATCAGGTTACATATGTAAGCAAAGCTAACAGTCTCAGATGCAAACTGCAATTCCTACCTGTGACCGTCATGAGATTAGAAGGGATCCTTACACATTGTGATTTCATTTAATTCATGTTTAAAGCTTTTACTCTACTTGTTTTCTTCCTAGACTTTGGCTGATAATCTAGTAACTTATAAACCAAGGAAACTTAAGTATATAGACTAAGTTCAGTCCTCACTGTCGTCTTCATCATCATCGTCATCTTTACTGGGAGCACATCTTTGGAAGCAGTGTACTAGAGTTGCTAAGAAGAAGCTTGATAGAATAGCAGCAATGGAGACTGCGACTCCAGAGAAGATGATGATAAAAAGGTCCGTCAGTGACAAACTAAATTTGCATTCACTAAAGCTGACCTCAGATAATTCATTCAGAAAAATTCTTCTATTTTCTACAGGCAGGGAACACTGGATTTCATGGAGACCTGCAAAGAAGAGGAAAGGGAAACAAATCAGTGGAATATTGATGAATCCTTCTGTTGCTCCAGTCAGAGATTGAATAGCTGAGGAACAGTTTTAGGGTTAACTCTAGGTTTCTGAATTTGTACAAAAGTCAGGAAAAAATGGAACAAAATTTGCCACTATCCAAAAGCCATTATATAACCCCCTTGAGTGGCTCCTGGAAATTAAGTTATTTCATCTTCAGTCTTCCAGGAGGTCAGGTATGACCTGGGACCATGATTCTGAGTATTTAAAAAAGTGAATGTTGAACCCTGGATGCATCTAAATCTGGACATCTGGAAGCACTTCCCAGCTACTCCATCTGAACACAAATTCTGACTCCAGAACAGGGTAATAGGGATACTGAAGTTCCTTCCACACCTTGGTGCCTTCAACACGACTTTTTCCCATGTAGTTCCAAAACTACAGTTGTCTTTTTCTTCTGGTCACAAGAATGGCTTAGGGTTAATGGATGCTTGTTTGTCTATGAGCTGCTTCCACCTTTTCCCTCTGCCTGTCATAAGGACATGCACACTAGCAGATATTATTCCTTCATGCATTATTGAAGAATGCGTAGAGCTAGCTTCTTCATAGTGAAAGCAAAAAAAATCCAAATTTAAAAACTGGTGAGAATATAGTTTACTACTGGACAGTAAAAGCCTGCAGTTCACTGCATGTGCCCAACTCCCTCTTCATTCACAACAGGGGAAAATCAGGAAGAGCATATTAACAGGGCTAGAAAAGAACAAATAATGAAGTGAATTAAGTCTCTATGGCTGTTGGCAAGATAGCTTTTATCTTGCTAGTAAGGATATGAATGTAAAGGGGAAATACAAGAACTGTGTATTAATGACATGAGAACTGCTGTTGGTTTACTTGATACACTTTTACTCTTTGCTAATGATCACAGAACAGACTCCCAGTTTTTCACTGCATTGCTGTGTGCACACAGTCTATAGGGCATTTCCATCACACAGCTCTATCATATAACCATTATGTCACTTTAAATAAGGAATGCGTGACGGTAAGATTTCCTCTGCTTTTCTGAATCCCATTTTTCTTGTGGCTGAATAGCTATGGCATATGATGTTTTACTATTAAACCCAGGCTCCTAGTGTTAATGGTGCAAACCTGACTGGTGATCTGGATCCAGCCCACGTGTTTACGTTGAGTTGAGACGGAGTTTTAGCTAAGTCTGCTATGGATCCATTTATCACCCTGACTTACTTGACCTTGTAATGAAGATTGTACCAAATTTTGATCCCTAGAAGCCATCCTGTATCTGTCATATTTGCCTGACGTTCTGTTGCCTTCCCTCTTTCTCATGTACCTCTTACTGACAACATAGTAAAAGCTGCCAGCAGAATAGGACAACAGTCAGCATGCCCAAGGCTGAATGGTTTCCTCCAGGCAAACTGCCACCTGAATACACGTTACATTTTTTCTCTGAGCCTGGAGTGCACTGGCAATGTATACCAGATGGTGAGGCAACTTGCTCTGCAGATCTTTGAAACCTCCTGTCTATGGAACTGGCCCAGAAGGTAAAGGAGCCACACAGTTTCAAACACCCTCTGACATTTCTGGAAATCTGGAACCTGCAGTATTCATACACATCAGGTCTTGAATACAAGCTGACATACTGGAGCACTTGAGCGTGCCTGTGACTGCACGGATAGCTAGAGGAAGTACATACTATTGCACTCTATAGCTTGTGATAGAGCTCTCTGTACAAACCTTTCTACTGAAAGAAGTGAGACTTGTTCATCGAATCTGTATTTTCTTTTCATCAAGACTTGGAAAGGAAATAGCAACTCTAGGGGTTAATGGGAGTAACAAGCAGAAGGGGACACAAATGGATATCCGTCCCTATTCAAAACCATGAGAAATAATGGAGAATTGAAAAGCCATAGGCTGGAATTCCAAGACCTGTATCTTTTAAGTCAGATTTTAAAAAGCAAACAGTTTTCAATAAACCAACATGATGTTGACAGTAATCAAAGCAGTTACTGCTGTTGTGTAGAAACAGTAAGAAAATGAATGTAACTTATTGCAAATTCATTTGAAGAGGAAGTTCCTTGCTAATAGGAAAAGACCATTGCAGTATTTTGGCAGAAAAGCCTGGTCCAAGTGAATATGGCACCTAAACGAATTCCATTTCACTTGTGGCAAGCACAAGAAAAAACGAGTTTTTATACAACTGTGTTTCTGTAAAACAAACCACTGTAATAGCTGCTGATACCTCATGAGAACTGCTGTTTTCATAGCAGCTGAGCCATGCTCACAGCATTGTCTAAAGAAGGAGTGCACAGGTGACCATAAACAACTCTATTTTTTCTATTTCTGACCAACTGCAAAAGAAAGTCTGTAGTGTCCTCACCTGCCAGCTTTTAAAATGACCTCTGTGCTGGAGTGGCCTTGACGACCTGCAATATCAGATCCATGCTTCCATAAGGAAGAAGTAGAAAAAGCATATCTTAAAAAGAAAGTGACAGAGCAAAAAAGACTCCAAAAGAAAGCTATTGTTTTAAGCAGTTTTACATACTGCAGCCCTTGCTTCTAGAAATAACTTAGTATGGTAGTATTTGCCCAGGATCCTAGAGATGGAAAAGTAGGAGCCCACTTATTCATTACCATTACCAACAGCAGTTTTGCTGTGGATCAAAACTGAGCCTACAGACTGTGAGCTCTATTCCTATTTCCCAGATGCTTTCACCTAACATCACAACACACAGAATACAAATAGAAAAGAATCTGCAACATACGAAGTCACTTAGAGGGTACTTCTTGTTATGAGAATCAGCGTACTGTAATGATTTTGAGTCTGGTTATACAATAACAAGAAATAAAAGAGCTCCTCTCCATGTAGCCATGGGTACTGGAATCTAGGTCATGTTCTCAAACCAAATAGCTTAGATGGGAATTTTCTACTTGCTTTATTCTGTGACACTCCAGTGTGCTAGCTTAGCCTCAAGTTTTTACAGAATTCTTAGTCATTGAGAATAATAGATGCCAATAGGCAAAATACAGCATCATAAACGAGGGGCCAGTACAGAGGCCTTGCTAGCTCCCAGCTATAGTTTCAGCCACCCTGTGTATGCACCATCTTTTCAACAAGACAGGAATGAACTGACCTCTCCTATCCACACACAAGGCAGTTTGCTAAAATTGTGCTGGAAGCAACCTAGAAGGACTGCAGAGCTCGGTGGAAGCACAAGCCATTGACTGAGGGAAAGAGGAACATTTACCCTGTTCAGTGAATGTTTTTCTTTGCTGTGTCGTGGTACTACTGCAAAACCTAATAAATGGAAGCTTTTCTTTCAACTTCAAAGAGAATTTGGAACAGACTGTTCATTTGTAACAGTAGTAAGACTAGCACAAGGAATTTCTCCTCCCAAAGCGAATGCAGTGATTATTGCACCAGAGCTTCTAACTGCTTACCTGAAAACATCATAATCTGAAGGTTACATGCATGTCTGCTTAAGATGACAATGAACAATACCATTTCATCTGCTTCCTTCTATAGCAATATGTTACTTTCTTTACATTATTTAAAAGTAGGTTGTCCTTATGACATGAGAATCCAGTGTGTGTGGAGAACTGATGTTCTGTACTCCACCTGTCCTATTACATTCATGCCTATCAATAGATCCAATTTTGTTCTTTGCTTGGGCAGGAAGTAATCCAGGTCATCATACCCCCTCTGCATGAACAATGAACAAAAGAATGGCTTCTATAAAGTGATCAGTATTAATTATAAGGTGTGGTTTTTTTTCCTCTGGGTGATTCTCTTGCATACAGACTGTCTCAGTCAAATTACCTGTCCCCACACACAAGACTTCCAGAGCACAGGAGAGTGCCATTTAACCTTAGTGCTCTACTTTCACACACTTTACCAGTATTATTTTTTAGTGTTCAATTTATTCTTTTAAAAAATCAGCCAGGCTTCTTCTAAATGGTATCTCAAAGAAGTTTGATATTTAGTACTTGGCTGCAGCAAGAAAACCTTCGATGATAGTTATATATGTATCTCATTGCCCCACAACGTGTTCAAAGAGTTGCTTCTTCATACCAAACAAATCTGTAAATGAAATAACAAGTGTGAATGTGTTATAAATATATAGCTTATGTTATTTTGGTCAGGGCCATCACATCGTCTGTAATAACTTCAGCTGTCCCAAGGACAATGTCACACACTCTTATCTTTCTGCTACGTCCTCTGAAGAAGCAGATGTACTATACCGGCAAGCTGTAATGTATTATTTGCTTTTAAAAAGGGAATGCTTTGAAGTCCCAGTCAAGGGACAGGTGCTAGATTCTATATAGGCTTGTCTCTTAACACTGAAAAAATAAAATAAGATGAAAATATGGGTCTGTACCCTGAGGAATAGGTCGCCTAAGTAACATGGGAAGTGTGAAAATGCTGGAATTCTAGAACCATAATGTTAAAAGGAGAGGTATGTTTTTAAAAAGAAAAAAAAAAAAAGATACATGTGTTCATAAAGAAGTATGCAGGAGGGTTCCAGGTAAAGTTCATTTCAAGGAAATTCCCTAATGGGTTTTAGAACAATATGACTTTGAGATGCCTTACTGTTAGAGGATTATAACTCCACTGAAGTCTAGCACTTAAACCTTGATAATAAATTGTAGGCAATTAAGCTGCAACTAGATCCTAATAAACACTTTGCATTTGCTTCTGTAAAGGACTATGCACAGGCCTACTTTCAGAGGCTGAAATACTTGCCCTGTAAAATTGAAGCTCTTAGAAAATGGATGCAGCCTAAACCCAATCTTTATACAAACAATGCCCCAAGTTATAATGGCACTGATCTTCCCATCTCAAAAACCTAGATACCAAATTTCATTAGCATTCTCCTGGTACTTTGTAGCCATAATCCAACCATGTTTCTCATAGGTACTGTTTGATCTGGAATTTTCAAACACTACATTGGCTGGACCATCAAGTGCATTCAAATTGCCTGCTCTTGGATCTGACATGGCTTTTCCCTACATACGTTGACTAATGATGTATTGTATTGTGAGTTTCATTTTATATTCCTCCAGCTAAAGACAAGCATCAAGAAGTATCACTTACTCCAGGTCTACTTGACTCTCTTTTGAAGGACTCCTTGTGTATTTCTGACTTTGCTTATTTCTAATACCTATGCTAACTGTATCTTTTATCCATGAATTTCTGAAATTCATTATTACTTCAATATCATGGTCTGCCTGTTAACCCTCAGAATGAGATTTCCCAGCTATAATTTTGGATGCTGAGTTTAAAAAAAAAAGAGAGAGGCCTCAATTCTGTTGGTTTTTTTTAGAGTTCACAAAAAACAAGTATCAAGAGAAATAGTTTCCTAACATTTAGCAAAGTATAATAGTATGAGATAATGAAAATGCCCACTCCTAACATACACCAGTATGTATAGAAAATACATCCAGAAAAAATCTGAAGCCATAAACATTTAAGTGAGCTTCATGCACATGTGTTCATTACTATCTATACAATAAATGTAAAAGCACTATAATATGCTATTTCTTTTTAAAGTAAAATTGGTATTTGCCCCTTTAGGTGCAATTTAGCTGTTCTCTCATGTTGCTGAATGTAGTAGACACTGACTGGGAATGCTTAAATGTGGCATTTTATTTCTTGTTTGGTATTTTGCTTCCAGCTATAGTTCTCTTTAGTCTACTTAAACACTGCCGCTAATGCATTAATAAGCAGTGAGAAAGGCATTGCCTCTGAAGAGATATGAAATTTCATTGGAAGTAGCCTCAAGCTATCAGAACAGTAAAGCCTAAAAAAACCTGAAGCCTAGATTTAGGTCCCTAAATAAAATTTTTTATGGCCAAGTGCCCTACAGATCAGCATTAGAGGATACTTAATAGTTTGTCTCAATGCCTAAATATAAAGTTTAACATTAGGTGTTCACACCTGCAAATGCTGTCCTCACATCTTCAAATCCGTGAAAGATGGAAGTACTCCAAAAAACCTTAAGATGGAAGAAACAGAGTGAAAAGCCAGTGGCAGTCAGATCATTTTACTGAAAATGACTAGGATATCAAATTATGTATTTATATATGTGTATATATATAGAAACAGATTTGATGCGCTTGTTAGGGAATCTAATTTCTGTTAGGAGTTTCTGCTTGAACGGAATAAAAGCTGCTGAATGTGTGAAATGTCTTAAGGTTTTTAATTCCTTTCCGAAAAAATGGATATTATGTTCTGTACTAGTGACGTGCTAGCATGTGCATGATACTTGGGAAAGAACTGAATGGCTGTAATGGATGGAACAGTCTGTCCTTTTTAGCTGAAGCTTGCTCTGGTTCTATATTAGTACATGAAGTTAAGGCAGCCTTCTCTACATAGCAGATGAATAAATAGGTACTGATAAAGAATGATAAGTCAAGAGGACTTACAAAATGCTCAGTTGTTTCACTGGCTTTTAGTTAGGTTAGAAGGTCAAATGAAACCTGTACTCTCACATAATTATGATGCTTTGTTTTGAAGACAATGTTTAACATTTTCCGTGAGCCCAGGGCTACTATAAAGGCCTGGACTAGTGAACTAAGATGTTATTTTATTTACAGAATAAGTTTAGCAATAGATCTTAGATTGGAATGGGATTATAGAAGAGCCCAAGAAGCAAGAGATGATCACCTCATGGCACAGTCTTTCTAAACAGGCTTACAAAAATAATTCAATTTTTCTCACTACACCAATTCACTTCTGAATCTCTTAACTGCTTTATTTTAGTACTGAATTCAATCTTGAGTTTCCTGTTCCAGAAGGCTGCTTACAGTCTCATTGTCACCCGCTCTTGCTTTTTTCCTACCTTCTCTCACTGCCATCCTTCTCTCCTATTCTTTTGCATAGCCAAACTTTACCTGGAAATATGACACTTTACCAGAATTTACCTATCCATCCACATTGAGGAGGTACTAGCTACAGAAGTCTTGAAAGTAGCTAAACAGCATCTGTATCAGTACTGGCACTAAAAACCCCTCTGAGTATCTTAAAAATTTGTAGTCTTGTGCACACAACTAGCTATGGCCTTTGTGTTGTAATATGGGATTTGCTGCCACTAATGAACTTTCTTCCAGTAAAGTTTGGCGATTAACTTAGTTTGGGATACAGTTCTGCAAGTGGACCCAGTTCTGTCTTCTTCAGGCTTCTTTTATCAGTTCTGTTTCTAGTGGTGTGAACGTAAATGTTAGCATTCAAGAGGATGGTGCACTGACACTGTGCCAGCTAATCGCGTCTGTAACAGGGAAGTCTAACACTGAGCACCGACCCTCACTTAAACTTGTACTTCAATTTCAAACATTCATAACATCTATTTCCTTTATTTATCACACAGGCAGCACAATTATATTTGGAATTCTGTCGCTGGCCAATTCTGAATTAATTTTTCAAGTCTTTCTGGAAATAATCAGTGTACATAGGCTACCCCCAAAAATGCTCAGTCTAAACCTTGTCATTAAATTGCTAAAAGTCTGTCTAATACTGTTTTAATAGAGGGCAGAAAAATTTTTCATTCTTGCAATGGATAGTGGGGAATAGAGTATGTATTAAACACAAAAAGTTGAGGAAACACCATTGCATCTAGCACAAAAAGCATAGACACTGACTATTTCTTGTAATCCCAGAATCTCTACACAACTTCCCAAAAAGGTTTTCCCAAAGATACTGAGAAGAAAATAAGTAAAAAGCAAAATGAGGGCAAGATGACAGAAAGGAGACACTACAGTCACACTCCAAGGAATAAACTCTAATTAAAAGTAATGTTAAAAATGCATTAGTCATTAGTAAACAAGGTCACGGGCGCAGCTGCCCAAAGCATGTTCACAGAGAGTGAAAAACAGCAACAGAGATCTCTACAAAGCACTTCAATGCAGCCACTGCAGACTACTTGTATTTGTTACATGCATTTTATCTGAATCCAATTGAGATGAGATCCTCAGAGGGCTTCAAGAAATGTCTTTTGCAGTGCTATGCATTACTTTTAAACAGCACCTTTCACCAAAAATTTATTCTATCAAAGCCATTTGTATTTAAACACTGAAATGGAAGTGTTCACAACCCTTAGTTCTGTAGGTCACGTACACCAGTGACAACCTTTTGCTGGATGAGCTCTGAGTTTCAAACAGTACTACTAAAAAAGTTAGGTGGAGAGATGAGGCAAGAAAGGAAAAGTGCATTTTTAGCTAAAATAAAATGTGATACAAGACAAACTCTGAAAGCAGAAGAAAGCCCTTCCAAATATGAGAAACTACTGAATGCATTTTTGTAGGATTTCCAGCTCCCATTGAAGCAGAAAATGCAAGAAATCTCAAAGGTAACTCTTGATCTCAAACAAATGAATGCCAAATCTCCTTAGACTTCACTGAATTCAAAATTTCAAAACATTATGTCCCCAAATGATTTCTCAACCTATAAACATCCTTTCCTTTATTCAGTACCTCTTTTGCTTTTATTAATATTTTTCTTAATTTCTTCTGCCAGAGTCCAAACACTTTTCTTCCTCTGCTTTCTTCAATTCTCACTTTAGAGAACTTCAGCCTTGTCAATCGCTTTTTGTAAAACTCAAGAAGATGGATCAAATATAGGCAAGGAGAGGATAGAACATAATAGCATGTACCTCAGTTACATGATTTCCTCGAATTTTTTGAATAATATGTTTAAGACCAACTTAGACCTTTATTCTTTCAAGATATTTTTTGTTCTGAGAGCTTGCATGCCCCCCATGGAGCAAAACCTTCCATGAAAATTTTTACAGCTCTTTGAAGAGACAGAGATCTTACAACAACTTTTCTATTTCCAAATAATTATCCAGTATTCTTAATCTCCATGCTCCTCCTAATGGGAAGCCTTTATATGAATCATTGGCCACCATGCTGCCATTCAGGCTTAACAAATGCCTATAAAATCAAACATCCTTCTACAGAAAATCTTTGTAGGTTTTATAATTTAACCATTTTGACCCACGGTGAACACTTTGCCTTCTCTAGGAAAGAGAACAACTTATATATTTGCTCCACTTATCACCATTCCACTGATCTTCACAGTTTCTTTGTCTACTTTGCACGATACACACTGATTTATTTTTAATCAACTAATAAGCAAATCGGAGGGAAAAAATGTGGCTTGGTTTTGGAGTATGATGGAAGTGCTTGTTTCAATGACTTTTTATGAGTATAAAAATATGTTTGCTGTTTTAAAGTGCTGAGTTTGATTGCAAAACTTTTAGTGCAGTTTCTTTAATACGTCTACCTGCAAATCTGGCATGTGACAGTATTCACTTATTGCCAATTAAGCCTTCATTTAGAAATTTAGGTTAGATGAATAAATGCTGGGATGTGTAAAATGATTCAAATCCCAGCTGTTTGTGTGAAGCGACAAGTTAGATGTGCAAAGGCAGCTCAGCTGGGAAGAGGCTTTACAGTCAGCTAGTCAGACAGGTCAGCATAAGTTATAACTTTACAAGCTATTTCTGATTGCATGCCAGAAGGAAAATGGACCCGGCTTTTGCAAAACTAATGAGTTGAAGTATGGCTTTTGTTCAGATCACCGAGTTCTCCAGAGGCCTTAATTACAGAGGTGGAGAGCTTCAGGATCAATTATTGAGATTTCAGTTCACATTGACAGAACTCCAATTCTTAAATCAACTTGATATTTCTTTTGCAAAAAACAAGGGTAGCTTTGACTAACATGGCATTGTACTGCAGTGCTAAAATTAAAAGGTGGAGCAGCAGCTGTACTTAGTAAATAGTTAACAGTTTCAGTGATTTCTCTCAGACATGCAGACAGGGCACGTTAAACGATTTTAAATGCCATTCAAAGTGAGGAATCAAAATGACTGCCCAGAACCTAAATCTATCTGTCAATACATTTCTCCCAGCCATTTATCTCCCGTTTCTTGCTACCAGTTCTGAATCTCGAGGGACTGCTATGCTACAGTGACACTTGCAGATGGCAGCCCTGGATCCTAGTTCGTCCACAGACTGGTTGGAGCGTGCTTCTTTTCTGCTTTGGCATATCCCTTCTTGTCTAACCCATTCTGAAGCATCCCAGCCAGCATGAGACACACAACAGTGTACAGAGCCTTTAGTTTCTTTGCAGTGCTTTGTACTTTTCATAAAAGAACTGGGGATCACCGATCCAAGTTTACTGTCATTCACCCTTCCACGCTGTTTTCCCTCCTCAGTAAACCCTGGTTACAAAGCCTGCCATTTAAAGGCTGGGGAACTCCAATCTGTCATGGAACCATTCTGTACTGCTAATCGCAGTTTATTTTTAAAGAGAACCAAGAGAAGAAAAACACCAGCCAACTCCTTTTTCCCTTCCTGCCCTTTCCAATTTGTGTAGGCCATGCAATACAAATACTTGAGCTGCTGCAGAACTATAAAGGAAAACCATGCAGCCAAGATAACTAAGCTCTTTTCTTGGGCCCTGAAAATGTATCCCTATCTTTTTCTTTTGCTGTATTTCCAGACATAATGCCTGGTGCCCTACTTATCTTGATGTGTTTGCTGCAAGAATACTTCTGTCTCCAGCCTTACAGCAGTATCATGAGGAAGCCAGGGAGTCTGAATGCTGAATCTTTCAGTGAGTTGCTCTTCCAACTCCTCCCAGGAAAAGCCAGGCGAATGTGGCTTTGGACAACTATAACCAGACAAGTAATGCTAATGTGATTAGCTCCTAATGGGTGTAATGTTGTGACATCATTAAAAACTGAAAACTGGATATAAAATGCAATCAAATCATAAATCTCAGAATTAGTTTTACACTGACTTTCCAAAAGTTGTTTTGAAAGGCACTCAAGTGTGGCCATATGGTTTTAAAATGTCATTGAGACAGTCTTTCCCTTTTGGGTTTAGTTTTGCCCTCACCTTCGTGAATAAAGTTTTGCTAGTATATTGAAGGATACAGCCAGTATTTTTGTGTCAGCAGCTCACAATAAGCAATGAAAATGCTGACTTTGCACACTTTTCTGCATACATGCACTAGATTTCACTGATATGACTGGCTGCAAAGATATCACAGAATATTGCTGCTGGGAACAAATGCAAATTATTTGCTTAGGCCATGTCGGGGGGACAGGTCTGATAAAACCAACCATTTGCATATTTGCTCTTTTCCTCGTCTTCCCAAATCAAATCTAACCGAAAGTTTGGAAGATATGTATGAGCTAGTAATTTTTTTAGCTATTTGGCTGAAAATACAACTGTGGATGAGAGAAAATGCTGTGAGAAAGCATCTCTAAGCTTGCAAGACACTGGGGAACACTGGCAATACTATGGGAAAGCTCAATCACTTGAGATTTCCAGACGTAAGTTTAGATATGCTTTAAAACACTGATAGGGTGGAAGAGAAAAAAGAGATGGGCTGGGACAGACTTTCAAACTGAATAGAGTCAGCCTGGATAAAGGGGAAGGAGCTAGAAGTTCATTAAAAGTGATGGAAAGCACGGGAAAAGTGGACTAATGTTTAGCATGAGAGATAGGCAAATACTTGGTTTGAATAGAGCAATCTTTAGTAGCTAAAGTATGAGGGAAGGTGGGAGAACAGGCCCAGGTTTGGTTTAGAAAGAATCAAGATGAAAGTTTCACTGAGGCAGACAGGAAAAAAACTAACACTTTTTCCTCAAATGACTTCTTCCTTAAAACAGTTGTTTTACAGCTAAGAATATTTAGGGCAACCTAGATGAGTATATTAAAAAAATGCTACACAAGGTCATGAGCATAGGAAGAACTCAAATAACTGACTACAGACTCTGATGATCAAGAAAGGAGAGAAAAGACCTATGAATTTGTAGGTTCACTATGTTTTTCTCCTTTTTGGTCTGAATTCAAAGAAACAGTTGATCTCAACCCGTTCTCCTGAGCTCTTCTCCCCCAGCCTTTTAGCTCTCACTATCTTCTGCACAGACATCCCCCCTCAGACACAGCCCAAATACCAGTGATTTCATGTCAGGTAATACCTGTATAACCTCTGTAGCCCTTAGAAAGTTTTTATTCTCCAAGCAGTTAGCCTTCTGTGAGCAGCTGGGTGGCTCAGTGGCAGGAGTTTATGCCCTAGTGCTTGTTGGGAAGCATGAACTGTGAGATGATCTCCTGCTAAAGCTGGATTAAGAGAGGCTTTGGGGTCGGGTGGGAAATGTGGAGCAAGAGTCTGGATTCCCTACACATGGCAGTCTTAATACTTTTTTTTTTTTTCCCTCCATGCTTTTCTGAAAATTACTGGCCCAAATACCAGAATTATATATCCTGCATTTTGGGGTGTTCCAGAGCCATTTCAATTTATTCTAGTATTGGAAGCAGTGCTATTTTAATGAAAAGAGCCAAAATCAAGCTACTGAAGAGAGTTCAAATACAGAGTATCACAACAAAATACTTCCAGGAAAGGGCTGACAATCGCCGTTGCATAAAATGGGGATTTAACTCTTCTGTAGCAGCTTTATAGCTGATCAGTAAAATGAGAGAAAAATCGGTTTTCCTAAGGAGCTGGCACAGCTGCTCAAAGGGCTTATTGTAGGAAATATGTTTACCAGAGAGAAAATGAAGTCTGGAAGAGAACCAGCTCTGGGCTGAATGAATTTGAAAAGGCTCTTTCACTGCCTATGTAAGTTTAGGCTATAAATCAAAATTACTAGGGCTTAATTTTTAAATTCTATTTCGTAACTGGGAAGAGGACCTGCTGCTAAAATGAAGCCAACATCATTTTAATGGACACATTTATTGAAAGCATGCAATTACAGTTTGACCAAAATGCAGTTTGGGTCACTGCAGGCAGCACACAGACAATTTGACCAAGAACCCTCCTTCCCTCCAAGACACACATACATACTCCAACACAAACGTACATACTGCACTGTAAGCCACTGAGCTTTACCTTTCTGGAGCTTAGATGCATTGTCCTGTATCCAGCTGAAAAGATTGGCAAAGTCACAGTCACAGACCCAAGGGTTGCCCTCTAAGCGTATAGTCCGCAGGGAGGGAAGCGCTTCTAGGGCTGCCACATTTAGGCTTTGTAAGTTATTGTCATTCAATTCTAACACTTGGAGCTGTTCCAGGTTCTCAAAAGCAGCCTCATCCACATCCACCAGGTTATTGTTTCCAAGGCTCAATTTTATCAGTTTTTCTGCTGATTTGAATATCCCAGCATCAAGCTGTGTTAAATTATTGTAGCTTAAGTCTAAATACACCAGTTTGGTAGAACTGCTAAAAGTACCCTCTTCTAAAGAGGTCAGGGAGTTATTCCTGAAGTCCAAATAGACTAGATCTCCATAAAATATAAAGAAATCAGCTGGTATCGCCTGAATGTTGTTATCAGCTATAAGAAGTTTCCGTACATCCAATGGAAATGGATTAGGAACACTTGGGAGTCCTTGATCCCGGCAATCTATGGTGTGGTAGTCCATACAGCTACAGACAGCAGGGCAAAAATGACCCACGGGTAAGAAAAGCAGGCAGACAAAGACAGAAAAAGGCAGAAGGCAGAAAGGAAAGCATGGCAACATCGTCAAGGATTTGAAAGCTGTGATGAGCACCACTTCTAAGAGAAAGACATTTTGCTCAGCTGAGCAGCAGTGCCTGGTACTTGTGTGTGTGTGTGATTGTATCCAGGAGATCACATATCATCACAGATCCGATAGCAGCAGTCTTGGGAGGGGGGAGGGAGAGTGACTGAAGGAAAGAGGGAGGGAGGCAAATGTGAGGATTTACACTGTCAGAATATTATAATGCTGTACAGTGTAAGGGAAAGCGATGATTGGGTAAACGGAGGATCTTTCAAAGGACTCCCTTGCTTTTGTGAGCTAAAAAAAGCTCAGAGCCTGTTTGCATACTTGCTGTATATTCCAGCAAATGGGAAATCACACCTGATCCTGTGACTCTGACAGCAACAGCTTATGCTTAAAAAGCCCTTCAGGTAATAAACCCTGATGAAATCAATTGTTTTGTTTCTTCCCATATGCCTACATCAAGGTGACCAATACCCTCTAGAAATGCAAGTGAGGGTAGTATCCTGGTTGACTGCTAAGGACTGTTTTCTCTTTCATTTCTAGAACAGGGAGCAGAAGAGCAGCAAGAGGGGTGGGGAGCCCAAAGACAAGGAACACTGACTTTTGCTGTTTCTGGATGCCTTCTCAGCTTTTAGAGCAAGCATGTTAATGTTATTTAAATATGAGCCATTGTCTTTTAACCAAGAAGTATAATCTACTGTGGCAAGAAGGAATATGGTCTCAAAATTGAGGTTTTTTTTCTCTCCTGTTTTAATGACCAAAACAGTTACCTTCTAATATGGCACTGGTAATGTCGGTTGGGCCACATGAAAGTGCAAATTGTGGATCAAATCTTCAGCTTGTTAAAACTGAACAGATTTTCTTCATTTTCAGCGGGTTGAAATATTTGACAATCAATCTGCCCATCTCCCATGGGACAGCAGAGATGATTTTGCAATAAGGCATCTGTGTTCTTCTGACATCCCCAAATCCACACCCAGAAAGGCAAGTCCTCTGCCAGCTGCAAGCTTAACTTTTAACTCCAGCCCTCCCTCTTCATGCACATTGTGTAAGCAGACAGAAATGGGATTCCAGTGCTCGGGCCACACCTTTGTGCTATTAGGGCAGATTTTTCTAAAGAGACAGATTGCATTTGGGTACATGTGAATATTAAAGCACAAACTCAAACACCTTTGGGAAGCTCATTCCTAGGTCAAAGAGAGGCCAGTAATCTTGATTTAAGGTCATACTTCATAACTGAATTCAGAGTATTTTTCATCCAGGACAGGGTACAAAAATTTCCTTCTAAGATAGCCTATCCTCCCAAGATACCTGCACTTAAACTCAAATAATGGAAGCAGTATTATCAACCTCTCTGTCAGTAAGTTTGTAGAAACACTGAACTGCTGGGAGGGAACGAAGAGGGAGCCAGACTGTTCTCAATAGCACCCACTGACAGAAAAAGAGGCCCTGGGCACAGATTAAAAACCATCTGAACACAAGAAAACACCTCTTTTCTTACTGTGAGTGTGGTCAGACCCTGGAACAGGTTGCCCAGAAAGGCTGTGGCAGAGAGATTCAAAACCCAGCTGTGGACAGCATTGGGCAACTTGCTCTGACTCTGCTTGAGCAGCGGGATTGGACTATATGATTTCCACAGGTCCATTCCACCCTCAGCAATTCTGTGAACTGCTGTTAGGAAATGAACATGCCAGGAAGGGTTATACCTTTGAATACCTCTCTCATATTTTGCAACACACCTTGTTTCTAATTCATAGGTCTTTTAGCTAAACCACCTTGAGCTGGCGTCTAGATCCTTCCCATAAACACACAGCCTGCTCCAGGCTCCTTTGTGTCTTGAATTACTTTTAAAACACCACCCAGAAAGAAATGGGCACAGCCACCTCTATAAATCACTAGGGCAAAGCCCAATTAAATTCCTGAGGTGATTATTCAAAATATATACCTTTAAATTACAGAGGAAGTGGAAGTTTGATAGGCTACCTCTGAATAACTCTTGTGGTCAGGATTCAATGAATCATCATCAACAAATAACTGCAACTGGTACTTCTCATGCAGAATTGATGCTTTTTAAACTTTTAAGGCCATATCTTGCAAACACTTGCTCCTGCTGTAATTTACTCTTTTTCTGCCCCTAATTCAATTAAGGCTTCAGGTCACACAGGAAAGCAGAACTGACCTTGTAATAATAATAACTTTACATAGAAAGATCTAGCGCTCTATCTAATGAAGTTATCAATACACAGGACTTAAGGGTCCCTATGGATCCTACTATGCAGACCCACCCTTTTTCTATCAAATGTACGGACTCAGACTGTCGTTTTCTTTTCAGTGATGCCTCAGTGTTGTTATGCCTATTTCACAGATGGGAGACTACAGACAATAAGGTACAATTTGTGAAAGATCCAAGAACACGTTAGTGGCGGGGGTAGGAACAGGACTCAGCTTCACTAAAAATTCCACCAGCCCTTGCTAAAACTACCACTCCATTCTGTAAGAAACAGACCTGCCTTTTGCTCAGCTGCTCATGTGTATTCTTTACATATCGCCCTCTGTAGGGGAGGCACTGTAAGCAACACTATCTTCACAGCTTATTCTGCATACTCATACGCAGTTTGCAATTTCTCAGCAGAATCTGTGGAGCTTTCCCAAGACGTTTGTGAAGGGGTTGGCAGGAGACTAGGGATTACTATCCGGCTCTGGATATTTTGGGATAGGTATCCCGTAGGTTTGTCAAACATCGGCCCTGCTCCCACAGCATCCAGGCAAACAGAGTTTCACTGCCAACATGTAACAGCACTGATCTTCAGCTACACAAGACCAGCTGCAGTGCCTGCCATCACAGGCCACCTGCCATGGTCTGACGCCTTTCTCCTGCTGTCTTTGATTTCAGAGAGTTTCTTCCTGACCTGTTTTTCTCTGTGTAACATTTCCTGTTTCATTTTGTCTGTTCAGTTTTATTAGTTCCTTAGCTACTGCTTATTTCTGTACCTCATCTGTTTCCCTCACAGCACAGAAATTCTCTTGAGTCTTTTTCAAGCTTCATTCACTTGCCAGACATTTCAGGCAATTTTTGATAGCAGGAAGGAGATTCTGCAAAGCTTTCTATCTAATAAGATATTAAAGCTTTACTTCTTTAATTTTTTATTTGCATCAGTCAGTTACAGTAACCTGTACTACTAAATAAGGGGTTTAGCCTGCTATCTGCTAAGTGCACAGCACCCTCTTGTGCCCTACAAGACAGCGGTCATTCCACAACCACTCTGGTCTCTCCCAATAAGCTATTACCAAGTTTTACCATACTCCTACAGTTTACCTATGCTCTGAGCTTCACTTCTTCCTCTTCCAGTGGCCTATTAAAGAAAACCCAATCACTCCATGCAAGAAAATAAAAGATATAATCCAAGTGGTGTTCTTATGTGCTATTTTTAGAGAGGCATACAGTAAGACAGCAGAGGTGTCACAGAGCAAGCCTAACTTATGCATAGACCTGAGAAGGGAAGCAAATGCAAGGAGCAAAGCAAGTTTCTAATTCCCTGATTGCACTAAGGCAGAGGAGCCAAATTACAAACCTATTGTATGCTGCTGCTCCTGTCATTTGAATCACATGATACCTGCACAGCCTGTTATACCTTTTGGCTATTCGTTATAGTAACAGGGACACTAGATCATAGATTGCCAATCACCTATTGGAGCTGGATTGATTTTTTTTTTTTAAGGAATTTTAAAGCATATAGCAATAGATAATGCATATCAGGACTTTGTCTTCAACTGACACTACGGTAAAATACAAAACTGCTCCAGTGAGTAGTCTCAGAAATAAAGATACACTTCTTCAGTACTCCCAAGCAAAGCCCTCATAGCTTTCTCACCTGTTACCCAAAAATACTTCCAGTACTAAATTTTAGTTCATATAGTTTTGAAAAAGCACAAGCTTCCCAATTAGAAATTGATGTCAAACAAACCCCAAATATTCTTCTCTCCACACAGATGGGATCCCACACAGATCAAACCTTAACTATCAGCTCTTTTATCTGTGATCCTGGCTTCCAGGGACCCTTAAGGCAAGAGGGACAGAGCAGGTTTGAAAAACATGCTTGTAAAACAATCAGGGTAACAATTTCATAATCAAAGAACTATGAAGGAGTTTGTGTCAAATCCTTTTGTGGAGAATAAGGAAGCAAAGACAATTTCTCTCCATACCTCCCAGTTGTTGGAGTTGAATAAGCACAACAGTAGGCAGGCTTTGGACTAAACCAACAAAGATCTGGCTTTCCATTCCTTTAATTTTCTATTCAGGATATTACTAAGAGAAACCTCTAAAACAAAACAGGGAGTGACAAGCCACACTGGTCTTGGATCTTCAGTGTGCTTGCAGTACACTGCAGTCATGGCAAGCAGCAGGAAACTAACAGAAAAACCATTCACTTTCTTGCCCAGTGAAGTAAGAAATAGCGTTGCGGAAAAATGACAGGGGTTTCACCTTTCCCTTAGAAACTTCCAGGCCTCTCCTTAGAAGTGCTCAAAACTTCCCCAAATACTTTGAGTAATGGAAGAAAAAAAGAAGAGCAATCATAGTACAGACACACATGAAGGATTCAGATCTCAGCCAATAAATCCTTACTTACAAGAGACTGAAATTGAAACCCGTCCATCCTTATTCATATTTTTGAACAGCTAATTGAGCATATTTTTCCATGAAGGAAGTTATTATTCCAGGCTTATGCTTCATTGAGTTAAGGTACATGTCATGTCCGAGGCTGCTGTACCAGGTGCACATAATGATTGCAAAGGCTTTTCTTCCTCATTACCATACATTAGCAATGTGTCATGGGAACCAATGTTCAAACTTGAACAACTAACAGTATGTTAATCAATTAATCAAACACTGAACTCAAGTGCTAAACAACATCTCTGAACAGAAGTCCCATTTTTATTCAGATATTTACCATTTTGGCTTTAGTGCTTTTTTCTTTTGAGAAAAATCTTCCCCTGCTATGATCAGGCATGTTTTTATGAATGCAGCCAAGGAGCACCTTTGGACAGTTTTCCCTCTGATCTTACATCTAAGAAGAACCAAAAAAGCAAAAGAGAAAAAGGGTATATTACTTTGTCTTACCATTTATGGGATGATAGAAACTGTGAAGGGAACTGAAGCTTGTATTATTACACCTACCCAGTCCTTCACTGCTGCTGTCACTGCTGCTGCCATGCCACTGGGAGGGAAATTATATCAAAATTAATCAATGTGGCAGCAGCAATGATTGAATTTGAAAACTTTAGACATTGCAGTTCAGCAGCCAAATGAGACCAGCCTAAACCCATCAAAAGACTTCCATCATCTGCTCTAGACAATGTGGCTTACGCAGACATGTGGTCACTATCATATTGTAAACCATTTACAATCACTAAAAGCATTCACAAGAAATGGAACAGTGTAAATTATATTTCCTTTTTCCCTCAGGAAGGAGTTTGTATCCAGCCACTACAGTGTAGTCAACCGCTTGCCCTCTACATAGTTCATATACTGGTCCAGAATTACCACAGCTTTAAAACAAATTAAAGGTGACTAAAAGTGAAAGTTCTCCTAAGATGTTGAATGGAGATACGCTCAGGTATATCCACTGCTACTCTTGTATGTAATGAAGTCACAAATAAAGCTGGTCTCAGGTTTCTTCTCAAACACTATTTATCTGGTCAGATTTACCAATGGGTCTGTCAAGATCTGAAAAAAACTTGGGGAGATCAGAGATCTGAGATTCTTTAGAAGCTCAGAGTTTCTAAATAAGAATACATATAAGAAATCCTACATAGGATTTGTAAAAGAAAATTTATGAAAGGTGACTTTAAAGTAGCAGTTGGAGTTGAACATAACTTTCATATCTGAAACTTGTTTCAACCTGCACCTAAGTTTCAAGCAGTGAAGCTAAACAGAGAAGGAAGTTTGAGCAAATTCTCAAAGCCCCAAGATATCACAGAATTTAACCCAGCTCTGATGTAAAGCTAAGTAGGTTGTTATTTTTAACCCATGATTGCCATTATAAACATGGCATATTTGCTTCAAAAGACAGGAAACTAATAACTCTTGGGAACTGATTTCCTCCAAATCGTGCACTCCACACTCATTCTTTCTAGCCCTTCTATAGAGAACAACTGCTAAACACTTTATCAAAGCATTCAGAGGCTGAACGCACCACTGTGCAATCTGGCTGAGCAGAAGGTAAAGTATGACAAATGGTGTATGTTCTAGTGAGAAGGAGGCAAGTTTTCCTTTCCTGTAAGGAAGGAAAACCAAAATTATTCTGAAATATCTGGGAAGCAAATTTGTATTCTCTCAGTAGGAAGTATATAGTTTTAATTTGCCCTCTGTGCTACATAGAAAACCCTTTGGAGACTCCCCTTTGTTCTAATGAACAGCAAACAGAATTACAGCAATTAAAACAGTTGACAGCTAATGTTTATAAAAACACCACATATATATTCTTTGAGTATAAAACCCCTCCAGATCATTGGGTCTGCATGGTACAGCAGAGAGTAAAAAAACCAAAACAACAAAACAAAAAAACCCCAACAACGAAAAAACCCCCAAACAAACAAAAAAAGGACTTGAATTAATTTTCCTATTAACATTGTAATACTAATGGGCTGAATGTCTTTTCCAGACCAAAGAAGATGCTCCACTTGTGAGGATTTTATGCAAATTCATACCAAATATACACCCAGCAAGAAAACAGTTCCATTTACAAAGGCACAGCTAATTTAATTGGAGGTCAAGGTCTTTTAATGACTCCTCAGTTTGCTTTGATATGGGGATTTCACAAAGATATTACAAGCTACCTTCCTGGGCTGTATTAATTTAATTTATTTAATGTGATACAAGCTAGTCACAACAGGGAAAAAAAAAACAGGCTAGATCTTCTAGATCTTTTTTCTAATGCAGAGAAAAAAAAACCCAAGACAATAATTTGTGCTTATTTCCCTTCTCCCATCTACCATACTGACTACTGCTGCATACACTTCATGGATTTAAATATGCAGAAAGCATGTTTGTGTCAGTGGGAATTCTAAGCATCAGTTGAGTGGTAGAAATAATGGAAATAATTATTACACCCTTCTCTGTTGCCATTTACCATAAAAATAGTTCATAAAAAATATAACTAAGTGCTTAAAAGATCAGACTGTAATTTCCAGATAGGGCTTGAAAACTGCCCTTTGAAGTGCATCACACACTCATTAAATCACATGCACCATTCCCACAAGTGAGTAATTCCGTATTTTAAAGGTTAATTTTGAACAACTAGTTTTCTGCAAAATAATTACTCCACAAAAATGCATCCATCTCTGCACTGGAACCATACAACATTAAGGAGCGCAAAGGGACAACAAACAATAGATTAGGATTTAAGGCAAGACAAGGAACACTAAATCTTGCACTGTGTTCAAATGGAAGTAAACTGACAGAAGAAGTGTGTGCAAATGTATGTTTGTGTGTATGTGCCCATATCTGAATGAATGTATGTACAGTTCCTTCTTTAAAAAAAAAAAAAAAAAAAGAAAAAAACCAAATACAGAGAGTTCAGAGAGGGCAATCTAGCGGAAACAACTGAAAATTTGGCCCTTACACTTTATCTGTAGAGCTCTTTCTGTGGACAGAGCTGTCATCCTTTTTAATCCTACGTTAAATAAATCAAATTCCCTTTCTACAGTCAAGAAATACCTGGTTCTTTTATACCCACATGAAGAACAAAACCAAACAAAATGGTGACAAAGATCCTTCATCCAACAGGATGAAATCCTCTGATGCAAAGGACTTGTTTTTACCTTTAAAGTATAAAGTAAATGTTGAAAAGGCCCATACGCTTTACTGTATGCAAAAAAAGTTTGCAAGATGACAGAAACTCATTATAGTTACCAATCTCTTGGCATAACTGAAGTATCTACAGTCCTGTACATGGTAGATGATCCTGGTCATTCACTTGTCTTCACTCTTTTCTATCCTCTTACAAGTTTCTCTGGCTATACAGAAGTATAGTGTCCCTTAGGGAATGCAGCGTGTTTTGACTTAATGCCTTCCGACATTTCACTCTCGTTGTTAATACGATGGGTGAAATGTCAGGTGAAATTATATCAGTGAGTGCAGCAATCCCCAAAAGGGAGATGTTTGGAGCCTTGTAATACTGCCTCTGGATATGCTTTTCAAAAACATGGTGATAACCAATGCTAATTATTACAATGACTAGTTTTCACAATTGTTTCAGAAATTACTTATCTCACCGACAATGAATTGGGGGTACTTCTCTGGTACTCAGTGATACCAAACATAACCTCCAGAATTTTATTACAGTCACACTTTGAATGGTGCATTAGTAATCACTAGCACAGCTGCTCTCTTTAACACAACTTCTTTCAGCCTATGTGCTGATACTGCAGTGGTATGTAGTAGTTTTAAATACTCGAACTCCAGTGGGACCCTTAGTACTGGGAGGTGGGGCTGTCTTAGTACTTGGTTGCACAGTTCCAGCATCCAGGAGTTGTCGCACACTACTACACAGTGCTATTGTGCAAGGGGAACTCACTGCCCTTTGTAAGGAGGTATATCTGTTTTGCATATATAATTAATGTTTGGATGAACTCCTTCATACATCTGCTTATACAGTCTTCTACTATGTTGGGGGCTGCCTCATTTCAGAGATACTAAAGCTGAGAAACATCACCAAAAGAAGGTAAAATGCAGAATTTCCTCCCTGGGGAATGTTAGTGAAGTTAATGGGCATTAGTGCTGGCAGTATGCACTGTGTAGTTCACAGTCATCACAATCTTTGGGATGGTTCTACATCTTTTTTTTTTTTTCTTCAGTAATATAAAAAATGAAGCAACCTCACAAAAAATAGAATAAGTCTCCTAAATCTCAAATTTGAAGGGAACCCAGAAGAAAAAGTATGTTTGCTTCAGGCTTTTGTAAATTTTTCAGTAAGTTAATGGCACAGGAGATGAATATGGTAAAAATATTGTTCACATGGTAACACGTGGAATGTACTATACTCTCCATTTTCTCAGGCTGTGCTGTAAGCAAAAAGACATTTTTAGGGATCATGGAATGGCTGCAGACTAAAAATAGAGAAGCCAAAAATGTCCAACAAAACACTATCAACAAAAAACTAAAATTGGGAATTAATTTTAACCGCTAATTTCTGTTTTCTTTTTAGAAAGTGTTTTCAGTTTTTAACCAGGGATTTAATTTGTTAATTCTCACATTTTATGATATTCCTCAATAGGTTATCATCTTGCGAGTTTTCAAAAAAGTCACCTCCTGTAACTTATGGTCAGAAATGTCTCATCTAAACATATAATGCAAGGCTTCCATTTATTTCTTGACACAGACACTTATAAAAATTACTTAGTTCCTTCTACCGATGCTAGGCAAACACTTGCTAAAATTGTATGTGTGGCTTCTTCTGAAACAGATTTTACCTTATAAACACTTTATTTGCTTTTCCTGCAAATACAAGTCTATCTTCTTGCTTTTCCTTAAACAAGAAGGTTTTATTTGTTTTAAGGAAGATGGTTTGAAGTTAACTTCTTAGTAGGTGCAGAAGCAGTCTAGTTATTCAAAGCTACCACAGACAGTACTATATCTGCGTCAAAGTATTTATGTGACTGTCGTGGACACAGGCATGGAATAGCTGTCAAGGCATTGATGTGGCACCCGTGCAATCCTCCATAAAAGTTACCCATCAAGAAACACCTCTGGAGTGTTTGGAGTTACTGACAATGAAAGATTTTGATGGTGGTGGGAGGGGTACTTAGTTTAAAATCACTTTTTGTTATATTGCTATTGTTAGATCCCTAAAAGTGGGACCTTTCTTTTCACCAAAATGACATAAGAAGTCACATGTTATCCAGAAGAGCATGTCCGCTGGCTACTATTCCAACCAGGTATCACACGCTATTCCGTGGGATGGCCAAAGGAATCTAGTTACAAGTTGTACCACTGAGAAGGATTTTAATGACTAGTTTTAGAATAAGATGAATCATTCTAGATGCACTTTTGACGCTAAAAAAACCCCAAAACGTCCCATAAAGGATTAGTTAATGCAAGTGTTTGGGAAAGCCCTAATGATTTTTAGCTTGCTTTTAGACTTGTCAGTTTTCAGAAAATATAGTATGCTGAAATATTGTCACTGATAACATGGCTACTGGGCATCACTCAGTAGAGCAGACACCTTATTGTTACTTTTAAAAAGTACTGTCTGGTCTGTCCACTGCCTTGTGGCACATCATTATTACCTTAAGTGACACAGGGTAAAAGCAGAAGGATGCAGGGTCACAACTGCTGAGCCAAAAATAGAGCCCCATAATTCTTGATGATCTTTCTAGAAGACTTATGTGCACACAGTTTTATGCAACATAAATATTATGCACGTTAATAAAGTACAGATCAGACTCCCTGGATACATGTTCTAAGACAAAAAAAGCCATCTAAAACCCAGCATTTTACCTTAACCCACACATACAATGTAACACCTCAGGGCCTCAGTTTTCCTTTTTTAAACAGGGGAAAGGATAAAACTGCTATAAGACTTACAAGCTATACAGGGTATAAGACACATGGCTCTAAATCCCTTATTTTAGGAGTAATCTTCTTTGCTACAAAAGATGCTGTATTATCAATAGCGCCTGCAGGCGATTAAAATTGTTAATATTCTTTGTATTGTACTTGGTGTACAGCTGCCTACGCCTACAAATACATGAATCATGGTCCTCTAATTCAGTTTCCTGCAGTGAAACCAAAAAGATACTAACATTCCAATAAAGAAAAAACCCTCTTAATTCATTACTTACATTTAATGAAATAATTTATGGAATAGAGACAGTATTGGCACTGGAGGGAGAATCTGCAATACTTCTTTCCACTCCTGATCCTCTGTGTAACCTTGGAAAAGTCACTACAGCACTCAGTGCCTCAGTTTCCCCACTGTTTCATATGGAAATAACTAGAAGCAGCAACAGGATGGAGCTTGAAAGTCAGATGATATTCACCTCAAAAGCTTTCAGCATTACCATTTTAAAAGGCATGGGCTTTTAAATATTTATATTTTAACAATACAATAGTGCCTTGATCTGAAGACACAAGTAGATGGCTTGGGGCTATTAAAGTGGTGAGCAGGCCTCCAAGAGAGCAACTGTCTCATTCTCCTTTGTGTCCTAGAATTAGTTTATGCAAGACAGGTCTTGCAAATACAGAGCAAAGCATAAAACATTTATTTCCTAATTTAAAGCATGAATTAACTTACCCCTTAGATAGGAAAATCCTGCATTTGGACTGCCTTCCCTTCTCTCCCTCTCCCCTGACAAGCTAATATCACAAAAAGTGATCTCATGCAATGGTTTGAGTAATGCAAAGATAAGGTCTATCTTTGTGAATTCCAGTTTAATCACATTCCTCTACGTCCACCTTCTAAACTCAGACTGGGACTCCACCCCTCTACACATTCTCAAGTCATCATTTCATTTTATCCAGACATAAATGATTTATAGTGTAGTTCAGAGAATAATCAAGCCCTGAATCTAATAACTGTTTTAATTATGATGAATGTTCATTAGATTTTTTTTGGTGTCCTCTATTGTTCTTGTTTCCCTTGCTATGATAGTTATTAACTTTATTTTTCAGGAAAACAATCCAATATTATAAACATTTGGCAAAAATATTTGTAAAGCCATGCTATTAGTCTAGTATTTCTGCTAGACAAAGCACTAGCAGTTGCAGCTGAGACTATTAAATTCAGTGGTATAGCATTTCATTTTAAGAGATTACAGTACCTGATTCAGTTACGTGTCAGTGGAATAACATGTGAATTAATTCAGATTTTGCAACAGCTGAAACATCCATGATTCCTGCCCTGATTTCAGTGCTTGGCTTCATTTTCATTTGAGGTACCCTTTGCCCCTTAATAAAATTCTTCAAATTGCTGCTATTTGTTGAACTTGGTTGCCAGTCAGAAGGTGAGCTGGGGTTACCACAAGGGCTGTCATTTCAAGAAAACCCGTGGTTTCTACTGTTGAAAGATCACTATGCCTTATTTCTCTCAGCAAACTCTTCACTGAAGCATGTATTTTCATACGCATTTGGACATGTAGCCAGGGTGGAAAAACATGCTGCTGCTTGAAGATGTAGCAAAAAAACCTGTAGCCCAAAACCTTACTTGTCTGGAGCATATTTCTCTACTCCATTTCCTCACCGGGACTAGGGAAGTAGTGAAATCCAGCCCTGCAGTGAGTGAATTTTAAACAAAACAGTACCTGTGAACGTATCGCTCCCTCTGGTGGCTGCAGAGTACTATGTAGATGGTCTCTTTCTGTTTATTCATTTATATTATTTGCAGATAAATCCCAGTTATACGAAATATGGCACAGTCAGGAATGGCCACTGGAGAACATCACTTTGCACTCACTCCTTCCCCACATTCATAAGTATTCATCCCCACAATCAGCCTGCTTTTCTGTCCCCACCTGCCCTCCCTCCATTTGAAACACAAACTATTCTTTCCACCAGCTTTTGTTCATCTCCGCAGTTCCTTCATGAAGCTGCTTATTCTTGGGAACACGCTTTGTATATAGAAAGGAAAAGAAACCACATTCTTTTATATGTGATTCCTCCCTAAAATCAAAGTTGAAACAGGAATTCTGTCATGGAACTTAATGGGGGTAATATTTCTCATTTATTCATCCATGTGCATTTCATTTATTCTAAAAGACACACAAGCTTATTCAAAGAGACAATTACTCATTTACAGAAAAACTGGCTGCACTCATATGCTGTGTGTGCCTTAGTCCGTCCATCTCCTTGTAAACACAGGTGAATCCTGCCCCACGCTGAAGATGCCCAGACAATTGATGGCCTGGCTGCTAGGACACAGTATGGCTTCAAATAGTACAGGGATTGTGCTGGGTTCTGCTTGAATTCCAAGCAGGTGTGATCTCAGCCACATTGTCAGGATTGCAACATTTCTTGGTGCAGTTTCACCACACTAACACAATGTGTATTCAAAAAAAATAGGACACATAAAATCCTAATGACAGGCGTTTGCTTTATCTGTATAAACTCACTATAAAAGCAGTGAAAGTCTTTGAAAGTATTAAGAAACAAACTCATAGAACCATTCTGTAATAAATGAGAGACTGAGTACACAGTACGTGTGTGTTTTTCCCCCCTTTTGGCTCCATTGCTGTGTTGCTTTCCTTATATAACTGTTCTAGTTAAAAGAACACTATTGACCTAAGAAAACTTACGTCAACCTTATAATTTTTTGTTAAATACATGGTGGTCATCCACAGGTTTAAAAGTAGTAAAGAGTGGGCATTCCATATTTAACTCTGAGTCACTCCATTGTATGTCACGTAGAGACAACTGCTGGCAGACTTTGGAAAGACTTTTTCTGGATAAGGTACTTAATGACAGAAATCCCAACCTGTGTCCTCAGGAGCATGCCCACTCCCTACACCAGCTCTTACACTGTATGTAACCTGTTGCATTCCATGAAATTTATGTTTTCAGGACTGTGCCCCCAGAGAACTTCACTCTTTCAGGAGAAAGCTTTATTGAGAAAGCAGCTGAGAAGCTCTGCTCCAGAGGTCTTTTATAAACAACCAACACACATATCCTCTTGGGAAAGGCTGTATAGACTATCTACCAAATCTGTCTTACTCCCTTCACATAGGTATTTTGCTTCAGGTAGGCAATGATGTTACTCAAAGATTTTAATTCATGCTTTTGTGTTAAAGAGCTCCAATTAATCTGCTTCTAATGAAGAGCTTTACAGTACGAACAAAAATAATTTCAATTTTGAAATGATAAAAGCAGGAAATAAAAGTCACTTCAACATCAAACCACAGACTTTGAAACATCATAGAGAAATCTTGACATTTTACATAGACCAACTTGGTCTTAATAAAACTACTGTGTAGCCCTCTCCACCCTTTCCCTCTCCCAGCCCATCTTAATGAAGTCTTTTCAGGACTGACTGAAATGGCATCATGGAGAAAAGCAGCTTGTACAAAGAACAATCGCCCATAAATCTCGAATTAAACTATTGCAAGTGTAGATGCTTACTTCTTTTCCCTTGAATACTAGTTTATTTTGAGAGTCAACTCAATACATCTGGATTTCCTTGCTAGGATGGGACCTGCCTGCTTCAGAATTGTTCTCTCCATCAGCCTGTTGTATAGCCCTGAGGCACTTGCTCAGTGTGTGCCTGTTTGTAAGATCATAAAATATTTTAGGTTGCCTCGATGCCCCATAGATTGGAGCACTGGTTTTTGAACACTGGTATATATTGATTTTGGTGAAACTGAGTTATATCAGCTGAAAATCTAGCCCCATCTCTAAAACTGGCTGATAAGTATCATTACTACTCTAGCTTAAGATCTCTAACTTCAAGCATTGTTGCAATTTTCCGATTCATTTATCTCTCTTCTCTGCATCTGACAGCTAGGGTTGCTCACACATCTGTGCATATAATATTTTACAGTCAGGAGCACAGATGGTCAAGGAGCAGGATTTGATTTTATAGCTGCTTATCTTAGAAATAGCTGCATATATGAATATTAGTATTTGTCAACACTAATACCAATCCCTTCCCATAGGACACATTTTACTTTTCAAACAGTGAATTCTTCTTCTGTCTTATATCAGCTGGAAGTCTGACTTCACATCAAAAGTGGTGTCCCTGACAGTCAGGAAAGCTTGCCTGAAACACAAACAGGGTGAAAGCAGCATCCTTCAGTTCTCCCATTCCCTGACACCTGCCCAATGAAAAGCTTCTGGATTCCCATTTTAAAAGCTAGAGGCTAAAATGCAAGATATGAGAATACATACCAAATGCATTTCCAGAAACGAGAAACTAAAAGCACAGTGACTCAAACCCAAAAGCTACCACAAAGCCACGGCTATTTAAGGCCTACACAAATCAATGAAAGAGATAGGATGAACTTCAAGAATATGTGAATAAGGGAAGGTAAAAGCCATTTCTGAGGACAAGGGTCTATATTTCTGCAAAAGCCTTCTAAGAATGACTTCCATGTAAATAACCCCATAAGATGGGAACATAATCATCCATACTCTCAGTTTAAATTCTACTATGTACATCTAAGTATGTGCATGTACATATACAGATGAATTCTCTCTATATACACACATATAAAAAGGCCACGCAAATAAATGTCTCATCTCTTGAGAGACGAACATCCAAATTACCCCTCTACCATCCCACAAAGTCTCACAAGTTGTCAGAGATTGTAGCATGGTGACAGATTCAAATGTCCTGGCTTCTGCCTGCTTATTACAGAATTTTCCATGAACATGCAGCTCCATGTGCTGCTAGAATTTCTCTTTCCACAAAACCATCTCCAGTACAAGTGAAATCTTAGCTTACAACATCTCCAGTACATAGAAAGTAAGCCCATATTTTCCCTTCCTACTCTTTTACTTTTCAAAAAGTGTAAATTCAGCATTCAATATGATGATATCTTTTGCAAATCTGCACTGTAACTAAAAAGATACTGTCTCTTTCTGTTGCCAAATTTCCTGTTGCTGTACCCTGGGGGAAGCTGTGGGCCCTGCAATATTTGGTCAGAAGCATAAAAACTGTTTTCTGCAAGCTTTATTAATTTTCAAGCCATTTCCTGTTTTCCCTTTGCAGCCAAACCCACCCCTTTTGGCAGGTACTGAAATATAAAAACACCCGATTCAGTTTGAGGAAATGTTCTATTACTTGAAAGAGGAGATCCAGAATGATAGGTACAAGTTTTCATTACCTGCTTTCAACAAGGCAACTTTGCTTTACCGTGAGGTAATCTTTCAGCAAATCATGCTGTATAGAATTGCCCATCTCAATTTTTGAATCCTTCACATAATAGATTTAGTCTTAGAAAACATTGTATAAATCACAAGCAGAGCATGTCCACAAAACAAATTCTTCTGGAAGTGGGAATAGAAAGCAAATTCTATTCATAGGTTGCATTTTTCAAAACTGATGTTTAGGCAGCTTCTTTTGATATGTAACCCAAAACTGTAGAACCTACTGTCCAGTTTGAGACACTAGAGCCTCAGTTTGCAGAAGTGACAACCATGCACAGGCTCAGACAATTTACAGGAGCTCTGCATGCTTGGCACTCCTGAACATCAGTCCTAGAAGATGCAGGTGTCCTCAAAGGGTTTCTAAAAAAAAAAAGAAAAAAACAAACAAAAAACCCAACCAACCAACAACAACAACAAAAAACCAGTCACACACACCCACCCAAAATCATTTCTGGTAATACAGCCCTAAAAAGTGTAGACCTTGATACATATAATTCCTTGTGTTTTAGAGATAGCTGTAGTGAAAAGGGGAATCATTCCTGAGATATTCCAGGAAAATGGTAATAATTTTGCTGTCATCCAAGTACAATTAACAGATTCATGCCACACCTGGAGCTCTGTAACAACAGTCCCTTCTTCTCTCCAGCCCATTTACCCCAGAAGCTGAATCAGCAATGTCCCCAGAGTTCATTGCCACACTTTGCCCTACGTAGTATTCCTTACTTTTTGGATGATAGTTGCAGGGAAAAGAAATCTGGAGCTAGGTTTTTGAGGTGTAAATGAATTAAAACTACACACACAGATAATTTCATTCAGAAATGCAATCAGTTCCAGAATAAATGGCCAAACAAATTGCCAATTATAAAGCCAAACCAATACCAGAGAAGAGAGCATCATAAAGCACTACACTTTCAGAAGAGTGTACTTAGGTGGACTGACCAACCCTAATACTGCAAGCAACCATACATAGGCATGCACAATCATAGAACTCAAGCTGCCTACATTTGCCCCCTGCATGACATCTCTCTTATCAGCAGAGTTATACAGAATCAGTGGCAAGGCTACCCTTGCTGATACTGGAGTTGCTGTTTAAAGGCCTGGTTCAAAACCCATTTATGACAACAGGGAGTCTTCCATTCCTTTCAGTGCTCCTGGGTTCATACTGCAACATTGACCGATTCAGGGAAAAACATACCATCCCACATGACTTCTGCCACTGAGGTGGCCGTGGATACAGCCTTCTACTTTGCAGGATACAGCCACTATTTTCCTACTCCCCCAGCTAAGTTTCATTCTTTGCTCTTACTAAGCTAGAGACAGCCTAAGCCTCTCACAAGGCTGTGCAAATGACTGATATGGTCAGACGGAAAGAACAGATTATGAAATGAAAACATAAGGGCTGCTTGTACTCTAGACCCTTTCCACCTCCTCCCTTAGGCCACTGTGATTAAAAACACGTAGAGCTGCCTGGCCAAAAAAAAAAAAAAAAAAGAAAAGTGACCCATGCACTCATATCCTGGCAATTTGTGGGTATTGTCATAACACATCCAGAACAAAAAAGACCAAATTACAACATCTCTGCATAGACCTAAACCTCATTTCATTACAGAATTTGAGCACATGTGCAAGTCCATTATCAATCAGCAGACATACACTTACATATAGGTACACACTTACCTTCTATTTTGAAACAAACAGACCATGTAATTAAGTGCTGATTTAAATGCAGATGAATTGTTAAATCAGAACCTTAGAATAACTCCTTTAATTTCACAAAACCTATTGGCTTAACAGAATTATAATACAGTGAACTATAGTTTAATTAAAAACCCCTTCATTTGGTACAGTTCAGAGGAAAACTGCTCCCTCATCGCTCTCTGGTTCCATACCCTCTCCCAAGGGTATATTGGTTCTTCTGAAAGAATTTTGTTGATATTTTAAATCAGAGGGCTCAGCAATGGCTAATCTCCTTACTCAGCAACATGCTCACTAGAAGGCAAGTTCCTGTCATGGTTGTCATTAAGGAACAATTTCATCCCAAGATGACAATTAGTAAGACATTCCTGGCTTTTTCACTAATTTGTTTTGCATCTGTAGGCAAATTTCTTTCCCTTTGTTGCACTTTGATACTGTGATAGAAGCTGATTTTATTAAATTCTTCATAGTTCAATAATTTTATCTAAAGAGTTTTTCTTTGAGGAACAGGCTGGAACAGGAGAAATAGGCTTATTGGGAAGACTAATAGAAATGTTAAAAAGTGTTGAAGTAGCCACTGGAACTTGGACATCTCCACTTCCTGAAAGCTCAAAAGCTCCAGTTCTATACCCAGAATAGAGTACAGTTTAAAGGAAGAACTGATTTAATTAAGCAAATAGCTTATCCTTCTTTAGAAGGGCTTATTCCTAAACCCGAGACAAATTTGTTTATATGAATAATCATAAAAATGAAAGGTCTTCAGAGTACCTTCAAAGAAAGTTGAATGAAATCCTAAAAATACTTTCTTTTTGTACCCGATGAAAATTTGTTAACATTAAAAAGTCACTGTTTGTTCCAGTTTGTCTTTCATAGTGTGCTAACATTCATTTTTTGTTCTGAAAATACATACAGAATTCCAAATGTTCCATTCTGATAAGGTGAAAAATACTTTGAAAAATCAAAACGAATCAAGTTTTAACAAAACTGACATACTCCCCTACCAAATTTCAGTTTCATGTGAGTGGCATTTCTGAGTAAGCAAACATTATTTTAAATAAATTCAAACCAGCATTATCAAGGAATAACTAATCCCAGATTTTAAGATTCAAGACATGTTGAAAGTTAGTATATGGGAATATTTATTTCACTGTTTTTCTAAAGACAATAAGCCAGTATTGCTTGTTGTTTCTTTGGATTAGCATTGACTGTTTTCATCCTACTCTCCTAGTGATCTTCAATACAAAGAACACAGTTATAGCACCATAACTTATATCTATAGCTAACAAATTCTTTTGGCACCTACCACTTTCAAAAGTAAACCCCTAAGGAAGGTGTTGCATTTCCCATTTGCAGCCCTCTTTACATCACTGTATCATTGCTTATGTTTAAACTTGCTTTGGTCCTTCATAGCGCAAAGTGTTGTGGGGTCTTAATGACAGGTCTGACTCACATTCACTGAGCAAAACAACCTAGCCATGTTTTAGGGTTTTTTTTTGGTTGGTTTTTTGTTTTTTTTTGTTGTTGTTTTTTTAAAAAAAGATAAAACCTCTCCCACAAGCCTGCCCCAATCTTCCGCAGAGGTTACCTCCTCCACAACTGTCAGCAGAAAGGAAACAAATTTATGCTTCTGCTGCTATGCTTCAGAGTCTGATGTCCTATCACTTCAGGACTTCAAGGTAAAGAAACTGAGGGAGAAGGTCAAATACTTCCTCCACTCAGCTGTGGCACACATAGTGATACAGTTAGTTCACATGTGAGCACTGATTAAAACTCACTGCATTCCTAAATAGATGTGAACCAGTAGATTACTTGTCCAAGAAAAGGGAAGGTTCAGAAAAGGATTAATATAAATCATTGGTCCCCAAGTCCTGCTTCAGCCCCAGTTGCTGTCTAACCACCATTATTTGTGAGAAAAAGTATCTGTTACAGGTGTTGGTAGAGTGTTAACCTAGTCTTGCAAACGTGCCATGCAATGCTGATGCATAGAAACATATAGAAGAAAAAAGTAACTAGTCTTGTACAGACCATTGTATAGCTGTACTACTAATAGTTACATATGAAAAGCAAAAACCCTCTGTCTCTGAAGGGTGATATTAGCACACTGAAGCCAGCAAGCCTGTGGGCAGAGGTAAATGCTAGAGTAAGGCTAGGATGTCACTTGAGGACACAAGCTGAGGGAGACTTAGACATGCAGAAAAATTCAGACGGTATTTACTGCAGAATTAAATAACCCGTCCTAAAACTATTTCAGTATCCCTAAATGCACATTCACTACCACACTTGCTCAGATAAACATGGGGGCTCACTTTGAAATGAAAAAAACATCAGTTCACTGCTGGAAATAACAGCAAAAATGTCCTTAGTGTTGTTCCTTAAATATTTTGTAAGGACAGTTTGCAGAAGGGAGGGAACTCCCTGAACACCTCACTCTGCTTAAATACCCTTTCCCCCTTTGCTAAATAAAAGTCTTCTGAAAGCCACAACAGCTCCTGTAACTTTAAACCTGGGCTGAGATCATAATTTTAGTACTGACCAAACAGAGTGCAGAGGGCGGGCCTGGCTCTTCTTTGAGGACCACCTTAGGCATGCCCCCACCCCTTGGCTAAACAAAGTAATGCCAACTTCGTTCAGTTTTCTTTAGCTGTATAGTTACCATCTGGTAAAACCTTCCCCCTCTAGACTGCAGCAGTTAACGGAATATTTGGAATACCAAAGTACTTTTTGCAGTGATTCCTTTTTGTGATGTCAATTCTCCCCTGCCTCTAAAAAAGTTAATCAGAATTTGAATCCATCTGGTCTCAGGATTGGAAAGCTATTCTCGAAGCAGATCAAAGATGTTTATTAAAGTTCGATTCTTCATCTTCGTTCTAGGGAGCATGCCCTTCATAGCACTTGCTGAAGAAGGTAAGAAGAAACTTCGGTTAAAATTATTTCCAGTCATTTCCTGTAATTTAACAGTTTGTGTGCTTACTTATAGGCAATATCGTTGTTCTGTCCTGCTTATAAAAACTTTCTTTTAAATTCTTAAGCTACTACTGGGCATCTACTATGGCTGTAATCAGGAAAGAAACACATCAAAAGTTTTCAGATGGGCTGAGTTATGCTCTATTAGAACAGAATTTTCTGTGTGTCTGTGTAAGGGAAGGAGAACGGTACAAGCAGTCAGGGAAGGCATTACATCAAGAGCCCTTGGAAATGTCTTCAGTTTCACTGTAATATATGCAAAGGAGACTGCAAGAAATAATTTAGTTGTAACTGACATTTAGGTGGTGAATCTCTCTATGAAAGTAACTTATATATCTTTCCATTCAAGTGTTTAGCTTCTGTACTTAGAAGCATTACAACAGCTTAGAATTTGAGCCTTATGCAGGGTTTTGCTAATACTAACTTAGCCATAAGCAACATATACAAGTGAAGGAAACTAAAACAGGAAGAAGTATTACCTAAGACAGATTTGAAATGTTACGTATCTACTCAGAAAAAGTTTATTTGGCAAACTATTTCTTTTGAATTTTCTAAGAAAAACAGATTGTACACTTTTAGATAAAACAGACGTTTAAGTCTTTTTTACAGCTAAAAGAGAAGACTCTGATTTATTAACAGTAAATCAGAATTACCCTGAGGAGTACTTGATTCCAAGAACATCACATTCAAATTCAGTCTTTCTGCATAGTATTTGACTCATTATGAATGAATTGGCTATCAGGCAATGTGCCTGATGTATGATGTACGTGCAAACAGAAAGTGTGCCTGTAGCAGTGAAATACAGCTACCGTTGCTATGGAACATGTTCCAAGTACTAGTGCTCCAAAAACAATAACCTGAAACTCAACTCACTAGTGTTCCAAAGCATAAATCTACTTGTCTGATTTGGATTTGAGGACCCTAACTGAAACATATGACCTGATTTTGGCTTGGTGACAGTCAATATCATTCTGCTGGAAATAATGGAGCTATATCAATATACAGTATGTGTGGGTGTTCGCTTGAACCTTATAATGGGAATTCCAGGTATTCTGTATGTCAGATTATGAGGCTGAAAGTTTGGAGTTACGCTCCGAAATTTCACAGAAAGTCTAAAATCTACAGATATTAGGCAAGTCCCAAATACTGCATTCTAGGTTTTCTCTGGGATATGCACTTTATGGCTTACCCAGCTAGCTTACCATTAAAAAGCACCAATATTAAAAGCACCAAAGTTTAAAGACACTAAAAATGATGCAAAACCCACCACAATTTTCTAGAATTACCTTAAGCAGTTTCTAGGATACTAGAATTACAGGAAAAAAACGTCTTTTGTCTTAAGGCTTTTGGGGAATTTTTAAGCGTATTTTCTCTCAAGTCTGAAAGGAGTCGTCCAGCAATGATCACACTGAAACCCTATTAGCCAGAAAAATGTTAAAATATTTCCTGCTTGCAAGATTCTACCTCTGTTTTATTACCAGTATAGCCTGCATTGAACTCCACAGTTGGATCTAGAATATGGTTTACAGTATTTAAGGCTTTCTGTGTCTGTTCAGCTTTTATGACTTTTTCCTCACATGGGGTCAGTCATTTAGGGTAACCTCCTAAGGATACACCAGGAAAACAGACTCCAGATATAAAATAAGGAAGACCCAAATATTTAGCATGGGTATCACTGCTGTTTACTGATAACCATCAACAATTACAAGTTAGAACAGACTTAAAATGACAATGCCACATTCCGCAATCTGTGCCTGCACTGACAGTGAAGATGGAGAATTTTTTGGGCTTGTATAATACTAGGTGGAGTGGCTATATTCAGATACCTGAACTTCTGGGGTAATTTGGCTGGAGGGTTTTAGAGAAAAAAGTTTCCTTATCAGATTCTGACACCTCTTAACCCTGATCAGGCCATAAATAAATCTACAGCTACCCTCTTGTTGTATTTGGGCATTCCATTTTCTGGATTGAGACTGAATCAAGAAAAGCAGGTTTGTTTCGATCAGGAAGCATATTTTCAAAATTGTTATTAATGGTTCTGAATTACTCCTTGAATTGCCAAGTAATTTGAATTCAGCTGTTGATCCTAGTGGTAAGCATAGCATTTTTCCCCTTCCAGATAGCGATCCACAAATTGAGTAGTTTCATTAGTATCCATTGTCTTTGAGTTATTGCAACTTTACAAAAAAGCCACAGGCATGGAAACCATTTCAGGACCACTGTGAACCAGAAACATGATTGAAAAATAGCAGTTACCACTGATCCAAAAACAGGACTATCAGCCAACCTATGAACAACATTTCAGTTGGAACCTCTGAATCTTAAAGGAGACACCAGAAATGTTTAAACATTCTTTGCTCATAGAGAACATGCAAATAACATCTAACATTAGTAAGTTAAAAATGAGTGAAGATTTCTGTTAAAATTTCCTGGGTTTGTGCTACTCTTAACAGGAATATTTGGTCCCAAAGTCAGTTGCTTTCCAGATGAAAGGATAAAGGCTCCTTTAACTGGGTCACATAAAGCAAGACAAAGCTGTAAAAGCATAAAATACTATACTGATGTGGAGGAGAAGGAGAATTAACTTACTAATTCACTCTTCATATGTGAGCTTCCAAATAAAATTAATGGCAGAAATTAGCAAAAACACAGGAAGAAAACCTAGTAACAAATCTTACACCACTGCCTACTTAAAAACACAATCACACATACTCTATTTGTGTTATCCATTCATGGTTTAAATCCTGACTGAAACAGAGAGTATCTTGTCTTTCTTACAACCAAGGGCAGCCTTGAGCACTATACAAGCTGATGGATATTTAGACTAAAGCATTTCCTACTGAATGATTAGCAGATACATTTTTGTCCTTCTGTGATCCTGTTAGGCATATAAAAACTCAGGCAAATCTTCACACACAGGATCAGACCAAATGAGTTGAAATGGAAGTTGGCCTAATTTTTTTCTGGGCACAGCATTAATCAAACAATTAAAAGCTCAAGCATTCAAATGAGTGCTTTACAGAGACAACACATTTCCTAATTTGAAACCTTTCCCATGGTGCAAGTATCGTTGCAGAGAAGGAAGTTACTCTATTGGCTGTCACATAACATGAACAAAAATTAACATGATTGTTAAACAAGTTACCACGTGTCACTTGAGCCGTATCAGCTGTCCATGTGCCTGATCTTACCTAGAGGCAAATACTAGGTTATAACTCCTTATGCAAGTCTCAAACAGGTTTATACTAGGTCATATTACTTTACATTTGTTTTGGACTAAAACTAAGCACATGGACAGGATAATTCAGATGAAAAGTGTTTATATGGTAAGAAAGGGAATTGAAGTTTACAGTCAACCATGAAAGTCTAAGAAGTTTTCTATGTTTTTCAAAATCATAAAAAAGAAAATGGACAAAGTTACAAGAAATTATTTTTTTCAAAACTATCTTGATTTACCCAAATTCTGTTGCCAGTTCAGTAGCAAAACTAAGCAACAAAGTCCAGCAACTCTAAACTTTTCTGAAAATCAAGTTCTGTAACGGCTGGTACTAAATAAAATGAACAAACAAAATGAAGAGTCACACGTGACTCCAAAACGGAACCAGTCTTCTACTAAATAAACATGACAAAACCTTTCACCCTGCATCTGGCTGCATCATGAATGATGAGTGCACTTGCCCGTGTGTCCCCATATATGCCTCTTGTAAACTACATTAGTGTGATATGAATGTAGCTCTACATGTCCAATACCCAAAACTTAATTACCACAAAAAGTAGAAAAACATCTTACTGGGTCTCAGTGAGTACGTCTGCAAATTAGTGAGTCTGTATTTTGCAGTGTCATAATGAAAGACCAGCAGAGAACAGAAAAAATTTGCTTCGTCCTCTTCATTGGGAAAGCAGAAGCTTGCCCATCTGTATCTCAAAAGTTAGTTTTTGCATCTGTGTAACTTTAAAAGCAAAGGAAATAGTCATATTTAAAAGCTCACAAGTGGACCTTTCATTAGCTCAGGCTGCACAGTGAAAACTGGAAAGAGAGAGGCCAGATTCTCAGCTCCTGTAATTCAACGGTTTCCACTGAACCCATGCATTTACCCCAGATCTAGTACTTGTAAATCATCTGCAAAAATAAGCAGCTGAGAACATAGAGAGATAAAAGAGAATTTTAATAGATAATAAAAAAAACAGCAAAGGAAGGCTAACCCACAGCATGCAGGCTGTTGGGCTCTGACAGAAGCATGCAGTGTTCCTTCCTTGCGTCATTTGAGGCAAGCCATACATGCACACCACAGACATGACTACTGTTTGCCCAGTTCTAACATATGGTCTGTCTCAGTTGCACGTTTGTTTTGTTGGTTTGTTTGCTTTTTGTCTGGATGCGGTCAGGGACTACAGGATGGAACCCAAATGCTGCCAGGTCCTACTATTCGTTGCATCCCAGATCCATGCTGCAGACAGGCAGCCTCTAAAAGGGCCTCCTGCGATTTGTGTGTGCACATCCCATACCCTCAGTTTGAAATAACACTGCAGCAAAGCTCACATAGCTGTGTGGTGCACAACTTGCTATGCAGCATTTCAGAATAAGATGTAGGATTGGGAATATAGGTATGTTGGGATGTTCTAAAGAGAAACAAATGAGAAAAAATAAGACAGCAATTTGCTATTGATTTTCATCTCACTGTCTCAGAAGCCTGGCCAAAGACTCTCAAAGGAAATAGAAACTGTGATGCTGTGCACATTCTCATATTGCTTTATGACTTCCTCGTGTTTTTCCATCTTTGTATTTGTTCGTTAAAAACACTACAACATCCAGCATAAATTTCATCAGGAAAATCCTTTGTGAGGGCACAATTCCACTGTGTACACCATTTCAGGCAAACACGTACTCTCTTAGGAGGGCTTAAGTAGTATATGAGCTACTGATGAATTTGTAAAGGGGACACACTTAATTCCAAATGTATATTAAAATGTTTTTATGACTATGAAACCCGTCCAAATATTAGCTAGCATGTTATTAGTTACTATGAAAGTCAGACTAAACGTATCTGAATGGATCTTGCTTGCTGTGTGGCAATGTAAAGCAGCTAGCCAAAAATCATTGTGTGAACAAAATTAAAGCCTAACCACGTTCTAGTTATATTGTTTAGCATACATATTTCAAACAAATTAGTTAAGAAATTATGATGCAAACAGTTCTGCTGGCAGATACAAGGGGTTAGTAACCTTCATCAAGGCAGCTGTGAAAGGGCATATGGCTACAGCCTCAGAGTTTTGGGAAGGAAGTGATTCAGGGAAAAAGATTAGTTTATTACTGCATTAGAGGTCATTTCTTAATTCCTTTAATCTGCATTTACTTATCCCAATATTTGTACACAGATTGTCTGCTTTCTGCTGCACACCCCATAAAATTTGCTGATCCATTACACGAAATTTTGTACTTTTCTCCTTGTCTTAGCTCCAACGCTCATTCCTTGTCAGCCATGGAGTGATGAACAGTACTGTAACGCTTCAGTTTTAGGTGCCACTTACAGAATGAAGCAAAAGAGACTTACACCTTGACCACAACTCCAATCTTGTTGCCCCAGTCAAACCCTTACTGCTCAAAGAAAACAAAGAAATTGCTAGCAAGACTGCAGTTGCCACAGGGTCACGGGGCAGCAAAGATCAGTAAGAAAGTGACTTTATCCCACATTCATGGGATAGCAACTCCAAGGTCAGTGTACTTAACAGACAAGAAATCAGAGACTGACACAGCAACATTATTAAAAGCATAAACCTTAGAAGTCTCATCACTAGTTCTGCAAGGAATATTTTAAAGGAATATCCCATAATGGAGTTAAATAGTCTTTTCCTTCTTAGTGCCCACAGCTCTGTGGCCAATTTTATCATGCATAAAGAAAGCTTAGTAAGTTACCACCTTTTCCTCTCGTGCCTTTGTTTCGTAACTTTGATTGTGGGTCATATACATATAGCAAGCACTTGAAGTGCAGGTTTTTTTCTCTGTATCTGCCCAGTTAAAATATATTTTGTTTTACTTTCCTGTGGGTATCCTATATATGGACAATGTAGAATATTGTAACATTGAGAAGACATGTGATTTGCTTCAGAAGCAGCTGAGTGGTTCTTTGCCACTTGGCACTGCACATTTTTAACTCTGGCTTTGTTCCTTTGGCTAAGTCAGCCTCAGCAATAGAAACCATCTGTAGTAGGGTGTGGTGACCAAAGGAAATGTTTCTGACAATTCAGCAAAACATCGTCATCATGAGCTACATGGAATACCTGAACAAAGTCAGACATACTCTAAATGAGGCTGAGCTAAATCCTTCCTTGTGCATCATGACCATTTTTCAACTGGCAGATACTTTCCAAACTGCACGGTATTTTGTCATCCAGCTTCCTTCATTATATAAAGCAAAGCTGTCAGTCTTTGTATAAGGAAAGTACAGTAAGCACTTCAGGATTTAGACAGACAGTACATACTTTCTCTGGAACAACAAAAAGTCTAGACACTTACGCATATGCCAGAGCATTTCTTTATCATGGTATGATATATTACTGCAACTTCCAGAAAGAATTAACAGAAAAAGAGAAAATGCCAATGCTGTGGCCCCAAATGGGCTAAGGATACTGCAGATATCATGAATTTTGCAGGAGCCACAGGTACAAATGAGAGTTTCAGTTTTCATTAAGAAACTTCCTTACCTTTCTACAGTCTGAAAATTTTAACTGTCCAAAGGCTCAAAATCCAGAAGGCAAAACCCAGAATCCACTCTACTATAGTCTTCAAAACCTCAAATTTTCAAAGTCCAAAATATTTTATAGCCTAGCTTTACTGGTGTTAAACCATTTCACAAGAGACACCTATATGCTTTTTTAAAACACCCCAAAATGCTTAAGCAATTATAGAAAAATAGAAAACTACTTTTAGAGAAAACTAAGCCGATGAGGTAGATTTTGGACTCGACTATGGAATACATTTAAATTGAGGATGAAGCCAAATAACAGACAAAATTGTATTTGAAAACTACAGAGCTGCTGCTGAGACATTATGTATTCAAAAGGCAGATACCTTATCAAATCACACATTTTTATTAAACTTCCACCACCATGAATAAACTGAACTGATTCCAGTAATGAGATACGGACTTCAAGACTCATTTTGCTCACAATCAAATTAAGGTCTGTGAGCAAAGAATGCTTCCTCAGGGAATTTCTGTATCAGGACATAATGCTGAGTAAAATATGCCCAAAACAGGATGACCAACACACACGTACATACACAGCCCTTCAAACATCACCACCTGGTCTGTAACAGTTCAGGAAGCAGATACTGAAAAACAGTCAGCTCTAGATAGGTAGCTCAGTATTACCCCAAGCAATCAGTCTCACTGAATTCTGTCCCTTGCTTTTCCAGAGAAGCATTCCACAAAGCACCTATCTAGCACAGCTGCACAGGATAAAATATGATATCAGTAAGATACAGATAAAAATAAACTTGAATTTTAAGAGCCAAGCTTTTGTTTGACACTTTACCTGCTGGTTAATTTTTTTTAGCTGTTCTAAGTAACTGAAGCTGCCTTTCTTTTTTTAAATAGGAGCAAAGGGGCAATGACCAATAAAGATTATTTCAGCTCTTGCTAAGAGGGAATCCTTTAGGGTTAGCAATTTTTACCTACTGGTCTCTTATCACAGAGATGGAAATTCATTCTATTTTGAGGGCTTCCTATTTCAAGGACTAAGCTAAAATACAGGCTTAAAACTGTCTTTGCCTACTGGTGTCTGGGTTTATTCAGATCGCTGGGAAAGAAACAAGATCCGACAACATTTTTAATCTTCAAAAGTATCTTTGTTGGTTTTGGAAATACCTGAAAGAAATGCTAATGAACAACAGTTTTACAACTCATTCTCCATTCCAACACAACCACGGTGCTTTGAAAGCAACCCTCAGAGGTTTTTCTAGTAAACTGTTGCTCCATGCATAACAATGACTAGTGAGCTCATCTTCCCCTAAGTGGGTCATGGGATGCTTAACCATGGGATGCTTTCAAAGCAGTATTAAACTTTTAAAGACATCAAATTTTCTCCTGGTGTGAGAAGTTGCAGCCTTACAGCAGCTGGGGACTTTGAACTGAGACGCACCCAGCTGGAACTTTGGCAGAAAGAAATGCAGTGATTAATTCACATCTGCAGCAATGTATAGCTGCGAACAGAAGAGGCCATAGTGCTAGTTGGAGACAATCACAGCACTATGAGGCACTGTTTTTATTTACAGCCTCCTCTAAGATAATATTAAGAACATATGCAGAAGCACTACTTAACCCTGTGGCTCTTGCTATGTTTGGCCCCCATCAGATGAAACCAACAAATGACTAAAGCACATATACCCTTACATCCCATTTACATTCTCTTTGATGTCAGTGGTATATATGCCTTGTACTGGGTATAGGGAAAGAAGTTTCAAGACCAATAGTTTTTCTCAATTTCATTTAAATGTTTTTTACTTTATTATGACTTTCTCTGACATAGAGCTGTCTAGTATCAGATATTCCTTCCTACAAATGCAATATGCTGATAACAAATCACCTCCTAGTCTTTCTTTTGCTAATAGTTCAGTAGTGTCTGCTTAAGTACCACCCAGACCACCTCCAGTGTCTGTCCCACAAAAACAAACCTGGAAATGTAGTCCAGGCACTATTCTCCAACAAATACAGAACCTCAGCTTGAATGCAGTATTATGCAGATTGGATAGGGCTGAATAAGACCTTCACACTGATAGAAATCAGTTCTACCTGTGAGCTTTAGGAAGTTAATAGGGGAGCCATATTATTCTAGTTTCCCTTTACAATTACGGAAAGGCAGTGCTACCAAGGTCAACCCAAATCTCAGGTGAGCTGAATTACCTTCTAGAAGTATTTATCTTTCCCTACAGACCATAAAAGAAGATAAGGGCAAGCAGACACCTTATTTAGGCATCTCTATTAAGAACCTAAAATTAGGCAAGAGTAATCTGGGCCACCTCCTTTTGTCAATCACTGTACACAGAGGCCAAATGCACTGAAATAGATTTTCTACATGTCACTCATTGCCAAGAATCTGCAATAAACTTTATCACACAAAGAATAATTATTTCATGTTTCTTTGTGACATTCAGTAATTCTCTACATCTTTGTTCTGTGACACTGTTTCCTTTCCTGCCTTCACTGTCAGGTAATTCTTCAGGGCTGAAAGCTACTGCCATGCCAAGACTATAAGTAGCTTCTCTGAATAAGCTGCTTGTTGTTAACATAAAAAAAAACCAAACCCAACTTATTTCACTTTCTACTTGGGGTATTTCCTCTGGTAGTTGGTTTTCTCCATCTGTGCTTATTTTGCAACTAGTGAATAAAGGATGTTTTTTCAGTTCCAGCTAGGGTTATGAGGTACACCGGTCCGTCCACAATTCATGTTGTTGAACTCTATTGCTATTTCTTTCTTTACACTTAACATTTACATTGCATAATCCCAATATTGTACTTTAAAGACATTAATTTATAAGCAAAAAAAAAAAGTATTATAAAGTCATGCCATATCTGAAAATGCCCTGATATTTAGAAAGTGGCTAAATCAAGACACCTTGAGTGATGTCAAGCTCCTTTTATGCTATCTCAGCAGAAAATTTTCAAGGCTGCTTACCTGGAGTATTTCAATCAAAAATAACCAAAACATTATTTTTACCATCTAACTTAGAAATATGATTTACCTGGCCTGTTCTAGTCTTTCCATGGATTATAAGGTGACTGGCTGGCTTAATTAGCCACTATATTAGGGAGCACGTTGGCATAACATGAATATACTTTTTTCATCTGTTAGTGCCTAAAGTACTACTTGCACACCCTTTTGGCTCTTAAATAGAAAGTGTATCTGTATTCAGGCTTATAAAGGTATAAAAATATAAAATTCTATTTACTTGAGTAAACATGGAATTAGAAATCTAAGTTTAGATCAGTGTTTATTCTCTTGGCGATGGGACAAAGCTCTCAGTCTTGCATTGCTAGAGATGGATGAAAAATTCTTAGTTTGGTTCTAAAATGAGTTTTGGGAACAAGGAAAAATATTTGCAAGTTTCCAGTAGAATTCAGATGAGAGTTTCAAGCAAAAACAGAGATTTTTTTTTTCTAATATCAAATAATTCATCCCCTGTATGAAAAATTTCCTTTGAAGTGCCAGTGCCTTTTTTTTTCCCCCTACTCGTTTCAAAATGAAATATTGGCTTTTTCATTTGAAATAATATTTTTCTTTTAAAAAGAAGCAGATGAAAAAGGAACAAAAGTTAAACGGAACTCACAGTTAAAGAAAAGTAATTTCCAAGTGATACATGCACAGCTGATCCAAAGTGATTCTATCCTTTTTCTGATTTTGACTGATATCGAGCAAAATGCCCATTCTTTCTAATTTCAGTCACAGAACAAAAATTCTGTTTACTTGCCTCTATATCATATACAACACAAGTAGGGTGCATTTAGGAGTATTAAAGTCTCTCATAAGAAATAGTCTTACTATTTGGAACTAGTCTAACAATTCAGAAATAGTCTAACTTCAAATGAAGAGGAGATGAGAATGTTTTTAGGTCACTAAATAAAACTAGATGAAATTAGTAGAAACGGTGTTAAGATTTAATAAAACAGGTCATGAATATTTCTCTTACATAAAATATTCAAATGGTACAATAAATCCCTGATTTTAAATAACTCATGTGAATAGCTGTCCTCCTCCCTGAAGAGATCACTACACAGCACTACCAATCTACTACTTACTATTTACCAAATTACAGAGGTATCAAACTATCTTGCAAAGGAATAAAGGATTAGGTATTCTTTGTTCATAATTAACCTATTAGCAGCTGACAGTTGTTACCTTATGTACATCATAGGCAAATGATGTGTGAGCATCCAAGGTTTTCTCCAACCCCCCTAAAAATTCTCTGCTTTTTAAAGAGAATGAACATGGCTCTCATTCACATAACCTTCAGCTGTTTTTGCAATATTTCCTAGCAATAACTCAGTATTATGCTGAAAAAGTATAAATTTAATTTGAAAACGTTTGGACAAAATTTTGCTCTGATTGCTGAAATAAAAGTTAGATGCAGGAAAGAGTTTTTCAGAAGTTTGGGGTTTTTGCCTGAAGTTTTTGCTCAGGACAATGTCTATTATTAGCTCTTTGCTAAAACACTGGTATCTGGAATTAGCAGAACTCTTATGCTGCAGGCAAAAGCATAACAAGCAGCCTCACCTAGCTTTATAATCATGGTGAATTAGAAACTCCCAAGAGATATCACATTACATTAACATCATACTGTGTACGGTCATGGTTTTATGAATCACAAGAAACTTAATCAAATGATACTTATGTTTTCGACATTTTCTTGATACTGCCAGCTATCTTCACATATCCATATCTGTCACATTCTACCTTGTTCCATCTCATTTTTCCTACTGATGAAGTGTGGCTGTATTTGTAAAGAAAGAGCACTGTGGAGGCTGAAATTTAAATATCCGTTACACGAAAGAGCACAGATGACATATATAGGTCTAGAATAAAAAGGAAGACCTTACATTGTTACCTAAAAAATTCAAATTATGGCAAGTAAGGTTTGCAGCTTTAGAAAAATCTCTGAATAGATTTGTGTAGGAATATTTTCTAAACTATAGCTACACCCATAAGCATGAATGATAGTTCTAAAAATAAAGGTTGCACCTGGGACCGAGCTGAAAGATGGGAGAAAGCTCTTTTAGAAAATGGAAGATGTTTGAAGTAATTTATCCCAATACAGAAGGTAATGCTTAACTTGAAATCTGGAGTGGTCACAGCCACCAAGGGAGGGAGGGGGGAATCTTTTCTGAAAATAATTAAAAAAAAAAAAAAGAAATCTTTTCTTGGACAAAGTATTTAGTAACCAATAGGTTTCAAGGCTGTGCCAGGGCTAAGTGATGTGTACTTAAGCTCTTTGTCCTACAGCTTTGTGCAAGAGTATAGCAGAATTCAAAGTTAATCCAAATGATTTTGCAAACATAAGTGTGCAGGGGCAGAGAGATGGAACACTATATAGATCTCATGTTTAAAAAAATTTACATGTCAAAGTAGCCAGAACATGTGACTACAAAGTAAAATCTTAACTCATTTTCTAAAATTTTATTCAGCAAGCTCAGTTCTAGAAGGAGAAGAAAGTACAACAATTGATTTCAGAGACAGAAATGATACAGAATTTGAAGAATTACCAACCCTGGTGAGTATCATTCTAAATAAATGTTCCTTTAGGTTACCCTGATTTCATATTCCCGGTATTGTCTCGTGGCTTAGATTTTGAATAATCATTATAAAGAATAACCTTGAGTTCTAACACAAAAAGATCTAATGCCAATGCTTTTGCTTTGCAAGCAATCAGGTTGAAGGTGACAAAGTTGAAAACTTTTTGGCAGTTCTTATGTGCTGCAAAAAGCATTGGTAACCTGCTTATTCACTGCCATTTGCCTCTTCTAATTCGGTATCTCTCCACTAGCTTCAGTGAAACCTAACTGACAAACTAGTGTAAAAAAAAACAACCAACCACCCCACAATGAAAAGAGGCAGGTCTGCAATATTCTGCAGTTCTCTCCTACACCTTTTGTAGTCCTACTGAGAGGTTATCTGACCTAGAAAGCCTCTAGCTGGGCATACAAATCAGCTTACTACTACGTTTGGTTTTTTTTTTGTTTTTTTTTTTGTCACTGTACACAAGTCAAAGATGACAAGCAATAGCTTAAAAGCATCCACAGGGCACCTGACAGATCAAGAAATTTAAATGCTTATTTCCTACACATAGACTGAATGTACTGAGGTTTTCTTTTCCCTCTTTTTCCCCCCAATTCTTGTAGTTGCCCACAAGACTACACAATGTAACAAATCTCTTGCAGTTTGGACAACTGATGACCACACAAAGTGCATTTGCCCCAGCTGAAGACAGTGATAATTCTACTGGTTACGAAGTTAACACAGAAGGTGTTGATGGTAAAAAACATTTAATTTCTATTATATTATATCAAAATTCTACTGCCATCTACTAAACAGTATCTGGAAAATTCAAATACCAAGTTTAAGGTGCTGCCAAAGGTAGCATTGCTGATTTTGGAAAGGGAAAAGTAAGATTTCTAAAATTACTCCTTAGTAATCACTCTGCGTCCTAACTTCATAACAGCTGTGCGCTGACAAAAGGAATGAGTTGCTATACGATCTTGTTCACAAGTGCACTGCCAGTTTTACCCCAAGGCAGGCAATAAATCTCTGAAGCCTTCACTTTCTTTTCAGATTAGTATGAAAATCAAACAGTTCTCCAGAAAAAGAATTTTTTTTTTTTTTCTGGACCAACTCAAAGGTCATCAAATACAGAAAACATAACTGTTACAACCTGGCTGCCCTCTTGATTTTTGCCGAGTTGTCTGCCTTTGTTTCCCTGGAGGGACACAAGTTACTGTCATGCACATACAAAGCAAATTACACCCATATTCATACAGTAGTCAATGAGCAACAGATTAATACAAAAGGTTGATAAAGTGCATTCTGACCTGTTTACCCTATGCCTGCTTAGCTGTCTTCCAGAGAGCTTGCTGAGTACCTATGCTTTTGTGTCTGATTGTGTACATAAGAATGTATGGGCACAAATAAACGGGCACATACTCTATGTGGCTTTTGGACCAGGATTGCTCTTAGCTGTTCAGTCTTGTGCATACCAGTAAAAAGTAAGAGAACACAAGCATTGTACTTTCTGCTCTGATATTCCAGTCCTCTTACAGTGTGAATGACTGGTCATAAGTTTAACAAATCTCACTTTAAAATGGTCAGATGGGCCATTATGAGAAAAAAGGTCTTTTTGTTTCCAGACCAACTTTTTGATAACTAAATGCAAATTTCGCACAGTGTCTAAATAAATGAAGAATTGTTTCTCCGATTTATGCGAACAGTAGTAGCTGTTGCCAACAGATGCTCAGAATGTACTTTACCTGAAGTACAAACTCAAAACTTAGACCACAAATATTGGAAGTCTGTGAGGCTCACAAATATGTCAGATTCACCTGTCAGAATACATTAGCAATAAACTTAATTCACATGAATGACAGTCTGTCAATCACATTTCAAGTCAGTTTGTTTTTAGCATATAGGTTTTGCTTTGAAACAGATAGTCAAATCAAATCCTGTGGCAGTTGTATTTCTACAAAGTCCTGTAGTATGTATATTATTTACTACTTCTCCCCTAAGTAGCCTAAGCCAATTACCTCTAGACAACAGCTATGAGCAAACACTTGCTTTGGCTAGCTTCTTTCTGAAGCTTCTGTGTTCTACAGCAGTTTCATATCCCTCAATAAATCAGACACATTTGTTTAAAAATTGTATGTGCTTTTACCTGCTTTTCCCAGGCTGCTTGTCTCTGCTAAGAGTGCAGATCTCTTGCCTTGGCTTACCATTAAATAATAGAAGCAGAATTCAGCAGATTTTAATTTTAGATAGAATGTTCAGACTTCTCCTAAAGGATATGGTAAACACTCAGAATGACACACTTCTAATGAATTAAAAATAGCATTTGTGTTTCATCTGCTTCTGATGGGGACTCAGCTACAAATTCAATTCCAGAAATAGAGAACTGTACTAAACAGATTTTGTTCAATCTTACACACACAAAAAAAAACCCCTAAGGAATTTAAGGAACTTTTAAACTGACAAAAAGCCTTTATAAATAGAAAAATAGTTCAGCAGATACACTGAGAGCAGGGCAAAATTTTATCAGCATAAATCACTCAGACAACTAAAATCTGATTTGTCTTAATTATTATTTTTTTTATACCAAGTATATCCTTATTGATCTTAACTAGATCACACTTAAGTTTCACTAGTATATATCAGATGACAGTCCCTTAGATTTTAATTTCTATTACTTTAGAGAGCTCTTTGCACTCATTCTCTCAAGCTTTTCATTCGCTCATTCCCTATCAAAAGAACAACCTATTACACAGCCCTCAAACCATTGTGATATAGTTGATAAAAGTTTTCCTTGGATATGGCATTATAAATTGGGATGCAAAACTCTGTACAGAGTAATTAAGTAATTATTCTCTTTCTGGCTTTACAGGTGGACTGAGTGGGGAACCAGAGAAAACTGAAAAAGGTATTAAATAGAAGAAATGCTTGTAGAGACAAGGGAGAACTTAACTGCCAGGCAATACCCTTCTAGAAGCCACTAGCTATGCCCATGCTATTCTTAAAGTTTCAGGAGAAGCCACAACGTGCTCCCTGATCTGCCTTCTCTGGTTCACCTGATTACTGTGTCCATAGCCACATCTATATGGAGCCCTCCAGCCCAAAGGCACATCTGCAGGCCTGCAGGCTACAAATAAGCCTGATGAACTTACCAAACCTGCTTCAGAGTTCACAAGATATAAGGAAATTTTCCCCAAGGAATGGGATGCAACAGAACAGTGTCAGTTCTACCAGTAGCCTCTTATTAATGGTCTCCATGAGAAACATGCTAACACTCCCAACTTCCTCTTTCAGGTGGTCTAGAAACAATTGCACTGGTTGGAATAATTATTGGAATCATAGTTGCAGTTGGAATCCTTGCAGGAATAATAATCGCTGTTGTAAGGAAGATGTCAGGCAGGTACTCGTAAGTAAATCGCTAATCAGGCTTTTTAAACAAGCATTATCCTCTGAGCAAGGTCACAGGAATAATTTTGGAAATTTCTAATGCTTCTATTTTGACAAAATAACCTATTTTCATGTTATACGGTGCCTATCGATTCAGCAAGAGCTACCAATGTAATGTGGGTGATCTAAACCCCCTCATGTGCTTCAGAAAAATTTGCCAGATACTGCATGCATGCTGTTACAGTACTTGTCAAGTGCATGGGTTTTTAATTACTCTACTGCACAGAGGTAAAATTCACTATGAAGTATTACGGGACCAACTTCTGAAAGTGCTGGATAACATGTGAACGCTGACAAATGACCTTTATCTTATTACTCCGGACATTTTTGGAAGCTGTTTTGGTACCATCAGGATTCACTGGTGCCACGCAAATCTAAAATGCTTTAAAACCTCCCAAGTAATAAGAAAACCACACTATATTTAAGAAATACTATTCACACAGCATTAGGAGAAAGCAAAATATGAACTGGGAAGAGAAATAAAGCAGTGACAGGAAAGACAAGGAGAGGGAGGAAAAGATCACGTAACTAACATTTGGATAACTATGAACAACAATAAAATGTCTGTGGTTTTTTTTATAGGCCCTGAAAACAGTTGAAGCAAGCAGCCATGCCATTCTATGCCAGAAGATACTAGTGCTTCTTATTTTATAAGAACTAAAGACTATTCCTGTATTGGTGTGAGAAGATGATCCATGGAAAATACGGTCAAAGAATTCCAGATCTATGGGGATCCCACACAACTCTAAGGACTCCCTCCCCCACCCCCCCAACTACAGAGTACAGAACATTTAATAGGATTTTTACTAGCCAGGAGTTTACTAGAAGAAAGAAAAAGATTACACAGTAAGAAAAAAACCAGCAGCAATGAGATTTACATCTGAAATGTGATTTGCAGGTAATATTTTCAAGTGCTACCAAAGATTATTTCACATTGCATTTTATGCATTTCTTTAAAAAACACATCCAGAATCTCTTAAGTGTTTTTGGCTTGTTAAGTGCTTGTGGCATGTTTATCTACCAAATGATGTATCAAAATGGAAAAATTTGCTTCAGAGAACCGATTATTTACAAATTTAGAAAATACTAGATATTGGAAGCTAAAATCTTTCCACTATTGATACAGATTTTCTGCTCTTGATGCTTATGTTATTATGTGACAAAATATGGTAGGCCCAGCTGGAACTGACCTACCAACTCAAAGCTTGCTCATCTGACTGTTGCACCAGCAATTTCCTGTCTTCTCTTGTTGCAGAGACATGCAGGGATTGAAATACACATCCTGAATTAAAGGGTGCTTGGAAAATACCCAATTTTGATGGGTCACTTTAACCAGTTACTCAGCATGCTTTAGAGGCAACATGTAGAAGCTTTTGAATTAGTGTATACAATTTTTTTACTTTTTAACTGTCTCATTTCTAACTGTATAGTTGGCTTGTTTGATAACATGTGTGCAACACTAGATCGGAATATGTTAATGAGGTATAAAGCACTTTTGGAGTCTACAGCTTTTCTGTGGCATATTTAGTGCAGCAGTACCTGAACGCACAGAGTTCAGAGCAAAGGCTTTGTATGTCAAGTGGCTGCAATGCATCGTGTTTTCTAACCTTTAAGTCACTTAAATGTTTGGTGTAAAAATCATGATAATCCATATGGTCAATAATTGCTAAATATGTCAACTTATCTAGACTTACTTTTCTGTTTCTTTCATGTGCCATTAACTATCATATAAATCTGAGCTTTGGAAATAAAAATTATAATGTAAATTGTCTTATTTTACAATAATTGTTCTTTATTTTCTTTAAAAAAACCCACCCTATAACATGTTTTAAACTTTCCTCAATTTTCCTAAATTACTTTGCTACTTGTCTTGTCAGTGCAGTGTCTACAACCAACTAATTTGACACTGATAAATGAAACCATCATCAAAATTAAACATGTAAACATGCAGAGCATATGCATCCCAGAATTTGTCCACAGTAGTACAATACCATGGAATAATACATTCATGTGTCACCTCCAGCATAATCTCATTTGGTTTATTTCTGTTTACACTCAAAAGCTGCATAAAACTAAAGGGAAGAATTAATGATACCACTGTACAAAGTCACATATGCACTACATAAAGATCTGTAACAAGATTAAGCCTAGTGTGTATCTTAAGTCAGTTCTTTACTAGAGCTAAGTTGGTATTGGACATTTTTAAAGTACAAAATCCAAGGCCCAACAGTGGGCTTGAAGTAGGCTGCAAAGTTTTCACTACCTTTATTAAAGCCATGGGACCTCAATTTAACTTATTTTTTTAAAGGCATCTTCATTTAACTTAAGTGTCAGTAAATTTTTTTTACCTATGACTCATTGTATTCTGCAGCATTACTCTTGTAACAAAGTCATGCAGTTAGGGTAAACTTTCATTTCTGAAAGTTTTGGTATATTAAATCAGTTATCTTTCAAGAAAGCAAGTCTGCAGTCTCTTACTGATAAGCACATAAAGTCCCATCCCTGAAATACAATTCACACACACCTTGATACACTCCCCAATCCCTCTGACTCAGTTCAAGTGAAGATATTTATCTTGGCAAGAAAGAGTTTAACTTTTTGCACAAGCATCCTTTGCCCCTGTACTTTTCAGTTACAGTACTTAAAGGGGGCCAGATGACTTCAGGTATTTTATTTCTAAGTGTCCATACATCCCACTTGTTTTTGAAGAATTACTAAGTTTCATGCATGACTGTTCTATTTGCTTGTGTGACTTATATGAATTAGCTAAAAATGCATGTAAAAATCACATGAAAGCAGGAAGATTACAGCTCTTTCTTATTGTAGCAACGTAAAAGAATAGTAATTTGTTACTCTAGATGTAACGATTTCTTGTCTGTATGGGAAAATACCCTGTAAGATGCACTTGATGTCTGACCAAATGCATGCCATATGGAATTATGAATTATTCAGCCATTGTAGGGAATAGCACAGATGTCACCAGTTTCTTCTGCACCAGCTCAGTTGCTGCTAACTTGCAAATACCACAAAATGAGAACACTGTTCTTATGCCTGTTCTGAATATTGATTAAACCAGAAGTAGCAAGACCCCATTTGAAAAATGTGTAGCATTAGAGCAGACAGCCTTTTTAGCAAGTTCTGATTTTTCCTAGATCATGTAGAGAACACCAGCTGAACAGCCTGCATTCTGCTAAAGTAAACTGTGCTCTGCTCCTACTCCAGAATCTTTCACTAAGAGCCATTTTAACTTCATATACCAGCTATCTAAGTTTTCTGGTCTTAACTGTGCCCTTACATTCTGCCCTCTAGTTTAAAGAGGGTTTCATTAATCTTAGGTGAAATTGACCCCTAACCAAATGGCCCATGGTCCCCCAAAACAATGTGGGAGGCCTTCTAGCACTGCAGACTCAGTATTAAGTATTGTGCTGTACTAAATCTGAACCTGCAAAAATGCGAAGACATTAATTTCCTTCTGATTATCAGCTGGAGTACAGGATACTCAGTATATGGCTAAAGAAAGCAAGGGCTCTGAAGAATGAGAACTCCATTAGTCTGTCAACATGAGGAAACAGCAACTGCTGCTACAGTGATACATTTAATATTCTGATGATTCACACCACCTTGCTGCAAGTGTAGAACATTCCATTCAGCATCAAGCAAATCTGAAGAAACAATGGCTTCTTCATGAAAATCTTTGTCATATTTGTTATCTATTTATATGCTACTGAAGAATTCTTAATTCAATTCCCTTTTGTAACTTCCTGATACAGATGTTCTAGAAATATAGGCTAAAAATCCATGCAGAGATCTATATTCCATATGCAAACTACTGCAATGTTCTGTAACTGAGCTTTCATTGGCTTGTACTACCTAGCTTCCCATTACTAGTTCAGGACTTCAAAGGTAGGTTGAACACAACCTACATGTTTTTTGGTAGAATTTATGCGGAAGATGGGATCTTTTCTGCTTTGCAAGAAGTCAAACAGCACATTGTCCTAGGGCAAATACTTCTGTAAGCTGAAATGAATGATCAGTATACGTGCTTGCAGAATCAAGGCCCAAGGTCAGGAGACTTCCTATGCATGAGAACACACCAGGAAACAACAGCTCCAAACTTTCACCAGTTGGCCAGGTTTGATTTTTACACTCAGGGAACAACATTCAATATATCAGCACTTGCTTTTAACTTGAAGTCCTTACTCCTGATCATATTCATTCCTTTATAGTTAGTAACAGTAATGTTCCCTTTTGCAGCTTGTCTTTTGAGTCATGAATGTGGCTCCCCCTAACAGACAAGCAGGCACCAGGCTTCCTGTGAGAATGCCAGATGTCACTAAAAAAATATCATAAACATACTTGTTCCCTTGTATTTGTGTCTGTGGGGAAGATATACAGCAGTAGTATACTATGAAAGCAATGACTTGATGCATCAATATTTATAATACTTCTAAGCATCAGTACAGCCATTCTTATAAGAGTTCATCTAGGGCATGTTTTTACTATAAGAAAGAAAATGTCAGAAGAATGAATTCAATAAAAATAGCAACAATTAAGTTATGAACCAGAAGAATTATGGAGATCTCAAGTTACTCCTGTTTTAAAAAGTGTTCCTTTATAGTTAAATAACAATCAAAACATGCAACAATTGCTTTTAAATGCAATTACTATTTTAAGAGCACCTGCAGTATGCAGGTACTATTCTAAGTATCTTAACCATGTATTACTTCATTAAAAAGTAAGTACAACCTGCACATTAACACCTTCCGTAAAGTTCTCAAACTCAAAAGCACTGATGTGTCATTCACATAAGGATGGCAAGTACTACCTCCAGTTCAGGAGAGTATGATAAACAGATTAAGTGACTTGCCAGGGGTAATAACCACAGGTAAGGGAAAACCCAGGAATCTTTAAACGTTGGTCCTGTTGCAGCTTCATATTAGTTCAAATGAAGTGATGTTCCATTATGTTTTATGGTAACATGATCCTTAAGATTCTTTAATGTAAGATGGCAACAAAGGACACAGGGGAAAAAAGGCAACTTACTGAATCTCCCAAGAACCCTTAGGTCAGAAGTATGCTCTGATTGTTTTTTATGAGAAACCATTCTATCTAAAAATAATTTCTCCTCCACCATCTGAAGTTTTGCAGTGTAGATGCTACTGAACCACTGCAATTTAAAGCTTACGTCACAACTGCCCTACACCATGCCTGAAGACATCGTTATGGCTATTTATACACATCTACTTGATGAAGTACAAGATTAACCATACCCATGCTTTTCCAGACAGTTTTTAACCTGAAGTATTAATCATACTGAAGTTCACAGCATTTAGTTTTGTTAGACAACTACTGACAGATACAGAGGGTAATAGCGGATATGTAACTTGACACTAGGTGCCATAATGAGAAGTTTGAATTAGTGCTTTGTACATTTTTCACAGCTGCAGTGTGGAGGCATTTACGTATAAATAAACCCAGCATCACACTAGTCATGTGTCTTTGTCCAGGCCTTGTGGATTTAGGCATCGGACCAAACCCACAGCTCCCCCTGCTCTGCAACAAACAGTTGGACTGCAACACAAAGATCCCCATTCAATCATGTAGCTTGTTAGGCTCTTCCAGGCTGGAGAAGTCAGATTTTCAGACTCTGGTAAATGCTAAATTGGCAAGTGTCTTAGCAGACAAGGAGTGCTGCACATTCCATGCATTTTCAAGGTTGTGTTCTGTTTCCAGAAAGCAGTTGGCAAGGATGATTGATTGTGAGACTTCAAAACCAAAACCAAACAGTGCCATCCACAAAAAAAGTGGAAAATGGAAGGAGTAGGCAAAGTTGAGAACTGCAACACATAGTCTTCACTAAAATTTAATTTTAATACACATTTCCAGATTGAGCTAAAACAGAACAATGGACTTGCCCACCTGTGGGGACTGTTTCAGATGGTAAGCCTCATCAGTATTCAGATAAACTTGCATCAGGGGAAAAAAATTCTTAAAAATGCTTTGTTCTGACAGATTACAAGTTTGTCTCAAAAACCCATTTGTCCAGGGTCAGGCATACAGGGGCTCTAGGTCATCAGTCCAGTCTTTTCCTGGTCTACACTTCAGGTTATCATAGAATCATAGTTCTAAAGTGTTCTCTGGGATCTCACAGCACAAATACAAAGATAAGGAACCACTCAATCCATCCTGGGCTGCTCTTGCAGTATTATTCTACTACATAGAAATGCAACATCTTTATTTTTATGTGCAATCAGGACCCCATGAATCACCACACATTAAACCTTGAAGTTCACTTAAATGCACTTGGATATAGATGACCTGTTCTTTTCCCCAATTGCCCTTAAAACCTTCTGAAATAGGTTCTTCAAAGGATAAAGAAGGGACCTCCTTACATTAAACCATTCCAAGTTTTATCCAAGTTGAAATAAAGAAACAAGTTTTACTGAAAAAGGAATACTGATGGAGACAGAAGGGTAGAAAAGAGTTGCTCTTCAAAGCACTCAAAGTCAGATCCTCCCTCTACAGCAAATCTGTTGAATCAGTAAGTGTACACATACAGATTCTCCCAAAAAGAATAATTTGATTTTAAGCTTACTTTTTCCTTAACAGTCTAGACATTCAAAAGACATGCCTCAAATCGAGCTCATTAATTTGGTTTAATGAGAACACAGCTTTCAAAAAAAATAGGCTTTGGAAAGATTTCTACAGAGTTCACCACACTTTCTAGCAAAATATACCAATACTTAACTATACTGTCAGAAAGGTTCAGCTTCTCTGTGTATGAGTTACTGAGCTGTGTGCTGGTTCTGTTAGACTAGAGCTGTATTCATTAGCAAACTTCCCCCAATATAGTAACTATAATCCATTAGGAAGTCAGATGGCTTTGATGATTTCTGCTGAGTATTTTCTGGATTTTGACATGAAGTGTAGACCACAATCAAAAGTATTCTTCCTGTAATATGCCTCATGATGCATATCAGTAACATAGCTTCTCTTTGTGCTTATAGTACATAAAACCCCAGAGTGCACTCCTCTACAAATGAAAAACTGCTTTTTAGTCAATAAAGATTGAGTTTGCAGCAAATATTTTTGCACCTCTCCCCTCCCCATTGCTAAATCTGCCTTAGGAAGATTAAAAGGGAAAGAAGGATTTTTTTCATGGCTCATCTTTCTGAAAGCATCATAAATTATAATACAATTCTATCAAGTAAACTTGAATCTTTTGTGCTCTGCATCTAATTTAGAACTGGACTATTTTGCTTCTGAAATGGTACAGCAACACTGGTATAAGCCAGGTTTAGTTTTCCCAACAAAAAGTAATCTAGAAAGAGGATGCACTAGCAGAAAGTAATTGCAACCTTATCTTCCAACGGGAAAGTGAGCACAGTAAGAGTGATATTGATGAAATGCAGCAACAATTCCAATAAACGCTGGGTAAAAATAGAAGCTCCCTCTGTTTTGTGCGGGGAAAAATGGTAGAAAGAATCTGTCCTATTCTTCAGAGAACGCCTCTTTCTTCTTTCTCCTATGCAGGACAGGAAGCTACTGATGTTTTAAGAAAATGGATTTCTCTGTACTACATAAGCCCTTTAACTGATTTTTCCTACAATAAGACTGCCATCTGGTAAAAACTTAAAGGCAATACTGACCAGCAACTGAGTGAAATCATCGACTAGAAGTGGATGAACCTAAATCCTCATTAAAACACTTCCTCCTTCCCTCTGGAAGGACTCAACATTTTCTAACAAGGCAATTTTAAATGTACTGATGTTTGTCTTAGGAAATTAATACTGTATGCCTCCTGTGAGGTGGGAAGCAACTCCATTTCCTGCTTTTATCAACCATATTATCCTCAAATAACACATTCCTTTGGAGTCCTGTGGATATTTTGCCTCATGACATTTTTGATTCATCCTGCGCAGGAAACAGGGAAGGAATTAGCAGGTTCAGCAGGTGTACTCAAGGGAAAAGAGATGGAAGAGCTGACATTGCCTCATTTCCTATCTACCATTTTGCAAAAAAACACAAGAGTTGAATAATCAGTAATAGCTGAGCATAGCATAACAGATGCTAGCTTCTTTCTTGAAGGAACATTCTCTCCTGTGCACTTAGGACTGATGCAATTTGCTGAGAAATAAGGGACAGCCATTTGCAGAACTGTCAGTGTTTTCCTGCCTACATCCATGCAAGCTGTTTATACAAAGAGAATTAAGAAAAGTCCACTTCTCACAACTTAGAGATAGCTTTAGAAATTGGTGGTAACAGAGATTGACCCAAACCCCAGCCCTTGAAGGTAAGTTGTGTAATAAAACACAGTTCACTTTTTTAACAGTCAGCCTTTGCCTTATTAGTAAAGTAATGAAAGAATTTACATAGCATAAGTTGCTGCATAAAGTTACCTCTGTGATCCAGAGCTGGACTCAGCCTGAGGAAGCTACTCCTAGCACTAAGATCTAGCTCTTACAAAGAGACAAAATATTAATGACATTATGAAAACACACATTGCTATTAACCACAAACTCACAGGGAGGCAAACCCTGCCATCTGTTCATTTAAACCTAGAAGTGCTAAACTTCAGAAATATTTAAATCACAATTATGAAGTTACTCCTTGAAAACAGTTTTCCTGATGGATTTTTCTAGCTCATTTTGTTATGATTAATAATTAGCTTACTTCCACATTAAGCATGCTTGATTGAGCGGAAAGTAATAGAAGTATTTGAGGAGGTAAAGCATGCTTGCATTTCATGCAGAAAACTGAGCAAGAACCACAAGAATGACTTAAGATTTGATACACCTGACAAGAAGAAATATATAAAGAAGTACACAAGCAGAATACTAAAGTAAAAGACTCCTGACTGCAGGCTAATAATGCAGATGCACCATGACTGCACTCTCAGTAAATTGTATCCTAGCACCAGCTAGTGGTAAGAATTACTGAAGGCATTTTTACAAGAACAATGAACATGTTCATAATAGAAAAGCTTTGGATTATTATATATTGCCTCCTAGCCATCAAGCCTGATTTTGTTTTTAAAATGCTTCCAAAAAAACCAAAGTTACATATTGGTTTCACAGAATATGCCTACACCATCTATACAGCACCTCAAGTGTTTTTGATTGATCTAATTGCTGTAAGTTGGAAGAAACAGTAGTACAGACAACAATCAGATACTTTCTCCATACTCAGTGCTACTTTATCCTCAGAGGCAGCTTGTCACTACACAAGTAGTAGGTAGCCAAACAACAGTTAAACACTATTCTTACAATGCTTTCTCTTTCAGAGTATTGCCAACATCTTCTCTCAACATAAATTTACTTAAACACAAGAAATATTTAAGTGATTAATTCAGCTAAGAAACTCATGGTCATCCATTTTCTGGACCGAATCCTGTAGTGTTTGAACCAGTTTACAGAGGCAGTCCTGAAACATCTACTCTAGTTTGCAATGGATACCATCCCATGTCAGTTGATAAACTTATCTAAATTTAAATGGACCTTATCTTTATCCTTGTGTCACTGTCGGTGTAATTGACACTGATGAATTTTAGCCAGTTAGTAGGAGTAGTACGCAGGTAATGGCTACGAAAATCCTACATAACTTACCTGATGGACTGAAGCTCTCAGCAGCTGTCAAGTTCTGGAGAGGGCAATGTTCAAGTGAAGCATGTCTATTCAGTCTTGGATGGAAGTCATCTGTTCTATAAAGTGGAGAAAATAAAGTCTCTGGTTCCACAGCCTGTGATCAAGAGGTAGTGAACTAACTTCACTGAGCTGACATCATTACCCTGCCTTATCAGATACCCTGATTACCTTTTTGCTGAAGTTAGTCATATGGGAATTGTGGGAAAGCCACTTGGAGCATGCATATGGAAGCCAAATATCTAAGACTAACTAGGTATGACCATACCATCAACTCCATAAAGAGGTCCTGAAAGAGAACCTCTCCATAGTTACAGGAAAAGAAGCACTTACTGGCCAGCAGATGAGGAACTTACAGTGTAACAGACAAGCAACAAATTCAGATAAGAATGACAAGCAAACCATGAGACATTTATGAGTAGTGTAAAACTCCATTAATAAGCTTGGATACTGCTTTAAGTTGTGAAAAATCAGATTTTTATAGCAAAACCTGCTACAGTGCAAAGATGACTGAGGCCATATAAAACAGAAATAAAAATAAGGACTGTAAAGGACCTTGAGACTATGTTAGAAAGGATCACCTAAACCAGAAGGAAGTGAAAGAAGCAGGAATACTTAAGTGCTTGAGTTCCAAGAGTCTCATTCCCCAGGAAATTTAAAGTACAAGTTATCTTAGCAGCTCAGCCATTTCTTTGTTTTATCTGTCAAAAATGCTCTTTTAGAGAAAAATGGTAATATTACTTAAATTCAGAGCTATTAAGTAACCAGTAACCCTAGCCATTCAACTCTATCAGTCTTTCCCAGAGAAATGATTAGTTTAAGCCATACCATGCAGCACATTGTCTCCTACGTTGATAAGAACAAACTTGAATAGCACAGAAAGTTTTGATAATAGAGACCTTGTTCCAATTAAGAAGAGAAGAATTGGCCATATTGGTATCACTTGGCTCTAGCTGGTTTCAAGGCTACTTCAGACCCTCTGATGAGAAAAACTTTTAGAAATATTTTTTCCTGCCATGGCTCCAGAAGAGTTCTACACAAAAGAAGTTCCCTGTCTCTAACCACATAAGAGTCACCTTTTCAGTCACCCTGAATATATTCAGTCAGACATCCAGATTTACAAAAAAAAGGTTTTGCTAGTATTTGTCTCTGCTGTGTGCTGGTATTACGTGCCTGTGTGTTCCTAAGCACACCTAGGTAACCTAAAACACTAGTTCATTACTTTAGAGAGCACAATAGCAGCAATATTAATATTTTCAGAATACCAAAAAAAATTTTCAGTGCTCAGAATTTTAATCAACTAAAGATTTGTAGGCTTCTCTGACCACCAGAAATAGTGCAAATTAAGTGCAAGTCCGCTGGAACACCACCAGGTGGTATATATTCTCAATGTAAATGCCCGGAAAATAAAGATGACTTGTACACACATAGCCAGATCTACCTATCTAATAAGTGACTACACAACATAGCCAACAAAAGCAAAAACTTCCAGGCAAAGAAAATTGAGAAGTCCATCTGGCAATAAGTGGGGGCAAGAGAGGAACAAAGACCAGCACAGACTATGCTAAAACTAGACAGCTTGTTCCTGTTCAGTGTTATTGAATTATGGGTTCTGGAAAAACAGTATTAACAGTCACAGTGTGCCCCAATACAAGTGAAGAACACTACAAGGAAGTGACTGAATTATAGAATAAGAGTGGTATAGACAAGGTTGATATTGGAAGCTGTATTTTTGTTGTAACAATGAAAGTTTCTGTCATGTTCCCCTTACAATTAGCCAAAATCTGTCACCTGCCTTTTTAATGCTGCCAGTCTGTTAGCCTCACTGGTTTTGGATACCTCTGAAAACAAGGAGTGATGGGCCTGCTATAGCATTTCTCACTCTGAGAAGGTTGCATGTTGCAGTAAGCTTCATAGGGACATTCATAATTTAAACGAGCAGCTTGAGAGCCCTAGGATTCATACATGGAAGACTTCTACATCAAGAATGACATGCTAAAATATTTATAAATAATGTGAGTTTCTACTATTTAATGACTCCAAACTAGTAATATTAATCCCAGGCCAGAGATAAAAGAGAATTTTGCTTCTCTACATCCTTTTTCACCTTTTGCAAATAAGCATACAATGATATTCCTAAACTACAAATCCCTTTATCCGCATAAGAAACTCCATTTGTGTCAGTACTTTGGTTATCACAGTTGAGATAAACACTAATTATTTCCAGAAAGAAATGTAGCTTTGAACTTTGATCCTGTTGGAGCCTACCATAGCTTTAAAAACATACTGTCCAAACTACACGGATCCTCAGTTTCCTCTCAAATGTTAGTAAGGCCTTACAGCAAAACAGGAGCAAGTCTCATCCAAGTTTCCCTTTGGTGGTGTTTTGTTTGAAGTAAAGTATTGAAATAACACCCAACATTCTATCTGGGAAAAGCAGCAGTTATTAATGAAAGAAATGAATACATTTGATTCAGAAGGACATATGTCAGATTCAATTACCTCACACAGCTCTTACATTTCTTTAAAAGAAAGGGTATTAAATACCAGTGTCTTCCTGGTCCATCTTTCACTTTTAAAAGCTATATATAAACTGAATCACAGCAGGAGCACAGAAAAGTGTAAATTATTTGGAACTTGGATAATCAACGAGAAAACGGGAAAAAACGTACTCGATTACAAGATTATGGGTCTCACTACATTAGCAGCATATGGGAAAAAATTGTACTGAAGGTACAGAGGTTATTTTACTCACACTCAAAGCATGCAGACTAAATATATAAAACCTGGTTAAGTGACAGCTAGTTGGAAAACAACAGTGTCTACTCGAGCAAAGCACAGCTGCTTAAGAGTAAGAATGATGGGGTAAACCAAAAATACACAGGCTGGGAAACTACCAGTGAGGCCCCTAAGGTAGAATAATTGGAATCCCTGTAGTTCCATATATGTAATACTAAGCTGAGAAATCATGCCTTATGCCTCAAGTTTCTCCAAATCTTCAAGTCTACTTTCACAGAGAAAGTTTGTGTTTGTGGATACCACATTACTCATATTTTTGTGTCTCAAAAGGCAGCAGACATTTGTGAAGATGATGTAGAATTTGATCCATTACAAGTCACTATATGAACAATACAAGGATTTTACAAAGCAATTTTACTGCCTCTTGTCTACCCTCTTTTGGTTTAATAAGTCCCACTGACACCTAAAGAAATCAGTATTACTATTGGACAGCTTAACAACACCACTCAAGTTATTTCAAGCAATTCCAAAGCAAAGTGTGTATTTTTAAAGTGATTGCTTATCACACAAAACTAACATGTTATTATTCAAGGATACCCTTATAACAGATTCACCAATCATTTGACGTAGACACTGTTATATTTGCAGTATTGCTTATTTGCACCCCTTGTGTGTCTGTTTATTCTATTTTGTACAGTAGAAGTTCCTGTACTAACTTTGTGAAGTTAGTAGTTACTATTACACTCACAAGCTAGGGTTCATCACAGGCATTCCCATCTTTATCCTAAGGAGATCTAAAGCATAGACAATTGGCTTGTTGTCATAGATATTTTTATTACTAATTCATTACTGTGATGCAGAGGCTGAGTTGTGGGCAGACAGACTCAGTGCAGTATTTAGGAAGTTTTTGATAAGATTTCTAGCAGGCAGAAGTATCCTACCTCTTTCCTCTCACTTTTCTTTCATTCTTTTATCTTTTTGCCATATTACTTCTATCATTCTGAATTTTGGAAAGAAAAAGAATCTACTGTAGGACAAATAGAAATGCTATACTACACAATACTAAATGAGAACCTTTTACTATATATATACAGTAGTGATGCTTACAGTTTAAAAGAAAGTTTCTTGGTCAGAAATTATTTCTTTAACGCACTGAGTATCCTTTTATTCTTTGAGAGGTCTTGGGGGAATGTTTCAAACTGAAAGTTACAAATATCAAGCCTAGAAGAGACTGTGCACCCATTTGTACAATAATGGAAATAAATAGGATACAGGTACAACAGCATATTTACTACCAAATAGCTGACACAGTTGAGTAAATGGTTTAGGAATACCTATGGAAAGACCAGGACTACACACAGCTCATTCCAATAATAATGTTGCAACTGTTAGTTACTAAAATTACTGATAAACTGAGAGCACCAGACAAGTTTGTTGGGGTTTTTTTCCACTTTTTACAGTCATACATGTAATACGCTTATGACAGCTACATTTCATACAGATATCTAAAGAATATTACTGTTCTCTACTCTGAGGACTTTGACTGAAAAAAAATGAACTAGCACTTCTTTAAAACACCTACAAGTGCAAGTTCCTTAATTGGTAGAGAAAATAATAAATGCAGATCAATCTAAAAGCCTATCATGTCTTAGAGAATAATTAGCAAACTTTTCAACATTTAGAGTCTTTGTTTTTACTTACTCTTATAGTTAAAGCGTCAGACTTCAAAATAAAAAATGGAATAATACAGTTTGTCTTCACATTCAAAATTCTTCTAACATTTGTAACATAAACCTTCCAAGAAACTATGAACTTTAACACAAACTTTTTGGAAAATATTAGCTTTATTATTATAAAACTATAACCTTGTATTAGTAGCAATTACATACAGAAAAGTAAGTAGTTGGAACTAGCTACCTGAGAAAAGACTGTTTCTACTTAGTTCAGAGCTCCAGCTTTTCAAGAGTCCCTCCTTCACCTAAAGTATAATAGGGTACAACAAAAAATAGTTAATAGAACAAGTAGTAAATGTTAAAAGCAACACAGTTATATAGTCTTCATAAGTGATTATACAACTATAAAGAATTTCATATTGGTTTAGCATTATATTTCTACACAAGAAGAAATAAAATTATGTCTTTGAGCAAGTAAAAACAATTTAATGTTTAAAAGCCATCCATTAAAAAAGCTGTTCAAGAATAAACATTTAATACTATAATATATATATAAAAATAAAAATCTTCAATTAAGCCAAGTATAAACCAAGAAAATAATCTCTGCTATACAACATTCCTATTCTATCACTACAAAAAGCCAAGGCTAAGCAAAATCCATAAGAAAATAAAAAATACAGGAAAAGGAAGACAACCAGCCCCACTGAAAATAAACTCATCTTCACACTCCAGCCTTCAACCTAAAATTACTAGCCTTCCAACATGACTTTTAAAGTGACATCTACCAATCAGTAGCAGGGTGAGTCTTCAAATTAAGCCTCTGAAGAACCAACACAGCCTTGACCAGGAAGGAATAGAGAAGTAGTATCAATATTTGATCAAAAGCCTTTACTCCTTTCAGCCTTGAACAAGTGAGTAAACATTAGTTCTACAGTAATTAAGTTATAAAAAACAAATAAAATTAATAAACTCAAAGAAAGTGTTTAAAATATCAATATTTTGTAGTTAGCACTGTAAGTTTGTGTGTTGTCTTGTTGATACCTACCCTGCCTAGCTTACAATCTCAATACTTCTAGAATACAGTGGAAAAAAAAGAAGAAAGAAAGTAATAGCCTAACTTATTTCTTGAAAGGGGTGTGTTCTGAGCTTTTTTGGAACTTTTTCTAGACCTGTAAGTATGTTGAGGGAAGTCATAATTTGTATTATTTGTGATGCTTATACTTAACATTAAAGGTAGAAAGGTTTGTACTCTAGCTGATATGGTGTGTATTTTGTTCTATGTTTTTGTTTTCTCTGTTATAGGTATAAGGCTCTAACATGTCAAATGGGAGCCTTGGCTTTTCTTAAAATAACCCCAAAACTTACAGAGGTGTAATTAGTCTAGCTTACTTACAAAATGAAATGTTAATACAGCCAAATTAGAACTAAATTAATTTAGCCTAATAAGTTAAATGAGTTTAAATATATTTATATAAGGATTTGTTACTAATAAAATTAGAGGTTTCAAAGCTGATTTTGGTATATTTAAGCCACATTTAAAAATATAAACATATCCTGCATATTCCAGGTGGGAAGATCACTGTGTCCTGTTATTTTTCAGTCTGCTGTTGCTCGGTGAAGTTAAGCATTACCACAGAGGCAGTCAAATTTTCTGGCTTCAGAGTATGCATCTTCTTTACGCTTGAAAGGTTATCTTTGTAGCTATGTTTGTTGGAAATACATTGGATTGTTTTAAAAAGCTTCAGTTTGACAAGAGTCGGTAGCTGGGTCATTTGCTTGGCTACTTGCTAAGGAAACCTTCCAGCTTCATGGAATGGGACTCCTCTATCCTGGTACTGGACGAGCACTTTGTGTGTCCAGGCTTATTGACAGTTTTAATGTTACTCCTTGATGTACATGCAAAATGAATGTGAAAACAAAATAGTTAAAAAAATTTAAAATATTTTTTGAACTTTAGACCTCTAATCTATAACTGTATTAATGCCTCCCATCTCCATGGGTTTAAGTCAGGGGGTTTTACTCTGGAAAAATGGCAAAATCTTAACTTTTCCATGTGAAAAAATAGTCCTATCCCAGGAGGATTACATCTCTTTTGACAGTATTATGAATACAAAATTGAAGTGAGAGAGATAATTATTTTGCTTTTCCAATTAAGGAAAGGGAGATACTCTTATGCCCTGCAATACGAATACGAACATCTCCCAGGAGGTGACTATGGCTTTTTTTTTTTTTTTCCCTCTCGCGTACTTCCTCAGAAATTACAGTGAGAAAAAATTCTTTTACTCGGGACAGCACAATATATGTGCAGCAAAAATGGGTCTCAGCCTGTCAGAGCGCTAGCCCAAAGAAACCGCCCGCGCCGCCTCAGGGGTGAGGATCTTTCCACACATCACCTCCAGTTACTCAAATAACTTCCCCTCAGCCACTGAGGGGTTTTTTTTGTTTGTTTTATTTTCGTTTTCAGTCAGAAGCAAGAAAACCACCTCCCTGCAGAGCTGCATTACTACGAAAGGCAGAAAAACAGACCAAAAAAAAAAAAAAAATAGGGAAAGAGAACCTGCTCTTCTCCACAGCTCATTGTCTGGGATGAGGGTGGTGGCTGGAGGCCGCGGTGCGGAGGCCGGCTCCGGCAGGTGGGATGAGCTGAGGCGGTTTCGGGGAAATACTGGGGGGGGGGAGACGGCGGCGGGGAGGTGGGGGGGGGGCAGAGGGGAGGTGGGGGGCAGCGGGGGCCGGCCCCGCTCCGGAGGGGGTCCCGCGGCGGGGGGACCTGCCCGCTGGCCTCCCCCCAACGTCACTTCCGAGGCTGGAGACAAAATGGCGCCCGGATGGTGCCGGAGCTGAGGCCGCTCCGCGCCGCTTCGAGCCGGGCCGCAGGCGGCGGCAGCGGCGCAGGTGAGAGGGAGGCGGCAGGGGCCCGTCGCGATGCCCGCGGGCGCCGCCGCGCCGGAGGGCGGGACGGGGCGTGGGGGCGGTAGGCAGAGCCAGCGGCGCGGCGCCGGGGGCGCGGCTGGGAGGGGGCCCGGCGCGGGAGGAGGGGACGACGGCGGCGGCGGCGACGGCCCGGCCCGGCCCGCCGAGGAGCCTCCTTCGGGGAGGTGGAGCCGCCCCGGGGGGGGGCCCGGAGGAAGGTGGCGGCCGGGGGGGGGAGGCAGCGGGGTGGGCGTGCGGGCAGCGGCTGCAGGTGCGAGGAGTGGCTGTGGGACTCGGTGCCCTGCGGGAGAGCTTCATGGAGAGAGGGGGTCCTGGGAGAGAAAGCAAGGGCGAGGGAGGAGGATGGCGGCAGAGGCCGTTCTGGAAGAAGGTTGCTCCATCCCCTGGGCTGCTTTTTCAGGCTTTTTTTTCTTGAAAGTGTTGCCTCGGAGGTGTCAGCTGGCAAAGTGGCGCTCTATAACCGCTGCCAGCCTGACGTTGCGAGACAACTGTTGTCTTCCAAATAGTTCGTAATACACAGTCTTCGAAAGTTTTGGCAATTCACACGCGTTAAAGCTCGCTGCAGATGAAGTGTCTGCCAAGTTGAGTGAGCGGGGCCTTGGAGAAATTAATTTCAGACTTGGTTTCCTCACTGGAAATGTTCTTCCTAGGACATGTCACGTAAATCAGAGATTTCTTTCTGATGGTGCAGTGGTACGGTGGAGAAGAATGTTTGGGGTGAGAGAGAAAATTTTCGTTTAAGACATTTAGGATAGATCAAGAGTAGTATCTTCGAGTACATTTTATCTTTGAAGCCAGAGCAGCATGTGGAGCGTTGCTGATAACGATCTCATGAGCAGGTAGCTGAAGTCTTCAGTAGAGTTTCTAGTGGCTTCAAATTCATGTGAAGCTGCCAAATTTCCATTTTGAAATAGTAAAGAAAACTTTAAATTGTTTGCAACTGTTGAAGAAGGAAGGGAAGGTTATGTGGCTGCACCTGCTATCTGATCGCTCAGTGGCAAGAGAAATATTTTTCTTATTTTACATTTGAGTAATCAACAGTGGACAGCTCTTGAAAACAACAGGACTGCTTGTATTTCTGATGCCACTCCAGTTTGCTGTTTCCAGTCTATGCTCTTGACTTCGGGCATGTTATTTGGATGCAAAGTCTTTTTTTAAGTTTATTCACACATACTAAGTTGATTAGGAGAACTGGAGATGCATAGCAGTGTGGTATATAATTGTTTTGTTGTTGTCTTTTGACACTTGCCACATTTTAATAAAAATGATGTGCATGTTCAGAATTCAAGTATGTTTTCCTTGGTATAGACAGAGAGGACTCCAGCTCTTCGAACTGTTGAAATGCACGATGGTAAATCAGTGATAGCATTGGCACTCTTCAGTTAGAGAACCCCATCATTGATAGATGTGGGGGAGTGACTTTTAAGACACAAAAGGACTATTGGACTTGTAGAGACAACAGTGAGAAACCTGTACTAGTACCTGTTGGTTTTCAAGCATATAGCTCCCAGGATTTGTTAGGGCAGAAGTGTCTCAACAGCCTGTCTGCCCCGGCATAGACCATAAAAATAAGGCCAAGTTTCACTTATAGTGGAACCCTAGTTATGTTAAATAAAAGGCAAGTTATCACTTTGGATAAAATATCTTAGGTAGAAATGCCATGATGAGTATGGTGTTTGGAGATTCCTGAATTGATGCCTCTTTAGTGTAGGTATGGGGATCCGAGGAACAGCCTTCTTCCAGAGTAGCATGGAAGATGGGGGGAAGGATGCTGAAGTACTTATGTACGTTTGTATAACCCATCCTTATTTTTCTACATGAATGTTTGCTTGAAAATGGAAGTAAAACAGAAGGTCAGAGCAAACTACTATTTTTCATAATAACTAAAATAGCTCTTGAAGTCCGTCCTCCAGTGCAGTAATGTCCCCACTTCACTGTTTTACATAAAAGCCTTGATCCTTAGGGGTAAACAAGTGATGGCATATAAAAAGGAGATCTGAATATTGTTGCTTACTAGGTGGCTGTCTGTTGAAAATAGAACTTCAGAGAGATTTAGAGATGACTAGGGTGGTAATGTATTTCTGTATCATTGGTATCCAGTTGATAGTTTATTTGCAGTGTGCTTGCAAGACCTTTGAATGAAGATCTCAGCCAGAAAAAAAAACCAGTCTATGGCTTATAGCAATAGCACAGTACCTTGATCATCGTGAGTTATTTGCTTACTGGTGGAGATTGGAGACTGCTACTTATATGTTTTTTAGCAGGGATTTATAAACAGCTGGGGTTCATAAACTCATGTGTGTTGAGTATCTGCATTGGCATACCTTTTTAAAGGACTGCAATATATTTGATGTTGAACTTGTTAGCATGTGAAAGGGCAGCTATGATCCTTATACTTAATGACTCCCCTCAATGAAATAATTGCTTTTATCAGTGTGTTTTTTCTCTGATTGTATTCTTAGCTGAAAAATATTTCTTCTCTGCCTCTACGTAAAACATGCCTGTAGACAAAAGTGGGAGGCTGAGTCCTGTCTTGTAAAAAGAAATGACTGAAATGGACTTCTTCACGTAGTAGTAAATCAGCAATGTACTTGTCTGAGAAAATTTTCATTTGAATTTACTGTCTTTGCAAGTAGAAGAAAAAGTGTACTTCTGTCTGAAGATTGGAATGGTATTTCTGTATATTTGCAGTTGTTAGAGACTTGTTATTTTTCTGTTGACTTCTCTTGACTAGTTGCTGTTTAATTAATAAACACAGGTTTTACTTTTGTGTTGGTGATTTCTTGGCTTATTTTCTTGGTTATCTGAATAAACCTTTCTAAGGTATAAGAGTTTATTTGGTTACACGGCAGTAAGCAAAGCCTTTTTTCTTAATGGACAATAGGTAATAGATTTATTTTAGTGTTTGTTGTTTGCCCATTTTTTTCTCCATTCTTATTCTGGCAGTCTTGAATAACTGAAAATGTCTTTGCAATTAAGTGCCCATAGGTAGTGCTTCTTGTTTCTATCAAATACATGTTTTAATCTTTCAGAGTTAACACGAACTTAATTTTTTTTTTTCAAGCCTTGTTTCACTTAATACATTGAAAATTTGTGGATTAGAGTATTTCAGTATTGAACTGAAAAAATGTAAATGTCCTGATGTTAAAAAAAAATAAAAATCAAAAAAATCACATGCTGTAACTAAAAACTGAAACAAAGAACAGGAGCCCTGCGGTATCCCAGCCTGAACCCCTGGTCATTAGGAAAGCAGTGTGTTGAGACTTTCAAGTTTTGTTCCTGGTTCTGTAATGAACATGTTTTTACTGGAGCAGTGACGTAATGCATGTTCCATTTTCAGCTTCCAAAATAGGATTGATACTCTTATGCCTGGTTTTTCCTTTCTCTGAATTGAAAGCAACATTCTCTTTCAAAGTGCTTTTTGATTCTGGGATTTAAAAAAAACCAACAACCACATACAGAAATTATAAATATGGGTTTTAAAATCAGAAGATAGCTATTTAGTGAAACCTAGGAATGCTTACTAGAAGTACCATCTGATTCAGTTTGAAAAAGATGATCTGTAATGTTGGTTTTGTATAAAATTACTTGCTCTTGTTTGCAAACTTTATTCCCAGCAATTTATATTTTTTGTAAGGGAATATTTAAAATTCTTAAGTGTAGAATTCAGAAATAAGGCTAAAATGTTTTTTGTTTCAAGTGTTTTGTTTGAGAGTGACCACAATATTCCTTAAATACGAATGCCTCGTACATTCTTATCTAAATAAATATACTGTCTTGAGAAAGTGCATGGTATTTTTGTACTCATGAGATACAATAGTAGGTAGTGTTTTGAAAGAAATATGACTTGGCAATGTTTTCTGGAAATTAATTTTAAAAATTCAGTTTACTGTACTGGTGAGTGTGCTTCATTTTTGGCATAGAACCTTTACTTATCTTTTCTTAGGGACTTCAGTGAATCTTCAAAGTTTACTGTGGTGGGTGTTATTAACAATATTCAGATCTTTGATAGATACAGGTATATGTTGCTGTTGAGTTTGGAGGAAAGGTTGAATTGAAATAGTTAGCACCTCTATTTGATGGAGTTGCTGATGTGACTTTTTCAAAGTACTAACACAGTTGTAGACTATTGCTAACTTTAAACCTGATTTAATATGGTCATCATCCCTTCTTTAAACTTAATATATCACAATTCCCCTGATGAAAAGTCAGAGCAGTATAATTTTCTTTGGGGCTTTCCTGGAAAAATCTTGCATTGGACTTGACTGTATGGGTAGCTAAGAAGTCATTAGTGTATGAAGTGAAAGCTTGTTTCTGCTTGCAGTGTCGAGTAAATACCTTGTTGGTAGCCGTTGATCATATGGGGAACTAATATTTTTGCAGCAGTTGTAGAATTGTTTCATATTTTCTTATTTTTGTTGAACTTTGTGTACTAGAAGTTAAACCCCAAATTTAGTGTTACCAGATACTTTGTCTTCTGTTCTCATGTCATGTTTTGTTTAGGTAGAAAGAAAACTAGTGACTGTACCTAAGTCTGTAAACACTTTTAATTTTATTTTTTTTTTAGGGCAATTAATCTTGCTTTCCACATAGTTGAGTTAATTGTTAACAAAATAGGTAACATGGAGGAAAACGTGGGGAAATATTTTCAGGCATTTTTTCAGTTAGAGAGCTCATACACGTAACTGGCCAGAACTGCAGGTATAAAATTTTAAGGTGAAGTGTGTGTTTTAAATTAATAGCTTTATAAACACTTCTTGAAGCTTTTGGTTTACTGGAGCTTAATTTCTCATCTAACTGTATTTTACGGTCAACTGGTTCCTTGGGTAACTTGTAGCTGAAAGAGTAGAGTAACGCAGTCTGTTAGGAATCTACCAAAACTGTGTTATGCGGACATTTAAATACATCAGTATGTTAAAATCTGTCAGCTTCTTCCAAGAAATACCACTGAGAGGTCTGGATATAACCAGTTCTATAAAAGCTGAATAAAGCATTTATAAAATTTGTAAAAATATCAAGCTTATTTTTTGTTTTGAAAATTCTTTGAAAACAATATTAATTCTAAAATAGTTTTGAATTGGTATATGAAATACAAGAAAAGTGTATTTTTACTGCTCAAATAAAACAAAGTAAAAAAAGTTTTTGACTGCTTTTCAAATTTTTGACTAATCCATTTAACAACTCAGGTAAGAAAGCTTAGCTTAAGAGGAAATGTTCAGCTTGATAGGACTTTCCTTTAGCATTGAGCCCTTCAACCCATCACTTAATGGGTATTTACTTGTCTCTCGAATTCTTTACCTTTAGTGGCTGAGTAGTGATGATGTTGAATGTTTGCTTCTGTAAGTGCTTAAAATCCTTATTGTCTTTACATATCTAGAGTTCTGGGTTAAATGCCTTCCTCTTTTATTCAGTGTTGAAAATGATGTATGTGCTTCAGATGACTGTCATTTACCACAGTGTAACATATGTGCACTTCTTACAGTAGGTTTTCTAAGTTACTTTCCAGAACCATGATAGAAAATGGGTATGTGAACAGTTATGCCCTTGCCATTGAGGGGCTGATAATCTTCAGTGGGAGGGAGGAGAAAAGGTAGAAATAGGCAGCTGGAGACAATAACCACTTAAACTCCTGTCCTACAGCTATAGTAGCTCATCAGTCTGTGCTCTAAAATCCTGTCAATAAAAGGTTCTTGCTTTTGTTGTCTTTACGTGAGTAATCGTTTTTGTTTTGTGGCCAAGTATAGAAAAACATGACATTTGTTACTAAAAATAAGTTGTTTTTCACACTAGGAAATGTTTTGATGTGTCTCTTGCTATCCAAAATGTTTCATTTATAAATTGACATTGTGTGGGTATTGTCCCAATGAACAATGAATAAGAGCACTGGATTCTTCTGTGTTATTCAGGCCTCATCTCAAGTACAGTTTATACTGACTCCAATTTTTGCTTTTTCTTTAATCAGCATATCCATGTGCTGAGCGACTTTCAGCAGAAGTCTATGGATCAAATTTCAGAAACCATTTGCCTAAAGCATTTGTAAAAATGTGTGAAGTAGAAATCATATTTGTCAGGAGGGAAAATGAGTTAAGATATCAAGGCTGAGGGAAGTAAAGGGTATGTGGAATCTGTGTGAGAAACAACTGTGTGCTAATACATGAGAAACTTAGGGCCAAAGGGACGTTATTGTCATGGCAAGATTTAACAATCTCAGGAATGACTGTAACTAGTAATGCAACCTGTGGAGCATTCCCTACTTGTTCAGTAGTTTCTTGGTGTTGGCTACGTTCTCTGTCAGTGCTAGGGAAGATTTTAGAAAATCAAAAGCTTGGGATGTATCATTCATAGGACTTGATTTGTGTTTGACAGATATACTGAAATAAGTTAATGTTGTAACAGTATGTTCCAGAAGGAGTGGTTTTCTTCAGAAGTTTAAAAGCTGTTCAGATGAAGCTCCTTATCCTGTAACTGGTCTTTGCTGGCAAACTGTAAATCCCACAGAACCAGCTGCAAAACTGGAACTGAAATACAGATGTTTCAGCTCTTTGTCTAAATGCTCACGTAGTATAGAAATATCAGGACAAAAGGAGGTAATCCTGGAAGAGCTGTATAACAGAAATATCATTTTCAAGGAAGTTTTTCCTTTTCTTATGAATTTCTTAAGCAATGCAACATTTGTATGATGCTTGGCAGTATTTTCACCATTATGCAGCATTAAGATTTCTTACAGTGCAAAGATGTGAAGGATTATATGAAATTTATTTGGAGTATTTATTTGGAGTGTATTTTGCTTGAATGTATTTTAAATTAAATGTTAGTATTTATACAAACTACTTAGTAAAAAAATCAGTTAATCATTGTTATAATAAGAAAACTAAAGATAGGGAAGAAATAACAGTACTTGATTAAAGTGCTTTAAGTGATCAGGTACCAGTTAACCTCTGAAAAAGGGCAGTGTTCATTTATTGAAAATTCTGTATGATACCAGGAAGGATAGTGTTTCCAGCATAACTTGCAGTAATGCTTTTTTGTATATATTTAAAAAAAAAGAAAAAAGGAAGTGAGTTGATGTACTAGACTCTTAGATTTGGCATCATTCTGATTAGTTTTGTCATGAGTTTCCAAATTTGGTGTCTACCTGAACTAGGAATTTCTGTTGGAAACCTTCTGAAAACTTAGGCTTCTGTTAAACAAGAATGCCAAATGTGTTAGTGTAATAAAATACCTTAATAAAAGGCTCAATTTTAAGGAAGAATTTCCTATTTCTAATATGGGAGAGTAGAGACTCAGACGCATGCATTTTGTGAATTTGAAAACCACTTAAGGTCTTCCATAATGCTTTGATACTAAATTCTAAAGAGATCTCACTCCTACAGTTCTTAGAAGTGCTCAATCTTGAACAAGCTAACTTGTTTTTAAAAACAAATGAAACAATTCTACTTGAGCACGTTTCTCTTGCATCATCATTTAAAACTGTCAGAAAGATTAATGGTAGATATCTGTCCTGAGATTATTGATATACATTTGAGCTATAATAACAAAAATACAGCTTGGAGCAGATTTTTTTAATAAAGCGATATGCTCCTGTGTAACAAATGCTTTAGGAAGAGAAACTACAGGTCTGTGTGTACTTTCAATTCAATGTAAATTTGTAGGTAGGTACGTGTTACAATTGTCTGTTTTTCTTTTTAGGGCTCATGTAATCAAAGGAGTTTCTTTGTTGTGTGTATCTTTTCAGAACACAACAGGAATTCAAAATGAATCAGGTGAGTATAAATGTAAGACTTTATCAAAATACTTAGATGTTAGAACAGTTAATTATTAATAAGAAAAGTAAATAATCCACTAAAAAAGAAATGTTCTTTAAAATCTTCAGAGTCATTAAATTTCATAATCCTCCTTTCCACAATGTGTATGCTTGTGAGATTTATTTTATTTCATGGATTTAAGTTTTTTGTGTGTGAATTCCCTTTAGTGGCATGTAAGTTGTTACTGCTGGCACTTCTTATAAGAACACCTCTCCAGGAAAATCTATTTCATCCTGAGGCTTTTGGTAATAATTCAGCTCCTTATAAAAGTGGCTTGAAAATTGAAGGATTCAATTTTTTTTTAACCTTTTTTAACCAGTTTACCATTTCGAATGTGCAGTGAACAATTTGTCACAGAAATTCATTGATCAGGGAGTTTCACACTTTTCTTGGGCCCTAAGCATTTCCCCTATAATGAAGTGAAAAGATGGGGAAAACACATTTCTTTTGTGATATAGTACTCCACTACATGGATGCAAGAATATCCTGACTGGAGGGTGTTGTTTGAATCGGTGCCAAGTGTACATGATTTTATTTTGCATTTGTCTATCCAAGTAGGAATTATACATCTGTTTGTCTATCATGCACAATTGTATTACTTAAAGATACTTACAGAAAAAGTACATGTTGCCTTAAATTTTTCTCATAAGTACTTCTCTCTTTGGATGATCGTACAAAGTCCTTTTGGCATGGGAATGTGAACATAAGATATTAAACTGGAGGAATGACATTTTTAATTTGCTAAAAAAGTCAGCTATGAACAGAAGCTTTCTTAGCCAGAAACAACTACGGTACACAGTCATATAAAATGCTTTGTATACTTTTTCATTGATGCCTGTATCTAGTGCGTGCTTTTATTGCCCTTTATGCCCTTATTTTATCATCAGCAGCATTGAATACAGTTAGCACTTTGCTGAAGTATGTTCTCACTGAAGTTAAAGAAGTATATACCCAATATAAGTAATTACAGTGTGAAATGTGTTGGTAGGATGTTTCCTGTGGCTTTTTTTCCTCTGATTTAAAGTAAAAAATCTTCAATATGTGTGTGCTTATTTAAAAAGTGAAAAGGAAAATATCTCTATCAGAGCCTTGAAATATGTATTGTAAAAGTACATATCGGTATTATATCTATACACAAATATAAATTATCATATATAAAAAGCAAATAACATTTGCATTAACACACTTTTAAGCATTAGTAGTCTAGTTTTGGGTAGCTAGGTTAACTATTGCTTCACAATTTATTTCTACTGAGACTTGAAATTTTTTCACTTGTAAGTCTTATTTTTAATACACTCAGTGGCATGAAGCAAACAGCCTATTGCTCTGCCTGCCTCAGTAATAATCCTCCTTTATTAGTCGTTTCGATAAGCTTTGGATTCTGCTATAATTCTGAAAGCTGTAGATCCTAATCTTTAATTGTTATCATTGGCTGTTTCCTTCCCATTTGTGTGTCCATGTCCCCTCGTGTCCTGTCTGTGTTGTGTTCCCCCGCCCCTGATCTGTTTCTAGAATTAAGATTTCTGTGCTGTATTAAACAAAGTCTTAATCTTTCTTATTGGGACTGCTAATATTGTTTATGCAGTGCTGTGATGTATGTCATCTTACAATTAAATAATGGGATGACCCTGCCTCTGGGAATAGTTACAGTAGCTTGGAGTCCTTCTTGGTGTTTCTGGCTTTCATATTTAGTTTCCAAAGTGTACAGAACTCATATGGCTTTTTATTGTTCAATTACCATTCATATTAAGTGTGTATTTAGCATCAACCCTGTGGTGTTTTTTCTTGCAGTGCCCTTGTCATTTCATTCACTGTTGACAAGTTATAGTGCCAGGTCTGTATAAGAAATGTTTTTGCCTGATGCCAAACATCTTTCAAGTGTTCTCTTGTCGTATTTCTTTCATTCTGCTTATCTTTGCTTTTGGTGTGACTTCAGTGACCCTGAAACTAATTGGGCTATTGTTAATTTGGTTTTTATGAAAAGACTGCTAGTTTTGTTGTTTATCCCATAGAAGTCTTGAAGTAGTGAAGGAAAACCTTTTCATAAATGCTTTGATATGGCCTGTTTGTATTAAGGAGAAGAAGGATTAAAAAAAACAGGTGTTGTTGGAAATAATATTTTTGGGTTTCTTGGAAGATTGCTGTCTCAGGATAGACAGAATGCATTCTCTATCTGTTTTAAAAAGAGATCTTCCTTTAATATGTAAACTACTTCATGTAAACTACTTCATCAGAATATGCTGAATAATTTATGTAAAAAACCCCCAAGCAGTCATGGGGTTTTGATTGGTAGCATGTACTGCAGCTCAAACTGTATTAAGATAGAGTAGGAAGAAGGTTGTGTGCTACCTGGAAAACTGCATGGGCAGTTATTTAAAAAATGGTGAAGGCATACGTTAACAAATTACACCTGCACTTGTACTAAAACTCCCTCCCCACATTCCCTCTGAATTTTTCAATTATTATTTCAAATATTTCTGATACATCTTTAATTTTCAAGCACACATGGTGAAATTGTTGCAAAGAGCATTAGCCAGACAGTTCTTGGACAAACAGAGACCTTTCTGCTTCTGACTTACCTTCCTTGTGCTAGCTGGCTGTTTGCGTCAGCAATCTTCCCTAGTCGCTTCATCTCCTTTTCACAACTACCTCTTCTAACTCCTCTGCCATGTCCCTCTCTCTGCAGTGGCATCCTTTCATTTATCTTAATCCTATTTCCACCTAAACATGACACTAACTGAATGTTTGTCATTCATCACGTTGTTCAGGATGATTTTTTTTTTCCTTTCCACTCTAATCTCTGATCATGTGTAAACATCTTGTTGCAGGTACCGTTTCTACTCTGCTTAAATACTGCTTGTAACATTATAGTCTTCATTTGTGGTTGGTCCATAGGTACAATTATATTTAAAGTGGTGTGAAAAATTGCTTAATGTGTTGAAAGGTACTGTCAAAATGATTGGACTCTGAATTCGATGCAAACAGGAAAAGATACTTTCAGTTAAGGCACCCCTTCAGCCCTCAAATGATTTTTTTGCGTTGTTCTTAAGTCACTTCACCCCTGCTAATTTGAAAGCTAGCAATGTGATATTCCTGATGAACTTCAGAGTATGAAGCTTAAAAGTGGAGTAAGCTTCAAGTGCTTTTGTATTCAAAATTGCAGTCTTGGAGTGAGTGAAAAATACCGTATTAGGACTTTGGTTAAATGCAAAAGTTGGCTTAGGACATGCACCAGTACACTATCCTTACCAAGAGGTGAATTTTTTAAATAGAAAAATCAACATAAATGTGATTGTTAAGTGTTGGTGGAAAAATGATTAAAATACAGTGTTTTTCATTTGGTAGACAGACATTCCTTGGGGACAAGTTGTGATCTGGAAAATGTTTTAAGTAGCTATATTTAAATTGCAAATAAAATGAGATTGCACTGATTTGACTGAACTAAATTGTTGTTTATTTTACTGTCTAGTATTTGGTTACTTATTACCATTCGTTTGAGGTGTGAAATGTATTGTTACTTACTAGGCCATATCCAATTTTCTTGTATTTGTGAAATCCATTAATATGACAGGTGTTGAATGAGTCTGAGTGCTGTGTTCTCTGAATGTAGTTGTTAATCTTTGATTTATGTAGGTAGATGCAAAGTAAAGTTCTGATTGTATATTACTCCACAGGAATAAACTGCTTAAGTGATAGAATGAAAGTTTTGGGATATTTATGGCTAAAAGGAGGTGTGACTGTTGAGGAATATGTCAGACACATCAGAGGATATGACACAGTGCTGTACACTTCTGTCTAAATCAGTTGAGTCTGATTTTTAAAGTTCTGGTAGGTGAAAATTTATTTGCAGGCTTGAGATTTTTAACTGCTCATCTAGCTATGGTTGTAAAGAAACAAAAAACCAAACACAAAACCAAACCAAACCAAAAAACTCCCAAACAAACCAAACCCCAAAATGAAACCCAACGAAAAAAGCACCGCAGTTTTTTTAGCTTGAAACTCGAAGTACATCGTTCTGATAGCTGTCTTGTTCATTCTTTCTGGTCCCCCTCATCTATGCCTATATATAATTTGTTAGAAACCACTGTGAAAAATAGACTTGGTTCTCTCCTAATGAAATCATGGGATAATGTACTGGAAAGGTATTTAGGTTTCTTTGATATGCTGAGAAGAGCATGTTTCTTTTTTCTCTGATGAGACACAGCTTCTTGTGTATCTGTTGAAGGCTAACAGATGTCTGAAAACCAGACTTCTTTCATTACTATTTTTCCCTTTGGATTCTTGGAAGAGCAAAATAATACTTTGCTGTGCTTTGAATAGACTTTAGCTATTATAACTAAATAATAAGGATTTCTCCCCCCCCACCCCCTTGATCTCTTCACTCTCTTGGATGGGAAGGGATTTCTGGCATTCTATTCCTTCCATGGTTTCCAATTTGGAGGTCTTTCTGCCCTACAAATAGCTCCCTAGGATGTGTCTGTGCAGCTGTTAGGGCTTACCAAGGCAGCAATAGAATAACATTGCTATGACTCCAGTTTTATAATTTTTCTCATTGTTGCTGTTGAAGCTGGCAGAAGACATGTTCTTGTAACTTAAGGCAGCAAGTCACATTCATAAATGTAGAGAATAATTGCCATACGCAGCACCCCCCCTAAGAGTGGGTACTAAGTAGAACAGGTTGAGAAGCTTTATCTGTTTTGCTTTAGAGATAAAAACCTTAAATTTGATAGCATATAGAGATACATTTAAAAATATATTTCCATTAAACTTTCAGCATAACATATTTCATAAGTGCTCAGTGGAAAATGCTCTCAGTATTACTCAGTATATGAAAACTACTATCATATCTCTGCTTTATGGTTATATGTAAAAGCAAGAATAATTTCCAGAAAGTCAGGGTTTACTTGGACAACTGCAGTGTTGCCCAAGTTGTTGTTATTTCTCCGTTTAGCACCTCCTAAAGCTTGTTCAGAGCTTAAGTATAACATCCTGCATATTAGAGTAGTTACTGCCGTCACCACCAGTATTCGTTTCTGATCAGAACGATCAAAGTTCGATGTCAGAGGGCAGGTACCTTTTTTTAGGGCTGTTGCATGTGATTCAACACATGCCTATTTCTCACCAAGCACAATTCTTTCATAATGTGGGCAGATTTTATGGGAAACTGTACATGCTTGTAACTCTGAAATTCTGGTCATTTTTATCAGGAATAGTGTTCTGTTGATTAGAATTAGGTAATAAAGAGCTACTTGTTTAATGACAAGTGTGAGTAGCATTTACTGTTGTGTTACAAAAATAATAGTATGAATAATATTATAAGCAGCCTATTGAACCTTGTAGGCTCTTTAAAATGGAACTAATCACTTTCTAGACATTCATAAATAATTTATTGGCTTTCTGTGGCCTTTCAAACTTTAATATAGAAATACCTTAAAACTTTTTGTATTAATTATAACCTGCTGGCTAAGGATTCCGAGCTGTTGATTTATTTGGGAGTTATGATTAACGTGTAGGAGACGGAAATAACAACTTTAATGACATTATTTAAAACCCTTTATTCTCTCTAAAAGCTGCTTTTAGCTTATTCTATTTGTTGCAGACCAGTAAACTTGACATGCAGATACTTTAATGTCAGTCTTTGGAGTGAAATGGCATGCTTGTAGGTTGTATACAGAGCGGTAGAAAGACAACAATAGACCCAGCAGTAGCTCTGCGAAGTACATTAAAATCCAAGCTTCATCATGTCAGCTACTCTACTGTAAGGGTATTATGTGCATTACTAGTCTCCAGTATGTGCAGGGTAGCTTGTCTCTGTCCACCTAACATTGAGTACTGGGTAGGACAGGATATATCTGTGTTTATGACAGAGTAGATGGTGTATCCCAATTGCATGTTCCAATACATACATTGGAGTAGTTAGTTTACTACAACATCCTTGATTCAATAGGTAAAACAACTTTTCATTTTTGTGAACTGTATGCGCTTCTCAGAACTTTGAGTATGTTTTTTTCCCTTGAGATTCTGTTTAGTCTTTCTCACAAGTGATACGTTTTCACGTAAGGCAATACCTGAAACTATTTTAGATTGGTTTTTTGGGACTGATTAGATTGAGTATGCCTGGAAGTCATCATTTGAAAAGGGGAAATCAAGAGTTGCTAATATATATGAAATTATCCTCAATGTGGTAGGTAGCTGATGTTCTGGCTTTGCGCTGTATTTTGAAAGTCATCACTTGCATGTTTCTAGGTAAGTTGTTCCTGTTACTGAAGCTTTACATCATTCTTTCCATTATGCACAGAGGCATACACAGTTGTTTCGTTTGGAACTTTTATGTGCATATTTAGGAAATGATTGACAAAATTAAAGCGGAAGGTTGCATGAGCAGGTCTGGACCCTCAGACCGTAAGTGCTCTGGACCTGGAATTGCTCTTTGTTTTGAATCATAGAATGGTTTGGGTTGGAAGGGACCTTAAAGATCATCTAGTTCCAACACCCTGCCATGAGGAGGGACAGATTTGACTTGTCCTTATGCTCTAAGCTGAAATACCAGTTAGCTTTCATTATGAATGACGAACAGCTATGAAATAGTACAAAACTAGGGTATACTCAGGAAAATTGCAGTATATCTCAGTTTTCAGTTAAAAGAATTGAAGGATTCTTTAAATAATACATAGAAAATGGAAGATGCTTAGAATTGTGTATTGAGTAAAAATAAATATTTTTAGAACTTAACAACTTTTAGCATTTAATTTCCTACTTATCTATTAATAGACATGCCATTAATAGTTAATTTTTTTTTCCTTGCTATTGGTTACCATTACTTTTTATGGACAGATATTTATGTTAAGTCAAGCAGAAAATGAAACGGATGGTTGATAAAACATAAATGTTTTTCCAGTCATCCTTTTCATTAATGCTGTCAGTTATAATAAAGATAAGCTACCTGCCATACCTCTGAAGCGGATCCAATCAAGCCTACATGATTTTACTAACCTTTACTAAAATTTACTTGCTGAGGGTCATAATGGAGAAACTGCTTTGCTGGCTCAAACAGGTTTATTTGATCCACATTTGTTCTACATTTTGAAATGGAATTTGCAGAAGATGAGTGTCTAGGTGTTAAGAAAAGATAATGGAATGCAGTTGCTGATGCTTTAGTGCAGAATCAACCTGCATTATACTTCTATTTTTAGGGACTTTTACCATTATATTCTTTGTAGGAAACCCAGGATTTTAAAAAACTGTCAATAGGATGGTTATGAAATAAAATGAAAAGAAAACCTCCTTCCTGTGATCTGGCTGTTTTGCTGCATACTATTTTAATCAAATAAGTGTATTTTAGCATGGCAGTTCACTTGCCTCTTGTTACTTTAATTGCCGGTAACATGTTTCAACAGTGTAATTTGGACAAATGATGTGTGTGTCCTGAAACACTTCTAACAACGTCTCTCATCTTCTGACTATTCAGTATTCAAAAAGTACGCAGCTTACAAAGATTTCTACTAAAAGCAACATGTGTTGCTCTTAAATATACTAGTCGTTCAGAAGCAGTCAGAAACATTTTCTAGCAAAAGAGATTGTATTTAAGATCTAATGTACAGCTGAAACGTAAAATAATGAAAACTTTTTGTGGCTTATTATCAGAAAAGATTAGGACTGAACGTTAGATTAGGTCTGTTGTAGCTGTCTGTAATTTAAAGGGAAAATTAATCTATCTCCTTTACTTTTTTACTTGAGTTAGACTTTCCAGACAGGTTATGTAAGAGCTAGAATGTTTTCCTGCTACATACTTTTTTGAAAAATTTGAGTTGTCGATTTTAAAAATAGAATTAAACATATTGTTTACAAATATGTTGTGTAATCAGAGTAATTCTAATGCTTCGATAGAGTGTTTAAGGAACTGGCGATTTTTATAGTGATAACTCGTAGATACTAAAACTTTAGGACTGTTTCTACGAACACTTATGTGATACTTTTTTGAGGAAGTCTCAGCATAATAGACTAGGCAGGTAGATCAACTTTGCAATGATTTTATCTGAAATTTGGAAGAACTTTAATCAGAAACAGCACAAAGGAGTGTTGTCTCAACATAATGTAGCATGTAACAATGCTATTACTGACCTAATTACTTGTTAAATGTAGTTTCTCATGGCATAACTGATCAGTAAAAATAATGCAACTGAAAACTGTTCCATGGATGAGTTTTAGATTACCATATTAATGAGTGGTTTCAAAGACTTAACACTAAGCCTGAACACATATGGAAGTATATTCTGAAAAATATAGATTTCTGTTCATTCATCTTTAGGTATAATATAGCAGTGCTGTCAGGTAAGCTATATTCAGACAGGAAAAATAAAAATATCTTTAGCTCTATTCTCCAAGTAACTCAAGGGAGATGAATTTCTTTTTAAGGAGAGGCCAAGGAAAATGAATGAAATGGCAAATGGCCTAAGAGATACATGAAAACCCTTTCAGATTTACTCACTGTATACTGCTTGTAATCAAAACACTTCCATTAACTAAAACAAAAGAATATTTACAGCAACTTTAGTTACCAGTGTTTTATGTATATCTCTAATGTGGTCTTAGAACTCTGCATTAAAGCATATACAAGTGTAGTGAAAATAATAGTGAAAACTTGAATGTTTTGATAAAAAGATACTTCTACATTAGCATGTTGATGGAGGGGACCCTAGTTGAAATGGCAGCTTGGAAATTTTACTTTAATTTCAAGTCAGGAGTTTTTGTAGCTCATATGGGTGGATCATCTGTTGTGCTATTGTTTTTATCTGTTAATGGTTGTGGCCCTTCTGGCTTTTTGACTTGTAGAACACAACTGAATCAACTGTCACTGTGGAGACCTTAGATGATGTACCTGAGCATGTGCTTAGGGGGCTTCCTGAGGACGTGAGGCTCTTCCCATCTGCTGTTGACAAGACACGTCTCGGTGAGTGCTACAACTGTGAAAAGAGAATTAAGATTTTTACACTAGCTCTTATAAATTACAGTTGCTGTGAAAGTTTGGTGCCCTCCTGTGCTGAGTAGAGATCACGTCTGGTGGATTTATCTGAAATAATTTCTCTTGGAAAGAGTGGACAGCTTCTAAGTTTCTCCAGCATCCCAAGATGATGTTCCTAGAGCACCAGAATTGGGGTCAAAGGTGGACCAAAATGCAAATAGATTAGGTTATGAAAGTACTGACAAGTTACTTCACTGGCGCATTTTCACCTATAGCACTTTCTTACCAGTTTTGAGTTTTGCAATTATCTTACTGTTGTCTCTCTTTAGAATGCTGCATCTCACTGTCCAGTCAATATAAAAAGTTTGTAAGAAACAGATTCAGTGCAGACATGAAAGCTGCTTTATGGAGCAAAGTGTTGTTTCTGTCATATGTCCAGAATGCTTGGCTGCTTTTTTTAACAGTTTAACATGGGAGAACTTTGATGGAAGTCAGAATTGTAGACTGGATGCTTGATGTTGAAAGCTGGTAGTTAGAGGAATAAGCCTGACAATAGATGCATTACTGTTAGTAACAACCTTGGAGCAAGGTTAATCTTTTCTAGTATGAAGCTGATCTAGCATGGTCTGAATGAGAATGTTATGTTTAATTAGCAATTATTTGTCAATCTGTTCTTAGTTTTTGTGCTGTAAAATGTGAAATGCAGCTGTCCATTTTCAGTTCAGTTAAATCTTGTAAATTAATTTTTGGGCAGATGCACATATTTTAACCAGTCCTAAATGTTTTTTCCTTCAAAATATACTATTGATTAGTTTCACAGCTTTTGTGAGGGCTTCATTTGCCCAGCATTGTTTCAGAGAGAGCAAGTAGGATTTTTGTTTTAATAACATGTTCACCTAGCAAAACAGCTGAAATCTGGGACTTTACCAATGTAAAACCTGTAATGCTTTTATGGTATTTTGAATATCACCTGGAGTACAAGAAAAATCAAGGTTGTTTTTTTGTCTTCAGAGCTACAGTAGCCTGTGAGCAAAGAATGAAACCAGGTAAATGCTTAAACGTTTCATGATTGTAGTGAGTTTTGGGGAGAAGATTGCTTGAATTCATTTTAGTAAACTTCAATTTCCTTATTGTGATCTTAATATTGTGGAATGCTCCCCAGTCTGAGACAGACACATGTAATGATCTTAAGAAATAAAAATTGTGAGTAGAAGGTTTGCTTGAGATAAGTTAGATTAGTTTTAACTACTGATATGTGTCTCTTCAGGTGTCTGGGCAACAAAATCAATTTTAAAAGGCAAGAAGTTTGGACCATTTGTTGGTGACAAGAAAAAAAGATCTCAAGTTAAGAGCAATGTATACATGTGGGAGGTAAGAAACAGCTTGTAAATGGAAAAAGGTATCTGTCACTAGATCAATATTTTGTATTTAGCCTTTAATTTTTCCAGAGAATGTAGAAACAGACATGATGGGAAAAAATTGCCGTCTATCTATGTCTACAGTTACAAACAGTTATTTATAGACACTTGGATTGAGCAACCATTTTGAATTACAAAGCTTTAAACTATTGGCATTGTTTGAAATTGCTGTATTAATTTTCTTTTATACTGTCTCTGGATTGCACCTCCTCCTAGGAGTCTATTGCTGATAAAGCTTTGCTATGTCGGCTTGAACCCTAACTGATATTCTTTCTGGAATTGAGTACTGTCAACTGCTTATGAAATTAGGAGGCTGTGGAATGTCTTAAGGAAGCCACAGCACTCCTCCTCATCTAGCTCTTTGAAAGCCAGCTTTGTTATGGGAATTGGTTTTGCTTTTGGAGTTTTTATAGAAGTTCTCAACTGTTGCAGCATTTCTTGTGCTGCTTGTGTTTGGGCTTGCCTTAAAGCAAATGCTGTCTGGACAGCTGAATAGCTCTTTAAGCTCCACTGATAGTCATAAGACCTTGGATATTATGTAGATTTCAAAATGTAGGTGCCTTAATCTGGAGTTGAATCCCATCTGCGGTGTCTTTAAGGCAGTTCGTAACTACTTCCGAAGACTTCTTCAATCTTTCTGAAGACATATACAGCAAATGGCTTTAGCAAAGTGAATGGTCAAGGAGGGGCAGGGATGGAGGAACTGTGGCATAGCATGTTCTGGATCAGAACTTGCTAGTTTACAGATTTTTAGGCTAAAGATACTGATAGTAGTCATCCTGGCCTCTGGCCTGCAAAAATTGAGCTGCATAAAACACTGGATACACGTGCAAAATTTAAGGTTAATCCCAATCAGAGGAATTGGTCTAGAACAATTTCCCATAAATGCAAATTCATATTAGGAAAGTCATAAAGTGTTCAAGTATAGTGTTTGTTGCATTGAGCTAATATTATCACAAACTCCACTGCATAAGGTATCTCCAATTTTGATCTGGTACAAGAACACTTAGTGAGATTGAATCAGTCAAGTAAATTATTGACCTTGCAGTTGTTTTTTTCGGTGCTGGATTTTGAATGTTGTCAGTGGATATGTCTTAATATTTTTTAAATTTGTGTTGAGAAATGATAGTTGCAAACAAGCTGTTACGAAGTTTCATAGTTTGCAATCCAGGCGATAATGGGTACCCTTGCTAGATTTGAAAGTAATTGTGTGTTGCTTTAATATTGATTTTGGAATTAGAAAAAAGCAGTTAAAATGAGACCGCAACAGTTGGCCCCATATGCTGATACCTGAAACCGCTCCAGAATCTTAACTGTTAGAAAATACAGCTTGTAAAAGGGTGGTGGTGTGTGGGAGTAGTTAGGTTATGGACCTCCAACTAGGAGAACAATCTTTTCCGCAAGAATCCCATTTGTTTCTTTAGTGAAGTTAATATGAAGAAAAAGTAAGGCTTCTAAAAGCTGGCATCTCCAGTAAATTTTAATAATCTTGAACTGTCATGCTAGAGGATCATTCTGAAAAACATGAGTTTGGCGTGTCAGTGTATGCTTGCCATGTCTGAGGAGAGAAATAGCGACTTGAACACATTTTCATTTTCTGTTGGAGAAAAGCCACGGATAGGAAAATGACGGCAAGTGACTGAAAACTGAGGGAAATGCCGTCTGCCGATTCAGAATGACTGGCACAACTGTGCTGAATGATCTTTATTGTGATTCACAGGAATCACTTAAAGTCACAATGTTATATAGAGGAGTTGGAGCTATTTCCTTTCTCACAGTGCACGAGGCTTTTAAACAATATTCTGTAAATGAGAAGTTTTAACTGAAAAGTAATAAAGTATTTTGTTTTGTGCAAAAAACGTAATATTAAGTAATATAAAAACATAATAAAGTAATATATAAAAAAAATAATCAAGTATAATATTTAGCTATATATTCCATACCTGCTAACTCTTCCACAGCATTGTTTGGCTCTTTGCTTCCATTTTAACCAAAACGATTGCTTTTACAGTCTTGGTCTGTGAAGCTGTTTATGCTTTCATATTGCAAGGGCTGGGTGTGCTGATGAACGTTCTTTCAAAAGTCAGCTGATGAAATCCATGCTGGAATAGTTTAAGTAAGGAAGATGTTTTTCTCTTTGCTTGGAAAGAAACTAAGATGATTTTGGTATATTTATTGAAACTTTATTGATAAAATTCTATTTTATTAAACCAACAGTGTATCAACACAAAAGAAATAAAATTTATTAAATGGTTCTTGTTTTAAGCTGTTGTAGAAATGTATTTGAAATTGAAAATGTAAAACAGTTTGAAAAGACTTAGAATTACTTGTAAAGTAGGTATCAGAAACAATAAAAAACTACAACATTGTGTAACAGAATGGGAAAGTTATGGTGAAACTGCAATTTTAGTTTGTTCCTTATCTGCAGTGGTGCTCAGTGAATGTTGCAGGAGGTAATGAGCTAGGGAGGCTGGGTTTTGAGAAGAGCTCTTCCAGGCAGAAACTGATATTTATAGACTTGACCAAAAGGAAAAAAGCAAATAATAAGATATAAATAAATTGCATGTGTTTTTTCTTTTTTTTTAATAAAAATCTGTGAGCTGCCCAATACTTCTGAGACATTGTGTACCTGTTAGTATGGCTGTGTTCTGAGACAAAGTAATGGAAGAGTGATAGTTCCGGTTGCCGAACAGTGGTGTGTTCTTTGGTTTGGAAAAAAGATGTATAGCATCCACTGATAGCTCTTCTTATAGGCATCTAACTTGGATTATAGTAAGAAGAGTGGGAGATGCATAACATGCCTTGAAAGAGATGCAGAGTTGCCTGTCATCAGAAAATACTGAAGATGTCAGTAACCTTGCTTTATTGCAAGCTGTCTTGAAATGTAAAATAGGAGTAGGTGTTAAAAATTTTTCTCCAAGAACAGAAACCAAAGAATTTACCCAGGATCTTGGAACATGCAGAAGTTTATTGACATGGTCAATTTTTAAGGTGATCACAAGATTACTGAAAGGTTAAGATTTTCTTTAACAGCCTGAAAAAAGATTAAATATAAATTATGCTTTCCCTTTCTAAATAAAGCAAATGCTTCTAACTTCTACGTAGTTACTTTTCCCAATTCATCAGATAGTAAAAATAAAGATCTATTGCCTTTATACCTTAAAATCAGTCATTTTACTAAATGCAAAATCTAGACAATAATTTCAGGCTTGCCAAACTGAAAAGTATTTTGGCTTTTGAGCCCAAAGCCTTTGGAGAAGGGCTTGCAGGCCAAAAGTTACTTTTTTTTTCCAGTTGTACCAGTTCCATTAAAAAGACTGTGGAAGACCAGCGATAGTCCCCCTGCGTACAACCCCTACCTCTGCTCATATCCTTTGCGTTATCTCTGTCCTGAGATGATAACTACTACGTTGTATAGCTTTAAAATGTGTAGTGTTTTAGTGCATGTACACTTCAGTGTCAACAGTTGTCCATTTGCTTAATGCCATTTTTGTCTCATAGGTGTATTACCCAAACTTAGGATGGATGTGTGTTGATGCAACTGATCCAGAGAAAGGGAACTGGCTACGGTACATAAACTGGGCACGTTCAGGAAAGGAGCAAAATCTTTTTCCTCTGGAGATCAACAGGACCATATACTACAAAAGTTTAAAGGTATCAGCGTCTGAAGAATCGGTTACTGCTCTGTTACCTTTTATTATTAATACTTTCTTTCCCCCTTTATTCAAATCCAATTTTTTTGCTATTTGTATTAAAAATGTTTTGAAACATTTTATGAAATATAATTAAAATGCTGCAAATGCTACATTTCATTGGTCTAAATTCTTCTGTGCCAATGCAGTTAACATTAAGATCTACTGTTAAAATGCAGGATATGTATGAACACTTAAATCTATCTTGTTGGTTAATAATGTGCTGTAGCGCCAAATTTGATACAAACTAGAATGCAGAACTATAGCAGATTACATAAAATAAATGTTTTTCTATTTCTGTAGATACTGAGACACTTCCTACTGAGGATTTTTTGCAGAAATTGGTTATTTTTATGGTCTTTGCATCGTATGACAAAGATTGGTTGTCAAAACACTTTTATAGGTAGCTTCATGAAACGAGTTTTCCTGGTTTTATACCATTCCGTTTTTATTCAGGGAGTGGGGGGCAGGAAAAAGGGTGTAATTCCTGGGGCATTGTATCTCCCAAACCAAGAAAAAAAATGGTTTAACTATACTTAGTGGTAGAGTATGTTAGTGTTAGAATATTGGGGCTACAAAGTATTATTTGAACCTCTGATCAAGAACCTACTAGCAGTGAGTATATATAGCTTGACTTAGTTTTTATTTAAAATGCTTTTGTGGTTTCTTGGTATATGCAGCCTTGCTGTTACGCTATTGCTCTTTCTTACATTTCCTTGTAGGGCCAACAACATCTGTAAGTAACTGATCTTCACTTAATAAAAGAATGAGTTGATACCATGCAGTTTTGAAGTTTATAGGGCAGTGTAGCAATATGTAAAACTGTTATATTTTAGGTCACTCAAACTAGATTGAAAAAACCCCAAACTTCTAAACATTTTCTGAACTTTCTAATAGCTTTGAGATAGCATTCAAGTAGAGGTTTGCTATTGCCAGTCAGACTATTGACTTCTCTCCAGTGTTTATTCACTGAGGGCAGGCTCCCAATGTGCATCTGTAGCCAGCTTAGTTTTCTCTAGACACTTTATCTTGGGTTGCCTCTGCCTTTGCCCATAGTCACATTAGTTCATTAATGTAAGTGTGCTTTTGGAGTTACTTTGACATTTTAAATTTCTTTCTCATGGAATCTTTTCTGCGGAGGTTTTAGTCCTGATAAAGACAAGCATTCACATATTTCAAATTTGTTTTCTGATAGATAATATTGTGCTTTGGAAAATAATTGTACTGCTAAAAGAGTCCGAGCACTGCTAATGGAATAACAGATACCTTGCCTCAGCATTTGAAATACCTTTTTGTTCCTTTGACTGTCTTCTCATGCGACCTGATGAATTTTATCCTAGTAGGTCTTGCCGCCAACAAGATCATGCTGCCAAGCAGCTCTTTCTGAAGACTGTTAGAGCAACCTATAAAGATCAGTTTTATTGCTTTTAAAAACTGTCTGGGTTTTGTTGCAGTGTGAGATTATGAATTTGGGTTGCGAAGGGGTTCTTCAAAGAGCTGTCTTCAGCAGACTCTATTTGCCCCTGCAGCAACCACTTAGATATGCGTGTGCTGTGGGATTGTTTATTAGCTTCAGTTCAGTGTAGGCAATACCAGTCCCAGTCAAACTTCTGGAAATTCATATTGGTGTCTGCACCGTATGCTAGTTGGAGGGAGTGTTACATCAGAAATGGCATTACCTCCAGGCTGCCTCTGCGCAAAGGCTTGCTGCTGTACCTCTTCGAGGCCAGCGTAGAAGCAGCAGCTCTGAGTAGTTTTGGGCTTGGATGTCGCACAAAGTAGGGTGCTGGGACCTGAGCTGGTATAGAACCATGGAGTTGTTTCTGCCCTGTAGACTTAGTTCCAGGAACACGGTGCGGACATGCTCAAACTAGTTCTGCATGAGCTACGTTGGGATGGCTTGTATTAGTAATCCCAGCTTCACACTGCTCAAAAGTAACCAAACTGTTTCCAGGACCAAGTTAGTCCAAGAAGCATTGCAATCGTGTGTTCCTGCTGTTCCTTGATTGTCACTACATCTAAGACAGAGGTAACTTGGAAGGCAATTTAAGAAGTGGCTCTAGAAATGTCTGAGTTGCTTCACTATGCAAAACTAGGTTATCATGTAAAGTTTAACTTTGCTCCATATTGGGGAAAAAAAGCTCACAAATCTGTAATAATGAATGTTGTTAAAAGTGCATGTTGATATTCTAATTATTTTTTGAACCATCTATTTCAATATATTTTATTCTCTTCTCCCACCTTTTAGAGAAGTGATAGGTAAGGAAAATTCTGATCTTGCTGATCTGTGATGATTTTTGAAGTGAAAGCTTGACATGAGATTGGACAGTTTTCACTACCATTAAACATTCAGCATTCAGTCAGCATACTGATAAATCAGGTCAAGATTTAGAAAGTCACATTTTGTGGTTTTTAATTGCACAAGTGGACTATTCTTGTAGTTTAATAGGAATATTTTAAATACAATATTCTGTTTATTTTTTATCCATTCCAAGAATATGAAAACCGAAGGAAGTCATTAAGAAAGCTTGTTTTGTCTAGTGTTTTGTAAACTTATTTTTCATTATTTAAAGTGACAAATTTATAGTTACTATGCTTTTTAAATAAAGTTAGTGTGAAGAAATTGGAAGTTAAGCTGCAAGTGACTGACAGTGTAGGAGAAGTATAATGTAGAGGAGGAGATTTTGAATGTGTGGTCTCAAGAGCAAGTTACTACATTAAAGCATTTGAATACTGTCTGTTGTATCAGTTTTTACTATCCTATACCTTAGAAACTGCAGGGAAGAGTCATACCTTGGGAAAAAAATTATGCTGTTTTCTGCTTTCTTTACAAAATACGGTTGCTTATACGTCTGCTTTTTATTTAAAGCTTGTTTTTGTCTCACCTGTATCAGAGATGATGATATTCATATAGAGTCCATATCAGTCTTGGATTCACATCACACCTTACTGATAACTGAGACAAAAGAAAGTATGTAATAAATAATCTTACACGTCCTTCTCTTTCTGCATATAATGTGTTATGGTGTATATACACTGCCATTTCAAAACTGTTGTACATTTACCAGTCAGGTATGTACACATGGTTCCTTCCTGGTCTTTATGATAATTCATAAATTTAGGGGAATTCCATTTGGTGATAAATAAAGAGCACAGTTTTTATTTACCCCCAAAGGAGAATTAGAGTGGCTTGTATGTCATTTTGTTCTGCTTGACCTCAAAGCATTTAAAATATTGTCATAGGTATTTATTTTTTTCCCAAGGTTTTCTTCAGCTTTTTGTGGGTTTCTAATTTGTTAGTTAAACAGGCTGATTTCCAAGTTTCATTGCTAAGATAAGCAAAGTCCAAATTTGCTTGGTGTAAAAGAACCTCAAAACTGCACAGAGCTTTAACTTCCCTGTTCTCTGCTGTAAATGAATAGGAGTAGGATAGAACTTTTAAGTGAGTACAAGCAAATATTCTTCTCTTCCATCTTCTCTTTATCTTTACTGAAGGACTGAGGATATTTGTAGGCTGCTTTGCATACGCTTTCCCCAGGATGCATATATGACAGTTGTGATATTTTGATGAAACAGCTTAAACTCATTATGGGGTTTCAGAAGTTTTTCCTGCCTCTCCTAATGAAATGAGCTAGTTAAGTGGTGTTATTCTGCACATGGTACAAGACTTTGTAATTCTTGAAGAAGTGAAATTGCAGTGAAAACTCAGTTTCAATAAGCCTTCTACATAAGCTTGGCTGTGAAACTGTCCTTGATTAAGGTGAAATTAATTTGTTTATGGAAGAATGTTCTGTCAAACAGGTTTATAATAACTCAGGAGCCTCCCTGTTACATACAGTATGAAAAATGCACACAAGTACTAATGCCACAAACTGTCCTCTTTGGTTATGTTTGGGGAGATAAGGCCATATCTAGGTGCAAAAGCACAATATCGCAGTAAAATGCAGTGTCTGTGGTGAAAAATATATACTCCAATAAGGTCAGACAGGCAAATGGCTATCTCAGACTGTGCAAGACACACTGCAGTGCTTGTATGTGTACAATGAATTTTAGACAATCTGTGCTAGAACTTCTTAGGATATAACTGGTTAGGATATTACTCTTGAAAATAACAAATTCTGAAATTCTTTTAAACCTTCTGAACAGAAAATACTCAGATTAAGGAGTGCTGAATGTTGCAGGTAAAACATAATGCACCAAAAAGTATGTGGGAGTTACTAACCTAAGGAGACTTTCCAAAATTCATACCTTTTTCCAACCAAGCTATCCCAACCTGACACTACTACACAAACAATCTGTAGGTAATAGTTTGGAGGAGGTAGGGTTTTGGCGTTGTTATTAGAGGGTGTCATCAGTAAGAGATGGCGGTATGTTCTCTAGTGTCAGAGTAGCGGTGAAAGTGGCACTTGATCAGTGTAGTCCTTTTCTCGCTCGTATTGCTGGTGAAGGAGCCGTTTTAATTGTCTGGTTTTGAAGCTGCTGCTGCATCTCATTTTAGAAGTACAAGGTTAGAGGGCTTAATTTAGATTCTAGAGCAGTTACACCAAAACTAAATTCATAAAGTTGAACGTTAATTCCAGCCGTGCAGCTAACAAATTACGCGCTTGTTATCATTGTGTGTTTGCATTGCCTAAACTTTTTGCCAGCTCTTTTCTCTGAGTTTGTATATTGTTTAGATGATAAGTTGTTTGCATCGGACGACTCTTCTTCATTCCTTGCTGCTAAACAGCTGCAAAATGGGGTCATGCAAGTAGGTTTACCACTATTTATCCTGTCGGGCCTCCAGAACTGTCAAGGAAGCCAAACCATAGGCTTTGCTTGTATTACAACTTAAACACTTAACATAGTTGTTGAGATCTTGCATCTCTTGTTGTTCCAGTGGGGGGGGGGGGGGGTGGTATAAAGATAACTATCACCTTTATCAAGTGCTGTGAGACCTTCTAAAAAAAAAAAAAAAAGTGCTCTAGAGGAAACAAATATTGCTATTGTTTTTGATACAAAAATTCCCTTTGGTTTCAGCCTTGAAATAATAGCGTAAGGATACCCTTTGCTCTAATGTAGTGACTCTAAAAATAGTGTCTTATCTCCACAAGCCCAATGTTCATTAAGCCCTGGAAAAAGGGGGATTGTAGCTAAGGTAAAGGCAGGCATTTAAGTTGATTTTTCTTGGTTTTGGATAGAATGCTTCAGGAATCGGAGAGATAATTGTGAAGATTTAAAAAATAGGTAGAAATGCATCTTTAGTCTGCAAACTTGGGGACTTACTAGTTTGAGTCTGATAATGTAAGGAGCGTGTGAAATAACCAGAGAAACTAGTACTGATCAGTTCGGTGACAGTGCTGGGAACGTGAGTAGTAATTGCAGTGATACCTACTTGACTAATTTGGTCTTTCCTGTGCATTTTCTAATTGGATTAAAAAATTTGAAATAATAAATTTGGAACAGCAAACAAATCTTTCATTACTGCAATTAAGTGGATCTCTCTGATTTGTAATCGCTCTCTCTGTTCCTCTGTATTCCCTTTGCTCACTACGACAGTCTTTTCCTGTACCTTTAGATTTTGTTCCAAATTCCAACTTTAGTGGATGACTGAACAGTTTTTACTCGCTATTTAATGCTGTGTGTAAGGTAGGTGTGTTTAGCTGGAGTAACGCTGCTAGCTCCCTGAGAAGAATTCAACTGTAAATAGCACTAGTGATAAACACCGGGGATTTCACTGCCGCGAGTCCGGCCTGCGCGGACTTAAATCAACGGCAGGATTCGAGACAAACCAGAATTGGGGTTGAAGTTGCCCGTCTATTTAATAATTGTGTATTACTGTGTAATTAACCGACAGCGCTGGCGGAGAAGGCCGGTCTCTCGGGGGCAAGGCGCCCTCGTTACGGTCCGAAAGAGGTCGGGGAGGGGGCCGGGGGGAGGGGGGATGTTGCTCGGGTGCTGCTTTTCCGCGGGGACCGGCCCCGTTTCTGCGCGGGTTTCCTTCGGTCCCGGCGGGTGGGGGGGAGCTCGGCGCTGCGCGCCCTCCGGCCGCCAGGGGGCGCGGGCGGCGGCGCCCTTGGCGCGCGGGGCGCCGCGGGCTGCGCGGGGCCACCGCCGTCGGCGCCGCCGCCGCTCCCCCCCCCCCCCCCCCCCCGCCCCGCGGCCCGCCGCCAACAAGCCGCCGCCTGATTGGCGCCGCGCCTCTCTCTTCTCTCCCGGCAGCCAATCGCGCCCGGCGAGGAGCTGTTGGTGTGGTACAATGGGGAGGACGACCCGGAGATAGCCGCCGCTATTGAGGAAGAGCGAGCCAGCGCCCGGAGCCGGCGGCACTCCCCGAAAGCCAAGAAAGGTAGGGCCCTCCCCGCCGCCACGCGACGCGGCCCCCCGGCCCTCCCTGCCGCCACGCGCCCGCGGCCCGCCGCGGCCGGCCATGGCGGCGGAGGAAGGGGGGGGGGACGACGACGACCCGCAAACTTTTGCCGGGGGGGGGGGGGGGGGCGGCGGCGGCCGCCGTGACCTTCCCCCGCCGCCGCCTCCCGAGCCGAAGGGAGGAAGGGCCGGGGTGGAGGGGGGGGGCCCGCGGGGCGAAACATGGAAGTTGCGTCGTTTCCCGGCCCGTCTGGAAAAGTTGGCCGGGGCGGTGTGAGAGGCGCGGGGCTGTTTGCGAGGAGCGGGCGCTGCGCGGGGAGGGAAAATGTCTCCGAGCGGAGCCGGGGCTGCGCCGAGGGCTGGGGGGGCTCGCCGGGAGTGTGGGAATGCCCTTTGCGCAACAGCACGCCAGGTTGTGTCAGCCTTGTTCAAACTACAAACTTTTTTGTGTGGGTGGGGTTGCTGCTAAAATTATTTGCAGGCAGCGTTAACAAGTGAAGTGTCGCCGAGGAATGGGTTTCTGTTATGCGCAAGGATCATTTTTTTTTTTTTACTTCGGTCGAGCTCTGGTGCAGATGAAAAAGTAAGGCTTTGCTCTTTTTTCCGTGGGTTTTAATTTCTTGTTACTGTTAGGGTAGTGGTGATCTTGTTGGTTATGAAATTTTGCAGGCAGCGTGAGTGACTACTTTTGGGCGACTTCGGCAGCAGAGGAAGGATGGGAGAACAATTTCGGGGGGGTAGGCACGTTAGTCTTTACGTAAATATGTATGTCAAACCAGAAATCCATTATTTTTTCCGTGATTAATTCAGTAGTGATATCTTTTAGAGTGCGTGTGCCTCCACGCATGGCCTTATATAACTGACATTTTGGCTACCGTTTTAGGCCAAAATCACAATAGAAGCTACCACTTACAGGGAGTAAATAGAAGAAGAAAGTATTTACAGTTGTAGCACAAGGGCATCTATTCCTCTTGTAGGTGAATATGTATATTTTGGAATTCTCTGAAGGTTACAACCGAACCAAAGAAGGAAAGGCGATAATATTTTAAATGGCATCGTTGTAAATTTTTTGACCTGAAAACATAGGGCCTGATCTTACTTGTGGTGCAGTTGACTGTGGAACTCACACTGGGAACAAGCTCAAATATTTAGGAGAACAGTTATTATATAAATTTTTTTTATTTTAAAGATTGAGGAGGGGGCTGGGAGAAGGAAGTGGTGCAAGACAATTGGTTATTCTTTTGAACAGTAATTCGTAGGTTGAGCTAATACAAACTGAAGTTCAAGCACTGATTTTTATTTTGCTGCCTGTAATGAAAAGCATATTTAGCACATATGTAAGTAATGCCTGGTAAATTAGAAGCTGTATTATGGTTTTTCCTAAATGTACATTATCTTAGTAAATAGAATTTGTGTGCCTGTGATTTACCTGAAAGGCTAGAAAAACAACTTGAAAGAATTTGGTTATATTATAAATCAGAAAAGCCAGACAGAATAATTTCTAAAGTAATTTTCCATGGCACAGGAGTTTTATTTGCATTCGTGAAGTTATAGATAAAAATGTCAGTAAACTAATTTGGTGGTTCCTGGGTTTTGGTTTTGTGCTATTTTGTAGGTTTAAAGTTTTAACTGTTATGGGTTTTACAGATTTCAGACTGTCATAATTAGGAACAGTTGATCTTTTCCCCCATTTTGTAAACATAAGCTCCTTATCAAGGCTCACAAACATTAAAAAAAAAAAAACAACAAACCCAACCAAACAAAAAAACCCCAAACCAACAAACAACCCCAAATACAATATAGGTGAGGCATTTGAGAATAACCAAGAATAATTTATTTATGGAATTATACTCCTGTATCATGAAGCAAAAAGACCAAGTTCTGCGTATTTAGTTGCTTTGAATTGTTATGATTAAAGTTTCAGAATCCATGCTGTAAAAGATAAGGCATTTCATAGTATGTGCCTAATTCTTTTCTAATACTTGCATATTTTGAAATTGTATAGTCCTATTTTTAGTAGGTTCCATTGGAATTATTTTTACTCCTCTACATTTACTCTCAGTTATTTTAGTATTTGTAGTAACATCTGCTAATATTTGCAATTCACAGCAAATTTCTTACAAGAAACACAACTTTTTCTGCTGATTTGATAGCAGTAGCTGCAGTTAGGATTCTAAAATGGTTTCTACTGATGTGCCGCCTTTTGCAGACTCAGCTATATCTCTTGGATATGGAAGTTTCTTAGCCCTGGGGTTGAGGTTTTATGGGAAAAAAAAGAAATTCTGATAAGCAGGATTAAAAAGTAATTTTTTAAAAGAATAATTCTAACTATATGATGAAAGGGTGGTGGGGAGAAAAAGTTGTTGTGACTTAACTTTATACATGTGAAAAACTGGGAGTCAGTACAAGGTAATCTTTTTAGATTAAATACCAGTTTAAGAAACTTGCTAGAGAGTGGCTCCTCCAGAGGGTTGTGATACTTGAATTTATTAGCTACCTAAAGAGATCAATTAATTCTTTTTTTTTTATAAACTTTATTTTGGCCTGTGTTGCAGGTTGTCATCTTAGACACTGAGGAGAAAATAGAACTAAGAAAGAACTGCCAAGTTTAAACAACTGTGAATGAGTGTGTCCTGTAGAAACACATTTTCCAGAAAAGTAAACTGACAGTTTAATACCTTAGAAATTCCTAGGCAAGACATTATTTGAGAAGTGTATTATAATTTAGTTATTCAAAACATGCAGTTATTAAATAGCTCATAATTATTCTCTATTCAGTAAAACAAATATCCTTTTGAATTTTTAATGCATCTTAAGCCTTGTCCTTCGACAGTTAAGATAGCTATCGTTTGACAAATAGTCTCGTTTCTGCAATTTATTTAATGAACTCTGATTATATCAGAAAAGGTGACCATTTCACAGGTATTAAAAATGTGATGTCTTTTGCCCAATCAATCAATCAAGGCTTTCATTATTGTAAAACTTTTCTTATTGCAGTAGGAATACTTGTTATTTCTGAACAAATCCTCACATGCTGTCAATTCAGACTGTTTTACCATAAGAGGTAGGCCTTACTAAATTTGTAAAGTTGAGATGGCATTTAAGAATCAGCAGCTGACCAAGTCTAGAGTAGACACAAAGTACAGATTCAACTGTTTTCCTTGACCTTGATCTGACCTCTGTTTGCAAGTGATTACTGACACAAGGTTCATAATCTGCTTTAGACCATATTTAGGATGGCACCTGGCATTCTTCTCCATGTACCATTTTGCTCTAATGTGTTAGCAAAAGGTGGGATCTTGGTTATGCTTTAGTCGTGTTTCTCAAAACTCGCCTGCTGTTTAGTTGCACAACTTCTTCAGCAGTTCAATGTCTTGCATATTTTTGTTCTTGTAGTCTGCATTCAAAATACTTTATACCTCCCAGGTGTTAATGTTCAATAGTTACTGCCTGGCTTGGTTGTGGGTTTTGATAGCTGGAGTAAATCCTTTACATCTTTCTTCTGCTGTGCACAACAGCTTAAGAGTCCTTGAGGAAAAGAGGCAGTTCTTAATATTTTATTTTTATGCACTGAAACATTGCATGTTGTTGCTAAGGTGATGAGTGCATTTGAGATTTAGAAAGAAATTTAGTAGGATAAAAGGATATTGAGGGAGAGAATACAACCCAAAAGAAGGAAAACAACTTGATGAACTTGGGTAGCATCTAAGATTTTTATCAGAGGCAACCCTGGTTATCTTTGACATGATTACTACATGGTTAAGAGCTAGCAGCTGCCATTGCATGGTCAACAACTAGCAGAAAAAAGATCTAGTTTTTTTGTTGCTTTTGCATTTTCTGAGATTTCATTTATTTGTTAAGTGTTTAGCATCTGCTTCTCCCAAGTTGTAGTTAATATGCTTCTGTCCTGCCTGCCAAGCTTGTAGGAAAATTTGTTCAAATCACATGCATTAGCACAAGATTTTTCATTTATTCCCTTTTTAAGGAGTAAGAGAGAACAGCTTGGCTTTCACTTTACAGTTGAATTCATGTGTCCATTAGAGGAGTAGTGTGGACACTTTTTTTTCTCTCATCAGGATATTTCTTCCTTTATATTTGACAGTAGTAATATGTAGTAGTAGAAAGCAGTAATATCGAAGATGAGTGTTTCCTTCACGAAGAACACTTTCGGAGTCTCTGGCTTCAGACTCTGTCTTCCTTTCAAAAATAACTTTTCACTAACTAAATAAAAACATAAAAAAAAAAATTGGTCATACATAAAAATACCCAGTGGTTTTATCAGGCTATAATCTGCTTTAAGGTGCTAAGTAGGCTCCAAAGTGTAATCAAACAATGCTGAAATAATCTAGGCAGTTTCTGTTATGGATTATGTGGCAGAACAAAAGTCTGTTCTTGGAGGAAGAAAGATACTGATGTTACACAGGATAAAAGTTTGCTCTGCTACATGCTTGTGAATAATACCTTCTAAAAAAACCTTTTTTTTTGTGGGGACGGGGAGGGGGAGAAGAGGGCAATGTTTTACTACTTCTGTGCTTATTTATATCTCTATGGTAGTGGTTCCATGCTGTGCTGCTCAGCTGTATTTGTGTCTTAGCTGTGTTCCACTTAGCACTTTATCTAGGCAACAAACGCCAGTGGCATAATTCGTACTATTGTCTGGAATGAATACTGCATGTGCCTCTTTCATATCTTCTGTCTGTACAAAGTCAGGCTGTCAAGAGGGGAGGGAAAAAAAGTCTGTAATTTCATTTTACCAAAAGCACATGCTGCATAAAGCAACTTGAGTGGGAGTCTGTCATGAAACCAAATGACCTCTTAAAAAACCCAGTTGTGTCACCTCTTAAAATAGAGTCCTCTATTGTAGTGTAAGCAAAACCCCTGAATTGGGTTCACCTTTATCTTGGACAGCCCCTGGTGATTATTTATTGTAGTACAGTTTTAAAGTCTCAAACCATTGCTAATAAATCTTTTAAAACTTTACTACCTTAAATGGCTCTACTGCTATCATAATGTTGCTACTTCCCATAGCTCTTATGAGATTTCAGGGAGAGCATGAACTATAGGGTAACTTTTAGTAAATAATACTGTCCCAGAGATAGTGTGAGATTAAGGTGGGTGAATTATGAATCAATTATCATCTGTTATAAATAATTATTATTACTCGTTTTATATCAGTCTGAATGCAAAGTGCAACTTTAGGCTTCTGCTTCACAGATTCTAAATAAATGCTGTCATAATAAAAGTTAGATGGGATTTTCTTTTGTCTATAAGTGTGACTTGCTGAAACTGTCAAATTGCTGCAGAAAAGGGAAATGTAAAGATGAAATGAGCAGGTTAAATTCTGTGATAGTAGAAATCCTTGCTTTTTTTTTTTAATACTTTTATAGGCATTCTCACTTAGTTCTAAATAATTAGCTGTACTTGAGAGTCACATAAATATGCATCCTGTTTACAAAAGGTAGGGCTTGGATTGCCATCTGGATGTCATCACAAATGGAAATCATGGCCAAATGATGCCCTGATGTCTGGTTTTTAAGTTAAATGAATTTATTAGGCTTGCACTTGGAATAAGTTTAAAAGTTTACTTCCAAACAGAAAAGAGCTTGTGAGAAAAATGATTGTGTATTAATTGGAATGTAGCTTATAGAAGGATGTTAAAATTCTGTAAGTTGCATGTTAGTAGCAAGGATAACATGAAATGATATTCTTACCTAAGCTCTGTCTCCAATAGATTTAATGAAAAACTTAGGAACTCAAGGCTTCAAAATTTCCTAGCCAATGACTGGAAAAAACAAAGGAGGAAGGAGAAGGTCAGCAAGATCACCTGGAACAAAACCTTAAAATGAAGTTTACTTTGATTTCCCAAAATCACACTGATTTACGAGAAGAATTCTGTAACCCCAGTTAAAAAGCTGCATTTGGGGTGTCGGGGAAACTATATCTCTGTGGCAGCTTCTGTCTCGTGAATATCTAATATATTTGAGGTCGTCTAACCAGCAGAAATTTTCTTTCATCTGTCACAAATGGGGCCCTTTGAATAGGAGACTCGTATTACTTTAAATTCCCATCTTCACTTCTACAGCAACGCCCCCAGTTCCTATGCTAGCTGCTGCTCTGAGCTTTCCCGAACAGCACAGTGAAATTGGTATGATTCATTCCAGCCTTGCTCCTGCCTACAGGTTTAAGAATAGGAGAAGATAAGCCTTCATTTCAGAGGTAAAAAAAAAAAAATTAAAAATTCACCACTAATTTGCATGTATTGACACCTTAAACTCCATATTTCTAAGTATAAACTTTTGGAAATATGAGGCCGTAGCACATTCAGTTATTAAAAAACATGAGTGTTTTTGCTTTAGTCAGGTTGTATCATATTTATGTGAACATTGGGAAATTTGTTTACTTATGTACTGTAATTACAAGGTTAGGGAAGGCTGTAAGGTTTGCTGCTTCTTCAGAAGTCTCAGATGTACTATTGTGTATACACTCCCTTTAAAAGTTTCCACATGTGCAGCTGGTAATGGAAATCCACAGGTGCTATCAGTGTGCTCTCTTGGCAGTGTGGGACTGTCACTGTTATCAGTGTATCATGGTATGTATTTGTACTAGAAGTGGGATCGGACATCCTGATGTTTGTAGTTTGGGGGCCCCCCAGCTTTGTCTAACACAAGCATCTGGCTGGTGATGCCACTAAGAAAGCATCATCAATGTATAAGCAGAATTTATTTAGCAAAGGGCTTGAAGGTGGTCAGGAATGCAGTGTAAGGACTCAGTGCTGATTATCAGTATCTCAGTACTTTTTTAAAACAAGTACTACAAGCACCTTGCATATTCTCTCAGTTACTTTATCTCTGTGGTTTTTTTGCCCTTAACAAATAATAATCTGGCCTTCATGATTGTAGCAAGTTGGCATGTTTCTAGCTACTAACTTATTTCTGGTTAGGGCAAATGTATATATTTGTCGATAACATAATAAAAATATTTTTCTTGGGTTATTTGGTTATTCAAATTCTAAAGTGTTTCATATTTTTCTTTAGCTTTTTCAGCCACCCTTCCTTACACTATTTTTTCCAAATTAAAAAAATAAAATAAATCTAGACCACAGTTGCAGTGTTTCCTAGCAAATTTGCTAATGCTGTCTTCAGTTACATAACCTACAGTGGGAAGTGAAATAAGGCACCAGACAGCTTTCTAGTATTAATCAATTTTTTTTCTGTTGATCAGGGTTAGCTTTGAAACAATGAGTGACCTGGAAGAAAAGCAGCTTGGTATTTCACTGCTAATTTTTTTTTAAATTAAACCAGTTTTGAAATTATTTTTCTCCTTTCTTAGGAAAATACTTTTCTAATTTTCCTGAAAATAAGTTAGAAGTTACTAAGTTTCTATTGAAATGTTACTTTCCTTGCAGAAATATTTTATTGTATTAGGATTTTCCAAAGCTTTCTTAGAATATTCTCTTCTGAATCACAGAAGTCTTTAAATGCCTCTGCGTAGAAAATGTGAAGAATATTTGGTGATTGCCGTTTTAGGGAAGAGCTTTGAGATAGATAGTTTGGAGGTTATGTTCCAAAATAGGAAGGGGGTGAATTCCTGCAGAACAGAAGAATAGACACTGTTTTCTGAGTGAAACGACTGCTTTTTTTTTTTTTAATTCCCTTAAATGACCTATTTTATGATTTAGAATTGTCCTGTTGCTTATAGCATACAAGAGAGCAAACTCAATGAGTTACTGACTGCCTTACCTATATTAAAGTGTTTGGGTTTGCTGTGTCACTTAAATCTGGATGACTTTTATTCACATGAATAATCGTTTCTTGAATTCCTTTGCATTACCTCATGTTAAGTCAAGGGTTGACCAGACACTATTGTTCTTTCTATGGTTTCCTTCCCTCCTGTGCAATCTCCTACTTCGTTTTTTGTTTTATAATAGGAGACTCTGGCTTTTATAGCGAACACAAGGTAAAGTCAACGATTGAGTTTCAGTGCATTCTTATTTTATTTACCTCTAGCTTGAATCATATCTTAATTTAGAGAAGGCTCTAAGTTCTCCTTGTAATGAGAATCTTCCATACCTTTTAATAATTTTTACTGCCTTTCTCTAGGTGTTTTCTTTTTATGCTTCATCTTTCAAAACCATTTGAACAATATTACTCATACTGATTCTGTATCATTAATGGCACTAAACTCTTTCAGTGCTTGTTTTTATTACAATTTACCATAATTTTGCATTGACCATTTATTTTTCTTGAATTGTTTACAGGGAACATTTACACCGAGGGCCTATCTACAGATGTCCTGTGTAATTTATTATGCAGTGATAAAGAAGCACATTTAATGTAACTTCAAGTGTGTGCATACAAAGTTTTGATAGCTGGTTTATTTATGGGAAGAGAAGCAGACTCCATTTGTGTGTGTGTGTGAGAGCTGTTTTCTTTAATTGTGAGATCTCCTTTGTAAGGCAAGAGGTGTTTGTAAAGTCTCTCTGAAGATTCTCATGTCACTGGATTACGAAACTGCAAAATATCAAAGTAATTTTATATTCCACTTATTAAGTATTCAGTACATTTTCTGAATGAACAAAAGGAAAAACAGTTGTCAGACCACAGTGTATTTTTTTTCTTTTTTTTTTTTTTTTAGATCTGTCAAACCTTCAAATTTATTTTGTTATTCCTGCCAAGAGCCTTACACAGATTGGCGGGAATGACTTTGTTTTGAAGAATTCTCACTGGCCTGCACTTGCTGTGTCAAGTTCCTCAAGGAAATGTTACAGCAGTCTAAGTTTTTATTTGGGTTTAACAGTGACTGAAATAAGACTCACTAGTATTTCAACTTTTGTAGCTAAGAAATTAGATAATGTCTGACCATCAGATATTCAGCAGCAAATATTTACTTACCTTTATACACTTTTTCCCCTGGACTAGGCAAGCACACTATTTATTTGGATCACCAGGGCATGTAAGTTAGTTAGGATGAAACTTTCAGAAGCACTTACGTGCTTACCAGGGTTGCTGTTAAAGAGTTAATTTTGTTGTCACACTTTCTATCAGAGTTCTGCAAGAGCATTTGATAGACTATGATTAATGCTTTAGAACTTCAAAGAGGCAGTATTATTAATGTGATGATTGACATAAAGTTACTCTAGTGAGAGTATTATAATAGCTGAAAATTTATCATCTTGATTATTATTACTGCAAAATGCCATGGGAATGGGTAGTCAGCTATACATCTATTCTAACTTGCATTGAGAGCCAGATGCCTCACTTGAATCTAGTCAAATATGAATTTTGTTTTATTTGGCAGTCCATAAGAAACAATTTGATTGTTGAATGGGAAAGGAAACAATTTGATTGTTGAATGGGATAGACCTAGTGTTTCTGAAAGTGACTTGATTCATATAAATTTTAGTAAATTTTCTCCTGTATTGCCTTCATTCAGAGTCAAGGCCAGTGCAAACTTCCTTCTGTTGCTGCCAGTAAAGTTGGAAACTAAGTGTCTAGGTAGTGTAGAGCAGCTCAACTGCAATGATGCCTGACCTCTCTTTAGCAGTAAGTTTGTATCAGAATGTTAGAACACACACCTTTGAGGTAGAGTCATACTCTTAAAAGGAAATGTGTGATACTGCTGCCAAATACTAGAGTTGTCTTGGGCTTTTACCAAGGAGCAGGTCATACTAAGTTTCAGTGAGTTGAGTAAAAAATTGACTTTCCTGCAAAGTGTTCTATTTCAAGTTGCAGGTAAAGAGCAAAGAGTCCAGTGTTTCAAATCTTACGGACCCTTGTGAGGGATTGCAAAAGCAAAGTGGACTTTGTGCTGAAACTTCACTCATAGCGACTGAATCCTTAACTGTTAAGTGTCAGCCTCCAGTCTCTCCACTCTCATATACCAGAGCTATGTTTTTTTTCTGGTTCCTTGCCTGCAAATGAAAATGTCCGAGTTACTTTTCAGTGACCTTTTTTTTTTTTATTCTGTTTTAGTTGACATTTTATGCTATGAAAAGATGTGTGCAAAAAACTTCTGCACCTTTAAAGTCTAGTTTGATCTAAACAGGTTAATCTGGAATGTAGCAGTTAACTGAGCAAAAGACAAATACATTTGTGCTCTGACTGGGGTTTGTTTTCACTTTATTTGAAAAATGGAGGAAGTTGCCATTCCCTGTGGTGACTTTATGAGCTTATTGACCTTTCTTCATTTCATAAATTAAGCAGATACCAGTTCGCTGTTGTCTGGTTTGGGGCAAACTATAAATTTAGTAACTTCTGCTGTTGGTTCTTTTAACAAAAGCACCAACTGTTGCTGTTGTCCTGTAGTACTCTCTTCTACATCTTGAGAAATGCACCGATGGGGCAACTGGAGCATTACAGTTAGAGTTCCTTTGGAAATATAATTCAGTATATCTTCTGTTACAAGAGAAGACTGAAAAGCATTTCTCTAAGAAAATATCAATGGGCTGCAGCTGAAATGAATGAAGCACTTGGTTTCACAGAGAAAGCTAAGCAAATCTTTCACAATTTCTCAGCAGATAAAAATGATTTGGGGACTGTACTGTACATTAAAATAATGAGTTTACATAATGTTTACCCTCCTCCTTTATCTACTTTTATATACTAGAAAGGACCTGTGGTGATGTTCTGCTATATGACCCTTGGATTATCACTCTGAAGTTGGAAGGAGATGAGTCTTTCCAAATTTAACAGATGCAGAGAAGCAAAGTTTTCATGCCTGCAAATGTGTTGTGACAGTAGCTGCTTATTGATAATTAAAGATGTTCATTGTTAGGTTGGAGACCCCGTTCATAAAATGCGGTAATATTTTTAATGGGGACTAATGGAAACCACTGTGTATTTACTATAGTAGGTAGTTGGTAATTCCATTTTTGTAATTCCACTGTTGTAATTCCAAGTTGTAATTCCATTTCCTGCTTAAGTTGTTAATCATATTGTTTTCCTTACCTTGTACAAATAAGAGTGCATGTCATTTGCCATATATTGTTTTTACATCTCTGTTTTTAGTGTCTGAGCAAAAAGCTCGGGAAATTAATAATGCTATGCTTGCAGTAAATAATAGCCTTTAAAACTGTACAGAAAAAAGAAATACTGTTTAAAGCAAGCTTACGCTGCATGCCAAAACTGATACCTTGGCACTTTGGAATGCACTAGTAAAAGGAGGACAATAAGCGAGTGTGTGCTATGGGAAATACTACTGAATGTGTTTTCCAAAGTAATTTTCCCTTTTCGAAATGCAAGGTACGAATCTATTGCAAATCTATTGGATTGCTGCAGATAATATTAAAAAAAAGATTTTCATCAACAAAAACGTGTGCTCTATCTATGTGGTTTTCTCTATTGAATCCCCTAAAGTAAAGATTACCTCTGCAAGTTGTATTGAAGAAAAATAAGAGAATAAGAAGGTTAAAGGAAAGAAAACTGGAAATGTATGTCAAGGAGGGGGATGAAATACACTGTAAAACAGAAGAGAGTGATATTACTGAGAATACTGTTTTGTTGGAGAAAAATTTCTGACAAATGACATGTAGTTACAGTAAACAAAAGGATTCAGTTGGGTAAAAATGAGTAACAGAGGACAAATCTGAGTGAATGTCAATAAAAAATGCTGAGTGTGACCTTGTAGCAATTCTGAGGGGTTTAATTTTATACATGGGAGATTTAATCTGGTGGCAGCAGCACTGTCTGGATCCTACATCTGTGAGAGGCTTTGCTCTTGTTTCCTCAGTGTTAGAGACTCCTGTTACAGTAATCCCAATGCTCTGGTTAGATACAAAGGCAGTCCTGTTTCCTGGGAATTGTAGCCCTTGTACAGCTGCATTCTCCAAGCCAAGCCATAGCCCCTGTCTGGACGAACGTTTGGATAAACTGTGCGTTTTTGGTCTTCCATGCAATTGTAGGTTTTTACTAACCTTTCAAGAGTTCTGTTTGGCATGGTGGAGCAAAATTGCTCTTGATAGCAGAACACCACCTTTATCAGCAGTGTATGAAGGGCATTAGCTTTTGGGTCTGCATGTGGACTCAGCAGTCCTGTTGATTTTTTTTTTCCTTTTTTTTTAAATGTCACTTATTGATATGACCACTACTGAATTTGAACATACCCAGTTTGTCAAACAGCAGAATAAAATGGCAGGGAAAGTCCTAAGCAGTTAACCTTTAAAGATAACTTAGCTAAAAAACTGAGATAATTTTTGATCTAACCCTCTCAAATGTTTAGTAACCAAATAGGGCTATGACAAATATTTGGGTTATTTATTACGGATAAAGGCAGACTGATCTAATAGTGATCATTTTAAACTTTGTGGTACAAGTAGTCATGTGAGGTCTGTCATCTGCATTCTCTTACAAATGATGCTGTCAAAATGCATGGTGTTTCTTAATTATCTGAGTGCAGCTACATTTCGGGGAGAGCTGTAGTGAATGTAGAAGCAACATTTTCTGGATTCAAGTAAAAACTCATACTCGTTAAAGCAGAGATTTAAATTTTGACTAATTCTCTGTATTTAAATACAAAATTTGGATGCTCTATTTTTAACTCAATTGTACATAAAAACTGGCTAAATATAGACAACACCAGTTATTTCTGGAAAATCTGTATGCCAGCTGTCACTTCTTTTGCTGCTTCTTTTGTTTTAATACTTAGCAAAATAAAAGCTAATGGAGTATAACTACAGAGAAGAATGTTTATCATATTTTCTGTAATGAGTTGGCTGTGTCAATGGTAGCTGTGGTTAGCTATCAAGTAACTTGCTAGGAATTTGTAGTGAATGGTGGGAGGTTGTGTTATTAGGGAGGGTAGGAGGTAGAAATACACAACTACGTTGAGTGATTGAGAAATTCTAGAGCAAGTCAGATTGCGTATTTGTGTACTCTGTATCTGCTATTTTAGTTTTAGAAATACCATCACGTGGGCAGAAGTAACATTTTTAAATCTCGCTGAGATAAAAGCTCTATGTTTAATTATTTACATTTAATTGTTTCATCACAGCTCTTGTGTGGGTTAAAATTGCATAGAATTAAACCTTGTGGATGTTTGCCATACTTCGTAATTGTTAGGTGACATTCTGGACTACTTAAGTTATTAAGGATGAGGAAGTCTTCTAGTCTTAAAAAGTTGAGACTTCCTATGATTTATACTCAGGTTAGTCAGAAGGCATAACATATTAAGGATTTGAATGAGGTGCTGCAAATGTGGATGGCATACTATTGCAAACAGATAACATAAACTACTTTTTGCTCCTCTTTCTGTTGCGGAGGGTGATGGTACGTAATTTAATTTATAAAACATAAAGTGTATGAAGAAGACTGGAGACAATTCCTATTTCAGGTTTTGTAGACTGGTATAATACTAAACATTGAAGATAAGCTTCCCGCTTGTAGGATTTTTCAGCCTAAATGTTTGGGTTTTACCTGTTTATCTGCATTTTGTGAATAGCTTGGGCTAAGATTTTCTGGGCTCATGAAGAACTCCCTATAATGGCAATATACTCCCTTTTGCTTCTTGCGAACTGTTGCATCATTTCTTTATGTTGGCATGGCATACCCTATGATGCCATGCTAACATTTCTTGTACTGATTATTGTATAATTTAAGAAGTTTGTGGTCAGATATAGTAACATGATCTTTAGTGCTGTCATTAAAGCAGAGACTTTGCCAAACACTTGCAGAAATTGGTGTTTTAAATAGCCCAGCTCAGAATTTTCTTACACTTTCCATGGCAACAGGTTCATCTGTTATGCAAATGTCATGTTAACAGTCTCTGTAAATGCATTGCTCTATTTCTTTTCTGCAAAATGGATATTTAGTGCTTGGTACAAACGTACGTTAACATAGATAGGTGTATGTTCATCTGTCTTCAGGTGTTACTGAAGTGTCTTCCCAAGGCGAGACTTGCAACAGTTATAATCTGGTTGGAAAATGCAGTGATTCAAATGCTACTATTTGTATATGAAGTGATGGTTAATGTGTAGCAATATGTTTATACAACAGGCAGTTCCATATTAATAGAATCACTGTGAAGTTTGTCTTCCATGCTTATTCTGTTCCCTGTTCTCCTGCTTCTACTGTGTAAGCTTGAAAGTGTCTTTTTAAGGAGGAGGAGATGCAAGTTCTGCTGGAAAAAATTACAGAAGAACCTTTACTCACAGGATTTGCTTTTATTCTTGATGTCAACCAGCCATTTGTCTCTGCTGCTGCTGTTTGTGGTATTCAAGCAGCAGTATTAGTACCGCTCATTGAGTTTCAAATTATAGCGAGGGAAAATACATTATCTAGACCAATGGGGCATGCAGTTTCTCTTCAGAGACCTTGCTTCCCTAACTCTTGCTTTTGAAAGATCCCTCCTGGAGACCTTCGGTATCAGTTGATGTGTGACCCCGTTGCAGGACAGGCTGTGTGCATGCACCGCTTTTGCCTCTCCTACCAGCCTGTAACGAAAGGATGTGGAGAGTTGAACTAAGACGAGTGGTCAGCCCCTGGCATTTCAATTACACGGGGATCGCAAGCAGTTCAAGTGTAGTGCCCTGCCGAGTCTTTGTCGTAAGAACAGTGGCAGGGTTGTGCTGAGCACAAGGCCTGACAGAGAATATGAGCCTCCAGCTGTGGGAGGAAGCAGTCCAGCAGAGAGCGGTGAGGCCAGCATAGGCTGAATGTCCAGTTTTTTAGTGCAGGGATGGGACTTTGGCTATAGATAAATCTCAAGTTTTTTTCCGATTTTTTTCCCAACTATATAGCTATAGGTATTATTCCTGTCCACCTTTAAAATTATTTGATGTATTAGGTTTGGGCAGACTGACAATACAGAACTAAGGTCTCCTGTAGCTCTAAATTATTCTCATGATTCTCAAGAGTCAGAAGTTAAAATTACGTTGTGATAATTTTTGTATACTGTGAAACAGCTCATGTCAATTTTAGTGTTTTATTTGCTTAAGGGTACCTAAAATTATGCCTACAGAAACTAGTTGTATCTGGTAACTTCATAATGGTATTGCAAGAAAAATGCCTCACCAATTGTTTATAATAATGATGGATTGAGGGAAACAGGGTAATAAAGGCATTTAAATGTTGTCTTTTTCTGCCCATTGTCACGTATACTTGACAGCATTGTTGAAACAGGCCTCTTAATGATGCTGTGTATGTAGCCATTCTGATTTAATTGACATCCCCTTTAATTAGATGTTTGTTTCAAAAATTGAGCTGTGCCTTGTGTGGCTTGAATTTCACCCTCAGAATTTCTGGGATATGAATAAAAATGTGCTGCTTTTGCATCCTTTTTACATTTTTTGTTTTTTTAATGTTCAGTTGTAGCAAGATTTAGTCTTGAAAATGGAAAAGTCAGTTAATGTTGTCATACTCAGCCTGTATTTTTGAATCGGAAGGATAGGTGCCTTCCTACCTAGGGGAGGAGTTTTCTCAAAGGGTGTTAGAAAGGGTTTTTATGTGTGCATACCCACCAACAAGTGGGATGCATTTCTATAGCCAAACTGGAAAATGCTCCTAGTATAGCATATCTTACACTAACAATAAAATAAAAATAAAAAGCTTTTTCTGGCTTGACTCGTACCACTACAGTCTGTGAAAAAAATCTCTGTTCTATGGCAGCACTTGAATATCTAAGCCTTGGGGTCTTGGGAGGCATTCTCTTGGGTTGTGTAGTAATTTTTCTTGCTGGTACAAGAGCATTTTTCCCCAAAGCATTTGGTAGGCAGTGGTCTCATGTTTTGTTTCAGTTAAGATGCAAGCTTTTGAGTTCAAAAGGCGTCGTCATCCCCCCCCCCCCCCCCCCCCCCAGGTGATAGTGTACGTGTGTGTTCAGAAGTACGGTTCAGAGATTTTCAGCTAAGCTTGCTCTAATCAAGTTTCAAAGCGATATTTAAATGCAAGTAGTTAAAAGGAACTTTGCTATATTGTTGTATTAACAGTAATATTATGTAAGAAATATTGGAAGTTGATGTCATAATATTTAAGTAACTTTGTTTTAATAAAGCAAAATTGTTGAGGTTTTTTCTTTCAAGGTTGTAATCTTTTCTATTTCTAGCCTAATATTTACTAGCTTTGTGACTTATCCCTACTATTTTTACTCTCTCTTCCTCTTTCTCTAATAATTTGCAGTGTGACTTTTTGAACGATGTAGTGGAATAACCTTACCTATCCTAGATCACTTAAAACTTTGGACAGCAATTTAAAAATGATTTAATTAGCATAGGCTATGAGATGGTGGATGCAGTAAGTCAGATATTCTTTGTTGCAGTAGTATGATGGAGGTTTAAGTCTGCAGTGCTTAACATGCAGCCCCTCATCAAAAAGGAATGAATAACTATGCAATGAACCTGTAGTGTATATACTTTGAAACGTGGCTCTTGGTTTAGATCTTTAAATAAAATATTTGCAGAACCTTGTGGGTTTGAGGTCATGTTTTCAGCAAATTTCTGTAATCCCTATGATTATATGAATAATTCTTATATACATATATTTATATGTATGAGGCATGTTGTACCTACCAGCTTTCCCTAAATGTTAAGAGTTCTTAGCTGTTCTCAGTGACTGTAAGCAGCTCTTAACACGCAGGTATGTTGCCATTTTAGTCAAGTGGTTTATGATTTGGCATTACTGTCTGAGCAGGTGCTGGTAGATAATAATGAAAGGCTTTGTAAACAAGATTTCACTATGTAATGAACCATAGCTAATGGTAGAATAAAAAAATAAATAAAAAGCAAAATGAAAACACTTAAATGCTAACAGAGGAAAATATGTTAAAAGAACAGCCTTAGTATTCACGTATTCATAATGGGCATTTTGAATTCAATACTTTTTTTTTTTTGGTGCTTAGTTACTTCACTATTTAATCAGTTCCATTTATTAAATATGTACGGTCTTTAACATTTATATGCTGTGACATTCACAGCTGGACAAGATTCTAAGAAGTCACTGCAACGTGTTTCTGCTTTTTTTCATGTTCCTCCAGCCAACACAACTTGGATTTAATTTTTTGGAGCAATTTATGCTGTTATTTTGGATGTGGCTTTTTTATGTATACAAGGCATTCATTTTTTTTCTAGCCTGTCTTCCAGAACAAACAACTAGTCAGATTTTTACAGATGCCTGAAGGTTTAAGGAATTTACTTCGAAAAGCATGACATCTACCAGTATTCTGGATACAGGAACAGAGGAATTCTGGTGCACAGCAAACTGTTTCTCAAATGAAAAATCAAGTTGCATCTGTATTTTAAAATTCATTAATCAAAATAATGTGGAAATGGTCATGCAGTTGTCTTCTGCTGAATTTGCCATAAGGTTTTTTTAGCTTGTATATACCACTTAATCTTTATTTTATTCTATCCAATGCCAAAATGCTGATTTTTTTTTTTCAATAGGAGAAAAAAACCCCGTTGGTTTATAGAATAATAGCAACTACTGTGTGGGATTGATGTAAACTTTCACTAATCTGAACCAGTCCCAGAGGGATTTGACTAGTGAGTTTATATTATTATACTGTAATTCACATCATGAAACTGCGTGGTGGTCACTGTCAGGGTATAACATGCAAATTTCACTTTAGCCATACCCTTTCAAGGTGGCTACACTTGTCATCTGTGCTCTAAGAATACTTTTCAAGGCGTCTCTGAGGTAGCTTCTCCACTGTTTTCCAGGAAGCTTGAGATTTGGGCAGGTATCTGTGGTACTTTAAAGCAACAGCACAGATGGGGTATGGGGGTGGATATGTTACTCGGCTGCAGTTAGTTGTTGACTAGAGATTTCAAAGGAATACTGGAAACTTATACCAGTAATTCTCTTCCCTTATTAACCCAAGATTTTTGGAGAGGCAAATGTCTACCTTTCGTATTTCTTGTAAGTGATCAAAACAGTGTTTGAAATCAGATGTGAGTGTCCTTACTTCATGATCTTAACTGTGAACATGTTTGGTGCTGCATTTAAAGGTTATTAAAGATAATAGCATCTTGTACAATTTGGCAATATTTAATTACAGAATTTAGCTCCAAGTGTATGGAAAGACTGTGTTTAACTTCTTCCCTCCTGGCATCTGAGTATGCTTATCCCATCCCACCAGAAATAACTCAGTGGTTTTACAGTTCCATTAGTATTTTGGTTAACAGCAAAAATATGAGCACAGATAACTGTAGGTTGTTTTGAGCTGTCTTGGTTTGATCAATAAAATGATGTATGGGCAAATAAAGATGAGTTCTCTCTTTTAAATTCTTACTCTGTTGCCATCTGAACTCCTCTGGAATAAGTGGGACTACAGCACAAGTATCAGCTGATTATCTGGACATTGGCAGTAGCATGAGATCTCCTGTGCCTGTTGCAATGCGTGTGCTAAATGTTATAAAGGTATTGTAAAGATTTAAAGACAGATAATGCTCGTGGTGACCTATCTACAACATAAGTGGAGGAAGGGGAGAAAAAGGAACCATATTAAATTAAGTTGCAAGACGAGTTGATGCATTCCTCTTGATCTTTGTCACTATAGACAAGTAGCTACTTTCCATCTATTTCTTTCATTTTCCTTTGCATCTTTCTTTTGCAATTCTTTTAATACACATACACTTATATTAAGTTCTGCCCTTCATTTATTCTTTTTGTCATTGTTTCCATTTCACTTTCCCTGTGTTTCATTCCTGTATCTTTCTTGTTTAGACCAAGTGGTGGATCCAGCTGGCAGTAGCAGCCATGTAGGACCCTTCAGGAACCTGATGGTAAGTGCACGTGTGTACTTATACTCAGGCTTCCACCAGGCTCTGTATTCAGAGGCATTTTCCCCCTCCTGCAGACTTCTGTTAGTTCTTGACACCTTAAACTGTAAGAAAATTAAGGGACAGACCTTGGGCTACTCATTGATATCCTTTATATCAGAATAGTAGGTTGCGTTTTTCATTGAAAATCTGCGGGAAGAAAATTATCCAAATCTTTGAGTTTTACATGGATTTAAAAAGCACTTTGAGAACTCATGGAGGAAAGTCTTATCAAAAGCTATTAAATATCTTCAGAAGTTCCTGAACTCTAGATACGTGAAAGCTGAGAGAGCATACCAATGAAGTATCACTTTACTATTACTCTATTCTTAAATTCTCTCCCTGGGCATCTGCTATTGAGCATTCAGGGCCATGAAATGGATGCATCTGGGACAGTCATTGCCATGCTTGAGTATAGTGGATTCTTTTAACCTTTACAAGGAAAGCTGCAGCCTAGAAAATGAACAAACTAAAGCTGGTAAAAGGAAAACATCAAAAATTGGTTGGTGTCTCTAGTTGGTATGAGTTAGAAATTGATCTGATGCATCTAAAATTACGGATGTAGGTAAGCAATTTTGCTCGCTATTCTGAGTAAGAGCAAGTAGGTGCTGGGTGAATCTGTTCTTCAAATGCATTTATGCTTAAAGGCCAAGAACTTGAAACATTTCCAGCTGTATCAGTGAGAAAGTTGCTTTTTTTTTTTCTTTTTTTTTTTCTTTTTTGAAAGGAGTGTGGCAGGAGAGCTTGCAAATGATCTTCTTTCCATCAGTAGCATAAGGAAGTATGTGACTTAGAGTAACTCAATTTTGCGTACAAATCCTGCTATTCTAGTGGTTTCCCAGATTATAATTGGATTTGAGGTACTATAAATTTTAGATTTTCTAAATGGATGACACTTTGGAAAACCTATGCACACTTTAGCAGTATGAGTGATTTTCGTTGTTGCTTTTACACACTTTACCTCATACTTTAAAGAGCACAATGTATTTCTAATCTTGTTATAAGAAAGGATGAATTGGGTCTTGGTTTGAAGCCTTTTACGGTAACCTGTCATTATGCTGAAATTCAGTGCTGCTGTAGAATTAAATGTAGAACTGCCCAGTGACTTCATCTGCAATACCATCATATGCTGCACCACCTAGTAAAATACTGTCTCTAACTGTGTCCAGGTTTGGCATAGATGAGAGGGGCCTGTGGACCAGTCTTTTCCTTCTTGTTTCCGGTCTCACCTGCAGAGATGGGAGATGAATCTAAAATTTGGTCATTTAAGTCAAGATACTGATGTTGGTCTTCAGGTGATAAGCAGCCTGCAAAAAAGTTGGTAGCTCTTAAAGGGTTCTAGCAATTAAGTACATTTTGTTACGTCACTCCTAAGGTGTATTGTGATGCATGTTTGATTTCCTAGGAATTTATTGAAATTGTACATTTAGACCTTTAGAAATGGAACTGTTTGTTGATTGTGTTACTGTATGTTTCAAGAGTGATTTCAGGTGACTTGGCAGATATTTTGGAAACTTATTTGAAATCCTTTGGTACTACCAGTTGTAATTACAAGCATTAGAGGTGCTGATAATAAAAAATTATGTTAAAATTGGACATTCAGTAGCCTATCAGGTAAAGACGCACTTAAACTCCTTATGCCTGTGTGAATGCTAAAACAGACGCGAGATCTTCTGACAACTTGCAGGTGTTTGGTACAAAATACAATTGAATATTGTATTGTCAAATAAACCAGTGTTGGTTCATGATGGTAGGTTTAGACACAGGGTTTGTTACAATATTTGAGGATATTATGAGATAATCGCTACTTCACTTTAGGAAGGGTACATGTGTATTTCCCAAAGGTGACTAAAACTCATTTTGAGTGACTGTTGTCAGTTTCTTGGACAGAAAACTGTTAAATTGGAATAAGGAAATAAAAAAAGGATAATTATATACATGAAACTGAAAGACAGTGGAATTTGGGGAGAGCCTGTGAAATCTGAGCTCCTTGAGAGCAAATACAGATAATTGTTTAGATAGAATAGAATGCTCAAATAAAAACAAGCGTTTCCTTTTAAAGCTGACCTGTCTCTGATCTGTTCTATTGGAGGGGGTGCATACTTGGAAATCTTCAGTTTGAAAAAAGGAACATTTTTTTTAAAAGGCATTTCAGTTTCTTGGCTCCGGATGTGAAAAAAATTTTTGAGGGGGGAAAAAAAGGAGGAACTTGCTGACAGGATTGTGAGTTGGAGGAATGAGCTTCTAAATAAGAAATGGGCTTAGGGCTATGATGCACACTTCTGATTAGAAGGGAAGGGTCAGTGCGTTAAAAAGTAGCATTTTGTGTGTGAGAGGGAGTAGTGGAAGAATTTGGATTGCTGCTTCTGCATAATTCTCGTTCCTAAGAGGTGGTGTGTAGAAGCGTGAAGTTTCAGGAGACTGGTGTCTCAACCACAGTGTTGTATGTAAAATAACTATTCTGTATGGAGAATATGTCTCTGCAGTGAATTAAATTGGAAGACCTTAGGAGTTTCATTTATTATTACGCAGTCCTTATCATAATTGAGATATATTATAGGACTGAATCTTTAAGATTAATGGAAAAAATTAGCAGTACAACTTTGTAGTGCATTGGTAAATGAAGTTTTCAATTTCTTTACATCTTGCGTCACTGATTAGGTGTTCGCATAATGCCATTTTGGCCTAATCTTCGTTGTGTTCATCATCCTGTACAACTAATACATACATGCTTCTTAATTTTGCTTACAGAAAGCAAACTTGTTTGTGTCAGTGGGCGTGATGAAATATCTTTATATTTTGCTGTTACCCAGTTCCATCTAATTTGGTTTTACTGTCTTTGCCTTGTTGGTCAAGATTGTGCTGCTCTTAGTCTTCTCATAATGTTGTTACTTCCTTGCTTTTATTGTAACTCTCCAAATCATTATTCAGAATGTTCATACAAGTAGAGAAGCCTCTGTGGGTTTCTATTTCATGAGGTCTTGCAATTAACATTAAGGATTAATAGTATATGAAGAAATTTCATATTTTCCATATACTTGCATGAGATACCTTCATATGACTACTAAATTACTGTATTGGGTAACTGTATGATGTGCGCTGGTTAACTCTGGCCGATACATTTCTGTTATAGTCTATTCTTGCTTTGAAAGTGAGTAAAGTATTTTGGCGTCTTAGGTTTTTAGAAACTCATCTTTACTTTTAATTTCTTCTGGGCTCTAGGGACTTACTACTTTATCTGAATGCTGTCCTTTGTACTGATCAGTCATTTATATTCCTCAGGAAAACAGGGTTTCTACAGAATGTTATATTCCAAAACTGGGTGTTTTAATTCTGCCACTTAAATATGAAAAATAAAAATTACTGAAGAGGATAATAAATGTTGGGTTTTTTCTCCCCAGGAAAGAAAAAGACTCAGGAAGGTAAAAACAAGGGAAAGAAGGTAGCAGATACAAAGCAGAAAAAGGCTGTTTTGGATCCTACTTCTGCAGATATGAGGGATTCTAAAGAAGGTGAGTTCTTGAGTATCTTATTTTTTTTTCCTTCTAACTATCTTTTTGAATCAAAGGACACTTTTTGTCACATTCAGTATGTTAGCATGTTATGTTAGTGTAGCAAAGTGAACATATTTATGTTGTTTGCCCAAACTTTTTTATTCATAAGGAGCTTGGATATCAGAAGTATGCCATGAAACATGCAACTCTGACAACAGGAAAAACTAACGTACTGTAAAATGTAGACATAAATCAAAAAACTTTAGAACAGAAGAGCAGAGAATAGTCCTTATTCTAAAATAATGTCTTTGGAGCTTAGTTATACAGTCATTATTTATTGCTGTTTAACAGAAGTCAGTGTCAAGGGGAAAAAAATACAGTATTAGTGCAGCGGCTCACTAAGCATGCTGTTTGTCCTGAAGATTATCCGCAAAGGTTGTTTATAAATTGGCTTGGCTTTTTTCACATAGTATGTACATTAAAATGCCTGAAAGATATTTTAAATATATATTTTTCTGTCTGTTTTACAAGAATGTAAAAATTTCTACTGCTGTGTAACCAATAAATGTTTAAAGCTCTGTAGAGGTACTGATTTCTTTCAAGCTTCTTTTGCTTGCACTTCTTTTGACCCATAACTCTTCCATTCTTTCACTCTGTTGTCCCTTCTGCTTGTACAACATGTGCACCACTGTTGCAGGCATCTTATGCCCCAGCTAGGGAATGCAGAGAAACTTCTTGCTCTGTACATGTAACCACTTAAGCAACATTGTGTGAGTTAGCAGCAAAGTTATTTTCTTCATCAATGGATACCTGACAGCAGATAGGTAAGACTAGCGTGCAGAGGTGTGAATAAAGAATTCATCCACACCAATGAGATGCATGCAGGCTCTGATTCAGAAGTGTAGGAAATAGCCATTCAGGCAACAGCCAATAGAAAATCTCGTATAAAGAATGGAAAGTACTATGCCAGATACAAGGTACACCTTGCTGTGCATTACAGTACAAATCCAGATTGGTTTTTTGTTAATAATTTTGGGGAAATGGTCAAAATTGCTTGACAGCCTTCCTGTATACTTTATGTATATGTATTGCAGTACTTCCCTGACACTTATTTGCCATAAGGAAAGTCAGTGGAAGTTTTTTGGAGGTTTCTTGAAATGTTCTGAAGTCTGCCTTGAAATGTTCTGGTACTCTTCAGGCTCTTCTGGGTTTCTTGGCCACAATATTCAGTCCAAAGATTCTCTGTTAAGTCTAGGCAGTTGCCTATATTTTGCTGAAGTTCCAGAAGGGAAATTTCTGACTACAGTTTTACTCTCAGTACTGAATCACAATAGTGAGAAGTAGTGGTATTGTGTTGGGTCATAAGTGTTGGATATGTTGTGTTAGAGGAAAAGGTAGAAGAAAGGTGTAGCATACTTTGAAGTGTTTGGTAAAAATGTCTCATGCTTTTCTTTGCATGCTTTGTGTATCAGGTCATAAAGAGGAAGATGAAATGCCTTCTGTTTCTGCTGTACTGTCCCTGGAACAAACAGCTGTGATTCAGGAAATGGTGAATCAAGATGTACTTCCAAAGCTAATGATCCCCAGTCCTACCAGTGAACCACAAATGGTAACTGAAGACAAACAAGGAGAAGCAATAAACTGTGTTTCAGATGATTTAGATGATGATGACGAGGATGATGATGATGATGAAGAGGAAGATGAAGAGGAGATGGAAGATGCCAACATGCCTAAAGAAAGTGCTGAAATGCCTTTGATATGTGAAGAAAAGTTAGACTCTATGGAAGAGCAAAAGAGTACGTCAGAAGAATCTCCAGAAAGCTCTCCAAAGAAAAAACTTGTTGTGAAAATTCCAAAAGCGAGAGGTGAATCAAATGGTGATGTTCAGGAAACATTCATGTTTCCCTGTCAGCATTGTGAGAGGAAGTTTACAACAAAGCAAGGACTTGAACGCCATATGCACATCCATATATCTACTGTTAACCATGCTTTCAAGTGTCGATATTGTGGGAAAGCTTTTGGAACTCAAATTAACAGGCGAAGACATGAGCGACGCCATGAGGCAGGGCCAAAAAGAAAACCGTTCTTAACACTAACATCATCACAACACTTGGACAATGTTGCTGATAACCAAGTAATTGTGGATGATGGTCTTAAAGATGACATGAATGTTTCCAGTCTTGTGCAAGACTCTGTTGTCTTGGATTCTGAGAAAGTTTCCCAAGAAATGTCAAATTCTGCTTTTGCTGAGGAAAATAAGGAGCCCAAAGAACTGCATCCGTGCAAATACTGCAAAAAGGTTTTTGGAACTCATACCAACATGCGGAGGCATCAGCGTAGGGTTCATGAGCGTCATCTTATTCCCAAAGGTGTCAGAAGAAAAGGATTCTTTACTGAAGAGCCACCGCTTCAGACAGAGCAGGCCCCACCAGTCCAGAGCGTATATATAGCAAGTACAGAAATAGAAGAGGAAGGTGAAGTAGATGATGTCTATATTATGGATATTTCCAGCAATATATCTGAAAATTTAAATTATTACATTGATGGTAAAATTCAGTCCAACAGCAGCACTAGCAATTGTGATGTGATTCAGATGGAGTCCAACTCTGCAGACTTATATGGACTAAATTGTATTATCAGTCCAGTCACAGTGGAAATTTCCCCAAATTTAAAGGTTACACAAACACATGTGAATGAACCTCCTAAGGAACCATCTAGCAGTGGGAGCAATGAATCCAAAAAGAGGAGAACTGCCAGCCCTCCTCTTGTACCAAAAATAAAAACTGAAATAGACCCAGAACCTATAACTCCTACTAGTTCTTTAAATCTTCCTCTTAGCATTTCAACAGAAAGCTTACCTTTTCATAAAGAAAAAGGTGTTTATTTGTCGTCAAAATTAAAACAGCTTCTTCAGACACAGGACAGTAAGAAGATAACTCCACCAAGTGAAATCCCTAAAATAGGACCTTCTGTTACATCATCACCTATTTTGCCTCCAGTATCCAGTAGATTTAAAAGAAGGACCAGCTCTCCTCCCAGTTCTCCACAGCACAGTCCAGTACTTCGAGACTTTGTCAAATCAGGTGAGGGAAAAACTGTGTGGAATGATAATATTCGGAGTTCAAAAATGCCAAAGTTAGAAAGCCACAGCAACTCACCTGCTTGGAGCTTGACTGGAAGAGAGGAAAAAGAGACTTTGAGCCCTCTTTGCTTTGAAGACTATAAAATATCAAAAGACTGGACAGCAACTCCGACTTTTGGCAATGTGTGCAACCAGCAGCCGCTGGATTTATCTAGTGGTGTGAAACAAAGGTCTGATGTCAAAAATAAGAATCAGGTTCCCTGGGAATCTGTTCTGGATTTAAGTGTGCATAAGAAGCCTTGCAGCGACGCTGAAATTAGGGAATGTAAAGAAAATTCCATACAGCCAACCTGTAGTGGTGTTAAAAAGAAGAAACCAACCACTTGCATGTTACAGAAGGTTCTGCTGAATGAGTATAATGGAACGGGTGCAGCCACAGACAGCACACTCGGTGTAAACAGGAGCGCGAGCCCAAGCAAATCCCTGGAGCCTCAGGCAGAACCTGACATGGATCCCAGTCTATCTGCATCGTCTTCCGTTGACACTCAGCCCCTTAGTTCCTCTGTTTCCCCTTTGCCACAGGCATCTGCTGTACCTTCCATGTGCCAGCTGCCTCCTTTGTTAACACCAACCAATCCTCCCTCCCCGCCACCCTGCCCGCCTGTGTTAACGGTTGCTACATCACCTCCTCCCCTTCTTCCGACAATGCCGTTATCGATTCCAGATGTCTCTGCCAGTGCCACTAACACTTCTTCTTGTCCATCGCCACTTTCTAACACTACTACCCAGTCTCCGCTACCAGTTCTTTCACCTACAGTTTCTCCTTCTCCATCTCCTGTTCCTTCTGTTGAACCTCTTATTTCTGCTGCTTCACCTGGTCCTCCTACACTCTCTTCCTCATCTTCTTCCTCTTCTTCCTCTTCTTTCTCCTCCTCTTCATCGTCATCATCTCCATCTCCACCTCCTCTTTCTGTAGTTTCTTCTGTTGTTTCCTCTGCTGATAATCTTGAAAATACTCTCCCAATAATAAAACAGGAAGAAGCTGAAAATGAACAACAGAAAGCCAGAGAAGATCCTCATACTTCAAGTGAATCGGGAGTAGTGCAGGAAACATTCAATAAAAGCTTTGTGTGCAATGTCTGTGAATCACCTTTTCTTTCCATTAAAGACCTAACAAAGCATTTATCCATTCATGCTGAAGAATGGCCCTTCAAATGTGAATTCTGTGTACAGCTTTTTAGGGATAAAACAGACTTGTCAGAACATCGCTTTCTGCTTCATGGAGTAGGAAATATCTTTGTTTGCTCGGTCTGTAAAAAGGAATTTGCTTTTTTGTGCAATTTGCAACAGCATCAGCGGGATCTCCATCCAGACAAAGAGTGCACACATCATGAGTTTGAAAGTGGGACTTTGAGACCCCAGAATTTTACTGACCCCAGTAAGGCTAACGTGGAGCACATGCAGAGCCTGCCAGAAGATTCTTTGGAACCTTCTAAAGAGGAGGAAGATGAAGATCTAAATGATTCCTCCGAAGAGCTTTATACTACTATAAAAATAATGGCTTCTGGAGTAAAATCTAAAGACCCAGATGTTCGTATGGGCCTCAATCAACACTACCCAAGCTTTAAGCCACCTCCATTTCAGTATCACCATCGTAATCCTATGGGTATTGGAGTTACGGCAACAAACTTCACTACCCACAATATTCCGCAAACATTTACTACTGCCATTCGATGCACAAAATGTGGCAAGAGTGTCGATAACATGCCTGAGTTACACAAACACATACTGGCCTGTGCATCTGCCAGTGATAAAAAGAGATATACGCCTAAAAAAAATCCAGTACCACTGAAACAGACAGTGCAGCCTAAGAATGGCATGGTTGTTATAGCTGGCCCTGGAAAGAATGCCTTCAGACGAATGGGTCAGCCTAAAAGACTTAATTTCAATGTTGAGATTAGCAAAATGTCCTCAAATAAACTAAAAATAAGTGCATTGAAAAAGAAAAACCAGCTTGTCCAGAAAGCTATCTTGCAGAAAAAGAAATCTGCCCAGCAGAAGGCAGAGTTGAAAAATAATCCATCCGAGTCAGACTCTCACATCTGTCCCTACTGTAACAGAGAGTTTACTTATGTTGGAAGTTTGAACAAACATGCATCATACAGCTGTCCCAAAAAACCTATCTCTCCCTCCTCGAAAAAGAATTCTTCAAAAAAAAGTGCAAGTTCTTCTTCACCTGCAAGCAGTGAAAAAGGCAACAACCAGCGTAGGCGAACAGCAGATGCAGAAATCAAAATGCAAAGCATGCAGCCTCACTTGGGTAAGACAAGAGCACGAACCTCAGGACCTGCACAAATCCAGCTTCCCTCTGCATCCTTCAAATCAAAACAAAATGTTAAATTTGTACCTCCCATTCGATCCAAAAAGCCAAATTCATCATCTTCATTGAGGAACTCTAGTCCCGTAAGAGTGTCCAAAATGTCCCATGTTGATGGGAAAAAAACTAAGGTGGTCGCTAAGAACAGCTCGTCTGGAATCTCAGGCAAAGCTTCCCGGAAATTGCATGTCAGAATACAAAGGAATAATAAAGCTGTTTTGCCAAGTAAGTCTGCTGTGGCAAGTAAGAAAAAGGCAGACAGATTCACTGTAAAATCTAGAGAGAGGATTGGAGGACCTATTACACGAAGCCTACAACAGGCGGCAAATGCAGAGGCAGCAGAAAACAAAAGAGATGAAAGCAGTACAAAGCAAGAACTAAAAGATTTCAGGTAAGCATTTAATTTGAAGTTGAAACAACACAGGAACACATTGCTTGCTGTTTTGCCAATTTTCTTGGTCTTTTTTGAGTTTCTCATGCTTAAATAATAATAAAAAAAAGGTTACATTTCCTAAAACATGGTTAAGTAGCTCAGTCATGCTGAGGTATGATGTACATACTTGATGCATTTTGTCATGTTGTCATGAAATAATACATAGTTTGTATAGAGAATGTCTTTAATTATTAACTGAATTGAAAACTCCGGAAAAAAAATGTCAGTACCTGAGTGCAAATAAACTTAACGTCATTGAACTTAATGTTATTGGAGACACTGACCTTGCATTTGATATCTAACATACATGGTGGCCCAAAATCATTTTAGATTTAGTTTATGGCAGCCCACTAAGCTAAAAATTATGACTGCATTTTTTACTCACTAAAATAACTTGCCTTGTTGGTTTTTTAATAAAAAGCATTCTCTGCATATCATATAAAAAAACCCATGACCAAATACTTCAAAAATGTATGTGCATACTAATTGAGTCAGATCATGAAATGCTTAATATAAGGGAAATAGACATGTAAATAAGGGAAATAGACGTGTAAGAAAAGTTACATGAACGTGTAAATTTGTTAGAAGTATCATGCTCTTATGTTTTAGTATAAACAAATTTTATAATTGAAGTTCTATTTCTTTTTGAGAAGAAGCATTTTAATCACATGAAAGGGTAATACTTCAATAAATAAATAAAATCTTAATCTACGTGCCTGAGTCCCGACTTACGTCTTCATGTAGTCTCTCAAATCAATAGGATATTTTGCAAAGTGTTTATAACTTTTATTAGCGTGCTCCTGCCATGTTATTCTTGGAAACAGGTATCTGATTTGCTGAGTAACTCGGAAAGCTCACTGGTCATGAAGAGTTCTTTTGGTTTTGGTAATTGCAGTGCATGGCTCTGATTAACACCAGATTTATGGCTGAAGGTAGTATCTTTTTTTATCAAAGTAATGAATAGTGGAGGAGGGGGAGGAACTGGCAGCCTCCTTCAGAACAAGTGTCCCCTAGCTGAATTTGTCAAGAAATGTCAAAATCCAAACTGTTTGCAGCTTGTGTGTCTTATGGTGAAGACCTCCTAGGTGAAAATTTTGTGGAAATACTTTGTAAAGTAAAGGTTCAATATAACAGAATTATTTCAAAGTGCTAGAGGGGAATTTGACTTAAAATAGTCAATACCCAAATTAGGACGCGTTGAAGGAGAAAAATGTTAGTGGAATTTGGAGACTAATGGTGTAAAAAATGCCTTTAAGGAACAAGAAATGTCTACCAGGCCTGTTCTCTTGGGACATAAACATCTTCATGTTACTTAATTCTAATCAGCTGCTGTCTTAGTCTTAAGTGTGAAACTGTATTTCACATGATGCCAGAACAGATCCGTAGTATTTGAAGCCATAATGACACATGTTTCCATCTAAATTAATCATTTGAACTTAAGCTAAATAACTGAGTACTTGGAAATCTGTGCATTTGGAAATTGTTTAGTGGTATTTGGGGTAAATAACAATGTACCTAGGGGTAAGATTTCCTTCACTGTCTTAAATACTGTTAGTTTACTCTGGCAGCTTGCAGTCAGTCATTACTGGTTTAATGAATAGTTATTCTAGAAGAATTCTTGCTTTTTGTTTCTGTAATAATGTTCATAAATCTAGATTGTCTAGTCAACTTTTTTTTTATAACAAGTACATAGTATGAAGAATTTTTTTGCCTTCATACACTAATGTCAGCACAGGCTAACTTCGATTCTACTCTATGTAGGCAATGTTGGTGTTTGTTTTTTTTTTTTTCCAGTAAATATTAATTCTTTGTATTTTTTCAAGACTTGCTTCATGTAATATTTGTCTCCAAATTTGTTTTTCACCTTTCAGTTTTTCTGTGTAAACATACTCCGTTCACAAATAGTTTGTTTTGTCATTTATCTTCAGTTTTTGTTTTTTATTTTCTAGGAATCTCCTGTAAAAACAAAACAAACAAAAAAATCCCTTAATGACATGGTAGAGCTGTTGCATGCTCAACTTAGGATAAGCACTACGACAATGGATGTGAAATCCACCAAGGTTGCGAAACCAGCTGAAGCTGACTCACAATCATAAAATTGCCTGCAGGCTTCTTGCTAATATTCAGTGTCAGGCATAGATTTTCTTATTTCGTGCCTGACACACATGCTGGGCTACGGGATGATTCAGATAAAAGAGAAGGGTACTATTAAAAACAAAATGAAACCCACACGAAACCATCAAAGAAATAGGGGGATTAACGAAACCAAATCTTTTGCTCTTGTGTTTGCTTAGATCCTGGTTTTGTCCGTACCTTCGTGAATGGCATACAGGCAGTTCAGTTGCATACTTGGCAAAGCAAGTTCCTTAATTTTGTCAATAATTCAGTGTAGATTCAGGGACAACAAATGTTGCTGCACTCAAAGTATTTTTGTCATGTATTAAGTCTTTTAAAGCCTTTTGTCTAAATGAATCAGTAGAGGCCATCCTAGCACGACAGAATTTCCTTTTCTTCTTACCTTCTCCTCGCTTTCTGAGTCTTTTAGATGTCCAGCATACAATGGGAAAAAGCCTGATTTGGATGTTTTATGGATTTTCCAAATTCCTATTTATACATGCAAATGAAACTTTATATAGCAATGAAATACCAGTATCAATTTCTAAATACCATATATATAATGAATGCAGTGTATCTTTTTATCAATAAGAAGGCTAGACCAGGACTTCATACCTGTATATTTTGAAAGTGAAATATATAATTACTCTAAAAGGTCGTACACCTCTATCTAATAACTTAAGACAACAAATTGGTCTGTTGTTCATAACAGCTTTTTATGGAAATATCGTTTGTCATGTGTTCATATAACTTTCAAGATTAATGACAGAATTGATGGAAAGTGACTAGTTTTCTTTATACAGCCACCCCCTTTATTTTTTTGTTCTTGACTTAAAAAGTAATCTACCTCTTAAAATTTGTAGTTTAATACTTGTTTGGTGAATTTGTGCCACTTTAACTTTCACTTTCACTATCATTCCCATTTTGTTACATTTCTGTTATGGGGACTTTATGTTGAAATATTGTATAAAGCATTTGTAGCAAGTTTAAAAAATAAAATATTTAAAATTATTTAAATTGTTTTGGACACTTCAATTGTACTATATGTGATTTACATTTTACATTAATTTCATTTTGTTTTCATTTTGGGTTGTTAATCTTGGAGCATGTTCCTGTATTAAAGTTTGCTGTTAGTTATATTGTTTCTTCTATTGGAGAGTGATATAAAGACTATTCTAATGAAAACATTAAAAATTGCAATTTGACATAAAAGTGGGGTTGTCATTGCTTTTGAACACTGTAGCCTTGCTGAAGATACTGTAAATGCAGGTAAGCAACCGAAGAGGGATTTTTCTCCTCCAACATGCAATACATCATGTGAGTTGCAGATGTATTAAAGAGTCTTTGTGGTGTTGCAAGCACTTAATGACCAACTAGATGGAACCATCATGACATATTTTATATAACTGTAACCAATAAAGTAAACTTTTTGAAAACTTGTGGGAAACTTGCCTTTTGTATGGAAACCAGATGTACAAGGAAAAATGAAACAATGTACATCTAGAAGGAATTAAGTGTGCTTGCATCCTTTAGTTGTCTACAAACAGTTCACTGAAACAAATTTATACCAAATTTCAGACTTCTGAGTTAGTCTTAGATTTTTTAATTGTGGACACAGTTAATAAATTTAAACTGTTTTAATAAAAATTACACACACCCTTTCAACTTTTTTCTGATACTATAATGTTCTAATTTTATATGCTTTAAACTTGTGAAATAGCTTAACTTAGAAAATATGTGAAAAGAGTTTTGGCTTTGAGAATTTTGGAATGTTGTATTCCACCATCAAGATAGACATTCTCCCTCCTGCAGTGGAGCTGGAAGCATCTGTGTCCATATTAGTGTGGCAGTTGGATGGAATAATGTAACACCATTAAGACTAACAGTATTACAGTAGCCAATTTCTTAGCATATTCACTACTAATCCAGTAGTAAGTTAATACTTTATGTAGTTGTCTATTCAAATTAATATCTCTGAGTAAGATTCTTTGGCAACTCCCTGTTTATTTTCTCATGTTATACGTCATTCCTTGAACATGTTATCCTCTCCATAACAAAGTTTTCCCTGAATTTTAACTGGTAGGGAAAATCTGGTACTATGATGCAGAAGTTTTAACATTGTCCATTGAGTGGTTTTGGAGGCACAGCTGCATGGTGATAATATGCACTGCAGTTTGATAGTTGCACCACAATTAAAGGGTGAATTCTTAGTCTAGTTTACCGCAGCAGTTATATCAATTAGGTAGTAGGACAGCCACAGTGAAGGTTTTCAGTGTTGATTAGGTTTTACGATGTTTACTGAAGTGACAGCATTTTTTTTTGCATACCCTCAGTTGTATTTGAATATTTTATAAGAATTAGGAAACATGAAAAAAAGGTAAAAACTCCCATAGTTTTGAAGTTACCGAGAGTGGGATATAAACTTGTCCTTAATTGGTTGTCTCACACATCTTTCTTCTGTTATTGACAACTGAAATACCAGTTGGTGTTTTGTCTTACTGCAGTCTCAGTATTTTGATCGCTTTGTAAGGATTTATTAGAAATGTCTAGCAGTGAGCTGATCATAAATAAACCAGCTTCCTTCCCTCATTTCTTAATATTATGGCAGAAATCCTGTTGCAATTGTCTTTACTGTTTCTCTGCTGTGATATTAAATCCTGTTGTGTCCCAAGGATGTTGTCACACCGAGATGTTCACACACGTTCGTACACACCAGTTCTCGAGTGCTGTGTGATGGAGATCTGTATTCAAAATGAGAGATAATCATCAAGGAAGAAGTTTCATTCCTAAATAGGCACCTCATCACAGATGGGATATGTACAGCTTTTATAGTTACTAATACTATTGCATCTCATCTGCATAATTGAATTTCTATGGCTTTTATAACTGCCTCTTTATGATCTGAATGCAACAATAAAGCTGTAATGCTGCCTACAAAGTGCTGACATTTCTTGAAATGCATCCAAACAGGCAATGAAAACAATTAAACTTGTCCTGTTTACAGAGACTAACTGACATGCTGGTCAAGACCAAATGCAGTGTCAGTTTAATAAAAACAGTAATGCTGAAGCATGTATGGAGATGGGAGATCTAAGACACTGCATTTACCTTTTTTTTCCCCCTCCATTGTAGTTTGCTAGAAGGAATTAAAACCAGCTTGTATCGGAGAATGTCTTAAATATGTTCAGTCTTAGGCATTACAAGACAGTCTGGGTGATGCAGCCAGCCCCCCTGCATATAATTTTTCCTGCCTTGCTCTGCAAGCTCCTGACCCTTTCTGTAAGCTACCTGTAGTTGATTTAGGCTAGTGTGTTTCTGGTACTGTTTGTTGGCATTTTGTATTGTAAGCCTTTTATTTAAAGTTCTAGTTTAGTTCCTGATGATTTTCTTTAGGGAGATGTCACAGAAAACTAGACCCTGGCAATTTGATACGTAAATTTTCAATTTCAAGTGTAGAAATTAATAGCGCTTCCTTTACTTACTGAGGTTTGTGACTTCATTTCCAAAATTACGGGGCCAGTTCCAGCTTTTACTGGAGTCAAGTTCGGCTAAGAAGCTGAGTTGCAAGTGATAACCTGTGACAGACAAAGAGTTTGTGAATGACCTTAAAAAAGAGAACTTACAAGACCTTACGTACTAATTCTAGCTTTTACTTACTGAACGTGTGATCTGCATGAGTCACATGATGTTCTGCTCATGATGAAACTGAGCTAAAGGATAGATTCTGAACAACAAGTCCATGCTGTTTTGGATCTGAGCTTTTGTGGTAAGTGAATTATGAAAAAGAGGTAAACTTCCATATCTTCTATTTAATTAAACTGGTAAAGAATTACGAAGAAGCTCTTGGGACTAGCATGAAATTTCATAGTAGTAACTGAAAATACTCTGATACCAATAGAGAGCAAAGCTGATTTTGTGTCACTCCTATACAGTATTTAAAAATAGAATATTAATACTTGTTTTAGAATTAATACCCTATCGTGTTTGGTGTTTTTAAGCCACAGCTGGAGTTTTGAAAATCACTCAACAGCTGGATGCACAAATCTTAACAGAAGTTTAATGGGAACTCTGTAAAGCTTCAGCTACATAGCCACAATAATCTGAATTACTTTTTGAAGTGGGTTGCTTCATCTGAACTTTGTGGACAGGCAGTTATCCAATATCTAGTGAACTGAGAGCTAAAGGCTACTCAAAAGAGATGTCTTAGAAAACATGGGAATAAAGTACAAATGCAAATGCTCAAGAGATTTCAAAAAAGCTTATATTCAGATTGTAGTAAAACCCAATAGTTTCCTGTTTATGTATGCCGTGTGATGCATTTTAATTCTGTAGTTGTGTACTGTATTTTTTTGGTAGAAATCATGTCACTTAGTTCATAGGGTGGAGCTGCTCTAAAAGTGAATAGCAGCTCTCTAGCGGAAGAGGGTATGTGTAGGACCTTCCAGTATTTTTTGGAAGAGTGGGAAGGTGAGGAAAATAATTCTATTTCAGAGCAAGATGCAAATAAAACTATAAAAAAGGCATGATATATTAAGTGTATGGTTAATGGTCCAGTTTACACACCAAGTGAGACAATGGAAAATGTTAATGTTATTAAAGGTGGGTCTTTATTTCATACACATGAATGACTTGATGTCATTTCCTAAGCTTTCTCTGGGGTCTTGACTTTGCAATTTAAGTAGTGTCTTACAGGTATTTTTTGAGTGAAACTAATACCAAGGTAACACTCAGACTGTAGCTGCAGTCAGTACTGCTTTGTGCTCATCACTTACAGTCAGGTAAGGGTGCCCACCCAAACGTTTAAAATACAAATAGGTATTAGACCAAGAGTGGGAGAGGAAGCTGTTGGTGTAAAGCATCCTGTGTCTAATAGGAGATGACTGGCAGAACTCGGAAAGGAGCAGGAGGTGCTAGCGTCCTGTTCTGTCTCTGGACCACGGTCTCTTCAGCCGCTGACTGCTTTTAAACCTCTTCCTTACTTAAGAGGAAGCCTTATTGCTATTGAGTTGTCTCTGACTACTGCTTCCCATGCACACTTCATTGCTTTTCATTCTCATTTTGCTGATCCTGCACATTTACTTCCCTTAGTCTTTAAAAATGCTTTTGGTAGAGTGTACTTTTGAAAGCATGCATTTGAAAAAGAGCATTGAAATACTGCTTTTTTTTTTTTTTCCAGATACAAGGCAGTAAAACACTGAAACTCAAAAGGGAAGCTTGAGCAGGCATCAAGTTGGAGGGAGGCTTTTTCTTAAGAGATAGGTAGCTGCTTCATTTTCCTAATTTATTCAAAGCTCGAGTGGTTCATGGAACATAGTATAGTAATCCGCAACATGCACTTTGTATATATCTCTCTGCTTATTCTTTTGTAAGACTTTCATGTTTCACAAGCCAAACAGGGTCTCTGAGTCATGTTTTGGATGACAGTACTCCCAGAAACTGCCAAAGGGCTGTGAGAAACAGCTTTGATTATTCAGCAGGTGATGTTCCATTTTTCAGAAATACAGGCTCAGCGTTCAGTCTGTATGGTGCAGGGGGGTATTACATGCTGGAGGTGTGCTGCCTTCCAGATGAACAGCAAAATTGAGACTTGCACTACTTGTAATGCCCCATGTCAGTCAAAAAAGAATAATAATCTCATATCTGGGCCTGTTTCAGCAGAGCCTGCCTCAATTCCTCCTGCAGTTTAGGCAGCGCTACTCAGCAAAGTTAAATGCCTACGGTAAAGTAAACGCAAGGACTTCTTTTCAGGGAAGCGATTTTGTTGAGAACGCAGAGGATGTGCTACCTGCTAAGGGCATTTGAAGGCCTGGCAGCAAGTGGAAACAGAGCTCAGCCTGTTGTCCTTGCTGCAGTTTGGGGTTGGACCGTGAGCGCTGATGCTGCCCCGGTGCTGCTCTGGGGGGGAGTTTGCGTTGGAAGTGCTCAGGGACTGAGCAAACTCGCTCTCTTGTGCAGATCGTGTGTGCGTAGCAGTTAGTCGTGTTCCAGCTGTGACTTGATGGTAGAATTTAGTTAGCGTTTCATTTAGGTGCTGTGATTTCTGCTAAACACTGCAGTGTGGAAGGAGGCAGGAAGATGAGAAATCGTGAATTCTTCCATCACTGAGCTGCCTGGAAGAGTTGCACACTCCGGACTCTGCTGTCACGGGAGTTAGACTGAAGTTGTATTCCCCTTTCATTATGGCCAATGCTTTCACTTATCTGTCTTTTTAAATCGAAAGCACATCTTGTTCTGTGCATTTTTTTTTATGTAGAGATATGCAGGACTGAGGGTTCATACTAGTTCTGCTAGCCTTCAGTAATCAGTTTGAACTCATTTGGAGTGACCATGTGTGCATAAAGCGAAATAAAATCAGCTATAGTCTTCCCTGTGTGTGATAAAGTTTTCTCATGCTTTTCCTCTCTCATGAATGTGATTCAGTAGATGCAAATTTTTTATCAAATTATCAGATTAGATTACTTGACAGTGTAGAAGTACTGCTATTTTTAATCCAACATTCTTCACCTTTTGGCTCGCACAATGCTCTGTGCTTCTTTAAAAGGGCAGGAAGATAAACTGCTGACGTGATACTGTTCATCTACATTTATATACCTAGACCAAGATTTCTTAAAGTGACTAATAATTTCTTTGAACTCAATTTGAAGTACTGATTTTCTGAAAGAGCTCGGTAGCCATCCTCGGTGCTGAATCCCTTTAAAGTGGCTACTTTAGATCACTAGTTGCTTTTGAAAATCTAGTTATATTTAAGTAAAATGGTATTGATACATTAATTTTAGGTAGTCCCTCAGGTGAGTTGTAGGCATGGTGTGAGATTTCTTTCAACGGGTCTCCATGTTGGTTTGGTGTTCATCACTGAAGTTAATGGTGGTCTGAAGTGGGATTTCACTGGGAGTGAAACTAAATCAACAATGAAGAAACTTGAACTCGAGCACATGTGTGAAACAAAACAATTTTTGAGTTATTGTGGGGGAGCAATGCTACTTTAAAGGTATTAAGTTCTTTGAACCACTGTGGTTAGAGAGTGCTGCTAGGTATCTTCTTGAAAGTTGAGAATGCAGAGGATCTCAGTAACAGGTTTTTCCAGTTTAGATTCATGAAAGGCCTGACCATAAAATCATAATACTCATGTTGTGTCCTTTAGCGTCACGTGATTGCAAGATAAAATCCTGACGTGTTCCAGCTTTTTCACCCCTTTCATAAATAAACACATGTAAGTCTCGAAATAGCTGCAGTACAGCACATGAAGATCCTTTTTGCTTTCTGCTGTTCCCCCCATTTTTTTGTGCACAAAGGCAGGACTCTTCCGCAGAAATGAGAGACATCTTCCTCAACAAAATTCTATCCACAAACCTTTTTGTCCTGCTAAATATTTTGTTTCACTTAAAAATAATATTAAAAATTATTCCTGTAATTGGCAGTTGATGTTTTTCCAAGTCCTTGTTTTGTGTATTTACTTTTCCGTTAAGCAATATGCTAGTGCAAGAGAGTACATGCCAGTTAGGTTAGCAACACGATGTTTTGGTACTCACTGAGTGCAGAAAGCCCAGAAATCTCATTTATCCATGCCTCAAACCCCCCTTGCTTGCCTTCTGGCCTGTAAAATTGCCTAGCCTAATTCTGCAAAGCCAAGAACTTAGGCTTAAACATCCATACCTCTTTATCTTTTTTTTTTTTCCCCAGGCAGCCAATTATTTTAGAAGGCGGTCTGTGTCAGTGTAGAAATTGTTTTATTTAAGAGTAGGAAGTACTTTTGATAGAACATGTCCCTGACACGTTTATTGTTAGGAAGTATGTTGGTATGTGTGTGTGTGTGTCTGAAATTTTGGACCAAATGCATGGGGTTTTTTATATTGGGAGCATAGAAGTATAAGCCCTGCAAGAAGAACACACTTTACTTGAGGTAAAAACATGAATCTGTATTACCTGACTGTTTTATCACATAGTACGATGACTTTGCTCCGTTCACTGAATTTCACCGGTGTGACTAGCAGCAATATCAGATCACGCCAGCCTTCATTCCCACTAGTAACGTGGCTTATTTTTCTGGGACATTTCTAGTGAGCTAAACTAGCAACTTAGAAGAACGTTAATTGCACAAGTGCGGTAGAAGACAAGGTAATTTGCATTAAAAATACCAAATGTATTTTGAGAATGTCTGAGGGAAGGGTGTGTGCCAGGGTCTGGCATTTTTACTAGCCGCCTAGTTCGTGTGTGCTGTTTATTTCAAGGCGCAGTGGCCTAGGAAGATATATGGAAGTAGGAATTTGGTTTAGACAAATAAGGTGAAGCTTCTTAAGCGTTCAGGAGAGAATTTAACTTGGGGAATAGTAATGCAGTGTGATGGGGGGAACCTTTGCCTTTGCGCCTACCTCTGCTTTAAGACTGCAGATGTTCTGGGCGACCTTGGCAAATCAGTTTCCTTCTGACTCAGTTCTGCATATGAAAAATAGAGATTATGGTACTGACTCATGCTGCAAAACACTCTCAGATCCAAGGATGGAAGACTGTAAGACCTGGGATTTAGTGTGTTTTTATTGTAGCGAGTCTCACCAAATTCAGTGATCTGTCTCCCTCTTTAGTTAGGGTGTGCTTTCAGTTGAGAGAGGTTTAGGCCCTGTCTGTGTGTTAAAAAAAAAAAAAAAAAAAAAAAAAAGGCATTATTTAACTTTTGGTTTAGCTTTAATTTATGGTATAGCTAGTACTTTACCAGAACTGTTTGTCCTGATTTAGAAGTCCTAGATGACAGAGAAAACTCAGTGTAGACAAATCCTTCCTGCTGCCTAACCTTTGGTTTCTGTGCCCTTTTCCTTGCAAGCATAGTATGTTTTCTGATGCTATTCCTTTTCTTCTTTTTTCCCTTTTTTTTTTTTTTTAAAATTTTTCTGGGTAGGACTGCTCCTAAACAATGGACTTGAGAGGGCTGGAGGTAGCACAGGATGTGCTGTCTGTCCGCTGACATTTGGTCCAGGATGCGGACGGTGCGCGGTGGTGTGAAGGGGCTGGGGTACAGCCCCCTTGCCCCTTCCCGGTAAAGTCCGTATTGCTTGGCTGCATCGGCGCACGGTGTCTAAGAATTCCTTTTCTTTTGCCTGTCTCCGGTTACCCCAGCACGGGTGATGGTGAAAGCAGGTGCAAAGTGACAGTGCTAAAAATAGCGATCTCAATAACTGTTCCTACATGCGATGGGGGTATTTCGGCTCCCCTCCCCCTCGGAGAGTAGCTTGCCTTGCAGACCCAGGGAGTTACTCCCAAAACATCCAGACATCCCCGCATTTCTTTAAAGAGGCTTTTTAAAGAGAGAGTTATCAATCCACTTCAGTTTAATATCGGCACGGAGGAGGGCACCGATTTCCAAACCGCTTTGGTAGAGCAAACATCGCTGCTTGGCCGCTGTCGGTGCTTTGCCGTGTGGTTTCACAGCTGACTGAGAGCAGAACGCAAAGGCAACAGTGAGAACTCCATTGAGAACTCCATTTCAATTTCTATCTAGGAAAACAATCCTTTTCTATCCGGTTCCTCCAATCCTCAACTTCCAGATAATAAGCCAATGATCTATTAGCTTTAAAGCTAGATGGAATTAGGGGGTGAGGGATCCCTTTAGCGTATTGGTTTTGGGGGAGGGTGAGGGATATGCATTTGCAAATGCAGGTCAGATTTTCTCGGATACTGGATTTGAGGCTTTTTTTTAGGTTTCTCACAGGATCTAGGCATTGGCTCATTGCATGCAATAACATACAGATGTTATTGATTGTAGAAGAACTTTTACAAGTCATAATTAATTTTTTGAAATTAAGCATTACTTAAATGGAAATGTTCTAAATTAAAAGAAACTAAAATTGCTCTCTTCTAGTTTTAGTAAAGAACTGAAGCCAGACAAACTAAACTTATTTTGGATATTCTGCTGTTTCCCTTGGTAACAGTCCTTATATGGGACAACAAAATCTGGCTTTTGTTGACTTCCTCATTATCACTTTCTGATTCTAAGACACTAGATGAATGCTTCAGTATTAAATTCACAAAAGCTGGAGAGTATGATTTACATGTAACAATAACAAAACTTTGGCAGACTGTTTTAACCACAAATTTTAATTTGGAAATAATTGAATTCCTTCTTTTCAAAACTTCTGTGGTTTTGTTTTTGTGTTGTAATGGAAAATTTTGCACTTCTTTATGTCTAACTTGCAGTCACACTGCACTACAAAATCTGTGTGTAAGGATAAATAACAATTGAAGTCTCCTTCAAAGGGTGTATATTGAACTCTAAAAATAACCTGGAGAAAAACCTAACTTTTAACTTTTCTTAGACATGTTGTGATGTAATAAAATTACATTTCAAAAGATGTTCCCTTGGAAGAACGTAAGTAGTTGGTTTTGGTTAGACTTTTGAAGAATTTGCATACACAAGGTAGGTATGCAATTACCGCAAGTATGGGGGTGCACAGGTCTGAGGGGGAGCAGACATGCACCTGCATGTACCAGGGAGGAACAAGTATGTGCAAGATAGCAAAAGATGCTGAATTTAAAAACAAATAGGGTTTTTTTTTTCTAATCTTTTAGTGTAAGGAAATTTAGCTTGGGTTTACATTTGCACTGAGATTGTACGTTTAGAATAGGGTATGAGCCTTTCTACTTCGACTCATGCTTTCAGGCTTTCTTCTTGAAATCACCATTGACAGAGATCGAATGCTGTCAGTTAAAAATCTCTGATTTTCACTTTCACTTTGGGATTCTTGGAGTTAGTTTAAAACTGGAAGGGATATAACATATTCTCTACAATGAAGGCAGCGTAGCAGGGCTCACTGTAGTGACCTGTGTGCGTCATTGTCAAGTCTGCCAGTGCTACAGTGGCAAAAGCGTACTGCAGGCTTTGACCTCGGGGAAAAATGACCAGGTGTGGTACCATGCTTCTGGAAAGTAAAATTCCATTTCCATAAATATGTATTTTAAAACCTGGTAGGGACTGTCCTGAGAAAACAGACTGGGTTCTTTACGTAACTGTGGATTTTTGTGTCGGTCCCAATTGGAGGGCCTGGGACATTGGGTGGGAGGCTGGATGCTGCTTCCAGTTGACGTTGTCTGTTTCCTACTTAAATAAACTAACAGGGTAAGTTCAGAACAGAGAGGAAAAAAAAAAACCAACAACCTCTTGCCTTCAGAAGTGACTCTCCTCAGTACTTGCAGTGTAGGGCTTTTTTTTCTTCATAGCTTACTAAAGCCCTATAGGGCCCTAAAGCATGTCTCTGCTTTTTTTCTCCCGGTACCCTAATAGCATGTGTGTGAGTTTCTTCTGCCTCTTTGTACAGTTACAGACTCCGCATGGCCTCTAGATGTCCCTCCTCCTCTTCGCATAACACCAGCACCAGGCAATGCAAGAAATCCAACTGCACCGCATCCCACTTCTTCAAGGAATAGACTCTTCTGCATGTCCAACCAAACCAGGTACAGCAATGCAGCCAGGCGCTGCCACGGGAGGATGCGCAGAACTTACCTACCTTGTAGTTCTGTGGGCAAGGAGTGCAAAGCGCTTTACAGATACTATCGGAGCCTCAGAAAACCCGCAGTGTCGGTGCTCTTGTTGTAACTGGTCACTGATGAGAAAGCAGGCGTGAAGGGGGAGAGCTATGTCAGAAAAATAGGGTGTCTCAGTTAAATCAAGCACAAGGGACAAGGTCTTCTCTAGTGATGTGTACTTATATACTCTGGATCAAGAGGATCTCTTGGGGCAGAGCCAGCTCTTCAGCCTCATGGAAAATGGAGAGTTTTCTTCCATTTATGAGCTTTAAGAGCTGTGGTGTTGCTCCTCTGGATCCTGTGGGGAGCCTAAAGATGGTGGTAAGTTTTGTGAGGATGGGGTTTGTCCACGTCTGGGAAGGAGTGGTATTTGTATCTTGTCATAGTAGTGGGCAAAGTCCTCTGAGATATTTTAAGCTGAATGGGTAAACGCTGAACAAATATTAACTGACCAGAAAAAGTATGCCTGAGAATGTGTATTATGGCTGGCTGCTTTGGTTGAGTGCCAGAAGCTCAAAGACCAGTATCACAATGGAAATTGCAGTGCCACGATAACATACAAAAACATTACTTGGGGTTGTGGTGAGATCAACTGGTGTAGTGGAGCTGTACGGGCTTGGACAAATTAATGACCTGGTCCGGTGTTACTGGTGAAGCTGAACTGATTTGCTGTTGGTTGACTTGAAAGAAGACACTGTCTTCTACTTCTTCATTTCCCCACCTGTAACATGCAGGTAATCACCTCCTTTATACTGATGTAACAGCTAAGGAACATTATACTTATATGGGTAAAGCTAAAGGTGAGAATGAGTGCCAGAAAAATCAAGATGCTGCAGCCTGAGATTTTATTCTTTGTTAAATATGTTCAAAAAAATAACACTGGGGGAAAAAGTTAGTAAAATTCTGAAGTCTACTACCTCCCGAATAATGGGAGTGGTTGCTAACGAAATGTTAACATCCCTAACTGTGGCAAAGACCATTTAGTTGTGGGAAACCCAAGCAAAAGTTAAATCATGGGCATCTCTTCCCTGTGCAGCACTCGCTGAATGACTTGTCCTGCTTCCAGCTCAGTGTTAATGGGGCAGTTACTCTGACTACTTCATCTTAAAGCTGACTGATTAAATGCAACTCTCTGTGTATTTTCAGGTACTAGGAACTTTTGACTGGAAAAGGTGAGGTGAAGTAATCCTCAAGCATTATCCTCTCCTGCTTTTTCTCGGATGAGGTGAGACCGGTTCCTCAGTAGATAGCAGGGACAGCGGTTTCTTCTGCTGGAAGCAATGGCGCACTTCAGTCATATTGTCCTTCCTTCCAGAGGGAGAGGGAGAGAGCGCAGAGCAGGGCTTCTGCCCTCTCCAGAGAGTGATGAACTGTGGATGCTGGTGAGAGGGTGATCTCAGGGTCCCCTGCCACGTGGAGTCCATGCATCACCAGCCAGTGGGATAGCGTGGAGAAATGTTCAGACATTTGCAGGCAGATTAACTGTGTTCAGAGAGTTGTTGGGTCTGGATGAGTCTCCTCTTTCTGGTAGAACACAGAGGGGTTTAACATACTATGCAATTAAATTCTGAAAAGACTGTTACATCATTTTAGTTTCTACTTTACATCCTAACGGGTAAAGAACTGGGCACCCCACAAAAATCCACTGAAGGGAGTGGTAGGTTTTGCTGAGGTTTCCACATCTGAAGTCTGTGGGTACCCCAGTCTCTTGACTTTGTACCATTAGCTTTAACGGGCACGATGCCATTGCTTTCGAAGTGCGTCAGGACCCACGGGTTTTTTGGAAGACCACCTGTTAAGTGATCTCTGTGAAATGCACTGATAGCCCAGTTTCATAAAGGGACAAGCATCCATTCCTCAAAAGCTGCCATTACATTTGTTGCCAGTCTGGCACTCTTGTTATAGTCAGGCTTTATTTATTTAATGAGAGTATCAAACACAGTATCAAGCAGTATTAAGCAACACTTTTCCTTAAATACGGAGCTTGTGTTTGTGACCCTCAGTACAGACATGTTTAGTTTCAGTGGTCCTGTAGACAGGTCATCCATGAAGGTAGCTGGCAGCCAGTAAAGACAAGTTGCAGAAACGTACAGGTCAGTTGGTAAAATGCAGTGCAAAAAGGTCTCTTACCTCTTGCTCCAAAATGGTGACAATCACACACAGGTGCATCATCTGGCAGGGGTGCTCCTCCGCGCCCCTGCAGATCTCACCTCTGAGATGAAGGGTTCCTTCTGTCAAGACAAGTTTTTGCAGGATCCCCGCTAATGCAGCGTCCGGGTTTGGGATTTTTCAAGGAGGTCAAGGGGGTTGATTGCCCTATTTCCCCCTTATTTCAGTCAATTTATTCCTCTCCTTGTCTTTGCACTCCGCACAGATAAGCAGACATCTGTGTATGCACACATTAGTTAAGAAAAAAATAAGTGCCCGGTTGATACTCCTTCCTGCCACCCTGAAAAAGTCAAAAAAACGATCAATTTTATATATATCTTCATATATATATATGACATCTATATTAATATATATGTATGAAATTGCTGAAAACAGTTAATTTTTTATAGTTTTGATGAAAATCAAATTGTTCAAAATTAATACAAAAGCTTTAAACAAGAAACACTGGTTTTGTTCACCGTAAAAATGTTTTAGCTACATGTCGTTTGAGTTGGAAAGAAAAGGTCTTCGGGATGTTGTATTACCTAGCTAGACGTTTTTTGGATAAACCCCTATTGGAGGCTTTCTAAGTGCAATTGTGGTTTGGGGGAAGGCTGAGGTGTTGAGAACTAGATGAGCCATAAAAAGCTACATCCCCTCCCATGTTGGAAGTGATGCTTCCAGTTCAAGACTGTGAGACCGTTGAGATGCAGGCTTTGTGGGGAGAGCTTGTGCCATTGCTGGCTGCTCTGTCTCTTTCCTAGAGTGGAGAGTCTCTAGGATTTGTCCCCCCTTGAGCTTTTTGCTAGCAATAATTTCCTCTTGAAATATGTGATGTACTAATTCCAAACAAAGGCTGACATTTTTCACAGCAGCCTCGGAAGACTGAGTTTCTCATTCTTCATTAAAACTAGCTGGAAGTGAGTATCCAAATCTGCTAGGCAGCTTGGTAAATCTTGGTCAAATAGCACAGAAATTAAGTTTCCTGGCCTTATGTATATCTCAAAGAAGCTGGCGTGCACATGCAGCTCTCTAATCAGTTTAGCTCACTTTTGTTTTGCACATTGTCTTTCTTTTTATTTTCTCTCCACATTTTCTTCTTCCTCTCATCATCTAGTATTAGTATGGTAAACCCTGTTTTTTCAAACAGGAATTATCTTCCTGTGTGTCTGGACAGCATCTAGATCATTTTGAAAAATGAATATACAGTGCTGATAAAACCCAGCTCCAATATACTCTGTCTTAAAGCACCCGTATGATACGCCCTTGATTTTCCCAGTGCAGCTTTGTTAGGCATTTTGTGGAAGATGACACTTAACTGTATAAATTTTCACTGGTCACTTGAGGATTGTTGCTAAGGAAGAGCTTTCTTGCCATGCAGCCCAAATCCTGCTGTAAACAATCAGTTCTTCTGAAACCCACTCAACTTCCAGCAACAGTAAGTTAAATTAAGTACAGAGTTTTTGGCACGGATGCTGCTGAGTTTAGTGCCTTTAAGGCATACCAATGAGGTTATTAGAGGTCACTTTTGTGCAATTTATTTTTGCTGCTTTTTTTAGAGTGGTATTAACTATAATAACAGACAAACTCAAGGAGAGAAGTATGTAAATTGTTGTGATATATGAACAGTTTTCCCAGAAAAATTCTGGTTTATCACACAAGCCTGTAAATATGTATTTACAATTTTAAAAGCACGTCTTTATGTCCCTGGTTGTAAATGCTCCGTTTTTAAAGTTTTATAACATGTGTTACTCAACCAAGAGACCACAGCACACAGCTTTATATTGTACCGGTCTATTTGAAGGATCCATTATGGTCTAAGCTGTGGCAGAAGAATATCCATGCCACTGACAAGAAATAACCGATGGTTGCACCGGACTTTTCATCATTTTCCCTCAGATAACAAACAGTTTTGGGGGGGAGGGAAGGGGGGTTGATTTTTCTTGCAGAAAAAAGAATCAGTTCAAAATGGTGTCATTTCTCTAGAATGACGAGGATGTTTTATTCACAGCAAATTCAGGAAAGTATGCCATTTTTTTTTTCTCCCTAGGCAAAATTTCACAGTTTTGCAGCAAACTTTTAACCTCCCCCGTGCCTGCTGATGAAACGTGAAATTTTGCCCTTGACTGATACCACAAGTTCTTGTGAAGATTCAAGGAGAGGGTGGGGAAAAAAGCTCAGGTTTTGCATGTAAGAATTTGCGAGGCTGACACCGGTAGCTCTGCAGTGCTCTCATGACAATGCTGATACTGAGAAGTTTATTAAAAATAAACTGTGTGGAGATGTGGTATTACCTGGTTGATGCTTGGGTTCTGAACATTGCTCTGGAAGACTGAAAGCTCTGTTGTCTGTCCGCCATGTAAAGAAAAAGAACAACAATAAATTAATGTGACAAACCGCATCATGGCAATATTTATTATTAGTTCAGCAAAGGAAGTCTTCAGAACGGAGTTCCAATGTTTTCTGGGTCTGTAATGGCTGAATGGTTTGGGTTTTTTCTGGTGGGTGGCAGGAGAGGAGGAAGGGGATAGAAATGTCACCTTGGTCTATCAAGCTCCATGCATGCAAACAGTAATTACTGCCGACCGAGCTCTCCTGACAGCTTCAGACTCTGGGTCTACACGCTTGGATAAGCAGCATGCAAGCCCTTTGTACTTTGGACTCTCCATTCAAAGCCAGCCCTCTTGTTGAAGCATTGCAGCGTTGTGGAAGCAACGCAATACAGTAAATTTCAAGGGTTGCTGTCCTCTATCGGAGGGTGAAAGTTTGAGCAGGGCATGAAGTGGGAGGGTTTTTTGCTTCCTAGAAATGGTCCCTGTTTCATTATTCTCTGTTAAAGGATATGCTCCGTCACACCACCTTGAGGGGGGGGGAGTTTTATACCTTGTCCAGGGCCATGGGACTTGGCACTTCTGTAAGGGAATCGCTGAGGGTCGGTGGGCAGCCATTCATCAGTGGTGCGTTAATTCAGCCACATTCCTTAAAAACCATCAGATACAACAAACGGGTTTGGGAACAGCTGAAGTATAGGTATTAATATTAATTTCACATAGGCTAAAAATGGCTCTTTCGCCCCAGAAAATCTGAAGATTCCTTATGCGTTACGAATCTGACCTGTTAGTAAAAAATCACTGTTGTCACCACTGCATGTCATTGCCTTGCCTGCAGCAGCCTAGCAGTCAGTCAACCTCCTCTTGCAGCGTTGCAGCCTGCCTGATTTTTATTAAATGGCATTCAGTTTCAGTTAAGTTTTGAGTGATCAGATTTTGCTGAGCTGTCATTCCTTCCCTGCCTGAGAATCTTCTGAAATATTCTTTAAATAAATAGCTACATACTTTCATTCATCTGTCTGAGCTGTCACGTGAAGCAGCGCTAATTACTCATTTTTATAAGAGCTGTGGCTTTTTTGGGTGAAGACTACCTTCAAAAACAGGTAAGGAGAAAAACTTTCTCATAACGAAGCTAGTGCCTTAATACTGTTTACTGTACCACTGTATGTATCAGGCTGCTTGCAGCTGCCAGGAGGCGGGAGGATGCAGAAGACATGACGCTGCCAGTGGCAGAATCCCCTCACAAAATCTCAGTTAGGAAAACTGATGAGGCTGTTTCAGTCTTTGATGGCAGTGCCATTTCTAAGTTGTCCTTCAGGGCTATAGGACATGCAGAGTATTGTGTATGCTCAGGAAAAAGACCCTTAGTGGACGTGGAGGACACAAGTACATCACACCTGAGCTCCCCAACAGCTTGTCGTCTCGTATGCGAGATGGGTCAGCTGTGGAAGAACGGGAGAAATAGAAACGCGTGCCAAGCGCTGCTGAGTAGCCTTTCCCTGGATTATGAACGATGGAGCCTTTCACCTTGGGGTCGTTGCCTGCATCAAGCCAAAGTCACTGCTCGGAAATCGTTGTGGCTGATGTAGCAGCCCGGGTTACACGAGCGGCGGATGCTCCCAGCCGGCTCGCGCAAGGGTACCAGAGGGCATACAGAAATAGCGCTGTGCCTTTCGGTGCAAGAGACGTTTCTCTCGGTTTAGGGATGAGCTAGCCTGGGAAGTTGACAGAAGCACGTTCTGGCCTACTGATCATGAACAATCGACATTTATTCTCCAGCGAAGAAGAGGAGGGGGACAGACAGGTGCTTGGGGGTAGGAGAGAATTTCAAGCTGTGCTGCATTTGTTTTACGACTTGCTTTGCAGCTGCCTTGGAAGAAGAAGAGGCAGTTGTTGAAGATTAGACTGCTCTGGAAATATTATCTTAGATATGAGATACTAATGCAAGTACCCCCCCCCCCCCCCCCTTTTACTGCTCTGTTAGGTTTTGGGTCCCCTGGACTGTAGCAGGGCTTAGCAGGGTTGGTTTTCTTCTTACTAATTTTTTTTTCTCCCTTGCTTTGCCAGTGTCAATGGCTGTGCAAAGAACTAGGTGAGAGGGTGTTATCACCAGGCTCATCTTCTCCTCACCCCTCCAGCTGAAGCTCTGTGGAATAGACTGTTTGGGGACCAGCATTACATCAGAAAATTTGTACTATAAAACATATTGCTTGTTATTATACTCGCATCCTGTCCTCTACACAATATATTTATACATTATCTCTTATACATTGAATCTTCCTATAGCCAGAGTGCTTTAACTGATGGACTCCCTGAACTTCATTCTTTGGTTTCTCTATTAAGTGCAGTGCTAAGGCTTACCTAGGGTGTATCGATTTAGGAATGCATCTTAATTTAACCTTGAGCAGTGAAATACCCAGACTATTTCCTTTAGCACTCTGTCCTGGTAGATAACGTCTGTATCTGAGTTCAGCTTCTCTTTGCGCCTAGCACCAACTGATTAGAGTCCCTTCATAGTTGGTGTTTCTTTTCTACAAAGATATTTATACATTAAGCAAGCCATACTTCAGTCCATACTTCACCCTTACTTTTGACAAACTATCTGACAAATTCTTTAAGTCTTTCAGAGTAGGACTTCCTCTCTCTGCACCACTTAGATAATTTTCTTCTGCGGCATTCAAACTTTTATTTTTTGGAAAGAATAAACCCCGACCAAATACAATTCTCTTTCAGCCAAGAATTGATGGAGGTATAATCTGAAGGAAGGGAGAAATATGTTTCATTGCTGTCTCTGATACCAAATCTTAAGTGCATTGCTTCAACTTCATTGTGAGTACTACAAAATACTCCATTTTCCTTGCATGACACAGGCATCAGAATTGCATAAGTGTTCCAGAACTGATCTCAGTAGTGTCTGCGGAGGAGTGATTGTGTCCATACTTCCCCATGCATCCAGCCAGTGATTTTGCCAGCCCTCCTTCTGACAGTGGTGTGCTGGAAGCAAATGCAAAAATCCTTATCTGTTACTTTTTCTCAGAGTCTCTGCCTTGTAACAGTGAAACACTGACTTCTGACACACAAGAAATGAGTTCTCCCTTGTTACCATTCCTTGCCAATGACATCTCATTAAGGGTAATTTCTGAAATTTTCTATGGTATTTCCTGAGTCCTCCTCCATTCCAGAATCCTTTGCTACTAAGAACATTGTTGTGAATAACCCCCATTTCTTGCACAGGGTATTTCTAAAGATGTTAAGTATCACTGTAATGAAACGCCTATTCTATTGGTGTAATGAGTTTAACTGAGTTTCTTTCCCTTTCGTACATCTTCACGTGGCACATTGTTGTCTGTTCAATGAGATAATTAGATAGGGAAGAGAAGCAGATCTTCATTAAGCTGGCATTTACCAAGGCTCTTCTGTCCTGATGTGAACTGCTTCTGTGCTGCTGTCACTGTGGGCCGGGTGCTGGAGGTGCACAGAGCTGCTCCCTTCGCATTTCGGGACTTCTGAACTCCCTGTCAGATCGACCGATCATCAGTGTGGAGAAAATGAGTTGCTACATCCTCATAAAATGACGTGTCAGCAAAGATGTTAGTCATTCCAGATGGAGTGCTAATAAAGGTGTGTTAGATGGACTTTTCATTGCACTTGGTGATTTGACGGTAACTCAGCTGCGGTGTTACTAAGCTGCTTGTGTTACTGCATTAGAGGAAATTTCCTGATAAACGAGTCAGTCTGGCTCCATCAATGAATTCCTCTGCTAAGCAGAAATGTTATAAACGTATTGTCTCTGACCGGGAAGCTGACATCAACCTGGGGTCGAACAAGGCTCTTCAAAGAAGGGATGCCACACAGCGATCTGGTGGATCCCAGATGAAGGGACTAGACTGCTTAAAGTCACCTGCAGTGTTATCTGTGTGGATTTTTCCTTTGAAAAGGAAGCAAGTGCCCAGCTGAGATTGCATCTCTCTTCTTCTTGGTAATCAAAAGGCACACAAGACCAAATCTGCCCCTTAGCTGGCTAAGGCTTTATCTGTGACAAAGCTCGTAGGAAGCAAGCGCAGATAAAGAGAGTGAATTTTCATCTCTAGAGATGGCTGTCAGAAACACAGGCTTTCAGAGCCAGTGATCACCCGAAAGCCTTAATGACTGCACAGGACTCCCATGGAGAAAGTGAAGGTCCATCAGAGCAAAACTGCCCGTGAGAGCTCGGTCCGAGGTGGTCACAGTCACTGGACATCTTTTGTGTTCCCTTTTGGGGCCCACAGGGCAGCTATCGGAGCCCCACAGCGATAGATGCTCTTTGCTGTGTCCGGGATTTCCCATTAACCAGGCTGCCAGACAGATGACTCGGGTCTGGCAAGCCCTGCAGGCACTGGCAGGGTGCACCATAAGGAGACGCTGGGTGTTCTGAGAAGGGCTGGCAGAGGTAATCAGGTTACCTGGTTGGGGTTTTTTTGCCAACAGAAGTCTTTCAATACATATTTGAGAATGCTGCCATTGTTCTTATGTCTCATTAACCTTAAAGGAAGCTGAAACTTCCCGGTTTAGCAGGCAGCTTGTGTTAGGAAGCAGAAGGGCAGAATAAGCTCCCACTTACTAATGGGTAGGGATCGACCCTCTCTACTGCACCTTTTCCCTGTGCTGCCAGTGCAGCACATGCACATGTTTCATTCACCGCGTGTAAGCACAACACCTCTTAAATTGAGCTCCAGTGTCTTAACAAGGGTCACATTATTCCTAACCCTAGTATTTTTCCTTTTCACCTAAAAAGGTGAACTTTGAGTCAGGTTATTTATCTGTTTTATTGGTAGTTATTTTCTATGTGGGGTCAATTGCTGTAGCTGATGGAGTTAGCAATGACACCTGCAGAATGGGGGGGACCTTGAGGAACCTTGTATATGTTAAATAAACCTCAGAGTGTTGTGGTAAGCACAGAAGCCCAGAGGAGGAAACCTGGCATTGGATCCTGCGTGAGACTGCCCACAGCAATGCAGTTGTCAGCTGTGTGAGTAAAATTCAGCTGAGCTGCAGTGAAGTGGAAAATGTCGTAGGAAAACTTCTGTACCTCACAGAGGGTCATTTCTTAGGAGCAAAATGTACTGAGCTAAACTGGAGCATCCCTTGGCCTGCTGTTCAGAGTAAAGATCAGGCGCTGGTGTGCTCATGCACAGCTGATCTTCTCCCAGCGGCTCGCTGGGCGAGAAGGTAATCGATGCTGAGCAGGTACACGGCTCCCAACCCAGCCTGAGCGAGAGGGCTTGTTTTCTTGCTTTCTGTTTTTTTAGGGACACGTACTGACTTGATGTAATGGCTGCAAGCTGTGAACAATGGTGTTAAATGAAGCGTGGCCGCTCAGCGTGTTGTGTAACCGTTGCGGCGGGTTGTGCTCTACACAGTGCCCCATATAGAACCATCAAACCCTGCAGAGAGCAGGAGGTGGTGGTGAGCCTGCCGTCTCCCCAGCACTGTAGCTACAAGGCATGTTCTGGAAATCAAAACAGCAAACAGGCTTTAACGCTTTCCCACTTTCGCTATTCCCTGTCTGGGAAGATTTCTTGCACCCAGGGTACCCATCCTACCAGTGAGAGAGACCTTAGCACCTGCAGAATACAGATTTTCTAAGACTTCTGGGTGGGTTTTTTTTGCTTTTCAAGAACCTTCAATGCCCTCTCCTAATGCATAATGGAATTGGGGAGAAAGAAAAATATATCTGTGAATTGCTCTGCAACACTAAACCCCCTGAAATCTTGAAGACCTGGAAAAGTTTTTTTAAGGAAATAGGGGAAAGGGACTTTTGGGTAGCCTCTTGTGTAATTTTTTTAAATTTTTTAATTATGCTTTAATATTTCAGAGCTAGATGCAGCTATGCGGTAGATTTTGCAGAGAAATTGCCAAACAGCTCTGGGAGGGTTTCCTGATACGTGATCAGGAATACATGTTGCACAATGTGATACTGGAGGTAGAACTGAGGCTAGCCCCTTTGCTCTTCACTAATGCCTTCCCACCCAACTAAATGCCACTCTATATCAGCTTTTTTTCTGACATTCCGAATAATTTTAGAACATGCTCTTGTAGGCTTGAAATATGAGCAGGTTTTGCTCAAATAACAGTTTGCTCTGGGCAGCTAAGCATGGTCAGAGAGCGCAACAGGCAACAGAGTCAGGAAGGAAGAAAACAGCCACAGGAATACATACCCGAATATTGAAGACATGTGGACCAAATGGCCCAATTTTTGCTTTCTTCCGTGTAATACATGAGAAGGTCAAGTTACATCTCTGTCTTGTGAGGACAGAAATTGTTCCTGTGTCTTTAGCAAAATAAACATGCAAAGATGTCTCTCTCTTGTTTGTTTGGGCTGTACTCTGCCATAGCTGATCTGAGCATAAAACCATTTAACTCACAGAATCATAGAATAGTTTGGGTTGGAAGGCACCTTTAAAGGTCATCTAGTCCAACCCCCTGCAGGGAGCAGGGACATCTTCAACTAGGTCAGGTTGCTCAGAGCCCCGTCCAACCTGACCTTGAATGTTTCCAGGGATGGGGCATCGACCACCTCTCTGGGCAACCTGCGCCAGGGTTTCACCACTCTCATTGTAAAAAATTTCTTCCTTATATCTGGTCTAAATCTGCACTCTTTTAGTTTAAAACCATTACCCCTTGTCCTATTGCAGCAGGCCCTGCTAAAATGTCTGTCCCCATCTTTCTTATAAGCCCCCTTTAAGTACCGAAAGGCTGCAAGGTCTCCCCGGAGCCTTCTCTCCTCCAGGCTGAGCAACCCCAACTCTCTCAGCCTTTCCCCACAGCAGAGGCGTTCCATCCCTCTGATCATTTTTGTGTCCCTCCTCTGGACCCGCTCCACAGGTCCGTGTCTCTCCTGTGCTGAGGACCCCGGAGCTGGACGCAGGACTCCAGGGGGGTCTCACCGGAGTGGAGTAGAGGGGGAGCATCCCCTCCCTCGACTTGCTGGCCACGCTGCTCTGGATGCAGCCCAGGATACGGTTGGCTTTTTGGGCTGCGAGCGCACATTGCTGGCTCATTTCCAGCTTTTCATCCGCTGGTACCTCCGAGTCCTTCTCTGCAAGGCTGCTCTCCATCCCTTCATCCCCCAGCCTGTGTTGATACCGGGGGTTGCCCCGACCCACGTGCAGGACCTTGCACTTGGCCTTGTTGACCCTTATGAGACTCACAGCGGCCCACTTCTCGAGCTTGTCTGGGTCCCTCGGGATGGGATGGCATCCCGTCCCTCAGGCCTGTCAACTGCACCACTCGGCTTGGTGTCATCTGCAAATTTGCTGAGGGTATACTAGATCCCACTGTCTGTGTCATTGATGAAGATATTCATTATAGGAAGGAGCAATCTCATGGGAGCCGATAGCTTTCACAGAACCAGTCTAGCAGCTGTTAAAGTGCTAAATCTGCCAGTTTCTTTGGACTTGGAGAAGAGGGAGTAGATACAACAGAAAGATAAAGCTGGGATTTTCTGCGCAACACTGATTCCCAGCTGACTGTCCACCCTGAGCAGCGACATTGCCAGAGGAGCTGTGCTGCCTGCAGCACAGACCAGGGGATGTGACTTCAAGTCCCAGCTACTAAAATTTCTCCAGGTGTCCCTGGGCAAGTGCCTTTGCCCCTTTCTGCCTCGGTTGCCTGCAGAAAGGGGCTAAGACCACCACCCTGCCTCACCCGGGGTTTGAGCTACCTGCAGGTGACTCGCATGCTCTACCCTGGGCTTTCTGTTGCTATCATCTGGCAGTTTCGGATTTCCCCCTCGGCGTGTGTTTTCCTAGCCCTGTGGTAAGCTTTCTTCCCAAAGAGAGCCCCGATGACTCACGGAGGACAAAATCCCGCAGAGCTCCTGGAGTCAGCATCCTTTGCATTGGCAGAGGGAGTTTTTAAAATGAAGATGAATCAGCTGTATCAGACTTTCCTGGGAGTTAACTCTTGGCCCCTCTTCCACGCAAAACAACCCCGACTGGTATTTACGCTAAAACAATCCCGGTGACCGCAAGCCCTGTGGGAGCCAAACTGCTGGGCAGCCCCCCCCCCCCCCCCGGGGCCGGTTTGGGTGCCAGTCCCCGGGCCCAGTTTGGGTCCCAGTCTCTACCACCTTTCCCTGGAGCATCCCAGCGAGCAGGCGGGAGGGGGTTAAGGCGAGCTGCTCCCTCCTGCCTGGCTGAGTCCGCGTTTCCACGTTGCCTCCAGAAGGAGCTCCCGGGAACGGCGGCTGCAGCAGGGCAAGGGGAGAGGGAGGGACACTGCAGCAGGGCAAGGGGGGGGGGGGGGAAATGTTATTTAACGGTGGCTCCAGTCTCCTCCCCCTCGCCTGTTTTGCTGGGGGAAGGGGAGAGAGAGGGCTCTAAGGCAGGGATAAACCTCGGGGTGGAGGGAGAGGGCTGATGCCGAGGGCTGGCAGAGCCCCCGGGAGCGGAGGCTGCTGCTGCTGCCGTTTGCTGACCGGGGGGGGGGGGGTTCGCGCAGCCCCCGGCCCTGCTCGTCCGCAGCTGGAAGCTTCCTCTGACCTCCTGAGGTGAGAGCTTGGGCTCCAGACCCCCGGCGAGGAGCAGAGATCTTTCTGGTAGCCCAGCATCTCTTGGCGGGGGGGTGGGGGGGTGGGTGTCAGCATCCCTTCGGCACCCAGGACCCTGCCAGGGGGAAAACTCCCTGTTTTTCCCTGAGGAGATGTGCCCCAGCTCCCGGACGGGGTAGCTGCTGGGTTTGGACACCTCGGTTCCAGGAGGTGAAGAAAAGAGACTCGTTATCTCCGCTCTGACTACGGCAGATACCCCCGGAGGGCTCAGCCCCCACCGCCTAAGGCTGATTTGTGCCTGAGGCCAGCAGGGCCTGCCTGGGACACCCCGCCAACTCCTGGAAGGGGCAGAGACAGCTCTCAACGAAAATACTCACGACGCTCGAGCGAAAACCTGCGTGTCGCTACTTTCCCTTGGAAAGGGAGAAAGGAGCATCCTCCGGGCTTGGGAAGAGGCAGCGTTGCTCAGTGGGGGCCGCATCCTGCCCGCCGAGGACCGGAGGGGGGACAGGAGGCTTCTCGCAGCTGCTGGGCTCTGCCCCATGACTAACGCAAAGGACCCGAAGAGAGCTATGGACTCCTCTCCCGTGACCTCCAGCTCTGCGGCAGGCCCCGTTACCTTCTCGCAAGTTTTCGGGCAGCAGTGCCAGCTGATGGAAGCAGGTAAGAGAGGAGCGCGGGCGGGTACGACCTTATCCTCCTACATCTCACCTCCTGGTTTGCAGTGTCGCTCGTTTCTTCCCTCCCCTGTCCTGTTTCCCAAGTTCTTCCCCAAACCTGGTGTTTTCCAAAGGGAAAGTTGGAGCGACCCCTGTTGCGTTTGCACACCTGCCTCAACTTCTCCCAAACCCACTTAAAAGCTTTGTGTTCGAACAGTTACAAATTTGAGGCAAGGGATGGGATGTTTGCGCTTTTCGGGTTAACGTGGACTGGAACGAGCTGCTCTTCGCCAGATAGTGGAAGCTACCATTACGTTTAGAAGTGTACGCAACGTGTATAGCAACTTTTCCAATTTCAAAATAATGACATTCAAACCGGAGGTTGATTTGCTGTTTTGGAGGGTGACTGTTGCAGCACAGAGCATCTCTAGGTGTGCAGATCTCTGCTTTGGTAGTCAATTCTATGAAGGACAAAGTGTTTGGGTTTTTTCCTTTGCTTTTTCTGGCTGTTTGGGTTACTGTAACACCTAGAAGCTCTGTTCCTTTTCCCAGTTGTTTTCATACATTTGTAACATCCCTACAGATGGGCCTGATTATCTGTTGTCTGTGCCTTTTGGATATTAAGGAGTGAGTGTGTAACATGACTAATCCCACGTTTTCCATTTTTGCCTCTTGCTTTTCTTACTTGCTCAGCACAGGTGCCCTGAAGCACTGCTCCATTAAGTGCCCGGGAGCTTTGCGCTAGCATCCTCCTTCATACCCGAGTTCCCAAGGCTAATAGGTTGGCATAATGAATTTTACAAGACTTGCTCTCTTTTTCCTGCTTACAGGTAGCTCTGAGGATGGATGTATTTGTTTACTTGCGGCTGTGGAGAAAGCCTGGGTTTTTGTAATGGTACCATAACAACACTTGTGCTGAATTTCTAGGGCTTGTTTTCCTCGGACCTACTGGTGCTTTCTTATTTCTGTTTGTGGTGGTGCATATATCTTAGCAAATATGTTCTCCAAAATGTCCCATCCCCTCTTTCTCTCTCCTCTTTTCTCTCTCTTCTCCCCAACCAATTCTGTAACTAATGATGTTTGGATTGTAGTATTTCTGTTTACATGGTGAGATCCAAAATATCATGTATTAGGGTTTCGTTGCGACCTCTGTTGTGCCTCTTGTAGTGCTTTCATAGATTGAGCCAGGAGAACGACTCGTTAGCTGACAACTACTCAGTTAATCAAGCCTGTGATCATGCTGCTACCTCCAAGGAAATGTCGGGCAGTTTTTCAAGAGGGTTTGGTATTAATCTTTCATCTTATATGGCCTGGGATCAGTCCAAAGTCTGTGGATCCATTATGTCAGATGTTACACAAAGAAGAGATGTGTGAGAGAGCCCCAGTCCTGGGTGAGCATTTTATTTTCCAAATTAATAAGACCAACGAGGTGGGAAAACACAGGTTGTAATTTTAGTTTTGTTTGCTTTTCCCTTCCCTTTCTTACAGGGAAACGCCAGCGAGGAAACCTGCGAATCTAGGGCTTTTGAATCCCACCTCAGTAACTCAACCGTAAGATTTTTTTCCTTCTGGTGGATCGTTTTGGTAGGACTTTCTAGATGTCTTCTCAGGCACGTGCAGCCTTCAGGTACAAGGTGCGGTGTAAGGATGGCTGCCGTGAACGGCACTGACATTCCAAGCAGATGAGTAGATTGCGTGTGTGCGTGATTTACATCTATGTGAGCGTTCTATTCTTATGGCAACAATAATATATACTCAGCATAACCGAGAGCAGAACTTCAGCTGATGTGTTTGTGGATGTGGCTGTGTTTATAGGGCCTTGCAAAAGTTGGCTGCCCAAGCTGTCGCTGTTCTCCGGGGTTTTAATGTGGGCAGGAAGGATGCCCTAAGGAAATGAGATTGGACACAGGTTTGGGACACCAAGCTCCGGTTACTTAGTCGTGTCCTATGCCACCGAACAAATGACATTTGGGATAGAGCCATAAAAGGGCACGACATCATGTAGGGCCTTTATAAAACATAAAACCAGATCTTGCTCTCTGATTCTTTTGCAACAACAATTTCTGAGGAGCTATGCTGAGTCAAGTTCTGACCTGTGCAGTCCAAATTTCACGAGCAAGACTTCAGCACCACATCACTGTCACTGATGACATTTGGGCTTTTTTAATAACACTGCGATGTGCTTGAATGATAAAGGTCCTGGCCTTAATTAAATGTCAGACTATGTGCCTGGAGAAATGCTGAACTCTAAATAAATCACAGACTTGACAGCACAACTTTCAGGTACCACCTGGAAAGATAGGTTTTCTATAGCTTCTGCCTTTGTTACAAGGACTCTTTTCCTCCAAAGCACCTGCAAGAAGAGCTGGGGTCTGCTTGCAGAACATGCCTTAAGTTTTGTGCAGCACTATCTGTCCTCGGAGGAGAGAGCGGAGGATGCGTGACAGCCCGTTGCAAATGGGTGTCCCCTCTCGCCTAATGCTGCTCCTCGATAACTGGCTCTGAAAAACAAATACTGAATGTCTTGAAAGTTAACTTTTCTCCTGCCAGCTGCACATCTTCCTGTTTGATGAAAGACTTGAAAAGTTTTTGTGCAGCTGATTCTGCATAATTGGCTGATTATTCATGCATAGTTTTTGTAGATTTGCATAATACCCTAAGATGTACTATGGTAATCAGAATATTAATCTAAAGAGTATGTTGTCATATGGGAGTCCTGCTCCAAAGCTGTTTTGCCCTTTGTACAAGTGCTTGATCTTTATTTAACCTCTGAAGCACTGTTTACTTGTACATTACATAGGATGCTCTTTTGAAAATTAGCTTTCTATCTTTCTATTCTACCCTACTGTACTGTTGCTACTTACCTTACCAAGTTTACTATGCCTCAGTAAATTTGTTTGTTGGGATGCGTTCCTTGCAATCACCTGGGGTTTTTTATTTGCACTGAGCACAGGGAATAGTGCAGATTGGAAGACTGCAGTTGGCTTAACTCCCTGGTTTGGGAGCTCATTGACAAACAAAGCTCCAGTTTCCCAAGGCAGTAAATCCTTGCTGTTGCAGGCATTAAATTTACCTGATGCCCGAAGGATCTGTCAGTGTTGCCGGGGGACACGGTCACCTTTCAAGAGAGTGTAATTTCAAAAGAGGGACTGTAATTCCTATCTAGAATTGCTCAGAGAATAAGGTTTTCATTTCATGGGCAAGCCATGCAGGTTGATTGGTTTTTCACCTGGTCCAACTTAACTACAAGGCTGGTGATTTCCAAAAAGAGGAATTGGGAAAGAGGCTGTCTTCATAACCCAGTCCTAAATCTTCCTGATCTTGGCTGAAAGTCCTGTCTGCCAGGCAATGGTGAAGGATCTTTCTTGTCTGAAGCATGAACTTGAGTCTGGTACAGATTTATGCTATAAATTTTGCTAATACCAAAATGAAAGGCTATAGTTTTTTTCCATTTGACAGTTTCTGAATTAAAAAAAAAAAAGTTGTCTGAAAGATTTATGATTGGCACTACCAAACTTAAAAATGGGCGAGACTAAGATTTTTTTGAAGGGTGTTTCCCCTCTGCCCTCCCATGAAGTATTGAATATATGGAGTGAGACCTGATCTCAAGGACAGTTGAGGGCTCTCTTGAAGAATTAGGCTTAGCAGAGAAACCACTTTATACGCAGGCAAATTCCAAGCAACTTGTTCAGCATAATGCAGTTTTCTGGACTTACTGCCATGTACTATTCTCTGACTCGCCGCTCTGTTAGATTAATTGTCATTTTCCATTAATTCTTTGGCTTATAGATGCTGATGATTTGTTAGGCTCCCCCCCCCCTTTTTTTTTTTAAATATCTTGCCAGTTACTTTTCCATTGGTTATGGAATAGGGAACTTGTGCATTCTGGTCACATCTTGAACCAAGAAAGCTCAAGTAATTTGGAAATCATACAGACTTAAAGATGTTGCACTGAAACTTTTACTTATTATCTTTCAATTATGTATCTATTATCCAGTATGTGCATTTTGTGTTCCACTCTGATGGTTGCTCCACAAATGGATGTGAGTTTGGTTTGGCTACCAAGTAGAAAATTAAGGACACGATGCTGAGTTCTTAGGAGTTCTTCTATGGAAATTAATGTAATGTGACTCAAAGCTTTTGCCTTTTTCCCCTGGATTTGTGGTTTAGTTCTTGATCCGGTTCCTCTTGAGGAATGCGAGGTAAGGGAGATGCGGCATTACCTATGCAATGTATTTGTCCTGCAGCATGAAATCCCTGGAATCTCATCTGGTCCGGCATCTTATTGCAAACAAAACGTTGAATATGCAACATAGGATTCCTTTGTCTGGTGCCCGAATATGGTTTTTAAACAAACAAAAAAGCATTTAAAAATTCTGCTATGTACCCTCTGATTTGGGTGAAGTTTTCCTTGGGATCTGGGTTCTTTGAAGCAGAGTGCAAATCTGATGTGTGTTGAATCTGAATAAAGATGTGCCTTGAACTGTGAGCCAAACCTAGAGCTCTGATGAATTCTAGGTTGCACTTGTGTATCTGCTTGTACGGAGATATGCTCTAGTTCTAAGTTTGTTTTTTTTTTTTTCTGTGAAGCACAATCTCAGCAAAACTTTACCTTAAGACTTCAAAATACAGGGATGTTTCCTTTAGCACCTTCTCTGCAACAGGAAGGTGCTTCTCTGTGTAGGTAAATGGGAGGGGAAAGAAGCGTACTTGATGTTGAGCAGTACTGGGACAAAACTTACGGCTGTGATACGAAGTAGTGGCTCTCTCACGGCAGAACGTGCTGCACAAGACGTCTCCCACCTCAAGCTGCGGTGACCACAGGGAGCAAACAGCCTCCTGGGGGCCCGAACCTCGCACGAACCTTGCTCCTCTCCCAGGCTGCTTCCAAGTTTTCCTTTCCTTGCAGATGCAATATTTTCACCTCCCCTTGGGCAAGCCAATCCCACCCCCCCTTTGCTGCTTTGCACCAGGAAAATGCCAGTAGCAAATTTAGCAAAAGTAGCAAAAAACCTGCGAGCAGAGTTCTGAGTCGAAAGCGAAGCACCTTGGGAGGTAGTGAAGGTACCACTGTTCCTATTGATGGAACTCCAGCCAAGGAGTAGTTTGGCCCTTGATGCTGTTTGTGTTTATCTTTTTTTGCTGGAGAAGGCAGCAAATTGTCCGTGAACTAATTGGAACATTGAATATTTCCTCAATTTGTTTCCTCAACAATGTTGCCTCTGTTGCATTGGACATTATAGGTGCACTGACTTGCTTTTAAGTGATTATAAGGTGTTGAGTTGACAGCAATGTGCTGCCTGATGAGAAAAGAAGCAGAGAGTCAAAAAGGAAGCAGAGAGTCACAGAGCGGACAAATTTTCTAGTGCACAAGTCAGGTCTGAGGGAAACCCAGCACTGACAGCTTGGTAAAGGAGCAGAGTCACAGCAGAGCAGGGAGGTTTTTTTTTTTTTAAATAAAAATTTTTTTTTTTTTTTAAATAAAACCACAGATCAATGCTTGGCTGTACCTTACTGTGTTTCCATGTTGGACATTTCTCTGCCCAATAACTCCTTTATAGCTAAGTCCTTTGTTAAGAAAACTTTACTAATGTCATTGCTGATCTAAAGCATGTGTCAGGCAATAGGGGAAGAATTTATGGGAAAATCTCAGCCCCTTGTAAGATGTTGAAGAAAATCTCTGACCTTTCAAAATGAGGCTGAGGAGATGAATATTTACCATCTGTGCGCTCATATTTTTTGTCCTTTAGTCCCTTGTGCATTTTTCCATGATTTAATTAAACACCAACCAAACAGGATCTGGTTTCAAACCTTTTACCTGGATCTGAAGCGGAGCACAGGTGATACGGTTTCACCTTCTTCCCAAAAGCTGAGGTTAGCGGTGCCCATCGTGCACTTAGGGAGCCATGTCCCTCTCTTATTTTCTGCCACATATGTACAGTGAAAGATGATTTAATGGGTTCACATCAAAGCTGTGATCCTTTCTGGTCCTGCGCTTCCTTGAGTACAATATTCAGTGAGCTCAGGATCCAGCTACGAGAGTATTTGAGCAAAGCTTTTGTGACAGCTCTTCTTTCCTCCTGTGGACAACAAGAGAAAACAGTCAGCATAAAATTTGCTTGGATCGGTTGGTTTGAGGCCACGTGGAATCAGGGCTGGAAACGTGTTCCTTGGTACTTAGCGCATTAGGTTTCCTACGTGCATTAGTCAGTAATAAATTTTTCATGGTAACAAGTTGTTTCATTTGCTCTCCCAAGAGAAGAGATTTGTGTGTGTATAGCAAAGAGACACTATTTCCAAAGATGATTGTAACAGCCTTGTTTAATTAGCGTGCTGCAGATTAGGTCTGTAGGCGACGGACTTTTGATGCTCAGTGCAGGTACCAGAAGCTGTCAGACTGCTGCCCAGTCCTGCGGACACCTGCAATAGAAAATTGTTTACTCCAGCATTACAAAATTAAGGCCTGACTGTTATTTTGTTGACATTTCGTGGCAGAGGTGGGAATGTTGCTTTTTTTCCTTTTACTAAATCTGCCTGCTGCTGAAGATTTCTGTTCCCTTGGGGTGGAGCTATCATCCGAGTTTACATGCTGGTGTTACGGCAGGCTTCAGCAGCTTGCAAGCAACTGGCATAAATCTCTGCGCTCATCGCTATGGTGCTTGAGAACATGTAGACGAAATCCCTGCCAACTTCCCATGCATGATATTGTCATGCTAAATAACCTTGTGTGCGTTCGTGTAGAAAGAGGTGTCATTTTTATTGAAATGAAAACCTGTTTTTTCTGAGATGACAAGAAGCATATCAGAAACAAACTACTCCAAAAGCCCTTTGAGTTTTGTGGTTTAGGGGAAAACAGGATAACCTGATTCTCTCTGGGGCTAGCTCCAGCAGTAGGAGGAAAAGTCATTTACCTCTCCCCAGAAAAGCAGTAAGTAAAAATCCTTTTTGACAGATGATGTGCTCCTGCATGAGCTGAATAGATTAAGGGGTCAGAGAAATGAAATGGGAAGATAGCTAATATTTTTCTTTTCCACCCAGTGGAATGAGCTGTTACTAGGGATAAAAAAAAAAAGTGACATTTATCTCGCTTCACTTCGTTAGGTAGTGCTGTGCTCCCCAGGAGGAAAACAGCCATTGGTGCCATGTGGATGGAGTTCACGTGCTGTTTATACCTTTTATTGCTTTACAATATTCTCCTTTTAATCACACAAATATTGTGCCATTGCTACTTGCTTGGGAAGCCGCAGGTGACCCGGGGTGCTGCACAGGGCTCCAAAGGACAAGGGGACAAAAGACAACGACTAGCTAATACTCTAGAAATATTAATGTGAAGTGCATGAGAAATCAATGGAGACTGCATTTCGGTGAGCAAAATGGGGTATAACGGATTGGAGGGTTTGTTATCTGTGATTGGTTTTCCTGGTCTCTTTTTTTTTTTTTTTTTCCCCAGACTTGAAAAGCTCATGGGAACTGCAGTGCGTGGCTGAGATGATGGGTCAGGGGTCTCTTCCAGCCGAGCTTAGCTGTTTCTAATGGCCAAATTGTAGATAGTGTCCTGAGGGTGATAGGTTGTACCTGCTTGGAAGAGGGGAGAAAACCAGTATTTTCCAAAAACGGGAATGTAGGGTGTCTGGGTATTGAAGAAGTGGGGAAAGCTGGACTTAGACTGCAGCTAAACCCCCATTTCCAATGGTGGATCTGGTGTTATACCCCCCAAAGTAGTACTCTGGACTTCTGGGCTCTGATTAACCAGGTAGCAGCAGCTGGGAGCGGAGCAAGATGCACCATGCTGTGGGTCTGCCTCCCACCCTCGCCATGGCCAAGTGACTCCTCTGTCCCTTCTGCCCCGTGGCAGAGTCCCTTGTGCTGGGCAAATCCACACAGAACGGGTTAATTTGCTTAAAACCAGACCAGCACAGAGTAGCCATTGGAGGGAGGAGGGAGCAGTGACTGTGGGCATACTCATAAGTATGAAATTACGTATACGTACCTACATCTATATATATAAAATACACAGCAGGAGGGGTTTATTCTTCAAACTGTAAGGAAAAGCTTTTCCAAAATGTTAAGACTGCTGTATGCCATTAAGTATCTGACAAAAAAACCGCACCCCAAACCAGAAAGAAAATATTGAAAATATTTTTCTTTGCATAAATTGAATATAGATTGTTCCCTGTCATCTCAATCAAGAGACTCAGTTATTACAGCATCTGTATACTAACCACTTGCCAGCTGATTTACTCCTCATTAAATTATGGGTAGCGTTCATCTGCACTCCTGATGGACAAATTTGGTTTTGTCAACGAATGCTCATGAATAGTAAAGTATACGGATATAATAATTGTTCAAATTGAAAGCAACCATCGTATTTTTATGACATCAAAATAATGAACTGAAAACATGCGTATGATCAGATTTGCAGCTACAAACATGAATTAGTTATCCTGTCTTTCTTTGGAGGTCTCTGAGGCAATTTTAATGGGCATGCATTGTTAAAAGGAAAGTGAAAAGAAAGACATTAAGCAAGATATTTGCCTTTACTATGGCTTTATCCTATTTTATGGTGGGTGGGGATTCTTGAGAATCATGTAAATGGGTATTTTGCCTAAATTCTGATATGAAATAATGAAAGTATTTTACTAGAACATATCCAGGCCATCAACATTTTAACTGGGGAATCAACTGAGGTACTGCCTTTGTACTTTATCATCCTGGCTAATGCAATGGCTGTGATGACGAAATTAAAAACATTTGAGCCTTTCCAAAACAGAACGTTCCTACGGAGCCAAAATACAATACTTCTGAAATATGTATACATTATCCTGGCTTTGTATGAAATAAAATATAGGAAGCCGTATGAGCTGGGGAAACTATGTTTGAATTCCATTAGTTTTTGGAATGAAAGTGTAGTGTCATCAAACCTCTGTGTAAAGAGGAAACAGGTTAGGATTGAGAAACTGAGGGGTTTTCTGCAGAAGAGAAAGAAAATATTGCTGTGTCCCAAGGGTGGTGGCAGAGGGGTTGCAAATGAGGAATATTGCATTTTTGCAATATCATTCTGTAAAACTTGATCTGGAAGGCACTTTTTAACGACTCCCAGTAAAGCAGCTAGAGATGGTGACCTTGGAGCAAACAGCCGACAGCCTGGTTAGTTACCCAGGCCATTCACCCGGGTACCAGCTCTGCGGTAGTGCCGCTCTGCCCGTTGGGCTTCGCTGCCTCTTGTGTCGAGAGTAGGTGCCAGGTAATTAAATTTATTTTTATTTCTACTATTCCTTTCTTCCTGATCACCCAATTACTTGAGCGATGCAATTATGCTACGTGATCTCCCGTCCACGTGTGTAATGTTTACCAGCAGCTTTGGGTGCTGTGATCCGCTGCTGCATCCAGGTTTCAGGGACCAAGCACCTTTGTTCCCGCTGTCTGCAGCACAGTGGGTTATGTATATTCTGTGTGCACAGTACCGACTGTCATTTGCCGAGGAGGCTGAAACTGCTGCCCTCAACTAAATGGTTAAAAAAGTAAATAAGTTAAATTTCAGGAAATTCAGAGCATGTCTGTAAAGGCTTGGCAAAACAAAAGACATCTGATGCTCTGAGTGTACGCAGAGCTTGCAGCAAAATGAAACTTCATTCTCCCTGCAGCGTCTTTCCGCGTGGATAAAAATAGTTTCTGCCCCTCATTTGAGCTGTTCAGGTTATCTTAGAGATGCCTATTCTTAGCTTGATTTTGCAGATGCCGAGACAAAGGTACAGTGTGCTTCAGTGGCTGCAAAATTAAACAGCTCAGCCTCAGATTTGCCAGAAATAGCCCTGCGGATTGCTGACGGATGGTGCGGTGACTCCGCAGCACCTCTGGGAAAGGTGCAGAAGCGACCATGGGCAGCGCAAAAGCTTGCAAAGCATCAGGCCATCCCAGAGCAATGGGATGTTCTGTTCTGTGCAGCCGGCGAGGGGAGAGGAAAAGGGGTCAGCTCTGCCCTTCTTCTGAGCGTGAGCCTGGCCTGAGTTGTGCACAGCAGGGAAAGTAAGCCTGTGGAATTCCCAGGAATGATTTGCTGTTCGTACGCCATTCTCTAGCTGTTCCACACCTCCAGTGGATGCAATTCACTTTTGCACGCTGCCACTCCAGAACCCAGTTACATGGAATTTTCTGTAATGCTTGATCCAAACACAGCTATATCTGGAGGGGCTGGGAATTCCAGGTAACAGCTCTCTGTTCCAGCTCCGTTCAGCCCGAGCAGAGGAAGGCAGGACAAATCCTGCATACCCCTCCAACCCTGCTTAAACCTTCCAAAGCAGCAGCTGCCAGGATTGATGTAATACGTGGAGGATCCCTCGGTTTTATTGGTTTGTGTTCAGTATTCAAGGCTGCTTTGATAAATGTCTAACAGAAAGACCTTGTGTTTCTGTGGTAAACAGTACTTGTGTGCTTAACTAGGAGTGTCCGTGTAATTTCTATGGGCTTTAAATAAGAGTTTGATGCTTTCTGAACCGACTGTAAGCTTTGTGGGGCAGGTGCAGCGTGGTGCAGAGATACTTCAGTTCCCTTCGGTGAATTGGAAATATTAAGATTGACCTGGTTGTGGCGTAACAGAGCTCTGGGTAGGTTAATCTACTCTTTTTATCCTTATTTTCCAGCTGCTGCAGGTGGAGCTCTGAGCACCCATGCTAGCTCAGGTATTTACCCTGCCCCTGGGAGGCAGGTTTGCACTCCAAGCGAATTGCAGTCTGTCTGCAAAGTTACCTCCTAATTTGGAGGTAGCAAAGTCTTTCCAGGCATTTCCTGGGGATAGTCCTCCCAGTAGCTGTTAAAAAGGTTTTCAGCTTCACTGGGTATTGCATTAGCAGGTTGCCAAGAGAGTTGTCTTATTTTCCCTGCTGTGTTAAATATCTCCAGCACAGTGTGCTTGAAGGGCTCGGTTTAGTCTGGGAAGATTCCAGTTACGTGTCAAACACCAGGTTAAATCAATATGTCCTTTTTATGATTGCAAAGGAATTGGACTTCCTCCTCTTTCTTTCACCTGCGGGCAGGTGATGATGGCAAAGGAGTTTTTAAAAAATAGCTCTACCTTGACTTTAAAAAAAATCTCACTAAATAATCCAACCCCTCTCTGAGCCGTGGCTCTTCATCCATCTGCGAGTGGCTGTGGCCAGTACCTACAACTTGAATAATTCTGTTTTTCTAGAAAAGCTGGTATTTTTAAAATAAATGTCCTTTCTGCTGTGGTGCTGACCCCCGGTGGCCGCTGTGCTGGTGTCCCCTTCTGCAGTGCTGGGGGAAAAGAGCTCCTTGAGCAGCTGCTGTGTGGATCCCAGTTTCCTGTCAAGCTCCTGTTTTTAAGTAAAGTTTTTAAGTTTTAGGCAAAAAAGTCTGTTTCTTGGAATGTAGTCTGAGAGGCAGCACAAATGTTTTTAAAGAAACATAAAGCTTGCCTTTTTTCTCTCTCTCTCTTTTAAAAAAAAAAATTTATTTATTTATTTTTATTTTCACCTTGGGGAATCTTTTTCCAGTGGCCTATTGAAGAACTGAGAGCAGTTTGTTTTTCATGAGCTTATCTTTCAATTTGCTGTGTGTTTGTTAGTATGCTGATAACATAGTGACTTGAAAACCGATGAGCCATCATCACAAATTCCTATGGATTTGAGTCAGGCTACTGGTATGGGCAGCCCCAGCTCAGTTGATTGCTTAAAAAAATGTAGGAAAAAGACTTTTTGGGATTGGATTTATGTTTCTAAATGTTCTCTATAAATAGATGCAATTTCTTAATGGAAAGCTGAGATTTTCTTGCTCCCTGCCCCCAAGAAGCAAGGCTTTAGTAAGTAACGTGGTAAGTACAGCAAATACATCAAGAGTTATAAATGTCAGCTACCTGAACTGATAAGCTCGGTTTTATTTTCTGTGAACAGTGAAATGCTGCTTTTGCAGATACAAAAAAGCTTTTATCTTCAAGGCAAAAACTGTAAATGAACTAGAATGGTAATTTAACACTCACAATTGTTACATTAGATTAACTCCTGTAAAGGTCCATAAACGGGTAGGAACCCCAGGAAAGGCGTTTCAGAGGTGAGATTTTTCCATGAAGTTCTGCATTTTTATTTAAAAACTGGTATTCCTTAGAATCAGAGGTGGCCAAAATGAGTGCCATTGTTTCATTTAATATCTATTAATATGTTAGTATCTATTGTTTGCCATGTGGAAAAAACCCAAAGACAACATTATCTCCAGCTTTCATGGAAAAGTACACAGAGGAAAGTTTGAAATACAAATGAGATTCCAAGAATCTAACTGCATGAATCTAACTGCATCTAATGCTAATTATCTTATTGATCTTGAGCATTTTACTGTATTCCAGATACACCTAGAAGTCTGATACTTCAAATACTGCCAACAATTAAGCATACATTTATGTTTTCCCACATAAAACCACAAAGGCTAGAACTGCTGCTTTGCCTTGTAAGTAGAACAGAGTTTTTTTAGCTGTTTTTAGTTTTTTTTTTCCCCTTGCCTTTTAGCTTTTATAACCCAGCTGGCCCCAGTTACCTGGGAATGCCCCAGTGCTTCTTGACTGCACTCCAGGAAAGTCCCAGTTTCCCTGTGGAAAGAGGGATTTTGTTACGCCTAGCTTTCATTGAGCATAATAATGTTTCACTTGAGGTTTGCTGCTTTCATTCTTGTTGATTGAATTAGGGAATCATGGCTTAAGATTGATGCTTCCCACCCTCCACCCCTTCCTTGGGGAGTACATTTTGTAATAAGTTTAAAATTATGAATGAGGGAGTGTGATTGTAATCGTTTCTTTTAAGAAAGGCTGAGTAGAAATTGTTAGGCTTTGATACCTGCGCTTGTGATCTTAAACAGGGATTATTGGTGTGTTGGTTTGTCTGTTATTTTTCCTTTTGTTGGGCACTTGTTACAGCTGCCAGTCCGTGGCAAAATCTGGTTTTGTAAGGCTCAGCGCAGGGTCGGTAGGTTAATGACGGAAAGTATTTCCTCAGGGCTCCACTGTCTTCATCGATAGGCGTTGGGCATTTTAAATGGACAAACATCCTAATCTGGCTAATGCTGCTCTCATTTAACTTTGCACCAAAGTTTTTGATTTATACAATGCCTGGGAACAGGCCAGGAGAGGGAGGCAGAGTACGCTACAAAGCAGAGCTCCTTTCCACTTGGATTCAAATTTGTCTGAGTTTATGGATGCAAAAATGTTTGTGCTGCATCAAAACTACAACCCCACAACAGGGAGCAGCTCTGGGGCTTTCCTCTGCTCCCCGCAATCTCCAGACCATTGCTGGTGTCTTGCTGGTGGCAAGACTCTTGCGATACGAGCTGCTTGCTGGTGGTTCTCCAGAATTTACAGTATCTAGTGAAGCTGTTCGGTGCTCCAGGTAACCTCTCGTCCATTCCTTCAGCCTGCAGTAATACCAACTGCACAGCCCTTGCAGTCAAATTCTCCTTTGCTGGTAGCTCGTGGGTGTCCCAAAGATGGATGGGGGCTCATGGCGGTGTGCAGAGGAATCTGGCAGATCCGAGGTTGAAATCTAATTCCAAGAGACAATAGCTGTTTCAGGTTAGCTAATCTGTACAGATTTAGGTTCATTTCAGGGTAATTAGGCTAATGTAATGTAATTTGATGATTACAAGTGGCAGCATTTGGTTTATCAAATAGGCCACATTTGGTATAAATTAAATGTGTCCTGAGAATTTAAGCCCAAGAAATGTGCAGCTGTACGAATCATGTGGGGTTGATCTCACCTGCAGTAAAAAAAAAAAAAGGAAATAAAAATTTGAAAATCAGAGCTTTTGTGTCTATGGCTTTTTCTACTGTGAGAATTTACTTAGTTTCATGTGTTGAAGCCTCCCAAACTGAATAGCTAAATCCAAAAAGAAAAATGAGTCTTCTCTTGGCAATAGGTCTGCTATCTGCCATTTTGCTGTAAAAAAGGAGTTTCAAGGAAATAAAAAGTATTTTGGGAAACTGTAACTCTTATGAGAGTCACAGCAAGGGCCTCTCATACTTCTGGGGATCAGTCCAAATTCATCAATGAGGTTTTATATAATTGTGTCCTGTGTAAAAGTTTTATTTGAGGTCCCAGGCAACCTTGAAAGTTCTTCTGGACTGCATCAATTTGATTTATTTCAGCTTCGTATTAGAGTAGACAATCTCAAATTAGCCTGGAGCACATGCCCTGTGCTTATTACAGGACTTTGCCTGGTGCATATTAGGATCGATGCTAGGACAGTCTGACCAAGGAAATGATAAAAGTCTTTGTGTCATGGGTAAGTGCAAGGAAAATGAAATTACTGCTAGGTGTTGCTTGCAGTACCCCCAGGAAGCATGGAGTTGCTCAGGTCAGAAATAACTCACCCTAAAATAATTATGTGATGGAAGCTTAGGGCAAGCTGCACATAGAATTTCTTGCCAGAGAAGAGGTTTTAGCTAACTAAAGTTCTGGTGAATAATTACTCTCATAATTCAGTGATAATCCTGTTGGGGAATTCCTCTCAGTAACTCTTATATTATTAATTAGCTCAACTAACGCGAGGGTTTAATAAATACTGCAACACTCTTGATGAAAAGTTATTTGTTTATTCGCATTTTACATGTGGCATACCTGAGGAATGAAGGTTTTTTCTTGTTTGTGGTAGGTACCAAGGTACCATTTCGCTTCTCAGACACAGCTGCCAGCTCTCAACCTGAGGGTTTTCACACTGATAGCTCGTCTGGAAACCTTCCCTAATCCCTCGTTTGCCAGCACAAAGCATGGCATCTCTTGCAGTTTCTCATCCAACATCGTACTCTGTCCATCTATACAGGAGACACTCAGGCATTTAGCCAGCTGTGATAGCACCTTGACTTTTTTTTTTTTTTTTAGAAGTATTGGGGAAAATGTGAATTTTATGTGTTAGGAGGCCTTGGTGTCTTCTGGGTCTGGACCAGCGAGGAGTGGTATCGAGCACCTCGAAAGAAAGGACTCTTCCAACTAGCTGGTGTATTCCTTAAAATCACAGCAACCTGACTCCAAACCCAAGCATCTGGAGACTCCTGCTGCGCCGGCTGCGATGTGGGCGTTCACGCAGCGCACGTTGGAAGTCCTGGGTGGCAACATGAGGGATCACGGTGGGATCAGGCTGAGAGGGAAACAAGCTGATCAGCTGGTGCTTCTTTGACCTGCTGATCTTTTTTTGTCAGCAAATGCACCTGGGGCTGGGCTAACCTTTCTCCATAAGCAGCCCGAGAAGTAGTTATGACATTTCTTGTTAGGAAATAAACTCCATGTACCGTTTTCTGCTTACATTACCAGTTTTTTTCCCCTTAACAAGTCTAAACCAGTAGCACTCTAATGCATCATCTAGATGATGATTTTTCCTGGCTTGATGGTCTAACTCAGACCTCTCTAGTTTTGTCACCGAGATGTGACTGTTTTTATGGCTCTCTTGCTAAGAAGAGCTAATCAGAGCGCCGAGCGACTGAAAGGTCAATGCGATAAGGAGCAACACACAGCCTGCGTTCCCCTTAGGTACCCACGTTCCCGTCTCAAAGCCTGCTGTGGGGAGGGAACACGGCACAGTATGAACCCGACCTAGTGACAGACTAGAGCAAAAATGAGGAACGAGAGGCGTTCATTGGAAGTCACTCTTATTACAACCTCAAACCCATAATGTCCTGGACTTCCTTGGGTGCTGAAGGGGGGTTGTTAGGCTGATGAATGACTCCTTTCATTTGTTTTACTGCATGGAAATAAGTGTGTCCACTGTAAGATACTTCCCTTCGGGGCATATTTTTGCATGTGTTGTGAAATGTTTTTCAAGTATCTGCTGTGGTGCCATTATTTCCTTTAGTAAACAGAAGTAAGCATACAATGAGAAAGAAGTCGCTAGGGTTGTTGCGTTATAGTAGAGAGTAACGTGTTTGAAGAAGAGCACTTGCCATGTTTTCTAGGGCTGATGTCATTAATAAATGGATGAATAATTAAGTAAACTTATACATAATTAACTCTGCAGTCTGTGGGCGTATGACCAAATTGGACAGACCTTTTGTCAAGGCATATATATTATTAGCCATTGGAAGAAATCTCAAATCTTTATGGAAAAGCAAGATTCTTTGAGCAAGTATTAGCCATCTTCCTTGCTGAATATCCAGTTAACTTTACTAGATTTTGTATTTATTTTACAAACATCCATTTCTGTTCTACTGCTTATGTCTCACCCCTACAGCTCATCACGTATGGCATGATTTCTGTCTTTCTGTACAATGCTTTAAGCTTCGCTGTGTTAATGTATACAGTATTATTCCACATAGAAAATGATGTAGAGCTGCAAAACTTCTTGATGGAATTAAATATGTAAAGCTCACTGTGATTCAGGGGAAATTAAGGGCTACAAAACTTCAGGTTCTCTTAGATATTTTTTTTCCCAGGCTTTTATAAGCTTATGTTTTCATTTATATATATAAAAAACCCCTTAAATGGATATTGGGTGAATAGAAGAGTTATTGCAGATGTATTTCACTCTCTGTGAGACTGAGTTATTGGGTAAGGATCTGGTCCTTGAAGATCCTGAAAGTATTTTAGCAGCTCTGGTTCCCCTTTGCTGCTTAGGCTGTAAATGAGCAGCGAGCGGAGCGAGTGTCGGTGGAGCCATCTCCTCTGTTGTTATGGGAACACCAACGGTGGGGTGCCGGGGAAGGCACCAGATCTTGGTTGTTGAATGACACGTAAAATCAGAGCTCTGGAAGGGACAGCTCTTTCCTCTTTAGAGAAAATTTACGCTCTTGCTTTTGCAACGATGCTCTGAAAACAAGCCTGGAAATAGAGCGGGTTTTGGAGGTGTAATCCATGCTCGTTAAAAAAACATGCTTTACGTCCATGCGGTACTGCTATGCAGCCATCTGCATACTGTTACCTGTGGATGTGCATCTCCATCCTTTCCTGTGCTACTGCAATAACTCAGTCGTAGCCGTTCGAGATGTGGGAAATGCACGTTCGCAGCTCTCCCGAATGCCTTTTTGCAGTTTATTGAATTATTGTGTGCTGCAGGTCCTGAGGTTCAAAATAGGGTCTGCAGCGCTAAGCTACATCTATTTCACGCTGCAATAACAGAGGCTGTACAAGTGTTTAATACAAACCAACTTGCAATTTGAGTAGCATGTCCTCTTTGAAGCATGAATAAAAAAGATGAGGTGAAGTCTTGAGGGATTTTTCAGGGTGAGACAGTGCAGACAAGCCGGCTCCAGTGCAGCTGCGCTTTGCAGCCATAAATATTCAGAGACCGGTGGGTAAAAATCCTCACCCATGGGTGGAGGGGCACTCTATTCTGGATCTGCATAAACCACAGCACTTCCCTCTTGACCCAACAAATCTGGCCTGGCAGATGCTGCTTGTCCTTTGCCACAGCCATGCACCCAGTCCACATGCTGCACAGGGAATATATATATGGGAAAAATATATGTGGTTGTAAAGCTTCCTGGCAGTGACCATGCAGCTCTGAGTCTTGTAACTTTTGGAGGCTGCTTTGGGGGGAGGATATGCAAGCTGGATAGTTCAGAAGTTTATTTTAAATGCTTTTTGCTACTTTAAGACAAGGCAAAGCCTTCTACATTTTGGAGCCCATTCAAGCATGAAGTTCTGAGCTGCAATGAAGTATTTCATTTCATTACTTTTCATTCCATCTTTCTTCCTAAAAATGTCTAAACCACACATAACATTAGAAATGCTTGAATGCGTAACAGTAAAACTGTAGAAACTTTGGTACTGTATCTGATTGGAAATTCAAATGGAGTTTGCTAGTGTGAATCTAAATCTGTCTTTCAACGTACTACACATGAAAGAAGGTGGCGATGATGTTACTAGAAGTTAGCATTTATGTAATAATTTGCATACATGATTTGCAGCATGGAGGTTTCTAAACAGTATCAAAGCTCATGTTTTAAAGAATAGAACCAGGAAAATTGAAGATGTTTTCTTTTTTTTTCTCTTCTGAAAAAAAGTGAGTTGCTTCTAGTTACTGTGGTTTATTTTCAGAAACACTAAGGATCCTAAACTCTTTCTAATGCTTCTGGAAATTACTTGCTTCTACTCGCTTGCCTACTACTGCAGGCACTCCAGTTGTAGCACCTGGACCTCACTGGTCCATTAAGTCCATGGAAAACCTCCCCAGCAGCTCTGCGGCAGCAGCTGGAGAAGGTGTGTATCCTTTTTGGGGCCCACAGAGCCGCTACGTCCCCTGTGCCCCCTCCCAAGAGAGATTATGCTGAGCAAGGGGGTTTATGCTATTGCATCCTTGTATTGGGTTTGCATGGCGAGGTTTTAGTAGTGGGGGGGGGGGGCTAAAGGGGTGGCTTCTGTGAGCTGCCAGAACCTTCCCCAATGTCTGACAGAGCCAATGCCAGCCGGCTCCAAGACGGAGAAACAGCCCTGCAGACCCCCAGGTCAGTGCAGAAGGAGGAGGAGGAGATGCTCCAGGCGCTGGAGCAGAGATTCCCCTGCAGCCCATGAGGAAGACCATGGTGAGGCAGGCTGTCCCCCTGCAGCCCACGGAGGTCCACGGTGGAGCAGATCTCCACCTGCAGCCCGTGGAGGACCCCACACTGGAGCAGGTGGGTGCCCAAAGGAGGCTGTGACCCCATGGGAAGCCCACGCTGGAGCAGGCTCCTGGCAGGACCTGCGGATCCGTAGAGAGAGGAGCCCACGCTGGAGCAGTCAGTTCCTGAAGGACTGCAGCCCATGGAAAGGACCCACACTGGAGCATTTCGTGAAGAACTGCAGCCTACGGGAAGGACTCATGCTGGAGAAGTTGGTGAAGGACTGTCTCCCGTGGGAGGGACCCCAGGCTGGAGCAGGGGAAGAGTGAGAAGTCCTCCCCCTGAGGAGGAAGGAGCGGCAGAGACAACGTGTGGTGAACTGACCCCATCCCCATCCCCAATCCCCTGCACCGCTGCGGGGGGATAGGTAGAGAATCCGGGAGTGAAGGTTCTGAAGAGCACGGGAAGGATGGAGGGGTGGGGGAAGGTGTTTGAAGATTTGGCTTAATTTCTCATTACCATACTCCAGTTGGATTGGTAATAAATTAAGTTAATTTTCCCCAAGTTGAGTCTGTTTTGCCTGTGACAGTAATTGGTTGAGTGATCTCTCCCTGTCTTTATCTCGACTCATGAGTTATATTTTCTCTCCCCTGTCCAGCTGAGGGGGAGTGACAGAGCAGCTTTGGTGGGCACCTGGTGTCCATCCAGGGTCAAACCACCACAGTACTTCCCCCCCAAGACACGTATTTTGCCTTCCAGGGTTATCTTTACTTAATTCACTAGATCATTTCACATAACTACAAGAAAAATCAATGAATCAACTAGTCCTCTCCTTTTTTTCTTAAATATCATTGTTCCATGGTTGCTATTTTTAACTTTTTCATTCTCCTCTTCCTTGCTCTTACCTCACCAGAGATTCGAAGCTGCTGTTCATCTTCAATTTGATAATACCACAGGTCTGTAGCGTGTTTGGGAAAGACCCATGAAGGAAAGGGAAAATCCAACCCCATGTTTTCAGTGTTCCTTGTCGCTCCAGGGGTGAAAAAAAAAAATTGAAATGTTGCAAGTGAGAAATGCAAATTTCAGTGTATTTTGCCAGCTGAAGAACTACAGATAGTTTTGCTAATTTGGAATTTTCTTCCTGTTTTTTTTTTTTTTTTTTTTTTTTTTTACCTGACCCAAATGTGGATTATTTTTTTTTCTTTCAGTTCTATGTGTCACCAACGCTGACAGTAGTAGCCTTGTAACAGACATTGGTTATTAAAGGGAATAAGAAAGATCTGGACTAATTATCTGTGACTTACTTTCCAATCCAAAATAAATGCTCTTTAATCTAACCTTTTAGTCTTCCTGGAGAGACTTGACAGATGTGCTCATGCCTTGGTTTTAGAAAGAAACAAATAAGAAACCAATCAATAAATATCAGTAACGTAACATTTTAAATAATTTGGTTTGTCCTTTGCTGTCAAAGTTGCAAATGCCTGTTACTCTGCTCAAAAGCTTATAATAAGAAATCCCCTTCTTGTCAAGGAAAAAATACTCCATATGGTAATGTAACCACAAAAGAGAAATTCTCTTCTATTGATTATCCCCTCCAGATATCCCAGTAAAAGAATCGTTATATAAAACCCAAGAGTTTTATGATTCCTTGTTGCAAATCTGATTGACCATTGTTTCTTTGGAAGATGCAATATTCTCTTTTTTATCCCTCTCTGTAAAAGCACTTTATTTTTAGGGGCTGTTTAGTAATTGCAGAGGAGCAGGTGTAAGAAGTCTGAATAACATCTGCGTGACTACAGATGAAAACATTATGACTATTACGGTATAATAGACAATAATATCTTTTGGTTGGTGTGCTAAAACCGTGGACATGGATCTCCCCGCGTATGTGCCAGTGCATACATTCCCCTTTTTCATTTTGACAGCTGGCCTGGGAATTGCAGTGTTGTGTGTTGGCTTCTTGGAGCAGAGCTGTAAATCACAAAACAACTATGTAAAAAGGCACCTCCTTATTCAAAAGTGGGTAAGCTTAGATAGAGATCTGATCTGCTTGGTTTACCAACGAAAGCTGCTTTTTCACTGTTGGTGCAATACAGGCGTACAGCTGTGGAGAAGCAAGCTGGGACTCTTTTCTTGTTTATCCATCACATAAGTTAAAAAAAACCCCAAACCTCACCCTTGCCTGAGGTGCTTTGAGCATTAAGACCTTTCTTTCTGATTTGGAAGTCAGAATAAGGTATTTCTGGGATAAATTATTTTAGCTTAGCAAGTTTTATCTGAAGGTTGGGGACAATATATGCAAAAATGGCCATCATAATTCTGGTTGTATTTCCAAATTTACCTGTACTTCTAGTGTAGTAGAAGCATCTGTACTACAATACAGCAGTACTTCTACTACTGTAGTAGAAGTAGCTGTACTACTAGAGGTACTTCTATCTGTTATCAAATCCTTCTACATCCAAGCTAATAGGTTAGCTGCAAAAGGAAAAATATTTTAGAAGAAGATAAAAGGAGTTTTTTTGATATCAATCCTTGAAAAATAACCAAACATATTCCTTTCTGTATTTACCAGGTAATCCTTTAGATCTGACACTTGTGGGTAGGAGACATTTATGTATTTTACACAATGCTTTGAGATCAGTGGAAATGAAAAGCAGTATAATTACCCTCTGGCCTTTTATCTTTCTATGGTATCATCTCTAGAGAATGCAACGATGGGGTAGAGAAGCCTTTGCACAGCGGATAATCATAGCCATTAGAGGAAACAACGTTAACTTAACATCAACTGCATTTTTCCCAGTAAAATGTTGATATTGGAGTCTGTGTCGATCTGTTATTGAAATCATGCAGCCAAGAAACAGCCACACTCATGGTAGGACCCACATGTAAAACTGATTACTGAATACTCTAGTAAATTTTTAAAATATTCAAAGGATTGGTATTATCAAATGGGGAGGACAGGGGACGGCACAGGACACAAAGAATATGGATGTCTGCTTTCAGTGCAAAATACAAGTCAGCCTTAATTACAAATTTGCGATCAATGCTGCTGTATTTTGAACGTGTTGGTAAATAATTAATGAGTGAGTGCAGCACAAGGGTGAAAATTTCCTTTTAAAACTATCTTGAGTGAATGCTAGTGCTGGCCCTTTTTAGAAGTGGGGAAGAAAAGGACCAGATTTATAATACAACCGGAATTTAAAAAGTAAAGTGGTGGGTTTATTCAGTAGTTAAATGCACACGAAGTGTTTCACCCGCTCCGGTTTGTCATTATCGCTGATCCAGGAGCAGCCGCTGAGCGAGTGGGATCTGTAATTGCGTGGGGAATATTCACGCGTCAATAAGATCTTGACTGAATGTCACATCCACTTAATGGTGTTTAAAGGGGAAAGGAAATCACTCTGTCTTGCACCCTTGAGAAAGGTCAGAACACCAATTTATCTCTGTTTGTCTGAAACCAATTGAAAGTACAATGCAAGTTTGTCACTTAAGGATTTTTTTATTTTATTTTAAAATGGGTTTGTTAGGGGACAAAATGCTACTAGCTCTGAATTCTTGTGCCATCACTTTATTTTCCAAAAGCCTGTGGGATTAAAATCCAGGTGTGGCTGTGTTCAGTGAGACTTTTACTGGAGAGTTCAATGGGGATGCTTTTTGCATTATCTCTTGGCTATAATTTTGTGGGTAAGACAGGGAGTTCTGTCTAAAAAACTTGTATGTCCTTGTATTATGTCAGATTTAACCGAACCTACCATACCATCCAAGAACAAGTCGGTGTCTTTAGTACAGTTTATTTGCAGAAGTGCTGAGAAATTTGCAGTGACACTTGAGGTTACTTGCGGTTGTGCCCTGGAAATCAGTTAACATTCAGTATAATGCAAAATCCTTAGAAAACGCTGGTCCTGGTAGTCTCAGACAAGCGAAAATATTTTCTGAAATATTTGGAAAACTACTATTATTTTTTGTTTTACCTCTGTCTTGAAGTACCTCCCTGCCCTGTAGGCAAAATAGGGATGATTATATCATCCATCTTACAGATTGGTGATAAAGTTCGACGTTTTTGTATTTATTTAATTTTCTTGTATACAACTTTGAGACATATAAAGGGAAAGAACAATGTGGCAGTAACACTATATATCTTATCTGTGATACATAGGGAACCTTTTTGTTGCATAAATGTTTTGACTACCGCATCCTCCTCCCCAGCGTGAGAATTTTGAAAATCTGCATTTATGTTCCCCTCTTCGGGGCCGGCGTGCCTGGAAGGCAGCAGCTATGTACTATCATGGTCTGCCCAGAGCTGGCTGGTCCGGGCTCAGGATTGCTCTGGGGGTTCTCGTTTGACAGGGTTTTGAGCCTAAACCCGCCGTGAGCTTTGCTGGGTTTGCAGAGGGGTTGTGGCATGCCCTCCCGAGGTTTGCCTTCGGAGGAGCAGTAGGTAACGCAGCAGCTCCGATCCCTCTAAACCCGCAGTGTTTGCACCCTGTCAGTTTGCTTTGCTCTCCCGTTAATTAACGTTATGCTACTGTCGCTTGAGAAAGGAGTAAACTCAACAAGTTGTTACTTAAAGAAACCCCCTCTCTTTGCCTGGTCCCTTAAATGGTGCGAAAAAGCTTTTCCAGGTGGTCGCTAACTCCTGGTATCTTTTTTGCAGGAGTAAAAAAAATATCATTTAGTCTCTCTCATCTTGTGGTCAATCCTGTTTTGTCTACTTATTGTGGATAAATGAAAAGAAATCTTTCTCAAGAAGGCATCCTGCTCCACCGCCCAGTGCCATCCCCTGGCTGTAGGGTCGATGGCTAAAACCCAGCAACTGCCCGAGAGGTTTTGGGAGACGGTAGTGTGATCCTGATCCCATGGGCTCTTTGCACAGCCCTGGGCAGGACATTTTGCTGTTTCACTAGCAACAACTGCCCTTTTCTTGTCTTGACCTCAAGGTAAACTATTGCAAATTTCTTCCAGAATTGAGTGCTATGCAGCTGACCCATCAGTGTTTGGAAATAGTCAGCAAAGGTGGCGGAAGGAACACTTTAGGGGTTAACAAAAACATCTTACCTTAATTTTATAGCAGAACCAGCTCAGATTTCAGAAGGAATAAATTGTCTTAAACCTGGGATGGCTGCAAAGGTGCTGTATTTACCAAGAGAGAAGAGGTATCTGTGCAAGAAGAGGCTTGTCCCTGGGTGGAAGTAGCACATCCCTCTTGAGCTTAATTCCTTGCTGTCACTCCAGTTTACTGTTCAATGTGGCTGACAAAATTTTGTCCAGAATGCATAAAATGCAATACTATTAACTTCCAGTTTAATCTGTGGCAGAAAACAGCTACCAGTGCATGCACAAATGCTGCTGCGATGAGTGTGTAAGGAGAACGAGAATGTAAATTTTTGCGTGGTTTTGCAATGGGAGCGGAGGAAGTTTTGGACCTAAATACGTGGGCATTGCTCTCTGTGTTGCTTTGGTGCAACACAGCACGGGGCTGACATCAACGCCGCACCAAATGCCATCCTTAAAGCTTGGTGGTTTGATCGCTTGTCTTAATTATCATCATTCCTAAAATGCATCCTGATAAACTGTTGATAAATCAAGCTGGTACCATCAGGGTGATCTGTGATCAAGCATAAGTGAAGCCGTTAAAAAAGAAAATGGGTCCCCTCATGTTTTTCTAGATTTGCTTTTGAACTGGTATATGAAAGTGCCAAGACAATAAGATTTTACATGTTCTGAGATGAAGTGGCCTAAAGATTTAGGAAGAAGTGGGTGAGTGTCTAAATAATAAATGATACCGGGGAAAACATCATAGGAGAGGTTTTAAAACATCCGTAGAATAAGTTACGCCTGAGATGCATCATCAGGAAATGCAAATATTATCAGATTTGTGCAATACTTGAAGTGATGAAGTGCTCCTTTGGTGAGAGCAATGCTGCTCCAGTGACACCGATATTGTAGCAATTTACCAAGTGATAAAATGGAAGTAATTTATTATAATTTTACAGTATTTTTTTCATATGGAATGAAAGGCTTGATTGCCTCCAGTTTAGTCCATTTCACTCTTAATAATATTGATTTTACTGTATATTTTTCTTACATTTTTAGAGCCATTTTCTGAACTTGACACAAGTTTTAAATTTTAATGCAGTTGACAACATAAAAGCCAAGTTTTAAGAAATCTTATTATGGTAATTACATTTCCCTGCTGGAAGCTAATGTGTGTATTACACAGAAAAATACTTTCTGTAGCTGGGGAGCCAGTATAAAGGGACAGTCAAAAAACAAATAAAAGTTGAGAGCACACTTCAAGTCTTTGGTGTAAGGTAATTTCAGTATGTTTGAAGGATTTGAGGCTAGTACATGCCTTCCAGTGCTTTTTTATATTTCCTCCCACTTCTAGTGAAATTTCTCCTAGAGATGCTTAATTCAGGCCTAACTTTTCTCAGAAAAGTAGTTGAGCTATTGTAATTCCTAATCCTGGTATATACTTTATGCATAATGTGAAAAATCAGACTAGGCAGAACAAGTGCAATGTTTGAAAAAACTCTGTGGACTATGAAATTTGGATGTGGTAGCAAGAATCACCCAAATTAATATTTTTAGAAACCATTCCCTAAGCATCTCCCTAGGGGTGGCGGAGTTCAGGAGAAATTCATCAAACAATTTCTACTGCTTTATCTGCACAAAGCATTTAAAATAAGATGACCTGGGGGAAGTCCTGGAGAGGTCCCAGAATAGATACAGCCACCTACTGAGGGTGAAAGGTAGATTGGGGTCATCTCTCTAGGAGTGAAAATGGGTTATAAAAAGGCAGAGAGTGAGGGAGTTGGGGGGGAGAAGGGGCTTGTTTGGCAGTCCCAGGGGGACAAATGGGAATGGTTTAAGCAGCACTGCAGACTCGAATGTAGACAGGAGAAAAAAGAAAAATAGATTAGGGTTAATGATTGTCCATCTCCCTTCTGCCTTGCACGTGAGAGGCAAGGGCAGAATGAGATGATAATGATGCATGAATAATTACAATGACAAAATACCTGCCTGCCAGTGAGAAGTAGTGAATGAATTCCTTATTCATAGTTTTAAAGCCCACATATCTAGTTAAAACATAGCTGAGTTTGGGGAATAGAAGTCAAGAAGATGAATGGTTGGACCCTACTGAAATAAGAAGGAAAAGGAATAAAATAATGCATGTTGGGTATGAACACAGTACCAAAGAAATAAGTTTTGTTTCACAGATTATGTGAAAATAAGTGGTGTTCAGGAGAGCGGGCAGCACACTGCCCAGTCGTCACTCTCTGTGGTGAAGCATGGATGTGGTTAGAGGGTGGTCCTTTAGGGAAGAAGAAGAAACTTCTTTCCCTGTCTTAATTGCAGAAAAACCTATATTCAAATCATGGCTGCAGTAAATCTTACATTATTTATACAAAGAGGAGGAATGGCTGAGAATAGCACACCCAAACTGGCTGGTAGCCCAGTGGCTGGGGGACCTGCGGGGCATGAGAGAAAAAGAGAGAAAAATCTACAATTTGTCTGGTTCGGATCAGCAAACTAAACTAAATTTCCCTATACTTAGGGCTTTCTTTAGAAAGGCAAAAGGCTCCTGTTACTACCTGCGTGAAATTAATGCATCAACAGCAAGCCAGGGAGGCAAGAGAGTTTCAATCGCAGCCAAAACATGGCAAACTAGAAGTCGCTTGGGAAAGCAGTTTGGCCACATTCAGTCTCATATCTTACCATTTATATTAATGCAAAGGGAAAATCTAAGGAGGGGACTGAGTTTAGTTGCTCGCTGGCATCCCAATTTGCTGCTTATTGAGAATAAGAGCTTTGCTTGTTTATGTTCATCTCCCAGTAAACAGAAGTTTGCTGCCAGCAGCTCAGGGTATCCTCTCAGCAGAAAAGCATCAGTCCGGAGGGATGCAGATTTGTGCCCTGCTGAAGGCTTGGAAATAAAATATCCAAAGGTTGCATTGTAACTTCTCCTCAGGAAAAGGTAAATGAATGAATTGCAACTAAGCATTAAGTTTAGGTAAATACTCTTTGGATCGAGAGGTCAAATCCTGCCCATTGGCCTCAGTCTGCTATTATTCTATGGAGATAAACAGAGGCCATTCAGGGGAGACCTTTAAAAGACAACTTGACAAATGCAGCCTGGGTCTTTAAAGACTCAAAGGTGCTTCCCATCACCCTGGTGTCAAAATTTCTTTTCCTTTCTTGACCATCATTACAAGCAGCCTGTTTGTTTTCTGACCTTCATTCCTCAGTGCTGTTCTGTTTCAGAAGCCCAAATGCATATAACGGGTTCAAAAACTCCCCACACCTAAATCTCAAAGTTACCAGAAGTCGAAGGTCTACCCGATTCTTATATATTGCTGTATTTTAGGTTTCCTCTTTGTCCCAGTTCTGACTTGAACTGATTTGAAAGCTCACATCAGGAAGAACAAGGCAGTGGCTCAGGTATGTCATGGGACTCCTGGATCTATGTTAGCATCCCCCCTTTATCTTGCACCTCCTGTTTCACTTGGGCAAACTTTATAAGCCAACCTGTGGCTCAGTGTCCAACCTATAACATGACATACAAAGAACATAGCATCTGCCAACGGCTTTAGGAAACAAAATCTACATGCAGCCTTCTTTGAAAAATGATAGTAGTAATATGTGAGCTCATATGTACCAGGATTCCGCATCTTTTTGCAACAGCGTTAGACACGGCTCACTGAAATCCATAAACAAATATAGCAAGGACTGACAGGTTTTTGGGTTTTTTGGTGCCTTTTTTTCTCCTTCTCGTTAATGAAGTCATTTTAAGGAGGGCCTTTGGACCTCAACACAAGACATCAGCTGGCCTTGGAGCAGCCATGAACGCAATCACCTCTGTCCGCGGGGGTGGGATGATAAAATCTGCTATGGCTGAGCTGCACAGAGCCCACATGTGGGCTATGGTAGAGATACAAGTACTGATGCAATGCAGTGCTGAGTCGCTTTTGGAATTACCCACATTAGCACCTGCATTTCCAGATTTAGTTCCGATTTCACTGCAATGCCCTCCCAGCTCAGAGGAAGAAAATAAGTCTTCATATCTGTTCTTGATTTCTTCAATTTTATCTCACTATTTTGAATCTTGTTGATGCAGTCATCATCACTCTGGTGGATTAAAAACAAAATCACATCATCCTAAGTATGTTTGCCTTGTTTCTAACAAATATGTTGCTATGGGAACTTGATGTTGCTCTAGCTGTTGTGCCAGATGCACCAGCTATCTGTCCCTAGACTGTTGGTTTTTTTTTCCTAATAAATTAACTGCATTTAAATTAAACATATGAAGTTATTTCATGTCAATTAATTTGAATGTTAAGCTGCGTATTTGCAGAGTTTCTCTCTTCCTACTCACCCCACAACATTAATTAACTCCTCCAGATACTGTAGTCCATCACATAAAGCTGCGGTCTTTCCTAGCTCTCTGCAGTTACAGTACTCATTGCCTGCATGGGAAGTAATCAGTGTCCAAAATAATTGCTTTTCACAAGCCTGTAGTCAGCTGTCTTGTCAGATATTTAAGCTGTAATGAAACTGTTTCAGTTTCCGGGAAAAAATATTCAGCTGAAATGTACTGTAATTGCAAGTGGAAAGCGAAGCCGATAACGGAACTGTTTTTGTTTAGCACATCATGTTTTCATTTGTTGGTCATCTTTGGAGGCATTTCCTCCAGCGCTGGCACCATCATGCTCTCCTCTTAGTCTTTCTGCTGTGGGAGGTGGAGGTTTGGGTTCCTCCCAGTATTGCTGGTTTGCATTAAGGAAAGAAAAGGTGGAGAAGAATTCATGTGTAGTGCAGAGGCGACGAAGAGCATCCTTTGGCACAAAGGCAGACAAATGATACAGGATCGCTCTGTCCTTTGCCCGTGTACATTCAGCCAGCCGTAGGGACTTGTGAAAATACTTAAATTTGATCTGGCCACTTAAGAAGTCTATAAATCAGATTATCCAAGAGTTGTTTCTGAGTCTAAACTTTGAGAGCTCAGCAGCAAATGAATCCATTGCTTAGATTTGCACCATAGAGTAGTAGGCTTCCTCCTAAAATTCAGTATTCTTGGAGCAGAATATTTGCCGTGGGTATACGTGCCCAGCATTAGCCTAAGCAAAGACAAAGAGGAAAAGATGGTGAATGTATGTAGCAGACTTAAACATTTTATACACAGCTTTCTGATCTGTGGTCATAAGCTGTAGAGAAACTGGCTGATAAATTAGTAGCCCACAGGGAAATCTTATTTACAAGGAAGGCAACAGAAACATTAATGTATCTTTATTAGCCTTATTTAGACCATATGCTTTCTACATGGTGGGAAACTGCACAGTCCCTGCAGTAAAACAGCAGTGGGTACATGCTGAGTTACAAACTCTTCTAATTTGCAGGCTTTCTGAGACCTCTTCAGCTGCTGTAACTTTTTGCTGCAGTGAAAAGTAGGCTGATAATCAACAAGCCAGGGAAAGTGGAATTTTCTTTGTCTCCTCCAGGGTTTCATTGGGTAACGAAATTATGGCGAATATAGCAGGAGCGAATGCTGATTTTATAGAGGACGGGGGGTGCACAAACTGGAGTTCGTAAGCTTTTGTGAGAAAGAACATAGGGAGGTGTTTCTGTTTTCTCTCACTTAGAGATGACTTCTAGCTGCCTTATCCCCTGAGATCTCCCCCCAGAATAACAAGAGCTATGGTGCAACCTGGGACATGTCATATTTATGGGGCTTTTTTGTTGCATGTTCCAAGATAACCCCTATCAGAGTTAGGAAATGCTGTCCTGCACCTGTAAAATGACACAGCTGTGCCTCACATGTCACTAGGAGATAGGGTAATTGCTTTGGTGGAGGGTATCATCTACAGCCACATATTACCTGTAAACTTGTTTTGTTCTTGTCTGATTGAAAAAGATGCATTTTCTTTCTTATTACGTATCTTTGACTTGGATTTTGATAGGCTTTTGGGGCCGACTTGCCATCGGAATCACTATAATCCAAAATCAAATAGCAAATTCTACACTTTCAAAACCATTCATTAGGAAGGTTACTAGTGGTTTTGGATTAAGCTAGTTACTTGTTTTTTAAGCATGCACACATTTTTCAGCATATGTTTAGGTAAATCAAGTATAGCCTGATGAAAAGGAGTTAAAAAGTTGATTACCATAATTTAGGATTTTATTTCCTATCTGTTTTTTCCTATTGCAAGTGTGTTTCACTTTGCAAATTGTTTTGCTTGGTTTAGGCTAGTGCAATCCTGGCAATTTTTCACTGAATACAGCGAACCTAAGATATCCTGCTGCTCTTAGTGGCAACAGTTTCGTTGCCAAACTTTCCTTGGCACCTTTGAAGTGTTATTTGTTTATTTACTTTTTTAAAGCAATGAAAGTCCATGCACCATGGTGATTTCTTGCTCTCCTGTTGAGTCTGAATTTTTAACTGAAACATAAGCCTAAGCAAGCAGCCTGTTAATTCCTAGGTAACCTTCTTGCTGGCTGATTGTAGCTGGAGAATGACAACATTCCCATTTTGTTCCTCACCACCCATGAAATAAATAAATTGGGAGAAACACGTGGAGTGAATCTTGGGGACTATATTAATGCCAAACACAAAGACGCTCCTGCTTAGATTGTACTTCTTTGATTACTCAACTGAGTTATTAGATACATGAAGAACACCCATTTAAATGTAAATCCATTCTCCTTCTGTAATAGATAAATGTGCTTTGCCTTGAATTTGTAAGCAGAATACATCACTTTGATATACTAACTGGAACTGAATAAAGCTAGTCAGTAGACCAAGGGAAGGATGCGGATGGCTTTAAAGCGAATGGAACAGAGGAGTCCATCAGTTAGTTAATTAACTTCAATTTCTATTTTAATGAACTTTCTCTGGTGCTTGTTTAAGCATCTAGATGCTTGCAAATGTTTTTTTCCCAACAACAGGCTCTTGTTGGCATGTAATAAATTATAAACTGGGGGTACCTATCTTCTATATCCTAGAAATACTATTTTAGTATTTGTTGTGCTGGCAGTCTAGAGCTGCACCGTGCCAGCCGCAATGCACAGGTCTGGTCAGCCTTGGGCCCAGTGGCAGCATGAGTTCAAAATCTGAAAGAGGGGAAAAAAAGCAGTGATTCAGTGTCTTGGCATGTGCCTCATGACTCTTCTAGAAGGCAGGTGATCAGAGCTGGGTGGTCACTAACGGTGACCAGTCTGGTGAAGCTCGTCTTCCCAGGCTCCTCCCGAACAGGGGGCACTTGGGCTGAATCGGATTTCTGCTCTGAATTGCTCTTTGGATGACTCTGTTGTTGGCTGTCAAGAATAGAGGAGTTGAGAGAACCTAGTCTTACTAGACCCAAGTTGTCGAAGGTGCCTGAAATAACCCTTCCTACAGAGGTTATCCTTCCTAAATCCTCAAATGTTCTTCAGGAACTGGCTGTCCTTACTGATGCCAAGGAAATCCCCTTTGCTATTTGTTACAGGGAACTCTGGAAGGAACTTTAATTTCAGAATGACAGCACGGCAATTTTTCAAATCGCACTTTGTTTCCAGAAAAGAGTTGAACAAAGCCCTGGGTAGTGGCACTGCCTGGCGTTGGCTGCCAGAGGAAAATAATAAATGACAGTCCTGGCATCAGGTATCTTGCCTCGGGTGGTATTTTGGAAGCGGGCCGTGCTGGCTGAGCTCTTCAGCAGGAGCAAAGCTAAGCAGATTCGCAGTGCCTCGGAAAATCTCACCCAGCAGCAAAGCTGGAATAAGCACATCCAACATTAAATAAGCGGCGCGGTCGGATTTCTGTCTGAACGCAGTAAAAAGAGGAATTGTCCGGCGGGTGAAGACCTGGGCTAAGATGCGGGTGAGCTGCCCGCGGGGACAGACTTCCAGCTCTCCCACCTGCCCCGAACCGAAGGCAGATGGTTTCCTCGGGCTGACTTTCCATAACTCATCCTGCCAAGGAGCCCCTGTGTGCTGTTGAGCAAATCGCTTGTTCTCTCCCACATTCAGATTCCTTTTTGCCGTTCAGCTCCCGCTCTCTTGGCTTTTGTTTTCTTGTAACAGAAACACTCTGGAAGAGGAAACATCTTCTGTATTTCACACAGCAAACCAGGGCCATGTTCTCACAAACAACTACAAAAGTGTACAGTCAGGAACCAGGGAAACAAATGGCAGAATTTCATCTCGGTATTCTGTAAGAAGTTTTCTGTGGTTTTTTTTTTTTTTTTTTTATCCTCAACTACTTGTGTTGTAATTGTAGATGCAACTGTCCTTGTTAACGGAGGAATTTCAGTATTCCTCCTATTATTGCATGCTATTAATTGGATGCTTAATTCTTTCAAACATCACAGTCATCTGTGGAATGAAACAGATTTAAAATTTAATAGTAATAGCTGAATAAATGCATCTGCCAACCGTAGAGCTTCTCAACTATTGCTCACTGTAACTGTAATTAGCCAGTTAAAGCTGTCAGACATCTGTGTGTTAAGAGATTAGGTCTGTCCTGCTGCTTTCATTAGCTCTGTGAGAAGTGGGAGGGTTAATGAAACAGTACTCATCTTGGGAGCATATTTTCAGTAATCGTAGTGACCAGATTTTGTAGTGACGGCTGCATTAAAAATGCACTGGGAAAAAAAATATACATATATATACATTACAGATGCATTTATTGCTGTTAGTTCAGGTGGTGGGAATGGTTTCTGGTTGTGCTCCGTGTAAGGACTCCTGTACGGACTCGAATTAAAAGTTTTCTTGCAATGGACTGCTTTTGCCATAATGCTTTAAAATACTTATTGCAGTTGTTTGGGTTTTTTTATTTTTGTTTTTTTCAGACTACCCCCAGCACCTGAGACGGGTTATGAAAACCGCAGGCTGGGAGCTAGAGGAGCAGAGCCCTGCTTGCAAATAAATTGTAAAAGGGGGGGTGCCTGTCTTATATATCCAGAAATATCCTTGCAAAACCTGAAAATTGGTTTTGGAAACTGCCCAGTGCTGCTTTTATTACTTATAAATGCCAGGGAAGAAATTAAATTGCTTTTCATACTGTATCCCTCCAACCTGGGGAAGTTTCTGTTCAAGTCTCTGGAGGAGAGAGCTTTGCTTAATCCTCTTAAAATTGGTGCGAGGGCTCCAGGTCGTTCTGTCATTAGAGCCCTGTTTGTCCTTGGGTCTTCACTTGCTGCTCTGCAGATGGGGGAGATGGTTGGGTTTTCTGCCAGTATACTGCATTATTCTGAATCGCTGTGGTGTTGGTTATAAACCAACTCTGGTATCACAGGGTGCCCCGTGTAAGCACCAGCGCTTGTCCAATGTGCTTCTTGGCCAGAAGGGTATGGGACAGCTCTCTGATGCTTCTTGGGTTACTGGGAAAGCAAAGGCTTACAGTCAAATTTCTACACACTAATTCTAATGCCCGGGCCACAAAAATCACCTTTTTTCAGTTGTAATACAACAGAACACTGGCTGCTACGTCCGAGATGTAGCTGTTAGGTTTTGGTTGGGTTTTGGTTTTGGTTTTAAGCTCATTTTTGAGTTGTTGTGCTAGAGACTTGTTCTTGGCTCTGTGAATTGCCTGCTCTTGAACCTGCTTTCATACATTTCTCATTGCATGTTTGACAGAAGGGATAATTAAAAATTACGAGTCTGGAGATATAGTGGGGACAGTGGGATGGAGGAAGCTATTTTCTTAGCCGAGGTTGCGCTATAAACAAAGCCTTCTACGCTTTGGGCAAAACTGTGTCTGGCAGAAAGAAAATAGGATAGTTAACTTGATGAGGATTTATGTCTGTTGAGTTTCTCTGTCTTTATATACTGTCTACCATAGAATCTGAGTTATTAAAGCTAGATGACTGATGTACCTATACAGACCAAGGAGTGACCCTGAACCTTTGCTAAGCTTTGAAAACCCTAGGTTCATTTATTTAGATTTTCTTTCTCTGTCTCTAAAACTAGAATGGAGAAAAGGAGTTTAGGGGTCACCTGAGAAGCTCACTGAAGAGCAGGAGCCCTCAGAGTTGATAGAGTTGTTGTGAACATAATGTTTCTACAAGTAAGGCTTAACAGGCGCCTATATTTTCTGGAAATCTGCTAGAACTAGAGACAGAGCTTTGTACATTCATCTGCCATTTCGGATGCTTATCTGACAGCTCCACACCTTGTGTTTTGGTAATTGCTACTCAATATTTCATCTTAAATTGATGATGCATAAGCTAAATATTTTCTGAAGAGGAACTGTTGCTGTAAGAGATCCTTTGAATATATGAGGTACAGTGTTAATGAACTGTGCATTACCTGCAGCATTGCTATTTTTCCCCATGCTGAGAGCCTAGGGGAGATAAGACTTTGAATAGTGATGGACTTGCTTCCTGAGGTTTCGTAAGCTCTCAAATTTGCCCAAGGTTTTGGGTTTTAAAGACATAAGAGAGAACAGACCTTCTACAGCCACCCATTTTAGTCTTCAGCCAGTAAAAGACCTGGCTGACTTGGCTTTGTGCAGGGATGCTGTGTGCTAGGTTTGCAGCATCCCAGGTCTCAGAGCAGTACCTCTTCTATTTCCTATAGTAATTATTCCTCCTTGATATCTCAGAACACAGCCCCTAAAACTTTTTTTTATGCACTTTTAAACTTGCAGCATTCAAGTGGGCACAAAGTAATGGAAGAAATGAGTTAATTTACCCCTTGTTTCCAATTAGGTTTGCATACGAAGCAGCATGAGCATTGACTCAGCTCCACACTGAAGAGTGATATTCTACTGGGTCAATGATTGCCAGTTAACTAGCCCCAAGATACCCTCTAAGGCTAATAACAGTCTCTAAGTAATAGCATGGATCGGTCTGCCAGCTCAAAAGCTATTTATTGTCAGAAACTGTGGCATTACAGCATGCTTTCAGATGCATCTCCTCTCTGTACTGTCTTCTACTCACAGTGAAGCGTGAGCTTACTCAAACTGATATTAATATTTAATTTTTAATGGGCTAATTAAACTGACCAGTGCAAAACCTCAGAGGTCAAGTGTAGTTTTGGCTGGTATCAGTTAATTCTATTTTTCAGTAGGACTCTGTCAAAATGCTGAGAAAGTGTTTTCTTGGTCTCAGAATCACACTATTCACTTTAGTGTTTCATGTATTTAAACTTCTGCTCAGTACAAATGCACCACTATAATAATAAGTACCTCATTTCCCAAAATCTTCCAAGGGATACAAAGCTTATTTAAGTTTTTAAACAGATAGAGTAATATGCAAACATGTAATTAAGATCCTAATCAAATACGTACAATTATTTTATTTTGCAAGCTTGGAGTTTTAATAGAATTAAAAATGCAAGTGAATTCAAGACCAAGGTAACATAATCCCCCTCTGCGGTTCTGCTGATTGGAATTTTAAATTCCACACAAGAATATATGAATATAAGTCTCTTTTGCAAAGCGCCGTGATGCCAAAACGTGCCATCTGTAAATGAGATGCTCATCAGATTTGGCTGTATAGTTTGTGCCCTTAATTTATTGGGCAATGAGACTCTTAATATGTATTTCATATGTCTCCAAAGGTTTTAGTTGGCTGCCAGCCTGAAAAATACCAATATTGTAAGGATTAAACAAACAAACAAAAAATCAAATAATCTAACAGAGAGACTAAATCAATACAAAAGAAATGTTTGGGTTGCGTAGACTCATTGGACAAGGCAGAGAAGCACGGCTCTGGAGAAATCGATGTGCCAAAGGCACGCTGGAGCAGGATGGGCATTTGGAAACACCTTTTTCATCTCAGCTGCGGTTCTGCAATGCTCAAAAGAACGAACGGACAGTCTGCAGCAGTGAGGCGGGCGGGCGAGTGTTGGCGATAGGGCGACTGTCTGACCCTCTTTTCTGGTGTTTTGCCAACTTCTTAACATTTTTCTGCCCTGAGAAGAGACTGTCTCAGCGAAGTATGAGGTTTACTTTCACACCAGGTGAATTAATGCTATATGGTTGTAATTATGCAGATATAGAAAAATTCTGAAGACAGTAAAATGTCTTGAGAAGAGAGGGAGCTGAAAATGTCACGGAAAACATGACCTACGTAATTTAACACAGACATCCACAAGATGGGCCAGAAATGGGGTTTGGGTACAAATCTGTAACTAACAGCCCTATAATTGACTCATGGAACTACCATCTGTACAATTAGCTCCTTTCCGCTGATGTTGGACATGCATTTCTTTGATCTGTACAGTGTTTGTAATTTCAAATCTATAATTTTTAACTGAAAATCTATGCGGCTGAAGAAGATCAAAGTTTCTTCAAGTAGGACACTGCCAGTGCACACAATATTTCTGTCTGATTTAAAATTTACAGGATCTTATACCCTGAAAGTGGCATGTTGCATGTCATCTGGGAGCCAAATCAAAAGTTGAAGCTGTTTCAGTTTTCAGTGGGTCTGTATGGATTCTCATAATTAGCTAGAACCTCTGTGAACGTGGAGATTTTGGAGATCTTCTGCTGACTGTAAGCTCCCTGGGGTTGGCTGCAAAGGTGTTGTTTTTTTTCTATGGACTCGTAGAGCTGATCCCATTGGGGAAATCCCTGAGACTTGTAAGTCGGGCAAAGAAAAATGCATAATTATTTCCTATGATACACTTTCATGCATTGCACAGAGATGCTGTTAGGTATGTAGCTCTGACTGTTTTAGTTTTGCATCTTTAACTCCTGTGCCTTTCAAAGATCCGTATTTCCATGAAAATTCATGGTGGGTGAAAAATTTCTAATCTCCCACCCAAACCGAGTAGCTGGAAAGGAGCAGACAATTAAGATGCACGATGCTTTGCTCTAAGTGACAGACCATAAATCACAGCCTGTGGAATATTTCATTTTAATGCACTGCCTAACCCTCATGCTGTGTGTATCGCATTGCAGCCGAGCCCCCACCACAGCTTAGAAATGAAGTCCCTCTTTGAGGGAAGCGAGGGAGGTCACACTGAAGCTATAAAAAGGTGTCAGGCCTTTGGTACGTTGTTTGCAAAAATAAAAGAAACAGCTTTCTTGGGCGTCTGTTTGGTCTCACTTTTAGAGGAGGTATTTAGGAATTTAAAGTGGGTTTCTTTCTTGCTGGTCTTTAATAAATGTAATTTATGGCAGGAGACTGAGAAATGCTGTTAGCAGAAACGTTTGTGAGAAAAATTAACAGAAAGCATGACTTGGGGCAAAGCTCAGAGCAACCTCACTAAATTTTGCAAGGAAAACATTAGCTCAACAATGTGCTTGGGCACTAAAAAATCCCTATAGTCAAGCAGCACGGTCAAGAAAAAACACCATTCTGAGTAGAAATGGATGTTTATAGCCACACACAAGGCCAGATTCACAATTTCCACAAAAAATAACACAAGAATGTTGCAAAGCAGCAGCACAAGATTTCCCTAAACCTGAACCTTTCTCTGATTGCCCTTTACTTTTATCCTTAACATATGGTACCTGACCCACCATTAGGACAAAATAAATGGGGAGGGGGCTGTCTGGAGTAGGGCAAGTTGATTTCTCTGAATTTTGAGACAATTCACAGCTGAGTTTCACTGCTCCTCTTGTGGGGGTGATCCCTAGCTGAACCTGTCCTGAATGCAGGGGAGACTCCCCATAGGACCTGCTGGGCAATTTGGGTTGGGGGGAACCTGCCCTTTCTTTTTTCTTTGACTCCATCCATAAATTGTTATGAAGCTGGTTGCTTCTTTGAGAAGATGCTCATCTCTATGTGGATTCCTGTGGTTTCACCATGTCCTCTGAGCTCCAGCGTTTTCTCTGTGCCTGAAGTATTCACCAGAATTTGATGGTTTTGTTTCTTTTATTCCTGAGGGGTTGAGTGCATACAAGGGGATAAATCAAAGAGAAGGGAAAAAAATACCCAAGCCCCCAAACCCAACAACGTAGAAAGAAAGAAGTGACATTGCCTGTGACTGTCAGTGCGTCTTACCTTCCAGTAAAGGAATTCTTCGCAAATGGCAGGGAGATGGAGGAGACTTTTCCCCATCTATCACTCCAAAGGCCAGAGCATCCTCTGCAGAAAGGGAACCCGACAGGCTCTGACCTTCAGAGCAGCTTCAATCTACCACAGGCTCAGACATAAATATCTCCACAAGCACCAAGTGCTGCACAAATAATTTAAAGGAGAAACACATACTTTTGAGCTACTTTCCTTTGTGCTGGGGACAGCTTATGTAGTTAAACATGGGATGATTCAGTCCTGTTGACTCCAGAATGATGGTGAACATTAGTGAACTGATCCCCAGACATCAAAGATTGTGATTCAAGAAAACAGTGGTGCAGACAGTTTACATGCATTAACTTAATATTTGCTCTGGATATATTAATCTTATATACAGGGTGATGTACTTTTGCTAGTGAATCAGGTGTGTCAGCAGGTCTCAAGATCTGCACTATCAAGCGTCCCAAATTCAGCTTGAGCCAGGGACCATCTGATAAACCCCTCCACAGCACCCTGTTCCCCAGCTGAATTTCTGGTAGAAACCTTGCCCTCGTGTTTGGAAAACAGCAATACAGTCTGGTGTGCTACCACTGAAGGTTTGCTGACCTTTAGTCTAAATGGGTCCTCTCCACTTCTCTTCTTTCAGCATGCAAAATTGTGTCCTGCCTTTCAGTTTCCTCCCAGAACTGGTGCTCAGTTCCACCTGCCCTCATTTATTCATTGTTGTTGAACCTTATTGACTGAGGCATAAAGTTATAAAAAGGCACCTGCCTCAAATAATTCATATGTGTGTGTGTACGCAACACTCATTGTCACATACAGCATCCTACGTTTGGGACTTGGCAGATGAAGAGGGTAGTCCCTTGGCCTATCCAAATGTTAATTCAGAGCTGAATTTCTCTTTCCCCCTTCACACACCCCCCCTTAGGTTGGCAGCCCTTTATTTAAAATGAAAATGCCTCTAATTCTCTTCCATTTCGTATGCATAAAGATGCGTTAATGATAAGGCAATTTTATGCTACTTGAGCTTGTTTGACCTTGAAAGGTGTAGGAGTTAGTTTGAGTTTTATTTGCCTGAAATTATAATATAATATTCCACACCTTACAACCCTGCTGCGCATTCTGGAAAATCATAACCCACTGACTGAGAAATACTCAATCGCTGGGTTTACACCAGTTTAGCCAGGAGGAGAATTTCACCTATTGTGTTTTCCTATCCCAGTACTACTTGGGAGTGGTATAATTAGTTAAGCCATATGAGAATTGATGTATCTACAATGAAACCAATTTACTGAAAATACCAGAAATCGGTTATACTGAGTATAAAAGCAATCTGATTTTGGCTAAACCCATTGTAGTCTTTTTATGAATTCATGACTCCTCCTGCTTTATTTTTTCCCCTCATTTGAGGCAGCTTCAGGAGATGTAGTTGGAAGCAGAAGGAAGCCACGTTCTCAGATTTCCAGCCAAAAGGGTGCCCCTCTCCTTTTTCATCTCATGTTTATTATTTTACTCCATCAAAGAAAAAACGTCAGATACTTCTGTTACAGGAAAAGCAATGTGTAGGAGTAACCAAAGGAAAGCAGGCTGGAGGCTTTCTCAAGAAAGGAGAAATCTCATTGTTCGCTCCTTATCAACAGAAAGCAATGACCACATTAAATGGAGCTGGGTTAACCGAATAATTAATTCCTCTGTCTGAAACTCTGTGTCATCTCTGCATGTGATTAAGGGAGGGCAGGGATGAAAGGGTTTGTCTCTTGAGCAGCTTCTCTGTTGTTTCTTAAGGTTATTGTGACAACATCCTCCTCCTGTGTACGCTCAGGGCTGTTGTAAAGCCCTTCCAAAGCTTGCTTTCCATCAGCGACAGTCAGATGTGGGTTTTGGCACATCTGTGCTTCGTGCGAAGCCAAAAAAAGCCCCTTGCCCATCAGGCAGGTGTCAGACTCATGGTTCTGAACTAAGTTGTGTGGATGGGATGGTGTTTTTCCTCTTTGTTTCCCTTTCAAAGTCAAGAAGAATTACCTTGGCCCGGGAACTGAGCAGGGAGGGAGTGGATGCTTGTGCACTTTTGTAGTCTTCCTTTGCCGAGCACTGGCCAAAAGCAGGGTTTGCCAGCAGGCAAGGAGATTTCAGTGCAGGAGCAGAGCAGTGGTTTGTCTTGTTCGGTATTATGCATCTATGGATAATGGGATATTATCCATATGGGACGGCCAAACCCATGTGCATTAGAGGAAGAAGCAGTATGGTCTATCTGTGTGTTGTATAAAAGCTTTAGTCATTTTTTTTCATGAATGACCTCATTTGAATATTCTCTTCTTTTTCTTATGATAATTTAGACTATGGAAATAACTGGCATAAGGAGCAACTGCACTTCTGTTTTGTATTCTTACCTTTTGTTTCCAAAGTCTTGGGTACCTTAAAGTTGTACAGGACAGGGCATGCCCCCAGGAGCACACCTGCTAAGCGAGGAGTGTTTGGTTTTATTATAATCAGCATTATTCCGACAAATGCCCCTGTTCCAACCTGCCCACACCTTTCTCCCCCAAATAAAAACAAACCACTCCATGGTTTATGGTACATTTCCCAGCTTAACTGCTGTGGCCAAATTGCACTGCCCATTACATGCTAAGCACACACAGACTTTGCAAAATGGGGATCACTAATCTTTGCTTTTTCTAGTTTTCCTCAAACCATTTTAAGACCTCGTATGAGGTCAGCGAGAGCTGTGAACTCTTCAAATTACGTTCTGAATAACTTCACATTGCCCTTGTATTCATCTGCACTAATCAGTCTCTCCCCTGTTATCGCCGGATGAGTCACTCACTGCTTCCCCACTTCACTTTCAGAGTTTGCATAGCACGGTCGATTATGACCCAGTTTGGGTAATTTGTCCTCATAATGATTCATTTATCACTATCCAGAACCCACTTCAGCAAAACACTTAAATGTGCTTTAAAATGCTGTACTTGTGAAGAATTAAAATAAGCACTTGCTTGAATGGTCTGGAGGTGGGGAAAGTTGTGTGCTAATCATACTTTTCCCTTGCTAATGTTACTGACAAATGTTCCCACCTTACAGCATTTTGCAAAAAGTAACAATTGGAGATAAATAAATTCGATAAGCAGAATCAAATAACAGCAGCGTGTCATTCCTGATTAGATCTGATATTGTGCTAACATCTATCTTCCAGAAACTCTGTTGCATTGACGCAAGTCCTTCCAGCTGGAATCCGGCTCTAAATTATAAAACTGTCCAAGTCACACAAAAAGATCTATTTCAATTCAAAGATCATTAATTTGCTAGAGAATGACAGAGGGAGCCATGGCATTTGGTGGATACCTTTGAAGCACTCTTTATTTATTTGTTTCTTTTGCAACCAGATGCAGAAGAAATATTAAGTACAATTGCTTCAATCTGAATGCTGCTCCACATGGGGACAGTGCTGCAGCCAGTACAGTTGTGGTTTTTATATGTACACACACACACACACACACACACACATATATATTTAAAAGCCTTCACCACCTGAGTTGTGACAGTGAAAAATTCTACCCAGGTCCAAGCAAAGTTCTTATGTTATTCCTAAAAATCTCCTATACATTTTTATTTAAGCCACATTGGAAAAGGAATCTTGACTAAATAGGTCGGGGGAAGTTTTAATGTGTTAACAAGTTGACTCTTCATACCAGTAAATACTTTGTATAATTTGCATTTGTGAGAAATTTTTCCTATTAAAACTGCAGCACAGTGTGAGCTGTGGTATGGTGTATAGTTTCAGGACAAGACTTTTACACCTTATTAGCACTGCAGGAAGGGGCAAATCCTTTAAAGAGCATTAAGGAAAAAAAAAAAAAGTCATTAAAAACATATTTGTCAGCTTCCAGAGATGCTAATGAACAGAAACATAATGACATATTAACAGCTTGAGATCCTCTCCTTTTCCAGGGAAAGCTTCAGCCTCACATACTTCTTTCATCTTGGTATGGAAATGCACGCTAATGAAGGCTCTTTTCAGGACAGGAGTTATTTGAGGGTTTCAGATGTGGCAAAAAAAGCTTTATGTGTGTCGCTGCTCCTTTATTTCCTTTAACATATAAATAAAAGCCATTAGAAAGAGCAACAAGAGGAGGCTGTGGAAAAAGGCAAAAAATCGAGGTCTTACACATAAATGTTATTTTTCGGTGGCGGTGGGAGCGCTGTGACTTGTCACACGAGGAGGAAAAACTGCGAGAAGGTCCCTGATATTTTCCTTGCTGCAAACACATCTAAGGCTGAGGAGCAATTCTGGGGGGAGGGAGGTTGCTTTTGCTTTTCATTAGCCTAATCTCGTCCGAGTTTAATAGCAAAAACATGATAAACCTCATGTTCCTTTCATTAAAGAAACCTGTATCTATTCTCCTCTAGTTCAGTGCGTGCTATCTGCTGGCATTATTAAAGAGTTTATCATTTTGACTCCTCATGCAAATCACAAAGGGGTTAGAAGGATTTGATCCACAGCTGAAGAACTTATTAGGTAAATCCAGTGGACCCGTGCACCGTAATTGGCACCTAAATATGCTTTAGACAGATGGTGCTGTAGATTGTGCAAGCAAATTACTTCTTGGCCACAGCTACTTCTCTTCTGTGTATTATTTCATAGATTTAAATCTATCCTTTATTCTTGTCTGGATACCAGTGGAAGTATTTTAAAGTGTAATTTTAAGCTATTTACTTCTAAAGGTATTAATACAGTAAAATGAGTCAAAATCACAGTAGTCATAAATTTTTTGTTTGTCTCAGTAGAAAAGCAGTATCTGCAACTCTGTCTGAGAACTCTATCTGATACAGGTTTCCCATTTGTATCAGAGGAAGAGCAAGGGTTGACTGCTGAAAATTTATGCAAATAGACAATCTAAAATGAGCTGACCTTTTCAAGCGAGTGAACATCCCAGTGCACTGATACAGCCTATAAATGTACTTATCTTGCCTTTTTCGCACGTTAACTTCATAATCTCTGATGATAACTCAATGATCATCTGAAAAAGGGCCCTTTTAATGAGAAACATAAAGAATATGTGTAGTCTGAATAGACTATGAAAATGTAGTGTTTAAAACAGTGCATGCAGATAACCTGGGTGTGTTTGTGCTCTGTGTACAAGTGCAGTATCACCAGCTCCATGCATTCAAACATTGTGATGCTTCAAACAGTATTCGTCTCCCACCTCTCTGACAGTGTCTTAAAATCATCTTTGAAATGTGTTTAAAATACACACTTTGCTTCTCGCTATGGCATTTTCGGTCTGTGCTCGGCTGCATTTAAGACGCAGCTTTCAAAACCGAAGCGGAGCTGTTCAAACCATTGCATGTTTCCAAGAGATGGGCTCTGAGAAAATAAAGAGCTACTTAGGGGTGAAATAAAGTCACAGTTGCTGTCAGCTACAATCACAATAGAAATATTGCAAATGGTGGTTAAAAAGGAAGAGGAGGAGCCTCCTGGCCACCTTGTCTGGTCTCGCTGTTGTTCGATCTGCTGTGCCACCAGTAAATCAGGAGCAACGCCACTGAAATGAGTCAATGGAGTCCCACAAATACAGAGCACTTTGCAAGGGGAAAATCAAACTGCTGTAATATGTGAATCACTTCTTGCCCTCTGATTCTCTCTCTGTGGTTTTTTGTTGTGTTTTATGAGCTGCTTTTCAGTTGCCTTCTTGGCCAAAGCAATCCTCTCACAGAACTGCAAGAACAATTTCTACAGCTGAGGCTTTTGTAGAGACCCACCACAGCAGCTCACCATAACCTAACTGCAAGCCAGCTGCAAGTCCAACACCTCTAAGAGGTCCAAAGAGTCCTCCCCAAAATGCAAGTAATTTCTGGTCTTTGCTTTTCAATGTCTACCTTTTATTTTCCCCTTTGTCAGACTGAACAGAACACATGCTTTAGCTCAGGCTATCAATAAGCATCTGAAGATTTTCCTAGCTCAGGATTTACTCACGGAGGAATTTGGAGTTAATGGACCTGTATGCGATGCTGTTGCTAAGAAACCCTGGCTTGCCTCCGTAATGTCCTTTTGCAGTTTGGCAAGTGCCTCCCCGATGGAAACGCTTGTGTTTCAACCTCTCTGGCTCGTCCAGAGGAGGGTGTGCTTTGCTCGCAGCTTGCCCAGCTCAGCCCCGCAGTGCCCCACAACAAAATGAAACGGGAAGCCAACGTCCCCTATTTTGCAACCACGTTACCTCTTGGTTTCCAAAGTCACGAAACTCCTGCCTGCCCTTTGCACGTGCTTGCAGCCAATGATGTATTTACTGTCTGGGATTTGCTGTGCTGCAGCTTTTCACGGTGGTGAGCATATTGCCGGTCTTGCACGTCTTGTAGCTAGGAGATGTCGTAACCCGGCTAGAGACAGAAGGACAATTTAAAAGCATAACCCATCCGTTTTACACTGGTAATACACAGTTTTCTTGTTACCATGGCAAACCTGGAAAGAAGAGCAGGGAGCGCCGTTCAGGTGAGGGAACACTGCCTCGGTGGGGAGGCAGAAAATAGGGTTGGGGTCGTTTTCTTTTTAAGGGGGTGCAGAAATCCATGGGAATGAAACAGGAGGCCTGTGCTGCAGGAGTTTCCTTGAGCCGCCACTGTCTGTTGGTCTGAGATTTGTATGGGAGAGCCTGGGAAACCTGGGCTGAATCCTTACAGGCTTCATGAGACTTCATTTGAAGGGATGGGTTTGGTCCCAGTCTCTGCTCTGAGTGTGCTGTTTGATACCGGGCACGCAACGTAGTTCCTCTGGCTCTCCCTTTCCCTCCGTGATTTCTGATATGTGGGTGGAAGGGAAATGCTGGAAGCTGGAGGAGAAGAGAGGTTTTCAAAAGACCACGTGTCCTTTTTATGCTGGGGTTCCCCAGCGCTTTTCCCTTCCCCAAGCAGGCAGAGCAGCCCCCCAGGTACCTGGAGCCCAGCGCTTTGCCCAGCCATTGCTGACTCAACCCTGGTCAGGTTGACCTTCTGTGAGCCTGAAATCACTGCCAGATGTTGAGAAAAAGCAATGCAGAGAGAAGACATATCATTCTGCATTACACTGGCATAGATAAGGACGAAGTCTACTAAAGACCTTGAAGTTACTCTGGTGAGAGTAGAGGTGGCCTCTATGGAGCTGGAGCTACTCGGAAGGTTGTTTCTTATTTGCACAAGTCCAAGCATATAATATTTTGTGTTGCTATTGAACTCTAGCAGGTCTGGTGCTGATCTCACCCTGACTTTGTAAGAAATAGAGTAAATAAACCTCTTGCACTGTGCGGTCTTAGCTCACCCTCTGCATCTTTTAAGAAGCCCCTAAATATGACACCAAAATTAGTTTATGGAGCTGTATTATAATTTCCCTCTCTTTTGTCTTTTTGGTTGTAATTAACAGGGACACTTTCTGTCAATCAAGTGTCAAAATGAAATGCTTTCCCTTCATCCGCCAAAACGCTTGTGCCGAAGAGAATGGTTGTTCCCTTAGGCAGCTGCCAGGGGAGAACAGAATGATGGGCTGGGTTATTAACAGGGCGAATTAACTTTTAATGTTAATGTTGTTGTTTAAGCATGTTTGGGAGCCTCAGGAAGATGAAAGGCTCTCAGAAGCTCTAAGTCATTCTTTCTGCCAGCTGAAAGAGAGTCTCATGCAGGGAAAGGCAGTTGGAGCGAGAGCTGCCCAATATCTGAAAAGTGAGAGTGTAGGATGTGTCGATCAGCTCCAGGGGTTTTGCAGAGTCGATGGGCTATCAGGGCAGAGGGGTCATGGCAGCAAGTAAATGTGTCTCATTTTGAGGTGTCTCCCACCCATCGGGGGCTGGGCACCCCGAATCACTCCCCTCCTTGACCTGCACCTTCAGAAGTATTTAAGCTCCATCCTCCAAAGCAAGCCAGATGCCAAAATGCCACAGTTGCTCCAAGACTCAGGAGCCAAAGAACCGTGGGCGTGTTTGAAAATGAAATGAGTCTCTGAGTCACTTCAAGGGTTTTGAACATTTTAATCAAAACCTTTTCTATTTACCTAATATTCTGTGTTCCGGAGGAGAGGAAGGCATTTTTATTTCTCTCCTGCTCTGCTGCTTTTCTGGTTTTACCTGCTTCACACGCTGCTGGGGTATTGCAATGATCTCATCTCTCCAAGTGCCTGGCTGCAGTCCGAGCTCCTCGCTTGGACTTGGCACAGGAACACGACTGATGGAAAATCCCAGTCCTTCCAAGCGTTGCTTGCAAAATTCTGCTTCCTCAGTTTCATACTGGTGACAGTTACTCCTCTTGTCCTTTATTAAAGTTTAATTTCATTGCCTCGCCAAACAATCTTGCTGCAAAGGCTACAGATGAAAGTGAGGAAAGGAGGTTAATGCAATATATGTTATCCCTGTCTGCAGGGATATTTGTTTTTTTCCTGCTTTCCAATTGCTGAAATAAATGCCACCAGCAAATGTTTACAAATGCAGCGCAAGTAATTTAGATATAAAATGTGAGGTCGGCCATGAAGTCGAGGTTCAAAGCTAAATTACAAAACCTAGGAAAGTCAAAACAAAGACGGCATTGTCTTCTGCAGTTAGGGCCATTTGGAAACAACTGATTTTCCCACTGGTCATCAACAAGAAAAATGCAGTGAAACTCTTCCATCAGGCTTTATGACATGAAAAAAGTCATGAGGTGCTCCCTCCCTACTGAAAATCCCATTGATTGTAACAGAGGTAAAAGCACCTTAGCAGGAGCATCTAGAAAACCTAATAAATAAAAAATAATGATTCCAACTGAGACAAAGTTTTGAATACTATGTAATTAGTATTGAATGCTCTACTTGCTCTTTTTTGCTGGAAATGTCATAAATTTGACAAATGATCATGCTCAGGTAGAACGAAAACAACATTACTGAAAAGAAATGGAAAGTGCCCATGAAATTCTGTTAAAATGCCATCCTAAACACATAGGAGGATATGCTTAAACATCATTAAGACTCGTGTGTTTTCTAAATAAAACCTCAACAACTGACATACCTTTCAAATGATTTTTTTTTTCAGTGAAAGAAGCATTTCTGTAGGAAGGAAAAAACCCAACAAAACCAAGAACAGTTTGACACATTTCCTGCCATCCTTTTTTACCTCTGACTGTGTCAGGAACTATTCCAAAATTTCTTGTTAGGTAAGATGAGAAAAGGCATAGCAATTTGCCTGTGATCTGGGCAGCTGCTCCAGAGTCAGTCCTCATCTACTCTGAAGCACATGGGAGCTTCAGGTACCTTTATTTTGGCTGTGAAGCACGAACCTCCTGTGAACCTAAAGCAAGACTTGGGTTATCGTACTTGTTGCAAAGGAGTGTAGAAAGAGCAGTTTCCTTCACTGCAGTTTGTATATGCCATTTATTATTTTTAAAGACAATGAAATTTATTATTTTTAAAGACACTGAAATCCCATTTTCTGGAAAGTTAAGCCTGTCAGTGTTTCTGACTGCTTGGGAAAAAGGCCGGTGCACTGTTATACTGAAGAAATACAAACATGAAAGATTTTCTAAAACTGCTGCTTGAGTTACTTGCTCTTACTTAGAGGGAAAGCCAAGTTTGAAGCTGTGGATACAGACATAGTTGATCACAGGATAATATTCTTTACAAAGAATGCTCTCTTGCTGCATTTTATAGACATAGTTAGCAGAAATAACAAGTTTAAATACTGGTCTGAAAAATCTGCTTTATTTTAGGAGGAGTTTATTCAGTTCTGTGCCCATAAAAATAAATGACACACTGAAGAAGTGTCTTGAATGTGAAGCTTTTGCTCCAAAGATATAATCGTGTCGGGGTTATTAAATGCTGAATATAGTCTCATTTTAACTTCGATTGCATGAATATATTTCTAGATGCCTATTTTTATTCCACATAAATAGGGTTGGTGATATTGAATGTAATGGCTTAACGGGTACAAGTCCGAATTGGGCAGTAATTGATACAGTAATGTCAAAATTGCATAAATTACAAATAAGCCAAAATATCCATGGCATTGTATATCCACAGATGACATTCTCCCATGAGCTGAGTAGTTTAAATGAATAAAAAAAGGTCTGGATTTCTCAGTCTGCAAAATGAGGTAATACTACTTCTGCACATTGTGGATTATGGCTCTTGGATGAGAAGGAAATGCAGTAGTAAAACAATTAACAGGCAGGAACCGACAGTGTGTGGCTCCGCTGGCAGTATCAGTGCAGAGGTAGCATCTGGTGTGGTCCTCAGTGTCACCTTTATCTGCAGCAGGAACCAAATCCCTCTCCCAGGCTCTCTGAGACAGCTGGTTTTGTGCGAGTGCTTGATAAAACTTGACCCTCTGATCTGCTGTACTCAGCCGAGGGTTTATCAACCTGTACGTTTCCAGTGTTTGAATTTTAGCTTTTTATAATGCTCCGCCAATAAAGTTTTTTTTAAGGTAGAATTGCTAAGCCCAGCATTTTGTTAGTGTCACATCTTATGGCTTTAAGCAGCAGAGCTGCTCAAGAAGGTGGCTCCCAAGGAAAGTTAAACACTTGCTTTAACAGTATCCTCCATCCCTTCTTTCAGCTACGAACAGCAAATGCAGACACATCCCAGGAGAGATTTGCAGGTTGCCAGTTTTCATGACTTTTCTGCAAGTCTCATAATCGTTGATGTTTTTCTTACGTGGCAAATCCGTTTTGTTTTGATTTTGGTTTTGGTTTTTTTTTAAAGTTTCTAACATTTCTAGTGATGAGAAGTGCAATCTTAAGGGCGAAAGAAAGATCTCAAGAGTTGATGTGAATAAACCCAGATTGTTTAATTTTTACATCTTGTTTTTTAAGCCAGTTTCTGGTGACTGGTTTAATCCAGTTTTTTAATCCAGTTTAATTTTTTTTAATCCAGTTTAATCCAGTTTCAGGATTTCTGGTGACCCTCTCTGATTATTGCTTCCACAGCAGATTGGCGAGACAATGTTCATTAGTCTCTCAACACTCACAACAACACGTAACTCTGCTGCACCTCTTCCAGATGTTTGGTGGGAAACAGATCAAGCCCAGTTGCCTTCTAACAATTTCAGTTCATTCAGAACCCAGAAAAAGCCTGTGATTTGTTGAATTCCCTTCAGGAAGTTTTTTCTTCCACCTTTGACACCGAGGGGATGGAGCATCCTGTTTGCACTAGGAGCTGCTTGTTAAACCAAAACAATTCCTAATTTGTAGCTGAATAGCAGGGAAAAGCCAAACGAGTCCCTCACCAGTAGTGGCATCTTGCATTTGTGGTTTATGATGTTTCTGTGGACTACAGAACTTGGATTTACAGCTGGGAAGCTGAAGCGCTAAGGGTTTAGATGACCCATCCAAGATCCTGGAGCCAGTTTTGGGCAACGTAGGAACCAGTCCTCCTGTACCCCATCCAAAGCCCAGCAACGCCATAGCACTGCCCATATGCAAGCACAGATGGGCATCGCTTCTCTGAAGGCAGCTCATAGCAGCTGGATATCTGGCCCGTGCTGTCTTCGTGTTGGCACACGTCATTTCTGTTGTTCACTTCCTTTTTGTCTAAATAAAGTAGCTATTGTTTATGAAATATAATAGTTGTACAATTAGCTAAAGAGTCGACAAATCAGACGATTACCCAAGAGAAACAAGAAAGCAGCAGCTGTAAAGCTGGGTGCCACCATGCCTTGTCTGTCATTGGAAAGGGTTTTTTGGTTCTTGGCAAATTTAAATGGAGTTTCTCCTGCAGAAGTTAGATTTACTGGTTTGGCGTCATGCCTTCCGTATTTCTCAAAGTTTGACATTGTTCCTGGTCTGGCAGTTTGTAGCTCTCTGGGGAATTAAACATCTCAAATATTTCTGCAAACAACAATAGTCCAGCCATAAAGGTTGGAGTCCAGTTTGCTAGAGGAGTCATGGGCTCTTTCGGCTCAAAGCACTACCGAAAGCAGCAGGACCCCATCGCTGGCTGCTTTGTTCTCTGCTCTCACTCGGTCTCCCCATCATAAGCATAAACGTAGCAGAGGAATTTATCTTCATTTGGGGGTTTTCTTTTAGGGTAAGTGGTATTATTATTTATTAGTCTAACTAATACAGCTGGGGGGGGAAGTAGGCAAGTTTTTTAGGCATGGGATCACTTCTTCAGCTTGCTGATACTCTTGTAGCTCTAGTGAGACTATTACCGGAAAAGAAATGTATTTTTTATTTTCTAAATGACCCCTGGCAGTATTTTGGCTAGAGTAAACACTGAGCCTTTTAAATTTTAAAATTTTGGCTAAGCTCTAGTTAACTTCAGCTCGCTACTGTGAGGCATTAGCTATGATTTAGAGATGAAGAAACTGAGGCAAAGAAGAAAAGTCTTTTCCAAAGGGCTGATAAATAAAAACCCAGAAAGACACAGCAAAATACAACAGCTCTTCTTTCCTTAGTCAGCGCAGGCCTATCTTGGATACATAATCTCTGGATTTTTTGAGCAACAGGTGGTTTCTCCAAGGAGAATATGGACATCTGCCCTTGCAGCATGGTTTGGAAACTCCCACCCTTTTTTTTACTGTCTGCTGAAATACATGCTTGTCCATGGAAGGGGAATGTCATGAGAAACTCCAAAATTTGTTTCCCTGTTGCTGGATTTGAAACATATCCATGTTTTTAAGGACAGTTTAAAATTGATATTTTAATGGAAATAGTTAAAAATCAAGAAGCTCCTACAGCATTAAAAAAAAAAGTCAATGAAAAACTTTGATTATTAAAGAGGTGCCACGACTCCACAGAGCTCCACTTCTCGATGTCATTTTTCATTTCCAAAAAGGTCAGATTTGTAAGGAGAAACTAATAAGCTGAAAAAATGACCAGCTTCATTTCCGAGCATGTTTTTCTCTGGAACTATAGGAGCATTTATTGGTCTGATGGCTTTCTTTTGCATTTGGGAAGCTCTGAAGGCAGCTCTTTGCCAGTTACACACAAAACATTTACAGCCCAAAGAGGCCAGCTCGTTAGTAATTACTGTAATGAGTTCTTCACAGTGTTTCTCTGAAAGGTGATTGAGCCCCTAATGCAGACACCAGATATTTTTTCTTCGGTTAATGGTGTGGTAAATTATTCCTGCGAGGGGGCTCATTGAATGCCTCCTTTGAAACAAGTTAAAGACCACAAAGGAAAGAAAAAGCAGTAGGTCTCTTCTTACCAGTAACAGGAGAAAATATTTATGGAGTGTTTCAGATCTAGATCTTCCCAATATTTCTGCAGGCAGGTACGAGTGTGAGGTTGTGTCCTGTAAACAGCAAGTGGCATAAGCAAATGGATGGGGCAGGTGCTCCAAGGTGTGTTTTTCCAGCTGCAAAGATGTGACACAGTTTGGGTAAAGGAAAATGGGCTTCGTTTGCTCAGAACTACTGCCCTGTGATCCCGATGGCTGTGGGCTTTGCAGATCAGCTTCTCATCTCGTTGGAAGTGAGAGATGTTAAACTGGTGCAATACCGGTATGAGAGAGGGGGGAACGATTTTCATGAGGTTGGTTTTTATAAAGGGAGATTTCTGCTACTGCTAAGTGAATAAATTAATTGATGTGTCCAAATGCAATTAGCAAATGCTACAGTGGGAAAGGCTTCCTAATCAGAATCATTAATCAGGCAAAAATGAACTGTTTCATGTCTTGCATGTCCTTTTTTGGACCCAGCAAAAGACCCATCAGCCAACCTCAGTAACATACATAGGGATGGGCATTATTTATAATTGAGCTCTATAAAGATCATCTTTGTAGACGCTGTACATATCTACATGCCGTAACCCAGATATGCCTTGAATTTCCAAGCTTACACCCACAGGGTTGGCTGTATATTGGTCCCAAAGTCAGGATTTGGAGCTTTCGCAAGAACACTCTTAATTTCTCCCAAAACCTGTGCAGAGAGGAGCAGTCGTTGCCGGGGCGATGAGGCAGCATTTGAGAACTGGCTGTGATTTAGATGAAGGAGAAAATACGCTGCTGATCTGCGTGCAGTCAGTGTCTCCATGCCTTTAATGCCCCAAATCTGCGGGTTGCCCAGCCATTAGAAGGGGAAGCCTTGTGCTCGGTGGTCTCTGGTGCGTCTGGTGGTATCACCTGGCTCATTGCCTGTAACAGCGATGCGGGAGATGCTGAAATCCTCTGCCGAAATGCAGCCGGGTGCTTCAGAGCCCCACGTGTTACAGAAACCTGTGACTGACTCTGGTGTGGTAATGCAGATAAAATGGGGAGAGCTTGTAAAGGGAAGGCCTGAAGTGCTTTGAATATATATATATATATCTATATATCTTTTTTCCCCCTCTCTGCAAAAACAACACCCGTAGATGTTATTCGAGAAGCTGTTTGGTAATATAAAGTGATAATGAATTGCACAGTTTGCCCACACACATCATTGCCTTTTGCTGGATAGTCAGAAAGACTCATTAGCAGGTGAGCTTTCCCTGGCAGCCCGTAGCTCTAAAGACTGCTCCGTGCTCAGCTGGGATGGATTTTCAAAGGATCTGTGCACGCAGCATGGCTTTTTGGCTTTTCTCTCCATGGGAGCAAGTCTCCAGTCGCGGTGGCAAGTGCTGACTGCTTACAGAGAAGTCTGGCTTAAATGTCTTCTTGAATTTTTTGCAGCAGAGTCAGCTGATGAGCCCAGGAATCATTATACCATGTCCCTTGATGAAATTATGATAGTGACCGTCTTCTTTCATTTAGTCACTCTTGCCAGTGAGAATTAATTTTAGACTCTGCTGGCTTTTGTAAGTAGATATCAGGATATATTATTTACAGTTTATTTTATTTTGTACTCATCTGGGCAGTAGCTGGAGTGTATAAAATGGGGTCTCCTGGAACAACTTTATTGCTTCAGCCTGTTCCTTGAAGTAGTCTTTGGCGCAAGTATATTTTTTCCCTCATCTCTGACAGAAAGCAATTTCCTTTCTCCCCTGCACGTCCTTCAGGCTCCGGTGATTCGCACCCCGAAGAGCCCTGCAAAAAAACCAGTGTTGTTGACCCGTTCTTGCTTCTGGGGGTGGCAAATGGTCCTCAGCTGAAAAACCCCCACACGGCGCATCATCTCTGATAGCAGCAGCGAAAAACACCGCTTCTGAAAGATACCATTTTCTCTCTTCTCGTAGGTGATGTCAAAGCACTAATGGAGGATTGTTATGGTTTCTTCGCCTCTTGAAATTGTTCCTCGCAGTAAGGAAATGGTGAAATTGGAACGGGAAAAGCTGGGAAGCCAATAGGGCTTTGATAGCTGTAACTTTTACTTAGCTGATTGTCTCGCTCGCAGCGTTACTGATGTGTTATCAACCTGAAGCCAAGAGGACTGATACAGCGAGGGAGAATTGTCATCTTTATTGTTTCTTTGTTTTTTTCTTCCTTTTTTTTGGGGGATCAAGAAGTATCTTTTAATCTGAGCTGAACATACCTCTGTTTATATCTGAGGTCCATAATCTTTTTTTTTAAAAAAAGGTCTCATATGTTTGCAGGGAAATTGCTGGGTTTAGTTGAAGTGTTGCTCAGCAAAAATGTTTAAGGCTTCACATTGAGAGGGATAGAGGGTTTGCCTCATTATCCTTCTCAATTAGATTTTTAGCTGGCACAAGGCAGAAAGTTCCTCTTGGTTTAAATGTGAAATATCAAATTTCTTCTGCTTATGAGAAGGGCCCTTTGGAAGTTGTGTTGGAGACTGACACAAGACAACCAGAAAACCAGTGTCAGAAATTGTCTGGGTTTTTAGGCTTCCCTTGTTTTTACTTTGTGTGTAGGCCAGAGGTTCAGAAATGCATGGTTTACTTTCATGAGGAAGACTCAGACGATTTTATTTTCGAATACAGTTTCCATTTTCTGCATGGAAAAAGGTTTGTTTTGCTAAGCAGAGTTTAAACATAGTGCTATGGCAGATGCTTATAAAAATTAGCGCAAGTCAAATACTGATCTGCTTTTTCCGCATTCTTACTGAAAAATATGTCTTCTGATTTCTCTGGCATCTTTCTAAACCTAGAGAATTACAAATGAGAGAAGCATTTGCCCCCAGAGCTTAATGTGCCACATATTGCTCAAACAACACTAAACTTCCCAAAAGGTAAGAGAAGAAATATCAGAGAATATAGAGCTATTGCTTCAGATAAGGAGGTTAGAGTAACTTCGTTTGTTTTGAATTACTTTAAGATCATAAAGCCTGCGAGAATTGCTCCACATACCAGTTTCTGGTCACAGTCGGTGTAAATCTGGAAGGAAGCCATTAGCTGGAGGAAGATAACTCTGATATACATTCATATTACTGAAAGCAGATGTGGGCTTATGGCTCAAGACAAAATTTTGGAGTATAAAGAAAACGATCTGTCCTCAATTCTTCATCGGTCAGAAGAGATGGGATGAAGCAATCCTCATGCATTAGCACTGGGAAGATGGCTTTCAGGACTGATGTGTCTGACAAGAGGTGCCAGGGCAGCCTGGGAGCCATAAGAAAATCAAACCCGCTGCTGCCTGCGTGCAGCCATATAGCTGCTGCTATTCTGTGTGAAAAACCTACAGCTTCCTGGGGCTTTTGCGTGTTGGTTGCTGTGAGGACGTATGATTATAAAATGATTGCTTCACGGTGTCTTGGAGAAACTCAGCTACACGTGGTTTCCATCGCGCCTACGTGCCGTGCTGCTCCCCAGAACACCGTGTCCACAGCAGAACGTTGCTCTAACTTACCTCCAGCTTCACGTTCATTGACCCACGAGGAGGAGATGTTTGGTTTACAAGCGTGACGCTGGCTTGGGTTGTGACGTACAGTAGTGTGGGATGTACATAAGTCCCACCCATCAGTAGAATTATTATATAGTCAGGATAGAGGTAAGCTTTTGCTTGCAGGCCATCACATTTTTGGTAAAACTGTTTTTGGAAAGTGATATAGTGCTGGAGAAATCCTTGTGTGCCTCTGAATGGAGGAATGCTGATTTTCTTCCTTTCAGGAAATAAAACTTCTCTAAGAAGGCAAAAGCTCTGTGTGGCTTTTAGTTCCTCACTTCCATTTTCATTAGAGGGGGAAAAAAAAATAATAAAAAAAATCACATCAGCACCACACTCTTTGCTGGAATGAATCCTTCTGCCTGACTTGCAGAGATCTATAATAGAAATGCTGACAGACCCTTATTTATAATGGCGTGAACAAAGCCATGGTAATGGGCCTTGGAAAAGAGAAAGCGCTTAAACTTTTAGATGGCCGAGTATGGGAAATGCATACAGAGACTTGCCAGAGGACTGTGGGCAGAAAACTAAAAATGTTGTCCCTGGCACTGGTGCAGGACATGCGCGTTGTCAAAATACACGTGGGAGGAGACCAGAATCAACGAGTAACTCACGGACCTCACAATTTGCACGCCCACATTGCAGCCTTAGGCATTTATTTGCCATATGCGGACACCCCCCAAACGCGCTCCTGCCTCCCTCTCCGCCGACGGTCCACGCATCTGCAGTCGAAGCGGGGTTTGATGGTGGGTCTGCTGCCGGGGCGGCTCAGCCCGCCGTGGTTGGGTCTTGCCAGCTAAAAGGCGAGGGATAATTTGTTCTGCAGGTGACTTTTGGCTACGTGTTATCAGCAAGTTTTGCTCTGGAGCGAAGCACGGAAATGTTTTGGCTGGGGGGAGTGTTTGTTGAGGCTCCTTAGTCTTCTTATTCTGTTCTGCTGTAAATGAGGTATTGACGTACTGAGCTTAACAAAAGGAGACCTTACAGAATTGTCGGTAACAGCTCTTGATCTTGTCCAGTTTAACCTCAGACTAGCAAAGCTAGAAAGCAATTTGTAAATTGTGGGGAGAAAATGTGGGAGGAAAATGCGGCTTTTAGGCATGCGGTCTGTAATTGCTGCAGTGCAGAGGGAGGGCGGCATGAGATGCATCCAAGCCCTCAGATCTCTTCTGGCAATGACCAGGACAGAGTGCTATGGAAGAAGGCCCAGATTTCACATAATCAATATGATAAACTGTGTTGTGCAGAGAGAAACTGTGGTGCTGGAAAAAGTTCCCACATGTGCTGGTGGTCGCGTATTACTTAATCACGAGAGGTGCCGCTGGTCCGTTGCGTGACCAGCTGGTCAGTGAAATACTTGTCACCGCGCTGATTTGCTCTACCTTGAAGGTGCCAAGGATGTAGGACTCGGTTGCTTTGATACGGAGGAAGCAAGCCTCCGTTTTGCTCGGTGGAGCGATTTGCAAAGCCCAAATCCTTATATTTGAGTGGCTCAGGCAAATGAGGCGAGCGGCTGCCCTGCTCTCCGGGCTGCCAGGCTGCAGCCTCCGGGCTTTGCCAGTGTATTGGTTTTGTGTGGCAAGGTTTTGGTAGCGGGGAGGGTTACAGGGCTGGCTTGGGAAAGGTGGAACTGGTTCAATTAGTTATTCCAAAACCCTTGTCTTGGATATGATTTATGGTATGGTCTAAAATGGACCCACCCATTGTTGTGAGCCTCAAATACCTTTTCTGTTAGTGGTGAGGGACATGAATACCCCGAGCCTGGGGAATCCTCCCAATCTCCTCAGACTTCCCCCAAGGCTTTGTAAGGTTCAGATTTTATTTTATTTTTTTAAATAAAAAATAAACACTCTCAGTAAGGAGGATTCTGTTCTTTCATGCCTGCATTTTGGAAACATACCTGTTATTTGTTACGGACCTTTTGTCTGGGGAAGATTTGCTTCTTAATGAGTATGTTTTCTGGTTAATCTTTGCTACTTTGAATTTTGTGGTAAGATCTGCTTTGGACAGAACTAGGTCGAGTATATTTCAATTGCCTCGTGCTCTTAAAATCAGTTTGTCAGAGAGTCCTAAATAACACATTGCCTTATTCATAAACAGCCTGAGCAAATCAGGATTTGCAGTATGTACCGCTGAAGCACAGTTCAGCATGTGACAGTGATGTGTTACTCTGAGCCACAAGCTTATCAAAGGGTTTCACTGCATGAACCACTGGCAGAAAGAAATACACTGAAGAATTATTTGAGCCTCATTTATTTAATGAGTCTACAGTAAAAATGAAAACTCCAAACTTGCGATGGTTTAAAAGCAGATTGCATCACAGACTTTTCAAATCTGTAGAAATGCAAAGCTTTTCATTGGGTGGAAATAAATTTTGCCATTAGTTTGTGTATTACAGTCTGTATAAATTGCAGCATCATAAAGTGTGTGAAATTGCTGGGGGACTTCTGTGAGCCATGGAGGTGGTGATTTCTGACGTGCATGGCTGGGAGCAGAATCCCATATATAATACTTGGGTTTTGACCCTATGAAGGGGAATTTAAAAGATTAACAGTGTTTCAAATACCGATAATCATGAAGAAAGAAAATGAGCAATATTTTAGTTGTTGGTCTTGCTCTCTCCTAGCCTAGCTAATAAAAAGCCAATTTTTCCAGCCTCTGCCTTTCATGTTGTCTGAAGTTCTGGGTCCCAGCATATCGCAGGGAGCAGGTCTCTGAGCTGGGAGTCAGGAGACTAATTTTTTCTTGTTTTTACTCTAGCACTAACCTGTTATTTGACCTTGGGCAATTTGCTTTCTTTGCAGCTATACAGTACTGCTGTTTAGATTTGCTGTATCCTAGGGGATAAGGCTTATGGCTTGTTTCTTAACGGAAAGGATCTTCAGTTTCAACTGGGTTTTGTAAATGCTAATATCAGACAAATTTATGAAAAGTAATATTTGTAATCAACTACTCTTCTGTTTCAGAATGTTTCAGTGCATCTTGTTCCCACCCATATATTGCCCTAGCCACTGGTGCGATGTAACCTTAAACCTTAGATGAGTTACCTATAGATGCATGTATATCTATAGGTTACTTAGAATTATTGATCCTTATAGCAATAGCTCAGTACTTTCTTTACCCTCATGTCTACTGCAGCACGCATTTACTATTAAAAATACAACTTTTGTGCCGCAAAACCTTATCACATAGGGCAAACTGACTGCACGTGGATTGATCAGGGGAGCAGTGAGATTGCGGTGTTTGGATTCTGGTTGAATCTGGTTGACATCTGGAAGTAACCAAAAATTAACACTATCGTGTTAATTTAGACCGCATCATCCTGTTGTTATTGCTGTGGTTCTCCATCCGTATTTGATTTTACAGTTGTTGCTAGTCTGTATTGTGTCTTTTCTGGTCCTCTCAGCAGAGAGGCCAAGGGAGGTAATGGGGACCAATTTCCAGCTACGCTTTTCAAAAGAAGGGTGCGCTCCATAGCTCATCTCAAACTGCAAAACTGGTGTCAGCTCCCTCCAACATGGTTTCATCCCTGTTTTGCTTTCCCTCTCTGTCTCTGCAGCTGTGGAGTCGCTGCATTCCTTGAACGACCAGATCTCCCATTTTATTGTCAACAAGTCAAAAACGCTGGATGAAGATGAAGATGCCTTTTTGCCCAGCGAGAAGGAATCTCTGAAAAGTGCCATGATGTTGATGAGACACCTCCTAATGGATGCACAGGTAGGAAATCAATAAACTCCCATCTGTTAGGACACGAGGAAGGCACATTGCACAGATCCAGAGGCATTTTTACAGGCGGTTTTAGCAGTGGAAAACATTAGTCCCTGACACTTGTTTAAAACTGACTTTGGCTCCTGAAATCTGCAGCTGCGGGAAGGACATCTCGGTGCACGGAGCATGCAGCTTGTGATGGGCTTGGATCTCACATTTAAGGATGAAAATTGCTCTGAAGTTTCAGGAGAAAATGGAGCAACATACCCAGCATCAATCCTAGCAAAAGAAAATCATCTTGCCACCAAGCATCTGTGCTGAATGCCAGTTTTAGAACTGCCAGACACGTAACTGAGCTGTTGGTTTAGCCAGGCTCTAAAATGCCAGTTAGAAGTCATGAAATGATGTGCAGATGTTTCTTTGTGCCTTTGCTGCCTCGACATAAAATCTTTCACTCTGTAGGTTTACTGTGTTACTTTCTTTATTCTATAAAAAACCCCTTTGAAATATTCAGGATATTTATTTTTTTATATTCCCTTTTGGTCTTTATTTGTAAAGCCTGGATGGAAAATGGCAGCTTGTATGGGAAGGTTGTTTTGAAAACAGGGTGGTTTCCTCTCCCTTCTCCTCCGGTAAGCCCTAAAATCTGGCAAAGCAGGTCTGAGACTGTCCTGAGCACTTCGAAGCTCTCCAGGGATGGAGATCCCACAGCCCCTGCTCCACACTTTGACCGCTCTCACGGGGGACGTTTTGTTTTTCTGAACATCTTATTGGTATCATATTGCAGCTTGTGCCCATCGCCTCTTGTTAGAAGCCTAACAAGAAAATAAAAGAGGAGGAAATTATTCCTGTAAGGATTAGCAAAATAATCTTCTTCAGGGCTTTTCCTGATCGCTCTCCCATGCTAAGCCCGAGTTGCCATTGCAAGTACCAACATGGGTTGGTGCCGATGGTGTTACTGCAATTACCCAGCGCTCCGTTAACCAACTGGCCCCCAGGGCCCGGGTTCCTGTGACTTGCTGCCAGCAGTTTACAAGTGCCTAAATGGAAAATGTAAACAGAGAAAGCTACACATTTTCATGTTTTATTCCCATACTCTCCCATGTGGAGTCTGGTGGTTATCTTATCTGCTCCTCTCACTTTCAAAGCCTTTGGTCCTAATTACTTTGGCTAGTAGGGATCTTGTTGCATGGGAGAAGTGGCCTGGGAATCCCTGCTATTAGTGGCATACATATTTTAATGTTGGATATTTTTGCACAGAGAGACCTTCCAGGCTTTGGAGGCTGTGGAGTGCACAGTGAGCAAACCATTACAGCTGTGCTCAGGATTTTGTTTCTGAGTATGGTGTTCATGTCGCTTCTGTATGCCTTTAGCCAAGCCACCGCTATTTACCCCAAAGCAAGGGATGGAACACTGCTGCAGTGTCATGGGGAACATGAAGGGTTAGATTGTGCATTTGGATTTGCTCCCATAGCTGTGCTGCAAGTGAGAATACCTCTGGGGAGTCAGGCATGAGAGTAAGCAGATGCTTACAGGCATCTGCGTGTTGCAGATTAAAATAAATATGAAGCAAAAAGGTGCCTATTGGTAATCCCCTTTTGCAAGAATTCTTTTTTTAGCACCTGAGAATTGCTTTACCACTTATCAGTTGTCCTGAATGCATATTAAGTGGTGCCTGTGATAGAGTGACTGATTAAGGAAATGCTAATAACAATGGGGAAATGTCAAGTGCTCCTGCATCCTCATGATGTGCCTGGATCTCTTCCCAGAAAGGACAGGACAGTTTTTTGCCTGGGATTTTCAGGTTGGAAGGATGACAAGGTGGGCAGTGGTAGTGCTGAGTAAAAGGATGGAACTAAACAGGTGACAACATCAAGTACAAAAAACCCCAATAAAATAAATCCTCTGAGGAATGAAAGAAACATGAGGTTGGCACCCAGCTACCTACACAGGAATATCACCGCCAGCGTGTGCATATAAAGTACGTACTAACCCTGATGCAGAGTGCCCTGTGACTCTAATTACACAGGAGGGAAAAATATCACCAATGCCGTTATTTCCCTTTCCTTACCTGATCTCATTTCTTTCCAGCTAGTGTTTTTTATGGGAAGATGGAGCCCTGCAGCTCTAAACAAGATTGATTGTGCAAGGCTCAGTACAAAGATAAGCTGAAATCCGGCGCTTGGCCCTTTTACTCCCTTTCCTCCTCTCTTGGCGTGGGCCTGATTTTGGCTGGTAGATAATTGGAGGAGAGAACATCCAACTTGAAATTTTGGGTAGAAATTAGCTGGACTGCTAACCCACCAGAAGGGACTGATCAAAGGGGATGGTTAATGGGCATTTCTCACTGCTCTGACGCTATTAATCTGCTTTGAAAACACAGCCTGTGGGGACGATGCCTCCTGCCTGCTGCCTTTCTGGTGTGGAGAGAAATTGTACAAATTTTAGTAACTCCGCCTGGACACCAGCAGGCCAGGAGATGTGGCCGAAGCAAAGGCTTCGGATCCACCACGGATCTAACTTTGATCTCGAATAATTTTTTTTTTTTGGGCCTAAGATGAATCATGAAACCAATCAAACATAGTTTTCCACTTTGGAAAATGCTGTGAGCATTTTTAGACCAGGCTGCGCTGGGAACCATGCACATCTGCATGTCCCCGTTCTCAGCAATGTATCACTGAAAGGACAAAATAACGAGGATGCTTACCAGCGTGGGGAAGAGGAACCACAACGCAGAGGCCTGGAGGTCACTTATTGGTAAACACAGAATAGAGAAACAGCTGTTGAATGGGGGGGGAGGGAAATCACCTCATCTCCCATAAGCAATAGGGCTTTCTCCATGGAAAACGGGGCATTACCTTGCATATTTTGCCCTCCTCCTGCCTACAGAAATGTCATTGATGTCAACTGAAGTAGCACTGGCAGGATGAGCGTGAGCATGGTGCCGGGAGCTGCAGTGCGGGCTGGCCGAGAGTCGGCTGCTGATCTGTCAGCCCCGTCAGCGGTATTAAACTGCATGCAGGGATAGGTAATAAGCTGTGTGGAGTCTCTCAGCAATAGGCTGTCAGCTCAAATTCTGCCCAGGGAAGACAGTGATTTAATGAAAGTCATTACAATCTGCAGGGATCTCTTGACCCCGGTGGTCTCCATCCATTACACACCCCGGATAGGATTTCCTCATCATGAAAATACCCCGTCGGAGCGATTGCTCGCTGACCCGCATGCTTGCTGCCGGGCTGGCAGAGCTCTGGAGAGGGAGCCTCACCCTCCCTCCAAGAGAGGGCTGGAGCTTTGCATCCAGATTGCTCTTTTCTCAGATTTGTTTCAGGTTTGCAGCGGCTTCCTGACATCAGTCTGGAGGTATAAAGGCATCACGTTCCCCTAAACAGCGCTTAGAAAGTCATCATCTACATAGCCGACCTGAAAGGGGGGAGAAATCCAAGAGGAAATTGAAATAGTGTTATATGAACTAAAAGGTGTACTTAGATAATGCGGGTGCATAAAAGCAGACGGAAAGAAAAGGTACATTTATTCTATATGACATGTTCCATCCTCCGCATGGTATAGGAATGAATAAACAATTTCATTTCTGCCAGACAGCCCCGTGCAAGATGCTATCACAGGGATACGGCAGCCTATGATAGATTGTCATTGTTGTCAATCATTTCTGACAGTCCTATTATGCTTGGAAAGGATGTTTGCTCTGTGCATGTTGTTTTATAATCCTCAGAGGTGGAATTTTATAGCCTAGCAGTGTTTTTTCCTCAGACGTTTCCCTAAGCAGGATTTATTGCTTCTGAGACACACGTGACGTGAATCCATTATACCTTCAAACTTTAAATCTCCCCCCAGCTTTGCCTAAATTACTTTTTGTTTTGTCTTGGTTTACTTGACTTTCTGTTTCCAATAGCTATTGTGAGCGACTTAACTGGCATGGAGCAGAAGGTACATAACATCTAAGGGCTGAGTCATATGCATCAGCTCTAATCTAGCAGTTTGCCAAAGCAATTTGTCTAATGAATTGAAAAGGTGCATCCAGGCACTAGCATCAGCCTTAGACGTAGGGTAATATTCTCTCTTATATGAAAGAACACATGCAATTTTTCTGGATGCCTGACCTTAAAAGCCAAGCTTTCAGGAAGTTCAGTACATTTAGTTACTTCCATAAAGTGTTTAATTGCCTTCAAGTGGATTTTAAGTTCTTTGGGAGAAATACCATCTTTTCATTCAGTTCCATCCCCAACAGTGTTGTGATTATTGTCAGGGCCCTCTTAGGTGGTGTTATAGAAGGAAGGAATAGACATAGAGACAATCTTTTGGTTTGGACTGGACTTTTCAGATGCAATCATACCACAAAAGATGACTTAAGAGCAAGATTAGCTTAGTCACCTCGTGGGGCACCCAGCTTAAATTTAATTGGATTTCAGGTGTTGGCTAGGCATGAGAGCGTGAGGATGTAGAGACACTAAATCATTTCTCTGCTGAGGAGTTAATTTCTTACTTAGTTAAAGACAGAAAATAAACCTGGTGGTACTTCTGGCCTAAGTTATTGACAAAATAGTGTGGTCATTGCCCAAAAATCAGAGGGGGAAGAACCCTTTCATTTACATTTAGAAGTTTTTTTTCTTTAAAATCTGATGTTCTAGCACTTTACTCTGAATAAAATGGCTCCAGCTCTCATTAACTAGTGGGACGAACCTTTACCAAGTGTCTACCAAGACAGGTCTGTAGAGATTGCTGGAAGTCGATACCAGTTTGGGTAGAGGATTTTGCCCTGTTTTTCTTTGGAAACTATTTGAGTGTTTGAGTTGGCACTGCCATAAGACCTTTAAGTTTGACACTGGATCCTGTAAATAAATCATCTAAGGTGAGAGTCTCAGTTTTTGAAAAAAAGGGAAAGCCTACTTGGCATGACTGACTTTTAGCCATTCAACACCCCACCAGCTGTTTAGCTTTGTTTTTTTATATTAACCTCCATTCTTTTTCTCACCCAGGAAAAAAAAATAAATTCTTGAGCTCTTTCACATTATAATCTTTTCTTCAGTAGCCTCTATGGTCTTTCTGAGGCAGGCTGTTACTGAGACAGCTGTGATAACAGCCACAGAACTAGTAGCAGAGTAGTGCTATTTCATCAACTGACCTTTAGCGTAATTCTTATTTTCTACGGAACTCTGTTGTACAAAACTGACCATGTTGTTGCAATATTTTGCTTGCTAGTTAAACACTTACCACCATCTGCTCCTCAGACTTTTAGCAGACTGAGCTTCAGGAGCAAAACTCCAGGACCTTTATTTTTACACGAGTGGGTCATATTAGTATCAACAGGAAGAAAAGGGAAGGGAGGGTTTGCTCTTTGTTTCAATAAACTTACATTATTTGAGTTCTGAAAGCATCCTCGCCACACTGACGTGTTTCGGAGGATGCAGAAATAGGTAGGATGCTAGTTCTCTGTTACGGAATACTATCAAAATGCAATTGTAAACTGGCGTTCATGTATGTCAGTGTTCACATTTTGTAAGCCGGTTTGGCTTGGAAAAAAGCTTCAGTTAAAATCAGGATATATTTAGGGGAAAGCCTGAAAAACAAACCTGCTGCTCCGCATGTTGTATTTTTTCACATTAATCTTGCCATCCCATTTCCATAAGAAGAAATCTTAGCCACTTCCAAGCCAGCAGCACATCTTCTAATGATCCCTCTAGGTCTAGTCTGAAAGGGAGCACAAAAGACTCTCGTTTCTGTTGAAGGAGGAGAAGATAAAATGCAGAACCTAGCAAGCTTCATCAAGGGCCGTGTTGTGTCGAGTAACATCATTAGCATGTGTTACACGAGCCCGGTTTGTGGTGCCTGTCCCTAGACGTGTACCTGACAACCCGCTGCTTCTCTTCGTGGTCCGGGAGAGGAAAAATTGATTTGCAGACTGCCTCTATTAGTTCAATTTATTTGGAGAATGATGTGCCGTATAATGAGGGGAGATCAAAGATACCCTTAAAATAGGTGTGCTGTAATGTGCATGTCGCTGTCTTTACCAGCGCAGCTCTGTGCATCATTAGTCACCCACAAATGGTGGGGCTTGGTAGGAGCTGTGATCCTCTTGAATGTTATACCTTGGGCTCACCGATTATTCATCACTTGGTTTTAGCCACCTGTAATTTATTGATTCTTTTGGGGGGGATGGATTAGGCTGATGTTCTCTGTCCTTCAGTTTTAGTGTAAAGGAGAGACTTTCTGAAATGCGTGATGCCATTTAGTTAGTATTGAGTTAAGTTACAGAGAAAATTTCCTTACTGTGTATAAATGGAGGAAAAGATGGGGTTTGCACAACCTCTGATGCATGACTGAAGAGGCCAAAAGCCCTGTATAGTTCAAACCAATCTATCTCAGGCGTCTACTGCCAGTAAAGGAAAAGCTAATCCAGATTTGAAGATAGTTTTTCTCTGAGTATCTAAAATTAATTTATTTCCAGATATTTAAATCTCGAAAATTTGCCTTGCAACAAATCCATGCTGACCTGATATTTTAGGCAAGGTGGCCGTGGCCGATTCAGGGTCTGCTTTAACCTGTTCGTGTTGTAATTCCAACTCTTGACCCGTCCGTCCTTCGCCCCACGCTGGCGTGGCCCCATGGCACCAGTGGGGCTCTCAGCATTTAGCTGGCACAGGAGGAGCAGGTTTGTCCAACGTTTTCCTCTGTCTGACACCGATACGTGTGATCAGCCTGGTGCTTGGCTGCTGAGTAAGAATAGTTGTCACTGTACATTTTCCAGTGTTACTGCTTGGCAGGGTTGTCATCTGAGGGTCACCGTGGTCATTTAGCTACAGCTGTACCTTGGCCAGCCTCTACTCCTATCCTCCCCTGGGACTGGAAAGAAAAAGACATCTTGAACGTGTTAAATCCTTAGCCACACAAAACATGACTGTCTGCCTCATGAAGAGAATCTAAATTCAGCCGGTTCCTCGTGCGCGGATGCTGGCTGTTGCTGAGGCTCCTGCCATCCCTCCGTCGCGGTGCTGCGTCTCAATTCGGTCCTTGCCCGCGCGGTGCAGCGCGGTTCTCCATACGCTTTGCTCTGCTGCTGCGGAGTTGTGCTGGGGGCGGTGGAAAAAAGGAATTTCCGAGGCAGAGAGGAGACCGTCCCTGTACTGCAGGGCTGAGCGTTGGGATGAGGGGGGACGTCAGCCTAAATGATCCGATTTGGGAAATGAAGCAGGACTTAGGAGGGGTTAGAAAACTCTGTCATAGTGGGGGACAAACCTGAGCTGGGACCATGCAAAGGGTGGATTCTCTTGCCTACCATCGCTGCAACAAAATATTTATATCACTAAGTAACAGTACTGAAAAAAAGCATTACATTTGCTACCACCCAAGTCCTGTAAGACCGGAGCTGATGGTAATGCATTGGATACGAGTTGGTTCAGCACAGCAACGTCGGGTTGGTTCTGGTTTTGTTGCCCCTCTTTCTTATTTTGCTCTCCTTTGGTACTGGAAAATGCTCATTATTTTGAGTTAAGTTTGATATCATGGTTGAAAGCTCAGAAATGCTTCCAATATCTGCAACCCCGCAAGAGTAAAAGACTCAAAAAAAAAAAAAAAAAAAAAAAAAAAAAATCACTTGTACAAGCAGGAGAGCACAACCTCATGTTTAAAGGGTGCAGGAGCGAGATTCTCAACAGGTCTGTTGTTCATTTAATTGCTTATAAATTAGCATTGACTTTTATGTTTTCATTACCCCGTGGAGGTCAGCAAGAGGGAATGGTCATGCCAGTGGAGAGGTCGAAGTTGGATGTTGTATAGCAGCAACTCAGCACTGTGAGCGGGAGAAATATATATACGTGTATATATAAAGGGTATAGCACTTGAGAAAACAAGATAGACACCTTTCTTTAAGTCAGAGGGGAACCGAGACTCATTAAAAGAGAAAAGGCATAAAGAAGCTGAGATCTCTGCAGGCAGATCTCTGCAGCTAAAGTAGATATTGCAAATTGAGCTCATATCCAGATAATTCTAAAATTCCAATTTCTCTGACTCCTTCACTCACAAAATGCTCTCGCACCTCTGAGCAGGTGGTCCAGGACAGAGCATTTCAAACACAGAGTCCTGCTGAACTCTGAAGAAAAGATGTCAGTTTTGTGTCACTTAAAACATGATGTATATTCATGAGTGGGGGGTGTGTGTGTGTAAAAGCTCTGCAAGCTTTAATTAGAGTTCATGAGAGATAAAAGAAAAGTATCTTCATAAATGTAGAAGAAGCAATTAGGGGAGACCAGAGTGTATCTGCTATCACAGCAGTTTATCAGCAATGCAGATTTTCAGTTAATAAGAAAAGAAAACCCCAATTGTGCAGCCAACAAATGAAACAGAAAATCCCAGTTAGCTTCACTCTGTGCTTGGGAAGCATTTTCTGCACGAGTCGAGGACATGAAGACACAGGAAAACGTGTTCTACTCCCTCCAAATGCTCAATATGTTTTCTTCTGCCTGGAGAGTCTCTTGCTCCATTTCTAGTTAACAAACAAGCAAAAAAACCCCACTAAGCCCCCAAAGCAAGCTGCATCAGTACTGTGCCACCGTAATAAGCCACCGGGAAGCCCGAGAGCTCCATCACGAAGCAATTACTTCTCCTGAGTTAGTCACAAACTTTCCTTCCAACCTGTAAGCTCAGGGGTCATCAAAGTTGAGCCCAGCTGGGAGGTGAGAGCCAGCCAAGCTTTACATTTGTATTTTTGTCTCGGAAAGACTAATAAATATTTAATGGCTCCACGAGATAGAGCAGGCGTTGGCGTTCTTTCTCCATATTTCAACAGTTGCTTTAAGTGCTTGCTTGATAAAAATTAAGCTATTTCTCTGAATTCATGCCTCAGATGCTGGATAGGGAGCTAATTTTGCAAGCAAAAGCTGTCTTGTTTTTGAAAGCAAATTCAAATGGAAGACTCAGTTTTTGAAAGAGAATGCTGGTCTGCTATTCCCACTGAAAAGAGGCAAAAATATTCAAAACAGCCATGCGAGTTAACCCTGGCAGCAGATCTTGTCCAGATGTTGTAATCCTTTCTACTTTAACTCCTTCTAGGCCGTAGGCTAAGCTGCTTTCTAGTGAAAGCATCCATGTTAAATAGGCTTTGTCTGATTTCATTTGCACAGAGCTTTGGCAAACTAGATTTTCTCCGGACTCAAATTTTCTGAGCAAGGAGATGGATTCACTGGTCGCAAGACCCTGTCATCGCTTAAGATCAGCTCTCCCTGTTGGGAAAAGGTGTCTTTTATCTGTTGTGTAAATTTAAGGGTGTAATTTAATTCCCATCTTCCTCATTTATCTGTGAGTTGGGAATAATATTTGCCTACTTCACAGTGATCGTGTGAGGCTCTTCATTAATTAATGTGTAAAAGCTTTGAGATCCTTAGGATGAAAATTGCTTTAAAAGATGCTGTTAATAATAAATATCAAGTAATGCACCTTGGTACCTCTTAGCAATAATTGGTGCTATCATTTCTGCCCAACTCTTCCATGAATTAAAAGGCTTTGAGTGGGACTGGAACCACGAATGGGATTGGGACCAATTAACTTGTAATCATATGTCATTTTTTATATCCTTGACTCTCCTGTCATGGGACTCTCGGGAAAATCTCCATGGATTTTAATGGTGCAATGTCAGAATTCAGCCCCAGACATGTTTGTGTGATAATTACCGGATAGCCTGCGTTCTTCTGGTAACTTGGTTGCTTAGTGATTAAGCTAAAAGCAAAACTATGCTAGTTTAATATTAACGTAAATGCAATTAGCCACTCTTTCTGTGAGTTAAATGTTACATGAAAATTTTCATTATAAGGAAACCACGATTTTTTTTCTTTTGATATTTGAATTTAATTAACTATTTTGTTGAAATGCTCATAGTTTTTGACCTGCTGTCTGTGCTTAACCTCCACTCCTGAGTGTGGAGGCTGGCACTTATGGAAAATCCAATAATCTGCTGCTCGGTCACCCAACTCAAACTTTTATTAGATTTCAAGCACGCAGCATGTAGTCTCCTAAATGTGGAGGCTCTGAATATTTAGCCCATGTAAATAAAGAGCTCACATAAAGAAATTACCTGATCTTTCGAAGATATCAACATTATTTCTATGGAAGGGGAAAGCACTGAACCCTGGAATGACCCATGCGATGGAGCCGGGACAAAGGACCACGTGAATGAAAACCCAATTAATGCATAAGAAGGTTGGTGCCCCGTAAGGTGCAAATTTACAGTAAAGTGTTTCCCTCTTATCAGTAACCCTGGCAAGCCCTCTTATTCATTGCTGAGGATGAATTGCACCGCACAAAGCACATTGTGAACATTACTGGTGCCACATGGGGGAGATGTTGAAGAAGAGCTGGATCGCTCCACTCCGGCACGCTGACTTCCCAGGGCAGAGCAGCCCGAGGTGTTTAGGAGCCTAAATCCTTTGATTTATTTATTTTTTTTTTCCCCCAGATCATAAGCACTTAAATATCCTATAGAAAAGGGGGGTCTGTGGCAAGCCATCTGAAAAATTATCCCGCTTGGCTTGAGAGCGCACGCAACATCTTCCAGTTGCTGAAGGTGCTTCTGTAAGCAAGACCATGAAGTAATCAAGGAAGGTAGGATAATGAGTGATGCAGTCAGAGTGCCGAATCTCTTCATGCTGACACAGGGCCTTGTTTTAGCAGCACTGCATCTCTTGCACTCCTCTCTGGCAAGCTGTGGTTCGGAAGGGAGGGTTTGGAGGAGCACAGGGAGGCTGGCTGGCGCGCGGAGCACTTAGCAGGATTCCTTGCTGCTGTTTCCCAATATGCAAAAAGTAACGATAGGCCCATACAAGTGGCTTGTGATTTACTCGGGCCCACCGGCCATCTTCCTTGTTTCTGCTTAGAATAATACTTTTCACGCCGCCTGTGACTTAGTGGTTAATGCTTATTTATGCATGAGAAATCTCCATAGAAATGGCTATAGGGAAAGAGAATATATGTACTACGTGCAAGCCAAAAAAGTAAGGTTTTCTTTTTGAAATACCTTTCCAATACCCAATTTTTTCTGCAATGGTTTAAAAAGACATTTGCTCTAGGACTCTAATATATTTTCTAATACTCTAGCAGCTAGGTTAACAGGTAGAAGCAAGCACATTTGTAAAGGGAGTGAGTTGTGAACACAGGGGTGGGTGACCTGGGGGAAGTCCAGATGCCCTGATTTTTCAGCTTAAAAAAAAAAGAAAAAGCTGCAAATGCACAGCACATCCCCCAAAAGCAGGGAGTGCTGCCCCCTTTGAAAATGTGCTTCAGCTGACTTCAGGGGAGCTTCGGCTCCTTGTTCAAGCACAACCTTCACTTTCTGGCCACAGACTGCCAGAGGCTGAAAGAAAATAGCAACTTCTTTTCCTCTCTGTCTTTCTACATAGAGGAATTCAAAATCACCACATGATGTGTGCCCCAATTAATATTCCCCAATTGTTTCCATTTCCCTTCCAAATGATGTCAGTCTCCATTATTTTTGGCATAATGGTAGTAAGAGGAAAGTCTGTTTTTCTGAAATATTTTATCTCTCATTTTTGCATTCGCAACAGTCCTACTCATCTCAGCATTTTTCTTTTTCTTTTCATCCATCTGGCTTTGTCTCACATTGCAAAAGACCTAAAATAAAATAATGAAAACTGTCTTAATCTATTACTACTCAGTTTGTACATTATTAATAATGAAGGCAGTGTAATTAGGCTGCAGAATGCACAGTGAACACAACATTAAGACGTCCTTAACTAACATCTGTGGCTGATGCTTGTCTTACATTGGCACAAGCCACCAAGATTTTACATGAAAGCAGTATCTGTGTCTAGCATTGCTTTTATAGAATACAGTGGCTTCATTTTTTACTAGCCACCCCTTAAAAGAAAGCATGAAATTCATAGCAATGAATGCTCAGCTCTATTTCAGGCGTATTTAAGGTGCAGATCCTCGTCTCGGCGTCGTTGTCGCTTTGCTGAAAACTTTTTTTCTCTTGCGTCCTTGGTCGTTGAGCTGAGGGGATGCGGTGGGCAGAAACTCCTCTCTGAGGTGCTGCTTCTCTTCTGCCGCTTGCAGTCCTCTTTCCCGTGGCAAAGCCCCGCGATCCCCATCCCCTTGCTCAAATACAGCTGCCTGCACGGAGGCCAGGGAGCAACAAGGTGCTTTTCCACTCTTTCATCAGCGTAAGCCCATGGTTTGATCCTCTGCCCGTGCAGTTCCGAGGAGTGACCTGTGACACGTCAGATCTCTTGAACCAGCAGCATCAAAGGCGTCTCCGTTACGACTTGCTCCCGGGACGGTGGCAGGAGATCTTACCCTTAACGCACGTGTAGCGAGTGCTGCAAGGACATGGCTGCCGCAGAGCTGGCCGTGTCCGACATGCCCCATCCCTCCCTCTTCGACAGGTTCGAGCTGCTGGCAGGGGACCCAAAAGGGATCTTTTGAACAAGAGGGACATTTCCCAGGGCAGGTGTGTCAGCCTCGGCATCTTTGGCAAGGGCTGCTATTCCAAAGCAGACCGCATCAGAGTCGTTCTGAACTATTTCGGATTAAATTCTTCAAATGGAGGCCCAGCTTGGGCCGAACTTTCCAAACTTGGCTTCTTTGAATTTTCACAATGTAATTCTTTCAGCACGCAAAGTTGCATTAACACAAATGGCAGCCGGTCTGAAACGGGAGCTGAAGTGGTACTCGGAGATCCTTCCTGTGCGGTTAAAAATATGAAGGAAGCAGCTCCCATGATTACAGACTGCTTAACCCCCCCCTATGAATAATGCACTTGAGTTTCTGTTAAAAAGCTGCAGCAGCGATGCTGGAACTCCCACGAATGCATGGAACTGAAGGCATAATTACAATTCTTCCACGTGGCTGGTTGCCACTTCCACAGCTGTGACACTGGTGGGGCTGAGGGGGACCAGAGGCTCTTCCAGCTCTGGGCACTCTGCTGCCTGCACGGGGTTTGTCAGAGCCCTTTCTTGATTAATCCTCGAAGGGAAAATGCTGCTGGTATCTCCTTCCCTTAATTCACTGACTTGGCAAAGGGGTACTAGATCAAATTAAGTGTTGCTCTGTGTAGGCATTTACTTCCACTGGGATTTTTTACTGGGTTCCTTTTCTACTACATTGACATCCTGATAAAGCTGGTGCAGCAAAAGAAGCCAAATTCTTCCTTATTTCTTGGTGTAAACTTGGAAATAAAGGGGAAGCTTCAAAGCTGCTCATTGCAATCATTAGCCATTGTCCTCGCAGCCAAAGCGTGGACCTGCTCTGCTATCAGTCCCCCGTGGATGGTTCCTTGACAAACCATCCGAAGACTTCATTATCTTTTATATGGTCTTCAGAGGAGGATTAAGCTGTTACTACCCAAACGTGGGTGGAAAAACATCACAGGTTACTGTCTAGTGCAGTAAAAACAAGTGCACTTTGGTAGCAGGTACTGTAGCTGGGGCTTCATATGTGGGCACATCTGAAATGAAAACTGAATAAGGGCTTTTTTTTTTTTTTAAGGGTATTTAAAATAGCATTTACAGTGAAAAGTTGCATAGAATAACTATGCACTCTCCACTCATCTTGTTAACGTAACTCTTCCTGTCATATCCAGAATTATTAGCCGACCTGAATCTTCCTGCCGCGCTTACATTGCTCAGATGGTCAGTGATGACTCTGCACAAACAAGAAAATCAACCAGTCCTACAGCTGTATGAATGTATCGGCTCCACTGAAAACATGGAAAAATGCAATGTTTGCAAAAGGGGGGAAGGGAATTGATAGTGCAAGGGATTTTATTGTGGCACATTTGAGAGTAGAGCATACAATGGAGAGTGAATAAAGACCTTATAAAAATACTTGGCGGCAACTCCTCTAAATCTTTCAAGGTATGAGTTTCTTATTTTAGTTGATTTACTAGTCTGACAAAGAAGCAATCATCGTTAATCAAAATAACTCACTCCTACTCTGTGTATGAAAGCTGAAGTTAGATGAAGGTCATGGAAAAGAGATGATAAACTGGCCTGGGGTGTTTAGTGGTTGGAGTTTATTAGGAAGCCCATTCTAGAGGGGAAACAGATTTTTACAAGGGCTGATTATTTTTAAAACGGATTTTTTTAAAATGTAAGGTTTGTATCTACATCAGATTCACAGATGTGATGTTCTTAAGTACGCGTGAAGGGATGATTTCCTGACTGCTTTTAGTAGCAAGAGGTACTGTATTGAAAAGCATTTGGTATTCTCCTGGAGGCAGGGAGGGAAGTAAAGATTTGGATAAGATATGCAGGAGTTGAGAAGTGATACAGGTCTGTGGGTGCCAAACCACATTTTCTGGGTAAGCTTCAGGAGACTAAGCCACTGACACTTCTGAGAAATTTCTCTCTTGTGCATAATTGAGATTTCTATCTCATGTCTAAGTCCGTTTCTATTTAGGTAAATGTCTTTCCTTGTGTTTTGGTGGTGCAGTGTCTCATTGCTACGTTCCTCATGCTAGCCCATACAGCGTCCCACCGAGGAGGATGTCGGTAGACACCTTATTCAGCGGTTTGCTGATGGCTGAGCCCCAAATAAGGCAAAGCTGAACAGGCAGAAGCCCAAGAAACCTTCAAAATGCTTATGCTAATGGCTCTTAAGTTCCATGTTTTGCCTTGAAGCTCACTTCTATAGCTAAAATGTTATCTGCATTCTGTCTAGGAGTAAGAGAGCAGTATCTAAATTCAACCAAAAGCGATTGCCCAAAAGAGCGAGGACTGCCAGTGCCTGTAGACAATATCAATTAGCATTTTGGTGCCAGAATTATCAATAGCTCTCTTGCCACTAGCATTTGTTGTTAAGAAACTCAGTTGAGAACTGTGTATTTCACTTGGATAACATGATGTGTGACCTTAGCAACAATGAAGGGACACTAAGTCCCTTAGAAATTTTATTTAAAACTGAATGTTTTGTGGTTGAGGTTTATTTTCTATTCCCTGTTCTTCTTGTCCCATGGACACATCTGGTGAGTCTGTCCCTTTTAATTTAAAAGCTTCTATGAGGTATTTGAAATTTCTAAAGAATATGCTTATACATTTTTTGTTTGTGTAATCAGTAACACAAACACTCCTGGGGATGGCAAACATTCACAGAAAGCAAACAGAACATCAACTCCCAAATACTAGGGACCAGTCCAATATTATGAAAACTGTAAGTTATAATATAAATAGCATACACCTATGTCAGCTCATGAATTAAATTATATTTCCAAGAGATCTCTTGCGGCAGCCTACTAAAATAATATATTACGTGCTCAGAGGCAGCGTTCGACTGATACAATGAAAGGGGGATAATTAAAGGCTTCTCAAATCCCAAACGTGCCAGCAGCTGCGGGTCCGTTCGGGAAGCGGCTCTGGGACCCACATGTGTCCCTCCTACAAGGATGGAAACCCATTACGTGACACTTGTGGAGAATAGACCTGGAGGGGGAAAAGCTTCTCTGCCCAGGATAAATATGTAGAAGTAATCCACTGGGAATCATGCAAAAAAAATGGTAGCAGGTGGCAGCACTTCTTTTCACCCTACAGAATACATATTTAGAGGCAAAATGGAGAGGAGGAGCCAATTAGTGGGATTACTGAGCTTCAAGAGGCAGGTGCTTGCATTCCAGCTAGGAAACTGCTGCTTCCTATTAGATGAAATGCAGGTGCTTTATATACAACAAGGGCTTTGGCCACAAAGTTTGGTTAATTACAGAAGCAGAGGATAAAAAGAGGTAAGACTTGATGGTAGCTTGTTTCTCAATGAACAAAAGACCCATAAGGCGGTGTTAAAACTCAATAAAACCTGAATTTTCAGAGCTGAGCAATTATGCATGTTCATTGTGAAAGTCATAAAGAGAAGGTGATATGTCCTATGTGGTTTTTTGAATGGTGGGGAATACGGAGATGGCGATAGCTTGCGTCTGTATGATATTGCTTTGGGATGCAAGGAATAAAATGGAATAAAGGTTTCGGCTTTGAACGGAATAATAGAACTATGGCCATACATTCCTACTGAAAATATAGGAAAATGAACAGCTGAGAACAAACCTATGGGTTAGCACCGGAGAAGAGGTTAAAATAGAAATCCTTTCGCTCGTCTGGATGTAGCTCTCGCTTGATCTGAGCCGTGTGTGTCTTTTCCTGGCTGCAAAACAGATGGTCTTTATCGGCAGAGTACTGGGAGCGAGAGACCCAGCCAGCACTGGGAGGGCACGGTGCCCACCTCCTGGGGGGAGACCAGATTTTGCAGTATTCACCCGCAACCTGTCCTGGAAAGCGAAGGAGGGACCTTCGCGGAGCTACAAAGCGGTGATTAGTTTGTCTTAGTCACAGTTTAGAGCCTGGAAGTCTTTGCCGCAGGGAGGAGGTGGAAAGGCAAGCAGGGGCTGTGCACGGCGCTGGTAGAGTTGAGGGGAAATTTGGGGAAAATAAGGATCCCGAATGCTTGGCTCAGCTCCAGCTGTGCACGCTCCGCAAAGGATGGCAAACCGAGTCAGGGCTAAACAGGATCCGAGCGTCCGCTTCCAATTACTTCAGGATCAATAAAAAGCGAAAGAGGGAAATAATTTGGCTGAGGTGTATTTTGGGGCATTCAAGCCCTGGTTCTGGTTAGCGAGGCGGCAGCGCTAAACATTTGGGAGTGTCTCTGCTGCCTGCACCATTTGCTATCGCCTGTGCACTGCGCTCACCCGTTGGGTTTGCTGCAACCTCGCTTTATGGTGCGGTAAAGAAAATCCCTTGGTTCTGCAAAGGCGAGCTTCTTCCAAGACAGCAAAGCTCTTGAGACCTCGTTAATTGCTGCAAGTGTATCGATAGTATTTTTTTCTTGCCAGTTTTAAAACATGGTCACTTGTAACTATGAAAAAGTAGGATTGGTGGTCAAATATGGTTGCAATATAGAAATAGCAGTTTCCTGGCACGCCACAGGATCAAAGCTGAAGTCAATAATTTTGAAATGGTTATAGTATTTATAAGAGGTGTGAGATGGAATAGTTACCATATGTAGATATCATTATTTTTACAGAAACATTTTTTTGTAGTAGTATTTACATACAAACATGCAGATGTTCAAGACCCCGATCCCACTTGCTATTCCAGACATTAAAGGCTGACAGAGACAATTCGGTGAGGGCAGGTTGTGTTATAAGCTGTACCCAAACTTGCAAGGAAGACAGCAGGACTTCCGAAGTAAAAGCAAGCCTCTGAAGCTTTGGGTGACTCTCTAAAACGTGTGGAATCTTGGGCTCATTATCATCATATAACCACTCAAGTTATTAAAGGTGAACAGAGTGGGGGCGCTGAAAAAAGCTGCATTTGTCCAGCTCCTCGGCTTTCTGTGATTGCTGAACGGTGTTTCTAACTGGGAGTAAACAGCAAAGTCCCTGAGCAGAAGAATAGATGGGTAAAAAGCTGCATTAGAAAGCAACTTCCTGGATACATCAGGGACAATAACGGAGCTTTTAAACAACGCTTTGCTCCGTAGGTGTCACGAAAAAGAGGGCAGCCAGAAGGCAGCCTGATTTCTGGCACAGGCTGGTTGCGAAGCACTTGGTGGTATTAGAGCGTTCAGCTGCCTCGGGCAAAGGAGGTTAGCTGCGAATCCTAGGATAGAAACCTCAGCCTTGCGCTCCTTATAAAAACGAGAGATCTGAGTAATGTGTTTTTAAACAAAATCCCCAAACAAGGGAACAGCTGGAGGTATTTGTGAATGGTCCCAGTCTGAGGAGCTAGCTGGAACTTTTTCTGTGGGTTTCTGAGGCTCTCGTAAGAAACTGAACCGAGAGCTGGATCTGGGATAAAATAGCCCAGAGAGCAGAGCGAGCTGTGAAAGAGCTGTAATTATCTTCTGACAAAGCAATTAAAATTTGACAAGCAAAGGCAGTCTTGGGCAGCAGAATGAAGCTTATGGAGGTGGACAGGGCTCCAAATGTGAGTTTCATAGTGAATCCAAAATACCGTGGGGGGGGGAAAGTACCCAAGGCAGAAACCAGGGTAACACTCAGTGTGAGAGTTATACCCCATGGAGCCACGCTTAACTCCTCAAATACCCAGACAACTAAGGAATTGCCTCCTGCTTATGTCTTTCACTAGGGACTTTGTGATTTTCCCTTCTAGGTTCTCCAATGCTCCAAACTGATTTAGCTGAAGACTGATCTTTTTAATTCCTCCCCCCAGTACTGTGGTCTTGCTTGCACTTTGGGACAGGAGAAGAACAGAAAAGCCATCATCCTCCAACACCTTCCCTGCCTAGGGCTGATAGCTTTTGAGCATTTGAAGGTCTGCAGAGAAAGGCTGTGTGTGTAGTTACTCAGCCAGGTGTGCTGCTGGGTTATTTTAAAGAAATGGCTTTATATAAATTTCATTACTATGTGAAGGTGGATATTTGGTCTCTTCTACCAGAATTTTGCCATTTGTTACTATTTTAACTAAGCCTTGTTAAAGAAAAATGGCTCTATTTTGCTCTTGTCTCTCAGACGTGACAAGAACAACATACACATATGTGCCTGGCTACTTTTTCTCTGTGGCTGACACTCACCAATCAGATAAGCTATGAAAAGAAAATAAAACCAAACCAGCCACTTAAGGACTGTCACTAAGTCTGACATGGTATTGTGTGTGAGCTCCACGTTTTCTCACATTTGAGAAAACTGGCGCAATAACTTGCAAATCTGGAAGAAATGTACGTGCAGGTTGACTGCACAAATGAATTTAATCGTTTGCACAAAATCTGTTTTGCTTCTTCACGCTGTAATGACACTGATCTGATTATTTTTCTTTGCTTTAACTGACAAAATGTATCTCGTTGGTGTTTGAATAATTAATGCTATAGAATTCGGCTTTGATCCAGCGCCATGCCAGGAAATGCTGTGCTATCCAATCTGCTGCAAACCAGCATTTTCTAGTGCATTATTTTTATTCTAATGCTGTAATATGGAAAGCCCTGCAGTGCATTGGCTAATGTGGCTTCTTCTGTCTCTTCATCGCAGCGGTTGGCTCTTCCCTAACCTGTGAGAGCTACAAATCCCATTAGTTTAAAAGCAACATCAGCCTGAATATCTTCCCGCTTACAAACTCCAAACTGCGTTTGTCTGTTAGATGTATCTACAGAGCCTGGTTGTAATTGGGGTGTTTTAAAACCTGCTGGAGCAGCAAAGCCCCACGAGGTGGGAAGTCCGAGGGAACTTATACAAGCTTCACGCGGCGGGTTTCGTGATGCAACTCCCCGGTTAGATTGGAGACTACTCAGATCTCTGCGGGAAAGCTCATCACGGCCGCCGCTGTCCTGGTGCTCAGAGGACATATCTGCTATGGGGTAGGCTGGGTTACCTGGGAAAAACCTTGGAGGTCACTTTATTACTTCTCTGAATGATTCATGGACCTGCTGACTGAAAGGGAAATCCTTCTTTCGTTTTCAAGAAGAGGGAAATATTAATAATGACACTGTGCCTCTCTCATTATTGTGTGGTGATATAGCAAACAGGGAATGTAATGAGTAATATCAAATAATATAATCACAACAATGAAACAGTATAATCGATAATATAATCAAACAGTTGATTATAACCTAATAGGGAGCACGTCCCCTCCTTCCCTGTGCAATCTGCAGGAAGGCTACCTGTGGTTCTTGCTGAGCACGCAGCCCCGGAGCCTTTCTGCCAGCGGAGTGGGGCAAGGACTTTTGGACTCAGCGCCTGCCTTTTGCTGTAAATGGATCGAGAAGAGCTTTTTTAAAATTATTTTTTATTTTCCTTTTTTCTCCAGCTTACTCTTGCATGCTGCAACCCCCAACGCCCTTCCCTTCGGTACGATGCTTGACCAAATGTGCATTATCTGGTAGGGTGGAGCATCCAAGCAGAAGCTGGGAACGCTTTTGACTCTTCTTCCTTGCTTTGCTACCATCTTGCAGAAAGGTCTTGGACCAACTGCTTAACCCCTTACGGTCTGTTTTTCCATCTGTAAAGCACAGAAAGATTACTGCCCTTGGCCATACAAGTGTTTGCCTTGGGATGAGTAGGGGGGTTATTTATACAGCGCTTTCATGATTTGAAGGGCTGCTCTAATCTATCTTTTATCACTTTAAAACAATAATGGCAGAAGGTAATGGCTTAAATAACTTGACACATCTGGCCAAATATCAGTGAGCATCAAATTGTGCCAGACCTCTCAAAATGCATAGAGAAGAGTACTTCTGTGCTGACTAAAAACCTATCATGTTATTCCATTTTTCAGTTCCAAAAAATGCTCACAGGGTGGAGGGAAGGCGGGTGGGTGAAGTTGTACTAAGCAATTCTTGGTACGTTTGGAAGGTCTCCTTTTCATCTAGCAGGTATATTGCTTTGCCTGATAAGCACTGTAGACGGCCTGATTTGACAGGATAAAATGCAGCAAGTGGCAACATTAATCTCCTTTAGCCAAATGAAAATGATATCTTCCCTGCAGATCTCTGTCTTCACAGATCTGAGAGGCTGCTGCCAGCAGTGGAGATGTTTTCTTCCTGGCGTCCCAGCGGCTTCAGTGTGGAGATACAGGTTGGGTACACCTTGGCATCCCAAATTCCCATGAACTACTTTAATTGCTTATCACCAAGCACCTGTGAAAATCACTGCCTCCTTTGCAGCTCTGTTCTTTGAGGATATGGATAAAGAAATAATTGAGTCTCAAGTTCATGGACCTGGTCTCCGTTCCTCTGCCGCAGGCAGGAGGAGTTGTGTGGAGGACAGTGGTGTGACACCAGTATGAGAAAAGACAGAAATGAGAGGGGGATGAAGGCTTTTGCAAGGCAAACTGTGGCATACGCTCCTGCAAATCTAAGCCTGGCAATGTGGATGATGGATTTGTTGGTCCTGGGACAGTCAAAAATCAAAGGCATAATTTGACGTGTTCATCATTCCCACATCCACACCGTGTTATTCAGTACACTGTGATCAAAGCAAGGTGTGCTGTACTGAACAGAGTTAGAGTTCAGCTTCTAATTCAAATGTTAAAAAAGCCATAGGACTTCTAATTAGGAAAAGAAAGTTTAATTCTGATAATTAGTCAAAGAGACATGCTTGAATTTCAGTTTTACTTCTTCTTTTAGATGGCTCAGAGCAATGAACAGCTCATTATTGAATAAATGGACATACTTGGCTATACTTACTGCGTTATGCTAACAAGATGCTTTCCCTCCTGCCGTGTGTTGGAGGTTGTTGGTTCCTTTTCCCCCAGCACGTTCATAGAGAAGGTCCTTGGGTGGGTCGGCTTATTGGCAATGCGTCAAAGGTTTGCTCTGCTCCCAAACTCATAGCCAGTAAACCTGTGAAGGCTGCTGGGACTCAGTAAGGAGGCATCACCCAACAAAAATGACCTGGGACCAGGCAGTGGAGCCTGCCGTTACCGCCTTATGCAAACCCCAATAAGCAAGATTTGCCTAAGATTTCTTGTATGAGCAGAACATATCAGTAGACGTAGCAAACAGGGAAGATAATGGGTATTATATGTAATGGGTATTATTTATGTTGTATAATGGGTAAAACTCCTTTTGAGGTTTATTTTCAGAGCCTGTTCATGAGCGCGTTGAGAGAACTAATGGGCAATGAGAAAAGAGATTGTTTGCTGTGTTAAATGACCATCCAAACAGCATCTCTGAAATAAAGGAGAGGGAAAGGGCATGCAGTGGAGTTTTATTACTGGAAATCTGTCAGTTTTGGTAATTCTAGGACAAAAGGAGGAAAACATTAAGCAAGAAACCTAGAGGAACTTTGGGGGAAAAAAACCAAAACCCTAAAAAACCCCAGATGAAACCAGCTGTGGGTTTTTTAAGGCCATAAAGCAGAGTGAAGCTGGTGATGGCACTCCCAGGCCATGCACCTTCACACGGGCAGAAAAGCAGGGAACATTAGTGCTAAAAGCCAATATGGGTGGTCCAGTAACACTCAGAGAAAGGGACATAAAAGGGAAGTGTGCTTCTGGGTAAGTTTCTGAGCTAAAAATATGGACAAAATAGAGGTAAACTTCCCAATGTCGTTATTAATCACCTAAGGAGTTGGACAAGTGTGCAACCTGTAGGTGCACGTCTGAGGCAGGGTAAGCTGTGAACACTGATGTCTGACAAGAAACAGGGAATTTCTACTTAAGCTTTTGATGCTGGTTATAATGGGGGATAATTTCTGAGTGGAAAACACATGAAAAGTGTCATTGTTTCTACAATGCCCTGATGAACATTGTTCAACTTGAGCTTCCTCGTCTTTTTCTTTCCAGTACTAAAGGGGTCACTGTCACTACACAGCCACCACAGATGGCTTTGCCTCCCATCAGAGCTGGCTAAAGGTTTCTGCTCTTGGCTTCCAGTGATTTCAGCATGCGTCTCCCATTTCCTTCTCTTCCATCGTTTCGTTACTCAAGTAACTCCTGTCTTTGTCTCCTATGGAGTAGTTGGGTAGTGAAGCTTTTCTTTTTTTTTCCCACTTGGCAGAGGGAAAATAAATTTTCTTTAGCACGCCAACAGTTAATTTTTAAAGGCATCGTTCAGCAGAGCAACTTAAAGAAAATCTCAATCAAATGAACTAAATAAGAATGGGATCTTTTCCGTGGGTTTATAGGTGGCAAACTAAAATGTCAGGGGGTCATGTATTCATCTGTCAATGTGTAATGCAATTAGACAAGATAATTGGGCAAAGTAAGTTTTTACTGAGGGCTGAAAAATGTATTAACTTTCCTTCATTAGCTTTGATAGCACTGCACTGTCATCGGGGGTGGGTGTAAACTGCAAAAATTAGTCTGGATTTAAGATCAAAGCAAGAAATTTTCTAACGGGGAATACACATCCAACCAGCTTTCTGAATGTCCCAGGCTCAGCTTGCAGGAGAAACAGTATCCTATGCTTGCTTTGCTTCACGTGTTGATTGAGGAGGGTTCAATAACTGAAATGGCGGGGGCAGTTGTAAATATGAGCCCAGTAATATCTCTTAATTTAATCAACACTTTACAAAAATCCCATTGGAGTGTGAACAGCAAAAATGGATTAGAATTAGGAAACCTGAGCTCTACTTCTTTTTTTTTTTTTTTTTTTCTTCCCCTAAGTTTATGAAAGACATCTAGATGTCTTAAACAGGGTCATAAGCAACAGGAACCCATGGAGACTGGGGCACGAGTTTGGAGTGCTGCCTTCTGCGTCTTTAACTGTCCCTCCAATTGTCTGTATACCTTGCACATTGTCCATGACTTTATATATGCTATCATTTTCAATAGCTGGCATATTTCAAGTATTGAGTCTGAAATAGTCGTAGCCTATACAGGAGAAAAGGGAAAGTAAAGTCTGTAACAGGGAGGTTTAGAATTATTACCACCGAATTAAAAAGCATGCTTCAATACTCAATGGGAAAGTATTAAATGGTGTACTGACAGTTTTGTTAAACTCAAGTAAGGCAGCACACGTGATTTAGTCTATCCAAGCTTTCTATTCACCATGTGTATGAAGTCTTGTGGTAGTAATCAGCTGGCTATATTCAGAGGAAATTGTTTCTTTATGGTTTAAAGTGGAAAGACTCTTCTAGATAACAATATATTGCATCCAACAGGACCCTTCTTTAGCACATTCAGCGTCTGGAGAAAGGAGCAAATAGCAAAAAAATTAAGGGAGAAATTGAAGAGCAATGGCCTTGAACTGATGTAGGGCCCTAATTCAGCAAAGCACTCAAGCGCATGTTTAACTTCTAATCTCTGTCAGGTTTGATGAAGGCGTTGTGAACCCAAAAGCTTTCCTACTTTTTTCCAGTTACACCAGCGGGTGTAACGAAAGTTATTAATTCAGGATAAAACTTTGTTTCTTATGTCAGTAGGTCATTACCTAGATCTGCATTGCTGCTGCCTTGCACCATCCAACCTGCAGGGATCTTGGTTATTGACACTTATTGATTATTGATGCTTATTGACACCTTCAGCACAGGCTCTTCTCAGACCTGATTTGCGGCATCAGGAGTAAGATTGTCTGGGGTCCTTTTTAATGAAGCAACATAAACATATGGTTTTTATGTTACAGCTGAAGGTAGAAAAGAATTATTTCCCATAGCCATGAGCTCCTGAGTTAATCAAACAACAGTGTGTAGCATCGTAGCAGGTTTGTTACTGCGATTTAAGCACCGCATAGGAACAGCCACCAATGAGGAGAAGGATGATGTATTGGTACGAGCCTGAATTCCCTCAAGATTTAGCATTTAAGGTAATTACTGCACTATTCCTTCATGTTTCATGTACAGGAAGCTCTTGGATAATTATCAAGTTCAGAGAGAAAAGCACACGAATAGAAAATTTGTGGGTTTTTAAGATGTGCTTAAAGGTGGCTTTTTGTCTGCTGTGCACCATTCTGTTCAGTTAATGGACACGAAGGCAGTCTGCTGCTTTGTAAATAGAGTCGGAACCATTTACAGAAACTCAACGCAGCCAATAAAACAAGCAGAAGGACAGGATGGCATGCCTTCCCCGCACAGACCTGGGGCTGCCTGGCCACAGGGGATGCCCACGCAGGCGAGGCACCGGAGGGATGGCCCCGCTGGGGAGAATTAACATGGAAATACAGCCCCTGGTCCTGGGAAAACGCCAGCGCTGTAGCTCAGGAGACAGAGGAGGACCCCAACAGGGTTTTAGCTGGGATTTATTGGCAGCAAGTGAGTTATGCTTGTCCCTGTTCCTCAGCCACGAGCTTTCCCTCTGCTATAGGACTTTTATTCTCCTCTGTATAGGTCAGGCGGGGCTGATGAGATCTTCCCTCGGATGTCAAGTGCAGGAGGGATGACGAACCCGGCAGGTCCTGAGCAACCTTTGGCTGATGCAACGGCCTGTGCCAAGGCAGCCTGAGCCCCCACCATGCCCCCTTGTCCCCTCCATGCCCACTTACAAACGAAGGCATGCCCGCCACCAGGTGCCCTCTCCTTCTTTTGGAGCAGAGCTCGTTGGCCCGCCAGCACTTCTCTTTCTCCGCAGCCTTTGCCAACGTTAGCACAGGCAGCTCCAGTGATTTTCATGCAAAGTATAAATGCAAACATAAACCGTGGGGCTGAAAACCAAGCATGGCCTTTGCCCCTACTGCAAAGGGCACGCGTTCGAGTCCATCCCAAGAAAGCCCACAGCTTGGACAGAGCTTTCATGGCGTGAGGGCATCAGGGGCGTTAACGAAGCATTTGTACTCGATGTATCGGGACCCCCGTCATTACAGATTATGTGTCGGATGATCTTGAGCACCACTGACAATATGCATTTGCAACAGACAGATATCGTTAGCTGTTTCTGATTTCTCCCTGAGGATGCAGGAATTTTTGGAAACCACCGCTTTGGTAAAGCTCTCCAGTAGGAATTGAATGATGATGTATGGTACTGCGGAACCTAGAATTTGAACAAGCTAGGTTAATAAATGCCAGCAAGTTACCATAACTCACAAATTAAAGGCCCTAATTTTCACAGTCAGGCTGCAAGATCTAATTAAGGCTGGTGGTGCAATTCAGTGTTTGGAGAGTAACTGCCTTGTTTAATTTATCAATGGATTTTGCTACCTTCATTTTTAAAAAGTACTTCCCATAATTTTTATAGATAAGCATGATAAACGGGGTAATGTGAAGGGGACTGCAGGGCGTGAGCCGTGCAGTCCCTCCAGGACTGGCAACCAAGGCGAGAGCTTGTTTGGGGCCATTCAGTACGAGGAGCGTTTTTCCCTACCAAACCTCTGTTCAGGGTCAGAGAGTCTCTTTACCCAACCTGTGCAGCCCTACAAGCAGGAGCTGACCCTCATCCTCATCTGCTGCGTATTGGCTAGCACGGATTCATCCCTTGTGCTTGGAGAGCCTAAATAAAAGAGCGTTGGGAACTTAGAGGTCTTTGTTTTCAGCTGGGTGATGGGAGGGTGGCTGAGAGCGGGGTGAGGGGAGCTAACGAAGGAAGATAAAGGAAGACAGAGACCTCTTCCTCGGGACCAGGTCCATCCGCAGGAGAAAGCTCTGATTCCTCGGTGGTTTGCACTTGATTATTACTTCTCGCCGGGTTTATTTTATAACCTTCATCTCTTCAAACAATGTCAAAGACAGCTAATGCCCAAAATGGATGGTTCGCTTTTTATAAATATGAATATTATTAAGTATAATTGGTACATCGCTGTTATCTTAGAGGCGTGCGCCTCAGGCTAGGCACCTCTGATGTATCTGCAGGCCATCGCGTTAAGTCTGGCAGAAGGATTAAACAACCCTCAAGTCACTCTTTGTTTCCCAGGAAATGAGCAGCTAATTGCAAAGCCCACACCATGTGACGCTTTTGGGTGCTCCCGTTCGGCCGGGTTATCGGGATATTCTTGTTATACCACAGGCTTCTCCTGGTGAGAGCAGAAAAGGGGATTATTTATGAAAATTCATGTCAGATGCTTAGAGCAGCTTCCACCCTGGGAAATGAAGTCTTTGCATCTTGGCACCTTCAGGTACTAGCACCCATCAGATTGCAGCATGCCGGGAAACTGTTCTTCGCAGGCTTTAAATAATCCAGCTCCTGCCCAGGAGAGCCGAGCTGTGCCCACATGTCCTCACTCCGCACTGGCTGCGGGGTGAACGGGCAGGGCAGCCAGTACCCAAACCCATGCAGCGATAAAAGATGTGGCTGTCAGAGTTTGGGAGAGGATGCCTTTAGTGATACTAGTCTCCCGTAAGAGATACAGGATATAGAGGCCGAGCAAATGGACTCCGACACTCCTGCATGGCACTCATGAACTACAAAAATTTCCAGAGGAGCTTTTATTTCCACATTATCAGCTCTTCTAATCACCTCTCCTACTAGAAAATCAGCTGGGAGAAAGAAACAACGCCAGTGCTGCAGAAAACTCACCCGAGTTGGCCGGTTAGATTAGAGAGCTGCTTCAATTCGGGAGGTAGATACCATCTCCCTTATGTTTGTCTGTGCAGAGTTATCTCCTCAATAAACCTTTTTTTGAGCCTTCAGGTAATCAAATATCAGCTGTTAAGTAAAAACCAAGTATTTTGAGCGTGGCCCCTATGCGTGCATTAACTACTTGATTTTAACGGGTAGACGATTAGCTCCTCATAGCAGGGTTAGGGTTAGGCAGCCCCTTTTTCTGGTATTTCATGCTGTGCTCAACCTGCCCTCGCTCACAGTGCTGCACGCACAATTCATCCTGGTATCTGTTGTGCTGGAGCAAACGAGAGCCCTGCAAAGGGACAAAAAAGCCCAGCTTTGCCAGGGAAAAAAAAAAAAAAAAGGCATCACCTCGTTATCCATCTAAAGACCCATGCGAGAGATGAGTGTGATGAGAAAATTTAGCTGTGAGGAGCCTGCTCGGGCAGCATCTCCTCATGGGGCTCCTCCGCTCGGCCCGGTGGGGACGAGCGCGTGGCTGGCTCGTCGTGGGGGGGCAAGGTTCCTCTCCTGCCGTCCTTGGCCAATTTTGCTCATAAAGCTGGTTTTTGGAGTGGTTTCCTGCTTTGCTGCTTTTCTCCATTTGGCTGGGCATATGCTATGAGAGCTGGGGGATTTGTTGCACAGGGTTTCTGTGTGATGGGAGACACTCGGGCCCTCGTTTTTACTGAAGGAGCTAAATATCTGGCATCAGATTTTTGAGCACCCACCGCTCCAGATGAAATCAGTGGGGAGCTGCATGCACTTCAAGTTTCAGAGCTGATTTAGCTTTGATTTGCATCTGGTATCTAGGGCAAACTCTGGGAAGTGTCTTATTTCATCCAGGCTCACCGACGTCTGTGATTTTATCAGAAAGTCTCATGGTATTTGGTATGTTTTTTTCTTAACTGTTCCAGCTTTGACTGTCAATTGATCATGTCAGAACTGAATCATTCAGTTAAAAATAAAAGCCCGTGTCCCCTGAAACGTTGAGTGGCAGTCGGGAAAACATAGAAGCTGCAAGAAAAAGAGAAGACAAATTGCAAGAAACTAGGACTTTCTGTTGTGGACATCTTGCAAGGGTTCCCCTGCCCAAAAAGCAGAGGTTTTGGGGAGGTCCGGGTTTGGTAACGCTGCAGGAGAGCAAGCAACGTGGGGTAGTGGAGGGGTTTCTGGATGTGTCATTTGGAAAGGCAGGCTGCCCAGCTCTGCCTGGTTTTATCACAGGTAAATGATAAAAACATTGGGTTTTTAAAAGGTAAATGATGTTTTAACAAAGCAGGGAGAAAGCGGGAGAGTGACTCCAGTTGCACAGTCCATAGCAAATGGGGGAAGAGCTCTGCTGGTTCAGCCCTACCGGGTAATGCTTCTTCCACGTGTGGTGTGTTTGTGTGCATCGCTCCTTTGGCAAGTCCCTGTAGCAAAAACCTTAAAATGAAGAAATATAGAACAACTGAGCAAGCTTAAGTATTTTTTCACTTCAGGCACAGAGCGGCCACCCCAGCCTGGGACTCACCGCAAAGGCATGCAGGACAGGCTGGGTATGAGCAAGAGAGATGCTCTTTTTGAGCCGTGCGTTTTTTCCCCATCGGAGGGGATAACCGAACGGGGGGGCTCCGAGCCGTTTGGCGCAGGGAATGGGAGCCGGGGCTGTGGCCGGGCTCAGCGTGGCACCCGAGGGACGTCCTGATCGGCCGCCGCCTGAGCAGCGCATCGTTTGTTTTGCATATTTGCCAGCCCGACATGCAGAATCGAAACGTGCACTTTGGCTGAGGTATCGCCGTAAGCATTAATCTTGCATGAAGCTCTCGAGGCTGCTGGACCCGCAGCTCCCCCAGCTCTGTTTGTGAGAACCAGACAGCTGATAAATGTTTGACCAAAGCTGCCTTTCCCATTTTTAGGGTTTTTTTTCTTTCTCTCTCTGCACACCCAGCGTCATTTCTCACGTCCCCAGATGGATGGAAGGGAAAAGGCAGCTCCTTGCCCATGGCTCTCTGATCCCCTGTACCGGGCTGCAGCCCACACCGGGTCCCCGCACATTAACGCCGTGCATTCAGCAGCGTGCAAGGAGGAAAATTTCCTTTAAACGCGCGGAGTTGGGGAGGTTTCCCACATGGACGGCTGCCCTTTTGTCCACAGCTATGACTGCTGCTTTGGGCAGATGGTTCTAATTACAGACGTGTAATTGCAGCGCTGCGCTCGGCCATCCCAATGAGGGCCCACTGCAGGCAGGGCCATTCCTCGGAGAAACGCCAGCCTTGGGCTTCCAGCACCAGAGTGAATAGTTGGGAATATTTCTTCTTCCCTCCCTCTCCGCCCCAGCATTCCCCAGGCTCCACAAATCCTAACTTTCACACACCCGGGGAGGCACAGTCATTGTTATCTCGGGCCCGTAAGCCAAGGAAAGAAACATGAGGACAAAAGAGCAGCTTGTTTTGTTAGTTGTTTTTTTTTTGTTTCGCCTCCCCAACGTCATAATTCTTATGTTACTAAGTCATTCTCTAATTCCAGCCTGCTTTAGGATATCTTTTGCCAGCCATGGATGCCCTGTGGAATTGCCCTTTTTCCTCCATTGTATTTGCCTGCTTTCTTGCAGATAATAGTGAATACAACATCTTGCATCACAGCACTTCTTGGAAAAAATACTGTGTGCGGTAGCCATGCTGTCTGACAAGGGGACACCCAGATGGCATGAGGGAAAATGTCCCATCCAAGCCTGTAAGGGGTAGAATAGGTGCAATAAAACCCTTTTTGTTGCTATTGTGGTTGCACAGGTCCCCAGTGTGCAGCTACTCCTCAGCATAACATTGCAAACAGCACGGTAGCAGGAATGAAGGGGAAGTTTTCGCTTCCCATCAAAGCAGGTATAGGTAGGCAAGGCAGCTTTAGCTGCCTGAGATTGAACCCTGCAAACTGGGTGAATGAACTGGAGTGCTGCAAGGTTTCCATTAGGACTGGCTGAGCTCTGCCTTTGAATTGCTGCCTGCATTACGTGCGGCTCCAAAATTGCATTTGGCTGCAACGGGAGAATTTGTCACTCTGGCACCTCCTAACGCAGCGCACCCAGGCACAGGGGGTGATGTGCTGTGATTAAATCAAAGTGGAGGCCAGCAACCAGGAGCTGTAGTAGTACTGGAGGTAGGTGTGAGTGTGTGGTGGGGTATTCTCATCCCCTATTTAATTACAGACTTCTCAACCTCAATGTTTTTTTAGTGTAGCTTTCAGCGTGGACTGCATTTTATCACCTCTTATTCAATTACTATGTAGATTCTGTTTAATTTACAAACACGAATTTAGTAAGGGAATACAATACAACAGAAGGGCATGTGCTTAAAAATAATCTAAACTATTTGGGAGGCAAATGAGAATTTTCTGGCCTAACGAGAATGAGATGTACTTAGTGCCCCTCACAGATACCAGTCATGTAATTCACCTGCAGATGTTGAAGCCTTTGAGAAGATAAATTGACATTTTTTAAAAGGGAGGAGATTGGCCACAGGACTCGGTGTAGCTCATCACCAGCGAAGTCAGGCAGAGTTAGCCCCGAAGATCACAGCTTGTCTAGAAAATTTCTCAAAGCCTGCTCAGATGGTGGTGAGGGAAAGTGTATGTTCAAAGAGATGTCAGTGTTGTAGAAACATTGCAGGATGAGACTTGGATGCCATAGCATCCTGCAGCGATATGGGCACCTACACCCGGATTCCTTTGTGCTTCTAGATGGTGGATGAGGCATCCCACTGGGCTTCACGCGATGCTTTGGGGTGGAAAAGTCCTTCTGAGTCCAGATTGCAGATTCAAGACTGTAGGGACTGGAAGCTCATTAGGTAAATGCAGAACCATAACTCAGAAAATTAACTGTCTTCATTGCTTGGGCCGTTCTTCAAAGCCAATTTTGAAAACTAAAGTTTCTGCTGGACTCTGCACTTTTAAAATGGTAGGTGGAGAAATTATTTGAGAAGAATTATGCTTTGGTCCCCTCCTTCCTTACCTTCATCCCCCTAGTCCAAGAAGCTGTTTTCCAAACCTCACCTGGACACAAATCTAAGCAGCTGTGGTAGAGAAGAGAGTTACGCTGGCGCAGTTTTAGTTAGTGAGCTGCCACGTGCCCGTTGCCCCTAACTCGCACCGAAGTGCGTTGCGGCGGATGGCAGGACACTCGCTGACTTCAGGGGCTTTGCGCCAACTCTGCGCTCCATGTCCATGCGTGTCCATGCCGTGCACGAACACCCGTGTGGATAAGCAGGGCTGGGTATCGCCTGTTATTTTGCACGTGGTGGTCCAGCTCTGTTGATTGAATTCCAGATTGCGGGTCTGTGGCCGTAGCAAATCAGAGCCATGCCACTTAACCCCAGAGTGGGTTTCGCCAGCAGCGGGGATGTTATTTCTCCTAAGATGCTCTGATACATTTGGTTTTGTACTGGCTGTCTTCAGCTCTGCCGCCATAGGCATTTCATCCACCTGGTCAGAAGATGATCATGGTGAACTACAAATGCTGCATTTGTTTCAAATTGCATTGATCCGCGGGCAGGCTTTATTCGGTCCTCGATGGCTGCCAGGAATGGTAAGTAAGTGGCAGGTGCCAGGGCTCTGTTTTCCTCCTTTTATAATCGTATATTCCAGAATCAGTGATTATAAGTCATTAAAAGCAACAGATTTCTTATTAATGAATGCTTTGTGCCAGCTCTTGGGGCTTTGCAGTCATGTTTCCAGTGCTCATTTGGCTACGAACCTCTCCAGAAGAATGCCATCTCCATGCACTTTTCTGACGTTTGCCACTTGCTCGCTGCTGTAAGGACTCACTTGTGGCACAGTGAGAACTCTGGAAAGTGTTTCATTTAGAAACAGTTCTCTCTAACTTTATATAGATGTTTATTTCTTGTCCTTTATTTATTTTCTTCGCTAATGGTGCTAGCACAGAAGGAGACTTTTTTTTTTTTTTCCTAAAGCTTTTCATCTACTTTTAATGCCTCTGGTGTACCTGGGCTCACGCTCTGCCTGCGAGTTTCAGACGTGTTTGTGTGAGGAACGGGTTCCCTCGACAATTTTCTCGAAGGAAAGTGCTGGCCGGGTGGGGAAGTGCAAATAAGTATGGGTCAGAGGCAGGACGACTGGGAGATATGAAGAGGTCGCAGGAATAATTTGCTTAATAAGATGTGTCTTCCTACCTACCAGCAGTTAATGTTATGCTTAGTCCCTGAACCGTGAAAGGTTATAAATTACTTGTTTATCTACTTCATTTCTGGATGTTTTCATTCACTGCATGACATTCAGATCTCTTTTTCTTAATCCTTCTGCTTTTGTGCACTTAAAATCTTGTGGCAATGGTTCTAATGAATAATTTTTTAAAGTAAATTCAGGGTTCCAAGGGCCTATTTTCCCCCAGCAGTATCTGTTTTGGAGCTTCGCTTCTTTATTTCGGATAGTATGTTTAGTAAATTATATTTTCACTTCTCTTGTAAAATGCTGTTAAAATTGGGGGGGAGCATTTAAAGGGGCACGGGGAAAAGACTCTTGCCAGAGTTCATCCCAGCCATGAAGGGCTCAGATAAAAGCCCAGTGCCAGGTAATCCCAACATACGAATCCTACCGGCACTGGGCTTTGGAGGACTCTGTGCATTCCCATGACGCTTTTTTTTTTTTCCAACGAGAACTTTTCCATAGTGTCTTAGTATCAAAGTGGGCAAAGACAAGAAATAAAAAGGAGGAGGCTGGAGGACTATGTAAAATTCAGAGAGAGACAAGAGCAGAGGAGGAGGAGGAGGAATACGTGCCCCAAGGCGAGGGACAAGGTTCCAGGGAGGGGAGAGGACACAGGGATGTTTGAGAACTTCTTTCCTCTTCAAAATCTTATTTCCCAAAACCCACCTGACAAGTTCGGCAGCTTCACTTGGGAGTGAATACTCTGGTTGAAGGGGAAAAAAAAAAAAAAAAAAGCATAAAACTCTGCAAGACAAGTGCCAAGATTGGCACCGGGGGTTGCAAATCTGTTGGTCAGTCTGTGTCCGGTGAAATCAAAGTTAGAAAAAACAAGAAAAGGCTATCATGAACTGATTAAATACTGCAAAATCACCTCAAAGCTATTCTAATATTTTAATAGAAATTTTTAAAATTTTTAAAGCCCACCTAAACATCGTTATGAATGTTTAACCCGTGCAAGTGGAAGCTAACGTGGGCAAAAGGTACGAAACAGGCGGTTTAATAAAATCAGGTAAATTTTTCAGTGCTCGGTTATAACAAACGGGTCATGCAAAAAGAGCCCTTGTATTTCCTAACGCTAAAACTAATGTGAGACATACCAAAATAACCTATTCACCATCAAACTGAAACCAGAAAAGTAGGTCAAATTTCTAATAGAATTTTCCATTTTTCCCCAGGTCAGGCTACTTTGTCCTTGCCTACACCACCAGAATCAAACCACCTGTATTTTCCTGGTTGCTTAAGCGGTTGCATGAAAATTTACTAAATACATTGTATTGCCAAAACATTTCTAAGCAAAGTTTATTTGTGCCCATTCTGTTGCTAATTCCTCTTGTAAATATTGTGTGAAGTGTTTGTTGTTTTTTAAAGTGTGAGCAGCTGTAGTGGTCTGGGAGCAGCTCTAATGAACAGATGTGTATGTTAGAAAAAAACCTTATTATCTTGCTTTTGTTCACCAAAACTTGCTAATTTGGGGTATTTGCATTTCAAGCTGCAATTTTGTTATATCCCAAAGGTGTAATGGTGGCCTTCAGAAGGAGAGACTGTTTTTGCCTTCGCCTTCCCCTCTCCCTTATTTACCTATCTGTAAAATAGAAACACGTGAATTATCTGCTCCAACCGAGTTTCCTAATGTTTCCTTCTGGTCTGCAAGAAGCTCACATAAAATACACTGGAAAAAAGTTGGCTGTAATTCAGTGGAAAATGAGGTGTAGCTAATGCATACAGAGTTTCCAAAACCCTAAACAGTTTACATTAGCATAACTTATACAAGGAAGCATAATAAGGAAAGAATTTGGCATCCCTGAACTCCTCTCTTCACATCTTTATTTGACCGCGTTCTAATTCTCGCCTTACCTAAATAGCAGAAACTCTTCTAGTGCTTCAGTAGGGGTAGGCTTAGATTTTATCATTTTGGTGGTCACAGCCATTGCTGTTCTCCAGCTGTTTCCAGGCTCAGGGAGACCTGCAACATGCAGCAGCAGCTACTGAATTCCTTTGTCCTCCGGGAGATGGTTTCCTTTCCCGGTCTGCTCCCCTGATTAAAATAAATCCAACACATTGTTCAGCGTCTCATGCATCACTGTTTTTGGGTTGGGTGTTTTTTTTGGTTTTTTTTTTTTTTTTGATGCTGACTTTTTCCTGCGAGAAGAAAAGGAAAAGATTTAAATCAGTTTGGCATTGTTCGGGTGATTTTTCTGTCTAAGCCACCAGCAAAAGCTGGAAATCTACTAAAAAGCAGTGCAAAAGTAGCGTTAGTCATCTGAGGTCTTAAACTACGTGTCTGCTGGGAAACTGAGTGTTCAAGGTGTTAATGTCATTGGGTGGTGATCGGGGGCTCAGCCTGGGAATGGCCCGTTGACGCATTCGTAACAAGAGATTATGAAAAAGAAAATCAAAGCATCTTCCTGATAATCCAGAAAAATCTTCTGCAGATCCCTCTGTACCACCATTGTGTGGAAATCCTACTGAACACCATGGATCTGTAGAAGTCAAAACCAGGGGATTTTTACTCCTTTCCTTAGATTGTTCTTCCTGAAGCTAAGATATACATACATACATATATATACGGTTATAAGTATAGAAGTTTATATGCATATATATATAATAAACGTGTGTGTCACTTTGGGGATGTATTTCCCTGGCCTCCGCCTGAATTTCCCTTTATTTCATTTCATTCCTTTGTTTCTAGCTCTGTCCTTCTTCAAACTATTAATTTCCTCCATGTCTTTGGCACTGGCATGTTTTCAGCACGTTCCGCCTTGTATGTCATCTCACTGTGCTGCATGTATTAGGGATCCTTTTTAACCTTTGTTGTAATTGAGTGTTCCAGTAACAGGTCGTTTGGGCTGCTTTTCTCCACCACGAGGTGAAGGTGAGATTATTGTAGGGTCATTTAAGAACAGGGTGATATCCTCCCTGATTTGCAATGGGAACCTGTTATTACGCAGCTTGAAAACGTACTGGCAGTTTATGCACATACCTCATGCTGCAAACTCATATCTTATTTATTGCCCACCATTTAAATTAAGTCACATTTTCAGTGGCTCCAAGGCATCTTTTCCCCCCTGAATCTCTGTTTCCAATTATTTTCCCCCAGATGTCATTAGTTTGTATTTGCCAGGTTGCATCTCATTTTGTTTTCTGTCTTTTTGCTTAATAACAAAAAACATAAGGGGTCACTTTGAGGCAGTGGAACTAATGGGCAATCATGAATATTAGGGAAGCTTGAAAAATTATTAAGGTGATGAAATCTTTCTCATGCTACATGCTAATGAAAACTCAGCATGTGGCTGTTTCTGAGATAATCCTATTGCTAGACTGATTGAAATATCATTGTGAGTGCTTTCTTCTAAATATACGTATTCTAAATACATATACATTTAGCTTCCCGTGAAATTGGAGTTCCTTATTCTGCTTTTCATGAACTCTCATATGAAATATATTAGATGGATGTTTGTAAAATCTTATAAAGCTGCTGTTGCTTGACATTTTATGCATTTTATAGAGTGATAATCTTGAGTAGCCAGCTGAGCATGCAGATGCTCAGTATGTTGTACCTCCTGCCTACAGCCAGTTAATGCCTCCCTTGCAGGTCAGTGGCTATAATGCAAGATGGGGACTTAGTACCCTGCTGGTCTACAAGAAGCTAAGTACAAAGGATTTTTAAACAAATCTTGGAAAATGGTCATATTCACGGCCATATTAAAAAGCAAAATATTTCCTTACTTTTCCTCTCGCCAGGACATACTGGTAATGCAAGCACAGCTTTACTGGGATGGTGTAGGGAGGTAACATTTGCTGCGTGAGCCTGAGCTACCGCTTAGCACAGTTTGCAGCAATCGCAGCGTGTTGCAGATACTGGACGTAATTGGGGTTGGTTTATGGCAGTTGGGTGGTTACCAGGTTATTGCTTCTGTGGTCCTCAGCGAGCTGTCATGAGGTGGCAAGTGGTCAGGCTCTTCAAATGCAGCGAACCTTGACTCGTGGGATCGCCACGGGTTCCTCGTGTGCAGGGGAGTATGTAATAAAAAACAAGAGAAGAGCTTTTCCCTGCATGACCCCTTCACTGTGCTTTGGGTGACTTTTATTCGCTCCATGGGCTGAGTAAAGTCCCAGTCTGGGCTTGGGCTGAAATAAACATCTGTAGCTGAATAACTGCACTAATGCAGTGAACACATAATAAAAGTGCGGATTGTGTGCTGGGATTTTTTTTTGATTCGGTACAAGCAAAATTCTCTCTCCAGAATGAATGGCAGCTATTCATGTCAATGAGAGGAGGGAGAAAGAGTCAGGACAATTTTACTAACCTTTAGTAAGGCTCTCAATCTATTTATAAATTGCCATCAATGTGTGGCTACACATTCAGCTAAAGACAGATGGCAACAGTTTAGTTCAAATGCTCTTTTTTCTTTAATGCACTAAACCCATTATGGACTTTGTTGCGGTTTTTACTTCAGTTAGATGCCAATGCTTAACGTTGCTGCAGCTTGGTCCCTCGTTACCCCCGGGACGACTGCAGGACTCTTCCTTGGGAATGCCTTCCTCACCAGCCCAGCACACATGGATCTCTCCTCCTCCTCCTCCTCCTCCTCCTCCTCCTCCTGAAAAGCCCCATTGTCACGTCTATTCCGAGACCCCCCCTTTGCTTCTCGCTAACCCTTCCACCTGCGTTGTTGTCCTTCAGCTTCACCTTTCCTTACCTTTCACCCTCCCTTATCTACTGACTTTAAGTTGCGTTTGAGGGACATCAGCACCCGTAAGGATGAAGGCCGTGGGATTAGCACCTCTGAGAGCTGCACCAGTGCAGGAGGAGATGGTGGGCAGCCTCCTATGTCACTGTCTTTCCAGCTTCAGGGACTGGAAATAGTCTCTGTTAGTCCTAGCAGATAATTCCTGCTTATTCCCCCAAGAAGAGGTCCCTTGATGCTGCTCTGACTCCCTGCCAGGCTAACAGACCTCTTTTACTATTTTGTTTCTATGAAATAAAAGCTGTGGCTACTTGGATGTATTTCCCTGTGGTTTTTCCAGCGGCACGGCTGCGAGGCTGTGCTCCTCGCTGCACGCCGGGCAGGCAGCCCGCCGGCGCCTGGCTTGAGCACCCACCGCATTCACCTGCCAAAGGGCTGAAGTTTGCGTGATTAACAAGGGTAAGGGGATTTCCGAGCAGTTTTAACATTCTAAATAATGTATAAAATAATAATAATACAAAAAAAATCAGTAACATGTCAAAATGTGTCTTTTTGTGTTCAAAATATCCCAACAATATCCCTATTTTCTCCAGGTGAAGCTGTTGGATGGAGGTAGCGTGGCAGCGCAGAACGGTCACGCTCACCATGGCCGGGGTGGGAGGTGATGCTTTAGGAGAGAGCCATTAGTGGGTTTTATTGACATTGAGGAAAATCTGGAATTCTAGACTTTATATAAATAGTTGCTGGGTTTTTTTGGTAATATGTTGAGCTGGATTCTCAGAAATCATCAGGTGAACTCTCTGGCCTGTGCTCCATCTCAGGCACTTGTAATGATCAAGTTTGGCCCTAAAAGCTGCGAAGCTGCTGATCACGTGCGTTCCTGTATTGCAGTTTATTGGATCCAAAGGTCCCAATTGTATACTTACTTTATCTTTTTGGTTTTTTTCCTGTATATCCACGTTCTTTATGGTGCTGAAAATGAGACTCATACATCTACTGATTAATCCCGTACACCAAAACCTTCCTCCGATGGAAAGAAAGGCCACCACTGTCTGTTGTACTTTCAATAGACCCTTCTCGGGTCTTTTTGTACCAGGCTGTAGTTTGGCATGTTATGGGGAAGTTTGTAAGGAGGAAAAATTTCTGCTTAGCTGCTGAGATGATTTTCTCTAGAACTATCTTCCAGGAGGCTTCTCCTGATATTTTACATCACATGAAGCTAACCTCTTTGGCTTTGTGGCATATGTGTCTTACAAACGTGCTCTCTTCATAAAAGCTTCGGAAATGCTCTGAAGCCCGAGACTGCAAGAGCTGCAGCAAGGACCAAATTCATGCTATGTTGTCATAACAACAAACAATGATTTGAAATGCAGATTTTTCATCTTTACTCTTTAGTTGTGATTGAAAGCTCCGGAAAATGGGGGATTTGCTGTACAGAGATTGCACCTATTAGAATAAGAATGTGATAACGGAAGTTGGTAGGATGCCCAAGGGATAAAGAGTATGATTTATGAAGCATTGAAACCAAGAATTATATGTGTTTATAGGGTGGCCTATCCAGCTATTTCAATTCAGCCTGTAAGACGGGTGTCACTGCTGGGGAAGCTCTGGGATCTCTGGAACAAACTGCTTTACTGCAGATAAAGCATGAACTTCTGACCCTCTGATAAACCCATGGAAATTACAGTCTTTGGTGTTTGTTTCAAAACAGGTGTTTCATCCCTTTGAGCAGATTAATTGAGTTTGCTGTGTTATTTGCAAATAGCTTTTACTGCTAAAAACCGGTGTTTTCGTTTTCCAAGGAAGGAGTCCTGTTATTCCCCCGCATCTGTCCCTTCATTAGCCACGGTGCTGGTGTCACCCTGCTTTTGCACCGGTGCCGTGGATCCGGTTTGGCTCCCGGCTCAGCTCTTCGCAGTTGAACCCATGCAAAGCCCCCATGCAGATGTTCTCTGCATCTCCTCCATGAATGCCCACCTGGAGCTGTGCCCCTTCTCTCCTGCCATTGCAAACTTACAGGTTGCTCGTGAGCAAACCCTCCCTGGGGGAAAAAAAAAGCGCTTTTACTGTGGTTCGGCACACGCGTGGCTCAGTCACCGGGTCCTCCAGGAGAAACCCCCGTTGCCATGGGGCATCCCAGGCTGCCATCCCCACCGCTCCTCCTCGCTCAGGTGGTTGGGCCACCACAGCAGAGCAAACATCGCTTCAAGGAATGCAATTTCTGGCCCTTTCTCTTTTGATCCTGCAGGTCTCTTAACAAGCACCATGAGTTGGGGAATTGCATTCGAACTCAACAGCCAATTTTCAGGAGCGATGTCTCGCTCTGCTCTTTCCACCTCTCGGCTCACTTTGCGAGCGCCGAGGTGAGCAAAGCGCCAAGCAAAATGCAAAGGGAGAGAAGGGTCGGTGGAGCGGGGGTATTTTGGGGACCATTTCTGCAATGCCAAAGTGCCGGTTTTGAAAACAAGGTCTAATGTGGAAAACCCGCATTGCAAGACAGCATGAGTTTGCACAAGGATGCTCAAAACTGCATTCCAGCTTGCTCAGCTGGTTCCCTTAACAAACCTGTCACACCAGAACAGAGAGCTGCCGGGGGGGGGGGGGGGGGTTGCCTTTTACAGCATGGAAAATAACCTGTGCTGGCACCGAAGCGTTGATGCTGGGCCCTTGGGATCAGAACCACCCACCCTCCAAAGATCTTCACCCCATGAGCTGGCAGATAAATCATGGGAGAGCAGTAGAAGGTTTTTCTTCCCTAGTTATCCAAGCATAATACACAGGACCACGTGGTTATTTTGCTTTGCTGAGCAGCCCTTCTTCCAGAAGGGGGTGAATCACTTTTTCCTAAATTATGCCATTTTTTGTACGTTTCTTTCCACCTTGTGATACAAGATGCGGTAGCCCAGCCACAGTGGTGCCTGGGGAGGGAGGGGTGAATTCACAGCCCGGTGCTCAGCCACTGCCTCCACTTTAATATTTTATTTTCAGATAATAGAAAATCACATTCTGCATGTGAACTCCAGTCTGTTTTCTCTACCCTTTCTGGCTTGATTCATGCTCCCTTTGTTACTCTTCATGTTTCATGATGCCTCAAATGTCAGAAACCTTCTTATTTCCCTTGATAGGTTTTGTGATTTCCTTAGTCATCCATATCTGTCCTAGCTCTTTTCTTGTACTAATATTTCTGAGAAGCCAACTCATTTCCTGAGCTTTAGACAAGGGCTGTTTCTTTTCCTTTTTATTTCTAATCTTAATTTCCTTTTTCTGTCCCTGTCCATCCTCTTTCCATTCCCTCATTTATGCTTTTCCTGTTACACCAGCACTTTTCTCAGTTTGCCTGGGTAAAATCTAGCGATTTTGATTTTTATAAAAGAATAATCATAAATAAAGTGAATATGCTTGGTATGTCAACACAGGCAAGATTTGTTCTGAGCAGTGTAAATATTCTTGAGATCTGAGAGCCCTTGAAATGAATCTTTCACCCTTTGGAAAAAATGTGCTTGATCGCATTTGTTCGTGCTCTGCAGAGCGCTGGGCCAAGCAGGAAGAGCACATCAGTAGCCTGCAGTTATTTTCAGACATATACTGCCAGCATCACCTATAGAAACAGCTGTTAGACAGAAAAAAAGATAGGGGAAAAAACGGAAGCAAGTTTCAGCTCCAATTATTTCTGGTGACAGGTGCAATCTCCAAAGCTGCAGAGATTTCTGCTTGCTTCAGATAACTCTCTCCACTTTGGATGTCTGTCTCTGAACCTCTTTCAGCGTTACTTTGCAGGAGAGCGGTGGGACGGTCTGGTGGTCCTGGCCAGCTGGCCGAGGCGCGGGGTCCGGGGCTGCCACGGGTGCTGGGGGACCCGCAGCTGGCCTGCTGCTTCCCCTGCAACCCTCCACGCTTGATTTGCACCCTAAGAATGTGCTTAACTTCTGCCTCGTCTTATTCAGTAACAATTCGGGAATCAGCGACTCTTATTTAATAATAATTTGCTGTTCAGGACAACTCACTGCTATGGCTGCTGCGGCAAGGGCAATAGCTTCATTAAGAGATTTTATATGCTAAATTATACTCTGCATTTTATTCCTTGTGGCGGAATTTATTCCTCCCTTCCTCCCCTGCAGGGTCACAGTTGCAGCCTCTCTTTTGCCCATCTTTCTTAGCAAATACCAAGGCAACACATTCTTAATATTTCAGCAACATCTATTTCCTCTGTCAGCAATCTGATCCCACCACATTTCCAGAGGCCCCTTGAGTCTCTTTCAATGATCCTTTTTTGTATTCCACACTTGGAAAAAAAAGGAAAAAAAAAGATATTTGTATTTGTCTTAACCTCTAAGGCAATTTCCATTTTCTTTCTCACGCTGCTCACCTCCACCCCACGCACACGCACTCCCTTCACGCTGCGCTGTTTGCTTCTGCCTCGGATGGGTCAGGGGCTTCTTCCCCCTCTTGACTATTTCTGCACCTCCCCGTTCACGCACTCTGCACCATTACACATTTATTTATCGCTAGAGAACTCCAGGGCATGCAACCATTTTCTTTGCATTGTTTTCGACCCTTCTATGGCTCAATTGTTTTCCCTCAGCAACTTCAGCTTGAGGCTCTTGCTGTATATTGCTCATCAGGAGCAAATTGGCCACCCTGACTAATGATAGCAGTGTTTGGCTTGCTTTACACAAGCTAATGGTCAGGTCAGAGGTCCGTGAGTATGTGCCATTGCGTGTTAACTAATGTACATCAATGGCAGGTGGATATTTCAGACACGGGCACGGAAATGGATATGGATGGATAAGGTTGATCAGCCACAGAAAAAGAAAAACTTGGCCGGTTTAAGGTTATGAAAGACCTGAGATGCACTTATTCAGCAGGCTGCATTTACAGGCAGGTCTCCATCCAGCCACAAATTTGTATTCATAAAGCAAAATGTCTCCTCCTACCAGTGAATAAGACATGCTCAACTTCTGCAGTCCTTCTCTGAAGGCTTAAACAGTGCATGGCATAGAGGGTGCCCTCTGCAATTTTACTCCATCTGTGTTAGGAAAATGGGCACATTTTTCAATGGAATAAATCAACATAATATCCCCACACAGACAATACAGGTTGAGACGTTTTTATTTCTGTTAGTAGATCAAAGTAAATAGTAGACTTCCCATTAAGGCTTGCTTTAAACTGAATACGTGTGTTAAAACCCTAACTGTTTTGTTTACAAGTAGGTTGCTAACACATCTTAAACCACATTCCTCTTAATCCAGATATGATCAGAGAGACAGGGCTTTTATGACTGGCTAAGTGCTCCTCCAGCATTTCACCTAGCAGGATCAGATCAGCCAGCGGCAGGAAAGCTGCCGGGTTGTCATCAGACCTGTTAGCAAAAGTTGGGGGCATCTGCAAAATCACTGCAATGCTGGGACGAGTCATTTTTCTCTTCCTTTTTAATAATTTAATTGTTTCATGCCTGACTATGTGGATGATAACAATAATTACAGCATTTTTAAGGCTGCCTCGGATAGCAAAATCACTTTAGAAATAAGGGAAGTGGGTTTATTCTCCTTTTAGGCATGGGGAAAATGAGGAGTGGCTCGGCCAGCTTGGGTCATCCCGGCTTGGAGGGGTTGCAGGAGCAGGTCTGCTGACGGGCTGAGCACCTGCGTGCCAACGGCCGGGCACGGCAGCTATTCTAGAACTGCAAATGTTCTCCAAAGCCAGCAAAACTTTCTCAGAAAAAGAGCAGGCAAGTCCCTGTGACTCACGGCAGTGACTCAAGGATGACCTGAAGCCCGAAAGGTCTTTGTAAAGGCCAGAGAATTACGTTTGTGTCTGGGATTTTTCATAAGAGCTCGAGTGCTTTTCTCCTGCTGCAGGTCAACAAGTTCTCATTCATAAGAGAGGTGAAATCTGGTTACCTGCAGCTCCTTGAGCGCCTGTTTTCAAGTAGGTTGGGTGGAGGGGAGCAGTTGCCTTGAAACACTGTTCTTGTTCTGGTGGGGACCTTGAAATCATGGGATAAACTCAACCTCTCCTGAAGTTTCCTGAATTTACCAACTTAACAGGCAGGAAAATGTCATCTACTCTAACAAGCTCTGGATAAAATTCAAATTGTTATGGTGCTTGGTCAGGGTGAACCTGTGGCTCCTGGGTTTCATCTGTTTCTGCTCAAGATACTTAATATTTTGAAAAAGCTGGAAAGGAGAGGGGTTGTAGGACAAGAACAAGGAGCTGTGGGGCAACTAGGTCGTACAAAGGACCTTTTGATGGAGACTGAAGTCTGGAAAACTTCAAAGCAGTTTGTTATTAAGGATAAAACCCATGCATTGTTATTTGACTTGAACATACAGCCTTGCAGCTGCCAGGATGTAATTCCTTTAATTTTCATTCCTGGGGTAACAGGTTGGTGTTGGCTGGGAGCCGTGCATTAGGAGGGGGGTAGTCACTTTTCACCTGAATGTACTGTATGGGCAGCAGGAGTTCAAGAAGTAGCGCTTGAAAAACCAGCTATTTCCCGATACGTTCCAGGAATGTATCTGGATGTTGGTGCTTCGTCCTCAAAACAGAATTTGCACTTGACTTACTGCCCGGGATGCGTTTGATCACAGCTTGAAGTGCAACGTGGCATGTGGCAGCCGTTCCCAGCAGCAAGGGAGCCCAAAGCTGTTTTTCTTTACCTAGCTCTGCATTAATAGTCTCTCTTTCAGCATTTTGCCCTTTTCTGTGTAATCGAGCAACCTCTCTAGAGCTTCCTTAAAGTTTGTGGAAGAGTCCAGGTTGGTAGCTATTAAAACTGGTGGGGTTTTTTTTTAATCTGAAGCAGCAGAATTGTGCATTTCCTCGTGCCAACCGAGCGAGGTGTTTGGACAGGCACCCCGCCACAGAGAGAGAAAGCAGCTGGCCCAGAACCCGTTGAGTCCTTCATATTTTCCCTTGAAGTGGAGTGCTGTGGAGAGCCATCCACTGGGATCACAGACTGGCTTTCCATGTCTGAAACAGCCATGGGTAATCCTGGCTGGATCAAAATCCATGGCCAGAGCTGCAGTTCTTCCAGATGCTGGCTGCTGCCACAGCTAGTCTGCTTTTGTGCAGTACCTGCCCTTTTAACTCCTTGCTGTGTGCTACATACTAAATATGTGGCATTGCACTGGCCAAAGAGGACACACAGTGTTTCCTAATCCGTTTCCAGTAGCGCCAGAAATCGCTAAGAGCCACTTCACAGAGAGTCGTGATGAGAATTTTTAATTCCCCCTCTTTGCAGCACAAGATATTTTCGGCCTGTATGGCTCTATTATGATGCTAAGCAGTCTAAAAATGGCGCTTTTTTTCTGCTTCCGTCATTTTACATCAAATACAGAGTGTCATCTCTTTGCTAGCAGATCGTGAATGGGGTATGAAAGTCCTGATGTCATGCGCAACAGCAGAATGCTCTGCAGTTCTCTGGGCTTCGAGGAGTATCTCTGGCAGCGCTGATAGGTCTTTGGTTTATGCGGTTCAAATAATTTGTTCATCTTCTTATTCTTCCGTGAATATTTCCAGCCAGCCAGGGAGAAAAAACCTATTTTTAGGCTCTCTTGCTGTCGCAGGTGTAGCTGAGCTGCTAATAGGAAATTCTTTGCAAGGAGCTCGGTCTGCACGAAGTTGGGTGAGCTGTGGGCAGCGCACGGCGCTCATGCTGCTCGCTTGCACGTTTCTGTCGGGCAGCTCGTGACACCGAGTTTGGAGGAGACAAGTGTCGATTTGTCTGTCAGTAATTTTGGCAGCATCACAGTGACTTTTAATCAACTATTTAAAGACTTCGTGGCTGGTGGCCAAACTCCTGCTGCAGATTCAATGAAGCAATTTACTCTTCTGCTTTTCATCACGCCTGGATCTATTGCACGACGAGACGATGTCGTCTGAGGCGTGACAGCAGAGCCGTGCTGCGTGGCTGCAGGTCCGGAGGCTGTTAGGCATGTCCCTATACCCGCTTACATTTCTGCACTGGCACAGGGTTATGCAAATCTTTGGTGAAGGTCAGGTTGCTGCTGGAGCTGAAGCTCAGTCTGGAGACAGCAAAGGACAGAGTGCATCTTCTTCGCCTTCCATTTGGCTCCTCATGAAGCTGGTCAGCCCACCACAAAGATAAAAGCCAGGGATAAGGTGGTCTTACCCATCCCTATCACATGCACGCTCAGAGCAAGGATGCATTTGGGATTGCACCCCCCGGTTGCAAAACGAGGTGCAGAAGCTTCCTCTCCCGTCCACGTTGCTGCAGGCGCTCTGCTTTCTCTGCAGGGTACAGAAAACAAGAGGCTGATCTATGTGCCCCTAAATCCCCACTGCCCGCAGAGCTGCTGCTGGCAAAACCACTGGGCCAGTGAATACGTTTTGTTTTAACTTGACGGGCTTTTTTATTATTATTATTGTTATAACAACCCTTAATCATCTGGCAGTCTTTAGCTCTCCTCGAGGAGGAGAACAAAAGATACGCGAAGGGACTCCTAATGGGAAAATGTAAGTCAGTTTGACACTGAATTCCCCCTGCTCCTGGAATTTCCTGTAGCAAAATGAGTTGCCAGAGCTGAAGCAAGAAAACTGCTTCACTGTTGCGGCTGGAGTATTTTTTCACTGCCTTGCCATCAGAGCAATCATGCACAGCTCCATTAAAAAGCCAAGCCTGAACCCCAAACTGGTGTTTCCCTTCAATCCTCAACTTGGAAAATATTGGCATCGGTGACATGCCTGATGTTCTAGCTAATAATGCATCATTTTGAGATTGTAAAACCTAGAACCCACATCTATTACTTGTAGGCTTGCAGTCAGGCTACCTAAGGAATTTCCATTAAGCCCTTAATGGTAATTTTCCTGAGGTCCACTCAACCAGCAGGTGAGATCTCTTTTCAGCTGGAAACTATAGGAATGTGCTGCAGCTGCTCCCTGGGAGATGGGGTAAAAAAGGCTTTTCTATAAAAGTAGAGGAGTCAGCATGTATTTGGGACTATGCTGTAATCTAGGCAACACCTACTGAAGGTCCAGACCCAACTCTGGTATTTAAACAGCTCGTACTCCATCTTAAGGTATGTTGGAATTGTCTTTACATTTTTGAGGACCAGCCCTAGTTTTTCATTTTAGAGTGGCTGTGTTAAGCAAACGACTGCAGTTTTTCTGCAGCTGAAAAGCTTAATTTCTTTCAGTGAAACAAAAAATGAAGCCCTGTTTCTCTGATCCTGGGCTATTTGGCAGTGTGCTGGATATCACTCTATTCACAGGAGACGTTATTACCAGAAATACAAGCAGGTTATTATTACTCATGCCTAGCCTGGGTTGTGATGGGTCTCTCCAGGATCCTCTTCTATTCACTGTTTATTTTCATTAGTGGTTTGGATGATATAACAGATGATAGAGTTAGAAAACTTGCAGATGATCTGGAAGGCAGGATTGCGATTCAGATTGACCTTGGCTCATTGCACTGCTGCTCTGCACAAGATGAAATTCACTGTGAAGGGTAGCAAAGCCTTTCTCTTAGTAGGGCAAAATCAACTCTGCAAAATGGGGAATAGCGACCTTGGCAGAAGCGTGTGCTAAAAGTATTTGGGGTCCATCACAGATCACAGTAAAAACATGGTTCAGCAATGCAATGCAGTTGCTAGGAGAAAAAGCAAATACCATTTTCAGAGGGCAAGAACAGCGTTGTATGGAAAGTCATTTCTCCATTTGGTTCATCACGGGATACATTGAGGCCAGGTTTGGGGGGAAGTGCCGTGCCTGTCAGGTTAGTGGGACACAGGGATGTGCTACCTGTGGATGCTGTAAGGTCTCCAAATGGGTTTGTCGAGGCTGGTCTGGGGGTGCGTCCCCCAGCTCCGGGGCAGGAGGTGGGACTGGGTAGACTCCTGAGACCTCCCTGCTCCGGCTTTCATGATTACCTGCTTCTGGTGTCACTGTGCTACCGAAGCACCCGGCTCACAGCTCAGCAAGAAACACATTTGTGCTGTTAGTATTTACAGTCTTGTGTCTAGATAAAAGCAGGTATTTATATACTTGCAGTAAACTAAGATCTTTATCTGTGCAACTGCTTCTAGTTGCCAGTAAAGAAAGGTTTGGCATTTTCAAGCCTTTAAATGTTTTCTTTAGAAAATAAACCTGAATCTCTTTGAAACTCTTTTTGGCTGAGGTAAACAAGGTCCTAAATTGCTCCAGAGTGTTTGAGTTTTGCTGCCCTAAGAAAAAGCGTCTTTAAGGTAAACCAGTTTGAGCTTTGCTTTGGCAAAGTTAAGCCCTGACTTTTCTCCCCACACTATCAAAATCAGAACAAGCTTGTATTTGTTAGTGATAAAATGAAATCAAAGCTTCCTCCAAATTTCTGCAGAGATGGATAGCCTGGTCAGGTCCCATACATTTTTATTAAACTCAGACTCAAGTAATCTAGGTTTTTCAAAACGAAATCTCTCTCAGTCCTTGGCCTAATGCTTGCACCTTCCTGGACATCTTGGCCGCATCACTCAGATACATGGCGTGAAGGCTTGTCCTGCTTGTGCTAAGGCTGAGCACACAGGCAGAGCTAAGTAGATCTTGACTGGGGGTTTCAAGTCATGGTTGCGGTCCCCTGGGAGCCTTGGAGCTTCTTTGTGGGGTCTTTAGGACTTGATTAAGAAGGATGCAGTGGAAAATTGTGAAGGTCCATAAACCAAAAAATGGTTGCAAGCTTTTGTTTTATACTCTAAATATATATATTCAGGTTTATTTATTTATTTATTTAACTTGCTGGCCTATGAAGACAGTATTTTCATGAGGTGGGCAGTGGGCTAATGCTTCTCTCAGAGTAAGACAGCTTTTAATGTGTTTCTTAGCTTTAGCCTGTTAGAGGAGGTCTCATTTAATCGTGGCAGGACTCACCCTATTATTAGCAAAGTCCATCTTTGTTAGGTTTCCACTGGAATAAAATAGTATCTGACCCCATAACAGATTCCCTTTCAATGAACTACTGGCAAAGATCCTTGTGAAGGCTCTCTTTCGAATAAATTCTTGGCAGAGCTCTGGGTAATGAGATTTCCATTGAATAAGCTGTTAGCAGAGCACCTTTTAACTCAATTCAGAGAGTCAGAGAGGAGCCCTGGGAGCCGGGAGTCTCCAGTTTGGTCTCCGGCGGTGTCACTGGGCGAGAAGCCGGAGGTCTGTCCTCGCCGTGTCTGCAGGACGGGGGTACCCTCGCCTCCGCACCCAAGCTCAGCTGGGACTTGGAAATTCCCCCAAAGTCGTCAAAATGTTTTACTGGGTGCGATGACATGACCCTTGAGGACAAGCATTTCTGTCCCTATGAGCTGAAAGTTCCAGGTTTGCTGTTTGATATGGGAAGTGGGGTGACCTTCAGTATAAACTTTTGGGGTAACATCTCTATGTAACTTCTTTAAAACTTCCCTTCACTGTATTTCTGGATATACCCAGTCTTATTCCCTCATTTGTGTCATTTCTGAAAGGCGGTAGCAAGTGTCCAGGCACGGCAAGCAAAATGTACCTCTTTCTCCTCCCAAATGTCATTTGCCTGTTATTCCAGCTTTCCATCAGAGCTTGGGATTATGAGTGGTCGGCTTTCACGCTACAAATCTTTATAATGGGATTAAGCGGATAAGGACACGTAGAAAATGATTAGTGCTCTCCTGAGAGCCATTAATGGTTTTTAAAGGCCCTCACAGAAGTAACATCTACTGAGTTACGTTGCGCAGGAAGAAACTTGCACTTCCTTTAATGCTAATTTTAGAGAGGCTGTGGCTCTTTGGGTAATAAGCACTGATTCCTCAGGGATCTGCTGAGAATTGTCAAGCATATAGATTTAATCACAAGTGGGATTCTGGTTGTAGTGCCGATAATACATAGAAAATCACGCATTTCATTAACTGTTTTTTTGGATGAAGGCAGGCAGGCAAGACAAAAAGTCTCTATTCCCCTTCCTTCTGATCCTACACTGCCTGCTGCTCTGCAGGACCAAAAGCAACATCTTCCGGACAATAAATTTTTGCGAGAAAATGCCCTCAAATTCCCTTAGGTGAGGTCTCAAGCACCTCTCCAGCCACGTCGAGCCAACCCGTGAGGGCTGCATGGGGGCATTTGCACTCCAGAGCATCGTCTGATGCCAAGGTTTGCAGCAGGTTCAGGGGTCCCCAGGGCACACAAATACACGTGGGAGTGCAACAGGGAGAAAGAGCTCCTCCGCGAAGATTTTATTTACCGTCTCAAACACCGCAGTGATGAGCTCTTTCTCTGAAGGCACCAGCCGTCCTGGTCTGCTGTAGATAAGAGCCGCAGGATTAGCTCCCCCAGAGGGAAACCCTCCTCTTGCTCCGAGGTTTTGGTGTTTCACGCCAGCTGCTCTGCGAGCCGCGAGATCTGCGTGCAATCCTGTTTGTGTCGCAGCCAACTGGCATCCTACTCAGATTTAGTATATTCGTGGAGCATGTCAGAAACCTGTGTCTTGTTGAATTATTACCGTGCTGGCTGGGAATTACTGCTGCAATCAGCCAGAGGGACAGGGACCCCCTCTCACTCCCCATCCTGACAACTTCAGCAGGCTCAGTGTTGTGTGTGTTTTGAATAGGGTTACTATGTGGAGTGACTGTCACCTTCTGAAGGGAAGTCTGATTATTCCAATTGCATTTGGATATCATCATGGATTACACTTTTTAACCACAGCAAACTCTCTGGTTTACAGTGAAGGATGAATGCGTAGGTAAATAAACACACACTTGGTGAAGAACGAATCGGTTTAAAAATCTGGAAAGTTCCCTTATTGGCAACGCTAAACTCAAGTGCAAGGCATGAGAAGAGCAAAGATGGCTAATAGTGAACAGACAACAAGAAATACCATTCCTCCAGGCTGGGTTCCTGATGCTGAAAGTAGCAGCTCCTTGGGGAAATTCTGGGCTGCAGGATAACATGGCTAGCAGCCAAAGTAGCCCTTGCTTCTTCAGATGCTTCCTAATTAAGTTCTGGCTATTAATCCGTCTTCCTGGGTTAAAGTTCTTCTATGAAATAACAAATTAATGTGAATCATCTTGAGGTAGAAGCATGAGGTTGGTTTGATTTGCAATCGGGTATCATCCAGCCCATTTAAAGTGGAAATGGGCTGGTTTGTGTCCGAGGCATAGTGAAGGCTTTGGAACTTTTTTTAATTGCTCCTAAAGCTGTATGGGCTGCCCTATTCTCCAATGCACTGATTAAGGGTGATTATAGAATTAGCTGGAAAAAAAAATACAGCGGGATGTCATTGCCATGCAGAGATATTCTTGTGTTCCTCCGTTCCAGGCTCTAATCCTCAGAATGACTCATCCCCTTTAATATTTTTCATAAAGCTACTGACATGGCATTGTTATTTACCCACCTAAATCTGTTCATGGCAGCAGCCTTCAGCTGCTCACCTGCCTGCACTCCTTTTGAGCGCAGCAGAGAAAGGCATCCTTCTCCATCCATCGGCTGTGCCCAAGCAGGAGAAGCTCTCCTCCTTTGGTGAACTTTGGGCTGAGCTTTTGGGGAATCATCATGGCAAGGCTGGTGGATGAAACTCATGCTTGAAATTAAAGACATGCTGGAGCTGAGGACCTTGAGGACCAAGGGAGATGACAGCAAGCGTGACCTCCTGCCTGTCCGTGCAAAACACAAGGTCATCCACTTATTATCAAAGGATCTAAAAAGCTCATGGGGAAAATGGGGGTTGAATTCAGACCATAACCTGATAGTCTTTGGGCACCCCTGCCCTAAACCCCTCCTTCAAAGGGCCCCAGAAATTGCAAAAATTTTTAATAAATGGGGATCTGTTTAGCCCTGAGGGTCGGTGGGGTTAGGGTGACCTTGCTGTTCCTGGGAGCATGCATCTTGAACCCCAACGTGGTTGGGGGTGCTTTTGTCTCTTGTGGGCATGCCGAGTCTTTGCCACTGCGATGCTGCTAATTTCTTTTGTCTGCTGGGCTCTTCCCAACTGTCGGGGTTTAACCCCAGCCAGCAACTAAGCACCACGCAGCTGCTCACTCACTCCCCCCCATCCAGTGGGATGGGGGAGAAAATTGGGAAAAAAGAAGTAAAACTCATGGGTTGAGATAAGAACGGTTTAATAGAACAGAAAAGAAGCAGCTAATAATGATAATGATAACACTAATAAAATGACAACAGTAGTAATGAAAGGATTAGAATGTACAAATGATGCGCAGGGCAATCGCTCACCACCTGCCAACCGACACCCCGCCAGTCCCCGAGCGGCAATTCCCTGTCCCCACCTCCCAGTTTCTAAACTAGATGGGACATCCCATGGTATGGAATACACCGTTGGCCAGTTTGGGTCAGGTGCCCTGACTGTGTTCTGTGCCAACTTCTTGTGCCCTGGCTGGGCATGAGAAGCTGAAAAATCCTTGACTATAGTCTAAACATTACTTAGCAACAACTGAAAACATCAGTGTTATCAACATTCTTCACATACTGAACTCAAAACATAGCGCTGTACCAGCTACTAGGAAGACAGTTAACTCTATCCCAGCTGAAACCAGGACAACGACCCGTTAGATTATAAAATGTTTGGGGCCGAGTCTGTCGTCTCCTTTGGTATACACCACGTGGCAGGAACTGGATCTTGGAGGTGCTTCCTAGGCACAACCATAATAAACGTGATTAACGTGTGAGGGTGCAACGTGACTTCTATTTAATTGGTGAGTGAGTGAGGTGGTTAGGAAGGAGTGACTCAGATATCACAAAGCTTCGTGACAAGCCTGAGTGCCAGGGGTGCTCTCTGCTCTGTACCACCCACCCCTGCAGTGCTGGCGGCTGCAGCGCAGCAGCACGCAGCTCGTGGCGACGTTCCCATCCTCGGTTCCCCTGTATCCTACTGCATGAAAAAACCACCTCACCACGCTTTAGGAGAATCTGTTGGAGTGCAGTTTTCTCTAAACACCTAATTTTCTACCAGGCCAATTGCACCTATTTTCTAATATGCAGCTGTGACACTGTAATGACTTGAAAAGCACCGTTCTGGGTGCCCTCCTATCTACATGAGAGCAGTCATGGCATCTAACCACTCTGCAGTGCTTCATCCTTCCCTGACTTAAACTGCTTGCAACATCCTGCTTTTATCAGGCAAGAGAACCTCACAGCAACTCTGTCTTTAAGTTGGACAGCTGTAGTCCATTAGCAACTGCCCGAAAGCCGAGCTCTGCCTTCCAGAGTAGCTGATCCTTCTGATCGGTCATTTTTATTAGGCTGAGATTTGACTTGAGAGACTCATGAGCATGAAGACGGACTTTTTTTCCTTGGGTTGAAAGTGCGGATGGAATTTAAAGCAGGTGAGGAAGGAAGCTATAAAAGATCTTGCTGTTATTCACCTTTATTGGGCAACACGCGTCATGTAAAAGGGAGAGGAGGAAAATGCATCACTGGTAATTGAGGCAAGCTGCATGGAGAGAGAAACCCACAGAAGCCAATAGAGATTCACATGCTCACCTGGATTCAAAAAGCACATTAAAAAAACACCAGCAGAGGAGCAAAATTAAAAACAGTAAAATGGAGGGGAGAGATTTACACGCCTCTGCTTAGAAAATTAGCATTAAAGTAAGATATCCTGGGCAAGCAAGCATGATGTCTGGTACATTTAACAGTAGCTTTGTGGAGTAGTTCACGGATCTCATGGACACCAGTGACTCTCCTGTCTGTGCTATGGAAGGTAGCCTTGTAGATTCACCAAGTGGAGTTATTAAGGAAATCACAACAATTAATAACAGAAGAGCTGGCTCTGCAAATCCTACTTTTGCTTTCTCAGCCCTCCAGTTCAGCCCCTAGAAGATGAGGGAACAAGTCTGCTTCTCCATAGCCCTGGGGGTCAGCTCGCACTGGGGTAATCTCCTCTTTCTGGGCTTGGGTGCCCACTGGCAAAGCCCCCCACTTCTCTCTTTTTTTTTTTTTTTTTTTTTTTGGTGGATAGGAATGAACACGTGTGGCTGAAGCCAGACCAGAGCAAGGTGTTAATGCAGTGCCTGTGTGCAAAGCGCTTCTGCATGTGCTGGATGTGCAGCCGAGGAGGAAACTGGAAAGCAATTTTGTTTTCCCTTTATCTCCACCTCCTCCTGCTCTCCCCTTCCCTAATTGAAATCTTCTGCTGAAGGAGATGCGGAGGCAGTTTGGGGGAGGTGGGGAGAGATGCTTTTTAATAATATGCCTATTGAAGGCTTCATGTGTTCTGCCTAATGCTTTGTTTGCCCTTGTTCTGTATCAACTCGGCGCACACAAGCTATCAGTTTAATTAATGGGAAACAGGTAGTGCGAACAAGGACCAGCCATTCAGAGTGCTGCCAGAGCTTCCCTCCCTCTCTCTCTGATCAGATCATTCCCGACTGTCCCTCCAGGCTGGAGCTATGTTTTGACCTTTGGAGAAGGTATTGGGAGACAAGATAAAATGTAGGGCTGCTATTTGATGTTGCTTTTAGTTTCTGCTGCAAAGCTGTTCTGACCAGAAAGCTGGAACTTGGGCATGGTTGGGTATCTCAGTGGTGCGGCACATGTAGAAGTTTGTGATCATTCCCTTCTGCAGGAGCTTTATTTTGCAGGATATACCCCAGGACTATATTGCTACAATAAAGGCAATGGTATCTGGGAGCCAAGCGAGGTATGGGAGCAGTTCAGAATTTCTCTTTATGGAGCCCTGGTTTTGGAGTGGAGGGGAAAAAACAGGAGAAGGGGGAGATTAATCTGTGCAGAGTGCACTGCCCCTAATGCTACCTTGATGGGTAAGTAACAGCTAGGGGTATTGGATACAGTTTTCCTGAGAAAAGGAACTTTCAAAGCCTACTTTGTGGCATTTGGTTTCGATAATCATTCTTTAGCCTACACCCAGAGCGTCCACCACCATAATATCTCACCCGCTTTAGCCCAAGGTATGATGCAGCTCATCAAAGTGCAGCCTTTAACTAGCCCATTGCAGCAAGCAGGTTGTTTCTCAGCATCGCCTTCCAGTAAAGCTGTTTTCTCTTGGTGTAGGTTTGTGATTCCTTCTGTCCTTGTAGTAGGCAATAACCTAGGTCAAAACAAGTCATCGCCTTTTTCCTCAAGATGAACAACCTGTTTTCTCCTCAGAAAATGACTTGTAAATCTCTTCTAAGTCAAGTTTTCTCCTTTTAATTGTTCCTATAGTTTAAGATTGTTTTGTAATGAAACTTTTTAGGACTTCAGTTCATAACAATTTAAAAAAAAAAACCACAAACAAAACCCCTCCTATGCTGTGTAACTCCTATGACCTGATTGTGTGTTAGCACTTATTGACTCTGTGGACCACGGGAGACTTAATCTAATGGGGCAAAACAAAGGTCAAAAAATGTCCCTAAAGGTGTGTGTGTTAGATCTCACCTCCGGAGTTGTTACTGTTCTCCCAAGTAAGTAATTTGGCCAATTACACATTTTTAGGTCTGCACTGCGCTTGCACAGAAAGCATGTGTGAAGATTGCTGATTACAGTAGGCTCACACAGTTGAAGAAGAGTTTTCATCACGAAAATCCCACTCTTGTTCAGAAACTGTTAAAATGCCACTGAAGACAGCAGACTGTTAGTGCTCTGACTCCAAGTTGTTTGGGTGTAGCAGGAATAGTTCCTGGTTGCCAACAGAAGTTTGCAATTTCTTCTCGGTTTTGAGGCTAACTTTAAGCATCTCTTTGTTTGGAGCAGCACGATTTTTCTCTCTGAGTAGTAAGAGATGATTTCCTGGATGTCATATCTAAGCCTCGATGAGATCTGAGGTGAACCTTCAATCAATTAAATATTTTTCAAGAGCCCAGAGCGACACACAAAACTGACCCTGGTTTTGCTGCCTGCAAGCTGTTGACTCCCAGAACGTCAGTCCCCCAGCAAAATTATTTTCACTATGCAGTAATAAGCTTAGCTGCTGCTTAGATGTCTAAGAATGTTAATGAATGATATTAAAGATGATCCACCCTGGGGTGGATGTCCCTCTTGGAGGCACCCGGGAGTGACATTTTGTTCCTTATAGCCAGTGTGGCTTCAGCATCTGGCCGTTGGTTTTTGGTATCTCCTTTTTCTTGTGGAAGTCCTTATATTCCAGTCACTTAGTCTTCTTGGCATAAACCGAACAGACTAAATTATTTGTCTGAGTGACTCTTGAGTAAGATTTGCAGGATCAGGCCTCAAATATCCTCTCTCTTCCTTTCCAATGTATTCGTACTGGGACAATATGTGCAGGCGATATTCTGGGTGGGTTAACAGGGTGGCAAATTAAAATAAAGGAATCGATGTACTGTATACATGTCGAAGGATCACCCTCTTCCTCTGCGTGCTTGTACAGACGGATTAGGTATGTTACAGTAAATCAATGTATTCAATTCCTCTGGAGTTGCTGGAGATACCCGAGGACTGCAGGGATAGAGCAGAGGTTTTATCGCTCTTTCATCAGTAAACATTGCAAATGATCGATTAGACAGTGAAATGTTTGGGATGGCTTTTGATTATCAGGTCTTCAGCTGCTTAAGCCTCTCTGAACTGCACTGGGGCTGCCAGGGGCACTCCAGCCAGGAGCATCTCTTATCGGTGTCGCAGGACCGAGGGTTTTTATCCCTTTTACGAAATGGCTCGTCCCTTGAGCATCGTCTGCGCCAAGGGTGCGGTGTTTCTCTCATTCCATCAAATCCCAGGCACGCTGCAATTATTGAAATGAAACAACTTTAAAATATCTCAGCAAACAGCACTGATTTGGAATTAATCACAATTTTAATTTGACAGAAAGCGATCCCGCTCTGCTCGCTGTGATTTCTCCTCTTCCCACCCACGCAAGGAGCCTGCTGCAGGGTGTCTGAGGGAAATGAGACATACAGCCTGTCCTGCCTGGTAAAAGCCTATTTAAGTGATCAGCCATAGACTTGGTTGGAATATTAGGCAGTAAAACAGTTTTTTGAGAAAACGAGATTGCCCCCGGCACTGGTAAATCCATTCAAAGATTCAAGGAAGCTGGATGGATATGGTGACATTTGGGAGGCAATAGGTATTTTTCTTTCTTAATAATTCGTAGACAGAGAGACTATAAATTAAATAGTTTTCAAACACAGGACCAGATCCTGCTCTTGTCCTCATTTTGTACCTGTTTCAGTCTCACTTATTTCCTAGGTTGTAATACTGGGAGGGAAAGCTTAGATGTAATTTCTGAAATACCAAGGAAGATGCTTGGATTTTAATGTTATTTGGTAGGGTCCATGCACATGGGAAGTGACTGGCTCCGCTCCATCAAAAACCTGATGTTTTAATGGTGGGGGAGGGAAGCAAATCAATGTTTTACCCAGGCCAGGCAGTGACGAGGACGATTCTTTTGGCCTCGGACATCTCTCGGAAAGGATCCCCCATGCCGGCGGTGCATTTAAAACGCCTGTGATGGATCTCTATCCAGGCTGGCTGGTTTAACAAAATGCTGATTTCTCTGAATGGAGCAAGATGGGAGATCTGTGCAATGTGTGGTTTTAGTAAATTAAGTGTTACAAATGCTGCCACCGCCCATCCCCCCTCGCATATGTTCCCACTTTCCCCAGTATTAAAAAACAAATAGTCTGCAAAGCAAAACTGTCTTGAATCTCATTGCCTCATCTACTGCTTTCCAAACAAGGAGAAATCTTACAGGTCGTATATACCAGCTGTATATTGCCGGTCCTGACTGTACAGAATAGGACCATAATAAAGAGATTATGCGTGTTCATGCCTAGTCCTTGCTAGATTAGCTTTTAAATATTTCTCTTTTCCAAGAGGAAGAAACAAATAAATGAAGTGCTCTTCCCTGGGGCTGCAACAACTGTTGGGAGGATTTTGATTACTGTTGGCTGTGTTGCTGGAGTAGACGTGTGTGATTAAATATTTGGTGTGGGGCTTGAAGAGACCAACCCCAGCAGTGGCAGAGGACGCAGTGGTGGTATCCTCGCAGCCCTTGGGCAGCAGCGGGAGGTGAGTCTGGAATGCAGGATATTTGCATTCCTTTCACCCAATACTTTCTCCAGAACTGGGAATAAAGGAAGATTTTTTCCAACAGTCCCGAGCCAGGATTCATACAGGGAGGAGAGGAATTGGTGCATGGGGGGCAGGAGCAGAGCGAAGGAGCAGGGACCGACCTCTTTGGGTATTAGGCTGGATGCAGAAGAAGGTGTAAAAGGCAGCCCAGGGCTGAAGCCTCGCATAGGGGGAAAAAGTAGTTGCACTCAGGTGTTGCCCCTGTCTTGCCCTCCCTTACCCTCTTGTAAATCAGGAGGAGCTTTGCTGGCTTCAACAAAGAGCATCCCTAACGCTTCAAGGGAGGATCGATGCTCGAACGGAACTGGTGGAGCACATGGCCTGATTTTTGGGAAGCGCTGAAGGTAACTCTGGCTTCAGCTGAAATCCGTGGGAGCTGCAGGTGTTTGCACCGCCGGGTCTGACAGAGTAAGAAATACAGCCTCCCCGTGCTGCCTGGCTTCCAGGAATATTAAGGGGCTGCTGTTAAGCAAACTGTTACAGTGTAGTCTTCAGGGTGCGTGCCAAGTTTCAGCCTGGTGCAATCTGAAAAGTGAAGATAGAGAACCTGGGAAATTGAGATGCATAATGGAAGCACTGACAGATGCTTAACTGAAATATTTTCAGGCCCTGATGGCAGGATAATTTTTGTATATCTGACTTTATTTTTAGAGTTTGATTGATAGTCACAAGGAGGGAAGAGGAAAGCTTGAATCTTTGTTCTGAAGGAGTCTGCAAGACCAGGTTTCCTGTTGTGCCATGTTACAGTTACTTTCAACACGATTCTTGCTTCTGATTAAAATAATTCAATGTGTTTCTACAGCTGGCGGGAGGTTGAAGCAGTTTGTGCAATGCGAAATGTAATAAATGTTTCTGAAGGCAGGGAAAAATATTTAGCAAATCTAAACTAGAGTCAAGTCCCGTCTCTCTTAATTTGACTAAACAAGGCGGTAGATAAGGCTTTTGCTTTTGCAGAGCAGGAATTTCAATTACTCGCAGGAAGTTTTCAAATTAAGGAGGAGGAGGCTAACAATGAAAATCATTTCCTTAGGTTTCAAGTTCTGCAATGTGATGAGCCAAGATTTAGAAGTGATTAAAATGATAAGCAACTCCGTAGTCCTTGCCAATGCCCATGCACTCCAGCTAGTTGTGGCAACCAGTGCTGGGGGAGCAGGATGCCATCCTCTCCCAGCAGCCGACGGCTACTGCTTTGGTGCCTTGCGTAGCGTGAATGAATTGTTGGTCCTTGTTAGGATTTCAGCGAGGCCCTATGCAAGCAGAGAGAAATCGTCAAGAAAAAGGCTGCAGGAGTAAAACATCAGCCTGTGAAACGGGTCTTACCTCCAGCAAACCCACCGCTCTGCACGGGCGGATGGATGGAGCGGCCACGGGGCTGCCGAGGCGGCTTCGTGTTGGGAATGGGACTATGGCGAGGCAAATGCAAGAAGCCTAGAGGCAGGACAATACAGGGGTCATTTTTTATTTTTTCTGTAGCACATTTTCATTCTTTCAGATCTTTCATCGTTCCTGATGCTTTGCTCTGGGTTGTCCCTATTTCCTTACAGTTTTCCTTAAGTACAGTGGTGCAAGTGGGTGGCACAGTTTGAGCCAAGGTCTCCTGCGAGAGAAGCAGGGTACTTACCTCCGGCTGTGTAGCTAAAAGCAGAGTTATTTACTTTTTTTTTTTTTTTTTTTTGTACCACTGGACCTAAGGACCCACCTCTGCCTGTGGCATGCCCCAGCCACAGGAGGGAAGCAGCCAACAGCCTAATGCCCTCTCAGCGCTGCAAGGAGATGCCATCTCCAAATGTGCCGGCACCTCCAGAACCTCCTGGCCTTGCCTGGACGTCTCGGACACTTTGATCTTTCCAGGGAAAAAACAAAGGCATAAGATGTCAGAGGTGTCTGCAGGACCGACGTTTTTTCATTAGTACAAGCTCAGCCCGGGGAAAGCTGCTGATCCCATAGAGCCTCTGTGGAGGCTTGATGCAAGTCTAGATCCAACCAGGGAGCTCATATTGTGAGTTTTTGGCCTGTGACTACCTTAATAAAGAGGCTAAAATAAGCCTCAAATATTGTTCCGAGAAGCTAAACATGAGCCATCCTATTTAAGAAAGAGAAAAAAAAAAAAAAATCAGTATTTAAGTTGAAATGGAATTGGGGCTATTCTATAAAAGCTATAGTGACGGGATATTTGAGGAATGTGGATTATTAGATCTGAAAGCCCAGGTTAGTCTGCGCTCGGTTCCTCTGGCCGCTCTCAGCAGCTTTTCAGCGGGATGAGATGGTGCGAGGGGCTGAAAGCCGGCGGGAGGCCGGGGCAGCCAACGGCCCCCCTCAACCCTCTATTGATGGCTCCATCAAACCCAGCAGGAGGTCATTTTTAGGCATAACACTTGTGCATAAAGCCCAGGGATAGAAAGATCATGGCCAAATTTAATAAAGCTACTAGCATTTTCAGAGTTGTTTTATTTGTCTTCTATTATGTTTTTTATCACCCTCTTATTAGGCAGCAGCTATTCTGTGGCTGCTTTCAATCTCTTTCTATCAGGCGGCTGCATTGATAATCAATTTTTTGAAGCACAGATCTTTTCCGGGTTTGAATTATTTGGATTTTATTAAATAAATGTGCATTTGTGTAGAATTGAAACTTTGCTCCTTATCAGGATCATCTGTCTTGGTGAAATGACTTGTAACAGCTGTTCCGTGAAGCAAAATCTGATAGAAACACTGGGAGTAGATATAAACACAAACATTAGTCACCATGGAAACAAAAGTTACTGCGAGATGGCTCCAAAAGCTGTGCTTCTATATGTTTCTTATCCTAACTAAATATTCCCATGGGATTTTGCCAGCCACTTCATTTAAAGCCATCTAGGAAATGTTCTGCTTGCATGCGTACCGATCGCTCGGGAGTGGCACCTCCAGATTTGGGTACCGCGTAACTCCGCTCTTAAAATCAATGGGCTTCTTGATTTACCCCGACTGCCGGAGGCTGGGGAGGGACAAACCACCATTTTAAAATACCAAAGGGCAAAGTTGAATTTAGGTACTTGCAGAGGAGAGCGCTTCCGCTTCAGGCTGCCGGTTTAACCCAGTTCCAGCCCGGGATGCTCTAAATCCCTCTGCAGCAGGTACGGCTGCGAGCGCGGTGTGAAGGGTCTGGGCTGCTCTGCCCACGTGCTGGGCTGTAATCTGGATAATCCGGGGGGCTTTGCTTCTCCATCTGCCGGTTCTGCGATTTCTCCGTGCTCTTTAAAAAAATACATCGATGAAGGAAGAAGGGCTGCGATTCAAAACCGGTTTCTCTGTTGGCAGAGGAGCTGCATCTTGAGATAACCCTTGGAGACTGCTGAAATAAATATAATCACTGGACGAAGACTGGCATCTTGCAGAGACGAGCCAGCAAAGACCTCATCGGTGATATTGGCCAGGATATAGAAATAACCACCGCGGGGCAAACGTGGGTCTGTTTGAAGGGACTGACTTGCTCGGCCGGAGGTGGTATCACGGCTCGGGGTGTTGTGCGGCATCTGTACGCGGCCCTGAAACCACCCGGCAAAGGAGCTGCTGCTCCTGTGCTTTCCTGGGCCTTCGGTCTCCTTTTTGCAGGAGTTTTAAGAAAATCCACGATCACCATAGCAACCGCCAGCTCCGTGGCACGTGCGGCTTCCCGCGGCACACGCGAGGGCTGGGTGCCTTCGACCAGGGGTGCGGGGCTCGGCACCCTAATAACGACCAAAGCACTGCCTGCTCTCACCCCCCCGAGCCTGGCAAACTGGCCAGACCAGCCGGAGCGGATGCACTCAACCGGTACATTTTCTGCCTTCGATTTGTCGACGCGGTGAAGGTTTGGGTGCCCACGGGGAGCTGAGATGCAAGTTCTCCCTGTTCATGCCCTTTATGCACCAAATCCCTGTCCTCGCGCCGTTGCAATCCTTCCCCGTTTGGCTGTCTTGGGCGAGGCAGGGAAATTGTTATTAATTGTTTTAGCATCCGCTCTGGGGGACACCTGTGCATCCTGATCTCATGATGCAGACCGTTAAAAGGCCACCTTCTGCCTTTCCGCGCTGCTTCCACAGTCAGACAGTCCCCGCTGCTGCGGACTTTCTTTTTTACGCAGCCTTTCCAAAGGTGTTTCGTAGCCCGACTCACCCGGCAGCATCGCTGAACAAGGCAGGCGGGTTTGTCCTGGGCTTTTGCAGGGTTTCGGTCAACGCAGTGCCTAAGCATTTTGCAAACTTTTGCTGAATTCCTCGTGGCGATGCCTGGCCGAGCTGGGAACGTGTCGTAGAAGAGGAACAGGTTGGGTACAGGCCTGTGTGTGAAGGTCTTATCTCTCCAGTGACTGACAGCTGCTGGAAAAGTGCTTTTGGTTGGGGGCTTTTCCTTTTTAAAGTTCCACTGCCCTACTTCAGAAAATACTGACGTATAATTGAGTGAGCCACTGGGTGCGTTAGTTTGTCGATCAAAAAAAGGTAAAATCCAATTATTTTTTTTTTAATGGCTTCTTTCCATAGAAATCTTGCTCCTAGTTATCATAAAGATCTATTTTAAAGGAACAGAGAAGAAAAAGAAAAGAGCAGAAACCTAGGTGGCAGGCTCCCTTTGAAGTCTGGCTGCTCCCATCTCTGCAGCAATTCCAAATTGTTTTGAAAATGGTGATGGGCTGACTTTTATCTGCCCGGGAAGCCCGGGCTACCAGAGATCTCATTGACCCAACTGGCACAGGCGGATGCTGAAGCTTAGAGGAACTTGCCACCCAAGTTCAGTGTCACAGGTACTGAGGGTTAAGAAAATTAACTGTGGTTAGGGAAAATTTGGGACGACATTGAGAAATGCATGCATTAAGGGTGGTGGGTTTTTTTTTTACAGTATGCAAAAATGCAAATTTTTTTTTTCCACAGGAAATTTAAGCATTGGGTTTTTTCCCCCTGTGTCTGTCTGTCTTAATTGTTTTACCTAAAACCCCCTTTTTAACTTAATCCCTCCTCCCCACACACTTGATGGAAATCAATTGATCACCCACACTAGCTACTGGCACTTGAGCTAACAGACAAACCCGAGAAGGAAAATAATCCCGGGCTGTCTGAATAGCCAGTTCCTGCTGAATCCGGTGAGATTTGGGTATCCAATTCACTTAGACTCCTCCTCCTCTTTGCAAATCCCAGCCCAGTTGCTCCCAGTAAGTCTATCCCACGCCAGACTGAGCAGTCTTGGCAGGCACCGGGCTCAGTAGAATAAATTATCCTGGCTTGTCAGCTCATTCCCCCCGACTCTTTGCAGGGATTTCATTATTATTGGGGAGAGGGGGGTGTCGTGCTTGAGTAACCACGTCGGGTTTGGCCTCGGTGATTATGTCATTATACCCACGGCAAACATTTTGAATAAATATTAAATAATCTTACAAAGTCAGACCTTGTTAGCGCTGGCAGCAGAAGCCAAGCGGCCGCGAAGCGAGAGCGCGGGAGGGGGAGGTTTGTGCCATTCAGCCCTTCTAAGGAGCAATTCACGATGTGCGAGCCGAGGGAGACGCCTCTTGCATAACTAAATGGGTTCGTTGTGCCATTAGGATTCACGAGGCTGCGGGGAGTCGCCGGGACCTCGCAGCGGGGACACCCCGTCGTTCTCCCCTCCGACCTGCAGCAGCAGCGGGGCGAGACGGGCTGAGAATCTTGCTCAATTTGCAAGAGCCCCTGCTTTGCCGCCTTTTTTGCATTTACCGGCCCTTGGGACCTCCAAAGACCCTCCTTTTCAAAACAAACAAATAAACAAGACCTGTGAGGATAATAGTAATAAGTAGAATATTATTATTAATATTATTAATAATAATAATAATATCAAGGATAATGATAATTAGAAAAAAATGGAGTCTTGTTCATGTACCTCCCCTTTCTTTTGAGTTTGTATTAAATCCCCAGAGGCCAGCTCAGCAAAGCATCACAGTACCTATTTCAGTACATCCCTGAGGGCACGTGCCTACAGCGGGCTTTGAGGTACGAGCGCAGGTAACGTGAAGGGGGTAAGAAACATCTGTTGGTAGATTGGGATAGAAGAAAACCCCATGAGATAAGGGAATTGCTTTCAAGAAGATGGTTTCATGGCCATGCAAGTGCTGGTGACCGGTGTGATATGGTGATCTTGCTGAGGGAGGGAGGCTGCAGGGGCTGTGAGCTACTGAGTGTTTAATTTGGGGTTTTATAAAGCACGATGGATTCAGGCTGGACAGTAGGCAGCTTCCTCAAATCCAACATAATTGGGTCTTTAATCTGCTCAAGAGATTCCTGAGCTGGATACCGACACTATCTCCTCCTTTTGATGAGGGTGGTACAAAAAGAAAAAGGAGAAAAAAAGGCACATGATGTGAATTTATTTGCATCTTCCAACAATAATCCAGTCATTCTGCCCGGGAAATGCGTGTCCTGCTTAATGCCCCTTTATGCAGTTTTTTTTTTATGATGCCCAAGAGTTTATTTACAGATTTATTTTGCAGAGGTGGGAAACGACAGGCAGAAAATGCCTTTCCAATTTTTTTTTATTTATTTATTTCATTATGGTTTTTTTTTGTCAGCAGTGGATTGGCTGGGGGTTGGCTGAACCCCCTGGCAGGTGGGAAAACGCCAGCTCCCCGAGCCCCAGCTGTGCCGCTGCAGAGAGCCATTGGAGCAAGTCCCGAGGTCTGCAATGCAATTGCATTTCCTACAGCAATAAATGGCAGTTGTCAGAGCTGAGCATTTCTATCCTGCCTTTATCGCCTGGTTTTGCCTGTTCCGGCTCAGAACGGCACAAGCAACAGCCGCTGATGCTGGTCCCGGCTGGGGTCTGAGCCCCGGCTCTGCGACACCCCAAATTTAGGTATTTACTAAACATAACTAAAGCCAGGTAACAGTCAAGACTCCGGCTCCATATGCAAACGTCTCAGAGTCCCAGGCAGAAAACTGCACCGTAATGTTTTTCCTCTTTTGTATAAATTACATCTGGAAAACACAGAATTGTTAGGATTTTGAAATAGGTGCCTTATTTCAACTTGGTTTGCTAGAAACGATGCTGTTGCACAGAGTAATTACATCATAAATTTGTTAGAGGAATATAAAGCCATAAAAGCAGTGGTAATGGTTTGCAATTTAATAGCTGAATTGTAAATGAATTTTTCTATAGCAGCTTTAATGTAGCAGGCTGCTACAATTAAGAGAACATTTTTTGGGGTGCCTTTAATTTTTTGTTGTTGTTGTGAAGTTCAGTGTCATTAATTCTCTCGTTTAAAGAAGCCGTATAGTTAACCGCTTCAAGTAGTAGAAGACAACTTTGACTTCCTTCGCCACCGAGAGAATATTGTCCCAGAGAAAACGTTTTTAGCCCATTTGGCACTTATATTTTCCTATGGCAGCTACCGTGGAGTTGCACCACGTCCTGAGCCTATGACCTTCATCTCCTTTCCCTGATATCGTCCATCTCGCTCCCGTGACATGTGGCATCTGCCATGGTGGTGGAAAGCGAAGAAAAGTGAGCCGTGCTGTCTGGCTCGGGCAGCAGATACACCCTGCTCATAGCATTTAGTTTATCTTATTTATTTATTTATTTGTTTGATAAAAGAAGATATAAATGGAGGTATGTGGGTATTGCAGCGCTGCAAGGATGCTCCATCCAGCGATGGAGCTCCATTACCCTCCTTGCACGAGACTGTCCCCTGCCGCAGTGCCCATTTCTTGCTCTTCCCCTTTCCGTCCCTCTGGATCCCAAATGTCGTTCAAAGGCAGCTCAAGCTTACTCAGACGCAATTTCGTTTGAGCGGGTGCCCCCAGCCCCAGGCCGCTGACCCTTCACGCGGCGGTTTCAGCGACAGGGTCCCCAGTGCCGGTTTCTCTTGGTTTGCCTCATCAGGATCCTCTCCTGCTTCTCACGTTCGCCTAATTACAGCTTTCTACTTCGATACCGGCATCACCTCGGTGGCCTGCGTTTGAAGGAAACGCTGTGAAATACCGTATCCGATTTGCTTGCAAGCAACATTGGGGCAATTTAAATTTTTTATAATTATTGATGGCATGTAATTACGTTGCCAATAACACCTGCTATTTCTATAGAGGAGTAGGGAACTGTTGCACCGTGGTGTGTTGCAAATGCAAATTGACACAGGCAACCCTAATCTGGCTACGGTGCGCGATAATTAAAAGACACTGTTGTATGTAAGGGCCACAGAAGCTGATGGAGACCTGACACTGCTCCGAGGGGTGATCCTGAATCCCCTCCTCCCGGTGATGAATCCAGTTTTAGGGGAATGCGTAAGGGCAGTGCATGTCCCAGTGCAATTTTCTCTCTTGTGCATCCTTATTACTGTAACTAGAGCTTCAATTTCAGGGGTTTTTTTTGTTCATCAGCCCTTAATAGTTGGTAATTTGCTAGTGCTCCAGTCGGTGGGTGCAATGTGTAGAGCCCTGCCCCACTACCAGCAGGGATTTGACCTTGCAGTTATTCCTCCGTAATCATAAAAAATCTGCTCCCTTGCTGCATTCTAGACAGAGGCGGGCAAGAGAGAAAAATAATTCAGCGAAAATTGGTCTGAAAGCGTGCTCTCGACGTGCCCCCTCCCCTTTGTCTGAAGACTGGGAGTGCAGCAGTGCTGTTTGCAGGGACCTGCTCCTGGATGCTGGACACGGCCGAAGCACCGGGCTGTGCCAGTTTTCGGGGCATCCCCTCGGTCTGTTCCCAGCGCGGCCGAGGGACCCGAGCAGCCGATTTCTGCGTCACCGTGCTCGCTCGCTCGGGTGGAAGGTAGCTGGGAGATGACCGCAACTCTGCTGCACCCGAGGGTTGGGAGAACAGGCTGGAAACCATCCTCTGCCTCCTTCCGCCCCCCTGAAAAATACAGTTTATCTGTCATCTTGCAGCAAAACCCTCTCCAAAGTCAGCACTAGCTCAAGCAGGGGCAGCCTGCACCTTGCTATGAGGCCTGTGGGGCGCAGATGATTTGTAGGGTGCTGTGTGACCGAGCAAAACCAGGGTCCCCTATTGCAGAAAGTGCCGCCCACCTCTCCCCCAAAAAAACCCCAGAGGTATCTTCGGAGCAGAGGGGTGAGCCCTGCACAGCGAGCTCCTGCTGCTGCCTTCGAGGGATGGGAAGGTATTAACTGGTCTGATGACCAGGGATGCAATTCCTGCTCCGGAGCTGCCACTGTCCCGCCAGGAATCTGCTGGGGAAGGCAGCACCGTTGTGCGCAGCAGTGGGTGCCACTTTCCAGAGCATTTATAGATGCAAATGGGGAGCAGGGGAGGGGAATGGAAAATGTAAGAATCCATTGGGAACCCTAAGGGCACAGCGAGCGCTGAAATCTGAGCTCCTGAGTGAAAGCTGGTGTCTGTGGCAATGGATTTCAGGCAGTAAAAAAGCTTCAACGAGGATGTTTCTGATGAACTTTAAATCCCTGACTCTGCTTCAAATATCCCATACGAACACGCCCCACGCGAGGTCGTGCCATTTAGTGGACACACTGCAAATTTCTCAACTTTTCTTGGAAAATCACAGAAATATTTTGATCTTTCAACCCTCCACCCCAATGCTTGATCTTGACCTTGAAATTTGTCACCTGCCATCTCACCTCTTACGTGGCCGAGCCTGGTCGAACTTGTCACACGTCAGCATTTGCGTTTGCTGGGGATGGAGGTAATTTCTGTAAGTCTGGGAGAGTGTTTGTACAGCACCTAGCACCGGAGCATCTCGGCCTTTTTACCTAACAAGTGCTTCCACAATATAAATATTTAAGTATAATAAACAATTATGATCAAGTTTCTTGGGTGACTGCACACAGCAAGTGAATTTAAAATTCATTTCCCATGGGTATTGAGGCTTCAAATTCACTTTCTGTGAATGTTCATGCTAATAAAACTCCATTGCACAGGAAGAGAACACAAGAGAGATGCAAATACGACAAGGGCAAATTTGCTTAGGTTTTCAAATGAATATTCACCAAGTTTTTATTATTTTTAAGTATTCATCCCTATTTGCTATAAAAGGACTATTTTATCTTTACTCTCCAAGCTCAGTGAAGCATGTATGTCTGAGGTATAATATACATTTCCTTGTACTGATGGAAAGTTTTGTTACTAGCAGGTAATGAGTACATTTAAAATGGACTTTATCTTCAGGAAAAGTAAACCCACATGAGTTATCACCATCTTGATTAACATCTGTATTTCAACACATCTTGCAGTTTAAGGCTGGGATTCTTCCAATAAGCCTAAGGGACGTAAGAGCCACCGCTCCTGCTGAAATAAAGAGTGGGTCAGAGGCAAATTCTGTTACTCTCCTTTCTAACCCCCCTTACAGCTCGGTCTGGATCAGTGTCCTCACAAAACTAAACCCATCTGAGCAGGGTTTCTGTGCTATTTTGGTGGCTTGTTGCCAACCTCCCTGGGTTTTTTTCCGCTCTAAAGCCGCAGATTTCAGATCCAGATTCTTACACCATGATTTTTCCTCTGATTTTCTTTGCTCATCTTTCATCTAGCACTGCCCTCAATTACGAGGATGCCGGAGCTGCTTTCTCTTCACGCAAGCTAAGCTCACATTTGGAAGGACTTGGGGGGTCACTGTGTCTCCTTTTTGCCTGAGGCAGAGGTAGCACTGTTTTGACATCTTCATTTGATTTCCATCCTGGAATTGAAAGAAATGCAAATTAGCAATAATGAATATTTTCATTAAAAGTGTCTAGACATTATATCTGAGAACAGGATAATGATGATGCTACTTTCTATAAAATAGTATGAAGTAGACCCAGGCCACTTTATTTTTTTCATCAGAAAAGATAACGTTTATTTTAAAAAAAAATGTAATTTAATGTAAGTGAAATTAGGGTAATTGCTAATTATGTAACTGCAAATGAGGCAGATCTTTATCTTGAGGCGAGCTGGTCTGGTGCAGATGATGAACCATTAGTTCTAATCGGGTGTCATCAGAAGGCAAGAAAATCAGCCAAACAGTCCTAAGTCATTTCTCGCTCTTGTCCGGACCTTTTGGAAAGCGGGGGGCGTGAGGGATGAAGCATCACCCCCTCTCACTGCAGGTCTGGCCTAATATTTAGCCTAGGAATGTAAATGTGGAAGTTACAAAAGGTACCATGTTTTTTTTGTTCCTTGTCCCTTTGTCCTGCGCCACGACAGAGCGAGCTCCCCACCTACCAGCCCTGCATTCCCCGCACCTCGGCTCACATCTTCGCCATCAGGTTTGACGTCCCAAATATTTTCAAGCTTAGTATCCATCCTTGGGCCTCTGGCACTATGACAAACTACACTCGATGCCTGAAAAAAGTTTTGAGACTTTTTATTTTTTCTGTATGCACTGGAAGTTAATAATACAAAAACTGCCCTAGAGCCAAGTACTGCGTTATGAAGTCACTAACTTTATCGGATAAACATATTACCCTCACATGAGCTGCGGTACATGGGTATCAGAAAAATTAAATGCACTTGAATAGCTTTGTAGGTATATATCTCTGTATCTATAAAACCTACTGACAGTGAGCAAACACAAGAGCTTGGCAGTTGTCCTGCTCTGTTTAATTGCCATCAATGAGTTTTATACGTATCACCTTCTTAAAATCCCTCTGCCAACAGTCCTGCCAGCTTAGTGATTTGAGTCTAGTCCTGAAGACCTTTGGGGTGACGAACGTGCTGGTACCCACAGAACCTCCTGCATGCACTGGAGCTTAACTGCACGTCTAGATTTTTCTAAGGAATCCATCCAGCTGTGCTTTTCAAAAATTATTATTAATTTAGCATTTTGCATCCTCATTTTTTCCGCTTCTCCTATATATCTGCTCGGGCTTTCTCTGACACCACCCGCAGTGTTCCCTCTCTGATGAGAACAGCAGCTTTCCCTTGGATGGATCCCTCTTGTTCCACGAAGCCTTCATCCGAAGGCACCTCCCTCTTCTCTGGTGCACCAGGCTTGGGGAAAACTTCCCCACTTTCATGAAAAGCTATTAATATCTATAATATTAATATTAATAAGCCTCACCTGAGTTAGCCAAAGGGCTAGATAATGCTTCAATCCTTCTCTGCGATAGAGGACTGAGCTCCTCTTGGCGTGCCAGCTGACGACCAGTGCCATCCATCTGGGACCCCAGATTGCTCCCAGTGGCAGCCGGGAATCAGACAGAGGGACCTGGGTCCAGCTGGTCACCCTTATCTCCAGTTATCCCCCAAAGTGTAGGCACCTGTACGAAAACCTTGACAGCCTGGGGCATCCCCTCCGGACGCGGGCCGTCCTGCCTCCCCCCTGGACATGGGCCAGGGAAAAAGAAGAAAATGCAGGAATAACAGGAATCATTGCAGATGATTTTACCTGTTGTATATCAGAAGCAAAGAAAGAGTTGACAGCACCTCCATTTGATCTCTGCCATGAACTGACTTAGAGCCAGAATTTTTCAAAGGCTGCTAATCACCTTGGTATTGATTTTATACCAAGATACTTTATCACACTTGTGTGTTTGCTGTGGGTTTGGGAGGGGGAAGTGGGTTTTTTAAATTTTTTTTAAAGTAATCTACGTCAGAAGCTAAATGGACTTTATTAGAAGCAGCATACCGGCCACCCTTCCATGCCTGGGTGTTACATTAGGGTAAATCAACCCCCAACAGATTTCATTAAAAACTCCAGTTTACACAAAACACATGTGCTTGTGCAATACCTAAAAAGCGGGGGGATTTGCTACCATTTTTTGGTTTTGTACACTGCACTAAAGTAGAATATATGCTGAGCCATTTTGAGTCAAGATAGCCCGAGGAGCCATGCCCCCGTGCTTACAGCTTTGCATTCCCTGGTTTTTAATCCTAATTTCTCTGCCTCTGCCTCATTAGTGTCGGAGCACCACAAAACTTGCCCATCACATGAGAACTAGCGCTCCTCCCAAGTGCGGCACTGTACGAGAGCACCAATAACACACTACGATTCTTTAGGCAAGAGATGAAGGAATTGTTCCTTATTTAACTGGAAAGGCTTGCTGTGTTCTATGGGTTGCAGCAGGTGCCCTTTTCCACCGGGTTGCAGCAGCCTTTCACACTCAGTTTCAGCCCATCTGTGCCTCAGTTTCCCCATCCTGTGAAACAAGGTCTGCAGTATTTTCCTACCTAACAAAAGAAATAAAAGTACTTGTGAATTATCTCATGTAAAGGGGTTTCTCTCAGTCCTGAAGAGGTGTTATTTTTCACAGAGTAGACGACTCCAGCCAATCTGCATTACGAACAGTCAAGGAGATGGACACCATTATGCTCCAAGTCCCAAATGCATAGAATCAATGAATACATACTGAAGCCTTAAAACATGACTATAAATTATATAATGTGTATATTTATGAATATTGCTCCAGTTTTTCAGCTGCCTTCTCAATGCTGAAACTTTATCTATGTATATTTTTAGAGCTTTCATAATTTAGTGGGGAATGTAATTGCATGTTTGTAATCTTATGCAATACAGGATTAGTCCACCCTGCTGGTAGCATCTTGAAAAAAAAGAAAAAAAAAAGAAAAAAAGACAAAAAAAAAGAAGCTAGTTTTACTGTTCCACACTCCCCAACCACACTCTTTTGTTGCAAAAGTGGCTGGTTTGCCAGCAGGGCGATCCCCAAACCAGGCGTGCCCCCGGCATCGGTGCTGCCGACAAAACAAGGGAGGATGACGACACTTACACCAAAGCGTGCTTTCTCTCACCTGAAATGAAAAGGAAGGATGCTTTGCCTTGGGTAGCCTTGTAAGAATAAATTAAGTTTCCCTCTTGTCTAGATTGCGCTGTGCGGTCCCCGAAACACCTGCGGGAATTTTGGGGATGCCAGCATGCACCCTGGGTGGCAGGTGGCAATGGGGAAGGAGCGCTGCGCATGCTAAATCCCCTCTCCTTTACTCTGTGGAGCTCTCCAGTTCTGCATTAATCTTAGGATTATTTTAGAGGCCTGAACCACACTCAAGATCTTATCTTTTCCTTACTTCACAAATATTATAGTAAAAAATTACATTTCTCTCTAGCATCTTCCTCTTCCAGGATGCTCTAGCTGACTCTACCCATGTGCGCTGCCCTGCAGACCCCGTTTCTAGTTTTGTTTGCTGGGGAGAGAGGGAGGCAAGGGCTGTTCTTCCACTGGTTTTGCCGATGGTATTTATTGCCACAGTTGAAATGGATGGGTACAAATGTTTATTCGTGCCTCTTGCCCAATTTAGGACAGTGGTCTTGCCTGTAATCTGCCAGGCTAAGGCATCTAGAGGGTCATGAAAATTCAAAGGCGTCTGAATTTCACTCTGCCTCTTGCTAATGTCAGATCTTCATAGGAATTGACTTCACAGGACAAAGAAACTGTCAGCTGAATGCTGATGCTGTATTAATGATAGGGTGCATTGACCCACCCCGGTGTGTCATCATTGTTGCGAAGGAAACACAGAGGCAACCCATAATCACCTTTCCTGCATCTGTCCCACTAACACCTAATTTAAGTACATATTTGTCTGCTGATTGATCACAGGATTTTTTTCACGGCACCTATTATCCTGCTATCTAAGCATTTCAGAATCTCCCTATTGATTTAAGTTTTTATATGATCCTTATAATAGTGTCTGAACAGCTGGTAAATTGGGTCTGCAAAGCAAATGTCTCTGCAAACTTCCCATTCTTCCAAGAGGATGGATGATTTCTTGTAGTAAGTCAGTGGTACCTGCTTTTCCAAATCACCCCTGTAGTTCTGCAAAACCCAACCACGTTTTCCCCCTTGATTTGTGACAGGGAAGGGAAGGGGAAATGGCATTTCATACAGACTTTGCCTGAAGTTCTTTCTCTTTCCTCCCTATTTCTCTCTCCCTTTATGGGAAGCTATTTGTGAAATCCAAGCAGTTTCACAGAACTGGCACGTAGACTTCACCACTGCTGCCAAGCGCGTCGGTACCGCGTGTCCACGCTTGGGTCCACGCTCGCTCTCCTTGCTCCTGCGAGTGTATTCCCGCCGGGTGCTGCTGAGCTATTTGGTAATTCCCAGCCGCACTCATGGGTCTCCGTGACTTGCTGGCGTTCCACCCGCTCACCCACCCATCGCTGCCAGAGGTCCCGTGCTTTGCAGAGTCACCCCCAAGCACCCACGCAGCCCCTGCCAGGCAGCTCAGCCCTGAAACCACCCGGGGGGGACCAGCACCAGAGCTCAGGGCATCCTTCTGCATCTTTCTGCATCCTTCCTTCTGCATCTTTCTGCATCCTTCTGCATCTTTCTGCATCCTTCCTTCTGCATCTTTCTGCATCCTTCTGCATCTTTCTGCATCCTTCTGCATCTTTCTGCATCCTTCTGCTGGGAAGTGGCTGGTGGAGGGCAACGGCTGTGGACCGGTTCAGATCAAGTGGGACCTTGCACTTGGTCGATGCTAAACCCGGCTCCTTAGGGATATTTCAGGCCTAACCACAGTGAAAATAGTTTTTGCAGCGAAGTACAACCAGGCGGCTCAGCTGACGTGGATGCAGCTTTGGGGCTCACCCCTTCTCTTAGCCAGACCTACAGCACCTATGTAGGAACAACCTGGCGAACCTGCTCCTGGGTGGGGAGAGCTGGGCTGGAGCCCACCACAAATCAGAGGTCTCCATGCAAGAAAGCTAAATTATCACAGCACCATCATCGTTACTGCTTCTATATGCCGTGAAAGGGAGCACTTCACGCACAGTTTGCAGCAGGAGGTATGTTAAAACAGGAGGGTGGATCAGAGTTAGATTTTTGTCCAGGTCAATATGACCCACGAGATGAAGATGAGGTCATCTTGGAAATAGCTGCAGCATGTCAACCATGATTGACTGTGTGAGTTTTAACGGCTTCATTCACTTCTCAGTTGCATGGACTGACCCGAACCAGGTGGGAGACGTCTGACAGTTTATACGTCTCAGATGACAGACATCGTTCATCAATGGGAAGAAACCCCCCCAAATTTGCACTGAGTCCAGTTTTATGTTAAGCAGAGACCCTGAAACTCCTGGGTAATTGCACTTACAGTTCTATAAACCTAAACAGCAATCAACTGCCCTCAATAGTCAAGAAAGCAGAAACCATTAAAAGTTTTGGGTACATTGCAGCAAGAGCTCATCACTGACACCGATACCTGCTTGTGAAAAGCTGGCTGCTGACGTCGTCCCCATAAACATTTAAATATAGGCGGAATGTACACAGATTCATCGGATTGCCGTAATTCATTAAACAAATGTTGGGTTTAATAGAGCTGCGTATAAAGGCTGGTGCCATAGATGCGCTCAGCTGTGAAATATGCTGTGGAAGTCATTTGTTTGCAAGGGGTCGAGAAATCTGCTTCCTATTAACGTAAAATGGGTTTACTGTAGAAAAATCTCTGGGATCACATTTTTCTCTCAATCATCCCTTCTCAGTGGGATTCCTTGAGGTTCGCACTGGGTAACCGAGATGTGTCTAAGCTGGGGGGGGTTGGATCTGGGGTTTGTTTTGATCCATTAAGCTTGTATCTCGCCGTGGTGATGTAATTCCCCCAGTCCGAGACACTTTATAAACATTAATGGGTTTGTTTTCACGGTCCCAAGGGATGCGCAGTGCAGGAAGGTCACCGGGACCCTTTCACTCGCACAGAAATGGAGGTGGGGAAATGTGTCACTGCAGCATCATGGGGAAAAACAGAATATTCACCCAGATTTTTTTAACCTGTCCACCTTAGGTCTGTTTAATCCTGTTTTAATAACCTAACTAAAGCACTAGCATTACAGTTACAGCGCAGCAGTAACACATCAGCAAGGTTTGCGTTAAGATGCTGCTATATACTCCAACCAAGGAAGGAAAGAGTTGGTGCTGAGTATTTTAAGAGCAAGAAGGGGGGTCAAATGCAGTTGTAAATACACAAATAGAAATGTGATCTTTGTAGAGGGGAAAAAAAAATTGTAGACATTAGCAACTATTGTAACTTGGATGGAAATGACTTAGCGGAGATGTGCTACAAGAGACTATTGAACTCGGGGCACGCTGTGCTTTTTCTGGTGATTGCTGCTAAAGTTTGCTCGTCTCTCGGACCGGATTTTCTTGGTGAGCTTTTCTTTGCTGGTGAACGGCCACACAGATGCCTCTGGTGACATTTGGAAAGGGCCAAATTGCCGCTGTTTGCACTGCGGTGTGCCAGGGCGTAACAAAGTAGAGGCGCAGATCAAAAATCCCGTCTTTGGCAATCTTTTTTCCAATCACAGAAAGTCAGTTTTAGAGGATGTGCTGAAAGAAGCTGGTGATACTCACTGCCCTTTCAGCAGGGAATGGTTACTGTAAGCAGAGATACATGGAGCAGATGAGAAAATAATGTAAATATACTGACAGAAGGTAATTTTTCTTGTGGAAGTGAGATACAAGCAGATAAAAAGTGATCAGCAGAATTTACATAAGTCTTCACCATCTCAGAGGTCATCATTCTGCAGGGTGACACACTGAAATTCATTTTTATTAAATTCTGGTTGATTATTTAATTGGAAAAGAAAGGATTTAATTGAATCAAGTCAAAGGGCTGTATTAGATTACGTTCAACCTTAACACAAAAGGCTTTTCCCATTTAGTTAAACTGGTTCCTTTGCATATTGTACATATTAAACTACAAAAAGTGGTAATCTGAATAGCAAATTGAAGTGTTTGGAAGGCCTGAATGGTACCCACGTACTACTCAGCCCTTTTTCATCCCCTAAACCTTCTCATATTCCCTTTACTGCGCTCCTTAGGTTGAAACAAGAACAAAGACGATGGGTAATAGTCTCAAATCTTCCTCCATCCACGTTTATGCCATCTATATATTCTTGAGAAATAGCCTGCCTGGATGTGATGCTACTACCAGAACACGTTGCCCAAAACTGAGGGTTTTTTTCAGGTTTTCAAGGCTACCCTTGCACCACCTGAAAAGATGCTGAGTGTAGCTAAGGCTGAATCGCGACTCAAGACTTGGTGGCGTAGACTCAGGTTTCCCGTGTGTCCTTAGGAATATTCCTGACCTCTCTGTGCCTCATCTGCGCTGTCAGGGACTCTCATCCCTTAGGGACAGGCACTTGCTGCAGAGTCGTCAAGCTCCTGGTAAAAGCTGGCATTAAAAGAAAAAAACGCAAAGTAATTTTGGGAAATAATATGTTTCTAATTTTGGCTATTTAATTAGCTTTTAATTTAATTTTTTGTTAATTCAAAACTAACACAAGAAAGGGAACGAGGCCTAATTCCTTTCCTAACGCTTCATTTCATCCCAATTTTGAGGATTTCTGCAAAGGCTTGGCCTTCCGAATGGGAATCAGCACAGTCCAAAACAATCCTCAGGTATCGCACTTTGAAAATATCGCACACCCTGGTGAGATTTTTAGTCCTCCCTTCCTGAAGGCAGTTTTGCTGCCTGAGCAACGATCGGGACCTTTCCGCAGCTTTGTGGGTTACCCGTATCTCAGAACCGGGGTGGTGGCGAAGGCACATTTGGGGTTGGGAATGCATAGGGGTGCACACACGCGACAGGGCATGGGATGGAGAATCAGCATCGCTGCAAACCCGGGGCAGCAACGCCGCGGGGTACATCCCACCGCTTTAATTGCAGGCGGCCAGCAAACCCCGGCCGCTCTCACGCTGGAAGTCCCTTTGCTGCCCCATGCTCGTGCTGGCACTGCTAGTTTTCTGCCAGGCTCGAGCTCTGCCAGCCGATATCTCGGGATTGCTGCGACATTGCACGCTCTTTCCAGGCGGATACTCGGAGAAATCAAATCCTGCTTTGAGAGATGGAAATCAATTTTAAATGGACCCTGCTGTTCCCTAGTAAGGACAGGAGGAGGTATGAGGAAGGGGAGAAAATCTTTCAAGATATCTTCAGGGGAATCTCAAAAGGACTTAGAGTAATAAGGAAGATTTTTTAAAGCGAGGTTATTAATTTACGGATGAGTCCACAGGCAACTTTAAGAAACGTATTTTTTAAATAGCACACACGCTAATGTAGAAATTCTCTTGCATCGGTAAATTAAAAAGATTCCAGCGCTGCCAGTATAGCAACTCAACTAGTCTATTATTAAGGTTAGATTGAGTAAGAAGCATAATTTGGACTTTGCTTCAGCAGCTGAATGTGTTCTTGGAAGGCTCAAATCAGTTTTAACCTGATTTTTTATGATAAAAATAATGTGCTGCTACTTTAAAGCTGAGTTCCTTTCTGCTGAAGTTTACATTTTATTCAAGCGCAATGACTAAGTTTTGCATATATGGTACTGCGATTGCACATGCAGGTTATCTGGTTACATACATAATTCTCTCATTTGCAAGCACAGTTTGCAGCAAATACTCATGCAAATTAGGCATGAAACCGGGTATTTATCTTGATTAGAATTCAGTTTCTACATATAGTTAAAGAACTTTATCTCATTCAGGGATGGCTGCATAGATGATGAAGAAAGAATTTCAAAAATTGCATTTATTCTCCTTGTGCGTTGTTTGTCCGCCCTTTGGGAATTCATTAAGGAAAGGAGACCTTGCCACCAGTATTCTGAGTGCCCCGGCCGAGCACTAGTTGGTTGGGTTGCAGACACTGCTGGAACCTCTCAGTCAAAAATACCTTTCCCTTGAAAAAGCCACTGCACCATTTATCTGAATACTAGATTTTCTTTGTTTTACAAAATCCTGTTACAGATTACAAGGCGTAGATGCCACTTGACAAGGACTCGGTCCTTTCCACTCTTGGAGAGCTGGCTGTACGCCCGATCCAGACCAGGTCTGAGGTTTTGGGGGACCCAGGCCGATTTTAGTGTTGTTTTTCAGCAGACTGACATGACAGATTGACCCGATTTCTGTTCCTAAAAGCTGCCTGGGGACACCGCACACCAAACCCCTCTGCTTCTGCAGAGCTGCATCCCAGCGCGCCCCGGGGACCCTCACTGCGTGGGACAGTGACGTGCTTCTGCTTCACCTCATGTCAAGCCTTTCCCAGAGTCATCTTCGCAGCTCTCAGAGAAGGGAAGCCCTTTTCTATCATTTTCGCTGCATTTTGCCTAAGGTCTCTGCGACGCCAGCGGTGACACAGGAGGAGCATCCTGAAGTTCAAGGAAATGCCCCCAGTTCTCAGGTTGTTCAGCCAAAAGCCTGCGTTTAGGCAAATATCGGAGAGTTTAGCAAATCGTACGGACGCGGGCAGGACCGCTTCCCCCTCTTTCCTTAGGGATTGTGATTTTCTCTGGCTTGTCCCTCAGCGAGAGCCCTTCCTTGCCGGCCCTGTCTCCCCACCCCGCTTCCCGCACCCACTCCACGTTTCCGCAGGCTCCCACCCCGCTGCCGCGGGGGGCTCCTAAACCCCTCCGTCAACTTTCTGGAGGCGCACGTGGCTCAGACGAAACCAGGCAACGCGGCTGCCCCGCAGCTTTCGGAAGCAGGGATGGGTTCGGGGCGATGCAGGCCGCGGTTTCCAGAGCAGCATCATTTCACGGGGGGGGTGAGGATGAGCGCGGCTGCCTGGGCGAGGATGGCAGCTCCGCAGGCTCGCTGCAGCCCAGGCCCTGGCAAACGTGCCTGCGGATCCCTTCGAGGCATCGATAAGGCACAGGGAAACATCAGCGCTCCCTCTAGCAGTCGCCGGCGATGATACCAAATAATTCTCGATTTTTCACCCCGGGTTCGTGCCACATGAACCGCCAGCGTAAGGACTCTCGCATCGGTGTCAGCGTACTGCTTGTTCTTCTCCCCCCCCCCCCCCCAAATTCTTCCAGGGGGGATTTTTTTTGGAGCCCGTTTTACCTCCACCTGCTGCACGCAGCTTTTGGCTACGGCCGCCCACGCGGGGTGAACCTGAGCCCAATTAGCAGAAAGGCACTTCATTAAGCGGGATGTTCAGCCCACTGCAGCACTCGCAGCACCCCTAAACTTCCCGGGTGGGGGGGTGGGTGTGGGGGGGGGGGTGTGTGTGTGTCTCGCTATAAACGCAGCGCTACCGCGGCCGCCGCAGGGCTGCCCCCCCCCCCCCCACGCTCCCCCACTCCCCCCCCCCGTCCCTTGCCCGCCCCACGCAGGCGGGACCCGCCCCCACAGCAGACGCTCAGCGCCGCGTTAACGCCGCGCAGCGCCGCGGATGCCCTCGGCCGAGCCGCGATCGCCTCCGTCGCGGCCCTGCCCGGGCTGCCGGGGGGGGCAACAGGTAGGGGGCAAACACCCCCCCCCACCCCCAAACCCCTCACACAGCCCCGCTCCCCTTTGCGCACCTCCCCCCCCCCCCGCCGCTGGCAGAGCCCCGCTCCCCTCACACAGCCCCATTCCCCTCACACAGCCCCGCTCCCCTCACACAGCCCACTCCCACTCGCGCGGCTCCCCCTCAGGCAGCCCCTTCCCCCGCCCCCCCCCTCCTCCTCCACCGGCACAGCCCCCTTCCCGCCCTCTTTCCCCCCCCCCCCCGCGGCGGCGCATGCCGCTCCCGCTCTCTCACCTCTCTCCTCCTCTTCCTCCCTCTCCCCCCCCCCCCCTTCCCTCCCCAGGCCAAAATCCTGCACATGATGGACGACAACAAGCAGCTGGCGCTGCGCATCGACGGGGCGCTGCAGGCGGCGGGCCAGGAGGTGACGGCGCTGCGCGCCGAGCTGGCCGCCACCGGCCGCCGACTGGCCGAGCTGGGCAGCGACCCGGCCATGGAGCACGGCCCCCACAGCGCGCAAGGTGGGTGCCGCCGCCCGCGAATTCCCCCCCCCCCCCCCGGGTGGGGGTGGAGGTGATTTGGGGGGGGGGAGTGTGGGGGGGGTGTCTCTCCGCGGGTGCCGCTTGGGAACCGCCTTCCTTCGTTATTATTTTTTATTGTTTGTTTAGTTGCATTCTGCGGGGGGTGGGGAAGGGGGGGGGCTGGAGCGAAGCCGCCCGGGGGGGGGTCGGTGCGTCCCGTCGGGACCCGGCTCCACCCGCCGGTGGCGGGTTTCCCCCTTCCATTTCCAGCTGCCTCCTAATTCCCTGCTACTTCTTCCACCTCTTTCGCCTCAGCACCGCCAGCCCAAGGAGGGACCCCCCCCCCCCTCCTCACCCTTCCTCCCCTCCACGCTCCCCCAGCACGTTGCCGAACTCGGCTCCCCCCCCCTGCACCCCGGCTCCCCCCCTGCACCCCGGCTCCCGTCACCGGTTTCGTAATTCGTGAGGAAAGCAGCCATGTTACAACCGAGAGCCGGGCGCTCCGGCCCCGCCGTTCCCCCCCCCCCGCCGCCTCTCCCGGGTTGCCGGGCTGGCCCGGGGTCCCGGAGCTCGTCCCGTCCCGGGGCGGAGGGCAGACCCCGGCGGTGCGGGGGAGGCGAGCCGCCCGCCTCGGCTGCGGGAGGGAGAGCTCTCGGTACCGTGCGTGGCTGCGGGGAGCCCACCCCCCCGAAACGACCGGTCCCCGAGGCAATGCCGCCTTAGTTCCGAAGTCTGGCTTTGCAGAGACACCCCCCCCCCGCCGTGCCATGCGTACATCCCCCCCTTCCTCCGCCCCTGAACCCCCCAAAAGTTGTCAGCAGGCCGCGGAGCTGGAGCAGGGGGAGGCCGAGGGTGGAAAAACGGGGCGCGGGGGGAGCGGGGAGGGATTTGCACTCTTGGCTTTGCGTGAAGGTTAGCAAACGGGGTCCGAATTGTTGCTGCGGCGCTCTTGACAGAGCCCGGCTCTCGCCTGGCTGAAATCTGCTGTTTTCTGCCAATCAAAGTAGGGCTGCCATCACTTAGAAACATTTAAATACAAATATATATATATTTTTACCAAATACTTAGGCTTGCATGACAGTTCACCCCGGAGCAGCCTTGGTGTCAGAGCAAAAATAGTGGAAGCGCTCCCCTTTCCCGATAACTGAATTTACACCCATGTGTACTGACATAAAAATGTCAGTAGCTGTTATTTACTTGTTCCTTATTTTCTGTGAGTATCTCTTGGTAGGGTGGTTAGGTATTATTTAACAGTTGCGTTTTGGTTAAGCTGTAGCTTTTTAAGGGTAGTGTAGGTCTTGGTGGGCATCGCTGCTCCTGGCAGGCTGCTATTGCACTGCCGGTGTTTTGTTGTCCGTGGCGTTAATGCAGATTGATTTAGAGGGATTTAATTTGTGGGTTTCTTCCATCCACCTTGTTGTGTTTTGGCGTTTCGGTAGCAGGGGTGTGGTGTGCGAATTCTACCTGTTAAACAAAGTTAATCCATCATCAGGTGGATTTGCTGTGTGGCAGGAGCTGGACCCAGCAGAGCTTCCCGGTAGCTGCGGGTATGCGGGGAGTAAAGTTCCATGTGCAGTCAGGTATTTTCAGAACTGATACATGCATAAGTGCCTGTTGGTATAACCTGAACCAGACCCTGCCATATACCGCATCCAGGCTACGGAGGCGCTTTCTTTTATTAAAAAATCTGCTGAAGGGGCAGAAGGAGGATGCCTTCGTCCTCCCCTGCCGGAGCGAGGGGATCAGGAATGCAGCTGGTGACACGCTGTAGAGGGCATCAGCGTGAGCGTGGAAATGCAGCCTTCCAGCTAGAGAAGCAGGTAAAATCCTTCGGCTGCTCATGCACACACCTATTTCCGTGAGTGTGCTCCGTGTTTTGTTTCGGTTCCTCTCAAGGAAACTCTTGGAGAGAGATGCGTGTGTTTTTGCAGACAGGCAGTGCCTTTGTTCACACAGCGTGCCCGGCAAGGGAGGCGTGTGTGTGTGTGTGGTTCTTCAAGGGTCAGGGCTTCTTTTTTGTTTTCCTCAGAGGTTTTCTAATCTGAGTGATGGAGGAACTCCTCTTTGGGTTCCTTTACTGTTGGCATGTTGTAAAACAGTCTGGTATGCTGTAATGGTGCTGAAGAAATGTGCTCTGTTCCCCAAAGTGCACGTATTTCTGCTTAATAACTGTAATTACGTGTGTTTTGTAGTTGTGGGGTCCCTGTGACCGGTGGCGAGGAGCAGTCCCATCTTCGGCTGGTTTTGAGAGCGCTTTGGTGGCTGCTGAAGTTGCTGGAGGGGTCACTCCATCTTCCCACTCCTTAAGCTGGCAGATTTGGCTCAGCGTGCTGGTTTCTAAGAGCTAGGAGAGAGGACGCTTCCCTAACGAGGCGTGACTCCGTGGCCTTGTAGCTGTAGATGTATTTTTTTCCTTCCCTACAAGTTTAAGAGGCTATTATTTAAAATGTGATATATCCAGCCGTGTACCACTGGTGTTGTAACAGAAGCCAATCAGTTAAGTGTAAAATTGCATCTGAAGTGCATTGTGTTCATGGTGCTTATTGAGGAGAAGGGGGAGAGTGCTTGGTCTCTGCAAAACCCGCTGATTGGATTCACTCTCTGTTTTGGGTTTCCTCCCTAAGTTTGGTACTATTGTTTATATACTGCCATAAATGCTCTCCTACATCACTCTGTTTGTATAGGCAGGAGGCCCAAGGTATCTGTAGGGAGCCTTATGCTTTTTCTCAAGGATTTTGAGACGACGTTCAGAAGGATGGGGTGAAAACAAGTATCTCTGAATAGCTCTGCTGTCGTGCGTCTCGGAAGTAGGAGGGTTGCCAAGCTGTTTGATTTAGGCAAATACATTAAAGGCAGCAGGAGTCTGGTGAATGGGGTGGGCAGCTGCTTACCTGCAAGCGCAAATGTGGGATATGCTGGTGGTGCTCGGGTGGCTGGTGGGTTTGTGGCAGGGATCTGCTTTGGTCCTGGTGGAGAAGCACGTGGCAGAAGCAGCAGGTCCCTTTGCTCGTCATGGGAAGGAGCTTGGTGATCTCACCGCTGCAGGCGGGTGCTCCAGGTCAGTCCCAAGTCACGCGAAAGGAGGTAAATGTGTGCCTCCGTGCTAGGCTCAGTCAGTAATTAATACCGAGTTTGTGAAATGTGTTATTTGTATAATTATGGTGCAGCTTGAGACAGCTCGAGGTAATAACTCTGCCCCTTTTGTGCACACTGAGACTTCTTTCCGCTATAATGCGCTATTTTTGTGGCGGTGAGGTATCCTTCAAGGGCCTGTTTTATGTAATTTAAAACAAAACTGGAAGAATTCAGCAGAGAGGGAGAGCGGCACTGGAGGGTGGGTGTGCGTAGGTAGGTAGGAATGAAACTTCTGTGTTGTTACAGTCCTTAGCGCGAGTGTTAATCACTCGAACCTCTCAGTCCTGGCAGTCTTTTTTAAACGGTGAGTTTGCTGGAAGAAGTATTTTGGCTGCAGCCTCTGTGTAAACCTGGATGCAGATGAGGGTGGAAATCAATACTGCATGTCCCCGGCACTTAGCACAGCAATTACAGGCAGCTCTCGGTAACATTACTGGAGCCGTGTGTCAGCACCCTCGTGTTTGAATTCTGGTTTGAATTAATATTGGTTGAATTAATTGCAAGCAAAAGGCGTGCCTGTGCCCTGTGGTCCGGGGCAGGATGCTGGTGCTGACGGAGGGGGTGCAGGTAGGCAGGCAGAGCATCACAGCAAGCGCTGTTGCAGCGTAAGGGTCAGCTGTGGCCCCCGCTCATTTCTGAGTGCACCTCTGGGCTTTTGGCTTAGGGTCTTTGCTGAATCTACGTCTGTATTTTCGGTAATTTGAGTAAAAGCAGTATCTGTGGGGAAATCCAAAGATTGGGTGCAAGGGCTTGCCGTGCTGAATCAGGTGGTTGGTCTGTTTAGCCTCATGTTTTTGCTTTAGTCTCCTCCCAGCATTAAATGGAAAACACCTTAATTAATTAACACTGGTAAGGTGCTTGAAGATGTGACGCGCAATCAATAGCTAAGTGTTATTAATAATGCCTCCCTCAGCATTTGGCTTATCTCGCTTCCTATTTCAGAGCATTGGTGGCACGGGGTGGTCACTGTATCCAGCGTTGCGTGGAGCTGGGGTGCGATGGTGGGGATGGTGGTGGTTGCAGGGACGCTGCCAAAATTCAGCTGGGAAGGGAGCAGGAGCTGCCCCCTGCTCCTGGAATAAAGGATTTCTCCTCCTTGCTTGTGCAGTGATCTCGAGCATATGCAGCATAAGAAAGATTTCAGTCGTGTCTTGGTAGTTGGTGATGCCAAAGGGCCAGGAGGACCTTTATGCTCATGACAGCCTAAAATAGAGTTTTCTCTTTTTCTCTTTGATCTCTGTACACTTTCATAGCTACAATGCAAAGACTTTGACTTTTGCCCAGGAGGCAATCAGTTACCTCTGTGCTGTTGCTATTTTGCAAGTAATCATCTCGAGCTGTTGAAAATGTACCATTTTCATCTTTTCAGATATCTTCTCTGCTATTTGTTCTTCCAGAGCTTGAGAGCTGATAGTGTAAAGGAACCTGAGGAATTTGGATACCTCAATCCAGTTGTGTATCGGGAGCATTTTTGCACCACACTTATTGCAAGATCAAGGTCTTGCTCTACTATTACTCTTTCTAATAATTTCCCACTTTATTTACCTCTATCCTGCATAGTTTATGGGGTAAGGGAGCAACTAGTTTCATGCTCTGGAACAACTGCAAGCGCTGGGAAATAAATCTGTGCGTAGCAATATTCACATGGTTGGTTTAGATGCAAGGAACTGGCTGCAGGTAGCACTTCAGGTCCCCGTTACATCTTAGTCTTTGAAGATATTAATTTGAAATGTCCTTTCCAGTTTTCCTATTCAAAAGCCTCATCTGCCATGGTTAGCATAATATTTACATTATCCTTCTTTTAGGGTCTGTCCGAGGGACTTTCAGTGAAGTTCCTGAGGATGAGTAAGCTCAAGTAAACTCTGAAGTTGAAGGAGGACTTAATCCAGAGTTTCTGACTTGCTGATTCGTAGCATAACCATGAAGATGTTTGGTGTTAGACTTGCAGATGGGGAGAGGGAGGTATAAACAGGTCCTGGTCTTAAACTTGGGGAAGATTAAGGGCAATTTTGTCTGTTGGATTTAGGCACTCTCAGATAATCACTGGTGGGGCTGGGCATCCTCCAAAAGGACAGTCTTTCCTCCCATTACTTAGTTCTCCGTTACTACGGATACATTAGTAAACTTGGTGTTCTCTGGGACTGGGGCCAGGTGATGCAGAAGAATCTGCATCCTTAGTGTGAAACTCTCTGAGCTGCCAGAAGAGGCTTTGCAGCCGGGGATGCTCATTGCCCAGCCTTTGGGGGCAAGCATCTTCCCTCGAGTGGTCCCTACTCCCCTCCTTGCACCAAACAGGGCCAAAGTACATTGCTATAAATTAGGCACTAAACTTCAGCATTAGCACGATATATAGCAAAGCTTCAGTCTCCAGCTTATTAAAATTCAATTCTCATAATTTCTTGTTGACAGTGAAGCGTGAGATAAGAGCTCGTGGTACTGATGCAGCAGCTTGCAGAACCGGTGTGCTGGTAGCGCGGCGTGCGGGGCCAGGCTGCGGTTACCTCTGCGTGCGAAACCCTGGGGAATCAGACAACCAGAGGCCTTGTGTTTCAGAATACGTCCTCGCCCATGGTATGCTGAAGGCTCAGGGAGTTGCTCCTCGCTGCTTTGCCATCTATTCCTGCTTTCCCTTGCTGTATAATTTTGCCTGAGTCTTTATGGCTGATGCTTTCAGGTATTGAGATGGATTTTGTGGAAGCAACAGGTCTGGAGACCTCAACCTAGAGAAATGCATGTTTTGATGTTTGGAGATGTGTACTGTGTTAGCAGTAGGTGGAATGGGTTTAGCTTCTTTTAAGGAAAAAGAAGCAGCAGGCCTGAGCTGTCTCACCAGAATACAGACATTGAATAACTGCTTTTGAAAGCATTGGCTGAAGTCCTTTTTGTAGTCAGTTTGTTTGCAGGAGTTGCAAAAGGGAGGAAAAGCCCTTCCCGAGATTTTGCTCGTGCACCCCTGGCCAAGGGGGTTAATTGGGGGAGCAAGGGTGAGGGTTTGGGGGTGCCTCCCCCGGGCGAGAGGCTGAGGTTGAGCAATGGTGACAGGCTGTGAACCGGGGAGACCTAAGATAACAGAGGCTTTATAGAGGGACAATGTGTCGCCGGGCAAGAACAACTTTGCAGAGGTATTGATTATGATTCAGTGTGACACTGGCTGGAGGCAGCGGCTCGCAGGAACATCCCGATACCCCAGTGCCCCTCAGCCTGGCTTTGGCTGCGTGGCTTCAGTAATCTGATAAATTGCTTATTTCTCTAATCTTGTTAGTCCTTTCCTTCCCCAGATCCCTGTAAGGAGCCGCCGGGATGGGAACGGAGCTGGCCGTGTGCGATGCAGGCTGGCTGCTCCCAGCTAGACTTGGTGTGGGTGGCTTTTGGGGCACGTTTCTGGTTTTTGGCCTCGCCTGATGAAGTGATGTGTCTGTGTCCAAAAATTGCTGAATTGCAAAGACCTCTGCTTTTGAGTGCAGAAGACAAGCTGCAGCAGAGAGCTGTTTTTGCATAGAGCACCTGATGAGAAATGGGCTTTCGTCATTAGGATTTCTGACACCTGCGTGGTGTGAGCACTGCGGCAGGCAGGGCCGTGTTTGCCGTGCATTTTGCTTTTCAGATGTGTGGTCAGCCGCAGATTTTAAGTACATGTGACACCACGGCTAGAGTTTGCTTTTGGATCTCTGGGATGATGGCAAAGGAGCAAAGATGCCCACAGAAAGATGAAGGGGAGTGTGGTGCTGTCATGAAGTCATCGTGGATCTCCTGCGGGCACCCAGGAGACCCAGCGTTTGGGAGAGGATCAACCTTATCCTTGAAGAAGGAGAAGGGACTGAGCGATGCTCTGCTGCAGCGTGGTCCAGGGCTGGGCTGCATCCTGGTCTTGGAGAATCACCCGTGTCTCTTGCTGCTTCTGCAAACTTTTTTTCTGGAAGGACCATCTCTTCTGAAGGCATCTGTAAATCCATTTCTCACCCTTCTTGGTCCTTACAGAGTCATTCTGCCTCACATCTTTTCATGCCACTTCTCCCTCTAAATTAAAATTTCACAGGTTTTACGGGCTGCATCTGGGAGCTGAACTGTCAGGGTTATCTGACGGGGAGCTGGTGTGTCACTGCCTTTGCTGCTGCTATCCCAGGGGACGTGCTCCTCTCCCGTGCAATCTCTGCTTTATTGTCCTGCTTTGCTGGGTGGCATCCGGGGGAGAATCCCAGACCTTTCCATCACCACCTCTCTCGTGAGAGCGTGCGTCCTCCCTCGCTGAGGAGTTAAATCGCCTTTCTGCAGAAAATAGCATGCATTAGCGGGGGGAAAACTAGTATTTGGTGTGAATACTTGTGATATGTGGGATGTCAAGAGTGCGAGCGAGCACAATGCCATGCTGATGCCTATCTTCAGGTTTTTCTCTGACTCCTTTTTGCAGCAGCAGTCAAACCTAGAGAGCTGACATTGCTGTGGAGAGGTAGTTTTTTGCAGAGAAGGGGAAGCGGAGCTTGTGCCTCTGCTCCAGCAGATTGAGGACCTAGACAATGTTTGGTGTTTGTAAGCAAGAGCCTCTCTAAGTCTTGAGTATCTGGTTCATTTGCCTTTTTGTTCTTATAAAACCGTGGGATTTGCAGAAGTGGACCTGTCTTTCTGATAGTGACAACCTGCACCAGCCAGTACGTTAACTTGCCAGCCAAATCCCTTGGCCACCTTACAAGTGGAGGGTTTTCCAATAGTGAGTGCACACAAGCATGCATGGCATTTAAGCACAGAGATGATGATAGATGAAGGCTGGCAGCATACTCGCACACTTCTGCTCCAGCCCGTTGTTTTGAAGCAAACTGTCCATCATCCTCCTCTGGAAATTAACTGGGGAAAAATAGTGTGGGGTCACTGTCGGCCTTTGCCAATGGGCTGAATGGGAAGTCCAGCACTGGGTCTGCGTGGTGGTCGTGCAGCAGGCTAATTGCCTTAAGTAACAGCTTCCCTTGCTCCCTTCGAACAGCAGAATATCCTAAAAGGCTTACTTTGGTGTTGTGTTCTTGTGTAGATATGCACGAGAGTGTTGCATGCCCTTCAGGGATGAGTTAAAAGGTCTTTGTAAGATTCTGCTTTTGGTACTTGGGCTGGTTTGAGCAGTCTCTGTGCTCCCATCATAAAGCGGTATTTTTTTTTTCCAGGATATTTCTGATTGCTGTAAGATACCGTTGTGGGTCAAAATTTGCTGTAGGCTCACAAGCATGGGAAGTGTTTGCCTGTTTTCCAGGGAGATGTGCTGTCTTAGGGGTGGAAAGCAAAGTGAATTGATTTGGGGAATAGATTTGAGGAACTTACCTTTGATGTCTAGATTTAGACGGTCTAGATGCTCTCTTAAGTTGCAGGCGGGGAAAAAGAACATCTTGGAAGAAACCTAAAGGAATGCCGTAAAGGTTTTAGTGGGACTATACTGAGATTTTCAGTCGGAAAATCTCCAAATGCAGCTGCATTTTGAATTTTGAATAGCAGCTGCCCTCTGTGAAAGCCAGGAGGGCACAGCATTTTTTTGGCACGGCTGTCACAGCCTGCTGCCTGGGGTCTGGGCACAAGGGTGCTGCTGGAGAAGACTTTGGGGGCTTGGTTTTCAGCTCAGAGCCGTGTACATCTGCAGTGCTTCTCTGGAGTGAATCCTCACTGAGGGTGCAAGGAAGAGCAGAGCCCAGCTCGGAGTTACTTGTTGGGCATCAGGTGCTTCCTCGGAGCAGAACAACATCATTTTGTGATTTCGTGTGACAGCAGCACGTTCAGAAAATAGATTCCTCATCCTGTGATGGCAAAATATTCTCTCCCTCTGTGTGTTTGGCATTGTTTTTTCTAGCCTTAAACGCACCCAATTATTTGCTTTTATGTTTGTCAGTTATTGCATTATCTGCTCAGGCAAAACATGTCATTTTATCCACCTGCAGATTCTTAATGTTAATTCCTTGAACTTTTACATCCCCCGTAATGTATCTGGAGTTGTTAAATGGCTTTGCCCAAATTTGTCATTATTTCTTTGCTACCAAAGCGATGGTTCAGGCAGGAGAGGGGGGACCACTTCAGGTGGAGATGCAACGTGCTCCCCACCACATTTGCATCACATAATTGAATCTGCAAAGATTGTTGTTGTCATCCTTGGGAACAGAGCTCGTTTTAAAGCCGTGCAGGGTTTTGTTCAAATGAGCTTTGGTTTCTTGCATGATCTCCCTTTGCGGTTGAGAGAGGTCCAAACAAACCGACAATTTGGGGTGAGAGGGCTGATTAATGGAGTTCCCTAAATTTCCATGAAAAGCAGGGAGAGTTGGTGGGGCTGAAGCTGTGCAGTTCCTGGGGGAAAAGCCATCAAAGGAAAAAGATCCTGGCGGCCTGGGTCTGAGAAACCATTGAAAGGCCACCTATTTAGCAAAATAGCTGTATTTAGTGCCACAAAGGTATATTTTGGAGTAGCGTGTTGTAATATCTGCAAAAATGCTGCAGGATTTATTAATTACAAGGTACCCGGACAGTTACGTTGGCTTCGGGATAGATTCCTGCGAGGCCCTGGAGTCCTGCTGCTTTTGTACACGGATGCTTTTGGTCAGTTGTTGGAGCTCCTGGGAGCGGAGGGGAGCCGAGCGGCTCTCCGCTGGCCGGTCCCCAGCATCTCCTCCTGGGGATGTCCCCTGCTTGGTGCCCAGCGCTGCCTGCCCCAGTTCAGGAGCTGCTGAATGAGCAGTCTTCAAAGGGAGAGAAAGGGGTTAACGGGGCATGCTGGAGCAGGGGTTGCGAGCTGCCACCTTGCCCTCCTTGCCTGTGTTCTCATGCCCATGTCATTGTGTGGCTTTGGTCCGGCTCTGGGACTTGAGCTTCCAGAAGTTGCTTGCGAGCTGCTCGAGGTTTGCTGCAGTGGTGTAAGGGTCTGTAGCAGCCGCTGTCCCAGGGGCAAGGTCGCCGGCAGCTGCTGAGGTTGCTCCCAGTGCAGCAGCGAGTACAATTTATTGTGGCTTTCAGGCAGAGCAAAAGCTTCGAAAAGCACTTTGCATTTTTGCCACCTTTGCAGAGATCCTTTTTATGTGCTGTTTCTCCTTGAACATGCATCATTTCCAGGGTATTTTGGTAAATGATCGAGTTTAACTCATCTACACCCTGCTTATCACTGTGGTTTCTGAGTGCATTCGTTAGGGACCAGTTTGATTTTGGGCATAATTCCTCTGATGGGCGCATTTGCTTTGTAGCAGCAGAAGGTCTTTGATTCAGCATTACACGTATGGCAAGATTAATGGAAAGCACTTTACTAAATAGCTTTGAATACCTTATAGGTTCCTTAAGGATTCTTTTCTTTTTCATTTAAATGGAGCCATATTATCTTGGGCTGAGGTTTGTTTGATGCCGTTGTGGTTTGCGGACTGTAGTGCTCCCCTGCACTGCCGGGGTTGGACTGCTGCATGCCAGAGTGTCTGTAGCTCCTGGAAATAGCCCGATGCTAAAGCTGGATATATGGTTGTGATTATTTTATATTTGTTTTACTTTGTGGGGGGGGAAGCATGCATAAAAAAGCCATGAGAGCTCTGCCTGTTAATTAGTCCAACAATAACGTGGTAATGACCACCCTGCAGGATTAAAAACCCATATGCAGATAGCGCATTAACTCCGCTTGTTGGCAGCATTAAATGATCCAGATAATATCAAATGAGCAGAGCTGGCTGGTGTGCCAGTGACAGCCTGTCGATACCATGATGTCAGCATGCATACCTTTGACCTCATCACGAAGTTTAGTCAAACCTGGCTTTGCACCGTCACGTTTTCCAGTGGATGTGAATATTGCACATGGAGAAATCAAGTAAATCCTCGGTGGCAAGAGACCCTGTGTGGATGGCCTTGGGAGCAGTATTTGGGTATAGATTTGAAGTGCTACAGCCTAGTTCAGGGCCTTCATTAATGTGCTGATATACCTGGTTCTTGGACACATGGATTTGGTGGGGCTGCCAAGGATCATTTACCATAATTTTGGAGGGTCATTTCCACCCCTTGGTGTGACCTTTATGCCAGGAGGTGGTTAGCAGCTCTGTGACAACTTGAGTGACCTGATCTAGTTCTTTGCCACCACGTAAGCTGAGCGCCTGGGGTTGTAAGGTCCGACGAGGAATTTTGGCACCCCTGTGGTTGCAGGGACCTGCCCCTTGGTCAGGACGTGCGTAAGGGGCTTTGGCTGTTGGGTTGGTAGACACCTGCTGCAGGAACTCGTGCCCAGCGTCATCTTGGTCTGGTTGCTTGAAGTCGCCCAGATACCTTCAAAAATGCTGGTGTTGGATCCTCCAGCGTGTTCGGAGCAGGAAACAGCTGAGCTTTTGCATTCTCTTGGAGAAGGAAAATTATCCGAGCCTTGATGACTTGCAGTGATTTATGCTGGTTTCTTTTAGTTGCAGCTGTACATAAAGACTCCAGATTGGGGGATATTTTGCTTAACTGCAGTTTTTGTGAGGTAGCTTTCATTTGCCAATTCATTTTTAGTCATTACTGCCAATGCAAGTACAAGCTTATTTTGCAGCAATGTTTCACATCTTTCCTGGACTTGAATCAGCAAATGAGTGTTGATATCTTGGTGACAATCTGGTGAGGAGAGGGGAAGTGGAAAAATTGGAGTGATGCTCTGAAGATAATTTTGTTCATGCCTTTTTTTAATCTCAGTGGTCAAAGACACTTATCAAACCAAGTATCTTGAGCAAGAAGGGTGAGCTGTGTATTGCTGGCTACAGGTGGATGGCATGAATGGACGTAGTGCTGGAGATAACCGGTAGAAAATTATCAAACATACTCTGGTTCCTCTGGGGTGTGTTTTCAGTGTATCTTGAATTTCTTTAAGTGTGTGTACACAGTTCAGAGGGTAATACCATTAATTAGACCAACAAGAAAGACTAATAGAAGTGTGTAACCCTCTATAGTATACTAGGTTTATTCCTGATTAGTAGAGCTGCTCTGATCTCATCGTAAATCTGTGTATATGTCATTAGGAGAGCAGTATTAAATTGGTAATTAACATTGCCAAAAAGTTTTCATCGTTTGTTCTGTTGAAAATGAGTAAAAAAGGGTAAGGAGAACAAACCAGCACAGAACTTTGAATATAGGATAAAAGCACAAAGATTTTCCTTTATTCCAGTCTATTAGGGAACAAGGGTGGAGAGAGGAGGTGTAGGGTACCACAGATGCTATGGCGGAGGCTTGAATTAAATCAAGGAGGATGTCAGCTGCCCGCCTGTAACTCATCCCCCCCCATGCTGTGGCTTTTGCAGGCACCCTGCAGCACTGGGCCAGGGCCCTTTTCAACATGTATGCTGCGACAAAAAGTCCATTTCTGCCTCTGCATGCCTGCACGGCTCCCATTAATGTCGGGGAGTTACAGGAGCCTGTCCAGAGCAGAAAAGATCCCATAGATCCCAATACAAGTGCTATGCAAAACACCCTATTTTATCAGTGCGCTCACGCTCCAGCTGGGTGAATATTGTCCTGGGCAATATACAGCCAATTCTTTCTGAATTTTAGCCAAAACTTTGCTGGGTAAAGCAGCAGACGGCGTGCTTGCTGGCGTGCTCTGCAGGCATCTCCATTTCGTAACGACAGAGAAGGGACGTGCAGGAGAGTTGTGTTATTCGCAGGCGAGTTGTTCTGGGTGGTATTAAAAGTATTATCACGATGAGGTGCTGGTCAGGCGCTGAACTCCGTAAACACAAGTACGGTGTCTGTCTGGGTGACTAGTGCCGTTGCCAGCAAAGAATCCTAATGGGGAGCCATTGCCGGTGCGTTATCCTGCCGGGCTGGGATCCGCACACGGCAGTTTCCTTCCTGCCTGTTTATTCAGGCAAGCACGAACTTGCTTTGTTAGTTATTTCACCTATTATAAATGATGGCTAGCAGGGAAGATTAGCTACTTTCTGATGAACTCATGAATGTCTGGGGTTGTTTTATATATTTTTATTTTTTTAAGTTTATTTTTATGGTGGAGAATAGCATCACAACCAGGAGATTTTTGTGGGGATGGTACCTGTGGTGGAATTTTGTCTTTGGTGCTCTTCAGCGTTTCCTTTAAACTTATTTGCATGAGATTGAACTGCTAAGCAAATGTTCCCCATGTTTTAACCTGTTGCACAGCTACACCGTGCCTTTCTTTGTTAGCCTGCTATGGAAATGAAGGCAGATAACTGGAGCTCCTGTTGTGCGGATGTGCTCGCAAACAGACGAAAAGCAGCGAGGTCCTTATCAGCACCCCGTCGATAAATGAGGGCGCAAAAGCCCTGGCGTGGACCCACATCTCCTACTTATTTGGAGATTAAAAGCTCTTGAGGCTTTGGTTTGTTGTGAAAGTTAATTGCGAAGCACTTGAACCTTGGCAGGGCTCCCATGCCGAGACTCGTCATGCCTGAGCTGAGCCCTCCAACAGGTACGGCTCTTGTCCGGGCTGGTCGCTGGGGCTCTCTGTGCAGTTGCACAGGAGGGACCGGGACCTCCAAATAATTTGGATGTCCCAGGAGGAGGTGAATGGTCCTTGGGAGATGCCGGTCTCTCCCCATCGACCGTAGCGTGAGCCAAGGCAGGAGGCGAGATGATCCCACCCATGGCGTTGATCTCTCCCGCTGGCTGCATCACTGCTGAGGCACCGCTTCAGCTTAATTAAGGGTTGTGTTTGGTAAAGGCTGTTGTGCTTGCGTCAAATTACGTCTGGAGGTGCCTGCAAGCGGAGTTGGTTCCTTGAGGGTGTTCCCAGCGCTGCTTGTTGCCCAACACGACTCCATGACCCACTCGGGCTGGCATCTCTTCTGTCAAGTCTTGGTGTCCCAGAGCATCCACTGAGATCTTCTGGGGTCGTGACGCACATCCAGGACCACTGTGTTTTTGGATTGATCCTCCAGGTCCTTCAGGTGAAGGTGGTAAGGAGGTGTGAGTGCTGTCAGGTGAATGAACCCAAAAGGCCCTGCCTCTTCTCTTCATGCTTCGCCTTGCCCCTTTCATTAGCATTTAAATAGGCTCACCGTAGGAGCTTTCCGCATTGCTGGTGCTCTGAGAGATGGGAAGTTCTCAGCCGGGCTGCTCGGCACAAACCTGAAAGAAAAGCAGAAATAAAAGCCAAGCCACATGATTGCACAGCGACAAGGTTTGTTTTGATTTTTTTTTTAAGATACTTTCTGATAGCTCCTTCCTGGCCAATGCCTGTGCAAAACCTTATTCACCAAGTAGCTGAGGGATCTGGTGAACTACAGGATGGGTGGTCAGGTTGTAGGTATTGCCATGCTGGACATCTGCGGTGGAGACTGAGGGTCTAAGGCTCACTGTTGTGGGGCTGGTTTAGACAGGTTGGTCCAAAGTTGATGCTAGCTATAGATGTTGCTTTGCTTCGGTTTTCAGTTTTCATCACAAACTCCTGTGGTTTTATTAATGCCAGGGGTTGTGCACGCAGGGAGGTGCGATGGGAAAGCCCCACTGTGCACGAGGGATCAGCTCGATTGTCGTAAGAGAGGGCAAAAAACCCCTAACAGTCTCAAGTATGACAAATAGAGCGTTCCCCATTTTGTGTCTCCATCCACCATTTAAAATAAATAAAAATACTGCCCCATCAGTATTGTTTTCTACCTGCGCTTTTATGAAACAAAAGTAAATGTTACTGATCTGGCAGCACGAATGAAAGGAGAATGAGAAGCGAAGTATGAAATGAATTGCCAGCCAGTTTTTATGTTTTTCTGTATTGGTCTTGTGGCATTTCTGTCGAGCAGGCCAGAGCACAACGTTCCCTTACATAATGCTCACATTACTGGAGTATGATTATATCCGACTGTCACAGATGAGGATGCTGTATTTATGTCTCAATGAATTTCATTCCTTGGTTTACATGTCCCAGTCCTCTGGGGAATATCACAAATCCAGTGTTACAGAGTACAATGGCATGTTTGATTTATCAACTCTATTAATGATCTGGTTGAAGGGAGAAACAACACATTAATTAAATTCACAACCGATGATTAACTTGGTGTTGCGAGCACCAGGCAGGACAGAGATTTAGCACGGAGAGAAGTGTAGGCAAGGGATGGCAAACCGGAGTGCAAATGCTACCGTTGCTCGCAGTAGCGGACAAAAATGTGAAGAATGGGGATTTGGTGAGAAGATGATGCTTAGAATAAGTGAGGGTTGTTGGGCTGTCTGCAGTCTCCACTGATTGTGGCCAAAATCAGTGTTGCTGTAGGTGTTGCAGGCTTATACTGGTATATACTGGTGCAGTGGGAAAGGGGGAGTGCTGGGTATTCACGCTCAGGAGGACAAATTAAAAAAAAAACCAAACCCCTACGGGTTGTCAGGCATGAGTATTTTGGCGCTGCTCTGTTGATGGTATTAACATAAATTCAAGCTGACCTAAGTGCACTGGGATAAAAACAAACATTTACCCTCGGAAAATCCTCCGACTGAATGTGATTTTCACCGTTGGCTTTGGGCTGTTTCGTGTTTTGCATTTCTTTTCTGTGGGTTTTAGTAATGAAAACAAACAACTTGGCTTCACCTTGGGTTGTACTTAACTTCATTTCCAGTCGTTTTCTCTTGTTCCCATGCATTAACACACTTAGTAGCTGAGCTGCAAGTAGGCAAGTGGATGTACTTTTTTAGTTTGGATTTAAGGTGTTTGTTTTCTAGCACAATGCAAAATCTCTGAAGTCAAGGCTGACTAGTTTCTCTTGAAGGATCTACACATACAAGTATTCCTACATGGTATACTAAGTGCCCAGCCAGTTCCATAGGCTTTGGTGTATATAGCCACATGCTCCAAGCTAAATGTGTGTATAGTGGGCTATTGGCCCCTGCCAGTGCATAACCTCCTCCCCTCTGCTTTTTGGTTTATATTCCTCACCTTCCTAATTGTCTCCAGCTGAAACTCTCCCTTAAGAGTGAGCTCAGATGGAAAATATTTTTGGGCAAAATGTTAACAGTTTTTTGGGGGGGAAAACTTTTTTTTTTTTTTTTTTAAGGGTGGAGTAAGCTAGAGGTGGTGTATTCATGAAAGAAACCAAAGATGCTTTATTTTAATAAAGGTGCCTGTGGATTGTCTGAAAGGAGAAAAATGCAGCAAACCCACCTGTCATTTACAGTGTACTGAGCACTACAAGGGGAAGTTTAACCAAAACCCTCTTTTCATCTAACTTGGTGTGGGTTATTGGAGGGAGGAATTTGAGGACCCATTTGCAAGGAATGACATGAATTATTTGGGGCTGGGCTAAATAAAATTAACTTTGGACACTTAAGTGAATTAATTTGTCCTTGTCATAACCCCCAGGCCACACGAACAGTGCTCAGGTTGTTAAAATACTGTTTTAAAATGAAGAAGAATTTTTCTAGCTCACTATCTTTCTTCTTGGTCGGAAGAAGGATGTTATTTTAAAGATCAGTTACCATTGTTCAGGTCCTATTATGCCATCTCAAAGATTTCTTTTATTTATTTTTAAAATGTTTTGCAATCGATAGTTTTCTTTTTTCTCTATAGTTTTTTTTTTTTCCTTTTTGTGCTGCATTTTCTTTCTGTACTATACCCTGGGGTACAATTAGGAGTGTGTGCTGCCATTCTGCATCTGAGTAGTGCCAGGACTGCAGCAAGCATTAAAGCCCTCAGAAGGTAAATATTGCAAAGGATGTAACAGAAGGACTCCTGGAAGAAAACCAAGCCCACAGCGTCTAGGGGATTTATCCACCCCTTGATGTCTGAAGGCTGCAGAGGGGGTGGTTGAGGGCTTGTAGGATCTCGCGGACCATGGATGGGACAGACCAGGTCCGATCTGGGATTAGAGAAGAAGGTGTAAGGTTGGGCGCTCGCAGGGACGTGGGCAGAGCAGCCTGTCGGGTTTGCAGCGGCACTGGGCATTGCTGCGGTGGCAGAGAGATGTCCCTTACTCCGCATTCTTGAAATGCTCGTCAGATGCTGTAGCTCATCCAGCAGGACTAGGGTCACCCCTTCCTGGGAGGGGGAACTCAAAAAAACCTCCACTTTGCTTGCTCTGCTTCTGCTGAGTGTCCTTTGAGCACTGGTTGTAGACTAAACTGTTCCTCGTCCTGCATCAGGACGGGAAGAAAGGACATGGTTAAAAACCCTGGTTACAGGATCCTTGCAAAGGTACACAGGTTGTGCCGGTAATGATGGTTGAGCAGGTAAGCAAAGGGCTAAGCTTTGCTGTAAAATGCAGGTGCCCAGGTGTGTTTCACCCAAGAGCGTAGGCTGGAGTAGTCATGCAATGGGGAAACGTCGCGTTGTCCATGGGGGTACGCGTGGGAGAGCGTGGGGATGGAGAGCTGTCCTGAGAGCAGCGAGAGGCAGGTTTGAAGCTGTGCATCCCCCACTCTTCCTCTCCTCCTCGTGCCGTTATATAGGGCAGGGGCTGAGTCTGGTTAATGCGCAGCACAGAGGGACCGGGTGATATTAAAAGAAAACTGTGAGAACGCTTCCTGCGTTGAGTGCTTGAAGGCATCCCTCGTTCCCCTGGCTGTTATCTGCAGCAGCATCCCTGTCCCCCACCCCGTCTCCTCTAACGAAGCAGTGACACGCACAGAAGTGTGCTTGCTCCCAGTAACGCTGGGAGAAAGTCACTGGTTCACGCAGCGCCTTGGCAGGTTTGGCAGGAGTTGTCCTCCCACAGAGAGCCCCCGCGGGCCAGGGCTGGGTTTGCACCTTGCGTGGTACGAGGAGCTTCTGGCTGGACCAACATTTTTTGTATTCCAGAAATTTTTGCGTGTCAAAGGGGTGTGTGGGCAGTGGAGGCAGGCTGGGGGGGGTTGGGGAGAGAGCAATGCTGTGAGCAGCAGAAGCAGAGCCTTAAAAGGAGTTTTCAGCAATTTTAAGGTGAATTGTATTAATTGAATTCCAATGGGCTTCAAATGTTCCTGCCATTTGATGTGTTGGGAGAGATCAATCGCTATTTTGGAAGATTAATTTATACAATTCAGATCACACTTGTAGGGTTTTTTGTTTCATAGCGTTTCTTGTTTTACTAATGGCAATTGTTTCACGTCCTCTAATCTATTATACTTTTTAATAAGGCATATAATTCATTATTTAAGTGGTAGTGTTCTGATAATTAGATGAGTTATTTTTGTCAGTGCTGATTAGTTGGTAAGTACAGATTAGTATTTGAAGACGCAATGTGGTCCCTTGATATTTTTCTTTCAAAGAGGTGACGTGGCACTTGTTTCACGGCGTTCCCAACAACTTCATCCCTTACAGCGGGAGGAAGGTGCCTACAAATTGCGAAGAGGGTTTGAAAGGCTCCAGATCTCATTTCCCCTGTAAAACTCATTATGTTAGAAAAACGCTATCGAGCGTAAGCTGGGGCTGGTGTATTGAAATTGCAGCTCCCTGGGCAGGCAGCGTCTCTTTCTGCACGTGCAGCACCGGGTGCCATGGGGGCCGTTACCCCAAATGGGGTTTTGGGGTGTGCAAGCAATATCTTGCATGTTGCAGGGCACGAACCTGCTGTTTGCTGCGTATGTCCTAGAAAAGCTTTGCCCCTTCACAAATAGAAAGCCTTGGCCTTTTTTTTTTTTTTCTTTTTTTTCCCCTGGAGTTAATTGCAGCGCGGGACAATGTGGGCTTTGTGCGCCCGTCCCCGCGCTGGGGGAAGGTTTCTCCTCTCCTCCCCTGCGGTGCTGACAGCGGAGTTTTTCTCGATTCATGATACAGAAGCCGTTTGCAGGATTAAGGCTTTTTTAGTTCATTTGCAGACTGCTTAATGGAGGGTGTGGTGGCCAAGGGGAGGGAGTGGGCACCTGCAGACTGTTATGACTCAGGTGCAGATATCCATGGGGTGAGACATCCTGGCATTCCCTGTCCCCTGCAAGCTAGACCAAGTGAAACAGTTGATACGCTGCAGCGTAATTAAGCATGTGTTTTTGGAGTTGCAGCCTTCTGCCTTCTCCAGGATAATACAAACCATGCTGCTAGAAGAGATGATGTAGTTGGAGCTGAGCCACCGCATTATTCAGGACCAGATCTCTGGGAGGAGGGAGTAAAACAAATTTATTTTGTCACTTGGTCACCCCTACCAAGGAAACCACAGTGCTCTTCAGTGGCTCGCTTTTATTGTAGACTGTTTCAACCCTCCCCTGGTTTAGCAGATGGCTCCAAACACAAATAAGCCTCAGGGATGCCTGTCGCTGCCTGTGACCCCAGGGAAAGTAGAAACCACATCGGAAATGAGCAGGGATGAGAAGATGCCTAACATTTTTCTTGAGCAAATAAATGTGGCATAGGGAAAGCCGGGGTAAGCTCTGTGCATTTATCGGTGCTGTGAGCGCGCCTCGGGCAAACCCCTCACACCGCGCTGCGATGCAAGTGGGGTTCCTGCTGCTTGGTGGTTCAAGGGCACCTGTGTTAATCAGTGGTTTCTGGTGTATCTGCAAAGGTGTGGTAGGGTTTGCATGTGTTTGCGGAGCCCCTCTGCCTGAGGACGGGAGTTGAAGTCATTGGGGTGCTCTCCCTCAAGTTACTGAGGGGGGTGAATTTGGTACTTGCTGTGTCTTTCCCATGGAGATCCAGCTGAGAGTGATGGTGGGATGGTTGCACGGGCTTTGGAGATGAGTTTGCAGACCAGTGTAAAAGCAGTGCAAGAAAAGGATTTACCGAAGTAGAAACAAAGGAGTGATACCGAGGGTTTCCATACTTCCCCTGGTTTTGAGTCTGTGGGGCTGTGGAAATAAATGAGGGGCTCAGCAGCTGGGAATGGGGGACAGGAGGGTCGGCCAGGGGGGCAGAAGTGGAGCAGAGAAGACCAATGATGTCTCCATCGCCCCATTGCAGTCCTGTAACGCAGCCTGGGATTTCCAGCCCCTCTTCGCTTGGCCTGCGGCGTTGGAATCGGCGTGTTGTAGGAGAAATGGCTTGTGCTTTATGCACAATCTCGCCGCTGCTGAAGAGGGGGGTCAGAGTGTAAGTCGGTTAAGTGGCCGGATTGCCCTGGTATGTTTGCCGTGGGATAATGGAAAATTCCTGCAAGGAGTCTTGCTTGATCTGGGGCCAGGGGAAACAGGATGAAGTCTATTCCACCAGCGAACTGATAGAAGAGTACACTGTGCATCTTCCGGCGCCTGCTGCCAATGTTTTTATAGGCTTCAGATTTTATTTTGAAGAAGAAAAGTAACAGCGCGCAAGGCCAACCTGCAGTCGTGCCAGACTTCTTGCCTGGTGTCCTCTTGCGCTGCCTGTGTGCCATTCCTTTGTATAATTTTGGAGGACTGCATGCACAAAGCCTGCGATAGCTTCATTTTCTGCTTCCCAGGATGATGGGAGGAATTCAGGGCCACATGGGTCCCCTGCCCTTAGACCCTGCGGTCTCTGCCCTGACACGGCATACCAAGCACGTCAAGTCTGTTGACACGGATGAGAGCCTTTCAGGGGCTGCGATAGTCTTTACATCCTCTTGCTTTCCCTAAGTGGGTTTGGGCCCACACTAATGCATGCAAATTTAGAAATGACCATCAGAATCTGTGGAGTTAAAGGGAATCTTAGAAAACTAGTGTCTAGCAGAAGTCTTTGAAAGGAGGTTTTAATATCTCTTAGGTCTTTGTGGCATCTTCGTGTTACAAAACTATTTGTGCTATAAGGCTTTAGACTGAAGGATTCAACTTGCAGTTCTTAGACTGTTATCATTAATAAAATAACTTTGCACTTTGATAGGCCCTTTCATTCAAGGATCTAAAAGTACTTTAAAAATGCTAATGAATTAAGCTCCTTGATAGCTCTTGAGTGCAGCTCTTTGTACAGGAATTTGGTCCAAAGCCTAGTGAAGTCAGTGGAAAGATGTCCATGTCATTAGCTCAGGCAAATCCGTTAATCTGTCTGTCCCTGCTTGTCCCATCTGCAGCCAGAGCTAATGACATGGACATTTTCCTGTGCCAGGAGCCCTCATCCTTTCCCCATTGGGATTTTTTTTCTTGATTTTTTCTGCCTGGCTCCACTGCTGAGGAGCACATGGTACATTCAAGGCCAGGGAGGGAGACATAAAGATTTAGGGCTACCTATCTTGTCTGCTATTGAGCTCTGACTTAAGGTCAGAGATTTAAGAGGAGTCCGGGTTGGAAATAACATAGAACAATCATGTAAGGGAAAGCCCTGTTAGCCCAGCAACGATGCAGCGTAGAGCAATAGCTTCGTGCTGTTCATGTGCCATTGCGGTCCAGCTCAAGGAGCGGTGGTTTCCTCCAGGAAATCTTGCAGCAGTGGGAAGAGCTTACCTGTCTCTTGTGGTTTCCAGTCCAAGACCATCCCATAAGCTTTATTCCTTCACCCATTTCTAGTTTGTTGAAGGTTTGCCATCACGCTTTGGAGAAGACTGCTCCTGTTGCTGTGGGATGTAGCTATGGACATGAGCAGCAGGGCTGGGCTGTAAAGCATGCATTGCTGCTGGTGGAAACTCTCTTTTGATCCAGTTCATGGCTGTCAACTGAACTACCAGGGGAATTCTTCTTGCTGTATTAAAAAAGATAAAAGCAGTTATGCCCCTGGCAAAGCTGTAGACACAAGGCACTGTGAACGTCTTGATGCCCCTTTCCTCTTCCAGCCGTACAATGGGTAGTGTAATGTCCTTACATCTGATCAGCCGTGACAATCTGTATTTTATGGATTCTCGCTCTTTGTCACCCTGTTACAATCTCCCCTCTCCCCTACCTTTCATTAATTGTCTCTCAAAACATCTCGTCACTGCTCTGATGATTTTTTCCAGTGGATAAGCCTGTTAGAGATAATCTGGTTTGCTGAATTTCCTTTCTGCTGGGCAATCTCCGTAATAGCCGCCTCAGAGGATTTCATTGTGTTTAGTATCAGGATGTGGCTTCGTATAAATATTCTGTTTCTCCATGGTTCTTCTGCTGATTAAGGTCTGTTCTTTCTCCTAAATAAATTGTCTCATAAAATACTTCTGAGAGGGGAGAGCTTCACGGAGACTTAGCGTGTGTTCGGTGCTTCTGAGCACACGGTCAAAATTCACTGTTGATTTTGGACATGTCAACTTTGACAGTTCAGGGGCCAAAACAAAGGGAAGAAGAGAGATGAGGAAGAGGAAAGAGTTACAGTCCTTAAATGTGACATCCTTTGTACTACAGGGTAGAGTCCTATGTGATTCTGGGGGTATCCCCTTTGGGATGCCCCATGGAGAAAACACGGCAGCCAAAAGGCACATCCTTTCTCCTTTTATCCATTTCCCCGCTATGCAGCGATCAATAGCATCATTTAATCTCTGTCAGAATTTTATCAGACTTCATGTAACCTGATAAGGACATTTGCCACTACTGCTCCTTTTGAAAAAGCTCATTTTCAGCACTTTTAAAAACAAACCTCTCCCTTTTTATATGTGCTTCAAGGATGCTTTTTCTTTTCCCTTTCCCTGTCCAAATCGGTGCTGGAGGGAGGGTCAGGAGATTACAGTTCTGTTCCTGGCGTTGCCAGTGAGTTGCTGAATGATCTTCAGCAATTCATTTGATCTTTCTGTGCTTCGTTCTCACAAATAAGGATGCTGGTAATAACTTTCTATTGTTAAAGCTCTGGTAATAACTTTCCATTGTTAAAGCTCTTGTATAGAAAGTGCTATATGGGAGTTAGAATAATTACTGTAATCGTTCGCAAGCGAAGGTGCTGGAAATAAAAGTTTCTGCAATGTAGGACCTTAGTTCTTGTTGAAGGGAATTATTAGAATAATTTTGGCAGGAATGACCAATAAAATGTGAATAAGGAAACCGCTTCTATTGAATTTATAGTTCATGGGGAGCTAGATGATTGAAAGATATGAGAGGTGTGGAAGGTGTATGTTTCCATTTGAACTGCCCTGGGAAAAAAAAGAAAGCATCTGCTTACTCCAGCTGATTTTGGTCTTGTCTAGCATCTATACACCATGTGGGATCCTTGTACACATCAGCAATGAGCCATTTTGGCCATTATTAAAAAAAACCCAAACAAAACCCACAAAACCACAAACAAAAAACCAACCCCCAAACTCCGAGAAACAAACCCCAAACCAGTGACATTTCCCCCATCACTGCTCCTCCTTCCCCTGTGGCTGCACAAGCTGATCTCATGCAAGAAGGCAATTTTAAGCAGTAAAGGCAATATACTGCTGACCATGATTGTCCATACAGTACCTTGGTACAGTAATTATAGGTGCATTAGGATAATGGAGACATAGGTAAGTTTGTGCTATACATTTCTCAACTCCTGGCTCCCACCTGTCCCTTATTACTTCTAATTTACAGCTTGCTAAAAATAGGTCTTGGAGAAGACTTGGAGCTGTTGAGATGGAGACAGAGCAAGACCGTAAATCACTTGACAGCTCATTTCCTTATAGCAAATATCTTACTCTTATGACTGTATGTTTAGATTAAGGAAGGGATAAAATGTAGCAAGAACTCGGTTTGGTTGCCGCATGTTTTGGTCATATTTCTTTTTCCTTTAATAAATAATAGCGTAAGTAGACAGGAACGGGACAAATCCTGTAGGAAAGGCCGGAACTGGGCATCAGTTTCTGTCGTCTGAACATCTGGGATTTGGGGTTTTTGGGTGCTGGTGAGGAAAGGAGAGCTGCAGTTAGGGCAGGAGCTGGGACCTGAGTTGCAGCGTCGTGCGCGGCTCTGCAGCAGGAGCAGCGATGCATGCACCGGGTGCCGTGGCACTGACCCGCCTGGGCTGGGTTATTTCACCTGACTCACTGTGAGGTGATGGGCAATATGCCTCATCTTCATGTCTCCTGAGCTCTTTTAGGCTTCGTTGTCACTGATTCTCTGCTCTGCAGCCCTTTGAGCCCCATCCCTGTAGCCAGGGGGAACTTTGCCAGCAATTCCAGCTGGGACGGGATTGAGACCTCGATGGTAATTTCCTTTCCTTATGGGCACAAGGGTCTCCAGAGCTCTTTGCAAACACCGCTTAACCTAAGGTGCTCTTGTTAGATGGGTCAGGGGCGTTATTCAGTCACTGGGTTAGTTTTATTCCCTTGGGATATTTGCTTTATGCTCTGGCTGGGGATGAGAAGCCAGCAGCCACAGCTGGGGCTGGTTTTTTGAAAGACATGGGCAGCTTTTTCAGAAGACCTCCATGTCCACCTCTGTCTTCTGCAAAAGCCACATTTCAGAGGGATCTGGTGGAGGTTACCTGTCTTCTGATGCATGTTTAATTTCCTTTGGCGCTACACCCCACGTAGCCTAAGCCGCTGTTCCCGTTCTTCATCATCGCCACGAAGGGACCAGCCAGATGAGAGCAGGTTGTGCTAAACCTCTGCGGTGCAAAGAAGAGTCAGAGGATCAAGCCTGTAATAACAGACTTCATCTTCTGGTGTGGCAATGTGTTTTAGATGAGCAGAATTTGAGCCTTGTCTTTCTGGATGCAGCTTCTAATAATCAGATCCATTATCCGAATGTCGCGCTGTTTTTTCACAGCAAATATTTTGATGGTGTTATGCGTGGCTGGGTATTTGCATCGTTTAATGGCAGCTCAGGAGAGACGAGTCTTGCTTCCAGATCTGACAATAACCCGTGATAAGATCGTGGACAAGGCTCTTCTTTCACCTGAGCTGCTGTTTCCCGACCTCAAAGTCTTTGCAAGAAAAATGCTATATGACAGCCAGGGGTTATAGCATTGCCTTAGATTTGTGCTAGCTATCTACATTGCACAACAACAAGAAAAAGGAGTTATCGGTGTCCCAGGAGGCAGAGAACAAATTTAGGTCCCGATCTTGCATGTGCTTATACAGCTAATTAGCTTTACTCAATGGAGCCCATTCAGCCTGTAGCACTTGTCCTTCATCTGTTCAGGACCACGCGTGTGAATGCTTATTGAAAGGCGAAGTCAATTGGCGCATTGTTGCACGTACATTATTTCTTATGTTCTTGTTTGAAGCGAGGAACAGTCTCTCGATTATAGAAACCTTTTTTTTTTTTTAAATGTAGTGCAGCTATTGCTGTGAAATTACAGGCCCAGGTAAATTTATGCTTTTCAATTCTCAGGTCTGAAATTGCTGAGCTCGGCTGTTTTGGGGCAGGAAACGTTTAGCAATATTTGTCATCGTGTGGGTTGATGTGGCTCCAGACGTGGGTGTCATGCCAGCTCCGGGACTTTGAGTAATAGACACATAATGACTGATTACCTGATTGTTGTTGGGTGGTTGTGTATCAGGACCTTTCTGTCTTAGCAATTAATCTGCTTGCTGATGAAAGCTTGACCAGACCTGCCGGGATCTCTCTTGTCATTTCAGTCATTCGGCAGCAAAAATTGCAATGCGACATTTATCACATTTTGAACTAGAACTTTACTGATGCTGTTTAAGGGTATAGGAGTACATAAAAACAAGCAAATCCTGTATGCAGCAGGAGAACATGAATGCTCAGTGTGCTGTCCAGATGGGCTCTGTGCATCTCCGCATCGCCGGGTCCTCCTGGGCACTGAGCCCAGGTAAGTACACGAGCTGCTTTTAGTTTGCTTCTACATTAAAACTACCTTGTCATAGCTAAGACTGAGCTTAAAAACTAGACTTTACACAGTGGTTCTGTGTTAATGATATTAACATAATGGTACTAACAATAGCTTGTTATGGGCAAATCTGCAGAGATGTCTCTTTCCATTTGACCTTGAGTGCTGACATTGGACTGGCTCGGTATTGCATTTTTTTCCCCATGTTTCAACTTGAAAGGTTCTTTAATACTCAGCTCGATGCTTCTGTTTTGCTTTTTCAATTCCTTATTATTTCCCATGGCTGTAATGCACAGTGATACCCCGTGCCAGGTCATTTCCAGGACTTGGACCCGAATTAGATTCGGTAGCTGGAAGGCGCCGAGCCTCAGAAATGTTTGTACATGATTCAGTTCCTGGAGGACAAAGGCTTATCCTTGGCCATGGAGCATCGTACACGCGACTCTCCTTGTGCTTCCAGGCACTGTAAGAAGAGAAACGTGGAGGCAGGCTGTTCCCAGGATAGTCCTGCCTAAAATTTCCCGCCTGCATGGCTAATTTTGAGTTTTGTCTCCTTTCCCAGCCAGATTCTCACTCTGAATCTTTATCAGATGCTAATTAGCATTCGTTCCCACCCAGCGCTGGGATGTTTATTAAGGTTTTTGAGAAAGGTTTGCACTTCTGGCGCCGTTGCAACCCTGCTGATGAAATCTCCCGTAACCCCTTCGTGCCTCACCTCTCCCCCTTGTGCCACTCTGCAAGTGCCCAGTGACCCCAAATTATTAAATTTCAGCTCAGGCATCTTGTGATGAGTAAGGTTTTGGGATAGATAGGGTGACGGCAGGATCTGCTGCGCTGGTATGACTTCTGCCACTGCTTGCTAGGGGTGCTCCGGTCGTGTGGTCCCGCAGAGCCCGGGGAGTCGCTGGTGTTGGTCGGAGACCGAATTCAACCTGTAGTTTGAAACTCCAATACAAGCTGCTGCCTGCCGGGTCTGTGCTGTGTATTACCCAAGTCAGCAGATGCCATCACGCACTTGCTCGCTGTTGCTCCCTGCTTATTTTTATTTGCATGCCTGGGATTCTTGCTTTCAGCTCAGCAGCAATAAATGAGCCATTTGCATAATGAATGGTTTTAAAAACTGCATCCCTGCAGTGCCTTGAGCCTTGCCCTTCAGAACGGCCCGTTTTCCGGGAGAAGGTGGCATAATTCAAAAAGCTTAAATTCCTCTGGGAAATGGAAGTTTGGGTGGGAAATACTCGGGTTATTTTTCAGCTAATTTCTCCCGTGGTTACATGGTGCCCTTGCACAGCTCTGTGAGCACAGCAGCATCGTAGAGGCTTTGGAAGCAAGCGGGGAAAATGCAGCGTATTGCTCTGTGTTGTAGCTGGGTGGGAGGGGATGCAATGGGCAAGAAATGGGGGGGGGGGGGAACGTGCTGGAAAAAGCCGCTCTGCTCCACTTCCTGACGGTCATTTGCTGTAGAAGTAACTTCATTTCTCCCCGCCTTGTTTTCTCATGTGAAGTTGCTGGGGGTGGGGGTTGTCTTTGCTCCTGGGTGGGGAAGGCAGCCTGGTTTCTGGGTGCTGCTGTCTTTCGCTCTGTAATAAAAAAGCATGCAAGCAGGTTTAATTTCCTACCCGTGTTTCCTCGAGATCCTCTGAAAAGAAGAAAGAAAAAAGACATTCGGCTGATTTCGTGCTCTCCTTTCTGCTTTTCCTTGTGCCTGTTGCCATCCTGACAGCGGTTTTGGCTCCTTTGGGGTAAATGTTCATTTAGTGCACCGTTGTCACCCTCCTGCAGCGATGCTCCCCCAAGGACAAACCTATGAATAGGACATGTGGCTCTTTGGGTAGAAAGGCTTAGCAGAGGAGTGTTTCTGCCTCTGCCGGCGTGCCCAGCGGCACGTTAATGTGAAAGGGGCAGTTCGGAAGGGGATTTCGGTGAAAGAGGTGAAGAGAGCGCACCTGCAGAATAGCAGGGAGAAAGCAGCGTGGAGAGCTGTGTGTTGGTCCCAGCTCAGCGGTGCGTGTGCCGTACGGGGGTTTCCTTGGCAACTTTTTCATCTGGCCTGCTGGGCATTTGGGAGCAAAAATGATGCGTTGATATTCTGTGCTTGGGAGGTGTCAGTCCCCTCTGATCCAAAAAGAGGAGCACGGCTTGCCCTAATAATCCAGGCAAGGCATGAACTCTCCTGTGTCCCCATGGATCCTTTTGGGGTGACCCATCTGTGGCCACGGGGCCACCAAGTGCCCAAGACCTCCACATCCTCCACCTGAAACTGGGGCATCCCCCAAACGTAGTGAGGTACTTCCCCCCCTGCATTGGGATCCTGGAGCAGAAATTGGGGTGCAGGACCCCCAAATCAAGCCCCGCCACCCCCAAAGGTGCAGGAGCCCTTGGTCCTTGTGCACGGGGAGTTTTCTGCTGTGTTCGCGCTGCCAAGGAGCCCTGCAGCTCAGCGGGTGATGGGTTTCCTAATCGTTCCTAATACAAAAAAGGAGGATGAATAATGAGCAGCGATAACTCTCCTGCAAATGTTAGCATCCCACTCGCTCTGATAAGACGTCGCTCCCTTTCAAGTCCCTTAAAATGCTATCTGTGTTTCCAGGACTCTTATTGCAAAAATACTGCAAGGCACCAGTTTCTGTTTGTTTTCCTTTAAACTACTTTCAAATTTCTGTTCGCCAAGTTTGTGGAACATGTAGCAAGCTTCATTTGAGGAAGAGGAGATGAGTGCAGTCGAGTCCTTAATGGAAAATGAACATGAATCAAAATCTAGTCCAAACCCTGTAATCTCTGCCCCACACAAGAAAGCTCCACTTCAAGGAATAAAAGTAGGAAAAAAATAGGTTGGATTTAATTGCTTTGGATGCCCTGTTACAGCAGAAGTGCAAAAAGACGATAAAAGATGCAATTTAAAGCTCAGCAGCGGCGGGTTGGAAACGCTGGTGCTGGTGTGCCGGGAGAGGGATACTTTATCCCCAGCACATCTCTGCTGAGTTAAGATAAATGTTGAGCTATTAAGTTCCTGAGAGCAATAAGAGGCTGGAAGAAGGTCACTTACTGTTTCCCCTATTTTGGATTTGCCTCTGTGCTGCATCACTTGCTCTCCGGTGCTGTAAGGAGGATCCCCTTTGTCCTCTGGCATTCCCCCAAATGAGCCTCCCAAAAAGTGCCGGGGAGCTCAGGACAGCCGGCCTCAAGGCACAGGGGGGGGTTGCTTCCCCCCATCCCTGCGGGACAAAATGCTCAGTGACTGAAATACCCCTGGGGATGGCAGGTGCCTTCTTGGGGCGGTGGGGACCCTGTCTCACCGCCCGTGGGGGTGAATAAAGCTCCTGAAGCTGGGCTGGAGCTTGTCGTGATGTGCGGGCAGGGGTTGGGTAGCACTGGGAGTCTGGCGTTGTTAGGATGTCTGTCTGCTGTAAAGTACTTTTGAAGGGCTTTAAAACTCACTGTTGTCTTCTGCTGAGCAACTCCTGGTAGAATCGTGATGCTCAGTATTGTCTGGCCAGGCGCAGATGGAGTGTGGAGTGCCAACAGCATCCGCAAACCCTGTGGGTACCCCAGTTTTCTTGCTGTCCTGCCTCTGTCCTGGGGTGGAAAAAAACAGAGCAGGGGGAAGACGCTATGGGGAACGCGACCCAGCCAGCGACTCTGCTCCGTCTCCCTGCATAACTCCTGATTTTTCTCAGGCACGGCTCTGCCAGATAAAAAGACTGAACTGCAGGAGGACAGAAGAGGGGAAGAAGATGAATCTCCCGCATTCATTATTCTGTATGCAAAGAACATCAAAAGCACTAATGGAAAAGCCTTTTTATATTTTTCATCAAAGCAGTTGTTCAGATTTGGCAGGCTGATTTCTTATCGGTAAAATATTTATGAATGAAGCAGCTGTGGGGTACTGCTTTAGGAGGACAGCAAGTAAATGTTCCCTCCCTCCTCGGTAAATATGTTTTTCCACTTGGTCCTTTTTTTCCCTCCTCTGTTCTATTTGTATTACTTCTATTAGAGGAACTTGTAGGTGAGTTGGGACTGAGTTTGCAAACCACAGGTAGTAAGATGTCTTTATTGTTTTGCTTTACTTAGCAAAAAAGAGGGGGACAGTGATAAACCAGACCTTGGGGAGGCAGATGGGCTGGATGGGGACAGCAACGGGGGTTGCACCCTGACTTCTCTCTGCTGGTGCTTCCATGTTTAACCTGAAAATCTCTTCACTTATTTCTATAGCTAATAACTCATCAAGGGTTTTTTTTCCCCACTAAGAAAGGCGATTCCACTGACCTAAATGAGGTTTATCTTTTTTCTTCTCTAGTAATTACACCCACCCACACATAGGGAGCATGAAATGATTTATGAAGGTGTTTTGATCCCAGTTTATTAATTCCTAATCCTGATTTATTATTATTCTTTCTAACTTTGCATCGTCACTTGGTGAGTAAGGTAGTTCAGAAAGCATGGATGAAGAGCTAATATTGAATTTCTGTGAAATATCGGGTGCTTAGAAGTAACAGCCCACAGAGGGGAACCTGCAGCACTCAGATTCGTCCGAGGGAATGGGAAGAGCAGCAGTCAGTATCAGTGTAAATCAGTGTGTCCATTCTCATGGACAGTGATGCTCTCAATTTATTTTAATAATAATAAACTGCTTTTCCTTCTGGCTTTGTCCAGAAGATGGTAAATCCAGTGCTGCAATAAATCCGTGTTTTGTACAGCGATCCTGTTCCCTCCCTGGAGATGGTGGGCAGATACTGCTGTCACTAGAGATGCCTGGGGTGGCAGATGCCAAGTTTGGGATGTGGGGCACTGAGCTGGGGTGGTGGGGGGACGGGGAGGACCTGCTGCGGCGTTGTAGAGAATATGGGAGTTCTTGGGCATCTCCGATGGCTCGGCGTGTGTCTGTGCAACGCGTAAGGAGGAATACAGCTATTTAAAATTTAAAGTTGCATTGCCATCGGGGTATTGCGTTCTTTAAATATAGAGCCTTTGAAATGCGGTAACTTCGGTCGTTGAAGGATAGTAACAGTAATTGTATAAATATTTATGTCATGTAAATGAGCAGAAATTAGTGGTGCAGAACTAGGATAGTTCTTCGCAATTTCAAAAAGTTGTCTTGAAATCTCAAGTTTTGACCACATGTGTAGGTGGATCAGCCCATAAAAATAGGAACAGTTGTCTGGGCTTGTTTCTATTTTTAAAAAAGTGCATTAACGCGCTAAAAGAGTGTAAAGTTCCAAACCTGCAGTTTCTGAAACAGAATTGCAGACTACTTGGTGCTGAGGTTTGCACGTCTCCTGGCTGGCGCTCGCTGGTATTTGAAGTGGGTGCGCATATGGTTATGTGTGTAAGTCCTGGCGAGTCTCCCGAGCTGCCGTGAAGCCCTCATTTCTGCATGGCAAACAGAGAGGAAACATAATGACATTTTGCGTTTGTTTGCTCTTTTAATGTTTCTTTTATTTTTTGTGTATTTTAATATTACAAAGCCTCATAGCAGACTTTCTTATTAGATCCTCATGTTGATTTAGCATCTGGTCAAACACTGTGTAATCACTTGCCTCTGACCACATACGTCCCAGTAAGAGGAGCTCCCCGTTAAGGAGCTCTCGCTGTCTTTAATGACCATCATACTTGTTTGGTTCCCTTGGTCATGGCAAAAAAATGCCCTCGGTGATGCTTTTCCAGGGATGGGGTGCCAAAGGGAGAGCACCAGTGGCTGTCCCGTTGCCTGGCATGCAGCAAAGCCCGTCATTGCAGCCACCCGCTCGGTGGCACGTCACCTCTCCCGGTGTCGGCAATGCTGAGTGGGATCTGTAACGCGTGTCCCTGCTGTGGCCGTGGAGAGGAGAGAGCCTCCCCGGCTGAGCTGCCGATGGCTTGGTGCTTAATGGAGAAGATGTAAAACTTCACACGCTCGGTGCGGCGTTAACTCTCCGGTCCTAACACGGCTTCAGCAGCGAGCTGGAAGGAAATGAGCTATTAATCGTCCTGACATCCCCTTTGAATACCAACATATTTCAGTCCTGTTAAGCCGTTGTGCTGTTGTTTATGGGTTTCGTGCAGAAAGGAGGAGCTGTGCTGAGTGTGCAAAATACCGCTTTACTTCTGTAATGCCCCCGCGAGAGCAGGCAGCTCGTCCTCGCCGCCAGCAACCCTCCTCCGGCCCCAAATCCTGCCCCACGCCCCACTGAATGCTTGCCTCGTGCAAAGCCGTGCGTGGTCAAGCATCGTCGGCTACTTGGAAATAATCACAACTTTGTGCAGATCCGCTTGCTTGAGGGAAATACCTGTTTGTCTGGGGTAACTCAGTTTCCCCTTCCTTGCTGTGCTAAGAAGTGGGTAATGCAGCCAGAGGGTTCCCCTCTGCCTCCTTTCTCCCGGATATTGTCTTGCTGCTCATCCTTTGCAGAGAGACTGATTGAATTTGAATTTTGCGGGATAGTGGGTTGGCGTGTTCATTAACCTGCACGCTGCTTTCCTCCCTTCGCTTGCATCGCTTGCATCTGGTTGAAAACACAAGACATAAGGGTGTTGGCAAACATGGAGAGAAATAATTAAAGCAGCCAAATTAGAGCCTGAATTGATGTATTCTTCTGTGCTAAATCCTTTGCTTTCATTGTAACATAGCTTGTTAACCAAGGCTAATCAGAAGGCCTGTCCACCAGACAGTGGAGGGCAGCGTGAGCGCAGCCTCCTAACGCCGTGGGCTGAAACGTAGCGTGACAGCCCATCGTTCTCCGTGCAAATTTTAGGATGCGCCGGTCATGAGCCGATCAGCCGGGACCCACACAGATGGTGCAATGTGCCGGAGGTAACCCTGGTCAGTCCCTGCTCTCGCCGCGGTGATGGAGACGTGACTGACGGAGCTGCTCCGTGAAACCACCCGTCTCTGGAGGGCAGCTTCGACGTGGGACTGTGACAGTGGCACCGCAGGGCTCGGGGTGCTCTGTGGAGGGAGGGGAGCAGGATGGGTCCTTGCCAGCAGCACTGGCCTCGGTAGCAGCTTCTCCAGCCTGTGCTTTATTAGTTGGGTTTTATTTCTTCCAGTTGGCGTTCCTAAACCCCAGGGTTTTCTCGCATCCATCTTGCTTGCACATGTTTTCCTTAGTCCGTGGGGAGGAAAAATACCTTTCTGCTTGTCTCTGCCACGTCCCAGTGCCAGCTTGGACATCTGTGCCTGGGGAAACCAGGGCACAGTGGTGCTGGGACCAAGGGGGGTGGAGGGTGTTGCACTGTCAGTCGTGTCACCAGCCACAAAAATTGCATTTAGCTGGAAAAACAGATTTTTCAACCAGGAGCCAACGGTGCCTGCTCACCAGGTTTGAGGGCACCAAGAGGCAGCAATATTCAAGTCGTACTTTTATCTCAGTGTCTTGCAGCAAGTTTGCTTGATGCACACGGGCCAACTGAGAGATTGCACTCGCAAAAGGGAGGGGAGGCAAATCCCACCCGTGGCACGGTCCTGCCTGGTGAGTTTGTGGGTGCCTCCCCAGATGACCGTGCAGCTGCAGCTCAAGCTGCTGACCCTGCTCTGCAGGAGAGGCTTGCAGTGATTTGTGGGGCAGGGAGCTTTCCTCTTTCCTCCTCTGCAGGCTGTAATTCCCTGGCATTATAGCATGTCATTTTTCTAGCATACCTGAGGAGCTGGTAAATAATGTCTAAGCCTGGAGAACCAGCAATGATGGAACCTCCAAAGGGAGGAGGAATGGAGAGATTAGGGCAAGAAATGAAAGTTGTCATTTATTTCTCTCTTCCATTCCTCCCAGCCTGAAAAAGTGGCCACATTCCTGGGGATCCCTTTATTTTACAGCTTGGAGCTTGGTTTGTTTTGTTGTTTTGTTTTTTTTTTAAAAGCCAGTGGATGCTGCCAGTTCCCATCACCTAATCAAAGCTCCTCTGTCAAAGGGCCGGCGTCAAATGAGCCGGCGGTCTTGTTATTACATCCCATTATACCCTCCGGCAGCGGCTGTACTTTATAACCGCCCAGGAAGGCTGACAGGTAACCAATGAGATGCATATTCCAGCGACAACCTCCTGCCCCCCCCGGGGGAGCCGGGACCCTCTTCGGTGCCGGAGCCGGGTCTCATTGTGGCTGGGTGCTTCCCAGGGAACAGCTGGGGCCATTGTCTGCCCGGCTGCCCCTCAGCCGCTGAGCGCGAGGCCATGGCGCAGCGAGGTTTGCTCTTTTGTTCCCTTCTAATTTCATTGTCCGTTCGGTATGGATTGCCATTAAATGCCTGCGTGTTTGTTGGCTGGATGGGAAAGGGAAGAAGAGTCGCCCAGAGACACGGGGATGGCTGAGATGGAGATGGGGAGGGGGGGAGCTGGGAGTATGGGGAGGGATGGGGGGGGAGATCTGGCTAAATAATTTTATCGTTGCAGATAGGTATTGCACCTCAGTGTGGCCTGATGGTGTATTAATTCATACCTTGTTTCACTGATGGGATCCAGCCTGCAGCCTTGGCACCACCACCCTTAAATTGGTATAACACGGTGCACCTGCTGCCATGTCTTGGGCACCAAAGGAGAAGGAATTGTGTTGATTTTGGAGCAGTGTCTTCCCTTCATCCCTCCCTGGTGCTTGTTCATTGTGTTTATTGTTTGTCATGATGAAGTATGGAGAGACTGAAATATTTGGATGTTTTATTTTTTGGGGGCTTGTGCCTGGGGCAGGGTGGGAGGCTTGGGCTAGATGTGGAGGGGTGAGGGATAAGTTGGGGTTGGGAGGGATTTTGCAGTTGGCTGGGGTGGAGCATGGTGCTTGGGATAACTTGGTGGATTAGAGTTACTTGCTGGTTTGTTACTGAGTTAATTGTGGGCTGTTTCTCTACTTAACTACTTCTAATGCAAAAATCAAAGCGATGCCAAACGTGGCTGGTTCTGCTCCGAAGCCAGGTGCTGGTAAACCCAAGGATGGTGATGCATCAGTGAGCTGCAAGCAGTGTGTCCACTAAGGCACGTGGGCCTGGGTGGGTAATATTGGCTGCAACATCTCATTTCTGCAAGGAATTGAGATGTCATTATAGCAGCCCGAATAATTGGCTGTTAGTGAGCTCTGGGCAGCCTCGGGTGAGACCCGTGTGTCAGTCTGCACCGTGCGTTCAGGTGGTTTTAAGCATCCTTTGGTCTGAGCCTCCTGCTGTGGAGGGCTGGGGGTGCAAGTTCAGGGCTGCAGCACGACGGTGCAAACCGAGTCTGTGGACAAGTGGAGTCTTTTCTGCCATTAAAGTGAGTTTTGCTCTCTTCTGTCGTCTTCTGGCTCTGGTGGATGTGGCAGCCAGGGGGACTCCAGGAGCACGTTTTTATTTGACAGAGGTTGCCTTCAAATCCTCCAGCCCCTGAACATGACAGCTGCTAAATCACCTGTTCTTACGCAGAGAACAAAGCTGTCCTCCGTGAACAAAGGAGAGATAATGGTCTGAAACTGGGGGGAAGGAAGAGCATCGCAGTGGAAAGGAGATGGTATCCCCCAGGTGAAATCAAGAGCCGCCAGCAAAGCTGCTGGGACTCAAGGGGTAGAAAAGCCTCCCAGCATGGTAAATAAAACCTCATTTGATGGTTGCAATAGTGGCTGGATCCATCCGGCAATGCTCCAAACAGTGCCCGGCCACGTGCTGCAGCAGCTAAAGACCAAGGAAGAGCCGCATCCAGGCTTGGCTGCAATTTGGGTTGAATATTGCTCAATTCCTTTGAGACTGTCCTGGGTGGCCGTTTGGGAAAGAAACAGGATGTAGACCTGGATTTCCCCTCGGTGTGTCTGTGTTTGCTGATCTGGAATCATGTTGCCCGATGCCGGGCTGTCTGGCGGGGCTTTGCTTGCATCCCTGTTGCAGCTTTTCGTTCTGCAGCTCAGCCTGCAGTGAAATGATGCAATCAAAACCCCAGCGCCGACTTCCCCCAACAGTGTGTTTTGCGCCGCCTGAGGTTTTCCTGCAAGCTGTTTGACCTCCTCCAAGCCAAATCAGCAAAGCAAGAGATGCTTCTAATAGCCTTTTGATGCTAAAAAGTTAATCCCTTGGTCCCAGCCTGGTGTAGCTGTTGGACATGAACATCATGCAAACAGCGGGAGCCGCTCGAAACCCAGTCTGGACGCGGCGCGCAGCGGTGGGCAAAGCCTTTCTCTTGCGTTTCTGAAAAGCGCTTTGCTCCCCCACGGTGCTATCTAAATAATATTAATAATTAAGGGCTCAAGCTGGGTGTGGATATGTGCTTCCCCGGGGTTGCCGTCGTGCACTTAAGCAACTGCGCCCAAGCCAGCAGATGCCACCTCCTCTGCCCGATGGCCTTGGCCGTCCCCGGCAGCACCACGTGGGTTGAGAGGAGCAGCAGTGATCGCAGCGGGAGCCCTTCTCAATATTTAAAGACTATTGATGGGCGAGTCGGGCTGGGATGTTAGAAAAAAGAAATGTCTAGACATAGCAGAAAGCGGAGAGGCTGCTTTCCCTTGGTGGATGAGGTCCGGCAGGAGAAAACAAGCTGCTTTTATTAATTTTTCCTTTCTTTTTCAATTAAAAAGTTGGGGGTTTGCCCTATTCTGCAGCCCAGCAGATGATGCAGGGGGAAGTGTGTTGTGTTGCAGGAAAAACTGGCTGATGCCTCTGGATGCCTCTAAATCTGTCTTCGCCTGTCCTGGCAGCAGTGGGACATCTTCCCCAGCATCTCAGAAGTGAAGGGAGAGCTTCAAGTTTTGCTGTGTTGTCAGTAATAATTAACCAAGAAGTAGGAGGAAGTCTTGTGAAATAGCTCTGGAAACGGCTCTTCGAGGAAGAAAAACGCATTGATGGGAAGACAGAGTCATTAGTCTGGAATTAAAGTAAATGGCTTTTCCTGTAAATCTAAATTTCAGGGGCAAAGACAGACTTTAATTTCTTCTGCGACTATTGCAGCGGACAGTGTTCTGAAATAAAGGTCTTGCAATGGCAATGTCGTTCGTGATCACTGTGATTTAGATTATATATGTTAGAGAAGAGGGGGGGTGGCTGCCGAAAGCCTAGTGTGGAAGTCACTGTGGAGCATCAACTAAAGAGGAGGCTTTTTAAGGTTGCTGTAAAACATAAGGATAAAAGAAGTCAAGCTCATTTTTCTCCAAGGACCTTTAAGGCTTGATTCTACTTAATATTTTGTCTGTCCTCTCTGGGCTGTGCTGTTACGGTTTAATCTGTTACAGTACAGTTTTGTGAATTTAGAGAGACATTTGAGGTCCGGGCGCTCTTGCTCTCTGCCCTCCCCCTTTCCTTGCTGTTTTTTTTGGTGGAGGAAGAAAGAGGTAAGGTTTTAGTGTATGTATTATAAATGACGAGAGGTGTTCTGTTTAGGTGACTCCTGCCTGCCCTGAGTGACCCTTTGCTGTGGTTACCTGTTCAGGTATCCTGCTTTTTTCATTTCTGCGTTCTCTCTGTTCAGATGGTCCATGTCTCTCCGTGCTCTCAGGGCAGGGAGCTGAATTAATTTTACGTATCTGTCTCTCCTGTCAATATTTGTGCCAGGAAAGCACTTGTGCAATTTCTTAGAGAAGTCACCGTCTCCCTTCACTGACCTTTTATTTCTTCTGTGGATGGAGCGTTTCTTCTTTAATATCCTTTGCAATCTTTGTTTCAGCTGCCGCTTATTCTCTTATCACTTTTTATACACTCGCCTATAATCTCCCCAGTTTGCATCTACGTGTTGCCTCAAGTGCTTCCCTGCTCTTTAACCCTTGAGAGGCTGCTTGTGGTTCCTCTCATGGATGGCAATGGCCCATGCTGCATACTTCAGCTGAAGGGCACCATTAGCAGTTGAGCATATTAATTTATTTTAAAACAGTCTTACTGCATAATTGCACTTGTCTTGAAGCAAAATGCGTACTGTCCAAGGGCGTCTCACAGCCTGAAGAGGCGAGATGGCACCCCGTGCCCTCTTCTCATACTTCTTTGCATTGATCTTGCATTTACCCTTCTCCAAGTCCTTTGGAGCTGCTGAAGTGACGTGAAATCAGCTGTTGCCTTTGGACCCCTCTCCAAGTCAGGATGACAGAGTGACTGTAGTGGGACCACGTTGTGTGTGCATGTGTGGTTTATGCTAGCCATCCCCACGGCACTGCAAACCTGCTGGCACCACTGCCCTAAAAGCTGGTAGGCCATGCAGAGCTCTGTCTTTGACTTTCAGACCATGAATTTCCTAGTAAATGCTTTCTGTTTTCTTTCTTGGTCTTTCCTCTCTATTATTTTATTCCATTTATCCTGGTACTTCAGTACAAAGCTGGTAGGTTTCTTACAAACACTGAAGAAAGAAGGCAAAATGGATCGTACTCAACATTATTGGTAGAGAAATGTTTGGGGCCACCTTTTTTTCAGGAAGAAAGAGAAATTATTGGCTTTTCATTAAAATTTCAAAGCAATAAGGTTTTGTTGCCCCAGTGGCCATCCACAGGGACCCAAACACTCTTGAATCTGTGTTGGCCCTTTTTGCCCTCTGCATGCCGTGCATTCCTCGTGTCCGGATGAGCTGGGGTCTGGGAAGTCTCATTAGTTCCTCATGATCCCCCTGGCTTTTTGCCATTTTCCCAATGCTTCTGTCCTTAGAGGAATTCCCCTTTTCTCTCAGATTCCTGTGTTCAGCTTTTGGTTTAGGAGAACATGCCCTAGCACAGGGCAGTAGGAATTATTTTGGTGACTTTAATGGAATTAGAGGAGCTGAGAGGACTTTCCGGGGTTGCTGATGGGAACAGACCGCTGTCGTCTTGTTCAGCAACCTGATTAAACCCACCCCCAGTAATTGCCGTATGTGTTACCCTGCTTTTGGAGGCACCTTGCCATGGTTCTCCAATGGCAAATTTACAGCCCTGCAAGAGCACAGAGAGGGAGACTGTGCCTAAAAATGCCCGCTCTGAGTTTTTGCAAATAGTACTTTACGTTGTTAAGATGACATAGTGGAGACCACTAAGCAGATAAACACCAAAAGCAATGACGATTTGTCCTTGAAAAGCTCCGTGGGCGGTTCGTGAGGAAAGGGGAGATGCATTGACTTGGACAGCTACTTATAGAAAACAGATGTGCAAGTTAGGAAACACAAGTGATAAATCTGAACCCATATGGCAGCCTTCTCACAAGCATTTAGAGTCACAGCCGGCCATGAATGGCGCTCAGTTTCTTTTCTGAAAGAAGAACCCGCCATCTCTTGGAAAACACGAAGACAGTTTTGTTTGTGTGTGTGTCCCCCCCCGCAAGCCTCCACTCTTGTTGGATGGAGCAACCTACATCCTACAGATGTTCCTCGTGCGCTGGGTAGGGAAGGAAGAACAGGGATCTATATCATTGGGACAGGTTTATGGTTTTTTCCTTTGCAAATGCCAGGACCGAAGGCATGAACAAGTAGTGCAGGATCTGTGCTGGTTTATGTAGCTGCCGGGGGCTGGCACTGATGTGGGTGGCTTTCAGCAGCACCCACAGTTGGGTTGGATTTTAAGCAGTCACAAAGTCTAGTTTCTTGGAAAACAAAAAAAACCAATCCCCCCACCCCAAAAAAAGGGGGGGGGGACTTCCTGATTTGCTGTCTCGGGACCTTCCATGGCTTCTCTGCAAGGCTGAGGGATTTCTGCTCACTCCCTGCCAAAACAGGCAGGACCCCTTAAGTGATGGACATCTTGGAGGTACCTTCAGGAGGACCCATGTTCTGCTGGTTTGGATCTCAGCTCTTTTTCCCTTTCTTCTCCCCTTTCTCAAGCTTATAATGAGAGGCAATTTCCAAGCTAACTATGGACACGTTATTTTTCTCGTACCCATCTGAAAACTGCTTTTCAAGCAAGTTGGGGCTTAGTGAGCTGTGTAACCTCCTCTGCATCGGAAAGCTTTTTCTGCAGTCCTCCGCCTCCTCAGCTTGTGGCATCTCCTCCTCATTGGCTCTTCTAAAGTCTTTGTATGGGAATCTAATGGGTTTTATCAGTTATTGTCTTATGAAATTAGAGTCCTTTCCCCACAATACCATAAGGAGACTAAAAAGAAAGCCCAGATTTATGGGAAACAGAATGAATACATTTATAACCTGAAGAAAGACTGTAGAAATGTATCATAAGGCAGCATTTTAAACTTCAGATCCCAGTTTAACCCAATTACTACTGTTCAGGAGTGGGTTTTTTCTGTTCCGGGGTGTGGTTTGTAGAGATGACTGTGGTGCAGGTCCCCTGGTTTTTATCGTTACCTTGGTCTTGCTGCTCATGCCCTGGCCAGCCGACATTCCCGTTACAGCAGGGCTGGGCTGTTGTATAATTTCCATCTCCTTTTTGATGTATTGCTGCACCCTAAATTAATTTCTTACCAATGCCATTTGCAGCCCCATGGAGTGAATGGGTCTCTGAAGGGGACTACATTGTTAACACTGACAAACTTCACGATAGAGCCGTGCACAAATGGACATAATGAAGGGAAAGAAGTGCCATGAAGTAATTAAGGAGTCTGGTGCTCTTTTCAGCCTGGCTGAAATCCCATGTCCTCTTGCAGCGCTTGCTGAGGGTCCTGGTTTGGAAGGAAAACCACAAAGCACTTACTGAGGCCACAGGTAGGAGGAGTGCTGGGGAACGAGGTCCCAGGCAGAGTTCCAGCTTGCCAAGGTTCGTGGTTATCCTGCAGCAGCACCGCCCAGAGTCAAAATTCTTGTGGGGTTATTCAGGGACTCATTCTGCTCGTGGAGCAGCGGGTCCCTGCTGTCCTTCACTGCCGGTGAGCGGCTCCCTCCCCCGAGGCTTATGGTTTGTTTTGTGGCTTTTGCTGATGCAAAGGTTTTGGCATGGAGTGAGCAGAATCATGAAGGTTGGCCTCCCACCCTATGTATGTGGTGGTTTTATATATATATAAGCGCATGCGCATTGGTCTGTTGCAAGTCTAATATGCTGCCACTGCTGTGCTGGCCAGAATTGCCTTGTCTGCTCCTGTTCCTCTCCCATCTCTCTGTGTTAAGCTGGCATCTTGCACCTTATCCTGAAGACTGAGAGTCATTTGGAGAGAAGCCATCCGTTTGTCTTCCTAGTGCCCCGCTCAGGCGTGTAATGCTGATACCTTGCACATGGTCCTGTGATGCTTTGGAAAATCCTCCCCGCTGCGGTCCTCTGGGCTGCTCTTGGGACTAGATGAGAAATGCACGTGTGTGGCACTTGTGAATGAAGGCATATGAAACTCGGAAGCGATGACAGCTATGCCAAATTACCTGTTAAAAATGACCTCAGTAATTATAACAGGAGAGTCAGATGAGGATAACAGGCTGTCTAATAGCATAGGCGAGGCTGTAATTTACTGAATGGATGACCTTTAGAAACTTGCAGGGCTAAGGACTTGTCTACCAAAGAGACCAGGACAACTGTTTAATAAACTTGGTAAAACCCTGTTAATTAACACATTTTTAAAGACTATTTAGTGCTCACTTCAGATGAACAGTGGTAGCTTCTTCAAGAGCAGGTTAACTCTGGCCTTTTCAGATACATTTCTGGTGTTGCTGTGGTTTCTCTGGGTTTGAAGTAGGATTTTGTAACATGAGGGAAGACTCTTGTGCTTTGTTTGAGTTAAGCAGGCTTAAAGCTGACTCTGAAACATCCCAAGAACCCAGAAGATCCAGGAGCTCAAATTCCCCTGGCATCTTCAGAAATCCCAGCTGCCGCGCCTCCCGCCGAGTATAAGTTTAGATGTTTTGCAGATGGCATTAAATCAAAATACTTGCGGTCAGTCCTTTCGGGTCTCGTTTGTCAGTGGCAGCAGTTCATTTAAGGGCAGGGCTGACTTGCGTCCTCTGCATCCCGCTTAGCAGCGGAGCTCAGAGGGCTTTTGTACTTCAAAATGTGAGGAGGAGAGCTGGGCATGTACAGAGATCGGTGTCAGCTCTCTCCAGCCTCTAGAAGAGCAATTGCTGATGGCTGATGTCCTGGTTGGTGCCATGTAAACCTTTTGCTCAGGGTTGGAACTAAGTTCTTGGCAGAGGTCTACAGGGTTTGGTGGACTCATCCTGGAAGCGATAGCTCTGGTGCCTCCTGCCCCTACCTGCATAGAGCCCACTTGCTTGTAAGCTTTCTTTTGCAGTGGAAATGGTAGAAAAACGTGGAAATTGTGCCATTGGGGAGTCAGCGTTTGCTGTGGCAGTTGGCATTGCCGAGCACTGTTTGCATAGATTGGAGCGGAGGCAATTAGGAGACTCCCACTGCTTTCACTAGAGGTTTTCCTGCATAAGGAGGCTTGAAGCAGAGGGGAGGACCATTACAGCATATAAACACCGTGCAGGCGAGCGGCTGGGGTCTAGAGGCATCTCGCAGCCTCGTTGAAGCCTGAAATATTCCTTGCTGACTGGCAAGGGGGCCAACAAGAAGTACGTGTCTCAGCAATGTGTCTCGCTGGCTTTGCGGCATGTCTCTGGGGAAGGTGCCATCCCCTCTTGCAAGGGGTGATGAGATGTGGAAGTGGGGCCGGACCCCTCCTCACTGGGCTTCATCTTAGGGGTTTTCCTCCAGTACAAATTTCTCAAAAGTTCCTTGTTCCTGGACTTGTTCTTAGATCTGCCCATACCCCATGCAAGTCCTTTTTTGTGGTGGAAAATTATTTCTGTCTGTGACGAAGCTGAAGCTGTAGCTGTGAAAGGATCGTTTCCACAGATGAGAGGAGTTCCATAGCATATAAATTGTCCGCATGGAGAATTTTATGGCATTGCTTCCTTCTTCTCCATCCCGTGCTCTGGGTTAGTGTTGGCATTGGCCACAGGCTCAGTCCTTGGCTGCTGGGACTTTGTTTCGTTCCCAGCTAGGAAATAGTTTCCTGTGTTTGCTGGCAAGAGTTTGCGAGTGTGAAATGTAAGAATTTGGGATGGGTTGTAGGAAGTTAATTTGATCACTTGGCAAGAGAGTGGGGTAATCCAGTTCTCATGTGTTTTTTATATCTGTGTTATTTTGTCGTGAAAGAAGAGAGTGGCAGCACAGGAGTTTGGTTCTCAGTGCATTAACACATCCCTTATTGTCCTGATGTCTTTAACATCTCTCTTTAAACATGATATTCTGCAGCGGCCCTTAGAGACCCCAAATCCTGTTTAGACAAAGTAAGCCTTGATGAAGCTGGACGTTTCTAATTCAATAACGTGGCTGGGAAAGGGCTGGTGTGAAAACGCTGGAGAAAAGAGCAAAATGCAACCTCCTCTCGCTTGCGCTGTGATATCCCCTTCTCTCTTACGCAGGGTTACTTGCTGGAATTTCACAATTTGTGTTTTGTTTAGTAGTAATGTGGATAGTCGTTTGTCTCACTGCTCCTGTGATGCTGACAAACTCTTAGGAAAGGCAGCAAAGGCGTAGGTGTTCCCCAGCGATGCCGTGTTAGGGGAGGTAGGCTGTAGCCTTGAGGGCTCGTGCAGGATTTGGGTCCCATGAAATCAGTGAGAGCTGGTGGCAGTGGGGTGGGAAGAGCTGGAGGAGGGTGTTAATGAGACAGCAGTCACCCCTCCTGGCTTTGGAAGAAGAAACGCAGCCCTGGTGCTGTGCTGGGTTGGGCAGCGTGTGGTGGGATGTGACTCTCCACGCCTCCAGAGAAAAGAAATTTGAAATTGAAGAGGAATTGCAAAAATGCGTCTAGTTACTTGAAGCAAACCAAACCAAACCACCCAAACTGGATCTCATTTTCACATTAAAATTATGCCTTTGCTCTTAGTTCGAATTCTGCTGGCATGAAAACTCAGTTGCTACTATAATTGAGAAAAGGTGGAGGAAAACGCGTTTTCTTTTGTTATACCTTCTTGTGCATTCGACAGCTTTGGGTACGTACTCTTATTTTCCCGCTCAGGATTTAGTTTTCTTTTAGTAAGGGTACCGAGAGATGGTGGGGGGTAACACCTGGGAGTGCTTAAAACTCATCGTAGAAACTGAGGATGGCTCTGTAGTGTATCATAGAGCATAGGAGCATCCCATTTATTCTCTGAAGCTTTCCCCTTTCTGCTTTGATCTGTGCCAGAAGAAACTGCCCAAGTCCGTAGAGCCAGCAGAGCAGCACCGAAGCAAAAGGAAGCAAAATACAGTCTGCGCTCAGTGCTGGTCGATCCAAAGGACTAAAGCAGGGCAGGTCTCTGGGCTGTGCAGAAGGAGCAGGAGAGGACCGCAGGGAAGGGCTCGGTGGCCTCGGTGACAGCCAGCCCCAGCCAGAAAATATAAAGTACCAGCACGCTAAGCCTCTTGTTTGCTTTAAGCTGTTTATTTTGCTGCTGAAGGATTTTATAATCTATTTGGCTGAATGGAAGCAGCCAGAGAACATCATTGTCTGAAATTCTCTCCTACCTGTGTTAGAGATACATATATATTTATATATTTTTAATATATATATATGAAATTAACTAAGCATACATTTTAGTAAATGCGTGTGTATTTACTGATGTTCAGCAAGGGGTATTTGTCTTCGATAGCATGCTGGGACGCAAAGCACAGGTCCAAGGCCAGGTCACTAAAGCAGGAATACAAAAAGCGTTCTGGAAGGCTGGCTCGCATCCATTATAATATTGCTAAATGCCATAATCCTGTGAGCCTTTGCTTTGTAATACGATAATGAGTTATTAAAGACTAAGGCAGGGTACTTTGGGGAGGGAGAGTGAGGTTTTGAGTCTTTTTGTTGTTGTTGGTTGGTTGGTTGTTTTTTTTTCTCCTGCCATGGCTGAGCCATTTCTCTTGGTTATTCTCCATTCATAAGATGCTGTTTCAGAAGTTAACGTTTTTAAAGGCTATAAAAATGCCAGTTTCAGTATGTTGCGTGCCTTTTCCAGACAAGATGAGCTGTTTTACTCTGTTCCCTGAGATATCAGCTTGCCCCACAGCCCTTGGGTCCTCTCCAGGGAAAAAAACCAAGGTTATTAGCTAAGTAAACAGCCAGGCACTACTGGAGTTTGGGACCGTGCTGAAAGCACAGCCTGGGCAATGGGAAAGGTGTTCCTGTGGCTACGCGTGTGCTCTGCTCCGTGTTAGCACCTGGCAGAATAATGTTGTTTGAATAAAAATTTTGGAAGTATTCTCGCAGCCACTCCTGCGTCTCGAGCCAAGGGCTGTGCATGTTTCTTGGAAATCCAAGTGAGGAAATTGTGTCATGCAAAGTGCCAGGACTGCTGAGGGGGAGGGAGCCGGTTCTTGCTTGCTTGGAAAATAAAGCAAGAATGAAAAAAAAAAAAATGTAGAGGAATGTACAAGCCATTATTTGCAAACTCATTAACTTTAGTTTTGGGAGCACTTGGCAGCTGTGGGCTATGTTCAAACTAAAGGCAGGTACTCACATAACTCCTCTACCCCACAGCGGAGGGAAGCCTGGATGCTTTTTTTACTGCAAAATACCCTTTTTAAACCTTCTTTTTCTCTGATCAAAAATAAACACCTTTCAGAGTCAAGTCAGTTGCTGGCTTTTGCTTTGTTTGGGTTTTAAAGCCCTTCAGATGGGAATGGGGCTGCATCCCTTGGCCCACCACACTGATTCCTCCAGCCCTAAGCTGCAGCACAGAGCACCCCGCTGTCCAGATACTGTTGTCCAGCAGCACTAGGATGCTTATTATTAACTATCAGTGGCAGCTTGGAAGCTGATACCGATCTTTATTATTTTACAAGCACAATAATTACTAGGTAGAGATGTTTTCCTACAGCTTAAGTGCTCTGCTGGTCCTTTGGATGTAGAGGATATACACGTTTGTCCTCAGTTGCTTGAATATTGTCTGGAGAAACTGCGATTTCTCCCAGCACACTAAATATCAAAGCATCACCTCTGAAGAGCTGTTTGAACCTTTTTTTTTTCTCCCCTAATTGTCAATGCGAAAGTTGAAGAAGGGACAGAAGAAGAGATTTGGATTGATTTGCTCCAGTACTTGTTAATTGATGTTGTACTGAAGGACCCCTCCACTTCACTATCTGGAAGAAGACAGCCCATCATCACTCAGTGATGGCTTGGGGCAGAGGTCTGTGGTGGGGACCGCGCTGTCGGGTGTTGCAGAAGGAACCTGTACCCCTCCGCCTTGTTGAGAAGTGCTGTCAGACATGGGAAAACATGAGGGGTTTGTCTTCGCTGTGGTGGGTTTAAGCTGTTGTGTGCAAGCCCATCGTGCTGTTGGTACGCTCTTCCCATGCAATTTGTGTGCCCCTCTTGGAGGGGGGAGATTTCTGATGGAAGATGATGGACAAATGACAAAGCCATCAATCCAAGCCTGGCTGCAAAGCGATAGGTAGGAGCTGGCAAAAAGCAAGGAGTTGTGTTCCATACTAAAAATAATAATAATATCCACGTAAATCTGAATCTGTATTAGAAATAGTAATTTCCAGGTAGATCTGCACAGACTTATCTCTGGCGTAGGAAAGCGACGGTGCATGGATGTAGGAATGCCAGCACTTGGTGCGTACGGATGGGAGCGTGGGAGGGAGAATGGATGTCATTTTTGAAATACATGTGCTTTGACAAGCCACCTGTGATAAGGGGAGCAAAAAAGGAAGGGTTTTATGCAGATGTGCAGCAGCCATCTCCCCTGGCAGCACATCTGGGGGCAGGGGTTAATGCAGAGCATGGAGGTCATCTCTGGTCCCCCCCATGTTGGGTGGCCATGAGGTCCCCTTTGCGGTTGCGTAGGCTCTGCCATCGTTCTCCTCCCGAGGCCGTCGCCCTGGTACCTGTGTCCTGGCATTTTGGACAGCAACTGAAAAGCTGCCTTGGGCACAGTAGAGCTGGAGGAAAGGTGGGAGAGTCCGTGTTGAAGCAGTGGTTGACTGGGACGGGAGGTTTGCAGAAGGTGACGTGGGGATGAAGATATGATGCTCAGGTTGGGACAGGGCAGCGCTTCCCCACTGTTTCAATTTTTCTTTCTTTTTGTGCTTCTCTTTGCTGGAATATGTGTATTTTCTATTTTTTTACCCTCCTTGTCTTTCTCGGGGCACAGCAGGTGATATATAAAGGGCTCCCTGCTGGGTTTGGCTGATATAAATCTTGACAGCACAGAGATATCTCCACTGTGGGATGCACTTCGGCTGCTGCCAAGGCACGGAGTCATGGTGGAAACCAAAGGGTGGGTGAAAAAGGTGAGAAGCCCCATGGTTTGGGGTAGCTGAACTCCTCCTTCCAGCTTTTCCAGGCTCTTGCTTTCCATGGCAGCACATGCTATAGGTCAGTAGATGCAAAGCCACTCGCTGGGTGTAACCTTCGGGTGATGCCTGCATCGGTCCTGTCACCAGCGTCTTGCCCAACATCACGCTGTCCCGTTGCAGGGGACCATCACCATCCAGGTGGCACTTTAAGTGACAATTCCAGCTGAATAGCGACATAAATACACCGTGGGTGCGTTTTTCTCTCTGGATGTCAAAAATGTGGTCTTTGACTTTATAGCTCACAAATGAGCAGATCATGGTTCCTCCGTGGTAATGTATCTCTATCAATTTATTTCTCATTAAATATTTTATGCGCTGCAATAAAAGTCAATAGTGAGAAAACAGTGGAGCTTTATAACCTGTTAAATCAGGCCTCTGCTTATACATACGGCCGCCTTAGGCTGTCGTTGGGGTTTAGAGTGAAACCGAATCAATCCAGCGTTCCCCCCACCATGTGACTGCGTGATGCTCAATACAAAAGAAGGGGGAAAAATCGTTGCATTTCAGTGACTCTTACTAAAGAGTTTGGCGAGTGGGAGAGGGATCGATCTCTGGGTGATCTGTGTTACAGACAGCTTTTTTTTCTTCTGTCTCCTTTCTCTCTGTGCACATGAAAAAGCAAAAGAGGTTTGGGTTTGAGGGAGACTATAGCGAAAATCTTTTTAATTAACAGTGGATTAGCGCTGGAGCTGTGCTTTAGCTGGCACAGCGGAAGATTGCACCTTGTTTTGCTGGGCAGGCAGGCGGCTGTTAATTATTGTTTGTGAGGGCAGGAGGGTGCAGTGGGGTTTGTCCTCCACCCCGTCCCTTTCCGGCACCGGACTCGCCCCTTACGGCATTTGCTCCGCTTGCGCTAATGGGAATTTATTCCCCCTATTTTTATTCTCATCAAATCTCATTCATTGCCAACCCCAAGTTCACTCGTGCCCTCTGCTTTTGGGAAGGGCTATGCTGAATCTCGCTGTTGGGGCAGGAGTGGGGCGCGCACCCCGAGCGATGCTGCAGGAGGGAAGGGGGTGCCTTGTGCTGGTGCCAAATGTCCCCACTGTGTCCCCTCCCCACCGTGTCCCCTCCCTGCCATCGATTCGGCTCTGTCGCATCTGGAGGCTCTTGCCGCGGTCCCGCTTTGCTCTAAGTGCAAAGGAAGGGAGAAAAATCAATTCCCATCAGTTGAACAGTGCCCTTTAATTTATTGCCGGTGGAGGAAGAAATTCTTTATCTCCTTCTCCTGGAAGGGATTGCTTTGCTGTTTGTTATTAGGGAGCGATGCTGTAACAACCCCCTTCCTCCGAACCCTGGTATTTTGATAACCTTTACCAGCCCGAGGATGTTCGCCCTCCTGTTTTTACTGTGAGAACTCTCTTTTGGCTAAGTAATTACAGGTATTTAATTATTTCTTTAATTTTGAGCTGCAAGGCTGTGCAGCCACTATCCCTGCAGAAGCAAAGTCTGCAAAGGGACTTTATTTTGATTTCAAACACAAAGGAACACTAAGATGACAAGAACGCATTGGATGAAGCTGGCTCACAGCCATCCCCAAAGGTCCTCTGACGTACACACGTAGGGTATTTGATGGCGTTTTTGTAGTTGGTACCTTGCATAAGGTCTTCTCATAGCAGCAAAGCCATCAAGCACCCGTGTGCAGGTGAGTTGCTCTTGCACAGGGTAGTGCTGTGACAGCGGTCTGGTCGGGACAGACGGACAGCAGTCTGGGGACATGTGGACTGCAAGGGGGCATTTTCCTCCCATCGTTCAAGGGATGTTCTAACCAGGGAAGAGTGTGCAGGTTTGGAAGCAAAAAGGCCTCATTTACAAGTGGTGTCTAGGGAACGCGATTGAGGTAAGTGGGAGGAACGTGCCCAAAGTTTTTGAGAGGGCTTCAAAAATCTCTCTCCATGTTTTTTCTCTGCATTGTACGTGGTACTGTGTAATTTCTGGCATTTATCAAAGACAAGTTACAGATAACTTGCATTTGACTTGTTGCCCATGCAGTTCCCCCCATGCCACGTAGTCATGAAATTATTCCACCCCTTTTATCCCTGAAACAGGAGGATGGTGCATGTGGGCAGGGTTGCAGTGGCTCTGCCCCTTCAGAAAGGAGAGCAAGAGCTTTGGGTGGCATGGTCAGATCTGCAGGTAAACCTTGAGGGCACATCCCCGAAATGCACCTAGGAGCAAAAGCTTGACAGTTTTTTAGAATATTTTTTTTTTTTCCCTCAGAAAAGTTTCCTGTAGCAGGATCTGGCACTGGAAGTCAGTGTGCACAGTTCCCTTGCATGTGCGTTCTCGGCACAAGTTTGGGGTGGGGGAGAATAAACCCCTCTTCAAATAATACTTAGTATTCAATAATACTTGATAGAAATGTGTGTCCCTCCCCTGCACATCTTCCTAGTACCAGGGTGGCACCACCTCAGCTGGGGGCTCAGCAAAGCCCCTGTATTTAAGGGGCTATTGAGACCTTCCCCAGGCCCGTATTCCTTAGGTTGAATCATAGAATGGTTTGGGTTGGCAGGGACCTTTAAAGCTCATCTAGTCCAAGCCCCCTGCAATAAGCAGGGACATCTTCAGCTAGATCAGGTTGCTCAGAGCCCCGTCTGTTGAAGAAGAGTTGGAGGCTCTGGTATCTTCTCTGAAGATGCTCCCTGCAGACACGGCTCCCTTGGCATCACCAGCTTCCCCGCCGCCTTGCCTCTCGCTGCCTCCCCCCTTCTCCTTTGGGGCCGTTTAGTGTAAAATCGCAGAGCGGTGCGGTCTGGGTCAGCCCTGCTGAAGCCATCGTGAACTACGCAGTCAAGAGAGGTGTCGAGCCTGTAAACCATAGGGACAGAAGAAATGACATTGGAAAGAGGAAAATGAGCTGGCTTCGGTATATTTGTGTGAGCAGAACAAAGCTCGGATGGTCCTTGCAGGCGTCTGGGCATCGAAATGGTCTCCCTGGCGTGCAGTGAAATGGGGCGGTTGTTAATCTGGTCTGCTGTGGTGGTTAGCAAAGGTCCAGCTCTTCTCCGTGGCTCATGGTACGTGGTGGCTTTGGCACCGCGTTCTGTTCTTGCATCTGACCGGGGTTATTTTTGGCCTGTAAACAGAAAACAGCAACGCTGCACAGAGCAGAGGGGGTTGTCTTGGTCCTCCTTGCCTTCCGACGCCGGTCACCTCTCCCGTTGGTGTGAATTGTCGCACTGTTGCAGAGGATAGATGTAAATGCATTGATTTACACCTGTTGAAGGTTTCCCCCTTCCTTCATCTTCCAGCTGAGGTCCTGAGCAGCAGTGGGAGATGGGCACACCAGAAATCAGACCTCATGGCGCTCCTCTTATGGGGAGTGATTTGAATCATGATGACTGCAGGGCGATGTTTTAATTATCTGTAATTGCTAAAGCGGGTTAGTGGCCAAATGAGCAACTGCAGATGCACAACTGGCCTAATTTGTTGGCAGCAAGTGTGAGCTGATACCTCAACAATGTGATTAGTGCTAATTTTGCATTTCTGCCAAAAAAAAGCCAAAACCTTCCTTTTGGGGTCTGAGGTTAGTTCTGGTCTCGGTCCTCCTGGTCAGAGGCTGACAGCGGTAGCAGGAGGTGGGCGACCATTGCTTCGTCTGCAAAAGCTCTTCTCGACGGAAATGCAAGGCGAATTCTTTGTGCCGAAGTTGCTCTGATCAATACCTTTCCTGCAGGGTGACTGATTTGCAGATGGTTTTGTACGTGGGCGATACCAGGACTGCGCAGCAGCAGTATGTGTGATTTAGGGAAGATGGAGAAAATTCAGATCCTCTCAATACCACTTAGTGTCAAAATTAGCTTGTCTCCCCTTTTAGTTACTCTGATAGTGTTTATTTGTGCGACTTTCTAGGACATCAAGGTTTTGCATCATCCACAATCCATCAGTTTAATTCCCTCTTTAAAGCAGTGATCATGAGTCTTAAAATAGAAAAAAGCAAGCAGCCTGATAGGCAGCAGGGAGCTTGTTTGCAGCCTCAGGCAATGCAGCTGCAGGCATGAAGTTCTCCTGGAGGAGAACCACCTGGGGGGTGGTCGTGCCCCCCCAACAATCCTAGGTCTTTTGCAAAGTCTAGTGCAAATCCCAATTTTGGGGGGCAGCAGTTTTGCACAGGTGAACTTCAGGGCTTTGTGAATAAAGAGACTTGCTTTATAAACCAACTGTGGGCTGGATTTGCATAGCTGATGGTGATATCTACCCTGGTTGGGCTTGGATGAAGCTTCTGATTTCTATCACCTGCCTTGAATGCCTTCCTTTGGGTCTTTTCCTCTTTGTTCCTTAGCAGGAAAGTTAGAGAGAAAGTGGGAACATCTGAAAGGAAGGGTGGGTCTTGGAAGACCTGGATGGCAGAGGACGCTGCCCACAGCTATCGAGGCGAGCAGAGCTGGTTGAGTGCTCCGTACCTCCCTGGGCTGGCCGTGGTGCAGAAATGCTCTGTTACTGATGGCCAGCGGTCAGCTCAAGGTAGGTTTGTGACAAAATCCCGTCGTTTTATGAGCGAGGCATATGAGATTTTTAATAGAGTTGCCAGTGAAGGTAAATGAAATGCAGGGGTGGTGACCCTGTGGAGCATGACCATCAGTCTGGGTTATGGGGATGAGGTATGTGGTGTTGAGTAAACCTCAGAAATCTGAGAATGGTGTTAGTTTGGGCTGGATTCTGGTTTTAGGGTGAAGGTAGCTCAATCTAAACTATTGCAGTTGATTTAATCTACATTTCTTTTGTGTGATTTTTAGTCTCTATTGTGGTCTCTGTCGTTTTCACGGGTGGTTTTGGTCCCTGTTCATGAAACATGCCAAATCCCGCAGTGGTAACCATATAGAAGACTCAAAAAAAAAAAAAGTAAAATTTAAGGGGGAATAAAGCCAAGAGGGTCCATTGGACTTGTGCAGAGCTTGGCTGAGGACCAGCACATATCAAATGTGCTGCAGAGCAAGTTTCTTTCTGCAGGATTTTACAATGTAAGGCAATTACAGAGCTAAACAGCATTCTTTAAGAAGATTATAATTCTGCCTTGAGTACGGACAGCCTTTCTGCAAGGGCATCCCAGTCCAGGTTGTGGCAGTTCTCTGGTATATTGGGGTTGAACCAGGTTGTTAGTGTTGTTGCAGCATTAATTACTCTGAAAGCAAAAGGTTAATTTGAATTTTTGTGGGTTGCAGAAGGTACCAGGAAGTGTGAAGCCTCTAATTTGGTGCTGTTGTGTAGATGCAACAGAAAAATGTATTTTTGCAGGGATGGTTGGTGAAAATGGTTGGGTGTGCTGGATCCAAGGAGATGCAGGGTCTGTGAGGTCCGCTGCTTTCTGGAAGCCAAAATAAAAGCAAACCTCTGTATTTCTTGTATTGATTTTGCTAGTATAGCCTGGATTTAAAAAAAAAAAAAAGGCAGGAAGGATGGAGATCTGTCAAAATGAATTGTTAAAGAAGTCATACTTCACATTTCCTTCCAGTCTGAGAAAGCAAAGCATGTCCCTCACTATGATATAGTGGCTTTTTTATCTCCTTTTTTTGTTCCAAGGAAGCTTTTCCAACCAGTGGGTATGCAGTTATCGCTCTGCAATAACTCAGTGAACATCAGATTTCTGCCACAAATCTTCTGAGAACAGCTGGAATCAATAGATGGTGTTTGTTTATTTTGATGCAGCAAAGCAAGGGAGAAAGAAACAATCAGGCAGGTGAGGGAAAACAAGAGCTTCAGCAGATTTTGTTTATATAGAGTTGTTGGGCTTGTTTTTTAAAAAATAAAATGAAAGTGCCAATCAGATTAGATTCAGATTTCCAGCACGGATTCAAAATGCGCACGATGTTCCCGAGCACAAAGACTGCCTTTCACGTGTGGCTCAAAGGAAAGATTTGTGCTTTTCTTGCTGGTGCTCCCCGAGGAATATTTGAATTATTACGCTGTGGCTGCTATTCCCACCTGCCAGCTCCATTACGGCTGGGAGGTGGGATCCTGCAAAGGTGGCCCCAGCGCTGAGCATGCCGGAGAAAACATGGTGTGGGGGGGCTGGAAATCTCGTTTCCCAAAGACGGTGACTACCTGTGCAAAATGCTGCTTAAAATTTGCCCCCGCTTGCTTGGTGAGGGAGGAGCTGCTATGGCTTCACGGTTTTATTGTGTGCCTTTTGTGTTCTGAATGGTCCCATGGCTTGCCCTGCCCTAGAACCCCCAAAACCAGAAACCGCCTAATATTGTCCCTTACAGAAGCCTGAATGATGGTGAGAGCCAGCTTGGGGGGGGAGAAGGCAGAGACCTCAGACAGACATGGAGCATCAATCTGGTTTATGGTGTAATTAGAGCTGGCCAAATTAAACACGGGAAATAAAATTATCCCGTGAATTTAGCTCTTTTTTTTGTGTGTGTGTGTGTGAATTAATCGCGACCCCATTCAGGTTTCTGCGCTGGCTGCTCATCATATAGCCCGGGTCGATAATTCCTCGCCCAGCGGATAATTCACAAACCGTCCGTGTCAGCGTTTATTTGCCGTGGGGGCTCTGTCTGTCGTGGGCTTATCATGTTTCTGTCCCCCGATCGAAGGGATGGAGAAGCAAACAGCAGGTGCTGTCATCTGCCCGTGGATGCGAATAAGGCTATCGATCAAAATATTAGAGCCGAGTGGTGATGATGGAGGGCCGGTGCATCCTCCCCTGAACATCAGGCGTCCGGGGGGCTGGTCTGCTGTGCCTGTACGTACAATGGAAGGGGAATGTGCCCCCCCACCCCGGGGTGCTCCGTTAATGCCACGCATCCCTCCTCCATTCAGTGGAGGAAAGGGAGAATCTCTCCAAATCCCTTACAGTTATTAAAATTGGAGTTTGCTGCCTGTTCCTAGGTCGTAGCTAACTTGAAACATCTCGTGATGCTTTGGGAAGAACTGCCCTTTAAAAGCTGATCGTTTTCTTCCCATTGCTGCAGCCCCTTGTTTTTAATACCGACTTGCTGAGGAGCACTAAGCAGAGGAGCGCATACGTTTCGTTTTTGCTTGGGTATAGCAGGCATGCAGAAATTATCACCAATTAAAGTGTATTTGACATGATATGAGCCAAACATGCTTGGGCATGTTCTTTCCCTGTGCTATTGGAGAGGTTTGCAGGAGAATTAAATTGGCTCAGGGGTGGGGGAAAGAGAGCTGGGAGGGTCCGCACCCACCAAAGCACACCTTGCAGCTGCCTCCCCTGTCCTTGCAACCTCAGAAAGGTAAAAGTCACCCCAGATTTGGAGCAGTGGTGTATTTGCCGGGACAGATGTGCAGTAGCCAGGGTCGGATTTTGCAGCACCTGCAGCTGGAGCACCGGGTGCTTCCAAAAACCACAGCTGCATCCGTGCATCCGGAGTGCCGCTGGCGTGCCGAGCGGTCAGCTCTGCTGCATCTCCCTCTCGGGTTGCCCCTTGCTTTAAAGGTTTATCCCACGCTGGGGCCGGGGTGGGGGCCTGTGCGAACCAGGAGGAAATAATAGTTTTTGTTGTACACCCGTTTCAAAGAGACTTTGTAGATAGCGATCTTCCCTTCATCACGATGTTCGCAGAGATAGAGCAAGAAGGTGGGGGGAAAAAAAAAAAAAAAGGAGAAACCCAAACAGCCTTCGCCACACTGTGTTCCCGGGTCAGCAGGGGAGGGGTGGGAGGTGGCACAAGTGGGTGCCTGCCTGGTCTGCCCCAAACTGGGGGTCCCCTGCCCCCATATTGCAGAGCTGGTGAGCTGGCATCTGCGGCTCGTGGTGGTCAGCAGCTTCCCAGCAGCTGGATTAGGACGTGTGGATGGAGGGAGGTATTTAAGCGTCTAATGACACTAATAAACACGGGCTGGGATTTAGGAAGGTAGCAGTATTCAAAGGGACTTTCAGTGGGATTTAGGCACCTAACCGGCTTAGGTGCTTCTGAAAATCCTGCTAAGCTCTTAAATAGCTGCTGAAAACGTACCCTGAAGTGAGGGATCCCAGCCTTCCAGGCATCCCCAGGTGCATGGCTTGCGGGGGTGCAAATGGGGGAAATCCTCCTTGCTCCCCAAATTAGCCCCAGGCTGCCAGTAAAGAATAAAACTGAGCTGTCTGCTCTATGCCTGTGAGCCTTTTCCTGAATCACCCTGTCCTTAGCTCAAACAGCATCCGGGGAAGCGGACATATTCTTAATTTAAAATGATTCTTAATTTAAAAATTGATTTTTTTTTTCCATCCTACCACCCTTGGTGCAGTTTTTTTCCATTTTTTTTCTCAGTCCCCTACAGCATTTCCCTTTCTCGTGTTTTTTTGCTGAAGTGGAGCTGTTGCAAAAAAAAAAAAACCCAAACAAGGAGGAACTCTTGGGACGAGTTTCAAAACCAGGATCGCCCGAACGCAGGGGGAACGAGTGGGAGACGTGAGCGAAGCGCTCCGGGTCGTCAGAGCGGTGCCAGATATAATTGTAATTAGGGTAATATCTTCAACTGAACTTGGAAGCTAAGTAAAGAGGGTAAAGGTTGAGCTGGAAATGAAAGGTGGGACCGGATGGCTGTGGGAATTGCCAGTGGGATTTGGGAGCCTCCCAGGTGCGGGTCGGCGGTTCCTACCTGGCCCCCCAGCCCTGGGTATGGGGCTGCTTGGGAGTTTCTCCCAAAAAGGGGGTCGGAGAGCTCATGTCGGGTGTCAGCATTGCCTTGGGGGTGGTTTTTCCCTTGCTGGGACTCCACTGGAGCTGCTGTTCCCCATAGCAATAGTCCTTCATGCAGGTTTGGAGGAGCTTTTGCATGGGAGCGTATACTGTTTCAGCTGCATGAGCAGAATACAGCCAGGAAGCAGGAAAAAAAATTACAATTAAACATCTACGGGGGGGGGTAGGGGGGAGAGGGAGGCCTTGTAAGCGTGCTGGGACTGGGTGACTGTGCTTTGCAAGTCGGCTGCTCCTTTCCTAGCAGATCTCTTCCCATGTGTATTCAGAGCAGCCTCTGCTTTCAGGTTAGGGATGGGTCTCGATTTGTTTGGCTCCATAGACCCAGCAAAGAGGAGAATATAAGGCGGTTCTTAGGCGGGTGCCGCAATCCTTCAGCGATTCCCAGGCGGGCTGCAGCGGGGAGCTGCTCTGCCCGAGGGCTGGGAGCATCGCTCCCACTGCGCTGGGGAGGCTGGAAAGGCTTGGCTGGCCTGCAGGAGCTTGCTGGGTCAGAGGAAAAAGAAAATAAGGCAAACAAGCCCTTTCCCCTCTCTCTTGTTTCATGAAGGAAGCGTATTTGATATGCAGATTGCCGAGGGGAGTTAAAAAAACCACTTGTGGAACCACAAGTGCCTGGTTTTGGCATTTTAAGGGGGTTTTGTTTAAATGATATCCTAGGCAAATGAACTGGGCCACAAGCTGAAAACGGCTTGGTTTAAACCCAGTGGTATTGCTTCCAGGAAGCAGGGTTGAGCTTAGGCCAAATCTGTAGAAAAGCAAAAATGGGGGAAGCTGCTGGCGGGGGCCCGGCATTTGCTGAAGCAGCCTTGCAGGTGGCAGCCCTGGGTTTGGGGCTGGAGGGCTTTTTATCTTTTCTGTCCCTGATCCAACATGTGCTTTTTATCCGTGCCCTGGTTGCAGCTCGATTTCCCCCTTCTTATTCCCACCGTGTTTTATCCCAGGTTGGAAGAGGGGCTGGGATGCTGTCGGCAGAGGGGGTGGCTGGGACCCCCCCGTCCTGGTGTTAAGCTGTTCAGACGCCCTTTGTGGATGGGATTTATTCAGGTGAGGTTTACTGAGGTGGCCTTCTGCGGGAACAAGCCTCTTACCTGCAGCAAAACTTTGTGCACGGTTGCTTATGGGATTTATCTCGCGGCGGATAAAATATTCTTTTCAAATGCGCTTGGCAAACAAATGAGCGAGGCAGAAATACAGATTGTGTTTGCTAATGGTAATGCGGTTGCCAAAGAATGTATAAACCGCTATTTGCTGGGAGGGAAATTCCTCTCTTTCATGTGAGATGTTGGAGCTGAAAAGCCCAGGATCGCAGCTTTTCCGAAATGCCATTTCTTGGTCTGCGTTTTGGTGCGTGTCTTTGGGGGGGGGGCAGTTAACACTGCTGTGCTGAAGGAGGACCCAAGTCAGCCAAGCCCTCGCTGACGCTGATTCATGGTGAGATCCTCTGGACTTCAGCAGGTCTTTAGGCAGCAAAGATAAATGCCAGGGGTCTGTTGCATGGGTAGAGATGAGGTCTGTGCTTGCGTCTTTAGTGCCCCAGCCGCTCTGGGGAGAACTGCTGCTTAGCTGCATCTTGAAAGATGATTTTGGAGCTTAATCTGGTTAGATGGCATGTTCCCCAGCTCCCCGCATCCTCCTTGGGCTTGTTCTTTCTGGGGTGTCAAGTGTTTTGTTGTACCGAGGATCAAAAAGTTCCCTGTCCTTGTGTAGTTTTTGCCAAGGAGGAGCGATGCTGCCTGGCTGGGGGTGGGTTTTGGCCCTCGGTATTTTCCTTGGCCAGGTGCAATCAAGGCAATATATGGGTTTATAGATGTAGTAAGGCGTAGTGGTCATTTTGGGGTTAGTGATCCCTGAGCGGAGAGGGGACTCGCCCAGCCCCAGGGAGCTGAGCATCCCGGCTGCCCTGCAGCTCCTTGAATCCACTGGGGACCACCAGTCCATGGGTTTCCAGTTGGAAACAGGGTTTGGCTTTGAAGTTACTGATTGCAGCTTTGGGGATAGATAAGAGGGAGAACTGAAGGATGGGGGAATGATTGGGAATATTCATGTGTGGAATTACCTCTTGCAAATATTGTATTTTTGGAGTATGCTTGCTTCCCCCGCCTTGTTTTGAGTGATAATCAAAACATGCTTTTGATTTCAAATTAAACAATTTAAATTAAAAAGACCTCCATGTATAAAAGAGTATATAGGCTGCATTATATTATTCTTGGGAACTCCTCCAGAAGACGGAGAGGGCCCGGGAAGCGCAGCCTCCGTGGTACGTCGCTGGCATCGCAGGATCCACGGGAGCTGCTGGAAATGTACAGTGTGAGCTGGGGGTAGTGATGTGCATCCTGAAGCAGGCTGTAAAATCCTGCCCAACTGAGTCAATACTACACATGGTTTATGCCAGCTTATAAAATTACCCCCAGTGTGGCGGAGGTGTATATCTCCATCGTACCGGCTGTCTGTATTTTTCCCAGAATGGAGTGAAGTTCTGCTCAAGGAGCTGTTAAAGGAGCAAGGAGTAATTGTTCTGTAGAAGGTGATGGGGGGGGGGGGAACAATCAATTTGTAACCCTTGGTGGGGCTGAGCATCCCCTTCATCAGCCTGGCACCCTCCCTTGTTGTATATTGCTGAATATAAAAGGGCTGTAATTATTAACATGGTGTGTATAGGAGAATTTAGCCTCTCATTTGAGTTGTCCTAATGACGCTTCAACAACTGGTGTGGAAGATAATAGGCTTTGTGGCAATTACATAGCCAGGGAAATGCCGTACGTGAATGGTTAGGATTCAGGCTAGAAGCCGGGGTGATTTTCTGCGTTTTTGTTAACGCACAGCTGCTTTGTAAAATATTTTGGCAAGACTTGCAGAGCTGTCCATCTCAGCCGGTCTGCTTCCCCTCATGGGGTTTGCTGCTGGCTTCCTCCGTCAGCCCTCATCCCACGTCGTGCGCTCACTGGGAGCGATACCTGTGCCAAAGTGGATGTGCTGGGCGCTGAGGGTTTGGTGTTGGAGTTATCTTTATGCCCCACTATTGCTTCTTCAGAGCAGGTACTGTTATTTGTTTCCCAAAAAAACCCCTTGGGTGTCTAAAAACTAGGATTTTAATTCACATTTGCATGCCGATGTGCCCTGCCATTCACTGAGGCTGTTGGGAGCATTCAGGGCCACGGCATCATTACGTGCTTACCTTTTTTACCAAAAAATAGGAGGACTGTGTGTGCGTTAAGATAATATTCTTGCAAAGCATGGTTGCAGTCCCTGCTGAAAAGCTGTTTTCTCTCTGAAAGCATGTTGTGTGTGTGTGCCCATGAGTGCCTGGGAATGTGGTCCTTTGCTGTTTGCAACAGGTTTGCAGTTCCTCTATGTTTTCCCGGCATCCTTCCTGAAAAACCCAGTGTACTTAAAAAGTCAGGTAGCAGGTAAAAGAAACTCAGTATGTCTGGTTTTTTTATTCTTGTGATTTTTTTTTAAGCTGGTTTCATGGTTTTGCAGGGCAGGGTCTGGGGATAGGGTTGTTAGCTGCTGACCGTACATTTAATGGTTGTACAGCAGGGTGCGCTTCTGCGGGTAACAGCCCCAAAATGTGAGCCTGCGGCAGGTGAGCAGGGAGGTAGGATGAATAGGAGGTGACGAGCCCAGAGCTGGTGACCCGGTAGGGTTGCAGCCCGGGCTGCGATGTTTTTTTTTCTGGAGGAGGGCGTGTAGCAGGATCTCCTCCAAGCGCTTTATTAGTGGGTGCCCTTTTCCTTCCCATGGGTATAAACCAGTGAGCACCTTGCCGACAGCAGCTGAGCAGAGGTGAAGCCGGGCTAAGTGCAAGGAAAAACCCTTCCCTTGGCTAGAGGAGTCTCAGCTGGGGCTGGGGGTGCCGGCAGGAGCATTGCACCAGTGAACGAGGGGCTGCACGACATCGACGTGGTCAGTGCACGGCATCGCCTTGGGTACCCGTGCAATTGTACAGCATGCGTTACATCCCCCCTGTACTGCCTATGGATTTCTCTGGCCCTTATTTGCTCTGGATTGTACCTTGTGCCGCTGGCACAGTCAAAACTCACGATTTTCCCCGCGTGGCTCTTGAACTGGTTTTCCTCCGTTCCTCTGCAGCAGTGATGGAGCAGAGACCGTGAGAATTGGCTGGAGCCGATGCTGGTTGTCTGGTCCTTAAGTTGTGGCAGTCCTTAAAATATGGGTATCCCCCCAAGGGCTCCCCTTTTCCTCCCTGAAACACAATTCCTCCAGGCATTTGGAGAGAGACTCCCGCGTGTAAATCTGCTCGTGTTACTGTTACAGGGTATTGAAGGCTTACAAATCCCCTCAAAGGTATAACTGGCACCTGGTGGCATTGATCAAGCCCAAGTAACAACAGCTACTAAAGAGGGCGGAAAGGAACCTGCTCCCAAACAGATGCAATTTCCAGGGAAAAGCTGGCTTTGGGGAAAACCCCGTTCTCCTGCACCCGGTCTTTGTCTCTTTTAAAGTTGAGGAGTGCTTTGTGTGGTACTGGTCCTTTCACAACCAGGCTTAAGGAGATAAGTTGCTCCAGGTAGCTTTATTTGTTGACCCTAGATCTAAAAAGAAAAAAATATTTTTAAAACCCCCCCAGCTTTTATCAATTGCAAATCATTTCCAGCAGCAGAATAGTCGTGGTTGCAATTTCCCAGGGCGACTTAACTGAAATAACTGCGTTAAGCATCGCAGATAACATCCAGTCCTACCCTATTTATAGCTGCGAAGGCAGGGGAGAGTTTCTTTTGGACTGGTTGTCTCTGGAGATGCTGCTTGTGATGCTGTAAAGCTGAACTGGGCTCTCTGTGGATTTCTGGGAGGGCAGCCTGCATTTCCAGCCCTCCTTGGGACCACAGCCTCCACCACCAGGATGCTACCAGCAGGGACGGGCCGCTTTCTGGCCAGCTGGCTCAGTTATTTGCCATAAGGAAGGGATTTTATGACATTTTAACTTTGCACGTGTGTTGGTCTGGTACAGCTTACAGGTGCTTTTTGCCGTATAAGAAACCAGAGTCACAGGACACCCGATTTCCTGGTGTCTGTTCCCAAAACCGCCAGTGTGCAGGTCCCGCTGTGCATTTCTGTTGCTGTATTTTGATTTTCTTCAGAATGCTTAGGGCTGCCAATGCCTGGAAGAAACTGTCTTCTCCTGGAGCCCTCCCTGGCTGGAGTTGGATCAAATAATGTCTCTCTGCCACACTTCGGAGATAAGGCAGGAGGCTGAGCAAACCTGCTGCTATCTCTGTTTTAATTTTTATTTGCAAATAGCGTTGAGCCAATGCCTCTCCGCTCGGATCAGCTTTTCTTATCAGAGGGATTATAACTGGCTCACTAAACAATATAATCCCTGTATAACCCCCAGCAATCTTCCAGGAGGATTTTGCAAGTGGGTGAAGAACAGAGTAAAATCTCTGACTATAGGATTAATTGGTATAAAGTCAAGCTTGTATTTGACCATGTGTTTGAAAAAAAACGCCAACAAAACACAACTACTGTCTGTGTATAAATACAAGTGACTGTATTTCAGCTTGTTTCCTCTTACATGATCCCTCAGCAGCTCCTATACACGTGGAGCCTGATTTGTGGGCACAGCAAATTGGAGGTATATGAAAGCATGCAAATTTGGGACTTCAGGTGTCCAAAGTGTTTGCTCTTGGGGCAGTGCTGCAGGTGTGCGTGTTTTAGAGGGAGATATTTTTGTATTTATAGGCCGTGTCTTGCTGCGGATGCTCTGGGGCTGTTCTTCATCTGCATCACTGCTCCCCAGCCCCTGGGATGAGCCCGGTCCGCGCTTTGCTCCAGGATGTGCCATGCTGCTGGTCTGCAGCTCTCCTGGGCAGATGTATTCGTGCCTGAGCAGGTTCGGCAGCCCAGGGGATGATTTTGTTTCCAAATCTCTTTTTTATTTGTTTTTTAACTTTGGAAAACTCAGAGCAGAGTTTGCCAGCGGTTTCCTTGTTGCTTGCTGAGCTGCTGGTATCGAATGCAAGTGGGCAGGCTGGGTTACTAAAGAGGTTTTGGTTTCCTTGTTGACTGTTCGCTCTTTTTTTTTTTTTCCCCTCCAATAAAAGGAAATCGATAGCAGCGAGCGGCACCAAATAGCTGTGTGTTGCATGATTTGATTCTTGTCCCAAGAACCGGCTGGGATTATCGGTTGTCTTTGCACTTTGAATTTTAATAGCATTAACTATAGCGTAGTCATGTTATTTTAAAATCCCGTCTAAAGTTGCCTTTGTAACGCAAAAGCAGACACTGCTTGGGTTGTGCTTTTCTCCTCCCTCGCCTGCAGAAATCACAACCGGAATTAAGAGACAGATTTTGAAGGTTAAAACTTCCCAGATTGTTTCCCTCTCAGTTGTCATTTTGGGACGGTTTTGTTTTCTTTCCGATTGCATCAAATATTTGTAATCCTGCAGGGACTGTAGTGCGAGGGTGAATCTCGCTCAAAAAACATAAAGGGATTTTTTTTATCCTTTCTGCAGCATAGCTGGGGGAAAATTGGTGAAAAGAGCAGTTACCAAACGCAGCTCAACTTGGCGAAGGTTGGGGCCGTGCTCTGCGGTGCCTCTCCTCACGCCTCTTCAATTGGGTATTTGAAGCATTGCCTGAGACTTTTATATTTAGAAATACTGAGCTGTCAGATGGAGACCCTTTCAGCCAGCCTGATTTTTAATTTTTTTTTTTTTTTTCTTCTGCTCTCGCAGGCGGTCCCCGGGGGAGAGAGGACTTGGCTAGCGTCCTGTCCCAGCACACATAAGACACAAAAGAGCTGAAATTTTAAAAACCTCCCTGTCTTGCTAAAGGAAAAAATAGCTTTGAACAATTTTGAGTCTTTCTGAGTGCACTCTGTGTGGGGTGTTGCGTGTCTGGTGTGTGAATGACCAGTTATTTCTTTAATTTTTCCAGTTTTAAACCTAATCCAGGGGTCATTACTGGGTGGCAAGCATGTCTTTGGCTCCAGGGGACTGCTCCGAGTGATCCTTAGAAACTCTTTATTTACCATGCCGAGGGTTTAGAGTACGGTGACCAAATCCCTGGGTCTAACCAGGTTGAATCCCCACTCATGGAGGCAGTTGTGCTGGTCACTCCGGACTTTGGTGCCTGTCACTGCACGCAGCCTGGCTTTCCCCAAAATGCCTCTTTATTTCATGCCCCCCTTGCAAATGCCCTGTGCCCAAGGCATCTTGCAGACAGAGCTGGGCATCCTTTTCCCACATACACAAAGTTAGAAGTATTGCATTTGCTCCTTCATGGCTTATTTTTCCCCTCTAAATCCCCAAGTTGCTTTGGTTATGTTTTTGTTATTACTGGCCTGATCTTTTCAGTTCAAAAATATTTTTTCTGGGGCAGTGCCCAGTGCTGGGCACAGCTCGGGAGAGGTCCTGTGAGGGCAGGGTAGAAAAGGTGCATGACATCGAAGTCTTTATGCGAGTAAATAGCAGGAAAGAACATCTTTTTTTGTCTTGCTCAAGTAACGCCTTGAAAACCCGTGCTTGAATTATTATTCTTGATCACATTTAGTTTTGAGTTAATATGATTGCTTCTTGGGTACCTATCTCCTAGGATCGTTTATTACTATTTTCATTTTCTAACTCTAGCTGTTTTAAAACCGTGGTTCAGGTTATAAAGTATATTTGGAAGAGATAAGGGTTCCTTTTATTTGCTTTGCTTTCTGAGCAGTACATGGGGAAAAATGCAGCAGACTTCTATACTGGGGGAGGGTCATGAACTTTTATTTATAAGCTGAAAGCTGAGATTTTCATGAGTTCATTTGAGTTAAGAAACTGAAGGGGGGTGGGGTGGGGGGAGGAAGAATCCAAACCAATAAATACTATTGAGACTTGTGACAAAGTAGTGAAAATTGGCAGCTCCAGTTGCTGCACATCTTGTTCCAGGAATCTCTCTCTCCTCTTTGCTCCCTGCATAAACTCCTGTTCCACCTTTCTTCCCTTCACGAGGTGCCCCTCGTCCTTCCCTGGTGCACGCTGTGCCCCAGCGCTGATGCCAGGAATATCAAGGATGTCACATCGGAGCCAGGATCCCTCTCCATGGCAGTGTCGCCGTCCCCAGCCACCATCCCATGCAAGGGCAGCAGGACTCGTTAAAATAGAAAGGGTATCGAGGGTTTTGCACATTCACCCTATAACTTTAACTAAGCACTTGGATGCCTCCTGGGGAGCTTTGAAAGGCTTTTAATGCAATTTAAAAATCAAACTGATCCTTCAGCTGCCTGTTTCCAGCCATGGTGCAGAGTTTGGGTTCATCAGGAGCCGGGTATAAACGCTGTGTTTTCTTGGAGCTTGATGTTCTCGGCTGCTCCGTGCTCACCTGGTGCTTTGTTGCTAGAGGAATTGTAATGCTTGACCTCCCCAGGCTTTCTGCATGTCCAGATAAAACATTTCAGAGCGTGGCTTCCTCCAGAAAGCATCACTAGTTTGCTTCATCTAGTTGGAAATAAAAAATACAAGGGGTTTTTTGTCTGCTTAGCTGGGTTGCTGCGCTTCCTCGTGTGCCTGGGATGCAGTTTTCCACCCTCCCCAGTCGTACCGATGCTGAGCTCATTCTGGGGGGGTCCAGCCCCAGACTCCAACCCATGTGTCCTCAGCCTGATGCTGCCAGAGCCTGGCCTTTTGCTCCTGGCTTTGGCATGCATCTTCTGTGGCTTCTGCTGCTCCCTTTGGGGTTTTTAAAATTATTTTTTTAAATTTTACTTTTTTAAAATTTTGATTTTATTTTATTTTCCCAGCCCTAGGTCTGCCTGGTGCGACGCACTGATAACTTTGTGAGGGCGGCTGCCTGCTGGCTCCGAGCGCTGCGGTGCGAGCTAAGATTAATAAAAGGCTGTCACTTTTATTAACTTTGCAACCTAGTGCATTATTTAATTCCAGGCAGGCACCAAGTGCAGCCCTCCAAGCTTTAAATGGCTTTTTCTGCCTTTGTGCATGCGTATAAAATAGATGCGCAGCGGGCAGCGTTGCACCACCCATCGCAACACTCCCATCGAGTAATACTGCAGGTATTTCAGAAAAAAGCACATTTTTGGTAGCGCTTGGTGTTTGCCTCCCCATTTCAGCCTGCCAGTACCGATTTGGGGTCAGTTTGGTCTTTTTATGGGGCAGGGGTATATTTGTTTCATTGCAGGCAAGTATGCCGTGATGTTTAGTGTGGTGGTAAAGTTTTTGGTGAAAAAATGGTTGAAAACCTTCAGGCCCTTGATTTTTGTTCTACACCTGGCAGGGAAAGACAAACTTTGCTGCAAAAGAAGTTTTAATAAACATAGTTTGGAAGTTCAATAAGTGACACATAAATAAAATATATATCCCTTGCTGCTTTGGCGCTTGGAAAGACCTTCATGTTTGGTTTTTGGTTTTTTTTTTAAATAAAAAGAAAAGGGCAGGGGGGAAAGCTTATGGGAACAGGGCTCCGAGTCACTCACCGTGAGGGGCTGCAGAGCAGGAGTGGAGATGCAGTGGGGCTGCTGGGGAGCATCCCGGTTAAGCGTGATGTGGGTTCAGCCTGCGAATTCGCCAAGATGAGCACTAGCCTTTTAAATCGACGCTAGCCCCTTTAAACATCAGAATTGGGGGCAGTTTTCCTGCTGTCCGCCCCTAACTTGCCATTAAATTGATGGGCTGTTTTAGCAGGGAGAAAGCTGCTCGGTACTGCCCTGCACCGTGCCATCCGTCTCCTTGCTGCAGTGCAGTTATTTTTATCTATTATATATTGTTCTCGGTAGAATTATTCTGCCCCCAGCCTGTAGATAAGGGCTGTTACTAAATGAATTTGAGCTCTTCCTTGAAGGTTAAATTGCTGCCTTGCAAGTTGGTGAGTAAGGCGAGGAGATGCTTTCTTTCCTTCCCCTCCACAAAACACATGGGCTTCAGCCCTGACCTGGCAATTTTGTCGAGTGTTACTTGAAAAAGGTGAGTATTGTACTGAAATGCTGCATTTAGTCCTCTGTATTGGCGACTCTTCCTGAGCCCTTTCTTACTAAGGTGCCCACCTGGGTGTCAGCTCCCAGGTGGGATCGGAGGCGGCAGTGCGGGGATTTTAAGTCACAAATTTGGGAAAGCTGCTCGTAGGCATCCCCGAGAGCAGTCCCATAGGATGTAGGTCACAGCCAGGGGACGTGGGATTTTTGGGTCCTCCTCAAAAATGAAGTGGCAGCTTGTAACCCTGCCTCAGAGCAGCAATTTGGCAAAAAGTGCATGGTTCTTGGTAGCACTGTCATGGTGATGCTGGTCCTGCAGACTGGATTAAACCTGGCCCTGGTGTTGGCATTTTCTGTGGGTGTGAAATTCATAACTAATGGCAGCAATACGGCTGCCGATCTTGTCCTGAGACTCCACTCCCCTTCCCGAAGCTTGGCGTGGAAGGATGAGGATGGAGAAGTCCGTAGGAAAACATACAGAAAACTTGACCGCCGGCTGCTCTGCCCAGAGGTTAATTTTTCAGTTGGCAGGTGAAATGAGAGTGTATTTAGTACTGGCTTTGCTGACAAGGAGTGGGTTGGCGACTGGAAGGCTGCCGTGGGATACGTCGGACGGGTAATATTAGGCCTTGCATCCCTGGAGGCTTTCCCTCAAGCCCTGTAGTTATTTCTCCGTTATTATTTATAACTCAGCTAGAAGGGGTTGCTCACTTAAATGAACCCAGCAGGACGGCAGCGTCGGCCCCATCCAGCTCAGAGTGTCTGCACAAACCTGCCTGGCTCCAGCCCCATCGCTCCATCGCGCCGGGTGGCCGCGGGGGATGCGGGGATCCGGCCCCGGCCGAGCATCCCTCCGCGGCACGGGGCGATGCTTCCTCTGCGGGTCCTTTTGACGGTGGGCCGTGTTGGTTAACAAACACGGCTGCCGCAGGTTTTTAGAAGCTGTTAGCATAACCATTAACTCTTCCTTTTAATTATTCAGGTTGCCTCTTTTAAATTTCTTTTTTAAGTGGAGCTAATAGGCTTTGCAGAGGAGGCTTCCAACCACAGCGGTTCCTCCCCGGAGGAGCTCTGTTTGTGCATCGCCAGCTAATCTCTTTTCTTCATTATCCCTTATCTTCCTCTAGCTGATTAATTGCTTTCAATTGATTTATAAATATTCTGTTGATACACGCAGCGGACAGGAGGGGAACGGAATGTGTCCGGGCATATGGGGTCATTGATCCACACAGCCCCCCCCAGGCTTTCCTAACCTGCATTGCAAAGCCCAGCAATTTCAGCCAGGCTTTATTCCCCCCTTTTTTTTTTTTTTTTTTCTTCCCAATTCCTGCAAGCAACCCAAAATTGCACTGTAGCATCACTTTGAGCCTGTGCCCATGAATGAGCCCTGTTGCTTTTCGTGGTCCCAGTTGAATAGCTGTTGGGACGCTGGGCACAATCAAGGGCATGCTAAGGTGGGTTTTGTGCTTTGCCAGCTTCACCAGTGGGAAAGGAGGTGCCGGCGTGATGCAGGTTTCCGACTCCATCGGTGCATCACATCCACTCCCAAATCTGTATCTGACCGCTGCGCCTGGCCCCAAAAAACATGAGCGGCTGAAACGTTCTTACCTTGCAGGTTTGGGGCTGCGGGAGGTGCAGCTGGGGAGGCGAGCGGGGTGTTGGGTGGTCTCTGCCCGACCTCCCCTCCGTGCAAAGCCTGCTCCCGTGCCTCGTGCTCAGGGAACGGCAGGTTTGGGGAGTGAAGAAATGGGGTTTGGGTAAGGTCTGTCCATATTGATAAATGCGGCAGGTTGCGTGGGCAGCAGCTTAGCTGGCAGCAGGTGTGGTAAAAAGATGTTTTCTACACCGAACTCCCTAATATGCATATATATGTATTGCTGGAGTGGTTAATGAAGAGGGATCATTAGAATTGCTTATTGGAAACTCTCTGGAAGCTAAAGGGTAGCTTCAAAAAAATAATAAAAAGGCAGTAACATCTGGTTAGTAAAGATAGTGTCCAAATCTGGAGTTGAGTTGCCTACCTTCAACCTCATTAAAATCATGCATGTCGTTGAGGATGCAAAGTGATTTTTAGAAATGAGAGCACATTTTTACGTATGGATAAATTATTAACCTTTTCTGGTAGGCTGGCTTGCCCTTTTTTTTTCCCCCACTGTTATTTCTGTGCATGCAGCCCATTCCCTGCCAGTGTCTCCATGGTCCCTGCTCCGGTGGACTGAGCTGGGTGGCTCTGGGGACACGATGGCCCTCGGTGGCCTCACGGTGACGTTCTGGCTGTGCAGAGGGTGAGATGAGGTTTCGCAAACTTCGACAAGAAAATGTTTCCCAAAGTTTGAGACCTGCCATGCAGCTCTGGGGTTTGTTGCTGTTTGATTTATTATTATTTTGGTTTATTATTATTGTCCTCTTTTGCGGTAAAGTGGCTGGTGGCACAGGCACAACCTCAATGTATAGCAACCTAATTACATGTTGCTAATGACAGACTGCCGATCGAGCGGGCTGTTTTAGCAGCCCAGGCTGCCGCTTCATCCTCTGTTTCGCAGGAGTTGTGTAATTTCTTTGTCATCACATATGGTAATATATTCGCTGCAGCGTGACATAGGATGAGGTTCAATGAATAATGTAAAACCCAGAATAACACTGAATCTATATTAGATGTGCTTTTCCCCCCCAGTGTTATTTTAAAAAGGAAAATATTGATTCTTGTGGGCTTCAGCGGTTCAAAGCTCTCGGAGAGCCCACGTTTTGCCGATCAATACCCAAGCCGAGTGGCTGGCCGTGCCCGCTCCCCTCCACGGCCGCAAATGTCCGGCTGTCGGTGCCATCCCTCACCTCCCCGTGCATCGTTAGCGCTGACGAAGCTGGGGAGGGCAGGAAGGAGTCGGTGACGTTTGCCGCTGGATCCACATGTGGCAGGAGCTGGTGCCACCCCGGGCAGGGAGCTCCAAAGGGCGCAGCTGAGGTTTTGGGTGCGTGGCCCATAAGTGATGTGAATTTAAACTGGCAACGAGCTCAGAAATGACAATTTGGGGCTTTCGTTCCCTTCTGACTGCTCTCTGAAGCAGAGGTGCTCGTTGCCGGGGATGGAGCAGGGCAGGCCTTTTTGGGGTTTAGGAAGCAGGTGAAACAACCCTCCCCAGGATACATTTTTTTTTTTTTTTTCCCCAGTTACTCTCTTTGAATGCTAATTAGGATGGATAATTTCTATTTTTTTTCTTTTTTTTAACCAAATTCCTCCTATTCTGATCTGTATCATTTATTTTTGTGGTCTATTATCTTAGTCTCCTTGCAGCCTTTTAGCATTTGAATGAATATATCATAAGGAACCCAGAAGTTGTTAGGCATCAAATGTCTGTGATGATAACCATCATTCTCATGATAAAATAAAAAACACAATAGAAATAACTGTGATGAGTTCAGGAAGCTGTACCAAATGAGATTGCAAGTGGGAGCACAGGAACAGCACCACGATGTTTGCCCTTTACTCGTTACTTTTTTGCCTCCTTTTTTGCCAGCTTTTGCAATGCTATTTTAAAGAAGGGGCAAGTCACTTTGTATGGCCCAGGTAGAGACATAAAAAAACCAAACTTTGGATTTTTCTCGCTGTCAAGGCTTGCTTTATTCACGGCAAAAACTCTGGGTGATGCACGTGCAATTGTTGGGAGCTTAAAATACTCCGGCAGTGCTGGAGGAGGAGGAGGTGCCAAGCGGTGCCAAGTTCCTGAATGAAAATTACTCTTACCGCCTCTGTTTCTGGAGCCAGATCTATGTTAATTAATCCTTCGCCTCACACGTTACATTTTGCAACCTCGCCGCCTTCGATTTTTAACTCTGTAAAAGCAGACGGAGGCTTCCTGAAGTGCCTCTGAAATTCCCAGCCGAGCGCTCTCCTCAGTGACAACGCCAATTTGTCACGAGTGAAATGTTTGACAAAAATGTGTCATTTCAGAGAAAAGTTTTCCTTGAAAGAAAAACTGGGGGGAAAAAAAAGAAATTGGCTCTGTTTCGAAACATCTCCTTGCTTCATTATCTTTTTTCTCCGAGAGATGGGGATGAGGAAGGGAGTTTCCATGGGTGTGGGGAAATGTTTTAGCAAATTTTCCTGGAAGTAGGTGGCGTTTTGGCGCAGGAGCCGTCATACGAGGTCTCCTCATTTTTCTATTCCAATCGATGGGTGTGTGGTTTTTATGGACAGCTGTGTTCTCCGGGTTAAACGTAGCTCTGCAAGGACCAGCTCCTGTCCAGAAGTGTATAAATGTGTCGCTGACCTTCTGCTGAGATACTTCTCACAGGGCTTAAGTTATTCAGCAATCACTGCAGGTGTCTGTGCCTTCAGCGCAATAACATACATCGACATCCATATGGTCAAACTGTATTTAATCAACCACCAACTGCCATGAAGTGTTTCGGTGAGAGCCGTATGTTTTTGAGTGGTGATGCTGAAGTCGAAGTGCTTCTTAACCCCAACTTGACTCTCCACCGCAAGTCTCTGGTGGACCCTGCCCTTGTAGGTGATGGTTGGGATTTTCAGCCCGACCATGAAGGAGTTAGGAGGGTTTGGTGGCGACCACCCATAGCCGGCTTGCTCCAGAGCTGTAACCCTGGTGGAACCTCCAAGCCCGGGAAACTGGAGATGCAGGTTTGTCTTCCGGAGGAGGACTTGATGGACAAAAATACCTTCCCCCCCGCCGAGTCTTGGCTTCCTCCTGGCTGGCGTCCCCTCCCCACCCCACTCCCACCCTTACTCAGCCCCAAATGGCAGCACCCCACACCCACAGACAGCGATAAATCTTTGCAGTAGCCGTGTATTTTTGCAGTTGCAGGATGGCAATATTTTGGGTTTGGGTTTTTATTTTATTTATTTCCTCCTTGCGCTTCCAGCTGCAGGGCTCACAGAAGTGCAAGAGGCCTCACCAAAGGAAATTTTGGGGGGATGCCGTCCCTTCGGGTGCACTGCAGCCTCTGCCGTGTCGTCCTCCTGAATCAAGCATTGAGCTTAAACTTTAAGCAACTCATCTCCAAGAAGAACTGAGCTCAAACAGCTAGATTTTGCTGGGTTTTGTGACGATGACTTTTCCCTAGAGGTTACAAATCAGCTTGGGGTTGTATGGAAATCCAAATTTCAGGCGCTGGCTCTAATACTGACCTCTTCCCTCTGCAGCCTCCCAGTTAGTGCACTGTGACCCTGGGAAAAGCCAGCTTTCCTTAGGGCCGATGCCATCTCCGGAGGGGACGCTGCACGAGCAAAGCTCCCTGTCGTCGTGTCACCTCCCTCCTGGCAGCAGCCACCACCGGCACGCAGTAGCGGGGTGCTCTAAAGGAGGGAAAGCAAACCCAGACCACAACCCTAATTTAACCGCAGCCGAAAGCGCCCGGCTGCATCGCGCAAACCCAGCCGAGACACGCGCCGCCTTTTAATTAACCAGCACCCGTTTTTCCGTGCACCTTCCAAAGGGGTTTTTCATTCAAGTAGGAAGGGGCAGGGAAATTCCCTGCAGGCGGCATCGCTGGGTTAAAAGCAGCGGTGCTGCGCTGTTGCGGCAACTCCCGCCGCATGCGTGCGATGGGGATGAGGACGGGTGCTGCGGGTGTGAGTAATGCTGCTTGGTCTACCATTAGTCAGCAGGAGCAAAGACACGAACCCAGCCTGGCCTTCCCGCTCCCTCGCCGGATTCCTCTGCCAGGGAGGAGCGCAGCGGGGTCGGACGAGGCTCCGAGGAGCTGCTCTTTGGGGAGCTTGGGGCTTGTGCAACGCCTGTGACGCAGAGAACCTCCTCCCTTTGCTTTGCTTCGGGGACGTCGCTGCTCTGCACCTTCCCGTGCCGCGGCAGATCGCGCCAAGAGGCGCACGGTTACTTCTGCGCTGTGCTCGTTCGTAAAGCGGAACTCGATGGGCAGGTGCTCCCAAACCCAGCCGTGTTTTCCTTGCTGGCGTTGGGGTTGCTCCGGCCGCCGTGGCGTCCCCGCCGCATCGAGGAGCTGAGTCGGCACGGGCGGGCGCGCTCCGACTTGATCCCCAGGGAGGGGAGTTGTGCAAACGGGGAGCGATGGGAGGTGACGCGGCGGCCAAGAGCGGCGCTTTTGTGGGCTTCGAGGTGCCGCGGTTGGCGGTGGCAGGAGTTGGGGCAACGGGGGCATCGCATGCCCTGGCGGCGATGCTGCGGGCGGTGCCGCGGCATGCACCGGGGCTGCCGGCGGCGCGAGCCGTGTCAGTGCCGGCCCGTTGCGTGCACTGGAGTTTGTTGCAATGAGAACCAGGGCTTGTTGCAAAACAAAACCAACTCCCTCCCCCTTCCCAAGCCGGTGTCGAGGAAGCGGGAGGGGAGGGAGGGGAGCAATGCCCGGGAGCGGGGCCTGGGGCCGGGGAGGGTCACAAGGTGGGTAAGGACCTGGTTTATTGACCCAGGCTTGCTTGGTGTAAGAGATGGCCGTGGCTGTATTTCTTCCTAGCCAGGGATGGCTCACTCCTCCCATGGTTACACTCTGTCACCCACTTCCCAAAAAAGCCCGTGCGCGCAGGGTGTGCCTCAGTTTCCCCATGCCTAAGATGCTGCTGCTGTAGGGCGGGGAAGCTGGGTTGGCGGTGACTGGCAGAGGCTTTGCATGCTGGGCGCTGTTGGAAAGCAGAATATGGTGATTTTCTGTGGTGGACTGTGTCTTCTGAAGTTTGTGCAAGTGTTGCCCTCCGGGGCAGAGCGAGAGTGGGAGCGTGCTGGGAGCTGCCTGCAAAGCATCCCCGGGGCCGGTGGCCACCCAGCCCTGAGCAACGCGTGGCCAGGCAGCGTTCATCTAGTGAGGAGAGCAGCGAAGAGACAGGCACAAATTTGTAAACCCAAAGTGCTTCTGCCCGGTTCTTCATCTCTTCGGTGGGGTGAAGAAGTTTTAAAAGCAGGGCTGCTGTGGAGGGCTTGGAACACGCGGCCCAGGCAGCTGGATGAAGGCAGGTAACGGTGCAGCGTGTGCCATAGGGAGCAAAAAAGCAACACGAGTCTGCTTGGGATTCAGAGAGTTTGTTTTTTCTGGTGTACGTTTATGCGGCTTTTATTATAGAAAAGCAAGCGGCCCCTACTTTCTCGCTGGGTTTTGCCGTGTCCCTGCTCGCCGCATCCCACCAGCTCCCCCTCTGTGCCCTTCCTCGCTGTGGGTCCAGCCCCGGTGGTTTGCAGGGCCGGTGGGGGGGGGGGGTCTGCCACGGCGCTCCCGCAGCCGCGGCTGTGGTGCAGTTGTAACCCGCCTGGACAAAACAAACAACAACTGCATTGCAAGAAAAAAGTACCGCATCTATCCCCCTCGCAAGGAACAGCTAGCACGAGCTGCGTGCCGGAGCCGGGGCCGCTTCACGGCGCGCTACCTTCCTCCTGCCTCAGTTTCCCCACCGTGCTGCCGGCGACGGCTGAACGTCGCGACCAGAGCGGCGGCCGAGCCGGCGTCGCGGGCGTTCTCCGCTGCCGCCTGCTCGGTGGGTGGCGGCAGGAGCGATGGCCGGCGAGCCGGGAATCATTTCCGCCGCCGGCCGGGCTCCCGGTTCCTGCGCGGCCCTTCGCTCCTGGGGCGGCGAGGAGAACGCTCGCCCGTTCCAGGCCCCTGTCCCACGCACCTCGGCTCGGCGGCGGGCAAAGCCACTCCTCTGCCGGCGTCACATCGGGCCGGGGGAAACTCGGCGACCGGCGAGAGGTCAAATTCCCGGCGCAGGTAGCACCCGCCGTGCTTCCGTGCCGTGCCGGGGAGGAGCCTGCCCACCCGGGGAACCCCCGACCCCGGGGACCCCCCAACGCTGCCGTTCCCCCGCCATGAAGTCGGAGCAGGAGGAGAGCAAGCCGGGGACGTGCCGCTGCGAGCACGGCTTTCCTCCGCGCTCGGCCTATTGTTCGGGTCCTTGGGGACGGCGAGGGGCGACGGGGGACGAGGCTCGCGGCAGGGTGCCGTGCCCCTGCGTAGCCCACGCAGGTAAGGGGGTCCCGGGGGTCGGGGGGGGGGGTTGTCCCGCCGCCTCGCAGGGCGGCACTGGCGGGGAACGCAGCCCGGCGTTGCATTTCTTTCCCTCGCTCGCTTTGTGCCGTTGGAGCTCGCTTCCTCCTGGGAGAAACAAAACAACGCCGGGCAGCTGGCCGAGCGCGCCTCGAAGCTCGCCGGGGCCGCGCAGGAGGGTGGCTGCGGGTTGCCGCGCTGCGGGTCGTCGTCCCCCCGCCGCCCCGCGCCGAGGGCGAAGCTCAGGGCAGGGGCGAGGGGCTTCGGCTCCCCCGCGGCGGTGGGGAGGGTGGCCGGGCGGCTCCCCGCGCCCCGTAGTCCATTTTGTCTGGCGGAGAAGTTGGAGCGCGCCGGGAGCTCGCGGAGGGCTCGGCGGCCGGCTTTGGGGGCCGGCACGGAGGTCGCAGCCCACCGGCCGGCTGCTTTTAAACCCTGCGTGCTTTTGAAAGCCTTTGCAACCTCCAGTCTGCCTCCTTGAATCCCTCTGCCCCCCCCCCCCCCCCCCCCGACCAGCATGCACAGGAGGTTTATATCAGGTTTTATTTCTTTACATGCGTTGTGAGACACCCGCCGGTGTGTGACCGGGGCAGCCGAGCGAGCGGGCTTCGGCTTGCTGGGAACGGTCCTTTGGGTTTTTTGGGGGTGTTGGGGGGTGCCAGGACACTGGGGGCACTTTGCAGGCAAGCGGTCTCTACCTGATGGCTGCGAGCGAGACGGGCGCGAGTGCGGGTTGATGGTGTGCGGTCAGGGCGTATGGCTGGGGGTCCTGTCCCGGGGCTGTGACCGTATGGAAGTGCCAAGGCTGAGCTGGGGTCTAACTCGGGAGATGCTCAAAAATGGTGTTTGTAAGGATTTAAGCACGTTGGGTGAAAGCTTTAACCCAAACTTGCTCAGGGGTGTCCGTACCTGTGTCCAGGCATGACAGCTCGCTCGCTTGCAGCATCACAGGGGTCGCAAGGGATGAAATCTAAAGCTTCCTTCTCTAAAAGATGGATGTCTGGAGCCAAAATTGACTTTCTTTATTAGCCTAGGAGGCTCTGCAGCGTGTGGCTGAGCACCCCAGTGCCCACCCAGGAGGGAGCGGTGGTGGCCGACATCTCCCCAGGGTCACGGAGCACTGCGGTGCTGCGGGAGACGCTGTGCCCGGGGATGTAGCCGGGATGCACAGCAGCGGGACTCGGCTGAAGGGGTGCGATGGGCAAATTACGGGCCCTTGTGCTTATCCCCTCGAGGAGATGATGGGGTTTGGTTTGGAGCAGCTGCGAGTCCATCGGGGTGTCCAGGTGGCAATGGAGGGGGTTGGATGTGTTGGCTTTGCACCAGCAGGTCCCAGGCAGTGGTGGTACCTGGGTCTTTTTGCAAATCCAAGTGTATTTTGAGCTAACCGAAAGGCTTTCTTGAGCACGACCCGTGCTCCGCAGAGAAGCTGGCTGTTTGCATGCCGGGGTGTGGCAGTGGTTGGTGTTCCTGCTCTGCCCCAGGCTGTCACCCAGCCTTGTGCCCGGCCATTTGTGCTTTTCCTCCAAATTACTCCTTGCAAAGATGTGCTGAGAGGGGAAAACTGCACGTCGTGCGGGCTGTTTGGGGGGGAGTGTTTGCTTGAACCTTGCTGCAGGAGACTCGGGTCCCAAGCTGGGGAGCTACTTAACGATCAAAGGTGATGAGATGCTTTTTAAAATACTAGCTTGACTCATTCCTAGGGCTTGAATCATTATCTTCTTCTAATAATGGTCTTTATCTCGTGGCCCTTCTGTTTCCCATCCCAGGACAGAGGTATATGTACATATGTGTATTTATATGTGTGTGTGTATATATCTTTTGGTCTATCTATCCTGGGCCAAAGCTCTGCAGGAGGGAGGAGGGACGAAGGGTCGCACCGTGCTGTCGATGGTTGAGGATCTCTTAGGTGATGCCGTTAGCGCAGAGATTTTGCATTTTCCCATTTTGCCCCTTTTTCCCCCCATTTGCATCTCTGTGCAGGGCCTGTGACGTAACCCTTCGGGGTGATCCACTGCTGATTTTAAGCTCTTGGTCCACCAGCGAGGCTTTTCTCTCTGCACACTGTTGGCCACCGTTGCTGATACACCGCTGCTCCGACCCAGGTCACACACTCTTGCATCTTCTGGCCGTTTATCTTGCTGATGTCCTGGATTAAAAAAAACCTTGCCTTGTGCCCAGCAAAGCAAAAACCATCTTGCCGGTAAACTTGCAAAAGCGGCACAAAATGCAGCTTTCACCTAAGATACTAATTTCACCAACATAAAGCTTGTCGTTTATACTGCATTCATTTTTAATATGTACCCTCCGAAGACAGAAGCGCGTGTACAGCAATTGTGTCAGCTGAGTTACATGGGAAAAAAAGGGCTTTTAAATGGATGTTTTTAAATGGATGCATGCTCCAAGACCAGTAAAAGGCTTTGCTGCTGCATGGCTGGTGGATCTGCTGCTGAGAGGAGTCCAAGACGGGATTTGCAGGAGCAGGAGTGGAAACTTCAGCCCCAAATGCTGTCTGGAGGTGTTCACCGCAATTAAAAAAAAATAAAAAATCTTATTTACTTTGTCTGTTAACACTAATCAGTACTTAAAGCATAAAGGATGCAGAATCTGACAGTGCTATGGAAGTTTGATGCTATCAACTGAAATATAATTAAGAGCCAATTATTTTGGTGTTGAATGGTAGTTTTCGTCAATTAGTCTGGGAAGTGTTTAAATTGCATTAATTTCATCACTGCCCACTTGCGGCAGATTCAGAAGGGGCTGGAACGAGCCAGCGTGCGATGGGGCTCGTCCGCACGGGGTGATGCCTCCTTCCCCCTGGGGGGTCAGGAGTTACAGTGCACAGACACCCCCCCCCCCCCCAAAAAAAAAAAAAAAAAGGTTAAAAAGAGGAGGTAAAAATAAAAAGGGGCAAAAATGCTGGGGAAAATGTGCTGGGGAAGCTTTTCTCATCAGAGCTATTGCAATTCAGAGGCAATTCCGAATAGCAAATGTAACTTTGTGCCCCAATATAGCAATGCTTGCAAGGTTGAACTGCAAAAAAAAAAAATTTCAAAATTATTGTGTTCTCTGGATCGTGTTTTGAATGCATGTGGACTCCCTCGTGCGGGGCCCTGAGCCCGGGTCCCCGTTCTAGAGGGCTGATGCTCGCTTCAAGCCACGTACGGCTCCTCCATGGCTTCAAATAGAGGCACAGACCCAGCCAGCTCGCAGGGAAGCGTATGGGAATCCCTGCCGAGCCATCTGTATGTGGAAGAAATAGAGGCTGGAATGAGGTGTCTGAATAATTGGCCCTGTTTTCTTGGTTATTGGAACTTTTCTGTAACAATTGTGAAGAGCTGCCTGTAAATCGCACTTTTTGGGTTGTTTATTTAGGTGCTTAAACTTGGCATAGCAGCAGGGATTTTTACCCCTCCCTGTTTTAAAATGAAGTGAAAATTTCCCTTTCAAGCCGAGTCATTCTCTTAATGCAATTTATGCAGATAAAATGGGCTTTCTCCTTAGGACTCTCTTGAGCCAGAGATGCTGGTTAAGACGGGATGGAAACTTGGCGGAGAGTGATGGCGAGCAGATGCTGGGTGTTGGGGCTGGGGGAACTGCTTTTGGGGGGGGATGATTGTGTTGGTGTCGTTTTGGTGGATGAGTGCTGACGGACTGGGGATATATCAGCGCAGGGTGAAAATCCTCTATGCAAATGAGGGTAATTACAGGTGTAAGGCAGCATATGGGATCACTGCTTCGGTCCAGCGTCAGTCCTCCTGGCAGCAGGTACTATGACGAAGCTTGATATAATGTCATATATAATTGCATTAAGTGGTTTCCAGAGAGAACTGAGGAGAGCAGGAGATGCTGTAGCCCCCATCGCTTTCCTGAAATGCCAGCTTCTTTCCCAGAAAACCCTTTAAAAACTTGCTGGGAAGAGTGCGGAGGGTTTGACTTGCCTTGAAGCCCATTCCTGGTTTCTACAGCGAAAGCATGAGCGGCAGCCCCAGGAGGGAGTCAGGAAGAGAGCAAGGACTACAACGCTTCGTGATGTGTTACAAGAGCTGACGGCGTGTCTTTCACTGTTTGAGCCTAGCAAGAGGTGTAGGGTTGTTCCCCTCAAACCTTGGCTGCGTGGATTGTGCTTTGCAGTTTTTTTATATATCTTTCTCTATATATACAAAAAAAGGATTGTGCTTTGCAATACTTATCTATTGCAAAAGAGATATATATTGCAAAAATAAATACATACTCCAAAGCACAATCCGTTTTTTTTTGTGTGTGTATATATATATTAAATTATATATATATAAAAAAAAAAAAAAAGCAAGTATCTTGAGTATCTGACTGATCCCAAGTTCAATAATTCAGGTTTCTCCGTAGGCTTTGGCTTGCAGCCGAAGCTATGCGTCCAGCAGCCGGTGGTGTGGGGAGCGTGGTGCTGCACGCTCCTTTCCAGATTGCACCTATAGCTTCTTATAGGTCTTGAATTTTAATCTTTCAGTAGTTTCTGCCTGTATCGGGAGCCGAGTACTAAGTTGGGGATTAAATTGCCTTGCTGCATGCTTTGGAGGAGGAATGCTTTTCAGTTTTTTCGCCATTTTCTAACCGGGACCAGAGGGGCATAGCGCAGTTTTGGGGAAGCTGTGTTGTGCAGCTCTTTATAGAAAGGAGCTTTGTAAAAATCAGCTGCAAATCTGCTTTCGGGCCCTGCCAAAGGACTTCTCCGGGATTCTCTGCTGCAGTGATCCCCGCTGGGCTGCCCTTCCTTGGGCTTGTTTCCCCTCTCCCCTCCCCAGAGCGGTCCCCGCCAGGTGGGGATTTTTTGGGTTCCCACCGAAATGCTGCAATTTGCAGAAATCTGCCGGGATCGGTCGCCCTTGCACAGACTGCCCTGCCTCAATCCTCCTCCGCCAGTTAATCATTTGCCAGGGAATAGCCTGCTGTATCTCCGGGGTGAAGCAGTTTGTAATGAAAGGTGAAAGTGAATTATTGGGGGGGGGGGGGGGGGGGAAGCGAGCACTTAGTGGCAGCCACTGGTGTTTTGGGGGGTTGCACGGGGCTTTCTGTGGCCGGGGAAGGTGCTGGGTGGGTTTTCCACAGTAAATGTTATACCGGGTACGAGTCCCTCGTGTTGTCCCCGCCTCGGGTTCCCAAAGGCTGGAGGGGAAACACTGCATTTCTGCAGTCCCTGGGGAAGATGACTTTGGCCTTGGCCGCCTCTCGGTTCCTGCTTTTCATATGGATTTCAGGAAAGCACTTTGGACTGCGCCGAAATCCCCAGCCCGGAGCTCGACTGTTCCTCGTTAGTGACTTTATTGCTAAATAATTTACAGAATGGGGCCTTGCCAGTTTTCATACGGGAAGCATTTCAAGTATGCAAACCAGATTTTATGCCTTCCTGGCGCAGCTGCTGGCCGGGCTGGGGGGAGCCACCTCTCCCCTCGCCCTGTCCTGCCGCCGGCGTCACCGCCTCGCTTCGCAAACGGTGGCGGAAAGGAAACGGCCCGGCACGTGTGCCGGGGGGACCTTAGCAAAAATAAAGGGAAAACCCACTATGTTTCCTGCTCAGCCGCTGTTCCCCAGGCTATCTGGTACTCGGTGGCACTGGGGAAGGGATCCCACCACGGTAACTTGGAGAGGGGGCATTTATATGTGATTTCTGTTTTATTTTTCCGGTAACTGTAATGTGTGCTGAGGGATTTGTTGGTTTTGGTTTTTTTTTTTCTCCCCGTGGCCAGGGGCATGGTGCAAACCTGGGAAATTAGTAAGCACCTTTGGATGAGTAATGGGTTTTCTCCCGCGTGTTCTCAAAGGGGGTGGGAAGCCAAGTCAAACTGTTCACACGCTCGCGTGAGTCATTTTGGATCACGATGTCTGGCTCGTGTGCAGGGTTGCAGCAGCGCATGCACGGCCGAGAAGTGTTTTGCAAGAAGAGGATAGCGAGGGGAGATGAGGGCGATGGGTGCAATGTGGAAATAGCAGAAAAGTACTTTATTACACTAAGCAGTGGGCACAGCCGTAGGAAATGAGATTGCCAGAGCTTCCCCCGGTGCAGAGGGGACCCGGACTGGGGTGATCCTGTGACCTAGCTGCTTTGAGGGGGTGTAGCGGTCGCTGGGCGTAAATCTGAAAAATTCAAGATTCAGCTCTGCAGGTGAAAGCGTCATCTTCCCCTTTCCAGTCTCAGAGGGATTTTGTTGAATTTTGTTGAGTATGCCTGTATGAACGGCTGGAGGCAGAGCTGAAAGCGTCTCACGGGGCACGGTGGAGCTCGGCAGCCTCTGTTGGACACTGGCCATATGAGCACCCCGTCGGCGAGTGGTTTGGGTGGGGAGGTGGTTCTTGGTTTATTATCATCATTATATACCATTACTTATTTTTAATTTCTTAATGCAAAAACCAGAAGCTAACACCCAGTGGAGGGCCCTCCCCAGCACGTTCCTGCCTTCTCCTCCTCTTCCTCCTCCTCTTCCTCTTCCTCCTCCATTCCCGGGGTGCTGCGAGCACCGCTGCGGGTTTTGGGCTGTGCAAAGCGGGTTTGCACGCAGGGTGGGCTGGGCACCCCAGCAGGATTTGCCCCGGGGTTTGAGTTTGCAGCGGGGCCGTGCCGGGAGCTGTCGGTCACTTCCTCGCATTGTGTCTCCTCTTCCTCCAGCGCTGCTGCGGGAGGAGGTGGCCCAGCTGCAGGAGGAGGTTCACCTGCTCCGGCAAATGAAGGAAATGCTGACAAAAGACTTGGAGGAGACGCACGGCAGCAAGTCGCCGGAGGTGCTCTCGGCCACCGAGCTGAAGGTGCAGCTGGCGCAGAAGGAGCAGGAGCTGGCGCGCGCCAAGGAGGCTCTGCAGGGTAAGGGCTGCGCGTCCCTCTTCTCGGGCATCTCTCCCCGGGACCCTAAAGTTGCAAGAAGTTCATTAACAAGGAAAGGAAAAGCCGTCCTTTCCATTTGGACTCTGAAGCGTGCGTTCACCGTGTGCACGGGCGGGGGGTTTGAATCGCAGGGCAGTGCTCCCCGGGACCTGCTGTCCTGCCCCGGCGAGGGGTGATGCGGAGCCGGGATGGACCAGGGTGCAGTGACGGGCTGGGAAATGGGATTGGGGGGGGGGGTGTTTGCAGTGTTGCAAAGTAATTCCCCTACAGCTAGCTGTAGAGTAGAGCCAAGAGAGCAGCTGAAATGCAGCTGGAGACGTTTGCGAGGTGAGGGCGGGTTGGATTTGAGCCCCTCGGACTTCTTTAGGAGGGAAGCAGCGAGTTTCCTGGTGAGTGCAATTTTCCTTATCCCGCGTGGAATTCTCAAGTGCTGTGGAAAGCAGAGGCTGGGTCTCCAGGTGACGTGCAGGGTCTCCTCCTTTCTTCATGCATTGATTTGGGTGTTTTCCTGCAGTGGTCAGGGCCATGCTCTCCCTCCTCGGAGAAGGAAAACGCAACATTGCAGCTTTTTCTCCCCAAAACCAAGCTGACAATAAGTCCGGGCGGGACAGTTTGTTAGCCGGAGTCAGGAGGATGATCCTGAGCAGGGGAAAGCTCTCATGCGTCAAACCCTGGCAGCAGTGCGGCTCTAAATATCATCTCAAATCCCCAACATGCCGAGTATAACTTCCACTTGTCAGCTTGTGTTTGCGGATTATGAAGAGAGGCTGTCAAAAGTTTTCAAGCTCAGAGGTTGAGCGGCACATGAGGAGCTGTGGGGTGGGAGAGCCCCAGCCCGCTGTGTTTCCCCAGGTCTGAGATGCTGAGATGCATGGGGCAGGCAGGGAATTGGGCTGAGTCTGGATTTGGCAGCGGGGAAGTTGGGAAAATTTTATTTTATTACTCTCTGATTTGCAAAAGCATCCCTATAAATTAGTAACAGCCGAAATATCTTCAAAATCTTGGGGCCCCCCCTGCTCCCCTGCCACTGGTGCAGCCTCCGGCAGCAGGAAATGCTCTGGGTTTATAAAACCGTAATTGGAGAAGAAAAACCTTAAGTAGAGAGAGAATATTTGCTCTATGCGGACAGGGAGGAGGAAGTGCTGATAAATGCAAAATACAGAAAAGCAGAACTATTTTAAGACTATTTGAAAAAAAAAAAGTCATCTAAGAGGCTGCAGTGAGGTCATATGCACTTCTGTGGAGGATAGTACAGAGGGAAAGTGAGTTTGGCTTGAGAATCGTGAGTATTTAAGGAATATAATGTTGGGTTTTTATTGGGCTTTTATTGGCCGCCATATGAGCTGCTGGGATTGGTTTTCCAGGACTTCTCTGCAGGTGTGATGGCTAGGAAGAGGGAATCTCAGCTTGCACTTGGAAAGGCCCGTAACAAGAAGCCTTTTTAAATCAATGCTCCTTCCCTCCCTCTGCAATATTGGAAAGCTTTTGCGTAATTTGGAAAAGCTCGCCGTGCTGGATCCGGCCCCGCGAGCTGGGCTGGAGGTGCTGGGCAGCAGAGCAGGCTTAGCACGGCGGTGGGAACAGAGATGGGTAATGTGGAAACAGGATCAGCAGCTGGAGGGGGGGGAATCCTTTTTCTTTTCCGCGAAAAATTGTCCATAGAGAAACCGTAGCCAAAAGGGGAGGAAAAATGGCAGTAACTGTGCCTAGTGAATGGTTCTGCCAAGGAGAAATGTATCTGCTGATAGAGGTATTTGGGGAAGTAACGGCTCTAGCGTAAGGAGCTGCAGGATAAGGCAGTGGAAGGAGCGTAGGGAAACCTGGCTGTGCTGTCCCATAGCTCAGGGGTTTGTGTCGGTCGTGTCCTGCAGCCAAAGAGCATCTCCCAAGAGCACGTCCCTCCTCGCAGCATGCATCACCGCAAAACCCCGCGGTCTTTGCTGAAGGATGCCCCGTGCCCAGCAGCATCGGCTGCAGCATCCCTGTGCCTGCAGCGATGCGCGACCCACGTTGGGTTGTGTGTAATGTCATTAGCAGATAAATTATATGGAAATCTGTCGTCGTTGTTGGCTCTGAGCCTGAAAGTACGACGCAGCTGGTTCAGATAGATGCCGGCTCGCCGGGACCTTAACGCAGAGGGAAGCGGAGAGGGTTTGCTGGCGGGGTTTGCTTTCGGGGGCTCCAGCAATTTTAAGAGCCTTCGTTTTGCGCGGCTGCGCAGGGTTTGGTTTGTGATGGTCTGGATGGAGGAGGGTGGGTTCATCGTTGCTCCTTGGCAATGCGTTTCCAGCCCTTTCCGACAGCATTTAGCACAGGGTAGTGTGGGCAATAAGCCTGTGCAGTGTCTTCCCCGTGCAGTGCTAACAAGCCCTTGCTGCGGAGGGAGGGAGCGAGGATCTGGAGCAGCACAGGATGCTCTGCGGGAGTAACCCGAGAGGTTTCTGTATCCCTGGCAGTATGTACTTTATGCGTCTTTATTGCTCCTTTTTCTGGGCTAGTTCCATCTCTTGCACTTTTTTTTAATCAATTAACTTCCAAATAAAAATCCTGCAGCGCTACATCCTATCGTCCTCTCATCCTTTGCTGGGTCTGGGACTCGGTGCCGTGCTTACAGTTTTAACAGAGTTATTTTTTGCCCTGGCCCTGGCTGGGAAGGGATGGATGTGGTCTGGATTCCTGAAGTGGAAATCTCCGACGGGAAAAGTTGCAGACAGCTTTATTACTGCTGGGTCCTGCTGCGGGAAGGGACCGTGCCCGAGCGCCTGGAGGACTCGAGGAGCCTCTTGGCCGGGTGACATCTCTGAGCGTGTGGGCTAATGGCAGAAACCCCATTTCTGGGAAGGATTATCCAATATGCTGGAGCTCGCCTGCGGGATTATCACGCGGAGAGCAAACCTGGTTTCTGTTTCCTTTTCAAGTGCCAAGGTGGAGACCTCGGGCTCGCTTTCCCTGCTGCTCGGGAAGGCGTGAACTGACTTCACGTCTGCTCTGCAAATGGGTTGTAGCCCGGTCTTCTCCCTCCCAAACCCACAACTCGGAGCTGTGACCCCCTCCGGAGACGGCATTTGGGCTGGAACAAGCCTTCTGCAGAAACCCTCAACACCTCCGGCTGGCCGCAGCAAGGGGGGGATAGCAAAGGAATGGGCGGATGGGCGTCCCAGCGGGTGGGTGTCCCAGCCATGGACCCAGCTGAGGAAGCCTCTTTCCACCAAAAGGACATGGGGCTCTGTACAGAAAACCTGTTCTTCTCCTTTTGAAGACCCACCTTAAGTTTGCAGCAGAAGTCATTGACCATCTTGTTGACCCTTGAGGGTTTGGTTTGAAAAGCCCTTGGCCTCACAGCAGGGTGTTTCCAGGTAAATTCCCCCAAGGCAAATGTCTCACCTAATCTTTTCCTCAAATTTGATGTTGCACTTGAATTTCCTGCCTGTGCCGAACCTCCGCACGCCCAGGAGCGAGCGCTGGCTCTGCCCAACACGGCGTAACATTGACGTCTTCAACAGCAAGATATTCTCTGCAGACGGTGATGGCTGCGCCCGGGGGGTGCGCGCGCTGATTTAATTACAAAGCGAGGAGCGGCGCTGCAATTCCTGCGCGGGGCTGGCTGATTTTATGGGTTAGTCATGGTGACAATATTGAATTTCATAGTTGGGATGGAGAAACAGGAGAAATTAAGTAAATGTTAATGGGACAGGATGGATTTACGCGTTCCTCTTGCACAGGGCATCACCGAGGCTTGAGCGGTGGCCCCTGAGGATGCTGTTCCCAGTGTTAGAAAATAAGTGTATGATTCAGTAAGTGATAAGTCAGCTCCAGTTCCATTCCTGGTATGAAAATCCACATCGCACAGGGTGAGAGAAGTACTCTGAAGCCGATGGGAGTCACAGGGAGCTGCCCTTCAGGAGGGTCAGAGGCAGGCTGCATGGGCTGCCAGTGCCCTGACTTGTGTTTGGCTCTGCTGCTTCATCCCGGGAGTGGGAAGCCAGGCAGAGACGCTGTTCTTGCAGTCCGAACTTAGTCATTTTTCATCTAATACCACATTACCAAGGTAACTAATTACTAATAGTAAAAAGCAATAAACTAATTACATCTTCTAAGCAAACCTGAGCTAGATGGTGTGACCACCACCCCATCATTCTCCCTCAGTTTGCTATTATTTATTTTGAAGTGGGGGGGAACGGTGTTTATAGCAGCCCCTATCTTAGAGAGGGAGATGCCTGGTTTTAGCATGCAGTAGCTAATTCCGATGCAGAAGTTGTTAGGTGTTGGAGCTGGACAGGGGCCGTGGGGTGGTGGCACCTTTGGTGGTGGCATTACGGCAGCTAGAGCCGTGCTGCTGCCTGGGGCAAGGTTGGTGTATTGGAGCGATCAGATTTCAGCTTGTAGGTAAAGTTGGAAACAGAAGGCACTGGGGGGGTGCGGGGGGGTATTTTTAATTGTTTTGGCTGTGGGAGGACCCCAACACAGAGCAGGTCCCGTTACTGCTCTGCATCCATCATCCTCCCGAAGGAGCGATGCTCGGGGGACGGATCGTGTGGCAGGAGGCGGAAGCTCAGGTAACGGGAGCGCGGTTGACCTCGCGCAGGATTAATGGTGCGGGGGGTGGTGGTGGCAAGAGCTGGGGGGGTTCACAGCACCGTTCCCGACCCGTCTCTCCCATCACTTGCTGCCGGGGCTGGTGCCAAATTGCCGAGTCTGTGGGGGGCTGGCACATCGCCCCCTCTACTTCTGCCATGTGCTTTGGGTGGGAGGGGGAAATAAATAATGCAAATAAGCTGCATGAGAGAAACACTTCCCGCTCACGGGATGGGTTTAGGATTTCTTGCTTCTCTTGTTGTCTTGGGTTTATGAACAGGTCAGAGGTTTTGCCAGAGCCCGCCGTGCAGACAGGCTGTGGGAGAGTTTCTTTAGATATTCCTGGGGGGGTTGGGATACAGAAACCTGGCCCTGGGTCATCAGATTAAAGAAAAGCCATTTCACTTCCTTGGATGGCCCCGATGGCCAGTGAAAACCCGCTTTATTCCTCCTTGGCTGCCCCTGCCGTCGTGCCGTGGATTGCAATGGCTCGTTTTCCCCGGCCAAGTAATTAGCAGGGCTTGTTTGCTAAGAACGTATTAAGCTGCTGCACCAAGCGGTGCTCAGTCCAGGAGCCGCTGGCAGCCCTAACTGCTCACTTCTGCCTAACTTTTTTATTTTTCTCCTGCCTCTTTGAATTAATTTCCTATTAATTGGGTTTGGAGTGAAGTTCTCAAATGACTGATAAATCTTCTTTAAGCTTAGGAGCTAATCGGTTTTGGAGGAGGGAGAGCAGTGGTAATAGAGGGGGAAAAAAGTGCAGTAATTTTAGCAAATCTCTTGGATATGAACTGAAACAAATGGTAAATTGTCCTGTTGGGTTAATAGGAAAAAATGTGCTCTTGCAATACCCCGAGTCCATCACCGTCTCGCATTACTGGTTGGTGTGAATATTAGTAAATATTCAACCTTGGGAGATGGTACGTACTCTTCTCCTGTACTTCTAAGCATTTTTTTTTTCTTTCCCGGCAAGCAACAAAGTGTTTTCCATAAGTCTTGAGAGATCCTGAACGCTGCCACTAATTAAAGCAGGTTGTATGCTATAGGGGACCCAATATTTAATTACATTCTTTAGGAGTTTTTTGTTGCCTCTAGCATCAGAGAGTGCAAATGTGACTTAAACTTTTATAAGAGCCTCTTGGTATCCTCGAGGCAATTTAAAAAAATAAATATATATATGTGTGTGTGTGTGTCGCAAAGTGTTCAAGGGCTTGAAAATAGAGGGGTTTTCAGCAGTGTGCTATCCTACGGGGATGGGGCTGAGACCGACCCTGCCTGGGAAGGGTTGCAAGGAGCAGAAATTCCCCCTCTGGAGCCCAAAGCACTTAACGTGTCCTTGAGTTGCAGCCAGTGCGGTTGGTAACTCTGGGTACCTGCTTCTGTGGGGTCTGGATCTCACCCCAGTATGGCTCAGTCAACTTATCATTAATTTTTCTTTTCCAGCAAGTTTTTAGTTCATGTGAAATAACTGGGCAGGGGCAAGGATGTTGTTAAATATACACAGGCGGCAGGAAAGTGCTTTTTTTTAAAACTTAGATGTGGTCTGGTTGTGATTATTTTTAGAGGGTTTCTGTAGTAATTTCCCAAGCTGGAAAAAAAGTAAGGAAAGTCCCAGTGTTGGAAGGGGCTGAGTTGTCCCAGCAGGAGTCACGGTCATTGAAGTGGGCAAGGAAGAATCCCAAGCGCTCCCTGTCATGGGACAGTGCGAATCGTTGCAGCATTTCTTAGCTGGTTTGTTGTTGTTCTGGGTTTTGATTTACCTCCAATGCTTAATGGCAGAGTAGTTGGTCCAAAGAATTTAATATCCTGGTTTTTAACAGATAAAAATCTCTGTTGTCCCAAACATCTCCCTCTTCTTCCACTATTTGGTCTGATTCCCCCCCCCTTTTTCTCTGCTAACCTGCAAGCTCTCTCCCCTCTTTACTGGCTCTACCCCAAGCACTTGTTTTATTATGCATCTTCCCAGCACACACTTAACAGTAATACCTGTACTCAGAAATAAGTTCCTACCTGAGTAAATCTCAAGCTGGCGGTTGTAACGAGCTTGGATGGGATGCGGGAGGTAGTTGAAACGTGTTATATAGAGCTGGCTGAGCAGGGTGCTGCTGCTCTTATTTAGGGGCTATTGCAGTGCATTACGGGGGCATGTTATATATGGTGCTGGGAGAGACCCTGTTATTAGATTATTCTGCCTGATGTCTGCAGTGCATATCTAATAACAGTGCTGTCCCTGCTTACACGCAGGTGGAAATGCTTTTATTATTTAAGAGAAAGCAGCTTGGGGGGGGGTGGTCCCCAGCTGTAGGAAGGTGGGAGCGGAGTTCCCCAGCATGAGCTTTCCTGTGCTGGGAGAAGGCAGAGACATGAAGCCAAGGGTACCAAAGGTGCTAATTGCGCTATTATTTCCTTTTAAGAGTGCCACAGTAATGATTTTTTTGTATTCCTCAGTCCAGTCTTTATCCCACACGCGCCTCATCAGGAGGATCTCAGAGGCACGTCGTGGTGTAGTTTAAGCCCCCAAAAGAAGTGGCAGATTGGACGTGTGCGTGGAGATGGGTCCCACTCGTGATGGTGCTATTATCTTCTAGCGGCTTTTGTAATACAGACAGCTCTTGGTGGCTTTGGGGTTGGTTTTTCTGGTGGGTTTTTGGGAGTTTAGGGGTTTTTTTTAAGTTAGAGAGACGACTTGCAAGGCTCCTCTCCTTGCAACACAGTGAGTGCAGGGAGCGTTGGAGGGACAGAGGGTGTTTTGTACCATCCCACTCCCTCAAGAGCAGCACTTCTTCAGGGCAGAAAAGCATGCAAAGTCTTTCCTATAATGAAAAGCAATATTTGTATTCCGATTCCTAAATTGGGTATTATTTTGGTGGGTGGGGTGTATCTGGAGCAGGGAGCCACAGGGCGTCTCTGCAGCACTGCCAAGGACCGGGTTCAAGGCTGAGCAAAGCACTTAATGTGCAGAAATTACTCAAGTCCCTTGTCCTATGTGGTATTTCTGTAATTCTCCCTGGTTTTACCAGACTTCCACCAAAAGCTGTCCCTGTGTCGGTGGTCAGCGACCATCTCTCTCGCTGGCGTGTGGGTCTCGGTTTCATCTCGGGACTGACGAAATGCCCCCATCGCATCCCGTGGTGTCCCCGCTCCCCCAGCCTCCCGCTGTGTCCCCTCGCAGCATCGTTGAGCTGGAAGGGGACATGCAGGGAGCCGTGTCCTGGGCTTGTGGGAGCGCTGCAGGAATCCGCCTCGCTGCTAAAAATAAACTGGTTGTGGTTTATTTATCCTGGAAAGGGAGCAGCAGGTTTTCCCTGTGCTGGGCCCTGAGGCTGCGGCAGCGGTTTTGCTCCCGAATCTCCTTTTCCAGGGGCCAAGTTGCCTCTTGGAGGGTGGTTGATGATTAGGAGCCACAGCGGCAATGTGGTGGGCGTTTTGGGGGGCTGCTGGGCGCATGCAGGGGGTGCAGCAATAGGGGTGAATTAGGTGTCTGCTCCCAGCCCAGCCCTTGGGGTCATAATTTTGGTACTTTTTTCTCAAAAAATAAAAGAGATGGAGGCAAGGGGCTGTCGTGACCCCCACGCTCAAGCTGTTGTCTCTCCTGCAGCCATGAAAGCCGACCGCAAACGCTTGAAGGCAGAGAAGACGGACCTGGTGAGCCAGATGCAGCAGCTGTACGCCACGCTGGAGAGCCGCGAGGAGCAGCTCCGCGACTTCATCAGGAACTACGAGCAGCACAGGAAAGTGAGTTGCGGGAGCCCAGCACCGTGGTCTCGTGGCACGGGGGGGCTGGCGGCAGCGTGACCGCGAAACCCAGTTTGCCATTGGGCAAAAACCCACCAAAGCTCCAGCCGGCCTCTTGTGAGCAGGCAGACTTGCAGCAGGCTAAGGATAAATAGAACCAGAGAAAATTGGGCCACCGAGCCAGACCTGGGAAATTCGATGTAATTTTTGCCAGGTGCACGGCAGGCATCCCTTTTCAGGGGACTGGCCATATCCCGCAGCTCCCTGCTCCTGCCATCCCTGCTGGCATAGGGCTCCTTTGCGGTACCTTTGGGTGTCACCAGTTGGGTGGCTCCGAGGGGGTCATGGCAGAGGGTGGGAGAGGGTTTTGTAGTAGCGCATGGGTTTCCCCTTCCTGATGGGCACCTTGCCTTCCCCCCCAGGAGAGCGAGGATGCAGTGAAAGCTCTGGCAAAAGAGAAGGACCTTCTGGAGCGGGAGAAGTGGGAGCTGCGGCGGCAAGCCAAGGAGGCAACGGACCACGCCAGCGCCCTCCGCTCCCAGCTCGACCTGAAAGACAACCGCATGAAGGAGCTGGAGGCCGAGCTGGCCATGGTGAGCTCGATAACGCAGCGGGCACGGCTCAAGGGTCAGCCCTGCACCGCTGCTGCGGGCGCTCGGCTCGGCAGCTCAGGTGCTTGAAACACCCCAGTGAGTTTTGCTGAAGTGAAATATTTATTGCAATATTGCATTTAAGCGTTTGCCGCTGTGGCGGCATGCGCGCGTTTGCTGCTGTTGTCGCGTTATTGCACTACTGGCAGAAAAAAAAAATGCCATAGCTAAAAAGGAGCCAGATTATCCTTGGTGCAGGGAGCATTTACTTGCAAAGAGGAGGGTGGGTTTGCTGCAGTGTGTTGCTGCTGGTTCTGCTGCGCCGGGAGATGTTCATATGGTTCCCCCCACCACCAACAACCACCACCACCACCTCGGTGTCCTTCCCCAGGCCAAGCAGTCCCTCGCCACCCTGACCAAGGACGTCCCCAAGCGTCACTCCTTGGCCATGCCGGGCGAGACGGTGCTGAACGGCAACCAGGAGTGGGTGATGCAGGCCGACCTCCCGCTGACGGCCGCCATCCGGCAGAGCCAGCAGACCCTCTACCACTCGCACCCCCAGCACTCGGCGGACCGGCAAGGTGAGCCCCCCTGCGCGGGTCAGGGCGCGGGGCCAAACCCATTTTGGGGAGCTGCCTTATTCCCCCATAGAGGTGAAAAAACAGGCCAAACACCCCCAAAATAGGTTTTTTGGAAGTATTTTTGCATGGGGTCAGGTTTGCCAGCGTGATGTTAACTCCCCGATTGCCCCCCCTTGCCTTCCAGCGGTCAGAGTGAGTCCCTGTCATTCCCGGCAGCCGTCCATCATCTCCGACGCTTCCGCGGCCGAGGGCGACCGGTCGTCCACACCGAGCGACATCAACTCGCCCCGGCATCGAACGCACTCGCTCTGCAACGTAAGGCACTACGTGATGGGGGGGTGCTACGTGGGGGCTTGCTTCCCTGCTGTGTGGGTCTTGCTGGGGAGACGGGCTCTGGGGATGCTGTGGGTCCTCTGCTTCCCAAAATGATGTTGATTTTGGGGTGGGGTACAGGTCGGAGGTTTGCTGACCCTAGAGAGTTGCTTTCCTGGGGGTTTATCCCACCCCACAGCAATTCGGCTGCCGGAACAAGCTGGTTTTTGTTGTGGAGGTGGGGAGTCCCTGGCTGTGTTGGGGTTGATTCAATGGGATCTGTCTCCTTCTGCCGCAGGGGGACAGTCCTGGACCGGTACAGAAGAACTTGCACAACCCAATTGTACAGGTAGGGTACAAAGCCCTCTTTAAATCCTGCTTGTGAGACCCAGTCCCGTGCTAGCCAGTACTCGGGACAGGGGGAGGGGGTTGCTCAGAGGCACCGATTTGGGTTTTTAAGAAAAAGAACAGAAGCTGTCCTGAATTGTAAGTCTGGCATGTGTCAGATTTCCGTGATTTGCCCCAAAATCCAGGTGCTGCCATAGGCCGTTGCTGTGCTCAGGGCCCATCGCAGTCTCGATTTCTGTAAGGCACAGCCTAGATCAGGTTATTCTTCTGTATTTGACCCTGAAACATTGGGGTATTTTTGCAAGCCGTGGACAGACCCTTGCCTCTGACCATAGGTTCCTGGAGCTGAACTCCTGAACCAGTTGAATTAAGAAGCCAAGATCACAGAAATGCGGAGAGGGGGCCCAATTTCACTGCCAATTCCACCACACATATTTCAGGAATTTTTTATTATTTTTTTTTTTTTTTGGTCCAGGACCTTAACACTGCTTTTGACCTGGACCCTGTGGTCTGTCATCCCTGATGCAAGACATATGGGGGGGGGGGGCTGGTGGTGGTGGTGCAAATTAAACGCTCAGTGGCCAAACCTGTGTCCTCTCTCCCCACCCCTGCAGTCTCTAGAGGACCTGGAAGACCAAAAACGGAAAAAGAAGAAAGAGAAGATGGGCTTCGGCTCCATCTCCAGGGTGTTCGCCCGGGGGAAGCAGCGCAAGTCCCTCGACCCTGGCCTCTTCGACGGTACGGCCCCTGACTACTACATCGAGGAGGATGCGGACTGGTGACCCCCCCGCGCCGGGTGAGCGCCGGGAACCTCTCCCTGGCCTCGCCGTCGCCGATGTACATACCCCCAGCCCAACCCCGCCTGTGGACGTGTTACCTGTTGTCTTGGGAGCGATGCAGCTGTGTCGTAACTTCAGTTTTTTTCCTTTTTTTGTGTTGGTTTTTTTTTTTTTTTTTCCATACCGGTGACTCCTTTGTTGTCGCTTCAGTTTGTCAGTTTGGGTTGGTTTTTTTTGTTGGTTGGGTGGTTTTTTTTGGTTGTTTTTTCCTTCTTCTATTCACGAAACTTGAAACTTGAAGGACTGCTGTGTCTCTGTAAATACCAGAAATATTGTGCACTTTGTGCTTGTGACGTCTCTTGTCCGAAACCCGCTGTTTTCTGGAGCCCAGCCCGCGGGATGTCCTCGCTCGGGGACGAAGGACCTGCCCAGCTGAGGGACCTTAGAGAGAAAACACACACACACACACACAGAGGAAAAAAGAAAAAAAAATCTCATTTGCTGTGACGTCTTCCTGGCCGAACCCCGCGGAGGCGACACGGGCTGGTTGTAACGCCTGCCAGTCTGGAAATAAGTGTTTTAACGTTCCTTTTTAGTTGTTTTAATTTATTTGCACAAACCCAGAGGAGCTATTCTAACTAAATTATTGCAGAAGTTTGGGGATTTTTATATTTTTCCACGTCGGTTGGGATGGGGTGGGGAGGAAGAAGGGTGTGTTTGTACTGTACTGTCCTGGGAAGCTGCTGCCGGTGGCGGGGGGGGGCCGGAGCCGTGGACCCCCACCCTGGACTCCCTCGGCCCCACGGCTGCAGATGCCCCAGGAGCACTTAACGCCTTGGAAAACGCAAACCTAAAAATACATGCCGGGAAATCGGACGGGGCGGAGTGGCGGGGGGGGAAGCTGGTGGGAGCTTCGCCCGCCGTTTTTCCCTACATTTGGGGGGCTCACCCTTTGCTTCGAGTAAAGTTTGGGGAGATCCGGCATGAGCTGGGAGGAGGGGAAAGGCGATATCCCAAGATATCCCCGTATCCCGAGACGTTGCCCGGCCGGGGCTGGCCACCCCGCTCCCATTCGGGGTGTTCTCGCTGTCGGGGGCCGGGGAAATCGGTACGAGTCCCCACTGGGGGAGGTTTTTCTGGCGCTGGGGCGATTTTTAAGCGCAGGTGCAGCTTGTTGCTTCCAAATCCCCTGGAAATGCCCCAAAACCACCCCCCTGGCGCGGCGACCGCTCCCCTTCTCCACTAACACGCACCGCGCTCTGCTTATGCCAAGATAAGTACCTTATGCTTTAATGCTTACGATATAATTTTAAGCTCTTAAAAAAATTGTATTAAGATTTATTTAATGATGCTATCATAGTGTATTATTTTTCTTAATTCCGATACGCACGCCCTGATTGAAAAAGGGGTATTTTGTCTTAAATCACCGAACTAAACCGCCGATGCCCTCGCGCTGTGTAATTCCTGCTAATGGGATGATGCGGAGAGGCCATGGGGGGGGCGAGCGGAGGGTCTGACCCCCCCGGGCTCTGCCGAGGGGCGGGCCTGGGGTGGCAGGGCAGGGTTTGCCCCGTGGCATCTTTCTCTGCAGAGAAGCATTTTTATACGTTTTGTTGGTTTGGGGGGGGTGGGTTGGGTTTTTTTTTTTTTGTCCTCCTTGCATTTTTATAATTTAAACTATAAACCACCGGAACAGATGAGCAATCTCCTTGTTATCGAGTAGTTTCCTTTGCATTTCAGCTTTTTTGTAAATTAGGAAATAATTCTAAAAATTACTAAGAGGATGATTTATTTAAAAGAGAACTTCGATAAATAGCATATGAATTATGGGTAACATTAGATTTAACTTTTCCCCACGTGAGTGGGGGAGAATCCTTGAAGGCATGGATGCAAATATAAAATTATAAAAGATCTAAATAAAGCTTATTTTAAAGTACGGATGAACTCCACGTCATTTAATTGCTTGTCAGATGGAGATCCTGGGCTGACACCGGCGGCGGCACGCGGGCATCTCCGTCGTGGCACCGGGCCCAAGCCGTGAGGGTGTTGGGCAGGGTGGATGTCCCCCCTGCCCTGGCTGCCGTGTGAATCGGGGGGTCCCTGGGGCGATGGGGGATGCAGGTGGGATGCAGGAGGCGGCTGCATCCCTGGACCAGCTCTTTCCCAGGACCGGCTGCCGGCCGAGCGCTTGCACCTGGATGCGGCGATGCTGGCGAGAGGCTGGGGCTGTCGGTGCATCCGTATAAAACGGGGATTTAAGGATTTAAGGTAAGTGAAGATTTGGGAATGTGGTGGAACAGCTAGGAGATGTCCCTGTCGGATACAGAAGGTGTAATGCAAAGGGCCAAGAAAAGCAGGTGGGACAGAGAAATGAGGTTTTGTGCTCGTAACGCTCGTTAGTGGATAAATTATTGCTACTAATTTACGCATGGATAAGTTATTAATTTGCGGATGGCGTTGGTCACTTTGTAGGGTCGTGCCAGCGCTTCCAGCGGGGCCTGTGGGTGTTTTGGGGTTGATGGCCGTGTTTGCAGGCTGGAGTGAAGCGGAGGACGGCCGTGTCGGAGGCGAGGGCTGCGGGTGCAGCGGAGCTGGGTGGCTGGTGCTGCGGTTGATGGTGGTGGTGTGCCCGAGGAGGCCGTACGGGGGGTCAGGGTGTCCTGCAGGGAAGGTGTCCCCCAGACTGGCGCTCTGCAGTCAGAGCCGCTCGAGGTACTCTAGCTACAATGGAGTGGGGGGGGGGGGACCATTTTGGATAAGACCTGCAATGATTTTGTGTTTTTTAAAAATAATGAGGGTATAGATGAAGAGATGTACCTTTTTTTTTTTTTTTTTTTTTTTAACAGAAACATCCTTCTGGGTTTGAGAGCAGCTGCAGAGCAGGTAAGAGCCACCACAGTCTGAAATGGGGAGAATAAGGAAAAAAAAAAAAAAAAAAGGAAAAAAAAAAAACCAGAAGCCATCTGGCTATCCAGCTCTGTCACTTGAAGCTGTAATACGGTATTAATGGGAATTAAACATTGCATTAAAGTGTGACTGTTGAGAGCGGCAGAGGTGAGCCGGGCGCAGACCGTGGCAGGGTTTGCCGCACTTGGAGCGGTTCCCTGCAACTATTTGGTTTTGTCCTTCACTTGCAGTGTGCAAGGGACGGGGTGCGGGTGCTCGCCCACCCCACCCATCGTTTTAAAAGCTCCGGGTGCCCATCGGCAGCTGGGAACGTGGCAGAGCTGTGGGTGCAACACGGGTCCCGGTGTCGTTTCTGCTGTTGTCCGGTTGTAGCAGACGCCTATCCCTGCGCCGTGGAGACCGTGCCGGGTGTCCTGGGCCATCGCCTGGCCCTGGAGAGGGGGAAAACGGGTGTTATTGTCTGCGCCAGAGCCGGTTGTGGCCGAGGGATGTCTCCTTGGTGGCTTCATCCCCCCCCCAAACCTGCATTTCTTTGGCCGTGGAGGGCAGGCACGCCAGGGCTGCAGCAGCCTGTCCCTGCTGCATGGCTGCTGCATGGCTGCTGCATCCCACTTGCACGTTGGCTTCGTCCCCGCTGCGGCACGCTGCGATGCTGCCATCGTGTGAGCGGTCCCCGAGCCGCATCCATCCAGGCCTCCGGCCGGGAGCACTGCAGCCGCCACGGGGAACGCAGGGGACACGGCAGCCGCCTCGGTGACCCTCGTGCCCGCCGTGAATCCCCGCGCCCACGTCGCATCCCTGCTGCCGCATGGCCCGAGGTTTGCGTGGCCAGTTGACTTGCGATGCCCAAAGTCAACGAACCGCCCCCCCGCAGCGCTCCTGGCTGAAAATAAGCCTCATCCGTGCCTCAGAGACACAGAAAGCAGCCCAACAAATGCAACGCGAGGTAGTTTTTAGGCCTGGCCCGAGGCGTGTTTTATTTTGGGTCCGACTCGCGGCGTCGGTGCACTTTGCACCGACGACGTTGTTGTGCAGGTGGAGTCGCAAGCGCGTTTCTGCGGCGAGGACTTTAGACCGAGAAAGGAAAATATCGCAGCTCCATGGCTGGGGCACGAGGTGTTGTGCCGGGACGGCCGGGGTACCCGGCAGAGGCGGGGGGGGCACGCAGGGACTGCTGCACGCCTTCACCGGCACGTAAGCAAACAGTGCTCGTCCCGGCTTTGGTTTTGGGTGACGTTACAACCAGAGCCGTGTTTCCCCACCGCGCTGCAGCCGTGCACTAATAACCTGTAGATGGGGAGCAGGTCTCCGAGGTTGTAGAGGGAAGCAGGGCTGAGTCCTGGGGAGGTTTCTGGCTCCGGCGCTGACTCACCCCATCGCTTTAGGCACGCGATCTCACCTCCCTGGACTGTATTTTTTGCGTTAAAGAGCTAAACCTGTATACAGTAAATAGCTGAATAAATCATCGGGATGGGTGGTGGTTTTTGAGACGTGGTAGGTCGCAGACTGTGGGTGATGGGGGCCATGAATGGTGGCATCTCCCTCAATGCTGGTGTCAAGGGCTGCCATGGAGGCTGCTGGTTTATTGCTCGGGATCGCTGAAAATTTGGAAGCATCCCTGTCGTTTATGCACCCATTTTCAGCGTTTCCCTTGAAGGTGTCTTACTTTTGCTGCTTTGTGTGTACGAAGCCAATGTTGGAAACGCCTTTCTGAGTCCTCGCCTGCGAAGCCCGAGGGATGTGGCAGTGCCCGAAAGCATCCCTCGCTGCTGGCATCCCGTGGGGCCTTGGGGACATCCCACTCTGCCAAGCGAGCGTCGTCCCTGCAACTGTCCCCCACTTCAGCCCCGGTCCTCGGCTTCCCGCTGCCCCGACCTGATGCAGCCACAAGCACTGGCAGTGGCACAGATTGAGTCGCTCCGCTCCATCTGACCGGGATACTGGAGCTGCTGTCGGGCCCCGTATCCAGGTAATAAGATTTCCTTGGAGTTTTATCACCGCTGGTGAGTGATTTCCCAGCGTTTTCCCATTCTCGGCACAAGCCATCGCTCGCCATCTGTTCCTAATTCTGCAAAGCTATGTTCAACCTCTGCTCAGCTCTTTTAAATATCTAGCCGCACGACACCACCATAGCTCTCCTCTTCCAGCCCTGTTATCCTCAATCCCTGGATCTCATATTCCCAAGCCCTCCCTTGTCCCGATCAAGCCACTCGCTTCCCGATGGTGCAACCCAGGACACAGAAACCCCAAGGAAAATGAAGAATTTCTTCAACCCTCGCTATCACGTCACACCGGCAGCGACGGGGGGGTTCTCCTGCCCAGCCAAGCTGCGCTTCGGCAAGGCACGGCTAAGCCAGAGCATCACCGGTGAGACGCAGCAGCCCCCAAACCGGCGCCAGGAGGAAGCCGCAGGTTACTTATTATTTAATAACAGCAGCTTTACTTATGCAGTTTTCCAGGTTGCAGACGTGCGTGTGCTTGAAATGGCAGACGGCGACGTGGCGCGGCGGTTAGACTGGTTGTACCGGAACCGCCGTCCTCTACACCGCGTCCCGGCAGCCCCCGGGGACACCCGCTGCCCGCACCCCCTCGGCAGCGCAGTCCCGGTGTGAAGGGCACCGCAGGCTCCTCGCCTCGCCAGGGAGATGCCGGCAGGTCGCATCCTGCCACCGAGGATTGTGCCAAGCAGGAGCGTGCGGAAAAGCCTCCCCGGCTGCCGCTTTTCCTCGGTTTTTCCGCTTGCGTGGCAGGTTCCCAGCTTGCAGCCTTGGCAGGGGCTCTCTTAAATCGGGGTATAGATACCAAAGCACGAGGGAGAGAGATACCAGTTACAGACCAGTGCGTGTGGGCTGGGAACTGGGATCTGAGGGAGTCCATCCCGGAGCAGGCTGGGATGGACTTTCATCCCAGGGGCAAAGCCAGGCCTCTGCCGTGCTCCACGTCCCCGTGGGAAATGTTGGGAAAACTAGCCCAGGCTGGAGCAGGGGACCAGAAATTCAGGACCAGACTCCGGCTGGGAGCGGGCGGCCGCGGCACGGCCGCCGAAGCCGGTTTGCCGGCGCAGATGGCTGCGGCATGGCTGCTCCCCCAGGCAGATGGTGTGCCTGGCAAATATTGCGCTCGTGTTTCCCCACGCGCCGGCAGCCGCGGCGAGCGAGGAGCCGGGCGCTTCGGTCGGCGGTGCTGGGGAAGGGGCTGGATGCGGCTCCCGAGGGCAGGTTTGCCCCGCACGTCGGGGGCTTTTGCCGCCGCTCTGGGCAATGGGGCAGTGGTTAATTAGCGCAGCCGGGGAAGGATCATTTAATTGGTGCTCAGGCTGCCCCAGGATCCCCTATTTTGTTTTCCTGGGCTGGTTGCTGGTGTAGCTTTGCGGGCCGTGGGCAGAAATTCACCTTCCCCGCTGCCAGCTGCTGGTGATCTGCCTCTCCTGGAGGGGTGCAAGTGCCCGGGACAAGACTTTCCCCCAGCCCGGGGAGGGAGAAATCAAACCTCCCCCCTCCTGAAGGGCTGTGCTGTCAAGGGAAGGGGCAGCTCGGGGGCTGTAGGAGCAGGGAGACGGAGGGAGTAGAAACCTGAGCATCCTCCCCAGCCCTAGATGTGTTATACTTCTGGTGCTAATTAACTGTAAAGAATAATTCTCTGTTTTCATAGATATTGCAGTCTGGTGGTTCTGATGATTTGACTCAAACGGTTGGGCTTTTCCTCTTTCAGGACAAGCCATCCAGCTGTGCAGGTATCCGGGGATGGCGTGTCACCCGGAGCAGTGGTTTTGGCGCTGTTGGAAAGGTTTGGAGGAATCCTGGCATGCAGCTGGGCATTGGAGTGGCGATTTTAATGTACGTGTTGAGCACCTTCCTTTGAGCAGAAAAAAGCAGGGGAAAACTGCCGGTGAGCAATTTCTACCACTAACGTAGGGTAACATGAGTCCCTGGCATCTCTGCAAGTACCAGAGCATCAAATGCCTCTCTGAAAGGCCCTTTTGTTGCCTGCCAATGCCTCCTGTTGGGGTTCCTGTTTCTCCTTGGTGCTCTGTACAAGTAAAGGCTTTATCCCACATATTTGGCTGGATAAACACCCCAGAGAGGTACCAGCCCGCCCCAAATTGGGCAGCAAGTGTTTGCAAGGGGAGGATTTGAGCTGCCCGTAGATAAATACCCACGCCAGGACAGCTGCTCTAGCTGGGAAGGCAAATGACGCCAGGGTATGGATGTAAATGCATTAGCCCGCAGCAAAGGGCACGGCAGAGAAGGCAGGCCCATTAGCAGCCATCCAGGCTCTGCCCTTTGAGGGATGTGAGCGAGACCCCTTAATTTAAGGATGGGCAAACCGGTCTGAGTCAGCATCGCGAGGGGAAAGGAGAAAGAAATCTGCTCCAAAGGCAAGAACTGAGCGAAGGAAGAGCTGAAATGGCTCGAGCGTGCCAACGCGGACATGTGCAGCCGCCTCCGGCTCGCCTGGCCCCGCTGCTACAGAAAAGGCGGTTTCTGGCCGATACTCAGCTCCGCGGAGCGGGACAGCGGGAACACGAGGAGCCGCTTTATGAATGTCCCCTCTGTGCTCGTGGTCTCTAGGGCCCCTCTGCGGGGGGGGTGACCTGGCTCCAGCTCGGGCTGGGCTCTCCCCGCGCAGGATCAGTGACAGTCACCGCGTAAAGTGCATTTTCCCCCCCGCTTTCTCGCAGCTAACCTGCAGAGAAAACAATACCCTGCTATAGCTACCAACTGCCAGAGCTGCTGGAGACGACGACAGGTTTGTGTTTGATACAGGAAGGTGCTGCGAGGAGGGGAAGGAGCGGGGGCAGTTTGCCTCAGCAGGGTGGCAAAGCCTGAAAATGCATTAAATAATCAGTACAAGGGAAAAAAAAAAAAGATACACAGATAAAAACCATACGCAGATATATTTAATAATTTATTTTTTTTTTATAGTACGGCTCTCGAAATTGGCCTTTGATTAGAGAAGGAAGGTATCGTGAGTGGGAAAGGGCAGCCCTGCTGTGCACTGGGAGGAGGAGCCGGCGCAGGTGAGTCAGTGGAAAATACCACGGGCACCGTGCAGGATTGTGCTGGTGTGGAGAGATGCAGGGAAATGGGGGGTTCCACCTGGCATCCTGAGCACGGGTGCCCCCGAGGCAGGGCTGCGGCACGCTGATTCACAAGAGGGGACGTGACAAGCTATGTTGGGTTCGTGATGGCTTTTCCCTTTGCAAGGACTTGCAGGGCTTAAGGGACAGAAAAACTGCAGTGGCTGGTCGAGCAAGTGTAGCAATGCTGCTTTTTGACTTATGGTTGGGAAAAACCCACCCTGAGTGTCACCTCCAACAGAATTTCAGTCCTTGGGTGTGTTTAGTATTAAGGCCGGGTGGGAGAAAGGCCTGGACAAACACGTCCCGGTTGCCGCTGGGATGGCAGCCGGGGAGAGGTGTCGTGGGACACGGCATTAATTGTGATGGGGTTTGCCAAAACCGATGCCCAGCGTCTAACTGCCCCCACTGTGCCACTGCTTGGGGAGCATGCTCCAAACTTTAATTATTGTATGTATATTGCATGGAAAGATTGTTTAGTCACATCTTCATAGATAGGCACAGCAACGTGCAGAGGTTCCCCGCTTCCACACCTCGGAGCAGCCCATGACCCCATGCGTAACTGCGGCTGTTAATTGCTCGTTAGTAACCTCCTACCAAATTGGGGGCAGGAGCCCGGTGGGTCGGTTCAGCCTGGAAACCACGGGACCGTCTGGCTACGAGGCCAAGGCACGTGGCTAGCAGCCTGGCCGAGGGCCATACCCAGGAACGGCTCTTCCCGGTGAGCGGATGGTTAACTGGGAGCGTTTACAGAGGGCAGCGGGGTGGTAAAAGCGCTTTCCAGGGCTTGTTGTGAACACAAGCCTGGCTTTGTGGGGATGTTGGCTTTGCCCTGTTGAACGGAGCGATGAGCCCGAGCGGTTGTGGTTCCTTAAAACGGGGCTTTCTGCAAACAGTGCTTGGAACTGCTCGCTTGAGGAAAGGCTCTGCTCATTGCTACGAGCCGGTTTTCCCTCGCAAGCTGGTTTTTAAACTAGAGATGGGGGCTGTGATGCTTGGGGCGCTGTGCGGACCCTGCTTGGAGTGGGTGCGACACAACCCGCAGCCCCAGCCTGGTTTTCCCTATTCCGCCTGGGACCAGGCGTGGGAAAACATATGATTTTTATCTACTGCGCGATGGATTGTAGGAACTGCAGGAAAGAGGTGCTGCAGGACCAGCCTCCGGGGTGCAGGGACCCCCAGGAAAGCTGGCAGGCTGGTGTCCGTCCCCTTCACGCTTGGGCACGCAACTAGGGTGGGAAAAGGAACAGATTTTACTGGGGTGCCACCACAGCACATCCCTTTCCTGACTGAGCTCGTTCTTGCCGGCAGCGCAGACCTTCTGGAGAAGGGGAACCAAACTCAGCCTGTGCAGTTCCCCCCTAACCCCAACCCGCCCAGGCTTTCTGAGAACTTTGAGAAAATACCAAAAGAAACCACAGCTCCGGAATAGGGCTGGAGGAGAGCGTGTCGGTGATGGTCGGGATCAGCCCAGCCAGGCTTAACACGATGTCAGGAGCTTCCAGGAGAGCAACTCCCCCTCTGCCTCCCCTCGGGTCGCTGTGCGCTCTGTTAATTGCCCTCAGCCGGGGCAGATGTGAAGCGTTTGCGGAGGGGAAGGAGAGCCCTGCCTGCACCCCGGAGCCTCGCCTCCCTGCCCGGCCCCTTTTGAGGCTTCTCCTTGCTCCTGCCCCTCTCCACCCTCCCGGTTTCCAGCGGCGGACCCCGCCGCGGGTGGGTGGGCCGGGGCCGGGGCCTGGCCGGGCCGCCCCGCCGCCGAGGGCCGGGCGCTGCCGTAAAGCGCCGCCCCGGGAGGGCCGGGCCGGGCCGGGCCGGGCCGGCAGGGCCCCGCCGCGGCCGGGAAGGAGGTACGTGGGGTCGGGGTGGGCCCGGGGGCGAAGGGACCCCCCCCCTGCCCCGGGAAGGGACCGGCTGGGTGCCCGGGACAAGGGGCAGGCCCGGGGGGCAGGCTGGGTTGGGACCCCGGTGGGGTTTTGCTCTGTGGTGGTCGTCCCCCCCCCTCAGCACCGGGGCAGCTTGTGAGGGCTGGGATCCGCCTGGTGTGGGGGGGCCCACGGGGGTCTCTGAGCCTGGCCTGTGGGAGACAGGGCCCCCCCCCGGGCGAGCTCATAAAGGTGAAAGCACCCGTGGGGAGGGAAGCATCCCCAAAAGCGGGGTGTGGGCCAGTGGGCACTAGTGGGTCGGGGCGTCAGGGTTTTGGGGGGCGGCGGGGGTGACACGAGGGCTTGGGGGCACCTCGTCAGCCCCCGCCAGGTATCGGGGCGGCCTTCGTGAGAGGAGCTGTCCCTTGGGGAAGGATGAGCTGCAGCAACACCAGCGTGGGGAGGAGACGAGCCCCACGCCAAACCCACCCAGCGCCGTCGCGGCCGGTCCCCGCGGACGGCAGCGTGGCGGGGGGGGTCACGTATGGCGAGGCCGTTGCTCGAAGAGGGTCAGTCCCCGGGAAGGTGTGAGGGACGGCGTGTGCGCGAGTCCGTTTGGGAAGCAAACAAAGAGAAAGAGAAGGAAAACCTGCACCAGGCAGGTCCGTGCCGGGCGGTTTGTGAACCGAACGCCGGTCGGTGGGGTTTTGGTTCTTCTTATCGCGCCGTTACCACAAAAAGAAAGAGCGGCTCAGGGCTTTGAAGGGCTCCGGCAAATCTGCAAACGTCTCCCAAGTGTTAGTTTAAGAAAGAAATCCCACCATGAAAGCAAGTCGAGCAGCAGCAGTGGGGGTTTGGCAGCCGGAGTGGCCGTGGCCCCCGGTGTGTGCGGTTAGTCACTCTAGGTGTGTGCCGGGTCGGCACGCACCCTCCTGCGCCGTGGTTTTGGGATACGGCCCGTGACAGGCGCAATTATTTTAGGAAGCTCCTATCTCCGCTTGCTGCGATGATTAATTCCTGCGTTATCTTAAGGGGCAAGGGAAGGACAGCATTATGCTTGGGTTGGAAGGCAAGGTCAGGTAGGAAAGCCTGTCAGGTGGGTGTTTCTCGGTGGCTGCGAGTTTCGGTAGCCCGGTGCCGGCAGCTGGGAGGGAACGAAGCCTGGCCGCCCCACTCCACCAGTGCTAAGCTTGGCCTCTGTCACAGCCCTGTGTCGGGACTCGTAACTGCTGGGGAGGGTGGGTTTATTGACTTTATTGCTGACAGCTTTGCCTGGGTGTTTTTTCCCCCTCTAAGCCAGCTCTGCCCATTTGTGTGTGTGCCGGGTACAATCCCAGTGTGCATCTTCCCCTTATTGACTTAAAAACGGGCTGTCTCGGGAATGGCAGTGCACCCAGCGCCGGTGCAACAGAAGTAGATTGAGGTGCCTGGCTGCTGCGGAGGTTGCGTGTGAGGGACCCCCGTGTCGAGGGTTGCCCGTGCCCTGCGGAAGCTCCCTGGGTCTGGGGGAGCAGCGCCGGCCGTCAGCAGCGTGTCCCAAAGCAGTCGTCTGCAAAGACATTGTTGTTTGCTTTTTGGAGGTGATGGGGTGAGGATGAGCGTCTCTGAGCCCGGCGTAGCTGGGTTTGTTGGGAAGCAGGACCGTGTGAGCAGAAATCAGCAGTTCTGTGAGCAACATCCCAAATGAGACGGACTGCGCTCGGCTTCGTGTGGTGGAGCCTGGGTGAGATGAAGCTGCACCAGGACGCGTGCTCCTGGCTTTCAGCTAATGGGCTTTAGCTGCTGGTGGGATTTCAGGCTCCTTAAAAGCTCCTCCGGTGCAGACCTTGGCCATTGCTTGGTGGGATGCAGCAGCATTCCATCCCTCTACAATGTAGCTGAGTGTCCTGCAGCCATCCAAGGCCCTGGACGTCTTGGCATGACAGCCAGAAGGGAAAACCAACCTCCCAGGTGGCAATGAGGAATGCGTGGGTGTGGGGCTGATGAACCCAGCCCTCCACCGAAATGACACGGAATTATGTGAGATGCCTTTGATTTTATCTGTGGGTAATTACACGGGTGGGAAAATTCTCGGGAAGCGCCTGGGGAAGGAGGAATGTTTGGCCGTCGGTACCCTGAAGATAGCCGAGTGTTGGTGACGCTCAGCGCCGCGGCGGTGCCGTAACGTGCTGCCCACAGCTGCGCTCCCGTGGAGATCCTGGGAGGCCGGGGCCAGGCAGAGCTGTCTGCCCGCACTCCTGGCCGGAGCCCAGGAGGAGAGATCCCTCCGGCAGCCCAGGTATGTGTCTCTCTCCCGAACGCTGCTCAATGCGTTTCTTGTTCCCAGCGTAGTTATTAGGCAGAAACTGCTGTCGAGGCTCTGCTGAAGCAGCTGACTATCCTGCGTGAGCTGTGCAAGTAGCGTGCAGCGACATAATCCCCCGGCAAACCTCCATCCCTATCAAAATACCTGTGCCCGCCTCGCTGAACACTGTTGCTTTGTGCCTGGCTGGCTCCGTCCCTCCCCCTGCACCGCCCGTCTCTCCCTTTCTGCCCTGTTGGCTCCTCTCTGCCGTCTGCAGCGGGTTTTGTTTGTGGGTCTTGCTTGTGGGAGAAAGCTGTTTGAAAAGTGTGGGGAGAGGCGATGCTGCGTCGGGGGGCAGCGAGATGAAGGATGTTGCTGAAAATCCAGGCTGAGGATGAGGAAGGTGGCACTGGCGAGGCCGATGGCAGTGCAGCGTGCTGGATTAGTGGCTCGTAGCGAGGGGAGCAATGGGGAGGGAAGATAAGGCTCCGGGGGCTCCCGTGGTGTGACAGGAGCTGCTTGGAGCGCTCTGGGAGGGCTGGGAAGTGCTCGGAGGCAGTGAGAATGCCAGATTTGGCTTTGGAAGGCATCAGAAGGGCAGAAGGATAATGTCTACAAGCGCTGAAAGGCACTGGAGGAGAGTGCATTTTCCGGCACGGGGACGGCGCGAGGTCACAGACTAAAAACCATGCGCAGGCTGCTGGGAGGAACGGCTTTATCTCCGGCAGGAAACAGCAGATTTGGAAAACTGAGGAAAACCAAAACCAAACCAAACAAAACCCAAACGTGCAAAGTGGAGTCATAAGGAAAGCAGGAAGGAGACAAAGTCAAAGCGCTGGGATTTTCCCAGGCTGGCGTGCTTTCCCAGGCCTGGGCGCACAGGGTGGGCTGGCAGTTCGACTCCCTTGTCTAGCCCAAAGAGAGGTAAATGCCCCAAAAGCCCCGTCTCTGGCTCAGCAGAGCCTGGCCGGGAGGTGTTTGCCTGGCACCAGCTACAGGTGTGAGCCGGGCTCGGGAAAAGCCACGGGACGCTGCTCACGCAGCGGGCTGGGACACGGCGCGGGCTCGCCGACCTCCGGCGTTGCTGTGAGTTTGTGCTGGCACGGTCTCGGTAGCTGTGGCAACGTTATCCCTGGGAATAAATGGCGATGCCCTTAAATATAAATTTAAAAGGACTCTTTGTCCGAGTCCATTACTGGTTTGCAGCAAGCACTGCTCTGATGGCCGTAATGAAATAACAAGGAGAGGAAGAGTCTGGAAGGCAGTATCCCATATGTCGACGGCAAAGTTCAAGCTAATGGCCGGCTGCTGCATAGTGACGATTAAGGCTCGGGGGATATAGTTGCTGTGGCTTGTGTGATCTGTGCCAGCTCTTTAAACCGGTGGCGACTTGATTGCCCACCTGTGTCCGGAGTTAGAAAGGATGCAGTGGTGGTGGCAGATGCCATCAGCTGGAGAAGGGCCTGGCGCTGTGTTGTGCCGATGGGGCGTTCTGCGAGCCCCGTCCCTGTCGTCCTGCAGCCGTCAGCGGCATTGCGGTGGCCGCAGCGGGCAGCCGGCCGGGCGGATTTGCAGCATCCTAAGCCCGGGAGTGGGCTGGGCGGCCTTTGCTTTCCCGTGACGCCCTTGTTTTGCAGGAAACTGCGGCACTGGGGCTGGGGGCCCTGGGCTCTCCTCTGGAGTGGGCTGGTGCCAGACCCGGACAAGGGGGGAGCACCTCGTGTAGACTTTTAAGAAAACACTGCTGCTCGCCTGGTGCTGTCTGTAAGAGTGCGAGTGAGGAGGAGGTGTTAAAAAATAAAAATAAAATAAAAAAGATGGTGAAATAGCTCTTAAAATGTCTGTAGGGAATGCTAAGAGTGATGAATGTGGGTGCATTCCTGTGCGCTCTTGGCAGGAAGCATAAGCAGCAAAACGTGGAAAAGTCCTGGTAGTCTGCACGGGGCTGTCCCTCTGGGTCTCTGTATTCCCATGTATGCTCTAAAATGGGCTGGGTATTTGTCCGAGTGACCAGGAATTGGCCAGACGGGCAGCAATGCTGCTTTTCCCAGCTCAGCTGGATATCTCTAGGCATTTCTCTCCCCATTTTCCCTGCTGGGGCAGGGGAATTCCTTGCATCCCCTGGGCTGCATCTGGCCAGAAATGTCCCTGCTGCTGGGGCAGGTATAATGTGGGCAGCGAAAAAGAGAAAATATTGCCCGAGTCCTGACCTGTTGGTTGTCTGACTCCACGTGGAGTTCTGTGTTGCTGGTGGGTTGAGCCCTTGCGTAACGAGGGCTCCGTGCAAGGTTACTGCCGCTGTGGGAATGAGCTCCTGGGGATGTGCTGCAGTTGCTAATTAGCAGGGAGGGTGGTTAATGAGAAGGCTGGCTGGGCGTAAGCATGAAGATGAAGGTAGCTGTCCCTTGGAGCTGGGGCCGGGCAGGGAGGTGAAGCACAGCCTGGTTCAGTGTTACCCCCGTCTCCGATCATCTCACCCGACCCAGGGCCAGGGCCAAACCCCCTGGGACTTCCAGCCCCACCTCCAGAAGGCATAAAGCTCTCTGGAAATGTCCACGCATGAGCAACAGATCTCCGGTGTGTTGAGGATTGCTGCTGAAAGGAGCCAGGGGGACTCGTGGCCGTGACTTGGGAATAGGTGGGCACTGAACCGCCACCAGCCCTGGGAGCAGCTTGGGAAGGGGGAGAGCTGTGGCTCTGGTCATCCAATGTGAGCTAATGTGCAGTGGGCTCTAGGCTCTTTGGATGTTGGGAGAATAGATTTTTTATTCCCCCCCCCCAAAAAAAAAATTTCTAGAAAATTAGTCTCATATTTTTGGACTGGCGCTGGAGTTGCACACTGGCTTTCGGAGGCAGGCTCCAAGGGGACGCGTCGCGAGCTGTGCATCGTGCTCCGACTCCTCCTCGGGAGCGAGGAAGCCCTGGAGCTCAGTGTGAGCGAGCTCATCCCGTGCCCTGTGACTGTGTCAGGGTTTGACCCATTCCCCGAACTGCAGACTCATCTCTCGTGAACCCGTGACAAAGGTATCGCTGCTGGAGCATGAGCGGGAAGGTGATGTCATGAAACGGGAAAAATCCAAAGGTCGCGGAGGGCAGAGGAGCGTGGGTGCTGCCGTGGGCAGCGATGGGTGTCGTGCTTCCTCGTGAGTCACCCTGACGGGGTTGGCGTTTCACCAAGAGTACCGAGATGTGGAGCGTGATCCGGGGCTGACTCCGTCGGGGGGTCTGCGTCCCCGCGGTGGGACCGTTGTTGCGGAGGACTGGTGTCTCCCACAGAGGAGAAGGTGCTCTCTGCTGCTGGCCCGCCTGCGTGCCCGTGCCAAAAGCTTTTGGGGCACGGCCAGGTGTGTTGGTGTGCGGTGCTCGAGAAAGGGCTTATCCCGAGCGCTCCCGTGCCAAATTAACAGTCGGAAGCATCCTAAGAGAAATTGCAAAGCGTCCCTTGGCTCCGGCAGCCTGCAGGGAGCTGGTGAGAGGTGAGAGAAGCCTGGCTGAGCGCGGAGGGGGTGCGGGTGCCCCTCGGCTTTGCAGCCGTGCCGGTGGAGTTTAATGATTCGGAGATCCTGGTGTAAATCATTGCCAGCGCGGGGCCGCAGGCATGCGTGGGACGGGGACGAAGGTGGGTCTGGCTTGCAGGGAAGACCCCATGCCGCGGGTGGAGGGAAGGGGACGTGGGCAGGCGGGGGCCGGAGCGGGGCTGGAGCGCTTGACTAGCACTTGCCCCCCTGATGGAGGGGTTTGGTTGCCAACGGGAGCCGCAGCTCTGTGGCGCTGGTGAGCTGAGGGGGGAGAAGAGAACGGGCTCGCCTGACGTGGTGTAAGGATGGTGAGTAAGGGTCAGGCGCTCGGGGCTTTGCACCGTAGGAGAGCGCGGTGGAGCGGTTATGGTAAACAGGGAAATCATGGCAGAAAAATCCTTTGAGGATTATTAAACTGGTACAGCCATGGAGCAGGGAATTCCCCCATTGCTGGACCTGGGAGTACGGCGCTGTACGTGTGCTGCTCCAACCAGTCCGCTCAGGACAGCCGCAGCAGATGCCACCTTGGAGATACCGGCCACAGTGAGATTTTGGGAGCGAGTCGGTGGTTGGTTTGAGGCTTCCTTGAACCCTCAAGTTGCGGCACCCTTTTGCCGTGCTGAGCGGTGGCCATCTCGCCGGGGCCGTCCCTGCTGCTCCAGACAGCGCCAGGAATGCTGGATGTGAGACAGAGATAGCAGCAGCTCTCTTCTCTGGCCGTTGACGTCAGGACGCCGGGGTTATTGCTAAAGCAGCGATAGGAGTGCGCTCTGGGAAGCCAAAAGAAGAGCTAATTCAATGGAGAGACAGACTTGTATGTCAAGTCTCCTGCTTTAATCTGATTGCCAGGGCTGCAGGGTAGCACAGCGAGGGATCTGCGTAAAACTTTCAGGCATAGAGATGATGTAGCAGCTGAAGTCCCACCCGCTTCCAGGGGTGAGGTGCCCAAGGGAAGCCAGAAAGGTCAGGAACAGGCATGGGGGTTTAGACACCACGGGTAAATGTTACCAGCCCTGCATGTTTTCTGTGGCCACCGTGTGTGCGGTGCAATTTTTCTTCCCCAAAGCCATCGCAGCAGTTTGCAAGGGAGATCTCGGCTGGCTGATGTCCGATTGTGAAGTGCCTTCCCAAATACCATAGGGATGGGAGCTCATCTGGATAAATAGGTAAGGACAAAACCCCACAGCTGCCCATGCAGTAAAGTTTGGAAGACTGCAAATGAGAAGCAGGGGTGCTGATAAATCAGAGCCTCAGTGGTCCTCACCGCAGGCTCGGGCATCACCGGCACGGCTGGGAGCGGGGCCTGATGCAGCAGAGGGTGGAGGAAGGACGAGGACGTATGGTGCAGTTTGCCTTGTGCATGGTTTTATGGGCTCACGCAGCATGGCGAGCGTGTGGCAAGTTTGCATTGCAGGCACTCTCCAGAGCAGAGGGGGCTGTTTGGGAAGCGTGGGATGTAGACGGTGCTCTACATAGGCATCGCTTGCCCCAGCGCGCTCAGGGGCAGGCAGGGAGCAAAGACTTTGTGTAGGAGGGCAGAGGCTGCTGCTGGGACCCGCAGTCTCAGGTTCAGAAGCGCTCGGGTAGGACGTGCTGCCGAGCTGTGATGGCTCTCAGGATGTTGGTGAGGACCTTTTGGGTGTAGCGTTTGCCACAACCTCGGCAGCTGCTTGCTAGGACTGAATTAAAGCCGGGGGCAGGTTAGCGGGGCAGGGGATGCCTTCCCCGAGGGGCAGATGGTGCTGGCTCTGCCAGCGGGGCTGGGCATGATGGGCTTGCCCCTGCCTGCCTGCCTGCCAGCAGCTTCCGTAGGGCAGGGCTCGGCAGCTTGTGTTTGCCCAGTAACCCTGGACAGACCGCGGGAGCGAAGACTTTGCCCTGCCCGGATCCGTGTGAATGCTGACAACCCTGATGCGGGGCTGGAGCTGGGACATCCCTCGGTGAGCTTCTGAAGCGGTGCTTGGGCACAGGCGGTGAGCGGGCTGCAAGGGAGAAGTTGCTCTGCAGCTTTCTCCTCTCCTCTCCGGGCTTGCGTGCGTGTCTTTTCCTGTAAGCAGCTGGAGCTGGTCTGTTTTCTGGGAATGCTGGTTTATTCTGGCCCTTGACCCTGTGAACTAGGCTTGCGCTCGAGCTAAACAAGCAAACGTGAAGCTTGGGACCATCGGACAGGACGGCCGCGCTGAAGGGTGAGGGCGTGTATGGAGACAGCACGCAGCAGCAGCGTACCCAAGGGCGATTTCTAGCACAAACAAGTGTCGAGAAGCCGGGGAGGAAAGGATAAAACTCTGGCACGTTTGCGCAGCTGCATGCTGGTTTTGGCACATGCGTAAAACTGGGAGGCTGCAAAGGAGGCTGCTGCAAGGCTCGTTCGGGTGGAGATGGGGGAGCTTTGTTGCAGGGGTCGGAGTTACTCACCCGCGGTTTGCAGGAAGGAGTTGCACTTGCCATCTTCGCAAGCTGAGGTAAGGGAGGCGAGCGGCCAGGAGATGCAGTTCCACATGTTTGTTTTTGGAAAGCGAGCGCATCTGGTCCTGGCGACTCAGAAAACGCAGACGTTCGAGGCGACAGCGGAGGAGGAGTTCCCATCTGTGGCCTGGCTGGTCAGGAACGGCGGTGCTCGGACGGACCCGAGCCCGCTGTGGTCAGCAGGACACAGCCAGGGGACTCAGCGCCAGCATGTGTTACTCCGGGGTGGGCGAATGCTGGCCAGAAGCGAGAAGGGCTGTACTGAAGGCTCGCTTTCGCAGCAGCCCTTGCCCCAGCAGCGGTTGGGGGAAGGCGCAGGGTTGGCTTGGCTGGGAGAGCGGCAGTTTTGCTTTCTCTTCTCTGGGCAGGGAGGCATTGCAGTGCAGGCAGCCCTGCTCCGTCTCGGACAGAGGAAAAAAGAGAAGTTGCACAGCTAGAGGTTTGTTTCTGAGCGGTTTCTGGTTAGTTTGCATCGTCAGCGGCTGTTTGCCTAAGGCAGTGCAGCTCCATAAAGCAGGGAGTATTTGTATAAGCAGTGAACTTTTTTTGGGTGGCATTTTTGCTGGTGCTGTGAAGAGGTCAGTTATCCTGTTCCTAGGGATGGTTAATGTAAGTCCTTAGCAAATGTTAGTAATTCAGTTCTTTCCTAAGGTTGATGGATATTATGGTTGAGGAAGTAGCAAAGGGTCACGATGAGAACAGCCAGCAATGATCCTGCTGCCAACTGCCGTGTTGTGTCCTGACACGCGGGGGAATTAGATTTCCAGCATGAGTTGGATAAAACGATGATATCGCGGCCAGCGAAATGGTATCGGCGTAGCCTTTGCCTCCCGCCGTGCCCTAACCATCACTTTCCATCTCTTCCCAGAGCTCGCTGCCTGCCGTGGGAGGGGACCGCACGCATGGTAGCAGGCCTGTACCCGTCCCGACCCGAGCCATGCTGTAAGGTGAGGGCAGCCCAGCCGGCCAGCCAGCAGCGGGAGCGATGGCCCAGTCTCGGACCAACGGCTCGCACTACGCCCTGACGGCAATAGGGCTGGGGATGCTCGTCCTCGGCATCATCATGGCTGTCTGGAACCTCGTCCCCGGCTTCGGCCCCGCCGACAAACCCGCCACCCATGCCGGGAACAGCAGCAAGCCCGACCGCGGCACCGGGGGCATTTTGAAGAGCAAGACTTTCTCGGTGGCGTACGTGTTGGTAGGGGCAGGCGTGCTGCTGCTCCTGCTTTCCATCTGCTTGAATATCCGGGACAAGAAGAGGCAAAACGAAGATATCGTTCGCGTGCAGCACCAAGCGTCTGTGGAGCCCTCGCACCAGGAGGACAGGTGAGCCTTTTGGGGGAGAAAGAGAGCAGGAAGGAGCGTAGGAACGAAACTGAGGGCTGTTACCCTTCTTCAGCGAGGTCAGGAGCAAGAAGAGTCAGGCTGATAGCAGCATGTGCTATAAAATAAAGGCAAGTGTGTCTCGGGGTTTAGGGTTTGAATACGTTCCCAGATCAGGAAGGAACGACTCCAGCTGTATTTATGGTGCTGTAGGTGAAAGGGAGCATTGTTTGTGTATAAACCGGGGTCGAGATGGAGCCGTGGCCCAGCCAGTGCTGCCAAGACATGCCACTCCTGGCTTTGTCAGCCTGCGGTCAGCGTGCTACAAGGGAACGCTGGGGGCGGTGGTTAATGGTTAACGCAGAATAGCGGGCTCGCTGCTGCGAGCCAGGCGAGGAAGGGGCTGCAGAGGGAGAGGAGCAGGAGACGCAGGATGTGCTGTCTGGCTGGGTGCAGCCAGAGGTGGCAAGCAGCCTTTCAGCTGCGGCAGCAAATGGAGTTTAGACCCGGTGAAAGTTTGCAGGGCTCTCCTGTTCGCTCGGGGAACTCGCAGCGAGCGGAGCAAAGGCTGCTGCCGCAGCAGGCACGGTCTGAACAAACACAGGGCGCGGGAGAAGTCCCCGGCCGTCTCGGCAGCCTGGGGAATCGGCACGGTGCCCGGTGAGGGCTGTGCCTGTGCAGAGAGAGATGGGGGGCATTGGGACGCCCTGGAGTGTGAGGTGGCAGGAGGAGACGATGGCTCTGCTGGCTGCTGCCTAGGGAATGCTGCGGGGGAGAGCTGTCATCGGTGACTGCAGAGAATTACTCTGTGTGCAGATCCACCCAGAAAACTGTTTTCCCTTATTAGATTGTAAAGGTAACTTCGTAATGCAGAAGCAGTGCCAAGTACGTGTGCGCAGGTACCTGTGGCATAGATGGTAATGTATTGCAGAGCCGAATCTTTGCAGAAATGCTCAAGGTAGATACCCAACCCAAAAGACCTCCAAATGGCAAAGGCAGAGGGGTGATGCCCCTTCCAAATGTGTTCTGGCTGATCATCGAGAGGGGGGGAGAGAAATCAGCGTTCTGCTGGGGGAAATCTCTGCTGCACAATAGAAAAAGAGGTTTTGTGGGCAGAGAAAGCGATGACCAAAGATGGACCTATGTCACAAGGAAGTAAAACCAAGTCTGAATATAGGTGGGGTTGTGATCTGTTCTGTCAAACAAAAAGGAACTGGTACATAATGTAGAAGGGCAAATAATTTGTTAAGGTTTTGAGGCAGGGGGTGGTTTTATTCTCTCTTCTCCAACCCCTACCCACAGTGAAGCTGAAATGATGTGCTACTGACAGCCTGATTTTTATTTTTTTTTTCCCTCCAGTCAAGAAGAGGACGAAGACGTGTCTTCCCAGTACTACGTCCCCAGCTACGAGGAGGTGATGAACACAGGCTACTCTGAGCCCAGAGACTCAGACAGGAGCAACAGGATCAGCGTCTCCCTGCCCTCCTACGAGTCGCTGACGGGGCTCGACGAAAGCACCCAGCCGCCGGGAGCTGCCAGCGCAGAGCCCGGCACGGAGCGGCAGCCCAGCCGGCACAGCTCGCGCCTGAGCAAGCGGCTGAAGCCACTGAAGGTCCGGAGGATCAAGTCAGAGAAGCTGCACTTGAAGGACATCAGGCTAAACCTTGCGCAGGGGAACAGCACAGCTCCTATCACGATAGAGCCGCTGACCCCTCCACCCAAGTACGAGGAGATCCAGGAGAAAGTGCCAGAGAGCCAGCAAATGACTTAAAAAAAAAAAAAAAAAAAAAAAAAAAAAGAAAGGAATCTGTGATGCTGCTGAGGGTTTGTTTTTTTGGGGTAGTTTTGTTTTGTTTTGTTTTCTTTCAAAATAACCACACTAAGTGGGGCTCGGTCTGTGGGTGCAGAAGCAGTCAGGGCTCCCTGGAAGCTGCCATGCAGAGGACACAATGGGTGCATAGCGCTGCGACATGGGGACGGGACAAGCTTTTCCCGGGACGGGGCTTTACAAAAGACTAGGGGGAAAGAAACCTGAATGCCAATAGCTCTGCTGCTCTGAAGTAAATGAAGGCTGGAAGTACCAAAAGCGTAATTTGTGGTGTTTTGCATAAGGACCACCAATGCATCTTCTTACCCCCTCTCCCCTTTGCTGCCAGCAAGACTCTTCCAAGCCACCAAACTGATATTGAACAAGGATTTTCCAAGTGGAAAAGGGAAATGTTCCTTGTTTTTTCAGTGCCTTTTCTTTGAGTAAGGGAAACCGCGTTGCCAGAGTAGCACTGCGGCTTTCCCCTGGCTCCCGGCTGGAGCTGGGATGGTGGCCCAGGGCCAGCCCCAACTCCTGCCAAGGTCTGTGCTTGCTGGTGGGAAGCGGGCCGAAACAGACCCCGTGGTCCTCGGGGAGAGGATGGATTTCTTGCCTCGGTTGCCTTCCCCTGTTGTGTCTTTTGCTCCAATGAGAAGGGATGGTCCGTTCGAGGCAAGTGGATAAATCCAGGGGGTTGGGAGCCGAGTGCGCTGCTGCCAGGAGGTGTGCAGGGTGAAACGACGGCTGAGCATGCTGTGCGAGCAGTTCTGAATAAATATTTTTTACATTGTGTTTGTGTGTGTGTGTGCACTCGTGCGTAGTTGGCCCTTCCCAAGGTTTGCAAGGCGAAGCGCCCTGAAATCAGTCGGCTGTTTTAGAGCGGATGCTGCTCCACGGGCATCCCGGCCATGCGCCGCCTCCCGGGCTTCCAGCAAAGCCATCGATGACAAAGCCGTCGGCATATTCAGCCACAGGCTCCCTCGGATGGTTGGATTTTGGAAGGTGTGGGTAGAGAGGAGAATCTCCCATGAATTTGTAGCAGATGTCAGCATGGCCAGTCTGCTCTCTGCCTCTGGGCTGCCGGTACGGATGTGGCTTTGTTGCTATGACGCTGATACTGATGTAGTTACGGACTGTTCAACAGAGGTTGACTTGGCACTGTGGTTGATAGAAGGTGTGAGAGGAGCACAAGTGACCGAAACGAAGGCAAAGAAGAGATGCTGGTCCAAATCCATACAACAGTTTCTCTTGTTAGTTATTATTTCATATTGCAGCTCTTAATTTCTGTTGTAGCGCAGGAATTTTACTTTGCCATGCCCCAAGGCACAGTCTCAGATAGGCAAAACATTGTGAAATAAGGGACTCCCTTACAGAAGAGAAGGAAGAAAATAGTAGAAGAATATACCCCAGATTGAGGGATTTGGGGCGGGGGTTCCCACGTGGTTCTCGTTGTTGTTGAGGGATTGGAAAGGTGGTGCAGCTCCTCAGAAGTTGTCTTCTGGACATGTGTCCCACTAAGAGCCTGCCTGCAGCGGGAGGCAAGACATGAAGTCCTCTTTCCCTGGTGAAGAAACGCAACCCTAACCGTTGTTTTAGAAAATCTGGGTTAATAAAGTGAAGCTTCTTGTCTGAGCAGTTGGGAGTTGAAGTTTCATTGAGCTGCTTTGCCAGAAAGTCGCATTTAATGGCAAAAGCAGCGTCTTTCCCAATATCTCACGTAGGAAAAGAGCTGCAAAAATGGCGTTAAGTGCAGTGGCTGCAGTGAAACGGGCCGTGACTAATGTGGCAATTATGCCAAAAATGCCTGAATGGCTAACGAGCATCTCCAGCTACTTGCGTACTCATCCTTTGAGAGTATTTGGAAAGCAGAGGGAGACGTGGGATGCTGAGATGTGCGAGTACTCCCAAAGCTGTGACCATCGCTGTCCTAGGGTGGCTTGTCCCCGTGGCACTGTAACATACGGCAAGGGAATAGTTATTCGTGAAGGTGAGCGTGACGGAGAAGAAAGGGGAGAGAGCACAGCAGTCTCCTCCATGTACATCCTGCAGCAAACGCACCTAACCCTGACTTCAGGCTGTTGTGCCTGGGAATAGCAGGAAACCTTTGTCTGCACGATATTTGGAGATGAGCAATTTATTTTCTGGGGGAAGTGCTGTGGTTTCGCGTACGTACATCCGGACAGATTTGCTGTTGACTTGCAGCCCGACGGGGCAATAGCCGCTCTCACAACACGATGCCTGCTCCTGCTGTCTGTGTGCTTGCAAGTTTGGCCGAAGGGTGAATTTGTGCTCCGCTTCCTGCGCGTTTTGGCCAGATGATGTGGGAATTTCTCACCCACGGGAGCGGGACAGGGCCAAAAGGTGATCTCGGGGTTTGCTGTTAACAAAAATGCAAGGTTTAGGCTCATTTCCAGCAGGCCTGGGCTGCTTATCAAACGGATGATAGTCACGTTGCAGATGACCCAACACTGAGGTTGAGGGAAACACTGTCGTTTGGGGCAATATAGGGCTGGCATGCTTCCCTCCTTCCCAAAACCCATGGCGGGGGGGGGGGGGGGCATGTGCGCTTGAGAAGCGCCCAGCTCACTCACCTACCCACGTCCAACCTGTGAATTGTGCCGCAATCACGCTTGAAAGACACGCTAACGAAATTCGGAAAGCAGTGTGGGAAAGGCATGGGAATTAGCAGAGTGCCATGGTGGCAGCCCGCGCTAATTAGGGGCTGTCATTTGGGGTGCCATTTGCCAGCGGTGAAGGGGAGACAGGTTTGGACGGCACTGGGTTGGGAGGTTGGGGTTGGGTGCTTGGATGGGGGGAAAAGAGGCTCAAGCGTTGCTGGCAGAGGTGAGGCCAAACCGGAGGCTGCCGGGGGGGTTGTTGGTGGCAGGTGTGTTATTTTCCCTTTTTCTGCTGAAAAAGGGTGTGTGACAGCCCACGTCGACGGAGAAGTGTGCCAATGGGTGACGGTGTCCCCATCACCAGGTGGCAATGTTTATCCACTTGCCTGAGGTTGCAAGACCTGTTTGTGCACACGTGCAGGGTATTAAATAAAATATAAGTAATGAAGGTGAAAAAGTGTTCACTGGCAGCTTGCATGGTCCCCTGTGAGTTTTTTTGGTACGTGGGGAAATGTCCCCGCCTGTCACCAGCTGGCAAGGAGAGCTGTGGCTGGGTGCGGAGCTGTGTTGTGCTGCTGGGCCAGTTGCTTGGAAAAAGGAGAAGAAAAAAAAACAAAACCAAACAAAACAAATAGAAAAACTCACCCAGGAGGGCGGGCAGGCTCCAGCACGGCTGGGGTTTCCAAGGCTACTGCCAGGCTGCGGCCGCACCGCCGGCCGGGGCAGAGCCGCCTTTGGGTTGATTTTGTACAATTTCTAACACACAAGTTGGTCGAGACCTTCTTGGCTCAGTTGTGTGTGTTGGATGGGGGATTGCTAAATGAGTAGTTGTGTTTTGTTTGGATTTTTTTTAACACAAGCCTTGCAGGTGAAGGGGGCGGATGATGCGAGCCTTTTTGAAGAGTTCGGAGGGGTGTTTTCAGCTGAAACAGCACACCACGACGATAGGCAGGCACAAAGCGTCCGACATCGTCCTGCAGGTAGGGGCGAGGAAGCCGATCGTCATAAAAACGGATGGTGGTTTGGATGGAGTAGGATGCACAGGGATCCTCCATGCAAAGCGTAGAGCTTGCTTGTGTTGAGATGTACAGCAAGGAGAGGGGGGCTTGGCAAATCAGTAACAAAACCTGAGCTGCTTTCCGGCAGGTTTCCCTGCTTGCCTGTTGATTGCCCGCTGCCAGTCCGCAGGTGTAGCAGATCATCACGCAGCCCTTGAATTTGCTGCCTCGGACACCAGCTTCATCCTACAGGACTTCAACTCCCCCCACGGCACCTTTGTCAATGGCTGCCAGGTCCAAAACGCGGCCGTCAGAGTGAGTCCGGGGGATATCCTGCGCTTTGGGGGAGCATCCTTCGAGCTGGTGGTGGATGGGGCTGCCCAGGTAAGGTTGGGGTGCTGATGCCCAGATAAGATTGGGGTGCTGGTGCCCAGGGAAGGCCCCGGGAGCAGGAGCAGGCTCCCAGGCTCATCTGGGTGATCCTCGGGCAAGGTTCGGCAGTGGCGGGGCGGGGGGGGATGAAAATCTTGAGTTCCCTCTGCTGAAGAAACTTGGGCAGTCGGTAAGGAAAAGCGCAGGATATGAGCGAAGGTAGGTCTGGAAAATGTCCTTTTTCTCTTTTTGCTTTTTACATTTCCTCAAAAGCTACTTACTTACAGAGAAGTTGGGGTTTGGATCAAACCTAGAGCAAGCTCAAAGGTGCAGCCCCGACCGGTGCTTTGCTTGGCAGCGGTGTGTGTAGCTGGAGATACCAAGGGGTTCTGCACGGCCAGGGCATCGCAGCTGCCTTTGGAGTGCAAGAGAAAGCCAAAGCAGCTGGAAACTGGGGAAGAAGGTGGTTGAACATAGTGGTAGTCTCCTGTCTCCAGGAGAAGAACTGTTTAGGGATGTCTGTGGAGGTTGTTGAGCCTTTGGGTTATAAAACAGTTAAGGATAGATAAGTTCCAGTATTATTTTTATTATTTTGGCTCTTGGGGAATCCAAGAAAATAAATACCGAGACACAAGACCCAAAGAACTCTGTGTGTGTCATGTGCCTGGTAGCAGGAGTCACAGAGCCTGGTCTAGCAGTGCCCGTGTATGAATAAAACTGAATTGCAGTCAGCCAGTTTGTGCACCCAGACACTGGGTTTGGAGGTATTTGGCAGGAACCCCGGTGCAGCAAGCTGACCTGCTGGACCCAAAGGCGTCCCGAAAGTGTTGCCCAAGAGAAATTTAAAAAATGCTCAGCTGCATGATGAAGCCAGAGCAGCTGGGGTGCCAGTGCTGGTTAGGTAAAGCTAGTTCCTGCTGGAGCAGTGAGCTTTTTAATTTCCAAAAGCATACGTGTTGGATGCGTCCAGAAAAGCAGTTTTTCACCGTGACGCAGAGGAAGCCCTGCGGGCGCTTCTTCATTGCTCTAGGCTCTGTGATCCTCCTTTGGTGGAATAGCTTTGAAGCGTGACCCTGCTGACTGCAGAGAGTAAATCACCTCTGCGTTGTGCCCTGTGAAGTGTTTATGGTGTCTAATATAGGGAGGTCTCTCTCATTTTCAGTAGTATTAAAGGAACATGTTGTAAAGAGGAGCAACACCCAGCTAGGAGTCACATCCCTGCAGCGCCTCGGGGCACGGGCCAAGTGCCCCGAAAGGGACGGCGTAATGCTATGGTGGAATCCAGCCGCGAGCAAGCGCCCAGGGTAGCATCATTAGCAAAAGCGACAAGGCTTAGGTGTGCTCCGGGAGAAGACAAGGTGCTGGGGTAGTGGGGAGCGTGCGCTGGGGTCTTCGGCTCTGTTGCAGAAAGATGCCGGGATAACAGCCGGCTGTTGGAGGTCTGCAGCCTGGCTGGGTCCGAAGCCACGTTGGCAGATGTTTAGTTCAGCCCTTGTAATTGAGGGCTACACGTAAGGTGACGTACGAGACCTTAATGGTGGCTTGTCTCTACCGTACCGGAAAGCTGTGCTCGTAAGGAGAATAGCAGATAGTGTCCCAATTACATGTCTGGCAGGCCCCACGTAAGGTCCGATAAATGTGATGGCAAGCCAGGAGTGCAATGAGAGGCTTTGGTTCAGCGTGGTGACAGGGTGGGACTGCTTTTGTGTGAGCCAGGAGAGGCGTGAATTCTGCACAACGTGCAGAATTAGGGTGGTCAAATCTAGAGAGAGAGGGAAGAGCTCGCAAAGCAGCAAGCCCCCAAAATTTCTTTCCATTCCAGCAAAATATTTGGGCTTCCCGACTGAAATCTGATAACTTGGGCAACGGAAATGGGAAAGGACTGAAACTCTGCATCCGCTCAGATCCGCGCCTGGGTTTTGCACGACATAACGCACGCGCATTGGGGGCTAAAAACCTTCCTACGCTCTTGCCGACGTGGTCTTTTCCCCCCGCAGATGTCCTATCCCCCCGTGAAGCGTCGCACAGCGTGGACCGGGCCGCCGCAGCTGGTTGCGGAGCCCAAACCCTCAGCTCCTCCATCTCCTCCCCACCTCCCCTCGCTGCAGCGGCAGCAGCCCCCCAGCTCTCCCGGCAGCTGGGCTCCCGGAGCAGCCGGCCGCGTGCCCCATCCGCCCCTGCCGAAGCGCCCCGTGAGTGCCAGGGCTAGGAGCGCGGCCACCGCCGTCTCGCCGGACGCTTTCAGCGGGACCTCCGCGGGGAGGCCAGGTACTCCTCGATGCCGACCCGACCTGGTGGTTCGTAGCTTGGTGTCCTCTCCGAGCAACTTAGTGTTGAGCAGAGTTGATCCGAGGAGAGGCAGTTCGATACGAGCTAAGGGACGAGCGTTGCCAGCGACCGGCTGTGAGTCCTGGTCTGGTGGAGCTAACGGGAGACTGTGTGTTGTCCTCGGTGGCATTTGGGTCAGTAAAGAAATGGGCTGTGACGTACAAAGGGGAATGCACTTGCCCTTGTAGCTGAGAGGGGTGTTTCCTCTTCGTTTTTCCTGGTGTGTGATGGGGAAGGGCGATGAGTAACTTTATCTGCACCGGTGACTCAGGCACCTATTCCCATCTGCTGTTTGAAGGGATGTTTTTTCCTCCTTTGAAGCACGGTTACCAGCTGCCTTGAGTGCCGGAACTTTAAACTAGGTTTGTAGCTGATATGCTTCTGAAAATACAGTGTGCGATAGTGGTGGAGCAGAGGCAGGGGTCTGGGAGAAAAGCACAGCAGGAGAACAAGACCCTTGCCATGAGTATAGCTTGTTATGGCCTGATACGCGATCGGGTTGTTTTCCCGGTCTGGGGTTGGGTTGTTTGAGGAGTTGTAAGTCAATAGTGAAGTGCCGAAGTTCAGCTGGTGCTCCAGAGCAGAGGCAGTACCGTGCAGTCCCAGCGGCATCGCATAAAGACATGTGGACAGGCACAATTTGAAATTGCAGGGAAGGTAAAGGGAGGGAAGCACACGCTCCAAGCTAGCACGTGCTCATCTGATTTTGGGGAAATAGATCCAAAAGGATCTGCACGCGCTAATGGCAGCGAGCACTGCTATTGGCATGTGGGAAGCCAGAGAAGCATAGCTTCTTTCTGTGGGGCTGGGCAATGCTGAAAAATCAGAGGACCCTCTCTCTGCTGTGCCTCTGCTGCCTTCGAGGCTCTCTCGGTTCCCAGAGGTGTATTAGCCCCGTCTGTTGTGCAGACTGTTTGCACCAGTAAGTGTCTTTTTAGTGCCAAATCGTGGGTTTCTTTTCCGGTTGCGAACTGAGCTTGTGGCCTGTAAAGTAGCCGCTGCCTTAGTGTAGTTTGGAGACAAGCGAGAGGGATGCCGCAGGAAGGGTTACCGCTGCCTGCAAGCGGTTCTCGTGCTGACATTTGCTGCTGTCGTGTTTTTCTTCCAGTCTCGACCGGCATCTCGGGCGACGGTGCGAGGGCAGCCCCTTCCCCTGGGACTCACGACGTGGATTTCCTCCCGCAGGAGAAGGTGATGCTGGGGGAAGGCGTGAGGAACGCCATCCCCGTCCTGCTCCTGGGCAGAGCGGGCAAATCCTGCCAGACTGTTGGGTGCGCGACCGCGCGTCCCAGCAGGCTGGGGGGGCTGTCACCAAAGGGGTCTGCTCCCGGGGACGGGGACGGCTGGGGGCACGGTGGGACGTGGGAAGTCGGGGTGAGTGGGTCCGTGTGGTCGATGGCCGCGGGTTGGTACCCCCTGGAGCGGGCAGCCCGGCATCTCCGTAGCCGGAGAGTGACTGACGGCACCCGTGATCTGCCCGCAGGGTGAAAAGCTTCTACGTCTGGAGAAGGAAATCGGTCGCCTCTCTGGTTTGGAAACAGAATCAAAGCAGAAAGACGCAGCCATCAGAGACCTGCAGGATGAGATTGCAGCGATGGCAAAGACGCTGGCTCGGGCGGCGGCGAGGAACGAGGTAGAGCTGACCCAGAAGCTGCTCACCTTTGACCGAGAGCTTGGAGCCAAAACGGAGGAGATCAAGGCCTTGAGGGAACAGGTACCGACTGCTTCACCAGCCACCCAGCAGGGAAAATATCTCCCTGATACAGGTGTATTTTTAGTGTAACACCCAGGTTTTAGGAGTAGCAGGCCACGCGTCTGAAACCAAGGCAAACAAGGGACAGGGTGGTGTTTTCTCCCAGTTGTTTTGGTTTGCACATTTTCCTTACTTTCCAGGCAAGTTTCCCTTGAAGAAGCTGGTAAATAAATTTCCCCTGTATGTGGTAGGTTCTGTAATGCCGCAGAGGGAAGGAAAACAGAAGCTTAAGCAGCCTTCGGTCGGGGAAAGGCACACACGACCACCTCGGGCCGGACAGCCGGACCCCTTGCTCCCCCCTCGCCCCAGGGGTGGACTGCGTGGTCATGTTTGCAGGAGGAATACCCGTCCCAAAGGCAGCGCAGCCCCTTGGCATCCTGGTGAAAATAGGTGGCTGGGTAGAGAAGAGAGGGCTTGTAGTTGTCTTCCCCAGGGATATGTTATTAGCACGCCCCCCCCCCCCGCTTTACGAGCCCTCAGAAAATGTCTTGGAGAGACGGTGACACGGAGTCATCCTGAGTATCTCCAGCATGGGAAAAGGGTCAATCCAAGTTGTTGGTGCAAGGTGCGACACGTAGGTCAGCAGCCGGGCATCTTTGCCGGCCCCTCTGGCCGCATCCTGCCCTCCCATATCGGACTGGTTCTGAGGGAGGTGGTGAAATGCTTTGTGCTCGTCCCGCCCATCTGTCATGGAGAGGCGCTTTTGATAAGCAGGTTCGCGGCGGAGAAAAGGCAGTTTCGTTTTGGGTGCTGTCAGCATCACTGCTGTTCCTGTGCCGAGATGAGACGATGTGCGGCGCCTGTCTTCCTGGCAGCTTTCCTTTGACAAAAGCCTCCTCCACCGGCGAATTCGCTCTTTTACACCCTCCGGTTAATTGCTTCGTGAAACTGGTCACTTGAGCCGTGGGAAGCACGTTTGTGCTTTCTGCGTGGCGATGTGAGCAGAAGTGGATAGCGCAGGCTATTCCCCACTCCTGATTTCCTGCAGGGACCGTAAAAAGTGTCTCTGCAGCAGAAACGCGAACACTAGTTATTAGCGGCTCTGGATCTGCGTTTGTGAGCAATAAATATGCGTGCCCTGAGCAGGCGATAAATCGGCAGGCGTTTCTGCCTGCTGCCACGTTAGCAGTGTCACCCAGCCCCAGCCGTGGATTCCCAGCATGGCACGCAGCGGGAGGCAGTGCTTCTCTGTGCATTTTATATTATATAGGAGTCATATATTATCTAGGATTTCAGCGTGAACGGCCAAAACGAATGTAAGGTGATCCTGTCAGAAGCAATGACTGCTGAGAGTTAGTCAAAAGTGCCAAAGAGGAACCCCATCAGACCATGACCTTGCAGCGCTAGATTTCCCTCTCCGAAGGGGGCTGTAATAGAGTTAGTAAGCGATCCGGCCAGGAACATGGGTGAATCTGTGTTTTGCAGATCAGCCACCTGCAGAAAGGCTCGAGCCAGGTTTTCAGCCATTCCCTCTCCGAAAGAGACCTGGAGATTGGAAGGCTGCGGAAAGAAAGTGAGAAGTTGAAGAGGGACCACGCTTTGGCTGCAGGTATCGTATCCCCGGAGCTCTGTGTAGGGGCACGAAGCGGTTTGGGACCGGCTCTTGATCACGAGCGAGCGTTGGCAAAACCGGCCACGCAACAAACGATTTGTAGCGGCTGGTAGAAATCGTCTGACCTCTGTTTCTGTGTCCTGAAGCTCTGCGGGACTTGCCGGCAGCGTCTGACGTGACGAGTGCCCCTGGAGTGAGGGACAATGTGGGGACCGAAGGCGGGGAGTGATGGGATGGAGAACTTTGGTAGCGGGGAAAAAAGCCTCAAGCACCGATTGCAGGGTGGGATCCGAGCGGCTCGGAAGTGGTGCTGTTTAACGGGCTGCCGTGCGCCCCGTGGGGGGAAAACTGCCCCCCCCCCAAGCCACGGCAGGGCTGTGCCTGGCTGCAAAGGGCCACCTCAGACCACAAGCCTTTTCCAATGGCTTTTATCCCTGCCTTCATCGGGCCCGAGGAGCACAGCATGTGCACAAAATACTGGCCTTTGTAATGCATTCAGATTAGCAGAAGTGTTCATTGCCCCGGATAAGGGAGCAGTATCGGTGCTTCGCAGGGAAAAGAGCCCATAGAGCCATGGGTCCGACCTAGCGAGGCAGCAAAACCGCATCCGTAGGAGCTGCTCATCCTCCGGGGAGCATGTGCTGCCAGGTCCCGAGGAACTTTGTTAGCGGTGCTGTCGCGGAGCAACAGCCAGCACGGCGTGCCAAAAGCTGAATCCGCGTTCCAAGGCCGACGGTTGCCAAAGAGGGAGGATGGCAGCTCAGCGGCTAGAGGGCTTTTGCAGGGACGTGCTTGGGTAGTCTCTCACCAGAGCTGTTTTTCCTAGGTCTGGTGACCAGCCTGCAAAGGGAGGTGACTGGCAAGGAGCAGAAAATCCAGCAGCTCAAGGAAGACGTTGACAAAATGAAGAAGGAAAACAGAGAAAAGGACAATCAGCTAGCAGTCGTTTCTGCCAAGGTTAACATCCCTAAGAAGGGGCTCAGTAATTTATGGTCTCGCATATGGCGGGTTAGCGTGGGAAACTAGGATGAGAAGGGTCGTGCTCCTCGCTGTTCAGGAGCGTAGCAGCTGTATTTGTGTGGCTGTTTATCGGGGCGGTTGTAACGCGACGGTCCCGGCTGCACGCAAAGAGAAGTTGCGGAGCCGTACCGCTGGGAGGGGGCTGCGGTGGTGCTGCGGTGCCGGGCGATGCCCACGGAGCCGTGTCACCTTCCCCGGCTGAGTCCCGCTCCTCGTTCTGCATTCAGGTACTGTGCGCCCTGGATTTCTGCCAGCACAGTAGCTGTTTGTACGCACAAAGCGCTCGTGCCAAGATGCTCCCGAGGAGCCGTGGAGACCCCGGCTTCATGTGGCTCCCTGCAGCCCAGCCTGGTTTTTCCCTTAACGAAAGCAGCCTGTGCAGCAGGTTGCTTCTCTGTATTTGCAGCTCCCTCCTCAACTGGCAGAGCTGCATCGTCTGCATAATAAGGATAGAACAGTGGGCACTGCACGTTGGCCGGCTGAATAAGCCCTCTTCCAGGAGATTTCAGTGATTGACTGTGATTTTAAAGTAGCAGCAAAGATGTGTGGGGCCCCTGGGGTGCAGGCTGGGGTCACCGCGCCTGCCGGCCTGTACCTGGCTGAGCATCCTCCTTGAGCAGCTCTCCGGAGGTGAACGACGTGCCTTGCTTTGCCGAGTATCAGCCCTTTAACCGAGAATCAGCCCTTTAAACGGTGGAAAGGGGATATGTATGAGTGCTCAAGCCCTGCTTTCTGTGGGAGGGGGACCGGGCATCCCGGGGAAACATCCTGCTGGGTGCCTGGTGACACTCGGTGGTCCACAGTGCTCGTGTCGAGGCAGAGAGCTCGCCCCAGAGCATCCCTCTGCGGCTTGCCCCGTTCCATGGATGCGGGAAGACCCGGAGGGAGGCGGGAGCTGGCGCACACAGGCTCGCGGGACAGGCACCCGGCCGCTCGGGGCAGGCAGAACAGGGTCGGTGTCCGAAACACCGATACCCTGGAACGCGGACCTGCAAAGCACGGTCCCATACGGTGATGGAATGGCTGTTACTGTCATGGTCAGCTTAGTGTGGATGCTTTGAAGAAGCCTTTGTTTCCCTGCAGCCTTTCACCCTGTCCCTGTTATACTGTTTCTAAGGGCAGAGGAATTTCCCTCTGTCGGGTACTCCCTGCGGATGTTTGTCCTTCGCTCAGCCAGGCGATGCTTTAATATGAGCAGTTCCAGTTGCGGATGCTCTCGTGCTCTCAGTGCCTTGATGGCCCCGTCATGGGCACTCCGCTGCCCATTAGGTATCCGAGCACTTTAGCTGGGCTGCAGCACTGGAGTATGTGTTGACATTTGCTGCAAAGACAACGCTATCTGCCTGCCCTCATGGTTATTTTTCCTCGGTTGCCGTTCATTTTAGTGCTCTAGAATTAAAGAGGAACTGAAGCATGAACTCGGAGAGCGAGAAGTAACTGCGTGCCGAAACGTGAGTCTCAAGTCGTTTGGGGTGATGGAGCACACGGGAGAGCAGCGACTGCAGGAATGCATCTTCGAGAGAATAAATAACGGGGCATTTTAGGGGAGTTGTTTTGAATCCGGCTCCTGTAATGGAAGGCACCTAATGTGCATAATGACCCAGAGAAGTGTAAACTCCTATGAAAATTGTAACACTGCGTTCCAATGCGGGAGAATGCTGTCAGAAATAAGATTGAAATTCCACTAGAAAGCCAGTCTAACCACAGTAAATATAGGCTAGAAGGAAATTCCCGGGTAAACGAAATAGGATAGATGGGGAAAATGTATTGCTTATTGGTTAAAGTCCTCCAGGGACTGGGTGATGCCCAGCGCCTCTGGTGAGACCTCTGCCGTCCTGGGACTCTTGCAGCGCATCAGGCAGCTGGAGCGTGACCTGGAGGGGCTGCAGGGGGAAGTCCAGAAGTACTGCGCCAAGCACGAGAGCATCCAAAAACAGCTGGCCGAGAAAGCCAAGGTAACCGTCCAGCTGTGGGGTATGCGGCGGAGGGCAGGCAGGTACCTCGGCTGCCTAGCAGGGGTGTACGGGCAGGGGGTCAAAACCTGCGGAACTCTGCCACGGACCCCGAGGGAAGCAGGTAACTGGTGCAGCGGAGACCGCCCTGTGCGAGCGGTGTGTTAGAAAGTCAAGGGCGGATGATGTCTTGGGGACCAAATCCAGGCAAAAAGCAGCGTTAAGGGTCCGATGCTGCCAAGCCAACCCCTGCAAAAGGACGGACTGCTGCCTGTATTTCGAAGCTATATATAGAGATGTCTGATGTGTGGATAGTTGGGGTAGAAGTGCTTACGGCACAATTTTTCGGGTATCGCTTTGATATGCAAATGCTCTCGTGGTTGCAGGCTGAGGAGGAGCTGAAGGAAGGCTGTGCCAGGCAAACTCTGCAGCTGCAGGAGATGGGGCGCAGGGAACGCCTGCTGAGAGCCGACGTGAGCCGGGCCAAGGAGCAGGTAGGGAGGAGGCAGGGATGAGCGCGTCCCGCCGTCTGGGCCGTAGGCGGCACAAGTACGGGTTTTCCCGTGGGGAAGGACGTCGTGCTGGAGCGCAGGAAAGGGAACGCAGGAGCCTGAGCGCCAAAGCCTGGCACGGGGCTTAACTTGTCGTCGGGTGCAGCGTAATAGGCTTATCCACAGGATTTGTGTAGGCGTCGTAGAAGGTGCAGCGAGTTTAATAGGATACAGAAACACGCTATGCTCTCTGTAATCATAGTCACACTGCCCGGGACCCATGCAAAACCTCCTCCGTGGCTAGGTAATGCTGCTCCGGGCAGAGATGGCCCTTTGCAGAACAGCATCGTGCAAGATCACCAGGATAAAGCCATGCTTCGCCCAAGAAGGTCGTGCCCCCCCATTAAGCTGCAAGGCAGCGTTTTGCTAGCATGAATTTGTTAGGAAGCCCAGTCATCGAGAGGCAGGAAAAGCTACGAGTTGTTTGATCACAGGTTTGGAAAATAACCCTGGGTTTTGTGCGGAGCGGAGCCAAAGGGCGACCTGAAGCTTTTAAAGGCAGCTGGAGACGTTTGGGTCTGCCACGTAGGTTAGCACAGGCACAGCCATTTGCGGAAGCCCCACGAGGAGCCAGCAGCAGCTGCGATACAGAAGTGTAAAGCACTAACCTTGGTGGGAAGGGTTGTCGTCATCTGCAGAGAGGCTGGGGACGGCATCCCCGGCTGTCCCCAGCCTGCCCCAGCTCTTTTGCTGGAGGAAATAGGAGTCAGCCATGGGAAATCCCTGCTGGTGCGTGGGATAGAGCAACCGCCTGGCTGAGGCGGTCCGCGCTTCGCGATTTATACCGGCCCTCCGTCGGCATAATCCTGCCGCAGCAGTAGGAGGGCAGCAGGAGGTGTTCAGGAGTCACGTTGTCCTCGGCGGCGGGGAGCCGACAGCCTCCCCTGCGCACGGTGCCGAGGATTACGCCTTGCGGGCAAAGCAACGAATGCGAGTAGCTGCAGCGCCTTGCTGCCGTCGGGGCGTGAGCCAGCAGGGTCAAAGGAGGGGTGTCAGGGAACCCTTGCCGAGTTGCACGGTGAAGAAGGCGCGTGAGCTAAAGCGATGCCCTGCGGGGAGGGCAGGAGCGTGCACGGGGCCTCGGTGTCGGAGAGGGCAGGCACCGGCACATCCCGTGCATTGATGTCTGCGGGGTTGGGTAGGGCAGAGCAGCAGAGCCGATAGCAATTATCAGTGATTTTTGTTTTCCTGCGTCCATCTCTGCTGTAGCTGGAGTCCTTCAAAACCCGAGTGATGCGAGCCTGCTCTCCAGCAGCAGCAGCGGGCGTTGCAGGGAGAGCTGTAACGGAGCAGCAGGTGAGTTTGGATACCAGCGCGCGGAGATGCTCGGTGCCTCCGAAGCCTGGCGTGGCTCAGGTTGGCCGCAGCAGAACGGCCACGGCGCCTGCTCCGTGCGCGGTAGTGCTGGTAGCATCCAAGCTTCTCCAGATCATGAGTTGTGCCGTAGCTATCCCAGGTTAATGGCACCGCTCTGTGACGTGAAGGAGACACAATCCTTTTTGTCCCCCAAAGCTTGGAGGGAGTCAATGGGCTGCCCAGGAGTCTGACATGGCTACCGGTTTGCAGCAAGTCTCAGTTGTTGCTCGCTGAGACAATCTACAGTCCCTCAGCTGGAAAACGATGTTAATACAGTGCCTTATTCTCATCTTCCTTCGCATGCTTTTGCCAGGTGATAGAGAAGGTCAGGCAGATCTCCGATGAGAACCAACAAAGTCAAGAGAGAGAGAAGTGTCTGCAGGAGGAATTGAGCTCCAGGCTTTCGAAGGAAAAGGAGGTTTCTGCCAACCTCGAGGTGTTCAGGAAATCCCTGCAGGAGCTCCAGGTCAGTCCTTTAAATAGCAACGACTAAGTGGCAGCCAGTCGATAAGAGTGGCAGAGGGCATTTTTTTGGCCTGAGGATAGGTCCAAGAAAAGATGCGCTTGGGTCTGGGCGCTAGCCAGCGCGCAGCTCTCCAGATCAGTGAGAGGTGAGCGTGGCCCCAAAAAGAAAAGTGTTGGCTGGAAAGAAATAGGAGGTATCGCAGAAGTGTGCCCTCCCCGGGGCCTGTCCGGAGCCATCCCCACCAAAGATATCGACCCACAAAGTGAAGTGTCATACCAAAATGTTCATGCAGTTGTACCCAGGACTTTTTCAGAGATGATGTGTTACTGGCCAAGTCGCAGAAGCCCGTTGACTGGGGAGGCTAGCTTGTTCACCAGTTGTATTTTTTCCAGGCTTGCCTGCGGAGCTCCTGCAGCAGCGACAGCCTGCGAGGGGAGCTGGGGAGGCTGGAGGCGACGCGCCTGGACCCCTCCGTCTCGGCCATAGCGGCAGCAGTGGTGGAAATGGTGCACGTCCCCTTGTCCTGGCTGGAGGGTGCGGAGCGGCTGCTGGCCAGCGTGGGGATGGACCCGCGCGCCTCCGGCAAAGGTCTGTGTGCCGCTGGGTGTCCCTGGGAACAAACCTGCTCCAGGTGGGATGTCCTAGCTAGCCAGCCGTCGAGGAGAAAGTCCAGCGTGAGCCGCCGCTTGGGGATGCCAGGCGCCCACGCTGGTGTAAATCTTGGGCAGTTTGGGCAACTGAGAAACTGGCTCAGGCAGCGTGCGTGCTCTTATTCCCTACCTCTGCGGCCCCAGTCATGCCGTGTAGCCAGTGCCACCCGTAGGACTCGGGGGGGCAGGGAGTCCGGGGTTATCTGTGGGATGCGACGTCTCCACGTGGTGGACCTGATGTGCTGACGTCGTGGTTATTCAGTCAAAGTGGGTTTTGCTTTGGTGGCCTATGGGAAATGCTTCTCGGCGGCGGTGCTGGCTGAGATCCGAACGCCTTGTCTCGAGGTGACGAGTTACTTTGCCTTCCCTTTCTGGTGCCACCTCTGATGTGGAGTGGAGGGGCAATTGCCGAAAATAAGCTTAGGTGAACAGTGCGTGGGAAAGGCAGCAGCTATAGAAGCGCGGGTCTGTGTCAAAGCATCGCGTGTTGCGGAGCGTCACTGCCAAGGAGTAACGGCTCTGGCGGCGGCGTGGGAAGGGGAGCGTCGCTGTCACGGCAGGGCTGCGTGGGGGTGCAGGACGTGCCGCGGGGTGGAGCGGTGTCGGTGAGGGCACAGGAGGAGCTGCGAGGCCGTCATGGCTAGCAAAGCAGTTGTTGTGGCACCAGGAGTGTCGGGCAGCAACGAGCCATCCTCAGCTCTTGCAGAAATGTTGGGCTTAGAGAAGACGGGGTGACGCAGCAAAAATGGGGGACCGTGCGTGACAAGGAAAACCAGTCTCCCGGTGGGAATGGGGACCTGGGCTGTGTGTGCAGTCAAGCTCCCTTCCAGTGATGTCTTGGAAATAGCCACGATCTCCATGGGGCAGGAACGTGCCGTGCTTCCACTAAGTGCAGAGGGGAAGCCCTCGGCTGGCCCCTAGGAGCCTTTCCCGAGGGGATCGCTGATCCTGAATCCCATAGCAAGAGGCTAGTGAGGGTCTCCAGGTTCGTGAGGGTCTCTGGGCACAAGGCACAACTGTTGCCCACGGGTCTCTCCTTCCCCGACAGCCGACACCAGCGCATCCACCGCCCCAGCCAGGGAGGGAAACCCACGGCGAGTGGGTTTTCTGGGTACCCCAATGAGCACGGGGGGGCAACCGTGTGGATTAGCAGCGGTCCCTTCTCCTGCCTGCTGTCTATGGATGAAGGGGGGGACACCTTCCCTCCACCCCCAGTCCCAAGGGGGGTGAAGGCCAGGGCTGTGGGTCAGCAGTGCCCAAAGTGAGTTTTTGCAAGGAGGCAAGCAGCGTCCGCAGGGCCCCGTGGACACTCCAGGTGGTATCCATGGGCTGTGCGAGCACCCCCGTACAGCGAGACTGGGTTGGCTTTTGCAGGGCTGTTGGCCGCTCTCGAGAGCTTGTTGGAAAACCGTCAGGAAACTGCACGGAGGAATCAGTTGCTACAGGTACAGAAATGCCTACGTGCAGAAAGCGAGTTGCTTGGGGATCTTTCTATCGGTAAACATGACGGTAGTCCCAAGCGAGCCAGTGTGGGACCCGAATTGGGAATGTACAGCTGCAGAGGTCCCTGGGTCTGCGGTAAATGCAGGGGAACGGAGAAGTCAGAGCCCGCTGTCGGTGTGTGTCGGTTGCCGTACCCCTAATGTGGCAAGGGTGGAGGGTATATCTCTTTTTGAATTGTCTGTGAGTGAATGTACGCGGGATGTTTGTTTCTTGCCCTGCTGCCAACACGCTTCCTTTAACACCTCGGTATCTGCCGTTTCCCCATAGGCCCAATTAGAGAGGGTCCAGGAGTCGCAGGCAGCGTTGCTGCGGGAGCACGCGAAGGAGCTGGAAGCGAAACACGAGCAAGACCTACAGATAAAAATCGAGCAAATGATATTGGAAAAGGACGAGGAGAACAAAGAGGTATGGTGGCGTGGTTGGTTCTTAGGAAAATAACTGCTATGCAGGAAAAATAAGTGTCTATAATAGTGTTGCCTAGCAAGAGAAAGAAGTCTCTAGCCCTGAACTGCCTAGGTGCAGTCCCCAGAGCCTGGCTATCGGCTATGCTCCTATATAGATGTGGGTGATTTTTACATCCCCAAAGTATCCACGGTGGAACTGGAAAGTGTCTCTGGGCAATGGCAGCACACGCTGCTGCCGGTCAATCCCTGGGAGAAAGCAGAAAGCAAGGAGCGTTATCCAGATATGTCAGCTTAGTAAGACATTGCATGGGCTGTAGTAAATGGAATGCAAGGGCAGGTGGGCTTCCTTGCAAGCCTTTTGCTCTCACCCTTCCCCATGCTGAACTCCTTGGAGGTCTCTTTTGGCTGGAAAAACGTATCCCCTGTGGAGCAGGGGGGGCTGCCTGGCGGGTTCTCACCGGGTCGCCCTCAGTCCCAGGGAAGCCCGAGTCATCAAGTCGACGGCGCTGGTGCAGGACGTAGCGTTAGTCAAGGCGCGAATGGGTGTTTTGCCGTGTCTGTATGTTGTGACAGGGACAGCACAGCGCGGTGGTCTTGTAAGACAGTTTGTAGTGCACTTCTGTGCCTGTTGCTTTGGGAACGGTTGTTGCCCAGCATTGCATTTTCGAAGGAGGCAGGTGAGGAGCAGCTAAGCGGCTCCTCCTCGGTCTCTCAGCTGTACCGAGGTGCTCACATCCCCCCCGCATTGAGTCGCCTCATGTTCTTCCAAGCTTTTCTCCCGTAATGTGCCCCTGCTCCAGAGCGGTGACCCTCCTGGTTGCTTTCCTTGTTAGAGCTGAGGTCTTTTGCCAAACGGGATGATTTTTTCTGTACCAAAACCGTGGGCTGTCAATTCTCAGGCTCTGGAGAGCGCTGTCGCCAAGGAGGAGGAGAAGTGCAAGCAAGCTGTGGCAGAAGAGCAGAAGAAGGTCCGAGACCTGGAGAGCCAGCTGAGAAGCATGACCGAGGTCAGTGGCACGCACGGGAGGCACAGCGGAACCGCTCATGCTTGGAATAAATCACCCCGAAAGCGCTCTGTAGCGTGGTGCTGCGTTTGGTCAGGGGTCATCAGTGGACTGGGGCGAGGGGGGTATGGTGTGTGTTTCCCCCTAAATACACATAGATGTGTATCTGCAGGGAGAAAGGTGGATTCCCGCAAGCTTGTTGACTTCTCAAATAATGCAAATTTCCTGATGTAGGCAATAGCGAGGAAGTCAAAGGAGCAGGAGGTTGCAGACTGCGAGCTGAGAGAAGCTGTGCAAAAGCTGGAGGAAGCAGCGACGCGCGAGGTAGTTCCAACGACCCTCGTGTGCGGGCAGAGGACGCGGCGTAGATGCGGTTTCGGTGAAGGTGGCTTTCCCAGTCCTTGCTGATGAGGGGACGGGGCACTGAGGCCTCCCCCCTCCCTGAAACCTATCCTTTCCCTCTGTCCTTCCGAGTGCTAGCCGGGAGAGATGATGCCGATCGTGAGCCCAAAGGAAAACACGCGCAACGCTTCCAACAGAGACCGTACGTCTTGTTTCCTAGGTGGCATTACAGCAACGGGCGCTCACGGGAGAGGAACGGCTCAAGGCCATTCAGGAGGAGAATGAGCTTGAGAGGCAGAAACTGCAGGAAGCGATAGTGGAATATAAAGAGCAAAGCAAGCAGCATTCTCTGACAATTGTGGCTTTAGAGGACAGGTTGCTGGAGGCCAAGCAGCAGCAGAAGACGCTGGAGGAGGAAAACGCAGCGCTCGTGGAAAAAATGGAAGGTAGCCGAGGGTTGCATGGGTCGAGTCTGTACCGGGAACCTTCCTGGTTAATGTGAAATGGATCTAGAGATGGAGTGGTGCATTGGCCACGATGGAAAGCATTGTGTGAGATGTTGGTCTGAGGTTTGCGTGCATGCAGGACAAGCTCCGTGAGTGCCCGAAGAAGCCATTTCCCAGGGAATTGCAGTATATTGCCGTGTGACTTTGGGGACTGTTGGTCATGCACCACGGTCATAGACAGGCCTTTCCCACTGGAGAAGGGCTCTGTGCCCTCTAAAGCGATGGGACTGGAGCACTTCGGGCTGTGCCCAGGCACGTAAGTGATCCTGAGGGAGGAAGGATGTAAGGAACTGTCTAAGCGCTGTTGGAAATGGGCCCTAAGAGAGACATGGGTTTCCCAAGAAACGGTCCTCGGTCTGCAAAGCTGTCATGAAGGAAAGGATATATGTAGTGGAAGCAAGCAGGCTGAACGGGTACGCACTACAAAGAAATAATTGGCCTTTGTCGTTGTGTCCTGTAGGATTTCGGGGTGATGGCCGCAAGCCAGCAGCGGGAGCTTGGCTGGAGGTTTGTCCTGCTGCAGGGTCGCACAGTTGTCTGAGGTAAGCAGCGCTTGCTGAGGGTGGCCTTGTTCAGAGGGGCTTGGAGAAGAGCACTTATTGCTGGGAGAGCTTAAGGAAGACCAAGGGGCCGACTGCAACCGGTCCCCAGACCTTTTTTATCAGTGACAGTGAAGAGGGTCCTTTTGCTAGGCTGAGATGCCCGTAAGGGCTTATAGTGTCAAAGCAATGCCAAACGGCGTGTGAGCGATGTGCTGTCCCGTCCAGACGGCTCCAGGTAAGAGCGACCGGGCTGGCAAGTCCCAGTGTCACAGGCATGAACCTAGGGGACTGAAAGGTGGTTAAAAAAAGTAACGTGCATGTATTAATCGTGAGATGCAGGTCAGGAAGTTGCGCGCAGGCTCCGTGAAATGAGCCTTTCAAATGAGCAGCGAGATTGGCAATTATCGTTCTCAGGGAACTGAGGGAGGAGCTGGCAGCGGCGCAGAGCACGCTTCTGTCCAAGGAGGCCGTCATTGCCAGACTAACCAAAGAGCTAGCGGAAACCAGAGCCAGGATGTCGGACATGAGAGGTGGGTGACGCGTGCTGCGTGGTTTCCATCTTACCATCCCTCTTCCAAGCATTAGCAAGGGTAGGTACTAGTGGGCCCTCGCAGGTAATGGGAAATAGATGTCACTGTCCTAAAGCGATGCTGTCGCCCTGCTCGGGGCAAAGCAGGCGGTCCGTTCCCTTTGGGTGGGTGAATTCCTCCCTGTCCTTGGCTAAGCGATAGCAGTGATGGTGAGCAAGGGTTACCAAGTGGAGAACGGGTGGACAAAGCCGAGGCAGTCTTTCTCCAAATCCCGCTGGTGAGCTCCTTTGAGCCTAAGGGATCATAAGCCAGTAGGCAAGGAGAGCACTGCCTGGGACTGCTCAGTGGGCATGGTTGTGCTTTGGGGGAGGCTTTATGGGAATACCCAGCGGAGTGGGCAGAAGGCGAGCCAGACCTCGCACTGTGATTTAGTAGTGCAAGGTCTGCTGGCCCAGCGCAGGATCCGAGGGCTGCTGTCGAGGGCAGGACAAGGGTCTGCGGGGACAAGGTCCGTTGTTGCTGACAGCCCCCGTGAGGGCGCGCTGGTAGAAGGGGGGACGCATCCGTGAGCATCGTTTCACCAAGAACTGCGCGTTCCCCCGGGTCTGGGTGCTGAGACGGCCAGAAACCCACGAAGCTGTTGTGTGCCTAGGAGAGCTGAGCGAGGAGCAGAAGGTGGAACTGGAGCGGAACCTGAGCCGGCTGGAATGCCAAGAGCGGGAAGCGAACCTGCTGAGAGAGAAGCTCTCCCGGATGTCAAGCCTGGTGGAGAAGAAGGATCGAGCCCTGAAAGCAGCAGCTGAAGAGTTAAGGTATGTGCCGCCCTGACCCGACGCTTTGCAAAAGCTGCTCTGTGGATTCCCAGCAGCTGGTGGCAGGTAGGTGTCTCCCCGGGAGCAAAAGGCATATGTGAGAGCATCAGAATTGAGCTCGGCCACGTTGTCTCTGTGGAAACGCCACGTGAACTGAAACGGGGGTTTAGTGGAGCTCATGCCAGCAGATGTGTAGCTAAGTCACTTGTCATGAAGGGAATGTTCCCACCCACGCCGCAGTAGTCACCGGTGGGTGCCCAGGGTGCTGCTCTCCGCAAGCTGTTTGGGCAGCCTTCGCCCGTCACAGTGTCCCACAACGGTCTGGCCTCTTGGCGCAGGCAAGCCCGAGCCCAGTGCCAGGAGCTGAAGGATGCCCGCAGAGAAACGGCGGAAAAGTCGGAGGATGCTCCTGGGACGCCAGTGCAAGCGGGCGAAGCCTTCCAGAGGGTAAGTCCGCACAGAGGCCGCCGAGCTCCAGGCCTGCCAAGATTATCAATCACACACATGGTGCTTCTCGGCTTCGTGGCATGACCTGGCCGTGGCCAGCCAAGCCTCGAGCCTGCTTTGGAGCTGACTAAAGGCAGGAGCACCGGATCGCCGGCTGCCTTTTTCCTAGCTGAGGGCTGCTGCCTGTGCTGCCAGCGAGCTGGGGTAGCCGTGCTGGCAGAGCTCCCGCGGAGGCATCGCTGCTGGCTAACGAGCTGACGTTTGTACCGCACTTCGGAATCGGAAAGTGTTGTGTGTGCTAATGGCTGCGGTAATTGCCAATTAGAGGGTAGAGCAGCGGAAAGTTCTGCAAGCGTTCCTTCCTCTTCCCAACCTTGCTGGCTGTACCGGTGACACAAAAGCAGTTACAGGGTCGAACGTGCAGAAGCAGGGGGAGCTTGTTGCACAGGACGGGGAGAAAAGTGCTTTTTTTTTTCCTCCCATGCCGAATCCCCCGCCTGACTTCCCTGGCGCTAGAAATGGGAAGAACTCAAAGCTGGTTGCAGCAGCAGATGGAGGGACTGTAGAAATCGTACGTCCTGTACCGCAGCGGTGGCAGACAGCGTGCCGGCGCGCGAGGCTGGATGTGTGGGGGGTGAGCGGTGACTCACAGCCAGCTGACGAGCGGGAGGTATCGCCCGTCCTGTAGCGACGGAGGGGGAGCGCAGGGCGCTGGAGGTGCTTGTATAAACGTGAGGTCATGTATAAACGCGGGCCATAAAGCATAGCGGTCTTTGTGCGCGGAAGATGGCGAGTGCTCCGCGGCAGCACCGAGCGCGAGAGGGGGACGTGGCCGTTCAGAGCCGCGCACCGTCCCTCTCCTGGCTCTCTGGAGCGTTTGCGGGGCTTACGGCCTCACGGGGCTGTTGCTGGCGCGGCGGAGCACGAAACGGGTCTCTGACGCTGCTCTTCTACCCCACGAATCCACGGGGAGGGTATAGGGCGGGATGCTCCATGGGCTTTGCTCTCGGCGCGCGCCAAGTGACCGGGGTCTGGCAGCGAGGCTGTGTTTAAGGCAGGTTTAAGCTGAGCTCGTGTTGAGCCAGGTGCAGTCTGGGCGAGAACCAGACCGGCTGCTTCTTCCAGGAGCCGGCGTGGGACTTGGCCGACCTCGGCGCGAAATGCCGAGGCCTCAGGCACGAGGAAACGATCCGGCGCCAAAAAGAAGGCTTGGCCGAGCTCCGGGAGAGAATAAAGATGCTGGAGAAGGGGCAGTCCTCAGGTAAGCGTGGCCGTCCCTATAAAGGGAAGACACGTCCGTTTGGCTCTGGCAGACCCCGGGGTCTGCGCCGGTGGAGCATCTAACGCCAGGGAAGGCGCGATGGGCTGTGCCAGGGGCTCAGGCTCTTTGCTCGCCACGGGCTCGGGCTTTTCCCTCGCCAAGTCGGCTCTCCCGTGCGCGCTCATTAATGCGCGCAGGTGATAGGCAAACCTCTCTGAAGAACGTGCGGTGCGGCTATAGGCTTTAGAAAGGCGCTTGGCGTCATTTGCAGGCATCGCGCGTATACGCGTGAGGAGGTAGCACTTGCAGGAGTCGGCAAGGAGAGGCGGCTGGCGAAGGGTTTTGCAGCGGTAGCTGCCGTGCCGTCGGAGCCAGGAGCGAGCAGGCGCCCGGCTCCGCGCACGATCGCTCCCCGCGCTCGGGTGCTGCTCTCCTCAAGGCGAGAGAGAGCAGCGGTTGCCTCCAGGAACCGAGCCTTGGCTGTTGCGGTCTTGCCGAGCCTTGCAAGTACTGTACGTTGTGAGAGTCTTCCACTTGCCCTAACTCATTCTTTTGGTCCCTGTCCATCGGGTATAGCCCTGTAGCGAGAGCAGTAGGGAAAAGCAGCGCCGTTTCCTTGAGAAGCTACAAGTAGGGTAGCAGTTTGTGGCGCGATGTCTGAACGGCCACCTGAACGACAGGTTTGCATCCTACTTAGGTAGGGGAAGCGATGCCCAAACGCTGGGATAACGATGTCTGCAGGGAAGGCTGGTGCAGGCTTTGCTCCATAGCCTGTGCTTCTCTCCGTGCGTGGTCTCCCTAAGGGGAAACGTGGCACACCTCCAAGTGGCGGAGGTACGAAGGCACAGCACGTCGCACGGAGAGCGGCGCAACTCGGTGGGGGTGTGTGTGCCTCTAGCTGCCACGAAGAAGGGTTCGGAGACGCTGGCGGTCCTGCTGAAAGATTTACCTGAGGAAATAGTCCAGAAAACAGTTCTTGAGAAGGAACCTGCACCCGCGACGGGAACGAAATGGAAGGCCGGCAAGGTAAGAAGGCAGCTTGTGGTTGGTGGCGATCGTGGCTCTGTTGCAAAAGAATTCCCTGCAGCAGGGAGTACTAGGCTCGTGGGTGTGCCGAATAAGAAGGCAGAGGGGGAGATGTAAAATCTGACGGTCTGTAAGATGCAGCCTAACGGAAGGCAGTGCTCATGGAGAGGGCGGCAGCTCCTGTCAGGAGCAGCATATTGTCCGGCACCATTGGCGTAGCGCTGCTCAGGGACGCCGCAGGCTGAGCGGGGCGGCAGGCTTTGGAGCATGGCATTGCCGGAGTGGTTTTCCCGTGTGGCAGAAGGGAGGCTCGAAGCAGCTCGACCCAAAGCCAGGCAGTGTGTGGGCTCCGTTGGTCTTTCCCTGTCTGTGCAGGTTCCCGGCCGGGTTCCTAACGGGGGCTCGCATGGGGCCACTGATGGGGTGGCGAGCTCAGAGATGGCCGACACAACGGACCTCGGCGAGAAGATGGTACGTCAGCGGTAGACATGTTACAACGGTACCTGGCCCTCATAGAGGGTAGATTGTTTTCAAGCGCATTTCAGAAGGAAGCGATGGGTGTCTGGGCTCCGCAGGAACATGGGTATTGCAGGATGCGGGGCGTGCCGGGCATTTGCCGGGAGGTCTCGGGACCCCAGAATGTGCGACAGGGTGCCTCCTTCTCCCCTTCCCACGTAAGGTCTTTGGGGGCATTCCCTCGGGCAGTCAGGGGCTGATCCTCGTGGAGAGGTCGGGTTGGTGAGGACAGAGACCTTCGCCCGCTCCCACGCCTGCTAAATGATGTGAGAGAGGCTGCGGGGAGCGATGGAGGTGGCTGCCAGAGGAGGTGTCCGTTGGTAGCGCAGCGGGTAGGTTGAGAAAGCGGGTCCCCTCCCTCTGACAAGGGCAGAAAACTGTCCGGCAGGGAAAATGGGTCATCTTGAAAAAGTCAAAAATCCGACCCCAAAGAGTCGTGCGGCTGGCAACGGAATGCCAGGTGTGACAGGGTCCGGTCTGGAGCTCGGGTGTGCGCCGGTGCGGTGCGGCACCTCTCCGAGTGCCTCCGAGCACACAGACCAAAGGCACGGATGAGCCAGAGCCGGCCGTATTGTCAGGAGCGCTCAGAAAAGCTCGCCCAGGGAAAGCACGCGTGGAAATTAAACAAAGGGGAAGGCAGCAGTTTTCTTGTGATGTTTTCGTCTCCTTAGCAGAGCAGAATGGAAGCAGATGGCTGAGCGGTGGGATGTTATGTGGCGGAGGAGTTGGCAGGCCTAGTAAATAATGCATTCCCTGTTCTTGCCACAGTACCTTGACGTAATTGGTGCTCTGGGAAGCCTGATGAAGGTGAAGGAGCTGTCAGGAATGCAGTCTCTGAAGCACCTGCCTCAGGAGGAGAGGGAAAAAGCGGGACTGCAGAGGCGGAAGGACCTGGAGCTGCTGTACAATCAGATCAGGAACCTCAAGAGTCGCCTGGAGAGAAAAGAAGAGATGCTGAAAGATTACGAGGCCAGCATGGAGCAGCTCAGGTACCGAAGGGCAAGGTGGCCATTCCCGGCCACGGGTCCGAGCAAGACCAACTCCTGGGATGCAAAGTGATGGGGAGAACTCAGGGAAAGGAGGGGTGCAGCCCTGTCCCAGGCCATACGCCTGCCTGTGCGCGGTCACGGTGTGGCCACCGTATAAAAAGGAAGTGTTGGAAACGGCCTCTTGGGTCTCTGCAACGGTGCGTTGCACGGTCCTCCGCGGTTGAGCGGCATCGGAGTCGGGAAAACCTTGGCAGCCTCCCTAGTCTGGGGTGGCCGGGCCCTGGGACGGCAGTGGCATCGGCTGGGCTGGAGGGACTGTGGGAGCCGATGGGAAAGGCCATCCAGATGGAAGGTGCCGCTCCCGCTCCACGAGCTGCCGCACAAACTTAGGTGTTAGGGAGCCGGGAGGCAGCCGTGGGCACGCTCGTGCGAGCCCCGCTGCTGCTCGCCGCACAAATGCAGAAGTCGCTTGGCCCGCAGCGCCGGAAAAAGCGGTGTAGAAAGATATTTCTGGGCTGGTGCAAACGCACCGATGTTTTCAAAATAGGCAAGAGGTCTGATAGCCATCTGCGAGGCAGAAGTGCCGACGCGGCCACCCAGAGTCCCTCGGTGAGCTCGTACGCCAAACAGAAGGGATCGCAGCCATCGGGTGGGGAGGGAGGGGGGGAAGCCTTGAAGAGGTGGCATCTCGGTCTTTGGCAAAGGTGGGAGGAGAAGGTTTTTTCCAGGGTGTAAGGAATCGGAGCAGGGAAAATGCTTGCTAAAACACGTGCAGGTCTTCACGAGGTGTCAGCTGCTCTGATGCCCTTCAGTGTCACCCCGTGGTGTGGGGGGTCCTAGGAGGGACGCAAGCACGTTATGGTTTTGCTCGAAAGGCGTCTCTCCCAGGCAGAGCCCAGCTGGGGGCCGGGGGGGTCAACGTGGGTGACAGACACCCCACCACCACCATCACACACCGCTCCCCCAGCCCCCTCTTCCCCCCCATTTTGCACAGGCTGAGCCAGGCATCCCTGCGAAGGTGCCAGGAGGAGATGTCCAAACTAGAAGACGAAGCCGCCAGGGATGCAGAAGAGAAGGCTCTGCTGAAAGAGGCTCTGGAGAGGACGCAGCTCCAGCTGAACCAGGAGAAGAGGCAGCTGCGAGCGGCCAAACTGCGCAAGGTGAGCGCGCGGGAGCGGGCGAGCGAGGCCCACGAGGACAGCTGGAGCCCCAGGAGCCGAAGGTCCTCGTTCCCCGAGCGTTCGAAGGCTGGTCGCGGTGGTCGGCAGGCACCTCGGAGGTCAGCCAGGCGCTTCGAGCTGCGTCTGCCCCGACGATGTCGGAAGGCAGCGGGGATGCGCGGCGCAGCCTGGATGCTCAGCTGTGGGTACGATGCCCGAGGCAAGTCCTGCAAGCAGAAGGAGGGTGACTCCTGGTGTTATCCGGAGGCTTGCAGAGGACAAGGCGAAGGAGCCTCCAGGCTGTGCCGTTCTCCAGACGGCAGCGTTGGGAAGGCACGACGCCCTCCGGCCGCTTGGTCGCACGCGGTGGAGGCGAGGAGGAGCGAGCGAGCTGTTGGCCGCCACAGGAAACGTCTCCCTTTGCACGGGCAGACGCACCTGATTTTGCTCTCTCGGAGATGACCACTCAGGAGGCGTTTGGTAAACGAAGAGCGAGACCCCCGGCGCATCGGTGGGCTGAAAGTCGCAAGAGCGTCGTCGGCTCTGGGGACGCTTCTCCCCCACGGGGTGCCTCTGCGGCGCGCTTGCTGCAGCCAGAAAGGCGAAGCAGCCCAGCGCGGAGCCTCGGCAGAAGCCGCGAGCGCCGTCTGATGCGCTTACCTAGCTTTGGCAATCGGTTGGGAACGCGTGGCGGGCCTGGCGCGGTTTTCTGGCCATCAGGTACCGTGGGTGGCTGCGCCCTTCTGCAGCAGTAGCGGGGCAGACGCCGGGCAAAGAGCTGGGAGCTCCGCGCGATACCCGGCTCCTGTGCTTTATGCCGCAGCCAGCTCCCTCTGTCAGGGACGTGGGAGGTCGCCGTCTGTTTCGGTGTCCCAGGGCCCGGCTGCTCGGCCGGGCAGCATCCCCATCACCCAAGTTGGAGGGTGATACGTGGCTAGGCAGCTGTATCGGTGGAGTCGGGCCACATCCCGGGGTGAGGGAGAAGGGAAGGTCACGCACGTCCCGCAGGCGGTGCGAAGGCCGTGCCGAGCTCGCAGGGACGAACGTGGTGTTCGCTGTCTCTCTGTTCTGCAGCCTGGAGCCGAGAAGCCTCACTGCTCGGGAAAGCTGAAGGCCAAAGAGAGCACGGCAGAAGCTGTCACGACGGGAAGCGTGTAGGAGAGGCACCGCGTGGGCCTTTGGTAGGCGAAGGTCCACGGTAGGAACGGCTGGTCGCCCCGTGGACTCCGTAACGTCGGACGTGGTACAGGCACCGGGTGCGTTCCGAGGAGCTCCTGTCGGTACCCCGCAGCTCCCAGGCACGCCGGCCTGACTGTGCGATTTGTAGGACCTTATTTTTCTGCAGCGCGTGTCCTGTACCGCATGGTGAGGTGTATGGCAATAGAAGAGGTTGCGTAGCTACAGCCCAGCGTACGCGTGTGTGTATATAGATATACGCCTATGTGCGTGAATACGGCCCGGCGTATACAGTATGTGGGTGAAGTCGATTGCGTGGGCTCTGTCCTGTCCCTGCCGCGGTGGCTTCGAGCGTGTGAAGCCTGCGTGGCTGGAATTGTCCCTTGCGAGTCCCGTGGCGTCACGGGGGAGTTGGAGCCGAAGGCATGACACCGACTGGAAACGTAGCGCCCTAGGAACGCTGGAGCGCGGTGCCCACCGGAGCCGCGGTGAGCTGCCACGCGGTAACGGGAAGGGAAGAAGAGGAGCCGCGTTGGCTGCGCTGGCACGTTATGGCAGCAACGTGAGAAGGAGCCTGGGGACACAAGAGCCGAGTCCTGGTCGGTTGGGATGGGGCAGGGACCTGGGCTCGCCTGCGTGCCCGCTATTGCCATCGAACGTGGTCCTGCTGCCACTATGGCTGGTAGCGAGGGTGAGGGCAGACCCTGGTTTCTGGGGGGCCAGCGGTGTTTTGGGGAGGGGGGGGTCTCTGCAGGGAACGGGGAGCTCCGGCACGCGCCGCCCCTGCAGCCGGTTCTGCCTTTGCATTGCTCGGAGCAGCCTGGGCCGAGTCCTTGGCAGATCTTTTCCGCCGAGGCTAATTTGGCTGCGAGCGCAACCCCGTGGGTTTTTTTGTTGGTGGGTTGGGTTACTTAAATTTTTTTTTCCAATTTTTTTTCCTTTTTTTTCCATTTTTTTAATTTTTTCAATTTTTTCATTTTTTTTGATTTTTCGAATTTTTTTCAATTTTTTACATTTTTTCCAATTTTTCCCCAAATGTTTTCAATTTTTTTCTTTTTTCTTTTTTTTTTTTTTTAGTAGGATCAAAAGGTCTGAAAGCAGCCCGGACGCTGCCAGGCACCCAGGCGATGGCCCGATGCCTCAGTTCTGGCGCAGGCAGTGCCGCAGGGCTCCGGTTATGGATGGGGGGGGGCCTGGTTTTTTTTCCCCCCTGGGGGTGCGGTGGGCTTCTTCCAGGGCTGGCCTGGGCTTATTTGGGGGCAAGGCGTGACCTCGTGTGCCTGCGTGGGTTGAACGCTGTCCTGCGAGGCTGGCCATCATCTGGGGGGGGGGGGGGTGTTAATCCGGTGGGGTTCGGGCTGGGCTACGATCCTCTCGATCCCACCCGGGCGCTCCGGGATGGAGCTGGAAAAGGAGCGCAGGTGTAGCCGGGGGGGGGGGCTGCAAAAGCCCCTTCCCCTCCCTCCACGCCGGTGCATGGGACCGCCGCTGAGAGCCCCCCCCCCCCAGCCGGGTGGTCTCCGGGATAGGGGGGGGGCGGGGGGAAAGACCGGGGAGGCGGGGGGGGGGGGGGGGGAGGCGGCAACCGGAGAGGGGGAGCGGGGGGGGGGGACGGGGCGGGGCGGCCATCCGGGCACCATGGCGGCGGAGGAGCTGGTGGGGCGGCGGGGCCGGGGACCGGAGCCGGGACCGGGACCGGGTAGCCCGGTGGGGCGGTTAGGGGGAGGAGGAGGAGAAGGTTCCCCCGGTGGGGGGGGGGGAGGTCGTCGCGTTTTCAGCCCCGCCGGGGAGTTTCGCGAGTTTTCCCGGCGGCAGCTGCGTGACATGGAGCGGCTCTTCCGACAGTGAGTGCTGGGGGGGGGGGGGGGGGGAACGGGAGGGGAACCCCTCGCCCCCGGGTGGGATCACTGGCTCCCCCGGCATCCCGCCTGCTGGGGGGGGGGGGCTGCTTCTGGCAGGAGAGATGCCCCAGCGTCTCCTGCCCGTGCTTGCCGGAGGGAACCCCCCCATTCCTCGCAGGAAGGGACCCCCAAGCCCCCCCGGCTCTTTGCGGGAGGCCCCCCCCCTCCCCTCTCAGCTCGTTGCAGGAGGAACCCCCCCCCCCCAGCTCCTTGCAGGAGGGATGCCTGGGACCCCCCCAGCTCCTTGCAGAAGGGACTCCGGGGACTTCCCCCCCCCCCCCCCCCAGCACCCTGCAGGAGGGACACGGGGGACACCTGCCCCCCAGCTCCTTGCGGGAAAGAATCCTGCACACCCCCCCCCCAAAAAAAATCTTGCAGAAGGGACCCCCTGCTTCCCCACCCTGGGAGGAGGGACCCTGGCACCTTGTGCCAAAGCCAGGGAAAGGGGGGGCTGGAGGATATCGCAAGGCCCCCCCCCCCCCAACATTCCCTCTGCGGCAGCACCGAGGGACCCCCACTTCTCTGCCAGCGGTGCGGCCGCCGGGGCTGCGGCGCCAAGGCCGGCGTGGGCAGGCGGCACGTCCTCGGCATCCCTGTCCACGCTGCGTGCCACCACGGGCGGCGGAGCGTGACTCTGAGCTCGGCCCCCGGGGTGGGGGGGAAAGCTGGCAGCGAGCACCGAGGCCTGGAAATTTCCAAGGGGAGACAAAAACCGGGGTAGCTCCCACGGCGGTCACGCCAGGGGCGAGTGGGACGCCCCGGAGCATCCCCACAGAGCCCACGGCGGTGGGAAGACGGCACAGGCATGGCTGCGGTGTCCTGCTGCCCCTCGTCCCGGCCGGCACCGGGGGGAAATCTGCGTTGGCGTGCTGACCGGTTTTGCTCTTGGCCGAGTGATGGAGAAAGCAGAGGGGATGGAGGCGGCGAGCCCCCCAAGCACAAGGCTGGGGGGTTGTTTGGTTGGGGGGGGGCTGTTTAGGGTGCTAACGTGCCCTCCCAGTATCCCTGGGAGCGCGAGGAGTCCCCCCCGTTCCCCGCTTCTTCCCGGAGGGCTGTCGCCCAGCCGCCTGGACGTGGCAGCGAGCGAGACGTGCCGATGGCTGCCAGCAGTCCCTGGGACTGCAGCAAAAGGGAACTTGAGGGGGGGGGGGGGGGGGACACGGACCAGGCTCGGGGTCCCCGGGGGCAGAGCCGCATCCGGAGCGGCTGCTCCCGGCACCGGCGGTGATGGGCGCGGGTGCTCGGGCCGTGGCGCAGATGGCGGTGCGGGGAGGAGGGGGCGAAGCGGCGTGCGGTGGGAGTCTGGCCGGCGCTGCGCAGACGAGGGAGCCGGGCGTGCGAAGCAGACGTGTTTGCTCTGACACCTGCAGCGTCTCGCTGCAGCGAAAGGAGCAGCGGCGGGGCTGCGCGCTCTCCGGCGAGGCGGCGCTCGGGGGGGGGGTCTCCCCGAGGGAAGGACGCTGTTGAACGAAGCCCTGCCACGCTGCCCTCGCCACCGCTGCCGTCCTCACGATGGGACGACCCGGCTGTATGGGGTAAAGCAAGGCGTGGAAGGGTTTTTGCTCTTTATGGGGCAGATGTTGCCCTTTGGGAGCTTCCCTGGGATGCTCGCTTTGCTGAAAATCAGTGAGGAGGGGAGCGAGAGCGAGGAGGTGCCCTGAAGGTGGGGGATGGCTTGCAGGGGACGAGGTAGCAGGGCCATGCTAACCAACGCGCCCTTTGCAGAGAAACTTCGTGGTGTGATGCTCCGAGAGGGGTCTCGGAAGCAGAAAGCGCGTGGGGTCTGTGCTCCCGGGGTGATGGTGGCGGCAGCAGGCAGAGGTGAGCGGGGCCAGCCCCGTTTCGGGGCCCCCGACAGCGTGGGAGAGCAGGAAGGCGCTGCTTGCGACACGGTCGGAGCAGACCACAGCGGAGAAGGTACAAATGAGTCATGGACCAGCAGCAGAGCGGCAAGCGTGGTGAGCCTGGTGCTTTGCGTGGCTGCTGCAGTGCCTACAGGCGCAGAAAAGACGAGCCACACAAAAAAAAACCCAAAAAAAACCAAACCCAAACCCGCCTGGTCTCAATGTGTGCAGCCGGGTAGCTGCTTGCCTACTTCTGCATTGCGCCGGGACGTGCCGCAGGGCCTTGGTCTTGTGCCTGAGGTTGTGCCCAGGGAGGGCGGTGGGGCGACGTGACAGCAGCGAGCCTCGCAGGGGCACAGCGGGGAGAGCAGCTGCCCACGCCGTGGAACCGTGCCGAAAGGCTTTGGGCAGAGGACGGTGTGCCACCGGCACAGCCCGCGGTGCAGCAGGCAGCAGACAGGGCGAGCTGCCGGCTCCGTGCAGGCAGGGCGGTTGGGATGGTGGCGTGGTTGCGGGCAGGGGTCCGAGGCGGGGTGTCCCTGCCAGGGTCCGTCAGCAGGCTCGGTAAAGAGAGATGCGCCCGGATCTCTGGGCCGAGCCTAGGTGTCTGGCCAGGGCTGGAGCGTGGATGCTGAGGGACTCTGGGCAGGCAGGAGCGGTCACCTGGAGGTGTCGTGAGGAGGAGGAGGAGGCGGCGGTGGCTGCACGCCGTGGCCCGTTAGCCCTTGTAGCGGCCAAGAGGAGCGTGTGCTCCGGCTCCTGGCCCAGGGAGCCAGCAGCAGGTTTGGCAGCATCCCGGGGGGTTGTCCTGCCAAGTGCCGCACGGAAGCAGAAGCGATCCCGGATGATGCTCCGGGGGGCTGTTAGCGGTTCACCGGCAGCTTCCCCTGGTCTGGCAAGGCGCCCGAGATCGTCGGTGCCCGTGCCCTTGCTGTTCCCTGCCCCTGCCTGCCGCCTCGCTCCCCCGCCGGCGCGGGCACCGCGTGTTGGGCGCACGCAGAGGGACCACTGCGGGGGGGCTGGGACCGCTCCGCGCCCCGCGGCGATGTGACGGAACCGTGCCTCCATCCCACAGGTACGACGCTGGAAAGGACGGCTTCATCGACCTGATGGAGCTGAAGCTGATGATGGAGAAGCTGGGAGCGCCGCAGACGCACTTGGGCCTGAAGAACATGATCAAGGAAGTGGACGAAGACCTGGACAGCAAGCTCAGCTTTCGGGAGGTGGGGGGCCGTGGGGGCCGCCGGGCTGGGCTGGTGGTAAGAAGGTGGGGAGGGAGTTGCGGCAGCTTTGAGGTCTGGGGGGGAGCTGACGCCAGCGTCTCCCCTCGCAGTTCCTGCTGATTTTCCGCAAGGCGGCGGCGGGCGAGCTGCAGGAGGACAGCGGGCTGCACGCCCTGGCCCGGCTCTCCGAGATCGACGTCTCCACGGAGGGGGTGAAGGGTGCCAAGAGCTTCTTCGAGGCCAAGGTGAGGCGGACGCCAGGGCGCGAGAGGTCCCAACGCAGGACGGCGACGCGCGAGGGTGGTTCGGCGCCGGCGCTCGGCCGCTGGCGAGGGCTGGGGGCGGGAGGCCTTGGTGGGGGGCTCAGGGGACCCAACGGGACGTGCCGCTGTCCGTAGGTGCAAGCCATCCACGACGCCAGCCGCTTTGAGGAGGAGATCAAGGCGGAGCAGGAGGAGAAGAAGAAGCAGGCGGAGGAGCTGAAGCAGAGGAAGGCGGCCTTCAAGGAGCTGCAGTCCACCTTCAAGCAGTGACGGGATGCCGGCGCGGGGCCGGGCAGGACCGGTCTGCGGCACCCGGGTTGGAAACGCTGCCGGGAGCGATGCCTAAGCCGTGTGCCGCCCACGACTCCCCGAAGGCCGGGCTGGCTGCTGGCCCGGGCTCGGCACGGCGCCCGCCTTGCTGGCAGACCCCCATCTCCCTCCCCTTTGCTGTGGTGTCTGTAGGTGTTGTCCGTGCCCCCCTGCGTCCCCAGCGTGCCCTCCTGCCGAACCGCTCCTGCCCCCAAGGGCAACGCCGCGGGCAGCGGCACCCCGTCCCCAACCCGCAGCCGTGCCAGGGGATGCTGCCGCCGACTCCCAGGGGAGCCATGGCGGGCAGCGCCTGTCCCGGGGTTGTCGTGTGTCGTGCACGTACTGCGAGGGTCGCAGGACGGGGGCTTGCCCGGGTGGCCGTCGCGGCGGCCGCGTGCCCGTTGACGCTGCCGACGCACGCCGTGACGCCTGTGCCGAAAGCCGGGGGTGCTGCGGGGGAGCGTGGCGAGGGGGCCAGGTGCCGGCGGAGGGGCTGTGTGCGTGGCGCTGGGGGGTGGGTGCCCACCCCGCTGGTGTGCAGCCCCCGAGGGGCTGAGCAGCACCGCACCCGCTTGCCCGTGCTCTCTCTAAAATGTGGGGAAAGACGGGTGGAAAGGCAGCTGCTGGCTCGCAAAGCTGTTATCGTGGTTTTTTCGTGCTGTATTCAGCCCGGGAGGGGCGAGCGTTGTAGCCACGAGCGGTTCCCGTGGTTGCGGGTGGCTGCAAAGCGGCGCGTCTGTCCCGCGGTGTCCCCTGCGCGGTGGTACGGGGTGGGGCGGGGGGCGTATTGGGTTTTTATTTTAATCCCAAATAAATATTATATTTCGTAAGCGCGCTGGGTGCCTGTGCAGGGGGCTGAGGCGCCGCCACGGTGCGATCGTGTCTGCGGCGGGGGCTCGGGTATGGGAAAGGAGCCTGCCGGGGAGGGAGGGGGTCAGGCTATGGGGTCACCGCTGCTGGAGCCGGCCCCCCTGGGCAGGGAATGGGGACGAGCCGCGGTGGCGCTGGCGCATCAGCGTGGGAAGCAGCGGGGGCCTGATCCAGGCGCGTGGATGTGGTGTCGTCGAAGGTCTCCAGCATCCCTGCTGGCATCTGTGCACCCGGGGGCTGGCCTTCTTCCCCCCCCCCGACGCGCTCTGCAGCCCTGTGGGCACCTGTGGGATTTTGGCCGACCTTGGCCGTACGGAGGGTGAGATAAGGGGACCTTGGCCGTGTGGGGGAGCGGGCTGGGGGGGCCACGTCCTGGGGCAGCTGGTGCTCGAGGTTGGGGTGCAGTTGGGCTGGCCGGCACCCCACGGAGAGCGGCACGGCTGGGGGGTCCTGCCCACTAGCCGTACCCCCACGAGGGACCTTGCCCGTCCCCAAGTTGGGGCCGGGCGTCCCTGCCGCGGCGTGGTGCAGCCGTGCCGACGCACCCTGGGCAGATGTGGCCGTTCCCAGGTGGGATGGGCGAGGGCGATAAGATGGCCCCCGGCCCCCCCCCATGGCATGGGACAGTCGCCACATGTCGGCGGCAGGAGGGGCGACGCCAAGGTCCCCGGTGGCGGCGGGCGCTATAAGAAGGGCGAGCGGCCCCACCGCAGCACCTTGGGACCGCACGACCATGCTGGGGGCTGTGTGTCTCGCCGTGCTGCTGGGCTACGGTGAGTGCGGGCGGGGATGGGGGGGGGACGGGACCCCGGCATCCGCCGTGGCCCCGGGCCTAGGGGTGCAGGCGGTCGCTGAGGTCCCTTCGCCGGGTGTCGCGCAGCCTACGGATGCGGTCAGCCGGCCTTCGCGCCGGTGCTGGGCACCCGGGTGGTAGGCGGCGAAGACGCTCGGGCCCACAGCTGGCCGTGGCAGGTAAGGGGGACGGGGAGGAGGGAGGCGGGGAGGGGGACATCCCCGCTCTGACGCTTGCGCCCCTGCCCTCGCAGATCTCGCTGCAGCGCAGCCGCTCCGGAGGTTGGTCCCACACGTGCGGCGGGACCCTCATCGGTCCCAACTGGGTGCTGACGGCCGCCCACTGCATCAGGTGGGCGTTGAGTGCCAAGCGGGGGGGCGGCGGTGGTCCTCACCGGGGGTGGCAAGACTTTTTGGGGTGACTGACATCCCTTCTCTTCCCGCCGGCAGCTCTGGCTCGACGTACCGCGTGGTGCTGGGCAAGCAGGTCCTGTCGGAGGTGAACGAGCCGGGCTCGCTGGCCGTAGGCGTGGAGAAGATCATCGTGCACGAGAAGTGGAACTCCTTCCTCATCGTGTAGGGGACGGGACGCGTTGGGGGTGGGTGGGGGGCGGGCATCGTGGCCGGGGTCCTCCCCCCTCCCCACGGCTCGGGGTCCCCCGTCCCCACGGCTCGGCTCTCCCCGCAGCAATGACATCGCCCTGGTCAAGCTGGCGCAGGAGGTGGCGGAGAGCGACACCATCCAGGCCGCCTGCCTGCCGCCCGCCGGCCTGATCCTGGAGAACAACTACCCCTGCTACATCACCGGCTGGGGACGCCTCTGGAGTGAGCGGGGCGGGGGTCCTCGGGGAGGAGCGCGGGGTGGGGGGGGGCGCAGGCGCAGGGTGCGAGGTGCGGCTGTCGTTGCAGCGAACGGGCCCGTGGCCGACGTGCTGCAGCAGGCGCTGCTGCCCGTGGTGGACTACGCCATCTGCTCCCAGAGGGACTGGTGGGGCAGCACCGTCCGGACCACCATGGTGTGCGCCGGCGGTGACGGCGTCGTCGCCGGCTGCAACGTGAGTGCCGGCGTCGTGGGGCGCTGGGTGACCCCGGCCAAAGGTGGGGGGTGGGGGTTGGCAGCGGGGCCGGGCTGCGTCCCCGCCGTGGGGAACACGGGAGGGAGGAGAGGGGATGGAGCCGCGGCGGTGGGTGCCCGGGAGTGGGTACTGAGCGTCCGTCTGTCCGTCCGTCGGGGCAGGGGGATTCGGGCGGCCCTCTGAACTGCCAGCGCAACGGGCTCTGGGAGGTGGACGGCATCGTCAGCTTCGGCTCCGGGCTGGGCTGCAACACGGCCAAGAAACCGACGGTCTTCACGCGGGTGTCTGCCTACATCGACTGGATCAACGAGGTGGGTGCCCCTCCCTTTGCCCCCACGGAGGGGCCGACCGCGCTGTCCCCGTCCTCACCCAGCCGAGGGTCTCACCGTGAGCCCACCCGTGTCTTGTCGTTGGCAGAAAATGGCCACGAACTGAGGACGCGGCACGCGGCGCAACCAGCCTCGAGTGTGATAAAGGCAAAAGCGCTGAGCTGGCCTCACGTGTCCTGCTGTTTTTTTGGGGGTGGAGGGGGCACGTGGTGGAGCTGGGGGTGGGTGGATGGCCGGGGCCGTGTCTGGTGATGTCAGGGTTCAGCCTGTGCGCTCCGGAGGGTCCCCCGCATCGTGCAGCGGGGCTGGCCGGGCTCCTGGGAAGGCCGAGGTGGGCAGCCATCCTGCGAGGTGCCCCCAGTTGGCGGGGGGGGGGAGCGGGGAGGCGAGGCGTGCCCGTGGCACTGAGGGGCTTGAGGCTTGGCTGGTGGTTTGGGGAGAGAAGGGCTGGGGGCTAGGGGCTCGCTGGGTGGTCCTTGGGGGCTCTAGGGGACTCGGTAGGTCCCAGGATGCTTTCGGGGACTTGGCCGGCTCTGGGATGTCTCGGGGGGGACCTTGCTGGTAGTGGCCTACTCGAGGACAGCTGGTTGTTAATGGGGGTCTTGAGGGAATTGGGTTGGTCCTGGGGGGGCCTTGAAGGGGGGCTGGCTGGTCCTGGGGGAGCTCGAGGGAGCCCAGTTGGAGCCGGAGCCCCTGGGAGCCGCATGGCATTGCCGGCTCCAGGACCTGCAGTGCGGTCCAGAAGCCGTGCGTCTCACTGTGGGTTTAGTTCCACGGGGGCAGGAGAAAGAAGGGGGGGGGCGCTGGCGGCGTGGTGCATGTATCCTGGCTGCGGGGGTCCCCAGGAGGAGCCGGGGCTGCCATGGCAGGGAGCTGTGGGGTTTGCTGGGGAAAGAGGTGGTGGTGTTGAAGCGAGTGGGTGTCAAGGGGCTGCCCGGGGGGTGCGGGTGGGTGCCGTGCCCTGAGCCCCCCCCGAGCAGAGCCGCCCACCGGGGCGGTGCCACGCTGTCATCTCATCGTGGCTGCCGGAGCCCAGCGGGGAGGTTCACAACGAGAGGAGGACGAGCAGAGATGGACGGCAGCGCCTCGAGCTCAGCGGTGGGACGCAATAGATGGTCCTCAGCTCAGGAGTCGCGCCGCCACCGGACCGGCGAGTGCCACCGTTGGCAGACTTGGCGAACGACGCCGACGCCTGTGCCGGACCGGCGGTGGACGTCGGGAGCGCAGGCACGAGCCGCGTGCCCAGGCTGTGGCTGGGTTGTGGGTGTCTCTGGTTGTGGGCTGTGGGCTGCAGCCCTTGGCAGCCCGGCCAGAGCTTTAGTAGGCAAAGAGGGGCGCGGGGTGGGAAATTTTTTGGGAAACGTGCTGTCGGCGAAGGGACCGTACGCATCACCCCACGGGGTATTAAAGGCTTGTCTGTAGGATGCGTTGAGAGGGACGCCGTGTGTGCAGTGCCTGCGTGCGAAGAAGGAGCGGGGCCGGGCCGTCGGGGTGCTCGCGTGGGATGGGAAGCAACAGGCTGTGTACGTGAACTGGAGCTGTCGGGGGGGGCACCCTTCCCCTGTGGTGTGTACCGCGGGGGCGGCTTTCGGGGCTGGGGAGCAGGACCCCGACTGTGCGGGAGGCGGGGGCCAGTGTCGCGGCCTGTCATATTGCGATGTGACGTCATATCGCGTGTGCACGTCCAGCCACGCGCCGCGTCCCCCTCCTGGAAGGTGGTTTGGTGGGTTGGGAGCCCCGGGCATCGCCGCGGTGTGCCGCAAGCCTCGGCGCTGGGGGGTGGTACCCAGCGGGCCGTGTCCTGCGCTGCTGGCGACGGTCAGGATGGAGCGGGACCATGGCCAGCGCTGCCACCCCCCGTGATGCGTGTTGCCCCCCCAAAAAAAAACGTCCCCTCCCCGAGGAGGTGGCAGAAAGTCATGGTCCCTGCATGAGACGCGGCCAGTGCTGGCACAGTGCGGTGGCGACTGCGTGTCCTGTCACACCGTGTCTGCCTCGTGGCGGCTCGCACGAGACCCCGCAGCGGCGGGTGGCCAGCAGCATGCGGCCATAAGGTCGGTGTGTCACCCGAGTGGGTCCCTGCAGGGGGGGTTACCAGGGGACAGCGGACCACTTTGGGGCACCCGAGTCCCCGCGTTGGCTGTATGAGTGGCCGGCAAACCAGAGGGGCAAGCGGGGCGTGCTGGGGCTGTACCGCATTGGGGGGGGGAACGCAAAGCACCGTGGTGTTGCTGTTGTTGCTGTGTGCCCGTAACGTGCTGGAATTACCCGTAAGCGCGGGGGTGCCGGTACAAGCTCTGGGCGATGCTGTGGCTGGGGGCTGCTGCAGGGCTCCCAGTACGAGGGCACTGGGGGGTACTGGTGCCAGGGGTGGTGTGGGGGGCATCGGGTGGTGTAGTGAGGGTGGGCATTGGGGTCGCGGTGTAGGCTGAGTGGTCTGTAGGGACACTGGTAAAGAAACCTGTAACTTGCAGTAGCTAGAGCTCTGTTGCGTGTTTTCTGTTCAGTTGGGGAATCTGCGGAATGGCGACACACGGCATCGGAAACCTGGGTTTATTAGGAAACGCGTAGCTCTGTTACCTGCCTCTCGATGCCACCCTTGGTGGCGGTGAACACCCCCCAAGACATGAGAGGTCGGAGGCTGGTGCCGGTGCGGAAGGTGGAACTGATCCTGTCAGAGCAAGGAGAAGCCTCCCGACAGAAGGCGACCCCCTGTAAAACATGTTGGGTAGAGGCGTTGGGGCTTCCATGTAGATGATGGGGGAGCACCTAAGGGCTGGCAGGGCACGTAAGCCATGACAGGTCTTTTGGGTCCTTAGGGTCAACCCCGCACTGTCAGGAGTGCTGTGGAGAGGTGCCGTAGACCTACAAGCTTCCCACAGTCGGGCATAGGGCCGCAAGGTGAAAGCGGGAGCACGTAGTGTCAGCTGGCGTCCTTCGCTTGACTGACGACAGTGCCAAGTTCTTTTGGTTGGGAAGACGCTCCCCTCAAAGTCCCCGTTGGGAGGCTGTAGGTGTTTGGGCGTAGCTAGGGCACAATTTACGGTGAACCCTACCACCATCCTGGGTGTGGGCAGAAGGAAACTCTTAGTTAGGTGCGAACGTGGTGCGAAGGTCTGGGTTTGAAGGTGGTCGACGACGCCTAAAAAGGTCGGGCTGTAACATTTTTCTCTTGGACCTTGTTTGTTAGGATGGTGTAGGTGAATAAGTACGGCTTGAGACGCAACTGGAGTTGCGCAAGGTTAAGCAGTGGCCAAAACTTCAGGGCGTAAGAGCCCTCCTTTTTAGTCACTGAGCTTGTAATTTTTTTCTTTCTCTCCCAAAGGGTTCCTACAAGTTGCAATCTTTCTTATTGTTATCCTGTTTGTCATGATTGCCTGTCAGACTAGTTAGGCATTAATAAGCAGGTTTTTGTCAGGTTTTAAAAATGTGCAAAGCGTTGTTGTGTTAGTTTAAGTACAACCAGGTAAGAATAAACTCATCGGGTTTGGGCGTCGTTTACTTATTAGTTCAACTGGATTCCAGGATCACTGTTTTAAGTTTTGGGTCTTAGTAGCACCAGATCTTTGAACAGACTAAAACCAAGAGCAGGTGTAACTATTGTTTTGTTTTTAAAATTGTTAAACAACAGCATCAAGTGGTTTCCAAACGTGTTTGTTTCTTTTACATACCAGAATGTTGTTTAAGGAAGTTTTTTAGATTGTGGGTCACACCAACCTAAATTTATTTTAACGTTATACATTTATAATTTGGTGGGTTTTTAAAGCTATTAAAATAGAATTGTTTTAACAGTGAACCTAAAGGTTTTACCTACTGAAGGTTTTTTTTAAATCGTAGTTAGAAACCAACATAAACCAACCTTTAAAAAAACAAAAAACTGTAATCAAACTTATTCATTAACTGACATAACTGTTATAGGTAACCAAAACCCTTAAACCTCCAACGTTTAGATTAAATGGAAAACTTCTCAGAAAGGGTTTTTTATCTAGTTTAGACTTAAGAAACTAAACTTACACTCATTTAGGTTTTAACTAAATCTGGCTGGGTTTTGGGGTTTTTTTTAACTGAAAAGGTTTGGTAATCAGTTTCTAAGAATAATCTCCAGTAGTTCAACTTGACCTATGTCAAGTCACTTCAGCATCTATCTATCTATCTATCTAAAACTAGGTTTCACTATCTATGTAAAAAGTGTGGGATTGCACAGTTCTACATCTAACCTTCAGTTATCCAGAAGAGTGAGATTTTATAGGTATCTAAGTAATTCCTATGAAGACTTCAGGTTTAGCCAGCAAACAGTAGAGGCTTGTCATCTAATCTAGAGTAGATGTAAAGAATTTTTTTCACTGCTGAAGATTTACATCTAATCTGTTTTAATGTACCCACTTTGTAACTATGTACAAAGGTAACTTTAGTTTAAGGGTAAGAGGGTTAAAACTGAACTGCAGATTGTCGTCGTTGTAGACTTCAGCAAGACATAGCTTTGGTTGAATTTACAAAGCCAGGGTTTATGTTAACATAGTGTAACTTCAAAGGTCCTAGAATAGTTGAAAGTAGTTTATAAACATGTTTTGAAGGTTAAAAAACTTCAGTGTTACTTAGAAAAAGTTAAAGAAGTGTTTTTTAAGTGTCTGAGTTTCCAAAAGGATTTGTACAGTTTATAGCCTGCAATTTTGTTTCATCTAACAACTCTTTTACCTAAAAAAGGTGAATAAACTTGAGGAGTTTCCCTTTTTTCAGTTGAGACTTCTAAACATTTTCCCTTCTTTTTAAAGAAAGGTTTAAAACTTAAAAACTAGCACTTGGTAAACATGTTGACACAAAACCTCATAGTGTGTTATACACCTACTTGACAAAAAATAATTTTATGAAGCAAAAGTTGTAACAGGTTTTTAACCTTTACAAAAATGTTACACCTTTCTTAACCTAGTTTACAACCCTAAGTAACCTAAAGGATTGGAAAGAAAACTTTCTTTCATTTAAATTTTTTTAGAAATGAGAAATTTTTAACACTCTACCAACTCTCTCTGTGTCTCTTTAAAGAGTAGGTTTCTAAATTTAGTTTTAAAAAACTCGTATACTCTTTTTAAAAACCTCCAAAGGTTAAAAAAAAAACCCTAGAGCTGTTTAAAAACTTCAAGTTTAGATTACTCTAGCTCTTTAAATTAGATTACAGTAATTGCTGCTTTTATAACCTTGTGTACTGGGTTTGCATGGCGGGGGTTTTGGTAGCGGAGGAGGGGGCCGCAGGGGTGGCTCCTGTGAGAAGCTGCTGGAAGCTTCCCCGGCTCCGAGTCGGACCTGCCGCTGGCCCAGGCCGAGCCCATCAGCGACGGCGGTAGCGCCTCTGGGAGAACAGGTTTAAGAAGGGAAACCTGCAGCGGGGGAGGAGATTGGAATGTGAGAGGAAGCCCTCTGCAGATACTGAGGTCAGTGACGAAAGGGGGGGGGGGGGGATGCCCTCGCAGCCCGTGGTGAGACGGCAGGCTGTCCCCCCCAGCCCATGGAGGGGAGTGGGGGAGCAGATGCCCACCTGCAGCCCGGGGAGAGAGGAGCCCACGCCGGAGGAGGGGGATGCCCCCCAAGATGGCCGGGACTCCATGGGAAAGCCCGCTCTGGAGCAGGCTGTGCCTGAAGGACTGCAGCCCACGGGAAGGACCCACACCAGGGAAGTTCGTGAGGAACCGCAGCCTGCGGAAAGGACTCATGCTGGAGAAGGACTGTCTCCTGTGGGAGGGACCCCACGGTGGAGCAGGGGACGAGTGAGGAGTCCTCCCCCTGAGGAGGAAGGAGCGGCAGAGACAAGGTGTGAGGAACGGACCCCAACCCCTATTCCCCAGCCCCCTGCACTGCTAGAGACAACCGGGAGTGGAGTTGTGCCGGGAAGGAGGGAGGGCTGGGGGGAAGGTGTTCTGAGGTTTGGTTTTACTTCTCGTTATCCTTGGTTTCATTGGATTGGGAGTAAAACAAATGGACTTTGTTTCTTCCCCAAGTTGAGCCTGTCTTTTGCCCATGACCACAAGCGGTGAGTGATCCCTCCCTGGCCTCGTCTCGACCCACGAGCTTTTCTTTATATTTTCTCCTCCTCATCCCACTGGGGCCGGGGTTGGGGGGGTGGAGGAGCGAGCGAGCGGCTTTGTGGTGCTTTGTTACTGGCTGGGCTTAAACCGCAACACCTTGATGAGGTTAAAGAGTCTGGAAAGGTTTTGTGGGAGAGAGTTTAGATTTGGCGAGAGTTTAGATTCTAGAGTTCAACTGGAAACTCTACAGGAGTTTAGGCTCTCTGTGAACCTCCGGTCAACTTTGGTCAATTGTTAGGAGAGTATATAAAGCTGCAGGTCAACCATTTAGTTTTAAGGAGAGTTTTATAGCTTTGTAGAGTTTTATTTTTTAAACAACTAAAAACTCTACAAACACAGTAATCTTGTATAAAAATCTCTGCGTGTAAAAACTCTGTGGTTATGTGACTCGAAAAAAATTTAACTAGAGTCTAGAGTTATTTTCAAAGGTCTGTCTTGTGTGATTAACAAACACCTTATTCTTTTATCTAAAAACTTTGTTTGTGGAGTTTTTTTGGTTGTTTTTTTTCTTCCTTTTTTTTATATACAACTCCTAAGGTTAAACAACTCCTCTAAACTAAAAAAAAAAAAGAAGAAGAAAACAACTCCAACCAAAAACCTCTACTGTAACTCTGTCTATGCCTAGAGTTTTAAAGAGCTTTGACTCTTTCCAACTCTCTCAAATGGTTGAAGCTCATTAAAAGGAACTTGGAGCTGAAGAGTTTAGAGGATTTTTAAACAACTTCTCCAGATTCAGAGTTGTCATAAATGCAAGAAACCCCTGTATGATTAAAACTCTCTCTCCTATTGGAGGAGGTTTTTGACAGTTTCTATGCCTACAACTATAGGAACTCACAGTGATTTCCTAGAATCTTAAACTCCTTTTAAAAAATCTTGCCATACCACTACAGAGAGAGGAAAGAATCAAGAGTTTACTAGGAGTTTGATAGTCAGTGATGAAGAGGTTTTGAACAAGAGTGTTTACTAACTAACAACTCATTTGCTCCCACACTATAGTTTGTTTGACCTCTCAAAACTTTCTTGGGGTAGGTAGTTCTTTGCTGGGTAAGAAATACAGAATTCAGAGAGTTTTTCGCTTGCTAAAATTATAACTCTCTTCATTTTTAAAGTTCAAAAAAATCCCGAGAGTTCCACAGTCTTAACCAAGTTTTTAGAAACTCTCTAAGGTTTAGTGTAGGTGAGGTGGTGATATTTACAGTACTATTTTTACATTTGTAGTCGATGATAAAATACAAAATTTGTAATTATTAATTTTTTTTTTGTATTAGTATTACTTAAGAACTCTATGTTAAGCTAGGTGAGTTTAGTTACACAAAAAAAAGAGTTTCTTCAGGTGAGTTCTTAATACTCACAGATCTTAAAAACTGCTAAGACTGTTACAGTTTGAGTTTTTTTGGAAGAGTCCTATACTACAGTACAGAACTCGGTGTTCTTACAACTTTGAGTTAGATGCACTAGGTACACTCAAAGGTGACAAGATGTTATGCTCACTTACTTAAACTCTGTGTAGTTTTGGGGGAGTTCTTTGAAGGCATTTTTTATGCCTAAGAACAACTATATCAGCCCTTTTGTACCTTTGCAGTTCTGTTAGAGTTCCCAGTGTCACTTTTATGAGTTTTTTACTTTAACGAAGAAAGAAGTTACAAAACCTCAGTTTGGGTTTTTAGCATTTTGAGTTTGGTATTCCTTCAAAGTATGAGAGGCGGTTTTTGTAATGCTTTTTTCCTAACACTACACTACACTACAAAAAAAAAGGCATGTGAAAGCTCAAAGACCTTTTTTGTGTGGAAGGCTCTCATTTTTTTTACAGCGGTATCCCAAGCACCTTTTGTGGAGTTTGTTATGGTCAAGAGGTCTTTAGTTCTTTTTTGTATATTGTTACACAAAAACTAGCAAGCTCTACAGAACTGGAACTTGCACTAAGATACCTTTGGTTATACAAACAGTGAAGGTATAAAAGGGGTACCATCGGTTTGAGTGTACTCTGAAGTAAGCTTACACCCTGACCTGGTAATTGGTAAGGTTAAAAAAAAACACCTGCACCACTTGAGTAATATACAGCAGCATGTTACTACCTGTAATATTGCAATTAACAAGACCTTAACACGTGGAAGACCTTACGCGAGTAAGTTTACATTGGTGCCTAAAGACCTTAGAGAGTAAAAAAGAAACCTGAAACCACGCACTGCACTTTAAAAAGCTTTTTTAGGTCCTAGCGTACAGTTGTTAAACTACTGTTAAAAGGGTAAAGACCTGTTTGTGCGGGTCTTCAACTAAAGTGTAAAACCAGTAGGGTTTTTTAACAGGTCTTCCACACTCAGAAAGAACTCTACACACTTCTTAAAAAGACCCTGAGAAAAACTAAATGTGGTTTTACAGAAGCTAAAGGTCTTTATACACCAACTAAAACAGAAACCACTGCAGTTGAAGTGTTTTTGGCTTTGTTGGTGTATGAAGTGCAGTGGTTTACACTTTGTTTGTTAGACTGTAATGAACTTACTAAGACCTTTAAGGTCTTTTTAAAAAATAAGGTAATTGAAAACATAACCTTTGAAGGTCTTCGAGACCTTCCAAAGTTTGTTTACAGTCAAACCAAGGTCTTGGAAGCTCAAAAGACCGTTTGAGAGCATGAAAACCATTGGGTTTTAGTTGTTTTTTTGATTGAAAGTTCAACAAAACCTAAACACAAACACAAGAGCCTATGCTTTAATAATCAAAAGCAGTACTTGTAAAAGAGCTTCTCTTCTAGGCTTTCTAAGGGAACTAACTTCTTAGTAAGGTGTTTAAGTTCATTACAGGCCACGCTATACAATAAAGGTTTTTTTTATTTAAAAAGGTATATTAAAAAAAGGTGGTTTTTTTTAAGGTCTTTATAATAAAGGTCTTACCTTGTAACTAAGAAAACCCTGAAGTTTTCCAGACCTGTTCTTAACAAGACTCTAAAAGGTTTGTTACACACAGCTGGTGCTTTATGTTCCTTAAGTGGTTTTAGGTTTAGATTTTGAGAGTCAAATGAGGTAAAAAGCTTAGGTTTGGGAGTTATAGGGTCTTTGGGTTTTTGGTTTAAACAAAAAAACCCAAACAGTGTGAGGTCTGGAGCGTAAAACCAAACTTATGCACTTACGTCTTGTATAGACCTTGTTTAGGTCTAACTACATGTGAACTCGGGTGCTCCTAAGGTCTTAAAAGCACCTTAGAGGAAGTTACAAAGTGTACAAAGGTGAAGTTACTGAACTGGTCACATTTGTAGTGAAGAGGTTCAGGACCTCTTAAAGTTTGTAACTTTTCATGGTCTTTCTTTTTTCAAGGAAACCAAAAATTCTTACTTTTTTTTCCCCATTCTGTTTCTGTTTCAGTTACATGTCTTAGCGCAAAGGAGACCTTTTAAGCTTGGTTGTAACAAGACACACAGAAACTTAAAGAGGTGCAAAAACTGAAACTTTTTTTATACAGAAGAAGTTCTTTGACCTACAGGTAAAATCTAAGTTTTACAGGTAAAAACAAAGTTCTTGTTTTTGAAGTTCAACAGAAAATTTTCAGGTTTAACCTAAGATATATACATCACAGTTTTCTAATGAACAAGGCCAAAGGTCTTTGTGGAGGTTTAAGCAGTTCTTCCAAACTCCCAGAGAAGAAACTATCCTAAGAAAAACAGGATCTCTGCCAATGAACTTGGGAAGATTTTAAAAACAGTACAGTGTTAGAAGGAAAAAACCCTAAATCCTTGAACTGGGTATGGTAAAAGAAACGGTTTAGAAAACAAAAACAAGGTGTGGTTTCTTTGTTTGGTTTTAATTTATTTTTTTTTAAACAATTTCCTCAGTCCTGATTGAAGAAGTTAGTTGTTAGAGGTTCATGAACCTCTGCGATGGGTTAAAGAATCCAGAAAAAAGTGGGTTTTTTTTTTTTCAACTACTGGAGCTTTCCAATTTTTATAAACCCAGTAACATTTTAGGAAAGCAGAAAAACTAAAAAAAAAAGTTTCCTGACTACTTACAAGATCTTTCTTGTTTTCTAGTAGAAAAGAAAAAATTCAAACGTAAATTTTTTGTTTGTTCTGCTGCTTGTTTTTTAGTAGAAAAGAAGAACAACACACCTCTTCAGGAGTGGGTTTTAGAGGAGAATTAAATTTTGCCGAGGTAAATTTTCAAGGTAGGTTTCAAGTCACGCAAGTTCGTGTAGTGGTTTAAAAACTTTGCGATATTTTCAAGTGTCTGTTTTGCTAAGAGAGAGACTAAACCTTTTGGCATTTTCGAGTCTAAGTATTTTGTGTAACTTTTCTTCTTACTTAAAGTCTGACAAAGCTTTAGGAGAAAAGGTTTATCTTAAAAAGAAGAAAACTGTCTGATGAAGTTCAAGGTAATTAAAGGAACTTTTACCATAAAGAAAACTTACAGTTAGAAAAGTAAAAAGTACTTCTTACCCTCTCCTAAGAAGTCTGTCAAAAAGAAAAAGTGTCGTGGGTAACTGCAAGTAAGTTCTACCAAAAAGCTCTTCTGAAAAAAGATTAGTTTTTTTAAAAAAAAAATTTAAAAACTAATCTTTTTTCAGAGGAACTTTTTGGTAGAACTTACTTGCAGTTAAGAAGAACTTTTTGCGGGAAAACTGCTTCAAAAAACTTAAAGATGAGGTAGAAGAAAAAAGTTCAAAACCTTTTAGAAGAATAATGACAAGAACTTTTCAAGAACTGTTTGAGACAAAAAATGTACTTGAGGTAAGAAGTTTCCTAACAAGGGGCCTAAAATCCATTATTAACTTGTTGAAAACTTTCCTGTTCTAAATTCTAACAAAGACCTTAGACTACTGTAGTCTAAGTAGTAAGTTCTTAAGGCACCTTGAACTTTCTCTGTAGGCTCAGTTCTTTAACACAAAGTTTTAAACTGTGTTGTAAAGGAACTTCAAAAAACCCCCAGAAACAGCTGCCGCTTTTTGAAGAAAAAAAACTGGAAAGGAAAAAAGGTCTTGAAAATGGTAGAGAACCTTTTACTAGTTTTGAACCTTTCACTACTGAAAGTGTTTCAGGTTTCCTCCTTCCTCCTTAAGGTACACTTTTTTCATTAAAAAGGCATAGGGTTGTTTTCTTAAGGAGAAGGAGGCAGCAACCAATTTGAGTCTTGTTACTATTCTTCTGACAACTTCTTTAAGAAGGTCCTTAGGAGTACAGAGCTGTAGGTTTGAAGCTTCAGATCTTTGAGGCTTCACTTAGTACCAATTTACCTTCAACTTTCTTCAGGGAGTGGAAATTTTTTTTTTTGTGAAACTAACAAGTGTTTAACTTTCACTTGTAAAGTACTTTTTAATAATAAAGGAACTGACTTCTTATTTACACTTTAACTTACTTCTTAGTTTAAAGCATAAATTTACACTATACACTTAACTAATACTGTTTATGTATAAATTTAACACCTCAAATTAAAGAAAGTTTTGTAGTAAACTTTTTAGTGTAGATAAATTATATACACTAAAAAGTGTAATACTGTACATATACTAGAGTACACTGTTTGTATATGTTTTGTGTATAAAGAACTTTAAGTTAGTATATAATACTTAAAACTTAGATCTAAGTTTTAAAAGTATGCGGTGCTTGTATAAATAATATATAGGTATTTTAGTAAAAATATATTTCATGTATATACAAAGTATTAATATTTTTAAAGTGTAAAGTACTTGTAAGTAAGTATAAGTGTAAAGTATTATAAGTAAAGATTACTTGTATATACAAGTTCATACACTTTACAGTAAAATGTATAAGTGTATAATTATACACTTAAAGTTAGTATATAATACTTAATATATTAAGTTATACTTACTTTATACAAAGTAAGTATATACTTAACCTTAAATTACTTGTAAGATAAGTATACTTATACACTTTAATGTTTATAAATTTATATAACTTTGCATACTTTATGAGTACTTTAAGTATAAAGTACAGTACTGCACTTAAGTATATTTGATAATAAGTTTTATAATTTTACAATAAAGTATATATTATATATCTATAACTGCTTTTTAAACTTAAGTTTCAACTAAAGTATTTAAAGAAGCATTATAGTTAAGTGTATATCTTAGTATATATCTATAATTAAAGTATAAGACTATATATTAAGTATAAGGTATTAAGTATATAGATATATTATACTTGTTAAAGTGTAACTTATAATAAGATATCTTATGATGTGATATCTTAATATTATTATGATATACATCTTTTGTACTGTCTTAATATCTTCTTAGGTTATATTATCTTTTATATCATATAAAGATATTTATATAGGTATACATCTTAACTCAATATATCATAAGTTATTATCTTATATCTTTTATATAATATGATAAAAAAGATATTTATGTACTATCTTAATATCTTATTATGTGAGTTTCAACTGTATCTATAATCTTTATATATAGACACTTATGGTATCTTATAATCTTATATTTTATTAACTATATATAATCTTATAACTAATAAGTATATTGTATAAGTATATTAGTCACCATAATATTTTATGAGGTATATATCATAAGATATATCTTATTATTAGTTATATATCTTTTCTTACATAGCATAAAGTATTATATCTTATCTTTGTTGTTATAATAGAGTATAAGTATGTAAACAATAAAAGTATAACATTAATATGATATATCTATGTATCTTATTTCATACTAAGTATCAGATATCATAGTAATCTTTATATAAGATACGATTTATAACTAATATACATCATATCTTTTAACATTAAGAAATCTTAATGTTATAAGTAAAGATATCATCTTAGTATATATATCCTAGGGTATATATACTATTATAAGATTATACACAGTGTATAATAATATGTAACAGGATATATCATATAGCACCTTATATCCTAACACAAATAAGGTATCATAATAATAATGTAATATCTGCTTATAAGTAGATAAGTATATATAGGTACAAGATATTATCGTTTATTATAATAAAAAGATGAAATTTATATAATATCTTATTTTATTTTTATTATTTAATATTTTATTACTAAGTATACACTTGTATACTTAAGATAGTTACAACTATCTTACGATAGATATCTATTACAAGTAAGATATCATATAAGATGATATAAATCTTTATATACATCTTGTATGATAAGGTATACACTTATGTGTATACCTTATCATATATCTTGTATCTTATATATATCTTATATCTTTATAATAAGATATTATCTTATGAGTACAATATACTTGTACCTATCTATGTAATATAGCTAAGATACATAAAGTACCTTATAATTATACCTCCTACTTAGGTATACACTTTTATATCTTATTGAGTATACATAAATGGTAAGATATATTAAAATACGCACTTATAAGATAGGTATCTTATCATCTTAGATACATAATAAATATATCTAAGACAAATATAAGTACATAACCTTAAGATATAAGATATCTATCTTATACGTATATAACATAAAAGATAGAGATCTACTTTATCTACAAGTATACACTCATTAGATAACTTAGATATATCTTTCTACCTAATTTTACTCTTATACTCATCTAAGTGTATACTTACTATATCTGTCATCTTATATCTTTATAAGGTATCTATGATAGATATCATCATAGTTAGATAAGGTATAATTTTTCTTATGTACTTATATTATCTAAATCTAAACATCGTTTATCGTAAGATTTATTGTTATACTTAGATATCTGTTAGATATTAAGATAGATAAGTCATAAGATATTATAAGTACATATCTTAAAATAAGTACATAGATAGATATATACATAATGTAAGTATACACTTAGATCAGTATATACCAAAGTTATATACTATACTATTTTAGATGGATATGATAGGTATACCTATCTAAGGACTTATATACACAACTTATACTATATGATCATACTAACATACATCTAAGTGTATACTATCTATAACATAGGTATAAACTATGTAATGTTCTTATATCTAAGTTATTATAGATAGTAATGATATAAAATCTTAGTATACACTTTAGTCCTTAGATGAGTATATACTAATCATGATAAGATAACTTAGATATGATAGTATATACTTCAGTATATACTAAAATTATCTTATGATAGTATATACTAGAGCTAGGTATATACTAATGATAGTATACACTTTATATAGGTAAATAAGTTGTTTCATATCTATCTATATACTGTCTACCTAAGTACACTGAATATAATCTTATAACTTTATAACTTATAACAGCATGTATCATATCTTAGTATACACTTTTAGATCATATCTAAGTATAACTTTATACTTGATATATCTATTACTTATGATATATGTTATATCTTATATACTTAGTATACACATATATCTTAAGTACACACTAAGTATATATGTCTAAGTATACACTTATGTTCTTAGTACATACCTATATATATACTAAGTACTTAGTATACTATACTAAGTAACATTCTTATGAAAATATACTAAGAACTTATAACATATGTAAGTTCTTCTGTTATATGTTATATAGTGTAACATATGTTATAGTTATAACTTGGATAGGTATATGCCTACTAAGTTATACTTAGATATGATAAGTAGTGTATATATACTTTTATGCTACTATGTAACTAGGTGTATGTTAGTATATCATTATATGAAGATATAACATAAGACCTTTTAGTATACACTAAAAGTTAGTATATATCATAACTAGTATATACCTAAGATAGAATTTTAATCTATTAAGTAATGTTCTTTCTATGTTATAAAATGTACTTTTAGTATATACTACCTTATAAGTTTAATAAGTAATGTATATATACTTAAATCTTAGTATATATAGGTACTAAATCTTTATTTTAGTATGTACCTAAGTTATACTAACACTTAAGTTGTTAGTATATACTACTAAATCATCGTAAGTTGGTAGTATATAAGTACAGTATATAAGTACATTATTAAACAAATATAATTTCTTAATAGTTATATACCTGTTAAAGTTGTATACTACTATTAATGTACATTAAGTGTATATATAAAACTTAGTGTAACTTAGTAGATCTTATATACAAAGTAGTAGATAATCTATGAGATAGATAATGTAATTTGGATTATATCTGATAGTATATCAACCTAATTAGATAATCTAAGTAGTATATACTTAGTATAAAGTAAGTTAGTATATACCTATCAGAATTTAAATTATACTCTTGTAAAGTTATTATCTAATACTTAGATAAGAATGATAGATTATAAAAGTGACTCTAGATAGTCTATTTTAATTATAAAAGTTTTAGATGAGTATATCTTTTACATACTACTAACTTAGATATCTATTAAAAGTTTTATATACTACTAACTTAGATATCTATTAAAAGTTCTATATACTCTTTATGATATTAAGTTACCTTAGATTATATAAGAGTATAAATCTATCACTTATATAGAGAGATGTACTTAGATATCTAAGGTATACTCTTAGATTTACATAAGTACATATCTAAAAAAAGTACAAGTTATATACTCAGATAGATAGTAGATAGATATATACTTATAAGAAGGTATATATCTGATAGTATTAGATTCTACAAACATACATACTTAGTAGATAGATTTATAATCTAAGATAGTTTATTGGGTTTGAGTGCCAAGGTTTTGGTAGCGGATGGGAGTTACAGGGGTGGCTTCTGTGGGAAGCTTCCCCCGTGTCCGACAGAGCCAACACCAGCCGGCTCTAAGAGGGACCCACCACCAGCCAAGGCCGAGCCCATCAGCGGTAACGCCTCTGGCATGACATTTTTAAGAAGGTAAAAAAGTTGCAGCAGGCACAGAAATGGCAGCCGGAGAGAAGAGTGAGAACATGTGAGAGAAACAACCCTGCAGACCCCCAGGTCAGTGAAGAAGGAGGAGGGGAGGAGATGCTCCAGGCGCCGGAGCAGAGATTCCCCTGCAGCCTGTGAGGAAGACCATGGTGAGGCAGGCTGTCCTGTCCCCCTGCAGCCCACGGAGGTCCACGGTGGAGCCGATCTCCACCCGGAGCCTGTGGAGGACCCCACGCCGGAGCAGGTGAGTGCCCGAAGGAGGCTGTGACCCCGTGGGAAGCCCACGCTGGAGCAGGCTCCTGGCAGGACCTGCGGAGAAAGGAGCCCACGGAGCAGGTTTTCTGGCAGGACTTGTGACCCCGTGGGAGACCCACGCTGGAGCAGTGTGCTCCTGAAGGACTGCAAGCCGTGGAAGGGACCCACGCTGCAGCAGTTTGTGAAGAACTGCAGCCCGTGGGAAGGACCAACAGTGGAGAAGTTCATGGAGGACTGTCTCCCGTGGGAGGGACCCACGCTGGAGCAGGGAAAGAGCACGGTGAGTCCTGCCTCTGAGGAGGATGAAGTGGCAGAAATTACATGTGATGAACTGACTGTAAACCCCATTCCCTGTCCCCCTGCGCTGCTGGGGGCGGCGAGGTAGAGAATCCGGGAGTGAAGTTGTGCCTGGGAAGAAGGGAGGGGTGGAGGGGAAGGTGTTTTGAGATATGGTTTTATTCCTCATTACACTACTCCGGTTGATTGGCAATAAATTAAGTTAATTTTCCCCACGTTGAGTCTGTTTTGCCCATGATGGTAATCGGTTGAGTGATCTCACCCTGAGGGTGGGATGGGGAAGTGACAGAACAGCTTCAGCCAGGACCCAGCCTTCAGCCAGGGTTAACCCACGACAGATAGATAAGACTATAACTTAGTATTAGAGAGTTTGTGTGTACATAGCTGACAGTATTACATAGATTGTGTATATATATATGATAGTATTTGATAGAGTGTGTATATAGCTGACAGTATTAGATAGATTCTATGAAGATATATACTTAGTGGATAGATTTATAATCTAAGATAGATAAGACTAACTTAATATTAGATAGATTGTATATATCTGATAGTATTTGATTGTGTATATATGTGATAGCATTTAATAGCTTGTGTCTATATCTGACAGCATTTGATAGATTCTACAAAAATATATACTTAGTGGATAGATTTATAATCTAAGATAGATAAGACTGTATCTGAGTGTCTGACAGATTCTATGAAAATATATACTTAGTGGATAGATTTATAATCTAAGATAGATAAGACTTAATATTAGATAGATTGTATATATATCTGACAGTATTAGATTCTATGAAAATATATACTTTGTAGATTTATAAACTAAGAGTATCACATATATATAATCTAATACTATCAGATATATACACAATCTAATTCTAAGTCATACTCTTATCTAAGATTTATAATCTATCTACTATGAGATATATATACACAATCTATCTAATACTGATATATACACTATCTATCTAAGAGTATAAGGTATCTATCTATAGATTTATACCATAGTGTAAGATATAAAATATTTAAAACATATAAGTATACTTAACAGGTAAAGTATACATCTTCTTTTATAATCTAATACCAAGGATATGTTACCATATCCTTAGTATAGTATAATTATCTAAGATAAGATATATATCATAACAGTTAATATTAGTGTACTAAGATTATTATTACTCTACCTAATACTCTAATCTTTGATCCTATATACTTATGATACACTCTAAAGTTTATACAGTTCGTAGCATACTATATTAAGATATTGATAGAGTAGTATATAAGTTATATAATAGCAGCTTAGTATATAACCTGTAAAGCTTATATTATCTGATACTTCTTTAGGATATAAAATGTTACACATCCTCTTATTACACTAATACTGTATATTTGATAGATATATTGTAAAATATTAAAATTGTAAAAGATATACTTTGTATACTTGTACCTTATAAATTTTTACAGTTTCGAAAATTTTCTAAACTGTAAACTTTACATACTTGGGTCTAGATGAAGTAAACTGTATACAGTAAATTAAGTAATAACTCTGTAAAAGTACTATATCAAAGTATAAAATTTTATTTACTTAATTTTTCACACTTGTGTATATGTATATAGAAGTATGAAAATTTAAGTATAGTTCTCTTTTATATAGTTTTTATTTTTAAGTTAGGTCTATATAACTTAGTTTATGTATAGATAAACTAGGTAAACTTTCTAGAGAAAAGCATGTATCAAAGTATACTTTTTACTTTCAGTAACTATATATATCTATTATAATGTACAATATATTTATAGTACTTAATAAATAGTTTACTTAAAGGAAAACTACATATAAAGGTAGACTGAAGATACACTTAAATACCTATTACCAAAATTATAGTTTCAAAGTAGTATACTAAAAAGTTTTCTTTTAAATAAACTTATACTGTAAGTAAAGACAACTCACTCCATATTACACTACTAGCTTACATATAACTTAGGCAGACATAGACAGATATTTGAGTATAAAAAAAAAAGAAGTATAAATTTTGGGCTCTTTAAAAAAACTCCTTTTAAATTTAAGGAAAAAAAAAAAAGGCAGGTTCTGAAGTGTAATCTTCTCTTCTTAAATTTTTTTTTTAATAAAACCTACAGTGCTCTTTGTTGTTATTTATGCTGAAAAAGAAAAAAATTATTTTCTCTGCAGCAAAATGACTTCTAAAGTCTTATCCACCTCCAATCTACCCCCGATTAATAATGTTTAAGCATTGTAAAAACTTTTAAAGGCTGACAATAGCCATTCCCACCTCCTCCACCATCGCCTCGCCACCTCCAGACCAAATATCCTCCTCCTCTTCATCACTCTCACACCCCCAACCCTCCAAATCACAGCCACACCTCCAACCCAGGGCCCCCCTGCCCCCAAAACACCACCAGCCCAGCACGCTCTCCATCCCCGCCAACAAGGGGTGTCACCACCTGAGGCCAGGACACACGCAGTGGCACCGCTGCCCTCCTGTTGAGGACCCCCCCCAACCAGGGGACATCCCCCATGGCCCCACCTTACCAGACATGCCCAGGACTGCTGAGGAGGAGAAGACAGAGGCTGTCCTTGCCATCACCCCAGCTCCAGGGGGGGGGTCTGCACGCTCCACCTGCAGAGACAGAGACACAAGTTAGGAGCTGTGCCTCAAAACAAACAGCCCCCAACCCACCCCTTAACACCCCACCAGCCATCTCCACCCCCTCCCCAACACCACACAGCATGGCCGGGGATGGCCACAGCACTCGGCAGAGCCTCTCCTCCCTCTGCCACCCTAGGGGCACCAAGCTTCAATCACAAGGGGGGGGGGGTGCTTACAAGAAGAGGGGGGCTCTGGGGCACCTCTGACAAAGAACGAACCCCTGGCAAGTGAAGGATGCTCCCCCCTCTCCATCCCTCCCAATAAACAAGCACCCCAACCCCCAGAACAGAGGGGCAGCACCCATGCCACAGCATCACCAAGCTCTCCCTGACCCCCCCCACTCCCCCCCAGCTCAGCTGTCGGTGCCTGCTGTGCTCAGGAGAGCACAAAAACCAAGAAACACCCAAACAACTACGCCGCTGCAGCACCAAACCATTTAGACCCCACACTAAACCAACAACCTAAGAGGAAAACAAAACAACAAAAAAAACCCCAAAACCCAGCACACCCCGCTTCCCTGGGCACAGCTGGCAGATGAGAGAGACCCACAGCCCCGAGGCCATGGGGTCCCCTCCCAGCAGGACCCTGAGCTCGGGACCACCCTGGGCGACAAGGACAAACCCCCCCAGGGCCAGCACTCACCAGGCGAGGGACGGACCGATGCTCCAGGACTGGATAATGCTCGGCCGCCGACAGGAGAGAAGGGAACAAGCTATAAGTCCCTGCACCAAGGTCACCCCCCTGCGCCCGCTTCCCCAAGACAGAGGGGAAAACAGCGAAGGGCAATGGAGGGGTTACAGAGGGACTAGGAGGAGATTGAATCAAAAAACAACAAAATAAAACCGAAACAACCCAGGGCCATGCCATTTTTTCCCGGTTCTCCCTGTTGCTGTCCATCCAACTCCAGCTGGGGAGCCACGACCTGGGGTCCAGAGAGCGGGGAGAATATGGAGAAGTAACCCAAAACCATCAAGCCAGGGGGTGCAGACCCACACCATGAGGGAGAGAGGAAGGAGGTAAAGCTGGGGGAAGGGAAGGGGAAAAAAAGATTAAAAAAAAAAGGTGGGGAGGGTTAGGGATGGGCATGAAAAAGGGAAACAGAGAACACAGAAAACCTGAGGGGACAAAGAAGGAACACCATGGCAGGGGGAGAGAAAAGACAAAGCAGGAGAATACAGAAATAGCAAAAAGACGGGGGAGAGGGAAGGAAGGAGACCAAGACCAAAAAGACAGTGGCAGTAAAGAGGAAAATGACATAAGGGGGAGGAAGGTGGAAAGAGAGGAAAAAGAAAAAGACCAGGGGGCAGGAGGAGAATGGAGAGGGGTAGAAGGAACTAAAAAAAGAAAATGGGCAGAAGACAAGGAGAAAGAAGGGAAAGAGGAAAACCACAAAGCAGGGGGACACCAGGAAGAAGACAGGGACAAGCAGGCGGAAGAGACTTGGGAGGAAAAAAATTTTTAGAAAAAGAGAGCTAGAAAGCAGGATAAGATGGGGGGGACAGCAGGAAAAAGGGAAGGAGGAAGAAGACAGTGGAACAGACAGGAGGAAGCCAGAGGAGGGAAGAGCAACATAAACGTGGAAAGAAGGCACAAAATAGACACTAGGAGGGGAGAAAAACGCCCAGGACAGGGAGGGCAAAGGGCTGCCCACCCCAGAGGGCACCGAGCTCTCGTCCCTGACCTCAGCACGTTCAGACCTGCCATGGCTGTGGCCAGACCTGGCACACACAGTGCTGGCCACAACCGGCCACTGCGCCCCATCCATGGGGACGCCCCATCCACGGGGACGCCCCATCCACGGGGACGCCCCATCCACGGGGACGCCCCCTCTCCGGCAAACGGGGACAAGCCCCCGGCCCCTTGCCCGCTGTGCCCAGGAGAGCCCCTCTCAACCACAACAGAAAAAACAAAACGGCTGCAGCACCAAACCATAAACACAACAAACTAAACCAACAACCTCACAGAAAACAAAAGACCCCCCCCCAAATCCCAGGCACACCCCCTCACTCAGACACACGTACCCCCCCCAACCACACACACACTGGCCCCAGGCTGGCCCGGGCACAGCGAGCGCTGAAGGCGGCCGAGAGCAGACAAGGGACCGGGGTCCCGCTCCCGGCTGGGGACCGGCACCCCCGCCCCAGGGACCCTCCCCAGGGAACAAGAGCTCAGGGACACCCCGGGAAACAGGGACAAACCCCCCAGGCCGGCACTCACCACTCCAGGCAAAGGATGGAACAATGCTCCAGGACAGGACAATGCTCAGCCACTGGTGGGGGAACGGGAGGAGAGAAGGGGACAGGCTGTAAGTCCAGCACCAGGGCATGGGTGCCAACACCCCCGCCGGCCCCCTGCACCCACCCACACCCACTGGCCCCAAAGCAACCCCAGATCCTTCCCTGCGCTGAGCCCTAACACCCCAAACTCCCAGGACAGAGAGGAAAGATGAGGGATGTAGGGGGAGAATTCACCAAAAAAGTCTTGGGACCCCCAGGGCCACACAGGCAGTTGTGTTGTCTACGTATCGTCATCCCTCCATCCCCTCCCCTCCACTTTCCTTTTTTTTTTTTTACCCAACCAGGCCACAATGGGTTGGGGGACAGAGAGGTGGAGAACTTGGGGAAAAATAACCCCAAGCCATCAACCAGTGGAAAGGAAGGAGAACCGCAGAAAGGGATGAAAGGTATAAAAAGGGAGGGGGGAGCAGGCAAAAAAAAAGGGAAAGACAGAGCAGACACAAGAGCAACCAAGGACAGAGAGACATAGAAGGATGACAAGAGAGCTAAAAGAGGAAAAAGAAGAAGAGGAAAGGGAGGAAGACAGGGGACAGGACAAAGACATGCAGGGGGATGCCAGGAGGAAAGCAATGAGCAGGAGGAGGAGAAAGAACAGGGAAAAGGACAATGGTGGAAGGGGACAAAGACACAGGGCAGAAAGAAGACAACAGGGGGCAGGAAGACAAACAAGGGGGGGGGGGGGGACACACACAACCACCACCAAGGAGGGGTGAAAAAAAAGGGGGGGGTGTCAAAGACAGAGAGGGACCAAGAACGAGGGGGGGATGTCAAAAAAAACAAAAAAGGAGAGGAGGGGGGGATCAAAAAAAGGAGGAAGGGAAGACAGTTGATGGGAAAGAGGAAAGGGGGGTGGGGGGGCAAAGGAGAAGGAAAGGGGGGTAAAGAAGGAGGAAGGCACTTGACAGGAAGGAGAAAATGCCCAGGACATGGGGGCAAAGGGCCCCCCACCAAAAGGGCACCGAGCTCTCGCACCCACCTTGGTGCAGGCGGGGCTGCTGTGGCCGCGGCCAGACCTGGGGACCCCCCTGCCCCTGGACAGTGGGACCTCAGCTAATGCCACCAAGTACCCACCATGCCCAGGAGAGCCCCACTCAACCAAACCAAACCAACAGAGCAAACAAAAAAACAACGGCTGCAGCACTAAACCATGAACTCAACAAACTAAAACAACTACTTCCGAGAAAACAAAACCCCCCCCGCAGCCCAGGCACACCGCCACACTCGCGCCCTACTTTCCTGGGCACAGTGGGCACTGGAAGCGGCCGAGAGCAACCCAGAGCCCCGAGGCCACGGAGGTCCCCTCCCTGTGGGACCCTGGGATGTCCCTGAGTGATAGGGACAAATGCCCCGGGGCCAGCACTCACCAGGTGAGGGACGGCCACTCCACCACAGACAGGACGATGCTCCAGGACAGGAAGATGCTCAGCCACCAGCAGGAGGAAAGAAGGGGACAGGCTTCAAGTCGCTGCACCGGGGCATCGGCACCGACACCCTCACCGGCCCCCAAACCCTCCCGTCAGCCCCAGGGTATCCGGCGCACACTGGCCCTTCTGTGGGCCAAGCCCCAGCACCCCAAACCCCTAGAACAGAGGGGAAAGGGGGGGGAAATGTGGGGTGAGATTTCCCCGAAACATACCTGGACCCCCATGAGCACCACGTCAGCTTTCTACCTCTTTTCTCTTACTTTCTTTACCAGACCTCAACTGGGTTTAAATGGATTGTGGAACACAGAGGGGGAGAACTTAGGAAAAAAACAAACAAAAAAAAAAAAAATCAAAAACCATCAACCTTGTGGGAGAGTGAGTAATACCAGGGGAAGGAAGAGGAAACAGGGGGAAGACAAGAAAAAGGGAAAAAGAGCAGAGCAACCAGGAACCAAGGACAGGGGGCAGGATGAAGAGAATGGGCAGAGAAAGCAGAAAAACAGGAGAGCTAATAATAAAGAAAAAAAAAAAAGGAGGAGGAGGAGGATGACGGACACAACAAAGACAAAGCAGGGGAACACTAGGAGAAAAGAAAAAAGGAGGAGGAAGACAAGGGGGAAGGCAGGAGAAAGACAACATATACAGGGGAAAAAAAGCAGGGAAGAGGGGGCAAGGAAGAAGGCAGGAGGAAAACAAAGGGGAATATCAGGAGGAAGAGGAAGACAAAGACACAGAGGGGAACAACAGGAGAAAGGCACATGGAGGGAGGAGAAAATGCCCAGGACGGAGCGGGCAAAGGGCCACCCACCGTGGGGCACTGAGCTCTTGTTCCCCTGCCTCGGTGCAAGCAGGGCTGCCGTGGCCACGACCAGACCTGGCCCTGGCATGCACGGTGCTGGCCATGACCAGCCACTATGCCCCAGCCGTGGGGACAAGCCCCCGGCCCCTCGCCCTCTGTGTCCAGGAGAGCTCCACTCAACCACAACAGAAAAAAAAAAAACAAAACCAAATTAAAATGGCTGCAGCAACAAACCATAAACATAAACTAAAGTAACCTGACAGAAAACAACAGACACACCCCCCCCCCCCAAACCCCAGGCACACCCCCCCACTCACACACCCCCCCCAAAAACACTCACACACGCCAACCCAGGCACAGGGAGCACTGGAGGTGGCTGAAAGCAGACAAGGGACTGGAGACCTGCTCCCTGCTGAGCACCAGCACCCCCAACCCGGGGACCAGAGGACCCTCCCCAGGGAACAAGAGCTCAGGGACACCCCAGGAAACGGGGACAAACCCCCCAGGGCGGCACTCACCAGGCAAGGACCACTCCAGGTGAGGGATGGTCATTCCAAGCAAAGGACAGGATGATGCTCAGCCACCGGTGGGAGGAGAGAAGGGGACAGGCTGCGAGTTGCTGCACCGGGGCCTCTCTTGCCCCCACGTGCCCCCGCCAGCCCTCTGCACCCCAACCCAGCCACCCACCAGCCCCCTAAATCACCGACCAGCCCATCAATCCAGCAAGTTCTGGGGCACCCAGTGCCCGCTGGCCCTTCCCTGGGCTGAGCCCCAACATCCCAAATCCCCAGGACTGAAGGGAAATGGGGGGTTGGGGAGGGGAGAATTAACCAGAAAATACCAGGGCCCACAGGGTCACACAGTACCTTTTCTCCCCCTTTCATTTTTTTAAACCAACCCCAACCAGGGAAAATGGGCTGGGGGACAGAGAGAGAGAGAAAACATGTAAAAAAAATAAAAAGCCCAAACCTATAACCCTGGGGGAGAGGATTTAAAACAGGGGGGGGGGGGGAGGAAGGAGAAACAGAGATAACAACAAAAAGGGAGGGGGGGAAGCAAGAAAAAGGGAAAGACAGACCAGAGAAAAAAGGAAACAAGGCTGGGGGAAGAGGAAGAAAATAGGGAGAGATAGAAGGATGACAAGGGAGCTAGAAGACAAAAAAAGAAGAGGAGAAAGAGAAAGACAGGGACAGATCAAAGACAATGCAGGGAGATGCCAGCAGAAAAGAAAGGATGAGGAAAGGAAGGAAGAAGGGGAACAGAGAAAAGGAAGATGGGGGAAAGATGGGGAGGCAGGATGATGACAGAGAGGAGGGGGAGAGGGGGATGAAGACAGAGAGGAAGACGGGGACAGAGACAAAGCAGAGGGACACCAGGAAAAAGGGAAGGAGAAAGAAGACAGTGGAGAACAGGGAGCAGGCAAATGGGGGCAGGGGGGAGCAGGACACAAATCAGGGAGCAGAGGGAAAAGCAGGGGGGAAGAAGACTTGGGGGGTGCAAAAAACAAAATAAAGTGGGGGGAAATAGGAAGGCAGAGAGACAGGAGGAAGACAAATGGGGGAACAACACAGGGAACACGCTTGGAAAGGAGGAAAAAACGCCCAGGACAGGGGAGCAAAGGCCCACCCGCCACAGCGGGCACCAAGCTCTCGTCCTCCACCTCGGCACATTCAGGGCTGCTGTGGCCGCAGCCAGACCTGGCCCTGGCACGCACGGTGATGGCCACAACCAGCCTCTGCGCCCCGGCCGTAGGGACGCCCCATCCCCAGCAAACAGGGACAAGCCCCCGGCCCCTCTGCACCTGGGAGAGCTCCACGCAACCACAACAGAAAAAACAAAACCAAAATAAAACGGCTGCAGCGCCAAACCATAAATACAACAAACTGAAACAACAACTGACAGAAAACAAAAGACCCCCCAGACCCCAGGCACACCCTCACACACCCCCCCAAACACACACACTGGCCTCAGGGTGGCCTGGGCACAGCAGGCGGCCAAGAGTTGACAAGGGACCAGGGACCCGCTGGTGGGACAGAGAGCTTGGGGACACCCTAGGAGACAGGGACAAACCCCGCTGGCACTCACCAGACACCATGCAGCACCCCGATGCTGATGGGACAGAGGCAGTGCACAAACACGACCCCACAGCTCCGGCCATGGCTGACAGCACCAGTCCACATCCAGGGCACAGCCTGCACCGCAAGAAGGGGAGGAGCTGTTGGGCCCATGGGGTAACCCCAAAAGACCTTCCCCCACCCCTCCCTGAGCCCCTGCCACCCGCCAGCCCCAACACCCCCCCCCCCATACCTGTGCCACCAGAGCGGTCCCGTTCTGCCCTGCCAATGGACACCTGCTCTCGCCTCCACCAAGGATGCTCTGGGAAGGAACCAGGCACTGCGGTCCACGACATTGAAAAAAACGTAAGGGACAAGACTACGAGCCATCTCTGCCCAAAAGCACCCACCAGCCCCCTGCACTCCCACCCCAGCCGGGTGGCCATAGGACAGCCCCAGGCCCAACGCTCCCATGGTGGGCAAACCTCAGAAAACACCAAGGGAGAAAAGCCCAGGGTCACCTTTCCCAACGGAGGACAGGTCCAGCGGAGATGGGATCAGCCCCAGGATCACCCACACACCAGGGTGCTCTGTGCACAAGGGGTCAGGACAGGACAGGGACCACCAGCATCCCGCAGCCTAGGGACATAAGGAAGGCACATGGGGAAAGGGACCACTGTGGCACCAAGCTCTCACCGTGCCCCCTGAGCACGGGCAGGGCCATCACAGCCACATCCCAGCTTTGGCTGGCCCCCCCACCCTCCACCCCAGCACCCATGGGCACCTTGCCCGAGGCCAGCACTCCCTGGCCCCGGGGGGCTCAGTTTGGCCCCGGCTCCGGCAGAATTGGCTGCACCTCCCCGGGCGCTCGCCCCCAGCCCCACAGGGGCATGGGGCCCCAGCCGCCACCCTGGGGCACCTGCCACCCCCAGGAAAGCCAAAAACAAAGGAAAAAACCAAAAGCGAACAGCTGCAGCTCCAAACCATAAACACAACAAGCTAAAACAACAAACAAAAAGCCCCCCAAAAACTCACACGCTCCCCACAGCCATGCACCCCACACACCCCCCCAGGCTTTCCTGGGTACAGCAGGTACCACTGGCATCAGAAGGAACGCCGTGGCCACAGCAACGGCCAGGGCCCCGGTCCCCATGGCCCCAAGGATGGGGACCCCAGGTGGACCCCCATCGGTAGGGACCCACGGCCACCCTGTGCCAAGTCCCCCAGGAAAGGTGGCACTGGTCCTGTGCCAGCCCTGACCCTGGGCTGCTCCCGGCATCCCGCTGCGGCCGTCACTGGCACCGCAAGCCCTCCTGCTGGGGGGCAGAGAGCTCAGTGCCGTGGCAGGGACAGGGATGGGAACAGGCACTAAAGCCGCATCATCAAAACCTGCTCTCACCTGCATCCATGGGCTGCAGGACCTCGGGAACGCTCCTCCGCTGGCTGAGCGCCAGCTCCACGTCAAGCACAGGACAAAGGTGGTCAGCCCCATAATGGAAAGGGCATCCCAAAACCGGGGAGGGAGGTTGGCAACATGGCTATGACTCAAAGCCCCACAGGCACCTCTTGCCCCTTCCCCATCCCACCAGCCCTGGCCCCCTTACCTCTGCCACCAGATAGACCCCACTCATGGGTGCCTGCCCCCGTGCTCCCCTCTGCCATCAGACACCAGGGACAGGGATGTCTCCGCAGGGAAAATCCAGAGGCCGCAGGAAAGGAAAGAGGAGGAGAAAAAAAAAAAAAAAAAAGAAAAAAGGCTGAGAGTCACCTTTTGCCAGACCCCATCCCCAAAAACACCCCTCAGCCCCACCATCCCAGCTGGGCAGACCCTGGGTCACCCTAGTCCCACCACACCCTTGGTGGGACCATTAGGGGAGGGGAAAAAACCAGGGAGGAAAGTGCAGGGTCCCAAAGGAAAAACAGGACCAGGGCAGATGGGACCAGCCCAAACATGGGGACCCAACAGGAAGGACCAGGGCACCCCAGCACCCAGAGACCTAGGGGCCCCATGCACAAGGGACTGGGATGGGACAGGGAGCACCACAGCAACCCACATCCTGGGGGGGACAGGGACGGGACACGGACACCGTGGTGGCACTGAGCTCTCGCTAACCCCCTGAGCACGGGCAGGGCCATCACAGCCACATCCCAGCTTTGGCTGGACCCCCCGCGGGCACCCTGCCCAAGGCCAGCTCCGGCACAGGGCCAGCACCCCCTGGCCCCGGGGGGGGGCTCAGGGTGACCCCGGCTCCCTCTGGCAGAAGAGGCCGCACCTCTCCAGATACTCACCCCCAGCCCCACAGGGGCACGGGGCCCCCAGCACCACCCTGGGGCACCCACCGCCCCTAGGAAAGCCAAAAACAAAGGGGAAAAAACCCAAAAATGAACAGCTGCAGCTCCAAACCATAAAGACAACAAGCTAAAACAACAACACGAGGCAAACAGAAAGCCCCCCCAAAAAACTCACACATGCTCCCCACAGCCACACACCCAGGCTTTCCCGGGTACGGCAGGCACCACCGGCATCAGAAGGAATGCCACGGCCATGGCCCCGGTCCCCACAGCACCAAGGGTGGGCACCCCAGGTGGGGCCCCACCAGTAGGGACCCGCAGCTGCCCTGGGCTGCTCCTGGCACCACAAGCCCTCCTGCCAGGGGGCAGAGAGCTCAGTGCCACAGCGGGGGGGGGGCACAAGGATGGGGATGACGTACACATGAAGTACCACTCTCACCCACCTGCGACGGATGGGGCTAAAGAACCTCGGGAATGCTCCTCCGCTGGCCAAGCACCAGCTCCGGGGACGAGGAAAGAATGGAGTCCAGCAGTACCTAAGATCCATTTTGTTTCCACGTTCCTCTGTTCCTCTTTGCTGCATTTCCACCATGTCATCTCAAAAAACAGTTTTCAAGTACCTTGCTTTTTTTCTTTTTAAATAAAACCCATAATGCGCATCTTTTCTTCCCAGCTTTCTCCTCCTTCCATTGCAGGATCTCATAATGGTACAGATCTCCTACAGGATGCTGCTATCAAGTGGTACCTAAAATCAGAGCTTTTGCTTACCCCAGCAGTGCAGATGATGGGCATCAGCCCCTCCCGGCCAAGCCTTCCAGCTTCACCAGTAAGGATTTGCTGCTCCTGCTCCAGCACTATCATCGACTCAGGGGCATTTGCAAGCCCCAAGGGGAAACCAGATCCCCTCCAGATCCTGCCCTGCTCGCCCTGGCCCTGGCATTTCAGCCCCCAGCACCGCCCTAATTAGCTCAACCCAATTGCCCCCACCTGGGGACAGGTGGTTCCCTCCCCTTCCCAATTGCCCCCACTTGGGGACGGGTGGTTCCCTCCCCGCCCTGCTCCCTGCCAACTGCTCCTCGCTTCCAGCCATCCCTTCGCCCCGATCCCAAGCTCCTGTGTTTTACAGGTGGGGGGGCCTGCACGTCCCGGTCCCCTGCACCAGCTGGGGAACGTTCTGCTCCTCCCCATTCCCCATTTCTGGGGCAAAGCACAAACTGCCTCGAGGCTGCGCGGCTCTAGGATCTCCCGGCGATGTCTCCCCACCTGGCTTCACACCACCCAGCCCCTGACCCTCACAGCAGCCCCAGTGGGTCCTTTCGCAAAGCGGGGAGCCCGATTTGGGGGTGTCCCGCTGGGGCAAGAGCCACGGCTGCCCAAAACGGGCCCCCCCAGCATGGGGTAGCACCCTTCGTGCAGCTCACCTTTTGGAGCCGATGGGGACAAAGCACGACCAGAGGGACCCCATGCTCATCGAGTAACTGAGGGGCTTTTCTTTCCAGCACAGATGCTTCGGGCGCACGTGGGGGACGGCCAGGCGTGCACCCCTGCGGGACGCAGCTCCCTGATCAGTAGGGACTGGAAGCAATTGGAGGGAAGAGTTAACACACTCTGGGGGAAGGAGCTTCCCCCCCCTTCCCCACTTTTAATTACTTCTTTCCAGTTTTCAGCTCCTTTTGCCCTCTCTCAAGCCCCAGCACTCTTCAAAAAATAGTTAAACCCAAACCCCAGGCTGAGAATCGCTCTGCCGGTAGCACTGAACCGCCTCCAAGCACCAGAAATGCTCCCAAAAAAAGGAGCGTGGAAATTCCTAGTGACCACAAAGGCAGACTGGAGATCCACAGGTTCCCTGCCCACTCACAAGCATCCCTCGCCCCCCCGGCAGCAGAGAGGTGAAAGGGCATAGCACAATCTGCCTCGGCAGCGCCGAAACTCTTGCACGGCTTCCCGAGAGCATAAAAAGCCCTGCATGACGAAGACAGGCCAGGCCAGGCAGCTGCTCGTGTGGCTCTCGGCCCTGTCCCAGCTCTGCACAGCAAGCGCGGCAGCTCGCCGACGCTTCCCTTCCCTGCGTACCCGAATGCTGCTCCTCTGTTGCCGAGGATGCTTTCCCCTCAAATCCCCCATACATCCAGGGTTTCTGACCCAAAACCATCAGCGCAAATGCCTCCAGCAGCTCCTCAGGGCGAGTGCTTTCACTCAGCTCTGGTATCCAAAGGAATCCTTATCAGTTGCCTGCTGTAACTCCCATCTAGCGTCTGATCAACTGCTCAAAAGGACACGAGAGCTGCTGCACTGGCGCAGCCGCATTGGAAACGCTACCAGTAATACCAGCAGGCTAAAAAAAAAAAAAAAAAAAAAAAAAAATAATTCAAGCAAGTTTATTCTTGCTCTTCTCGTTTCAGAGAAGCCTTCAGGAGATGCTGAAATGGCATTCACGAGACGGAACGGACAAGGGAATACAACACAGAAGATTTTTTTGTCTTTTTCATTGCATTTTATTGGAAACGAGAAATACCGATTGCAAAAATCATTCCATTCCACTTAAGCACCAGATCTGGATTCCATCAATCAGTTATCCAGGCAGCCAAGGACAAAAACACCGTGATCACTGAAAAAAGCCACTCGGAGGCTGAGCGCAGCCACGTCGCAGTGAGCTAGAGGCGCTCTCAGTGAGCGTGGAGGCTTCAGGCTGGCACATGCCCTGGCAAAGGGGCTTCCTTTGCCTGTCCCTAACGTTTCCCATCAGCACAGCACCAGTCTCCAACTTCTCTCTATTGCACAGCAAGGAAAACATTCACCGATTATGTTTCTCAAGACAAACATCTCAACAGACAGACGGACAAAGGCCACTGGGAGCATTGATGCCGAGTCACGGCGGGCACGGATGTCATCTGGCAGCAGTGAAGTAACTCTCACGCTTGGTGGGGACCTTAGAGCCCGCACGTCATTTGCAGGCGAAGAAGAATTTTTTACGGAGGAAGTTGAAACAGCCCGGCATCTGCTTGTACTTCCCCTTGGCAGAGACGGCGTCTGCCACCTGAAAACAGAAGGAGAGCAGTCAAGGAGCTTTTCCAGCTCATGTGTCGGGGCACGACCTCTCGCAGGAAGCACAGTGACAAAGACAGGGAACAGCATTGTGGGACACGAGAGCCAGCAGGTGTCCTAAAATGAGACATTTTTGCCAGCACAATTTAAGGGGACTCGAGGGAAAATGGCCTTTCAAGAAACCCCGGCCATAGCAGCCACCACCGCCTCCAGCAGGTGCATCTCAGCATGAGCTGCAGCTCCCTCTTTCCCTTCGGGTGCTTTAAAGCAAATTCCCTTTCTGCCCATTTTCTTCCCGACACACCTGTCATTTCCCTGAGGCCGCTTCCCTTGCACCAAATGCCAAGCAGCGGAGAGAGGGTCTCGCGCTACTCCCTGGAAATCGAGGGCTGTCAAGCCACTGCATGCCGGAAAAGCACCGTGATGTCAGGAAAATGACAAAAAAGCACGTCCTCCCTCCCCTGCTGCCTCCATGTAAGACTTTTCTCCTACCCACAGACAACAGTACAAGCATCTAGAAGTCCCTATGCTTGTCCCCAACTGTGGCACCCTCCTCCAATCAAGAGGGCACGCAAAGGAAAAACATGTAGTAGCCACACTGGTTCTGCATTCCCTGCGCGCTGCGCTCCTTGCTTGCCAGGACATGCCAACACAGGCGTGCGGCATCACCTTCACGAGGGTGAAATGCTCCTCGAGACTTACCACAGTGTCACAGGAGCACCAGCAAGAGAGCAAGTGCCCATGGAGATCTCCAGGCACGAGAGACCCAGCGGGTCTTCCCCGATGGTGTGATCTGCCCGGACGTGTGGCTGCACACTTACAATGGTGCCCCGAGTCCTGTCAGCTTGGACTTTTGAGGGCGGGATGAGCTACGCAGTTTTTAGCAGTTCCCACGGAACAGATTAGCGCCCATATTTTCAGGATTACTTCTCACAAGAGAAACCTTGAGGTGATTTGTGGCAGACCAAGGCCAGTCGCTTTCTTCATAATTAGACCTCTCCACAGTACCTCCAATCAGCTGATCCATAAACTGAATGCTCATTATCGTCATTCCTTTTTTAAGGGTAGGCCTCCATGCCCCGACCGATTGCAGCTCTGACCGTTTCCTTCATAGTGACTACAAAAAGCAGGAAAAAAAGACACCTACCCACACTAACATGTTGAGCAGGTGTTCTGAATGGGCGTATTGCTCCAGCACACTGTCCAGCGTTTCCACGTACCACGAGCCTCTCGACGTCTCCCTCCAGGAGACAAAACCTTCAGAGAAAGAACAAGAACATTGACTGCTAAAGCCAGTCTTCCGTTCTTGCCTCGCTGAGTGATCGCCGCTCCCCGGGCACCACCTCCAATGGAGCTGGTTGCCCCTACCCACCCCCCGCTTTGGTCAAAAAGCTCCCACTTTTTTGCCAATTCCCCCGTTCCCAGTGAAGGATGGGTGCGGGCTACCTCACCTGGAAAAGTCGAGTAGGAGACCAAGATGTCGCTGGGTGTGGGCAAACTGGCTACGGCGTCCGGCTCATCCACATTACCCAACGGAGCCTGAAAAGGAGTCGCGTCCGACTCCAGAGAACCTCCGGGAGCGTCGTCTCCAGGCGAATTGCAATCCACTACAAAGCCTCGATCTTTTTGCTCTGCAAAAAGCAGCAACGAGACAGTCCCTGATGTTCATCTCACCCACACGTTCTGACAATCGTACACCCTCCATTAAGAAAAGATGGAAAAAATAAAAAATAAGGGTCCTCCAACAAAACCAAGCTTTTGGGCCCTTTGGCTGCACTGGCCGAGTCGAAGCCGTTGGTGATTCACACAAAAGCCCTCGGTCCGTGCTGCCTGGCCGTGTGCTGCGATCGCTCCCCTCGTCCCATCCCACATCTCCCTACCGTGCAGTAAAACTGTGCCAGTGCGCACAAATCGATACCGCCCTCCTACAAGAGGCTTGCACCTGTGCCCTTAAACTCAGCCCGCGCTAGCGGTAAGAACGCGTGGCCAAGAGCGAGAGAAGACAGCAGGAGAAACGGGCAATGAACCCAAAAGGAACAAGAAGCCAAAACCTAACCACATCTCCGAAGCCTGCTTACGCCCAACAGCCAATTCACTTCAGGAGCCAAAACAAAGATTCACCTCCACCACAGGCCTGGATGAAGAAGAGTTTGGGTTTTCCTCTCAAACTCGGGCAATTGTACCCATTGAAATAGTTCACAATCTCCTCTACTGGAACGGTTTTTCCATCTGTGCCGTAAATGCCTCCGGGAAACTGAATATGGCTCATCTGCAAGAGGAAAATCCAGGAGCTAGTAACGCGGAAGGTGAGGCCGGTTCTGGGGGAGCCCATTTCCCATCGGGTGCTCCACAGCCTAAAGCGACTGGAACAAATCTCACTTCCTCGTGCCCATGCGAACGCGTGCGCCACATCAGGGTGAGAGGGCACCCGGAGGTCATTCAAAACACGCTAAAACCCAGCAATTCAACTCCTCCTACTGTCCAACTCCTCTCCCACCTCCTCCGGAGAAGGGGTGCTTCATCCTCTGGGACAACAGGCACATAACATACTCCATTTTCCTAACAGTTGCTCTCCTCTCCTCGTCCTTTGAGGCTCTGGACTCGCGATAAATAAATAGGCTTTACTACTAATGGCATCTCCCCCACCACAGCTGGAGGAACAGGAAGGACTAAACGACCACAGTATGTGGGTTAGCGCTACCTCCCACTGCTCTCTGGCCATCGTTCAGTTCCGAATTATACGCCCCAACATTGAAAATGGAGAACGCTCATCCGCAGGCGACACTGGATCAGACTATACCGGAGAAACTCCCGTTTTCTCTAACCCAGATAGGACAGCACAACGTCTGCATTGGCAGACGTTGGCGTCTCAAGATGGCAGAATGGCCATCGGATCAGTCACAACAAACTGTTTCCCTCCCACTCTGCGCAAGACCGTGGCACGGGGAGTCGACCCCTTCCCACGCAGGCAGCCTGCCTAACGAACAAAGGGAGAGATGCGACGAACCCACCTGACAACCGTGGGAAAGGATGACCACGACGCAGCAGTCCAAGGCCCTGTGGTCCTCCCGCGCCAGCTTCCGCAGCTCAGAAACCATTGCCTAAGTGGAAAACGTCATGGTAAGAGTTTTTTGAACCGTATCTCAGCCACAGATCATGGCTGGGCCCTGCTCTTATCAGTATATCATGGGCGTGCCACTCAGAAGAATCCAGTTGATCTCTCTGCCACTTTCTGTCCGGCACAAGCAGGATAACACACACCCCACCTATGGGCAGCAAAAGCCAGGAGCAGAGAGCGAGTATTTCTGTGGTTCTGCCCTTTGTTAACGTCAGTTGTTTTAATCGCACAGATTCCTCTCCTTGCCGCGGTCTTTACGACACGGCGACGTAAAACATAACCTGCTTCCAGGTGACCGATCCACTGAAATGCACTTCTTCTGATTAGGGGCCAGTGGGCGAGCCAAGAACCTCATTTTACTTTCAGCGGCCACTCCGGATGATTGAGCTCCCCACACCACTTCAAATAACGGCTGAGGACCGTATAGACAGGCAAATCACACCCCTGGCTGCACGTGACACAGAGGCTGTCAGAGCTCTCATAGAAATACAGCCTCACCGATTTGCCTACAAATCACAACTGGGAATCAAAGTTCAGGCAGAAGGACGAAAACGTGCAAGGTCCTTTCTCCTTCCGCAATCGTGGCACCACAATAAAGTAAGAGGATGCAAGCAGTCGATTATTTCTTTGGGCAGCGCAGGCTGGGGCTTTCGGCATGCTGCCGACACGGGGGTATGTCCCGTGATGCACTCCCATCGCTTCTGGGGGCTCGCCTCTCGTCCCTTGTGCTAGCTGGACATGGCCAGCCTCACCTTAGCTTCCAGATTCCGCCGAGTCAGGACGTTGAAGCGCAAGGCCTTGAAGCGCTTCTCCAGCTTCCTGCAGTCCACATCGGAACCATCTCGAGTCAACAGATGCGAGTCTCTACTGAAGTTGACGTTGTTGATGATCAGACAGTGTCCGCACGGGTCCGCTTTCAGCTCATAAACCTGGCAGGCACATGTGGCAATTAAACACCCTCTTACTTGGAGCGCTTGCTGGCTAACCCAGCAGGACGCAACACCAGTGAGGAATGGGATTCCTTAAAGGAGCACATTTCACAGCTTTTTCATTTCTCCAGGCCTATGAACAGATAAGAGTATCGGTTCTCTGCATGTGCGTTGTCATCAGCAGCCAGGGAACACAAAACCACCTGCCAAACCGGGGACCACCTTTGCGGAAAACCAGCCACTTCTTTAGTTGCAGCATCTCTGATGGCAAGGTGAAGTTTCTGGGAGTTTTTTTTAGGCATCATCGTCAAACCTTGCCACGAGAGCCCACGCAAGGAGCCAAGGGAACGGGCAGGTAAAACCTCCCGGAGACTCAGCTTTACCATCGATGAACAGCACCACAGAGTTTTATGAGGGCTACCCGAACACCTGCACCGATACAGCTGCAAGCCTGGCGCATACACAGCCAAACTATTCGCTCCGCATAAGATAGATACCCATAGGCTGCAGGCTATCAGAAGGCCACTCCAGACGTATTTGCAATACTCGCTGCTTCCCTGCCTGTTTCCCAACATGCCAGAGCATCCTGCACGTGTTCACTGTTGTTTTCATGGTGTCTGCCTCTTCATGCTAGGATTACAAAGTCTAAACACTGCTTTGCAGATGACGCACCGCTTGGTGCCTTCCAAAATTACCAGTTGCCCTGCTGGGAACTGTTTCAGCGCAAGGTTTAGCTCTACGTTACGTTATTTACGTTAGAGCTGCGGTAATCTCAAGGAGGAGCTGACTAACAATTGACCCGCTTTGAGCCGATCGGCCCCGTTACAGCAGCGGTGGCCTTGGAGTGATTGCTCCAGTAACACAAAGCAAGAATGGGCTGTCCCAGGGCTATCTTCTGGTAGCCACCTGCGAGGCACGTAGCTTTCACTTAACAGGGAACGTTTTTGGCCTAACCAAATACCAACCAGATCGCGGTTCCTCTTGTCAACAGCTGAACCTACAACACACAACAGAGACACGGTATTTAGCTCTCTGTGCTCCACAACAAGATGTTGGTTATACACCTTTCTCCTAGAATTCACGTTGATCCCTCCCCATCACCCACAACGCATCTGCAACACGTACAAGTTCCCCCTTCCCACCCCACCACGCGCCACAAGCAAACGTTTGGCACGCCATCTCTCTGAAAGAGCCTGGGACGTGGCTTACCCCGGGCTGGCGTGGGAGGCATTTGAGGTCTTTCACTCTCGGCTTGGACTGGAATGGACAAATGTTCAGGAAAGCTCACATCTGTAATGAGACAGGACAGCCGGGTCTCACCTTCTCCCCCTTCTGAGTTCATGCTACAAGTAACCAACCCAGGGTGCCTGGAAGGAACCGAGCCAACAGCCACTTCTCACAGCAACCCAGCTGCGAGGCTGCGATATGACATCACGTCCATTTCCCCCTTTTCAGGGTTCAACAGACCAAAGTTTCTGCTTACAACTGCACAAGCTGGATCCGCAGGTAGATTCAGCGGAGCACAAGATGGTAAGGACGCGGCAATATCCATTTTCACCAAGGTACCGCAGAGGTTGTGGGCAAAAATACAGAGAAGGAAGCTCCTAACACCACAAGCACGTAGCCTGAGCTTAGAAGCTTCCACTACTGGAAAGCACAACGTTCTCCCAACAGCTCAAGTCTGCGTACTTGCCTCCACAAGCCATGCTCCAGGATAATAAAAATCAGGATGTCACAGACTCTTACCCGTGGCGAGAGGGATCCCAGCCACCACCACCCCCATGCTGCCATTTGCCCAGAAAACAACTGCGCCCTCAATACTTACTTTTACGATGCTTTTCCCCACGTAAGTCCAGCTCAACAGGCCTCAGGTCTACCAGCTGCGGCGGTGCCGGTGGGCATTCGCACTCCTCGATCAGCATGTCCGCAAGGTCGCCCTGCCCGGTGTCCCGCAGGATGGAGAGGAACACAGGAAAAGCCCGTTTCCCTCGAGTCTCCAGGTCGATGACCAGCTGCCGGGCTTGCTCTCCTCGGCTGCCGGCGCTCTGCAGAGGAGGAAAGCTCAGGACAACATGCTTTCACCCCAAGCCGAGGCGCACTGCCCGGCCAGCCCCTCCGACTGGCACCCAGATAGGGGAAACGTGGGGATCCACGCTGAGCACATCTATGCGGGCTGAAGAACGCCGAGACCTAGCAGACGCAGTCACAGAGACCCCTAGCAGCTACCCAAACCTCAGCCCCGATCCCCCTTCAACCACCAAGCCCTGCTGCCTCCACTGGGACATGCAGTTGCAGCTCACCGTAGGGCCTGGAGGGAGAAGGAGGAGGGAGCACCCCCAGCTCATCCCCAGGGGACAAACAGGCACCCCCCTGCCTGTCACCAGTGCGCAGGACGAGATAAGACACTCCCAGGTTCTGTCACCAGTAACAGAGAGGGGAAACAAGAGCCCCTTAAGCCTGTCACCAGGTTGGAATGGGGAGCCGAGGAGAAACCCCTACGCCTGGCACCGGCTGGGGCACAGAAGAAGAGACAAGATGGGGGTGGGTCTTACATCTCACACCTGCAAGGTCCATGGTGGGGAGGCACAATGGCCACCCCCTAGGCCTGTCACCGGCATGACTAGACACGGGGGCCAGCCCCCACGGGCCTGTCTCTGGGGTGAGGGGACACAGGGGCCTCCCTCGGGCCTGTGAGGACACGGTTCCAGCCCCTTGGGGTGAGGGGACACGGGGGCCATCCCCCTGGGCCTGTCAGCGGGGTGAGGGGACACGGGGGCCATCTCCCTGGGCCTGTCACCGGACCTAAGAGGACGCAGGGGCCACCCGCACCGGCCTGTCACCAGGGCTGAGGGGACAGGGAGCCCTCCCTCAGGCCCGTCGCCGGGGTGAGGGGACAGGGGGCCCTCCCTCGGGCCCGTCCCCGGTGCTGAGGGGACGCGGGGCCCTCCCCCGGGCCCACCTGCAGCTCCTCGACCATGGGCCGGGTGAAGAGGCCGCGGTCCTCCAGCGGGTCCCAGAGCGGCGCCACCCGCAGCTCCGCCACCAGCCGCGCCCGCCCGCGCCGCAGGGCCCGCCGCTGCGCCTCCTCCATGGCGGCGCCGCCGCTCTAGCCGGTTCGCCTCGGTGACCGGAAGCGGCGCCCGTCTCTATGGTGACGGCGGGGCGGGCGCGCCGGAAGCGGCGGCGCAGGGTGGGTGAGGGCGGCCCGTCCGCGGCCCTCGCCGGTCGCCGGTCCCCTCAGCGCCGGTGTCCGTCCTCCGGCCACCGGCCCCGCCGAGCCTCCGCCCGCCGGAGCCATGGAGCTGGGGCGGGCGGGCCTGGCCTGGGCCGCCGCCCTGCTGTTGGCGGCCTTGGGAGCGCAGGCCGCGGCGGCGCGGGATTTCGACCCGTACCGCGTCCTGGGAGTCGGCCGGAGCTCCAGCCAGGCCGACATCAAGAAGGCCTACAAGCGGCTCGCCCGGGAATGGTACGTGCCTCCTCTCCGCCCCGGCCTGCCCCCGGGCTCCCATCCGCTCCCCCCCCCCCCCGCCGCAGCACCCCGGCGGGATGGACAGACGGACACGGGGACGGACACACGGTGTCGTTTCGCGTCCTCTCGCTCGAGAGAGCTAGGCCGCTGCGCTTTGAGCGGCGGGTAACGCTGCTGGGGGGTGGCATTAGCCACCTTACCTGGCTGTCCGCGCCAGATGAGGCCGGGCAGGCGGTCAGAGGCGAGCCCCGGGTCTTCCTCGCAGGCCGAGAGTCATCCTGAAACCAAACGGACACCTTCACCCTAGAGATCCATACTGTAAAACCCTCCCGGAGTCTGGCTGTGGGGAAAAAAACTTCTCCTTGACTCAACCAGGAACGTTTAGTACGCCAGGGTCTAAGTCCCGGTTTGATACCTCAGTGTCCGAGGGCAACTCAACCCCCACGCTGGGGAAGGGGTTGGCTCCGCAAATGTTGTGCTCCTCAGTTCGGTGGCATGCACCGAGGAGCAAGCTCAAGGCATTGCCTCGGAAAATAGCCTCACCCCGAGCTTTTAGAGCCTGCGTCGTTTTGCCCAAGACATCCCCAAGGGCTGCGGCAGGAGGTGTTTTACAGGAAGAACTCAGTGGATATGTAGGGCAGGAGCTGAGGGATGCATTGCTGTAGCGGGCAGGAAAGATACGTGCTCCCTCGTCCTGGGCTCGGGCCCCCAGCAACACATCAGATGGAGGAACAGGTCTGCAGGTGCATGGCCAGCGTCCCAGTGCGGCATTTTGGGATGGGGTTTGGGTAGGGAGAGTGCGTGCTGGGTATAAAATCTGATCTCAGCCTCGGGGGACGCCGCCGCACACCCTAACTGTCCATGTCCCGTTCACCTCTGAACAGAGGCCGACAGCTCCCTGCGCCCCCCCGGGGGAAGTGCTGACCCCTTTTTCCTCTGATTCTGCCCCGTAGGCATCCTGACAAAAACAAGGACCCGGGAGCAGAAGACAAATTCATCCAGATCAGCAAGGCCTACGAGGTAACACGCTCTTCTTGCTAAACTCCTGCTGTTGTTAAAAGTTAAGCAACCTTATTTTTCCATCTGGGGCTCTGCACTTTTTCTGCATACATCTGCACGGGAAAGGCGCTCGACCCTGTGGAGGCGGACGCTACTGACCCAAAAAGTTTCCTCTACTTTCTCAACAGAGTGCCGCTGGATGTCACCAGCGTGACCTCTGTTGCAAATATTTTGCTACAGCTCTGCCCTGTTTTCGCTAAAAAGCCTCAAACGAGGGAGGAACGGGTACGCACTGAGCCCCGCGCAGCTGGGCAGCCGTCTTGCCCATGTCACATGTACATATAAGTATTTTGGGGGTGATGTAAGCAATATTAATCACCACAGGGCTTTAGTCACTTCAAATTATTCTTTGCGTAAGTAGTTATTTGCACATTGCTCCCGCGCAGCTCGCAAAATCGGCTGCCCCAGTTTGCAGCAGCTGACCCAACGCTTCCATGGCAAGCAAGCTGAGCCCACAGAAATGAAAGTGGATCGTCAGCTCCCAGCCAAAAACCGCAGTTTCTCTGGAGGGGCTTCTGGCTGCTCGGTAAAACTTTTGGCACTTTGTGATGCCCCCAGAAAACCCTCAAATGTTCAAGCAGACGCCAGGCAAAAGCCGCTCCAGCAAAGAGCGTTAATGCTCAGACAGTGCGACGCTCAGGCTTGAGGAGCGACTGGTGTCAGAAATGGGTACGGCGGTCTTGATTCACAGGCTCCTTTTCTTTGGGCTTTGGCTTTTTTTACCCTTATTTACTGCAGCGAGCCTGGAGGCTACACGATAGTTCCCTTTTCTGGAATATTTATCCCTCCGATGCGCAGCAAAGGCTGCACATTGCCTTGTAGCGCGTCCTTATGCCGCTGCAGTTATTTGCTAAGGGATTATCATCAGGGCGGTTCCCCCTCACGGTTTCAGGCAACCGTCCCTTCTATCATCTGCTTCCCAGATTCTCTCCAATGAGGAAAAGAGGGCAAACTTTGATCGCTATGGAGATGCCGGGGAAAGCCAGGGCTACTCTCAGCACCAGCATCGCCAGTTCCACCACTTCCACGAAGGCTTCTATTTTGACGAGTCCTTCTTCCATTTCCCCTTTAATTCGGAGAGGCGCGATACCTCCGACGAGAAGTATTTGCTCCATTTTTCCCACTACATCAACGAAATCGTGCCAGATAGTTTCAAGAAACCTTACCTCATTAAAATAACCTCGGACTGGTGTTTCAGCTGCATCCACATCGAGCCCGTGTGGAAGGAAGTTGCTCAGGAACTGGAGGCACTGGGTAAGGACGAGGCCGTTTAGGCTGGGCACGCATTGCTCGCCCAGCGAGGCTGCGGCGGTTACCTTCAGCTTTGGAGGACTGAGTTTAACCTGTAGATTTCCTCAGGGATTTATCCTAACGCTTTCCCGAATGTTACTAACCTCATAATGGATGAGGCTATACGTTAGAAATGAGGAAAAACTAGTTCCGTAGATCACAAGGGCAAGATGCCTCTTCTCCTGTCCGCATAGCAAGCAGCTTAGTCGGACACCGATGATAATAAACAATGGCGCGGCTGAGGACCGATCACACTGCTGCGATTTTAGGCCACCAGCGTAAATGCCACATTGCTCTTTGTCCTGTGCTTGGCTGCCTTTGATAAGCAAAGATCCCTGCAGAATACGTCCTCAACTTTAGGGCCGCTACCATACAGTGAAGTTTTGAGACTTAGTGAACACGTTTGGATGACAAGGAGGTATTTTGTACTCACCCCTCCGCCCCCAGCTTCCTCATTTTCCCTGCAGATGTTGTCTGCACGCGCTTCCAGAAAAACACAAACTCAACAGACAGCTGGAGACACAGGCAGCGTAGCTCCCCCTTACTAAGATTTTTCTCCTTGAGGTTTTAATGTAGCACATGAAATACCAGTGGACAGAACAAAAGAGGACAGCACGTTCTCTCTCTCTCCCCCCCTCCCCCTCTTTCTCTCCCCCCCACCCCCCCGCCAGATAAAGCTAGGAGTTTTAAAGAGAATGTTCAAGGAATGCAAGAGGAGGAAAGTACAGAGTTGGGAGGGACAGTCACACAAATAACTCCTGAGTTACGCAGGGCGCTGGGCAAGGCAACAGGTCTTCAACCTCAGTTTTCTACTATGCCTTTTAGAACATTGATGACGTTTCACTTGAGCCTGCTCTCCTTTTTCAGGAGTGGGAATAGGAGTCGTTCACGCTGGGTACGAAAGGCGCCTCGCCCATCACCTAGGTGCACACAGCACACCGTCTCTACTAGGGCTCATTAATGGGAAAATAACCTTCTTCCACAACGCTGTCATTCGAGAAAACCTGCGGCAGTTCGTGGAGAACCTTCTGCCAGGGAATCTCGTAGAAAAGGTATGCTCTAGTGAGAACGTCACTTGCCCCTTCTTGCGTCTGACTGGATATTCACCTCTCCTTAGCTGTTTCAGTGGCTAATCTGTTAATTCAGCCCGCGAGCTGCGCCGTGTCACGAACACGAGACAATCCGACCGAGGCTGGTGAAACGAGGTGTTTTGAGAGCTGTAATTACAGCTACAAAGCCCAGAGCTGTCAGAAGTGATCGCGCAAGGTGGCTCCGTAACGCTTCTTGCGACAGGGCCAATCCCTCTACTACGCAGTTACGCCAGCGACTTTGTGTGCCTGCTGTCCCCCCAGTTGTAATACCCTATGGCTGCCAGAGCTCTACAAAAGCTACCCCCAGGTTAGGAATCTGTGATTAGGCTCTACCTGCCTGCTGGATTTCACTTCCCTTCTCCTTTTTTCGGAGTTTCATCCAGCAAATTAAGGACCGCTCCTAACTCGTAGGCACCATCTGCTAAAATTCACCCGCACAGAGACCCATTGTTTATTTCATCCGGTTTTGATTCAGACCTCTGAAACTGGAGCTGGCAGCAAGAGCCCTTTCCGAGTTATAGGTAAAACCTCCGACCAGATAAAAAATTCCTGCATTTCAGCCTTGCTCGGTTGTTTTTGGGCAGAGTCCTAAGCACCCCCCACCTCCTTTCAGTGCAACATAGCTGGGTCAGCCCCTGCAGTGCTCTCACCTGCCTGCCCTCTGCCTGGAGTCTTGTTCACCTCACCTTGTTTTCCCTTGGGGTCTTCAGCAAAGGCCACCCTTCCCAACAGACCCTTGACCTGCTGTCCTCCAAGTATTTGAGTTTTCACCCCAGAAGCAGGGCCTGCTGCCCTCTTGCACAGCTAAAGCAGCCATTTCACCTCCCACAGCCAGGCACTCATCAAAAACAGAGCCGGCAGTCCACTCCTCTCCCCATGGGCCCCTAAATGAGCTGTGAGCTCCCTTTTATCTCTTTCCTCTAGGTCAAAGAGGTACTGCAGCTAAAACAGAGCAGGAGCAGGTTTGATGGAGCTCACAGGTGCCTGTTAACCCTTGGCTTCCCACTATATATATAAAGCATATGGCCCCAATGAACAGTTATGAGAAAGAAAGCAGCATCGGCACTGACTTGAGACGGCATCGACAAGAGGGTGCAATAACTTGGAGGGTTGGTGGGGGGTTGAGACTGATAGTTTTAATTCAATTCCTGTATCAGACAAGCCCAGATCAGGCATACCTGTTGGAAAGACAAACCCACGGTCTGCTTCCTGTAACACCGGGACAGCTTTTCCAGACTCAGTTCTCATTCAGACACCTAATCGTACAGCATTGCATGTGTCTGACGGCTCAGAGGTTAAACTAACATGCTGATTCTGTTTCAAGATTACAGATAAAAACTACATCCGCTTTCTCTCCAACTGGAAGAAAGAAAACAAGCCCCACGTCCTTCTATTTGATCACATGCCAGTTGTGCCGTTATTATACAAGGTAATGTGATTTCTGTCGCTGCATTGTTGACTTGCTAATAAATCCAGCAATTCCAAAACAAAGTGCGATACGGCTGTGAGCAGAGGCAGACCAATGCCTCTAAATACTATTGACCGGCTCTAGGGGAGAGCAAGCTGATTTGTGTCGGCTGACAACAGCACAGCCAGGTGAGCGACTTCATTGGGAGATTGCTTCTCTGCGCTGCCGCGGATGTACCCTTGGTGGATGCAAAGGTGTGGGTGGGTTTTGGAGGTAGCGGCAACAGGGGCATGTACTAACCTTTATTGGTAATGAGAGATTTTTGCGGCACATCTAATTTGGGTTGCCGGAAAGCCCATTTCCTAAGAAACCCCGCTACCGCGCAAAACGTCAGGTTGTAGAATAAGGCTGTGGATCCATTGAGGCTCCCTGTACGATGACTAAAGAGAATGAGAACTGCAGTTTGGCAAGGGAGAGGAAAGGCTTTTACCTCTTGCAGCGCACGCCCAACAACATTGAAACAGCAGGAGGTGTTCTTGAAGCAAAGTCACCACAGGCACTCGGGGCAGAAAATGTTGTTTACTCTCTAACATAAACATGCGCTGGTGCTTTCTTCCCATCCAGCTGACTGCCTTTGCATACCGCGATTACTTGTCCTTTGGTTATGTGTACGTCGGACTCCAAGGCACCGAAGAGTTGTCCAGTCAGTACAACATCAATGTCTACACTCCCACCATGATGATCTTCAAGGAGCACATCGACAGGCCTGCTGATGTTGTGCAGGTATTGCTCAGAGCCCTGTCCGAGAGCTCACGTGAAATGGATGCTGAGGTTTTCTGACCGAGCTTGTGATGAGGGGTCAGTTGGTGGAGCATTTCAGAGTAAAGAGCATTCATTCTCGGCCTAAACTCGGGCTCCAGCAGAGGCAGAGTGCGACCAGTGGGAGGGAGCTCAGCATGCTTCAGCTATGGTGTGTGACCTTTGGAGGAGGTTGGCTGCAGGTAGCTTCTCAGTCTTGGGGCCTCAAAACATCTCAGGCAATTTTAGCAAGGACCGTGATTGATGGCTGGCAGCCATCCCCAGGCTTCTGACAAGGATGTCACGGCAGCTTGACTCTCCTCATCTTGCCAAGTTCTGACCTCTGCTTTCTTTGTCCTCACCAGGCACGAGATATGAAGAAGCAGCTCATTGACGACTTCCTTTCCCAGAATAAGTTCCTCATGGTGGCCAGACTCACCAACCAGAAGCTGTTCCAGGAGCTGTGTCCCGTGAAGAAGTCTCACCGTCAGCGAAAGTACGGCTCCGTGGGTGATGTGTCCTCCTCTCTTTTTGTTCCCTGAGGCTGCTCCTAAAGCCGCCTTTTGTTTGATTCCGAGGGAGAAGGGAAATGACTGCATTGGATCGTGCTGGGTATCTGCACCATTCGATAGTTTTCCTGCCTTTACTAGGCATATCCTGGGACAGAGCGTAGGTGGAAAGGAGGAGGAACAGGGTGACAGGCTGGAGAGCCAAGTACATGGAAGGTGGGAGTGGGCTGCCTGGAAGCAACAAATTGTATTTCTGGCTCTTCAGGATCATTCAAGCCAGCAGAAAGGGGATGGCTGTTTCCTCTCGCGTCCAGACTGGCTCTTAATCCTCCATCTCGTTGTGTTGCCTAGGCACTGTGCAGTCTTACTTACCGGAGAAGGTGATAAGTTTGCTGAGGCTTACGAGGCGTTTTTGACTTTTGCTGCGGCCAACACAAAAGACACGCTGAAGTTTGTGCACATCTATCGTGATCGGCAGCCGGAGTTTGCGGACGCCTTGCTGATGGATGAGGAGAAGTATCGGGGAAAATCAGCTGTGAGGGTTTTCTTTTTTTTTTTCCCCCCTTCCTCCTTTTCATCTGTCATTCTACCTCGTGTCGTAGGATGCTGTAACTCGATCTGACACCTAAATCTGGGTGGTGATTTGAAGCGTAACATCCACCTAGTAAAGAGTACCTTCCTCTCTGACATCTGCGATGTTATTGGCTCGTCCAGGTGGTCATTTTGGAGAGACACAATAACGCGGGGAAGATCACCTATAAAATCTTGGAGGAGGCCTGGCAAGGCAGCAAAGAGGACAACTTCATCCTCCTTGATCTTCTGGACCAGCTGAGGACAGACCCCGGCCTTCTCTCTTCAGAGACTGTCCTGGCAGACTTGAATGACGAACTCGCTCCCGTAAGTGCACGGCCTTTCCAGCTGCCTAACAACCGCATTACCTTTTAGGGCAGTCCCATTAGGGTGATTCACGGGCATTATTTATGTTTTAAAACACCAAGGCAAGACTCTTAGAAGTCTTCTCACTTGTGGAAGGAAGCTCATGGCATGTTCTGAAGCCGATTTGGCCCAGGGTTCTGTTTAAGGGGTGGGAGTCCTATCGGGGCTCTGGGTAGCGGGTCAGTCATTTGCTTTTTTCTTTTTTAACAGATGTTCCTTATCCGATGGCTCTACTCCACGCTGGACTATATCTCAGACTGCTGGGACAGTTTGTTTCACAGTAACTGGTACGGATTGGGTGTTGACAAGTCTCGATAGGGAGCAGGATTGCTGTTTTCTGGTTCAGAGGCATAGCAGAACCAGGTTCTCATTACCAGGAATTGAGACTGTATCATCACACATAGGTGCCTGTACTCTCTCGAGATTGAGGCAAAGAGCACTGAAACCACAGTGAAGTCAGCTTCTGCCTCAAGTACTGGGTACTTTGGCCTTGAGGCTGAGCGTGGACATTACGCTCCTGAAAACACACATCCACTGTTGGGTTTTGCCACTTCCCTGTCGCCTTATTTTAAAAAGGATCTGTTTTTATCCTCCTCCCTTTGGGTGGGAGCGGGACAGTGCTCAAAATCTTGATTGTCTTTAAGACCCCAGGAAGCAAGCCGAGTTTCTGGGGAAACCGCATGGTATTACACGAGGCAGGCAGGAACTGCAAGTCGAGCAGAAACAGCACAGCTCGCGGACCTGATTGCTCTTTGCAAATCTTCCCCTCAGGCGAGAAATGATGCCACTGCTGTCCTTGCTCTTCTCTGCGCTCTTCATTCTCTTTGGCACCGTCATCGTTCAGGCTTTCAGGTGAGTGCACACCAAAACGTCCTAGGGGATCTTACGGGCCAGCCATTAGCACCTCAGTCCAGTCTGGTGCCTTAAACACACACAAGATAATCTTCCTTCGCAGTGATTCGAGTGATCCCAGGGACTCTCCTCCCTCTGAGAAGGAAGAAACTGCCGCAAAGACAGAGAAGAACGACACAAGCTTCAGCAAAGAGAGCAACAGGTTCCTTCTCTAATAATTTCTCCAGAAATGTTTTCTGCCAAAGCATTGCTTGGGGAGCCTCTGTGCAGAGAGAGCACATGGAGAGCATTAGGAGGACAGCAGAGACCTGCTAGAGCTGTGGACATAGCGCAGTCATCGCGTGGGGCAGTGCGGGCACAGCGAGGCGGGTAGGAGTAGTGTTCAGCCAGGACCCAGACCAGCAAGGACAGGGGTGCACAAACAGAGCTATTAAGTGAGTCCCACTGTGTTTGCCCCAGACAACATCCCTGGAGGAAAGGTAAAGGTCTGCCTGACCTGTCGAGGAAGAAAGATCCAAGTCTGGCCACTGCACCAGTCAAACCGGCTTTAGCTAGAGGGCATGGGGACAGCTCAGTGTAAGGGGGCGGGGAACAAGCGCACGGGTTCTCCGTCCTTGGTCGCACCCGGCCCCTCGTTCCCCTTTCACTCAGTCACTGTTTTGTTGCCACAGGATTCCCAAAAAGGGCTTTGTCGAGGTGACTGAGCTAACAGACATCAACTACAACAGTAACTTGGTACGCCTGAGGCCGGGTCACATGAATGTGGTCTTGATCCTGTCCAACTCGACCAAAACCATCCTCCTCCAGAAGTTTGCCCTGGAAGTCTACACGTTCACAGGGTAGGCTGGGGCCCTCTACCGGGTTTCTGTTACCGTTTTAACAACTTGCATAATGCTGCTCTGACAACAAGTTAGGAGCGGTGTCGGCTCAATTGCCAGGAGAGAACGCTTCTGGCAAGCCAAGCAGCCTCTGTGCTCGTCAGTAGCAATGAGCCACTGAAAACCGAGTGACCTTTCCTGGCCGTACTCGGTAAAGGTGGCCAGACGGGTCTGGTGGTGCCACTGCTTTGGCCATACCCACATTTTGACAAACAGAGAGCACGACAGTACTGCGTGCTAGGTAATTGTCATCTGTGCCAAACTGGCTTAAAAAAGGAGCTGTGGCAACACAGCTCTGCACCTGCCCTTGTTTACAAACACTTACCTGTCTGGTAGGAATCCGGCCTTGACTCGGAAGACACGCTAATCCCACTTCTCCTCTGCTCTTCCCCCAGGAGCAGCTCTCTTCATTTTTCCTTCCTCAGCCTGGACAAGCACCGAGAATGGCTGGAGTACCTGTTAGAGTTCGCGCAGGATGCGGCCCCCATCCCAAACCAGTACGACAAGCATTTCCTGGAGCGCGACTACACGGGCTACGTCCTGGCTCTGAACGGCCACAAGAAATACTTCTGCCTCTTTAAGCCTCACAGATCGGGGGATGAGGGGGGAACCCCGGGATCCTGCGAGGATTACGATTCCTCGCTACACGCAGAAGCCAGAGGGAAATCCTCCTGCAGCCCAGGATCTAGATCCATTAAAAACAAATTACACAAATTGTCCTTTTGGATGGAACGCCTCCTAGAGGGTTCCTTACAGAGGTTCTATATCCCCTCGTGGCCTGCGCTAGACTGAGGGATTTTAAAGAGATTCTAACGGACAAACTTTTTATGAAGATGACAAGGGACAGCTCTTTCCGGGAATACGCAAACAAGCGTGACGAATGGACCTTAGGTTTTAGATGAACTCTCCTAGGGCCGGCGACTAGATAGAAAATATCTCCCCACGTCCAGAGCCCAGGAGTGCAGCCAAGCGCACCAAAATCCCCTCCACTGACTTGTCATGCGTTTGGATGCCGTACTGCTGAAGAGCCGAGAAGTCCGTTTTTCCCTTCTTGTCCTGCCGCATCTGCTTCCCGAGTCGCCCCTGTTCCGTCTCTCGTTTTACCTCGGTTGAAGAAAAACCTGTGACTTCTCTGCCGCAGTGACTCGGTCTGGACCGAAGGCAGCCGGCGATGCGGGTGGGGTCATGGTTCTCTCTCCCATTCCCCGTGCGCTTAGCCTGTGGTGCATGGTGTAACACCGGCAAGACCCTGCAGACCCTCCCAGGCCCTGCCCTTCTGAAAGGCCTCCTCCCACCAGGCAGTCGTACTTTATTGGCTTTCCCTGTGGTAAGTGATCTAGAGTATGGTCGGGAACATCTCCCTCGTAGCAAACCTGTAGCTGGGACTCGCCTGTGGTGCAGGCTAGTAGGCGATCTGCATGTTTCATGCTCCTCGTGTCATAGTTCCACACGCAGCTTCACCGGCCAAACCATAACCATGGAGGGAAGGGGTTTTGCACGGCCGTAAATACTGTAAAGGTGTTGAGCCATTTAAATGTCACATTGATTTTTCAGATGCCTTTCTGCTTCTGTCGATTTTTAGACGATCTATCCTAGAGCCATAACTTTAACTGTGTCCTCAGATTGTAGGTGTGAGCTGCTATGAGCCAGTAGATGTGTAAAAGAAACTCTACCTAGCTGCTAGGGAGTCGGTGTGGGCTCCTTTCAAACACCCTTACATCTGTAGTACAAACCAACCTTTCTTTGTATCAAGGAACCCAATTCTCTGATGATTGTATTCTTGAAAAGTTGCCCCAGAAGTGCTGTATCATCAGACCATCGCTTATGTGTGAAATTCCTTTTTGGTTTAGGCGTGGGTTCAGGATGCTCAGTTTCAGCCTCTCGCCCATTTCCTTCTTGCTGCAAACCTTTGTTTCTCAATGTGCAGGCTGCTGCCTTGGGTTTTTTTGTTTGTTTGCGTTGGGCTTTGGGGGTTTTTTTGTCTTTTTGAACTCATAGGTCTGCGTGAAGCTAGAACAGTCGTAAAGCACAGGTTTGGTTTACGCTTTGCTCTAGCAGTGCTCCAACAGCCATTTTCAACACCATGGGGGGAAAGGGTGGCCCTTTGTAAGGCGGAGGGAAGGCGAGCAGACTCGCGACCGCTTTCCACTCCTCAAGCGATAAAGCAAAGCAGCAGGGTTTCTCTTCACGGCCGGGACTGAAATCCTGTGGGACTGGTTCTTCCTTTTCACTGCGCCGGGGCAGACACTGTCGCCCTGGCTGGTCCTCACCGCGCCTCTTCTGGCCACTCCGCACAGGACCCAGGCCCCCGCAGTCCCAAGTTGCCATTAGGCTACGGCACTGCCAAAGCACGGGGATCCGAACGGGGTGGCCTTTGCTGCAGGGCTCTGACGGTAGAGCGCTTGGTCGAGCATGTGGTGTTAATGCAAAGCTTGCTCGGCCCTTGCCACCTTAGCTACCATCTTAGCGGAGCAGCCAGCGCATAGGAATAACCATGCCAATCTCTGAGCTAGCTGCCAATCCCATATGAAATCCGGGAATGCTCAAGTCGTTTCACTGCCTACGTGACCCAGTTGCTCACAGACCCTTGGCTTGCTGCATTCCTCCCTGCCCTGGGAGTAGATTGGCATGCTTCGACCACCACAGGTATCTCAAAGCCCATGTATAATGTACTTCCAAATAAAGGCTACAATGCTACCAACTGACCCTATGTGAGGTTACTTAATTTTAGCTCAGCGGACTCTGGGCCACAGCTTGCGCTGCTGCACGGATAAGGCACTCGAGTAGAGGGAAGGAAGGAAGGAAGGCGAAGTCTTCTCCCTGCCAAAGATCTCTGAGGCACACACGTACTGCTGAAATAGAGCGGGAGGGGAAACGAAATGCTGGCCTGATGCTGCTAGACTTTGTTTTCTTTTGGCTGGAGCAATTGCTGTAGTGCTGCACTCATGCTTCTCCTGCAGCTTGCTCTGCAGGATGTGGCCAGAATGGCCTTTAGCCCAGCGGAAGGCTCCACATAACTTTTTAAACAGTTGCAAAAGCAAAAAAATACTCTCTGGGTCTTTTCTGTCTCTTCAGCTAGTCAGAAACCAGGAGAAAACCCTTGACACATGAAAAAAGTGCCTAGTTGTGCTACAGCAAGGGAATTCAGCCCTGCCCCAAGTGAGACGAGAAGGCCTTTCTGGCCTTCAAAATAAATGCAGTTCACGTGCTGCACACCTGTGGGAATCCTTTTTTAAATTTTCTTTTTACCACCAGTAGCCTCCCCTTTTAGGCTGAGTTTTGCTTAAGGAGCACTTGCAGCAGTCCACCCTTGCTGGCTGTGGCTGGATGGGAGCACAGCTCCTGTTTAGCTGTAACTCTGCCCTTCACTGCTTTTAACCAGGTCAGACGAACTCGGCTTGTGTCGCTGTTCTATGGAAAATCTTCTTTCATGGGCCAAAGCAAACACCAAACTGTGCTGAACCCCTCGTTTAGTTAGCTTTGGTGTCCTTCGTGGAGCGCTGGGCGCTCGCTTTCTCGTAGAAGAGCGTGGTCGGAGGCTGCTTACGCTGGAGGTCTGTCTGCCCTCTCCCAGCAGTTGCGAGCCCTCTCCCCCAGATCATTTCCTAACCTGCCGCCTCCAGCGGCGCTCAACCCATATCGTAACGTATCATCAGCGAAACGCACTTGCGATTCTGTTATGCACATGGTGGTTGGTAATCCAAAGATTGAGAAAATTCAGTCCTAGTGCACTATTCTAGTGAACTCTGAGTGATCGCACGCCGCTCAGAAGCTGAAGCAAAGGGATACAGGCCCCCAGTCTAAAGGTTGTACCAAAACTCCTCCCTGGACTGAGTGCAGTGGGCAGCGGCCATCTGCGGCTGCCGGCCTCCGCTCTGCCATTCACGGAAAGCCTGCCAGGAACTAGTACACTAGCGCAGCCTGAGAAGTAGGACTGAAAACTAGGTACCTATTTTGCACTTTTGATACTGGGGGCGGGGGGGGGGGGGATTAACTTATTTGGCAAACTTGTCTTTTTTATTTTCGGTTTTGTTTTGGTTTTTTTTTGTATTTGTGAACAGGCACTGATGTCATTTTGTTCTAAGATGATTACAGATTCGCAACCAAAATAAACTATTTTAATGTGTGATGAGGTGGCTCTGTGTTTCCATGTACAAACTACCCTCATCTCCGTGTCAGCTCAGAAATTCCAGGAGCGATAAAACTGCTCCTGCTGTAGGAGATGCCTGGTTATCCCCAGCAGGCAATGTAGTCACATATGCCCCTACTCTCAGAACAGGACCCAGGCCACCTTTGGCTGCCCTCCCTTCCTCTGTATTCATTGTCCAGCTGCTGCGCCTTAATGGGAGAAACCTTTCGCCAGTGACAGTTTTGCCAGGAGCCCCTACAAGCTGGGTGAGTAATTCCAGCTGGGAAAGCAGAGGCGAAACGCCATTAGCCTCATCTTTTCCTTTCCCAGGCAAACTCAAAAGCTACAGACACCAGTCAAATGGGCTGTCCCCACCCATCTGCTACCTACAGTTTATCAGCTTAAAAATTACCTTTTCTAGCGGTAAACAGCATTTATTTCTCACTGCAAAGCCTGTGTTCACCGTGACCGGTGGAGGGGAACAGGACAGGGAAAGCCTGGGCTGAGGTCAGGGCTGTGTTGCCCCCGGGGCAGGCGGGAGCTGCCCTCATCTTGTCTTCACTCCAGGGAGAACGCAGAGCATCTCGAACAGCAGGTTTGCCCCCAGGAGGGCTGTGTTACCTAAGACAAGACAAAAAGGGGGAAACAACCAAGCCATGAATGCCCAACTGCTTTTGCCCACAGTGGTCAGCTGCCTCTGCCAGGCACACACGTCTTTCTTACTCTCAACCATCTTTAGACTCACCAGAGACATCGTACATCGGTGCAACTTCTACAAGGTCACATCCCACTATGTTCAGTCCTTTGCAGCCACGAATGATCTCCAAAGCCTAGGAAAAAAGAAACAGATTTGGGATCAAGAAACACATCTGACCTAGCAGACTGGTGGGGGCTCTGCTTTCCCCACATGCAGCTAAGGAAACCCAACCTATGCAGGCCAAATCACATCGGTTCAACATTTCCTTTCCTCATTACCACTACAAAATGCTCCCAGGCCAACCTCACCCTTCCCTTTGCTGCCCTGGCAGCATGGCCTCCTTTAACAGGAGCAAAGACGTCCCCTTCCCACTGGGAAACAAAGCTGCATCCCCCTTACCTGCACAGGCGTGAGTCCGGCTATCTCCGGTGTCCCGGTGCCTGGCGCATACGCGGGGTCTAGTCCATCGATATCGAAACTGATGTACACCGGCTTGTCCCCCATCTGCGTCCTCACCTCCCCCATCAGCGGCACCAGGGACTTCCTCCAGCACTCTTCAGCCGGGACCACCCGAAAACCCTGCGGGCACACAGACACGCAGGCGCCCACTCAGGGAATGGCGGGCAAAGCGGAGCATCCTCCTGCCCCGCCAGGGATTTCTGCCGGGATAAATCCTCATCCCAGGGCCAAGCTGCAGAGGTGCACCTCGAAGCACCCTCCGCTCACCCCCACTTTCTTATTCTTCCCTCCCTCAGCTGATGGCTCGGTGCGCCGGGAGCGTTTGTCCTGCGGGCCAAGCCACCGGCGTGGGACAACATGCAGAAGAGACATTTCTTTTCCTGCTGAAGCTAAGGGAGTATTAATGACCTGGGAATATTAATGGCAGGGAAAGAAAGAGGTGCTCTGCGCATGTCTGCAGCTGAGCTTACCTGGTCCTGACAGTACTTGTAAGGATCGGGGTCATAGGAGGAGCCTCGGATGCCGATCTGGACCACACGGCTGCAATCCAGCAGCCCTTCCTCCACGCAGCGCCGGAACGGAGTCCCGTGGTAGATCTTCTCCCCCAGGGCTCTGTCTCCAGTGTCAGTGTGAGCATCCACATGCACAAGTCCCACAGGACCATGCCTAGTAGAGGCAGGGTGGCCACGTTAGTCGCTGTCCCGTGCGCGATGGCCCTGCCTACACCGGGGACGGCAAAGCAGGAGCCTTCTCAAGGCTCCTTCCCAGGTCCTTATTCTACATCTCCAGGTCAGAAACTTACTTTTCTGCCACCGCCTGCAGGATGGGGTATGTTATGGTGTGATCTCCACCTGCAACAGGCCAGGGAAGAGGGTGTAACGCACTGCAAGAGGTGCTCAGCGCTCACTGTGTTTGTTCCCAGGTGATTTCCCCCCCGCCCCTTGCATTTATCCTGCCTTTGTTTATACACCCCAGGGCTTCATTCCCAAAGGAAAACCTGAGGCTCCCGGGTGCAGGTTGCTTCCTCTCTCCTCTTCCCTCCTCGGGAGGACCAGAGATGCACAACTGCTGGCAGGGGCAGCCCATGGAGCAGAACCCTTGACGGTTTATAAATAGGTGCTTGATTCACTTCCGAGGACGTTGTAACTGATAATTTGCCCCACGCTACTATATACACTTGCTTCATTTAGCGATGCCAAGCTGCGACAGCTGGACACTTGAATACGCATCCAAATCATGCCTCGTGCAAAGCAGCATGCTGCTAGGCACTCGCTCAAGCTTGAAGCTTTTCAGAGGGACACAAACTGCTCTTGCTTCGGGTCCTGCTCAACAGGACACTGAAAGCATACCGCTGACTGGGTTTGTGGTTGAGCTTCAGGCTGTGCACTGGAACAGTCTCTCAGCTGACCCATTCTCGCCATTTTTGACACGAGAGGCATCATGGATGGCAGTAATTTCAAGAGAGAGCGTGTAAATTTACCCATGATTTACCCATCTAGCCCATGATTTAGCAGAACACCCCCTGCAGAGGAGAGATTCATTGCTCACCTTCCACCGTGTTCAGACTGAACAAGGGCTGGAGGAGAGGGAGTTTGGATGAGCGGGGAGGCAGTGGCACGGCAGGGAGATGTGGGGTCCTTACCCAAGGTGAGGGGCACGCAGCCAGAGGCCACTATCTTCTGGTAGGACTCTCGGATGAGGCGGCAGCTGTCGGGCAGGTTATAGAGGTTCACGTTCACGTCCCCGATGTCAGCCACCTGCAGGGAGTCGAAAGGCGCTGCCCCAGTGCTGGCGTTGTACCTCCTCACCATCACCGACTCGGCCCGGATCTGGCGCGGACCGAACCTGGGGAGACAGCGCAGCCGGGAAAAGCTGCTGGGCAGAGTTCCCGATGCCAGCACCGCGCACCCAGCGCTCCTCTCACGGGAGGAGAGCTGTGGCGGCCGGCCGGAGCAATGCAGCGGCTTCCCTGGCACTACAGTTAGCCCTTACCTGGCTCCCGGCCGGTTGGACGTGCCCGTGTCTAGAGGGACGCCAACGAAAGCTGCATCGAGTCCCTCTGCCGATGCCTGCATGGGCAGCTTCATCATGGAGCAGACCCCCACGGGCCGGGCCACGAACTGGGCACTGGGGGGCACGTTGAACTGCGAGCCCCAGCGGCAAGGGGCCCCGTGCCCCAGGGCCAGGGGCCAGAGGCGCCCCATGGATGCACCGGGTGAGGAGCCAGAGGCAGCCAGGGACCATGGGCTGCGGCGTGGGGTGGCCGCCACAGCAGCCGCAGACAGCTTGCGAGCGCAGAGCCCGGCTTCCCAGGACAGCAGCTGGCTGCAGCCAGCCCAGAGCAGGCGCCTCATCCTGCCCCACGGGCTCCGACCCTCCACCCCACACGGAGTGGAGCGCGGGGTGCTGCGGGGAATGTTCCGTCTCGGCTGGAGTGGCGCAGCCAGGCAGAGAGCCAGCCGCCTCCACCATCCCTCCCCTCCGCCCTCCCCGGGGTTCAAAGTGCGGCCAGACACCCTGCTGCTCGGAAAAGGGCAGAGATTCAGCTCAGGCCTCGCGTTCCCCCTCCCGGCCACCCCCTTTCCCCACGGCACAGTCTGCTTCCCGGCAAACACCGGGAACAAACGCGGCAGCAAGGGGCTTTGGCTCGAGCATCTCCAACAAGAGCCTGCCTAGGGATTAGCACAACAGGGCAAGAGGGACGCGCTGGGAAATGTTCCAGTTTCACTCCCCTCGGGCGTTAGCAGAAAGTAAGGCGGCATTTCTTGTGTTATACTTTTAAACTGCACTTTACAAAAGCACCCGGAATGCTGAAGAATCATAAAATGCCTCATTAACGAAAGGCAGGCAGTGAGAGAGAACAAAAAAAAGTCTAACCTCAGCAGAATCATAGACAGACAAAATGCAAGCAAAGGAGAAGTGATAGTAGGGATTTAAGAACCAGAGGCAGTGCTGCGGGACAAGCATTTTAGGCCATTTCTAAGGACAGAGAGATGAAATTAGATGATTTCAAGGGGAAGCAAATTTCAAATGTCTGGAGTTAACCAGCACAGATCAAACCCTGCTTGGCCTAATAACAACACACTTGAAATCCAATGGCTCCGGCTCCTAATTCTGCTTCCTACTCATGTAGCAATTGGACCTGTGAGGAAAATCAAGGGGAAAAAAAAAAACAGAGTATGTTCACAGCAGAACGCCTGCACCACACAGTTGGTTTCGATAAGTAATATGTGTGTATTCCACACCCGGTACCGCAGGGACAAGGTAAGTCTTGGCATGTCAATAAGCCGAGCTGCACCTTGCTGACCTAACCAGCTCTTGCTGGCTCAGAGAAACAGCAGAACAGCAGCAAGAGAGGTTGGAGCAGAGATCTATCAGAAAAGAGACAGTATTTACCCTTCAAAAAGCTCCAGAGACAGAGTCCGGGGAACAGGCCTTGCTGCTAGACACGGGCACAGAGCTCACACAAGAGTGCATGCACAAACCCAAGGCAGCCATCCCAGCTAAAAATGTGCTGCAAGAACTCAGTATCTAAGAAAAAGCAGCAGCAGCTTCGGTCAGGGTCAGGTCAATATTAAAAAGTTCTTTTTCTGCAACTTTTTCCCCAAAGAGCTCATTTTCTGTGATTTCCCAGGCTCTGTGCTCTTTGCTGAGCCTTCTTTACAGCCCCAGCAGTGTCCTGTGTTCACAGGCAAAACAAGCAGGGCCATCCCCTTGCAGGTAGTCTTGCACCGTTGCTGAACTAGACGCCGCTTCAGCCTACAAGACCTTGATGGCACATTACTGCATGACAATTAGAGATATCAGCCAGCTGACACACGATGTCATCGACCCGGAAACTGCAGGAGCAGCCAGCAATTTACCATTCAGGAGAGTACAAAAACGGGGACATTCATGAGGCAAGGTCCGCTCCTCTTTGGGAAACTCCACTTGGTGGCATAAAATAACGCGTTCCTCAGACAGCTCTGGAAAGAGCCGAACATCTTTTAAGACGCCACCGAACCAGGGCTACGTTGCCGCCTAGGCCTCCACAGCCTAAAGTCTGGATCTGACAAACAGCAATGAACTAGATTGAGAGAACCCACTCAGCAGCAGAGCTTAATCTTCAATTTATTGTGCAACAGGCATAAACAACTTTCTCCCCAAGTTCCTCTAAACACAATTACAGACAAGAAATATATGAAGTTTTCATAAACACAACTGTTGTTGTGCAAACATCGATGTCTCCTATCCTCCCCGACCAAAGGATATTACTTCATTGTTCAACAGAGAAAACAGGTAGGTAAAACAGAAGAGCATCACACCAAACTCTTTAAGCAGGCACTGCTGCTCAGCCCTATTTCTCTTGCAGTATTATCCCTAACCGGACACAGTTTGACTCTTCCTCGGACCCCATGGCAGCAGTCACTGCACAACTACTACAGTGAAGAAACAAACATAAGCAGGTTTCGAGCTGACTGCACTTCTGCTATTTTGCGTACAACTAGAGAGGCATTTAATGGTGCATTATCGTAAGAAGCGAGCAGCTCCTGACGCTCACGTTACCAGGCAGCACCTCACTAGGAGGCTTTTAGGCTGTCGTTTTATAGCAAGATCTGTCTGTGGCTGCAGAGGGATATCATCTTAAGACCACTTCTGGTTTTTTTCCCCTAAGAAAAGAAAGATCACCTGTCCCTTCGTCAGCTCTGCTTTCTCAGTGTGTTCTTTGAATTCATGACGCTTCCGTGTAAAGAGCAGCTAGACAGTGCTTCCTCCCACACACACCCTCTTCTGAAAGGGAACTTGCTTCATTCAACACACGACTTAGAAGTCGATTAAGCATTCCCAAATGTGAGCAAAACCAAGCACGTACCTCAGGACACCTGCAAGGTCCACGCACCCTCACACCAAGAGAGTAACGAAGCAAGGGCATTTCCTCTAGCAGAGAGACAAAAGCAATGTGTACTAACACTTGCTAGAGATAAACTCAACCTCTTAAACAGAGGCCTGCAGGTTTGTTCCCTAAGCACTACAGGACTGCAGGCAGAAAGAAAAGACAGATTCCTATGTGCCTTTAGAAAGTGCCATTTATCTATCACACGGTTGTGTCCCAAATGATGGTGCTTTTCACCCAGAGCGGCTCCTCCAGGCCAGCAACAGGAATATTGCTGCCCAGAGGTCTTCATACTCAAGGTTGGCCAAAAAGCACATCTTCATTTTGGTTTCTACGCGGCTTTTATCCACCAGTCTGTCCGTGAGCAAAGCAGCCGCAGACTGGCAGAGAAGCCAGGCGATCATCTGGTCGGGTTTCAAGGTCTTGGACGCCAGAACACTTTCACCCCAGAGGCTTAGGTGAAGCACGTTAGCAGCAACTCTAGCAGACAATCTCTGCAAAAGGAAGGAGAAGATTAGCCAATCCTGCTGCACTCGGATCACATCACTAGCATGTAGCATCTATGCTGCCAAAAGTCCCCCAGGCCTCCTCTAAAGCACCGCACATTCCCCATGAATTAAAAAGCTCTTTGTGACAACTAACACCAGGCAACTGCATGCAACCCCTCCCAATTCAAGGTCCAGTCCTCGACACAAACATCCGCTGAAATCCCTGAAACTTCAGTGCTGCATGTGAGAGGCAGCACTGTACTTCAGCAAAAGACTTTTTGGTTGTCTTTGACCATTATCTAGACTGCAGTGGTATCTGGATTACAGTCCTGCACCCATAGCCCTCCAGGGCAAAACGATCTACAAACAATACTCCCAAAGACTGGTCAGATGACTTCAAGACAACAGTTTCTTACCTTGTCGGGATCCCTCTGAAGTAGCATCTTTATCACCTGCTTCACCTCAAGGGGCACGTGATCAGGCAGGCTTGGCAGCTGGTCTTCCCGGTAACTTCTGCTTTCCAAAGTCGACTCCCCATGGCCATAGAAAGGATTGGCCAAGCCAAGGATTTCATAGGCGATCGCTCCAACAGCCCAAGCATCGGCTTTGCTGTAATTGATCACCGTGCCCGGACCAGGCGACGCTGTGATCACCTGCCACAGAGATGGGGATGTTCAAACAAACACCTCTAGCATGGGCTCTGTGCTAAAACTCATTTTCAAGGGTTGAGTCAGCATTTCTGCCGTCATAAACGGAGAGAGGCTGAAACCAAAGCTAGGTTTCATCTAAACCTCTGGTGTAAATATTCCCTATTGGCATGCTCTAGACACTGCTCAGCTCACCAGGACACTGGGACGAGTCCAATTATTGCACCTAGGCTTTAGTCGTTGCCCCAGCCAGCATTCACAGATTTCACACTGGGATTTTAGACAGGCAGGAGACAGGCGGATGAACAATCAATGCTGCACTGGCACTTAAGCAATGCAAGGCAAGGTGCTCCAGGTCAAGCAGACAGTTAAGGGTGTCTTTGCTTTTATTATGGTTATCATCAGAGAAATAAAAAGGAACTGTCAATAACTTCACAACCACCCTGAACTTCATCCAAAAACTACTGTCGCAACGCAAGGACTGCTGCGTAAACTTCTTTAATAGCTACACAGAAAGAGGCCTGAAAAAAGACTGAAGAGCAAACTTTTTGCAGGAAAGGTCAATTCTGTCTCATAACACTGACTGATTATGTTTCACTTTTGAGAGCTCAAGGCGTCTGCTCGACAAGTGCTCAGCACAGGTCCAAAGAGGACTTTTTTCATTAACGCAGAGATGTTTAGCAAGCATAACTCAAGTTAGGACACAGACCTCTGACACCGCTTTATGGGACACAGGTCTCCAGGACGGAGTGTAGGCCAAGGCTAGTTAGGCACTAATCAGCTATGGTTACTGTCTCGCACGACCGAGTTACGTCAATGAGCGGAAAGGGGTAGAAAACGATCGATCTGATTGCAGAGGCTTTCAGCAGGTATTACTGTGTACACACACCAGCAGAGACCACATAAGCAAGTATCGGCACGTGTACATGGGGGAAGGTTCAGCACCAAATGACAGCAAAGTGACGTGCACACATGCCCTCCACTGCTTCTAGACCTAACCCCACTCTTTTTCAAGTTCCTATCATAGCGTGCACTGCAGCTGGGGCCGAAACTTTTTAGTCCTGACAGCAGGACAAGCAGACAACCAGCAACACAAACCATTACTACAGAGGGATTTACCTCGGGTGCCATAAGACAGCCGTTGCCGCCCCGATCCACGTAAGAGCTGGTCAAAGGCAGCCTCAAGCCGATGTTTTCATCTGCCAAACAGCAACCGAAGTCCGTGATCACCAACCAGGGGCAGCCAGCTGCGAACAACACGGGGCTAGCAGAGTTAGCGTTCAGTTCAAGAGGACCTGGCTCTATTAGCCACCACATCACATGAACACCAGAGACAGTCTTCTGGATCAATCTCAATACCCCCCAGGAATCAGCACAACCGCACGCTGTTTTCCTGCTTTGCCTCTGTATTCTTAGGTGAAATACTGGTTTTATTAAAGCAAAATTCATTCTTCTATCTCCTCTTTAGAGGATGTTACCTCTCCCCATGGGATGTGCGTCTGACAAAATGTCATGGGTATCGTAAAAATGAGGACACTTAAGGTTAGGGACTTATCCACAGTGAAGGAATATATTCATTTTTTTTCCTTTGTTTTTACCTTTAGCAAAAGCTGTCGACATACAGATATATACTTAGCTATAGCAAAAGGCTGGAGAAACTTTGCATTAGTTAACAGTCCTTGTCCTGATGACAAGTCAAGCATTGCAAAGTAGAATCATTACTTCTCCGGACTCTGATACAGAAAAATCAATGCTTAAGATCATTCCTAACCACATTCAGGATAACTCCAGAGCTTTTCCTTCAAGAAAAAAACGGATGGCATTAGTATTGCTGAAAACCTTCCACGGCTGCTGTACCAAGACCTTTAATTACACAGATCTGGCTGCCTGCTATTGTTTCCTGCCTATTTGAATCGCAATCATGCCGAAAAAGAACCCAGGTAATTAAAATCTCAGTTAGAGAGGCTGACAGGAGAACAAGCCAACGAAAAACGCTGCTTTTGGCTTTAACACTGTTGGTTCCCTTGCCTTCCAGCCAATGTTTCATCATCCCAGGGTGCAGCACTATTAACCTGACCAAGAGGTGGGATTTTAAGAACCGCCCCATGCTATTTGGCTACTGCGAGACAAGACCCAAGAGCCTAAAGCAAAGGCACCTCCAGCATCACAAATGTGGTGTTAATCTACGCCCATCTGCTCCAGCCAACATTTGCTGTGCTTGTGCAATGCATCACGTTAGCAATATGCTGCGCCTCTCCATCTGATTACAGCACAAAGCTCCTTTCGAGTTCATTTTAATGATCCACAACCTGAGGCACAGACAGGATAAATGACTTCCCCGGTGCCACAGTGACAGCAAGCGATAACCTAAAAACTAAACCCGAGATTCTTCAAAGGGTTCAATGCTCATTTCTCCCCTAAATGCACGCCTGGGTAGGACTTCCCCACACTTCTGTGTGTCACTTAATTGGCTTTTATACTCAGAGCTCTACATACCAGAATCAAACTCAACCAGTATGTTGTCAGACTTCAGGTCTCTGTGCGCTATTCCATGTCGAACAAGATGGTCCACGCCTTCCAAGAGCTGTAAAATCATCATCGTGGAGAGACAAACATCCGGACTGCTCTCCCTCAGATACTGGCGCAGCGTGCACGGATAACTAGTCGTAACAAGGAAAACCTCTGAATTAGCATCCTGGAAGCTTACCGCTCGCTGTTCAACCTCAGCGCTGGCTGGCTGGGGATGTTTGGCACACTTGTATGTACCAAATTCTTCCTGACCTCCGCGATGCCTTCCCACCTCCCAACCTCAACCTGACACCGCTCCCGTCTGCTGTTCTCAAATCCTCTGTTTTGCAACAACACCCACCACTGAATTTTTGGTGCCCTTGCCAGAGTTCAACAACTGCAAATAAAATAAGCCTCTTAAACAGCACGGCGAGGGGTTCCAGCTATACAGCAGTTGTTCTTCCGTGTTTTTAGGTACCAGTGTTGTATTTTGCATGAAAGAGGAGGCAGATTAATAATGCAGATTGTACGAGCAAAGTGAGGAGATGTGCTCATCAGGAGAAAGAACATATTCTTGAAATACAGAGAGGACAGAGCACTTCTCCAGATGCGGGCAGAACAAAAGGTTGGGAAACAGAAGGTGCTTTTATGTCAGTGCCACAGCAATACCCATTCAAAACCAAAACCCAACTGAGAAAGCCAGAGATGCTGAGAACTAATAAATCTTGTTACCGATTCTACTCTGTAGCAGTGCGTTCAGACTAGGGTTGAAGTTCAGCCTTAGAAGGGCAGACAAATGGGGACAAGCTCCACATTTCTTACTTTAATTTGGGGTAATTAGTAAAAAGAACAGCTTGTCTTCATTGTCAAACGAGAGGTAAAATCTCAAGGACTTGGAACGGGTCTTAGGAGGTGTTTCCAAGAGCATACTCTGCTTTTTGGCAGCAGCCGAGGCCAAATCCTTGAAAGGACCTGCGTAGCAGAAGAATACGCAGCCCTGCTGGGCAGTGTCACAAAAAGCCTGAGTCGCATAACAAGCTTCCCTCTACCTACTTCTTCATCACCAAGAAGAGTGTGCGGCTGTGACCGATCCCTCTGGGATTCAGGCTTAACGGAAGAACATCGGGATAGTCTGTGAAGGCTCCGGGCAGCAAAGGGACAGAGGACGTGAATGCTCGGATCACCTGGATTATATTCGGATGAGGCTGCAACTTCTTCCTCCCAAGGACAGGTTTTCTGTGCAAAAGTATAGGCAACACAGATTACAGCAGTCTCCTGGTCAGGTCTGATTCATCACAGACACATCTCTCTCATTTCTGGAATTACTTCTCATTAATATGGCCCGTCCTCCCCACCAAAGGGTTCCAAAGCAGTGTGCAAACACGTTTATTCTGCAGTGAAAACCTCATTCGAGACAGCATTAAGGCCACCCAGTACAGATTACAGGACTCCACATCAAGCAAATATTCAAACGTTCACATCCTGGAAACCATTTGGTTAGAAAGAACACCGACAGCAACCTCCCCGCCCTCACGGCCGATTTCCGAACCCACGCCTCAGCCCAGCATTTCCCACATTGATGCAGAACACCCACAGCCTGAGCGGGTCCACCACAGCAGCGGGCAGGTCCCAGCACTTTCTCCAGAGTTCAGAATCTACTCTGGGGCTTCCCGCAGCAAAGTGAACCGTCATCAAGGCAGTGCCGGCTGCTGACACACCAGCGGAGGCTACACAGACCAAGACTTCATCTGTGGCTGTCAGAAGGACTCTGTTGTAACTGGATTTCCCTACGCACAATGGCCAAACACAAAATACAGGCACTTGACCTGCACTGCAAGCGAAGCTTTGCTGCAAACCCTTACATGTAACATGCAGCCTTTCAGTTTATTCAAACCCTACTAGCCTTTCCATGCTGCTAACAAAGGCAGAACTAGTCACAGGCTGCTTCTTGGTTCGCATAGGACTGCAACAACAGCTTTAGAGAAAAAAAAACACGCACAGCTACTTTGTTAGACACAAAATAAAGGTCAACTTCACACTAGGCATATCAGTTTAGACCCTCTCTTTTATGGCACAGGCAGGAAGCACTCACTACAATGAAAGGCACATTACCAATCTCTATCTGCAAAACAGATCTCTCTCCCCTCTCATCCCCTGAATGTCAAATACCCCTTTGGCTGCTCTGTTGCGTTCTCAGCTAGAAGTACCACACAGCATTCATTATTCATTTGTATTAGCAGCTGAGATGTATTTGAAATTTAAATCAGACAATCTGGACTGCAGACTCCATTGTTTCAAATCGAACAAAAAGAGGTATTTTTGAACAAAAAGATAGCTAACTCGAGATCATTAAAAGTTTCCGTGCCATTTTCCACCTTCATGCTGTTTGCTCACTTCTCACTCGGGTGGAAGAGGGGGAACCGAACCCTCTTCCATTTTCTTTCTTGCCGGTTTCCCTGCACCAGAAGGAACACTTTCCACCTCCCTGCCCCACACCCATTTTACAACCAAACCAGTTCTAAAATAGTACAGTCAAACTGTATTACAGTCAAATTGTTTGATGTTTAATACGGTCAAATTGTTACCGATTGTAGGTGTGTATTTCTGTAATTAAAAGGCACCACAATGCCCATTTAAATGATGTTTATTTAATCAGAAGTAGCTCCTCCCAGCCTTCAACTCTGTAGATATCAACACATTTTACACATGGGGAAACTAAGGCATGGGGCACAGAAGTGCCTGGCCACAGTCACCCATCAGACTGCTAGCAGGACCCCAACTGGTCCCCAGTTATTGGCGTACCCTTCCGACACCCTTCTGGACTACGCCATCCAAACCACTATGGTTTAGCTGTAGGTATTCCCTGCACGCCAAAAAGCCGCGCCACAATCTGCTCCTCAGAGTAAACAAGACTGTGTTAAATCGCTATTTGAACAGCAGTATCGCTACGCGGTTTCCTAACTGTGCTGGAGAAAAGCATGCTGGAGAAAAATCCCCAAGGCAGCCAGCAGCCCATCCCTGCGTGACATTCAAGGCATGCAGCACTTCCGAAGGCACCGTCATTTAGACAAAACATACGCAGACGCTTCCTGAGCCATTAATAATCCCAAGGCTTTGTTTTTATCTGCTTTCAGGATCTATTATAGAAACCTCTGGCCATCTTCTTAACAGTACAGATCTGCTGCAAAATTAATTGATGGATAAAATTAGCGCGTCACCATTTGAGAACTGCTGCTATTTCCATAGCGACTGTACCTGCGGCCAGAGACAGCTCCATATTCTCCGGCTAAGGCAAGCCCCGTGGCTGGAACGAGCTCTCGGCCCATAGCATCAAGGATGGCTTCACTTGATGAACCAGCCTGCAACAGCAATTACACACCACATTGGTTTAAGATCATCCAGCCTCAATACAGACCGAAAGCAGATAATCCTGACGCTGGCACTGTATCTGGAGTTAGATCAACTGAGACTAGATTGAAGGGACTCCCTTCTCTCCTTTCAAAATCGGGGAAGGCAATTAACTACTTAAAGAATTTACCAAGGGACGTGGCAAGGCCTTTGCTTGCAGAAAGAAATCCGTTTGTCTCTTCAAATGCACCCTCGACTGCTAGCACGCTAAGCTGTATGTTAACACTCATTTTCAACCTTAAAACCTGGACTGGCAAAGCCCACAGCTGAACACCAGTGTTTCGGGAGCCCAAGGGATTTCAGATGTTAGTGTTTTGGAAGACTCTCTTAGAACACCCACTTGTTGCATCAAGTGTCACAAAACCTCTTCAATGTGAAAAGCCATGTGGATTTTTTTAAGTGTGGAATAGCCACGTTGAGGGCTTGGATCATCAGAGAGTCACCTGGGCTGGGAAACACTACCGCAGATCTCACCCGTTCACTTCACAGCAAGGGGACCCAGCACGCAGGTTACTGCCCCACCCCCTGTGACCACTGACTCGCACCTTGGCCGCACTTTGCGGAAGAAAATCTATCTCTGTCCTGACACAGTCAAGGACACCCATTCCTAAAGCACTGGCAGCAGTGGCTTTCCCATTCTTATACCTTAGCATTACAGCCAGCTTCAGAAAAGCTTGTCTTCCAAAAGCATCACCTCCAAAACCAACAACTCCACCACCACCAGCAGCTCTCAATGCTGATTCTGGAAGAATGATGAATGCTAATTACCTTGCTCTGGGACTGTTCGCTAACAATCAACATCTCCAATGTCACATATCAACAGCTTTGTTTTGACATGCTCATCGTGTGCTACATAATTAGCACTTTCAACACTTAAGCATTAAACATTTCAGACGGACTTTCCCAGTGACAGACAAGGAGATCAAGAGCCGACTCCTTACCGAAATGTTCCACATCATTTTGATAGCTAACGGAAAAGCCTCTTTTGGTTGGTGTTTCTCTACAGGCTCCTCTTCAGCCACCTGTGAAGGCGAGCCACAATCCCGCTGCACGGCTGGCCCCTGCCCTGGAAAACGGCTGCTCTCCACATGACCCTGACGATCGCGAGAGAAAGGAATAGCTGCTTCGTACACAGCAGCGCTGCAGCCCTTCCCGATGGGTTGGCCAATGAGATATTCTTCCAGCTTGAAGCCCTGCCAGCGGAAGGAACTCAGGGGATCTTTCTGCGGCTTGTTCTTTCTAGCAAACACTGTCTGAAAGGAGTAAGAAAAGACAAAGATAAAAAACCCACTCAGTTATTCAAGACTTCCCAATGGAGAACTCCCTTACTGTTTAAGTGGTATTACGCATCCCATTGGGTTGGTCCAACCTGAAAGCCACAATCGGGCTCTAACCATTAGGCTCAAATCACTGTAACCATAGGGAAAATAATCTGCAGACCATATCTTTTTGTCTGAAACAAACTGCCCCTAAAACAGTCTTTACTAAAGGTGTCCTTTCTGAGGGCGCTGTAGATGCACAGGAAGAAGAGGAATGGGGAGGGGGGAGTCATTCGCTAATCTAGAACATAAATATGTTTTGTAAAGACAAGTCTAACTAAATACTTCTAGAAAGAGATGCACTATTACACTTTTCTCCCCATCCACAAATAAATCAGGCAAATAGCATTTAAAAGAAAATCCAATTAAGAGCAACAAGAGATGGAAAAACAATGCCCTGAGCTTTTGTGGCAGCCGAGTACGAGGGTTGGTTAGTCCGAGGAGGAGTGAACAGGTGATGGAAGAAATCTGGGGGAGGAAATCAAAAGAGACAAGAGAAACCAACACACAGGAGAATTGTTCTGGAGTTTAACCACAGCACTCATGATCCTGCAGGTCTGGTGGTGCCACAGCTGTCACCTGGACTGATACAACCAAGTGCACTTCTCCATGAGCTACAACCTCAACGTGCCAGTGGCTGCCCAAGGGATGTGCCCCGTGGCAAAGGGACACAGATTCAGGGATGGTGGAAGGGGGAAGACAGCAAATTTAACTACCCAGCCAGGGCAGGGGACAGAAAGCATCCTGAGAAACTTCAGGGAAAGGCAGAACCTCTGTGGGAACATGTTTGTCTGCCAGTTAGTGGGACAGGTGGCAGCTGGCTCTGAACACCAAAGGTCTATTTTTACCCACGAGATACGTTCAGCACCGTCCGTCCCCGGTGCCCTGCCAGCGTGGCCTGGCCCAGCCTCATGGGCCCCCGCCTGCCCTGGGGAGAGGGGACGGACCTGGGGGCTCAACACCAGCCTCCTGGGACACAAGATCCACATCACCAGGGCCGAGACCCCTCCCTTTTTGTGGGGACAGGGAGCGGGGGCCTCCCCACAGTGAGGACACCCCCCAGTACCTGCTTTAAGGTGGTGAGGGGCTGCCGACCGAGAGGCTTCCCCAGTACCTATTTTTGGGGAGGAAGAGGTGTCTGTGGGGCTGCTCCTAGCAGGGCTGCTCAACCTTCCTTGGGGGCAGAAGGGGAGGTGTACCTGAGGGGCTCCCCACAGCAAGAATCCCCTGTGCCATTCTGGGGGCTGTCTGAGGGGCTCCCCACAGCAAGGGCCCCCCTTTCCCCTTCACGGAGGCCGTCTTGATGGGCCCCCCCACAGCAAGGACCCCCCCCCCCCCGCCTCCCCTTCACGGAGGGTGCCCGAGGGGCTCCCCAGAGGGAGGCCCGGGCCTGGGGGTCCCGCAGCAGCCTCCCGGCCCCGAGGGGACGCCGCACCTGGATGTGGCGGCACGCCGCCTCGGCCCGTCGCTGCTCCTCCAGGCGCGGCTCCACCAGCCCCAGCGCCACGGCCAGCGCCAGGCAGACCCCGCCGCGGCCGCGCCGCGCCACGGTCGCCAGCCCGACGGCCGGCCCGCGCAAAAGGAGGCGGCGGGCGGCCGGCAACCAGGAGAGCCAGGGCCGCCGTGGCGAGGGCGGAGGCTCGGGCCGAGGCTCGGGCCGAGGCTCTGGCCGGGGGACGCGGGGCAGGCGGCAACGCGGCAGCAGACGCAGGGCCCGGGCCAGCAGCAACCGCACCGCCATGGCGGCCGCCCTTCTCCTCACAGCAACGGCCGCCGGGGGGCGGGGCCGCGCCGGGGGGCGGGGTCGCGCCGCGCGGCGTCACGGGCGCGCGGCGGGACGCCACGCCCCCCCTCTCTCCCCGCCCACCTTCCCCGCCGCCCCGCCTCCGTCCCTGCCGGGGGAAAAAGCCCGGCCCGGGGTAACGGGGGGCACGGACGGGGGCACGGACGGGGGCATAGCCAGTGCACCGCAGGGCACGGAGCGGGGCACAGAGTAGTGCCCGGCAGGGCACGGAGAGTGGCACCAGCAGAGCGGTACCGCGGGCACGGCTTGTGCACGGCCAGGGCACAGCCTGGCATGGAGCAGGGCACTACCCTGGGCACGGCTTGTGCACGGCCAGGGCGCAGCCTGATGCGCACAGCAGGGCATGAACGGGGGGGGCATAGTGCACAGCAAGGCAGGGAGCAGGGCACTACCCTGGGCATGGCTTGTGCACGGCCCAGTGCACAGCAGGGCACCGAGCAGGGCACTATCCTGGGCACGGCTTGTGCACAGCCCAGTGCACAGCCAGGCATGGAGCAGGGCACTATCCTGGGCATGGCTTGCATGCAGCCAGGGCACAGCCCGAGATGCAGCAGAGCCCTGCCCTGGGCACGGCTTGTGCACAGCCCAGTGCACAGCCAGGCATGGAGCAGGGCACTATCCTGGGCATGGCTTGCATGCAGCCAGGGCACGGCAGGGCACAGAGCAGGGCACTACCCTGGGGACAGCTTGTGCACGGCCCAGCACACTGTAGGGCACGGAGCAGGGCACTAACCTGGGCACGGCTTGTGCACAGCCCAGTGCACAGCCAGGCATGGAGCAGGGCACTATCCTGGGCATGGCTTGCATGCAGCCAGGGCACAGCAGGGCACAGAGCAGGGCACTACCCTGGGCATGGCTTTTGCACAGCCCAGTGCACAGCAGGGCACGGAGCAGGGCACTACCCTGGGCATGGCTTGTGCACAGAGCAGGGCACTACCCTGGGCATGGCTTGTGCACACAGCAGGGCACTACCCTGGGCATGGCTTGCATGCAGCCAGGGCACAGCCCAACATGCAGCAGAGCCCTGCCCTGGGCACAGCTTGCATGCAGCCACGGCACAGCCCGACATGCAGCAGAGCCCTGCCCTGGGCATGGCTTGTGCACGGCCCAGCGCACCGCAGGGCACGGAGCAGGGCACAGCCCAGTGCAACGCAGGGGACAGCCCGGGACGCAGGTGGAGACGGCCTCTGCGTGGTCAGGCAGGGCAGGAGGGTGCTGGCTGTGCGGGCAGCACTGCCCTGGCCACGCTGTGGGCCACGCAGCGTCCTGGTCGTGTCCTGCCTGCGCAGCCAGCACCCTCCTGCCGTACCTGGCAGCAGGGCAGCCCTAAGGGCCCCAGCTTCCCGTTCCCTGTGGTTCATCATTTGCTGCACCTACAGGAGATAAACCAGGACTGCTTTTATTTTGCTTGGGCATAGGCAGTATTGCCCAACCCAGCGCTGGTTGGGAAATGGAGCACACTTGTTTTTCATTGTGCATCATTAAATTAATATTACAATCAGCAAACGGCACTACTCTGGAGACGGAAAACTCTACAGAAACCCTCAAAAACTCCTCTCCCTCTTCATCCCCATAAACGGAATAAAAGCAAAGAAAACAAGCCAGAGAGAAACAAGCAAAGGACACGCTCAGTGTGATAACTGTCCAGTTCCAGTAAATCGCCTAATCTGAATTAGCTTATAAATAGCTGCTGGGGTTGATGGAGCCTTTCCTTTTTGCTTCAAATTTAGAGCTGAAGAATTCAGCATTTTCCCAAGCAATAATTTTGCATTATTCCGGAGTGGTTTCTGTACCAACAAGCCCGAGCTGGAGCCGTGCATCAAACCCTTCTCCATCTGTGAAGTCCCCTCTCGCCTACAGTGATATCTGGACACTTTTTTTCTAGTAAAAAGGAATTTCTGTGATTTAATTTCTCCATTTCCCTGGGGTAAGGTGGGGCCAGCATCTGCAAATCGGCACTGAATCAGAAGATGAGTGAGAGGAGTGAGTAACAACACTATAAACACATTTCCCATTGCATCGTCCCCAAAAAGCCGCTTACATGCTAGGAAAATTGGGGAAAACCGTCCTCTCCCCTGCTGCCAAAGGGCAAAGGCCGGCGGCGGCCGCGCTGCTCACACCTTCTTCAGGTCCTCGGGTCCGAAGGAGAGCGGCAGCAGCTCCTCCAGCCTCTTGACGATATAGGTGCCATCAGCTTTGGTCAGGTAGATGTCCCAGTCTGTGCCGAACTGGAGGAGAAGAGGGGGGAGAAGTGCCCGATGCAAAACCTGTGCTTCTTCCTCAAATTACTCAAATAGTCCTTTTTTTACCCAGGTTCATGGGGAGCATCCCCCTCTATTACATGTATTTTGGGGTGGCTTTTGGGCATCACCTACCCCAGCGGGGATTTTGGGCTCAGATCCTGTGGCTTTGCCCCCCCAGGGTGAGCCCTGGTACCTCCAAACCTGCCGAATCCAGCCTTGGAGCTGAGTGCCACGACCTGTTAAATATTAACCACCCAAAAATGGGCTGCGGGTGCCAGGGTGCCTGTGGGGAGGAGAGAAGCGAGAGCAGGATGGGCTCTGCATGGGGCTTGGATTTTGCAGGAAAACCCCCTGTTTTCAGGCTTGCCAGAGCTGTGGCGGCGGCCCTGGGGCCAAACTCTGCACCCAGCAGCTCCCGGGAGGAATAAAACCGCCTGGGGAGGGCAAGTTAATGGATTACCACCGGGCACCTGCTCCTGTGGGACAGGGAGCGATACCCCTTTCCCAGGGGATAGTGCAACTTGAGGAACCCGGAGCCAGCCCTGGGGCTGGGGTCAGGAGGCTGCAACCCCCCACACCCCTCTTTGCACCTCTGGGTGTTTCGGGGGGGGATGCCTGGGGTCAGGAGACGTGGGGCCCCCGCGCGAGCCATCACCTCTCTCATCACTTGTCTGCAGGCGCCGCAGGGCGTGATGAAGTGGTCCCCCATGTCACTGCCAAAGGAGAAGGGCAGAGAGTTCAGTCTTGCGGTCAGAGGAGTGGGGGGACATCTGCAGAAGACCTCCACGCACCAATAAATACGGAGCCACGGCAGATTTTCCCCCCACTTCCTGCAAAAAAACATGCAAAAACCTGCCTCCCCTCAAAAAAACACTCGCGCTGCTGCAGCAGAAGTTGCCCCTTGGGCGCACCAAGGGTTTTCCCGATGCCCCCCCTCCCGCCCATCTCTCGCCATGCCGGCTCTCAGCGTACCCTTACCTGGCGATGGCCATGGCCCTGAAGCTGGTGTGTCCCTCCGAGATGGCTTTCTGGATGGCGGTGCGCTCGGCGCACACCCCCAGGCTGTAGCAGGCATTCTCCACGTTGCACCCTGTGGGGAAGACCCCGGCACCCGCTCAGCCACCCCAAACCCCACTGGCTTCCCTCCAGGCGATATTTTTTTTTAGGCGATTTGCAAAGAAAAGCCATTTTTCGGTGTGCACCGCCTGATCCCAGGCTCTCACCAACGCGTTCCCGCTTCCCCTATTTATTTCCCGTATTTTCCCATCCGCCGCGATCTTTGGCTCGCACAGGGGTGACGGCTGCCAAGAAGCAGCTGGGAGGGGACGACGGGGACCCCAGCACCCCATGCTGACCCCGCTGCACCCCCGTGCATGGCCAAAGGGTTGCAGGGGGGACCCCCAAAACCCAAGAGGGAGGTCACACGGCCCCGGCTTACCGGAGAAGATCTCCCCGCCGGCGGTGAGCAGCGCGGCGCCCACTGGGAAGCGGCTGTAGGGGCAATAGGCACAGTTTTTGGCCTCCCGGCTGCGGCGCAGCAGGAGCTGCAGGCGCTCGCCGTGGGGTCGGCCTGGGGGGGCAGTGGGGGCCGGGTGCTGGCCGTCACCCTCCATGCCTGCACCCGCCTGCCCTGCTTGCTGACGCCGCAGTTAAATATTTCCTCGCCTGGAAAATAGGCTGGCCGGCCCCGCCGGGATAACGCCCTGGCGTGCAGCCGAATGCCGGGAAGCATCCCTGGGGGACAGCCCTGACCCCCAAAGCATCGAGCTCAGGGGGTCCCGCATCCCCTCCCTGCCTGCTGTCTCATTTTTTCCAATTTGTCCTTTTTTTTTGGTTGTTTTCTTTTACCTCTTCCTTTTTCTGTCCCGGCAGAGCGTTTTTCCGCCACCGCCTCGGTGGTTTTTTTCCTCCCCGGTTGAAAACTGGTTGCGCGGCTCCACAGGAAAATGTCATTAAATCACTCCTGGCGGGGGGCAGGAGGGGAGGCAGGGAACAACAGTTCCTGATCAGCGAGATCAAAAGAAATAAATTAATTTGATTGAAAACAGAAAAAATAATATATATACATATCTCTCTCTCTCTCTATCTCACATTTTCCCAGGCTGTCTAACTACCAGCTGCCAAGCAGCCAGGAAAGCTGGTTGAAGTCAGAAGCGATAAAAGCCCGTTTGGGGATGCCCTCGTGCCACCGGAGCCCAAATTTGGTTCAGCTGGTGCTTCTGTGGGAATCAGCCCACGTGGCGTAAAGGGCTCCCAGGATGCCAGGCTGATCAGCAAATTGCTCTCGAATTAAAGATATCTCTTTTTTTCCCCTTGCTGGAAGAGCTTAATGCCCCATTTAACGGCTGCAAGGATGGGTGTCACGGCCCCCATTGATTTATCACTGGGATTTTTTGCCCAGTTTGCTGGATTTTGGGAGGATTTTGACCTTACCCGCCGGTTTTGCCAGCAAATCTTGCCACTGGGTCGCTGCTGACAAGCCACGACAGGCTGGGACACAGCACCCGAATTGGCAGCAGCCAATGTGTGGTGTAAATGCCTGGAGCTGAGAACGGAGCATGGGGCAGCAAGAGGACCACAGGCACCCCAAGAAATCAAAGCCAGGACACTGAGATCAGTATTGTCCCAGGGGATAACTGGGCGACCCACCTTCTTTGCACTGTGCGGGTGTTCGTTCACCCTGGAACCTAATGATGACAGCTACGTGCAAGGGCAGACAGTCAAGGCAACAAGCAGCTAGAGGAAGGATTAGCAGCACTGAATCAGCTCAGAGCCCTTTGTTCAGCTTTCAAAACACAAACCCCGGTTATTTTCCCATCTAAAATGAGCCGCAGATGCTCCTGTGGCCCCCACCCTGTTACGCGGCACGATCCCCCCAAAACCTGGGAGAGAAAAGGAAAACAAGCCCCAGGGCAGCTGGTGGGAGGCACCGCGGGAGCAGACCAGAGCAAGGGACCCCCCCTCCTAAATAATGTGGGATCTATAAATAAACGAGCTTTCAAGGAGGGTTTAAACCTGCCTCGTCAATAGGAATAGCGAGCAATTAAATAGAGTCCTTACCTCTGCCGATGAGGGTGAGGACAGAAATAATGAGAGACAGAGGCTGGCGTGGATAGAAACCTTCCGCATTTGCACTAATTCATTAATTGCCACCTCCCCAAAACCATCCTAACGCCGGGAGCAAACCACACACCCCAAGCTGCAGCAGAAAAGCCGAAAACCACACAAACTCATGCAATTTTTATTATTTTGGCTGCAAAAACCTACGAGGCTGCCGAGGCCATGGCAGCGAGAGGAGCGGGGATGGTGCTGCCTGCCTGCGAAGCAGCTATTTTAAGGTTGCAGTTGCTTTGCTCAAACCGTAGAAAAGCTGGGAAGCTGCTGGGAAATGGCTTCCCACTCCCTGCAACACCGCGCTTGGGTTTTCCTCCACAAATGGACTAAAACTGGGGGCACGTGCTGTTATTTTACCCCTTTTTCCTCCCCATTTTTCAATCCCAAGGCAGCCGGAGCATCTTTGTGGGTCCCTGAGCCCGGGGGGTCCCCCTGCTGCATCTGCAAGAAGCCCCAGGTGATAATAAAAAAGGTGGAAATTAGGGTTTGAGCCAGAGGAGCTGAATCCTGAACAAGCTCAGACTCCACTGTGGAGCTGAAATCTCACAGGGATCCCACGTGCTCCCCAAAAGTCCCCCCTATTTCATTTTCCCTGGAAAGAAGCCAGCCCGGGGCCTTGGCCGGAGCTAAAAGCAACAGGTTAAAAGCCCAAAGCTCAGCCCAAGAGGAGCCGCAGGGAGGTCTGGCTGGCTTGGAAATAATGGGGAAAAAATAGGGTTTCTGGAGCAAAAACCACCAGCAAACCCGCAGGATCTGCGAACCCCCGTGCACTCCCTCGTGCAACACTCAGGTTTGGGGGGGACACTCCCCCCCATCTTTTCTCATGCCAGGTTCGGGAGCCAACATCCCACCCTCCCAAAAATCATCCCCCCCGCATCCTGCCCTAATTTCCCACCACGCAGGTGGGCTTTGGTCCTGGGGGGGGGGGTGCGGATCTGGTCGCTGCATGGCTGGTGGTGATGGAGGGGGGGTGGGAGGAATCCTTGATTTTCCCAGCATCTTTCTTTCCCTGCCCGAGCACGAAGCGAACGCGCATCCGGCGGCGTGCACGGCGGCGGGGGGTGTCCGCCGGCGGCTCCCCGCGTGCTCGAGGCCGGGGCGACGCGGCGTCGCGGGGAGGTGGAGCAGCCCACGGAGAGCGAGCTGCATCCCCGCAGCCACCGTTCCCGCAGCAAGCGCAAGCGGCAGCCGGAGCACGGCGGCTCCTCGGCCAAGCGGTTCCGCATCCTCCCCGGGCAGACGGCATCGCGTACGGCAGCTGCATCCCGCTGTGCTGGGGTAGGGGCTTTTCCCTCCCCACCACCCCCCCCCCCGGGTGGGGGGGTGTGGGGACACCCCCCAGCCAGCTTTGGGGTCCGGGGGTTGGCGGTGGTGGTGGGGGGGTGTCTTTCTGCTCGCAAGTGGGTCGGTGGGGAACCGTCGCGGCAGGGCCGGGATTAGCGGAGGCGTGCGGGGTGGCCCGGGGGGGCCCCTCGGCAGAGCGGAGATGCTGCCCTGGCGCCGGAGCAAGTTCGTGCTGGTGGAAAATGAACGTAAGTGCAAAGGCAAGAGCCTGGGGCCGGGGCTGAGCTACGCCGCGTTGCTGGCCGGCTTCCTGCGCTCCTGCCCGGACCTCCTGCCCGACTGCCCGCTCGAACGGCTGGGCAGCGTCTTCCGCGGCAAACGCCAGAAAGTGGAGCTGAATAAGGAGGACCCGACGTACACGGTGCGGTACCTGGGCAACGCCGTCACCCTGCACGCCAAGGGCGAGGGCTGCACGGAGGAGGCGGTGGGCAAGATCTGGGCTAAGAGCGACGCGGGGGCCGGCGGGGCCAAGATGAAGCTGACGTTGGGACCCCAAGGCATCCGTATGACCCCCTGCGAGAAGGGAGCCCGCCGGCCGGGCCACGCGTACCTCCTGCACCGCATCACTTACTGCGCTGCCGACCGCCGGCACCCCAAAGTCTTCGCCTGGGTTTACCGGCACCAGGTGAAGAACAAGGCGGTGGTGCTGCGCTGCCACGCCGTCCTGGTCTCCAAAGCCGACAAGGCTCGCGCCATGGCCCTGCTCCTCTACCAGACCTCCGCCTCCGCCTTCAACGAGTTCAAGCGCCTCAAAAGGCAGAACGATTTCCGCCACGTCCAGCAGCAGCTCCTGGGGGACGCCATCGTCCCCTTGGTGCCCCTCCGCCGGCTGCTCAACGCCAAGTGTCCCTACCGCCCGCCCGCCGAGAGGGCCCGCTGTGCCCCCCGACTCAGCTCCATCCTGGAGGAGGAGGAGGAGGAGGCCTTCGGCACCGGCGCACCCCGAGGGGACGGCGGCCCCGGCGAGCGAGCCGCCGTGCTGCGGCTGGCCAGGGAGATGCGGGGATGCAGCCTGCGCGGCCCCCGGCCCCCGGTGTGCTGAGCGGCAGCGGTGGGTCACCCCGTTTGGGGGACGAGGTGCCCTCCCCGCGCCCCAAGCCGAAGTCAGACCCGCCTCGGGGACAAATCTGGACAAGACGGTGGCTTCGTTTGCAAGGAAGACCCCTGGGGGGGGGGTGGGTTTGCACCCCAGGGTCCCCCCCCGCCCCGGCCCCTGCCTCTGAACCTGTTCTCGTGCCTCCTCCGCGGCAGCCATAATAAAGTTAATGTGTGTTTTCTGCGGTGTAACGGCGCCTGTGTCTCACCTGGACCGAGCCCTGGCAAATGGGAGAGGAAGAGTTAAGCTCGTCACCGGGGCAATTTGGGGGGATTTATACCAAATTTACCCCCTGCAAGGGAAGCCAAACTGGGGGGGGGGGGGGCTGCGGGGTCCCCTGCGCTTTCTGCACCCTTCCTGCGGCACCAAGGGCTGGCGAGAGCTGCTCTGTGTAGTCATGGCAACTTGGTTTTTTAAATATAGAGCTGGGGGGGGGTGGCACAAGGCCGCCCGCGCCAGGGAGGCTGCAATGGGGGTTTGGTCCCTCAGCCCCCCAAAGAGCGCGGCTTTTGCCTGCAGCCCCCACTGCCCACCCCATAAGCAGCGCCAAGGCCCTGAAGATCAATAATTTTCCAAAAATTACTATTTTTTTCCCCTCCCCTTTTGCTGCTTTCCCAGAATAAATAACAGCAAGGGGATAAGCTGGGGGGAGGGAGCAGGGTCTTGTGTGTGCCCCCCCCAGCACAGGGACCTGCCAGCCTGGGCCATGGCCCTGTATGGGGTGTGGGAGAAACACCCAACAAAATGGGGCTGGGGGCTGCATCCCCGCAGGCCCCGTGCTGAGCCATGTCCTCACAGTGGTGGTGGGGGGGCCCTTCGGGGCCGTGGGGTGCTGCTGCCCCCCACCCCGGTGAGGGGGTGCAAACACCTCCCCCCCCAGGTGCTATAGGGCTGGGGTTTGGGCAGATATCGCCCCCTCCCCAGGCCTAGGGGGGATAGGCTTTGGCTTGGCCTTCCCAAGCTCTGCAGGGGGCTGGGATTTGGGCTGCCGGCCCCCCCCCACCCCGGCCAAGGCCCTTGGGAAGAGGGGGGGGCACTGGGGGTATTAGGATCTGGGCCCCGCTACCAAGATCCTGAGGGGGATTTGGGCTAATCCCCCCCCCAAGGCCTTGTTTAGTCTCCCCTCCAAGACCCGGGGCAGGGGGGTCCTGGGATCTGCCCTGCCCCCCCCCCCAAAAAAAAACCCCGGGGCTGGGATTTACCCTCGCTAAGGCCCCGTGGAGCCGGGATCTGACCCACCTCCCCGCTCCCAGGCCCTGTGGGGCTGGATTTGGGCTCCCCCGGCCCCCCAGCAAAGCCTTGGAGGGGTGTGGAGGGGGGGGTCTGCGCCCTTCGTCCCTCATTGCCCCCCACCCGCCCCTTCCCGGAGCGGCGGCCCTGGCGGACCGCGTCTCTATGGTATGGCGGTGCCGGCTGCCAGAGCGTCGCGGGTGACGTCATCACTCGGCGCCGGCGGGCGGTTGCCGCGGTAACGGCGCGGCGGCGGCGATGGAGGGCGGCGGGCGGCCCTCGGCCGCGCAGGCCGTGCTGCTGGCCGCCAGCACCGCCCTCACCGCCCTGGTCTACTCCGTCTACCGGCAGAAGGCCCGCGTCGCCCGCGGCCTCGAGGTGGGTGCGAGGGGCTCCCGGGGCGGGGGGGTGGGTGGGTGGGTGTCGCGCAGGGGCCCCGGCCCGCACCGCGGCCTGGTGTCGTCGGTTGAACCGCGGCCTCCGTTTCTTCCCCGCAGGGCGCCAGGAGGGTTCGGCTGGACGGAGACCTGCGGGCGGTGCTGCTGGAGGCGCCAGGACGCTGCGTCCCCTATGCGGTCATCGAAGGTAGGGGCAAGGCCTAAAAGCCAGGGCGGTTGGGGTGTATCCTCACCCCGGCTGCCCCCTCGCCGGCTGGGTTTCATCCCCAGCCCCGCGGTTCCGCTCCCAGCAGCTCATCTCCTCCCTGTCAGGCAGCCTCTTCAGCCTCCCATCTCGTTCAGATACTGCCCGTACCCGCTGTATGCCATAAGAAATGGAGCAGAAAATTAACAAGCACCTCATGCACGTGCTTCGGATTTGTCTTTCAGGCGTGGTGCGGTCCGTTAAGGAGACCCTGAGCAGCCAGTTTGTGGAGAACTGCAAGGGTGTCGTTCAGAGGCTGACGCTGCAGGAGCATAAAATGGTGTGGAACCGAACAACCCACCTCTGGTACGTGCCCAGCGCCCACGAACATCCGGCTTTCAGACTGGCTGAGGTGCCCTCGAAGCCCCTGAGATGCCAAAACGACTTCAGGCCCAGAAATGCCCCAGACCCAGACCCCACAGTGGCCCAGTTACAGCTGCTGGAACCGGGCACGTTTGACTCTTTTTAGGGCCGTAGCCTTTCAGAGTTCATATAGGGGCTGTAGGGGACGAGCACATAGAGTAACCCAACATGGACAGAACATTTATCAGCAGCCCCATGTTGTTGCTATGGAGGTGGCCACGGGACAATATTTCCCAAGCAAAACAACACCTTCAAAACAGAAATTCAGTTGGATTTGGGTGATACCCACACCCAGGGGACCTAAGGATGGTCCCGAGAGCAGCCTGGCCCGCAAGAGCTGCTGAAACAAGAACATGGCAATGTTCTTTGAGCCTCACCTAGGCGAATAACACTTATCAAATTTGCACGTGTGACAGGCAGCACTTCTCCTCGCAGGGTGGTTTCTGGCAGCCGGGAACACCACGGGGAGAGGAGGGGGAATTAGGTGGGCCAAAGTGCTCTCCTGGTGACAGTGGAAGCCCGCGCTACTTCTGCGGGAACTGCAGAAGCGTTGAGATGAGGGCGGCGAGCCTCCCTGAGGGGAAAGGCGCCACTCTCCAGAGAGTCCCATCCAAATAAACTTTGCTCAGGGCAGGGGACATCTGGCAGTCCCCAAAATCGGCAGATCAGCCCACGCGGTGTTTCCCTGCCAGCCTCGGGGGAAGCACTAACGCTTGCATTTGCTTTATCCCCTTCTCCTTCCCCAGGAATGACTATGAGAAGATCATCCACCAGAGAACCAACACCACCCCCTTCGACCTGGTCCCTCAGGAGGAAGGCACCGGTGTCACTGTCAGGGTGATGAAGCCGCTGGACGCTGCCGAGCTCAGCCTGGAGACAGTGTACGAAAAATTTCATCCCTCTGTACAGTCCTTCACCGACGTCATCGGCCACTACATCAGCGGAGAGCGCCCAAAGGGCATTCAGGAGACGGAGCAGATGCTGAAGGTGGGCACGGCGCTGACAGGGGTGGGAGAGCTGGTCCTGGATAACACCACGATCAAGCTGCAGCCCCCCAAGCAAGGCATGCCCTACTACCTGAGCAGCGTGGATTTCCACACCTTGCTGCAGAAACAAGAATCGAATGTCCGGTTTTGGAAAATCCTGACCGTCATTTTCGGCTTTGCCACCTGCGCTGTCCTCTTCTTCGTCTTACGGAAGCAATACCGGCATCACCAAGAGAGGCGGCACCTCAAGCAAATGCAGGATGAATTCCGGCAGGCCCAGGAGCGCCTGATGCACGAAATGAACATGGAGGGTGGAGAGACGCTCAAAAACGCCTGCGTCGTCTGCTTGAGCAACACCAAATCCTGCGTCTTCCTGGAGTGTGGGCACGTTTGCTCTTGCAGTGAGTGCTACCAGGCTCTCCCCGAGCCCAAACGGTGCCCGATCTGCAGGCAGGCCATCTCCAGGGTGGTTCCCTTATACAACAGTTAAATTTCTGTGGCCGCGGGGAGCTTTTGGTGTTAAAGCTGCCTCTTGCAAAGGGGTTTTCTCGCCTCGCTGCTTGGGTGGTTGATTTGGGGGAAGGGGAGGGAGCTTGAGTGAGCAGGGTGCTTTGACTGGGGCACAGAGCCGGGTTTAGAAGGTGACGGTCCAGCTGATCAGGGCTCACGTCGCATTCCAGAGGTTTTCGGGGTGGGAGACGAGGAGTCCTCGCAAAGGATGTGGCACTCAGCTGGGAGATGCAGTTTCAAGCTCTTCTGTAAAGAGTCGGACTCTTGGGGTTTGTGTCATGGTTTACTGAAATACCCGGCTTATAAAAGGCTGTAGGGGGAATAAAAAGATGTATTACGCCTTCTCAGAGGCTGCAGGATTTAGACGATGCTGTCACCTGGCTCTGGGGACTGACGGGGCAGAGTGGGCTTTCAGAGAGCTTTTAGGGGGGTTTGTGTGAATGCAGCTGATTTTGTGATCATCCGCAAAATCAGTTTTTGACCGTATCATGCCAGGACATGAAAACAGGGAGGTGAAAATGCTGCGGCTGATTTCTGCACTTGGCTTGAGCTGGGATAGAAAATGGGACGTCAAGTAATAAAATAGATTGAAAAGTGCGTTTGTCTCTCATCGTTACGTGACCCTGAGGGGAGTGACGGCGTCTGCTGCCCTTCTGCGCTCCCTGGGGCGTCCATGCTGCGCTGGTGAACGCCGGAGGAATGTGAATCACCCTGAGCCGTGGTCAAGGGGGGGCGTAAGGGGGGGGTGGGATCCCATCCCTCTGCACTGAATCCGACACCAGTTGGGACAGACACTGCTGTCCCCTCCTCTGTAATGCAGAGCGGTACCAAACCCCCAGACTTTCACGCAGAAAAGGAAAATTCCCTTCCCCGCCTCCCCCATTTTGCCATAAATCACGTACGGTAACTGCACCCGAGAGGGTTAATGAACCCAATTAACGAACTTCAATTAACGTTTGCTGTGGAGGGCATCGAGTTTTCAATTAGAGAAACACAGGGGCGGGGCGGGGGAGCCCCTGGTTTGGGAGCCTGGAATAGGATTTGGGGGAAGACCCCATGCTCTCTCCAATGCCTGCTGGCAGGCAGAGCCACTTGCGTCCCCCCCTCCAAGAACTCCCCCCTGCCCCAGCACATTTAAAAAGAAATAGTTTTCCATCAACTGCCAGGAAAAATGGTGACTTTAACAAGGAAACCAGTTGTTTCCTCGTTAAACGTTAACTAGCCTGGGCCGGGCAGTGTCCGAAGGCCGCTTCGGTTGTGTGGCACCGGTTTAATTTCCCCGCTGGCCCCAGGAGCGGGGGCTTGGGCAGCCCCAGCGCCGGGAAGGGCCGCATCCAGCCTGCCCGCCGGCTGTAGATGGCGGTGGCTGCCCGCCGCAGTGAGCCTGCCTGTTTGCTTGCCAGCGGGAAAAGCCAGAATCCCAGAGGGAAAAGCCAGAATCCAGCTCACTGGCAGAGGCGTCCTTCCTCTCCCTGCCGCTATCGCCCTGCCTTGCCCTTCACGCCCTTCTGCTGCTGCCAGAAAATAAAATCGCCTTTTATCGGCACCGTGGGGAAAAAAATGAAACACCAAGAAACCCCCAAGGCTTTCCCCAAGTGATCGGGTCTGCAAAATCCCACACCAAACGCAGCTGTCTTCCCAAGAGTGTGGATTTAAGACCTGGACCAGCCGAGACCCCGACTCCTTTCGTTAAAAGCAATTTTCTGCTGTAAAAATCATATTTAGAGATTTTTTTCGGGGGGGGGGGGGGGGTTACTGCCCATCACTCCCTGTACCCTAACAAGACTTCGCCTTTCCCTCCCCAGCTGCGGTTTCCTGGGGACCAAGCACCCCAAAAAGCCTTGTCCCCTTGACGGGGACAGTGGGGAGGTCACCTCCCCTCGGGCAGCCAGGTGCAGGATGCGGCCTCGAGCCTCGGCGTTTTGCCCAGGGAATGGAGCCATCATGCGAAGCCTAAAAATACACTTTTGGGGGGGCTGAGCTTTCCCCGTTACCTTTCGCCTCCTGTTTTCAAGCTTTCCCCCGTGATATCTTGGGCGTAGACGCAACCTTATGTAAGGAGTTGACAGCTCGGGGGTGTGCGGGGGTGCACGGGAGAGGGGCTCGCTTGGCTCCGGGAGCTGAGGATTTCAGCAAACGAGGGATTTTGGAGATAAGAGAAGCCCCGGGGCAGCGTGCCCTGGCCCCGGTGTCGCAGGGCACCCTGTCCTTCCCGTGCGTCCGTCCTGCTTGGCCCCAAAACGAGCCGGGCTCCCGCTTCCAGAGAAATCCGCTGGTGCAGATGTTGTAACCCAGCCTTGCACAAACGGGTTTTTTTGCTGCTGTTCCCCACTGTCCCCCCACTTTGCTTGGCAGGGGATGCACCAGGGATGCCTGGTGCATAGCTGCAGTCTTCCCCGAAATGGTAGCCCCAACCTTCCCATCGCCCCTTGGCCGGGCTGGCTCCCTTTGCCAGGCAATAACTCCGATGACCCACGCCGCTGCGGGAACACTGCGGGGAAAACCCAGCGGAAAGCTCGCAGCGACCCAAAAGCCCTCCCGCAGTCCCCCGGGAAAGGCTTGTGCAGGGACACGTCCCGGGCACCAACAGCCAAGCGCGCCCGGACCGTCCCCCCACCTTGCAGCCCCCCACAAAGTGCCAGAGGCCCCGTGACAGCTCATTCCTGCTGGGATCTGCAGGGGGGACGTGGGGCTGAGCCCACGCTCCCTGGGGACAGCCGCTGAGCTCTCCAGGGCTGCTGTGGGGCAGCCTGGACTTCCCAGGGATGCTGTGGGGCAGCTCCAGGCTCAGCAGGAATGCTGTGGGGCAGCTCTGAGCTCCCCAGATGTGGCTGTGGGGCAGCCTCGGCTCCCCAGGGATGCCGAGGGGCAGCTCCAGGCTCTACAGGGATGCTGTGGGGCAGCTCTGAGCTCCCCAGGGATACTGCAGGGCTCCCCGGGGATGCTGCGGTGCAGCTCTGGGCTCCCCAGGGATGCTGTGGGGCAGCTTTGGGCTCCCTAGGGATACTGCAGGGCACCCCAGAGATGCTGTGGGGCAGCTCCGGGCTCCTTGGGGATGCTCTGGGGCAGCTCTGGGCTCATCAGGGGTTGCTATAGGGCAGCCCTGGGCTCCCCAGGGATGCTGTGGGGCAGTTTGGGGCACTCTGGGGATGCTGTGGGGTAGTTCAGGGCTCCCCAGAAGTGCTGTGGGGCAGCTTAGGCTGCCCAGGAATGCTGCAGGGCAGCTCCGGGCTCCCCGGGGATGCTGTGGGGTGGCTCCAGGCTCCCCAGAAGTGCTGTGGGGTAGCTCCAGGCTCCCCAGAAGTGCTGTGGGGCAGCCTAGGGTCGCCAGGGGATGCTGTGGGGCAGCTCCGGGCTCCCCAGAAGTGCTGTGGGGCAGCCTAGGGTCGCCAGGGGATGCTGTGGGGCAGCTGTGGGGCGGCTCCGGGCTCCCCAGAATTGCTGTGGGGCAGCCTAGGCTGGCTGGGGGATGCTGTGGGGCAGCCCCGGGCTCCCCAGAAGTGCTGTGGGGCAGATCCAGGCTCGCTGGGGGATGCTGCGGGGCAGCTGTGGGGCAGCTCCGGGCTCCCCGGGGATGCTGTGGGGTGGCTCCAGGCTCCCCAGAAGTGCTGTGGGGCAGATCCAGGCTCCCCAGAAGTGCTGTGGGGCAGCCTTGCCTCGCCGGGGGACGCTGCGGAGCAGCGCCGGGCCCCCCCAGGGATGCTGCGGGGCGGCTCCAGGCTCTGCAGAAGTGCTGTGGGGCAGCTCTGGGCTCACTGGGGGTTGCTATAGGGCAGCTCCAGGCTCCCCAGAAGTGCTGTGGGGCAGCCTAGGGTCGCCAGGGGATGCTGTGGGGCAGCTGTGGGGCGGCTCCGGGCTCCCCAGAATTGCTGTGGGGCAGCCTAGGCTGGCTGGGGGATGCTGTGGGGCAGCTCCGGGCTCCCCAGAAGTGCTGTGGGGCAGATCCAGGCTCCCCAGAAGTGCTGTGGGGCAGATCCAGGCTCCCCAGAAGTGCTGTGGGGCAGCCTAGGGTCGCCAGGGGATGCTGTGGGGCAGCTCCGGGCTCCCCAGAAGTGCTGTGGGGCAGCCTAGGGTCGCCAGGGGATGCTGTGGGGCAGCTGTGGGGCAGCCCCGGGCTCCCCAGAATTGCTGTGGGGCAGCCTAGGCTGGCTGGGGGATGCTGTGGGGCAGCCCCGGGCTCCCCAGAAGTGCCGTGGGGCAGCCTTGCCTCGCCGGGGGACGCTGCGGGGCAGCCCCGGCCCCCCCCAGGGATGCCGCGGGGCGGCTCCAGGCTGCCCAGAAGCGCGGCGGGGCCAGCTGCGGGCTCCCCGCGGCCGCAGCCGGGGCACACGCCGGTGGGGGCAGCCCCGGGGGAGGGGGGGGGGGGGGATCCCCGCGGGGCGTGGGGCAGCCCGCCGGGGGCGGTGCCGCCGCCGGGGCCGGTGGGGAGGAGGGTTTTCGGGGGACGACGGGGGCCGGGCCGGTCCCGCCCGGTCCCGCCCCCCGCTCCTCTATCGCCGCCGCCGCCGGAGCCGCCGCCGCAGCCGCGGAGCCGCCAGCAGCGCCGGGCCGGGCCGGGATGTGACGGGGCGGCCGCCCCGCGCCCCGCTGCGCCGCTGCCCCGGGCCCGCGGGGCCCCCCGCGCCCCGGGAGGCTGTCGGGGGGCGGCGGCGGCGGCGGGTCCCCCCCCGCCGCCCCCATGTCGGAGGGGCCGCCCTACGGCGAGGGGCAGCTGGCGGGGGACGCGGCCGTGGGGCAGCTGCCCTTCCCCGTCCGCCTCCGCGGGCCCGACGGCCTCCTCGCCGGCGGGCAGGGCAAGCGGCCCCCCAAGCTGGGGCAGATCGGCCGCAGCAAGAGAGGTAGGTGCGGGGGGGGGGGGGCGGGAGGCGACCCCGGGATGCAGGGCGCTGGGAAGCATCCCTAGGACTCAGGGCGCTGGGAAGCATCCCCAAGATGCAGGGCACCGGGACCTTCCCGGGATGCAGGGTGCTGCGAAGCATCCCTAGGACTCAGGGCACTGGGAAGCATCCCTGAGATGCAGGGCACCGGGACCTTCCCAGGACGCAGGGCGCTGGGAAGCATCCTTAGGACGCAGGGCGCTGGGAAGCATCCCTAGGACCCAGGACAGCAGGACCTTCCTGGGACGCAGGGCGCTGGGAAGCATCTCCAGGATGCAGGGCACTGGGAAGCATCCCTAGGACGCAGAGCAGCGGGAAGCATCCCCGGGATGCAGGGCACTGGGAAGCATTCCTAAGACCCAGGGTACACCGGGAAGCATCTCCGGGATGCAGGGCACTGGGAAGCATCCCTAGGACCCAGGGCAGCGAGACGTTCCCGGGAGGCAGGACGGTGGGAAGCATCCCCGAGATGCAGGGCAGCGGGACCTTCCCGGGATGCAGGGCACCGGGAAGCATCCCTAGGACCCAGGGCACCCTGGGGGTTGTCGGGCATCGTGTCCCGGGGACCTTCCCTGGGGTGCTGGGTAGTGGGAACCTTCCTTGGGGACAGAGCATCGTGCCCTGGGGACCATCCCCAGGGCGCAGAGGCGAAGGGACCTTCCTTGGGGACACGGCCCCATGCTCCAGGCCCTTTGCCGGGCCGTAGGTACCTTCCCCAGGGACGGGGCACCGGGCACCGTGCCGGGGCGCGGGGTACCGGGGACCCTCCCCAGGGACGGGGCACGGCGCACCGGGTACCCCGCGGGGTGTCGGACGCCGTGCCGCCTTTGCCGACGGCCGCGCCAGGGACGCGGGACCCCCCTCCCCAAGCCCAGCCTGGGGTGCCCACCGCCCCGGGGTGACGTTGGGCAAGGGGCGCACGGCGGCAGGGTATTCACCACGGTTATGGGTTTTTTTTTTTTCTGCTTTCCAGTGGTTATTGAAGATGATAGAATCGATGACGTGCTGCAAAATCTCTCGGAAAAGGCCCCTCCCGGCGTTTAAAGCCTCCCCGGGGACGCTTGGCTGAAGCCGGAGGCGGGGGGGCTGAGGGGGTCGGTTTACAACGGCACAGGTTATCGGCAAAAAAATAATTCCCCCCCCACACACACCCCGCCACCAAGACCGCAGCAAGCGCGCCGAGCAAGCACTCGGAGAGCCGTCCTCGCCAGCCTGCAATCCCCTCCGCACCGCAGCACATCCTTGCCCTCCGACAGACGCGCCGAGGGGAGGGCGGCGAGCGAGACAAAGCCCAACGGCAAATAAAAAAAAAAAATAATAAAAAATTAAAAATAAATAAATAAAAAATAATAATTGGAAAAATAATCACCCGCTCCAAAACCCCCACCCCAACCCGCCGGCGCGAGGGATGAACGGAGGCGTCACGCCGCGGCTCTGAATTACCGGTGATTTCTTTTCTCGGTCCGATGAACCTTGCACCACGCTAGAGCGGGGGGTAAGAGGAAAGGGGGCAGCGAAAGATGGGGGGGGGGGGGGGCGGCCCCCGGGGTCTCCCCCCAGCCAGGGTTGTTCCCAGTGGGCACCTTGTTTACATTATTTAATCTTGCAAAAATGAATCTGTGCACTTGGATGTACCACGCTATCCCCTTCCTTATGATTTTTTATGTTGATGTCTTTGGATGTTGGAAAATGATATAAAAAATATATATATATATATTTCATTTTAGTCACGTTTTAAGGTTCTCGAGGGGAAAACCAAAACTTTTATAAAGGAAGGGCCTAGAGGAGGAATTGCTGGTTTATTTTTTAAAGCTTGTACTTCTTGGTTGCTGTGAGCAAAGGGACAGATTTTATATGTACAGGGGGGCGGGGGGACGCTCGGCTTTTCTAACTACCATGCAGTCTGTAGTGTGGGTGATCTTGTTTTGGTTTTTTTTTTTCTTATATTGTGGCAGTTTCCTCTCTTTAATAGACTGTATTAAAAATATATATATATAAAAAAAAAAATCTCTAATGTAATCACAAGAGTGCCAAACACTTGGAGATGCCGGAGGGCAACGATTCCCTCCCCGAGTCAAGCGGCACTCGGGGCTTTCTGCTCTTTCTAGGGCTCGGTCGATCTCTCGTGGGGTTTTCTTTGACTTCTCTTTTCTAATCTTTCTTTTTAACTATTTTGCATGATGTGCATAGAAAAAAAAAGGGAAAAAAAAAAAGCACCTCTTGCGCGAGGGCTTGGTTTCTTGTTTCTGTTTGCGACTCTGACTGACAGACCTCAAGGCAGGTTTTCTTTCCTCCTTTTCTTAAATATTGTGTATGTTGCACTTTTATCCACTACACAGGGCTATTTCTGCAATGTCCAAATAAAAAGGAAAATGAAACAAAATGGAAAAAAAAATAATAATAAATGCGGATCTGCCGTGCTTTCCCGTGTGCTGCCGGGGCCCAGCGCCGCGAGCATCCCTCCCCATCCACCTAAATAATGCCAAAAATAACCACGGAAAACCTCGCCGCTCTCTGGCACAGACCCCCCCGGCGATCGGGGTCATGCCCTGAATAATTAATTATAATTAATATTTATTTATGGGAATTTTTTTTGTTTGTTTGTTTGATGGGAAAACTCCTCTGGGGCACAAATTCCATGGAAAAAATTCAACACGAGGTCCCGAAAGCAGCTACTGGGAACGGGGACCCAAAAAGGCATCCGTCCCCTTTGCTGCTGGGAAAGCCTGCGGAAAATGGGGGTTTTCATCCCAGTGTCGCTTCCCCCCCCCAAAACCCAAATCCCAGCCGATTCCCCGTGACCGCCGTCGTTAATCATTGCCCGGGAGCGGGGCGGCATTAATAAGAGCCGTTATCGCTCCTGCCCGCGCGACCGAGGGCACGAGCCAACCTTTGTGCCGGGGGAATAAAAATACAATCACGCCAGGGGAAATGGGTCCCCAGGTCAGGGTTTTATTGCAAAGAAAATAATATATTGCAATAAAAGCAGCGTGCCGCCGCGCAGGGCTGGAGCTGCTTTGTATGGTGATGGCCGGGGGGGTGGGGGGACAACACATCGATTAATTTGAGGTGAGACAGGGTGCCGGTGCTGCCCAAACACCCCCATTTTTGGGGTGCTAAAGCCACAAGAATCTGCGCAGCGCTGCGCTCCCCTCCCCACCAGCTTTGCTATTTATTTCTCCATTTTTAACCCCCCCCCCCGCAGCCTCTCAAGGGTCCAGGATGGGATGGGGGAGATTTGCTAAAGTGCTCCCTTGAAAAAAAAAAAAATCCCCAATTATTTTAATTTTTTCCCCAGCGGGTTCAGCTCTGAGGTCGCAGCCGCATGGGTTGGACGCAGCGGGCACCACCAACCCTTTGGCCCTGGGATTTTCTATTTGGGGTGACCCGACGCGTCTGCAAAGGACAGGGTGGGCCCATGGGAGGTTGTTTGGGTTTGGGGTGTCCCCCCACACCCCCAGTCTAATGGGGTTTGCCTCAACCAGCATCTGGGTGCAAGCCCTTGGCTTTGGGGAGAGCAGACGAGGCAGCGCTGGGCAGCTCATAAGACACATAACCACGGGCTGGATGCGGCCATGGGCACTTGGTTAATTAAGTTTACCAAAAAGCCCCCGTTTTACGTGAAAACCTGATCTATGGGTCCAGACCCAATTGCCCACTTTCTCCCCATGCACCAAAAAAACCCTCCGAGCACCCAAAACCCAGGTCCACCAAACCGGGTCCTCTGGGGATGGGCTCCACGCACAGCCCCAGGAGCCCCCCCAAACCCCCTCGACACCCGAGAAAAGCCGGAGATGAACCGGAGAAAACCTGAAGCCCGAGGGGGAAGGGAGGCTGAAAGAAGAGGAGATTCTGCTAAATTATAAACCGCTCTTTTATATGCGCGGCGCATAAATAATGGAGCAGGAGAGCCCGGCATGCCGGCAAGCTCGCTTACGGGGAGGATGCGGGATGGAGGGGCGAGAAGAGAAGGTTGCGGGGTGGATGGTGGGGAAAGATGTGCCCAAGAGGCCGAGCCGGGGATCCCCCAGCCGTGCATCGCCGGGAGATGATATTCTGAAGGAGGATTTAAGGATTAAGCTGACCACGGGGCAGGAGTTTATTGCATACATTATTTAACAGATGGCCCAACGCAGGCGGGCGGCTGCCTACGGTCTCCCCGGTGACCTTGGCCAGGAGATGCCAGGCTGGGCAGGGAGCCTGGTGCCACCGCTGGGCTCCGGTTACGGGGACTGGAAGAAAAAAAAAACCCAAAAAACCAATCCCCGCCCTGCCGGGAGCCAGCACCCAGCAGCTCCAGCGCCAAATCCCCATGGAAACTGCAAAAAAACCCACCCAACCCTGGCCCATATGGGCTGCTTGTTTTGGCAGTGGTGGGGGAAAAAAAAAAAAAATAAAAATAAATATAGAAGAGCCATTTGCAGGTTTATTTACCAAAGGAAACTTGGCACCTTTGGAAGAAGCAGGGTGCTGGAGGGACGAGCGAGGTGCAAAGGTCCTGACAGCACCCAGAGCACTTGCAAAATCCCGCTCCCAGAGGTGCTTTAATCCCATTTCCCCGGGGATTTTGGCACTGGGGGAAGGTGCTAAAACACTTGCTCCCCCAGCAAAGCCAGTCCCGACCCCTTACGCCCAGGAGCTGGGAGTAGGGTATTTTTATCCGTCTCTAAAGCTGCTCATTTTCCGCAGGCTTGAAATCCCTGCGGTGATTGCAGCATCAGCCCTTTGGACCACATAACCCCCCCCAGGGATAATACCAGCCCTGGGGGTCCCAGGGCATTTTGGGGCTGCATAAGTGCCCCCCACCGCTCATTTCCCACCTCACCAGAGCAGTTTGCAATAACCCACAGAAAAACATCCCAAAAATTGAGGGCAGTGGGCTGCAGCTGGGGCAAAGCAGAGCATGGGGTGGGGCGGGGGAAGCAGGTGAACCCCCTAAAACAATTCCCCCAAAAAGACGCCCATGCAGCAACCACCCAAAATAATTATTCTTTTTTTGTTTTTTTTTTCCTCCTCTCCACCAGAACTAGGGCATGTTAAACTAGGCCAGCACTCCCCTGCAAAATGATTTATTTATCATGGGGGGAGCGAGGAGGGACAGCGTGGGACTGGGGGCTGCAGAACAGCATGTCCGGGGCAGGGATGCTCCATACGCCGTGGTTTCAGGGAAGAAAATAGGGTCAGTTTTTTCCTCTTTTCTCGTTGAAAAAAATCACAATTACTCAGAAGGGGGCAGTTTTAGTGACCTTCAGCGGGGAAGATATGAAACTGGTCATTTTAATGTTATCAAACCCCTTTTGATCCATTCGCTCGAGACCGCGACTGTTTTCAACCGCATGTGATTAATGTTTTATATTGCGGCATTACCAACATAAAACATGCTTTAGCAAAACTGAAAATGGATAAAAACATGAAGGAAATTTTGCCCTGCAGAAAAACTCCATTATTTTTTCCCCTCTCTGCTTTTTTACCCAGGAAGGAGAAAACCCCAGTGGCTGCCCACTCCCACGCTCGAGATCTCTTGGCCCATCCCTACCAGGCGATGGAACCACGGGCAATGGGGCTGGCCAAGGGCGATTTTGGGTGCAGCACCCTCCTGCTGGGTGCTCCCCCCTCTCAAATGTGGCCTTGGGGCTTTTTTTTTTTTTTTTTTTTTTTTTTGTGCTTAGGTTCCCCTGTGCCTTTGGGTTTCACCCTGGGAGAAGGGCTTCTCGTGGTGTGGACCCAAACCATTGCTTGTTTGGGGGATTTTGGGGGGGATGCGGGTCCCCCATCCCTGGGCTCTTTGTCCCACAGCCACTAGAGGCCACTGAGGCTCTGTCATCCCGCCTGATTTATTCGCGTGGGACATTCAGACTCCAACATTAGCACTCTAAAGGCTGAAACTGGGCAGGGGAAACACACAAGGAGGCAGCAAAATTTGGGGAAAACAGGGCAGAGAAGGGCTCATCCCCAAGCTCCCTCAGTATCCCCCAGGGGCACCCCCTCCCCGGGACCCCACGGGTGACGGGGAAAGCACTTTTCTCACCCCAAATCTGGTCAAGCCACTCAGCTGCCCAGGCCCACACTGAGCCCTACCAGGATTTTTGGGCATTCCCCCGCTCCTCCCCAAGCTAAACATCTCCAGAGGACAGGGAAACGCTGCCCCACGTGCGGGTTCCCTCCCAGGCCAGCACTCGGAGGTGCTGGGCTCACCAGGAATTTTTTGGAGGGGTCAAGCAGCTGCTCCCAGGACATGGTATTTCCTACCCCTTGGGAACATCCTGCAAAAAAACTCCCAAATCCCTCCGGATGCCTGCCTCAGGGAGCCTGAAAGCAGAGCTGCCTGCCTCCCCAGGCTCCTTATTTTCTTTTCTTCTTGCCTGGAGTTATATTTTCTAGGATATTATAAACAGCTGTTCCCGCTAATGAGAACTAAGAGAAACATCAGACATCTTAATTTATATGTTGCTCAAGGTGTCAGACTGTTACATTACAATACCAAGTGGAAGACACCTCACCAAAAAATGGGAAAAGTTTCACTCGGAGCTAAATGCAGAAGCAGATGCTGAAATAAAAACCAAGCCCAAGCAAAGCACCAGGCTCTGCAACCCTCCCAATGTTTTCCCAGGTAAATATTCAAGGTTCGGGGGGGATTTTGGGGGGGGGGAGGGTGGGTAGAGATGCCTGCACAGCTTCACATTTGTGCAACCCAGGAGCATTTTCACGCTCTCCGCGGGCAGGCGAGGATCACCGCTGCTTTCTTGGGCCTGCCCCAGTTCCCAGCCTCATTGGCCTCAGCAGAAGATTTCCTACCGGAGTTCTTCCACACCGGTTTCTCCCGTGGGTTTCGGCGGGATGTGCCTGCGATAGCGATCGCCCAACCTCCTGCCAGGGATGCAGCACGGGGGATATGAAGGAAACCAGAGGAATTAGGACTCCCCTCCACTCTATGGCATTGCAAATATTAATATATATTATTTTTGCAGAGGTGCACGCGTGGCACCCATATGAGCCCTTTGCTTTGCAGGCTTCGGTCCTCCCGGCGGCTTTTGGGCATCTCCCACCCCGCTCGCCCTTTCCCATGGAGTTGCTGTTGATGAGCAAGCACGAGGGGGGAAAAAAAGGGAGAAAAGCGGCTGCCGGGAACATCTCCCGGGGTGCCCGGAGCTTTGTGTGCACGGCTTGGAGTATCAGCCCCTTCCTGGGGTGGGGGCTAAAAGAAAATAAAGGAAAAATAACCAAACCACAAAAATAAACCCCCAAGCAGGCCATGTGATGTAACACTCCAGAATACCCGGCGGTGAGTCACGGCGCTGGGTGCCGAGATGGGGCTGATCCAGCTCTGAGTCAGCCCGGCGGGCTGTGTTTGCCCCCCCACCCACCCACACCCCCTGCAGCTCCCCGTTTCCCATTTTTGCTCCAAACCCGCACAAATACAAACAAATACGCCGTGACTCAGAGGCACACAGTGGGGCTTAACCCGCAGGACCCCATTCTAGCCCCGCCCCCCCCAGGCACCCCAAATCCCTGACAGTGATCCCCACAACGACAGGGCCAGACACACCAGCATCTTGCAAAAGCCAGGCCTGGGAATTGTTGAAGTATTTAAAGGGGCTTTAAATAAATTAAAAAAAAAAAAGTATATTTTTGGAGGGGGGGGGGGAAACACACACAGAGGAGGTTCTCAGATGCCACTGGAAGGAAGCACTTAGGATTTTCCAACTAGCTCTAATTAATGAGCATTTCCTTGCTTAGCATCATTTTAAACCTGAAGCACCAACAAATTCCCCTCAGTCATGAGCAGAGGAAGCAGATTCGGAGCACAGACGCTGCCCAGGGCTGGCTGAGATGATGGGATGAAGCCCCACACCTGGGACACCCACACTGCGAGGGGTGGTGGGTGCTGGTGGAGCTGGGATGAGGCTCAGCTCCCAACTGGGTGCAATCCAGTCCCAGCCCTTCCCAAGCCACAGCATCCTATAACATCCCCAGCGGGATGGAAACCAGCAAGAGTCAGGGTTTATTTTGGAAGAGGTGCTTTGGAAAGCTGCCCTGGGGCTATTTTCACCTGACCTGGACACATACATGGAGGGGGAAAACCCTTACAGCAAAAAAATGTGTGCTAGGTCGAGCAGCATTCAGGACCCAGCATGGTGCAAAGCCGAGCCTGGCGCTGGATTTAACCTCCTGGGATTCTCCCACCCGGGTCAACCCCCAGCCTCGTTGCCCAAGTTAATGCACCTTCCCCGTGCCACAGGTTAAGGAAAGGCAGAAGGCAAGTCGCCCCACACCAGGAGCAGGATGAGACCCCGGCAGCATCCTCAGCATCCTCAACGGGTTGTCATAGCAACGGGTTCAGCCCCAAATTGGCCATGGGTGCCGGGGAAGCAGAGGCAAGGAGGGGGCTCAGAAGGACACCCAGCACACCAAAACAGCGGCGTTTAATAAGAAAAAAATCATTTTGCACCTCGGTGCACCGGGAGCAGGCGTGAGGGGAGGCTGAGGTCGGGCTGTCGGGGCTGCGACCCGATGCAAATCCCCCCCCAGGCCAGCCCCATTGGGGGGTTTTGGGGAGCTGCCCCCCATCCCATTGCCCCTGCAAGTGACCGCTGCTCAGCACAGTTCCCCATCAGCCCATTTCAGGTGTATCAACCTTCCCAGTTTAATTCACAACCCGGCTGGGAAGTCCGGAGCCCTGCTATAGCCTTTCCTGGCTCTAGCCAGGATCAAACAGCCACAAGACACCAAAGCACTAATTTTACAGCCCTGAACGCCAGGAAGAAAAAAAAAAAAAAAAAAAAAAAAAAAAAAAAGAAAAAGCATCCAGAGAAGGTGCAGGCAGGAGGGAGAGCCTAGGCAGGTGCACGGATGCTGCCGGGTGCACGGATGCCTGCGGGCCCCCGCAGCCGCCCACCCCCACGGCGGTGCCCGCCGGCTGCGGCACTGTTACACAAGGCTCCCGGCGCTTGCATAAGCCGCAGCGGTGTGCGCAGCCCCAAGAAGAGAGGAAAAACGAGGAGGGACCACGGCCCCGAAGCTGTGCCGTGGGATGGGACCCGTGGCCTGAGCCCGTTTCCCGTGGAGGGGGTCCCCCCCCGTGGGTGCCACGGCAGGGACATCACGCAGCCGGAGCTGTCCCTAAATGCAGTGGCGTGACCCCCTGCAGCGTGACTGACCCCATCCCTTCACCATCCTTGCTGGAGAGACCCCCTCGCCCCCCAAAAAAAGAGGAATTTAACTCGCCACAGCTCAAGCCCAGGAGAAAGGCTGCCAAAAAACCCAAAGCCAGCGAGCAGCACGCGCAGCAGCCCTACAGCACCCAACACTCATTGCCTCCACTTCCAGCCTTGGGACTAGGGGTATCCCCACGGGAAGACCATTTTTTAAAGACTTTTAACCAAGCAGAAAGGGGTGTGCGGCGGGGAGACACTTTGCAGGGCTCGGGCAGGCTGGGAGCAGCATCAGCCACTCCCGGGGAGCCTCTACGGAGCCGCACGCTTGTGGGCGAGCATCTGCCTTCGGCTCCCAGTCCTCACCCCAGGAGGAACAAGCGCGGCCTTTAAACCAGCGTAACGTCGCCAACCCAGGGATGCATTTGGTTAAAAGCCCCGGTAATTTTGCACAGGGAGGCTCACCTTCTTTATGCACCAAAATACGTTGTTTCTACCCGTCGTGGCGCTTTGGCATCGGCTCATCTCATCGGCTTGCACAAGCCCGTGGCAAGAGAAGGTTGTAAGGACCTGCAACCCCAACCAGACCACCTCTTCCAAAGGATTTACACCCCACAGCCCAGGTGATCACACTTTCCAGGGGCTGTGCCCCACCGCATTGCGGCTGACGTGCATTTTTACCCCAACACCTTCCCACCCCACAAACCCACGTAACCTCACCACGCTACCTGCGTCCCTTGCTTTCCTGCCTTGTACACAGAAAGGGTTAACAGCAACAACAAAAGAGCCAAGAAAGCCCCTAATTTAACGAGCAGGGGGGGAGGGGAAGCTCACAGACCTCTAGCTTAGCTTTTTGAACCTCTGCAATATAGTATCTATGGGTTCAGGAGACTTAATGATTTTTAACAATTAAAGGGACCTCCTGAGAGGCTGCGCACAGAGGGGACAAGCGCTTGCGGGACCCGTGCTCACGTGTGACATCCCAGCCCGGTGCACGTTTCCCCTGGCAAAGGTGACTTCTACAGGTGGCATGAACAATAGAAAACCAGAAAAGGCCATTGCACAGGGGGACCGATCCTCCTGATTTAAATGCAACCCCCAAAACCAGCGCTGCAAAGCCATAGGCATCCCCGGACCCCAAATAAACACTTACCAGTGGCCCTCGGGCAGCGATGCCAGCCCCTTGCAGCACAAGGGAACAAATTTCCATCCTCCTTCCTCACGTAGGCTGGGGAACGGCACTGTGGGGACAGCAGCCACCCCAAAAGCAGAGCCCTGAGACAGGGACAACCATAGCTTGCTGGCAGGATCAGGCTCCCCAGCACCCTAGGCACGCACCCATCCCTCCTCTGAAGCCTCCCCAAACCTCAGCCTCAGGCCTTTTATTGCCTTCAGGAAAAATAAATTACAAAAAGTCAGCGCAGCTGTCCTGGGTGTGAGTACAGGGCGAGAAAAACCAACCCAAAAGGCCCCAAACCCCAGGTGCTTAAAGAGCACCCAGCCCCAAGGTGAGCACTGGGCCAGCTGATGGCCACTAAAATAACATTATTAAGGTGATGCCCAGCAAAGTGCATGTGCGGGGCCACCGAAACGCCGCCGAACCCTTCGTTTTCCCGCAAAGAGGAGCGGGGCCAGGGCGAAACAGAGCCGCGGGAGGCAGAGAAGGCGGCGTGCGAAAACGCGGGGCGGCCGGCAGCTATTTCTGCGCCGTGTCAGCACCCACTGACAGCAGCCGCTGTTTGCTTCTGCGACGCATCGGCGTGAGCGCCCCTGAGAACACGGCAAAGCTATAGGCCTATTTTTATAGATGAAAGCCACGTGTATTTATATGTATTTCTACGTTATCCCTGCAGTGCGCTCGGCGGGATTGCGAGGCGTGGAGCTGATTTTGGGTGCAAAGCTTGGGAGCTTGGGGTCCAAGCGAGCTGCTGGCAGGTGCTGGGCTGCAGCCGTGGGGTTCGCGTTTAGGGACTCCCGGGACTCCTCATTTCCCCTTATCCGATGGGCAGAAGCCTCTGGAAATCCCTTCTCCTTCCTTGTGCTCAGGGTCAGTCTTTTTTTCCTCAATTTCTGGGACTTGGAGACAGAGCCAAGCGAATGCAACCGATTGTGTAACATTTTGCTCAAAAAGCTTCTTAAACAGCCACATATTTCTATTGGATTTCCCCTGCCCTTCGCTGCTGATTACAGGAGTATTTATATATAAATAGAAGCTGTCTTCCCCGTAATCTGCTTGTTTCTCCTAATTAACTCGGGGCTGCTCTCATCGGGCTGCTCAGCCCCTGGGTTTTGGGGGTGCTGGGACCCAGCGGCGCTCAGAGAACCCAAATTTGCCAAATTTCAGCTGGAATTACTTTTAAGTTGGTTTTGAGGGAGCAAAGCCCTCCTGGCTCCCGGAGGCTTGGAAAAAAACCGTTTTCCAAACTTCATCTGCCCCAGCATCCTCCCTGTCCACCCAGCCCCCTGCTCGGGGGAGTGCTCGAACACGATTTCTTCACCGCACCTTCCTCCGTCCTCACAAAGCTCTCCCGTAATTTATGGAACGTCTCGATTTGCTAATTATTTTAATCATTATTACTCATCTTTCCCCTTCTTCCCCCCCTTAAAACTTCGTCCTGAGCCTGTCAATCACTTTAATAGCTGTTTACAACCTATCATCAAGTCTTGCATAACATCCACATGACTTCGCTCAGATGCCTCTGACACCCAAAAGCTGCCCCTGAGCTCTATTTCGGGAGCGATGAAGCCCACGGCACCAACCGGCTGCATCCCCCGCCGATGCGCCGGGGCCCTGGGATGGGGAGAATCAAAGGGACAAACAGCCCCCAAAGCAAAACAGTTTTTTAGTTAACGTAAGACAACCCCACATTCCTCCCTGGCCCAGGTTTTGGGGGTAAGGGCTTGTTTGGGTGGCTGCTGACCCCCTCCCCGGCATTGCGGGTAGATGTTGCTCTGCTACATTTATTTGGAGAGATCAGGAGCAAAAAGCATCCGGAGCAGCCCTGGACCACTTTGTGGATGCTCTCGGGGGGCTGCGGCTGCAGCACGGCCTCTGCGCCCCGCTCTCCTCGGCCCCAATGGGACACACGCACACACAAAGCACAGCAAACGCTGTTAAAAAAGCTCATTTTCCAGCAAAGTTCTCCACGCCACGGCATCGCCCGTCGGCGGCGGGTTGGCAGGCGGACGGGGGCAGAGGCGCAATCTGTGCTTGAACGGCTGCCGGCACGTTGCCAGCCCTTTTCGGCAGGCGATGGCTGGGTTGCGGGGGGGGACACACAACACCACGGCTCTTTTTTAAGCTCTCCTGTCCTCCCCCTCTCCCGCAGGTTTCATAACCCTTCAAAGCAAGGAAAGGCTCCTTCGGTTGCCAGCTAACGAGCCCCTGTGGAGGAAAAGCCATGGCCCTGGCAGGCAGGGATGTTTGGCAGCAAAATCTCCCCACCGCGGCACATGTCGGGGTGGAGGGGACGCGGGGGGGTCTCTGTGGGACGCCACCATCCGCCGTAACTCCCTGGGACCCCCACCGGCAGCCCCAGGGGTGCAGTTTTGCACCAGGGCTGCCCCAATTTGGCTGGTTCTCTCCCCAAAACGCCCCTTGGCACTGATGGCGGCACGATGCTGCCCGGGGCTGGGAAGCCTTTTCCTCCCTCCCCGCGCGGATGCTGCATGCAAATATTTATTTACGCAGTGTAAAGGGGCTTATTTATTAAGCTACGGCTGACAACTGTATCCAAACTAATTTCTCTTAATGAGGCACTTGCAGTCACCCTGGCAACAGCATCGGAGCACCCTTCCTTAAGAGGATGACTTAATGGGGTGAAAATCCCCTTGGATGCAAAGGGGGATGCTGAGGGGGACCCTCCGGAGGCGCTGTGGCCGGAGACACCCGTCCCCACTCCTGGGGAGACCTGCTCCATCCCCAGAGAATATGGCAGTTCCCAGCCTCTTCCAGCAGCCAGCCCTGCTCTCATTAGTGGCCCAATTAGCCAACCGAAGGCCAGCTAATAAATCAAGGGTTGCTGCAGCACAGCAGGCAAGCATGGCCGGGCACTTTTTTAGCACACGGCTCATCCCTGGGCTCAGTCCGGGGCGAGATGATGGGGAAAGAAGCGTTTTCCATCCACGCGGCTTTGCCAAGGGTGCAGCAAAGATGGGCAGTGGTGGGGCAGGGCGGGGAATTTGGGAAGGGAAAGAGGCTTAGAAAGCAATTGCCAGTTCCTTGCCCCAGTGCTCTTCCCCAGCAGGAGCTGGCAGATGTGGGGGGATGAGACAGAAACAGCCGGCCCTTCTGCTTTAGTACAGAGAGGGCAAATGGGGCCACAACTGTCTCTTTTTTTTAATACAGGTATATATACATAGGTCACCAAAGGCAGGAGAGCATCCGAGTGGGTCCTTGCTTGCCAAGAGGAAAATAAGGGACAACATAGCTCCTACCTCCTGCTTTGGGTTGGAAAACATGATGGCTGCTTGATTAATACCTGTAATAACAACACTAATTAAGGAAGGTGTAGGATGAAGGCAGAAGGATTTTGGCACCCTTCCAACGGCCTGGGTGACAGGGTAAATTGCTGAAAGCCCCGATACTAGATAGAGACAGCAGCAGGATTTCTCTGCTCCTCATCTCTGCCTCATGGAAGAATTAAACCAGACTGCCCCTGTTTTTTAAAACCCCGGATCCATCAGCTTACAAAGTGCTGTCAGTTTGGGGTTTGCAAATCACAGCTCCCCAGAACCCGAAGGAAGCTCCTTCCCCTCTGAAATCCAGATCTTAACTCATGCACCAAATTAGGATGGGGGTTGGGGTTTTTTTTTGGACATCCACACAGTGCTCCAGCCAGCTGGGGTGCCCCTGAGGAAGAGGGCAGGCACAGACCCAGAACCACATCCCCCCCCCCCCAAAACAAAGGACTCACACCGGGCAGTTAAGCAGGCTGTGATTTACTGGGACAACAATTTCTGCAACAGAGAACACGACTGCACCAAGGCACCCAGCCGGCAACCCTGCAGCGTGCCGAGCATCGCCACGCTGGGGACCCCGGAGAGGTGACACCGAAAGCAGAGACCGGAGGGATGCTTCTGGTCCCCGGCACCAGTTTCCCTCCCGTCTACCCTCCAGACACACAGACACAAAACAGAAACCTGCTGAAACACGGCAAGGCTGCTACATGCCAAGGGAGGGAGTGAAAGGCAACAGGTTTCGGACAGGCTCCACGGGCATTGCAGCCACGCCGGAGGTGACGGCGTGCGATTCCCTCCATAGGCACTTGATCCGCGGAGCTGCCGCCGGCTGGATCCTGCAGAAAAAGCCCGTCCTGGGGGCTGCCGGGCAGGGCCCCATGCCACCGGGGCCGGGCAGCGAGCTCGATGCCTCCCCGGTCGGCAGAGAGTGAAGTGGGAGGCCTGGGGGTGAGGGCACCCACCTCCTTGCAGGGCACGGGGTGACGATGGCGAGCATCCCCATGGCTGCCGGGGTCCCAGGCAGCAGGTTTGAGGAGACTCACCCCACTTCGTGTCCCAGCACGGACCATCCTGGAGCATCCTCCGACGCTGAGCTGGTCACAGCAGCTGGGCAGAGGTGCCAGTGGCATGCACGGTGCAGGATGGGGCTGGAGAAGTGAGAGCGGCGGTGAGAGCAGCGTTGGGCTCCGAAACGGGATCACCCACTTCATCCCCTTTGTCTTCCCTGAAAGCCAAGGGGATGTAGCAAGGGCCTGCACCGCTGCCGCACACTCGCCCCTGAATGCAGAACAAGGGACCTGTTGACTCCAGAAGCCCCCCAAATTGGGGCCATGCTCGTTTTGCCGATGGCTCCAGATTAACAGAGAGCTGGGCAGCTCCTAGGAGTCAGCCTGGGTCTTTTGGGAGAACCAAGGGATCAGAAACCAGCTCACGAGTAACCCCAGGAGGGCTGAGATGGACGTGCCCCGGGAATAAACCCTGCTCTGGTAAAGTCACAGGGACCAGAGGGGATCATGGTGGGCAGGGAGCTGAAGAAAGGCAGAAAACAAGAGGTAGTTTTTGCTTGTGAGCTAAAATACTCCTGATCTCCACCAGCTCTGCTCAGAAAAAAACCCAAAAGATTTCATACAAAGCAGATTCCTGCTCACAACGCTTTGCTAGGGATCGGAGGGGATGCTTTCCCCCATGGGAAGGTTTCAAAGAAAAGATGCTTTGTCTCAGAAGGAAACACCCTTTCCCATATTCCCACATTTCCCCAGTTTCCCAACTGTTTGCAGCTGGACAGTATTCAGCTCTTATACTCACACTCCCTTTCTTACCGATCCCTCTTCGGCAGAGGAGCCAAAACCCCTATGCCTGTGAACCAACTGCATTTCCTTTGATTTTTCTAAGCCCCCAGACAAAACCAGCCTAAGTCCAACCAGAACTGGGGCCTTTCTGCAGCGGAAAATTAAAGATAAAATTAATAAAAAAAACCCAAAACCTGGAACCTCTATTTCCCCCTGGGAACGTCACTGACTAGTAACAAGTGAGCTTGTGGTTGAAAAATGTCCATTCCCAGCTTCTCCTCCCTGTCTCCTCCTCTTCTTCCCATCAGCTTCTAGAAGCCACAGTCCTCACGGTGCCTCCAGTGCCCTCGCTCTGCTATGAATTACGGCGGATAACGAAGCTCCCAGAAATCGCCTGGGGATCGCTGGGCTGTGCTGGAGCCAGTGGAGGGATTTTGCTGCACCATGTTGAAAGCTGCCCGTCACAGTGAACAACTTGGCCGGGCTCCCGTGCAGCCGTGGTACCCACAATGGTTCTGGGGATGCAATATGTGTCCGGCCACCTCTTGGCTTTAAGCAGCACGAATGCAAGAAGCGGAGATGGGGAGAGCAATGGCTCCATGTGGCTCTGAGGTTTGGGAGGGCTCTTCTCCTCTCTTCCCTTCAAGAGGGATGAGGCAAGGGCAGGTCTGGCCATGGCTCTTGGGACAGATGCTGCAGGGGTCCCAGTACAAGCCCACCAGCTTGGTGGGGTTCAGAAGGTCCAGCATCCTTAAAAGAGCAAGGCTTGGAGCCGTCGGATTCCAAGGCAGGTCCCTGCCATTCAGATCAGCACACAGGAGGCTCATGTGGGGAAGGAAGGATTCAGCATTTTGGCAGGGAATAAAATTCCTCCATTATTTTAATGCAGGGGAATCTCTATTCCGTGTCAAGTGCAAGGGGCTGGTTTCCTTAGCCCGTCCCTTCCTTCAGTCCCCGGCACCCCTGCCCTGCCTGCGAAGCTCTGAAGGCACGCCGCCGGCTGCAAGGGGTCTCGCAAACTCCCTCTGGGATCACAGAGGGGCTGAGAGAGCCCAGCACCATGTGGATGTGATGGGATTCGGTCCCAGCCTCCGACTGGCCTGGCTTGTCGGCGCATCGCTGGGCTCGAGGCAAGGCGGCATCCTCCCGGCCGTGACAGCAGGATTGCTCTTCAGATGGTCAGTCCCAGCCTGGATTTCCTTTGGTTCATGAGATGAGTATGTTGTCGGACGTTCAGCTTTGGCAAAAGACATCTGAGATGGCAGAAGCCAGGCAGCAGCCTCAGGAGAGCAGCGACTCGGGGCTGGGGGACCGCAGCAGGGGCTTGGCAGCAATTTGGGGCTGGAAAGAGGCAGCCAAGCGAGGACAGGGCAAGTCGAGCAGGCATTAGGGAGACCTGCTGTGGGAACAGGGCTGAGAACCAGAAGAAACCAGGATCAGAAGGAACTGCTGTAGCTGGAGGTGCTGCAGCAGTTAAAAATAAAGAGCATCCTATGGTGGGCAGCTGGTAGGTACCTTCCCAGGGCAAAATACCAACCGCTGAGCACAGGATTTTGCCCGGGCTGCTTCTGTTTGCAGGGCTCGCTCTAATAAACACACGTTGTCCCTGCAGAGGAGGAATTGAGCTCCTTGGAGGTGTTTCCTTGAGGACGGGTCCCTGCTCCTGCGCCCTCAGTAAGCTGCCCAAGCCCCTCTCTTCGTCCTCTTTACACGCTGCTTGGGTTGTAGCACAGCAGGTTGAACTCCAGGTTTTCATCCCAGTGCCGGAGCAGGACAAAGAGCTGCTGGGCTGCAGCTTTCACCGTGGCCAGGCTGTATCCCTCTGGGAAGTCCTGTTCGCTCAGCCACAGGCTGGCCTTGGCAGCCACCAGCTCCCACTCAATGAAGTAGGAAGCCGAGCTGTGCTCCAGCCAGGCCAGGGCCACCGCCGTGGCCCACAGCATCCCCTCCGGCTCCGTCTGCTGCTGCAACTCGATGTCAAAGAGCAACGCCTGGACCTCGGAGCCATCCGTCTCCGAGCCCCGGCCGCTGTCGGCTTGCCACTCGGCCGAGGCCGGCGTGCTCTCCGGGGAGGAGAAGCGGCGGATGGTGATGGCTGGCGGAGAGAGTTCCTTCTCGGCTTTCAGGGCTTTGGAGATGCTTTCCACCGCGCTGCCCGAGAAGTGGCGAAGGCGGCCGGCATCCTCCGCGTGGCTGCCGGGTCCCTCCGGCACTGCACCTAGAGCGACGTCTCTGATGGTGGGACTCTTCCCGTGCCCACTGGGAACCAGGAGCTGCCGATCGGAGCCGAGGCTTTTGTGCTCCCTGGAGGGACTGGTCTTCTTGGTGCTGTAGGAGCTGGAGGGGCTGAGGGCCAGGCGGTGGCAGGCAAATGGAGATGTCCACTTCAGCTTCTCCATGGGGATGTTGACGGCATCGCAGAAGGCTGAGTTCATGAGAAAGGCACCGCAGGCCAGCTGCAGAGACGCCTGCAAGGAACGGTGGGCACACAGAGAAGCTGTGAGATACCAACCGCTGCTGGGAAGCTCAGGAAAAAGGCATGCATGGATGGAGCAGCTCTCCATCTCTGAGCAGACCATCAGACATGGCCATCAGAGACAGCAAGAGGCAGGATCCAGAGGGATCCTCCTGCCCTCTGTGACCTCCTCCCTGCAGTGACTGTGCAACCCCAGCAAGACCTGGGAATGAGCTGCTTACCAGGGGAAGGTAGTCCATGTTCTCATTGTCGCCCTCAGAGCTGGCTTCGCTCACTCTGCTTGGAGATTTACTCATGAACCCTTTGGCGGCTCGAACCAGCAGCCTGGTTTTATTGAGGGTTAGCCTGCAGGAGGACAAAAAGGTCACCATCACCTCCGTGCCCCTCCTGACGCCCACCCTCCCCTCCAAAAGCCATCCCTGGTCCCCAGACACTGGCATCGCGTTCGGTCCCGGCTCCGGACGCTAACCCTGGGGTGTCCCTTCACTCCCCCTTGCTTGTGTTTGCATCGGACCCGTGGAGGTGCAAGACATCTGCTAAGGTCAGAGGAAGGTCGAGCTGGCCCATACCTAGCAGCAAAGAGGCTCTCGATGGATTTTGGGGCTTGTGCAGAGGAAGCAGACAGGCTCTGTAATGGCCCTGGGAAGAAACACAAAGCTGGGGGTAAAACGAGGTGCTACAGGAGTGCGAAAGGGAGCAGAGTCTACACGCTGGGACATGGGGTGGCTTGTTCTGCTGCTGACTCTTTGGTAAAATCCTTCCTCTCCCCTTGCCTCATTTTTCCTACGTGGATAATGAAATTCCCACACATCTCAAAAATGAACCTGGGGGAAATCTATAGCAAAGGCCCCATCAGGCTCTGTCCTTTGCACCCTGGAAGGAGTCATGTCTTGTGCTCAGAGGCCTAATTTTAGGTCATAAGGTTTTATAAAAACCCCAAAAACTCAGCAGAAGTATTTGGTGAAGAGCCCAAATCACGGACTCAATGCACCTGCACCCCGACAGGTACCGTCAGCTCTTTTCCCTACCTTCGGGGAGGCTGCAGCGCTCCCAGCCAGAGGAGGAAGGGGTGCTGCAGGGCGACAGGCTGCTCTCCTCTGCATCTGCAACGGAGGAACCACATCAGCAACGCCGCCCGGCTGAAATCGCCATCGCGCCGGGCTGCAGCACGGCCGCTCTCCCTCTCCGCAGCATTATCAGGTTAATGAGCCTGATCGGGGGCGATTTTGATTCAGCTGCAGATCTGACAATGCCAGACAAGGTCCAGTCCAACTCATCTTCATTAGCGGAGGATTTGGTGACAAGCAAGTGTCTCGCATCCCCTTGCCTCTAATTACACCCGGTTTCATCCCTCATGTTATCTGCGTTACGGCTGCCAATTAACTTCCAAGCATTGTCAGCAGCCACTGCCTGTGATTTGGGAGTTTCAGGGGAAATTGCAGCTTCTTCCCCATTTGAGGAGATGGACTCCAGCCAGACATGTGTCTGATGAGCACCATATTCAAAGAGGAAGGCAGAAGAAAAAAAGACCAGAGAAGACGTCCCTTCATAAACCACTAAACCACTGAGATCTGTAACACCAGGAAGGAGACAAAACCCCAGGGAATCTTACTCATGCCGTAAAATCCATCGTCTCCATTCTGGCCACAAGCTGACTGGGGACGTCCAGGGGAAAAGCCACGATGCCTCCTGTTTCCCAAGCTCAGGCTCCTCTGGCTGCCTTGCTTGGATGCTGCCCCTTGGCACAAGAGAAGGGAATTGCCAGTGTTAGAGAGGGACTGGCACACAAATGATGACAACAAAACTCACAGACTGATAAGCTTGGTCATCTCTGAGCATCCAGACCTAAGAGCAGACCTTTTGCCTGGCCATGGGGAAGAGGTTCTTGCCACCAAGAGCAGCAGGCATGCCGTTAGGCTCAGCCATAGCCTTGGGTACATAGGTCTGGTGTCAGGTTGAGCTGTGGCTTCACAGGGTTTGCTCTGAGCGAAGTTTCTCAGGTAACACCCTCCCTCCCAGGACAACGTTTCACCCCTCCACCAGCCCCACATTACCCGTGTGGGTGTACTCGACAGCGGCGGGCAGGTAGGTGCTGGTGCTCAGGTCCACCGGCATGAACGCCGTGTACTTGCTGATGACGTTGCAGGCCTTGCTGGTGTGGACAGCGTTGACCTGGTACCGCCGCCCGGACCCTGCCACGTGAGAGACGCCGGGGTTAGAGTCCATGTGCCCTGTGGGCTCCATCCACCCTTCAAGACCCAGCTCCCAGACCCACCTCCATGCTTGGGCTCCATGCCCAGCAGGGACTGTATCCCTCGAAACTCTGCCTACTGCTTCTTCTGCTCTTATTTTACATGCACAGATGCACTTCAGAGAGGAGAAGTTTGACAGGACCCAGGGACGTGTGCAGCCCAGAGCAGTGATGTGTGGCTGCTGTTGGACCCTCTGAGTTTGATACCACCTCCCAGCTCCAGGTGACTAACTCCTTAAAAATAATCACTGTCACCCAACGTGTGAAGCAGAGGAGCAGGAAGGAGCATGAACTCAAGCACGTTAATGTGCAGTGAGGCTGCAGAAGCAGAAGAAAAGCACAAGGCAGCTGGAAGGGGCTGTCATTTGGGAACTATGTGAGACATTCCCTAATATTTCACCACTGCCTGCCCTTGTATTAACTTGAGAGGCTGCTGAAGCTGCTGGAAAGCCCACCCCGAGGCAGGGCAGGGTCTGCCCGCGGCCAGCTTGCAGGCTGGCTGGGAGCTGCGCGTTACCGTGCTCGATTTCACACTCCTTCTCGGCAAGCTGCTCAAGGTCCCGGATGACCGACTTGGCTGCCAGATGGTGGAAGGTCTCGCTCCACAGGTCTGTGTCACCGTCCGCCTGGCTCTCCCGCTCTCGGAAGAGAGGGCAGATATCAAAGGCGATTTCCCACTGCACGGGCTCGTTGCTCCTTAGCCCCTTCACCACCGCCTTGCAGAGGGTCCTGGGGGAGCGTGGGGAGCTGCAGGCAGCGCTGAAGTCGAAGTCCTGGGGCTCCCAGTCGGAGGAGGTCTCCGTTTCAAATGTGAAGGAAGGATGCTGGGCAGACTCTGCACAGAGGGGAGAGGCAGGTAATTAATCACATCTGTGGGAGCTGAATTCCCCCGCAGCCACCGAGAAGCCACAATTAATACTTCCTAATTTTCACATGGTGGCACAGAGCGCAATGCAATGCCACCGAAACCCCGGCACGGCCAGGTGAGGCTGGCTGTGCCTCCCTCTCTCCCCAGTTACCCAGATCCCCGGGGCTCCGGCTGTCCGACGAAGACCGCAGGCTCACGCTGGCATCGCGTGGTCCCAAGCCCCTTCCCGGAGCCACCTGCTGCAGCCCATCCGGCACTGGCGGGGAGTCGGCGTCGCGGCAGAAGGACATGCAGCTCCGGTGGAGCAGGGATGGCCGCCGGGCACCCGCGCCACGGATCTTTGTGGCAGAGGCAAGCGAGCTGGCTGCGAAGGGCTGAGAGCAGAGCAAAAGTTAGGGCTGGAGCTGGCGGCAGCCGATGGCACGGCCCTGCTCTGGTCCTTCTGATCCCGTCTGCTCCCTGCCCGATCCCAGCGTGAGATGCGATCGTGCAAACACGCAGCTCCCTCTCTGCTCAGCCCTGGCTGGGATCTGTGCCCAGACAGAGCGCTCCATCAGACCTGCAGGGTGTCCCCAAGGGACCCTGGCCCCAGGGGCTCCTTCCCCAGACATGTGGAAGGTGAAATATGAGTTTCATCCCTCCAGACATTTTAATGACTTCACTTGGGAACCAAAGGAAAGAAGAGAGACAGAAAGATCAAGGACCAGTTGCTTAGTAACGAAAGGAGAGAGGCGCAGGGGATGGGCAGAAGGGAATTTTTATCTTTTCTTTTTCCTTACGAGACTGTTTCTCCACTTTCAGGAGACATGATTTCCCCCTCCAGCATCTCCAGTGCCACATCCCGCAAGGACGTCCCGCTCTGCAGCTAGCAGAGACACCAAGCTCTGGCTGTTTCTATCCATGTCCCCAGGGCTGTGGAAGGTCCCCCTAAACCCGACAGTCTCTCTATCTTCCTAGCACAACACCAGCAAGGGGCAGAGGTGGTAAAAAGTGGTGGATCGCAATGATGGATGGAAAGATGCTTACTCTGGGCAGCAGGCAAGAACATGGCCTCCATCACCACTGAATTTTGGATGCTCTATGAAAGCACCAGCAAAAATGGGAGACAGGCAGCTCCAGGAGCTACTTACCAAGCTAGGATTGAGATATTTAAAAGCAAGCTGGTCACAGAAAGCCTTGCCAGACCCTTTTCATTCAAAACCTGCTCTTTCTCCTGCCTGAGCTTTCCTCCCAGCCAGAAGAAGCCAGCCGGGAATGGAGCTGGGGGTTTAAGCTGCCCATCGCAAGTGCTGACCTTTCCTTCCCAGCACGGTGTGCGTGCAGAGACGAGCTGAGGACTCACGTTCACACCCCCGAAAATGTCAAGCCCTGGCAGCCAGACTGGGAGCTGGGAGAGCCGCTGGGAGCCCTGGCAGCAGGAGGGATAGCAAAACCAGGCTGCAATTAATTAAGACCAGGCTGCATGCTGTTAACCGTTTACTGCCCTCCAGAAGGGAGTCGTTTCCATCCCTGCCTTCATGCTGAGCATCCTGTGGGCAGGAGGATGCTCTGTGGACCTTCGCAATGCAGGCAAGGTCACCGGTACGCCCCAAACCTACGACTGCTCGCCCTTCGTCAAGCGATGCTGTTCACCACCCTCCCTGCTGCAGCTGAAGGGCAGAGGTCTCGTTCCTCCCTATGGAGCACTGGCCCTTCTTCCCCTTCGCCCCCTCATCTAACCCCCAGCCCCCCTTTACCCAGGCAATCTCTAACCCTCAGCAGAAGAGAGAAAGCCTCAGACATCCCACTCTGAGTTTCCATGGGAACAAAAGTGCTGCCGGTCCTCCCAGCCCTGCAGATGCTGATTTCAGAGCAGAGCATCCTGGCGATGCCAAGGATGGGAGAAAACTGTCCCCACCCTTCCGCAGATCAGTTGAAAAGCCTTCCCAAATTTCACCTGCTATCTGCTGCAGCCAGGGGACATAATGCTGTTCGGCAGATGTATCATCATACAGGTCCAGGTCTCAGCCTGACACTGCATATGGGCTGTGGTTCCAGCTAGGGCAGTGGAGAATACGCTTCGGGACTGACTTCCTTTTCCCCTGCAGGGCACAGATGTGCCACAGCCCTATGGAGAGTTTGCATCGCATGGCCAAACTCTGGGGAAATAAGGAAGCAGCAGCCTGGGGATCAGATGAGCAGTAAGGTGAAGCACAGAGGAAGGGGAGAGGCATTTAGCAAAGAAAAGGTGGGCTCCCATGGGGAGGCACTGCTATGGGATATCAGGATGCACCCTGCTGGCTTGGTTCCTACATGTTTGTGATGTGCTGCAGCACAAAGCATGGGCGTGCATATCTATATCTATATCTATATCTATATCTACATCTATCTATATCATCTATATCTATATCTCAGGACTAGTGTAAACCAGGCTCTTTCCCTTACGTATCCGAGATTTTTCTGCTGCTGCACGCTGGCCTCTGCCTGCAGGCAAAGCCTCTCTGGGGGTGACGTACCTGGAAATCCACCTGCCAGGGCTCGGGGCTGACCTGCTGCAGGTCCTGCAGGTGGGTTTTCCGAAGGGGATTTTTCACCAGGGCAGTGCCGGGATCGCTGGCCGTGGGCACCTTCTTGCAAGGCTCGTGATCGGCGATTTGGGTGGTGCTGTACGCCCGTCTCCTGGAGGAAGCCTTCACGTCTGTTCCTGCATGGTGGGAGAGAGGATCAGCTCCACTTTGGAGCGGGACCAGCAAGCACCATCCACCCCTGGGTCCCACTGGGAAGTGGGCAGCCCACCCCTGAGGGGGCCATGCTCAGCCCCGCAAGGTTTTAAGCAAAACAACTAAACCACAAAAGGAAATAAGAGCCTTCACTCAAAACTCCTGGGGAAGTCAGGACAGCAGATTGGGGAGGTTTTGTCTGAGCAGTTTTCAGCCAGAAAAAGCCTGACTGCATTTCCCCAAACCTCTCTGGAGAAGACAAAGGGTTTACTAATGAAATTTCATTAGCGCAGACATTTTCCTGTCAGAGCAAGAGTAAAATTTCATTTGGAAAGGCATGATTTCTCATAGCTTTTGACAAGATTGAGGGGATGAGCAGCACAGTTCATCTCTGAATATAAGGGAAGAACATCCCGTGAGTAACAGAGGTCTCCTTGTTGCATGGAAATGCAACCAGCTCTGGGGTGCAACCCGCCGCTTTATGCCACATGTTGCTGACACAAGCGCCCAGCCAAACTGTGATGGTGAGGGGTGACACCCTGGGGACAGGGCTTTGGATCCGTTCCCCTCTTCTCCTGACCTCAAACTGCACAGTCAGGCTTGCAGGGAAGCGACTGCTTTGCAGGTGCAGGGACAGTCTAGCTGGCCTACCCATTTGCTCACTCTTCTCCTCTGCACACCCAAGGGCAGCTTGGGAAGCTTGTAAATAATTATGTGGCCAAAGCTAAAGCCGCTTTGAAAATCTCCGGGGAAGCCAGTTCTCCAGGGCTTCGCTTGATTTCCTGACAGGTTTGGATAAAACATCCAAACCAAATAGACTCGCTCAAACCTCAGGAGATCTGTCATCCCTCCTGCAAACCCCTCCGGCTCTTTGCAGAGATACAGCCAAAGAGACTTATTTGTCAGACAAGCAAATTGGCAGAGCAGCGACAGAAGCTTGATTAGAAAGACAGGGGCATCACACCCATGCTTGTACAGAGGAAAATCTGACCGGTGTCCGTGTCTGATTCTCCCCCAGGATCTCTGCCCACCACCAGGTGATCGGGGGCACGCTCGGCAGGGCAGCAGCCCTCCGAGTCTCTGGAGTGGTTCCAGCTCTCCATGCCTGCTCCCTCCTCCTGGGAGTGAAAGAAAACAGAGCTGCCCGACTCCTGGGAACGCATCATGCTGTAACGCCGCCTCTTGTCCTGGGAGAAAGCAGAGAGAGGGAATAGGTCCTACCGCAGCGTCCACCAGCCACCTCCCGGCCGCGAAGAACCACTGCTCGTGCACCAGCAGCCTTATCCACTGAGCTCTTATTTCTCCCCGATGTTTCACCCACCATTTCCCTTGAGGACAGAGCAAGAAAGCAAGAGACACCTCCTGACCATGCACAAATTGCTGGGATGCCCTCTTGTGCATGCGCACACCAACACTCCTGCTCCCGGGTGGCCCCACGAGCCAGCGCAGCCTGGACTCACAGATCTGGGGTTAGAGACATAGGGTGAGGTGTCACAGATGATGCCGTAGCTGACCAGGCGGTCCCCAGGGAAGAGGCAACTGGTGCTGATGGGGGAAACCAAGACCTCGGTGCTCTCAGGAAAGACCCACTCCACGGTCACGTCACTCAGGACCGGTGCCATTGCCTTCTTCAGTGACTTGATCATCTGAGGCAGAAAGCAAGGGAGAGCAGTAATACAGCAACTGGACGTTGTGCATGCCGTGGTGCACTTGTCGTGTGTTGCAGGGAAGGGGAAAATTTCCCCAAACAAATCCATTGGCTGATTCCTACCCTCTCCTGACGTTAGATGGGAGCCTGCTCCCTCTTAGACTGCTCTGACACCCATCCCAGCACCCCCAGCCCCTTGGCACGGTTATACCAAGGGCAACAGAGCAGATATTGATAAAGCACAGGGCTGATCTCACACCACGTGTTGCCAGCTCAAAGCAAGGTGGGAGCTTGTGGCCAAAGTTATCTTGCTCTGGTGTGAGGCAGCATCCCCTGCTCCCCCCCAGCGCCCAGGAAAAGCTGTTGACCTTCACTTGTCTGAGCCCCAAGCCCCGACACTCACGCACCAACCGACAGCACTGCTATTTTCGGTACAGGTCCTTGCTGGCACAAGCCACTGCCGGAGATGAGCAATGCTCTGCCAATTACACATGTGGAGAAGACCAATATCCGTGAATATCTTGTGGACAAACCTACCAGGGAGCCACCTACAAGAGCTTCCCTGCACACCAGGGCAAGCGAACACCAGATTTAGATGCAGAACAGCTCAAATGTTCTCTATTGTTCACTGCTTTTTCACAGGCTCAGGAAGACACACCAGGCTGTGTTTTATAAGGCCATTAATTGATGCCTCAGACTGCTGAAGGCACCAAGCTGCACAGCCCGCAAAGCTCTTTATTAATAGCTCTCTAAAAAAAAAACCAACCCTCCCTTCACTGTCTTTGCTTTTAATTTACATCAGAAATGCTGATGCCGTTCTGTCTTAGAGAGGTTTTTGTGTGCTCCAGGTTTCTGCAGAGGGGTGGACTGCTGAACTCCTTCTTTTGAGATCAAGAACATGGGACCCAGCTTTTCAGAGCTATTTAGGAACTAAAGACCCAATTCTCTCTGGGTTTAGTCATCCAGCAGATGACCGTGCTTTCACCAGGGGACAGAGCCATTCTTACGGTGTATTTGAGGCCCATCGGTTTACTCGATCTTCATGGGGAGAGTGGAAATGAAGAAGCTTCCTCCTTTGCTTTAAAGTTGGCTTAATAGGCAAAGCTATCACAGCGTATTCCTCTCCCTCAGACCCTGGGTACTTCTCGCCTGAGCAACGCCGGGGCTGAGCCTGACTTCAAAACTAATTGGCTGCTTTGATGCTGATTCCTCTGCCCTCGCTGGTGTCTGAGGCAGCAGCTACCTTTGAAGCCAAAGCTGCTGTATCGCGGCTATCGCTTCTCCCCATCCCCATGCAGAGGGTAAACACACCCTCCCACTCCCTCTGACAGCCGGAGATGAAGATGCTCTTTCATCCCTTCCCGCTCGCCCACCTGCTGCTGAGTGGGAGTTGGAAAGGCAGCACCGGGATGGGGAATAAGACCTGCTAGTGAGCCGTGGCCTCCCTCTCGCTGAACCGGAGCATCGTTAGAGCCTTACAAGGCAGTCTCCTGGAAGCAGGCAGCCATACCTTGGGCTGCAGCCTCTCACCCTCCGCCAGGAACTCGGCGATGCCCCTGGACACAGCAGCTAACCCCCGAACCAGTCTCCTGCAGGCGTTTGGCCCGATGCCGAAGCTGTAGCACCTGCAAAGCGACAGGGAGCATCAGGATCCGGGGGACAAGCCATCCCACCCCCAGACCCATGCAGCACACCCACTCCCTGCAGGCAGAAGACACCTGCCCAGCTTTATCCCACTGCTATGCAGCTGTCCAGCATGTCCGGAGGAAAATAAACCAGCTCCTCTTTTAGGTGGCTGGCAGGAGGGTCGGGAACAGGCATCCCTCTCTGCTCAGCAGACCTCAAATCCCTTCCCTGAAGAGCAGCTTTCAGCTGCGATGCTCAGGGGCTTCCCAGCAGGACCCCAAGCCCTTGCCTCCTCTGGAAACACAAACAAGCTGCTTTGCTGCCAGTTCAGCTCTTTTCCCTGCTGAGTGTCTGTGGTCAATAGCACTAAAGATCCAGTCATTATCTCTGCTCAAAATGAAAATAAATGTTTTCTCAAGGAAGGAGGAAGCAGCCAGGCGAGGCTTCTCCCCTGACTCCCAGCTCAATGAGTCAGGATTTGGTTTTGGCTGAAGGCTGCAAACCCAGAGCCGAGCTGGAGCCCGGGCAGGGAGGGCAGGAGTGAGCAGTGCCCGGTGGGGACGGATGCGATAGGAAGCCAGGAGGGATGGGTATGGGTGGGATACGGCATTCGGCCAGGGCAATGGATAGCTGAGGAAGAAACCACCTTTAAACAGCAAACTGCATCTGCACAAGGGGCTTTTCTCTTAGAGGTTTTTAATCCCCATCTGGCTGCAAATCTTAGGTCAGGCTCACACCCCTCTTAAACAAGGCTCTGATCTTCTTTTGAGACAGAGGCCACACACACAACTCGGCGGTGCGCTGGGCACTGCCTTCCAGGGTCACTCGAGACCATGCTCTAATTCTGCTTGCATTTAGCCCACCACCATGCCTCTATAAGAGTGAGGGGTGGGTTGCCCTACACAGCTGGTAGGCAGTTAGACCTCCATATAGTAAAAAAACCACAGAGCAGCTTCCCTGATAAGCCCTGAAGTCTGAGGGATGGAAGAGGACTAAGGTTTTCTTATATTTTTATGTTTCATGCCCCTTAAAGAGGCAGAGGAGAAACCAGACCAGCCTGTCATCAGGGCTGGGGAGCCAGGCTGGGAGCTCGATGCACAAATTAGCTGCTTTTTACATTGCTCTCTTTCAGCATATTCAATTCTGCACAGCCCCATCCTGGAAGCAGCTGGGGCCAGACCCAGATGTGCTTTAAAAAAATAAAAAAAAACCAGCAAGGAAGATTGTTCGTGTGTCAATCTCTCCTAGCAGGAAGCATCAGACGAGAGCCTGTGAAGTTGTCAGCCCAATTATCCTCCTTTTGATTGTTTAAAAAGCATCTGAACTTCTGGGATCTGTTCCAAACCCTTTGAGGTTCTCCCATGGCTCATACCAGCAATCTCTCCTGCCTCTGTCTCTGAAGCGGGGACGTCTGTCAGATGGAGCCGTGTTCAAGGAGAAGCACGTCCCCTACCATACCAAGCTTTCGCCCCTGCTGCGGCGAGCCCTGCTGCCCTCCGTACCTGGTGGAGCAGGAGTGGTTTCGCAGCAGCTCCAGGACCTTCCCCGTGTTGCTGATGGCCCCGTTCGTCAGCAGAAAAAGCAGTCGGGGATGGCCCCTGTGGATGGGCTGCCGAATGACCCACTTCAAAGGCGATAAGATGTTGGTGCCACCCATATCGGCCCGGATCCTCTTGATGCTCTCGCAGGCAATGGCCAGGCTCTCCTGCCCAAAGGAGCAGCAGAATCATCAGCCTCCACGCCTCTGAGCACCGAGGAAATGCGGCTCTCCCTTCACCCACCTCACAGTAAGTCTGACTGGCAGGGAAGAGGGTCTTGAAGGTGGATCCAAACCCAATGACGTTGAAGAGACACGCTGGCATCAGGCTCTTGAGAATGACCAACAGAGCATCCTGGGGGGCAGAAAGCAAGCAGACTTCAGGCACATCGGGTCTCTCCCTGGCTGCCCCAGCTTCAGCAGTAAAAGCTCTGCTCAGACCCTACCTTGCTATCACACCTTATTCCCACCTGCATTTGGCTGCGTGCATTTGATAATAAAACAACTGCTTCTTTCACATGCACTGCACCGAGAAAGCACTGCATATTACTCTGCTCTTTCCAAAGTCCCTTAATGATATTTGGGTCCCACAGCAGTGAGGAAAATGGGGAGCCTTCAAAAAAAAAAAAAAAAAAAAAAGAGCTGAACAAATCTTTCTGTTTGTTTTTAACTGATTAAATTTGTGCTTGCAATACGGTACTGCAGCATGGAGCTAGTGGGTGAGAAGTAGAGTGTGAAATTGAGAAGTGCGACATGCAATGCATTTCAATGTCCAAACTTGCAGAAAATAAACAAACAGCTTAAACTTACACAAAAGGAAAGAAAAGCCTCCCCCATCCCCAATTCTCTTGTATTCATAGCTGGCATCAATTAAAATAACTGAGAGAGACGGTTTTAAGCTATTTTCTTTACCAGAGGTGGTTATCTAACTTGCCTATTCCTGGTCTTTACATAAGGGAAGAGCAATTTAAATTGTCTCAGACTTGTGAGGCCGTGGACAACTCCAGGACGGAGCTTGTGTTAGCAGCAACTGGGCAAGAGCTACCCAAGTTGCTCCTGAGCTTGCAGGGGCAGCAGGAGCAATTAGCGCGGCAGGAGAGGGAGGCCAATTTCAAGCATAGTGCTGACAGTGTTCAGGAGCGGCTTGGTTCTTTCGGTTTATATGCTGATAAAGGCAGACTCCTGCCAGTCTGCCTAGGGCAGCAGAAACCCTAGAGCCAGCCCCAAGAGAAGAGCTGCCAAGGTCAAACGAGGAAGAGCAGCCTCCTTGCTTTGTCATATGCAGTGGCAAAGACCGAGTAACCGCAGAGTGTGGGTGCTGGAGCTGCGCGCAGAGAAAACCCCCGCCTGGGAACGGCCGCAGGGAGATGGGTGGCAGGTCAGTCCAGTTCCTGACCCCTGTAAGACTCAGCAGCGAGGCAGAGCCAGAGCACTGCAAAACAGCAAAATAATGTACGAGAACAAGGCTGCCCTTTAACAGGCTCTAGAGTACTTTAAACCAAGCTGTTATCTCAAACCTACGAGAATATATTTATACTGCTGCTTCCCAGATGGCTCCTGGGATGCCGGCTCTTCCAAATCTCAACGCTGACATCCCATCTTGGAACTAATTACAAGAAAAAAAACCCCCAAATTTCCAAATATTTCTGTTAAAGCACTTCCCAAAGTGGGCAACCGATGCTTGCTTTCTGTTTCAGCAAGCAGAAAGATTTATTGCTTCTTGTGGTAAATATTGATCTTGATCCTGTTGCACTCAATATCTGTACGGCAAGTCAATAAGAAGAGATGTTTGCCTCCAGAGAAGTTATTAGCCTAGTTTTGCCAGCGAGCCCACCCGACGCAGGCACCGTCACAGGCCTGGCTCTTCTCCCCAGCTGCAACAAGCCGGGAAAGGAACCAGCTGCAGGAAATTTAAACCCCTGAACTTTCCACCCCAGCCACTTTGGCCGAGTGCCCTCCTGCTCGGCGGCGAACCGCGTCCTCCCGGCTGCGCGCAGCCAGCCCGCGCCGGACCATCCCCTCCCCGTTTGCATCGCTGCCAGCACCACCGCCCTGCAGCTCAGCTTTCCTCACTGCGCACGTCCAAGCCCTGCCACGCCGCTCACCCAGCAAGCCGAGGACGATGCAAATGCCTCCATCAAGCGTAACCCACCCAAACCCACTAAGAACAGCCCCTGCCCCTGATATTTGCAAGTCATAAACAAGGATGGGGGACTCAAAAGAGAGACAGTGGTTTTCTCCCTTGAGGTATCTCCTCCAAAATCTCCGATATCTCCCCCGCATTGTTTTTCCAGAAGGGGAACAGCCTTTTTCCTGTTTTTACAGCCCACCTGCAGATGGGAGTCCCAGTTCAGGACCTCTTGGACAATATCTCTGTCCCTGCAGGATCCCCATCCCCATAGGACGAACCAGCCTCCACTGAGGCTGCAGAGACTGCGGTACCTAAACCTGGCCACGCTGTGAGTCAGAAAGCAAAAATCCGGCTTGGGGCAGAGTTGCCTCCTGATTCCCAGGCTCCAAAACGTGCTGAGGGAAGGGGGTACAACCTCGGGGATATCCTGGCCCCTTTGGTGGATGCAGGGTCAGGGGACAGCCTCCCTGTCCCACGGGACCTGTTGCAGCCATCCACGAGCTCCCCGGCATCCCAATCCTTGTTGCCGGAGGTGGCTGTCCTCCAGCAGTTCCCATGGAAACTGGAGACGGATGGGTAAGGAGATGGGTTAAAAGATGGACAAGCTCAAGAAGTGGGTCACTGTGAACCTCATGAGGTTCAACAAGGCCAAGTGCAAGGTCCTGCACGTGGGTCGGGACAACCCCCAGTATCAACACAGGCTGGGGGATGAAGGGATGGAGAGCAGCCCTGCAGAGAAGGACTCGGAGGTACCAGTGGATGAAAAGCTGGAAATGAGCCAGCAATGTGCGCTCGCAGCCCAAAAAGCCAACCGTATCCTAGGCTGCATCCAGAGCAGCGTGGCCAGCAAGTCGAGGGAGGGGATGCTCCCCCTCTACTCCACTCCGGTGAGACCCCCCTGGAGTCCTGCGTCCAGCTCCGGGGTCCTCAGCACAGGAGAGACACGGACCTGTTGGAGCGGGTCCAGAGGAGGGACACAAAAATGATCAGAGGGATGGAACGCCTCCGCTGTGGGGAAAGGCTGAGAGAGTTGGGGTTGCTCAGCCTGGAGGAGAGAAGGCTCTGGGGAGACCTTGCAGCCTTTCGGTACTTAAAGGGGGCTTATAAGAAAGATGGGGACAGACATTTTAGCAGGGCCTGTTGCAATAGGACAAGGGGTAATGGTTTTAAACTAAAAGAGTGCAGATTTAGACCAGATACAAGGAAGAAATTTTTTACAATGAGAGTGGTGAAACCCTGGCGCAGGTTGCCCAGAGAGGGGGTCGATGCCCCATCCCTGGAAACATTCAAGGTCAGGTTGGACGGGGCTCTGAGCAACCTGACCTAGTTGAAGATGTCCCTGCTCCCTTCAGGGGGGTTGGACTAGATGACCCTTAAGGGTGCCTTCCAACCCAAACTATTCTATGATGCTCCTCGCTGCTCACCCTGGGTGGCGAGTCCTGCAGAAGGGGGTGCAGCCATACCCAGGGGAGCATTTGGGTCCAAATCTGGGTGGCACTTGTGTTAGAAAAGGGTGTGAGCAGGACACCTGGGGACACACCAGCTCGGTGAATCTCTCAGACATCCAAATGCAACCAAACGCCTCAGATGAAGCCTGCCTCTGCAATTCCCTCACTGTCCTCAACAAAGGTGCATGGGGCAGTGCAGACCCATGCCCTGCTTGGGAGGATGCGATTTTCAGCAGGCTGTTGGGGCTCACCTGGCCCCAAAAATCAAGACAGAAACTTTCCAAAAGAGCTTTTGCCAGAGACTACAGCTTCTCACCGCGACCTGCCAGCTGGCAGGCATCGGACACCAACCTGGCCTCCAAAGCACGTTAGGCAGGGATAACGGTAATTAAATAGTTACCAGAGTGATTTTCCCTTTGATGGACAGAGTGGTCCCCAGCAGGCGCAGGGCAGGAACCTCTCCAGATCCTTCAGGCAGTGGCACAAAGCCAAGCCCAGCGCTCATGGGCCAACCTGTAGCTGGGTAAGAGGCATACCTGACAGGGAACCTCAGACCGACGAAATATTATGACAAGGCTCTTCTATGGCCCCTTTTTTATCCAGCGGTCTCAGCACACTGCCCATAATCCTCCAGCAGACTGCTGGTGTTCATTTGTCTTTGAAAAAGGGATCCATCATGTTCAAATGACTTCTGCGGCGCACAGAGGCGCCCGTCAGCAAAATGTCATGGTCAGCATGTCAGCACATCGCCCTGAAGCTTCCCTTGGAGCTCCCTGGAAGTTTCCCCCCTAGGCAGCGATTGCCCCAAGCCCTCCTGGAGACAGGGAGAAGTAGAGAAGGGATGCACAAGACATGCACACCAGCAAGAGGGGGAAAGAAAACATCTTTGCATTTGATGTGCTGATAGGAAGAAGAGGGAGAGGAACAGAACCGGGGAGAGTCAGCTTCGCTGCAGGTACCTAACAAGCCACACGGTTGAGATGACTAAAGCTACAGCATATAATTACCCCCCATCCCCTCATAATGAACACTCATCAGCGCTCAGCAACCCCCACCGCTCTCTAATATTCATCCCTCATCGGCACGCAGGCACCTTCCCTCCTGCGTGGTACCTTGACGCGGTTGATATTCATGCCGCTCATGCTTCTGCTGCGGTCTATGAGGAAGATAAACTCTCCTTGGGCTTTCCGGAGGTCTGGCTGGACGGTCCTCAAGTCAGGGCAGAAGTTGAGCATGACGACAGGGTGGTGGGGGATGTCCTTGTTCAGTCGCTTCCTGATGATTTCCGTCTGCAAGAAAGAAGGAGAGAGCTCGAGAGGTTGATTTTTCTGCCCCCTTTTCACTTCGAGGGGAATCGGAGCAGGGCTGCGTGCCCAAAGATGTAAGTGCGTGGCCTTTTGTGGGCAGGGATCGGCTAGTTCTGGCCTCAGCGGTGACAACACCTGAGCTCAGGCTGCGCCACAGGTTGTTCTGTCCGTATCCCCTGCGGAGCTGCTCTGCGGGTGAATGGGATTCCTGCTTCCTCCCAGCCATGGTCACACTTTACCTGGGGGACAAATGCTGGCAAAAAGCCTAAATCAGGGACCCCAGCACACATGGAGCAGCTGCATGCTCGTATGAGAGCCTGGAGGAGAAATTAAAAGATCTAGCCCTACACAGCACCTTGCAAAACTGATTCTCCAAACATTTCATTAGATCCCTCCTGAAAACCTGGTTCATTAGCGCAGTTTAGTATCCCACCAAGGCACACTGGAGTTTTTGTCCATGGTCACTCAATAATGAAGTGCGAGATACAGCCCTCAGCACGCTGTATTCACCACTTCGATTCATTCCTGCCACCTCTGGTTTGCTGTTTTTTCTGCCCATGTCTTTTATCATTTTTCTTTGTACAGATTGAAACGCTTTGCAAAGCCGAACCGGTCGCTCAGGACATCGTTCGATAGGAACCCGCATGATATATGTCTCTGTACTGCACATAGCTCTAATGGCTCTCTGCATTTTCCCCTCATTCTATTTCAAGTACCAATCTTCATTAAAAATGTGATAAAATTAAACTGGAAAAAACCTCTTGCGATGGGTTTATAATCTGCTGTCATGTGTGTATAAAGCAGTCCCGGGTTCACGGTCTCAGCTGCAGTGAATCAGCGCATCGCTGCTTTCGAGGGAGCTCTGGGACCTCACATCAGCACGGCCCGTGGCCTTTCATCCCTGGTTTCTGCAGTGCGGAAACATGCTCCACAATAAGCAGCTTGGTCCTCAGGGGCTTTGTTTGCCTTTTTTTTCCTCTTTCAAAGGCTGCCGTTTCTTGCTGGTTTCACCAGAAGTAAACCAGACCCCAAATAACCAGGCTTGTTTTCTCCAGCCGTGAGTCATATTCCTAGATCTACAAGCTAACGACCAACCTTGATTTTACATAACTCACTAAACTCAAGAGTCCCTGTAGATCAACACGTACACACGAGCTTCGCTTTCGGCTGCGCTGCCTGAGTGCTGCTTCTCTGACCCCTGTGAAAAGACAGTTCCCATTCACAGGAACAAGTGCCTCGCTGTCACCCCAACTCTTGCTCGTCCTCCTGCATCTCACTCTCACGCTTTGGAGTATAAATTAATCAGTCACTGCGATATCAAAGGGCTTTTTCCATCCCCATTTTCCTCCAGCCATATGCCATTATTTTGTTTAACATCTTTCCCAGCACAGATGTTTATCAAATTTCACACTACAGGGATCCTTGCTGCCTCTCTGTCCAAGGACCGAATCATGGCCCCAGACCTACCCACAGCACTCCCTGGGATGCTCTTGGGGACCCAAGACATAAAATCCCTGTGTCATTGGGATAAGCCCATAACCTTGATTTCCCACTGACTTCAGAGCGAATTTTACAGGCAAGCCTTCAGTAAACAGCCTCAGAGCTGCTGCTACGGGTCAGCCAGAAAAGCAAGCATCTCATTTGCGCCGTCTCTCCTCCCCACCTCCCCTCCATTCCCCTTCACCCATTATCCAATTACAGTAAACTAATCAGATCTTGTCGACCGAGAGTTGATTCCAGTGTGCATTCGTCCTCACCACCCTGCTAGCAGACAAGCATCCAAGGCTTTTGCATAACAAACCGAGGGAAGAGAATTAATTATCATTTACTGCTGAAATTTCTGGGCTAATTTAATTTCAACCGAGAGGTGCCCAGTGTCATGCTCTGAGCAGTAGCAATTCTAGCCCATCATCTACCCCAGATATTCAGGGCATTTTCTCTGCTTTTTGCCCTTCTCTGTGCAGTTGCTTCCCAGTCCTCCCGGGGCAAAGAGGTGGGTTTCCTGCAAGGAAACAGCTCCAGAATGATCCCCCCTAGATAACTTGACGTGCTAAAGACATAGAAATAATTAGAGAGCCATCTGAGCCGTAGCGTGGGAGTTTCATTTCATTCCACCTGCCGCACGCTGAACACAATTAGAGGAGATGCCTGCCGTGCGAGCAAGTGCAGTCCTGATCCCTGCATCGCGCTGCAAGAGAAAGCGAAGGGCAAAAGGAATGAGAAGAGGTTTGATGTGTCTCCGGTGCAAGGAGAAGTCACGGCAGCACAGGGAGGCACCTCTGCGGCAGGTCTGGGACATCTGCCAAGCGGGGGCCCAGGCTCAGACACATGGAGAATGAGTTTAAGGGGAAATGAGCATCCCCGGTCAAAAACGAGAACACCGGCGCGTGTAAAACAGGGAGCTGACGGTAAGCCGGGGGCAGTGGTTACACAAGTGCGATGTGTGCCTCAGGTGAAGACACCCACCCTGGAAATTCAGAGGGCTCTGCCCAGTCCACTCCACTGATCTCAGACACACTGATGTGGCAGCTCAGAAGCGCTAGGCTGTCACTCATTGCTTCAGAATTACTGAAAGATGAGGCACAAATCCCAGAGCAGATATTTTTCTATTTGCTGATCAGCAGAACAAAGAGAAGTTTCTCCTACCTTGTCTTTAGTTCAGCTCATTATTCCAAGCAAAATCACTTATTTCTCTCTGACAGCTATCCAGAAATGGTAAACATTTACTAAGCAATTAAAAGAATATTTTATTCTATGTCATTGCAATAATTATAATACCCTTAGTGCTATAACAATGTACCTATCTAATTATGCTATGCTAGACTAGTACTAATTATACACACAATAACCATCTCAGAGCTTCTTCCTCAGTCGGTTTATCAGAACCACCGCAGAATTTTCCCCTCTTCCTCCACATAAGCCCCTCTCCAAGGGAGGATGCTGCAGAGCTTATTGGGCCAGTGTAATATCTGGTACTGCAAGCAAGCAAGCAATCATTTACTTGCACAGCTCCAGTCCCAAGGAAAGCCTCAGCTAACGCCTGCAGCTTTTGGTTCTCACCTTTTTCTCAGCACTGGGGTCTTTCTTAGTGCCTTTAATGAAATCATTCTTCCCCTTCAGGTGTCGTTCATACTCTGCAGGTGTCATATCACCTTCTTCCATTAAGACATGAGGCATGTGGGGCTCTGGAAATGCAGAGAATCGAGTGAAGAACAGCCTTAGCTAAACTTCAGGTTTGGCAGAGCTGCAGGCACCCTTGGCTGTGAAACAAGAGCAATATCTCTGAGCTTGGGCAGCATGGACAACCTTGAGAGGGTCCGGGATTATCTCCTAGGAAGCCTAACCCCTGACAATATTTGCCAAACCAGAGCTAATCTAGCTGTCTCCAGCACTATGGAGGAGGATCCCAGGAAGGGGCAAGACCAGCAAAGAGGGAGCAGAGCCCACATACCACTTGGATGGATCAGGATCTCCACAGGTCTGTCGAAGGTGTGTTTATTGGCCAGTGTGATCACGATGCTCTTGGCGGAGCGAGCGGAGGGGTCGGCGTCTGCTCGGATCTCGTGCGTAGGGCTCTCGACACCTGCCCACGGAAACCGAGGTGCGGTTAGGGAACTGAGGACAGGGAAGATGAGGGAGAGAAGACAGCAAGGGAAGCTGGCAGAGGACAGGAACCAAGTAGACTACACGATGCCTCTGCCATATCAACCCCCCCATGTTAATGCCAGCACTGTACTGGTAAATCCACCCCAGCACAGTTAACTTGCCAAAACAGACCCCACATTTGGGAGGCAGAGAAGGAAGAAGAGCATGGATGTTGCCTTGAGGTGGTGATAAATCAGCCTGGCACTCCTACCTGCCAGCAAGCACGGCCCCCGGATCTCCAGATGGAAGCTGAACTCGTACTCAAAGGGGTTGGTGGCCTCGCTCTCCAGCAGCTGAGCCAGGCAGAACCTGCTCCCTTGCTCCAGGCTCCCCGATCCACAGTAGTGCTTGTCCCTGTCAGTGAGGTGAACCCCAATCAACACTGTGCATGTGCTATATCCCCTCAGGAACTGCAGATCTGCTGGAGGTAAAGCCTGCAGCAGCTCTCCAGCCTCCCACAGCAACAGCAGGCTTCTGCTCTGCCAGTCCTGCATCCCCCCAGATCAGTCCCAGCCAAAGCCCATCCTGTGGTTGTTCGTACGTTCGGAGCTGGTGGCTGGAAAGGCTGTTGGCATTCTCCAGGCTGGGCTGGGGGACCCTGGGGACGCACACAGCTGGCAGAAGGACCCTCATGGCTCCGCTGGGCAGTGTCTGCAGCTCAGAAGAGGTGCTGATGAAGATGGAAACACTTTCCAGGGGAGGAATCATACCCAGGTTAGCCACAAAAACAATCCTCTCCAAGTCCTCATCCATCATGATCCTTCCTGCATAGAGAGAGGACCACACCAGGGAGACACAGTGTCACAACCATGGAAAACGCTTCTCCCCAGGCCCCCCACAACCACCCCAGCCCTCCATCAAATACCCAAACCAGCCCTTGCTGCACACATCAGCATTTCTCTAAAAAGCCCAAGACCCAGTCCTCTACACTACTCCTTCGTCTGTCCAGAGGCAACAATGCTTTCCAAAACAGATGAGACTGCCACTTTTGGCAGATGCTGCAGGGACACGAGCACCACAACCCAAGGCTCAACCTTTCAAAAGGAGCCCCCTTGATGCCATGGCATATGACAGCCACCACCTCCCCATTCCTCTTCCCCTGCTTTTCTTCCCCACATTCACTAAACCGCCCCCAAATCCCTCACCGCTTCCGTCACGAGCTCTTCCATCAGGGAGGCTGCAGCTGTCGAAATACGTGTCATCTATCTTGGCTTTGTCTTTGATCTGCACCGTCACGGCACGCCGGGACACGGCCGCCTCGAACCCAACGACGGTGGTGCACTCGTCCAAGGGGTAGACAAAGAGACCTGCCAGCCAGAAGGTTTTTTAGCAGCACCGAGCACTTGCCCAGACCCACCAGCCAGGACCGCAGCAGGGCAGCTCCCTCTTGGCACTTCCCTGCACGATCCTGGGATTTTTCACACTTAAAAAATTGTAGCCTTGGACCATGAAGGGTACAACTGAGAACACAATACACTTGGTTACTCTTCCCGCAAGCATCGAAAGGTTTAAGGCACACACAGAAACCCAGCGCTGTGATATCCCTGCCTCTAATGCTCCCACAGTAGCTCTTGCACTGGGAGCTTCACCCCTTGAAACTTGCCTTCAAAAGCCTGGGCTTCTGAGTTGCGGTAGGTGAGCAAGGCTGTCATCCCGAAAGCATAGCCACTGACACATGATGTCACCTCTGACGCGGTGAGGGGGAGTGGGGAGCAGGTCATCCGGTTAATCAGCCCTGGCATCTTCCCGGGCGTTTGTCGGTGATGGTGGGGTCACCCGCAGCAAGCTGGAGAGAGATGGAAGGGCGAGAATGAATGAGGAGCCCCGAGCGCCCAAAACACTTGTGTGCCCCTGCCACCTCATTTTGGGTTCTGCAGCCCTGAGGACAGAAAGGCAACTGACCCAGGTTGGGATGTGACCTGGGTTTGACGGCTCCACTGGTTCAGATAGGGATGGAGACAAGACCCTGGTGGGAAGATGCAAGGCAAACACTTGCCCCAAATCCCCGCCGGCGCAAGGGAGGAGGTTCAGATTAAACCTGCCTGGCTGGGGACAGGCAGCCCCAGATATCGACATGGTGGATCACGCGCCTCACCAGCTCCCGCACCCACCTCCTGCTTGAATCTGGGCAGAACGGGTTAACCTCTTTTTTTTTGGCCCTCCTGCTTCTCATTATTCTCCAAACTGACAAGTTTCTGGAGGATAAGACCATGATCCTGAGAGTTTTCCTTTAGCCTGTGGGAAGGAAAAGCAGGCAAGCAGAGCCAGGCATCCTCGTTGCCCTCCCACGCCCTTGCCCATCCTCAGGGGGAGGTGGCATGGCTCTGCTGCCTCCCATCTCCAGATCCTTTCTGCAAAGGCTGACTCATCCCTCCGCTTTGCTTAGGGGAGACATTCAGATGCAAAGTGGCTACTTCTGCCAATTACATTTCAACCCTTTTCCCCAGCAGGTTTTCCGCTGTTCCAGCTCATCTCCCCCAAGACGGAGGGTTTCAAAGGAGACCTTTCAGGTAGCTCTCGGGCCACATCCAGCTCCCCTGGGGCATCGGGAGAAGTTGCTAGGCAGCAGTTCTCCCTGGCTGGTTCTGCAATGCTTTATGCAATGATTTACAAGGCCCAGGAGGAGCCAGCAGCAGTGAAATACATCGGTTTCTCATTTCCTAGCAGTCCTGCGTTATTAAAACCACCTTTATATGCAAATACCGTAGAAGACGCGAACGCTCGCCGAGCACTCGGGCAGGAAAACGGCATTGAGAGAGGAAAATGGGAGAGCAAGCAGGGCTGGCTGGGATGGGGGAGAGCAGCCAGGGCACCCGAGCAAATAAAACAGCAGTGGAGAAGGTGATGGAGAGCAGTAAGCTCAAGGCACACTCCCAAATCCCAGCCAACAACCTCGGCTGTTGCTGATTTAATTCTCCTCTCCTTCCACCACAAAGGCTGCTCGCGCCAGGAGCTGCCCACGGAGGTCGGGGGATGCAGCCCTGCGCGGTCAGGAGTTGCAGGAGCACGTCCAGCTCTGCTGCTCTGGCATGGGAGTCCTCCACGAGCTCAGGGGAGGCCACCACCCCCCGAGATGCTCCAAGCTATGCTAACAGGGCTTGTAAAGTCAGAAGCTGGCAAGAGTTCACCTGCTACAGGGAGAGATAATGAAGGTCCTCCTGCTGCCGAGATGTGGCAGAGGCCATCAAGATATCGGGAAGTGATTAAATACCAGGCGGGGGAAGAAGGAGGGGGTATTATTTTGCCTCGGGGAAGAAAGCAAGCAAGAAATAACATGGGGAAAATGCTAGGCACAATGGGAATTCATTACAGGGTTGCCAGCAAGGTGAACTCAGGCTCCAGGAGCGTGGCTTCAGCCTGGCAGCTCTCTTGGCTGCAGAGACTTACAGCAGAGCCATGGTTGAGATCCAAGTCCTTCACTTCTGCACCCACAGGAGACTGAGGACATGCCTCCCATGGGAGCTGCTCTGCCAGCGGGGATTTCAGCATCACCGAGGCCAGCACAAGTGTTAAGGGACCCTTGGTGGGACGCAGAGCCCCGTGCCATGTCCTGTACAAAGCAAGCCAGGAGAGTTGCACCCATCCTGCAGCTCCAGTGTGGCTCAGAGGAGCCCTGCGCCAGCCCTGCCTGCTATGCCAGCTGCAAAAACCATCCCACAAGGACAGAGAGGGCTCGGAGGGCTCTTCCTGGCTGCTTCCCCCACGAAAGCCCTTTGGATGGGGCTGGGAGACAGCAGGCTCCTACCAGCACAGCCCAGGGGCTGCTCCGCACAGATCGTGTCACCAACGCCATCAAGTGACTGCAGCATGGAAAGGGGAGAGCGGGGAGGCTGGTGTGGGGGAGAGCAGTAGGAGAGCTGGCATTTCTCTCCTCTGCCCTGCCAGAAGCCCACCACTGGTCCCCCTCGGCTGCTCCCCATCCTGCCTTTGCTGCTCCAGGACCTGCGCTCCATCTCCATCCAGGTCGTGGGGCTGGACCCTCAGGATGGGAGCTGGCAGGATCCCACATCCCAAAAATTACCCCCGGCATCACTGCCATACAGGGCATCCCTGCATCCAGCATGTCCCTTCACTGCCACGAAATGTGCCCTGCCTCCTGCACACAGCAGGCGTGGGGCCAACCCACAGACCCGGGCAGATGCCTCCCGACCCACGGCCTCACGCTGCGTTTGGCATCCTGGGAGAAGGGGAAACCATTGGTAAATACCTTCAGCCAGCTTGCTGCATCACCTAAAATACCCCACACCCATAATCCCATCAGCCAGGGAGCAGGTCGGAGCTGGGGACAGAAATCATCCCTTGGCCAGCCACACTCAGGACCTGGCACACCAGGATGCTACCATCTTTTCCTTTTTTTTTTTTTTTCCCCTTGCTTTGTAAATGTTCTTTCCTTGACAGTCTGCTCCTCTTCATGGCCACGGAGGAGGGAGCGATGCTGGTAATGTGCTCGCCCCACTCCAGGTTATACCCCTGGCCAATTTCTGTGCACGATTTACAGGCAAGGCACTGATGCTGCACTGACGTCTGCGGACGGTCCCCATGACGTCCAGAGTGCGCAGGGCTTTTGATTTGGAGCGCAGACGGCACTGCGACGCGCAGGCTCGCCCAGAGCTTGCACCAGCCACTCCACCTGGCTGCAGGCGCCTGCCCCAACACACGGGTGAGGTTTAGGGCTGGATTTTAAAGGACTGGGTTGGAAAGGGTGTTTATGTGCCTGAAAAGGGGGTGCGATGCCTGGAGAGCTGCTCAGAGCTGCCTGGGTGCCTACCTGCATCTCTAAGCACTGATGTGCCCTCAAAAAATCCGGCTTTTGAGCACATGTAGTAAAGACAGAGGCAGAATAATGCTTTTCTAAGGTGTATTTTCATGCATTGAATAGAAGAACACAGCAAACTCTGAGCACACAGCCTGGCTTCTGCACAGGGCCCAACTCCCAGAAGCAGGCTGGGGTCCCAGCAGTGCCACCACCACAGGGTCCCTGGCACCCACAGCCAACAACAGGCCAGTAAGAACCAAACCAGCACTTGGCAGCTGGGATAAAACCGCATGCTGCCTGCAGCACATCCGCACCTGGCCCTGGTGTCTGAAGGGCAGATGTCCAGAGGCAGCCCCGGTTGCTTTTGCCCCTCCAAGACAAGAACGCGGCCGTGTGAAGCCCAGCCCTGGTGTCACACGTTGCGACGGATGCATTTTGGGGCTGCTGAACCGCTGCACCGCCCTGCTGTAACCTCTTACCAGCCCCAAATGGGTTCCCTTGGAAATCTCACCTCCAGCTCCAAGCCAGACCTAGGTCATAGCCACACTGCTAGGAGGGTGACTGTTTCTCTGCAGCTGTGTAAAATAGTCCTTCCACTTCATCTGTATCAATCAACACTGACATCCAGTGGCTTGTCAGGATGATTACAGCCGGTGTGCCTTGCAGAGACACAGATGTACAGCCCTGGACAGACCTCCCTCGCTGGTGGCGGGGTGCCTGTTGCACCACAACCCTGGGAGCTGCTGGGCCACTGCCACGGGGAAGCAAATTCCCACCTGTTTGCAAAACCAAGAAGGAGAAGCCCTGCGCTGCCCAAACTTTCGGGGCTCTCGAGTAGAGCCACGCTTTGGTATTTCCCCTGGTTTTGCAAGGGCAGTATGGCTTGGGGAGCAGCCATGGGCACGTTGCAGGGGGATCCCTACCTGATCTGCATCAGCTGCAGGTCACGCCTAAAACATGCAGGACCTCTCCAGCCACTGTCCCCCAAAGCACGAGGCTCAAACCTTGCCAGGGGACTGGGATCAAGCCCCCAAAACATTTCTAGGAAGCAATAGGAACAAACAGTGTCCAAAATGGCACATACAGCACTCTCCTGTCCGAGCCCCTGCACAGGGCAGGGGGGAGAGGCGTTGCTGATTAACAGCAGCACCTCCGGGAAGAGATGTGGATCCACCATGGCAGACCTGTGGGAACCTCTCATGAAAAGCTCCGGGAGCCATTCTCCCATCTCACCTCAAACTGGAAGTGCGGAGTATCTTACCTGCCGGGAAAACCAGCAAAACAGCCGCTGTGCTTCACCCCAGAGCCGCTGCAGGTCTGCTGAAGGGTGACAACGTGGTACCCCGCTGCCAAAGCAGTGACAAAGATTTCTGGCCAGAGGCACGCATCCCTTTGGGAGCCAGCCAGTGCTGCCCCAACGGGCACCCCGAGGCCTCGGATATGGAGAGCGGGGGAAGGTTGGGGGAGCACACGGCTCCTGCCAGCACCCAGCCAAGAAGGGCACCCAGAATAAGCAGCTGGGGTCCCCCTTCCCAGGGTGATGCAGCACCAGGTTGAGATGTGATTGACAGCCCCAGCAGAGCCAGATTCCAGGGACTGTCAATCATACCCCTGGCAGGTCTCTTGGGCCATCAGTCTTGCCCCAAAGCTGGGTCTCAAGGACCACGATTCATGTCCCAAGTCCTGTTTCTAGAGATGTCAATCACGTCCCTGTGCAGACGGCATTTCTGATACAGGTTTAGTTAACCCCTGCCTCGCTGGGCTCACAGCTGCACCAGTGTGTGGAAGATCTCTGGGCTGAGCCAACGAGGGAGGTTTTAGCCCAGACACCCTTCGGCTGCGCTAAAATTGCCAGGCAGCCAGCCTTGGGATACACCCAGAGCCAAGGAGACACACAGGGCATCCAGGAGCAGCACAGCACTTCTCCATCCACCCCTGTCCTGCCCTGCCCCATCCAAGCGTGGCGAATGCGAGCCAGGTCCTTGGTGCTTTGGCCCTTAGCAGGGGGAGCAGAGTCTCCCCTCACCCTGCCAAGGTCAGTCCTCCCTTCCCCCAAACCAGTGTGTCCACAGCTGGGATATCCCACCTGGCTGCCCAGGAGAGCAAAAGCCCATCACCCCCAGCACCATCCCCCCCACCAGCCAGCCTCCTTTGCTTTCCCTGTCCCCTGCCTGCAGGGAGACGAAGACAGTCACTATTAATGTCTGTACAATTTTGGGGAGGGGAGGGATGCTCAGGGGCTCACCATCCAGCTGGGAAAAGGCAAGGCAGGGAAGCAGCAGCTTGCAAAGTGTGGGCTTGTGCCTGCAGAAATATTATGACAGGGATCTTTTCACAGAGCGGCTTTGTGCTGAGATTGTGCACAGCCTTGGGAAGTAACAGCCCGCACACACACACACACACACACACCCCTGCAGAGCACACACAGCCCAGCCTGCTAAAAAGGTGCAGGAGCAACTGGAGAGTAGCCGCTGCTTTTCTTACCTTTCCTGGAAGAAGAGAGAGGAGGAGGAAGAGGAGGAGGAGGAGGAAGGGGATGGGGGGGTTGGAGCAACTTCACCCACTCCTGCCAGCCCCTGCAACTGCCCGCAGCTGGGCTTGGGGGGGCAGGAAGGGCAGAAGAAATCCCGAAGGCGGCAGGCACAGCTTCAGACTGCTTTTGTCTCTGAAAGACACAGAGAGACGGAGATAAGGAGAGAGAGGAAAAAAAAAAAGGAGGGAGAGAGGGAGAGAGAGCAAGCGCCAGGGCTTGGGGTGGGGGGGAGCGCTGCACAACAGCCACCTCAGCAACCTGTGGCATTCGCCCCCTCCATACCCTCCCCTGGGCCCTCTCCACCGGGCAGCGATGCTGGGGCTGCGGGGTGGTCCATGGGGGTCTGGGATGGGGAAGGGGGCTTACCTAACGGACTGCAGCAACATGTGCCCCTGTGGTGAAGCTCTGTCCAGGAGCTGGGGAGGGTTTCTCGCTACCGGGAGCCAGCACCCTGCTTCCCACTGACAGCCAGCTGATGAGCGCACACTTTCCGGAGCTGTTTGGGTGACCATCATTAAGTGGAGCCATTTGTTTTGTCAGGGAGGTAACCATGACAATCACCCTGTACACACACCGCTGGCTTCTCCTCGCCTCCTCCCCTCGCTCCCCTCCTGCTCCCAGCGGCTGCAGAGGAAGGGGCGAAGCCCACCCAGGGCAGAGGAGATGCCCTTGAGATGGGCAAGTTGGCAGAGAAAGAGGGATGCAAGCCGGCGTCCGAACTTATCTTACCGATCACCGTAAGTTGCTTCCCCACAGTGAGATTTTCCGCAGCAGCTGCTGGGAGTGGAAACCCCCCCTTTTTCCCATTGCCTTTCACTTCTGTCCTCCCCCTCCTCTTTTTAAAAAAAAAGGAAAGCATCCTAAAGCCCCAAAAAATCGGGTCTTCTGCAGCCCTAGGCCAGATCTCCCCTCTTCTCCCCTTGGTGTTGTCTTCTCTGCTCATCCACCCTTTCCTCCCCAGGCACATCCCAAAGCCCCTCACCGAGCAGTGCCCCGGCTGTGGGGCATACAGGAGGTCTAAAGGGGACCCTCCCCACGGGCAAAGGGGAGCAGTGCTGTTACAGTGGGATGTGCTTGTGCGGGATACAGTCCCTGCCCTGAGCAGCTTACACTTAAACGCAGGAAAAACGACTTGTAGATGAAAGGGGAAACTGAGGCAGCAGGAAAGGCACGAGTTCAGCCACTGTCCCAAAGCAGAGCTGGGCGCCGAGCCTGCGTCAGAGCACGCAGATAGGTAAAGCTCTTCCTCGCTGCTACCTAAATTCAGTGATAACGGCGCTGCTACTGAGAAGCAGCTCGCTATCATTGAAAATATCACTGTCTCCCTCGAGAGGAAAAGCTCCCCTATGCAGCACTGATCTGCAGGAGGACAGAGGGTTTTTTCCCCCCCACCTCATCCTATGCAGAGATGCGGACCCACCCACAAATCTGTCTGGTTTGAGTGTCCCACCACAGACCCGTCCCTGGCAGTAAATCCACCACCGCCGGCAGACCAAGCCCTTAAACTCACCCACTGGACTCTGTGCTAAAACATCTTCTCCCTGTAACCCCCAAATCTTCCTTTCCACCTGCATTCAGATGAAACCAGAGTATTTTCTTCCCCCCCCCCCATCTCTAAACATACATCCACATCATAGGAGGACTGGGGCGACCAGATGTATGGCATCCCTAATAAACCATCTTGTGTTCACCGAGAAGGACGTGCTTTAGGGAAAATGGCAAGAAACTCTGCAAGCAAATGCCTAGTCAAGAGCTTTTTCCCTAAGCCCAACTCCCAGAGGCTGACTTAAGCCCTGAAGCTTGAGAATTTATGGTTCTTGCTAGACAAATAAATCAGCCACAGAGAACCCCACGTCCCATTTTTCCAGCGCCTATTAAAATGTTTGCTTACTATGGCTTTTGGCTCCTATGAAGAAAATAACATATGTCAGGAGAAATCCTGGGATTCATACCAACAAATCTGGTAGCTGCGGCATATTTATTTATAAAACAGAGCAGGATCCGACATGGAGGCTGAGGCAGATGTGAGACCTTGGGAGAACAGAAACAGAGTCGTTTTAGCAGGAACTAATATTTAGCGCTGAGGGTGAGGCTGCATCACCCAGGGCACCAACATGATGTTCAAATGTACTGCCACGTGCCAAAGCAGCTCACCGGGGCCTTCGACCGGCTTTCTTTCCTCCTCATCTTCTCCAGGTTGGCCATGCTTAGGAAACCCCACTGTCAGTAAGGGCCACCTCCTCCCAGGGAGCAGCAGCTGAGAAATCAGATGGGCTGCAGCACAAGCGTAAATGAGACATGGATTTTGGGGGAGGACAAGCTAAAAATAGAATTTGAGCTCACCAGAAGTCCCATCTCTTCACTTGTGGCTTACCCACCCAGGGTCAGATAATAAGCAGTGGTAGGCAGCATCTCTAAACATCAAGGCACCGCAGAGGAGTATTTCCAGTCCTGTTTCATGCCTGGGACTAGCGCAGGTGAGTTATGAGACCAGCTCAAGGGCATTCAGTGGCCAAGCACAGGGCAGGCTTTCCCGGCTTCTGGCCCACTCATTATTCAGCTCACTCATGCTTGAATGTTACACGAGTACGCAAGCGCAGCGCCCTCATGTTTGCACACCCTGAACACCCTGCGTCAATGGGCTGGGAGGTTTGGGCATGATGGAAAAAAAAAAAAAACCAAACCCAGAAAGAAACCCAACCCTAAACCAAATATCCTGCTAGATGGAGAGCAATGAGCACTCCTCCTTATCTCCATGCACTGCTCTGTATGTAAATGCAGTTTTCCTCATCCTGAAATGCTCTGGAAAAAAAAAAAAAAATCACCCTGTTGGTAGATGGTGGTGATAAAAAGGGGTAACACAGAGCTAAGCAAGGACTGCCACCTCCTCTGTGCAGGTATGTGTACAGACAAGGAGCCTCCGACCTGTTTGGTGGATAAGGACCACAGTTAATGCCAATGAAATTCCACGGTGCAACACCTGCCCTCCTGAGATCTCTAGTTCTAGCACAGCCAAAGTCCGCTGATGAGGGGAATTAAGTATTTAATTAATGTTCAATTAATCTGAATATTTATTTCATGTTTAAAAGTATAAATATTTAATTACATGACAGCAGAGTGCCCAGGAAAATCAAGGACCCTTTACGGGTGGCTGAGCACATGCTCTAGAAACCCACCCCTGCCCTAGAGGCTGATGGAGAAAAGTCTTTCTTCATGTACAGAAGAGGCAACACAGAAACACCCACAACCGCCGGCATTATCACACCTCACCGGCAGTCCCCAGAGCCTTGAAAATCCCAATAAATTATTGCAGCTAAGGTAGAGGATTAGAAAGGAGGGCTTGGCAAGGTCTGCCTCTAGCCAACGCTGCCTAACCCCAGGCAGTTCTCCTCGTTTCCTATGCCTCAATTTTCTCATCTCTAAAATGGGGCTAATCCCAGTTACATCTCTTTACTGGAGGTGTGTGTCTCTGCAAGAAAACATTACACTGGGAAGCATGAGCATCTCTTTTTTTCTGCAGCTAAAGTGCCCATCGGTCTCTGGGACTTCCCATGTTCCTTTTTCTTTTTACCCTAATTAATTAATGAATGTCTCAGACTTGCTTTCAGCTGCCTGCTCTGTTCCCATTGAAAATCTCCTCGCGTTCAGTTCCTGTGTTCAGCATCCTCCTGGGCACTGTGATGAGTTGCCATGGAAAAAAGCCATGATGTCACCTCTACAAATAAAACTGCCAGACCCCAAAGTTCATGTGTGTGGCTGGGGGCAGGGGATCCTGACATACAGAGGGACACAGGGCTCTCACCTCCGAAGAGGAAACTTAATTAGATGGACAGGGGGAAAGCATAAGATGACAATACTCAATAATCACAGGTTATAGCTGGAAAAAAAAAATAAAAATCAGATGGTCATTTGAAGAGCAACAGTGAAGGGCCTGGTCCTGCCTAGGCTAATGCACCAGTATCAGCAGAACTGTGTGAGGTGTGGACAAGATTTCTTGTGCACAGAAAGAAATAATGGCTCAGATGGAAAGTTTCAGGCTGTGGGAACAAAGTGGCTCTGTGTCTTCATTAAAAGGGAGTGTGAATATTGAGACAAGGAAGTAACCATCACCTTGGGAACTTCTGGCTGATGCCTACAGGCTTGGCCATTTTACTAGTCCTGCTGCATATAATAAAAAAAAACCAATGAAGACCCTCCTCAAAGGCTGCTCCTTCCACATAAGGCTCAAGGAAGCACAAACACTGCGCAGGGAATGGCAGCCCAGTGAAGAAATCCTGCAGGCTCTTCCCACGTTTCTTTCCTTTCTACTTCCCCTTTTTCTCACCTTTATTCCAGGAGATTTAAAGAAGAGGTTTGATACCAGGTCTAAGCCAGCTCCTGCCCTGCAGCGAGAGACAGGACACAAATGACTTTTTCCGTGTTCCTGCCACTTCTACACCTCCGTGACTCATTCTACAACCTTGTTTTTCACCTACATCTCTATTTCAGAGACAGAAAGAGCCGCGGTTCCCTCGCAAGCGTCACAGCCTCCGTGTGATTTCCCCCCAGCCTCGCCTCCCAAAGGGACTCCATTACAGGGGAAACCCAAGCCCCGCTCCCACGCCACACAGGAGGCCGGACCCCACACCCCACAGCCAGGCAAGCCCTGACCCCAGCCCCACACCACACACCGTCTCCAGGCCCCACACCACAGAGCCAGGCAGGCCCTGACCCCAGCCCCACACCACACCGCCTCCGGGCCCCACACCAAGGCCAAGCCTGACCCCCAGCACCCCACAGCCCAGCCCGGGGTGGACCACCGACTCCTCACCCATTCCTACACCCCCCCAACTCCATTTCTGTCCCCGCTTTAGTATCATTCCCCGGAATGAGGGGCGGGGGGGGGGGGTCGGAACTGCCCGCTCCCGGAACGCCGCCGCCGCGGCCGCGGTTTCCGCCGGGCCCTTGAGGGGTCGGGGTCGGGGGGGGCGGCGCTCCGCGGGCGGCGCAGGCGCCCTTCCCGCGCCCGGCGCCATTGCGGCTCCTCACGGCGAGCCCGGCGCCAGCGCCCCCCCGGCCCGGACATGGCCACCGACTCCTGGGCCCTGGCCGTGGACGAGCAGGAGGCGGCGGCCGAGTCGGTGAGTGAAGAGCGGGGTGGGGGCGGCCGGGCCCCCCCGCCTCTGGCAGCGGCCCGGCCCGGCCCTGAGCCGCGGGGCCCCCGGGGCTGCGCTGCCGCCTCCTCCTCACAGAAAACAGCCAGCGCCGGAAACCCCTTTTCTCCTCGTTTTCTTTTCTGGTTTATCAAAGGGGCAGGGAGGCCCCTCTCCTACCCTTTCGCGGGGCGTCCCTGCCGGCAGCACCGCCTCGGGGCGTCCCTGGGCCTGGGGTCTTCCTTTAGAAGCGAAAACAAACCCTCCTTTTTAAATTTATTTTCTATCTCCTTTCATTTTTTTTTGAGTACCAAAAGAGCGGGGCGACCCCTGTCCTTCCCCTTCATCCTACATCCACACACAGCCCTGTCAGCAGCACCACTTCAGAGGTGGCCACCAAGTCTGCGGTCTTCTTCCAGGGGCCCAATAAATCCCTTTTCCTCTTTTTTTTTTTTTTTTTTTTTTTTTGTGACAAGATCTAAATTTGTTTGAGGTGTTGAGTTTTTTGTTGTTTTTTTTTTCTGAGCCGCTCAAGTGCTGCGCTTTAGCATGGAGAGCATTAACTCAGCCCCCGAACGTGCAGCAGGACCCTCAGGGCTCCTTTCCCTGTCATTTCTGGTGGTAAAACAAACCCTCGGCGAGAGGAACTCGTCCTCGGGCAGCTTATGTCGGTCAGGACTGCACTTGGCTCAAGTTTCTGTCCTGGAATGTAAATTTTCTCCCATTTGCCCGCAGCAGAGCTATTGGGGAGCAGAGATGCAGGGACAGAAAACAAACCCCTTCTCCGTGTTGTTGTTACAGCTTAGAAAGAGCTGTATTTGTCTTAAAACTCTTGAAATCAGTTCATCTTGCTAACTTCATCTCATTTGCCTTTGAGCACGGGTTTTTGCTGGGGCCTCTGCAATAGCTTTAGCTGGCAGTAAATCTGGAAGCCTTGATGAAAGTTCAGGTTTTCCTGGCCAGTAGTAAAATGTAGGTACAGTAGGCTTTGAATGACCCTGATTTTCTGTTTTTCCTCACTTGTAGTTGAGCAGTTTACACCTGAAGGAAGAAAAAATCAAACCAGATGCCAATGGTGAGTTACAGCCACCCAAATGGTCTTAGAAAGGGTGTAATGTTTTTCTGTTGGGTTTGGAGCACTGCTGCTAAAGTAAATTCCTGATTAGTCAAGAAATTCCAGAAAAGGGAAACATAAAGCTAAGATTAAACAGCAGCGTAGACTAAATATCTGGCTAGCACATTGTTTTGCTAGGCTAACTTTTTAAAATCATGTTTTGCAGCATTTAAGGAGTTGTGCGGGCAAAATCTGTTGGTGTGGTTGATAAACATTGGTTTGGCTGTACAGAGCAAGATGTAACTTGGGTTTCCCCTGTGCACCAATAGAGCAGGGCTCTTGTCAGGAAAATGGGTTGTTTTGTAGCTTTTCCCACAATATTCAAAACCTAAAACTGTGGGTGTGGGCTGCCTGGCCTCACATCTGCCACAAAACCGTCTGCTTTAATTTAATTTAGGTGCTGTTGTCAAGGCAGATGACAATGTAGAGAAGACGGAGGATGAGGAGAAGGGTAAGTGCCTTCTTGAAAAAAAACTTTGGCAAGGAATGTTGAAAAGAAACTAATTTCGTATATACTTAAAGTAAGTCTGCCTTATGTCTCAGGATGGATGATCTTGTATCCTGCCCCAAGGACTTAATTGTAAGACATGTCCTTCTTCCATAATACTTTTAAAGCCATTGGGTCCTGTAATAACTTGGGAGACTCCTGGATTAGAGTGGAGAGAAATAAGGGGATAGCAATATCCTCAAAGGCAGGACTGGATACAGGAGCAGTTGGATAACCCTGGAGCTGGAATTGCTGTAGCAACCAACATGTTGCGTTTATGAAATGGCGGTTAAGAGGTGGGTAATGGCTCTAAATCTTTCAGAAGGTGGCTTTAGAAAACAGATTTTTTAGCAAAACCCCAAAGTGCAGTAGTTTAACCTTCTGTTTTGATCTCACTTATCCTCAGCCCTTGCTGCGCTTCAGCCCTGGAATCTTTTCAAAGTACCGTTTGTCCTCAGACTTTCCGAAAAAAAAACCTAAAAGGTGTCTGCCCACATGTCAGATAATAGTGAGGCTTTAAGAGGCTTTTAGCCCTGTCCCACCTTCCAGTTAGATGCGAAGCTATAATACCTTAAATAAACAGAGTTCTGTACCTGTTAAGGTCCCTCTTAAAACAGTGCTTGTTTGGTTTGTCTTTCTGGATATTAAATGTGTATTTCTGGGATATTTTGATAGATGTCTCATTCAGAAAATTTGGGCTCTTTTATGACATTGCTCTCTAATAGAGAATTTCAGTATGTGGATGCATCTTGTCCTTTTTAACTGGCTCAGCGATGCCAGCATTTCAGTGGGAGCGACACTTCAAACAGGCTGCAATTTATTTTTTTCTACCTCCTTTTTCAACAGAGGACAGAGCTGCCCAGTCCTTGTTGAACAAGCTAATTCGCAGCAATTTGGTTGACACAACAAATCAAGTGGAGGTGCTGCAGAGGGATCCCACATCGCCTCTCTACTCCGTGAAGTCTTTTGAGGAGCTGCGACTGTAAGTGCCTGTTGGTTCAAAGCTGCTAGAAGGGTAGCCGGAGCCTTCTCTGTGTTGAGCTGTTAAAACCCGGGAACAGAAATATAAAACAGGCTCCCTTATGAATATATTTTTCAGCGTATTGATTGGCCCACTGAGTTGTAGGAAGCCTTGCTCTTGAACTCAGGGAGAGCAGCGCCGACTCACTTCTGATGAGACTGGAAGAGCAGATGTGAGTTTGGAGCTGATCAGGTAGTTAGTCTCCCCTCGTGTCCTCATGGATTCCCTGGCTGCGTAGGAGATACCACTTAAAAGTGCATGGGTTTCTGTTTCAAGTTACTGCAAACTTGTCGTTAATAAATCAGCTTATCATTTATTGTTTTATTTCAATGCAAGGAGAATTATTTTATCTTGGTGCCTTGTGAAGGCTTCCATCTGAAACAAGCTCGTTTTAATTCCTAGTCTGTGTAGAGCTAGCATTGCTTTCTATAACCAGCTGTAGCAACACTGTTCTGAATTTTAATGTATGGGTTTTGGTCTTCAAATGCATGGTGGAGCTGGCGTGTGGTAAGCTGGATGAGGTGAACAGAGGAGGGAAGGCTGTCCTTCCATGGCCACTGTCACCAGGGTTGCATGAATTGCAAAGTGAGACCTTTTCTGTGTCAGAGGCATTGTTGTTTGGCCACCAGTTCTCCAGCAAATGCAGGGATGCTCGGAGCAGGTGTTCCAGCAGCACGGCAGTGGTTTGGAAAACATGAGATTTGTTTTATTGGCAGAAGTAATGAACACAACCATCTTCTGTGCCTGTTTCCTGACAGTTATGTGTGAAGGTCCAGCAGCCGCAGTGAATAGCACAACGGGAAAAGCTTATCTTTTTTCTGCCAACTGGATTTATGTACTGGAGAGACTACTAGCATTAGTATTTTCTGACCTTTCCTATTGAATACCTTTACCAGTGGAGCTTTCAAGCAATGATAGCTGTATTTAAGGCACAATAGATTTATATATTTTTTTAATGTGCTGAAGAGGCTGTCCTGCTGGGATTGTTGTTGGTTATATTGGTGATCTCAGTTTTGTTGCTCCTTTGCAAGCTCTGTGGGGAAATTGGAGCCGATGAGACTTCTCATCGTGAAATGTCAGGATGTCATTTCACTTCGTTAATGTTAGTGGTTGAATGTCTACAGGAAAAGCTGAGGTCCTGTAGTGCCTGTTAGACTAATTCCCATCTTTCAAAAGCCAAACAATCCAAGTGAGTTAATGATGGGAGCAGCCAGACTAATTGAGTCTTCATTTTGTTATGACTTGCTGTATCCTTGGCAACTGTTGCAGAGTTGGGCTTTGTACGTCCTTGCTTCTGAGCAGCACAAGGTTACATTTTCAAAGAGCTTTTGTTCCAGACATCGTCTGAAAGTAATATACGATTTTTAAAAAAGCATGTTGTGCTGAATAGGAAGTTCTTAACAGCAGGAAATGGTGGGCAGGAAACCTGTAGCCTGCTTTGAAAGGAAAGCCCTTACTTCTGAGCACCACTAACAGCACTCCAGGAAGCACTTGGAGGTCATCAGCAAAGAGTTTGCTAGCACCATAACCTGAATTTTAGGTTGTTCTTGGATCTCCTTGTCTACCCAAGTGTCTGCTGAGACTAGAAAGCTCCCTCGAGAAAAAGCAATTGATGAGCATTTGAGGACCAGCAGTATCACCGCACACTTAGGTTTGAGTGCTGGGTTATAACAGTGGATCGCTAGGTGTAGTCATGGTGAACTAAGCTTATCGGTCATTTAGTGGTTTTGTGCACTAAGCCAGTATCACTCTGGTGTTAAGACATCAGTTTGTATTACAGAATCCGTCTCGACTTACTGAAGTCCTTGCAATGATTTCATGACGTTATGCTTCATTCTGTTCCTCATGTACTGAGGTTGCTTTGTCCCGTATTTAAGTCTTCAAGGAGTGATAATTTTGGCGCTGAGATTAGGCATGGCTGAGGAAAAGAGATTGGCCTAAAGGACAGGATTAATGCTCTCTGCTCTGGGATTCCTGGGATTGTCTGAAAAGCTGCTTTAGGACAAGAAGCCCAGCGCTAGCCTTAGAGCTGTGACACAAGGTTTTCCGTGTAGGTGCGAAAGGCGGGCATGCAGGCTGACTTACTATATCGAGGGGTTTTTGCAAAGCTTCCTTTCCAAACTTTCTGCTGTCATTTGTTGTAGCTTCTAGGCACTGATCATAGTCACTTCACCGATGCAATTATAGCAGGTGCACAGAAAGGAGCGGCTCTAGGTCCAGTTGCAAGGTTTTTTCTTGCCTTTTTGTACAAAAATGAAAACCAAATGTACTTTAATAGGTCACGGTATAAAAACTCCTCTGTTTTCAGGAAACCACAGCTCCTGCAAGGAGTCTATGCCATGGGCTTCAACAGACCATCTAAGATACAAGAGAATGCCCTGCCCATGATGCTTGCTGAACCGTATGTACACATACTTTCTACTCCCTTCCAGTACAGGAAGGATTTGAAAGATTGAGTGTACTGTTACTGAGCTTTGGAGGGGAGGATGGTGATGGGGGAGCTGTCCAGGCTGTGGTGAGAGGGTTCCCACGGCATGGTGTTTCTGTGGTCACAAACTATGTGACAGCAGCCCTGGATTTGTCCTTTTCCTAGGGCTGGTACTGAACACGCAGTGCCGCAATGTTTGGCCAAGGTCAATCCGATTTTCCTAGTCAGCATAGGGGAGAAATGATAAGTCTGCTATGGAACATAGCTCCAGAAATCCTGGGTGGGTGGGAGTAGTTGAGATGCTGTGTTGCCTGCATGGCTGGTTTTCCTCTCTGCACCCCTGCGCTGAAATGTATGAAGTATTAAGACAGTAGGGGGAGATATGCAAAATGGAAAAGTACTGACAGATAATTGCAGTTTTCCTTCCAAATCTCCATAATCAAGAGGTGCTGAAAGAGAGAGTTGGTAGAGAGCAGAAAGTAACTTCAGCCCTGTGGAGCATAGTTGGTCAAGTTAGCCAGCAGTCCAGAGCAGTGGTAAATCTAAAAGGTATTAAAACACCACTCACCGCATTTTCTTTGTCATTCAACCCTATGAATATGTTGTCTGGGTGGTTCATCTGGTTGAGCTCACATCTGCTGTATGTTCTGCAGCCCACAGAACTTGATCGCACAATCTCAGTCTGGTACTGGCAAGACGGCTGCCTTTGTCCTGGCCATGCTCAGTCGTGTTGAACCTGGGAACAAGTATCCACAGGTGAAGTTTCTGGGACGTGGCTGTTTTGGGGGTGTTTTGTGGTGGTGCAGTGCCACCTAGTGAAGAGGCTGGGCTTCTGTTGAGACCTTTGATAATAAATTCGTAGCTTGATGAACCCATCTCTGTGATGCCATTTATGTAAAAGTGCTTAGCAGGGGCTTGTGATTTGGGGATCTATCAAAATGCCTTTAACGCAAAAGACGTGGATTTTGCTCACAGCTTTTTCCTTTCAGTCCCCCCCTTGCATAACTCAGGAAGCCGTTGCTCTGTGAGGAGTTACATCAGGGGGATATCATTCTGGGAGAAATTAAATCAGAGAAATACTGCGGGCAGAAGGGGTTAAGTAAGTGGAATTTGGGATGGAAGAAAAGATATCTGTGACAACAGAGCAGAAATGCCAAGAAAGGGGCTTTTTAAACCCAATTTCCTTATGAGATAGGTGAGCAGTGTTATCAAGGCTAGAATTCCTTCCTTAAAAAATGCCGTTCTTAGCTCTAACTGTAGGTGTTGAGTTCCTTGTCACTACTGTCCATATATATATTTCCTAGCAGAGTATCTGCACTCTTAAGCCTGAGGAGCAGAACTGAACACAGAAAGCCAGCAGCTAGGCGACTGTATTGTATCAACTCATTCCCTTTGTTTCAGAAAGTGGAACCAATGGGCTTTCACAAACTGTTCAGCTGCTTACATGTTCATTTTCAGGAAAACTTCAATAATAAGGATTTTTAAAAGCAAGTGTGATAGTGTTGCCCAGGACCTTGATCATCTCAAACGCGTTATCCTTCTGTCCCTCCAGTGTTTGTGCCTTTCCCCAACATACGAGCTGGCACTTCAAACAGGAAAAGTGATTGAACAGATGGGAAAGTTTTATCCAGAGCTGAAACTTGCATATGCTGTCCGAGGCAATAAATGTGAGTAAGGTGAAATGCTACCAACAGACTGTAAATGAGAAAATGATTGTCAGGTGCAATACAGTAAATGAACAATAGAGCAGTCAGATGGTGAAATAGGCTGTTTCAGAGAGGGGCAGAGCATTTCACTGTCTGTGCAGCCATCTTATAAAAGCCTTCCTTTTTGTCTCGGCAGTGGAGAGAGGTCAGAAGATCTCCGAGCAGATTGTAATCGGCACACCCGGCACTGTGCTGGACTGGTGTTCCAAACTGAAATTCATAGATCCCAAGAAAATCAAAGTGTTCGTCTTGGATGAGGCTGACGTGATGATAGCAACCCAGGGCCATCAGGACCAGAGCATCCGCATTCAGAGGTAAGGACTTGGTGTACATTGCCTGAGGTGATTTTTGTTTCTTTTAATTATAGCTATTCTGTAACGTAGGGACAGCAGGGCTAGATTCTTGACTGGTGTCTTCACTGATAAAGCAACAAGATTAAAATGATATATTTAGCTCTAATCCAGATGGTTAATAGAGGCAGAATGTCAGGGCATGACAAGCAGTTTCATTTTCTTACAGAATAAAAAGCCTGTCCCTGGAGCAGGGTTTATTCATTTTTAAGAATGCAAGTCTGGATGCCACTGGTCCGTGAGGGAACAATCAGGTGTTGGTAAGATTAGCATTAGTCTTTCCAGCCACTGAAATAACTGGTTCTGAGGTTATTGTTCTGCTTTGCCTGTAGCATTAATCCCATTAGGATATCAGGGGGGTGACAGTGTTGCGTGGGAGCCCTGCCCATTTTGCTCTCTCTTGCAGAATGCTCCCCAAGGACTGCCAGATGCTTCTGTTTTCAGCCACTTTTGAGGATTCTGTGTGGAAGTTTGCTCAAAAAGTTGTTCCTGACCCAAACATTATCAAACTGAAGCGAGAGGAGGAGACACTGGACACTATTAAGCAGTATTATGTTCTGTGCAATAACAGAGATGAGAAATTCCAGGCTCTCTGTAATATCTACGGCGCTATCACCATTGCCCAGGCCATGATCTTCTGCCATGTGAGTCCTTTCAGGCAACGTTAGTCCCAACGACCCTGTTAGTGTCTTCTAGTGCTAAAAACCTGGCCAGGCTTTTCAGAAAGAAACTGAGAACACAAATTGACCTTTTCTTTGGCCTTTCTGGCTTCCTTTTTGAGGGAAATCTGGAGACCCATGATACCACTAGCTGGTTTGGCTCCCTCGGTTTGTCCATCCAGGTCATTTTTATTCTTGAAGTCCACTGAAGCAAAGATCAGAGTAATGCACAGTTTTCCAAAACAAAGTATTACTCAGAACTACTGAAAAATCTCAAACTCCTGAGGTTGGAAAATGGATAAAAATAGGGCAGAATGAGGGATGGGGACGTCTTGTAGTTCTATAGCTGATCATAGCTTTTCCTGGGACTCCATTTCCCTCAGGTAATTGGTGATATACCTCTGGGGTCTCCCAGTGAATCATACTGAGACTTTTTTTTTTTTTTTTTTTTCCCCTGGAAGCCACCATAATAACTCTTAGGAAAAAAACGGTGCTGACAGCACCAGAACAGCCATGTAAAGCTAGCTCAGGCAGGATAAAACCTGTATTTGGAGCCTGCTGCAGCAGTCTGCTTTTAGGCTGTCTCGAGATGTAATAATATCAGTCGTAACCAGAGCTCAAAAAAAATCGTAATTGGAAACAGTTTAATTCAAGACTGCGTAAAGCCTCTATTGGATTTCACAACTACATTCAACTGAAACCCTGACATTTTCCAAGCTGAGTAGTTTTGTTTACTTGACACCGCTTGTGAGTTTTTAGCGTACATATGTAATCCTCATAGAGTGAAAGCTGAGGAGCAGAGCACAAAGAAAACGCATACTTTTCCTAAAGAAGGGTTCCTGCGGTGGTGGATGCACACTTTCCTATTTCTGATCTGAGAGCTGGGAGCACAGTTTGTAATGGGGAGAGGGTGGGCACAGCACTTAGGAGCTGTTTCCTTTTGAGATACAAAAACTGAACAGCTGTGGAGCTTCCAGCTGACCCTAGAGAGGTTTGTTCCTGCTTTACAGCATTAAAACTTCCTCCCAAAGATGGGCCTCACTTTGTGTTTCAGACTCGGAAGACAGCTGGCTGGCTGGCAGCAGAGCTCTCGAAGGAAGGCCATCAGGTGGCATTACTCAGTGGGGAAATGATGGTGGAACAGAGAGCCGCGGTGATAGAGCGTTTCCGAGAGGGCAAAGAAAAGGTGCTGGTGACCACAAACGTCTGTGCCAGAGGTAGGGCATGACAGAGCTGGGCCAGGGAGGGGCAGAAGCAGCAGCTCCTAAGATAAGATACTGCTGGCTGGCTCGCAGAATTCATATCCTCAAGTGTTCCAGTCTGGAGAGATTAGGGTCCTTAAAGTAATTCCTGGATTTCTGGGCTGCTGACCATGTCTGTGCATATAAAGATGCCTGTGGGCAAACACAGGATTCCTTGCAGGCTTCCTGCAGCTCGAGATTAAAAAGTCCATCCTGTGAGAATTTTATGCTTCTGGCGCTAAGCCTGGCTTGTACTGCTGACCCTCAGTGTTTAAAATAAACATGTTCCGAAATACGGAAATGTGAAGAGTACTGAACTCCAGTAGGAATTTGTGTTGCAATTTGACATCCTAGAACAGTTAAGACAACATAGTACTTGGAAAAAACCAATAGGCCTTTACAGCTTTGGAGAGGAGGAGATTTTCCAGAATATCTAAGTGCTGGTTAAAGAATCTCCGACTGCTTTTCCATTAGCCATTTCAGTGGGGTTCTCTGGTGTAACAGCCAGATAGCTTTTATTTCAAAGTACCCCATAAGGATATTGTGGAAAAGATGCACTTTGGAGTTTGAGACTGGCTTTTAACTCTTCACTTAATGCGGAGGCAGCTACGTGGCAGCTCTCCAAAAGCTGTTGGAAATGCGGCTGTTGGGTAACCTGGAAATGGCGACCAAACTGCACGCAGGTCAGGCCAGAGGAGGCTGTTCCTGCTGTAAAGTGGTTTAAATGTAGTTGTGTAATCTAATGCTTTCTTTTTATCAGGGATCGATGTAGAGCAGGTCTCAGTTGTTATCAATTTTGACCTTCCTGTGGATAAAGATGGAAATCCAGATAATGAGACTTATCTGCACCGGATTGGACGTACAGGTCGCTTCGGCAAGCGAGGACTGGCTATTAACATGGTGGACAGCAAGCACAGCATGAATATTCTCAACAGAATCCAGGAACATTTCAGTACGTACCCTCAGACTTTCTTCTTTCTCTAAAATTAGATGTCATTTCTGCAGGATTTGACTAGCTGTATACTGAGCAGGTATTTATTGAGCCTTAAACTGACCACAGAAGAGCACATCATTGTGTTTTGTGTAATGTCACCTAGGCTTGTGAACTGCCGTGCATGATATGAGCAGAAATAAGTCGTCTGTTTGCTGGCTACCTGGATAGTCCTTAAAATGGATGTTCCAGAGATTGGTAACATTGGAGTACCCAGATGGGCCTTTGGTAAAAGAAAACAGTTTTATGTTGTAGTTTTAAAAGCTGACTGAACATTTTATGGATAAACCTGAACTCCTCAAGACCAGCTAAAGAAAGCAGCTTTCCCTTTTCTCTGCTCTGTGTTACAAAATCTGACTTATTTCTCATCTTTCCCAGACAAAAAGATAAACAAATTGGATACTGACGACTTGGATGAAATTGAGAAGATAACTAACTGAAGTACAGCTGCTGGAACTGGTGTGTACCCTGCTGTGGAAGTTCTCCCACTACAATTGGATCAGTGTTCAGATTGGCACGCCTCTCAGCTAGTCCCGAAAAGGACTCTTTAAGATATGAGTACACAAAAATTACCTCATTTTAAAAATTGCAGTTGGACTTCAAATTGTGCAACTATGGGGAGGAAGAGGAAATGTTTACAGAAGCTTTTAACATTTCTTGGTTTTAGCCTTAAAACGGGAAGATCTTTTGAATTCTAAGAAATACACTTGCCAAAAAATGGGCAATATGTAATTATCTTAAAACGAATTTAAAAAAAAAAAGCTTTATTGCTTTTAATTGGAATAAAGTTCAGCATTAACCTAATCAGTTAAAATTCAACAGCCGAATATATAGTGGACTTACATAAGAAAAAAGAACAACCAAAAACCAAAACACAAAAAAAAACCCCAAACAAGGCAGCTGGTTTTTGGCTAAATACTCAACTTGTACAAAATAGGATGTCATTTTCTTTGGCGCTCCCCTGAGCTATTTAAGACTCATTTCTGGCTTCCTGATGGATTTGCCCTGCTTTTCCTTACGTAAATTGTCCTAAGGATGTCTCCAGTAGCTCATACTCGCAAACACAGGTGCCGTGTTGCTTTTACTGGGCAGTATTTTCTTTTAATTTGTCCTTGATTTGTTAGAATGGCCACAATAAGTAAAGCGGTGCGGTGGTGACAGTGCTTAAGTATGTACTCTAGAAGTTCATCTGAAGTGTTTAACCTCGCCAAGGTGTAGGTGGTTTGGGTGGGGAGGGAGGGGCAGTATGAAGGGAACTGTACTAATGAATTTTCTGAATAAACTCACCTCCATAAAATGCTAATGACTGTTGGGAGTGGGGTTTGGTCACCTTTAGGCAGGTGGTGCCAGTTCTAAGATGCTGCTGTGAAGCTCTGCGTGAATAATGTACAGAGCTGCTGGGCTTCATGGATCAGTAATAGGAGTAAAAGAAAAAAGAAAAAAATCATGATAGCTTGTATTGACCAAAAAAAATACCTTTAGAACACCAAATTTAGCTGTTACAGTATGTTTCGGTACCAGAGTTTTGAGTTAAATTGCTCAGCCAAATTGCAGATGGGAAGCGCTCCACTTTCATTGTGCTCGTAGTGCAAAACAGGTCATCGGTCCCTCACCCCAGGGTGATCCTTGCTGGAGAAGGAATGATTTGCAACTCCTGTGCTCGGGCTTTCAGTTCGGTTGGGACCATTCTCGTGCGCGCAGCTGAAAACCTGTGGGTTGTTCCCCCAGCCCGGTTTCCAGGAGAATGAGGCTCCTGAACTAGAACTTAGGGTGCACAGCTCTTTTTGGGGAAAATGGGACATGCGTGAGCAGCCATCAGCCTGCTACTCGGTGCAGGAATCACTTCAAAACAAATGTATAAATTGTAAATTTAACTAGGAATTTTCTTTGCAATTTTGGCCATCATATTCTGTTCAAAGACAGGAACATGGATCCTTTTACCAAGTAAAAAAAGGCTCATTTAAAATGTACCTAAAATTTTAGGAAATTGTGCACCCTTTTATCAATTTGTATAAAGGCTTTAGTGAAAAAAAAAAAACAACTGTTAAAATTAAACTTTTTGTATTCTGGGGTGTATCTATTTTTATTCTGTTGGAAACCTATTTAAAGTGGCAGGTGAGTGAGTGCTTGCGTGTCGAGTGGAAGACTTGTTTCAATCACCTACTTTAATAGTACAGCTGAATGACCTCGTGACAGCAGAGTATTGGGTTGAATTGTCATGAAAGCTGCTGCTGGTCCTGTGTGCTGTTTCTAATGTACTTTTAATTGGAATAAAGAACACATACTGAACGATGCCTCTGCTAATTTCTTGCTTGGTTACTTTTGTTGTTGTCTAAAAGCCTTAGGTAAGGACGTTCCCAGCAAGGAGTCCTGATGAGTTTTCCGTTTATGACCTTCCCAAAGCAGTGACAGACTGAACGTCACCTGATTTAATGCTGAAATTCTTAAAAGCTCCCCACAAGGAACCTTGTTAAATGAAACCACGCAATAAATGAGGTCAGATAAATACTGTTCTTCCCCCCGCTAGTGCTTCTTGCGCTGGACTTGGCAGAGTTGCTGCTAAGACCTGACCTCCCCTGCATCCTCACAAGCCTTTTGAAGGGAAGAGGAGAACTGGGGGAGAGAAGAAGGGTTTTCCCTGCACTGCGCTTGCCTAGATCAAGACTTGATGTGGAAAAGGAAATAACTAAAATGCACATCTTTGGAGATGCTGTAGCCTGGGTGAGTTTGTTACAGGACCAAACTCACTCAGCTTTATCTTAGATGGAGATATTCAGGAGGAATGTCCTCCAGCATGAGAAGTGCTGTCCACCATGATCCAAATTGTTTTTATTCTTCTGCTCTTGGTTAAAGCAGCAGCCCCCTGTACACTCTCAAAGCTGTGTGGCAGTCACCATCTCTGTGGTTGTTAGCAGCGGGTGGTCACTGATCCGAAGGGCTTCCTTCTTTGCTGCGATCTTGTCTTTAATAAAGGTCAGAGGTACAAACTCCAGGAAGGCATGTGCAAGATGGTGTAGATGGCAGCTGACCGTCCAAAGTCTGACTGGGACAGTCCCTGAGGTATTTGCCATCAAATTAACGGCACGCATTGTTTTAAGAGGAGATGTGATGGCTAAGCCTCCAGTTCACATAAAGCACTTCAAGTTTCAGCCTAAAAGGTTTTATTGACTGTACTACCACACAGTATGAAAACTCTGAAACGTGGAAGTAACATAGTGTACACAAAATCAGAAGGGAATTAACCACCTAACACTGAATGAAATGCAGAAAACTGTTCCTGTTCATGAAACTTAAGTGAAATACTTCGCTTCCCACTGAGGTTTGATTAAAAGCACCCCTATGTTTCGATATCCTGGTCTTCCTGAAGACACCAGGATTGCTACTGTTCAATTAGCATCACCTGTAGCAGCAGATAATACTATTATTTCATTTGGTACCATTTTCGTAAAGCCGCTGGACCCTGAACACTTACTTTAGAAGGAGATGCTACGCTCTCAGTCAACACCAGGGTCAGCTTTCTACTACTGTTCAAGTTGGTTTGGCCATTACACCAAGGTTAAAAAAAAGTTGGGTTTACCTCAGATTATTAAAACTAGCTCATCTGTGTGGCAAGTGGCCCATTTTTTTAGTAGATTGAATTACTGCCTTTGAACCATAAGAATTTCCATTAGAAACCTAGGAGATCTTTTTTTTAGCACAAGCACGCTTTATTTATCCAAAACCTGCCAAGTTGCCCTACCAGCCTTTTTTAACAATGGTTTAGTAAACTATGGTCTAGTGCGTGAACCAATTCCTCAGTCAAATCCAATTAATGTATTTTTATTTAAAAATTCTCAAAGAAGCAGTTGCTTTCTTAGAATAACTCATTTCAGTGTAAAGTTGTTAAATGGAAGTATTTTATAACATCTCATCGTAACTATCCATCTACTCTTACCTATGAATCACACGAGTTGAATGAGAGAAGGAAAACTAGGTAGAAAATCCTGCTGTTCACCAATACTGCCAAAATAATAACTATCTGTTCTTAAAAAGATGATATAGTCACACTGTTAAAAGCTGCACTGAGGTTATCCAGAAAGAGCTGAGCCTTCACAGGTCTTGCAATTTAATACTTCACAATAATCCATTAACAGGTTATTACTGTTATTTCCAGATGGAGTTTGGGTTTGATCTCCTTTTCAGTCATTCTCAAGAAGATGTTCAGGATGATGATAACCTACTGAAGATGGTCCTCCAGAGTAAACCAGTTCCGTTTCTACCTTCCCAAATAGATGCCTCTGCATCCGGCTCCACTCTGCAAAGTGGTACCTCCCTGAAATGTAGAAAAGGTCAAGGGGAGAGGTCTTGGAAACTTCAGTTTTCAAAGAAGAACATCGGCAATTTCAAAAAACCAAAAAGGCCAAAGGTCGGTGGCACTCAGCAAGCAATTTGTGATGGCACATGTGAAAAAAGATGCTATTTATGTAGCAGGTATATCCACTTGAAATACTATTTCAACACATATACACAAGTCTGCTTCACGGGGAATTTTGGGAAGATGGCAAGATGAAGAAGTAGGCCCAAGAAACATCAGATTCCCAGTTTTTCAGAAGAATTAACACATCCCACTCAGCAGAATGACCCACGGCGGTGTGGCAGCATCTCTGTGCGCCTAAAGACCGGTGTCATGCTGCTCTTTCTGTCGGATACACAACACGGACTTGTGGAGAATCCCACATTCGTGGAGGGACCTCGTAAGGTCAGAGAAACTCCTTCGGGGCACCTCCATTGTTTCAACGCTGCAGCGTTTGTATTTGGCCGACATTTTCTGTTCTGCCACGGCAAGGACTGTCTGAAGACTGTCAGTGGGCTTGAAATGATGTTCAAATCTCTGACCACAGGGAGATCGAATAGCAAGCAGGAAGTGTGACTCTTCTTTCGGCTGCTCTTCCAAACTTAAAGTTGACGTCGAAGGGCTCGTTGACGTCAAAGGGCTCTCTTGCCTCATTTTCCTTCCCGGCTTCTCAGAAGGAAGTCGCAGGTGTGAGCTCCCTTCATCGGGGACATCACTTTCTGACAATACACTGGCAGAGTCTTGTTCTCCAGAAAGGATTTTGATTTTTAGAGCGTCCTCCCGCCCCCTGCTCACTTTCAGCCGGTCAGTCTGTTCAGCCACCGCTTCCACAGCACCACTCCCTGCGCCTTTCCAGCCGATGGAAGGGAGCACCCTGTACTTGTTCAGGGAAGAGGAGGTCCTCAAAGGCACTTGCTGCAGGAGCTCCGGGATTTCCTGAGGAGACACCTGGCTGGCCAGGAATGCTGGTTTTGTGAACGATGCTCTCTGGCTGTTCGCTAATTCACGGGGAGCTGCTGGTGGTGGGGAAGATGGCACTTGGCAAGGACAGGCTTCCACGCTCTGAGAGTAACTGAAGTTTGGCCTCGTGCGTCCCTTGGCAGATTTTGGCCTGGTGACGTGCATGTCGGCGGTGTTTGTCCACAAGAAAGCAGCTGCTGTGCTTGAAGGGAAGCAGAGGTGAGATGGTGCTAAGTTCAGGAGAGCCACTGTGGCCATTGCTTCTCAAGGCACCTGCAGTTGAGGTAGCAGAGGGAAAAGTTACAGGAATTGGCCAGAAAGCTTCTGGAGAGCTTAATCTCCCTACAGCTCCCACTTTTGTGCTGCATGTCAGCTAATAATAGCAATAAATCTGGTGTATTACCGTGTAGGCAGGCAGCAATCCTACGGTTCAGTAACGGCTGAGTCAGAGACGGCGGGATATGTGTATTTATAGGTGCTGGCTTTGTCAGGAATTGTTTAAAGTTGACCCAGAGCATTGGGAAGTTGTGCCCTTCCCAAGTTAAAGAAAGTTTTTGATGGAAAGAACAGAAACATTTTTTTCTGAAGCTAGAAACTCAGTGAAAACGGGACATGAGTGAACTTCAAATCACAGATCTGGCCTTTTCACTGTTCCTGCAGTGACAGATTAAGTTCCTGTTGTGGACTCCTGGGTAAGACTGACTACACTTTGCTTTTTAAAAATCTCTGAAGACCTTTGAGATTGAGTAAGTCATACTCAGTACAGAGAAGCCCATTCTGACTTCTCCTGTGACCAAAAGCTGCTTAACAGAGATCGATACTAACCACCATTAAAAATGAAACCATGTTCTGATGTGTGTTCTCCAACTCAAGCTGCACTCAGACCACTTGTGCTTTACTAGGACAAAGCAGTCCAAAAGCCCAGACAACCGGGCCACGACCTCACAACAACATTTTGGAGAGTGCAACAGGGTCACGCACCTCCTCTTCCTTTTCTGTGGTTTGCGTAGCAGGATTTGTCAAGGGGGGGGGGGTGGAAAATGTCAACTTTGATCACTTGGCATTCTCCAGTAATGATAAAGTCGGACTCACCTGCTGTTCATCACCCCAAACCAAACAAACAGAAGGGAACAGTCACTGTGGTTGTTCCACAACCTTTTGCCAGTGATGCACTATTTAATGCTCAATTTCTTCTCCACCGCAGTGAAATGGAAATGCTCAGCAACCCAATTCTGAGCAAAGCCAAGGCAGAGTCCCAGCACACACGTGTGCCCTGACCAGTGCCAGTACGAAGCTGCTTGGCGGTACAGGTGCCTATCCCTCTGTCAGCCTCGAGCAGAGCTACAGACAGGGACATGCCGCCCAAGCGACTCATCGGAGTTTCCTAGGAGCCTGTGGGGGGAAGGAGGTGTTTGTGCCTTTCACATACTGCCTCTAACAAACAAACTCTAAGGCAACAAGCTGTAGTTCGGCATCCTCTGAAGAACTCCAAAGCGCATTGGTGTGCTTAGCAGATATCACCAGTTACACTGCCAGTTCAAAGAATAAAAACTCCACAAGAAACAACTTGCCAGAAACCATGGTGGGACCTTCCTGAGCGAGGGTCTGTGCCACTTCAGCACGGTATATATTAGAGGTTCACCGTGAGGAGCTGTATTAAATACAGCCGGTTTTACGTTCATGTGCCTGGGTGAGAAGTTGGGATGAGGAAGGGCAGTCAGGGAGGGCTGTGCCCACAGACAGCCCCAAACCACTGTGACCCCAGGGCCCGGGAGGGTAGGCAGCCCCAAATCCCTGGCCCTACAGCACAGCCCCAGCCCCACAGCATAGCCCAGCTCCCCAGCAGAGCCCTCAGTGCCACAGCCTGGCCCTAACCCCACAACTAAGCCTAGTCCTGGCCCCACAGCACAGGCCCCACGGCATAAGCCCAACCCCACGGCCAGGCCCCGACCCTATAACCCAACTCCACAGCCCCACAGCTAAGCCCCGACCCCACAAGCCAGTCCCCGGGCCCTACAACCCGAACCCGGCCCCGCCGCCCCTCACCTGCCGCCTCGGGCCGCCCGCGCCCGCCAGCAAACACTGCCGCGTTGCCACGGCGACGGCCCCACTTCCGGTCGCGCGGCAGGCCCCACCCCCCGCCCGCAACCACAGAGACGAATTGGCCGGAGCGCCGTCCGTCACGGTCCTCCAGCCGCCATGTCGCGGCCCGAGGGCTGACAGGGTCGGGATCCCGCCGGGTCCCGGGGAGGCCGGGGCCGCGGTGGGCTGCCCGGCCTAGCAGCGGTCTACGGGATGGGTTCAGGGATGGCCGTGACCACCTGGTGTCTGGGGGACATAGCCAGGCCCGGGGACGGCCGTGGTGGCCACCCAGTGTGGGCTCAGGGGATGGAACCAGGCCCGGGGACGGTCGTGACGCGCTGGTGGAGACGGGAGGGACATACCTGAGTCGCCTTCGGGCTCAGCACTGGGATGGGATGGGGTGTCGGGGCCTTGGTGGCGGCGTGAGGGCATCCCTGCCGTCTCATGCAGGGCCAGAGGCTTTGTCCTGAGGGGCACAAGGAGATGGAGGTGGTAGCAGCCCCAAAACCAGCCCCAAAACCAGCCCCAAAACCAACTGCTCCAAACCCTGTGAGTGTGATACCGAGGTTGTCCCCATCCCTCCTGCAGGAGCTCTCCTTTCCCCCATCCCACCCAAGGCAAAACCATGCTGTTGTCACCCCACTTGAATACCAAAAACCTTTTTTTTTTTTTTTTTTTTAAGCCCTGAAAAAAAAAAATACGGTGTTACACTCTCTCCTGAGCAAAGGCAGCAGAATTGGAGCAATGTGACTAGGTTTTAACCCCGCCATGACATCAGTTTCACGACAGTGTGATTGAACAGCTTCAGCTAAGCAATGGCTGAATAAAACCAGACAAATAAACACCAAACTCCTTAGTTTTGATGACAACACCTTCAAAAAAAAAAGATGCTTTACGCGCAAGATCATACAGGGATCTAAACCAACTTCTCTGGGGGACTTCTAAGCTTTCTTTGTGCCAGGAGAGCCGCAGCCTGCAAGCTTGGCATCCTGGTGTGTGCTGGCAGGGAGGGGGAGTCCTCCCGATCCCCCGGGCTATAAACGATCCCTGAGTCAGTTTTCATTGTGGGAACACACCACGTAATGCTGACATTTCCATCTCTCCCCGTTAATCCCTTTTTAAACCCACTTATAGTTAACCAGATGCTTCTCCCACTAACAGATGCCCACCAAAGGCAGCAAGAAACAAGCAATAAATAACTTAAGATAACTTATCTACCCTGCGAGCGGGGAAAGATCAAGGCGTACCTGTGCACTAAAAAGGTAAGAAATGGTTGCATATCAGCTCATTCCATCCACAGGACGTTCAGCAGTATTGCAGTATCGCATGGAAGACACGGGCTTTGTAGATCAAAGCACGGGACATACTTAAATTTCAATAAAGCCCTGAACAAACAGATGTGTGGGTTGATACTCCTCTTTGTTTGCTCCATAGGAAGGCTGAGAAGTTTCATATTTCCAATGGGATAATAACTTCCACGGGTGGTTTTTAAGCCCTCGGGTTTGTGGCTCGATTAAAGAGGGGGTTTAGCTTTGTGTGCTCGCTCTCCTGAGATCCTCCGCAGAGAGGGAGGACTTAAAATGAGGGGATTTGGTTAAAGCCACCTGTGGATCCCTAACCTGCGTGATCCCAGCCCTCCGGACTCTGTTTAGACCCCTGAATGGTGCCTTTCACAAAGGTTTAGCCAAACTTTACAGGAGAAACCCAGGAAATCAGGGCCAACACAGCAGCAAACGCACCCCGAAGGGCAAGGACCTGCAACACCAAAGCACGCGAGCACAAGCAGTGCAGATAATGAACACCACAATGGGAAAATCTTCTATAATGGAAGTTTTTTGTGGATGAGGTGGGAAGGGGATGCCTAATCATCAGGGGTGCCATGGTTTTAAAAGTCAGGTGGGGAAAGCAGGGGGGTTGGGTGTCAGTGTGATGCCCATCAGTTTGCATCATGGCATTTTGAGGTAGTTTCTTGTGCAGGTGGTGAGGGGTAAGCCACTCAGCATGCCTGACTGGGGAGCCTGATGTTGCTCCCCATCCTTTCCTTATCAGGCTTGGATGGCTTTTTATTCCACTTGGCAGCAGGAAATAAAAGGTTAGAGGGAAGAAAAGCCCCAGGACAGACATCTCTGCCAGCCTTGGAGGACAGCTGGGAGGTGACGTCCTTTCCAGTGAGCAGCTTTGGTGGCTCTCAAGAAATTCAACAAGAGGTTTTCTTCTTGAATACAGACCCCAGAGCCTTTTTCTTACAATCCCTCCTCTCGACCCCCAGCCAAATTCCCTTCCCTCCAACTGTGGTTAATTACAGAGGGTGGAGCCCCGCATACACATCTGATATCGTGCATTTGTGTGTGTTTGCTCTCGGCCCCACAGTTTCACAGGGAAGATAGCAGCTTTTGATCTTATCTCCTCTGGTTTTCTGCCTCCCTTGTGTCTTCGTATCATGTCTCAGTTATGGTGATTAAATAAACTGTATTCAAAAAGCATTCCAAGTCGGGTTTCCATGGCATTTCCAGCCTTTGCTGCTGATGATTTAATTTTGCAGACCCCTTCCCATGCACTGCTGGGGTGTCTTATGCCCTGAGGGCAGGACAGGAAAACTACAGACCCACAAAATGAGACCACACCTTTCGCTGTCCTCCCTTCAGCTCCCCTTGTGATTCGGCGTGGTGGCATTTGGATGCAGACTTGGATTTGGGAGGCAGGGAGGCAATTGCAAGGGAAAGAGCCAAGAGGAACCGTCTCTGAGGTTGCAGGGCGTGAGTTGGCAAAACCAAGCAGCCACTTGAGATGACACCGAGGCCAAAGTGCCACCTCTGCAGCTGGAACAAGGATGCAGTGAATTCTGCGGTGTCAGCTCTGCACCTCCTGGGCATAAATCGCTTTTGTCCTGTCTCTCCAGCCACCGAATCCTGCAGCTTTTAAAACCATGGCCAAGACCTTGACTGGCCTCATCCAGAAGCTGCGTCAGCCCAAGATGGAGACAGCTTCGTGCCCAGCCAACAAGCAGGAGCGAGGTGACGGAGGGAGCATCGCCACTGGCCACGCTGGTGGCACACCGCTGCGGGGAAACTCGTGTTTCTTATAAAGGGGACAGATGGGAACCTTCTCCTTTACCGAGGGGCGACTCGGCGAGACCTGCTCTGCGATGAATAGCACTGCCAGCGCAGATAGAGGAAGGGGTGGACCTCGCCATCTATATAAAGCAAACCCACTAAGCCAGCAGTCTTGGAGCTGCGAGGTCCAGGCGGGGTAAGGAGAGGGGGGATTTATTGCCACGTTATTTCATCAGACAGCTTTGGGGAGTGGCGGAGGGAGGCTGCAGACGGTGAGCTTCTCCATCAGCCCCGGGCAGGACAACCAGTGTGTCCCTGTACACATCCCTGCCAAGTGCCGCATCCCAAAACCAGACTCAAAAGTCCCCATCGGGAGTCAGCTGCGTGCACTCGAGCACGGTGATATCTTCACAATGCTGTATATCCACGGTGACACTAATGTCACCGTGCGGTGCTGCCGGGGTGCACCCGATCAGCTCTGTGCCCTTGGTGCGGGGACGGGGGCAGCATCTGTCCTGCCCCCAGGGTGCTGCTCATTGCCAGCCATTGCTGTTTCCTCCTTCAGGGCCAGCCTGAAGATGAAGAATCTCCTCTTTGCCATGCTCTTGGCTTGCGGTAAGTGCCTCGGTTTCACCAGGCCAGGCTGGGATCTCGTCTGCCTGGCAAAAAAGATGTACAAATCCAGAGTCTTTGTGCACGGCTCAGGTTTTAGTTTAAATTTTGCAGTTTCTCTCTAATGCTTCATGTAGCACTGCTGTAATCCCGGAGGTCTTCATGATGGTGAGGCTTTGGGATGCTCAGATCCATATTTATTTTAAGAGGCCTTGGAGCCTGTTGTCAACTGCTTTCCTGCCTGTGCCAAGCCCAGGGCTGATCCTGGCAACGTGGCATTGCTAGTTGCAGGATGCAAGCGTGGCACAGCCTGTACAGAGAGCAATAATATCTTCTGCCAGACTGGAATCGGGTAGCTGCAGAAACCAGACATAATCCTGAGGGGTTTTTTGGGGCTTCTCATGTCTCACATGCCTGAAAGCCTGTATTTCCAGCAACGCCAGACTTATTTAATTCCTCTGCCCAGTGCAAGGCGTGGGGAATCCCACCTGCCTCCTCACCCTGCACTGGCGTGAGCCTGTCCCTCTGCCCTTCCACAGGGCTGCTGCCGGCTCGTGGCAGCGTTTTGGAGCTGGAGCAGATGATCAGGTCGGCCACAGGGAAAAGCGCCCTGCTTTCCTACAGCTGGTACGGGTGTTTCTGCGGAATTGGGGGCAGAGGGACCCCGGTGGACTCCACTGACCAGTGAGTACCTGGAAAAGAATCGCTCCTCGCTGCCCTGGGTGGAAAGTGTGCCGGGCGTCCCTAAAAAACTCCTCGCTGGCAGCCTGCCGGTGCCGGTGTGCTCTGAGAGGGGGTTTTGTGCCGTTCCCCAGCCACGTCTTGCTGCTGCCTTGTCATCCTCTCCTCCCAGTCACCTTAAATTTGAGGCTGGACCTTCGTTTACCTTCCAAGCGTGGTGAGGGAGGGTTCGGGGGGCAGCGGTTTGGCATGGTGTCCCCCACAGGTGCTGCCATGCCCATGACTGCTGCTACAGGAAGCTGAGAGAGGGCAAGTGCAGACCCCTGATAACCCCGTACCACTTCGACGTTGCCGATGGAGACATCGTCTGCAGTGAGTACTGCCAAGATGGGGGGGGGATGTCCCACGGCGGTGGGGAGCCAGCACGGCTCCCTGCGACACCCCAGCCCCGAAGCAGGGTACACAGGAGGGCATCCCCCCCCCCAGGGATGAAACCAGCCTGATGCCCAGTTGGGTGCCTACGGGAGGACACAGCTTATGATAAATAAATGGGCATTGCGAGGGATGCGGGCAGGTTGGAGAGGGCAAGCAGCAGGGCATGCTTCTTTATGCACTTCCCCTGGGCAGCTCCAGGCATTGGGGGTGCCCCGAGGGGACCCCATTACTGATGCCAGCCAGAAAAGCCACTGCAGAGCACGGTGTTTTCTCCCCGCAGGTAACGAGCAGAGCTGGTGCGAAAGAGAGACCTGCCTTTGTGACAAAGCGGTGGCTTCGTGCTTCTCAAGCGCTTTGCATTCCTACAATAGATCCTACCACTTCTATTTCAGGCTGAAATGCCGAGGAAGTAAGCTCCAGTGCTGAGGAGGGGAAATCTGCACGTAAGGTTGCAGATTTTGACTGGGTTTCCCCATAGCTATGGCAAGAAAAGCCTGATGTGGGGGCTGAACGGAGCCGGAGCCAGCAAGGCTCCCCGCAATGTGATGCTCAGGGTGAGGAAGGGCACACGCACGTTACGGATGGAGATCCCCCAGTTCCCAGAAAAACATGTCAGCTTCCATTTTTTGTCCCTTCCTCATCTCTTTCCTCTCTTAATTTCATTTCCCAGCAAAGATAATTAAATAAAAGGTATTCAAAATGACTTTCCGTGGTGTTTTTTCTGTAAGAGCCACTGAGATTGACGCACTGCAACAGTGGCATCTGGGCTGCCGAGTTTGGGGAGCATTTTTGCATGTCACACCTCAGGCACACCATCTGCCTGACACCCCAATATTTCCATGGTCCTGACAGCAGCCTGAAAAAAGCCAAAGGTCCAACAGCAGCTGTAATTTGCAGGTCTAGCACCAGGTCTATCCCGCTGCGGAGCAATATTGCTGCTGCCAGATCCCCAGCTACAGAGGAGCACTTTGCAGTGAGAAACGGCGGCAAGTAAATGCCACCAAGTAAAACTCCAAGGGGTTTGTTAACAAAATAATTCCCCAGCAGCGAGCCCTGATGGCAGTTGGGTTTTTTGGTTTCTCTGAACACCCCTTCCTGCCAGCTGAACTCACTCGCAGAGCTAAAACAAAATGGTGCACTAAGGGGCAGGTGAGATATGGCCAAAAGATGTTTTTACAGGAATAATGAAAGTGGGAAAATGTGGGAGATGATTTAGACCTTCCTGTGACACTTAACTAAAAATGGTGGCCAAAATTAAGGCTAAAGAATGGTCATCTGCAGAGGAGGGAAAATTTCAAAGCCTCACCCATCCTAAGACAGACGCTAATTTAGGAGGGCAGTTAAGTTGGTGACTAAATGGTTTCTCCATAAGGGATGAGTTCTGCACAGGGGTTGCAAAGAGGAGGTGGAAAAACCATACAGAGAGAGATAAAGGGAAGTTGCATTCTCTCATCCCAAAACATCCATTTTGCTTCATTCTCCTCTCATGGTGGGTGAGCGTTTAATCATCCGGTATCTGCGTAATGCCTTGTTTCTGGGAACTGCGCATTTAAAGATGCTTTTATTGTTGCCCATATACTTCTCCCAAAGAACTGATAACTCACCCTGAATCACCTTTGCAGCATGGCAGAGGGACATTTCCCAAACCACACGACCCCTCAAAAACCCCAAACCCGCTTCGTTCGCAGCTGCCGGGATGCAAAAGCTGAATCAGGGCTATTATTTCCCCCTGATACGACACCGTGGTGCTGGGGAGGGCAGAGAAAAAGGCCCACAGGCATCTCCCACGGGGGGACAGAGTGTTGGCTTCCTCCTTGGGCTGGAAATGATGCTGCTTTGGCAGCCCATCTCACCCAGCCCTGTGCGTGGCGTACGGAGCTGGGGCACTGGGGGGGGATTTCTTGCCTGCCTGTGAATGGGAAGGACAGCACCTTGTCCTTGGCAGAAAAGTCCTGTCAGCAAGATTTGGGCAAAACGAGCATCCGACAGTGGGGAACAAACCCTATATAAAGAAAGCGTTGCGGGCTGCGGGGCCCTGCAAGCAAGCGATGGCTTTCCCAAGGTAAGTGAGGATGGAGGAACGCTTTTCCTCCCATTCCTACTTTAAGCAAAAGCCACGGTGAAAGCGGGGAGCGAGGTCCATGCTGGAAGAGCAGGAGCAAAGGAGGGGCTGCCTGAGATCCCAGCCCAGAAGGCAGAGCAGTGGGGTGCAGCCCTCGAGGGCTGTTCATTCCTCCAGCTTTTCTTCCTTTCCCTTCATTTTGCTTTTTCCGACCCCTCCGCTATCTGATTCCCATCGCTTCCCATCCCCGACGCAGCAACGCTTTGTGCCGAAGCGATGGCGACGGGTCCATTCTTGCCCCCCTCGTCTCCCCTAATCCCCGGAGCTGGGGAGCATCTCTGCCCCCAGACAAGGGGAGAAGTATAAAAGAAAGTGGTTGACATAATGGGGAAATGGTTTGGTTTCCTCTCCCAGGGCTGTTGAAAAGATGAACTCTCTCCTCGCCTTTGCTGTGCTGTTTGCTTGGGGTAAGTGTCCTCGCTCACACCAGTCCCATGGCTCCCTGTGCAGTTATATCCATGGAAATTGGGACCAGGCTGGTGATTTCTTAACCTTTCCCCATCACCACCTCTCCCAAACACGCAACAACTCTCCTGCACCGAGCTGGGAATAAGTTTCCTCTCCATTGCATCTACTTGTTTTTAAGACATCCCCAGTCTGGTACCAGTTTGGGGGCCAGAGGGATGGGGATGCTGCTGGGGAGTTGGGCGTAAGCGTGAATCCCGCTGGTTTCCCCCCCCCCAGGCTTGTCCCCAGCTCACGGGAGCCTCTGGGAGCTGCAGAAGATGATTACAAAGGCGACGGGGAAGAACGCCTTGCTGTATTACTCCTCCTACGGTTGCTACTGCGGCTTCGGGGGCAAAGGGCAGCCCAAGGATGCCACAGACAGGTAAGGACCCGCTTAAAAATCTCCATGCCCGAACGCATCCTTGAACAGTTTCAAATTTGGGGGGTAGGGGGGAAAATTGGGGGAAAAAACCCCAATACCCAAAGCCTCAAGCTCCCATGCAGATGCTGCCAGCTGCACGATACCTGCTACGACAACCTCCTGAGCTACCACTGCAACGCCAAGATGCGAGGCTACCACTATGACTGGCACACTGGCAGCCCCTTCTGCAGTAAGTAGGACCCTGGAAAAGGGGGTGTCCCCACATTCCCCCCCCCCACCCCGCAAGCCGGGGCTGACCCTGAGCTTCCCTCTGCCCGCAGGACAGGGCTCCTGGTGCGCCCAGCTCTCCTGCGAGTGCGACCGCAGCCTGGTGCTCTGCCTGAAGCAAAGCCTCGGGAGCTACAGCACACGCTACCGCTTCTACTGGAAGCGCCGGTGCTAGCGATGGGAGCCGGGATGCAGGGCCGGAGCACGCGTGTGAGTTCTGCATCTGGATTGCCCTACGTCCCTGCCTGCACGGACCACGTAATTGCTGCTGTAAATTTAATCAATGTGAAAATAAACAATGTGCTTAAACCTCCATGAGCTGCTGCTGGGCAAAGAGAGAAATCCCTGTAAATACTCGACATCATCCTCCCCAAACTTTGCAAAAAACTCGGTCTTGGCCCCTGCGTCATTCCGGGCTGCAGCCCACGGGGAGGGGGGGGGGGGGGTTGGCCAGCAAGGGAAGGGGCGTAGCATAAAGCGTTTTTGGGACAGACGAGTCATTTCAGCACTTCCAGTTCAGAGCCCACGGGCCGGACACGGAGGGCAGCCTCTCCCCGGGCAGACAGGCTGGCAGCGAGGAAGCGGAGCCGGAGCAATCCCCCGGTGAGCAACTCCCAACCTCGCCCCACTGCTGCGATGGGGTGGATGGATTGCTGCTGCGGAACCAAAAATAGGGGAGGGATGTTGGGAGGAGGCAGCAGACACGCTGCCTTCTGCCCTTTTCCATGCCTGTAGATAAAGTGTCATTGCTTTCAGATAAAAACTCAGCTGGGGATTTGCAGCCCCAGGGGTTGCAAAGTGATGCCCTGGGTGCCAGAAGTGGTGGGACGGGAGGTGGGAGATGCTGGGGCGGTGGGACAGCTTCAGAAAGTGTTTGCTTTCGGCCAAGAGGCAGCAACACAGATGCAAGGGGGCACGGCTGCCTTCCTCCCTCCAAATTTCAGGGTAGTTTGACTTGATTTCAGAGGGACAAGGCTTGCACAGCAGCGCCTGTCAACCAGTCACGCTGCCTGGCTAATTCCGTCCCCTTTCTCCTCCCAGGCCTGAGTGAGAGGAAGATGAAGGTCCTGCTGACGCTGGCGGTGCTGTTTGCCTGCAGTAAGTGCAGCCGTTCCCCGATCCGCGGATGGGAGCCAGGCTGCAGCCCCGCACCGATGCAGGGAGCATCCCCAAACCCCTGTGCACTCCACGGGGAGACTCCCAGCAAAGCCCTCCTCTCTCCCCTGGTTCCCCGGGCCTTATTTCTGCATATAACTTGCAAAAATCCCATTTTCCGGTTACTCTAGGTGTGCTCACGGCTCACGGGAAGCTCCCACGCATGTTCACACCAGGACTCGAAGGAAGCACCGTAGGAAATCTGACCGCCTACGGCTGTTACTCGGGATGGGGCAGCAGAGGCACATCGAGGGCTTCAGTGGACCGGTACAGGCAATGCTTCCCAGGAGGGCTAACGCTGGCCCCAGGAGGGCTAACGCTGGCCGCGGGGTAACCCCGAGGCTTGCGAGCAACCCCAGCAGCACCCTGTGAAGCTTTGCAAAATGCAGACCAGGCAATGGGAAGCAGCAGGAGGGGAACAAGTTTTAGGGAAGGGGGGAAAGCGAGGCGGCGTTCACCCCTAATTCCAGTCCTGTAGTCAGTAGGGTCATGCCAGCGACAACTTGCCTGAAGTCAACGGGATGCACCAGAGGAGAGGGACGGTCCCAAAGCTGGGATGCACAAGGGCTCTGGGACCTGGGCAGGGGTTGGCACAGGGAAGCGGAGAAGAGGCTTGGCGTGGGAACGGGGTGGAAGGAGCAGCTCCTGGGTGATTTACAGCAGGAGGATGCAAACGCTGGTATCTCTTCCCACCCAGCTTGCAGAGCCTGTTTCAGCTAGGCTAGAAGCAGCTATCACTGCGTTTTGGATGAGGCTGGGCTCTCCTTCCTTCTCACTGCAGGTGCTGCTTGCTCCGTGCCTGCTGCTACGCCAAGCTGGCTGCACGGCGGTGCCGCGTGGGACCCATCCAGCCCCTCATGGTGCCCCCGGCAAGAATCCCCCCCATCTGCCGTAAGTCCCTGCAGTCGCAGTTCGGGATGCCTCTTCCCAGACCATCTCCCTCCTTTGTGGTGCCCTTTTTTGGGGCAGCACCCCGGGGATCTTCCCGAAAAGAAGGTCTCAGACATGCTTTCTCTCCGGTCCCCGCAGGCTCCGGGACTTGGTGCCAGAGAGGTGCCTGCAGGTGCGAGCAGGCAGCCTGGCTCTGCCAAATGCGTGGCCGGGGGCTGCTCCGGCGTCGCGGCAAGTGCCGGGGACGAGGCGGGCGGTGTTGAAGCAAAAAGCTTCTTTGCAAAACCACCTCCAGGCTGATAAGTAAAGGGACGGTGCAGCGCCAGGAGCGTTTTCCCAACCCTGGCGGGTCTCCTCCTCGGGGCTTTTTGGCTTCGACACGAGGACAACAACGCTCTAGTGAAGTTGCGTCATTATACACTGGATCCGAGGAGGGAGAGCAGCGCAGATGCAATGTTTCAGCACAGAAAAACAAGGGAGGGGTGGACACCTGCGCTTCGTCGCTGCGAAGGGAGAGATGGAAACCAGCGCGAGCCTCTGTGCTGACACTCATTTCCCCTTGGCTCGAGCTCCCCGTGCAGCCTGTCAGCTCCCTCTGCTTTTTGCTTCACCGCAGATTCTCTTCCGTTGCTCCAAAATAAAACCAGAGAGCACAAAACATCGGTCCTCAGTGTGATGTGACTCGGCTGAGCCCAGCGACCACCCCTTGCAGGCAGCGGAGAGAAGCTAGCCGCTTAGCTAGGTTTCCCCTTGAATTACCCAGAAAAAAAAAATGACACCTGAGAAGTGATGCATCTCCCGCTGACATGCATCTGCACCCCCTGAATTTCCCCCCCACTTAGCCCTGAGCCTTCAAGCTCTGAAAATTTGCCATTGCTCCGAGACAGAGAAATCAAAGCTGGGGCAAAGGGCTGCCGGCAGGCACAATGCTGTGGGAGGGCCGGGCGCTGGCAACCTTTGTTGCGACGGGGTGGCCCGGAGCTTGCCTCATGCCTAGTGCGGAGCAAAACATATTTCTCACCAGAAAAGAATGTTTTGGCCCAATTCTGCAACAACCCCGGGCGCGTCCCCTAGGAAAAGGCAGTTCAGGCGGTGGCTGCTTCCCCCCTAACCATCGTAGCATCCCCACGGTGCAGGTTTTCTGCCCAGTTCAGCAGGGTTGACCCCCTTGGGAGGGCTCAGCAATGAAATACCGCCACAGAAACAGCAACAAAACGCTATTTCCCCAGGGGCTGATGCCCTGGGCATCGGCAGCTGAAATTCCCACCCTGGCTTGCCCCAAAGCTGAAGTCAACGGCACCAGGAAATATCCCAGAAATGCTTCCCGCCAGCTGTAACCCAGGCATTGAGCTCTACCACCCTCCTCGTCCGGCACGTTTAGTCCTGGGGGAGACGAGGAAGGAGCAGGCACAGCCCTTCGCCCGACAGCTGCTGTTTGCAAGGCATAAATCAAGGATCAAATCCTTGCTGAGATGGGAGAGGGGCCATCACACAGACAGCTTGCAGGCCAGGATGAGCTGGTACACACTCTCCCTGTTTAAATTCTGAGTGAATTTTAACTATCTATGTATTTTTCAGCTCAGACATCTTGGCTGTACAAATCCGTTCGTACAGAGCTCCAAGTCTGATGTGTTGGCTCAGATACTGCACCCCCTCAGAACATTGCAATAAATGGGGCTGCAAAAGTTATGTTTTGCATACTGCAGACGAGAAACAAACTCCACATCCTCCCAGGAGGCATTCGGCCCAAGGGGGTCCTATTTCACGTTTGGAGAAGGGCTACTGCAAACCTGCTATACATAGAGGAGTTGGGGCAGAGAGTCTGTCACCTGGAAGCTCAGCAAGTTTGATGCACAAAAATATACTTTATTCCCTAGTGATAAAAACTGGCTGCAGACTCAGAAAATCTTGAATTATGGTAAGCTCTGGTTCAGCTAATTAACTTGTCGCTGTCCCAGGGGTCTACTTAAATTGGCCCGGAGAGCTGACAAGGCAAATGGCATAGCCAGAGAGGGGAAGAGATTTTGCTGAGGCCCTGACCCGAGTTCCCTTTTCTCACCCTTTCTCTGATTTCCACACCAGTCACATCCTTGTTCCCTGCCTCGGTTTCCCTGTCAGCGACTGGGGGGGATTTCCTCCCCCTGGCTCGGTGCCTGCCCTTGCCAGGGTTCCCCACAAAACTGTGCAGAGCCCTAGGCACTTGCAATGCCTGCCAGAAGAAAAGTGCTAAAATTATTGTTCGGCATCACCTATCTAATTAGAGATTCTCTCCAAGCAAGCAACACACCCATCCTCTTTTTTTACCCTTCCATTATATACCACTTGCATTTTTTTTTTCCTTACTCTGCTGCTTGCCTTATTTTGCTTCTACATAAAGGCAACCAGACACCTCATGCAACAGTCCGCAAGCATTGCCTGATGTTTTGAGAGCAAGACTATGCGCAGTGCCCCGTGCACATGGGGAAAGCGATGCAGCATCCCCATATACAAGGAGCATCTAGGCTTGATGCTGACAAGCTCCTGCTAACAAGAAAACCAGCGTGCAGGGCCCTTGCTCAGCCCTATCTTTGACCGCAGACTGTTCTGGAGGACCACTGGACCTTCCTCTGCTCATGGCACTGTGTCTTACCCACTTTGGTAAGTCAGAAGCGGAGGATGCTTTGCGCTGGCTGCATTTTCTCCCTGCCCAGGTGAGTCATGATGGAAACAGCAAGATATGGAATGGTGTTTTCTAATCAAGACATCAAAAAACGAATAGTCATCCAGGAACAAAGTGGTTTCCATTCTCCCTTGAGTTCTCCCTTTTTACTCAGGGAGGCATTGGGATGCTGAGATACCCAGAGCTGTGCACGGACTCGACACCAGTCTGCCCCACTCACCCCAGTCCACTGAAACCTCCCCTGCAAAGGGCTCTCCCAGCATAGGGTGTCCCGCAGCTGGGGCCTCCAGCAGCACTGAGAGAATCTTGCACACATAGCGGGACCAATCTGGTGAGGATTGTCAATGTTTGCCCACTTTAGGTTCTCCAAAGGAGAGGCCCTGCAGAGTGGGTACACGGTGGTCATAAAAAGCGTGACTGGTGGCACCTCGGGCTCGCCCAAACACGGGAGCTGCCACCTCCAGACATGAAGCTCTTCTTGCTGCTCCTCTGCTGTGAGTACCCCCCCCCCCACCAGCTCTCACCCCGCCAGACGAGGCGGTGGGGAAAGCCTGGTGCTCGCAATTTCTATCCATAAACAATTCAGTTGGGGAGGGTGAAAATGCTCATTTTTGCTATGGAAGGGTGGGACGGGAGGTTACTTTTCCCGGTGCTCCTAACCCCGCATCTCCAGTCGCAGGGCTGGCCCCCGCCGGCTGCAACATGATTCAGTTCGGTTCAAGGATTAAGCACAAGACAGGGAAATCGCCACTGTCCTACAATGCTTATGGCTGCTACTGTAGCTTGGGGGGATCCAAACAGCCACTGGATGTGACCGACTGGTAAGTCGGGACCTGGTGAAGGCAGAGCGGGTGCCCCCAGACCTCCTCACCTCCCTCTCCCTGGGTACAGCGAGGGAATGCTTGCCCCTGCCCCTGGGAGCTGAGAGCAATGCAAAAATCGTTGCTCATCCTTAACACCTCCTTAAAAGTTGCTTAGCAGCAGTAGCTGCTGGGAATGGCACGCATCGGTGTTTCTTCTGCCTTTGTAGCATTAGGCAGAAATGTGTTGGGATCCAACTACCACCTGGGCTAATTGAAAGCAACCATGCAATGTTGCTGCAGCAGAGCAACGGGAAAGCAATTAGAGAGCTGTGCTGACGAGGCCAGGAAGGCGTGACTCCCCCTCCCTTGCCCCTACAGCATGGGCAATGCCGAGGAGAACAAGGGTGCTGCACGACCTGGGGCACAAATGCAAGATATTTCTCACGGGGGCTGTGTGCCACCAGATGTTCACTACCGTGATATTGTCCCCACCGTTCCCCATCCTGCCCTGACCACAATTCTTGTGCTCCCAGGTGCTGCCATGCCCACGACTGCTGCTACAAGAAGCTGTCTTCCTCTCACTGACCAGTTCCAAACTGGTCACGTACAAATACTCCATCTGGGGAAGCCAGATAATGCAGTAAGAGACGGCGCAGGAGCCGCGGGCAGGAAGGCACAACCATCGACACGCTCGGGGAACCTCTCTTCTGAGATGTCCTTTAGACCATCCTGGCTTGGAAACCACTTGCTAGGAGGGGGGTGGAAATGAGGGAAAAGTGCCAGGAATAGGGAAATATTTATTTGCTAGGACTATAATGAAGTTTAGAGCTTGGAGACCTCCCGAAGGAGGGGGCTTGCCCTTCCGTAGAGGCCAAATACTGAGGGTTTGAGGTGACCCTTCCATCTTGACCTGGCACTGCCACCCCGACTTCCCCAGAGCAAACACTGTTGTTTCATGGCAAGCGGATCAAAACAAAGCACTTCCCCATGATCAAAGCAAATATCTATACGTACGCAGGTAGATAAAGTAAATTAAATGGTCCCTCCAGGGCCACGCGTGGTTCGTAGCCAGGTAGCTCCATGCACCAGAGGTAAGAGGAGGACTGCCCAAGACATCCCAAACTCAACACGGGGGACTGCGTACGTCGCAGGGACAGCCCAAAAGACATCCCCCGACTCTCACATCCTTCACCTGACTCCATCCCCCCAAATTTTCTTCCAGAATCCACAACCCGGTGCAAAAGATGGCGCTGCAACTGCAACAGACGGGCGGCAGAGTGTTTCCAAAGGACAGCCAGGACCTACTGCAACTCTTAAAAGAATTACCCCAACTCCCTCCTGCTAGACATGCCAGGCTCAAAACCTGACAGAAACCATCCAAATTGCGGGGGTTTTGCCTTCCCTGCAGCCAGGCAGGGACCAGCCCAGCCCTGTAGCACTGAAAAGGCATGCAGTGCCTTTCCCCAGTGCTGGCGCACAGGGAAAGCCCACTACTTGCGATTAAATAAATCATAAAAACAAGGAAATCCCTGCAGATAAAAATAAATTTTCAAATGCAATTTGTAAAGCGCATTCAGTGTTACATTCGTGTTTCAGGAACTGATGGTGGAAGGGGTAGGAAACAGCATGGAGCTTCACGGCTGATTTTCTGAAGTAAATATTTACACATGCACACAGTTTTGCATCTTTTTCTTAAAAAACATTTACCAGAAATGACATTTTAGCAGCTGACCTGTAAATCTTGAGAGCTTCAAAGAAAAAAAAAAAAAGAGATGAACAGAAACAGTGAGGAGCTGCTGCGCCCCAACCCCAAACTAGGCTCCAAACCCAGCTCCCCTCAAGGACCTTGGCCACAACACAGCCCCAACCTGCTCCTAATGACAATTTAAGCAATTAATACTTACTAAAGCCACGAGGAAGCACGGTGGTGGTGATCTGAGGGGTTTGGGGTCTGCAGCAAGTCCTCACAGGGCTGAAGCTGCCTGGACAGGTCTCCTCAGGCTGCAGCTCCCTGCAGCCACCTCCTCCCTCACCACAGCTGCACACAATCCACAATTAGCCTTAACGAGCCAGGGCCAGCTGCTGCTCACACCTGGGCCTCGATGGAGGCACCTCTGGTTTAAATGCTACCTCCAGAGACGTTTAGCACACCTTCAGAGCAGGGGGTCCTAAAATACAGGTGCTTTAAGGGCATTTTCTTTTGAGTTTCACATCAGCATCGAGGGCTCCTGCCTGACTCCGTTAAGCATTTCATTGCAAGCAATGTCCCTACCCCTTCCTCACACTTCCCACAGTAAATGTGGTGCCTCTGTAACTTCAAAACACTTGTTTCTCCTTTTACTCATTTTCGGGTGCCACTCAAGGGCTTTGGGATGAGAGAGGAGAGAGCTGGGACATAGCTGATGAAGCCGATGCTGCCCTCTAAGGTTTGTGCCTGCAAACAGACTCCACACGAGCATAAACCATCTCCATTTTAGACAACACGGGACGGGAGCACGGGTCATTCTTCATATGCAATTTCCCTCCCTTTCTGCAGTATCTGAACCTCGTGAAAGCCAGCAGGTGAATGTATGCCCCAGCAGCCGGATCGCATCCCCAAGAATGGTTCAGGTTGTGCAGACTCGTTAAATTAATCTGAAAGTTTTGCCTTCTAACCCACAGCGTGCCCCGTACACACAGCTCCACTCACACAGTTCAGCTGGCATGTCTTTGCAACCTTTATTGCACTCAGCATCCAAAAACCAGAGGTGGTTTGATTTGGTAACAGAAACAGGCACCCGGCTGAGTCCCAAGGGGGAAAAGAGAAGAAAACTCTCTTGTAGTTTCAACAGACTCCAACAGAAAAGGAATCCGAGAGTACTGCAGATATGGATACCACTGATGACGTGACTTCTGCTGCTGTTCAGGCACTGCAGGTAAGGCGAAGCTGTTAAATAAACTGAAAGGCATCCCTCCAAGAAGGAACGAGGTACACCAGAAACCGAGCAGCACAAGCACAAAAGCCCTCCTATACATTGTAAGGCCAAGACATGCTTATGGACAGCACACAGAACCTGGTTAAATGCTTAAAACTTCTGGTTCAACTCAACTCCTTACCTGCAGGGGCAAGGATTTGGAAAAAAGAAGTCTGGGGAAGACGACAGTGGTAGGTAGGATGCAGGGAAAGCAGCTTTCTACATTGTCCTGCTGTGTGCTCGTGTCCAAGTGGCTGACAGTGACCCTGCCGGTCCAGCAGCAGTCAAACACACCCCTGGCCCTCTGCCCACTGGTGACCCTCCACAATGTAAGCTAGCAGTGAGTAACAAACAGTAATCCTCCTCAAATACCATGGGAACGTGCAGTGCTTGTTGTCCTATGACCACATATTATGAAGCACGGTTAGCTCCACCAAAGAGCAAACACAAGCTGTGAATCATGATGTTTCTCTTCTCTTGTTTCTCGCCTCCCTTCCTCCTGCAAGGAAAATCGATGACCTGTTTACAAAGCAAATTTTCTGCATAAAAGTGAGTTTCCTGAGGAACACTGCATAAGGATTACCTAGAAAAAATACACATTGTAAGAGCAGGTGGAAATTTCAACAGCTGAAGGAAAAATCTACAACAGAAAAAATGAAAGTTTTAACACCTTTGGATACAAGGTGTTTTTGCAGGTACAAAGCTATCCTGGCAAAAATAAAGAGTATTTGACTGGCCTAACAAGACTTAATGAGCCCAGCACATCAAGAGTTTGTGTTTTAATCAAATTACATGTGGAAATGAAAGCTTTTTCAGCCACATATTTGGCTACAGGTATCAGAGGCCATGAGCTGAAGGTCAGCCTCTCTCTGCTACTTAAGATGTGTTGCTGTTGCAAGCCTGCCCGTTTCTTGTGGACATGGACGAAGTGAGGTTTTGCAGGTCCCTTCACACCCATAGAAGCTCAGCTTCCTGTCTGCTGCCTACAGGACAACTCCCTTCACAGCTCTCCAGGTCCGAAGCAACAATAAACCTCTTAGCTCTGGCTCGGGAAGACAAAAAAGCAATTCATTTAAGATCAAACATCGTATTCGTAGCATACAACTGCAAATTCTTATTATCTTTTCAAACTTGCAGAACCCACCTGCCTTCCAATTCAAAATACAGCTGGGCAAGGCAAAGGTGACACATTTACCTGAACCACCTTGCTATGCCTACTGTCTTCAACTCATTACACTAGTGAAGTGACTGGCACTTTCTCCCCGTTAAGCTACGATTTGCCATTCTTTCCACTACTGTAAAAGTGACTGTCTTGGAGAAAAAGAATTCCAGGAAGCAACAGTGCTAAAAGGCTATCCAAGGTTCGCACAAAATGGATTTCACCAAAGTTGTTTTTCACTTTAAGAATAGTCCTGTGAATTCAAGGCTCATTCATGCCCTTCCTACCTATTAAATACTCCTCAGACTTCCCTCTACAGCTGTTAGTCACGCCTACCACCGGCACTTAGAGCAGCACTTAATACGCTGCTTGACTTGCCAGACACTATGTCCCACCATAAAGCACAAGAGCTGCTTTCTATTACTTTTTATTTCCACCAAGCTCACTACAGGAACCAAAGGAACTTCTTCACCAGCATTAAAGCCTGATCTCCTACACCACTGTTACTTAGAAGTAGAATTCCTTTCTTTCTATTCTTCAAATGCTCTTGATAAATAGTCGCAGAGCATATGAAGAAGTACGAGCTCAGATCTCGGCAGTTCAGTCAAAAAAGGCATTTGTACTTCCACGCTGATTTGGAAACTTCAAAGAATGCATAGAATTTTTTCAAAAGCAACGTTCCTTACATTCAGAAAATCTATTTTGGCTCTGCCCTGGCTGATGAGGTGTCTCCTGTTATCTAGTGTGCGTGTAAGTGGACATGTGCTTTCTTCAAGCTTAGTGCTTAATCCAAGTCCAATAACCTGAGTGAAGCTGAAACACTGCAAGCCATAAATCGAGGGCCAAGTCCCACAGTCCTTACACTTGAGTCCAAATTCACAATCCTATAGTGGAAAGCATCACAGGATTCAAGCTGTACTTTCTACAGTACTTGGTGACCTTACCAAAGAGGAATTTAAGATGAAAAAAATCCTACCCTGGAAAAAGCTTGATTTATGAAGAGTGAAGTAGGCAGGGTTCCCAGTGATCACTGCTACTTGGAACCTTGTTCCCAGGAGTCTTGATCCTTTGGCTGTATTAATTTCATTTGGAGACTAACAACCGTCAAGTTCCTGGCTTGGACTAAAGCTCTGGAGCAGCCCAAAAGCTCCAGAGTATGGCAAAGGAGGATGAGATTCCAGATGTCCAAGTAACAACACTCAACAGAAATCTCATGCCTGCTCGTGTTGCATTTTACAACCTCAATTAGACTTCACCAGATCAGATGAATCGGCTCTGCTGTCTCATGAGCCCACTGGTACTTTTTCTTTGTCTCTACAGGTCTCAACAAGCATGTACGCAGCAATCCCATTCTCCCTTCATGTATTAATCACTTCTGAAACAGTCTAGTGCAACACAAGCAGTTCCAGTTAGATTAAAACTGATCACTGCATTCTTGCATGGGAAAAGAAAGAGGAATGTCATGTTTGATACAGTGTTGGCTGACACACTTCGCTTTGGAAAGGATTCTGGGAATCTGTTCCCTTACTTTATTTAAATTTAAATAGGAAAAAAAAAACCCACCATGTTCCTGAGTTGAGAATTGTTAAGCTTTCCCTGACAGCAAGGTAAAAATAAAGCTCCTCCAAGCATAACCAAGTAAAAAGTCACTATAAAAAAAAAAATAATCTAAGCACTTCAAGAGATGTCAAAGGAAATCTGACACTGCTGTGTGAAGAAAAGGTTCTCACCTTCATCTAACTCCAAAATTATAAAAACAAGTCTCTACTTTTTGTTAAGTTCAAACAACTCTTCTCACACACAGGCTGATGCAGAATTACTGAACAATTGTTCGCCCCGCAGCCAAAGAAACAGGAAATTCATGTGTGCTTAGAGATCTCCGCAGAAACGGATTTGAAGGTAACAATGGGTGCCTGGAGATTTGCTTAAAGGGAGTTTTGTCTTCATCAGTTTTATTTGCTTTTCTCACCAGCGCACTCAGAGCACATTCAGTCATATGTTTAGCGCTGCCATGGCCTTCACCAAGGTGACCTGGTTGTTTGAGTCTGTCTCTCTCCTGCTGCTATCTACACAGTTACTCTTGTTGGCCAAGAACTTTTGTCGGTGCCTTTCTTCCTGCCGCTTCTTCTTCTCTAGCCGCTGCTGTTCCTTCTTTTGTTTTTTAGATACCTGAAAGAAAAGGATGAAAACACAATGTTAAAAACACATATTTTCTGTTTAGTTGGGGAAAAATAACACACTGTAAAGAAGACAAGCAGATATCAAAGCAGCTGCCAGAGAATGTTTATTCCCAACTACTTATCAGGACCTTATTTTGTGTCATTTTGGGAGGAGTGCCACCTGTCGCTATTAAATGTTTGTATCAGGGAAGTCACAGCTATAGCAGCAACAAAATCCAGTAAGCGGAAGCTCTTTTGAATTCAAAGGAGAAGACAGTTGCAGATTAAGCAATCCTACGCATCCCCCTAATTGTTAAAGGGCGTGCAAATCACTGCCAAACCACCCTTCACATACCTTTGAGTTTCTGCTAGCTCGATTCTCTTCATCGGATCTAGCCTGTGCTTTGTTGTTTTCTATTTCACCTTGATGCAAGTTCCGATTTTCAAAGATTCTTGAACCACTTCCATTTTCTTCCTGCAGAGTTCTGCTACACGATTTCTGATCTTTGCTCTGGGGATCACACTGCTCCTCAGTACCTACCAAAACCAGAGGTTTTTCAGACACACTCTACCCAGAAGCTGTCTCACTGTCTGCCAATTCCTTCTTCCAGAATTTCTGGAACAGTGGTTTTTTTTTTTTGGAAGCTGGATTGAATCCACCCTCACTAATAACCTTCCTGACCACAGGAAGGCTGAAGCGGCAGCACAGTCAACAGTAAGCTTCAACTGCTACTGTCCCTGTTGAACTGCTGTTTACAGTGAACACCAATGTCAGACAGCGTTATTCTGAAGCACCAGAGGACAAACTCCGTGTACTTACTGATTCTTTCCACTTCGTTCATTTGAAAGATGGCAAATATTGCAGATTCTATATTGTAGTCTTCCACTTCAAGAATCTGGCTTACTAAGTCAATGTCCTGTCCACAAGAGGAGAAAGAAAACACTGCAGAGAGTTCAAATCACTGACATACATTCATTTAACAACCATCTGAACCACTGAGAGGGGGCTGCTGTCTGCTTTTATGACCTTTCAATTAGCCTGTATTCCATTTCTGAAAAAGGTGAGGGAGAAAATCTTGAAATCCTGAAGATATCAGGAAAAAGGAATATGCTGTTTCAGCGTAACTGTTTCACTCTTGGCCCTTTCTATTCCATGCATTTGCACAGTGCAAGCAGCAATCTGCAGGAACCACACAGGCTATCCAGTGACAACAGCTAAAATTCACAGATTATCTAGTCATTTGGGATGTTTAACTACTGACATCCTCAAAGGATTTCAAATCCTACAGAATTTGTTTCAAAGTGAATTTTCTGAGAGAACACAAGACAAACCTTCCAAAATTATTAGCTGTCCACACAGAGTACATATTTCATGGGCATTTAAGGGTCAAGTCTAGGATTAAATGCATCCTTATTTATGGCTGTGACACTGAAATTGTCCACAATGGCTATTTTTTTGCATTTTTCCCCAAGGCTACTTTCATGTATCAAGAAGGTTTGGACATTAAGCACAAAAAGGCTACTCAATACTTACTGAACATCCAGTTGCATTACACACTTTTTGTATAGCATCTTCCATTTCAACTTCAATCTCATCTTCAGAGTCACCCTTCTGTGGCTTCACTTCCTCCTCCTTATTTGAATCATTTTTGCAAAGCATCTGCAAGAAAAGCAAAGCCCAGCAGATCACACAAGCATGCAGTAATCTCATCAGATGCAGTAAAAACGAACTGACATCATAATAAATTTAATTATTATGGCACACTTTTCTCAGAAGTATCTTATGTCAAAGCATCTTGGAAATTGTGTAACTTCCACCACCACTGACACCGTTTCCCATGACTCATACGCTAGAGAGCAAGTTCTCACATACTACAAGATCATGCATACCAATAAGCAGTCCTTGGCTTTTTAAATGGAGTATTAATTTTATTACTATACTACACATTATACAGTTATGTGCAGAGAAGCTCGATGACAGCACAGCTTACTCCTTAACACGAAAAAGTGAGATATGAAGAGGACTACAGTATCCAGCTGTCGCATTTACAGCTCGCTCCTTCCTTCCCTTTGTTTTTGCATTCGAGGTGCATGAGTATGTAATTTAGATGGGGTTGCTTCAAGACACCTACAGCCCGCATCACAGCATCAGATTTGGGATTGATTTTCAGCCCAGTAATTTAAACGCTGTCTCAAGAGAGCAGGCAGCACTAGTTACAATGACCTTAGATGCTTTTCTATCCCCAGCATGACACAGGGACCAAACTCTTTTCTCAATCTCAATGCAAATGAGAAAGGAAATCAACTGGTAACATTGATCTGTTTTATTTATCACCCACAGCTGACTCGGGTCATCCTGTCATAACCAACCTCCATCTGAAGATACGCTGGAGCTTCGGAATCGTCATTGATTCTCCTCACGCTGTCGTAGTGCTCTCCATAACGATACGCAATATGAAGTTCCCTCACATTGTTTTTGTCTGTGCCCTGAATCTAAATGAAACAAATATATTGCAAATGAGGATTTGGAATCAAATTCAGCATTGTATTTTTCAAAGTATTATTTTTTTGAGGCAATGATAAACACTGTGATCAGAAGCAAAGTACGTAGCTACCGAAGCATCTTTAAACAGGAAGTGTTGACCTAATAATCCAGATGTGCCTAGAGTAACAACAGAGCTTCTGTCTCAAGGATAATGTTTGAAAACCAGGTACACAACATTGGGTCAGTTACATCATAACAAACAAAATATGGTATGAAAATATTTCACTGGAAAGCTCACAACTATTTTCTAAACTTTCCACTGGAGCTATTTGTTTTCTGATCATCTTTCCAGACCCGATTTCAGTGACAGCTCCCATTCAGTGTACAATGGCTTTTTTCCCCTCAAACGTGAGGAAAAAAGTCCATTCAAGTTATGACCACAGTGGAAACAGTCCCCCAAGAGTAAGTTTTGTTCTGCAGCTGGGACAAGATGCTGTTTTAACAGTTAGCGTTCGAAGTGGCTATGTTTTGGTTTTGAAAGAAAGACTAATAGAAATAAAGCCAAACCATGAAAATATATTAACTCCATTCAGGAGCACTGTTAACAACCGAATGTTCCTTTGCTTGTTAGCACCAAGTACAGCAGTTTCCATAGAAAATTCCTGCTCTGAGTATTATCTGTACTGATGCAAGAGTAATTCCTACCCCAATCACCAGTGTCTCAAACTATTAGCTAAAAGCTACACAGCATTCCAACTCTTGCAAGGAATGTAGACAATTACACTGCATTTGCAGATGTCCTTTGCTTACCTGTCAAGCCAGACTTCAAAGATCTGACAGCTTTCCTGGACAAGATGTCAGTAAGCAAATGACAAGAAATGCTTGCTTTAGGGCTCCAGAATTTCCCAATCCTTTTGCGTCTTTGAATCAACTTATTCCAACTTGCAGAATATACACCAAGTCACCTTTGAGCTACATCTGCGGTTTATGTTGCACTAAGGACTTCAGATTTCACAACAGATATTCTCCATTCATCTATTTTACACTTGCTCACCTTTAAGTTCCAACTCAACACTTGGTTATACTTCACTCCTGCCTTTTATCCTATTAAGTTATTCTACATGTTGGAACTCAGCAAGATTGATTTTCAACATTTCTCCTCTGCCAGAGCCTAAATAGGTATCTAAGCACTCCCAAATCTCTTGAAAGATTATTCTGAAAATTAGCCAATTTAGCTCTCAGTAGTGAAGCCTCTTTTTGCACGCTCTTTCCACAATACACTGGAACTGTAAGTAAAAGATAGCTGCAGATAAAAAAAGGCAAAAACAGTGAAAAAAGGTAAGAAGTTATCCAAAAAGCCGATAAAATAACCTGTACATCTGAGCTAACCTGAAGCTCTACATTTACAGTCACTATCAAAAAAGGGAAAGGGTGTTTAAAGCCCTAAAAAGTCCATGCAGAGATGCCTACCTCCAAAGAGCTTTGGATTAGGCCTGAGCTTGAGAAACAGCTGGAGGTCCTGAACACTTCTGCTCACATTTTTCCAGCTTAGCTGTACTGGATACAAGTGGTTCTCTTAAAATTAAAGGGTAACTCACCATCTGCTTCAGAGTTGGGACCAAAGGAGATATTCACACCATCTGCCTCTCTGGAAATGCTCTCTTTGGAATCTAAACTTTCTAAAATTTTGCTGGGGCTCCAAAGCAGAGGGCGGGGGGGAAACAGTATGCCCAAGTTTAGAAAATTAAGAAAAAAGGGTGTCCTGGGTTATTCGAGTCTAGCAACTTGCTAATATTATCACCATGTTGTGATACCCTACATACTTTGATGTCCTGATGTATCCTCTGTGCGGGTAGGAGACTCCTTATGTTACAACTATTAACAGCTCTCTACTTACACTATTCTCAAGAGCCTAAGACAACCTCTCACCAACAAGATTACGCTCAGGCAAAACAGAACCTCATCACAAACTCTGTATTTACAACCCTGGAAATGTCAATGAATGGGGAAAAAAAAAGTTTAAAGTTTTCAAGAGAATATACAAAGTGTCGGTAAGAGTTAAGTACACTGAGGTGAGCGCCTGGTTCAAAGCAGTAACAAAACATGAACAGCACCCCCATGAACTCTCCTGCAGGGTCACTACCTCTGTATACTCTCGCAGGTCAAGCAGTTGAGTATTTCAGTTAGCTTACCACCCATGGCTGCCATATAAGTAAGAGTTTAAACTTGTTTGGATTCAGGAATCCACCTGACACTTTTTCAAATGTATTTAAGACACCACTGACAGCCTTCATCTGGTCTTTTATCTTTATTGCCCTGTTTAATCTATATACTTCATTGGTTCTGTATGTAAATTGGGGCCTGACTTGAATACAGGTTCTCACTTGCTCAATGAACAGGCAGAGATCGAGCGTGGACCCCTGCCAACGTGAATAACAAAAAAGAGAGTAGGAAGGACCTGATGGACTACTTGTTCCAGTGCCCCACTGTCAGAGGAAACCATACCATGCAGTCCTTTCCAGAAGCTGATTAAACACCACCTTAAGGCTTTAAAACTTCTTCCCTCTTCTGCCCGGTCCAGAACCTCATTTCTTCAACTATCAGAAACCTTCTCATCACAAATCCCATGCAGAATTGCTGGAGCTTCATTCCAACACACTGTAGGGACTGCCCTACTATACCTTCACTTCCATATTCCTGCCTGAACCTTATCATACAGGTTTCCTTAAGGCTGGCTCAAATTCCTCTCAGAAAAGTCAACTCATATGTAGTCTGATCTTCAGGAGAGAGAAACTTATCAATGAAGCTAGTAGCTTAAAACCAAACTAAAACATGCTGCTCTGTCTCCACATACTTATCTTTCATGCATTCATTGTTTTCTTTCATACCCTCTCCTCCTAACTGAAATCTAGAGTGTTCTCCTTCAAGGCCGAAAAAGCGAGCACAGCTTTATGCTATGCCCAGCTAACTACAGCTACCGGCTGCTCTCTTTTATTAGATCAGGAAGTTTCAACACTATTTGTATTCATCAGCTAAAAATTAGGCCAAAATATAGAAGTTTTGTTTCTCACCTGCCACAGTGGAGCATTAAGCTGATGAATAACCACATTCATTTGATTGTTCCTTGCAAAGGCCACAATAGCATCGTTGCCAGCAAAGGTACCAGGCTTTGCCAAATTGGTAACTAAAGGAAAAAACATTCAGAAGAGTTGGAAACCTAGTTTCTGACACTTCCAAAAGCACTGGAGGGATAGCGAGTAATAAGATTTCAACACAAGCCCAAGAAATTCTGGAAAGGAAATCCCAACTGTGAAACAGTGACTGCTGCAGCAAGAATTTGGCAGCAACAGAAGTTAATGTGTCTTAAACGACACAGAAACCTCCAAAAAATGCAGTGCACCCTTAGATTATGCAAGGCCATCAGCTCTGTGTTAGCTCGGAAGGAAGAGTGCCATGTACTAAATGACCAAACTGCTTTCATGTGTCACCTGCATGGTACTTGGCACATCTTCGAAGCTGTTAGAACAAAGGCTGTATTCGTCATTGCTTTGGATCTTCCTCTGGGTTACCACTATGAAATATCAAGTGTCAAGGAGAAAAAGAAACCCAAAGAAATAAGCCACTCAACACCCACCAGTGTTCACGGAGAGCTAGACAATTTTTGCAAGTTCCTTTTGAAAACATCAAATTTTTACTTCTTGCCTTTTTTTGCCTCTCTTTCCTTTTCCAAGTCTCTCCTAAATTTAAACAATTTCCAAGACAAATGTAATACAAGTTTAATAGCTCACCTTTCTACAGAAACGTAACAGAGAGAAATGTAAACTCACTGTTTCTAAAAACTAGAGAGGAACCCTAACGTAGTTTTGGGATGAGGAACTGTTTAGTAAGAAGGTGCTCAAACGAGATGTAATCACATTACACAATAACCCCTTCCATTAGCATCCTATGGAGACCATACCGTGTTTCTCAAAGGGTACATCATCCTCCACAAAAGGCTCAAAATCCTCCCGCTGCTTTATCATGTAATCCACCGTTTCCTGGCGATGTCTGAGGTGGTTCCGCGAGTGCCCCTCAAGCTGGTCACCGAGGGCCCGAAACAAACAATTGCTGCCGAAAGAGAAACTGCAAGTTAGTGTGTCTGAAAGGCCCCTAACAGATACACCGTTAAATCAATGACCCTGGCATAGCAGCGGAAAGAATACTATGTTAACAGGAAAGAAAAAGAGCTGTGCTCTTTCTGCCCAGGAATTTCAACGAGGATATGAATGTGAAGTAGCACCTATTCCTTGTGCTTTGAACGGCTGCTGCTATTAGAAGAATTGCTGGTAAGAACAGAAGGTTTTGAGCAAAAATGGCATCAACTCCAACAGGGTAAATCAAGGGCTGGGCCAAACTGTCTTAAACTGACACTAAGACAAATGCAGCAAAGGACAATCCAATGATCTACTATGCATCTTCTCAGCAGACACATCTAATGCCCCTTTCGCCCCATACTTATGGACCTTCCTATGCTCCGCCCAGCAGGCCACTGGAACCTTCAGCCCCCCTGGGGATCGGGCCTAGGACTAGCAGAGCCCTCAGACCAGCAGGTGACAGAGGGCCATCAGCCTCAGGGGCACAGCCCCGCACAACCACAAAGCGGAACCCCCGATGCTTGTGGGGTACAGCGGGGAAGCCCTCATCTCTGCGGAGCACTGGCCCCGAGGGGAAAACCTCGCACTCAACCGCGAGGGGAAAGCCCTCAGCTCCCGGGGACAGGAGCCCCAGGGATATCGGGGAGAACCGTCGCGGCGCTCACCCATCGCCCGGCACCTCCCGCAGTTTGAGGCCGAGGGCCCGGAGCTGCCTGGCGAGGCCCCCGCCGTCCGAGCCGCGGCTCGGAGCCGGTCCGGCGGGGGGCTGCCGGGGTCGCCGTGCCTTCTTGGCTCCGGCGGCGGGCCGGGCCTTGCCCGCCTGTTTGCGGGACATCCCCGCCGGGCGCCCACTGCGCCTGCGCCGCCGGCCGCCCCTCACGTGACCGCGCCACCATCGAGACCGGCGCACGGGCGGCCAGAGCGCCGCCGCTCTACCCCCCCCCCCCCCCCGCCGGATTCCTCCAGGAGGAGGAGGAGGAAGAAGAAGAAGAAGAAGAAGAAGAAGAAGAAGGCGGGAGGGAAACTGAGGCGGGGGGAAGCGGAGGGCTTTAGGGATCAAAGGCAGCGGGAGTGCGAAGGGAAGGAGGGTACAGCCAAGTGTCAGGAGCAGCTGGGAGAAGGGTGACCCGCGGGGAAAAGGCTGGGGAGGGCGCTAAGGGCAGCCCCGTCACCGACACTGCCGGATTCGACGCCTCATTAGCTTCTACTGTTAATTGCGCTGCTCCGTCCAGGAGCTTTTCCTCAGGGGCACGGCGGCAGCCTCCCCCCAGCACCCCACCCCACTTCCCGCCGTGACCTCCCACGGGTGGGCGCGGGAGCCCGCTCCCGTCGCCCACCGGCCGGAGTGACCTCGGTCCGGTACCGCATCGGCGCCCCGAACCGAACCGAACCGAAAAGGAGATCGAGGAGGAGGGGAGAAGATGGGACTACCCGCGAGGTGGCACCACGGGAACGTGGCTGGCAGCGGCGACGGGTCAGGAGGAGAGCTGAAACGGCGACAATTAATTAAACGCAATTAAGTGTCAGAGGCTGAACCGTCGCGTCCTGCTTCCCGGGGCACCGAGGGGAACCGCTCGGAGCCGTGGAGGGGGCTGGAGAAGGGGGCACAGCGAGAAGAGGGTGGCTCGTCCCGAGTTGGGCTTTTGGGAAAGGTTTCTTGCTGTCCCCTGCTCTGCCCCGCTCTCCCGCTCTTCCCACAGCGACCAGTTAAAGAAGTGGCATCCACCAGTAACGCCCTCCTGGGCTGCCCCCCTCAACGCACCTGTGCTGTCCCTGGACTCCGGTTTTCCTTGCCCTGCTTCGCTCTGCGGGCGTCGCGACAGAACCGGCCTGGCGCGGCCAGAACTGCCGCGCGTCAGTCGAGTTCAGGTCTGATTCCTAGCTCGCTCTGTTCAGAAGGCGCATCCAAACGACTCTGTGATGAACACTAAGAAAACACTCCAAATTTGGGAACAGACACTGAGATAACGAGTGAATTAACTCCCTCGGCATCAATATTACAGATGTGCCACAGAAGCACATCGCAGACTAAGGACAAGATAAAAATCGCCAGGCAGGATGTTCCTGTCAGGTGTTTCAGGTCCCGTTTATCAGGGCAAATCGGCATTTTTTGGTACCAGCTATAAGGCTGCTTCTGAGCACGACCCACTAGAGCTTTATTCACCACAACAAACAACCTCCTTTTCAACCTCAGGGTAAAAAAATTCCTCGTTCCACGGGACAACGTGGTGTAAATCTGAAGGCATCTGCCTGTTCATGGCAGCTCTCTGCTTCGTTCATACATACGCTGGGTAACGGGGGATACAGTAAGAGGCTTCGCATCAAGACAATTTTTAAATCGTGTTTGTTTGTTTTGGTTTTGTTTTTTTTTAAGTTCCTTGTGTCCAGAGTGATAGCAATCTGAAACACAGCCTGAGCCCAGGAAGAAGCTCAGGGGACTACCAACAGTATCTTATTGGAGGTTTTGAATATTATTGTGCTCAAAGCCCTACAGCAAGTGAGGATTTTACCCTGAAATGACACGACTGCTCTTTTATATCCATTTCCTGGCATAAACAAGTACGTAAGAAGTGTTCCATAGAAACTCATTTTCGTATGCAAACATACTAAAAGCAGGAAAACAGGATGAGTATATAAACTGACTGCAAATGATTAATGGAAACAGTCATTAGCCTCAGTAGCGTTAAAGGGCTATAGGCAATTCAGTTACGTACAACCTGCATGCAAGCCAGCGAACATCACTCGTGACACCAAGGACAGAACTGAATCAAAATTAGGACAGATCCTTTGACACGTGGCAGGAAATTTCATCAATGGAGGACAACAATGGACAGATGTTTTTAACCCGATACGACCAACAAAAACTGGGCAAAGAGAGCACACACTGCCTGACCTGCAGTGCTGAAAACACAGCTCAGGAATTGCACGCTTGCGGCCTCCTGAGCCCCCACACCAGGTCACGCTTCCTCTCCTGGGGTCCATGATCCTCGTGGCAGTAAACCGCAGCCCTGGGGAAGCATGAGGACCTCTCCGACCCATGACGTGCTCCGCTTCCCCTTCCCTCGAGTGAGTCGTCCTCGCTGCTGATGTGCATCTGTAGCAAAACAACCACGGCTCTCCACCAGCTCTGAGTTTCTAGCACAGACAGGCAGGCAAAAGTCACTGCCACCCCTTGCTAGAAGACAGAGCAAACAGACATGGAGGCATGGATTCATCTCATCTAGTTTTTAACTGAAATGCTTAAGTTAGGAGCGTAGTTGCCCCTGTTGGTGTCTGTTCCAGCTTCCCAACACCCGCAAGCCAGCTTCATACAGTTCTAATGAGTAAGAATCTGTAAATTTTAAGACATTTCCATTTTGGGCATGGGAACTGACAGACTGAATTTGAAAATTCTAAAGCACTGTAAAAATGGCAGCTCTGTCTTCTGTTTTCCCAGATCTTTTCTTTTTAACAGCATTAACTTACTAATAAAGAGGTATGTAAAATCCAATAGAAAATTCTCCTATTTTTAAACATAAATGAGCCTTGCAGTTCACCAGCCCACCTCCAGACGTTCATGCACTTCAACTCTGAGTCCCACTTCTGCAACTGAAAGATCTTCAAGGTCCTGAAATTTGGGGTCACCCAAAAGTCCAGCAAACACTGCTATATGCCACATCAGCAGATATACAGCAGGAATGCCTAGACACGTTTACAAAGTTTCCTTACAACAAACCTTCTACTATTTCTCAGCAAAGAACAAGCTCTTCTTGCTTCATCCCCCCCATCAGCAAGTTCACGAGATTAGAGTCTTCCTGAACTCCTTACCCTCCTAAATTGCAGTTGTTTCATTTCTTTCTGCTGCTCCTCTGTTGGGAGGGACAGGCTGGTACATGGTAGCACAGACAGCTTGAGCATTCAGGTGCACTTGAGGCTACTGACTTGGTACTCTGTGTCTTCTGCCAGTAATGCTGACCTAGCCCAGTTTTCTGGGATTAGTGATCCTTCCTTTTCTACCTTCCTTCCTTCCACAGGATTCTTACTGAGAAACCATCTCTATTTTACCCCTCAAATAAAAAGGTAGAAAGAATTAAGAGACTGAGGGATTTTGTTCAGCCATATTTTTCAGACAAGGCGAATATTCACAAAAACACCTAACAGAACGGTATTCCTGAGTGCATGAGGTTGTCCTGTGAATGCCACAAAAAAGAAGATGGTCCCACCAAGACATTAACCTTGCTTTTAATTTCTAGATCTCTCCCATGGGCTCTGTGAGAACCTATGTGACCCTAAGTCATGCTTCAGTTCACACCTGAAGCCCTCTGATGACTGAAACCAACAGGGATGCTCCTAGGATAAAAGAGTTGGTAATAATCGGACATTCAACACTCAACATTAATAATCTCAATCTCATTCCTCGCTTTGTGCTGTAGGGTAACAGCTCTACGGTAGCAAGTATTGCTAAAGCAAGAGCAGACTTCCTACCCAGAGCACTCAAAATTAGTGATACTTACACTCTTTCTAATCAAAGCACTGCATTCAGTACACCAATGTTAAGATTCAATAAATACCTCTGAATCTGTCACTGTCCACCAAAGCAGTGTTTAGAGACCAATGAAATTGCTCTCAACGAATAAAGTACTAATTTAGTCATCATGGTAGTGTCTGGCTCTCACAGTGAACAAAGCTGCAGTCTGCTAATGCCACGGGGTCTGCTTCTGGACAGAAATTGCTCAGTGATATTATCAGCCGTTGTAAAATGTCTTGGTCACGAAGTTAATCATTAACTCAGGTCACCGTCTCATAAAAACATCATATTGTAAGAGCACAACACGCTTAAAGCTAACTGTCACTAATCAACCATGCATACAACAGCAATAAAGCAACACATAAAAGGAGCCAGAAACTCAGCAAAACCTTCAGCTAAGGGAAGACAAACTGCACCGAGGTTTATCTCCATGGAGAAATCCACTGACAAGCTGAACCATGAAAATGGATCGACAGCTCCTGGAGTACCACAGGCTGAAAAGGACAGTCCTGCGCCCACTGCAGAAGGTGCTGCAGAAGTGAGCAGAGCAGGACCCCTAACAGAAAACACTGCAGATGTGAAGAGACTGGGATTCACTGAAGAATGTGTTAAAGAAATTGAGAGACCTTCAGGCACAGAGCGAGGCAGTCCTGATGCCTTTAAACCATCGATTTCAGAAAGAGACTGTCCAAAGTCAAAGCCTCTCATTATGCTAATGAACTCAAACTCTCCCGAAGTACACAGTTTTGAAGTGAACCACCAGTGTTCAACCACAACATCTATTGATATGGACTGCCTAGTCTGCTTCAACAAGTACAACATCTACAGAGTACCAAAGCTCCTGGACTGCCAGCATGCCTTCTGTGCAGTCTGCCTCAAGCTTATCCTCAGGAAAGAGGAGAGTACCTGGATAATCACCTGCCCCCTGTGCAGAAAAGCCACTTCTGTGTCAGGAGGACTCATCCGCACACTTCAAAATAAAGAAGACATCATGGAGCACTTGGAAAACCCTGATTCTAATCCTGAGGTACATGTCTCTGCCATAGGGCTAGACAGCAATAGCTGGACTCAGACCAGCCAAGATGCTTTATACAGAGACGAAAACATTCCAGCAGACAACAGACTGGCTATACAGAGACTTGTGCTGCTCCTGCTTCTTGTGGTGATTCTCACTATCGTCATCCTCCCATTTATATCCTCAGGTCTGATAAAATGGGTAATTTGTCTCCTGCTTACTTTGGGGTTGGTCATGTCTATAGTGCTTTGCTGCACTCCTAAATTCTACTGGAGGTGTAATAGGGACTCGCTCGCCTCCTCCCACAAGGAGACCCACATCACTACTATTGCCTGAAACAAGCAATGTGTGCTGCCTAGAGATCATGGACTGGTCCTGCCTGCAAAGCTTGCATGTTAGGCATGCTAGTCAGTTGCTGGACTTTGAAAGCAATCATTCACGTAATAAATTCAACAGGTGGCTAAGCTTGCTCAATGGCAATGCACAGTGTTGTTAAATTTCACTACTGGAAACATAGTCAAATATTTATATGTTGATATTTATGAGATAAAAATTATAGGTTTTCCACACAATAATTTTGTTGTTTTGCTTTTGTCATTTTGTTCTTGTTCATGTCATCATCTGATTAGCACTGCAGAACATTATCTGAAACACCTGAGAGATGGTGTCCTGTGAAAATCCCCAGCTGTGGTTGCGTTTTCCCACTCTACTAACACACATACACTTCTTCTTGTGACAATGTGGGGAAATAAGACTGCTAAAGCAGGGACTGCGTGCCTAGTCTCAATGGAAGATAGTAGTCTTAACCCAGGTTATCGCTTTAATCCCAATCACTACCCACGTGGTTGTTGGCAGGGATGGGAAAGGGACTGGGAAAAGGGGATGTTGGTTGGTGCACACCAAACTAGAGAGGGAGAGGCACTATCAACACTCCTTATCTTCAGTCTGTGGTTTACAAAGGGCTAGGCTCTCAAAAGCTCATGACACTCCAAATTCCGCATGTTATTTAGCACAGAAATAGTTCCTCGCACCTGAACTCCTTTATCTGGCTACTTGCTCCGCACCTCTTCTTGCCCTCTTTACATGAAGTATGACACTGCCCTTGGAGATGCCCACAATTCTCCTTCTAAACAGAAATCTGTCAATTGCTATGCCATGCCACATGTGATATTTTTATATGGAATGCGTCCATTAAAGTTTAATAACATTAATTGCTCATTGACTTCTGTGTTTCCATTCCTCACTGACAATTAATGTCAAAACATTTCACAGTTTCCTCACTGACAGGAACTACAGCTGAGAAAGCTTATTAGGGAGTCTGCACAACTGAGTTAGTGAGCAAAGCATAGTAATGCATTGGTTTTTTCCTTTATTTAAAAAAATACTTAGTTGCTAATAAGATATCCTGTAACCCAACTAAAATTAAATTGGAAAAAAATTAGAAGTTTGCTCTTAGTTAAGTTACATTTTCAAGACTACCATGGATCTCAGTAGACCTTGGATCAGGCCTGTGGTAAATATTTGTGTTCGATAAGAATGGAAACTGATGTACTCCAGTTGCTCAGTATATAAATATACATAGTGTCTCACCAGCAGATAAAACAGATTAGACTAAGAGGTAAGGAGCTGTTGTCCTCCTAAAGTCTTGGAAAAAATGGGTCTATTTTCTGCCTAAGAACACAAATCTTCAAGGGAAATAGACAGCAACTGGCTGGTTGCAGAGCACATACGTATTAACATTTGCTAATAACCAAGCAGAAAAAAAGCTTTTCAATTGGGAAAAGGCAGGTAGTTTTAAACCCAGATATTTTATTGAACTCTATTATTCCAAATACAAAGACTGGACCAGATATTCACCTGTACTGAAAATAATTTCAGAAACTCTTGCCAAGTCTTTCAGCTCATAGACAATTTTCCTGCCGAGTTCCCTCCACCAACACTGGTGGGTGACTGTACTGTAAAGGTTTGTAACAAATATATTAACATTGGCTTGAAAGTAGCATGAATGAATGCATCAGAGTAAGCTGGAAGGGTTAAAGGAAAATCATGTGCTAATTGCTACAGAACATTGATCTCATTCAAAGGACCAGATAGCAAGGAAGAAACAGATTGTCCTACAGATAAGATGACAAAGATGAACTACACTAGAGACATAAAGTAATCCCAATTTAAAAAAAAACAAAAAAAACCCAAAACTTGGGGAATTTTCCCTAAGAGGGGAAGAGACCAAGCAAGATAGCAAACAACACCTACTCTAGAAGGGTGTATGTGTCACACTCACTATCGGTTTGCCATCATCAGTCAAGAAACATGATGAAGATTTTTAGAGTCAGCATCCCTTGTCCTTCCTATCACTCACAATGGAGCCTCACCAGCCCATGCGGACTTGTCAGCATATGGGTGCGAACAAATGAAATCAGAGAATGAATGTGAACAGGAAAAAAATCCATTTGTTACCTATCACCCTGCCCTTCCAAAAGGGCGTATTCAATTTTATTACACTAATCTCTACAGTGCCAAAAAAAAGGCCAACAGAAAAAGGCTTCCCTCAAGGCAGTATACACCAGTGGGAAGGAGGCATGCATGCTCTGTGATTACCAGTGAGAGACTGGCCCTCTGAAAAAAACCCTGTGGATCCATACAGTAAGATTATCAGCTGTGGAAGTCCAGGTTTCCACCCCCACTGCTTTGCATCAGCACCTTCCAAGCCTGCATTCAGCAGTTCAACTGAAATGTTTCTTCAGCCTTTGAAAGCCACTAACAATCAGCTGATTCAGAGTTCATGGATGTTGGTGGGAGTCATTAGGCCCTAGAACCCAGTATCTTTATAACAGCTGTTGATACTCATCTGACAAGATAAGGCTCGATGATGATGCAAATCTTTGAAGCAGCAACTAAGTTTATGGAGAAAAGGCCAACAGAATTGTACTCCTATTCCAAAACATAAAGGAATTGCTTGTATCCAGTTTTAATTCATGCCAGTCTTTTTGGGAAGGAATTTTCAACTCCACATTACCTTGCCCTGCTTACCTTACCTAGCTGGCTCGCAATTTCACATAGTGATGAGGTAACACATTGTAGCCTGAAAGGGAGAGGTTCATAATAAGAAATGGGCCCACGCAGTAATATTCAGCTGTACCTTACGAACTGCATTAATATCCAAGAACTATGATTTACAAAGACAGAATCCCATCAAGACAGTAAGAGCATGATAAGACCCAACAGTGGTATTTAAGGATTATAGTCTGTACAGAGAGAATCCTAGACCAGAAACTTCAAACGTGACTTGTTTAACAATGCATATACACAAGCCAATTTTAATTCAAAAATATAGCTATCCTTTTGTCATGCTGTGCTCCCACTCTGCCCCTCTGTCCACAGGGCCCTTCCCAAAGCCCCAACTTTCCCTATCCCAATCTCTTTTCAGGCTTCTCATCAACAAACAGCACCATCATCGCCCACCACAGCCACTAGTTACATAAGAGAGGGAGACAGGTGCCTGAAAAATTTTGAGTGTAGGTGTTCTAAATTACTGTTAAATGTAGAAGCCTCACTTCATCTACAGAACTTTAAATTATCTATAATTGAGCTGGCTTTGATTACTGTTAAACTATATAATGAGATCCCAAGTCTACAACATCTGGTAAAACTCACTCCTAATTGTCATTCCACTCAACTTATGTTTTGGTCCAGTTTTAACAGCTCTTCTGTGTTATCACATAAACAGACAAAAATATACATGGAATAAAGAACACATTTCACACTTCCACAACACTCAGATTCTGTACAACAAGAACTTTAGGTCCTCAAACACAGAACTGTCAAATCTACAAGAAACTAATTTGCAGATCTTGGTCTGAGAGCACAGATTCGTGCCCAGGTGATTCTCTGCTTGTTGTGAACCATTTGCAACTTGTCTGTTGTGTTGTGCAGTTACCCAAGCCACAGGTAAAGTAGATACCTTCTGCACCTGAACTGGGATCAATGGAAGTTGCCTTCAGAACTTCAGTGTCACATTTAACAACTATATGATGATGCTGAAAATACCTATACGTAACATGAGTACTTGTGTGAGTAAACCTGAGGGAGTCTAATATTAGTTACAAGCAACCTGGACAAGATATTTGGCCAAATCAAAATTGGCTTTTAAACAGAACTGGTACTCAGATATTTTTTTTTTAATTATTTATAAGTAAGTCCCACATAACACATTTTAAAGTATAAATTGGTTACCCCGGCTACCAAGCAACCAAAACTAGTTTTGCTTTCATGAAACGCAATCATACAGAAACACTGCTCTCCTTCCCCTGAAAAAAAGGGCCTTTCTCCAAAAATTACTACACACTGGACTTGGGGTTTCAGCCTGAGGCTGCTCTCAGGGCAAATGCATTTCTTAAAACACCCAAAATGCAATGCAAAAGCCTTATGCTCAGATAGCTGAACTAACTCCAAAGCCTTAGGATTTCTGCAAGGCCAATTAACTACAGTGGAGCAAAGCCTCCTGAGCTGACTGTGCCAGTAACCCTGCTGCTATCAGAAGCAACATATACATGGCCCTCATATTTACCTGATGAGTGCATATATATATATACACGCACACTTCAGCTTCTGTTCATATGGCTTTGGGAATCCCACCTGGTAACACAGCACAAAGCACGGAACACCTCTGGGGCTTTAATCTTCCTCAGGGTAACCCCTCAGAGACACCAACCTGTCCTGCATGGAGGTGGCAAAGAAGTCTTGGGGCAGCAACCTGCGAGCAGCTTCACCAAATGCACATCTCTACCTCTCTCTGTAACCCTCCCTCAGAGAGAGAGGAGTTCTCACAGGGGAAGAAGGGCTTTAAAGGGAGTAAAAGGGCTAGCACCCAGCTAGGCCTAAGCCCCAAGCGAGCCACCAACGTGGTGGACAAAGCCCAAGACTGCAAATAAAGATGGGCAGCGACAAAAGAGCACCTATAGCCATCTCGCGGTGCAGACGGACCGACCACCACCCCTGTGAAAGAGCCGGGTAAGGGCCGGCCCGGGGCCCGCCGCCAGTCCTCGCCATCACCTCAGTCCAGCGAGTCTCCCACCTCCGCTCCGCAAACTACGCGCCTCGCTACGCCGATCGCGTAGCGGCCCACAGGCTCGCCCAGCGCAGCCCGCCTGCCGTACGCAGACTGCGTAGCGGCGGCGGGAAGGGCGCGCAGGGCAGGAAGAGGCGGGCGGGAGGCGGCGGAAGGGAGCGCGGCGGCTCCTGGTTGAGGCCGGGCCGGTAGCAGGTCGGGGCCGGGCCGGGAGAGGTGGGGAGAGGGGCTGGGAACGGCTGGGGTACAGCTCTTTGGGCTGAGGGGGTCGAGCGGGTGGGACCCTCTCCTCAGGCCGCTCCCTGAGGGAAGGGCTGTAGCGGCGTCCGCCCTGCTGTCGGGGGCTGGTTTCCTCTCCTCAGTGGTTGTCGAAAGTGCTACTTTCTGTAAAAAAAACCCACCGCTTGTATTCTAGCACCAGAGATTTCAGGCGCAAGGGACTCGCGATAAAGGTGAATGTCGGCAGCTGTGGAGATGTCGGTCCTCGCAGCTTTCCCAGCGGAGGTGTTTCCTTCGTGTTTTTCCCACTAGCGATTTCTTTCTCCTGGTCGTGTCCTTCTTTGCAGCTTTGCTCACCTTCTGTGTAATGCCATCGCTTCTCAGTCACTGCTGCTACAAACGTCTGAATTAACCGGATCAAACATGCTCAGTTTTGCAACTACTTAAGCTTTTAGCATTTCTATGTCCCCCCGCCTCCCCTTGGTCTCTCATCTCTGTTCTACATTTAGCGTGCATTACTGCAGCGGCCGTCTGTATCGCATTTGCATGTTTTTGGGGCAAGATGCGATTTTATCTGGGACTGAATTAATTGCATTCTGTATTTGTACTTCGTATCTATGGATTAAAAGCAAGGGCTGTGGTGCTTCTGGTGTGTAAGCATGTGTGTGGCTCTGGAGCCGTGCGCAAGTCCCCAAGAAAACTCACCTGCCCAAATGCTTCTGCAGTCACAGCGTTGTGTCTGATGCTTAACCACAGTTTGGCCGTGCCATCCTCTGGTGTGCCTTCGTAAGGGACTTTTTGGCCAGGCCCATGTGAATAATTATCTACAGCTACTTCTCTGAAGTTGACGAGATGCCTCATTGACTTTTGAGGGTCTCTGAGATTAACGTGTTGGTGGTTTGATCACTTTTGTCATGGCTTAGGACAAAAACGATGCCAGCATCTCTGTATTTCTTCTTCTAGCAGTAGGGAGCGCATGCGTATTGTACAACTTTAGATCCACAAAAGATTAACTTTCTGCTTTCCAAACCAGATTGTGGGAGCCGCTATATAAAATCCACCGCCTCTCAAGAAAACAAAGGGCTTTGTGTGAAAATTGAGTGCTGGAAGTGAGAAAAAAATTCTGCCACAAACTGTAGATAACTTGTGGGATATATTTCTAGCTCTCAATTCCCTCATCTTGGATTTAGTAGCAAAACTTCTTGGCCCAAGTTTTGTTTACTAAATTACATGTTGCCCTTTTTTTTTATGCTGCACGTCTGAAAATCAAAGCCCATTTTTTCCTAGGTATTTATGAAGAAATAGATACCTATGTTGAGGGATGCACATCGAGTGTACTGGTCAGAGCATCTTCAGAGCCAAGTATTTAAAAAACTTTCTCTAGGTATTCTAGGTGCTCAGCATCGTGAATTATTTGTTGCATAACAACAATAAAGTTGCATGCAACAAGCCACTATGGTGTTGCTCCATAATTGGTCACATCTTTTATGTTACTGGGAAACAAGGTTAAACAGTTGTACTGTTTCTGGGTCCTTTTTAGCTGTTTCACTTTTCATACGAACCTGTGTTAACAAATCAATAAATCTATCACAACAGGGAAGGGGATTTTATTTTCAGTGCTGTCTCCCATAATAAGGTAATAAATCTGTGTCCAGAGGTGAGTAGACATGCCAAGTAATTATAAAGATATTGAAACTTTAAGTGTTAGATTATTTCTGGGCAAGTTGGTCTGTAAGTCTGGATGTTTTGGGAAGATCAGAGCCTAGTGAGTGATGTGAAATGGATTTGGGGTGTCCAAATGAGGGCTTTGGAGCTCCTGAGGTCATAAAACAATCTTGGGATTTTGTAAGAGAGTCCTGGACAGCATGGAGACATGTCTCGCATCACCTGCAATTCAGCAAGCTTAAATGCTGCTGCCTGTTGAGGTTGGTACTGGAGCGGGCCTGCTGGGGCCGGGATTGATCCCAGGCGCCTGCTCTCCCTGGGGAAACGTCATCTGGCACGTCCCTTCTCTGGTTGGTACAGAAATAACAGTTTATTCCTGCGGACTTTGTGCTCCCATATTGCTGGAATGTGATGTTTCCATGGAAACGCACTGAGATGCCTTAGACCCGTGTGCTCAAGCCACGGACGGCATCAGGGGGTACATGTTGTGAGGGGGTGAGCTCTCCCAGGGAGAGAGGTGCGAGTTATGATAACCATCAGCCCTTGAGTGATGAGTTTTCTTTGCATTTATACATCAGCAGTTAAACAGTGCAAGCCTTGAGACATACAAATCGCCTTGAATAAATTTCTGAGTGGGAAGGCAAGACAGACACCTTTCCTGAAAGACCATGACAGACAGCATGCAGATAATAAAATCTCTTTTAAAAGACCTGATCCTGTGCTGCTTTTCTTTCTTCTAGGACTCTCAAACTATCCCGTAAATGGTGTCTGCATCCTCTGAGATTCAGTTGTAGTGTCATGGGCTCTTAATTCCTATTTAGGCTCTTTCCTTTCTAGAGGGTTCAGAAGAAAGGAAACATTTAAATAGGAAGTATATAATGAAATAAGTGATTTGACCCCTTAGAAACCAACAATCTTGATGAAGTCAATAGAAATTTCACGTGATGTAAGTGAGCTTTGGAGCAGATTGTTACCCATGTTGAATTGTGAAATGAACTGTTGTCACATCTGCCCGATTTCAGTCATCTCTGATGGCTGCTTGTATAATCAGGGGGGCTCCCGAGGAGCACTCGTAAGCCTTTCCGTTGGAAGCATGCATGTCTGCGCTCTAAAAATTAATAGTTTTTCCCAGCTCCAGGTCCTTGTGGTGCAGGGATCTTATATTTAGGCAAAAAGCAGTGAGAGGTTGTATAGAGGAGAGAATGTTACAAGCAAGGCATTGCAATGTCCATGGGACACATTAAAAGTCCATCACATCAGAGGCTGCAGCTGGACTCAACTTTCTTAACACCTTCAGCAAAATAAACAGAGGAGCAATTTGTGTTGAGGAGGAGACAGGCAAGTTATTTCCCAGGCAGCTGTACTGGTCCCTGCACCAGGTGCAGAGCTTTTATTTTACATGTTATTTTTGCAGTAAACGTATGAGTGATGTGCCTGAGCAGAACCCAGTCTCTTTGCATCTTGAAGGGGACTTCTTCTTTTGTTGTGTGAAGTATTGTTGGCTCATTTTGTCCAAAACTGTTGAGAATTGGTGAACAGAAAGTCTCCTGTCATCTTCTTTGGTCGCAGCACCATGTTGGGGGGGGATACACAAGCTGGACTTTGATAGACTTAACACCGACAGCAAATGTGAGAGTGAAAAAGCAAAGGCAATTTGTCTCCTTGCTTCCTGGTTTCCAACTGTTTGGGTTTTTTTCTTCTGCTTTTTCCTCTTTGAACTTGCAGGTAAAAATGGCTGCAGAAGAGAAGTGGAAAGGTTGGGCTTCGAAAGACCATAGCAGCGCTGAACAGGCAGGTGAAAAGGAACCATGTGTGCTTCTGGGCCAGCGGCTGGGCGAACCGGGAAGATTTGCTTATGCGGCGCTTTGTGGGATATCCCTAGCATGGCTGTTCCCTGAAAAAGAGCAAAGGTACTACACGGGGTAGCGAGGGGTGAGCAAAGGAGGTGGCTTTTGGGTAGCAGCTCAGATGGAGCTGGTATCAGACTCTGTGTGGGGTCTTCTGAGGTTAGGAGAGTGGAAGATCCTTTTGACATAAGGTGTTTTCTTAATTGTATTAACTTTCTCTCTGACACCTTTAAGACTTTTATACTTCAGCACAAATTGCATCCCTTAATATTGCAGACTTCAGAGCATGTATTGAAGAAAGGTATAGCTCTGTTCAGATTGCTTGCTTGTTTGTTTAGCCAGCTTGCATAGCAACTCGACTTCTGCTGGCTTCTTATGATGCTTTGATTTTTGTGTGAACAGCAGCAGATCAACATCTGAAAGCAGGGACCACTCAAACTTTGCAAAAATACGCAGCCACGGAGCCTTAACCGCTACTGTTGCCTTACAGCTCTTTCAGGATGGAATTCATTGAGGGCTTTGTGAAATGGCTGGACCTGCCCGATGCCGTCTTACCTGCCATGACAGCATTTGCTAGTGGCTTAGGAGGTGAGGGCACAGAAACTTTTGCCCAGATTTTGCTGAAGGATCCTATCTTGAAAGAAAATCCAGTTGTCGTTACCCAAGTAAGTTCATATGTTCCCCTCGCCCTTGTTTGCTTTTGCAAAAGAGATTTGTCATATATGTGTGTTTGCAACTGAAGCCCTATTTGTACAGTCAAGGAAGTAAAATCAATATTTCTGATATGCATATAGTTCTCAGCAGCTTTGTGGGTGACTGGCAGTCTCTCTATCCATAAACAGCTCATGGAAGTGATGAGCATGAGGCACAGTTACTATCTGTTGAATTAATGGTTTATGTCTTTGACACTTCTGCTCTACAGAAGAGAGAACTGTCAAACTTTTTACTTTGACTGTATTTGTGCAGTGGTTTTTGATTCATATGTGCGTTCTACAGATTTTGGTGAAATACTGAACATGATAGACAGGATTTTCATTTGTTTAAAAGCCCCTTCACCATACCTGTAATACAAAACACTTCTACATGCATGCTCCAAATAGCACAATTTCCAGAGTCGTTCTTCCAGAGTCAGCTTTGGCCAGAAGGAAATAATTTATTGTGACTTTATTTTCTTTCACTGAGGAAGCATTAGTGAGATTGGGACTACTCCCTAATGTTCTGATGTAAAAGCTGATGTAAAGATAAAAAAGGCGAGCATTTCCATAGATAAACATTTCCAAGATAAACAATCTTTGCTGCAGAGTCTCAGCTGGGGAAGATACCTCCTCATCCAGCCTCATGTTATGCTGTGTGGGGTGAAGAGCATGGTAGGCTGCTGCTGCCACCACGCATAATGTGGCCGCTGTCACCTCGCACCCTGCGCTGTGCGCTGCACACAAGGAAATAGTGAGATATCCTGCCTGCAGACAGTACTCTGGTATTGAGTAATAGTTATCATACACTCACCTTTAGCAATGTCAGGCAATTAGGCCTGATGGAACAGCAGATGTGAGAACATGGCTGTGTAAGTAAAGATATGATAGCAGTGAACTTTCTTGGTCATCATGAACAGCTCCCATTATCTCAGCCATCTTTTGTGTCTCCTAGTCAGTCCATAAAAGGCGTCAGAGGATCTGCTCCAAACATCCAAATGTTGCAGTGCCCAAAGCCCTGTAATGGTATGAGTATAGCGACAGAGAATCTTAAGCTTAATTAACAAGTTAGGACAGATCTTCTAAAATAAGAGCAGCTATTTCGATGTTGTTTGCCCAAAATAATAAATCCACACTCGTTTTTTTCTGTGTGGTACTTCCCAGGTTGTTTCCCTTGTTCTTGCTGCTTCAGAATGGATTCTCTAGATTTAGACACATCTTCCTGCATTGCTGCTGAGTTTATTAAGGGAGAAATTTAGCTTGTGCTTGCTCCGAGCTTATGTTGCATAAGGGCTCCATGTGCTTTTACAAAAGTGACTGCATCAGTGGGAGCGCATGGTATTTTGCTCTGAGCCAGAGAACTGAGGCACTTATCACCTGGATTCAGGTGACAGAAGCTGTAGATAACAATTCTTTGATTAGTTGAAAGCAAAGATCAGGAATAGCTATCAGCCTAATGCCACAACATCAGTACCTTATGCAGTCATGTATATGGGCAAGGTGATTGATTTTGTCAAAGGAAGGATAGAGTTAAAGACTTTTGTAGAGCAAGGCAGCAGAGGCTTGCAATGTGTCTTTGGGAAAGCATACTGGCGTGTGGGAAACTTCAGTGTATCAAGGCTGAGATCAGCTTTTTCCTTCTTACCTGAAAATAAACAAGCTACAGGTCAAAACTTTGTGAATTCTTGATATGTTGCTTTATGGTGCTCTTGCTTCTTTGTATTCAGCTGCTCCTGATGCAACATTTACTGTTTATTTAACAAGTACATGCTTTAATTGCTTAGTGTGTTCAGTGGCAGGGTCCTGTCAGCACTAAAGCCTGCATTTTTGAATGCCCTCCATCTTAGCGATGCTGAAGGGATGATACATGAGGTCAGGAGATTAGAGGTGAGCTCACCATTGATTCAATGAAAATTTGAGGATTATGGATTTTTATCTTTGTTTGCCTTCATTGCAGATGACTAATACAGGCAAATGTTGGTTAACTGAATCCTTTAAGGATAGTAGTCATAACACACAGGCTGTGGGTGCGGTATGAGAAGGCAGTGCAACAAAAAGAGGTGAAGAATTGATGATAGGGGAGAAAATGTTGAAAGTTCTTACTATGAATAATTTTTTTTCTGCGAACATACTTAGAATGCCCATTTTCCAGTGTTTTTCTACATGCATCCACCGTGATGTGGATTGGATGCGCTCTGTTGTTGAGGAAATGGGTTTTGAACTTGCAGCAATTCATAAAAAGCTAGCAAAGATTCTGAATAAAGATTGCTTCCCTTTCTTTGTAAGGCTTCTCAGTCATATGGGTGGTAATCTTGCGCACAGAGTTCACAAGGAGATTCAAAACACCAACTTCAAAATAAGACTGCAATATAATAACTTCTGTTTAGAGGAGGAAAATAAACTACTTGTGAACTAATCTAATCAATCAATGCTGATTGGATTCCAGATGACTGCACAGCAGTACGTGCAAAGCCTAAACCAATTAGAAATAGTTGAGAATGCTAATTGGCACAGATGCAATAAAAACAGTAGTTCCAGTTTATCACCTGATCCGTCCCTTACCTTCTGAAATGCAGGTATGTAAATGCTGAGGCCAGATTTTTAAAAGAAGTTATTTGATACTAGGTGCGACAAACAATACTGGGCATATCGTACAGGACCTGAGTCAACACCCACAGCTCCCTTTGCAACACATAGGGAGAATTTATTGCCTACAAATGGGCTCTGCACAAACCAGTAACCCTGTTCAAGAGGCTGCCCATATTAGTCCAAGGAAAATGATGGCAACAAGGTCGCAAGCTTCACCTTATTCTAGACTTCAGGCTCTTTGCTTGGTCAACTTTCTGCTTAGGAATCCCAGCCCTGGACCTTCTGCTGGGCTTTGATGCCTCTATGCTAACCCTTCCCCACAAAACTGCAGCCAGGGAGGAGGTGATGGTGCCCATGTATCTAATACCTGGGTAGTTACAGTACTCGGGCTTTGGGAAACCAGGGTTACATTCCTCCCTCTGCCTATGGGGATGAATGTCCCCAATTCCCACATCCCACCAACGAGTCTGGGGAACAGTCAGCAGCGTGTGTGCATGCACAGAATACTAATCATGGCCAGACCTAAAACATTTTTTCTGCACTGTGGTGATTAGGGGAACAGAGGAGACCTGATTCAGTGACTAACTTAAATTAAAAGGGTTATTCACACACTGGAGATAGCAAACCAGGACCTTCCTTTTCTTGGGTGAGCGCTCTGGCCATTGGGATGCAGGATGAAGGAGCAGTGATGACTGCTTTGTGCAGAGCCCAGCCTGACAGATACCTTCTGGAAATCCTTATCCCATTAGGATTTGCAGGACAGGCAAGCAAAAGAAGGCATCTCTGTGGATGGTAGCAGCCACCCAGATATTCAGCAGCAGAGGGGTGTGTGTGAAAACATTAGGCAGCAGTGGAGCAAAGGTTTTGGGGCTATACCTGGTCAAAAAGCACCCATAGGTGGGAGTTCAGCTGTCCTAATCACTTGGTTTCCCCAGTCCTATGCAAAAGCTCTCTTCTCCTTTATGAAATAGCAGACTCTTCTCAAGTTAAATTGATATTTGGAGTCCAGGCACTTACTTTTCCTTGGATAGTATCTACAGTTTGCCCTTCTTCTAGTAGGAGTTGGTTAAGGATGGCTTGTTCTCCGTTCTACACTTCTCATGCAGTAGGGGAAAGATTAGAGACATTTTTACGATACAGGTTTTGCTTAGGAGCTTATGGGACTAATAATCATCAACTCTTTGGCAACCTCCTACATCTTTGGCTGCATTTTTTTGTGTTCCCAAAGGGCTGAAGGATTCCCTGTAAAATTCAGCTGTGCTTTATTTATGTGTAGGAGAGGGAAGTAGCTAGACTGAGCTAGTGCTTAGTGTTGTAGTTACATAAAGAACTTAAAATTTGTCCAGTGACAATAAAAGAGGAGAACACAGTAGTAAAAACACTGACCTCTTTCTCCATAGAAACCATCTATTGGATTGATTTGTTTTTCTGATTTTTTTATGGTGAAGAGCCAACACAGAAGTCAAGTCCCTCAGTCTTGACAGATGGCCATAAATTCCGAGTTTTCTATTTTTGAGCACTTAATCCAAAAGAACTTCATGCCAGTTCAGCCTTACCGCCTAGAGTTATGAATTCCCAGAATGCCAAAGAAAATAGGGGCCACTGGTCCATTAGAGTAGCATTCAAACCTGTTACTCATGTTGAAAATATGAGTATATATGACTACATAGCAAGCAGAAGGCATTAGAGTTGTAGGAATATTAGAGCCCTGTTTCTCTAAACTTTGAAGTCCAGTGTAATTATGGTGATTTCAGTTGCGACAGGATCGCTAATAATAAAAAACATGGGATGCTCCAGGCCATACCAAGCATTGTCTACTTCTGTCCAGCCATTCGTACCTGCCTATGGAGACTTTTGTGCTGGAAGCATCTGGCTTTGCTCTGTGCTGCCTTGCTGAATTGTAGGCTTGCTGGCTTCCCATGTTTATGAACTGACATGCTGCAGTAATTAAATCAGTCCAGTGGGTTTTCATGCCTCCATTTTGATACCTCCAGGCATATGTCATCAGTTTTAACTTGAATATTCTTTTTTTCTTTTTAGGACCTTCTATCCTTCTCTCTTAGAGATGGTAAGTTTATCTAGCATTTGTTTTTTGTAAGAATAATGTAGATGAGTTTACATCTGATACTTTAAAATGCTCAGAAAGCTCAAAGTACCGTCCTATTTTATCTTTGCTTCCTTTATAGCAAAAGCAGCACACTCTTTCCCTACAGGGAAAGGCAACTATTATATTAGGAATGATTAATAATACCTGTTAAAAATTGAACAACTGTTCACCTCCTTACTTTCACATGCCCTGCATTGGCATGCAAAAGTCTGTGATGGTAGAAAAGTTCTGAACTGAAATACCTAGAGTGGGGTGGTTTTTCTCCAGTATTTCCAGGAGAGCTGGTGACTTCTTCCTTTAGGAAGGCAGTAAAGCTGTTACAAAAACCTCAGCCTAACAAATTTTCTGCAGATCATTTGTTGCCTAAAAAGAAAAAAAAAAATATTCAGGGAATAAATTCCAGAGTGTCCTGTGAAGCCTATTATAAATAAATGTGATTTTACTCACATATTATATTATGCATAAAACAATTTTCTGGTTTACAATCCATAACATGAATTAGTCTGATAAAATTCATGAAATAAAGATTGCCTACTGAACAAAATGTTCATTTCTAAAAGAAGCCTGTTTTATATCACTACTTGTGTTTTTTTAAATCTCTGTGTTTTAACATGTTCTCACAGGAGAGAACTCACTGGTTGCCAATTAGCGTGTTTCAGTGCAGAACAAAGTACCACTTTTGTTCTTGCTTTGTTTTTAATGGAAAATTGACAAGTCGGTTATTGCAAAACTGCTTATTTTGCTAAGCTAGAATTTAAAAGAAATATATTTTCAAGCCTTGCTGACTTACTGCCAGGCTGGCTAAATAAAAAGCTAAGTTATGTATTAGCAGACAGGAAGGAAGAAGGCTACTCGTTAAAACACCTGCTTGGGCTTGCAAGATGTGGCACATATTGGTGATGAAGTGAAGATAAATACTATCTGTATTTCTCAACCAAGCACAAATCTTAAAAGTGCCATCATTAAAGCCTACCGAAGTAGTTTGGTATTTGGTAATGATGGTAATAAATAAATAAACTTAATAGATTGCCAAATGCCATATTTGATCTACGTGCAGCGGGTATCAGAAACATACTTTGTAGTTGGGTCTTGCTGGTATCTTCACCCACCCCTAGAAAAGCAATTGCATTTTTCATCCCAGAGTGCACCAAGAACCCTTTACAAAAGCCCACCATCAGGAAGCAGCAGGTGCTACTGAGAGAAACACATTAAAAAAGCAAGAGTTGGCACAAATAATTTAAAATCTATTACATTTAAAATGTCTTTTCTTTAAGAACAGCTGCATATAAGCCCAGGATCAATCGTTTCTCCTATCGCACATTGTCTGAGTACACTGTCCACTCCTGCACATCCAGCAGTGAAGTATAAATGCAAACAATTATCAGTGATGCTGCTAGGTGAGCCGGTGTGTAGCTTTAAAACTCCAGAGTGCCTCTTGTTGCCAACAAGATGAATTGAATATAAAGCTTTTGCATGGAGGTGCATTTTTACAAAATACCATATCTTGCATTGGTGCATCGTTGAGGTGTACTGTGTCACGTTACGCATATATATATATATATATATATATTTGATATTTCCAGTTAAGACTGGTCTTGCTGCAGCATTTCTCTGTTGAGAAGAAAGATGCAGCCTACCCAGAGCCAAAAGGCCTCTGTCACAGAGGATAAAGACCAAAGGATTTGATATCCTTTTTCTGCCATAGAGGCAATTACCTGGTGTAGTGAGGTTTGTAGGGAGGGAGTATTTTATATTTATCACTCTCTTCTCTAGATAGTAGGGGTTGTCTTCCAATACATGGAAGACAAAGAGGGCCTGAGAGAAGGAGCTATGCTTGTATGTAACATGGTCCTCTAGGACAGCCAAGTGCACCACTCGCTGTTTAATCTGGTGTGATGAAGACTGATTGATTTCTTGGTCTTCCCTCTGTTTAAGGGTACTATGATGCTCGAGTGAGGGTGTTGATCTGCCATATCACCTGGCTGCTGAGAATCCCGTTGGAGGAGCTGGAAGTCCTGGAGGAATCTCTGCTTGAGAGCCTGAAGGAACAAAAAGAGGAAGAGTCAGAGTAAGAATATTTGGATTGACTATGGGATGAAAAAACACTGCTGGTGCTTGAAAGCTTAGCAGTAATTACTTGTGCCTAAGTCCAGTCTCTGATCATTCCCCCCATGGCTCTTAGCGTAATCATTTATGGCTTGATTAGGGTTGCAGAGCCCTCACAGCACTTCAGCTGCACTGAGAAGCAGGAAAGCTCAGCATTCTTAAAATCAGAGCCAAGACCCAACCTTGCAAGCTGGTAAAGGCTACTCCACACTGAACTGCCTCATTTCCTTGTTCCAGTTGCCTCTCCTAGACTGCAGATTGTGCTTAAATACATCACAAACATCTTGTGTCTCTTATCTCTTGGCCCAATATTCTTCAGATAGAACTGCCTCTTGCAGAATGAAGTTTCTATAAATTTCAGCATTAGATCCTCAGCTGCTCATTTTCTATGGATCTGTCCTTCTCTGTGCCTGTTTAAGAAACAGCTGTCTAACTCCTATTGAAGGTAGATTTCTGAGGGCAACAGTCTGCGTCTTTAGATACTTATGGATTTGACTCCTAATTCTGTGTTATTAATATAAGATTAATTCTCTTAATCACCACTTCTCAGATGTGAAACAGCCAAAAATTTGGTATCTATAAGAAATGTAGTATTTTTATATTCCACTTATCAGCAGGAATTGTGGGAACGTTTAGCGATATGTAAGGCAGTAAATGTGTCCGTAGTGGACTTCCAAGGGACTGCTGAATATTTTTATCTGTCAACTCAGCAAACAGGTTATGAGATTAACCTGAGTGCTAATGAAGTCTTTAATCAACATCCCTTTAATCAACAGTTCAGACATCACCATGAGGTCCAGCATGTGATGGGTATCTTTCAGTTATAGCTTTATTTAAATTAAGCTTAACTTTATAGGGTGCTGTAAAAAGGGAAAGTCAAAATAATCTCAAAGATCATGGACTGCTAAACAGGACACCATTTGGCATGCAGGAGCAAAGGTTGGTATTAATGGGGACTGTTTTGCTGTGGCTTGTGGAAACAACCTCAATCCTGGGCCTTTAAGCGCAGGAAAACACTGATGCCGACGGTGGGGCGTCGCTTGCAAAGATGGTGCTTCAGTACCTAATTCTGTATCAAATGGACTGTGGCTCCTGTAGCACAACCCAAAAAGATAGTGGTGTGTCTGATAATGGCAAGAGCAACTGGAGAATTACGCCGCATGCTTACAAGCGTGGCTTTCAAACATTGCAGCTAGCCCAGTGGGTTTTGTGCATAGCTGGTGTGGCAAAAGCTATGGATTTCAATCTCATTCTTTGCCCAAGTTGCAGCCATGGAAGTAAATACCTATAAGATAAAAAGGAGAAAAGTCTTTGTAGTGAGAGTGATGTAAGACCGCACTGGGAACACATTCGTTAGTACAGTGCTAAAACAAGCACAAGGCTGAGATTTGTGGGGAATCAGTGACCCTTTGTTTGTTTGAAAGTTAGGAGCCAACAGGGGACGGAAGCAGAATATAAACCTGTCACCACTTTGACCTCACAGACTTTTGGGGGCAGGGAATACATTAACATCTGCTTAGGATGCTTCCAGCTTTGACCATCCACTGCAAGAGGTTTTGGAACAGTAGCAACCAAACAGGGTTTTGGCAGCTTCTGCACAGGCATTTTTTACTGATACTTGTTAACAGAAGGTTTTGCTCCTGCCTTTGCTGCTGTAGATGTGTTGAACTGTGGCCCAGAACCTGCAAGGTTAAATGTTCAATCATCTGTAGAACAATGTTCCAAACACTTAAATCCCTATTACTAGCACCAAACATGTTCTGACTTGCAGGTGTGAACCTCTCTTTTGTACATGGTTCTGTATGAAACTGGAAAACATGACATCAGTTGCTCGCTGACATGTACTCTTGCCACTTTTCATCATTGGAAAATGACCTGAAATTCCACCTATAAAATCTCTCTGAACTTAATTTGTGGTTCAGGCAAGAAGCTGCACATCCAAGATCACCGAGGATAGAGAAGTACCAGAAGAAGCAGTTAATTACCATAGTGGATAAAAAGCAGTCTGGTAATCAAGTGATAATTGTAATGCAGAAGCTATTAGGAAAGCAACTGTCAAAAGCAGTTGCTAGCAGCTACGGAAGGAAAGCAATGACAGGTAAAACTTCTCATGACAGTAGTTCTACTTACTGCATCTTCAGGCAGGATTTAGCTGCAAACTATCTACCCACATAACTCAAATTGCTCATTATTGCAACTAAAGCCAGGTTAGCCGTATTTCAGCTCTCTCAGTGTCATTATTTTCAGCCGGAGACAATAGCACATTGACTGTAAAAGCTGGTGAACCACTATGTAGAACAGCAATTGCTGGATATTGCCAACTGAGGTATTAGCAATCAGACTGCAGCACTTGTTTAAAGAACTCCAGGAGCATTTTTTCCAAAGCCAGGCATTCAGATTGGTGACTGCATGCACAAACTAGGGCACATCCAAACACTGCTTTGACCATGGGGTTGTAGAAAGTGAACTTGGTTATACAGAAATTGCTGAAGAGGTAGCCATTGCAGGCTGCACTCTTGTTCTCTGCAGACAGTTACATTTGCAGCTGCAGAAGGTAACACACTGTGTTTTTTCGGAGGATCTCTGTGGAAACAAAGTCTCCGTGCCATGCAAGTCAGCGGGAGTTCTGCCATTGACTTCAGCGACGCAGGGATTTCGCCCACTGTGCTCCATTGTCCTCCTGCTGTGTTTTACAAAGCTGCATATTGTTTGGGACTCATCGAAAATTGTCTTTATCAAAATTACAGTGCGCTTAGGGGGGTCCAGGAAGGATTAAGCAATTATATGGATAATGAAAATCCACAATTAGGCTAGGATTAAGAGGGAAAATATCCAAGTTTGGAAGCAAGATAAATTCTCATGTTTCAAGGCCCGGATTAACCACTGCATAAGCAGGCTAGAAGGAACCTTGCTCTGTAAACAACTTATTCCAGTATCCTCAGGTTTTTGCACTTGACTCTGAAGTGGGAAGTATTTCTTGAAAGAGAGAAACCAAAGACAGTGGAAAGAAGCCAGAAGTAGTGCCTAATAAGTGATATTTGTTCCTTTTAGGTTTATTTACCTGTTTGTGATAAGCTTGTTAAAGTGTAGCTTAAATGCACACAGACAAATGAACTAATGACTGTGTTTAATACCTATTATATTATTATATTGTGACGTGCAATTAGAAAGCGGCTCAATATAAACAGTTGTTGGAACACAGTTTAATTGCATCTCTTTGTTTGTTAGCACAAATTACCCCATTCCCTTTTGTTTCAAACACTTTGCCCTGTTTCCACTTAGCTTTCTTGTGTTTTTTTAAGACACATAGGCAGTATACAGTTACTGAAATGCTTTTGACTTTTTGTTTCTTTTTTTTTACAAGCTTCAGCCCTATTAGGAAGGGTTTTCCAAGTAAGTAACATCTGTTGGCTTTTGTCAGCAATTAAATCGTTTCAATTTAAATCTGTGGGTTTATGTCCATGCTTATAAATCTGAGTGTGTTGTCACAGTCCACACCTGCACGTTAGTTTTTACTGTTCCTGGTAGAGAAATTACACTGAAGAGAATAAAAGCAGATTCTGATGCAGCACTCCTATCCATCAGGCTTTTCCGTCAGTTTTTGTGCTTCTAATCCCCCCACAGAACTGCAGAAGTATCAAGAAAAAAGAAAGAAAGAAGAAAAAAGCTGAAGAGATACCTACTGATTGGTTTGGCAACCGTTGGGGGCGGAACAGTGATCGGTAAGGCTGCCCTAGGCATTTTGGAGACTTGCTCCTGAACTGCATGCACAGCACTAGGGGTGGAGTTGTGGCGGGGCGGAATTACACATTCAGTAACAGAAGCCATCATATCATACCTTTTAGCCCAAGCTCTAATTTTAAAATTTTAACTGCTTTTCTTTGCCAGGCTGAACGTAGTGTGTCACTTCGGATACCAAAAAACCACCCCAAACAAAAAAAAACAACACAAAAAAAACAACAAAAGAAACCCCAAATCCAAGAAAAGTATTTTCAGCCACATGAAAATGAAACTGAAAGAATTAGCTGGAAAAGTTATTCCAGTGTAGCTTCACTGGCTGGGGGAAGTATTAAACTGAGGTCATCACCCTTAAAAAACGTTTTCACCTCTTTTGCTCTTGTGTTGTAAGAGGATCAGATCTTCAACTCTCAATTCAAAATAGCATGAGACTAGATCATTTCCTAAGCAAATAGGGCGTAGCTCACCACAATCTACCACACATTCTTCCTTTGACTTTTAAGTTATTCTTCATTTTTACTGAAGTCAGTCAAAGAATCTGTGCTGAGATTCAGGGCCTGGGGAGGGTCTCAGAAAGCCCCTTTATTGGTGATGCAAAAAAGACCATCATTTGTGCTCTTTCAGTAGCATTAGCAGTAGTCACACAGCACAGGGAAATGACTGCCTGGTTTTTGTAAGTGATAATAGTTTGGTGATATTACTTGTTGCATCTTCAGGCTTGACGGGGGGTCTTGCTGCCCCTCTGGTTGCTGCGGGAGCTGCTACTATCATTGGAAGTGCTGGAGCAGCTGCTTTAGGTTCGACTGCTGGAATTGCTGTCATGGCATCTCTTTTTGGAGCAGCTGGAGCTGGCCTTACTGGTAAGAGAGTCACTGCACATTTCTCAGCTACTGAGGGACAGGATCATGTCTGCAAATGCAGAGCTAATGACTTCACTCAGCTCTGCAGGCAAGGAAAGCAACTTGAGGTATAATCTTACAACTATGAAATTTTTATTTCAATGCTGATTAAGATACTGTGTAGCCCCTGATGACCAAGTAGGAAAATAATATTTGGTATGCGGCTAATGAAGGAAATGAGAGCTTGCTGCTTTGGATTATAAAGATGCTGCCATGGAGAGCAGCAGCTGTTACAGCCGATGTCTGGTCTGCAGCAAAAAAGCCTTCTGCTGGGATTCCCTCAGATCATACAAGCTTGGAAGGATGGTGTTGGCCCCATACCAAGCTCTAAGTAATGCATGGACTTGCTGAGGGTTTGGGGAAGGAAAAAAGCCTTATCCAAATTACCCAAGTAATCTTTTACGAACTTCTACTGTTAGCAGAGTCTGTCCTTGCTGCGTTATTTCTGACACTCCTGTTTCTGCCTTTCTGTGTGTAGGGTACAAGATGAAGAAGCGTGTGGGGGCCATAGAAGAGTTTGAATTCCTCCCACTTACTGAAGGAAAGCAGCTTCATATCACCATAGCAATTACTGGATGGCTGTGCACTGGCAAGTATGGTAAGAACAAGATGAGGAAACTGAGAGGAGCCTGGAGAGCCACATCTGTGTTCCACTCCAGGCACTGTAAGTGCTCTCATTGCACCGTGTCTTCCCCACACTTGCATCACCTGCTGACTAAAAGAGATCAACTCTCAATGTAAGACTTTGTAACCCAATCTGCAATCCCAATCAAAATAGAGGAAAGAGAGAGGACAGTAAATTGGTAGTGATAGTTGGATTGCTAGTAGTCATAGCAGGACTGTTTCTGTTAATAAATGCTGTCTGGTTTTTCTAGGAAAGGTCTGTTTGGGGTGGATGATTTCCATCACTAGTACAAAGTGTCTCACGTATCTCTGAGACCTTATGCTTATCCTCCAGCAATTAACAGAAAATAGTGTCTTTTTTCTTTCTTGCTATCTGCCAGATAATAAGGTTTATTGGCAAGAAAGTTCTGTCAAGTAAATCCTGTTAAGCACAGCACTGAGGAGCTGAACTTAGAGGCAACAACCTTGAAAATTCTGCAGTGTTTCAGTTTCCAGTATAGCTTGTCATACAACATATGTCAACTGTCTGCTGATGTGTTCAGCAACCTGACTGAACAGCTGCCAATTTATTCAGAAGCATCATGATTAACATTGGGTATCATTAATGCAGAAGGATGTGTCTGTCCTGTTTCTTGTTAGGTTGCAGCTTGTTGTCAGAGCAAGGTTATTTTCACTTTGCAGTACTGTGCTTTGGCTTTTCTCATTGTCTGCTTGCCAGGGGTCCAAATCCTTGGGGTTGGAGGGCTCCCAGGCACTGTTACAAAGACAAGTGCGTCCCTTCAGGAACCTTTTTGTGTCTGTTTGCCCTTAAAAGGGAGTTACAAATGACACACATTCTTCTTCCATAACTAGCAATCTGCTATAATGTTTAAAAAAGCAAAACTAGAATTGTCATCCATTTTCCTCCTTACAGCTGTGTCTGTCTATTCACACACTTGCATGACTCCTTAAAACAGAGAGACTGAGGACAGAATTTTTACAGAATTTGCTACCTTGTGATTTTTGAGCTCCCAGTAGCTATACATTCACAAATTTGACCGTACATTGTGATGTGATCTGGCATGGGGCTCTCTCATGCCACTTTGGTCAGCAGCTGCCTCATCCTGCCCTGTGTCATTTGGGGAAGGAACAGTGTGGGAGGGGTTTCAGTTAATTAAAATGAAAATTCTGCTCTGCCCTTCAAAGTTCATCTGTCATTAATAGCGTTGCCAGGCCCCTCGTGCCCACTTAGTACAAGCTACACTACAAACAGGAGAGAGTATGGCTTAAAAATTGTTCTTTCAGCCAAAAATTAGACTTGCACAGTGGAAATTATCCATTATCTCTCAAACATCCAGGTACTGCTTTTGAGTAGCACCTGGAGGGAAAAAAATTAAACTCAAGTGGCTAACTAGGCTAGATGGCAAAGTAAAAATAATTACAGTCTGGATCTGCAAAGGCAGATTTCTTGTTTTCAAACAGGGCCATTACTGCAGTCCTTGCCTACCTAACTGAAGTGCTGGGAAGATGCTCTGTGATGGATTTTGACAAGATCTTACACATTTTCTATGTTTCTGGTCCCATAGAACTCAGTCCGTGCAGCCATTCAGCACTTCATCTTTCTCAGGACAGGCCCTCCTTTGGTCTGTATGAGAAGATGGAGCTGCAGGACTTGGCCTGATGTCTGATAACAGGAGGAATGTCCTTAATACCTGACATAATTAGTGTTAATGTCCATCTGTCTTGGCAGTCTCTGAGGCAACTGAATGGGTCATGAAGTCTGAGCCTGTCCATGCTGAAGACTCTTTGCCAACGCAGCTAAAGCTGCACAATTATTTACAAAGCCCAAATTTATTTTAAAACAGTGGAAATATGGAGTCTAAATCTAACAGTATTTTTAAATATGATTCCTTGTTATCACAGTATATCAGTACATTCCAGTGTCGTGCAGGTTCTTTTCTGATTCTCTGTTGGGCTCATCTTGCTAGGAGTCATCTGTTGTTGCATTTTCTCTGAACATAAATTCCATCTTTGCAACCTTTCTCAGGGAGCTTCACAGCACCATGGAGCAGCATGTTGCAATCGAGTGAGCAGTATTGTCTGGCCTGGGAATCCAAGTACTTGATGGAGCTTGGCAACGCCTTAGATTCCCTGCTGAATGGTTTTGTGAACATGATGGCTCAAGAAGCCCTAAAATTCACTGTCTTGTCAGGTAAGAACCTAAATGTTATCAGATCTGCTCAAGTGGCTCTTGTGCAGTTTCACTGTTGGTGTCTGTTTAAGGGAGCTTTCCTAAACAAGATTTCTGAGAAGACATCTTCCTTGGCAGTATTGGCACCACCCTGCAGATGTGGCCTGAGAACCTTCTCTGCCACACCTGTAATTTACGTTTGCTTTCCTGGATCGCTTTGCCTCTGTGTCATTGACTTGTTCTTTTAAAATTACATCTGGAAACACCTCCCTTCATGTGTGACTTTATTTCTCTATGTTATTACACTGTGTTTTACTGCTTTACATAAACCTCTCAAACATGCAGGTTACATTCATGCATAGCGTCTGTTTGCCTCCGTATCAGAACATCAGATTCTTTCTTATCTTTATTCTAGCAAAATATTTCTCAGATCAGCTCTTGAGAAAGAAGAACTGGAAATGACAAAAGGTGCTAGGTTAGCTTTTAACTTCAGTGAACCATCTTGCTTTTGATGTTTCCTAAGAGCAGCCCAGATTTGTGACTATGTGGTGCTGTTTGCTTTGTGTGTTGCAGGTATTGTGACAGCCTTGACTTGGCCAGCTTCACTCTTGACTGTTGCCAGTGTCATTGACAACCCCTGGGGAGTGTGTCTCCATCGGTCTGCTGAAGTAGGCAAACACCTAGCACATATCCTGCTCAGTCGACGGCAGGTAATTGGCTAGAAATTATCCAGGAATAATAGTAGCTGGAAGGGTTTTGGCCCATGGAGGTTAAGTTTTGTAGTCATGCTAGTTAACTGTCGAGTGGTATGTTTCCAGGCAGACAAAAATTAATAATAAACTGAAAAATGAAAAAATGCTGCATGAAGGTGACCAGCATGTATCTGGTTCACTGGGGAAAAATAGGAAGTCCCAACTGAGTCAGAGAAATCCTGCTAAGATTCATTCCATTTAACCTAAAGTTTTTCTAAATGAAGAAGTGATCCAGGTCATAAATGACAAGTGGCTTGACCATGTCACCAGCCAGGCCAGCTCACCTAGTGGACATCTGAGAACAGAAAGTAAAGACAGGTGAAAGAAAAAAGAGAATACAGAGTGTTAAAAATATTCACTGATAATTAAGAGGCACTAGCACAACAATGGAAGAGAAGACTGTGCAGCAGGAGATGCACCGTAAGCCACGTTTTGCCTACAGAGAAGTGGAATGGGCTGGTACCTGAAAGAAGTGACAGAAGTTATTAAGCCTTCCTGCCCCCCAAAAGCCTGCCATTATTTGCTGGGCTATCGCTGGCATGGAGGGAGGCTCTTTTCTGCTGGCCATGTGTTTGTCTCACAGGCACGCTAGTCCGGTATCTATTATAGAGGAGCCCTATGGGAGCCATGGCCCCAGAGCTGCGTGTCGTAACAATGTGAAACAGCCGAGTAGAAACAAACTTGATTTCTTATAAAAATACAATCCCAGGAAAGGCAATAAACTTTATTTCATACAAGCCCTTTGTTTTGCTTGGGGGCATTTGTTACTGCCTTTTAAGCATTCGCTATTGTGAAAACACACATTCCAATGTGCTGGAGCATCTAAAACTAGTTAGCATGATGTCTAGGGAGTCCATCACACACCTGCTCACTGGTTAATACAAAGACCATTTTTCATTGTTGTTGAGATTAGGCTCCCTTTGATCTTACAGAAAATCTTATTAGGTTATTCAAAATAAAAGCTTAACCCATATCATTTTTTGTAACAGCTACACAGTGCTGCTGTCATTCAGTCTGAAATCTAGAGTGGTCAGTATTTTTGTATTACAGCTTCTTCTGTTTGTTGAAACATTTCGAGGAAAATTTTGCTCCTTGAATTAGGCTTTCATTTGGAAATTTCAAAACAATGACAGCATCTGTTTTGTTTCTCTTTGAAACATCTGCTTTGTTGTAACTTCTGATCATTAGATTCTTTTAACTGATTTTCTGAATATCAAAACCCACAAAATACTCAGATATGCAGAATTCTCAATATTGAACTGTGCATAACTTTGAGGATACATAATCCCTTTGAAATCAACCAAATTGCTCAAATGTTTAAAAGATCATGCACAAGCAGAATTGCTTTGTGTATCAGGGTCTTGGGGATCCTGCAGCCAGTCTCTCTTTCTAGGTCTAGAACAGTATTTGATGGCATTTTCTCCTTTCCATCTTTCTTAGGGCAAGCGACCTGTCACACTGATTGGCTTCAGTCTGGGTGCAAGAGTCATTTACTTCTGCCTGCAGGAAATGGCTCAAGAAAAAGGTAAAATTCACCTACTAACCTTTTTCTCCTTTATTTTCCTTACTGCTGGTAGAGTTTTTCTTCCAAGAGGAAGAGTTCTTCTGGAGCAGAGCTTGAGTCTTTTAGGATAGGACAAATACTTTAAAAAATGGTTTTGAAATGCATTTGGAGCCACATTCTACTGTCATTTCCACCTGTTCAGTGGATTAAATCCACTGTCTTCACTCGAAGTGCTCCAGTGTGTCAGTTTGGTCTCCAGTCTGTAAACAACAACTTGGCATTCTATGACATTTGGCTGCTAGATCAGTCTGTGAGCTGCCCACGTGCCACTGTGATCTTGGCAGAGGATGCTTTGCCTTTATTGGAAGCTCTCTGTAGCTATTGTATCAGATTCCCTGAGTCCTCCCTTCCATTTAAGTCACTGAAATGCCACTGTCATCTGCTATTTTCATGGTAATTTTCCCCCAAAGTCAAGTATAAAACCATCTGTCAATTTATTACCCATTGTGGTTCTGTTTATTAATAGATTCTATTTTTAATTTAGAAAAAGAATAAAATAGTTATGATCAGTTGATGTAAATTGCATCTTGGAGTTGAGTCAGTAGTGAGTATGTGCATGCAGCCTGCCTTCCCCCCACTACGTAGCTAATTTAATTCATTAACCATTTAGCCTCACAAAGAGTTGCTAATAAATAAGGAGCTTTATAAAGGAAAATGTTCAATAAAGTCCAAGAAGGTGGGAAAAGAGTCAAGTGAGGATGGAGAAGGTCAGCATTTTTTCTGTTGACAGCTGTGTACCAGAACTTCACTTCTGGTTTAAGATGGAAGTCCTCAAATACAGGAATTCTGTTCTCAAAATAAATCTAATAAAATCCAGAATGATCGTAATGGAGTTATACTGAAGCCAGAACCCAGATCCTAATCTGGCCCTAGATCTACTCTTTTTGTGTCCTAAGAATGCCAGGGGCTGAGATATTTTCAGGCTTTTATTTAATGCTCTGCAGTCTCTTGCTGGAATAACATGGGACCGTAGCTAAGTAATACACGAAAGGAAATCATTAGGGGTCTTTAAGGTTGGCTGCCATTCTAAAGAAATCTAAGCATCGTAATTATGTATCATAGCAGCTCCCCACTGTACACTAATTTTTCAGTTCCTTAATTGAATTATGAAAGCTGAGCTGTTTGCGAGATGAAAAGCAGCATGTTTAGCACAGATTGCCAAGGCGTTCTTCACATGCACATTCCAGCCCAAGCCACAGAAGGAATGGAGCTGGGACCTGGGACATCTGAGACTGATTTGGGTTTGGACTTGGATGTCTCACAGAAAAGAAATACAAGGCCTAGTCATGCAGGCCTTTTGTATCCAGATGGCAGTGGCATTTCTGAGGACAAATAACTAATCATGGATTATCCAGTGAAACACCATAGCAGAAACTCAAATTCTGTTAAAAGAAAATACTCTTCTGTGAGGCAATTAAACAACCTTTGGGATACATCATCACAAATGACTTTGGAAGCCAGAGCTTAGCAGGTTTCCAGAAAATGACATTATAGTAGAAGATGTAGTAATGACCCATCAGAGACAAGTTACTGCATGAGAAGATCACTGGTTTGATTTCTTCATCATGATTCCCATGCATTTTAGTTAAATAAGAAGTGTAAGCTAATGAAAACTGATAATGGCTGTTACCACCAGAACCTGAACCTTGACACCAAACTGCGCGTGATGGGAGTGAGGTATCCCATATTACATAGCTGTCTAATACTGATGACAGCATCCTACAGAATTGCTCCTGTGACCAGTATCACCACTGGGTTATCATCTCTGCTGTGGTTAGGTATCAGGAATACTGCTGCCAAACTCTGCCATGAAACACTGTCCTTGGCACTGCATCTGCCCAGAGAGAGCTAAATTCCACCCCTGTTCTCTTTTCAGTGAAGACTAACATGATGAGATGCTTTCCGCTTTGCCCAGTGAGTTGTACCCTAAAGGCATAGCAGAGCCCAGCTCCCAAGGACTGGTTATGGCCTCTGGGTCAGCTTGTATCTTCCACACTTTTCCTGGACAAATCATCTTATCAGTTTTTAATTTTTTCCCATCAGTAATTCCTTTTTTTTTTTTCTATTTTCCTGCTTGTGCAGACTTCATTGTTCATCATATAAAAGATTTGTAAACTGTGAAATACATTTGATTTATCTAGAGTGTCAGCAACTATGTAGGCCAGTGATCTGTCCTCAGGTTGCTGTCGCCCTCTGTCAACGTTCAAAGAAAATGAGTATTTTTCAGCCAGGGCTAAACATTTCTGTTCTGAGCAAGAAATAAGCTGTACAAAGGACTGGAGAAACAAAAGCTTTCAATGCCTTGCCCAAATGTTTGGGATCCTGATGAATTAGCTGTTTGTTTATTCAGTTGCCTCACACTGTGGCCATGGAATTTAGTACCTTGGTTGGAATGAGCTCCCCGTTTGCAAGGCTCTGGGTTTCTTTTTCATTGCCCATGATTATGGGAACAGGACTTTATTGCTCACAGATTACACTAACAAAATTGAATTGCTCTTTGCTGTTCTCTTGATTGGTGCAAAATTTGCTTTGCAATAAGAAATAATACCACGAGAGCTCTTTTGGATTGTTGTCAGGCGCTGGGATTTACACTGCAGAGAAAGATGCAGGCACTGCAGGCAGCTCCAAGTCGTTTACTGCTATCAGGGAAAGGAAACCAATTGATTTACATTTAAAAAGTCTACCCAGGCAGCACCTCTCCGTCATAACTTGATGTGGTATGCAGTCATTCTCACTTTCACTTCCCCGTAAACTTCAGCATGTTATTTTATGAACCACAAACACCAGCCTGAGAATGGTTTAGCTCACATCTTGTGAACGCTGGTCTCCCACACGTGGAGAGTATGGCTTTGGCATGCTATGTCCAGGAGTCTCCCAAGACTGCTGTGAATTTCATTTCACTGCTATGTCATCAGGTGCTTGATCTCTCTTTACAAAGGAGATTTATGAATAGATATTAATATATTGTTTAGGAGTTTAGGAAAGTAGCAGAGCTGCCCAGTATTTCTCATTCAGTCATTATTTCTACTGTTCCCCAGCTGCAGCTGTCTGATAAGAGAGGAAGATTTGTTACACTTAGAAGTCAACATTCCTTTTCAGCAAATTGTGCCCTGGGCATTCAGGTTAAAGTACCCTTCAAGAAAATCAAACCAGTTGATGGTTTACCACTTCATGTTGGTAAATGACTTCATTGTTGCTAGTTCCCAATCCATGTTAAGAATTTGGGGGTTTCTGTTGCGTGTACAGGTCATATTTTTCATGAACTCCAGAAGAGTTTTATTGTGCTTACTATATGACAGCATTTACTCACTATATGGAATGTCAGTGCCCTTCACCTGTTTCAAAGTGTAATAGTTCAGCTCCGTGCACACCCAGATCAATAGGTCTGTGGAAAGAACTTTCCACAGGTTTGCTGCTTGAACTGCATCTTTCCGGACAGAGGCCAGGCCACTTCTCCCTCTTGCCTTCAGCGTAGTTCCTTTCACTCTCTCAGGATCTCTAATTTTCATGTTTACTGACTCCATCTGGAACTGCAGACACTTAACATTTACTCAAAATGATGTTTAAGATCCTCCTTTTCATCATTTTTGTCTTTAAAATTTAAATCAAAGAAATGATTATTTTTCTGTAGTGCACATCTGAATGTACCCCTTCTTCATGTATATGCAAAGATATATTTTCTGATGTGTCTTCTAAATCTAAGCTGTTCTGCTTTCACCTGAATAGATTCTCAAGGGATCATTGAAGATGTGGTCTTACTGGGAGCTCCAGTGGAAGGTGAAGCCAAGTACTGGAAAGCTATCACAAAAGTGGTGTCGGGCAGGATCATAAATGGTTATTGCAGGTCTGTACATGCTCAGTTCCCTGCTTCATTATCCTAGCATCACTTTGAAATGATTTTGTACATTTATCCCTTTTAAACATTTTGTAAGTGAATAATTGTTCAGCTGGTGAGTACGTTGATTCAGTAGCACCAGAGACAGCAGTGCCAGAGCCTCTTCCTTCTGGAGGTCTCTCCCTCAGATTAATTGGAGATGACAGTCTTCAGGAGACACTTGCAGGCTGTTCTGTCTCTGGCTCCTGGCTGTTTGCGATGCATAGTTACGCTGGGAGCCTGAGGCGCTCAAAATGTAGGTCCTGTTCATCCAGTGGCAGTGTTACATCACCCTGGCAGCTTAAAGCTGGGTCAGTGTGTTTGTGTCCGTAATTTGACATATTCTAAGGGCCCTTTAAGTCTCAGCTTTATGTAAAGGACTATAAATACGGCCATTAAGTTCACTGACAATTAAAGAATGTGAATTAAAATCTATAAAAGCTTTGAGATACAATTCACTAGGGGCTGCTTGTGGGGAACAAGATCTGAAAATTGCAATGGAAGGGAAGGAGCTCCAGCAAATTGAAGATTTTTTATGTCTGGAGTCAGTTTCTGGTCAAGATAGTCCACATGAACAAGACATTTTACTTACAAAGGAGGTATAGCTGGAATAGCTGTAGCAAATTTACTAAGGATGTGAAAGAATAGATAGGTTATCTCGAAACCAAGTATCAGCCTTTTAAAACTGCACAGCCAAATGCTGTGCAGAGTTGTGAGAGCTGCTGGGTGAGAAGAGGGAGATCAGAGGCACAAAACAGCTGAAGTCAATCTTATAAAAGCTATTAAGAATTCAAGTGACAGTATCAAATCTAATGACTGTGTATTGGAAGATAATTGTGACAAGAACACTGCTTACCAGTACAATTAGAAGAGGGGAAATTAAAATGAAGGAATGAGGCAGGGAAGACTAAGATCATGGGAAAATAAATTGAGAAATAACCAGGCAAGAAGATTAGCAAAGAACATGTAACTGCAAGTCAAGACAGCTTCTAAAGCCATAAGCCCGCAGGTCAAGGACAGTTGAAAATGCTGTCGGTACTTTCCATACACACATGCATACGTATGCCTACATATATATGTATAAGATGAGGAAGTATTGCATTACCATGCATCTAACATAGTATATTAATTTACAAAGAAGAACTAAATGAAAGAATTAAAAGCATTCAAGATTAAAACAGTAAATTATTAATCCCATCTGTCAGGCTGAAAATTGTTGCTTTTGTCCTTTTTGGATCACAGGAGGTTTTATGGATGCTGGATGTGCACACCAGTTACAGTATTTCTTCATGTGACATAAGGAAAAAGCAATTGCTGCCTCCTTGGGAGTGCTTCTGTGTTCTTCCAAGAAGCCATAAATGATAGCAATTGTTGCATATAACTGAATTTGCCCTGGCAAATATTGTTCCTCCCTGTGTTACACAAAAATCAATTTCACTGCAAAAAGCTCAGTGTATTCATTTCCTATAACACACACACACACAAAAAAGGATCTTCTTATAGTTTCAAAGCCTGCATGTGCTGTTGGAATAAAACAGTATGTGTGTTTGTACCACTGTGTGTGCAGTAAGTTGGTTAGTCTCTGCTTTGGCAAGCTCATGTCTTGAATGTTGAATGAAAAATGATGTAGAAATTGTAGCTTATTGCTCACAAATAAGAAGCAGCAGGTGAGGAGACTGTCAGGAAATATTCCACTATGCTGGTTCTCTATTTTGCCCTCAGATGGTGAATTTGAGGGTTATTCAGTTAGCATGAGGGCAGCTAGCATGAGCAGCTAGAGGGGGTAACTGAGAGATATGGAAAATTTATGTGAGGATATTAGATATGAGAGAAGGTTGACACAAACATTTCATGGTAAGACCTCACCTGATTCTGATTTCTCTGGTCTCTCACTTACACAAATTGTGGCCTCATTCTGTCACTTTAGGAGTAACTCTGTTTAGGTCAGATGAATTACGTTGAATAGAATTCCTGCAAGATCAGATTTGGGCCCAATTTGTTGAGCTTCAGTCCAGTGTAGCTTGTCTCCTTTAGCTTTGAAGTCTGAAAGGACATGGAGAGTGAAAGCCAGCTGTCAGAGCTGTCCCATCCAATTTCACAGCAGGGTTACAAATTCCTACTGGGAAACCTTAGCCAAATTAGTTAGACTTGCTCAGCTTTGGAAAGAACCCATGCCTAAGTAGCGTGGATGCGTTGCAAAGATTTTGCAGAGCTCTGTGTAGACTTACAACTTCTAGCATGGGCCATTTTGGAGTGGACAGGAGCAGCCAGAAATGGCCACCCGTGCAGGTGCATTTCACCTGCTGCCATCACAGAGTACAAATACCACTCACATCCAACTTAAATCTACTCTACAGAGTGTAGTGGCGTTTAGGTGCCCAGATTTTATGCTGTTGCTCAGCACAGGAGAAGAGGTTATGTATTTCCAAAGGACGCATCGCCTTCTCTCATCATGCTATAGGCTACCCTGAAACTGTCTCAGTGACTTACGGCAATACTTTACAGTGGGAACAAACTCTTCCTAGTTCTGTCTTTGAAACCATGTATTTATACAGTACCTATAAATCAGGAGCACTCTGGGGAGCTTCACAGTTGATCTTTATGTCAGCAACATTGGTATTGTAGGCCTCATCACATTTACAGCTGTCTGCAGGCTGGAGAACTTCTACCTATTTGTACATTTAAAAGATTAAACATGTGAATGTGTTGCAGTCTCTGAGCAAATACATAAATAAATAGAAGGGTCAGATTTTTAAACCTACTGCATGTAATGAGACTACAACCATGAATCAGGATTAAATTCAGACTTATGCTACTGTGTCCCAGGAACCTGCCCTGAATTCAGCAACTGCTGTGATTCCTACATCAGACAAAGCCGCAGCAGGTCTTGGTCCAGACATCACTGTGCTTCCCAGCACTTCTACTCTCCTCGTGGTCTGAGTAGTCACTTATTGCATCGGTTTGGCAACAGGATTTATTCACGCTCTTCTTCTGCTCTGCTCCTAGGGGTGACTGGCTGCTGGGGTTTGTATACAGAACCTCTTCTGTCCAGATCAACGTTGCAGGGCTCCAGCCAGTCGACTTGGATGACAGGAGGATGGTAAACATGGACCTTTCATCTGTCGTAAGTAATACTTCTTATATTCTCAGTTTTTTCCATGTGTCCTTTTCTTGCAGCATTGTAACCTGACACTCATTGATTAGGGGAAGACAGAATACTGAAGAGAGCATCTCTATGTACATTGTCCCTCTTTCCTTTCTTTGAGATAAATCTCACCTCAGACTTCCCTATAGATTTTGCTGGCCCAGCCTGACACTCATTGATTAGGGGAAGACAGAATACTGAAGAGAGCATCTCTATGTACATTGTCCCTCTTTCCTTTCTTTGAGATAAATCTCACCTCAGACTTCCCTATAGATTTTGCTGGCCCAGCCAGCACTCAGTATTGAGCAAAACAATGAGAATTTGCCTCTCTTGTTGGATATGTTTCGGGTATTTTGGTTCTGAAACTTCTCATACTGGAGACAGAAAATGCCATTATTCTCCAAGAAAGAACTTGCTGTTTTGCAAGCCCCGGATCAGCAGGTAGGTAGGATCAGCAGCTGGGAAACCCAAAGCTCAAACACATGACTGTGGAGCAGATACAACCTGCAATCTTATCTTGGTGGAGCCTTCGACACTGTTCTGGTTCATACAAGGGCAAGTTCATAGGCCTTGTACCTTGGTCCCCTGGGCTGCATTGACGCCATGGTGCAGGAACCAGTTTGTAATTACAGAAGCTCCGTGATACCAATGGCTGGTTTGCTAGGTCCAGACCTGGGCTGCTGCCTTTTTGGAGTGTAGGTCTCCAGGAAGCAGGAAGAGATTCACCTCTATATCTGGCAGACATTTAGTTTCCTCAAAGCTGTCTGGTGTCATTAATGATAAGCCACTGTATTATATGTCTAGCAATATTCAACTCAATTACCTTAAGCAAACTAATGATGTCATTACCTTGTCTTTACTCATGAGTGAGCTCTTCCACAGAAAATCATGCAGAACTTAGCTTGTGTATTCATATTCACAGTAATCTTGGACATGCAATCTTGTTTTTCCATATCTTAATGTTTTAACTCATTTTTCACTCTCTGCAAACTGGACTGGAAGATGCTCAGCACAAAGCTTAGGATACTTCCGTGGTCATTGTTGCTGCCTTGGCTCCTCCCCACTGTCCCCACGAGCGGGTAGGGACCGTCAATGTTGCTCTGGAGCCAAAGGCACTTTTAAGTGCTTTCAGATTTTTTGGAGCACAAGCCCGCTAGGCCTATAAATACCCAGCTGTTACCAGCTCATTTCATTCATTATAACTGAGCTATGTACAGCCCTTGCCAAAAAACACAGCGCTTAATGCTGTACAGATAAAATAGAGACTTTGCAGAACAAAATATAGGCTTCCCAGAAGGAAGTGGTGTAGTAGAGGCTTTTAAACACGGTCCAGCACTGTAGCTGTTCTTGTATCTTGCATCTTACTGGGTTGTCTTGGTTAGCATTTTCACATGCTCCCGCATCCATTTTTTCACCGTCCCCAGAGTTGCCATTAGTTGCTTGCGAGCAATGACATCTGTACTGGCATGAAAAGAAAAATGGCCAAAGATGTCAAGCAGTGTTGGCACTGGGGTGACTTTTCCTGTTAGTTCAGTCCGTCTTTACTCTCCTCTTTTTGACTTCTCTTCAGAGACCCTCTTTCTGTTGACCTTCTGCTTCCTGAACTTTGAAACCCCCTGGAGTCCTGCAGGCTTTATCCTGCCTGGCTCACAGCAGCCTCTCCATTTTTCCCCCAGAGGAGCAGTATTTACATTTCAGCTAAATGAATAATGGTTGCAGAGCTGCTATCTGCTAATCTTCTATTGTTGTGCATCTGTATCTGTGCTGCCTGATGCCAACAGACAATCCCAGCGCTGTTCTCGTTTCAGAAAGAGCTGACACTTTCACTTGCTTAATCTTACTGCAAAGCATTTGGGGAAAAAAGAACAACCCCCACAGGGGGAAAAAACCTATATTAAGGAGGTGTCGTTCTCTTGATCCATTTTCCAGACCATGGAGCTTTATGAAAAGAAATACAGTGCATTCTGATGAACATTTTAAAAGTAAAAGGAGCAAGAATGGGGAGGGAAATATTCAGGGACAATATTTTTTAAAGCGGCAAGAAAGAAAAGATGGATTTTGCTGCAAATACAGTACTATATTTTCTATAATGGGGACCAGCTCCATCCCTGCAGATGCTCTTGCTGGAGGTCCCATGAGCCTACTGCCAGGAATAAGAAAGCACAAGTTGTGATAGAAGAATAAAGCATATATGATGCAAAGGTACTCAGCGTGAAAATATTATGCAGGCAGCCTCAGTATTTTAGCCACCTCCCAGCCCATCCATGATGAAAACTGAACTGGATCCAAAGGGCTTGGTTCTCTTTGCTGAGGTAGCATCAGAATCCTCAAATGAGTGGAGGACTAAGAGACCTCAGTATAAACAGGAATTCACCTCCAAGGCATTTATTGCATGTCTCTCTTGATTAGTATGTTTTTTATCTGACTGTCAGTAAAAAAACTGAGAGAAAAATGTCCTCCCACTCAGCAAATGCAGTTATAAAAGCCTTCCTAATGGTTACAATGGGACTGATTTATTCAGTAGATTTATTTGACAGCACCTGTTACAGAGACCAAGGAAGTAATTGAGCTGTAGTGTATTAGATTGATTGCAGTTTGTTCAAATGGGATATTGTAGATTACATTTTGCATTAACATTTGAATATTGCAGAAATGCTCAGAGTCAGAATGTAGGCAGAGCATTTTCATCGAGGCTCACAAGTCAAGAACAGGTGCTTAAGTTTCTCTGGGCAGTTTTACTGCAGCAGAAACCAGGGATGAACTTGCAAGCTTGGGGACAGTAGGAATGCCTGGCTGGAAGTCTAGTAGAGAGCATGGACAGATCGTGACAATTATTGCAGAAGGCAGTACTGTTCTCTCATTAGTCCAATGTGAAAATTGTCTGAAAGAGCTTTAGGCTATGATTAAGTTTTGCATTGACTTTAAAATGCCTTCCTTTCCCATGCTTTCGATGGCAGCTAAATTCTCCTTTTCTTATTCTTCATCAACACGTTGTCCAGATGGCAGATGCCTACCTGCTGCTGGCGCTCACAAATTCCTGTAAACACAACATGCAGCAACACCAACTGAGAGTAAACCCCTCCTTATGCAAACATGGGGAGTGCCAGAGCCATGTTCTGTACAGCCCACAGACTAAAGATACAAGGTACTTTTTAATCTCTTGAGCAGTCATTGCAATGGTAAGTAGAGAAAACATGCTGATGCATTTCACAGCCATGTTCTTCTCCTGCAGCATGTCTGCACAATGGAAGGCAAAACAACAGAGCTTCTTTTTAGAATGATCTGTATCGCACATCAACACACCTTTGCTTTTTCCCTCCGAGATACCTCAAAAGCTTTTTACCTCTGCTTTTCTTTGCTGCTGTAACTGAGCAGTGGGAGAGCTTTCTTTATGACAATGATTAAAACCCAAGAATAACTGATTTGTCTTTCCAAAAGCTCTCTCAGAAGAGGGGCATAGTATTCCCATTATGAGGGAAGGCAAACAGATTCAAGGCAGTCTGGCCTTCAGCCAGGCAGGTACACAGTGTACATAAATACCATAAGCAGATGAAAAGTCTGAATTTTGTGAAATTCAACTGATTTGGCACTTCTGAGAGTCAGGTTTTTTTCCCAAAATGCATTAAACTGTGGGTTTTTCCTCTGTATTCCCAAGACTTGCAGCAAAGAATTAATTGTGATTACAAGATGTGAATTAATTAAGAACCCCAGGGAGTTCAAAAGGCAAAAGGTTGCCTGTGTCTCATTACACCTTTGTTTCACTTGTTTCAAACGAGCAGTGCCACCTCCCATGGTGACAGGCATTAACAGGATCAGAACAGCAAGAGCTAGGAGCAGAACTCAGCTTCAGGCAGCGGCTCGAAAGAGCCTGGAGACCCTTCTCTCACACCTGGGGGACATGCAAGTCTCTGTGAAAACAAGTCTATTTGTCTGCTAGGCTATAAGGTCACAGGGATGATTTCTTCCTCTTCATATGTCCCTACAACCGTGGAGTCGTCAGTGGCTTAGTTTTCTATGATCCTTCTTGCTATTGATTTGGGAGCTCTGAGAATCACACATTAAATACATATTAAATCCATTTTTCCCTTTGAGATGCAAGCGGATGGTGCTGGCAATGTCAGTATCTTAGAACAGAAGAAGAAACTGAAAAAGCTTTTCCAAAAAAGTGCAAATGGAGCCATTAATAACTTGCAGTTTGTTTTTGCTTAGTGGCAGACAAAAACTCAAAGGCTGGTGTCCCTCCTTGCTTCAACACAGATGTATTGCTCCATTTTGATGTACTCTTTGGGAGGCTGGGGATATTTAGCTGCTTCTAAAAGGCAGAGAACCATTTTATAGTGCTCCTTGAGCCTTTATTTTGTAAGGCTGGTGCCAAAATTCGCATACACGCTGCCACTCAGAAGCAGCGTGGTGCTGTAACAGTGTGGCCTTCCTGCAGATTTATAGAAGTAATTTTCCCTTTTCATCCATTGTGCCTGGAACATGTGTGCATTGTTTCACGGTGGGTTTCCACAACATCTGTTCGAGTGCATGCAGTGTTTGGACATACCAACTAGCCTGGGCAAAACTGAATTTCTGGGACTGCGCCCTTCCTTCAGAAAAGCTGAGATTACCAAGTGCCACATTTTAGAAAGATTCACAGGTAGTTTATGTTTACATCTAATACAATTCAACATAGGAAATTTGCTATTCCACTTGAGTAAGCAGCAAAGTTTTGATACCATTACATCTTTCTCCCATGGAGCGTAACAATTTGCATCACTTGCCACCTTTTATAGATTTTTCTCTTACACTTTACACATCAGAGCACCTTGCATTTGAAAATAGGACTGTTCTTGCAAAGCCAGACGGTGCAGACTCCATTCTTGACAGGTTTGCAGTGAACGGGTTTGTAGCTGTTGACTTTGCAAGCAGCTATCCCGATCATGCAGACCTTACTTGAGCAAAACTGCCAGCAGAAGCAGTGGGAGTCCTCCCTGAGTAGTGTTAATAATGTTTGATTCTGCAAGAGTGGCTACACAAAGCACAGTAAGGTGAATTAAGGATAGAGAATTTAGCTTTCTATTTCCTGTCTTTTGTTGGAACACAAATGCTAATTCTGTATAATTTTTTGTGTTCAGTTTTGATCTTTGTTTCTCACCTCTTCAGCTGACATGGAAAGAAAATTCAGTTGCAACATCCAATTAAAAGCGTTAATCAAGGGGAAGGCTGATTTAGCTGACACATTGTGTACGTGAGATTTTCTCCCGTAGCACAGTTTCAGCTAATGTGTTTGAGATCTTGCAATTACAACAGCATGTATTATTGATATTAGCTGAATGTAGCTGAAATACCATGAAGCTTACCACTGCCTGCTGCCCCCGTGACACCAGGGTAAGGTAAGGTCTTAAACTTGCTGCAGATCCTGGTGTGATGGATTTGTAGGAGATGGCATTGCTAAGGAGAGAGATTGCACTACTCCATAGCTGTTGAAATTTCCCAAATGCCCAGGACTTCTTGCCCAGACATTATTACCATCAACTCATAAAGGAGATTAAGGGATGAGTAAGATGAGAACAGGTCATTGTCCCCAAAGATGGCAAAAATTCCCTTAGTTAACCAAAAGTGATCTTGTTTCGTGGAGTTGAGGTGAGAAGCTGGTTTGAAAGCCGCAAAGATGGTAACGTTTCAGCTGCCAAATCTTGTGTATTCCCAGAGCAAGATGGGGAGAGGAAGGGTGATCAGTCCCTTTTGGTGTTACAGAGGAGTCATCCTCTGCCGCAGGTCCTATTATACCATCCTGATTACGGAGACTGAATCTCATCTCAGTGTTTTCATCTGGACTCTTGAAAAATTCTCCATAATCCTGACTTGATCAATATAGCAGATATTTTGGGTCACTAGTCGGCTGCTGTAGTTTATCATGTCAGATACCTGCTATTTTCAGGAACAGTCCAGTTTGATATATCAATCCAGTCTTTATTTTTGGGGATCTCCCTTCCTCCGAGGCCCAAGAGATTATGTTTAAATTATTCCCCAGTGACAATTACATGCACAGTTTATGCTGGGCCTTTTAAAACATTCTTTATACCATCCAATTTAAATAATTTCCACTTGGTTTAGCACTGAAAAATAAGTATTTGATTACAGCCACCTTAAAAGTGAGTGGCATGTTTTGCAACTTTGATATAGCTGGAAAGACTCTTGAGTGTTCAGACACCAACCTAATAGCTAAAAAGAAAAGAACCAGTTCCACTTCTGGCAGTCATCAGTGAGAGCATCAGCAAAGAAATAGTCAACAGCAGCTCTGCAAACAGTTGAAAAATTCACGGAAGCAGCTGTTGCCTTCAGCTGGCTGCCTTGGTGTGCGGAGTGCATTACCTGTCAGCAGAAGGACATTTGTGAAGGCTCCTTTCCCTTGAAACTCCTTCGAGGGCTCTCTTATTAATTCAGAATTTATGAAGCTCCCTCATCCTAACTTTGTCCTGTCCGTCATCACTGATGTACAGCTGCTCTCCATCTCACCTCCTTAGGGCTTCAGGCTTCCAAAACTGATTTCCTCCATTTACTTCCTCTGTTTTCTTGTTATATTCTGTATTTTACTCCTTTCCATCATACAGTCCTCTTGGAATTGGTGAAGGTAAATTGAGAGTAAAGCTGGCAGAGTTTTTCAGCAGTGGATGAATCCAGCAAAAACCCCAGTATTTACTCAGAATTTTCAACATCGACATGTTCCCACAAAACATATCAAAGTTTGATGGAAGAAGTCCTTGGAAAAAGTTATTGCATTGGTGTGAAATTGGCCCGAGTGCTGTCTGAGGGTAATGTCCCTCAATTATCATCCCAGAGGTGACAATGACTTATCATGAAGTTATAGCTGGAAGATGACTGCATGTAAAAATTAATCTTGCTCAAGAAATATCGCTGTAATTAAAGGAGAACTTTTACTGGTCAAGTTAGTTTTTAAACGAGAAGAAAAATAAGAATTGAATGACTTATTTTATGCACGAGAATTGTAATTGTGCGAAGGGATGATTTAGAAGCAAAGCTTATTAGCTTCAGCTGAATCATGCTCCAACCTTTATTCCATCAGTTTTCAGAGCAGAAATAGAAACATTAAAGAGGAATAATGCAAATGACATTGACAGTATTTTCAAAATAAATTCAGCTCTATAAAATTTTCCTCAAATATATTTTTATTAGCTTCTCCTCTGCTGGAAGCCATGGCCGCTGATGCTCAGGATATATGTATAGTGCAACGGAGGCCTTGCCACAGGTGCCAAATTCACATTTTTTAATAAATCCATTTAAATTACAGCTTCTGAATTAGTGGACGTGTTCACTGTCCTCACTTTTGGAAGACATTGTTTTCTAAGAACCCAAACAGAAGAATTTTATTTCTATTTTAATTTCATTCAGCCACAGCGTCTTTCAAGGTTTGTTTAATGTTCTTCTGGTTCTCATGACAGGAATCTGCTCTGCCACTGGCCTTTGCCAGGTCCAACCGTATCCCCCTGCCTGGGCAGTGTCAGGTCTTTGCTCTAAGCTTCCAGAAAACTGTGGAAAACAGATAGGACATTTTCTGCCAGGCTGAATGCTCTCTATCATGCAAGACATACCCAGCACTCTGAATTAAGGTTTAGGCTGACATGTGGGAATAACTCTGACCAGAGGAGCCTGCCAGCTTGGCAGAGATGACTGCATTTTGAGTGATAATCTGGCATAGCTTGGGAGTCCTATAATCAATCAGTCTTTGCTACCATCTGGAAGAGGAGGGCTGCATGGGTTTGGAGAGAGTATCCAGAACTGAGGATTTTTTGGAAAGCAATAGTGACATTTGAGTTTCTTCCCTTCATTACCAGGGCTACCCCGAAACTGGCTGGCAGTTTATTTCAGAGCATGGGGTTGCACTCCGGTTCTCTTCCTGAACGACAAATTCACGGCCACTTTTGGAAACGGAGAGTAAACCCAAGAGCTGAACTGGCAATAACAGAAGTTGCTGAGCTGGCTCTATTGAGATATGCCACCCAGAGGCAGTTTGCATTTCATTATGTGTGTACACAAAGTGTCTGACACACCAGCGGGAAGAAAGGGCTGCTGAAAAGTGAGGTGTGATTATTATCTGAGCTTCAGAAACTGCAGCTCACCCTATTAACTCTTTTCACCCCCCACAAAATACCATTTTCTATTAAAGCAGACAGTATTTGTCAAAAGGGAATCCTGCAACTGTGATGCCCTCCAAGGTTGTCATTACTGCTCCTGCTGAAATAACAAAGCTCTGGAGAGACGTTTTAATTTGAGGGTATCTTTCTCCTGCATGGTAGAGTTGCTCTTTGGATGTGATGGGCTCAAAACAAATCCAAGAGGTGAAATTCTCAGCCGTATTAATGGCCTGTGCTCCTGTGAGTTGCAGAGGGTAACTGTGCATCCTCTGCTCATGCTGCATGCCTCCCGTGCTCCTCGGTAATTCTCTGTGAATCCATAGGACGTTCAGTGAAGGAGAACGGGAGGAAGGCACAGCCCAGCAGCTCTGTCCTTTATCTCTCCCTGCAGGTAGCAGAGAGGCCAAGGGACTTTCAGCTGAGCTCTTGCAAATTACACAGCCCTGCAAAGCAAACAGTTTTGCGATCTGGGCCAGGCTTTGGAGCCAGTGTGCTCTTTGCATTGGCTTCTTGGAATCGGTGGAGGAGGTCTTTTTGAAGGAAACCAGACAGGATCTTAAAACAGTTGGCTCTGGAGCAAGCAAAGACTTCTGCCATATCAAATGGAGTAATGTCATTGTGATGCCCAGTGTTGTGATGGAGTAAGAGCTTTGCTCATGCGAGTCCATGGCAGAGTCAGGATCGTACATAGTATCTCCTTTCTCCCAGGTCCCTTCTCCGTCCACCACTTGGCAGGCTCCCCAAGCATCCCCCCTGGGCTATGGGGTACACTCTGCGTTCCTATAGCTCAAAACCTGAGAGAAGTCCTGGTTCTTCCTCTGTCCTAAGGAGCTGGATGCATCCTGGGTTGGTGCTTTATCTGTTCTTTCACAATGCTGGGGAAAACCAACCACAAAGGCAATTGAGTGGAGCCGTGGAGATGGCACCGGCTTACTGCTAACGGAGAGAGCTGCACGGTAACTGCAGATTGATTCCATTACCATCTCTTCTCAGACACGCTGATCTCTGTCCCCTGTCTCTCTCTATCTAGAACTGCTATCGTTAATACGGAGAGCAGCATCTGTGCTGCAGAGCTCACAGCTCGCCTTGGCACAGTGGCCACCAGTGGGTTGGTTGCAGGCCCAGGGGTGGCATTATTTGTTTTCAAAGCTCCCGTAAATTGAACTGTGTTTTTATGACACCGTAACCAGAGGCATTTATTGTACCAAATAAAAAGACTTCCATTTGAATTTAATAGATGCAGCTGATTATGCTTAATGACATTTTTTATACTTTTGGGTGGATTTGAACTTGAAAACCTTTCTGAACTTACTGAACTTACAGCTCCTTTCAGCTGACTGATTGATCCACCTGAGCAACGCTATCATCTGTAGTCCTTTGGAGATCTTTCGGTGTGGTGCTGTAGTCCTGCAGCAGCATTAGTGATACAGGCAGTTGGCTTGTGTTTTCCAATGAGTCAAAGGAACCATAAAATCAGATATAACAGGGAAGAAGTCACCTAAGCACACTGATAAACCTACCCCACTGCTTTCATTTCCTTATAACAAGCATAAATATTATTTGCTTTGGTTACAAGAACAATTTTCTATTCCTTTTATTCTGATATTCATCCTGCACTTTGTTCTGACAAATATTCAAACTATTGTTTATTTCCCTTTAAAGTTTTTAGTGTCCTTTACAATGTTATAGATGTTCCCATCTCTTCTCCAGCACAGCCAACCCAGCAGAAGAATTCAGCAGATGAAAACAGGCTTTTTGAGAGATGGAATCACTGAATTTTTCCACCAGGATGGCTTCATAGCTTTCAAGTGGCAAGGCAATTTGTTCGCTGTTCTTTTGCTGATGGCTTAGTACTTAATGTCACAGTATAGCAGAGGAAGAGTCCCACCTCCTCTTATGCTTCTCAGGGCTTGCATTGGTCTGGCTTTATGGAATCCTCTCCGGGGCTATCCTGGAAACAGAAGTGAGTTTCCTTTGAAGAGATTTAGAGGTATTAGCAGACCTGCAGTATGGGACAGACTTTCAGGAGGTCTCAGCTTCTCTTTTAGCTGCATGAGAAAAGGCTCAGCTCTTCAGAATTGCTCATACCTAGTGTCTCTCGGTGATGGTGGTGCTCAGGGAAGAGGAATTCCCCATTGTTCTAGTGGAAGGTGCTGGATACTGAGGAGTTATGAAACTCTTGTCCTTAGGGTGACAGAGGAAATTTGTTCTCTCTGACTAACGACTAGGTAACATAACAGGCTGAGAAATCCCCAAGCGCTGACCAGGGCAGGTAGATTGTGATGACTGTAGAGGTTTCAGAATACAGCAAACCAAGAGACTTCAGCAACTCCTCCCAGCAGGTCCATTTCCTTCTTGTTTCTCTCCACCTTGTCCCACGCTGTGCTCATTCCTTTCTTTAGCCCCAAGCCCCCCTACTGAGTAGTAAAAGGTTCATACTTTTTCAGAGAACAATGTACACATCTTAACAGCCAGTCCGTTAGTCCTTCAATGGTTATTTTAATTAACTAATCTGTTGAAAACATCAAGAGCCTGTTGAGCCATCTGGACTGATTAAAGTCACATATTGCATTACTAACGTGCTGATTAAATCCTTCATTTTGCTCCAAGTCCTAAGTGCATCCAAATGTTACCACTCAAAAGCTGCTTCACGCAAACAGCTAGGAGGTTTGAATTTTGCCTGTGCAGGAAAGGAGGTTTGCTTTAGGTTTGGGTAGAGGTGTGCTGGTAACCCTGATTGCTGGCATAGCAAGGAAGGACTGCTCAGGCATCAGCCAGCCTCCCAGACTGAGCTGGCAGGGAGGTGAGCAGAGCGTCCACGGCTGGGTTTCTCTGCAGACCTCTGCAAAGAGCTCTTACCGTCTTGTACGAGCAGACAGCCCCTTCCTGGAGCACTTGTACACGTGGCTGGGAAGCAGGAAACCTGGGACTGTGGTGTCGGGTATTCCTAGCAAGATTTGGGAAAATATGAGGCAGTGTTGCCTGAGACAGCTTTCTGGCTGGGTCAGGAGGGATTTTAACTGTTAGAAATTGAATTTATCAAAGATGCTAAAATATCTTGGGATGCAAATCATACCCCTTAATCTTTGCTGAAATCTACAGGCCAGCTGGTGAGTGTACCATGGAAATAGCCTCAATTCAGCCTGACAGCACTTTTCCTCTCCACAGAAAAACCCACTATAAATCCACCTTGCGCTCACAAGGGCTTCCTCCCATTTTGGCTGTGAGTACAACAGCAAAGGAGATCTGAAGGCTGGTCTCTAGGAGGATCTTGGCTATCATTACTTCAAATGCTTGGCTTGCACAGGACACCTGAAAGAGAGAAGGCAGTTTCTGCCTTTCCAGCCAGGTAGCCTTCAGCATATGACAATAATAACCTGCAGAGGAGGTTTTCTCTCCCTCCTGTGCCCTGACTGGAAGGGTGCATTCCAATATCCATCTCAGAAGGGTTTATCTTATCATAGAAATCACCTTACAATGAAAATGTGTGGGGTTTTGCACGTATTGTTGACTTTAATTTGGTTTATGAACCCATAACTCTCAGGCTCCCAGTTTTATATGGTGTGGAACAGATCAGTGCACCTTCCAGCCAAGAACCTTAACACACTTGGTAGTTGTTGTGAGGTTTAATGACTATATCCTAATTTAAATAAGATAATATTTGCTTTTACAAGGCAGCTAAGGCACAGGGAGGACACGTGATTTAGGAGAGAACACGGAGTTGAGCTAAGACAACTTGTCTCCTACCTGGGTGTCCCTCACCATGGCAGATCACCTCCTCTCTTACCCTTGTGGCACCCAGAATCAGGGGTTTTGTAACTCAGCAATTTCCAAGCATTTAAACATACACGTCTTAGAGGAAAAGTAATCTGGCAGCAGCGTGTGCCAAGAAGGGTGCAGCCAGTTCAGGTTATTTAGTGGACAACTGCTTTTTTCAGACCTCATTCTTCCAGCCTTTCAGAGCTAAACCCAAGTCTCACGGCAGCGGTGGCTTTTGAAATGAAGGACTTGACTGAGCTGGGTTCCCCACAGCTTCCCTTCTAACAGGACTCTCGTTGTTGCTTGCAGGTAAATGGCCACCTGGACTACATGAAGCAAATGGACACAATCCTAAAAGCTGTGGGCATTAAAACCAGGGAGTGTCAGCTGGAAGAGAAGGGCAGCGGCAGTCTTTTCTCCCCTCTAGCCAAGAAATCGCAGCGGGCAGCAGGCAGTGAGACTCAGAAAGAGGAAAATACCGTGCAAGAGGAAGACGCAGCTGACAGTGAAGCTCTCCCAGCCGGCCATGCTCACCACCATGATTCCCCCAGCTATCTCTTGGGAGAAACCTCACTCCCCTACCCGGACTGTTCAAACAGCAGGGACAGCAAGAAACAGGCAGCAGGTGAAGGAACAAATTAGAGCTCTTCATGTTGGGCAGAGATGCTCAGCCAGCAGTAAAACTGCTTTCAAAGCACCGTCCGTTGCACTGGGATTCCCAAAGGAGTACTGGTAGAGCCAGCAGAGCTGTAGCTGCAGTTTTCAGAGCATCCTGTGAGCCTGGAGCATGGCACTGGCATGTCACTGGATCAAAGCTTTCGGAACAGCAGCCCACGGCATCTCCCACGGACAAGAAAGGGCTGATTCCTGCCTGAATCAGCATTGCTCCTCCAGAAGCGGTGGCACTTCCCTCCTTGCAGAAACGGGGTTTATTCTTGAGGGGAGCAGCTGTCACCATTAGGGACTGTGTCTCTGCTATGTAACTCTTGGGAAAGCAGGTGGCTTTGTGGGTATTTTTAAGCATATCGTGGAGAGGGGCTTGGCACTAGGAAATTAAAAACCTTTTTCCACCAGTGGTCAATTTGATTTTTGGTTTTCACGTGAGCAGGTATGTTGCAGGCTCTGGCTGCCCGGCTATGTATGTCTCAGCGTTCGCGCTTCAGCTCTGCTAACTGGGGAGGCGAAAGGCTCAGGCTACCTGGCTTCTTTCCCCAGTCTGCTGCAGGTTTGCTGCCAGGGCTTGGGCACTTCCCGATCAACAAGACCATTTCCCTATCTGCAAGCTGAGGGCGATGAGTGTTCGAGGCCTCATTACTATTAGAAACATGCTTTGAGTCCCTAGGTGAAAGACAGCAGAAGAAACAGAGTGGGCTTTTTATGATTTATTACTTTGTGAAACTTCCTTCCAGGCTTTGCAAGCCAGCAACCCACAGAGACTTTCGTTTTGTGTCCCACACACATCTCCAGCCTTAAAAGCCCCCTCTAGACATATTATTAATTGGCTTAGAATAAAACCAATACTTGGCATAGGATAAACATCAGTCTGTTTGATTTCTACCTCCTTCCATAAAAGCAAATTGGCATCCACTCTCTTCTCCCCCAGTCTCAAACTGGAGGGAGGGACCGTGCTTTACATCCCCTGCTATGCAGAGTCTTCCAAAACCGTATGGGACTGATCCACGTTTTCCATAAAAGGTCCTTTTCTGGCCTATTTTGCTGCTAAGCCCAAGAAAACGCATCTAGCAGGAGGATAAACCCCCTTCTGAGAACACCTCTGTGTTTCTTCTGTTTTAAAACAAGTGCCGGATGGTATAAATACCTTCCCACATCCAGATCTGGAAGGTCTCATTGACTCACGAGAGGGGAAATACCGCAACTGCAGCTTCCGATTTTGGTTCACACGGAGTCCTCCTCCTCCCTCCCCGTTCCAGCAGCTAGTTTAATAACCACCTCTCCTTTCTTTCCCCAGCTTTCTAAAACCTTACCTGCAGCTGACGTCTCACGAAGTCAAAAATGTGGCTGTTTCTGGGGGTGGCAGTGTAACCTGGCAATGCACGGCAGCTTTGGGTACGGTGCCCGGCTTTTCCTCTCCCCAAGTCCTGCCGCTGAGGGAGGCTCAGACCTGCTCCGCTCTGATTCTCAAGCGGTGCCTCGCTGCCGAGCGACGGGAGACGTCTCCAGGACAGGCTATGGGATCCCACAGTGACGGGCCTGTTTTGCCGGTCGGTGTTGATGCCGTTGGCTGCAGGAAAGGGATACGAGTTCTCCACCGCATCAGAGGATTTGTCCACAAGCAAACACCTTCTTACCAAGAATTAGCTCAATGAGAGAGTAACGTGTTATTGCTTTTGAACATTTGGCTTGAAGAAGCGGTCTCTCTCTGTTCATCTCCTGAAGCCTGTGTCTGCTGATTTGGTTACCTAACGGACTTTCAGAGTTCATCGTGTATTTTTCTACTCCTTTTTAACTGGAGTTGTAGTCAAAGTATGGTTTTATATAAAGCCATTTGTGGAAGGATGTACATATTTATCTTTGTGCTCGATACCAAACCCAAGCTATCTGTCCACAGATATGTGGCAAAAATGTATTAAACAGTTTGATATTGGAACCTATGCTCAGTCCTCCGTTTGTCACGGCCATTTATCATTGATCGCTGGGCCAGCCGTCGGTTGCAAGGGGATTTGTACCAAATAAATGACAAGTTAGTCATAAAAACACTTGTTGTTCAGTTCTGGAACGTATGTGGGCAACGTGGAAAGAAACCCAATGAGACTTGCTTGGCATGTGGCTGCTCCTTCCAGCATCCCATATCCTACGGATACTTTGTACTCGTTTGTATAATCGTGAGCTTCAGGAGCACAGTCAGACTCACTAGTGTGAGCTCAGAAACAGGCAGCAAGGCTTGGAGGGTACGAGTCCAGGGAGGGGACAGCAACCAACTACCAACCCATCTCTGCATCTGAAAGGCACTTGAGGAAGAATTTGCTAAAAGCATTTGTTGTTTTATTTTTTTTTAAGTGCCCGCTTACCAAATTACTCACTATTCTCTCTGCTTATGGCTGGGGGGAAGGCGGGGGGCTGGCATTGTCATTTAAAAGGCAATATTCATTTAGATTCTTCTTTGAAGGGGAAAAAATAGTATATTTTCTATTTGCATCATCTAAAAATTGATGGATTGTCAGAGCAAAGTATGATGGTCATATGCCAAAAATAGGAACCTGTAGGATGAAATCTAAAGGGAAGCTTATCTCCTTACTTACTACTGTCAGGATACCCATAGAGCCACAAACAAGTCGAACACCCACACCCTTGCTGAATATCCAAAAAGCAGCGTTGAACGTTTTGCATCAAATTTAATCCCCCGTAGCGCAGGCTGTTCATGATTAAACACAATGGTTTCACTGTGTTGCAACTCACTGCTTTCGCAGGAAACTGAGACAGATACAATCCAAATCAGGCAAGGAAATTAAACTCCAAGAAGACGTGATGTTCTGTGGACTGAAGCAGCCCCAAACCTCTTGTCTGTGAGTCACGGGATGTGGTTTCGACTGGTCCTCTCGGTGCACTTGGTGAGATAGAGGTGATCTGCCGAGCTGCGTGAGTGGAAGCTGAAAACCAAGCCCTGGTTTAAGTTTAGGGAGACATAGGCTGGCAGAAGGGTCTGGAGTCCCAGGTTCAGACTAACCGGAGATGAAAAGGCCACGAGAAGCAGCTCTTGGAGAAGGGTGAGGGATTGGTGACGGTGAGCAAAGGAGGGATGGAAAGAGAGAGAAACAAGGCAGATGAATTCAGCAGTAAAACGTGGCTTTGCGCTGTTTAAACCTACCCGCGGGAGTGCTCGGTGACGACGTCTTCTCCAAGGAGACGCACGTTGCGTTTGAAGAGGGTATCGAACAGCAGTGCGTGGGCAGGGAGATGTCTTGCAGCAAATTGGCCCTCCGGACAGTTTGCATTGGGCTGGGGGTCCATAACCCCCCGTTGGGACACCCTCGCTCAGGCCACGGGGGTGCCGAGCTGCTTGGGCTGCAGCTCCGCGTCCGAGTGCTCCATGTCAAAAAGGTTGACCAAGCGGGCGCTGGGGGCCGGGAGAACCGTGGGACCGTCGCCAGCCGGCAGCAGGCTGGGTTCGTTCCCCAGCACCCCGGAGTCAACCGAGTCGGTCTCAGCCTGCAAGGTGAGGACGTTCTTGAGGGACGTGGCGGCACGGGGTCCGCTGTTGGAGTTCCTCATGGAGAGGGAGATGGCGCTGGGACGGGGCTCCCCCGAACGCCGGCAGCAGGGCAGGTATTTGCCCATGGCCCTCTTGAAGTCCCTCATGAAGAGCGGGTAGATGATGGGGTTCATGGTGCTGTTGCAGTACCCGAGCCAGGTGAGCACGTCGAAGAAGCTGGCCGGGACGCAGCTGCAGACTGCCTGGCGGGGGGACACCGCAAGGATTAGCAGCATCTCCCACCTCGGCCCTGATCCAGAGCAGTTTCCCAGGCATGCCAACGTTTCCCTTTCGAAGGAACCCTCCAAAAATCCTTTGAAGGGTTTTTCCTTGCTGTTGCTCCCTGGGGAAATTGCATCTTTGGTCCCAGAGGCTTTCCAGCAAGACCTGCAGGTATCTGAGATCCAACCCAGCTGGATTCAAAGTGAAAAGCTTTAGAAAACTCAACATAAAAAACCCCACACGTGCTTACCTGTGTCACGTTGGTGACGAAGAAGGGGAGCCAAGCCACGAAGAACATGCCCAGGAGGATGCCCAGCGTCAGGCTGGCCTTCAGCGCCTTCTTGCTGTGCTTGCTGGCAAACCTTCTGCTCTCGCTGCTGGCCGCGGGCTGGCTCGGGGCGCAGGGAACCTGCAGTGGGAGATGGAGCGGTGAGTGAGTGCTTCTCCCTCGGTCGGAGCCGCCAGCGCCGGCACCAGCCTCCCACCCAAGAAAAGTGGTGTTTGGTGCTGCAAATCCTGCAAAAAAAACCCTGCTGTTGTTTCCCTTCTTGCAAGGGGCAGGAGGATGGCACGCACCGCAGTCCCTGAACCATAAATCAGGAAGAGGAAGCAATAGAAACCCTCAACGATGAGAGTATTTTTTTTTTTTTACTGTAAAATAGGGGTTTTATCATTAGGCTGGTTCTTTTATAGAAAAATTCAGCTCGGTCAATGTTTTGGTGAGGATAAAGCATGCCCTAAAGAGGCAGCTCTAGCTGCTGATTAGAGCAGCAAACTATATTTTTAAAAGCAGGACGTCAAACATTTCAGCCTTCAAACACCATAACTAACTCAGTCCTCTATCCACTCTTGCAATCTAAAATTAAGTTATTATCTCAGCCCTCCGCCGTAATTAAACGAGGCCCTGTTGCCACGCAGCTTCCTGTCCAAAAAAAGAACAAAAATCCAGTTAAAAAGATGAAACTCGAGGGTTCCCTGACCGACACCTTCTTTTCAGCTCGCCCTCTGCCTGAGCTGATTTGGGGCTCCTAGAAATCTGCTGGGACACTTGCCTCTGCTGAAATACGGGGAGTGGATGCTGGTTTCCCATGGCCGAGCAAAGCACCTGAGCATCCCCTGGTCCCCTGAGTGGGGCAGCACTGGGGCCATAGGGCTGTGGCAGGTTGTGTTTGTAGAGTCCAAAAACCTGGCATCCGGGGAGAAAATAAACATTTTATGATATTGTCTGTTTATTCTTTGATTCTCATTTTCCTTTTGAAAGTCTGGTACATCTTATCACGTGTGGGACAGCTGCCCAGGTCAGAGAGTCCTGGCTCCTTTCTTAACAGAGAAAGAACAACAAACTAAATGAAGGTATTTAAAGGCAATTAAGTTTGTCTTTTTCCCCGTAGGATACGAGGTCAATAAAGCCTATTATAGGGAATTAAAGCTGTTAGATTTAGTGGCAATTACCTTCTCCCAGAGAAATGCAAACAAGTGCAGCCACGTTTTGCTTATAAAAAACACACACAGAGGTTTAACCAGCAATCGAGTAAGGAGGTATTTTGCAGTTCCCATTATAGACCAGGTAACAAAAATAGAAGCTGGCTGTTCAAAATAAGGTGCTCTCCAGAATTTGGTATTTGCTATTATTTAAACTCCTTCTCCCCCATATGTCTCACACCCACCATGGCCAAGATTTACGAGTGGAAAGTCAGATAAGATTAAAACCCTTTGGGATAATGCTAGCCAAGAGGAGGTCGAAACTGCATTTATTTTGCGCTGCTGAGCGTTTTCACCTGTATCTTAATGTATTTCTCTGCTTCTGCTCATGCTGTTTCTGTGCTCCTGAGCAGCTTAGAAGCGCACCATTGGTGGGACAAGACATGGGCCACCTCGGGGGACATCGGGGAGGGGGATGTTGCCCAAAATCTCCCTCCGTGCAGTTTGGTTGCCAAAGCCCTTTGCCGGCTGCGGCCCCGAGGCCATCTGGAAGGCAGAAACACCCCGGGCACCCAAATCACGGGGGTCTGCAAGGAGCAACGTCCCTGTGGCCACCTTACCTGGGGCACGGTCTCGTCGGTGGTGGCGGTGGCCACGTTGGAGGCGAGGGAAGCCACCTGCACCGCTTGCTTGCGGGCTGCCAGGAGGATGCGGCAGTAGGTGAAGGAGATGGCGGCAGATGGAAGGAAGAAAGTCAGGCAGGAGGCCACCAAGGCGTAGGGCAAGCTGACCAGCAGCCGGCACTGGTCCTCGTCCCCCTGGGAGGTGACGTTCGGGGACCGGACCTCGAACTCCAGCTCGTGCCAGCCCATCTTGATGGGCAGGAAGGAGGCCAGCGCAGCCAAGGTCCAGGTGGCCAGGATGAGCCAGAGGGCTCTGCAGGAGGTCATTCGCAGCTTGTATTTGAGGGGGGAGATGATGAGCAGGTAGCGGTCCAAGCTGATGACGCAGAGGTTGAGGATGGAAGCGCTGCAGCACATGACGTCGAAGGAGTACCAGAGGGAGCAGAAGTCACCCCGCAGCACCCAGCGGCCGTAGAGCTGGTTGAGCATGGCTGGGGGCATGACCACCAGCCCCACCATCAGGTCGGACATGAAGAGGGACACCAGGAAATAGTTGGAGGTGTTGCGGAGGGAGCGCTGGGTGACGATGAGGAGGATGAGGAGGAAGTTCCCTGCCGTGGTCAGCAGGATGATGAAGCAGAGGAAGGCGGCCACCCAGCTGCTCCCCACCAGCAGCGAGCGCTCGCCCAGCACACTGGCATTGGGGGCCCCCAAATCGCCCTCCATGAGGAGCCAGGCGGCAGGGCTGGCTCTGGAGCTGGGGGGACCTTCTCTGGCCGTGACCTGTGCTAGGTGATCATCGCCGGAGCCAGCTCCAGGGGAAGAAGTACCATCTCTCTCTCCCCGGTCTGTGTCCGTCCTCCTTTCTCCTCTCCTCCTCCTCTCCCTTTCTTCCCCCACTCCCTCTCTTCACTGGCAATCAGGGCAGAGTGACATTCCCAGGAGCCGATCAGCTGTAGCAAGGTTCCCCTCCCCGTTACTCACAGCCAGGCATTTCCTCATCCCTGCAAATCCTCTGGTGCTGGGATGTCCCTGGACACTGCTTCTGGATGCTGGGGATGCTCGGGACACCAGGGAGGCTTGGGATGCTCTGGATGCTGGGGTGCTCGAGATGCCAGGGGTGCTCTGGATGGCAGGATGCTCTGGATGCTCTGATGCTCTGGATGTGCTGGACCAGGGAATAATCTGGACCCCAGGATGCTCTGGATGCTCTAGATGCTGGGATGCTCTGGACCCCAGGATACTTCGGATGCTGGGGATGCTCTGGATCCCAGGACGTTTCAGATGCTGGGGATGCTCTGGAGCTCCGAGGCTTAGCTCTCAGCCCTCCAGCCAGGCTTGGCTACCTGCAGAGCTCTGTTCCCTGGGGCAGCGGGGCTCCACCGAGCAGCTCGGTGCCTGACTTGTGCTGCTGCTGCAGCCAGAGACAGCAGGGAGAGGCAGAGCAGCCCTGAGGCGAGTACAGGGATGCTCCCAGCCAAGCTCGCCCATGAGGAGGAAGATGCAACACGCAGGAGCGTGGGAAGGTGTCTCTCCCCCAGCAGAGGTGCGTCCAGCGTGCAAGGGGGGGTGTGTGTGAGCGTGAGCGTGTGTGTGCGTGCAGGTGCCAGCCAGACTTTTACCTGCCGATCTGTGATGCACAGAAAAGGACGCAGAAATGCCGATTCGGAGGAGGTGGGGCTGGAGGGGGGGAGAGGAGGAGATGAAATGAAATGCTAATGAAAACAGGGATCTGGTCTAAACTCCACAAAGTGGCAGCCAGAGAGTTCCCTTTACTGCCTTAAAGAAACAGCCAGCACCGTGCTCTGCCTCCCCTGCGCCTGCCACCTCTGCCAACACGGGAGACCCCCCCATTCGCCTGGCCGGCGGGCAGCGACCCACAGGCCAGCAGGTCTGCAGCTAAGCCCAGCCGGCAGCACCGAGCACCAGGCTCTATCCTCCGTGCCAGCTGAGAAAAAGCAAAATTTTGCAAATCCAAATAAAAAGCAACAAACCCTGCATGCAACAGCCCACAGTTGCCTGCTCAGAAAGCAGCCAGAGGCACGGAAAGGACTTGCTGGCTGATTTTCCAGCAGTCTGCAGCCAGGGATGGAGGGTGTGAGCAGAAGCCAAGGGAAATGGCTGCACTCACGCCAGGACAGCCAGGAGTCTTGCTCCTCCGCTCTGGGGTTATTTGGGCTGGCCTCGGTGCAGCCAAAGACCCTGCCTTTGCAGGGGCAACCCCAGATGGACCCACGGCAACTTGCCCTTTGGCTAGTGGGAGGCAACGTGTCAGAGAACCCAGCCAGTCCTGCTTCATCCCCTCTAGTTCAGAAGACACTTCTGAATATTTAAGTGCTGTTTGGTATCCCATGCTACCACCTCCGCGCTTCAGGGCCAGTACCTCAGGGTACTTGGCAGGGACTGATGTGGTTTTTTTAATTAGCCAGCTGCCGAAAGGGTTTTTTTCTCCAAACAAATGGCTGCAATTTCTGTTGGGGGGAGACCAGAGCAAAGGGCACTGACTCCAGCACAAACTGGAGCCGTTGTGTGTGTCTCTTTTGTGCCCCTGGCACCTACCCCTGCGGTCAGAGGGCCAGACACTGCCAGCTGCTGTCCTTTCCTTCCTGCACCGCCGCCAAAGCTTTCGTTAACACGCTTCCCCTGGGAAGATGCTGCTGCAGATGTGTGGGCGAACGCCAGCTGTGCATACCGCATGCTCCACCAGCCCTGTCCCGCTGCACCCCCAGCACTGGCTGTGCTGCCCAGCCGCCCACCCGGGAACAGAAATTTGTCTCTTTACCAAGATCTACTTCTCTAATCACCTTTTCAACAACTTTGTCGTGCTTTTCTCAGTGGCTGAATGGGCAATTCAGGTCTCTGAGCAAGGGACACGGGAGATGCAAAGCAGGGTTCACCTCTGTGCATGGACACAGCCCATAAGCACCCCATTGCCCCCCCCAGGATCTCCGTGCCACTCGAAAGCTGTTCACTGGGAAACGGCTGCTGTCACTCATACCCGGACAAGCTCTCCTGGGAGCTTGTGCGTGGCATCTGCCCTCCCTCTGCTTCCCCAGGACCCTCTCCTTGGATGCTCCCAGCCAAACCTCCCCAGCCACCTCTGCATCACTCTGTCCTGGCAGGCATCCCAGGGCAGAGCACACACACGCGAGGCTCTGATCGCAGCAGGAGGTTTCTTTAGAAAAGCGCTTGTACCAGGAAACCCTCACTTCCTCGTCCCATCTGTGCTGGGAACAAGCAAGAAAACCCAACCCAAGCCCACACTGCGGCAGCCTCCCCAGCTAGGATAAATCAATGCAGCAGCACAGATTTATCCCAGCTGGGTCCACACTAGTGCTCAGCAAGGAAGTCATGCCACAGTGCAAAGCCATGCTTCCTTCTCGGCCCTGCTGCACCCCAACCTTAGGAGCATCTCAGTTTATCTCCAGAGCTTTTGCTTCAGAGAAGGAGATTGGATCAGGAGTGTGTCCTCCACAACTAGGTATGTGGGAGGTTTTGTACGCTTGGTTTGGATGTGTTTGCTGGGGAAGTGAATCTGAATCGATCGAAGCAAAATGTGTTTAAAAAAACCTGCCTTAAAATGAGGTCCAACTCCTACCGTTGCCCCTGCAAAAGCTTCTCTGCTCCGGCAGCTCTGCTGGTCTCTGTGCTCTCTCCCCTGCGCTGCGTTTCTGGACACATCTGCAGGGGATCATGGTTTCCACCAGCTCTGCTCTCCAGTACCACTAGCAGGGAAAGCAAAACCAGGTTGTCAACAGCCACCCAAATGTCAACATGGCAAAGAAAGGGCTGGTGAGCCACAGTGAGTAAAACTGGAAGGCTGAGAGACCTCGGTGAGGACATCCAGGCAGCCCAGTGCTTAACGCAGCGGACTCCAATAGTGCAATCTACTCTCAGGATCTCATTCCATCTTTTAACTGGGATGGCTCCTTAGGGCCTGTTTTGGGCAGAGCCTGGCTAGCTATCTTTAAAAGTTTTGTGTTTTCATCTGCAGAACAGCCCTCCACTGCCTGCCTCCACTGAAGCTCAGGTTGTGTCGAAAGGAGGTGGAGACATCCTGCTCCGAACACCCTGAACTGCAGCTCCTGGAGTTTATAGGAACAGTCCCCCTGCTAAATCCAGCTCCTGTTTTCACCATACACCAATAAAAGGGCCACATGATGGTGGCTGGTGACAGCACGGATTTCTCAACCTTTTCCTGCCTCCTGGCTCTCCAGTAAAGCTCCCATCCTTAGGACACTTCACAGCCTAAAAAAATTATCTTAATGCACAGGACACCACCACCCCTGCCAGGGTCCTTCCTTTTCAGCCCATCCCCTTCGTCATGGCAACTGCTGCCTTAACACAAACCCTCTCCCGCTTCACCACCCGGAGGACTGCTCTCCAAACTTGTGCAGAGACCCCAGAGCCTGGGACTCAAAGAGAGGGGCAGTAAGAGCTGGCTGCTTGCACAGCACAGCCTCCTGCCCCTCCAGGAGCAGACCGGACCTTCCTCAGGGTTAGGCTCAGACAAGGGAGCATCATCTGATCGCTTCTGAGGGCACAACCACGCTGGGCAGCCAGGCATCAGTGGGAGCAGAGGTTTGCAAGGACACGCTCTGCCCTGTCCAGGGAACGCTTGATCCAAACGCCCTTGGAAACAGCCCACTGGTTTTCAGCCAAAGTGCTTGGGTCCTCTCCTCACCCACGACGGGATGTCCATGTCCACGTCCAAGTTCGCCTTCCTCCAGTCCAGAGGCACTCCTGGAGGCCATGAACATCTGGATGCCACCAAACACGCTGGATCAAGAGTGTCACCTAGTGGCAACAGAGCTGATAAAGGTTGCATGATCCCGCAGAGACCCCACACACTTCCCACGTAAGTGGGACCAGACAGCCCTTAAACCTCCAGGCTGCAGTGTTAAGGGCCCTAGAGTACAACCACGCCTGGGCGACAGCTGATGTGCAGGCTCCCCGTGTCCACATGCAGCCCATCTGCTGAGTATTTAGGGTCGGTTTTCCTTTTAGCGGCTCTCCCTCCTCCTCCCAAATTGAATGCAGCAGAAAACTCAAGGGAACCATCGCTCTCCCATGCCCTGTACCCTCCTGCGCTGCTGTCCCGTCTGGTGTCCTGGTGTAAACGGCCTCTCCCCCGTCAGCACTGAGGAGCCTACTGCCAAAAACCAGACAGGCATCAGAGCACTGAGAAATGGAAGTCAGAACTAATTTATTTAAGAAAAAAAAAAAAAACAACCAACTTGTAAAAAGGAGGGGGAGGCATCGATTACAAGCTCTGGAAGCTCTTGTCAGGACAGCGCCAAAGAAATCAGCTTTATACAACAGAGAGAAAGGGGTAGCAGGAGGGGCCCGGGGCCGTCCCCCCACCCCGAGCCTCCCCAGCCCTGCATGAGCAGTCCCCCGCGAAGGTACATGGGCACCCCGGCACTCGTCCCCCTTCTCCCTCCACCACCATTAAAGTGCAGCAGGGAGAGGGGGGAGAGGGGCTGGCTCCTACCCAGACCACCCCAGCGCAAGCCTGCTCTTGGCTTTCCCCTGTGGGCCATGAAATGTGAAGCCCCAGCGCCCATGGCATGATCCAGCTCCCTCGTCCCCAGGGAGCTACGTGGTGGCCCTGAGGACCAGCAAGGAAAGGGCTCTCACTCCCGTGGTTCCCAGCAACCTCACACACGCGGCCCCCAGAGGCACATCCTGGGGCAAAATACTCCCCAAGAGCTACCTAATACGAGGAGGTTGGGGTTGAATTAAGATCCAGCGGGTGCCAGGAGGAACAGTACGTCCACGCTGAGCCCACGTGTCCTTAGGCAGGCAGGGCAGACAGGAGGAAGAAGGGATGCTGCTGGTCCCGCACACCCCAGGAAAGATGTGCATCTCTTGTGGGACTGTGGAGAGGCTGCATCCCTTCTTCCTCCAATCCGAGCATGAGCCGTTTACAAGAGAAAAACCCAGAAGGACTCAGCAAGGGCTCCACAGCAGGTTCAGGAGCCTGCAGACAGCCCCTGGGGAGCCCAGCTCAGCTCTTGCTCTCAGCCGAAACCCCCCTTGTCCGGGTTCCCGCTCCTCTCAATATATTATTACTATTATGTGCAAGTAGTTTTGCATCAGAAAACACCGAGCCCTCCTCTCTCACCCTGCAGCTCCAGCCTCACGTCCGCCTCTCAGCCCTGCTTGTACCTCAAAATCTTCCTCCGGCCCCGGGGTGTCGTGGAGAGCAAAGCATGAGGGTAGCTATTAGACAGGAAAGACTCCACCACCCCCCTCCCTCCCCAAACCCCGGCCCTCTCCCTCGCACACACCCCCTGCCCGCGCCGCTGGCTGCAAGGACAGTTCGCAAGGGCCAGGTCACTCGTCGCCCTCCTCCTCGTGATGGTGGTGGCTGGAGGCAGGAGGTTCTTCCACCTCCTGTTGGTGGTGGGCATAGTGATGGGGGCTGGGACCTTCAGCGGGCATGTTCTCCTCCGCGTTCAGGTAGACGTTGAACAGGGCTCCCTCGTGGCTCGGCTCCTTCCCGCAAGCCTGGCAGCTACAGTGAAGTATCTTCTCCACCAGCTTGTCAACCCTGGGGATCTCGTCATTGCCTGGACAGTCCAGTGTCACCTGGGTAGAGGGATGAGGACACAGTGAGTGTGCAGGCTCAATGCCTGGATGGCCATCCTGCTGCGGGCGCTCTGACCTGCCCCATACCCTGCTGACTTGGGGTATTTTAAGCCAGAAGCGAGGGTTCGCTATACATATAAACAAATATCTACAGTCAGTCTGCAAGGCAAGAATTCTCTGGGAATGTCTCGCAAGGTCACGAGCTGCAAAGACCCACGGAAAATGCACTGACTCAAGTGGGACGCTGCTCCCAGGCACTACTGGCACAGAAATATCGGTGGTAACTGCAAAAGCCACCCACAAGACACGTTGCTGAGCATCTTAGATAGTTTGGACTAAACCATCTGCCCAAATGTCTGAGCTGAAAGCAAAGCAGAGCGCTGAACCCAGCTCCCTGCGTGCCTAGGCTTGCCTCGGAGGCAGGGTTTATGGCTCTGCCAGGATCAGTTGTGGCATGAAACTGGAAGGTCTGAGGGTGACTGGCAGATGGGCTGTGGGAAGCACTTCTGGACATCGAAGAAGGCAAAAACTCCCAAGTGGGAGGAGGTGACAAAGGCAGTGGTGAAGAGAACAGGCAGCGGGATGAGCACAGGGATGAATAATGCAGGGACTGGCAGGGAATTCTTCTGCAAACGGCGTGATAAATGCATCATTTATCACAGCAGTCATGTTGCTTCCAGCAGCCCCTTCCACCCAGGCGTCTCAAGACAGGGTACAGTCATCTGAGAGACACCCTGGAAGGGAACTACAAGTAGGAAAACCTCAGGGAAGGGGAACAACTTGCCCTAAAGTGGTGGCAGAGCAGAGCTGAGAGCCCCTGAGCAAGGCCCCACAGAAAGAACCGTGGAGCAGGCAGGGATACTCACGATTTCCCACATGGACTGGGCTGGCATACAGGAGTCGCAGTGAACCAGGGACTCTGTGGACTGAGGGAAGGTGTTGGGGACGCTGTAGCTGAAACACTGTCCCAGACAGGCCCTGCAAAGACAACAGGAGGGATGAGGGCTCAGCAAAGGTGCCTGCTCTTCCCAACAAAGGCAGAGGAGATTTCACCTTCCACTGAGACAGACAGAGAGCAGCCGGGCAGAGGCAGGACACGGTGCCTGGCTTCTTGTACGAGTGACAGTCCCCAAAGCCACTCCGGCGCCATCTGCAAATGGAAATCAGCTGCATCCAGCTCCACACTGAGAGTGGATCCATACCTGTTCTGGATGGACTTGGACTCGCAGCCGCTGTGCCCCACGATCTGGGTGATGTTCTTTGCCTCACACCAAGCGCTCTTATCCGGGAAGAGGGCGAGCTTGTTTATGGGGGGTGGTGCGGCCAGGAGCAGCGCTGGGAAGAGGGTACCAACCACGAACCATAACATCATGGCCAGCTCTGCCAAAATCCTACAACTGGAGACAGAGAGCAAAGCGTTAGCAGGAAAGAAAACAGGCAAGCCGGCCCATTTCTTCAACCCCATGGCAGTTCTTGGCTGCGGCAAGCACAGGTATGTCCTCCCAGCGCGTCGGTACTCACATCTCCCTCTACGTCCACTGCTGTGGCCAGGAAGGCTCCCCAAAACACTTCACGGGAAATGGGACATGCTGCTCTGCCTCTTCCTTCTTCAAAACAAGCTCTGGGGCAGGCAGATACCTGCATTACTTCTCCCAAGATTTGTGCCAGGAGCAACAGCAGGCTTTTTTCATCATTGCCCACCCAAAGCTGGGCTGGGAGAAGTTCGCAAAACAAAAGCGTCACCGCCACGGGCCGAGCCAGGTTGGAGAAGTCATGGACCACAGAAATGTTTTTATTTGAGGAAGGAGCAGACTTCCCCACTTCCTTTTCTCCCACCTTAAAAGCCAAAGCTGGCCTTGCTGCAAGCTTTCCCAGAGAAAAGGGACCACTTTCCCGGGAAGGAAAACCGCTTTCCTCCTAGAAGTGCGCAGCAGATGTCGCTGCAAGGCAGCAGCAAGCAGGGAGATGTGGAAACCTCAATCCAGAGGCTAGAAACCCGCAGAAAAGACCAATACAGCACTTATTTTTATAGAGCCACTCAAATTCAGCAAACGGCTACTCTGAGGATGGGAACTCAGTCCGCAGACAAGGGAGGGCCTTTCAACAGCAAGCATAAACCTTGCTCGCAAAGGTGGTCGGCCGAGAAGGTTACTTACCACCCCCAGAGAAATCCCACGCAGGGTTTTCTTGCGGGCCAGCTGTATTCTCCGGCCAAGGTGCCTGCATTAACACTCCCAATCACTGGGGAAAGGCAGATGGAAAAGCATCATAGAAATAGGGAAATTTTTTCCTTTGTGGGGTTTGGATGGAGTCATAGTGAAAGGCAGACATTTATACTTTCTAAAATATTTGTTAGAACCATGTTATTTGTTATTTCCTTCTATTTATTTATCCAGACGAAGATCCAAAGCCCACACTGGAAAGGCTCCTGTTGATTCCCATGGCTCCTAGGCCCAGCCCTCTAACACTTGCTGGGGAAGGAGAGGAAAAATGCCTTGTTTATCAGACACTGGTGTCAGAGGCAGCTCTGTGCTGGGGACTCCCAGCGGGGCGTTCCTCCAGTCACGCAGTCTATATCTGCACCGTCTTCACCAACACATCCTCAGCTGGAGGACCACCACATTTATCTAAATGATTGAGATGGCCTATTAAGCACCTCTCACAGCTCCAGCTCAGATATTTTCAGGTCATTATGGGGCAGAGGGTTTTGCCCTGTTACCCCTCCACTGAGCCCAACCTCCTGGATCTGAATCAAGAGAGAGATGCTTCCCCATCCTCCATCCCAAAAGGGCATCCTCATTCCCTGGCCCTGGGATCTCTGGGGGAATCAGGTGGGGTGTCTGCTAAATTTTCTTATTTCCTGGTGATACAGGAACCGTAACGGTATAATGCAGCAACACCTTTATAGCCTTGGCTTCCTAATCCTCCCAGCACTTGTTCACGTGAATCCCACAGGCCCCCAGTGAGAATACCTGCACAAAGCAGGGTTTGCAGGTCTTGGTTTGAGGTAAGCAGAGGGTTTTAGCCCCTGAACTTGCACTGCCATTAACAAGAGCGGTGTGATTAAATACATTTGTCCTGAAAAAAACTCTTACGGCTTACTTCTGCTCCCTGAAATTTTTTTCCATTTCAGTGGGGGAATTCTGTAATTTCTGCTAAGAACACGGCTAAGCTGCACGCGCCACACACTCGTTTTGCTTGGTTTTCTGAAATGAGCATCACTCATTCCTCAAATGCCAGCAGCTCCATGCCGAGGAATCCTGCTCCCAAAGGCAAGTCCGAGATCAGAGCTGGGATGTGACCCAAACAGCAATCACAACCCCCCCGGGGAACAGCCGAAATTCCTCTGGAGTCAGCACACAAGTTCACTTCCACATGCCCGATTAGAGAGCAATTTCCTTCTTTCCAAAGAAAGGTGGTGGCTGATTTTTTTTTCCAGGTTTCTATGCATCTCTACCCAGCAGCAAAGAGGCAAACGTTTCTGTCTGTGCTGACAGCCCAGCTTCTCTGGGACCTTTTATTTTCCTGGAGGGAAGTGTTCACCAGAGAGGTGTTTCTGCAGCACTGGTCAGAGCAGACCCACAGCCAGAGGCATGAAGGATCATCTCCGAGCATCTGGGCTCCCGTCTCGCTCTAATACCGAGAGGAAGATGAGCGAGGTTGTGCTCTGCTAAAGCACAGGACCTGGCCTGGATTCAGGAAAGCACTTAAACATATGCTTAAGCCCTCTCCTTTCCTGCGCAGGGATGTCTTCGTAACCAGAGCCCCGAGCAGCACGGCCGCTGGTCCGGTTTGCAGAGGGGCAGTCGTCGAGCAGGGGAACCGGGTACCTCTACAGAGCTGGAGCAATCGCAGCTTTATACCCCGTTCTTCAGGGCACTCGGGTGCTGAGCGCTGCTATTGCCCACTGATTTTAAGCCTTGGAACAGGCCACATCCACATGGTGTTTTCCTTCTCCCAAGAATGCCCTGGAACCCGCAGGGCCACATTTCTAGTAAGTAACAAGGTTTATGCCAGTGCCTAGGAAAACATCTGATGCAGCTGAGTTTGGGAGGGAGCTGGGGCTGGAAAGAGCCTGCTCGCAACCGCGGCGTGTTCGCTGGCATAGTTCAAACCAGTCATGCGAACAGAGCGGCCACTAAAACCATTCATCTGACAGCAGCCACAGGGTCGGAGACAAAAGCACCGTGTTCCCTCTCCCCCCAGCTGGGAAGGGAAGGGGAAAAGGAAGACAAGGCACCCGAGCAGGTTTGCAAACTCCCGATTAAATAAAGGCATTGAGCACATTCCTCCGTGACAAGCTAAATTACACGTTGCAGCCCCTAAAGGAACAAGTGTGTGCTCCCCGGCGCTGACCCCGGCCCTGGCCTGCACTTCCCTGCACACAGGGGCTTCTTTCTCTTCTCCGCACCGGGGCACATTTTTTTTCCTGCTAGTCAAAGCTTTTCAAGCAGAAAGTTCAGCTCAGTTCCGGCAGACCCATCGGCCCGTGAGGGTCTCCCCCTGCCTTTCCCTCTGCAGGGAACCACATGGCAGCTTCCTCTGCCATCCCTTCAGCACGCATTTGAGAAATCCAATGACTCAGCCCTTGAGCCTGGCACATCCCGGACTCCGGAGACAAACAACTTCTCAGCACACGCACAGCTGCAGCCTTGTGGTGAGCGGCCCCGGAGCCCTTTTCCAGCCTGTCCCCATGCCCAAGGAGCTGAGGGGCAAAACGTCCAAGGCTGGTGGGTCTCAGCTGTACCAGCTCAGCATCTCTTCGAGGCTTGGAGAGCCTGGCAGGAGTCCTGCTGACGGCTGAGCCTGCCATAAGCCTGGTTTTGAGGTCTGGTGGTAGGACGCTCAGATGTTTTATGTCACCTAGAAGAGCTCCTTCCTCCCATCCTGGCAGTCCCGGGGACTCTCAGGAGTCCCGCAAGAAGGACGGTCCCCGCCAACGCCTGGAAGCAGCTGGGAAAATCTACATTGTTATATCGGCCGGAGGACAATCACGGGAATTACCTCTGAGGCCGCGTTCCCACCGCCCAGCCCACAGCTGTTCTTGGCCATTTGGAAACCAAACACTTCTGGAGGAAAATAAAAAAGATCTAATCGGTTTTACTCTCTTTTTCCAGTGGGAAGTTTACACCATAATACAAGACAAGCCTGCAGGTGGACATGGAGAACATTTCATGAGTAGTTTAATATATTTATAGGTATTTTTCTTATGCAGGATCTTGCAATTTTGCCAAACACATAAAACCACAGACACAGGTATATCGTGCTCATGGCCACACACGCAGCATCCCAGGATCTGAGAGACAAGAAACCCCTAAGCTTTACAAACATTGCTTAGCCAAGGCTCAAAGCGTGCGAATGCAGCACAGAAACAGTGTCTGCTCCACGCTGCGGCCAAGGAAATTGAGGTACGAAGCCAGGAAACGGCCTTAACTCAGTGCCTGAATCACTGATTCAAGTCCTCATGTGAGATGCATGAGATCTCAGTAGAGATGGACAAGGCGAAGGTTTCAGCTCCTGGTCTGGACCACAGCTGGGACCTCTGACCTTCCTCTCCTGCCTCCCTGGAAAGGCGACTGTCCTGCCCGACAGAGCCGGCTTCCCACCCAGCCTGGCTCTCAAGCTACACCATGCCAAGCTGCCAAGAGCAACCCCAAGTTGGTGTTAGACGTGAATCACAGCAGTACCGGGTCCTGCCTTTGTGTTCAACTAGTTATTTGTGCCGTTTTGCTGAGAAAAACTGCTGCACGGCACTGCCGGGGGAGGAGGAGGCCCCGAAGACGTGCTGCTGAGCGCACTGCTCCGTGCCTCAGTTTCCCTGCTTGTAAGACCAGAGACAAGGGATCGCTGTATGCCGAGTGAGCTGATGCGTGCCGACAGGGTGGAAAAGCACAGGGAGGTCTTTGGAGCGCCAGATCTCCTTCGAGGGAAGAGGCTGCCCGGGGCAGGAGGGGAGGGATGGCTGCCAACAGCTCTCGCCCCACACGACGCGGCACGCGTTCCTCGACGGGAAGATGCTCGGGGTGAACGCCGTGCTGCCGGGCAGGTGGGAGTCAGGCCGGGACGTTGCTGTGCGGTGAGGGAGTCACACAAGGACACGGTGCTGCAGGGCAAGGGGGGGATCGCTGCCTGGAGAAGAGAAAGCTCTCCAAGGACTTGGGTGGGATCACTCCTGGGTGCGGAGGCGGCCAGGAGCGTTCTCCTTGCAGGTAGCTGTAAGCGTTAAAAGGCAACCCATTATTTAGGCGCCTAAAAGGAAGCAAAGCCACAGTTAAGTGTCTGATTTGGTGGCGACTGGAAAGAAACATGTATCTGTCCGAGACGGATCCAGGGCATGGCTCTCCTCAGACACAGGATTTTGTCTATACAGTAACTTCGGAATACTACAGGGAATTGCCTCTTGGGAATCTCAACTCAGATAATATTTGGTTACATGGAACGAAAAATATTATAAGCCAGCATTATTAGCAGGAAAAGTTTAAATCTAAACTGTGAAAACCTGAGAAGTCACTGTGTACTGAAAAAAAAATCAAAACAACCGATTTGATTCAATACTTGTCCTTATTTAACACTTCCCCCTTTTTTGAAATTCGCATTTAGCTAAAACTTTATATTTTTGCTGCAAAAAATACAAAGTACAACATTCTCTTGGGGACTCTACTGTTGTGCCTGCAATAGACCAAATTAATCTGATCGATATCATGACAGTATCGCCAGGGGAGAGGGAAGAGAGCTATGCGCTGAAAACGTCTAGAGGTAATTCTTCAGGACAGCAAGACAGATGAGTGCTTAACTGAACACAGAAGAGTCTCTTCTGAGCTGAGAGTCTTGCTTTGCTGAGCTGCAAAATCTGGGAAGAAATTACAAAAAAATAAAAATGGAACTACCATAGGAAGACCTTTGATATTTAACATGCAAAAGAATTAATCCTAAAAACTTTTTGATAATGGAGCAAAAGCCATGTCATTTCTCACTGTGGATCTGGCTGTCTCTGCTCTTTTCAAAAGCAGGAGATGTTCGAGCTTCCCTTTCCGTAACGTATTAATTTCCACTCAAGCATGGTTGGGCGATTCACAGAAATAAAGCAGAAATAGAGAAAAGCAGTGCAGCATTTTTAAAGCCCTCTCCTGTCCCCACTTCGGACAGAATTTCAAAAGAGTTCGGTACATGGGAGTTTAAATCTGGCTTCTTGACCACGCACTGAGCACTCGAGAAACATTTTTTGCAGCTGGAAAAAAAATCCAAGCTCCTTTACCTACAAAAATCATTGGAAAGCTACCTACGGACTTTGATAGGCTTAGAATGGGGTCCTAAAGGAGCTCTGCTGGAAAAGGGACACACTAATGGCCTGTGGAGGAGGCAAGAGTAATATAAACAGTTTCTGGTAATTTATTTCAATTGCTCAATTTCTTCAGCATTAAGAACAATCACGGCCAGGAAAATGCATCAGCCTAAAGCATAGGAATATATCCTGGCCCCACACCACCCTCCACTCCCTCTCCTCTTCTAGCACCTGCTCGAAATGTGGGGCTTTGCAGCCCCTAAGAGCAGCGGGGCAAGCGGGATGGGAGCAAGGATCAGCTGCCTTGGGCACCTGGCAAACAAGCCCGGTACTAGCCTCCCGCACCCGGCAGTTTTGGGGAGCGGTGGGACGGGGGTGCCTTGGCGAAGTGGGGGAAGAGAGAGCGTACGGGCTCCGTCTCAGACCCCGCGCAAGGAAGGACTCGTCTGCCGCACGCTTCGGCTAGAACAGTCCCCAGCGGTAGGTCGTATCCAAGCGCGCTGCAGATAATATGAGAAATAGGCGCTTTCAAACACAGCTGTTAGCAGCATTTCAGCCAGAGGCCTTGCTCGTCGCATGTCTCGACCTGAAGGAGACTCGACTCCCTCCTGCGTTTCCCCTGGAGCTGGTGTTTCCCACACAGCCGTCCCACACCGCAGAGCAGGCAGGCAGAGCCACCCGGCGTGGGCAGCGCTGTCAGCCTGGCTGGGGCTGAGGGTCTCGACTGGAGCTTTGGCCACCCAGGAGGACCATAGGTGTCCGAACGTGAACCGTGGATCCAAAACCCTTTGAAAATTCCAAGCAGTAACAGCGACTGCTGCCCTCCAGCCGGGGCTGCTCTCTCCGAAGCTGTCCCTGACCCCTGCAGGCAGCAGTTTCCCACCAGGCGTGGAAAGAGGACGACTTTTCCTCCACCACAGCATCACTAACCGAGAGCCTGACCACTGTTGCTCGCTGACCGGCGTCTCCCCAAAGCACCTGGCTCGCTCTGGAGCACGCAGTCACACCGTTTCCCCTTGCAACCGAAGCCGCAGCCTCTCCCCTCCTTTTTCGGTGAAAACAGCTTTCGCAGGGCCGGCGGTAAAATCCGCACCGCCTCTGGGAAGGGTCCCAAGAGTCGTTCACTTTTCCCCGTGTCTGATTTGCATGCAGGCACCAGCAATTTCCCCGGGGAGCGCTTCTCCCAGCAGGCCCAGTTCTGCTTTCACTTAGAGTGAGGTAAACTGGGACCGGCTCCTCCAAATGACTCCACTGGTGCAAATGAGATCAGAATCTGGCACCGCTCGTCTTACTCAAAACAAGCATAACTGGAACCAGATAAAACCAGTTCTAGTACATAGTGGCCACCAGGATTATTATTTTTTTAATTTAGCACACACGCCGCGTAAGGCCATCCTGCAGTCAGAGATGGGAGTTGTCTCAAATGCCAACCACGCTGGCTTTCGGCTTGCTCGGTCATTCATTACCAAACTTGCATAAAAAAATCAAGCCCTGTCCTACGCAGCGGGGTTGCGCTTGCAGGATCAGGTTCCCAGCTGCTGGAGCAAGAGGTGGAAAGAGGGAAGGAGAAAAAGGGGTTTGCGGCTGGAGCTGTGGATCTTTCAGTGACGGTTCAGGATCCTTCCTGCTGTTTCCCTCTCCCTTTACACCCGTTTAGGCCATATCCCGGTCACAACAGCAGAAATCCAGTTGACTTGAGTGCTGTTTTGCTGTCTTTTAATCTCTGCTTTGCACTGCACCAGCCTTCTCAGTTTTGACGATGTAAAACCCAACGTCTGTGTTATTTACCCACTGCACTGACTGCAGTGTCTCCAATACCGAAGCATAAAAACACGTGGCGGTGCGGGGCCAGAGGCTTTCGGGGGTAACGTAACAGTTCACAGCCCAGTTGGTATTTTCAATTGCTACCAGACGTGCTGGGGGCTGACCTCACACTTGACATTTAGACGGTCTCTCCTAAAACTGCAGGATCAAGCCCAGTAACCACAATGAAATCAACCCGTGAACCAAACGCCGGTCTCTTCCCCTCTCCGGACAAGTCGTCTGAGCTCTGTATCAGAGAAGAAGGAGGCTTAAGCCACGTCTGAGAGAGTGACCAAAGCAAGGGCCCGATCCTGGCACCATTTCCAAAGCTAAGCTCCAAAGGATTAAAATCTTGGCTGGAATGGGGGTAGCGGCCCAGCCCAGCTCCACAACTGGTAGAAAGGAGTGCTGGGTTGCTCCGTTCCCACCATCGGAGCTAGTTTACACCCAGGAAAGCCCTGGCCCCCACCGCCCCGTGTCGCTCCCTCCCTAAACAGCGCTGTGCGAGAAACAAAGGTCTGGGGAAACGGCACGCACAGCTCCTGCCAGTGCTAACGGGAGGCGCGGAGGACAGACCACCCCATGTTCTCACTCCGGTCCTGCCCCAAAAGGACAATTTTATCAGCTGCTCAGGTTTTTAAGAATCCGATTTGAGCGGCGGCGAAGTTTCTTTGCCCTAAGCCGTGCTGGACCTGCCAGCACTCTGGTCCTTGCTTTATTGCAGGGGATCTCCAAGCCTGGGCGACTACAGAGGAGGGTTTTTTTCCAGCAGACTTCAAAAAAAAAAGAGCAGGAGCAAGGCCCTAGGACAGAGCAAGTCCCCAGCTCTGCCTGCCCCACAGTCGCTGGAGCTACAATACGGGAGCAGGCGGAGGTATTGCTAACACTTTAATGGGAACAGCACAGAGCTTGGGGAGGAATACTGCCCGGGAGTTTACTCTGCTTTTCAGGCAGGTTTCCCACGACTGGACCAGCTTAACACGACCTCGGCAATGCCAACACGCACCGCGAGCAAAGTTACTCCAATACGGGCAGGTCTTCAAGGCTACTTTAAAAGCGTTTTGGCTCAGGGCCCAATCCTGCACTTCCTGGGCACCCAAAATTCCCTCCAGCTTGACCGTTTTCCTCGCTCCGGAAAGATGACCGGGCACTCGGAAGACTTTGCTCGTTAGCCCTCTTTGCAAGACCGCAAACTCCCCAAGCTGGAATTCAGTGCAGAGAGGTCAAGCCAAGAGCCCGGATTCTTCTCAGGGCTGTTTGCAAACACTTGGGATTTTTATATTGAAGGCAAATTCCATTTCCCATCCTGCGTTTTGCAAATTTGAAGCGAGCTGCCTTTTTTGAGATGGGAGACTGCCTTCGAAAAGCAAAAGTGCCCATTGTATGCAGCTGATTTTTGGCTGGTTGGATGTTGCAAAGAGGACATTAAGTTCTTGGGCTAAAAATACAAGGGAAAATCTGGGCCTTGCCATACCACTAGGATCTTTCCCACTTGTTTCAGTAGGGTGCAGATTTTTCCCCAAAAAACCTGCAAGGCAAAGCTATGGTGCTCCAAATCCACAAACACTTCACACAGGCTGAATTTTTAATTTGATGGGGTTAATCCTATACGTGAAAGTTAGATTGCGGAGCACAGCATAAGTTTCTCGTAAGAGTGCCCTCGTAAGATAAATGCTAGCAGGCAATAAGGGATTGTCCGGATCCACTTTAATGCAGCCTGAAAACGAGCTAAAGCATGTTCTGTCCCTGGAACATCTCTCAGAGAAAAAGAGAAATCCCCACTGTGCATAAAACGCAGGGATTGTTGTATGTAACAAGTAAGAACTGCCGCAAATACTTAGACAAACTGAAATACTACGTTACGCCTCAAGAAACAGGTAGAGATGTATGGGACATAAGCCTTTGTAATATTCCAGTAAGCACAAAAACTACGCGTAGGATGCAAGGATGTAAATTCACCCCCAGCGCAACCTTTTCAAGTAACAAAACTTTCCCTGCCTTTCCATCGGGAAAATCTCCTTCCTTTATGACACCCGAACTACTACACGTCCTCTGGCATTGCGGTGAATCGATACGCTGAACGTCCCCCCTTCTTTCCTCCGCACTTTTGTTCGAAACCCGAAATAGATGGGAAGGGCTCTGTACCACAGATGTGCGACCGATAGAGCGCGGCTCCCCATATCCTATTCTTTTATTTTATTTGAGCTAAAGCGGCGGTGGAAATACTTTAACGATTGCACAGCAGATCCCCCGAAGTCCGCCTCATCTGCAACCGATTTCTGCCCGTGGCAATATTCTCATCCTCCCGGCCATCAATCACCCGTGGAGGTTGGGGGGGGGGGGGGGGGGCGAGAGAAGAGCAGGGAGAGAGGAAAAGAGGCGGAAAAATCTGGTGCTGATCAGCGGCGGAGGAAAAAAAAGCAGCAGGTCCGCTTCGGTTCGGGCCGGGGGGTGGGAAGGAGGTGACGGGGAGGGGGGGGAAAAAGACCCAAACCCCGAAGGGGCTACTCACCACCCAGGCGACGGTGGGCACATCCCATGGGGGCCGCGGCGGGCGGGCGGGCGGGCGGGCTACAGCCCCGCGGTCCCCGGCGGTTGCCGCATCCTCGGCTCGGCGGCCCAGGGAGGTGCGGGGCGGGCGGGAGCCGGGAGCCTGCCCGCCCCCCCCCCCCCCTCCGGTGCCGGGCTCCGGGCGGTGCCGCCGGCCCCGCCGCTCGCTATTGCACAATCGGGGCGGAGGATTGGGGGGGGGGGGGGGGGGGAGAAGGGAGAGGAGGGGAAAAGAGGGGAGGGAGGGAGGGAAGGAGGGAGGGAAGGAAAAAGGGAGGGGAGCGGAGGCTGCAGAGCCTGCCCGCCCCGCCGGGGCGGCCCCGCGGCAGCTCCGCCGGTTGATGGGGCGGGACGGGGGAGCACGGACCGATCTGCCCCTCCGTCCGGTTCTTCTCGGCGTGTTCCCGTTGGCAGGCGGAGGGACGGGTGCGGGAGCCCCGCGGATCCCCGACGGGGCGGTCGCTCCGAACAGCCGGGGCCGGCGGGACTCGCAGCGCCCGGGGCGGGCAGGGAGCTCACACACTCACCTACCCACACACACACTCACCTACCCCCCCCCACACACTGACCGACCCCCCCACACACACTCACCTACCCCCGCACACACTGACCTACCCCCCCACACACACTCACCTACCCCCCCACACACACACTCACCTACCCCCGCACACACTGACCTACCCCCCCACACACACTCACCTACCCCCCACACACACACTCACCTACCCCCGCACACACTGACCTACCCCCCCACACACACTGACCTACCCCCCCACACACACTCACCTACCCCACACACACACTCACCTCCCCCCCCTCACCTCCCCCCCCACACACACACACTCACCTACCCCCACACACACTGACCTACACCCCACACACACTCACCTCCCCCCACACACACTCACCTACCCCCACACACACTGACCTACCCCCACACACACACTCACCTACCCCCCCACACTGACCTACCCCCCCCATACACTCACCTACCCCCCCCACTCACCTACCCCACACACACACACTGACCTACCCCCCCACACACACTCACCTACCCCCCACACACACTCACCTACCCCCCCACACTGACCTACCCCCCACATACACTCACCTACCCCCCCCCCACTCAGCTACCCCACACACACACACTCACCTACCCCCCCCCCCACTGACCTACCCCCCATACACACTCACCTACACCCCCCCCCGTCTCCCCAGTCCTGGGCGAGGGAGCCCCCGCCAAGTGCTAAAAACTAACGGGGAGAGCCCGCTGGCAAGGCACGTCCATCAAAACGACGTGTCTGTAAAAGAAGAGCGGTGCCCGAAGGTGATTTCCCAGCGTTTGCTCCTGCAGCGACAGAAAAGCCTGGATGTGGCTCGCTGAACGCAAACAGTTCCTATTTAAACGTAATACTCGATAGAGAGGGCTTGGGGTAGAGCCCTAGCTGCAGTGAAGACTTGGGAAAGTTCTCCAACACCAGACGATGGTTTTCTCTTCCTTTCTTTTCCCTTCCTCTTACTCAGTTTTTTCTCCTCTTTTTCTTTCCTTTCTCTCTTTCCCTTTCATTGCAATCTTTCAGTTACGATAATTGTTGGAGACCGGAAAGGCTCTGTTTCTGTAAAGGCGCAATTAATCTAATAGAGGCCTCCACATTAAACACTGGCACGGCACTACCCAAATCGAAAGATACCTGCAAGGCTTGGATGGGCTTTCCTGGCTCCTGTTTGTGTGAAGATTTGCATAGAGATCAGAGAAGCAGGAAGAGGAGATGCTAAGAAAGCAACAGCTGTGCTGAGGGAAGTGTTGGTAGTGCCTTGGCAGCGGTCCTGGGGAGAAGCCAGGAAAGCCAGCTTTGGGGCTGGGTGTTAGCTGAAGGAGGCTGGAGGCTGCCAGCGAAGGAACGGTTTCCCGCTGCTCGGTTCCTTCCAGCTCCGGGACAAGAGGATTTTGTAAATAGGGTGGCAAAAAACCTGCTTCCAGCGTCGCTTTCTTATCCTGCTAGATGCAACCTACCCAGCCCCAAACCGTACTGAACTGCTCAGCTCCAAAAGGGCCAACAACAGACAAAGGAGCAGCCTTTTGCCATGACCACGTACCCATGGAACTCTAATCTCCCAACATTTTCACCCACTGCTAGACTTGAACTTTTGACTAATGTCTACTTGCTCCTCACGGCCAGCGAGACCAGCAGTGAGCTCCTGCCCGGGAGGCTCTTTTATTCTGAATAATGAGTGAAAGAGGAGACATCAGAGGCTTGGAAGCAAGTTCTCAGGTCTGTGGATAAATGGGGAAAAATAAGATGTAGGTGCGACCAGTTATGGAGAAACAGACCACGGGCATTAAGGTTAAATTCACCCAAGTGTATCAGGTCCAAGGTTCAGTATTTTGATGGTTTTTGTGGGATCCTCGGCAGCGGGGTGTGATTACTCTTGAGCAGAGCACCAGGCTGCATGCAGATATGCGAGCCAGCGTGCAGTTCATTCACTGCTTCCTACTATTCATTCGTGTTCCAGTAAACAGCCAAACAGCAGAAAAGGGAAACACAGCAATCTGTAAATCTGGGGGTGGGGAGGCACGATGCGCAGAGTTCAGGTTTTCTGGTTTTCTGGTGTCAGAAGAAACAGGCAGAGGTGCTGTATGACAGAGCAGCCTGGCTGGAAGATGAAAGAAGCTGCCGAGAGGCTGTCAAAGCCTTGGGCCAACACTTTTCCCCATCCTCTCTGGCAATGCGGTATTGCGGCCAGAACAAGGAGTGAAGACCTGATGCCTGCAGATGTCATTTGGACAGACGCTGGCTCAGGCACGGGCTAGAGGCAGCCGCTCTGCAGCTGGGAGCAGACGGGAGGGAGACAACACCAGCAGGAAAGAAGCCATCCTCACCGGTCAGGCCCCTCGCCCCTAGCCAGGTCACTGGCTTCAGCAACGTTTTTAGACTCTTGCTCCACATCACGCCCTCGTTTACCAGCTCCCGCTCCCCACAGGCTCTGGGGAGCTTGCTGCCTGCCCCTAAAACACCCGAGCCAAACCACGCTGTTGTTTTCACGCCGAGCGGTGCGACACGTAGTACGACACAACTCTCCGCTCTCACCCCCTGACGACAGCCCATTTCATCAGCCTGTTGTTTTCCACCACAGATAGACACCATATGAAAACACAGGTGCACAGAGCCTTGCCCAAAATGTCTACACACCCACCTACATCTTCCCCCTCGGCCCTTTCCCCTGCTGCTGGATCACCAAGGCTTCCCTGCACGGAGACACAGCAGAAACCTGCTCTCTGGTCTCCAGGAGCTTCCCTCCCTCACCCTCTGTTGCTGTTTTGGGCCTGCTGACAAACGCCCACAGTGCCAGGGGCTCCCCGCTTGTCAGGACAGGACTAGGAACTGTGGGCGTGAGAATTAAAAGGGTGTATTTGTAAGTTAAAAATAAAACTATTCCTTTTATTTGTGTCTTAACGCAGATTCCAAGGCTCCCTGCCCATAGCTGGATGCTAGAAAACACATGCGGGGAGAGGCAGCTGGGAAAAGAGAGAGCAAGCGAGAGCGTGTGCATCCGTGAAGGGCTGCAGTGAGCAACGAGGGGAGAATTGCCCTTCGCAGATCCCCGTAGCTGGCCTTACACTCCGTCTCTCCCCCAGCAACTTGTGTTTTGTTCACCGTTCCCGAGATATACCGCGTAGGGTCCAAAGAAGCACGCGCAAGGGCTAAACCCCCCGGCCTGACTTGGGAGACTGATGTTTGGGTCTGCCACGGACTGCCCTGCCCTCTCTCAGATCAGTCAGTTCGCTTCACCTCTCCACATGTCATCTGCAAAAGGGTACAGAATTGCATTGCAGCTCCCCGCAATAAATACGGCTCTTTATCAGCTCCCTTCTCTCACCGGACCATCACCTGCTGGAGCTGAACTCCTACTTGTTGGTTCCTAAATAAGCCCTAAGACACCTCCAAGATATCAGCTCAGGACCTCAAATCGCTGTCTGTAAGGGCATACGTGCCCGAGGTGAAAGGGAGCAGTACTCACGCAAGGAGATGGAGGCAAAGATTTTACTACTAAAAAAGCTGGGGGGTGATTTCTCATCACCATCTCGGGTAGACGAAGGGAGGGGACAGTGGTGGCAGGTGAGGAGCGTATCCTCCCATGACTGCGAGCGTTCAACTCACATTTGTGCAGTTCCAGCAGCCACGGGCAAGGATAGAGCAGTCCTTACAAATACCATTCTTGCTTTTTAAAATTCACCCAAAGCATGTGGGTACAACAGCACTTCACTGCTCGTTCAGACCACCAGGACAATCCCGCCTGAGCACAGTACCTAGCTTAATAACGTACACAGAGGTAAGGAGAGGCTAGAGGGGAAGGTTCAGCCTTGGGAGAAATTTGGACTAGCAACCTCCAGCAGGCCACAGCTTAGGATAACAGATTTGAGCTCTGTGCTGAACCCCTTTGCATAGGTGTAGCAGAAAGGCACGAGTCCTAGCGGTAATTTGGCTAGCTGGCTGGAACTGCAAAGTCCGACTTGCCTGGCCGCGTGTAGAAAGAGAGATCTAGGGACGGACCTGGCTGGCAGGGACTGTGCTCGGTAGTAAAGGAAAAGGATTTATCATAGAGCTCATTAGAAAACATCTGGGCTCAGCAAATGACCTGGAATGCGACTCGGCAGCGGGGCGCTCCTCTCTTCCCGAGTCCTGAGAATGCGAGCTCCCGCAGGGTAAGACTCGAGCCAGCTGTTTCCTCTAATCCCATCAGCCTTGCCTTCGACAGGGGTCCAAACGCTCGGCAAGCAGGAGAGAACGAGAAAGTCCCATTCCCTCCCCTTGGTGACTGGGATTAGTGGTTTCTCTGTAGTGCCGTGCCAATGCATTTTGGGGCCCTGGGGCAGCAGTAAAAAAAATGTACCCCTCCCATCTCCGAGCAAGTCCAAGTGTGTTTAATCGCTTTATTTTCCACCTTGCCCAATCGCTCCCCGCTCCCAGGCACTCTAGGCCCCTTCGTCCCTCCCTCCCTCGCTTCCCCAGCAACTCAGGTCATGCAAAATCCTTCTCCTATTCAGTTCATGTCTGCAGGGGCAGTTTCTATCAGGGAGGGCTGGGAAGAAGCTGCTGGGCTTCATTTGCAGGTGCCCTCTTGCCTATGAGTTCAAACAGTTTTTTTCTTTCCACTTCAAAAATACCAGTTTCCTCCAACTCCATTACAACTGGCTAAAACCCCTCTGATAACCATCTTATTTTCTGCTGCACAACTTCCTCCTGCTGCAATCACTCAGAACTTCTTATTATATTAATTATTTTTTCTTGCAGCACTGCCTGAAGGCACCAGCCAAGCTCAGGGCTTTGTCACAATAGGTGCTTCTATGTGTTTAGAAACAGTTCTGGCACTGAAGCGCCTACAAACTGTCAACCAGCAGTACAAACTTAGAACACACACATGTGTGCAGGGAACATTTTGCACATTACCGAAAGGAAACCAGCACCCGCCTGAAACGGGGTGACTCAGCTCAGAGCAATATTGCACTGCTGTTGCATGGGAAAGAGGCTCATGTACAAACTCTCTGACCTTTAAGAAAAGCATCCCAAATCAGAAGTCTCAAAGTGCCAGTTTCTAAAGTCCTGCTACTGTAAGAGAGTCAGCATTTTTTTAAATTAGGGTAACGGAGAAAAAAGAATGTGTACGTATGTATTCGCTAACAGATTAAACTCCTCTGCTCCCAGTCCCCCTGCCTTACAGAAAACAAATGCAAATACAATCCTTAAGGTGATAACATGATTTCATATTTTAGAGGGTGTGGTTCATAAAATCATAGAAACGTGGGACCCTGAGAAATCTGCTTTCATTGCCTCCCTCTCCTCCTGCCCTGAAGCAGGATCGTGATTTCTGAGTTTGTGAAGCAGATACTACTATTGCAGCTGACAAGGAAATGAATGAAACTGGCCAGGAATCGTAGTTTATCAGTGCTTTCTTGAACATGCCAAGCAATCTGTGCTAGCACTGAACCAATTTTTCATCATTCTGGTTTTAATTTTGGTAACAGGGACTACCTCAGTGACTGCTCCAATGTACGGTAAGAGTTAACGTTGAAGCCTCAGTTAAATAATTACAGGTTCATCCTGTGCTCAGAGGAGTCACAGTGACCTTCTCTCTATCTGCCAGCCTACCTCTATTTATACCTAATATGGATATAAAATCCACAACTTAGCAGATAGTAAACTAGAGCCTCCCACAAGCATGTTGCCTACTAGGACGCTCCCAAAGATTTAAGGGAATTATTTCTCAGGCCTTAAAAGAACCCAGTAAATGCACTTTCTCTGTTCTGTCTCACGTTGTACAGACAGCAGAACTATGTGGACCTTCCCACACAGTCCTTCCAGCGCACCTCTAGTCCCAGCCCACAGACACTCCTGCAGTTCCAGCCCCAGGCTTCCATCCATCATTCAAAGATGCATTTATTGACATACAAAATACCCCAACTCTCGACAGATTATCTACGAAACCATGTAATCTTCAGAGAGAATTAAACAAAAATTGGGCCTCATGCCCGGAAAAAGGAGTGGGGGGAAGCACACACCATCAGCCATTCCCTCAAACAAAACCAAGGAAAACAGTCCAAAAGGGAGGAGCTGGAAGAACAAAGCAGCAATGATCAGCATAGAAATAGGTTGTCTTGTATCTGAGGACCATGCCAGGGACATCTTCAGGGAGTGTCTAACAAATAGGGTCCTTGAGCTGAAAATATCTGCATTTAGTTCATACCAGATTAAGCCGTGGGGCAGAGACCTGGAACAATGCAGTCAACCTTTATGGCCTTGGAAGTTTAAGAGAATTTACGGCCAACAAGAACAGTTAGATCATCTGATATGAAACCATGTGTGTTACAGGTCATTTGATTTCACCCAGTCACTCCCAGGTGGAGCACAGTAACTTCCACTTAAGACATCAAGAGCTGAAACATCCACCCATTCCTCTACTAGCTTATCCCAGTCTCTCTGCTTACAATTCAGTGCCCCACTGCTCATCTGCATGGGTCAAGCTTCAGCCTCCAGCCATTGCTTCTCCTTACGCCTCTCCCTGTGAGCAGCAAACCCTTCAGTTCCTGGGTTTTCTGTGCTGTTTTCGGAGTCCTTGAGACCTCTAGGTATGATCAGCATTTGTTGCCCCTCAATGTCAAACTTTACATTTGACTATATAAAAATCTACATTGTTCCACTTTCTTTTTAGTTTACATAGCATCCCACCAAATAGCAATTATTTGTCTGCCACCATTTATGTATTTAGTTCCAGATAATTAATGAAAATTACAGATAATACAAAGCATTATACTGACTCCTGTGGGAGATATGGCATCCGCAGACCCCAGAGTGCCATTGTTTTGCAAATCAGACACAGGGCCTTCAGGACACGAAATCATTTTCTTCTCCTGTGGCCTCAGTCAACCTTTGAACCTAGAAAGAGGCTGCTAAGGAGAGAGATGACACAACCCATGGCAGTTACCTTCAGCCTAAGCCTCTCTTCCCCTTACTCCCTTGGTAACCACAGCCCCTTCTCCCTTATTGCTCTGTGCTATGTAGCACATTGTCCTGGAGGGAAGGTACAGGAGTTTGGCGACGGAGAAGCAGGTGACTGGAAGAAATGAAAGGGTGAATAAGAAAGTGCAGAAATACTCCCCTTTCCACAGCACACCCTTACCTTGTTATTCTGGCATCTTCAAAGAGCAGAAGCCAAAGTCTTTTGTGAACTGTGGAGTGTGGTTCAATCCAGTGCAGACGGGTAGTGAACTGTAGGGTCCCACAATGTATGCTAGCTGACTGTACAGAGCAGAATTTTACCTGGGAATGAAGTAGGTCTTAAAGCCATGACCAAATGGAGAGAGTATCACCATTTCCATTTTACAGGGGAGAAAACTGAGGTGTTATCACAACTGGACTCCTAAATCCCCAGGGAATGCATGGCTCATGGGATTAGTAATGGTTTTGGGTTAAGCTGTTAGTCACTACTAACAACTTCAAGTGCAGCACCGAGGGGGAGGAAGACTACCCTCTAAAACTTCTAAAAAGAAACACACTCCTTCATACAACAGGAGATTTATGAACTGAATTTGAACTGATAAGGGCATGACCTTTTCCAGGAAGGGGCATAGACTCCTAACCCAGAGCTGGAGTCTTTACAAGCACGACCAATAAAGACTATAGATGAAGAGTGATTTATTACTCACCAACAACTTTCTCAGCATCTTTATAAGCTACAGGAGGTGGGTATCCACCACCACGAGGAACATCCAGCTTTAAATAGCTAGCAATGCTGTACAGCTAAGTGCTGACAGCCAGAAGTCACAAGAGAAACAGCAATCCACAGCTGAATTTCCATAAACTATGTTCCCATTTAGTTTCAATCTCAGCTAAGCATTTCACTGTGGGTGGGCTATAGGCTGGACTCTCAGAACAGTTAAGACACAGTACGCATTGCATACAGCTGCCTACTGAAGCTGATGTGCCAAAATTTGCACCAGTCCTATTTACAAAGGCAGGGGTGGGGTGGGAGACGAGGAAAAAGTTTACTTCTTACTGACAGGACATGTGTGGTAGAGGGGGAAAGCAACAAAACCCAGCCAGCTCAGAGCAAAAGGAAGGGTCAGCCATGCCTCGCTGATTCAGAACACTGTTGAAAAATGTGGTTTTCCTAGCAGGTCACTGATCTTGTGTTCCCCAGCTCTGCCACTAGCCTCTCCCTTCTAGCTAAAGCATAAGAGCTATACCTCGTGGCAGATCACTACCACAACAACCACAGTCTCCCTTTAGTCCACTCATGCACCCACTGCTTGCATTTGCAAGCAAGCACCTTTGTGATTTCTTTTGCATTGCTCCAAAAACTCGGAGGGAACCCAATAAAAATATCTGGAAAACCGATTCCTTCTCCTTTGGAGAATCATCTGTGTGAGCCCTCTGGAAGAGTTGCGTTACGCCATCACGGCTGTGTTTCCACTACTGGAATGATACTGTCTCCTTGATATCCTCCCTCTATCTCGACCTGTTACCTAAGTTCATATTTAAAGTAGATCTACTAAGGCAGTGACTATCTTTTGGTATTATGCTTATGTTATACCTAACACAGCGGTGTCCTGTTCCATGAGATGCAAAGAATGGGTAACACATGTCAGTATTTTCTGTCCTTATCAGATTCAGACTTACACCAAAGTCAATACTGAGGATCTCGGTGTTTTACACCTATTAGTGATTCTATAAGGAATCACCTGCTGGACAATAAAACAGAATTCCTAGCTTATCAGAGATTTGCCATTAAGAATTTGGGGCAATGGGAGGACAGCAAATGGATTGCAGAACATACCCTTCTGGAGTCTCCCAGACTATGAAGTGGGCAGCCTTCCCCTGAGACTCCATGACCTGCCAAGTAAAAAAACAGTCAGAAAGGCTGGCTGATGGCTCAAGACTCATATTAGAGTCCCAGCTGCACGCCACATTCCCTCCAAGACTTATCACTGACCTTGCCTACAGCTTCTTCCATCTTTAAAATGGCAATTATAAACCTTTCTACCTCCCTTAATCCCATCTGTTTAGTTTGTAAATTCTCCAGGGCAGAGACTGTTTTTTATTTGTGTATACAGCACCACATACAGCAAGGTCCTGATCTTGGCTAAGGCTCCCAGGCATGATTGAAATACAAAGAAATGACGGTATCTTGATCAAACATGAAGAACTCGGGTAAACAATAGAAAAGCAGCTTGATGTTTTTTTTCCTGCAGTCTCTGCTTTTCCGTGACTTGTTTATTCATCTCAACATCTCAAAGCCTCAGCAGACATCTAATCAAGCTGTTAAGAGTGAGATTTGTGGCCAGTCAAGCACTTAGGGAGTTGTTAAATGTTCAAAACCAGTTCTATTCAGCAAACAGCTGCTTTTTTTTTTTTTGACCCCCTTTCTCCTAGATAGTGGCATGGTTTCTTTACTCACTGTATACTCACCATTTTCCTATTAAGATTACATCGAGGTGATACAGTAACTTCTCCACTAAAAGGTCTCATTAAGTTTTGGATAGGGACACCTGACTTTTTTAGGCCTATCTTGTTTGCACTTTTTGGTACTGATCCAAATCACGCTACAGTTAGACGAAGCAATGATTTCAGCAGGCTTAAGAAAGAAGGAAAAATGTGATAGTTTCCAGATGAGTGTATTATACTAAATTTAACATGCCTTTTGGTACTTAGAATTTCCACTTTTCCCCCTTCCATTTATGTAATTAGAAATCAAGCAGCAGGAAACCGTTCCTATTCCAACCTCAGTTGGGAACAGTATGGTCTCATTCCCATAGAGGGAAACAGGAGACTTGTCCTCACAAGGAGACATTTTGCACAGCTTACATGGACAGGTTCAAAAATAGGTTTTGAATAATACAACTTTAATTAAACCAAAACAAATACAGGCCCATTATGTGCTAGTCATATATACATATATATGTATGTCTCTCAAAACAAACAACAACAAGCAAGGCAGCTGTAAAAAACAAAAAAATTAAGTTCTCACCCCATTTAAAGAACAATGACAAATTTTAAATTCTGCTTTTTAAAGTGTGCAGTTTTTCCACGCTCACCCTAGTGGATTTCATATTAATGAGCAAGAACATTTGTTCTGATTATTCTCACTCTAGCAATAAAGGACACATTGTGAATCAGTATCTACAATGGTACCCTCTGAGTTCCAGGGCCAGAAGAACCACTTGATGACGGTCACAGTCGATCATACTAAGTAAGAATTAACCCCAGGAAGTCATATCTGAACTAAAGCAGAGCATACCAGCACAGGACAACTCATTATCAGGGACACTAAATAAAAATGGAACCCATCATCATGGCCCAAATGACACAGTGCTAACTAAAGCTTTTTCTGCTTGTTGACAGTCATTCTATTCAGAGCATTGCTACCGCTTTTGGTTCTCCTGTTTCTCACCAGGTTGATGCTCTTCCCTCCAGCTGAACCCACTGGCTTACCAGGCTGCTAGCATCACAGCACACACACAGAACTCAATAAAAACACTTTCCAAACCACAGAGGAGCTATGGCTCCAAAGTACATAGTTCAAATTAAAAATTGGGGCCAGATAAAATGATTCAAAATTCGGAAGAAAGAAAGAGATCCTGTTTCCAATAAGCTGTTTTGACCTGACTGATGAACGCAGTCCGGCAAGGGAGGAGGTGGAAAAACAAGGACATGCTCAAGCAATGGTCCTGGATGGTATCATGCTTTGACAGTCTTTAATGCTGCTCTGGCATTAAAGCTATTTTATTTCACAAGTCCATTGCTCTAGGCGAGCTCTTCAGCTTCTGTTGACTCTGGGCACAGCTCAACATGTTTCTTCAGCGTGCAAGATCCTCACACAAGTGCCCAGGGGGATGTGGGAGTGCAGGACTGCTGTAGCACCCAGACCAAATCTCAGTCCCATTGCTCAGTAATATAAGGAGTTTCTCAAGCTCTCCGAACTCAGAAAACTGCCCCTCAGTCCACCCCCTCCCTTTTTTGGCATGGTTTAAAAAAACCAAATATTGCGCAACTTGTTTTCCATTGTGTTTTCCTTTCTGGAGAGGAATTTTTTTTGTCACTCTCCCATCTGCCAGCACTCGCCATGCAGCAGAACAGGCTTTCAATAAAGGAAAGCTCCGAATCAACCTATATTATTCCCTTTCTGTCTCAGGAGACACACATTTACATCTTGTGTTATACAGACAATATGCAGCAAGCATGGGAGAAAGAAAAGAGGTCCTCGAGAGCCATCTCAACAGCTAGAAAATTGTGCTGAGTAAAGAAGCTGTGAAGACAACCTCTCGAGTCAGGAGAAAAGCAGTAGACAACATGCCAACAAGTAATTACACAGACTGGGGTAAATGTAAAGTAGAAGGGAATACTTGGACCAGTGACTTGCCAAGGTAATAAAGAGCTTTAAATATTTGTGACCCACTCCCAGACACTGAAACCTATATGTTCTCCCACAGAAGAGGGGTGAAAAAACAATCAACCTCAAAGGTAAGCTCAAAGCCAGATGGCATGTGCATCTGTTTAATTCGCCCACTATCCTGGGAAGTTTCAAACTTGGGTCACTCCATGAGTCAAAGCTACAAGAGACAGCACTGGCTAGCTGCATCAGTCACACAGCTAGGATTCACCCCTTCAGATTCTGTCTCTTTGGAAGGGACAAAATTCCAATTTTAAAGGGCAACTGTACAAACAGGACATAGGAGTATTTATATTCCTCTCCAAACACCGGCACAAGCAGCAGGGGTCTAGTGGGTGATTTATGAGGTGGGAATGCTTCTTTGAACTGTATGTTAGATGGGGGTTGCCTTTCCAGAGTGGAGAGGAACATACGACGGCTGTCTTTTCTGAAGAGCTCTCACAGTGGCTTTTACCCAGGTGGTCACAGCTGCTAGGTACTCAAAATGAAGTCCTCTCCTTCCATTCTCTCTCTCTCTCACTCACATAGAAAGTCAACACACCAGAGAAGGCCATTTTTCTTTTATTTATTTCCCAGAAGAGCTCTTCCTTGCACTTTCCAGACATGATACAAAACAAGCAACAGAACTTTGTTTCATGTTCAGAAACAGTTTGTTGGAATATAAAGAGTTACTGGTGATCGTTACTGAAGAATGTTGGCTTATTCCAGGGGCACTTCAGTATTCCTGAGGAATAATCATTGATTTCTCCTTCCTTCCCACTGGGATAGTCTTAGTCATTAGTCACTGTTCCTGTAAAGCAAGAAGGCTTATATTATTAAAAAGCCATTTGGGTTCCTTACATGGAAGGTGCTGCACGATGTAAAGCAAGCCACTTAGCTTTGTAACATTTCCAGAAGGTAGGCTAACATTTTCATCCTTTGCTAGACTGCGAAGTTGAGTATGGAAAAGTTAAGCAGCTATTTTCATACCAGAAGCATGCCATGTTTTCATGCATATAAGCCTCCATTCTGATAAAATGGGTACTTCAAAAAAGCCCAACATTATTGTTCAAGTTAACTATTCACAGATTGAATAGAAATCAGACAGAAATCAAAGCTACAAAGGGCAGGAAGAAAGGCTCCAGTTGCCAAACTTCTTGTATTGTTGCACATCAATATAATCCATATTGCAATCAAAGTACAGGGTTGTGGGGTTTTGGGTGATAAATAATACAGGTTAAATAACCTGAAAAATGTGATACTTTCCATTTTGCAAGGAAACCTTAGGCCGTGTAATTCTCAGCCATACCATTTTAAGCCTTGAAATAATTGCTAGATTTTGATTTTAATTCAGCTGGAGTCACAGTGACATCCACTTGATCAAATTACTTAAAAAGCCCTCAGAATCTTAGGACCACAAATTAGAACTTTTCTGCATTTTAAGTCGTCTCTTGGCCTAGATGAATGGCTCTTACATTGGCGTTAGCATTTCATGATCAATTTACTAACCCCAAAGGATGGGCAGCGTGATGATCCAAGTTACAGCTAGAACAGCTGCAAAGTTGCTTTGTAATCTCTTGATTATTTGGTATCATGAAGGTCCTCTGTCCTCTCTCATTCTCACTTAGGATTCAGAACTAAGAACTTCATCCTGAAGAATCAAGAATCCAGACTGGATAAAGCCCCAAGTAACCTGGTCTGACCTCAGAGCTGACCCCGGTTTGAGGTCAGACCAGATGACCTCCTTGAAGTCCTTTCCAACCTGAGTTATCCTGTGATCCTATGAACTTGACAGGTTTGGAAAACTAGATAAAATTTTCTTCAAGCTAATCCTTGTTCCATTTGTCTCTCTCTTAATAAAGCTGATTTTCTTGCAGAATCTCACATTTTGACAAGTTAACATTTTAAAAAAACCTCAGTTTTGTAAAGGAAATCCTATAGAGTTCAGTTACAACAGTATTTTCTAGGAAAAAAACAGATGAGTGATAATGCAACAATATTTTCCATGCTCCTAACCAACAGAAATGAAATAATTTTGTTGTAATAACCCTGGAGCCATTATCCATGACACGACATTTTGGAGAGATTAATGACATTAACCATTAGATGGTTTCATCCGCGTCTTCCCTCTCTCAGCATGTTCAGCCTCTTTGTGCCAGAGAAAGCTAGCGGAGACAGTGCACTGGAAACTATTTGTCTAGCCTTGTGCCATGCAGGCAGCTGTGCTTCTTCTGTGAAGTGTCCTTTCAATTACCTCATGCTTCAAAGGACCACCCTTGCTCCAGAACACAGATTAGTCCTTAATCCAAACAAAATCCCTTACTAGGCTGACCCGAAAGTCAGTTTTCCGTTGCCCAACAGCCCTAGTAACAAGCATCCTTGAATGAATAATGCTTTCTCAGAACATGTGAACAGGGCATTTACCATTCACACGAAGCCACAGAGATGTCATTCCAGCTTCTTGTTGGAGACATAAATTGGAGGAGCAGCCTCAGGATGGTATGGAAAGCTAGCACGTTTTAATGTTAACAAATCTGGCCAGAAGGGGCACGCACAGACTTTTGATTCTGGGCCGAAGCTGACAGTGTTCTATCAGCTGCATCTAAGTCACAGTTTCTCTGTACTGTTATCCAAAATATTTTATTCTGATAAATAAGTTGTTCAAGAATCTTCTTATTGTTTCCCTTACTTAAAAGGCAGCTAAGAAAATATTTGTAAATAGGTATGTCTGGTAGGGCTGTAGAAGGCTGGCAAAACCTCATCTGCCGGTAAATTAAAGGAACACTGGACTCAACTTACAGCTCTAGATGCATCAGGAAAAAGCCTAAAAACACCTTCAGGCCTCCTTCATTAGGCAGATGAGCAATACAGGAGCAGTTTTTGCATTCTGTGTACTTGCCATGAAAAGCGCCTGGCAGAACATTTTACCTCAGTACTTTCTGAAGTGCTAAAATAACTGTAAATATGTCCTGGTGGATGCCTCTCCACCAGCATCAGTGAAATGCTTTTAGCAGTATATGGTTTTATGGATCCAAAATATGCAGGCACACCTCTTTTTTTTCCTCCAGATGCCACAATGATAAATTACCATAACAAGAGCCCCAACTTTTATGTGAAGAAATACTGAAAATATTAATGGAGTCAGTTTGTGGCCTTAGTGCACTGAAGGCAGTTTGCAAGCATACAAATGGTTCCTGCTAATTAATCTATTTTTAAGTATTTTCTCTCAGCATGGTCAGTGATAATACTGAACTCATTTAAATTATCTTCTTCAAAAATAAAGTGTACAATTTTTTCAGACTAATTATTACATTACTATCCAGCTAAACAAGCCACAAAACTTACAAGTGATTAGTATTTTCATGTTGCAAAAAAACCCCCAAACCCCACAGAAGATCAAAGATCTGCTTCCACAGGCAGATCTACCTGACATGCTTCTTCCTAGCTCATCTCTTTCAAAGTCTGAAGACACGATCTTACTGTTAGTTTAGTTTTTCAGCCTTTCTAACATGTATTTTTATTACAGATGTCTTCAGGTTGTGGGGAAACCTACCTGCAGGACCTGTTAAACTAATTCTATGTATTCAGCCTAGTAAGTTCACTGCTAAACACACCAGATACTAAAAATTTCTAAAGAGCAGGGGAACCACCCCCTCTTTGGCAAAACGAGTTTCTTCTTACTAGCACCCTTTTGAGAAAGGCAGAGGAATATCCATTTAAATGGTGTCCAGATGCATCATTTAATGCTAACTTCTAAACTGTTACCAATTAATAGTAACTAGTACTGGTACTTACTTTTACAAATTTACCATGGAGAAGATATGGAGACTGGAAGTCATGTTGACAATTGGAATAAGCCATTCCTAACCCCATCCCTGACCCAAAAGCGATAGGCCATGTCTTTCCTGTGGGGGAAGGCAAGCAGAGAGGAAAAGTTAAAGTCAAGAAAAGCTGTTCATTTCACATGACAGTGATAGCATTGTTAAACAAGCACCAAGAAAGAATAAATTACTGGAAGATGCATATTAGGCATTTCAAGTTCTACGAGTCCTAAAATCAGCTAAAAACCAGACCACTTCAGAAGAACAACAAGAGTAACAGTGAGTAAGACATCATATTTAGAATTTAACGGAGAGCAATCTCTGAATTCAAGATATTACTGGAAATTATTCTGTTACCAAAGCATAACTAAAAAAGAATTTAGATCAGTTTTAAAACCCTGGCAAGAGTGGCATAAACTGATGTCTAGACACATGGCTCCAGTAATTCGGCTCAGGGTTTCCTGCAATCCCAGAATGTGAGCTGAGCACAGTAGGAGCTTAGAGAGATGCCGCATGTAACAACCTTGTTACACAACAGTTAAAAGTTTAGGTAACTCCATTTCAACTGAAAAGACATGACCAATAATGAAAGAATTAGTCTAACATGCTGATTAAGTTTTACATGCCTCAAAGATCTCTTAATTTTAAACTGCATCTGTAATAGACAGAAATTAGGAAAACAAGCAGTCAAGACTACTGCAGTGTACTTACTTTTGAAGAAGATGACTGAGAAAACAATTCCTAATCCAAATCCAGCACCTGTAAGAAGAAATGCACCGAGTGAGGTCTAAGATAATGCAAAGTAATGGAAAATTATTTAGTTCTTTACAGTAATTCTTTGTTCCAACTGAGGAATATCAGACTACAAGTTATTTCAGCACACCAAACAAAAATGTTCTTAAATACCAATTCTGAAAAAAAGTAATTCTTGTTTTCTTAAGAAACTGTAAGCAGCTAATTCAGATTAGAACCCCAACATACCAGAAAGATTTGGGAAACAAACCAGACTCTCATCCCAGGGAAAGTTACTGAATTTCTGTCACCATTTACAATGTGAAATTAAGATTTATTTGGCTCATTGTCAGCAAATGAGAAACACTTAAATGAAAACCTATTGTGTCCTTGAGCTTTAGATTCTGCAGATGAATATCTTATTGTATTTCGTTTATCTCACTACTTTAACTACTTCAATGTGTGTCCTGCGGGCAGCAGAACTTTGATGCTTTGTGTTACCCTATACCTTGCAAAAGAAAGCTCCAGGCTGCTTATCTTTCACATCCACAACATTCATTATGGAGCATATTTAAACACATTAGGAACGAATGACTTTTCACATCCTTATACTATATATAGAAATAACTGCAGCAGTTGAAAAAAAATTTATCCAGCACCATTAAAAAACTCGGCTGGCATATTTAAAAATAATTTTTGCTTTCCTTGGAAGGTGTGCTTATGATTTTTTGCAAGAAATCAGGCAAGTCTGCAAAACTCCTCTCATGACCCAATAAATATAACAGTGAAAACTTTGAGCTCAGTGGGTAAATCCTACCTTTAACTATATCAACTAAAGACAAGAATTTCAGATAAGGTTGCAGAAGTACAAAAGTTTAAAAAAGGAAAAAAAAAATATCAGTCATGCATATGCTCATTAAAAAAATACCTAATAGTTTCAGGTTTATTTTGCAGCAGACACATCCTGTTATAGGTTTCAATTCTCTCCTTTCAATACGAGAAATCTAACTTAAGTATAATGAATTTTATTAATTAAAAGACATACTTTTTTTTTAAATAGTCCTAAAAACACGTGATCTTTATTTAAGCTCCTGTTGAATGCATTACTAAGTGGGTTGAGTCCAGAACAATGCCAAAGAATCCTATACCCTCTTGGCGTATAGGAGCACTTTTTTTTTTTTTTTTTTAAGTTTCCTTCTGCTCTTTAAACCTTTTTCCTCGCAAAAAGCATGTTAATGGTAGCTTCTATCGAGGCACTTATTATTGAAACAACACTTAACTGCACTACCTAGTAAATTAAAATTAACTAAGCACCCCACGTTTTTCATTGATTAAAAAACCTTAAATATTAGAACAGAGGTGACCGAACAGATGATCTGAGCAAACCCCCTTATGTTTACTCTCCTGTTAGGACTTCACTCTCCGTATTTAATGAGAGCTGGAAATCAGAGTTGCTTTTGAAAACTCTTTTCATTTTACTACAGATTTTCAATTGTGACAGAGGTAACTACTTTACCAGGTCATTACAACTTTGGAGTAGGCTTACAAAACATGCAACTGCAGGGAAGAACTTTGACCGCTTGCCAAGTGGTCCTGACATAACTCCCCCAGACACTTTAGAAACCGAGCATTTTGCAGAAGGTCAGGTTTTCACTCTAATCATTTGCACAGCTAAGGGAAAGTCTCAGTTCCTCGGATGTCTGCTCAGAGCTTCAGGCTTTTTCGGCATTTCAGACGGTAAGAGATATACTACTTGGAGCATCTCAAATAAACAGCTAACTACTCATACTGTGTCACTGACCGGCATTTATACGTAGACTGGAAGAGACATCATGCATTACTAAGAGCAGCAGTTCATCCGTGCTAATTCCTCCACGCCCCCTCCCCAAGCACGGTCTTCCTTCTCTACCTTTGCTATAATACAGCTGGTGTTGGCTCTTGCAGAATGTTTATGCTATTGAAGATAATTACTATCTTCAAGAATTCATCCAACGGACAACTGTTTGGCCCTCTGACCCAACTCCCTCTGCCAGTGTTCTCCTACAATACGTAGTTATGCTGCCTTTTTGTTTTGGGCTGTTGTACTGTAGGTCTGAAAAGGACTTTCTGGAGGTAATTACTTTCTGTTCAGACAGCACTAGGCGTTGTTTGAAATGTCCAGTTCAGAAGGGCTGTCATGCAGTGAGTGATACTGGTCCTACGCTTCCTGTTCAAGAAAAGATCCCTTCTGCCAATCCAAACAGTTTAGCTAATCAATGAGAAATGATTTACAGGATGACAAATTCTGCATCATCTCCATGCAGAGCCCAGGCAGTTTCTAATGTCACCACATTTTCCACGTTACCACTCAAACCCACATTCTTCTTACCAGTGTGGTGGTAAACTGCTTACGTTCTTGTCTTAAGAAAAGCCTGCACTAAGGAAGCAGCTATCGTTAATACAGTTTCTTTCCATCTACTTCCAGAAATCATCATTATCTTGTATTCTCTTCATCTCCTTCAGATGCTATCTCACATTACAGCCCCATTTGTAAGAGCTCCACACAGATGCCATCGATGCTGCTTCCTGTTGGCCATGGGGGAAGCTACAGGAAACACTCTAGAGGTGAAAAATTTATTATTTCTGCCAACTGCAATTCAGCCTAAGCCTAAAACAAAACCTAGGTCTTCCCCCACGCTAATACCCAACACCACTGTTAAGCAGATGTGGTCCAGCATGACTGACTTAGGAAAGACCATTCTGTCTTTCTTAAGAAAGCTTTTTTCTGAAGCAGTGAATCTGAAGGGATTCCTCTTTTTCATGAAAACACAATTTTCATGCAATTTTAGAGGCTATCACTGCACCCTGTTCCAGCAGGAAGGGGGGAGTACAGTGGCTGATTAGGTTAAAAAGATGATGGTAAGATATCTAGGGCCTTGCTTTAAGTAACAAAAATGCTACAGAAAAGTAAAGGAGGAGATCTGACAGCTAATGGTTTTTTGTTTTCTGTACAAGGCGGCAACTTGAGAAACAAAGCCAAAAAAGAACCTTAACTTCCCTCATGCCAAAGGCAGTTAGGTTCATTCCTTTTCTTACTGAGGAACAGATTACAGTCTACACTGAAAACTGCTGCTGATCACCAACACCCAATCAACAAGAAATGCTCAGATCTGCCCCCTCACATCAGCCAGTGCATATACAGCATTTGCTCTTTTCTACTTGGTTTTAACATTTAAGCATTGGTTTTAACTTCAAACCAGAAGCTTTAGCTACATTTAATTTCTTACCCCATCTGGTTAAGAACCTGTTTCTGTGGATAGTTTGTCACTCATCTTCATTCCACTAGAAAGTATTTGTGGTTATGTGGTCATTTCCTGTGTCTCCAGGACCAAGGGGGAGCTAAACCACCTTGTCTTGGGAGCAAAGTAACACTTTTCACTTTAATTCTATATAAAGTTACACCAGAGATAAACAATGGCAGAGCTGTTGATGAGTTTTACAGGTTTAAGTTCTCACATGCTCAATTTCCTTTTAAAGGGGCAACATGTTGCTTCAAAGAGCCTCCCACCTGACCAGGGGACACTCAGTCTGCAGCTGTTTCTACTAAAGATCAGCACCTCTAGGCCAGGCTTTAACTTCATAACAATAAAACATGAAAGGTTTATCTTACAATAAAAACAAACGAACATGGAAAAGCTAAGGGCTTGATCCATGCCGGGCACATTTTCCCTCCTTTTCTTGCATGACAGCCTCTTTGCAGGAAAAGGCCACAGGAAAGAGTACAACGCATTTTTCACCTCCTCTGACAGTTTAAAATGTTTAACTAGAAAAACAGCCTCTTCCACCCTACATCTATCACTTCAGCTTAAACTCATTTACAGTCAGTGTCAACAGGGGACAGGACAGTTCTGTGGACATCTTATTCCTGCTCCCCAGTAAGTATCCCAGCCATACGGACCAGCACAGCCTTACGGAATTGGTATTAGGCAGAAAGCCCAGTCTCCAAAACTTTTTCATTCTACTTTTTTGGCTTGTACACCTTCCAAGAAAAATGTCACGGTACCTCAAATCAATCTAACACACAGAAGAGCACGCGCCGTATACCCAACAGGACATCATAAAAGTGTCTCGGAGAGAAACACAAACCTTCAGGATGGGCTCCTGCCCCATAAGAACATCTGGGAAAAGCTTTTTCTATAAATTTAATCAACAGTCTCTCCAACGGCGATACTACATGGTTCTTTCCTAGGCTACCCAAGTAGCTACAGGCTGAAGCAGCTATTAAGACTGCCACACCTAGATATATTTTTCTTCAATAGCTTGAAACTTAAAATAGAAGGATTAAAATGTACTTGTTGACATCTGGCAAATGTGTTGCTGTTACTATAGCAGCTGGAAGTTTTTAAGTTACTTAATAGTTTTCTTTTTGTCATCACATTATTTTCCTCTGCCATTCCTTACACACAAATACAAAAACAGTTTCAGCCTCCTCTCCTTCAGATTCTGTTAATTTACAATTAGAAGAACTAAATGATTGAAATAAAATGAAGAAGGAGCTCCTGGAAGATGGCTTCTTGTTCTAAGAAAATAGCAACCACTCTGTACAGACAAGACTCTCTAAAATAGGTCAGGGACTTGTCCCAACAGGGAAGATTTCTTCCCAGCTAGAAAGACAGCTTCCATTAGGATCAAGAAAATCTATCTAGCTCGGTTAGCTTCTCTCTGGAGATAGTGACAGCAACAGCTTCAAGGTCCAACAGCAGATCTCATCCACAGGCCTGATGCACTGGAAGCTTCAAATAAGCATCAGCTCAGTCCAGCACTAAAATTTGCTTTAGGGAAGGAAATACCTGAGAAAAGTCAAGATCTTCAAAACAAACAAAAACCGCAAGCAACTCTCAAACTATATTCTCCCTCCTGTTGTAGGGTGTCCTGTCCTGCCCCCCTCCAATCCCACTTTAAGAAGATACAGAGACAATCATTGTGCAAAAATAGTGAGGAGATCCTTCTTCATACACCAAGGCCTTTATAGGGCAGCACTTAGCACCAGTTAGAAGTCTGAGACCATGAACTCACTTATTTACAGAGAGAATTAATTTTAAGCAGACTCTTAGCAAGGTCTTTCGTGGCAGGAATCAGATTTTCTTCAAACACCAACTTTGAAGCTTTCATTCTCATCTCCCCTGTTGTGTGGACTGTTTACATAGCAGACAGAAAAATGAGCAAGGACACTAGAAGAAAACATAGTGAAACTATATACCAAGTACTCGAGGAAGAAGCAGGAAAAAGCGTGTTTTGTTTTCTTCTAGCACTTGACTGTAGTAACACAGAATACTTGGAATGACAGAATATAAATATCCACATACCATTATAATACAAAAATCCCAACATGCTTTCAGGGGCCGCTTTCACCCTTAAGCAGTCCTGCAGTTCAACCAGTGCCCAAAGGCTAACCTTAGATAAACATCAGCACTTTTGCAGATGGACACACAGCAGCAGGAAGTATCGCTGTTAGCCCATGATCTCCCAAGCAATCACAGCGATAGTCTCCTAGTGGACCAGAAACTTTTCATCCTCGCACCAGTGAATGAGGTGGTGAGATGAGACACAGATGCATTTCCTCCCTCTTTTAAAAGGGGAAGGGGAGAAGAGTAGAAGCTGCTCTTTGAATAGACAGCACAACAAAGGATCTCATCAATACTGCATCAAGCTTTTAGACAAAATCATGGTTGCACTCCCTTTAGAAGCACACATATAAGAGATCAGCAAGATACTCATAATACAGAAAATACACCTCTGACAGAAAACTCTACCTTGTCTTACTGCAATAAAATATTCCACTAATGAAAATGATAGCATTGCTAAAAAGAAAAGTTTTGCTGGAGTAAACATATCCACATTTAGGGCTTTTGCAAGCCTAACTATTAGGGTTGGCAATCATGCTTCTTCACAACCATCCAACGTAGGTTGACTATTACTGACGTCTACTGGCCCAGCTAAGAAACAGGAAATTTAGAGCAAAAAGTGTTACGGTGACATCTCACTAGCAGAAATGCTAAAGAAAGAAGCCTGATCCTTCTCAAAGCTCTCGCTATTAATTTATTATCATCAAGGATGTGCTGGCAGCCCCAAAAGGATTTTCTCAGAGAACTATATCTGATGTAACAAAGAACAAAGAGTTGTTCCCATCTACTGCTGTAACATCTCAAGGACCAAACGAGCGGTTTAGGATATCACTTGGCTGGAGTTCCCTTCTACTGGACAGTGTCACTGTGCGCCACCTCCCAAAGAAGGCACAGCTGGCATCTTATCAATGCACTAATGCAGAGGACAAGGAAGTCAGTGCACTTTGGATTCATTTCCAGCAGAGGAGATCTTACGTCGTCCGGGGTTTTCAATGGCTGCACTACCAGACGGATGCCACAGCTCTTCTTTCAGGTTTTCCTGTACACCAGAAGCATTGCCAAGACAGGCTGGAACAAGGGGCAAGCAGGGCTTCCCCCAGCGTCGCTCACCGCTTTGGTTAGTGAGCTGATCAGCGCAGGGCGCAGTTTCCTGACTCAGTCAGATGGCCAGCCAAGAGGAACAGCAGGACACAATGCAGTTCGGAGAAAAGAGACCTGGATTCCTAAAGATTTTGCTGTCTCTTTCTTCCAAAAGAAGATAATAACCCCTTAATTTGTAGGCAGTCATTGTATTCAGAACTCTGCTAACAACATAACTAAATATTGCTGTTAGATTTTTGAATAAAAGCCTATTCTCAGTACAGCATTTGTCCACCTCTTCCAAATGAAACATTTTTTCGCTGGCTGTATTGCCTCCCTGCACAGCCTAAGCCATAAACAGTTATTATTTACACTACTTGGTCTGCTACAACTAGCAGAATTGGATCTTCTCCTGTATGACAAAGGAAAATAACTTGGGGTTACAAACAAAGCTCACATAACAATGCAGTTGTGTGCTTGCATAATATTTGTGTCCTCCAGTATTAAAAACAAAATCCCAAATGAAGAACAAGTCTGTTGACCTGGTAGCTAAGACTGGATGGCCACATTACAATTGCCAAGCAAAAAACCACTTCAAAACAGGAATTTCAGGATTTGTATATATTTAGAGAAAGTCTAATCCGGTTTTCAGAAAGTATAATCAAGTTTTATCATTATATAGACCGACTTTATCCTATTCATAACCATGTGAAGGATTATTTAAAAATACTGACATTGAATATTTCAGAAAGAACCATTGTATGGATTGCAATCTGTGGCATGACACAAACAATACAATTTCACCCTTGCCATTGACAGAAACAGCTATTTAAGCAGGCCAGATGATGCAAGTCAGAAGAAATCACGTAGCAGTTGCAGGAGAACTGAAAGTGCCCTTTTCTCTTAAAAAATTCCTATGAAATGGAAATTAGAAGTGTTTTATTTTCAGATGTCAAAACAGAGGATTAGAGGAAAATGAACATTACTACACTGGGTTATTTACAAACTTCCATGCTGAATTTTAGTCAAACATACATCAAAACATTTGTCTCCTGCAAAAAATTAACTTCAGCACAGCAACTTAACACACAAGCCAAGCAGCAAACAGCTTTCCTAGGATTACCTTTCAATATCAGGTAAATTACAGTGTTCAACTCATTTAAAACTACAACAGTTTCAAAACAAACCAAGACACACAGGCACACAAATCTCCCTTCCCTTACACACATACTCTTTATTGTCTCCCTCTTCCCTGGAAATGGCATATAATAATTTGTCCAAAATTACAGCCTTGTAGAGAAAAAACAACTCTGTCAGTCCTTCATGAGTAATTGTCTTTCCAAATAAACAGGCATGAACTATCAATCAGTTAAACAAACAAACCAACCAACCCTTTAAACAGGGTTTGAAGCCAGTAGGATGGAAGACAACCACAATACAATTACTTCCCTGTCTCTTCTCTGCAGAGCTCTACTGATAAGAAGGAAGAAATGGTTGTGAAGGCTGGAGAGGACACAGGAGTTTATAAAGTTTTGCAAGCTCAGAAGAAAAAGAAAGCCACTACAACTTGATTCTCCTTCCCCACGTGTAAAACAAGCAACTTTTCTGATGGGTAAGAAAAAAACAGTATCAGGAAGAAAGACGGAAGAGAAAGTTATATTATTTAAATGACTGCATGGATGAAAAGTCTTGAGAACAGTGCAAAGCCAGAGCCAGCACGAACTGGATCGCCCATCAGAGAAACCACCTGGTCAGCCAAGAAAGCATAACCCAGCCCACTACACACAAAACACTGTGGCTACAGCTAGATTTAGAAAAAGGGAAAGAGAACAAAAATACCCATCCTCATCATTAGCAAAACAATTAAATGTCAGTCCTAATAAAAAGGAGGTGAGCATATGAACTCCATTTAACAATGTTTCGATGTTTTGTGCAGGCATACAGAGGTTTACAGTACTTAACTCTTTGAAATGAAATACTGTCTTAACAACACCTGACAACATATTCTGTTTTGAATTAACAGGAAAAAGAAAGAGTTTTAATACTAAATTACAAGATACACACAGGTAGTGACCAAGAGCATTTCAAAAGATGTAACATAAGATAAATACATATTTTGGACATTTTAGTGGCAGGAGATCAAGTTTTTTCCAGGAGCTTGATCTCCAACTAAAACAGTACAGCACAACTACAAACACCACAGCCAACTACAAATACGCTTGCTTACACAACTGTAGTGGAAAGCCTGACAGACTAATACAAGATAGGACAGGCTGCATAGCCCCCAGCTATTATTTAAAAACATACTATTGCTAATAAAGTCACCCTGATAGCGGCTACGTCCCATTCTCACTCTCTTGTGCTTCCCATGTCCCTCCAGTCCTCAAATTGATCCATAGGAGTTATCTGCCTTTACAGTTCTCACAGACAATGGAAAACTGCCATGCGTGTAAGGCTTCAGAAGTTCAGTGCTTTCCTTTATTTATGGGGTCTGGAATGGGAAAACACAGGGCTAATCCCAATGTTTGTTACTCCCCAGCCACTGGCTGGAAAGATCTCTCTTGCAATAGCACCCAGGAAGGATGTAAAGGAACACACAGGAAGGAATCTGTGGCCACCAAAAGGAAAAGTCCAACAAAGAAGCGAGGATTTGGTAAACTTCTATATCCCACACAACAAGCATCAAAATTCTCAGGTAAAAAAGTTTCTTTTCTTTCTTTCCAGTATAACAACAACTGGCCTTGATGGTTTATTGGAAACTCCAGCAAACTTTGCAGTAATATAACAAAAACAATCATCACAACCACGTAGGTTTTTAAAGTCCCTGCAGAGAAAACAATCATTTCCACTGAGATAATCTGTGAAAGTTTGTGTTGTCAGCACTCAGTTAAAAGTTTGCATAGCTAGGCCACCGACTCACTTTGCATTTAAAGGCCATCACCATCTTCTGTCACAAACTACTGGAGTATGAAGCAACTTCTGGGTTGTTCCACTTCCAAAGTTCATACTGAGTCATTTGTTGTTATTACCACGGAGGAGGTTGCCAGCACAGTCGCTTCAGTCACTGGATCAATCGTAAAAGCACATAAAACAGAAAAATGCTATCACATATGAAGAGAAATGTGTCTGAAACCATCACACTGCATATAGTGCTGAGGACAAATTAAGAAAGCTGCAGCCCACGTGTCCTTTTTGGGCAATCTAATGAAAAAAATGAATTTTACCAAGACCTCTACCCAATGCCATCACGAAGGAAACATTGGGAATCCCTGGTCTAGAACACTAGTGCAGAAAGTCTAAGCACATTTTCTTTCTTCTGTTGCCACTTTAGGATGGAAGAAAACACCAAATTAAAACAAAAGGCCTGCTGAAGAGACATGCTGCATCGAAATCAACCCTGTATCCACTTCTTTCAGCCTCCCAGACAGACTTGTCCTGTACAGGATTCCTACATGTACATGTACAGCTGCAGCATGGAACAAGTTCTTGTTTATAATTTGGCATACTTAATATTTTATGATAAAGCAACCAATGCTATGGAAACATAAACATATCTGGATATGTTTGTCAGACAAACCTGAATAGAATTTCATAAGGCAAAACATTGCTCTGGAGCACTTGACACTTTTCAAAGGCCTGTTATAAACAATGGAAGTTTCAGTTTACTTAAAATTATTAAACAACTTTTCTAATGGAAAAGTATTAGGCAACTAAAACTCTGAGTTCCTCATCAGCTTTCAAGCATAAGGCCACTACAGCAACAAGAAATAAACATTCGCATTTCTCAGACATTATTTATGGCTCTAAAAGAGACTTCTGCACCAACACGGAACGCATGCCTTCTGTGTCAGACACTTCACTTCTTGCTCTATACATTGCATTTAACAATTTGCTTTGGCATACACATTTCGTAAAGCCAGAACCGCCATCTAGTCGATTTGCCAGCCTGTCACATGAAGAGCACTGAACTGTGCATACACAGTTGCAATCAGTCATAAAACTCACAGTTCTAAGTGAAATGTTATGAATGGTTTGTTGCAGATCAGAAGCACTGCAGGCATGTGCATAGTCCTAACTTTAAGGACAAATAAGCATGGAAAAAAAAAAAATCAGCGGAACTGTTCCCCTACTTAAAGAAAAGGCACTACCGTCTGCAGGGTTGGGACACCAGACGGAAAGATCCTCAATGTCAAACTGCGCACACTGTACTAAGTAACACATGCCAAAGCTATCAGCGGGTCACGCTGCGTACTGCTTTTAATAAACACAGCCCACCTCGTACACTGAGTGATGTGAACAGCTCTGCAGAAAGAGATTTCGAAAACCGAGCCGTGGTCATAGCGAAAGTAAAGGCGGGCAAGGTCGTGGCACTGAAGGACCCGGTTATGCCTGCCCGGGGCCCATTCATTCGGGGCAGGAGGCGTCCCGCTGGCCGCGGAGCTCAGCGCAGAGCGAGATTTCCCACGGAAACCTCTCATCTTCAACAGAGGGAATAACCGCAGGTCAAAACCCACCCTCCGCTACCGGATCGCGGGTAAGACGGGGCCGGGTCGGGGAGAAGAGCCCCGTCAGCGGGCCCAGCGGGGGTCCGAGCCCGCGGCCAAGGTCACCTTGCCAGGGCCCCGGGCCCCCCCGGCTCCCTCCCGCCACGCCGGTCCCCGACCCCCGTGGGTAGCGCCGTCCTGCGCCGAGGGCGGAGCCGCAGGACACCCCACCCGGGCCCACAGCGCGCCGAGGCCGCCGCCGACCTAAGCCGGGCCCGGAGCGGCGGAGGGGTGTCCCGGGCCTCGCTGGGCCCTTCCTCGCCGGGCCCGGCCGAGCCGCGGGGCCGGGCGGGCGGCGGCCCTCCCCAGCCCCGGGGCGCCCGAGCCGGCCGGCCCCGCTCCTCCCCGGGTCCTCCCCCTCCGCCCTGCCCTCCCCGCCCTTACCCAGCTTGACGGCGGAGTCCGCCAGACACCGGTCCCACTTCCTGCCCAGCTCGCCCTCGGACGCCATCTTGGCCGTCCCCTCCCACCTCAGGCCGTGCCCTCGCCTCCTCCCCCGCGCAACTCTCGCGAGATCTGCCGCGCCGCCAGCCAGCGGCGGCGCCCCACATCTCGCGAGATTTTTCTCCCGGCCGCCGTCGTCAAGGTTACCGGCGGGAGGGCGCGATGGCCGCCGCGCTCGACCTTGGGCTCGGCCCAAAAGCCCGTTTTGACCCGTAGGACCCGGCCCACCGCAGCCCTGGCCCTTCCTGGGAACCCACCTCTTCAGCCAGGGCTTCCGCTGTGTCCTTGTTAGGCCTCGTATCCCTCAGCTTAAGGCACGATCCCCATTTTCTCACAGGCCCCCAGCTTGGGCCCACCCCCGTCGACCTGCTCCCCCCAGGGTTCTCACCTCATCCTTGGTAAGAGTCGATCTTTGCTGTAGGGTCCCATCTCTCTCACTGCAGGGTTGGGTATATCCCGCTGGACGCACATTCCCGGGTAGGTTTTCCCTCAGAGGTCCTGTGTCCTACACAGCTCCTGCATCTTTGCTGGCTGTCCTCAACTTCTCTTCAGGGCCTGAAATGAGGTACACCTGTGTGTGGGGAAAAAAAAACCAGCTGTTGCCAATCCCTGTCGATGTCCCAGGGATCACCTCTTTTACTTAAGCGCAACTTAGGCCCTACACCTTGCTTAACTGGGAGAAGGAGCTGAATAATACCAGGAGGAAAAGAATGCTGTGTTCAAGAAATTAGTCTATACAAGAGGATGTTAATATTAGAATGAGGAGTTGTGGGAAGGGTTCTTAGTGATTTATGGGTCTTTGGCATATCCTGAAGTGTACTACAGCGTTGTGGAACCAGGAATGTAAGTGTGAATAGTTTCAAACCTACTGTAATGAACTTTATGTTGCAAACATTGTATAGGCTTTCTGGGAATCATTCTCCAGAAGCCTTGTGAAAAAATATAGAATGTTTTTTAAGTAATAATGTCTCTGTTCACACTTGGTAAGGCAATTTTTAGCTGCAATTACTTACTTTTTTTTCAACTTCTGACAGTTTTCTTTATCAGATTGGAGAGGAGGAGGTTCTACTGATTTATAAAATGAAGTTCTTTAAAAAGTCAAAGGCTAAAGCCACAAATAGAAGTCAAAACTCTGAAGTTGGCAAAATTTTTCTGAAGTTATTATTGTTTGTGGTCTTTCATTTGTCTTAAAAGTATAATTGGTTTTGATCTAGAGCAATGATGAAAGATTTTTCTTATACTTGGTTTAGTTCAACTTCACATATCGCTGAATGATCACAATTGCCTATTATTTTTACTTAGTTAGAAAAATCTAAATGGCTTTTTAAAAAACTTTTTTGGAAGGCACATGGTTAAACTAAGCTCTTGCAGGTTCAAGAGGCTTCCTTGGAGAAGGCAGTTCTTGCCCTTCTGTAAAGGGAGCCTCCTTTTCTCTTCTTCCTGCTGCAATTTATTCAAATCTGACTGCATTGCTGTATAGTTGGTATCAAAAATAGAACCATGCATCACGTTACTTAAAAATACCAACAGGATCAAGCAGATTTTCTCTGACTGGATAAAGAAGTGTTTTCTGAAACCACTGACCCAGTGGTATGTCCCAATGTGCCAGTTCCACCCTCCCATTTCCAAACAGCTCTGGAAAGTATCAGGAGGGGAAAGCTGCTTGAAGTCTCCAGATAATTCTTCAACTTTTTTTCCCCAAAATTAAATTCCAGAAATCAGTGTTTAAACACAACCCAGAAATGTGGTCTTCTCTTTGGCAAAAACAAATACCTGGTGCAGGCCAATGTGTAGTCTCACTTCACACTTACTCATTTTCAGACTGTTAGGCTCACTGGAAAGCGCCGTTTCTTTGGGGGTGAAGGAAGCAGTGGTGAGCTGTTGGACTGAAAGGTGCTTCATAAAGGGTTGTGTTGCTGTGTAATGGGTCTCAGTGTATTTTGACAGCCTTGCGTCAGGAACCTGGTGCATTAAACCCTTTCTAAGGAGATGGAATAGTTCAGTGTAATTGTTTTGAACATCTAGCTTCCTTCTGAGAAATCAGTCTGCTGCTTTTAAATCCTGGAGTCACTGAATGATCAGAGGGTGCTCTGGAAAACGTTATCCATTAAGGATCTAGAGCACATTCTTTGTACCCCTTCCCCACTCCAGGGAAAAATTAAGGCTGGAGGGCACGTGTCCAAAGACAGCCTTTTCTCTCCATTGCTATAGTTACTTGGCAATTAGACCCTCTCAGTGTAATATTGAGTATTTATTATTGTATGACTCCAAGGTGATGTTTAGAACATGCAGTTTTGCAAAGCTTTTTTTGCATTTTACAGCCCAGCATATGCTGTCCTAGGCTTCCTTCCCTCCCTTCTGCCCTCATGCTCTCTTCTCATTTCTTTCCAGGAAATAAATAAATGAAAAAAATAGAGGAGGCTGAAATGAAGCCAGAAAGCTTAAAAAAAAAATCCCTGCCTTTCTCTGGAAGTCAAGTTTTAGTAGGTTCAGACCTTGTATCACCACTTTTCTCAACTATATACCTAACTCATGTATTAAATTAGTAAGACTGCTCACAGACTTAGTTAGGCATTCACTTAAACTGCTGGTTAGTTTTTCAACAGATGGCCATGAAACAAGCTAGAGGCAGAACTGGGACTCTATGATGAATAAGTATAGCTATTATTCTTCAGAATTACTATTTCCCTGGTGTCTAGTGGGAGAAGCCATGCAGAGGGTACATCCATACATGCATGTGGAGGCGAGGAGCTTCTCTGGGGCTGCACCAGCTGGAATTTGAAGCCCCTTTTCAACATAATAGACTTTCTTTTCTTTTCACTGTTAGCCCTATCTTTTACATAGTGCAGTATAGGATGGTTCAACCTCACCCCAGTAGTTTTTGTTTGAAAACTTCTAAGCAAGTTTCTTTAAAATCTTGATCCTTCCTCAGGATAACTGTATTGCCTCCTACCCTGTTTTTTCAAAGAATCCTATAGCATACCTTCTGTCAGTTCCCCACTGGATACTAACATGCTCTTGATGTCCTCTTTTCCACAGAATACACATGTAAGTTCTCCCATAGTTTTAAATAACATGAATCTCCTCCCACACACACCTTTTTTTTCTTTTTTTTTTTTTTTTGCCTGCCAAGAGTAGCAGTGATTTGCATAGGAAGACAGCAGTGTAGGAGTTATCTGCTTGAGATGGTTGACACAGCCTTGGTAGTGGGCCCCCACTTTGCTGTCTGTACTTCCAGAAAGCTTCTTTTGTGTTACAGGGAGAATCAGTCCTGGGCAGGAAACTTCAGCTCTCGGTCTCTGCTCCAGTTTGTTGGGTTTTTTTCTCCTCACAGATACAGGCCACATTCACCAGCAGATACTGATGCTTATTTTTCTCTTTGAAAGCCTTCTTCCTATCCAAGCAACAACAAAAAAAGTCTAAGTCCGAAGTCTGAGGAAAAAGAAACCTCTCCTCAGCAGAACTTTGCACTAAAATGGGAAAAGTGCCAGAGACTCCATTAAGTCTACTTTGCTATTCTTACTGATTTTATGTGGAAGGCAGTCAGATACTGTGGGGATGAACAATAGTCTAAAGGCTGAGGTAGACTTGCATTAGGAGAGACAGCTTGTGATGCAGAGTGAAATACCATTCAGTCTTTTCATGGTGATCACATTTACGTTAATAAGCAAGTCCATTTTCTGTCTGTGCTAATGTATTTTCATGCCAGTTTTGCAAAGCTGATGTAATGTTATATTCAGTAGTGTGGTACTGCTGGTTACAGTTGTCAGGTACGGCTGATTGAAGTGGAACTTTGAAAAATGGAACAAGATGTGTCACAGCTCGTTGTGCTAATTCTGCTTTAAGCTGCTTTTGCTGTGAATATGAAGTTTGCCCCAAAAATCTCTGGAGGAAAGCACTTGCATGGAAAGATTGATCTGAGTTTTTGCTAACTTATGTTACAGGCATAAGCACTGTTATGACATTTCTTGTCTTTAATTGATGTGTACTATTTGTGATAATTTTTTAGTTCAGTAGTAGAACTAGGAAAAGAACTCATGCACTATATTGATAGAGGTTTTCTAATGAATAAGCCTGCAAAAGAGTGCTGTTTTTCAGCTCTTAAAGTATGTTTTTCCATTCGTCCATGTCACTGGCTAATTCTGTACAGATTCTAACTAGTGAACCGTGACTATTGTATTAAGAAGGAATCCAGCCCCTTACAATTCTTTTGGCTGGTATATTAGCAAGCTTCAAATGAAGTGCAACGTGTCAAGGAAAAAGTAAGGGAATGGAAAGTTTTGTTTCTTTCTGGTGCATTTAATCAGCTTCTTGACTTTTTTTTTAATGTCAGGCTGCAGACACTATTACTACAGTTAATGACCAAGTTTGACAAGCATGTTCTCAATACTCTCTTTGCTCAGGCTAAAGACACTTCTGAAAGCTCCTGTCTATCAAGCTTTCTGTGCTTAAAATATAAAGTTAAAAGAGCAGTTGCAAGCACAGAAATCAACAACATCCTAGGATATGTAATTGAGTGGAATATGGTGGAAAACTAGTGATCCCAGTAGTCCTGCAGTCCACTATTCTGGACTGATATTTAAAAAAATGCCTCATAGTCCTTTTCTAAACAAGCACTGCTGGGTTTCTTGAGGTGGGATTTCAGGTATGTCTTGGTCACATTTGTCCATCTTGTATTAAACATCTTGTGGAATACAATTGGATTGAAATCTGTGGGACAGATGAAAACAGTGTGGCTGCAAACAACTCCAAGGCATGGCCAGACAGTGTTCTCAGAATGTGGGTGGATACTTTTGGACTGAAATAAAGCAATTGTTATTAGTGGATGAGGATGTTACTTTTTTTTGGGGGGGGGGGGGGGAGAAAGTAGTTATATGCCCCAAGATATGGACCCAGATTGCAGAGATGTGACTTTTTAATACAACATCTCTGTGGATGTTGGCTTTAGCTGAGTGGCTAAGTCTGCCCTTCAGTCTGTGAAAGAGGGATATGGGACATGACTTGGTCTTACCTATTTAGGCAAAACAATTATAAGAAAATGGTCAAAGCCAGAAAAACTTAATGCCTCTAGTGATATGTGTGCTTAAGTGATGTGTAACCTTTAATTTCTCTGCCATTACTGTGACAGTGCTGCACTGGTAGTAGAATGTCTCATTTTTGGCCAGCATATGGACATCTTAGGCTGCTAGGTTTGTCTTATTGATCAAATGAGCGGATCTGCTTGGGTGCTGATGAAGTGGAAAAAAGTCTGGGTTTAGTATTCTTAGTAGGGGGAAAATGCCTCAAACCTCACACTAAATGGGCAATATGTTGTTTTTCATTAAACATGTATTTTGATTTACTCATCAGTTCCTGCAGTGAATGGGGGAACTCTTAAAACCTTTATATTCCAAGAGTATCCTCAGCAAAGTTGCTTTGGAATTGGAATGGGAGGGAGGCTTTTTTAATTGTTTGTGTGCTATTTTGACAGTGTGTATAAAGATCTCCATAGTGAGAACTATCTGTGGCCTGACTACAGAATTCCAAGACGTTGGGTAGTGTTGTAGGTACCTTTTTCCTATATTAGTTTCCAAGAAATGCTTGGTTTTCAGCCTCAAATCAAGTGATGCTGCTGGTTTACTGACTCTGACTAATAAAACCCAGCAAGCTAAACTTTACCATTGCTGGAAGACTCTTGCAGCAGTAAATTCAATTTATGAGAACCCCTAATAAAAGTTTACATATCTTTCAAGTGCCACAAGGTTGACATGAAAGAAAATGGGCAATCTGACCTAAAAAACCCTCAAGATGTCTTTTTCTGTAATAGAAAAATGAATATGCAGTGAAGTATGAAAGTTTTCTCTAGGACCTTGTTTCTAAGCATGTTCACACAGTCACCCTTGGTCCTGGCTAAACACTGGAATAAACAAAATAGCATTTCACCATGCATGCAGGAGGATAAAATAAAAACCACATTGTGTTGGACCACAAATGCTCTACAAAGTTCTGGCTAAATGTGAAAAGTACTTTGTAATGCTAATAAGTATTTATCCTTCTGCTTCCTTGAATATAATCAAATGTACAGGGAAAGCACATGTATTTTATAGTTGCTGATTGCAAGATCAAAAGCCTTGTTATTAATTGCACATGAATCTGATGCTGTAGGGCTGTTAAGCCGTCAACTGACATCATCGTTTGCTTCCTTTGTTTATAGGGCCTCGTTTTAAAGATGCATAATGCCTGACACGAAGCCTTTTGAGCACACTTTTCTATTTAGGTGGGTGATTCCATGCCAGGAGGTGTAAGAAGTGCCTGTAGTGCAGGTAATGCTACCTCACAGCACTCAAATTTATCAAATGTCCCTGAATTAGCTGTATTTGGTGTCACCCCCTCCACGAATCACAGCAGAAGGCAGGATGGCTACAACTGTAGTTACACACACGGAGCCTTCTGCCTGCTGAGATCCACTCCATGCTGCAAATTGCAGCCTACCAGGAAGAGTCTGGTCCTACATCTTGATAAACAAACAGAAAAAAAATTCCCTTAAGCATGTCCTGCTATAAACAAGCAAAGCAAGCAGCTGGTCCTCATTTGAGAAGATGTTACATCAATTGCAAAAGGAATCTGCAGATCTTCTTAATGCAAATATTTTTGGGAAAACAAAAAGCAGCTGTTTATTCTTCTTGATACCTATTAGCACGAAAGCAAAATCCAGGATACTTGTATTTCTTCTGCTAAGAAAAACATCCTCTTGTCCTCAACATTCATTTGGATCTCAAATTGTTTAAAATATACTGGGCTGCCTAATTCTGCTTTTGGTCTGCTGCTGCAGCAAGCAGCTAGAAATGGTGTCTGTTTGTAACTATAAAAGCTACTAAAAGTAGAGGAGTCACTGAATACTTTGCATGAGTTTTGTGACAAAAATAATGAAGTTTAGAACGTGTGTTTTCAAATTTATCAATTCTGTCCTCCCAGACCCTGCCCCAAAGAAAACATGTGTGTTAGATGTGTGGACCCCTGTAAAATGAATGAATAATTTGCCCTGTGGAATGAACAGGCTTGCTTTTCTTAATTACTCTTAGTAGGTGCACCTCTGAGGGAATGTAAGGACTGAAGGATCTGGGGATTGCAAAAGAGAAGCCACTTCGGATTGCTGGATCTTGCAGACTGGGTTTAAGGAGGTTAGGCTGACTTGTACTGGCAAAGAATTGAATTTGGAGACTCTAGAGCAGGAAATGCCTTCAGAGGCCATGTGGCTGCTCTAAGAGGCATGGCAAGATTATTTCCCATCTTGGGGGTTTATTTGGTAGTGGGTTATCGATGGAGTTTTATGTGCTTTTATTTTTCTGTGAAATAATATAGCTCCTGTTTTTCTTGAGATTGTTCTGCTATTTTCTGTCCTTTGCTCTTGGCTCACGAGGGCCAAGTCTGCAGGGTGGGAGCCAAAGAGCACCAGCAGAGGGTTCTCGGCAGCCTGGCACCAAAACTCTGGTGAAACACAGGCCAAATAATTGTTCCAAAAAAGCTGCAGAGGAACGTATTGTCACATAATGAATCAGATGCCTTCCTGGGGTAACTGGGCACGTTGCAGCTCTTAAATTCACAGGTCTGTATTGAGAAGTATGAGTCTAGAATGGGGATTAGTTTTACCCGAGATCACTGAAATGTCAATTAGTGCATTGGGGGGGGGAATGGTTTCTTTCTGGGACAGTCTAAAAAAAAAAAAGGAATGCTTTATTTGCGCATACACACGATTTGCTGATTTCTGTCTCATGCTTGGAGATCCGTATTGCAGCTGCCTGAGCCCTGAAGTCATCGAAATATGTAAGTATCTGCTTGGCTTCCAGCAGGTACCTACATGCTTTGCGGAATCAAAGACTAAGTTTCTAGAGAAGGCTGAACACTTGCTTTTCAAATTAATTAACCCTGGCCTTAAGCAGCCAGAGGCTGATTACTTTTCCTTGTCACTTCGGAGCTGGAGTAGGTGTGTTACAGGCAGCACCAGTAACGATGCTCTATTAGTTACCTCTGTAAAGTCCACTTTTCAGCGCTGATGGGGTTGCCAAAACGTTACCTCTTCGGGCTGACGTTTTCCGTGCTAACTGCCGGCCTCGTACGGGCTTTCGTTTAACCCCAAGGGCTATTTAAGTGTTTAAAAGGTGTTTAAAGGAGGGACGTGCTGCTCCGGCCAGCACCCGGGGCCGACTGCCGGCCGGCGCCACGAGGGCTGAGCCGCCCCAAGGCCCCGCCCCTATCCCCGCCCCCTCGTCTCTGATTGGCCGTACTCCTTCCGGCCGCGGCCGGGCTTACCCCCGCGCTGGAGTTGGTGACGCCCGCCGCCCTCGCGGGGTCCCTCCGCCCGCCGCTCTGCTGCGCGCCACCCCTTGCCGCCCCTCCCCCCTCCGGGGCGGGGGGATGGTTCTTCCCGCTCCGCCCTCTCGCCCCTCCCCGCCCCGTTCGCGCGCCGCGCTCCATACTTGGCGATGGCCGGCGAGCCGCGCGCTGATTGGCGGGGCGGCGGCTCGGGGGCGGGGCGGCTCGGCGCTGACCCGGATGTTCACTCCTAGGCAACGGCGGAAGTGGAAGGGCCGCGGCCTGCCTCGGAGGGAGACCGGACGGGACCGGGAGGCGCCGCCGTTGCTACCGCCCAGCGCAGCCCCGCCGAGCCGCCATGGTAAGGGCGAGGGGGGCGGCCCCTCGCCGCTGCCCTGTCCCCTTCCCCGCGTCCCCCTTCGTCCCGGCGGTGCTGCCCCCTCCCATCCCCCCGGTGCCGCGCCCCGGCGGCTCCTTCGCCGCCCCCGCCTCCCCACCCCCCCCCCGGTCGCTTCGCAGGGGGGCGGCGGAGCCGGTGGGGCTCGCCCGGCCTCCCCGGGGCGGCGGCCAAGGAGGGCCCGAGCCGGTGCCGCCAGGGGAGAGGGAGGGGTAGCCTGGCCTGGTGTCGGGGGCGGCGGCGGCGGGAGCGGCTCTGCCCGGGGCTCCGCGGGGCCCGGGGGCGGGCTGCGGGGCGTCCAGGCCCGTCCGGCTCTTCTGCTGCCCTGTTACTTCCAGGTTCCTGGGCCTGATACCTGGGGTGGTGTTTACAGAGGGAATGCTTCCGCTTTGGACGGCGAACGTTACCGCTTGATGTAGTTGTAAACGGAGCGAGCGAATGCATGCAGCAGCAGCAGCAGCAGCGTTTAAGAGCGGTGGGGGCCCAGTCTGCCGTTGTTGCTGTTCACAAACCCCAAATTGTCACCCATGGTCTGGCATTTCCTCTGGAAGCTGGACTTGCTCGTTAAGGTGTGCTAAGATCTAATGGAATCTGCAAAATACAGGAAAACCGAGTGCAGTCAGAGCAGGTAGTGTTGCAGCGGTGGGCGCTCCTCTTCTGCGGGGATGAGAACTTTCCTTTTTTCAGAGAAGAACCTCTCGTTTCTTCAGTAATGTGAAATAATCTCCATCTTGCTGTGTGTTTGCTGAATGGATTAGCTCAGGACACAAAACCTTTCGATTTCATTTTGGCACTGTGTGTAAAGGGGGCAGATTTCATCAGCTCTAAAGAAATGCAGCAATAAGAACGGGGGCTGGCCCAGGCCTTGGTCTGCTCCCAGCACTGCCTGGAGGGATGTGTGCTTTTGTGGAGCCTATTTAAGGCAATGTAACCCCCGTGGATGTAATCACTTGTATGGAATCACTGAGGTACTTTATGTTCTTTGGGAATTTGTGATTCTGGTTCTCCAATGTTCAAATGTATTTAGATTTAGAAAAGAGCAACCCAGTGCCTGGTGATATAGCAATATAAAGACTGGTTAAGCAAGCAAGTGTAATCCTTTACTTCTCACCTTCAACCATAAGAATTTCAGAGACGATACCTTATGTTGTTTCTTCAGAGCTGAAGATCACGGCGATCCTGCCACCTTTATTATGTAGGATAAAGATCTTTAGTTTCTAGTGAAAGGTGAAGAATGGTTAAGGTTCTGCTTCTCTGTTCTTGTTTGAACAAATTAGATGCTGCACCTGACTTGTGAATGTGGCGGGTGACAGGATGGAGCATCTTATTTCAGTTGGGTATCTTATTTTAAGACACTGAAATCTGTAGGTGTGAGACCTGACTATAGAATTCAAAATCAGGGTTTCAACAAATTATCCTAACTTCTGCCATGGCAAAAATCCTCACAGGAAAAGAATTCAAGGAAAACAAGTAGGCTTCGTGTAAAATAATAATGGTGATACCAGGTTCTTTTAAGGGGATAAGAAAGCATGCTAGAAGAAGAATCCAGTCAGGGTTTAAATGTAACCATATGAGTCTTTTGGAGGAGGTAGAGCAGAAATCCTTTAGAAGTTTCCTGAGTGCTATAAGCTTATGCTGTCTCCTGATTTTTCATGTTTAGTCACGGAGACCACTGGGTGTGGGAGAAATTTGATCAGATCTTTCAACACTATGTGTTAGTCTCTGATGTTGAGTGGGCTTCAGGGATGAACCTGCAGCAGCCACTGCTATTGGTATATCATGGTGGCTGTGTACGCATCTGAAGACCCACTCGAAGAAGGTGGCAACTTAAGCCTGGATTATCTAGGTCCAGTAAGAGCATGCGGGACAAATCACTGATCTTGTTTGCAGAAGGCAAACAATCTGTGGTGATGTTTTAAAACTTTACTGATTCTTAGAATTAACTTAGCATTATGCATACAGTGCAGTTGCAGCGTCCAGTTTCAACTTAAGTGCAAACCCAGTGTTTAGAGTGCTTCCAGGATCCTTCATTTTGGTGGATATGAAAACACAATACTGAAGTGGAGCATTGAAATGCTGAAATGGCCCTTTCATTGAAGGCAACAGCAAGTTTCACGACAGCTGGGAGAAGCTGGTACGGTACAGGATATTAGGTCAAACACCTTCTTGGTACCATGGGGTTACCAATGTCTATGTAGAGCAGAGAGGTGGGAACCTTTGTCTCCTCTGCACCACCTCAAGTCTGAATTGCTCCTGGTGAGCTTAAGTGAGAATTTCAGAAGTATGTCTGCATTTCAGTCAGGTGCTTGGTGAAACAGGGCAGGGCAGCACATGAAGCTTGAAAACTGCCTGGATGGATGCCGTCTCTTGTGCTAAAAATAAAGTGAATGCACTGTTCAGGGCAAAGCAGGACTTGGGAGAGTGGATCTGCTGAGGTTTCTGGAATTGTGGGTTATGAATAGATGGAATCCAGTTACTCTTTGTAAAAAATAAGAATTTTCCTTTCCAGGTTATGTAAACTGTCGTGATCACGTTGGCAAGTATTTCTTCTGCTAGGCAACTCTTCAGGAGAAGGTGGACAATTTTAGCAAAATTTACAATTTAATCAACCGTAAATTCAAATTGTCTAGTGTAGCGCTGGCTGCACATCATCCGTTTAGAATTTGTGAGGCAGCTAAAAAGCACTGAAGCACAGCCAAGGATGCGTGATGCAACACTGACGCTCAATACATAAACCTTGTGTGCTGTTCAGAGTAACTAATATTGTCAAGGTAGGGGTTGTTTGTCTTGGGCAAGCACATTGGTGCTTGATAAATAACTTGGTTTTGTGCAACTGTTACCAAAACTATACTCAATGATTTGTGAAACGGCACAACTAAAGGTAGTGCTTTTCCAGCTGGTTGAACACCGAGCCCGTCTCTCTTCTAAACTGATCGTGTCGCTTTTGAAACCCTACCATATAGTCTGAGAGCTCAGGATAGGTTTTCAGTGTCCACAGCAAGTCCTTTGCACCTTGTGCTTTCTGAGAAATACTGACTTAAGCTATTTTGTAGATTCCATGTTTTATTAGCCAACTATATGAGCTTAGCTAAATGTTATCTTAAAAGGCAAATTCCCAAAATAATCAAGTTGGAGGATATCGTTGGGATAGGGAATACTGCCATTGCAGTGGTGCTTAATCTTGTGGTTTATTAGTGAAGGAAAAACATTCTCAAGCTGAAGTTGTTCAAACAGGATTTCCTCACATGGTAAATATATATGCTGATATGTTACTAGTTGACATCTGGGAGTAAAACAAAATGAAAAGTGCAGTTCAACTCTTTGAATTACTATTTTCAGTCATTACTACTGTAGTTGAGTAGAGAAATTACCCTCTTTGGGAAGGAGACATCGCTGCCCTCTTCAATTTCTGCTTCTACAGTTTTCAGCTACACTTTCTATCAGTTGACTTTCATATACAAAGGATAGCCGATTAACTTGGGGGCTGCGTGTGATCACGCAGCACTCCCCAGTGCTGCGTACTCATCCGCTTTGGCTTTGGGTAGGTGGATACTTCTGAAGACTTGGATAAGGAATGCCGGTGCCAGTGTTTATTCTCCTGCCTGCCCTTTGGAGGGATGCTTGGTCAAGTCCAAATGGCTCCTTACTCTGATAAGCAAACTTGTAGAGAAGTGTTTTGTTTTGTTGTTTTGGTTTTTTTTCCCCCCTTGAGCTAGTGCACATTGTAGTAGTGCCACCTCAAGTTGAAGTAAAACTGAGTATGTTTCAGTGCCTGCTGAAGAGAGAGCAATTTTACTGGAGAAGCATGAAATTCTGAAAGGTGCCTGTACAGGCAATGTAAGCTGGAGTTTAGTTCTATGCCAAGTACCCGTTTTTTACCTGACTTTAATCCAATGTGTTGTTTAAGGACTTTTTTTCCAGGCAAAAGGCATGATTGCAGAAGTGTAAGATACTCAAAATGATGTTGATCTTCTATTTTTATTCATATTTTTATTCAAGTCACTGTGCATTATAATTTCCCACTTTGCCATTGATTTATGCTAGCAGTCCTGAAGAGTTTAAAAAGCCTCAGCCAAATCTTTATGTCTCTCCTTAATGTGCAAGGTCCAAAGCATGTGTATGCTTCAGTTCTTCCTGGAAATATCAAAGGATTAGGAAGAAGAGTGAAAAAAATTCACATAAAACCAGGAGACTTCAAATTTGAATTTCTTTTATGGGTGAAACTTGTGTGGTGTGAAGGAGCAGTTAATACATCTGAACAACATAAGCCTTTCCCAAGCTTCCTGCTCTCTCTAGCTGGGCTGTAGCCCGAGGTTTGTTTGCTGATATGTTGTGTTATTTAAAAAGCTTCTCTAACTTGAACATGAAGATCGAGGATTCAGGCCAGTGCGGTGGAAGTGTGGCCACTTTAAGCTGGAGTATAAACTGATTTTTTTTCTTCAACTTTTGTGTAATGCCTTCTTAAATACTTAATAGTCCATGAATGAGGTGTTCATGTTGACATTAATTTGCTAATTGACCAAATACCATGAGTGGATATCTGGCTGAGAACTGTAACTGAAACTTGCAATGCATTTGGAGAATATTAAGCTGTTGTGGCTTAATTGAGCTGAATAATGTGGGGTTCCTGTCACTTGGACCTGATCAAGTGGCCAAAATTCACTTAGGGGGTCTTATGTCCTAAAGCAGGGTGGCGGGGGTGCTTCCAAACAGGTTGTCTTGGGAAGTTTGAGCTCTTGCTTGTGTGGTAGATGAGTTGTTTGCTTTTGAAACGTCCTTTGTGGGGCATGAGGGTGAATGCTGGTTGAGCAAGTTTTAAAGACATTTTCCTGTTAGTTGAGCTGAGAGGATTTATTATGGGAAGAAAATGCAGTGTACTTGAGGAAGGTGCTTTGCTTGTTCCCTAATTAAAATGTTGTAATTTTCCAGAACAGGTGCTGTCTGGGTAATGCAAATGCAGTGGCAATCCTGTCCTTTTTCTGGCTTTTTAGATGCAATGAAGTTTTGAGTGAGGAATTGAAAACAGGATCTATTTCTTACTTGTGCCCAAAATAGGCTTCTATTTAGAATTACATTAGTTGCATTTGATAATATCTTGTGCTGCATTTCCTAGAGTGGTGGCCTGAGCCTTGGCATTGAGCAGTAAGATTAATTTTCTTGTATTACCTGATGCTGTTCTTTTGCCCTACCTTCCTCTTGTAGGGTTTAGAGGGAAAATGTGCAGCATGCTTTGAGCTCGTGCTCTTTGTGCTGCCGCTTCCAAGTTGGGCTGAAGAGCTACAAAATGTATTTGCACGCACTTGACTTATCTGGCTGCCCTTCTTATAAATTACCTACTTTATTCCTGCTATATGCAAATGAAACCATGCTAGTTTATATTTCCTCAGCGTAGCCAGTGTTATTTTTCAGCGCAGGCTTGGCTTAGGAGTCCTGACTCTCAGTTTAAACCCATGAGACCTTACTCAAAGTGTTTGCAGCCATGCCACTGTTTCCCTGAGTATGAAGAGGATGTCCTCCATGTCTTTTTGTTACAGAAAGTGGAGCCGAGTTCTTTCCTGGTGCATTGACTTGGAATTTCAATCATGTCCTTGTTGCAAAGTGGGAGGGTTACCAGCCTGGGTGGAAGCAGAACCCAGGATCTAACAACTTTAGCAGCATCAGCTGAAACAAGACTGAAAAGAGTGCTGAAGTAAGAGGATTTTGTGTGGAAGGAAAGAGGGTTGAGACTGTATTGAAGACATAAGCTTAGTGGTTGCCTTAAGCCACCAATCAAAGCCACCATAAATAAAATACTCTTTATTCTCTGAGGGAATTTTGGTTTTATTTCTTCAGGTGATACTTTCTATCTTTTCCATTAGACAAACTGCTGAGTTGGAAAGTGATGTCCTGTTACCTGCCTTCCCCAGTTATTTTTGCTTTGGTAAATATCAGGATTTAAAAAAAGCTTGCTGCTAGCAAGGGTGATTGGTGGCTGGCTGATAGCCTGTGCTTGCAATTTGAGACGGGCTCAAGAAACAAGAGATGGGTCTTCTGGTGAGTTAATTCAAAGGAGGAGAGAGCCATGAAATGGAGGAATGAGGTAAAATATCAGCTGCATTATGCTGACCGCAGCAGTTAATAGCTGTATTTATCCACTGAGTCCTGCCGCTGTGCACATTTAGGGGTCATCACGGAGAGTTTTGGATGTAACGCTAAGAACAGGCATGATCTTGGCTCAGTATTGACAGTGTTTCACTGGATGGTCAAATACGGCTTTCACGTAGCCATTAGTACAGGCAGAGCTATTTCAGAGCTTGGTAAGGTGAAAACTGGCCAAATGGAATAAGTATTAGCTTGGTATTAAATTAAAGGAGAACTGTGACAGGGATTGAAACTGGCATGTGTGTGTTATGTGAAGCACTGCTCCTGCATAAACTGTCTCTACTACTTAAATTTATTAAAAGTTTTGCAGAACTTACAGGTATTGTTAGGTTGCTCACTGTCTGTCTGCAGTTTTGACTCAAGGGTGGATCAGACGTGTTCAGAAGCGGCAAGGAAAGCCTAAAAAGACTGAAAGAATAGGCAAGTCTGGAAATCCTGGCAAAGGAAGGAATTTTGGGGAGCATGAATATCTTGTTAGGTGGAGATGTGATATTCTTATGCCTTGTACGTATGCAGAACCATTACCTTTCTAGTTTAAAACTTGAAATCCTTAGTGCTGAATCCCTTGGACGAAACTGAACTGTCCTGCAAGGTTTGCAGTGTAGTCAGCGAGGTACGTCTTGCTAGACACAAGCGAAAGGCATATTAACCTACTTTTTTGACCTTTTAGGCAATCGGAGAACACTCAGGGATGAGGGCTAATTAGATAACCTCTCTGTCTCTCCTCTCTGCCTTGCCAGGCATCTGACTACTTGCTAGAGTTATCTCGTGAATTTACAACTCTGGCTACTAGACTTCAGGACGCTGGAAAGTGCTGAGTTTGTATATTAAACTGGGCAGCTGTCAGTGTGGCGGCAGCTTTCCTGGGGTGGCGGGGGCTCTACAAACAGGCTGGCTTAAAGCATTATACTGAATTTGTGATGTTGAATGTTTGTGTTGGGTATGCTTTCAGTAAGCACGTCAGTGTTTGTTGTCAGTTTGGTAATAGAGTATATGCCTCCCCGCTGCTATAATAATGTGCATTTTTCTCAAATGTTTTTGATGTAAATAACTTCTCATATGAAAAAGTCTAGGTTGCAGGTCACTGGAACGAGAACCTGGATCTGTCAGGCCAGGGCCAACTTGCCAAACTTGGCTGTTTCTGCAAGAAAAGAATTCTCTGTTTCAATTGAGCAGTTCCTCTTCTGAAACTTTTGTGACCAGGCTGATTCGAACATGAAACAACCAGTATGTGGAATTAAAAGAGCATTTTGAAAAAATCATCGAGCATTAACAGGATTAAAAGAAAGCATCACAAACCATATGTGTGCGGATGTTCAGGATGACAGTTGGCAGTGCTGAATCTCAAGAGCTGTTGTATTTGTAGTGATTATGGTTTCAATTAAAAAAAAATTGACCCCTGTAAAAATTAAGCAGTCCTTCTCTAGAGACTTGATTTGGGCACTTCCTCAGTAATGTTTGAATGGAAGGCAAGAAGACAATGTGACTGTGAGAAACAGGTCATCAGGCTTATGAACCAACACAGACCTACTGTATTAGCTTATTTCAATGACTGAACTAATCCAGTTGGCCAGTTAGTAGTAGGTTTACAGAGAAGGAATGAAGTAATGAAGTGGGAGGCTGAGGATGAGAGAGTATTAATCAGTAATTTGGGATACATCTGCAGGGTTGAAGCCAAGAGCTATACGAAAGGATCTTGCAGAGGTGAGTTGCATGGGAGTTTTTACAAAAAGGCTGACAAGGTCAGGAAGAAGATCCTGTGAACGATTTCCTGTTGCATGGGCAGTAAGTAGTCTTTGTTTGGTGTGAGTCAGGGTGAGCGAGCCGATGGGGGAAGGAGGGTGGTTAGTAGGTAGCTTCACAGTTTTTAGAAAGCAAGGCTTACTTGCCTGCACAACAACTTAGTATATGCCAAAGTATTTGTGAAGCTACAGAAAATGCTTGGAATATAGTGCTGAACTGAGTCACAAGGAAATAACAAGAGGCATCTGAAGTTACTTGATGTATTAAGTAATAGTGAATAGTTACACTGTCAGTAAATCTGTCTGTGTCTGGATGTCTGTCTTTTAGGGGTGCCTGCATAGTTGTGCTCAAGCCAACATCTGTTCTGGTAAGGAAACTATTAGGCAGACATTACAGGCTTCCTTACGAAGTGTTTGCAAAATCAGGACAAGTTCTCCTATCTCAGTGCTGTGCTGTAACAGTTTCTTTTTTCATTTTGTTTAGCTAAGATTTCCTATCTGTAGTTATATCTAACAAAGAAAATGTTATTTGGTGTTAAATCCAACTTAAAATGGGAAAAAACCCCAAAACCCTGTTGTGCAGTAACATAAGTCTAATTAAATCTTGTAATGTTAATTGGCAAAGGTGGTCAGCTCTACAGTCAACTTCAGTGTCTTTAATCCTACTTATTAAAAGTTAGCGATGCTTTTTTGCAATCTGTGCAATTTTTCTGTGTAGCTATTTTACTGCTGTCCCCATTTTACTCTTTCATGTGGGGCTAATAGATTGCATATTCACTTGATGCCATGATTTATTGGGATCTGACTTTTTGCAAACTTTATGCTTCATAGGAATTCTTGGCACCAGATGAAAGCTAGTAAATTACATTGTCATGTTCAATGACAAGTTTAATAAATAAAACATTGTTTCTGTTACCTAGAAGACAAACACTGGTGCAGAAATCATTAGTGATGTGCCAAAAGGTCAAGATGAATAGCCTGTTCCCAGAAAGCCTTGTTGCTGGTCCACCCTGCTCTTCTGTTTGTACGTGGTGGCTCTTTTCATTGGACAGGTGATGGAGATTTGCATTGGACTTTATAAAGTCTAAAGCGATAGATGTTAAGTTAGGTTTGAAAATAGATGCAAGTATCTAGCATCTTGAAATACATGCTTGCTGGGAAGGAGGTGCCAAGCAAATGTTAATTTTTTCACTGTGTACTGTACACCTTTGTAGATGTGCTAACAGGAACTGAAATGCAGCTAGTCGAAAAACAGCTACGAGGAGTGCAAACTAGCTGCTGAACATACTCCAGGAGATACTGAATTCTTACTTCGAAAGCAAATAGGGAATTACAGTCGAACGGCCTGCTCCAGACTATGAGGGGTTGTTAGTTTTTTCTTGCTAGATTAAAACATCTTGACAAATAGTTGTTTCATGAGATTGAGCTTCTTAATAAAGTAATGCAAGCAGCTCTGGTTTATTTAGAAACTAAGGGATGGAAATGCCTTCAGTGTAATATAATTCACTTGATAATCATTTCTGGAGTTGAGCTAGGATGTTGGGTCATGTCCCTTGAACAGTGAACAATGCTTACCTGATTTGGAGGTAAGAATGACGAATTCAGATACAATGTGTGAATGAAAGGATGCTTGAAAGCATCTGTCTAAAGGTAAAGCAACAAACAAGGATTTGGCAAACTGCTGATCGCAAGCTTTGAGGTGCTCATTGAGCTTGAATGGAGGAGATCTCTGGTAGTTGGCCCTAGGTGACCATTGCCACTCCTTTAATCTGTCTTGGACTTGCCATAGTTGTGCTGTCAGCCTGAAATGGTGAGAAGTATCCAATGTCATCAGCGTGCTGGTAGCAATGAAACTTAAGCTGCTTCATTTGCTCTCCTTCCCGTAGATTATTTTAGTTCCCCCGCGTGAGTCTTTGGAGCAGACATACAAGTTACCCTTTCCTGTAGAACCTCTTTAAAGAAGAGATCCCTCGTGAGCACTCATCCTTCTGAAGTTAGTGTGTATTAAATTTCTGGACTAATGTAGAACAAAAGCTGGTCAATGTTTCTGAGGTTGAGAGTAGACCTCTCATTTTTGACAAGCATGTAGGCGCATTTGTCAGCGTGTACAACACCTAGACTTGAATTCAGAAAACAAGCCATGAAAACATTTTCAGTCATTAATTGGGGCTAGTACTGCTTCTCCATAGCATGCAATTGTTTTAAAAGTTAGAGCAGAGTAGAATAAAAGAAATAATGTTCTGCAGGAGACCATCTCTGAGAAGGATTTGCTGACTCAAAAGCTGTGAAGTGACTTGTACAATTGGTCTGTAAGTAAATCACGGTTACAGGGGAGCTGTGGGAGACCAAGTACAGCAGCTTCTGCTAAAATCTTCCGATCCATCACTTCTTGCCCTTATTTTGATCTTTAATCCTTCTCACTTGCAATTTGTGGAATGAGCACCCTTGGCAATTGGTCTGTCTGTTTGATCTTGACCACAGTGGTAATGTGAACACAGCAAACTGAGCTAAACACGTTACTAAACATACGACATGGTCATAAGTGTCTGAGATAATAAAAGCCACTGGATCACATCCTAACCAGAGAAGACAAAGCTAGAAGCAGCTCAAGAGGAGGAGAATGTAGTCTGCATCAGCATCATGTTCTTTTAGTAATATTTGACCTGTTCTTTTATGACTATCCATAGCATAGTGTATCTTCAGCTTTTATTACATTTGATTGTTTCTTAAATATGCTATCCCTGTTTCTCCCACTAGTACACCTTGCTGTCAGGAAGCCGTGATTTATAAGTACATTACAAATGGTTTTAGATAGGATCTGCCAGAAGAGGGTTAATAGTCAAGGGAAAAATAATGTAGAAAAACAGATTGCAAGGAATATGTGCAACTGATGGAAACGTCATGAGTGCAGAACTTGTCTGGGATTCATAGATCGTACAGAGTTATTCCCCTTCCCATCTAATATCCTAAAAAGTGAATGCTGACAGCCAAGAAGGGAATCCTGCAACTTAACATACTACTGTACTTTTTATTACACAGGGGTTACAATAATTCAACCCTTTGCTAAAGTTTCTAGCAGTAATACTATCCTATTGTGTAATTTGAAAAGGGAGTCTTCTGCCTTTTGAGCTCTGGAAGTTGGCAAGGATTAAAATGACAAGCAGGAGGGGAAGCTGTGTATCTGTTTCAATTAAAAAAATTTAGTGTTTTAGTACCACAAAGCTGAAACATTAGTCAGACATTCCTGTTGGGAGAACTGACAGGAAATAATATGATTTACAATCTGGGTATGTCTGCAACATAAAAGGAAGGAAAAAAAAAAGTAATTTGCTGGTTGTGTACTCTGGCCCTGGATTAATTTTTAAAGATATTTTGCTTGTAAACTGACCAGCGACCAAAGAGATCTGATGTGTGATTGCTTCAAATTGTGTAAGTTGAGCAATTGTTCTATTTTTGGTGCCCCTTCAGGTTTTTAGCTTATATTTCTGTTCTCTGAAAATTGAGATGCCAGCTTGTACTTTAAATTTGGATAACTTTTCAGATGCCAGTCTTGACCAAAACTTGTGTGCAAAGCAGCTCAAAGATGTTTGTTTTATCTGTTACAACCCAGCTGCAGGGTCTTAACGACGGTGGCATTTCAAGGCCAAACATGGGCAGCACAGGCCAAATAATGAATGCTCTTACTACATGTGTGTGGCTTTTTTACCTTAATCCTAACTACTGCAGTAATTTTTAGGTCACCCAGTTCTTCTTGGCTGGCATCACAGATGGGAAAGGGGGTAGGTAGCACAATCATGCCTTGAGTAGAAGCGTTACATTTGGTTTGCTGGCGGGAAAGATTTGGTGGCCCAAGTGGCTTATTTCCCAGAAAGGGCTAAAATAGGGAGAATTCAGTGCCATAGCACTGAACTACCTCAGCTGGTTTCTCTTGGTTCAGGAGTTAGCTCAGAGTAGTGTTAATATAGAAATACAATACAGAAGTGAAACCAGCCTGGTTTTCTCTTTAGAGAAACTGCCTAACTCTGTTTGTGCTCAGCAATAACATAGTCAAATGAGCAGAAGCTATCAGAACAAAGCTGTGAAGACCAGGGAATTAAATCTGCAGGTCTTTGTGACAAATAGAAGCAAATTCCTGCTGACTGTAAGGCGGGGAGCTTTAGATGAAATCTTTTACCTCCTTTCAAGTGGAATGGCTTAGCTTTTGAAATGGGTAGAGCTGCAGGTTTGTGTAAACCCTCTTAAAACCTGGAGTATGGGTTAAGTATCAGGTAACTAGCAACAGAGAGTTGTCAAAACTTGTGAATAAAGCCTGTAAATTTCTGTAAGTATATATAGTGAAATGCATATGTGAAGATATAATTTAAAAATAAGTGCAAAATACTTGTAGGTAGTAATTCATCAGATTGCTAGTGCCTATTGAAAAAAGAAAACAAGCATAGCTTCTCTGAAGTGTTACTGGTTCTGCCAGTGATACTGGTGTTGGAAAGGCTTTAGGTATATCTTGGCTTACAATAACCTCATTTATCAGGTGACAATTCAGTGCAAAATATAATGCAAATGTGGTATGGTTTATTACTTTGGGCTGGCAGAGCATATTTGGGTGCCATGAACTGTTAACAGCTGCATGACTAGTAGTTTACTTGCAGGTTTGCATAATTTTGGGTCAGGTCCTGTTGCCTGATGTTATCAGCATATAGTATCCTGGCCAGGGGACCATTAATGAACACCAGCTATTCCTGTGTCCTGTCTCCCTCATCCTAAGGAGCTGTATGGCTTAGGGGACATGACAGGTGGGAGTCAAAAGGAAGTTCAGCACTTTGCCTGTTTTAATTTTTGCAATTTGCATACCTATAGTAACTTTCTGGTTTTCTGTATTTGTTTTCTGCATTGAATAACATCTGCCCATACTCAGCCTTTAAACACTATTTCTTACAGTATGAATGGAATTAAAGTATACAGCTGTGCCTCTGTGCAACTACACATTTATACAACTGATTTTTTTTTAGCACTATTTGTTTTCATTTGAACCTCATCACAGAGTGCCTAGATGACCAGAGACCTGTGGCTTTTCTGAGAGGGTTTCTCTTTTGGAAATAAGCTAAGTACAGCGGAGACGCTGAAGAGAAGAGCAGATGCAGGCAAAGGAAGCTAAACAAACATAGCTACTCCTATAGACATATTAATAACATTTTTCCCTGTGGTACTGCCATGGGAAGGCTATAGCAGATGCTTAAGTGGAGATTCTAGATAGCCAAACATCTTTAGAGGAAACTTATTAAGGAGCTTTCATCTAAGCTAATATTTTCAGTCTTTGAGCTTCCTATGATCTCTAAATCCTTCAGTGACTTGAGCTGTAATAAAACTTCATTTAGAATGTCTGTCTGAACTCCCTACTCCTCCACAGGAGCTCTGTGCTGGATGAAACAGAGGAATGGTGGAAAATGGCCTCATATCAAGTAAACACTAAGCTCATTAAGTCCTGCAACCTCAAAGAGCTTGGCTTCGAGAGCAGCCCAGACTGGGAGACAGCCTGTCTAATCACCTTCTCAGTGAGCAGAGGTTTATAAGCCTCTCCATGTCTAAAGGCAAGAATTCAGTAGAAATGTTTTGTCTGGAGGTCTGCTAAGAAACTGTGTCTTCAGTATGTAATTTTACAAGAGAATTGAGCAAGTGGAAATTGAGAACAGGTGACGTTAAGAGAAGTAGGTTGGGTCAACTGTGGTGAGGTAGGTGACATATATCCTGAGTTCCTGAAGAATACCCAAGTTGTGTGAAGGCTTTGTGGGACTTTTAAGTGCCACTAATAACATGCCACTCTCAAAATTACAGTAGTAGTACATCCCTGGGAGTGTTCACCCTTTTATAAAATAAGGGAACCATGTGCTGCTGGTTTTGGCACCTCGGATGTGGTTCCTATCTCTTTGTATGTGAGTACCTACAGCTGTTCTGTATACTGCAGCTGGGGTGGAGGTCTGGAACCAAAGGATGTATTTGACCACAGACCCGTTTTTTAAAACCTCATTTCACCTACAGTGAAAGAACCAAAAGCAAAAGATACTGGTAGAACTACCCGTTCAATTCTGAAATAGGACATACCAGAGGTATCCAATACTACACGGTACCACTTTGCTCTGTAATCTGTGCGCTTTGTATTGCCCTTTTTGACTGTGCCAGCACGGATTTATGCTGGATTAAAGTGACCGTATAACCATAGATTTAGGGACAGAAATGCAGCAGAATCTGCCTTTATTTCAGTGCTTTAAGAGATCTGCTGGCAAGCTGTTTAATTATTTAAATGCTCTGCAAGAAAACTGAAGAGTCCTGCTGCTCAGCCTTGCTTTTACCTCTTTGATATCAGAAAAATATACTGTTAGTATGTGCTTGGATATTTTTCTTTTTCTGTTGCACACAGCCATGTATGCCAGCCATGTCGGAACCCCTTTAAGAATCTCTACCTTAAACAGTCTTGCTCATGTATTTTTACAGCTGGTACTGAATATATTGTTATAAAAATGGTCAGTCCAAGTTCTTCTGGTTAATCCATAAAACACTGCAAATGTAGATACTCCTTCATTCCGTGTAGTTTATTTCAAAATTGTTGCACTGTAAAACACTTACTCTGGGGTTGCAGCTTTAGTGGTGGCTTTTAACATCATCTTTCCCAAGGCTTTTTTGTCTATTAAACAGCTCCAGCTGGCAGAGGACAGAACATTTCCTTAAGTGTTCCCACGATCCGAAAGTGTGGAGCATGACCTTGTGACCATATGCCAGCTTTCCTTCCTTGGACGTAAGAGATAGCAGGAGGTAAAGACAATACTTGGTAAGAGTGATCCCCTGCCTGAGCTTGGCTGCTGGAGCTGGACAAGCATAAGCCATCTAAATAGTATCTTTCTCTGGGGAGTGAAAGGTTAGTAGCAAAAAGCGAGTAATTTTCCCTTCCCCTGAACATCTAATGAAGATAAGTAAAAAGTTTTGAAAATCTTGGCTGTCACTTTTGTGCATGAATATGGTCATAGTCAGTTCAGTGATCAGTTGGGGTCACTTTCCAAGATAACTTCACTCCAGACTCATTTCAGCCAAAGATTTGCTTGTTAAGTTATCCAGGTATTGAAAGAGTATGGGGGGCGGTTTGTGTACATTGCTTGAATGTGTCCTCCTTCCATAACAACAGGTGACTGTCATAAACTTCTGTTCTTGGTGTCAGTGCATCCTGCTTTTCAGGCTGAAGGCTCAGATCTTCAGGAGATTATTGCAGATATATAGGAGTTGATGCCTAACTATCTGTGGAGCTGGAGTATTTTGCAAAGATGATGTCCTATAACCCAAACTGGATGAGAAATAAATAGATAGTCTGATCTGGGGAGATTATATGACTTGCTGGCTGTAAAATATTTATCTTTTGGTAGTGAATTGGTAGTACTTTTAAGAAGTAGCTTTCACAATAGCTGTCTGCTAAACGGAGCACTCCTTCTTTTCCTCATTGCTAGAGTATAGCTTAATTGCAGGAAACTTTGCTTCCTGTTTCTCCCTGACCTGGGGGCTGCTATTGAATAATGTGATAATGTAACTGCTTTAGTTTTGAAGCCCTTCTTAAATAAAACTTTTGGACCTTGGCAGAACACAGGAGGGAGAAATTAATGCTAAGCTTACTGTATATGAGTGGCTAGAAATAGCAAAGAAAACAGGGAGGCGAAGGAGGAGTGAAAACAAACTGGCTGTGCTTCAGCTGCCTGGTGACCTGGTGATCAAAGTAACTTGTGTAGATTTTGGGTACTGTTAGGCTTGCAGGAAAGTGTCTGTTTATATCTGTTGGCAAGAAGGAGAGCTAAAGGTTCTGTCAAGAGCATGGTTCAGCTCTTCAAGTGTCTGTGGTAATGTCTGTTGCACATTTTCTGACTCTGAAGTTTAAGGGGTTCTTTTGTGTCAGAATTGGATGTGAGACCAGCTGCAGTAAGCCCTTTGGAGTATGTTGCTGTGATTTCTCGAAATAACTGAAGTCCCTGATTTCTCAGATACAAACAGCTTTTGGTGTGTGTTTTGTAGCAAGAAGGAAATAATAGGTCATACTTTATGTGTGTGTTTCATTCTGGTTTTTTTAACAAAGCTGAAGGAGGGAGAGAGAACTCTGTGTTGGAATAGAATTTGTCTTGGATACTAGTTATCTCGAGCTGAATGGCACAATACAAATGAGGAAGTGTTAAAACCGCTTTGGGAGAAAGAACTTTCGGTTCCCTAATCCGGATTATTATTGAGATAGCATGGAAAAACAGTGCATTAAACATTTGCACAAATGTTGGAAACAGTTTTTGGTGAGGTAAGGACTGGACTCCTTTCCATCAGCAGCATGGTGTTAGATTGGCAGCACAACACCAGTTAGAGCTGTGCTCTTAAATCCATACTCTGGAACACTTTTTGCAATATCAAGTCAATAATCCGTGATCAAATGGTACTGAAATTTATTGAAATCTATTTATATTAATACAAAAACATGCTGCTGCTTAGAACTAGAAACTGTATCTCTCATATCAGAGGAGTCAGCAAGCACTGCAGTTCGTGTGTGTGCGTGAATGTGATGTATTACCTGTATATATTGTGACGGAGGGATGTTCTTGTTTCTGCAGAGTGACCAGCAGCTGGATTGTGCCTTGGATTTGATGAGGCGTCTGCCTCCGCAGCAGATAGAGAAGAATCTCAGTGACCTCATTGACTTGGTGAGTATTGGATGCTCTGACCAACTAATAGCTGAGTCCTGGGTGTAACGATCTGGTATGTAAGAACATTTTCTGAAGCATCTTGGAGGTGTGGTGATTTGTTTTTCTCCTTGTCTTTTGGCAAGGTTGAAGAATACAGCAATTGCCCAAACAATGTCAGGAATCTACATGTTTATTTTGGGCAAGCCAGCAGGTACTACTGTGTATGGACGGACATGCTTTCGGATGCAGGGTCATTAGCAGCTTTCTTGATGAAGTCATCGCTGGTTTGGAGGCTGCTGTTTAGCAGAAGTAACTTGGAGCAGTTTATACAAGGTTGATGCATGCACTTGTATGTGTGTATTGTCTCCTGATAAACTACCCACCTGTGTGTAGTTTGACACAGGACTTGTGCGGTAGGTGCAGTGGATGTGCTACGGCACTTGCTTCAAAGGTGTTACAGAGACACAATATGTCAGAACACTGGGGTTCTGGAGAACACCCAAATCTATTTATAATTTATGCTATATCAGGTATGCTGCAGTCCAGCAAGTATCCAAAAAAAAAACCCTGGCCAACCATCTTGTGCCCGATACCTGTTTTCCGCTTGCCCCTGAAACATTTATTCTCCTTCTGTAAACTGCTAGTGAAGAAAACTAACTTAAAAAGGATGTGTGTGCTCGTTACTAGTTGCATAGGATTTAGTTGCACATCCTGTGTTGCACAACTAGGATATAATAGGCTAGCTAGTGTCAACTGTCCCTTAAAACAGTGTGTGGCACAGCTGCCTCTGGAGTAACTTAAAGTATTACTGAAATACGGATTTAATCTATACAGATCTACTATATGGGCGGCTGGGAAAACTTGTTTCCATTGTCCAGTCTAAATATATGGCTTATTTCTTACCGAAGCTTCTGAATTTTTGCAGACAGAGGACTTTGAGGCTGGAACAGGGCTGTTAGACCTTTGAATGAAGCCTTTCCTCTTATCTGTAGTGAGAACTACATCCCTTTTCTGTGGCAGGTCTGAATTTTGTGCATGATGCTGACAAACCTTGTCTGAGACACCCTAAAAATTTGATGGTTCTGCACATAGCTATTTGAACTAGTGCCTCTTAATTAAATTGTTTAAATTGTGTCCGAGCTGTTTGTTGTCTTTGTGTGCTAAGAGCAGCTGCTCACCAGGTAAATGTTTAGTTGAGGAGGTCTGTTCCTGAGTGATATTGAAGCTGGTGTTAGCGAACTTGGGAGGACTCCCATGGTCAAAAATTTGTGGCTGACTTAAATTTATCAAACTCTATTTAGATACTGCTTTTAGGTACATAAGCCAAGGTACAGGTAAGAAAGCTGTGCGGGTCAGGAAAGAAATTATTCCCTGCAGGAAGGGATTATTTCTCTTTCTTGAAACCATTTAGTAATTGGCTACATCTGTGCCACCAAAACTCTTGGCAACCTAAAGCATCATTTTTGTGGCTGTTGCTGGAGGTAGGACACAGGATAACTAAATCATTGATATGATCTGGTGTGACATGGTTGGTTTTCTGATGAAATTTGGAGGACTGAACGGATATCAGGGTTTGAGCAGCTCCAAGGACCATTCAGAACAATGAGTTGTTTGGGGAGCTATGGTAAGCTTGACTGTATAATTGGTATGAGGTTTTTTTAATGACTCAGAAAATTGCTGGTTACCTCTAAATGTTGGAATTACTTTTGGATGGTGCTCATTAGTGCTCTACATGCTTTCCATCAGCAACACGCTCACTGGGCTTCTTTTCATATTGAAAGTGTAACATGAAACAGACCAGTTTGAATGACGCTTGTTAGAAGGAGGGTCTGTGTGATTCCCACACTACTCACTGCAGTCCCTTCTCTGGGGTAGAGATGAAATAATTTGTTAGATCCAGTGTGATTTCTTTATTGTTGAGACATCTGTAGACCTCTTCTGCAGCCACTCTCAGCTACAAGACTGAAGTCTACACTCTAGTTAGACGAGAGCAGTGTATGCACTGCCACCTGTAATAGTTCCAAAAACATCATAAGCCAGACTCAAGCAAATAGTTTTTTGACCTTTTTTGGCAAGTTTCTTCCAAACCCTTACAGCTGACGTTTTTATTCTGTTTCCTGTACTGTTACCAGACAATAACCTCCTTGAAGTAAAAGGTCAGACTCTAAATGCATGACGAGCATGAGCAGGTTCATTAAAGTTGTGATAGGGTGCCATCTTTCATAATTCTGACTTCTGCTTCCTTTGTGCTTGGTTTCCTTGCTTCATTATACTGCCATGCTGGAGTAGACAAGAAGCAGAGGCCCGCATCACTTTTTTGGGTGTAAAGCATAGGTTATTACTTGAAGTCTGCTTGCAGCTCAGCTTGCTATAGTCTTTCTAGAGGAATTGATCTCCAGACTGATGAGTATAGCTACTGTTTTGATGCTTGCTTAAGATCTATTGAAAGAAGATGAAGATGACTTAGAAATGTCTTTGTATGTAAAAAGCTTTCCAAACCTACTCTAGTGAGAAACTGACATCTACTTCCTAGGCTTGTATTCCTGCTGGGAAGGATAACTGCACTAAGTTTCCTCCCTGAGGTCTCTCTTACTCTGTCAAAGCCATGCTCTGCCGCTAGTTTTTAGTAAGAGCATCTTGGTACCCATGTGGGTATATGGAGTATGTTCCAGACTGTCCATTACTGCCCCCAAGTGTTGGGCTGACAAGGGAAAGAGTCCAAACTTGAACATGAAGTAGAAGGGGGGGTGGAAGGAGAGAATTTTTGGGTCACTGGCCCTCATCAGACAAGACACTTTTCATTCATTAGCAAAACAGTTTGTGGTTTGCCCTTTTACCACATCTGTTGTTGCATTTTTCAGACTGCCGAGTCTTCAATTAGAGTTCATTAGAGACCTTGTCAATCATGGGACTCCAGAAGTCCTGCCTGAAAGAAGCTGTGCGTGGTGCTGGTAATGTGCCTTGGCATGGAATGCCCTGGTTGGAATTCAATTAGTCATTATTTGTAAATAGACTATGCAGAGGCTGTCAAAATGTACAAGAGGACTTTTAAATCTCTACAAAGAGAGTTTGGTGTAGGCACATACCTTTTTAAGGACAACTAATTTAAATTAGAATAATTTTCCATGTAGCTGCTCTGGAAACTGGGGTAACTGAAGCCTTGGAGCATCTATCGGTCAGCCAAGTCCAAACTGTAAAGCAGTTCCCGTAAGAGGAGCACTAAAGGTGATTGCATTGCACTTAAATGGATTTGTTGTGAGGATATGCCAAGTGATAGCACTTGTAACATTAATACAGATTTTAATTGCATAGCATAAATACTGCCTCACCTCTCCTTATTGCCTCATGTTGTCCAGAAGTTGCTGCTGTTGATATACTGTGCTTCTCACAGAAGTCAGTTGTGAATCACATCTCTTCTCATCCCTTGCTCACTTGTGGGTGACTAAACCGTTTATGCTGAAAGATGAGAACAATCCGAGAGAATTGTCCGTTTACTTCCTTTCTCTTAAGCTAAGTTAGTACAGTAAGTCAGTCCCCGTGTACTTTTAGCTGTGTTCTTTCCAAGAGAAACCCTGAAGAAGGCATCAGCTTTCAGATAGTGTTGCTGTGGAGGATCTCTTCCTAGGACACCTTGGCAGCACACATAACAGAGCAGGTGAGTGATAGCTGGGGTCACAGCCTCCGGTATCGTTGGGAAGCGGGACAGCTTCACTGATGTGTCGTAGAGAGGTGCATCTCTGGGAAAGGTGGAAGATGGAAGTTGGATTTATTGTGCTCATGGATCATGTGCAGCAAATAAGGGGTCTGTGACAGGACTGTCTTGATGGCTTTGACTTGGGTATGGAAGTTGATGTGCTCTCAGTCTTGGTAGAAGTTAAGCAGGTTGCTTTTCCAAGTATGAGTTTCCTGCTGAGTGTTTGATTTGGATGTTTGCCTGTGTGTATATAATATAAATTAGATGAAAAATCTAGCTGACTCAGAAAAATCAGATGGCTGGCATAAAGTGGGGACAGAGAATCATCCTTACAAAACTGGCTCACAAAATGGACAAGCAGACTCACCGGGAGAGTCGTGTTTGCTCACAGCCACAAATTTCTTCCTCTCTTTTTGCAGTAAGATGGATATTCAAATAATACTCAACTTATTCCCAAAAGTGAAAGCTTTCTTGAAGTACAGAATCAAGTTAAGTGGCCATGGAAGAATTAAAGCTAGAGTTCTTTATAGATAATAGCAGTCAGTAACTTTACTGGTTATTTTTCAAGGCTCTGTTTGCAATTAAAGGTCTGGGAGGTGATCATCTTTGCTTTCTCATCACAGGAGAATGCTTAAGTATTTTTAGTTGAGTGTGTTACTTTTCTAAAAAGTCCCTGAGTGTTGAATTTAAAAATGTATAAACTTCTGATTTTGAAATATTTGAACAATATTCAGGACCTAGCTAGTGTGCCTCCAGGCAAGTCTCAAATCTGCTTGTATGCCTTTAGTAACTGAAGATATATGAAGCTAGAGAATTTATCCTCAGGAAAACTGCGTTGCTTGGTCTGCACAGACCATAAAGAACATGAGAATGTGACTGGAGCTTTTTGTGTTTTGAGTCCAAGAGCCTAAGCAGTATGCAGTATTGAGGAGAAAGATAAAATAATTGAATGCAGATGGCCAGCTGAACATCTAGTGAGGGTGGAAGATGTTAAAAAAAATAAAAATCAGACCCAGTGAAAACTTAAAAAGAAAATAGTGGAAGCAGAAGTGCATGGACAGCCTCATAGTCTCAAAGCTGAGTTTTTGACCTGCTGTTCTTCCTGGACTTGTTGACTTGTGTGATAGGCTCTAAGCTACCAGCAGCCAGTTGGGTTTCTAATGCAAGGATTATTGGCTAAAGAAAGGGGCTCTGGCTCTCTGAATAAATTTATGGTTGTTGAGAGCCAGTTTTCCATTTGGTGAGTGGCTGTAAGCAGGAGCTTTTCCAGCTAGAAAAGATTACTTCTGGATATCTCGAAGGTAATTGGAGATAGCAATTAATATATGTAAATTGTTAATGTGATGCTTGGCTTAGACCTAGCAACCCCACTTAGTTGCATGAGATTGTATAAAGGAATTTCACTTCTGGCTTCATAGTCACTTACTCTTTTTCTTTTTAAGCCTAAACTGTGCCTTTTTTTCTTCCAGGCTCCTGCCACTGCACTTCTGGTGTTAGAGACCCTTAAAATGTCTGTTTAAATATCTTTCTAAAGGAGAGTGTGTGTGTGAATCACTTCATGAGCTTGAACCCTAGTTAGAAACCTCTTTTAAAGATGGGGGGGGGAAGCTGGGATATAGAAACATCGCTGGAGAGAGTATGCCTTTGCATATCCCTTAATTGTTGCTGGATATCTCCAACACCAGCTGGACTCTTGACACAAATAGTCAAGACTTGCCGAGATATTGATATGCTGTGATGGCTCATGGGACTTGTGACTGGTAATGAGATACAGAAGCCTTCACCTGCAGGTCACTAGTCTAAGTCTAGGGCACTCTAGTTGTGCCTGCCAGATGGCTAGCTTTTGTTTCTCAGTAAGCTGCAGAATGGTGAATCTAGCAAAAGCCCTATTTTATCCAGCAAATCACTGGAAGAATGCCAAGGATCCTGTTATATGAACGGTAGTCACTTTTCAGAGTTCTTTAAATCTAGTTCCTGGAGTTGAATTGAAAAATTCTGTAATTAATGTAACATTTCTGCTATGACTTTGCTAACTAGACAAACTTGGATCTGCAATCTTGTTAACGTTTGCCTTTTTCCAGAAAAGCTGATTGGTTTTAATTTTGTTTTAGCTAATTCTTGCAGTGCTGGAATTCAGTGCAAATACTTGAATAAAGCTGAGCTGTTTCCAATATCAATTACATCTGGTCTTGAACACAAAAGTCCATTTAAGTGTCATTTAATAAACAAAGCTTGAAGAATGTGTGGCCCTTGGACATCTGATGGATCAAATTAAGGTTTAGCAATGTGTGGATTTGTGGGAGTGACTTTACTAGTGGTTTTAGGCCCAAGATGAGTGGAGCCAGGCTTCCTTCTTGAGTTTCCACAACATCCGTTAGGCTGTGTCTGTGTTCTGCAGGAACAGGAAATTCTGAGGCTGTGGAATGACTCAGAAAAATTATAATAATATTTAATTTGATGCTGGCCCAGAGGGGAAGAATCCAAGCTGAAGGGGGGTCGTGTGCCAAAATGGTTATTTTGCAAAAGTGCCAGGTAACTTGCATGGGCTTTTCTTTGTATTCAGGCGATTTCCCCAAGTGATGCGGGCAGTGGTTTTGTCCACTTCTGTAATGATGCAAGTTGTCTTAAAGAAAAATCAGGTCTTAAGAGTTCACATGCAATTAAAATAGTTGCTTTCCTGTTTGGATGTGGCTTTTAATTAAAAACTGCTCTAGTCACATGTGTATTCAGATACCTGCCTGTTATAGACACAAATTCAAAAGGCAAATGGATCTGAATGCCTTCTTTGCTAATCTTTTGAAGCTCGCTTCACATCTTCCTTCTGATTCTTTAAGGAAAAAATGTGTTTAATCTTTAATTTTGCTGCATTTAGCGTAGTTTTCCAGTGTGTAAGGTTCCTGTGGAGGTCAGTACATGCTGACCTCTGAATAAGCATGGAAAAAGACTATTTCCGAGGACAGAACCTTGTGCTAGCAATATTGCAGTTTCAATTGTAAAGATGATTCATTTCAGTCAAGGCTGTAGAAGAAAACTACAACCTTGGTGTACTCAAGTTGAGTGGCTACTCAGCCAAAATATTAACTGTCCTGAATATGTAAGGTGCAGAATTTGATGCAATTCAGCCAGCATGATCGAAGCAAGGATGGGGAGAGCTGAAGTACTGTTCTTGTTTCCTCTAAACTTTTTTAGATGCTTGTTTAATCATATTTTAAAAAATAATTCAGAAACAATTGTTTAGTTGTTAATAAGTTCCTTTAACCAAAAAGTGAGTCAAGAAGGAATGATTATTGGGTTAGCTGCTCTAGAAAGTGTACAGTTTCGACTTTGGCACAAGTGATTATTTGTCTTGATAGCAGAGCAGTTGACTTAATTAAAACACTGTCCACATACCTGGCTTGCTCTGATGGAGAATACTGTTACACCAGACAACGGAATCCTTGTTCAACATGCAGGAGAGTATGCTCAACTCGCTTTTCATTCAGTTTTTTCTTTCCTCTGTACTACACATTCATTGTATATCTCCTTGGAAAAAAAAAATCCCACGAACACAGTGCCCTGTTGCATGGTATGTGCTTCTGAATGATGCTGCTGTTCAGTTCCAGGCTGAACAGCTGAGTCTGGACCCCCAGAGATTCTCTTTTTCTTTTCTAATTTACATTGAGGGTGGTCTTGCTCTATGACTATACATACAACCACCACAATAGATGATTGAGTGCTTATTTGTGGAAACATGGGTGCATTAGGGTCTAGAGTACACTGTGGACCAAATTACATCTTTAGATTAAGGCCATCATTAATTTAAGGTTAGGATTATATTCTACATTCGACCTTCCACTGCGCAGAGTGCGAAAAACTTGTGTCAAAATAAAGATGGGAGCCCAGTCTTTGCTTATAAAACAATCACCATGGCTTCCATGTTTTCATCGCAGTGACACTTATTTATAGTGCAGTGATGAATGGATAAAATCACTGCTTTGGCATTCCAGTATTTGGCCTGGGGCGTGGGTTAATTCTTGCGTTTCTAAATTTAAGTCAAAGTTCCCTATCTAATGACTGTTGGAGACATGCACGCAGGCACCTAAGTACGTTTTGGCTTTTCAGTTAAGCTAGAACAAGCTAGTAAGAAAAATTTAACAATGCAAATCCACTGTTTCATACTGAAAACTCAGAGGATCAGTTGGTCTTCTAAGCAGAGTTGTCTTTGCTGGGGTCAGAAGATAGGGATGTTTTCTTGCTAAATATAAACTGAATTCTGCAAGAGTCTGAATGTGCACAAAAGTAATTTAAATGCTTTATTTAGGAAGGTTCAATACTTGACATGGACAAGAATTTAAGGAAAGGTATATGCACAGTGTAAAATAATTGCTCAGTGCTTACATTGCAGCAGCTAGCTTAGCCTGGCTGTGCCAAATATCTTATCATTGCATGTTCTTAAAATGCAAACGACCCGAATTCAGAAGGAATCAAATAGTCTCATGAACATGTAGCTGAAGTCTTTAAAGCTGCAAATTACCTTGTTCACATCACTGCATTTGCCTTGTAAGCAGCTTCCTAGCACAGAACACGACCAGTATGCATAAATCTTGTAAATACATTCTTAGAAAGGAAGTACAGCAGCTGTTGAAAGTTGATGTAATAAATGATACAAAAATTATTCTCTTGGGGTAACTGTGCCACACTTGGATGTTTTTCTGATAATTAGAATTACATGAGTAGTTCATCAGCTGGAATATCTCTGTTCTTTTTATAAACACTGTTGAAATTTTCCAATATTTCTGAAGTAGAGGAGTGGGTTTTCTTCCCTGTTTTATCCTGAAAGAAGGAGCAGGAGCAAAGAATACATTGTCTGAAGTCCTGTAGAGTTTCTGTGCCAAAGAGACAATGGATATTTAGCATGCTATTGCAATGGAGTTTTATAATACAGTGTAGTATTGTATTCTAGTAAGTATATGATGTACTGCATTCACTGTTATGGCTGTAAGACTACCCACAGCTCTTAGAAATTGGAAAAGTGACCGTGCTCATGAATATCTGTGTTATCAAATCATCCAGAGATAAGTTTACTTCACCATTACTATGTGGAAATTAAATAGATTGCATCTTAAAAACAATGTATTGAGAGTTCCTTCTAGTCAGTAAGAAATTGTGCTCTCCCACTGAGCAGTATGGAAACACCATACTAGGCATGTGCTATTTTTAAAAGACAGTTAAATCTAAAAGTTATTTGAGTGGGTTTCTGTAAGGGTTGTAAATTCAGATGGCTATTGGGAGCTTTTCTGCAGGGGAATTGAGTGTATTGAGTTTGGGGTTTCTTTTGAAAATGCTTTGTATGTATATATTTGAGTTTGAAGAATTGTACAGCGAGACCTCTCGTGCTCCCTTACCGCATGTGTAGCATAGGGCTTTTCCCAAAGAAATGAAATACAAACGGTGTCTGGGAAAAACGCCACTTTTCTCCAAATTGTGTTTTCATCACTATTACTCATTCTAAATGCACGTCAGCGTGAGGAGTTTGTTCCTAGGCACTTATCTCTCTGTTGATGGGCAGCTGGCCAAGGAGCAGCCAAGAAGGAGGAATATATTCAGCTGGTCACTTTTAGGAACAACGTGGAGCATAGCTCTTAATGATGAGGTGCTTTGGGTCTTGTTGTGTGTGCATCTGAAATTGAAGCAGTCATCTCAAGTTGCTCTCTGCCTGAAGAGTCAGCCTAAAATTAATAGCTAATGGACAAGCGAAGGAAGAGACAAAGTGGAACCAGATGGGCTCATGAACACAGATACATCATTTCACTTAACTTGTGCCACGATACTGCTGATTTCTATCAGCTCCGTGGGGTATTAGGGTTGTCTGTTTCCAGAAAAAGTAAAGATTTTCCTAAGAGCTGCTTGCTTCCTGGCCACTATTATTTACTCAGTGAATGTGTAATGGTTTTGAGGTTGCTTCAGCCAGGTCTCCAAGTATTAGATGATGGACTCCTCTGAGAAGCATCTCATTTTTGATATAAATACTTAACTGCCCTGCTCTTTAATCTGCGCTCTTCAGTTATCACTCATTACCACATTACAGTGTACATACACCGAAGTGAAAAAACAATGTTTCAGCTTTTTCAGCACTGTCGGTAACTTTACCAACCATTTCTTGGTTTTCCTGTTATTTTTTTGTGTGTTACGGGGTGATTGTGTGGGTTAGGTGTTGCATCTCTTGCTAGCCACATCTTGTTTTGTCCTTTGGCCTTTCTGGGTTTTTTTGGTTTTTTGCGGTCACGTTGTTTTATATTTGTCCCTGCTTACTTTGACTTAATATCCACTGTATGTTATTGCCTCGTACTTGGGATGAGGAAAGTTTTTGCTTCAGGCAGTTTGATCTCTTGTGACATATCTAGTGCACTAAAATAGTTTGCGCTTGTGCTTTTGGGAGCTGTTGCACCCCCAATTTGTTTTTTTTTCTCTAGGCTTCTTTCCTTTGGAAATGATACCAACTGAATCAATGGCTTGAAGGGAAGAAAGCACACTTTCATATTTTCTTTATTCCTTCCTCCCTCCCCTTTTCATTTCTTATGAATTGTGAATTCATCACTTCATGATTAATTTTACCCTCGATTGCGTTTTGTCTTCATGTTCTAAATCAGGTTTTCAGCTCTACAATGTAGAATGAAATGTAGAAGAAATTCTGCATTGGTTATTTCTTTTATTTTCTGTATTAGCATGTTGTCACCAATACATTCAAGAACTTAGCAATTGTCCTGTATCCTGTTGCGTTCCCAACTTTCTGTTGGGAAAGGGAATTTTACTTTAGTCCCTTTCCCTTGCAGTGAAATGGGGAATGCTTTTCCCGAGGGAATCACACAGCACGCTAATTGTTTAATAATAGCTCCAGGAATGATTTGTTGATCGTCCTTCAGATGGATTGGGGCACACTGCTGCACGTGCCCTAAAGTATGCACAGGGGAGATGGAGTTCTTGGAGGAAGCTGCTAGCATGGCCAAAGCCTGCAGTATAGGAATATTGATAACGGGGCTGCCATCAGCTCCAGAGCAAGAGGCTACAGGATGGAATTTACTTGATTTGCTTGTGCTTGCATTCACACTAGCTTCAGGCTGCAAAATGTCATCTCATCTCTTTGCAGTACATCAAAGCTTCTCTGCAGATCTTGTAGTCTTTCTCCACGTGAAGTGCAGGGAGACAGCTGGGATTATGAATCCATTAAAAGCTACCTGTGTAGGAGATGTGTTTGATTTTATATGTGCACGCACACAGACACACATGTATTTTTATTAGCCAACATGGTAATGTTTGGCCAGCTGCCTGGAAACTATTCTAAACTCTACCCAGAGTGGGAGCTTGTGAAAAATAGGCTTGAGTGTATGGATGGCGTATTCTTTTAGCAGCTCCCTCGTTTCCACTCCATTACAAATATTTACCTTTATTCCTCAGTCCTCGACAATCACTTTACTGGCCGTCTTTGGCAAGAAGCTAACATCGAGAATGTATATATTCAAGTGTAGTGGACCACACTAGTTGTTAGGTAATTAAATCTGAAATTATTGGAGGTGGGAGCATAGGATTGTGTTGTAACTTAAGTGCAGCTTGCTTTTTTTTTTTTAAGGGTTTCTGGCTTTGGGACAGATGTGGGCTATTAATAACAAAATCGGTTCTTAGGGATGCCAGTCTCTCTTAACCATAACGTGTTACCCTTTCTTCCCTCCCTGTTGTTTTTTTCCCCAAACCATCAGGTTCCAAGCCTCTGTGAAGATCTCCTCTCCTCTGTTGATCAGCCATTGAAGATTGCACGAGATAAGGTGGTAGGAAAAGACTATCTATTGTGTGACTACAACAGAGATGGAGACTCATATAGGTGAGTTCATATCCAAAACAAGGAACTAACTGGTTTACTTTGTAAATGAGAGCTACGTACAAGTATTGCAGTCCCTTCTCCCTCTTAATTTTAGCCAAAAAAGAAATTTAATGATATTAAACTCTTCTCGGCGATGAAACTGAGGCCGTTTTGGATTGTCTTCTCTTTAGTAAGACATTGACTATGGAAGTTGTTCTTAGGATTTTCGTAATGTGAGAGGGCATAAACATCTTCATCTCCAGACCACTGTAAAGTGCTTTAATTTCAAATAACGTGGTTGTATGGCTGCTAATCTGATGACCTCTGCAAAGTGGGTCCCTGTGGTGGGTTGACCCTGGCTGGATGCCAGGTGCCCACCAAAGCTGCTCTCTCACTCCCCCTCCTTGGCAGGATGGGGGAGAGAGAGAATGTAATGAAAGGCTTGTGGGTTGAGATAAGGACAGGGAGATCATCTTGGCAATTACTGTCACGGGCAGAACAGACTTGCCTTGGGGAAAATTAATTTAATTTATTACCAATCAAACCAGAGTAGGATAATGAGAAATAAAAACTAAATCTTCAAATGCCTTCCCCCAACCCCTCCCTTCTTCCCAGGCTCAACTTTACTTCTGAATTCTCTACCTCCTCCCCCTCAGCTGCACAGGGGGATGGGGAATGAGGGTTACGGTCAGTTCATCACATGTAGTCTCTGCCGCTTCTTCCTCCGCGGCGGGAGGACTCCCCACTCTGCCCCTGCTCCAGTGTGGGGTCCCTCCCATGGGAGACAGTCCTCCACAAACTTCTCCAACGTGAGTCCTTCCCACGGGCTGTAGTTCTTCCCAAACTGCTCCAGTGTGGGTCCTTTCCATGGGCTGCACGCAGTCCTTCAGGAGCACACTGCTCCAGCTTGGGTCCCCCGTGGGGTCCCAAAGTCCTGCCAGCAGATCTGCTCCAGCCTGGGCTCCTCTCTCCACGGGTCCGCAGGTCCTGCCAGGAGCCTGCTCCAGCGTGGGCTTCCCATGGGGTCACAGCCTCCTTTGGGCATCCCCCTGCTCCGGCGTGGGGTCCTCCACGGGCTGCAGGTGGAGATCGGCTCCACCGTGAACCTCCATGGGCTGCAGGGGGACAGGACAGCCTGCCTCGCCATGGTCTTCCCCACGGGCTGCAGGGGAATCTCCGCTCCGGCACCTGGAGCACCTCCTCCCCCTCCTTCTTCACCGACCTGGGGGTCTGCAGGGTTGTTTCTCTCACATGTTCTCACTACTTTCTCTGGCTGCAATTGCTGTTGCACAGGTTTTTTTTCCCCGTTCTTAAATATGCTATCACAGAGGCGCTGCCACTGTTGCTGATGGGCTCAACCTTGGCCGAGAATACGAGAATTAAAATTCTCAGAATATGAGATTAAAACCTCAGAATATGAAAACGAAAACCAGTCGGATCTCTAGAAGAAATGACTGTGATGGCCTTGATATGAAATTAAACCATCTATTGTTGCATGGTTGTAAAATCTTTGGAATTGATAATAACAGAAAAGAGATGATGCAAGCAGTCAGTTTAAACAAGATCGTCTTCTGTTTGTACAAAACAGGGTGGACTTGCCAGCTGGGAAAGGCTCGGCTCTTTCACTCATGTTTTGCAAGAGATTGAGTCTGACTTTGGACATGCAATGTCATTAGTTCTGCATGAAAATCTTGGCCCAGGTTTTTAGCAAAGAAAAGAAATCCCTTTCTACCAAAATATCTAATTTAATCTGAGGACTGTAGACAAAACCAATGAAAATATTTGAACAATATAAGCTGTATGTAATTACAATATAATGAATTTTGAAGTAGAAGGGGTTGTAATACTGGAATGGTACAATGAGTTTTCAGTATTTTGGCTGCCACTTTGAATGCAGTCTCTTTCTTAATGTTTTTATTCTATACCTTGCCATTAGGATGGTTGCTGTTGAGTGATTTCCACCCCACTCCTCTTTTTTGCGTTGCCTGACTTTTCTTAATGGCTGTAGTGACAGTGGCATAGTTCCAAATATTTAATTAAGAATCACAAAGCTTATGGTCCAGAAACCTTTGTGAATATTGCATCACCTAGCTTTTATTCTTTTCTCTTAACAAAGAGTGCTAGGCTGTGAAATAATGACCACCATTCATCTTCTGTCCTGAGTTAACAGCTCAGCCATTCTGCTTCTCCTGGTTGTGATTATATGGGTTACATCTCTGGCTCTCCTTGTAGCTTCAGTGTAATAGCTTACATTTTTACTGCTAACAGTTGGAACTGATCTACGGTAAGAATCTAGCTTTGCTCTGTGCAGATTTGCAGTAGTGTTTTACATTCATCTGGCCAGAATGTTTTGAGAATTCTATTTTGGAGTGAAATTCCAGAAAATATTTTAACAAATTTTTTTTTGGCTCAGGCCATCATTGCAGAAGTATGTAAGCTTATAAAGGATTCTAGATTTATTGGTTTCAGTTGCTTTGAGTTGCAGGAAAGGTGCTTATCTAAACTGAAAGCATATCTGTCTGTAGATGATTTACACAGAGAATATGCTGAGATTCATTTTGTCTGAAAAATAGGAAGAGGAGACTGATAATGGATGCAAGGTTTGACAGTGCATCTGGATTGTGGCCAAGTGTAAATCTTAATGATTTTATTTTTTTTTTTAAATATAACCTCCTGCAGTGGACCAAGAAGTGAGAAGGTCTGTAGGGTGAAATGTTAACTCATGTTCTTTAGGGTACTAGTCTAACATTGAAAGTTTGTTCGACCTTCTACAAAAGAGCCTGGTGCCTTTTAAAAGCATTGTGCGTTAAGCTTGTATGTCGAAGTTGGTCAGATCTATGTTAGCAGCTACATGCATTTAATCAGTTCTAAATTAGTAGCTAGAATAGAGTTTTATAGCTTCTGCCCTCCACAAGATGTACTCATGCAGCTGCATCCTCTCTGGCAGATGCAAGAGAAAGGATTAGATCCTCTATTTCTTGTGGGTCTTTCAAGAGATGCTTTCTTACTTACTGTAGTTGTGATATGTTTTTTGCAGTCCCCTTGCATCCTATTTAGGCTATTGACATGAGCATTTATCACCAGAGGCACAGGAAACTTGGAAAGGCACTTGTTAAACAGTATTGTGACATGCTGCAATAACTAGTAATGCTTGCTCCCCCCTCCACCCCTCTGTGTTTAGTTAGTATGTGTGGCAGTCCTTTCTTTAAGGTTAGTTTCATGCTTGCCTCTGAAACTTGCTCAATCTCTTTCTTTCTGTGAAGATATTTAAATAGTTACAATGAAGCAGGAGGACTTATGGTTTTCAAATCACTTCACAATTTTCAGGACTTATTAAGTAATGGGGTTTCAGAAAAGTTATTTCATTTGTTTGTATAGAATAGGCATAATGTATTAATTGCTGGCATTAAAGAATGCTGTTCTTTAAGGCTTTTGATTGAAGTGTTCTGGATTGAAGTGATTCTTCCTTCTGGAATTGATTGGTCTCAGCTCTGTTTCATGAAGTAAGTTCTTTCCTTCAGCACAAAGCAAAAGCCTTTGAAAACCAAGCAACACTAGTATGTGCATGTGTTAATCCCATTCTGTGCCTGTGTTCAGACGCTGTTATTCATACCTCATAAAATCTGAAGTTGTTACTGGGAAGTGGCTCTTACACTAATTTAATCAATTAAGCCAAAATCTAGGAGGAGTTTACTGTGCTTTTAAAACCTTTTGATATTTCCACAAAGATTTTTTGGAACCACACACTCGATTAGAAGTCCCAAGAAATACTATTCCCTGCCTGCAACATGCTAAATCCCCAATTACTGCACACTTCAAACTAAACACCAGTTTTCTTCTTATTGGAGAGGTTGCTAATTGCATTTCTTTTAATACTAATCCAAGAATTTCAAAGCATTCTGTGGACATCTGAGCCTCATGCAACTTCAGCAGGAAAGGTAGAGCTAGGTAGTCAGACTTTCTCACTGGGAATCAATTTTTATAGGGTTTTTTTGAGTGGCTTTACAATCTGACTGGGAACTAGCTTTGAAAAAAAGCTGCTGCGGGATGTTTGGCCACTCAGGTGATAACTCCACCAGTTTCATGGGGCAGCACACAGGGAAATTAATATCCTAATGCTTAGCCCGTCACAGTTTACTCCTTCCTCATATTTAGACAGACTTGATTTTCTCAGTGTCGAACATGGATCAGACCAGAAGGTAGATTTTTGGAGTCTCTCTTGGATCTTCATAAATAGATAACTTTAAGTTTCTTCATATTATCACACTGGTGCTTGTGGGAGCAGCCTTTTGTGCGCATAGTCTCGCGGGCACTTCTGTGAGTGCTCCTGTAGTAACAAAGGTTTGCGGAGGATATCAAACAGCTGTGGAATCCACATTGTGAAGGCAGAGCTTTTATTAATTTATTTTTTTATATAAGACTTCAAGGTCCCTGACTTTGTCCATACATTTCCACTCTAAGTATGTTTGATTACTCTATTAAATAGAATCCTTATGGGGGATTTGGTGCCAACAACACTGAAACCTGTTAGCTGAAACAAAAAACATTCTTTTTCAGGGAAATTAGAGGACTGACTTTTGAAATTTAAGTGCTTGTCCGTCTGTCTTTCTTCAAATAGCCTCCATTTAAGTTTTTAAATGTGTTGTGAATACCCTTCCACATAAAGAAAAAAAAAAAAGGGGTTGTGTTATGAGGGGGGTTTTTAGGTGAAGTTCCTGCTGGCTCCAACTGTAATGGGTTGAAAATGCCACAATCTGCTAGCTAGAAGAATCTATGTTACTAGGCTTCCCTTAAATCCCATTCCTGCAGCCTGCAAAAGACATCTAATGTTTACAATTAAAGTATCTTGACTACAGCTTCTGCATGGGTTCTCTGCTCACTGAGTTCTTTGTACATGATGGGAGAAGCACAGTGTTCCAAAATCACAGAAAAGAGTAGACTTTTTTTTTAATCTTCCTTTTAAAATTTAGTAGAGAAAGAAAAAGGAAGCACATCCTAATGAATGCTGCTGGTAAGGTAGCAGTACACTTCTGCATTGCCTGGCGTATGAACCCTGGCTTTGCTTTTGCAGACTTCATGATAGCAAGGTCAATGCTCTTGTCTGCCTGAACTTCTTTGGTGTCATTTGGTTTTGTGTGTAGTTTCTAATGGGTGTAGGTGTGCCATTTGGGAATCCTGCAGATAGCACCAGTGGTGATTTTTGTGCAAATCTTTTCCAGATTTCAGAGAGTTGTTAGGTAGAGGTGCACTACTGTAGCTGTTGACTTGTCTCCAAAACAACTGAGTTTTAAGCAACTGTTTTAAAATGAGAACCACCACCTGAAAAACATTTTTCTGGGTGGAAGTGACATAATGATTTAGCTTTTCCTGGTGTCTCACCTTTTGAGTCAGATGTGGTAGGGAGGACTGAAGGGCTGTGAAAGCGCAAAGCCAGAGCAAAGCAGAGCCTGTTCTTTGTGCTTTGCATTAAACAGATGTCAAAATTAGATGCCTTTCTGAGAAATGAGTAACAAATGGCTACTGAAGAAAAAGCCCTTACGTATGGACTGCATTAAGACCTAGTGTTAGTAGGCTGGAGTATTTTGAAAAGTGAGTAGGTAAAGGGTAGAGGTACCTTTCTTTAAACTAGCAGTGATATATGTGCGTTGGTTATTCACAGGGGAAATGAAAAGGAGAATGCTGGTTTACAGAATGGGAATTATAAAAGTCTCAAGCAGATGGGCAAAGGGTTCCATTAATCTTTTAATACCAACTCTTTCATTAAGAGCACAAAGTCTCTTCCACACCTGCAGAAATCATAGTAAAACCTGCAGCTTTACAAACCCTGTTAAATCCTTCGACCTGTTCAAATGTTTTCCTAATGTTATACTAAAAGTAGAGTTTATTTCAGAGCAAAAGAGTGGAGAATTTGGACCTTAATTGTAGGCAGCAGTGTTTGGCTCAAATACTGTCAGATCCCAAATAAACTACACGATCTGTTTGCATGAAAATAATTTTAAATACCCAATGTGCAACAGCAGAGGCCTCATTTTTTTTTAATATTTAAGAGGGAACAGATTCAAACCCAAGCATAATTATTTATATAGTAGAAACCTGAAGAAGGGGGGTGTTCCCCAGGTACACTGTAAACTTTGAGGAGTCAGTGTCCCCTTTTTGTTGGTGTTTCAAATGGCTGTTGAGGGTGAAATTGTTACAGATAGATGGCTCTTGGTACCTTTTGGGGTTTTTTTTGTTTTTTTGTTTTTGTTTTTTTTTTTTTCTTGGAAGTTCAGCATCTGTGGATCAGGTCAGACCCACTGATCTCAAATCTTTCAGAGTTTGTCTCTATTGTCTAACTGTCTCTATTTTCCTTGTCTCTTTGGCAGATCACCATGGAGTAACAAATACGATCCTCCCCTGGAAGACGGTGCCATGCCATCTGCTCGCCTGCGCAAGCTGGAGGTGGAAGCCAACAATGCCTTTGACCAGTACAGAGACTTGTATGTCAGTTCTACCGTACAGAGCCCTCTGCTTTCTTTGTTTCCTTCAGCAGGCATGCAATACACACAATGAGTCTAAAATGTGGTCACTAGCTGCCTCGGAGAGTGGCATACCAATGTATAGCAGAGGAAGAAGGATAGGCAGCCCCGCTGATCTGCTGTTGGGAAGTGTATCTGCTGTGGTTTCACGATATGAAAGCATGATCGAATTTGTCAGCTGATGCTAAAGGCAGATGCTGAGGTGCTTTCCTGCCTTCCCTTCCCCCTTTAACAGATTAATGGCATCTTTGTCCTGAAATGACCTGTGTTCTCTTTGATCTTGACTAAGTTCAGTCTTAAACCACCTGCTTTTTCCATTCCCTCAAGACTGTACTCTCTCAAAATATCTATCTATCTATATATATAGCAGCAACTTTCACATCTTCCAGTAAAATGACAGGCACTAGTATACTGAAACGCAGCAGTTGTATGGGGATTAATGTACTTCTGCTGCAAGGGCCACTCTCTGATGCTTGTTTTAGGCCTTGTCTGGTTAAAGAGGTGTAAAGCAAAGGAATTAATAGAGCATGTGAAGTATAAATGTAGATTAGGCAGTGTCTTTTTTAAAGCAGCAATAGGAAACTGTCCGGGTGACTTGTCTGTTGAACAGTTTTTCTAAAAGGTGGGACTGCACTGGTCTTGCATTGCAGTCACATCCAAGGTCTTGAGATGTGATCAGGTTTAGGTGTCATCTTTATAGATTGTGGTCTCCTAAGCAGTGATGGCATGGAAATAGTAATGCTAAATCTAAAGAGCAAGTGTGTGTTGCAAAGCAAAATGAACTTACTGCTTTATCCAGTAATAGGATGCTTTCTTACTGGAGATGCCTAATGACCGTGAAAAAGGTGAACAAACTTCATTGCTTCTTCGTGTTGCCCAAAAATGGAGATAAAACACGTCCTCAGATGTAGTTCATCATGTGTCACTGTACTGTTACAAAGCTAACAAAAGCAGGTTAAAGGTACTTTTCTTCCTAGATTTTCTTCTCATTTTAAGATGTGACTTGATGTAAACGTAGCCTGTCCAAATTGTAATCTTCACACTTTTATTACAGGTATCAAATTTTTACTTATTTTCATGCATTATTTTTGTAGATAACCAACTTCTCTTGTAAGTAACAGTTGTTATTGGTATCTGAACTTACTGGAAGAAAGGAATTTTGCATATGCAGCAAAGAGAGGTTTGCAGTTACTCCCCAGGTGCAGAACAGACCAGGACCAATAGGATTTTAAATAAACTAAGATGAAAATGAGTAGGTTTATGGAACCAAGGTTGTCTTTTTAAATCCCTCTCTGATCAGATGACCGTGAAGTCTCGGCTGGATATAATAACGTCTTTAAAGAGGTTTCATTTGCTGGTAGGAAAGCGTGGTACAGGTTACTCTCAGCTGTAGGTGAATCTGCCGAACCCTGTTTGAAGTGTGGTACAACAGTAGTCTTAATATATTGTATGGAAGTAAAAGGCAAGCTTGTATCAAATTCATGTTTCAGTTTGTCAGTCCAAGTTTTACAGGCAATACAGATTTTACAGAGGGGATATGGGGGGATTTCTCACAAAGACTTCATTCTTGTGTCATCAGCTGAAACGACAGAGGCATTATGGCTTGCAGTGTAGTCAGACTAGATAAGCGCATCTGTCAGCACAGTATGCTTTGATGCATGTTATGATCTCAAAAATGTGTCAGAAAAAGAGAAGGATGGCTTACGTTTTGCTGAATGGTGTAAAAATTGTGGCATTTTTGGAAAGAATTTGCAAAGTTAGGGAAACTTAACCTGACCATTTGAAAGGTTCCTCATGCTTGAAATTGGAAATGATTTGTACTTTACCTACAACAGAGATTTGGATAGAAACATGCTTTTGTTTTAGTAGTTGGACTCTGCAGTTTTCTTAACACAATTGGATTTTGTATTTTGACAGCAGAAGCTTAATTTTTACTTGGAGATCGGAGAGGGGGAAAATGAGGTGGGGGTAACAAGTGCCAGCTTTTCTCACTGCTGCTTGCTGGTCTTGCCAACTTATCAGGTTGGGAATGACTGTAACAATTACCCTCATTAACAGCTGCTGAAGCCATGTGGGAGTCTGAAGTGTGGGGAAGGTTGTAGTGGGAACAAGATGGCAATTGCAGTGATGTAATTTCCATGGTCTGCTAGAGCTGGAAACTAATACTGCGTACCCACTGTAAAGCCAGAAGTAGGTCTGAGCCATGTAATGTTGATTAAAGGTGTCACTGGCCTTCTGGTTTGGCAGCTTGCAGTGCTGGGGAAGGAGTACCCGATGCATCGATTCCAGGACAGAGTTATCAGTGTCATTTCAAATTCCAGAGCCAGTTGACAACAGAGGTTTTCCAGCATTGTGAAATATTTCAGGCTCATTTGAAAGTGTTGATGAATTAAAAAAAATAAGAAGCGTGCTGGCAGTCTTCAGTACTGTATCTTTAGTGGAAATTATGGTTTCTGTTATATGGGAAGACTTTTAACAGGTCCACCTTCCAGTAACGGTGTTCATTTTGTAGGCAGTGTGCAAAAAAACTTTCTTGAATTGACCTGCAGAGATTTTCCTTGTCTATGTTCATTCTGATGGGGTTGTCTGTCCAAACAGACTGTTCATAGGTGACACCAAGCTAATTGATACTTCAAATGACAAACTCTTCCTTAAAAAAAGCGAGTTTCAGTGCAGCAGCTGTTGCACTGTTAGACTTTCAGCTTGCATTGCAGATTAAGAGGATGAAAATGATGCTGAGAGAGAAGCCTCAGATCTGACACATGAGGTTCTCATACAGCAGTCCCTTAAGAGACTGTTCTGTCCCTCTCTATACAGGGGAGAGAATGTTTTTGAACTACACCTCTAACCACAGCTATGCTGTGTTTTATGGTAGAGAGGTAACACTTAATACAAAAATAATCTTATGTAAGCAGTCATTCACAGAGAACACCGGGCCCCAGTGTGCTTGAATTTCCTGGGCTGTTAGACATGTTATTCCTATAATGAGGGTTTCTGCTAGGTTTTTCAAAGCAGTTTGTGGCTTTGTTTCCAGCCTTGCTGGGCTAAACTGCTGGATCTTGTGCTTGCAGTCATTTAGCCAGTATGGACTGTCCATTGCAGAAGGATGTTGTGTATCTTAATGCCTTGTAAGCACTTGTCTCTGAGATGTTGCTTTGCATTGTGCTTGCTTCAGTCCCCAGCTTTAAAATACATCTTATACTGGTCATTCCAGCGTGGAGTGGAAGAGGAAGATCGTTCCTTTCTATAGAAAAATAAGTACTGTTGAGAATCTGTCCTATTCCTACTCTGCTCTCAGCATATGGTGCAAGCTTCCTCTGGATTATCTCCAATTTCACCTTTACACACACTAAGTGGTAATATCTCACAGAGTTCATCTCGGGCGTCTCCCAAGACTTCAGATAGTTTCAGTTTTTCCTTGTGTCAGTCCCATTTGGCCCACACACCATTCCTTTTTAGATTTGTGTTTTAATCAGGTGTGGTAAGTATCCACCTACATTTAGTGAGTCATTGGCATCTATCTGCCATTTCCCAAGGGGTTGGCACCTGCTAGCGTGGGTGTTTTGAGGGAAACAGCTTGTTACGCGTTTGTTAACAATTTGTGTGAAATAACCCATTCAGATTTGCTCGCTGGTGAGTAGTCTTAAATTTTAGTTTTGACCTCAAAAGCTTATTGGCCAGCACACTGAGTGACTGTAGTCTGAAAACAAGTTTGGAGAAATCTTGTAATATTGCGTGGAGTTGTTTCAAATCATGAAAGCTTAAGAACAACTTTGCTGAATCTTCAGTGCCTCTCAACCAGCGCTGAATTGTTCCCTGTACGTGTCTGTTTTAATGCAAACTACCTTTAAGTATCTCTAGAGTTGCCCACCTTTTATTTCTGGAGGCATGTTCATGTCTCTTTGGGTTAAAGAGGAATTATACTAGGTTTTAACTCCCTCTCTATATTATGTATGTTAAACAACAAGCATATTTCTTGGTTATTGGTTTTACCAAAATGCATGTCACTTTCCCAAAAAACAACTGTTTAATTTTGATCTCCTGCTGCCAGGTTTAACTCAGACACTGCCTGAAGCTAATGCCCTGGTATGTTTTTGTTCAGTAGGTTATTACTCCCAGATGGAAGTCTAATATCTTACACCATTCAGTTAGAGCCTTGGCTCTCCACTTCCAATATTGTGAAGATAATTTCTTCAAACACATGGTTGTAATTTATTGCCCTTTGCTTGACGTGTGTGTGCGATTGATTGAAATCAAAGCATAATGAGGACCAGGGCATCTGGTTAAATCTATCTATTTTAGATTCTGCGTTCCGTTGTTTTGGGTTGGAGATAATCAGTGCTTTAATTAAGTCATCTAATCGCTCTTTGTTGTCTGGAAGAAATAATTTCTGAAGTGATTAAATAGACCTCCCTGGGGAAGGATGCTGCTGATTTGAGTATTTCTACAAATAAGATGAGTTTTGGCAACTTTGGACCAGTTTAGTAAGCTGACATACATTTAGAAAGCTATTCCTTTGTTTCTTGGGTTAAGTTGGATTTAGTGGTGCTTTTGATTTTTAACAGCTTTAAAAAAAAAAAAGATAAAACACTCATCTTAATCATTCTGCTTCTGAAAATGTTTTTATTGATTAAGGTTTTGAGTTCCCTCAACAGAGTAAGCAATGAAGCCTTTTGAACTTCTGCCTCTATCTGTGTCTTGATGTTGATCCATTTTCAATTTATTATATTAGAGCTCTGGACAAGGAATTTGGTAGGAGCTGAAGGAGGTCTGGGAGAGGATTGACCTCTAAAATATCTTCATTGTGTGTAATCCTTTTATTATTGAATTTTGGATTGGAATCCAATCCAAAATGGAGTTAGTAGCCATGTGCCTTCAGGAATATGTAGATTCAGGAGCCTTTTGCTAGAGAATTTGAAGGGGCCACTGGTCAGGTCCAGTAGTGAAGTCCCAGTGACAGGGCTGACTTTTTTTTAATTAGTGTATTTAATCTCACTGAACAGCCTTGATTTGCTGAACCTCAGGGATGTCTCATTTTGACTGTGTGGTTTGTTGCCATTGAACTATGTGCTATCGTCTCTACTACCGTGTTCAAATGCCCTGTAAGCTGCTGGATAGCTTTCCCCTTTTTCGCTGTTTTTACTTTTTTTTCTTAGTTTATTCTGGATTGTGTGCTTGAACCACCTCTGATACTAGCCTTCGTCCACTTGACAAGAAAAAATGGCAAACCTCTATTAGTGCTGCCCTTAGACTTTAACTCTTTCGGAGTGCTGCTATAGTTTGTCATCTAATTTCTCCTTCCCTGCCTTTGTATGTCCCTTTACGTGGTCTGATAGACCATGAGATCATCTGAGTGGAGTTCATTCCTCGCCAATTTTGAAAAGACTTTGCTCTTCTCGCAAGGTTTGTAGCAATTGCTGTATTTGTTTGACAAAATTTGATTTATTTTTTGCATAGAACAGCGTCGATTCCACCAGGTAAATAAAAGGAGAGCACCAGATGTAAGAGGCGTAATTAATGTTTTTGGTTTTAGTACAGCTTGCCAGTGCTCGTGCCTGTAGGTGTGCATGGGGGAGCAGTTGCTGAGCTTCAATTCCTGCAGCCTGCAGTGCAACTTTCAACTCACAAAGTGATTAGGCAGCTGTGAGCTCTTTATATAAGCGTTCTGTCTGTGTTTAGATGTAAACCTAGTTTGCCTAAACTAAAAACCCTTGGAAAGCTTTGAAGTGACTTTATTGCCATTAGCTCACTGTTCCTCATTAATGGTTACTAGCCCTTTGTGATGGCTTTCTCTTGGGCATGATAGTTACTGTGGTTTTCACAGCAAGGGCTCTGCAGATTGAATCCAGATGCATTTGTTATGCATCCTAGCACTAAGGAAACCTGACTTTCCATCTCACTGCTGGCTAGGGTTTTGCACAATAGGGTGTGACATCAGGATTATGTCATCTGTGAGATTCTTGCCTCCGGGTTAGACTGATAAGTACAAGATGAAGTCTCGTAAGACAGACCTAAACTGCCAAGATGCTTGCTGCTTTAATGTTTGTGTGCTTTTGAAATTACAACCATGATGTTTTCCCAAGGAAATTGTTTAGATGTAAGAGTAAACAGAGCAGCGTTGGGGTCCCTTCCTTAACTTGCCCACGGGCAGCTCAAAACTCAAAACAGAATCAATATTGAAGTTGTTGATATGTATTACACAGATTAGAGCAAATTTAGAAGAAGAGAGGAAAAAATTAAGCATACTGTCATGCTGTGAAAACTAAAGTAGTTGCTTTTCATCTGATTTTTTTTTTCTTTTTCTTTGGGTGCTTCATTTTGGAGCAGCTCTGTACAGATTACATTCTTCTCTTCTGAATCTGAGATATTTGGTGGAGGAGGAGTTTTTCCCTTGGGTTCCCACGGTTCTCTGTGATTACATAAAATCTGAACACTGGAGAGGGAAAGCTTGTATTAGGAGGTCAGCACTGATGATGCAGCACTATCCTCAAACACCACTCTGAAGGTTTTAAATCCCTAGTAAGCAATTACATGCTTTCAAAAATGGAGAGAGACTAGATTTTAAAATGTCAGTTTATTATGATCTGGAATTTTTGAACTGATTATCTCTAACAATACATGGCTGTGCTTGCACTTAGAGAAATTCACCTCGTGGTCTTGCAAATGTACGGTATTTTAATGATGGAAAATTGAAGCGACTTAACAAATAATAGCCATCTTGTAGCCTATCTGATAAATGCCTATTTGAAGAAAGAAGTACGTCACATGAAATCTGTAGTCTGTGCAGACTTTGGCAAACTTAATACATGACATAGAAGACTTCTGCTGCTGTCTTTCCCCCTCCTACCCATATTTGAATTATAGCTGGCAGAGTCTAAAATGTGTCAGACTGTCGGTGGATGAAGCAGTGGGCTGTCTCTGCAGAGCATGCTGGTCAAACGGATGGGTACGGGTGAAGGATTTGTAAGCAGTCGGCACTTCCTGGTAGTTAATGAACCGGTTATGCGTTTGGACATGTTACAAAGTGACCCATTGTCTTGCTTATTAGGTGGTTAATGGAACCGTTTCCAGGTGACTTCTCAAAAGGGATTTGGTCATTAGTTTCCATCTGCCAAGAGCAATTGGATGGTAAGGAAAAAGTGAGCAATATAGGGGTTTTTTTAATAATGAAAGGTACTAGAAAGCACAGAATGGGAGGTTCTGGGAGATTTTTAGCCTTCAGGATCCCATTGTTTGGATAGTGTTTTCCTTCCTTACAGAGTTCTTGCACTGCACAACTCTGCTTAGCAGTTTGAGTCATCCCACCATGCTCCAGATGTGTGCTTTTAAGTACAACTGGCATTGAAGTTACACGTACCTAACTAGATTGGTATGTTTGCTTGAGGGATTTTTGCACCTGTGTATGCTGGAAAGAATTTCTGTAAAATACCTGTATAGAGTCCACAAGCATACTTTGGGCTGTGTTCATAAAGTGTGGTGAAAAACAGCTGGTCTGAATACACAAACATTGTACCTTCTTCATTTTAAGTATTTAGGTAACATTCTGAAAATGTTGTACAGTTGCACTCCTGGGACCAAAGAAGGAGGGAGAGAGGAATTATAAATCATCTGTACTCATGCCAGTGGGAGAAGTGTTACATCCTGGTTAGTTCCTGGTACCAACCTGTCCTTTTTAATAAAGAACAGGCTCATGAGCCTCATTACTAGAAAACTGGATGGAGGACATGGTCAACAAAATTATTTAGTCACAACTCTGATCTCTTGATGTTGTCCTGAAGACTTTTTTTTTCCCCTCACTTGAGCTTTGAGATTGCAGGTGATTTGAATGAACACCTTAGCAGTGTTTTGGGTTTGGTGGAGGGTGGGTTGCTGAAACTTGCTACTTCCTTCATATTTCTGTTGCAATTTATGTGCTAGTTTGAAATGACAGGGTGCAGGCCTAGGGGAAGGACTCGGTGAAAATTGTGCCAAGTCACCTGCCATTACAGTCATCTGTTTTAATAATAGTTGAAATGTCTGCTTCCTCACCTAGTGTTTTAGGTAATGTTTTGGGGTTGCTGTTAGACACTAGCTTCTCACATTGTGACTTCAGTCATTGTCATTCTTGTAAAAACATTTGTAGCTGAATGCTCAATATTTTCCTTTGGGGTAGGTTTTTTAAATGACAGGTTTCTTGGAAGTCTGTTGATCTAAATAGATGGAGACATTTCCCTTTCTACGCTGAACTTCTGAAGCTGGAAGAAAGAGCTATGCAACCTTTAGGGGGAAAAAAAAAAGAAAAAAAGAAAATATATTTTGCTGCCTTAAACGAGCCAGTTTGAAACACTGTGCAAATCTTTTGAAGGTTTGCATAGCCGGTCTGAGGTTCCAGGTATTGGTACTTTGGCATCAGGGATTTGTGGCTTAGTTCCGTGAGAGCCATAAGCCAGAGACACTGGGTGGGTTTTTGTCTCTGGCTCTCGGTTACTTACTGGAAAATACACAAGTGTTTTTATGGATGAGTGATTTGGTTCTAAAGTGTAATTGAAAGTCATAGCTTGTTTTTATTGCTGTGTGGTGGAAACTCGTTTTCTCAGTATAGGGTCCAGTATTCATTTGCAAAGCTTGTGAGAAGTAGACTGCTATCGGGAAAGTTACGGTGCCTTTTCTGATCTGTCCTTTAGTGGTAAAATGAAGTGATTAATCTCTCCTCCTTTCCTGAGGTCTATGCTGGAAGCTGGGGGATTTCCTCCCCTATCACATCTTTCTTGAAGTTACGGCTTTGTTCTGGCCACAGTCTCTCTATTTCATGGATGCAGCTCGAGTTCCTTCAGTTTCCATCCTGTGTCTCCACCCGCTTAAACTTCAAACACTTCATAAAGCTTTGGATCACTCTTAGCTTAAATATTTTCTTTTATTCTTGCATTTGTAAAGTAGGTCAGTCTTAAGTGTGACATTTTTTGTATAAAACAGCTTTTTCCAGGAGTTCTGTGGTTGATGAGTAACGGATATAAAACTTAAGTGTTTGATCATGACATTAAAACTAGAATTGATTTTGAGTGAAATGCCATTCTGAATTTTGTAAAGAGAATGAATGATTATGTTGGGCCTTATGCCTTTTAGTCACCTTCCTGGGCAACTTTATAAAAAGCGATTTCACCAGAGATGGAAGAACACTGGCTGTCCTCGGAGAGGACAAGGGGTATCATTTGACAGCATTTGGGTTGTTAATAAAGGGACATGACAACCATAAGACTATGTTTTTTCATCATTTTATAACAAACTTTTGTCTGTATGTAAACCCAGAGTACATCCTGGAGAGATCCGTGTCCCTAAGCAGAAGAGGAACAATCACTTTGCTTTGAAAATGGTTTATCCTTTAGGGATGTTTCTAAAGTACTCCAATATGAATTGGAGTTTTCTTCCTACATCAGACCTCTTGTACGTTTCAAAAGCATCTGCTGATTTTTGTGCTGGACCTCGGATGCTTTGGGAGAGGACTCGAGCTTCTAAAGAAGACATGGCCTTTTACGATTGCTGTTGTGCGGGACAATAATGTACCATGAGCAGGGGTATCCAGAACGGGTGATCAAAGAAAATTGTTTGATCTGGGAGCTACATAGTGCTTTCAAAGTGTTTTGCTGCAACTGCTGCATGTAACTTTGATGGGCCTGTGCTCTGCTTTGCCCATCCATGTCTTTAACAGAGAAGATACCAGCCTATGCCTTCCAGAAACCTCTTCCAAGCTGGTTACCTCTCCTGCCTGAATTTTAATAAGTGTTACTTTTTAATCTGTGGTGAAGGGATTTCTTGGAGGTAGTCCAGCCTTTTTACAGCAAATCCAGGTTCATGAATGTAGATTTAAATTCCGACCAATCTGTCTGTCATCCAGTTTTCTATTATATAGCAGCCAATGAACCTGTCACACTTCTTTATTTTTCTTGAAGAAAACAGGTTTCAAGGAATGTTCCCCTCTCCAAATATGACTTTCCTGGGTTTAGATAGTCTTCAGAAATCCTACTTCAGTGCATTTTAGTTGCTGCGTGAGGAAAAGTAAAATCTAATGTAGTGATCAATGATGTATATTTTTCTCCCCATGAAGGAGGAGTGAATTTTTGAAATGATTATATATTGCTGAAGCACAGAGGAGGCTTTGGCTAATATATATCCCGGCGTGCCTTGGATTCATAATGGTTCAATCGCTGGCATTGTTGTTTGAGTTTCAAGATACTGGATCTGGCTATGGCAAAGCAACTTTATTGAAATAGCATGTTGGTATTTAAAACAATATTAATACTATATTTGATTCATTAAATATACAAAGGCAAGTTAAAGCGTTTCCATGTGTGCACTGTTAGTTCTGGCGGGAGGTTCTTCAGATGGTTTTATGTGGTTTCAGACAACATTTTAGCACATTCTTAAAATACCCACAAAAGCCTTTATGTAAAATCTCATAAAGGTGAACCACATAAAAATTATTTTTTTCCTGTTTCATGTCATTAGGATCAAAGTACAGTAGGTAAGAATAAATTTCCAAAAACCTTGTTTCGGTCCCTCTCTTAATTAATGTTTCATGCTCATAGCAAGCTCATAAAGTGGGTAATGGGGAAACTGTCTGTACACACTGTAATATTCTCATTGGCTGCCAGTTCATTTTGAGTCAATTCACTTACTCTATATGTGAATATTATTTTTTTTTAAGCAAACTTGGTCTGGAAATGGACAATAGCCTCTGCTCTCTGGCCTTTGATTCACGCTGCCCTTTTGTCAAAGGAAGGGTCAGTTAGATTGGAACCGAGGTTCGCTGCGGGACTGAAATTCCCATTAACTGCATTAACCAAAATCCATTTGTGAATTCCCCAGGGGATATAAAAAAGGTGTTTGTTGGTGTGTTAGGTTTAAATTGCCTGCTGGAAGTCTGGCTTTAGCATGCCTGTGGAGCAAAGGGCTTTCCTTTTTTAATGGTGTATTATCAGTGGCTTGACAAATGTCATAGGACAGTGCTGTGTATGTTGGTTAGTTAAATGGCCAGACTAAGCTTGGTGATGAGTAGCAGTAGTCACCCATTAAAAATAAAATGATGTGGTGAGTTAATATGAAGTCATGTACCCCTCCTCGGGTCAGCGTTGGTTTTGATACAGACTTGGATGCATGCAATTAAAAAGAGTTTGGGCTCTTTTGATGACTCTGCCTTCTTGAAACAATGTACTGGACTGATCTGTAAGTGTAGAGAACATGTTGGAAAATTACCTATGTTATATGCATTAACTTCCCAATATCTTTTCTCCTGACTTGCAGAAAGGATGGGTTAGTGTTCTTGAATCTACAATACTTCAAGCTAATACATAAAGTCCAAGATGCACAGTAAATCAAATCTGAAGTGCCACTAACAACTGTCAGGCTTGTGTTTAGAAAGGAGGGGAGCATGAAGGTGGGAGGATTCAACAAGTTTTTCATGTCGGTGATGAGTGATACTTTCCTTTCTTGCAGTAGAGGAGAAACATGCAGTCACTTGCAGATCTAAGTGATCGTCTCGCTCATGACAGTAAGAGGCAGGAACATACAACGGTTTAATCTGCGTGACACTCTCTCAGCTTAGCTGCTGGGAACTGTCAATCATAGTAGCTCCTCGTGTCTTTGGATGATGAGCTTTTGCTCTCCTCCAGACAACGAATTCTCAGGTGTTTTGTCTGCTTTATGGATGTACTTCTAGAACAGCAGTATGTGCTCAGAACAGAAATGTCTGACTACTGAAGTTTTGTGCTATTGATCTTCTGGCTCAGCTGAAGTTGGCTCTCCTCCTTTCCTTAGCTCTTTGCAGGAGATGGTGATTGCAGCACGAGTTCATCACCGAGGTCTAAGAGTTGTGCACCGTGAAAGAGTATTCCCTGTTGCTCGATACTCCTTATGGCTGTTTAGTAACTTGATGTCGTGGTTTAACCCCAGCCAGCAATTAAGCACCATGCAGCCACTCGCTCACACACACACACACACATGCACCCCCAATGGGATGGGGGAGAAAATCAGGAAAAGAAGTAAAACTCGTGGGCTGAGATAAGAACGGTTTAATAGAACAGAAAAAAAGAAACTAATAATGATAATAACACTAATAAAATGACAACAGTAATAATAAAAGGATTGGAATGTACAAATGATGCACAGGGCAATTGCTCACCACCCGCCGACCGACACCCAGCTAGTCCCTGAGCGGCGATTCCCCATCCCCACCTCCCAGTCCCTAAACTAGATGGGACGTCACACGGTATGGAATACCCTGTTGGCCAGTTTGGGTCAGGTGCCCTGGCTGTGTCCTGTGCCAACTTCTTGTGCCCCTCCAGCCTTCTCGCTGGCTGGGCATGAGAAGCTGAAAAATCCTTGATTTTAGTCTAAACACTACTTGGCAACAACTGAAAACATCAGTGTTATCAACATTCTTCGCATACTGAACTCAAAACACAGCACTGTACCAGCTACCAGGAAGACAGCTAACTCTATCCCAGCTGAAACCAGGACACTTGAGAATGGAAACAGTTGGTAAAATGCTGTGGGTTACAGTTTTGGTTTTCTAGAAGCCAAAATTGCTTCTTTTGCATCTTTCTTCCTACAGTGTTGCATTGTTTACTATTATTTTAAAGTGCGTCTTCCATCTGGCACGTAAGGAGCCTAACACTAGTGTTATAAAGGAGGAGTGGGGTTCTGCAGATGTTGTTGCTTTGTTAGTTTTCTAAGAGTGTTATTTTGCTACCAGAAACCTGAGATTTAGGTAGTCTAGCTTACTTTCTGTTGTATACCGTATCTGAAGCTGGACTAATACGTAAACCTCAACAGCATCCCTTCATTTCTAAGAAGCTTGGTTTCAGTTCAACTCTATTTGCAATAAATCACTAAGTCAGCTTCACACAAACTTTTGAGACAGCAGCATAAAGCTACTTACTTGCTCCCTTTTGTCTTAATTAGCGGACTTTGTTGTTAAGAACTTACAGACTTTCCCAATAGTGACAGAAAATGAGGGGGGAAGGGGAAGAACAAACTGTAAAATAAAGCCTTAAGTGTTGGCCTACTTTGTAGCTTATGCTTTTACCAGCTGTTATAGGTAATTGGAATCAGAGGAATTGTTTGCTCAGGTACTGCAGAAATCTGTAGCTCTGTTTCTCACTATGCTTTTATTCTCCTTTAGAGAAATGTACAGTTTTTTGTAATTAAAGTCTCTGTATTATAAAATGATTTAAACTGCTGTGTTTCTAGGTATATAACTGGTGAGAGTGTGCCGTCTTAAAAGAAAAACCTTTACTAGGATATAGAGATTCTGCTTATTTAAGATTATTATTGATATCTGACTCTGGCTTGGATCCTGCTTACTTTTAACGTGCTTGTTGGATTGTGTCCTGCAGGTATTTTGAAGGTGGAGTCTCCTCTGTCTACCTCTGGGATTTGGATCATGGTTTTGCTGGGGTGATCCTCATTAAGAAAGCTGGAGATGGATCAAAGAAGATTAAGGGATGCTGGGATTCCATCCACGTGGTGGAGGTTCAGGTACAGCCTCTGGGGCAGCTGATATACCTAAGTGAAAACAAACCCCAGTTAATTCCAGACAATTAACGAGCACAGGTGTTCCACTGAACAATGCAATATTGTGTTAGGGGCTGTAAACTTCTTTCCCCTGTTAATTTTTGAAAATTCCCTGAAGCAATTTGGATAGAGATAAGTCAGGGCTGTAATCAAAAAGAATCCCAGAAGAATTGAAAGTATGTTACTTTCTGTGCATATGATCCTGAGATTAGGGGTTTTTTTTTACATAAAGGTCTACAGATAAATATCACTAATTAGGTAATAAAAACAAGGTAATAGGAGGTGAAATTGCTCCAACTAGATTTGCTTTGGAAAATTAGGGGAATGTGCGCACTTATAGTTGTTTTTAAGAAACAGACTGTGCTATGTGAGTGGAGTTATACATGTCTGTCCTGTTGCTTGTGGGGTCTTCTAGGCCAGCCACCATTTAGTTTTTGGAGGGATTTTAACCTTTTGTCTCTATCCCTTTTTGTTATCCTTCCACTTACAGGAGAAATCCAGTGGTCGTACTGCTCATTACAAGCTGACCTCCACAGTGATGCTGTGGCTGCAGACTAATAAAACTGGTTCTGGTACCATGAACCTTGGAGGGAGCCTTACCAGACAGGTATGTCTGTATATTGGCACGAGTGTATGCTGCAGACCCAAGGCATGCCTTTCCTTATTTATATACCCAGTAGCCCCAGTCAGGCACAAAAAGTTGATTTTGTGAGGTGTTGTATAAACATCTATTCTCCTGCTGCGTATGCAGCCCAGTGAAACAGTTAATGCATAAGTATGTAATTACCAGGAAGCCCCTTGAACTTTGCTTGATGGCAGTATAGCTTTCAATTGCAAATATAAAACATTCAGTAGGAGTTTAGACTTGCTTATAAGTCTTAGTTTGTCTTTTGGTATTGCTAAATTTTTATACTTCCATATGTGTTACCCAGGCAGATATTTTTATCCTGTCAGATTTACCCACTTTCCTACTGGAAGATTCCAATAGGATTATAAAAATACAAGATGACCTCTTTTGTTATGTCTCTTTCTTAAAAGCCAGCTAGGCCATTGTGAATGAACCTGTATTTTGCATGGACTATAGGATTCTTCTGTTCTTAAAGACATCGGTTATCTTTTAGTATCCTTCTTTAATATTTTTCTCCTGCAGTACCAGGATGCTGATTTTAAAAAAATCTCCAAGGGAAAAAAAAAAACTTAATCTCTTCTAAACATTTGGGGGGTTTGTGCCAGTGTTAATTACTTTGACTTCCTCTTGAGAGAGCCTTTTTTCGCAAGGAAGGTGCCAGACTGAGGACTGTTGGCTCTCTTAGCCTCTGACAGGCAGGATCTGCTGGACTTGACTTCACTGGGTGAAGATGCTTCTGCCCCAGCCACCTGCTAAAGATTGCCATCTCCCTACCTCATGCTGCTGCTGAATTGCGGTTGCTTAAGATCTGGACTGTGGAAATCAGTGACTCGAGCAGAGTAATAAACTCTGGAGGACAGGAGGCATATTGTATGGTCATGAGTGACTAGAGAGATTGGCAGTAGCTAAAACTCCTTTATGAGACTTCCCAGGGCAGACTGTTGCTTTCGATACAAAGGACAATGCAGAGTCTGTTAAACAGTTCATGTTTTTGTACAGGTTTGAGCCAGGTGAAGGAAAGAAGGATCTGCGATTGCAGAGAGGAATTGAAATTGTGTTAATATTGCAGTTGCAGAAGCTTGCCCTAGACCTAGGTGATTTTTCTTTCACATTGTTGATTTACAGAAGAGGCTGATGGAAAAGCATGGCGGGGGGGGGGAGGAAGGAAGGCATCTGGAGACAGTTTTGAGCGTTGCATACTCTTTTAAAATGTTTGCAGTAATTACACCCGAGTTATGGTGACCCGGACAAATATTTAATCACAGGCCTTCCTAATACTTTAAATCATAGCTGTGAAGTGGAGGCCAAGGGCTTGACTCTGGCCGTGGCCTTATGGTACGTGAGAGCTGTGCCAAGGAAAACAAGAGTCTGTTGAGAATGGGTGTCCTCAGTACACCTTGGCCTGAACTCCTAGGCCTTGTTTAGTTTGACTTTCACTCTCTAAGCTTTAGTGGGGAGATTCATGCTTCTGTCATCATTTTAACAGCAGATCATTTAATTCATATGTGATGCATTAAAGCAAGGGCCTGCTTCCAATGTAAGTAACCATAAAAAAGCCACTGGGGTAATGATGCGCTGCTGCTGCACAAACAATGGAAACTCGAGTTTTAGAATTTAGCTTTGGGCTGGAGACTTTCTGTTTGCAGATGCCATAGCAGGCTTAATGGGACAGGCTTCATCAGAATCCACGGCAGAAAATGAAAATCTTCATGCTGCCTTGAGGTATGCTATGTGAGGAGGAGCTGTTTGTCTTGAGCCATTTATTTAGCTGTAGCTGGACTAAACTCCTGAGTGCAAGGCTTTTACTTTGCTGTAAATCCAGTTTGCCACATCACCTAAGGACAGTAGGTTTTCTTTTTACTTTTTGGTAGGCTTTTCGTACAGTCTGCAGCAAACTAGGCACCGAAAGTAAGTTTTAGTTATCTCTTGAATGGTACGTTACAGTTTTACCTTGACGATACCAGTAAGCTGATGTCCTAACCATAATTTTGAAATAATTTTGTCCATGGTAAATTGTACATGGTTTTGGTCAACTCAACATTTAAGCTACTTGACCACCTTTGATCCTAAAATGTGAATAGCAGATGTCCTTGTGTTTCAGTGGAAGCTTTTGAAGTGTTCACAAGCTTTGTAATATCCTGGCTTATAAACTGATGGCAGAGAGAACGTTTCAATGCTTTGAAAGGGAAGTCTGTTGAGAGCCATTACTTTGAAACCAGTTTCGCCTCATAGCTGCAAATCAGTTATTTTTCGAGTGATGACTGGAATGATTAACTTGGTGGCCAGGAGCAGGCGCAAAGGAACAGCTAATGTAATGCCTCCTAATTCACCACCTCTGGCAGCAACGAAGAGCTGGGCATGTCTTGCATTGAAATACTATGGGGAGCATTTTCAACTTCATATGGAAACACTTGCTCAGTAATTCCCCTTTCTAATGTCTGCAGATTATGCTCGGTGCAAGTAACCAAGCAGTCCTATTTGTTCTGCTGTGAATGGACAACCTGGTAACGTGGTAGAGCTGAACTTGGATCTAGAAGTAAGAGTCTAGAAATAGCTGTCCTCTGCTGTCATTTCCTATTGGTGAAATATTGTTACCCTGCATCAGACACAAACATGGGGTTTTTTGTTGCCTTTGTCAAGACTATTTGGAAAAACTTGTCTTTGCGTTTCTTGAATATCCCCAGACTCTTGTTACTACAGGGCTTCCACTTAGGCTATTCCTAAACATTGCACTGAATTTCTAAGAATAATTTTTTTCCTCTCTCTCCCCAAGACACCGTGTTTTTGAGTATTCTTACACCTGGCTTGGGGCCATGTGATGTTACGTTCTGGGTATATACTACTTAAAGGTCATGTCCCTAGCCTATGTCTACTTTAGTGTCATACACTGAAAATGGACATATCTCTTCCAATTCATTGAACTACTACTTTTCATTGGTTTTCCCAATGCAGCTTTTCATGTGCTACAATAGGAGTTGTCTCTGTCTTTGTTTTATAAGGGGAAAGTAATTGTACAAGCATTGTATACTTGTAAGGGGACAGACTAAGGAAAGGGAGGGAGAGACATGGTAGATGGAGGACTCAGCCTGTTTTGGGAAGTTGAAAACCTCTTTTGTGTAGCTTTAATTTATGAGAACTTCAGGCTTCTGCTTTGTCAGTTAGAAGTTTCTTTTAAAGAGCTGGAGTTACAGACTAATTGAAATAAAACGTCCTGTGATGTGTTCTGAATGGAGTTTCGGATTTTGGTTTTGTTTACAACATAGGATTTCAGATTCTGTCCTGATCCAATAGAAATGTGTGTGTATATACACACACAGGTATACAACACAAAACCATAGGTATTGTGCTATGTATTTTTTTACATAATTTGTGTATATGCATAATGGATTTATATATGTGCATGTATGAACTTTTATCTTGAGAGGATGAGAAAAGTTCTTAGCCAGCTCCATGCATGTGGGATCCATAGATCATAATTTCGGTTTGAAAACTTAGGGAGAATTAAAGCTTAAGTGACATCTTCACGTTGGACACTTCATTAGATCATTGCTGAAGCAGTCCTTTTGTATGGAAGAACTCTTGCCTTTTTGCCTAGTGAAGGTTTTGTTCTAATCTTTAGCAATATGTGTTGTCATACATAAATACTGACACAGTGTATGTAGCCATCTCTGTTTTGACTCCAGAGGACATTATAGAAGAACTTTTTGGTAGAACTGGAAGGAGAAAGCTGAGGTTTTGTTTTTTTTTTCTTTTCCCTTGCTATTGTCCTCCCCCAAGAGGCATGCAATGTCAGATAGAGAACTTCTAATTTTACAGTTGCTTAAACAAAGGTGCTCTTCCAGACAAACTGTTCTGGAGACGAGCCTGGATGCAACTCAAGAGAGCTCAGCGTTGAAGCACCACGGGCCAGGATGGAGGAAGTAACTCCCGGCTCAGGTCTGACACTGGCAGGCTTCAGTCAATACAAGGACTGAGGCTGGAATTTGGATAGGGAAGGAGTGATCAGCGTGTTCTATGCCGTCTGCCTTGCCAAGGGGCCGCAGATTGAAGTGCTGTATGTCTGAGAGGAAAGGACAGGACATGCTACCTCCAATTTACAACAAAGGGAGCAATGCTTGCAGGGAAATGAAAAATGCCAGCAGCTTTTCAATTATCTTGCATGTTGTCCAATGACTGCAGGTAACTCCCACCCCCCTCCTGATTCAAGCCAGATGCCTGGCAGATGATTTTTCTCTCTGACAGATGTTAGGGTCCCGTCCTCTTTGTGTACATTGGAATTACTTGTGTCGTTTGCCACGGCACTCTATTGCTTTGGCTGAATTTTGAGGTTTCATTAGGCTGCGCTTTTATTTAAGGTAAGAGCAGCTGTATGATCCTGTTTCATTTTATGCAAAGTAGATGTAGCCTTCCCATTTTCTGGCAAATAGTCAAAACTGCACTTTGTTGGACAGATTTCTGGAGCCCCCTCCTTAAAAGCAAGACTAACAGGTGCCTTTCTGAGATCTCATTGCGCACAAAGAACCCGTGTGTGTTTCCTAAGCCAGGATGAACATTGTGAGGAAGTGCAAGTTTGCTGAGAAAGAAGTTGGCTCAAAACCTATAGTTTATTTACATACGGAGGTGTGGGAAGGGAGGGATATAAAGTTGTAGGGGAAGCGAAGCCTGGGATTTCAGATTCAACTCACATCTGTACTGCTTTATTTTCATACTTGAAATATTCTCTAGCGAAGGTGGAACATTTTGCAGAGCTGGATGAAGGCTGGTCTGTTGCAAACTAAGCATTCCCTGCATTCAGGAAGATGTGCCCTGTGATATATTACTGCTCAATAAAACACCAGCAGAGACATTCTGCCATTTATCATAATAGGTAAATCCTCCAAGGCTTGTGCTCTGCAATTAGGAGAGTCATATGTTTTCATCAAGTTGAGCTTTCATGTAAAGGCCTATCCCACCGACTTCCAGATGTTGTAACATTAAGCGGGGCGTTGGGGGGTGTTTTTCCACCAGAGGGATCTTCAAGTTGTAGCTGTCACGATCCTTAAGCTCCCCCTCAGCAGTTGTCCAGTTTCCTGGAGGCACTGTCTCTTTAATTGCTAACCGAGCAGTATTTTGGGGTGCAGAGGATAGCAGAGATGTACTGAACGGTAATTGTCTGGGAAATTATTTCTGCTTCGCATGAACCGATGGATTTTACAGTGGTTCAGTTATGTAATAGCTGGTTGAGAAAAAGAAGAGTTGAGCACGTATGGGCTAGTGGCATAGAGAGCTGATGCAGCATCCCAAGATTTGCTCGTGGTTTTGAATATACAGTTTGGTAAAGTATATGGGATATCTTTGGTTACACCAGTTAGAGTGAAAATACATGAAGGCCGTGACAGGATGAGGTAGGTTCTCAGCTGATTTCTACAAAGCTGCAAGCTCCATAGAGCTCACAACCCTCATTTATCTCGTTACAGTTTGAAATAAGTGCTGGAGAGAGAGGCCAAATTTTGTCTCAGTGATATCCAAATAATTCCACATATTTTCCACCTGGAGACTTCAGTCTGCCCACTGCCTGTGGCTTGGAAGCCTTTGGCTTGCATTGGTCTGTTTGTGTTTCATTAAAGAGATTTTCATGTCGCTCCGTGGCCAGAGCAGCTGTGGATGTTGTTGTCAGTTCTTCAGAGCAAAACAGTGGATGAGTTTCTTTCTTATCTTTCTAGTATTTTTAGACACTTTCATGATGAACCAAAGTATTTATCCAGCTTAAATTTCTCTCTTCATATTAACTCTTCCTCCAAATATTGTTTACAGAAAGCCCAAACAGCTGCTGTATTCCATGCAGGAAACATCCGAAGTGACCAGCCAGCCATTGAGAGCTTAATATACCCAGAAGAGTGAGTTTCCCTCTGAGTCAGACTTGCAGCAGATGGCTGGGGAAATGAGGCAAGGAAGCCAAGCAGTGCATCTCTTGAACGGGAGAGGAGCGACTGAGCCATGTAGATTGTACTTGGCTCTTTCTGGAGCGTTAGGTTTTTGGCTGAGCTCAACAGCAGATGGGGAGTGACAGTGGGAAGATGAGCTGCTTGTTAACATCAACTTACAGAATGGAATTTCCCCTCGAAGCAAATTAACCCCTTTATTTAAGCAGCTATAGGCTTTCTGCTTAGGTCCGTGCAGTAACAGCCACCGGAAGGAACCTTTAAAAATCCCAACAACTCTGCTGTTTGTATAACATGGCTGCTTATTGACTCTGAACTCCATTAAAACAGCCTCTTGTAACATCTGGGCTTCTATAGCATATAAAAATGTTTTCCTTCTGGCAGCAGTTTTTATGGAGATGTAATAATACACGTTTTGCAAAAAAATAATTCTGTTTTCAGATTCTGCTTCTTACCAATGAGGTCGGCCTGTCCAGGTGTGGAGGAGATGCGGCGGGGAGCCTGTGGAAGTAAATGACCCACTGCCAACTCCCTGGCTGCCCCAGATTTGGTCAATTTGCTGATAGTTCCCAAACTCACCGTAACATCTATATGTGTGTTTGCATAGTTCAGAGTTATATTCTCCCTCTACTGCAACTGGATCTGTTCTCCAGGCAGCATGTCTCCATTACATGTAAACAGTCTGACTGCAATCTAAAGGAAAAATTAAATGTCCTTGTTCTCTTTCTCCCCCTCTTCTAGGTTATCTTTTGCCTTCAGGGTTCCAACTAAATTACATGCTTCCCCAAGCCTGTTAGAGACTTGGCTTATTAGAAGAAACCTGTAGCTGGCCCAGATTTTTAAACTCTACCCTGAGGGAGGGATATGAACAGATGGATAAGAGAATTCAGTGGGATTAGTAAAACCCTTTGAAGACCGTTCTTCCCACTACATTTTTCTCCCAGTTTTGTTTTCATGCCATCTCAGCACATCTTGTATCAGTTGAGGTTCCTGGGACTGATGTTCATTGTTCAACAGCTTGTCTGTGTCTAGCCAGAATTTTCATCTCAAGAACTGGGGGAGACGGTCTTTTCCCTAGCACAGATCATGGATGGTCAGCCATGGCCTCTGGATGGACATTATATGGGGCAAAGTCAGATGAAATAAAGCAAGTATTGCATTCTGCAGTACTGGCTCCCACTTCTTTATCTTCGTGATGAAAAATCTCACCTAGTTCAGGTACCTGTCTCCTGTTCAGATTCTACACTAAGTGTGTGATATCATTATACACTTAAGTTGATCCAGCTCTGAATTTGTACTGCAAAAGGCAGTCTGCTTCTTTCCCCCCACACTTACTGCTTTGTACCTCCTTTCCCCTAATAGGTAAATGTTAGTTCAGCTTTTTGGTCTAAAAGAAAAAAAAAAAACAAAAGAAAAATAACTACAAATTGTCCAATTTCTCTTTCTGTATTATTGCAGTAGTTTAAATTGTCACCAGTCTTGCAGGTAGTTGCGATTTTTGTATTTTCTTCACCTTCCCTCTCTACTGGAAGGTAAATAATGCCTAAGGTGTCTTTTGCCAGGAGATCCTGAGAATGGAGAATGTGTCCCATGTGTGGTCGGAAGTAGTGTTTGAGATGAAGATTAAAAGAAACAGCTGTTTTTGCAGGGATAGTTCACAGCTGTTAAACCGACAGCACCATCCTTGTGTGCATCTCATCAACAACAACCTTGTTTTCATATCCATACGCTGTGCTACTGTGCTTCTGGTCGCGTTACATGTTTGCTATCGTAGATCTCCTGCAGCCCCTTAGTAGGTAGGGAATGACAATTTTGTAGTGCCTGTCTACACCAGGGATCTACAGCAGGGTTTTATTTTGATTCATGGTTTTTATTACACTACATTTCTGTTATCAACATGTGAGCCTTTCTCTAGTTCTGGGAATTTCTCAGTAGGTTACTGGTCTGTTTGCACATTGAAAGAATAGTTAGTTTAGGATTTTGAGACCCACTTCTTCCATCCCCTCTCTTGACAAGGAAAGGTGTCGTGCATCTACCATCAGAATTGCATGTTATCAATAGACCTGTGTCTTTCCTTTCTAGATGGAGAAAGATGAGACCGTGAGTGACTCCTCTCCACACATAGCCAATATTGGACGCTTGGTAGAGGTGAGTGCTGTGAAGCCACCGCAGCCTTAGCCTGCTGCAGGCTCCCTTACCCATATTTGGTCCTGTGTCCAAGAAGGTTGTTGCTTTTGTCTTTATGAACAAGTTATTTATTCATATTGTATCAAGTCTAATCATGAGTGCTGCTCAGCGTTTGATGGCTCAGTACTCCTAGTATGACTTCCAACTGTTTGTAGATACAAAGATGCCACTCTGCACTTTGTCTCCTGCTCATTACAGCAATAACCTTCCTGTAAAATAAGTGTTCCTTTCCTGAGAACTAGTTAACAATTTCCTACCCCCATGTTTGCTTCTACAGTCACTTTTGGGTGGAATTATTTAAAGTCAGGTTGTGTTATACAGAACTGTCCCTTTAACTGAAAGTTCAGTGTGTATCAAGTCCTTATTAAATCTACTGGAATTGGTTTTATGGCAGCTGTCAGTCATGTATGCTCAGCATGATGAGTGAAGGATGTGATTGCATTAGCTGCTCAGAAGGACTTTGGTGCAACACTAGTTTGGTGTCTCATTGCACTGTCCTGTAGGAAGGTGTTCTTGATGTCCTTGATCTTCGTAGCCACTTTGGCAAGCAAGGAGGAAATTCTCAACTCAAATAGACTATAATGCATTTTTTAAAGGAACTGGGAAATAAAAGTAGGGCAGGTACTACTTTTTTGATCCCTTTTTCTAAGTTTTTGGCTCTAGTGAAAGCGACCTAATGAAAAAATGCTGCTTATTTACAAGACCTTTCTCAAAGCTGTTTACCATGCAGTTTTAATGAACGAGTCACCAGCTCAAAAATGCAAAGTAACCCGTAAGCACAAAATTATTGACCTGTTGGTTATGCTAAATGGCTGACTTGCCACTTATAGTCCATTCAGTGCCAGGAAATTACAGAGTAAGGTTGGGGTGAAATGCATTTTCCTTTTCTGCAACTGAACGCAGAAAAATTGATAGCTGGACAGAAACTGCCCTCTTGTGGTCCAGAAAGACATCTCATAGCCTAGGGGGGGAGGACAGGAGTAGAGCTAAGCCTTTATTTCTTTGGTATGAGCAGAGAGATAGGGTCACACTGCCTTCTGTGAGAATTTAAATATTAGGAATACACGGGGTTGAACCATGCTGTGGCAAGTGGTGTACATCAAAATGAACACATACGATGCACGGAAGAGTGTAAGTGCACCGTTCCTGAAACGGTGATGTGACTAAAGGTCTGGTTTCTTTCTTTTTTTTGTAGGACATGGAAAACAAAATCAGAAGTACACTGAATGAGATTTATTTTGGAAAAACAAAGGACATCGTTAATGGGCTGAGGTAAGGGGCTCTCCAGCTGACTATTGGACCCCCTTCGCTTCCCTGCATTCCCCTGCAGTGCCTGTGGTACTGTCTCCAGCCGAGCATTGATCTGCTTTTGTTTGCTGGAACTCCCCTTTCCTACACAAAGTCTTTTCATGTCCCTAATTGTTCACCTCACTGTGCTTTGGAAACATTATTTGTTGTGTGGAATTTAGGGAAAAATTCTACCTTGTAACTACAGAAACTTGAAGCAATGTTTTAATCCCTTGTTCCCTCACCAGGAAGAAAATAGCCCAATTAGCAGCACTTGTATTTCAGAATTATTTTTAATTAGGAGTTTTATTCTTCACAGTCCTGAAAGCTGTACTTAAATTCTGACTGCTCTTTCTACTATTCTTAAAAACAGTCACTTGGTCCCAGAATTAAGTCATGACATTAATGGTTTGCGGTATATAGACTTTGTTTTAAATTCTGTCTATCTCTCAGCACCGCTGGTCAAAGTATAGTGTACTGTAACAGATTAAGTGAATAAACCCCCTGTGCCTTTCTGCAGGGAAACTGTACTGTACTTTTCAACCCCTGCTCACTTCTGGTTAGGAATTTTACATAGAAATCCCAAGCGGGTAGTTCTCATGCTCGTAGAGGAAAGTACAGAACTGTGATGCCAAATCATTTCGTTTTCAACTGCAGATAGACCTCCTAGCACAGTGTGATAATGTAGAATAAAAAAATGGCACAAATAAGTATACTGCTGTTCTCTCATGTACTGAAATGTGAAAGAAGATAGAATAATGGTGCTAATTAAATATTTGTGCTGCCTTCTTAACAGCATGGGCAGAGGGAGTCAATAGTATCTGAGAAAGCAGCTGTTCTGTGTGGTGGTTCCCCCCCCCCCCAACCCCAGCTTTCATAACAGGCCTCTATTTTCATTTGTGGTGTGCAGGGGTTTAGCCAGGAAGCTTTTATTAACATTAAAAGGAAATATGTAATACAGTCTTTTTCCTTGTGAACATTGCCTTAAGCTTTTGTAATTGAATCTATTTCCTATGTCTCCCCATTGCTCAGTTTGAGTCATGGTACTTTGTGCATCGGTGAGATGATCTGCTCAGAACTGGTAACATACAGAGCATCTGGCTTTGGCTTTTCCTCTAGCCTTTCTTCTGTTTCTTCTAACCTATGTATTTACACTTATTCTTCCTGAGTGTGCTCCTGGTGGTTTCCAGAATACCAGCTCTGTGTTACTGAGTTCTTCTGACTGTTCTTTTCCCTGTTTACTTCCCTCGTTTCTAAACTGCTCTCTGTAGATCTATTGATGCTATCCCCGACAACCAAAAGTATAAGCAGTTGCAGAGGGAGCTTTCTCAAGTGTTGACCCAGCGCCAGATCTACATCCAGCCTGATAACTAAACCAATCCAGGTACCCCCTGCCTGTGAGGTGTGACAACCAGCACTAAACCAGGACTCACCCAGCCAAGACCTCTGCATGATAACTGAGACCAGAACTAACCCCTAACTCCCGCAGACTGATAAACGACATTTGATCCGTGTTTCACCCAAGGGTTATTTCTTAATACGGCCAACTAAATGCTGTGATTTTTATTTTCAACATTACTCTACACCTTCTCCCCATTTGAAATATCACGCTCTGAAATGTGGCAGGATTTACCACTTTGCACTCTAGCTTGGGAGCAAGAAAGGAGCGCGTGGTCACGTACCCAAAGTGGTGTTAGCTTGGACTGATTCGATCCAGAAGCCCCAGGGACTCTGTCCCTTGTGCACCATCAGTTTTTTACAGCTGTGGTACACCACTTCAGTGAAGAAACTCCCTGTAATCTTAGCATCCTCCCTGCAGAAAGGAATGAAATCTTGGAAGTCTTGCAGTTTTGGAAAAAAAAAGAAAAAAAAAAAAAAAAAAAAAGACTGGTACTTCCTGTGACTTCTGAGTAAATGTGAGCTCACCTCACGTGCACATCCCCCATTTGCCTGGTGTATCTTGAATTTCCTTGGAGCTTGAAATCCAGTCCTGCTCAAGCTCCACTGAAACATTTCTAGCCTCCACTTGCTTGTGCTCCGCACAGCCTTTAAAGGGACTTGTTCATATGCTCTCATTTGCTCTGGAGCTCTGAATGTCTAGGACGCACGGCAGTGACTAACCCTGAGCCAGTTTAACCTTCCACTCCAATTCATAATGAGTTACAGATGTTGTCTTTAACACGTTAAGCTGACGAAGGGGAAAATGCACTATTTGTTGATAATGGCCAAGAACCACTTCTTTAGCCTGTGACAAATGCAAATATAAAATGTATATATTTTTATTAAAGCAGCGGAAGTCTCCAGAGACAAGAGAATGGAAATACTGTTATAAAAATGTTAGGAAAATAACTGACACAAAGAGCGGCCTTGTTTACAGGAGACAGCATCCAGGCAAAATAAGGTAGCTTTGAGTACTGAAAAGGGTGTGAAATATGGTTTATGTGGGGAGAAATCCTACCAAACTGGATCCTAACCACTTCTCTGTGGTAGCGACTCCTGAAGATTATTAGTATTAGTACTCTACCAATGGTCACATTTAAGAGGGCTTTTTTAAAAGTGGAAATTTCTTATTGTACCATTGAAAATGGAGGTTCCTCCACAATGATCTTACAGGGCGGTGAGCCAAGATGACTCCTAAAAAATGTAGCTTTTCTTCTATAACCAAACTTTTAGCATAAAGGGAACCCCTGCAATAATCTTGCTGACAGTATCTCTGTTCTTCGGCTGCTTTGATTCACTAACTGCTCTAGGTAAGGTACAAACTGGAAAACCAAATTGAAGAACAGAAACTCTGGCTGCCTTTCCCACTGGTGAATACACTGGAGGGAAGTCTTGATGCGGCTGCTCGACCCTGGGTGAACAGTCTGCAGAAAGGTTCAGGAGCTCCCCCAGCCTGGCCCTTTTCATGTTTGTGGGTGGAGGCTGGATTTTCTCTGCCTTCCCGCCACGGTCATTGGGAGAGCGAGAGCGCTAACACCCTTCGCTGGTGGTACACTGGGGTTTTTCCAATCTGTAACGTAAAAAATTGGGAATCACCCTCCAGCAACTGGAGGCCGAGTGGAACTTCTGGGGAAGCGTGTCTCTTGGTGCCATCCTTGCTAGAGTGAATTTCGCTTTGATATACTCACTGAAGTGTTCACTTTGCCTTCTGCTTTCTGTATTAAAACAGGCAAGCTGAGTTTTGTTCCCTCTAAGCCTGGTTTGAGGTGCTTCTCCTTCCTATTGACTCACATGCCAGGAGAACTGTTAAAAACGCCTTCTCTCAAATGCATCGCCTTTGACTTGCATTTCCTTTTTCCCCGCAGGTCTGTGCAGACTTTTGCAGACAAATCAAAACAAGAAGCTCTTAAAAACGACCTGGTGGAGGCTTTGAAGAGAAAGCAGCAAAGTTAAAATACTCTTCATGCTAACAAGACATGCCATGCACTCATTAGATTCCTTTCTTAGAAAACTCATCCCCCCCTTGCCCTTTTCTGTTACGTCACGTCACAATTTGCATTCAGTACTATCCATGCAACGCCATCTTCTCTCCATGAATAAAGCTGTACAAACTTTTTCAGTCTCTGAGGCCTACTTTGCACCACATTTTACTATTGAGACCTTAGGCTACGTTTCTGTAGAAGTCCATGTATTTCCCCCCCTTCCACCCTTCCCCATTTATATGCATAAACACCGATCATTGTTTGTCTTTTCCTTCCCACCCCCTCCTGCCTTTTGTTACATTGGTGTAAAAAATGTAAAACAAAAATTTATTAAATACTGTGGTGTGTGAAAGAGGAAGAACTGGAAAAAAAAAATAATCTATTCCACGTATGTTTGGGGGCTGGGCACAGGGGATGGCTGGTGGGTGGGAGGGAAGAGAGGGTGTTCCTTGGTGTTGTACTATACTGACTAAACCAGATTTGCAAGGAGACGTTGATTAGGAGACCTGCTGAAAGTTCTGCTCTTCTATAGCCTGGTTCCAAGGCGCTTTTCTGTCAATTTTTATGGAATGCAAAAGGGGTTTTTGTTTTGATTTTGTTTTTTGTAAAGCTTAAATTGAATCTACATCTGATACTTGAGCCTCCATACTAAAAAAAAAAGAAAAAAAAAGAGAAAAAAAAAAGACTAAAACAAAAAAATAAAATAAAAAAAAAATCCCAGGAAGCAGTGTGTGCGGTTGGTGTCCTCCTTATTTCTCTTTCCTTCCTTGCAGTGTTACTTGGGGTTTGTGTTGGAAACGTTTTCCTTTTGTAGCAACTGGAAGCAGTCGCTCTGCCTGTTGGTAGATAGATGTGCCTGAAAACAAAGGCAAACACCGAGCATATCTGTAATTCAACCACCTGCTGGATTATATGGCCATGGAAAGCAAGAAAGCTTTTTTTTTTTCCCCTCACAACTAGATTAGCTGAAAGTTGTTTGTTTTGAAGAGGGTGTGATGTACGGCTGCTCTTCACACGTGGAGCGTTACATAGCTGCTTACTCGTCAGCCTGTTGTACTTCCAGGATGCTGGCGCTGGGATGCTGGCATCCCGCTGCTGGGATTGATGCTTCAGGCAGCCAGCGAACATGGAACAGATGTATCGAGAGAAGAAGGATTAGTCCAGCTTTACTGGGTGTGTTAAAAACAGTGGGGGGAGGAACCCGTGGGTCGAAACCCTCAGGTGGGCACAGGAGAGGCGTTTTGGTTCACTCGGCAGTTTGAGGTGGATGGTTCCAGGCATTGGTGCTCACCCAAAAGCTCCTTCTTTGCTTGGTCCCCATGTGATTTGTGAACCTCATCCAGACTTTTTTCCCCTCTTTAAATGTGTGGTGGTCAGAGGGACCTTGCTCAGCTTCAGGTCCACTGCCTACTTCAATGTGCTTTGGTTAGAACAAACTCTTAATCCTGGCAAAATTGAGAAAGCAAATACCTGCCGGGCTCTTCCTGCACGTGGCCGTTGGAATCAGCCTTTGGGAGAACCTGTGTAAACTGAGACTGTTGGCATTAATATTGATTAACGTGCTCTTAATTTTGCTTTTCTAATGTGACCTATTTCACATCCAGACATCTGCAGGTGATTACGATCCCGTGCCGCAGTATTTACCCGGGGGCCTCTGGTCTGTATAATGCAGCTCATATGGGACGCAGGCTGGGGAAAGGTGCGCACGTGCTTGCCTCGAAGCTGGGATCCCCAAGGGGAACAGGTTGAGGTTCTGTTGTTGTCGTCTCTTGGTCCTGTCTGAGGCAGAACCTTTTTTGAAGTTGGAGATGAGTTTCCGTGAACTCTCAAAGCTCAGAAAGGAGTGTGTTAGCCCAGGAGGGGGGAGTCTCGCCGTTCCTCTCGCCTGTTTCCAATTGTTGCGTGCTAAAGCTTTCAGGGGGTTTGTTTTCCTTCTCCAAAGCCACATCTCATCTCAGATAAATTTAATGTACAGGCTTGGGGTATACAGGGACACCCTAACTGCTTGTGTGCAGGGATATACCCTTTCCGCAGAGCAGTCGTACAGGTACAAGCTGCAGGATTGATGCAGCTGCAGCAGCAGTTTATTCCTCTTTCTCTTCTCAAAGCAGTGGAACCTGATGGTTTGCGTACTAACCTCCAGCTTTGGCTGGGCTGCTACAGCCCCCGGCCTGCCACCGGGTTACGTTCTCACTCCAGGACAAGTTGTTTCTGGTCTGTGCCTTTTCTGGTTTAACACTTGCCTCTGCAAAATCTTAAATTGCAGGTTCTTTGGGGGACAGGGCTGCATTACAGTCTCGGAGGGATGATAACCTCAGCGAGAGCCTTTTTGCGACATGAATTTCCATCCACCACCACCTAGATGGTTGCTGGCACATAAACATAGATTTTTTTTTTTTTTTTTAACCTCCTTATATTAGAGGTGGGTTTTTTTGATTTTAAGAAAATCTCTTGGTTAGCTGGTACATGGCAATTATCTGGTGTTATGAAGCTTTTTTTCCATAAGGTAGATGTGCCAAATTCCATCCTACCCCCCTGCCGTAGGTCAGCTTAGTAAATCCCGCTCTTGGTAAACCAACTGTGCCTTCCCCAGCACTTCAGGGCTGAGCTAGCAAATGTCAGAAAACACTCCTTTAATAAAACCAAGCCCCAGGGTCTTTATCTGTAATAAATAGGTATTGAGGTCTAACGAAGCTGTGCTTTCTACCTTGCTAGGAATCTGCTTGTGGTTTGTATTAGTACTGGATATGAAATGTTTTTCTGCAACTCCTAGGGAAAAAAGCAGAGGAAATGCTGCTGGCTCGAGGCCAGGGAAGAGGCGAGCAGCCCCATCGACCATGAGAATTGTGAATTAATGGAGTGAAAAAGCCAGCAGCTTTGTTGAAGGGAGGGTCAAAGAGCCTGAAAAAATAATTTTCCTTTCTGAAAACATGACTCAGCTCCCAATACTGGCAAGGACAAATGTCATGGGACTGACTAATTGTAAATTAGTGATAATACAGCTAAACCCAAAAGGGGCACGAAGCAGGGAGCTGCATGGGTGGGCAGCAGGGAAGTGTTGGGTATCGGGAAAGCAGCTGGAGAGGGAGAAAACGGGAGCAAAAAGAAAAGCTAAGAGTGACTGCAAGAAAAGGAAAGTTCCTTGTTTTTAAAAGGACAAGTGCTAACTTTTCTTGAAGGGCCTGCAAGCTTTGGTTGATACTCTTCTTGCTTGCCCAGTGAGATTGAGCTGCTCCTCCCCAGCAGAAATAGCTCGGCACACAGGAGGGAGCCCGCAGTGCTGGCCTGAAGCAGCCATCTCCTGGCTATGCCACCGCTCTCCCCTGCCCACCCAAAAGCATCTCTCCTGCTGGGGACATGGCTTTTTCCAAACCGCCACGGCTTCCAGTCCTGCTGCGGTCAAGGAGCCACCGTGCTGGTGTGCAGGGCCTCGGGAGGGGGATAAATTCATCAATGGGAGAGACTAGGACCAAAAACCAGGCTGAGCAGGGAGGCAGCACCTTCTGCCTGGGTAACTGCCTCTGCAGCTAACCAGAAAGTGATAAAGCAACTTCCCCAAGAAATCCTTGTGATTTAAACGTGGGTGAGGCGAGAAGCGAGAAGTCAGAGAAATGGGGACTATGACATGCATTAAGAAAGAGGCAGGAGCTGCCAGATGAACCGGCAAAATAAAACCAAAGGAGGTACGTGGGGCAGGGACTTTTTTTATAGACATATGAGCCGTGCTAATTAAAATAGGTATGTGTGGACTGAAACACTTTGGTTATGCTGCTCCTTCCTTCTGAGCTGGTTCCAGTCACTGCTATATCTTCCAGAAAGAGCTCACTGGTGGAGACATGAGGCCCACAGAGATAAGGAGTGCTCGTGTTCATGGCAGGTCAGTCATCTCTGTCCCCTCCCCGCAATCCCTTAGGCTCTTCTAACATTTGCCAATACTGGGGAAGCTCCAGATCACCCTGGAGAGACAGCAGGTAAAGCACAAGTGACCGAGCTCAGCGGTTGGGTGTGAGAGCAGCAAAGAGCAACCTTTTGAGGTATCAAATAACTCCCTGTTTATCCCGATAGCACCATTGGTATCAAGGAGCCACGAGGTCTCTCAGCAGCACCCTCTGCCACCTGGCTGGGCTTAGCGTCTTAGCAGCACAACATGTCACCCACTGGCTCAGGTCCTCTTCTCCCAAGAGCCACCAGGATGGAGGGGCCCGTTTGCCCGGCATTAAGGCCAGCTTTCTCATCTGCATCATCCTATTCTCACTCCAGGGCCGGTCCCTTTGTCAGCTCTCCAGGCTGTCACCCCGCTCGCTGAGAAGAGCATCCCTCTCTCCACAGGCAGCGGGTGTTCCTCTCCGATAAGCAAGGAACTGGAAGGAGATCTGAGAAAAGGTTAAGGCTCTTCACGCAAGCAAGGGGGGATCTACATGACGCGTTGGGTCTCACCACCTGAAAAAAGGCTGTTTGTGCCAGGAGAGGTGGAAACAGGACAAAGAGCTTAATGCAAACAAGGGTCTGAAGCATTCTGCTGTTGCAACACCATAAGTTACTCACCGGCACGCAGGTAAGCAAACACAGCTCAAAAGCAACCGCTGAGCAACATCAACCCACCCGCTCCTGCCTAACCCTGCCTGCCCCAAGGCAGGATCACTCCCTGCAAAGCCTTGCCATCGGGATGCGATACTGGAGGGAAGCGTTGGCGGGGAAAGGATACGACCACGTCGAGGGAAAGGACGCCCAGGCTGCCCACCAGCCAGGGGAGGTGGCGCAGGACGTAGTCGCCTTTGCCTTGCCCCGGCTCGGGGTTCTTCAGGAGGACGCTGAGGCCGTAGAGCAAGTTCCCCAGCATCACCAGGGCAAAGAGGGAGTAGGAGATGCCAGTGGTGGATTTCCTCTTGTACTGGAAGGAGGAGGGCCAAGAGGGGAGCTTGCGTGCAGCTCTCCAAAATCTCACTAGAAAGTAGTATTAGTCACCCTCCCCCCCAAAAAAAGAAGAAAAAAAGGTGGTGACTCAATGCCAAGAGCCTTTTAGTTCCACTTCTGCTTGTAAATAAGGACAAAATGAAAGCCCCACCCTCAAAATAATAGTGTGTTAAAGGGAGGGGAGAAAAATGAATCAGGTTTTGGAGCAGAAATACAGAAAAATAGTCCCTTATGAAATGATCAGAGATGAGGACCTGGGACCTCTAAGCAAAGAGGATAAAGATGATCCCACCAGCCCTCTTCAATTTGAAATCTCAGGACCCCAGGGGGTCCCCAGGACCAGGCTGCCGTCCTGCCCCGCTCACCGTGCGGCACTTACGTTAGTGTAGATCTGGGGGACTCGGGAGCACAGGTACAGCACGGAGGAGATGGAGCCGATGGTGAAGCCAATGATCTCACTCCTGGTGAAAGGCTGGAAGGCAAGGGGGCCGCAAGCAGCCCCTGTGTGTTCAGAGACACGCTTCCCACGCACGCCACAGCTGCGTGCGAGGCGACAGCAGGGCCAAGACCCAGCCTTTGATCTCCCCATCTATCCCTCACCCCGCTGAGCATTCAGCAGGGTCACACTCGTTCAGCAGGGCATGCCCACCCCACCGGACGCTTTATCCTCTCTCCCCCCTTCACACAGATTTAGGAACCTGCTCACCTTCGACCCAAGCTCATCCACGTGAGCGGACAGCAGGGACCTCCCTTTAAACGTCGCCAGGTCCTGCGCCACGACAGCACCTCTGCCCAGGAAGGAGACGGTCGACACCATCCCCAGGGAAAGGAAGACAAAGGCTGCGTTGATTGGAGTAGCGACTGCAGGGAATCAAGCAGAAACTAGTAAGGGAGGGCTCCTCCATCAGCCCCCAGTGCAGCCCAGTAGCCCTGGTGGGTGCCAGGGCCCCCTCTGCGTAAAGAAACCTTCAAGCTCTCTCTTATCTCTGGCACCAAGTAATTTGGGTAATAGCTGCTGCGGTCGTTTTATCTCGCAGCAATATGGGCAATTTCTAAGTTATCAGGGAGGAAACTGCTCTTATCTCAGCAGATCGAGAGCAGTTGAGTTTCTTTGGGTTTAGGGCTCTTAAAAATCATCCCTTCCATCTAGAAGCTTTTCACTGTCTTAACTCACAACAGTGCATGTTCAAATCCCTGCCAGACCAAGCACTGCTTTGACAGCAAGACTTGTATCATATTCTGTAAACAAGCTCTCCACCATTAACAAAACTATACAGTTGATGGGCCAAGTATCAATTGGTTTAATAAGTTCAAATAGCTTTAGTAAGTTAAACAGTTACCAATCCCAAGGGATGCCTGTTTGTAGTTCACAGAAAGCTGCAGTGCTAAAAAGTGGATTTTTTTTCTTGTTGTTTAAGCCTTGCAAGAACTGCAGAGCCCCGTTCAGATGCCCTTTTTACTCCAGTCAAACAGGGAGGAAGTCCTCCATCATGTTACGGCTGCCATTATTTGCAAGAGGAGTATCGACCCCGAAAGAGCTCAAAAACTTCACCCCTTCCTTTAAAGTGCTGGCTTGAGTCAAGACTTCTGGCTGCGGTTTCCAGCTCCAAGATGGAGTCACCATGTCACTGCAGTAAGTCATTTCTTTCTATACTTAATGCAACTCACAGGGGGTTTGTTTTCAACCCGGACACTGCACATGGCTGTTTGCAGGGGTTTGCAGAAGCCCCAGGCACCACCAGTAGCTATTTGCTAGCTTTGGCTTTCATAGGTCCTCAGGTTATCCAAGAAAAAAACCCAGCAAGCAGTAAGAGGCATCTAATAGCTGCATCAATGGATCTGCAAAGCATCTCTGCCCCAATGCATCTCCCGCAGGGATTCCTCCCTCTCCTGGTTCCACAGCCGAGGACAAGCCAGCCCGGAAGATGTGCCAAGGGGACCACGCAGCCCCACCACCCTCGTAACCCCAACTCACATCCTCCACCCCGGTTCTTCACTTTGTAGTAGCAGTAGAGAGACAGCATCACCAGGTCTGCGAGCACGTAGTAAACAGCTGTGTAAACCTGCAGGGAGAAGGATGAGTTGGTCCCACCTGCAGAAAGGCTTCCAGCTGGGATGGATGGAATGAGCCAGCATCCTTGGGAGAGAAGGGAGCATCCCCAGGGCTGTTTGGGTCTCTGGCTCCCGGTGCTGGATTAAGCAGCACCCATCCCATCCCTCCTCCCTGGAGTTAGGGGAGCTTGAGAACCAACCCCCGTCGGTACCTGCAGGGGCAACTGATCGGCCAGGAAGGAACCGATGAGGTTTAGGAGGTCTCCGCCCAGCCATCCCAGCAGGAAATATATGGATAGAGCCCGGTCCATGATGCCTGTTTTGCAGGCTTGGTAAAACTGCCTGCAGAGAGAGAGTTGGGCAGAGACACAAACCATAACCCCTGGCTGGTTCAGCGCTACCTGGGGACCATCCCCAGGATTCCCTGTTGCTCCCACCTGGATCATTTTGCAATTGCCACCCACCCAAAGCACTCGGCGGAGGAGGAAAAGCAGAGATTTCCTCTAGCAAAGCCACATACTCCCCTGAAAATAGGCCCCCATGAGAAGTCCTGTGACCCATTGGGTGCTTGCAGCAACCCGCTGGGCTCAAGCCCTTGTGATCTGTCCTTCGTGTGGGGGCAGAAAGCAGTGAGGAGAAGCACCAGTTGCAGGAACTGCCTCTCCGGTTACGAAATAATCTGATGATACACCGAGACCGAGTGCGACCCCCCACGGCCCCTTCTGCCACGGTTGTCCCAGCACTTCCAAGAAGCCCAGGGCTCCTGGAAACATTTCTTCCGCACTCATGACCTGCAACGACTGCATTGCAGTTGGCTTACATGGGTTATTACAGCTGCCAAGCATGACAACAACAATATAATAACAACCAAGGCTTTGGGGCTGTACCGCCTGCTCCCTCTCTTCCTGTTAAACCCAAATTTTCCAAGCCCAGATTGCTTTTGCCAGGTAGATTTAATAATTCAGGCAGCTTGCACTTGAAATGTGATCTTTAGAGAGGAGTGTTGTACCAAGGGAAGGGCTCGGCTGGGTTTTGGGAGCGATACTTACGGAAAAGAGGCAGCCGCGAAGCAGAAGATGGAAACCAGACCCAGGACGACGCTGGCGATGTCCTGGCCGTCCTGGGCGCATTCGTTGAACACGTCCATCACCCAGCGGGAGCCGTTGGGACAGTCAGAAAAATTCCTGGGTGGGAGACCCCTCCAGCGCCGTGCATCCATGGTGTCCAGTGCTCAGCTCAGCTGAGGGATGTTTATCAGCGTCTGGCAGCAAAACTCTTCGGATAACGCTTAGGAAAATGCAATAACATGGGAAAAAATTTAATAATACTAAGGGGAAAAATATATCTATATTAGCAACAGGCTCACGGCTCCTCCGGCTGCGGCTTGAAGCTGGCTTGTGTTGCAAAATACTCATTACTGGCGAATACACCTTTACTGGCCTTAATTTTGCGTCCGGTGGGATGACCCGACCGGGAAGGCCATCAGCCCGGCAGGATTTGGCCTCAAATTAAAAATAAAACCCAACCGGCGCATCCTCACAGAACAGGGACTTACCTCGCTCGCCCACAGCTGATTGGAAATTGGCTTTATTTTTCTTTGGAAACTCGCTGCTTTTTCAGAAACGTGAGGTTTTTTTGTTGTTGTTTTGGTTTTTTTTTTTTGGCGACTCCACTGCTTCTTCAGAAACTTGCTGGGTTTCCTCTGCAAACCTGCTGCTTTTTCAGAAACTTGCTGCTTTTCTTCCAAATCAGCCGCTTTTTCGGGAAGTTGCTGGGATTTTTCACAAATCTGCTGCTTTGGGGGAAATTCCGGTTTGTTTTTTTTTTTTGCAAGCCTGCTGCTTTTTTAGAAGCTCGCCGTTTTTCTGAAAGCCGTCTTTTCCAGAAACTTGCTGTTTTTTTCTTCAAACCGGGCTGGTTTTTTGGGGGGGAGCCGGCCGGGTAATGGCAGGGGCTCGGGGACGCGAACCGGCGCCGCTCCTCTGCGCATGCGCGCCGGGACCTTGCCCCCGGCGGGCGGGGCGGGTGCTTTCCCCGCGGTCCGCGCCGGCCGCGCCTGCGCAGTGGCGGCGGCGGCGATGATGGCGGCGGGCGGCGCGCGCCCCGGTGTGGTGCTGGGCGCCATGGAGGTGGGACGGCGCGCCGGGCCCGAGGCCAGCGCCGCGCTGCTCCGCGCCTTCCTGCGGCGCGGATACCGCCTCGTCGACACCGCTTACATGTACGCGGGTGGCGAGTCCGAGCGCATCCTGGGCACGCTGCTGGCTGGCGGCACGGAACCCGGTACGGCCGGGGCCGGTCGCAGTGGGGTTGGGGTTGGGGGTTTGGGGGGCGGCCTCAGAGAAAAGGGGTCAGCCCTGAGGAGAAGGGTCTTCCCTGGTAGGCTGACACCGTCCCTGAGGAGAAGGGGCTTCTCCCGGGCCCGTTCCCTGAGGAGAAGGGGCTTCTCTGCCAGGCTGACACTGTCCCTGAGGCGAAGGGACTTCCTCGAGGCCCGTTCCCTGAGGAGAAGGGTCTTCCCTGCCAGGCTGACACTGTCCCTGAGCAGGGACTTCCCCGAGGCCCATTCCCTGAAGAGAAGGTCTTCCCTGCCAGGCTGACACCGTCCCTGAGAAGGGAGTTTGCTGGGTCCCATTCCCTGAGGAGAGGGGTCTTCCCTGCCAGGCTGACACTATCCCTGAGGAGAAGGGACTCCCCTGCTAGTGCTGACCCCCAGGCCTTGAGGAGAGGGGCCTCCCTATCTAGGGCAGACCTGCAGCCCCAAAGGAGAAGAGCCTCCCTTGCTAGGCTGACATGGTCCCCAAGGAGGGAGGCCTTCCCTGAAACCCCTTGAGCAATGCTTTCATTATGTCCCTTATTCCCATTCCCCTCCTGAAGGTGGAAACGTCCCTGCTCATTCTTTCTTTCTCTCTGCCAGTGCAAGTTGCCACCAAGGCCAATCCCTGGGATGGGAAGACACTGAAGCCCGAGAGTGTGAGATCACAGCTGGACACGTCCCTAGAGAGGCTGAAGAGGGCGAGTGTGGAGCTCTTCTACCTTCATGCTCCTGACCACGGGACTCCGGTGGAGGAGACGCTGCGTGCCTGCAATGAGCTGCACAAAGAAGTAAAGTGGGAAGTCCAAGCCTGGACCATCTCTTGAGTCCCTCCCATCACCTTTTTAAACCAGGGCTGCTTGTTGTGCCCTTCTGCAGTGCCGGGTTTGTGCAACACTAGGAAGTGGGAACACAGATGACCAGGGCAAAGCCAAACAACTGACGCTCCATTGCATGCATGTTCACGTGGTGCCCTTTGTTCTCAAAAGCTCTTAGAAACGTTAGAACATCTGAACTTTGCTTTCAGCCATGTTAACTGAGTAGGTTAAGATTAGCTCTGGTAATGGGTGAAGAATTCCTGAATTGCATTAATCTAATAGCGCCATTTAAATTAGAAGGTGTGACTTCAAAATGAACAGAATATGGGAAATTTTTTTGTCAGGTCTTATAATTCATAGTCTATCTAGAAAAGGTGGACAGGGATGAGCAGAAACTCTGGACTGAAATTCGGTGACTGTCCTTTTCACCGTATGCATCTTGCAGTCTGGAACTGAATACCCTTTTATTCCTCTGCAGGGAAAGTTTAAAGAACTCGGTCTATCAAACTACGCAGCGTGGGAGGTCGCAGAAATCTGCACCATCTGCAAATACAACAACTGGGTGATGCCAACTGTGTACCAGGTGAGGGATGGGGGCTTGCCGTGGTCCGGCAGATCTTTTGTGGAGGCTGAGATGAATCAAACCAAAAGTATACGAGGGTTCAGATCAGAACAGCATACAGATGGTTCTCTGTCCTTACAGCAATGGTCAGTCACCGTGGGAAAGGGTCTGGGAGCCCCAAATCTCAGACCAGCCCCCAGTGTGCCAGATATAAACACAGAAAAGGAAGCTGCTGCAGTTATCTGGCAGGTCTTTTCAGGACATGCATGATTAGAAAGGTCAGTAGGTCACTTCTTGGAAAAAGCTGAGTACACACTTGTTGCTTGAGTCAGTGAGTCCCTTGAAGCGGAACTTAAAAAGTTTTTGCTTTATTTGCAATGCTTTAGGAAGTCTGTTCCTAAGCAGATAATAACCTTGTGTGACCCGAAGCTGCTCTTCTGGATAAGAGTATTGTCAGGGAAGGGTGGAGAAGAGGCCGCTCAGGTGCTTGTGCTCGCTGTCACGAGCTAGCGTATGAAGCTCTTTGTCTCCCTCATCTTTGTGCAGGGTATGTACAATGCCACCACTCGCCAAGTGGAAGCTGAGCTGTTCCCTTGCCTGAGATACTATGGACTGCGGTTCTACGCCTACAATCCGCTTGCAGGTATGGGGAGGAAAAGGGTGAAATTGAGACAAAAACATGTGAAATGGGGGCTGTAGAAGAGCCAGTCCATCCCTAAACGTGCTGCTGACCCTTTGCAGGAGGGTTGTTGACCGGCAAGTACAAGTATGAGGACAAAGACACACGCCAGCCCACTGGAAGATTTTTTGGGAATGACTGGGCTCAAGCCTACAGGGACAGGTATGTTTTGAGCTGACAAATGAGCAGGGAGATGTGGCAGGAATGGCTACGTAAAAAACCCCACACTAATCATCAGCCGAGAGGAAGCAGAACTGAAGCTCGTGCAGTGATTATGTCTGCACACGTGACGGGCTGCGCCTTGTGACTGAGCGTGGCAGTGTGGTTTTTAGGCTCAGCTTCCTCCCAACTCACAGCTGGGGATTGCAGAGGTCCTCAGAGGCTACGAAGAGCTGTATGAGGCTTTCTGAAAGCCTTTCATACTTGATTAGAATATAGATGTACAATTCACTGGGGGCCCCAAGGGCAATGACAGTGATTTCTCTTCTGGCAGGTACTGGAAAAAACACAATTTTGAAGGAATTGCCCTAGTAGAAAGAGCTCTGAAAGATGCTTACGGCTCCAGTGCACCGAGCCTGACCTCCGCTGCTTTGCGTTGGTTGTACAATCACTCGAAACTGCAGGTAAGAGCTTGACACGACTGTAGCTGGCAGCCCGCACAGCACCAGCAGAACTGGGCAGCTTTTGCAGCACACAAACAGGGAGGGGTCTGCGTACAAACAGTTCTCTTTTAATCTGCATATCCCGTGGGCCTGCAGCGTTCCAAAGTGAATATTGCTGTATGGACTCAGCCTGCCAGGCTGTAGGAGCGAGTCAACTCTGCATTTCCCCACGGTATCCTGTGTTCATAGGATTGGAAAAAGTGGAAGATTTTAAGTGCCAATTACTGGGGTCTTGGCTTCCCACGCAGACAACTTTCCTGCAAGGAGATGACTTCAGTCATTGGGCTAGGAAATGAATGGTTGTATCCCCCATCTCCCCAAAACATTCCCGTAGCCTCTTGTAAAGTAGGATTTGGCAGCTTTCGAGGAGTTGGCATGACCTGGGAGATGTTCTGGCCTTGTGAACAGAACTTTGTGGCGGCAGGAGTTACTGGATGTTCTTTACTGAAAAGAAATGTTTAAAGTTTGGCCCGCGGTGGCTTGGGAGGTGAACTAGGTTTCTTCTGGGATCAGCAACTCCTCTTACTGCTTTCCAGGGTTCTCTTGGAGATGCAGTGATCATTGGGATGTCCAACTTGGAGCAGCTAGAGCAGAACCTTGACTACAGTGAAGAGGGTCCCCTGCTCCCACCGGTCGTGGAGGCGTTTGATGAAGCCTGGAACCTGACTGCGCACGACTGCCCCAACTATTTCCGCTAGACTAGGGTAGGGAGAAGAAAGCGGGTTTTGTGGGGGTGGATAATTGAGCACAAGTCTCTCAAAGCATGGGGGAGGTACTTACCCACCCTCCCCCTTTGATCAACGTGCAAAGGGGCTGAGATTTATTTTTTTTTTCCCCTGTATTAACAAAGCTTTGTAGGATCCACTACCACTGTCAGCGCTTGTTGTGTTGGGCCATGCCTTATTCTTTCTCCCCTCATGGGCCTTCAGCTCTGCGCAGCACCCACTGTGATTTAGAGATGCAGTTGATTGGGGAAAATGGACACATAATTGGGTGAAGGCCCTGGTTCTGCTTTAATACGGTATCTTTGATAATTAGGTACAAGAATAAAACCTCTTTCTAACACAGACCCTACTCTTACCTGTACCTATAACCCAGCTGGTATCTCCTTATTAGCGCTCAGCAACTTTGAGTTAAATAGCTTCTTCTGAAACTTTTATCAGAAGATAAGAGCAAACGCTCAGCATCTTCCCCAGTGTCAGGCGCACTATGTCTAAGCTGCGCTACATTTATGTGCTTTCTGCCTGGCTTTTGTGTTTGAGGTGGCATTTCCTCAGATCCCGGGGTAGTCCGACAGTAACAGGCAGCAGTGACAACCATCTGAAGTTTTATACATAGATTTATATTAAAAAAAGCAGAATTAGGTCATCTTTTACAAAGAGGATACTTGAACTGATAGTCCTTGTCCTCCTGGTGCAAACAGGGAAGGGAAACATCCTCCTCTTTTTGTCTCTAAAATAGAGTAGAACTGTCTGGTGTCCAAGCACAAGGACTGCTGCTAGTCCTCATTGCTGTCATCACCGTCATCTTCCTCTTCCTCCTCCTCCTCCTCCTCTGTGTCTCCTACAAGCTTCTGGAAGTCTCCTGTCTCAGAATTCCACAGAAATTTGATGGTGACTTTAAACTCTGCCATCTCATAGCCGAAGAGTTTCTAGGAAAGGACACAAATCTGTCACTCCTGCTTTACTGTCTCCATGGCCAGCCTAGCAAAAACATGGCAAATACCGCTTCCAGATGGGAACTGCAGCAAAGCAGGAGCCAAAATAACCGCTGTAGAGTTTTAAAACTCACATTAGGAACGCATAGGGATGTTTCCTGCACCCCACTGACACCCAGAAGTACTGCTCACCTTCCTCTGAGAACTCACACCCTCCAGCGGAATTAAACTGCACAGTTAATTATTTCACGTCGGGGGAAACGGGGGCTTGTGCTAACACCATGTTACGACGTTACTCACCAGGACGCGGGCCTGTTCGGGGGTGAGAACGTCCCCTTCTTTGCAGACTTCATAATCTGAAAGCAGCGTCACCACTCCTGCAGGAACAAAAGCTCTTGGAATAGGCTGATAAATCCTGGATAAGCCCACCGACACGTGGGTAAGAGGTGAGGCTCTCTCAAACGCCTTTCCGTGCCGAGGCGCTGGGTTAGGCTAGGCTTAGTTGTTTCCCCTGAAAAAGGACGTTATCTTGGGAAAACTGGGTTGTTTCACCAGTCTTTTGACACCAGTTTGGGAAGAATGGCGCAAAAAGAATATAATGAGTTCTAGCGCCAGCTGGACGAGGAGAAAGATGTCCCTCGGATTTTCTCCGAAACTAAATTCCGCTCGATATTTAATGTTCTCCTTAAAGATCTTACCTGTGCAAATGAAAAACGAAGGCCGCTTCACGTACCTTTCTTTAATGCCGTTGGCAATCCCAGCTGCCGTAACTGAGGCTCCATGGAGTGGGGGAACTGCTCCAAGGGCCCCGTGTCTAGGCTCACCGTGTATGTTGCCTTGTTCCCTGCACGGGCAAAGTCCACCTCTTTGAATTTGGAGAACCACCTGAGACAGAGAGGGGTAACGAGATGTGAGAACGTCCCTGGGCTACAACGAGGATTATGGCGCAGCTCGCCATAACTTCTTCCCCACTGCTGGAGGAATGGTGGAGAAAGCCGAGCGAAAAAGCCTTGTAAGATCGTCGCTGCTTTAAGAAAAACATCAGCGAGTAGAAAAAAGGCTGCTCGGCATTTCAAAACCACAGCTGCAAGATGCGTACTTACTCATCCACCTCGTCTTTGGTGCGGTTAGTGAAGAGGAGACCGACTTCGCCTCTCAGGTGTTTGCTGACCTGCAAGGAAGAGCCCGTCCGTGGGACTCGGGCAGCACCCCGGCACTGAGCCCCTGCCCTTCAGTCCCGCATGGCCACCATGGCTCCACCAACAACACAGCTTTCACGTTGCGATAATGGAGGGAGTCAATTAAAACACCCGCAAAAAGGCTGCCCGAGGAAGCTCCCATGTCCCTCCATGTTTATTCTGTGACACAGCTGCCATGGAGCTTTAGGACGTGCAGAAAAGATTAAAAAAAACCCCAAAACAATCCCCCCGGCCCCTACCTTGTGCAGATTCTCCTTGTACTCGCTGCTCGGCTCCCGTCCCAGCGCCACCATCATCACTTTGTTCTTCCCGAAGAAGATCCTGGGGCGGGAGGAGGATGAAGAGGAGGATGAAGAAGAGGAGGAGGCGGCTGCGGCTGTCAGCTCCCCCACGCCCCGGCTCACCTGCTGTGCTTCCAAGCGTTCCGGACATCTTTGAGCTTGTTGTTCCTCATGTTGGCGACGGAGAAGACGAAGATGTACTTGTAGGTGTCCACGCATCGCCGCAGCTGTAAGGCAGCGGTTAACCGGGAGCGGGGCACCGGCCACCGGGGTACCGGAGCACCGGGCCGCACTTACCTCAGTGATAAGCGCCTGCTTGGCCTCCAAGCCTTTCCTGGGCGTCCGCGTCAGGGAGACTACGGGGAATGGAGCAGAAGGGGGATGTTAGGGCGGGGGTGGGGGAGAAGCGGAGCGGGGGACACCGGGGGCAAGTCGGGGCGCTCACCTTTACGGTCCCGCTTGGACTTCGGCATGGCGCCGCCGTGCTTCGAGGCCCCCTTTTCGGCTCCGCGCGGGCTGCTGGGAACGCCCGCGGGCTGCCCGGCGCGCTGCCTGCGTTCACCTGCCGGCGCTCAGGCGGGTTTTTCGCTCAGGCGGGGGCGCGGGCAGCCCCGAGGCGTTAAGGTCCCCTCGGAGCCGGGATCGCGGCCGGCCGCTGCCATGGCGGCGGGGCTGTGGGTGTTGTTGCTGCTGCTGCCGCTGACGGCCGCCGTCTATGAGGACCAAGTGGGCAAGTTCGACTGGTGAGTGCTGGGGGAAAGCCGGGGGGGTCCCCACCGCGCCGGGGTCTTCCTCCTGCAAGCAGGCTTCCTGCTGCAGTCGCTCGTCGGGCCTTCCCCCTCCCGCCCCCTCAGCCGAGGCGCCCCGTTGTCCCGTCTCACCCCCGCTCGCGTTTCCTCTCCCAGGAGGCAGCAGTACGTGGGGAAGCTCAAGTTCGCCTCCTTGGAGGCCTCGCAGGGTTCGAAGAAGCTCATCGTGGCCACCGAGAAGAACGTCGTGGCCGCCCTGAACTCCAGGAGCGGCGAAATCCGTGAGTGAAGCGGGGTTTTGTGGTGGGGAGTACGCCTGTTGTGCCTGGGCTAACCTGTCAATGAAGTTGCATTATGTTTTTGTATGATAAATTAATGCTGGTGGTACTGCTTTGTCAGACTGAGAGGATTCAGCGGGTGGTTCAAAAGCTGTTGCTCAGGGCAGGCAGACTGTTCTTTGCATAAATTTATTGTCACGAAGAGACTAGATTTAAAAATAATAACAAACAAATGCCTTTGGGGGGAACAAATCTTGTTCTCACTTAACTCTGTTTCCTTCAGTGTGGCGCCATGTAGACAAGGGAACCCATGAAGGAGCAATAGATGCGATGCTGATCCATGGGCAGGGTAAGGAGAGCATGCAGATGGTGTGTTGGGGCTAGCAGTTGTTTTTGTACGTGCGATCTCAACCACGTGTTGGACCCCAGGTTGAACTTGCCAGAATTCATTGCCTTGTTGATCCGTGGAGGGATACAAGTTCTGTGTTCATCTTCTTTTCTTAATTTCCCGGGCAGATGCCATCACTTTGTCCAATGCTGGACGTATTTTGCGCTCCTGGGAGACCAACATCGGAGGGTTGAACTGGGAGACGTCACTGGACACTGGCAGGTAGGCATTGGTGTTTGCACTGTCTTTGTTTCTTTGTGATGCTGGTCTAGGAAGGAAAAAAAAGGAGTTGTTGACATTGTCTGGACTTGCATTATGGAGAAAGATTAGTCAGATGTAAAGTTTCCAAAATAACATTTAGATTAATTCTTTATGAATGCCTGAACTTTGTGGTTAAATCTTATGCTATTTCTATTTCTCAGCAAACCAGTAAGATGAAGAGATACAAATTTTTGTCATAGATGATTTTTCTCTTTAATTATACAATATGTTTAATCTGTGTCTGGTTTGGGGTGTTTGGATTCTAGCCTAATGCTCTCTGTTGAGATCAGCAAAGACAGATAAAGTGAGCTATAAATTGTACTTCAAGACTGATGTTAAGTGTTTGAAGGAGGTCTTCAAACAGAGTGTTGGGTTTTTTTCACTAGGAGAAAATAATTTTCTAATTTATTGTCTCTGACCTGTGCTTAGTTTCCAGGTGGCTAGTTTGGTGGGGCTACAGGATGTGGTGAAATATGTGGCAGTCCTGAAGAAGGCAGCCATTTCTCTTCACTACCTTTCCAATGGGCACCAGAAATGGGTGGAACACTTACCAGAAAGGTAAGAACATATTTTAAGTAGAAGTGTAAACTTCTGATAGGGAGCCTGTTGCATTGGAGAGGAAAGGATGCTGTACTTGCCTTATGCTTTTGAAAACATCTGAAAACACTAGTGTGAGAAAACGATGCTTCATGGTTGCTAATTCTCTTGCAGTGAGAGTACTCACTACCAGTTGTTGTATTCCCATGGGACTGGAGTGATCCACGTGCTTGGAATTGTTCCCCAGAGCCACTTGAACATTTTAACATTCAGTGTAGAAGATGGAGAAATGACAAAACAGGTAGAGATCGATTATGAATCCAAAATACTGAATTTGATGTTAACAAATGTACTTCCAACTAGATGGCTGTGGTGTGGTGTGCAGAGTAATTCATTGTTGTTGTAGTACAGATAAATTTTCCTTTCACTGTGGTATTGCCTACGGGCCAATAGATGGATTTCACTGCTGAATGCCCTGAAAGCAAAACTGAATTAGACTTGCAGCTGTTAGTCAAGACTATCTTGGAAATCTCAGGCTGATCGATAATTTCTCTTAGGGTCATGGGTAAAAATAATTCTGACTAAAATTCTTGGTTGTGTCCAAGTGGGATCTTTGAAGATTTCATTCTGTTGGCAACTTCATCTCTTTGTTTATGTCTTGCTTGGCAGATCAGAGTAGCAGCCCCGTGGCTGAAGAGCTTAAATGGTGTGTGCAGTGTGGTGGGGGAGGCAGTGCTGGTGTGCATGGACATGGGCACGCATTCGCTCTATGTTTGCTCCTTGGAGACGGAGCAGGAGATGAAGCAGATCCCGCTGCAGGTGAGAAGTGCTGGAAGAGCATTGTACGCAATTCATCGTCCAACTGGTTTAGTGCCTGTGAGCCTGGCAGCGTAGGGAGTTCTCCTATCGGTAAACTACAGGTTGATTGAAGAGGTGGGGGGGGATAATGATCCATAAATTGAGGGAAGGGAGAGAAAACTTTTTCTCTAATCATTCCTTCTGGATTGATGTCTTCAGAGCTTTGCTCTGATGGGACCCTAGGCCTCACTGGTTGTGCTTTGTTTATCCTGACATGGTGAACCTTTTCATAAAGCTTATATTGCTGCTGAGAAAAGGAAAGTATTAGTTTTGGTGAAGAAAAAGTTCTCATGAACACGTATGCTTGTCTTCCTGTGACAGTCACTTGACCTGGAGTTTGCTGATGGCTTCCAGCCCAGGATATTGGCCACTCAACCCAATGTAATCAGTGCTTCACGGACTCAGTTCTTCCTGCAGCTGTCTCCAAGCCACTTCTCTCTGTTGCAGTACAAACACGGGCTGCTCAGCCACCTTCGGGACTTCCAGCAGGTAACCAAGATAAATGTACTCAAGGGAGAGGGCCATCTACAGCTTAAAATTCTTTGAAACAAACGAATACCCTTGTACTAAGTGTTGAGTGAACTGCTGAGCTTCTCATTTTGATTGTGCTCTTGGCTGCAACGCTTGAAAACCATTTGATTTCATTTGTACTAGCTGCTGAAATATTTCCAGACATCAGTGTACATATGCTTTGTTGCCAACAACTGTCAGCATTGGGGTAGTTTCCTGGTTTTGAGCTGGATAGACACACGTGTCTAAGTGGCCAGTGGTGCAGCAGTACTTTTATTAGGCCAGCTGAGAGGTTTTGAAAAGCAAGCAAGCTTTAAAAAGCTCAGTAACACTGGACATAATGGTTCAAAAGCCTGTGGTGGGTCAACTGTTTCCATCTGTATGAGAAATATTTTCAGTCTTACAAGAGACTTTTTATTTATTTGGCGAAACAATGAAATTTAAAATTTGGCTGTGAAAGATTTTTAATTCCAGTATGGCTTAATTTGCTAAACAGGTAGTTTTTGGTGGGGTTTGGGGATTTTCTTGTTTATTTTATGATTTCCTGCTATTCTTTTTTCTTTTCAGGCAGCTCTGGTGAGTTTTGCAACAACTGGGGAGAAAACTGTGGCTGCTGTCCTGACCTGCAGGAGTGAACTGGTGAGTACAATTTGCCTGTACTATGTAACCAGCACAGCTCTAGAGTGGATATGCACTGGGGGTGGGTTCCACAAGTATTTTCCTTCACAGGCCCAGGGATGGGTAGTAACTTGAGGAAGAGGAAGATATAATTAGCTTGTCAGACATATGAAGACAGTGGTAATGCAAGCAGGTCTTGATTACATCCAGCTGAGGCTATCTCTGGCTTGATGAAGTATGCTGTCCTCTGTGCAGCCTGTTTCAGCCTTGTTTATTGTGGGTATGTAACCTACGAATCGGCTTTACTGATCGATAGAGGATTTCAGTTCTTAGGGATATCAAACCTAGTAAGGTTTCATTTTTATCAGGAATAGAATAAAATGTTATAAAACAGAACTGTTTCCTGCCTGTTTTCAGAGTCAAGCTAAGGCTTGTCAGGCACTCAAAAAAGTATTATTTTTTTATACTCTTACTGGGGTCTGAAACCACGTTATGTCTTCTCATCCTCATTTCAGAAACCTGGAGGTTCTGATGGCCTTCATGCTGGAAGTACTCTGGAGGATTCCCGGAAGCAGGTACGAAGCGTGCTTGTTCCCAAGAACAGCAGAAGTTCTTGACAGTCTGTTTCATTCCTTTGCATGCAGGAACAGAATGGAAAAGGTGTTACACCATCTTTTTGGAGACTGATGTTTTGTAGCAGCTGCATATATATAATCTAAAAATATCTCAAAGCCACAGTTCTTGCTAAATATGAAATCATTCTGGAGAATTAGGTGTGGCATGTATGTTTAACTCAGCTATTTTCTGCCTGTTGTTATAGGAATCCTTAACCTGTTCCAATCAAACCTACAATATTAATCTTTACCTGGTTGAAACTGGACAAAGATTGTTGGATACCACAATTACTTTTAACCTGGAGCAGAGCGGCGCCAAGCCACAGCAGGTGAGCAGGGAGAGATTATTTCAGTCTTGTGGTTTATCAGACTTGCAGTGCCCTCCCTACTCTGATTTGGCAGGATTGGTAGATCCGTTCAGACAAGGTGAAAGGCATTCTGCAGACACACTGGATTACTGCATGCAATCACACTGTTTGCTCTTGTGTCACCCAAGAGTTCTGTTTTCTCCAAGGAGTTGATGTGGTCATTAACCTCATGGTTTTGCTTGCTCTTTTTTTCCAGCTATACATCCAAGTTTTCCTGAAGAAGGATGACTCTGTGGGCTATCGAGCCTTGGTGCAAACAGAGGACCACATGCTAATGTTCCTCCAGCAGCCAGGTAACTGGCACAAACAGCTAGCTTACTCCATTTTTAACAGTGCACACCTTGTTGCTGTAGGACAAGAAGAAAATTCCAAGTCCCAAATGATTATATTTTACCACTGCTTTGTTTGGAAAGTGACAAAATTAATTTAATTGTTCTAAGTGCCATAGAAGATACTGGAGACTCTTTCACCTTCACAAGACATCTCATCTGAGAAAACAGTTCTGCAGTGTTCTTTATATAGACAGAGCCTTTGAATTTCATGGTTTTTCTGCAGATTTCAAAACTTTTTGTAGGATGAGAGTCTAAGTCCTGTTGTAGATCTTCCTCAAAGTTTCTTCAGAAAAGATCCTTATGGCAAATATGTTAATTTGCAGAAAGGGTTGAAAGTTCATCTCAGTGACATGAATTTTCTAGGGTTTAAAAGGCATCCAGATGTTCACACTGTGTATCTCTTATTTTAAATAGACTTAATGACTGTAACCCTTTTAAAACATCAGATTGCTTTTACTATTCCTGTGGGGTTTTTTTTGACAGTGGCTCCAGTTGCATAAAGTATTTGTCTTTTATGAAGAAGCTAATCATATGTTATTAGATAGAAATACACTATTTTGCATTTCATTAAGAGCAGTGAATTGCATTGGAAGGGCCTACTGGAAGATGCTTCTATACTGAGTGATGATTTTTCCTCCAAAAGTCTATTCCCAGATACTAAATTGATTTTCCAATATTCTACTTATTTGTCTTTCCAGGAAAAGTTGTATGGAGTAGAGAGGAATCATTAGCAGAAGTGGTAAGCTTGGAGATGGTGGATCTACCTCTGACAGGCGCACAGGCTGAGTTGGAGGGAGAATTTGGAAAGAAAGCAGGTAAACCATAGACTTAATAGAATTACCTTTAGGCATGTGAGTTTGTTTTTCTTCCTGAAAAAATGTATTTATTGTCTTTGCTTTCATCTGAGCTGTGAGTTATGATTCAAAGTTCTACTGATGGCAATTAAAACGAGCAGAACTAAACCCATCTCTGTCTAAACTTTTGAAGTGCAATGCCAAATGCAGATGGCATAAGCGTATTACATTGTTATACTCAAAATCAACAGTCGGCAGTGATAGGAGGGATTTGGCCATCTCTCCTAAACGTTTCCCTTTGACCCTTTCTGGAAGACTCGTTTGCAATAGCTTTTGTTTTTGCTTTGTTTTGTTTTTTCTTGCTGTCCTGGATGCAGCCATTCAAGGTAACCTCAGTCTGCATGCAGTGTTTTCTAATATTTCTTACTAATGCTTCTTAGTGGAATTTGATGTCCTCTATGCTTGCTTTCCTTAGTGGTGAAATATAGTTGAAGTCTGGTGTTTTGCTTATTTTGAGAAGATAAATATAAACCCTGGTTGGGCAGAATTAAGTGTTTTTTTACTTCAGGAGCTTGTCTTGCTCTGAGAAATGAATGCAGAGGGAGATACAGACCGTATAGGCGGGTAAGCTCTAGCTGGGAACTTGCTGTGAGTGTACTGGTGAGAAAGAAGAAATACAAAGGAAGAGATGATGTACTCTGCAAGAAGGTTTGCTTTCAGTTGATGAGGGCATCTTTCGGAATGAGCTATAGCACTGTGAAGCGGGAAAAGGTTGGTAAATGCCAGAGCCTATCACAGAAATGGTAACTATAACTCTGCTATTGTGGAGTGGGAGGCAGAGGCAAAGAATTACCATAGGTTCATGCATGGCAGCATTTCTTCTACTGGCTGAGGCCGTAATTCCAATTGTGGAGTGGGACATAATGTTTTTTCCCTCTTGTTATCACCGTTGGTCTATTTGCAGATGGTTTGTTGGGGATGTTTCTGAAGCGGCTGTCCTCCCAACTTATCCTGCTGCAAGCCTGGACCGCCCATCTTTGGAAGATGTTCTATGATGCAAGGAAACCCCGGAGCCAGATTAAAAATGAGATTAACATTGACAATTTGGCCAGAGATGAATTCAACCTCCAGAAGATGATGGTGATGGTCACCGCTTCGGGAAAGGTGAGGAAGCCAGGGTAGGAATCTGTTTCTGGACTGTAGCAAAGAGTCTCAGCTCTGAATTCCCACCCCCTTTTTTAGCCAGGCTTTGGGCAAAATGTCGTGAGGAGATGGGCAGAATGTTTTGTGGTAGCTTCAGAGAGGGACTAGGACTCCTCTTTCTTTGTCATATCCCGAAGAAAGATGTGGTGCTTGAATGCGAGAGGTGCGTTGTTCTAAACTTTGGCTTTACTGTGTGTCTTTGCTCAGCTTTTTGGTATTGAAAGCAGTTCTGGCACCATCCTGTGGAAGCAGTATCTCAGGAATGTGAGACCAGGCTCCTCCTTTAAGCTGATGGTCCAAAGAACAACAGCCCATTTCCCACACCCTCCACAATGTACCTTGCTTGTTAAGGACAAGGTGAGTCCCTTTCCTCTATCCCTCCATTGAACTTGGTTAGCATGGAAATCTGCCCTTTCAAAGGGCAGAAGAAAGTATCTTTCTGGATATCGTTTGGTTATCACTGGCGTGGGGACAGGAGGAGATTGAGAGCTGGAAGGAAGCAGACACACAATCTTAAAAAATGTAAGGATGCTCATCTTGAAGCCTTTTATTGAAACAAAGGAAATAATTTCATCCAGTTTCTTTCATCATATGAGTTAAGTCATGTGTGGTCTCCATTAGCTAGGTGACAATGGCTGTCCTTTAGCTAGCTGCAGAATGTTTTGTACTCCATACATGAGGGAGGAGGAGACGTGTTGAGACTGCCTCAGTAGGTGGCAGATAGATTTTTAGTTAAAGCCATGAACACTGTGTTATGCCACGGTATGGTTTTGGTAGAGAAATGTGAGATAGAATATATGCATGTCCAAACAGAGTATTTTGAGGATGGAATAGCTGAATCCAGGGTATGAATGGTCGACACCAGCAAGTAACAGATAGAAAAACAGCTCTCTTTTCTGCCTTAGAAAAAATGTTGCATCTTGTTTGTTTTTTAGGAAACCAAAATGAGCTTTCTGTATGTCTTTAACCCCATCTTTGGGAAGAGAAGTCAAGTAGCTCCCCCTGTTTTGAAGCGTCCAATACTTCAGACTTTGCTTCTGCCTATTATGGATCAAGACTATGCCAAAGTACTACTCTTGATCGATGATGAGTACAAGGTAAATTGCTTTGCCTGGAGGCAGTTTTCTTCATGTTCTGGTTAATTATTCCCCCTCCCTTTTGGAGCAAGATTTAAACAAAAAAAATGCTGTTGAGTCACATTTCAGAGAAAACTATGAGGTTATTCTGGTAAGACAGACCTCATCCTGATAAGCATGTTTGAAATAATCTTTCTGTGTTTGTGGTTTTTTTTTTTTGTTTAGTTGGTTTTTTTGGGGTTTTGTTTTGTTTTTTTTTTTTTTTTTTGGTATGTGCATCCATTGGTTTTTAACCTGTATATCAATTCTTCTTTTCCAGGTTACAGCTTTCCCAGCAACTAAAAATGTCCTTCGTCAGTTAGAAGAAATAGCCCATTCTATCTTTTTTTATCTAGTGGATGCCGAGCAGGGAAAACTCTCTGGATTCAGGCTGAAAAAGGTATGGAAGACTCATTACAGTCTAAATGACATAATTTTCCTAAATGTCCTCTGGATGATGGTAGATCACTTCATTTGGTTTACAGAGTTTTGCTCAGAATAGAAGGAGTTCAGCCTCAAAATGTGCCTAAGAAACTTTTAAAATTCAAAAGCAGAGAAAGCTCCCAGCATCTGATTGGTGGAGATGATGTCTTTTAAGGACAAGATAAAACCTTCTATGTCATGCTTTTTTCTTGCAGGACCTGACAACGGAGGAGAGTTGGGAGGTGGTTATACCCACAGAAGTACAGAGAATAGTGACTGTGAAAGGGAAGAGGTCCAATGAGCACGTGCACTCCCAGGGCCGTGTGATGGGAGACCGCAGTGTTCTCTATAAGGTGCCGTTGGAACTTTTTGTTGACTTTTTCTTGATGCATTACTCACGGGAAGATCTCAGCACCGTTTCTAGGTGCTACATTTTGATTAACTGCCCTGTAGTGCTATTTTTTTCTATAAATGCACCAGTGTCCATAACCCTCTGCAGAAGATGCTAATTTTGCTGGAGATTTCCTTTATAAAATGTTTTCATGCAGCAATTAAGTCAGTCAAACATCTGTTGATGGGGAAACAGCTGCTTGATTTCTTCAGGTGATTTGTGCTAATAAGATACTTCATTTATTATATGCTTAGTCCCAGATGAAATGCAGATAAATGAGGTGCCTGTGGCACTAAAGTGGGGAGGTCTTAGTTGTTTGGTTTTTTTCTTTTTCTCTAGTCCTTGAATCCAAACCTGCTTGCTGTGGTGACAGAGAGCACAGATACGCATCATGAGCGCACTTTCATTGGAATATATCTGATTGATGGAGTCACAGGCAGGATCATCCACTCTTCGGTACAGAAGAAAGCAAAGGGACCTGTCCACATTGTTCATTCAGAGAACTGGGTTGTGGTAAGAAGTTATTCTTATCGTCTTCTTTACATTTGGGAGGTAGGGGCAGTTGCTGAACCTGTATGGAGAATACTTTTTGACCATGCTCTGTGATTTCCTGCCGCCTCTGTATTATTGACTCTGCTTGTCTCTCATTCCTAAAAATCTTCTCTTGTTTCAGTACCAGTACTGGAACACAAAGGCACGTCGGAATGAGTTCACTGTGCTGGAGCTGTACGAGGGGACGGAGCAATACAATGCTACAGCCTTCAGTTCCCTTGACCGCCCGATTTTACCTCAGGTCCTCCAGCAATCTTATATCTTCCCATCTGCTATCAGTGCCATGGAGGCCACCATCACTGAGCGTGGCATCACCAGCCGTCACTTGCTCAGTAAGTCCATGCTGCTCTGTGTCTATGCTACCCGCACAAGCCATGTTTCACACTGAAAATCAAGCAAAATGCAGTTTACTGCCAAAAATCCTGCCTGTGGGCTGCCCTGGACTCCTGGCAAGTTCATGGATAAGCACAAAGACAGCATTTATGTTAGGTGTTAGAAAATGCTGTCAGAAATGGCCATTTTTAAGATGCATTTCTTTTAATGTACAGTTGGGCTTCCCTCCGGGGCCATCCTCTCCCTTCCAAAGGCTCTGCTGGATCCTCGCCGCCCAGAGATCCCTACGGAACAAAGCAGGTAAAGAAAGCGCGATAACAGCTTGGAAAAGCTGCTAAATTTGTTGGTTTAGGTCAGCTTGCGATGATCAAACTAGGAAATGCAGATGATGTCCTTCGTGTGCTATTTGCTTGGGTTTTGATTTCTTTTTAAATGCCTTTCAGAGAAGAGAACTTGATTCCATACTCCCCTGATGTGCAGATCCATGCCGAGAGGTTTATCAACTACAATCAAACCATATCGCGAATGAGAGGGATTTATACAGCTCCCTCCGGCCTCGAGTCTACTTGTTTGGTGAGTGCAGGGTGGAGGATTCAATGTAGGACCGTGGAGTTTGTGGGTAGAGCAGCACGATACTGTGGCAGGGAGGTCTGCAACTTCCCATTACGTGGCTGCTCACCGCTTAAACGTTTCTTGTTTTAATCAGGACTATAGACTCTGCGTCAATCATTTTTGATGTATCTGGTTTTATGCTCAAAGCTGCTTTACCAGCTCACAATCTCATCTCTTTAGGTTGTTGCGTACGGCCTGGACATATACCAGACCCGAGTGTACCCATCGAAGCAGTTTGATGTCCTAAAAGATGACTATGACTACGTGCTGATAAGCAGCGTCCTCTTCGGGCTGGTTTTTGCTACTATGATCACAAAGAGACTTGCTCAGGTGAAGCTGCTGAACCGTGCCTGGCGGTAGGGCTGCAGGCGAACCGAAGGCTGAGGCTGGAGAAGGTGTCTGAGATTCGGACTGGCTGAAGATCTGCCGCCCTGCATTGCTGCTGGGTTCGGTGAGAAATTCCAGCTCGCGTGACTGATGGATGCAAACATCTGTATTACATTTTTGCTGGAAGATAATTTGGGAGGAAAAGCTGCTAGCGCAACAAAACGGTACGCTGCATGTCTCCCAGCGAGAAGAAATGGAAGAGAAATGGAAAAGAGACATTGGTCTGTTATGACTAAAAAAGAACTCTCCCAAACCTCCATTAAAGCCCTAAAAGCTGCCATCACGCCATCTCCCCGATGTTAGTGAAGATAATAGTAAGGACGCGTGCCCTCTCGATCCTGGCCTCTTCCTCAGCCCCAGCCATGACGAATGTCTTGGCGAGAGGAGGACGGAGGGTTGTCGGCTGCTGTGATGTGAATGCTAGACTTGGTAATGTGCGAGCTACTGTATGGGAGGCCTGAGAAGAGGAGGAGCCGTTGGGTCGTTTCGTTAGGAAGAAGGTTAGAAATTGGGTGGATGTCGGCGGGAAACGGCCTCGTCGGGTTACTGAGTTACATTGCAGGGCTGTGGGAGGAATTTGAATGTGAAGTCTCTCCATGTTCTTTATTTATTATGATGATAACGTTAGTTCCTTCCCATTTTTCTTTAAATTTTCCCGTATTTGGTGTACAACACTGGGGTTAAGGTGTCAGGAGCAAAGAACCTCGCAGCCTTTCCCCTCCGGATGATGGCCGTTAACTTTGTACGCGGATTTAAATTGTCATGATCGAGTTTCGCAGCGAGTTGTGCCCCCCGTGAGAGGCCGTGTCCTATCAGCCACCTCCCCAGTGCGCAGATCGCCTCAATAAAAGCCGTGTGCTGAGGAGCAGTAAGTGGTTTTTGGGGTTTTTGGGGGGTTTTGGGGGTTTTTTTTCCATCTTTCGGGTTATTCGAAGCCCTCGCCCTGGGGCTGCTCCCAGAGCGCCGGGGCAGGGCGCCCCACCGCGCATGCGCGCTCCCCTCCCTCCCCGGCGGGCACGCCCCGGGGCGCATGCGCCGCCAGCAAAGTTGCTGACTCATGTACTGCGCAGGCGCTTGGGCTGGGCCTTCCTCTTCCAATCGGGAGGCGCGACGCCCTCGTGGGCATTGGGTCACTTCCTGTCTCGCGGCGCAGCGGGGGGTGGGGGAGGCACTTCCGGCCCGCCGTCCCCCTCCGCCGCCGCGGTGACTCCCCCCCACCCCCCTCCCCTCACCCAGCGGAGCGGCAAGATGGCGGCGGGCGGCGGCGCGGGGGCCGCGGCGGAGCCGGGCTGGGAGGTGGCCGTGCGGCCGCTGCTCTCCGCCTCCTACTCGGCCTTCGAGATGAAGGAGCTCCCGCAGCTGCTCGCCTCGGTTATCGAGAGGTGAGGGGGGGGGGCTCGCTGCGCCGGGGTCGGGGTCGTGGCGGGGGCGGGGGGGCGGCCTGGACCTTGCCTCTCCTCAGCGTCGTTCCCTCAGGGCGGGTGCCGGGCGGCGGGGAGCTCCCTCGGAGTTAGCGCTGGGCGGGGAGGTAGGGTGTGGGGGTCTGGGGGAGGGGGCTACCCCTGGCGGTAGCCGGTGCGGGGCTGCGGGGAGCGGCTGACCCTGCTCGGTGCTGGTCAGGGGACAGCGGCGGGGCTGGGCCGGTGGCCAGCGCCTGCTGGGGCTGCCGGGGAAAAAGGGAGCCCCGAGCAGCGTCCGGGGAGTTACTCATGCCCAGCCTTTCCTGGGGACTGGGAGGCTCTCGGGGTGGTGCCCTTGGGACCTAATAAGCAGGGCTGAGGATGCACGCCCGGCTGTTCGTGTTGGCTGCTGCTCGGCCACAGCAAAAGCACCTTTGACAGTTACCCCGCCGAGAGGCTTCGGGACTGTTCTTGCGTTTTTGCTTTTGTTCAAGCGCGTTAACGGTTTTGCAGGCTGTGCGGTGAAAATTGTTGTCTCACCTGGCCTGTCTCCTCTGGTGGCAGACTCCTGGGGGGTTCATTGTAGGGCATTGACTTCCTTTTAGGTTTCTACCCCTGAAATACTACTCGTATTTTAAGGAGAAATAAAGCTGAAGCAAATCAAGTCTGCCTTTTCTCAACCAGAAAGGTTAGACTCGGAGCATGAGAGTACTTACTGGAGCTATTTAATTTAACTTATAGCTTATTTTATGATCTAAAACACTACATATGAATGCCACAACATTATGCTCAGTTGCAGAGATATAACCCTGACCACAGTAAATTGTTAGGAAACAAAAAATAAACACTGTGCCAAGGAAGATGATAAAATAAAGCCTTGTGGTATTTTGCTTAATATAGAATGGCTGAGTGTACAAACACTGGATGCTTCAAATTAGTGTTCTGTGCCTCTGTACATATAGTAGTGGTTCACCTAGAAACCTGCATATACTCAATATTTATGTGATTTGGGCAGTTCTTAGGCTAGTCTTACTTTTAGGGGCCATTTTGGCTTCGCTTTTGCTTGCGGAGCTCTGCTGTAATTGTGCCTAAAGTTCATAATTGGAGTGTTTTGGCAGAAGAATATCACAGAAGCGCTCGAGTGGACGCACTTGGCTTTTGGGAGAGGTCTGTTTCCTCCATTAGTGAGAACGATGGTTCCATTTTCCACCTGAGACAGCAGTTTGTTGCCTTTAAGTCGCACTGCCCTGAGGTTTGAGTTGTGTGCCTGATGCTGACTGTGTTTCAGACCTGGCAGGATTTAATGCCAGCACAAGGCCTGTGGAGTCTTGCAGGGCGGTATCTTTTATTTCGTGCCTTGATATAACATGTGGCAAATCACAGAGGGAAAAAATATAGCTTGTTCTTGTTTGGAGCCATGCTCTTCTATGCTGAACAAATAACCTATCTTTAAATTTCTAATCTAAAATATTTTATCTGTTCAGCTTATTTTTAGAAGATGATTGTTAGCTCTTGTACTGAGGCTGTTGGTTGACACCATCTGCAAAGTGGCTGGATTTCCCGTTAAATAAACGTGGTGCAACGACAGCACGATTGCTAACATTATTCTTTTCAAAATAAATTAATAAACTCCTTTTCTTAACAACTGTTATATTTCATTTTTAAGTTTAAGCATTATCACATTACTAGAATTCCCTTGTTAGCAGGTGTATTCAAGAATTGATAGACTTTGGCCTCTAATCTGGCATAAATTATGGAAATGCTGCCTTGGGAAGACCCAGCTGAAGTGGAACACAGTTTACAAAGTCTCTGACAGTCAAATAAAGCTGGTTTTCAGAGAAGGGTTTTCAACAGGGGGAGAACTGCACCTGCTGCTGTGCCTTTTCAAGGAAGAGGCTGCTTTTGTGCGTGCTGCCTTACATAAAGAGTCTATTTCGGGCTGTTTAAGATCTGGAAGCAGAACTGAGAAAGGAGGTGGCTTTTGTTGCTGACGTGTTATATTTGATATTGACATGGAGGCTTCTCGCTTAGCGTGAGTAATGAGTTTCCCTGGGAAGCAAAAGTTATTTAAGCAATAAATCACAATACAATAGCTGACAGTTATTATTAAAACTCAAAATCTGTGCACAATAACACTCTAGCGCATCACAGATTGAGCCGTTATCTTTTATTTATATTTATTTGCAAGGACTTGATGATTTGTTGACACATGCCTTCCACTTTTCACTACCCTAACAAGTCCACAACTTGCTTTAATAAAACTCAAGCCTCTTATTGCCCAATTCAGATGAAATTCCCTATCTCATTCTGGTTTCTGCACCTTTGTGTTCTTATACCTCGTGGGTATTGTGTCTTGCACAGCTTAACCTATACAGCAGAAAGATAATTGAGGAGCTGCCAATTTCTCCTATACTCTGTTATTCCCGAGTTGTTCTCATTTGTTCTCTTAAAATATGTTGCATACACCTACTGCTGCTAATTTACAGTTGGGCATAAAGAGGTAGGTGAGCAAAATTAGTGTCTGACTATAAGATAGCATGAACTTTTATCCACATTTGGTCTCTGGGCTCGTTACCCATCAGTGCACTTCTGGCAGGAGATGGTGAGGTGAAGCCTGGTGAGTGACACTTTAAAACTCAGTCGTGTTACACTGCTGAGTATCTTCAAGTAAAGCCTTTTGCTTCGTAACGGCTACCTTGCTTTTTCAGGTTTTTGGTTAGACTAAATAAAACAAAAATCTCAGAACTAGGAAATCAAAGCTACAAAGCTGTTGAGTTTTTCTCTCTGTTCGTTTTTCTAGAAGAAATGATATGTTCTAGAGTTTCTTCTGTTTCAGACATGTCTCCTGTTATGACTGGAAAGAATGACTTAGGATAGAAAAAGGGAAGGTGACCAGGCATAAGTTGGGCTCTGTTCAGGTCAGCAGGGAATGGTGTGTCCTTTTCCTCCTCCCGCCCTGCCAAAGCTGGCATCCTTGTGTGCGGATGGGTGAAGGGGATACGTGCGTTCGTTTTGCCATACTCTGCAGCAGCACTAGTCATTGCCAGACTTGAGAAATCATTGTTTTAGTTGGGTATAGCGTGCCATGACAGGCTGATACCCTCTGCTCCCCACATCCCCTCCAGAAGTAAACTGTTGCCAGAGGTGGAGAAGGCTGTGTTTTGAGAGGTAAAGTGGCTAGAGAAGTTGAGTCGTATGATCTGTTCTTCCAACTTGTTCATTCACATCACTGAATGAAAATGTGAAAGAAAGTAATTTAAGCATTTAATAGGCCGATATCCACATCCCTTAGTTTTGTTGCAGGAAAAATTAAGGGCAGAACTAGCTATGGAGGCAGAGCTCTGTTTCTCTTCTCAGGGTGGTTGCCTTCAGGTTTCTGTGCAAAGGGATGTGGTGTGATACTTTATTGCAGCAGCCTTTAAAGTGTTATTCCTGTGCATAAACAGACATTCTCCATTGCCAGCGAGCCTCACTGAGAAACCTCAGAGACTTGACTTGCAGTGTGTTAATGTGCATATTTTGCTGTACAATTTTTATGTTTGGTTTGAGTTGCCAGGAAATTTTCACTTGCTTTGAGCTTTGTGTTGATCTGTGTACAGAGCAGAATGATGCAGATCTCTGAAGTTGCAAGTCTCTACCCATGAGGCAGTGGATGCGTTTTTCTCTGCTGTGTTACTTGCCAAAAGTCTTTACTGCCCAGCTTGTTGCAGACACTGCGTTGTATATTCGTTGTTATGCAATTGCCTGTTTGATCCTTCTGTTTTGCAGAATTGCATAAACTCCAGTTGACTCCGTGCCTTGACGGAAAGGGAATGCCTGTGCTCCAGTCCTGGCAAATCCTGCCTAGCGTTAGCAGAACAAACAGTCCAAACTTTATGGGCAGCTGAGTTTAGAATAACTTAAAGAACAATGAACCTCCGACTGGGAGAGTGATTGCTAAAGATGCTGACCTGTTGTTGATGATATGAAAGAGAAACATCTGCAGTATTGGAATTATTTCCTTAAATATCCCATGTGGGTAGCAATGCCATGATCTGTCTGCTGCTAAGGGACTCAGTCCTGAGGACGTGAGAGATGGGACACGAGGGAGAGGATTCTGTTCTCAAAACTTTGATTTGGAAAGAGCTTTTGATTTTAGTGATCTTGTCATACATCTGATAATAGATATAACATATTCTGAGTGTTGTGTTGCGTTGTATACAATTGACATATCTCCTGTTCTCCTGTTGCAGTGAATCTGAAATCCTGCACCATGACAAACAATATGAGCCTTTTTACTCTTCCTTCGTTGCACTTTCAACACATTACATCACTACTGTGTGTGGTCTAAGTAAGTGTTCCGCATCCTTCGCTTCTCTTGCTCTGGTGTTATGACTAGGATATAGTAAAAGTAAACTAGAACTGTTGTCCTTTTGGTATTTGTCTTGAGCCCTCTTTCTGAATTGGGTACTAAGGCAGAGCATGCGAGGCCAGCGTTGCTAGCTTTTACACCGGCAGAATGTCAATTCAGGTGGAAAGAGAAACTTGTCAATAGGAGTGTTTGGCCACCAAGTACTGGGTGGCATTGGCACTTTGGTTGCTTATTCATTGGCCTGACTTCATTTAGGGAAAACAATTTTTGGTCAAATAAAGTGTTTAAATCCATTTTCAGGATTTTTAGATTATTCTTTAGCAGTTATGTTACTAAGTTGGAATTAATGATCAAAACTTTGTGACTCAAAGTATTTTATATTATTTTTGCTGACAATTTGGCGATTTCAGCAAAAAAGCGGTTTTAGTCAACTTGTTTCGTGTTCTTCAGTGCTTCTGTCAGTATTAAATAAAGTTGCTGGGGAAGCCATTGTACCTATTTAAATTACCTTGTCTGGGTGGAAGGTATTATCCTTGCTTTACTGACGTTTCTTGTGTTACATTTTAATGAGACTGAATTTATACTGCGTCTGTGTTAGGCATGATAGATTGTGTACACATGCAAGTTGCATAGCATTCTGTTTTATTGAAAGCATTAGGAACATCTTACACTAAATTATTTAAAAACTTGTACTGAGTGATGCAAGCATCTGCTTTTTTCAGTACCAAGAAACCAATTGCAATCAGTGGCAGCTGCTTGTAAAGTCCTGATTGAATTCTCACTGCTGCGTCTTGAGAACCCAGATGAAGCATGTGCTGTTTCACAGGTGAGCGCAGATTTTGACCGCGTGGGCAAGCCTGACTGCAAAAATGGACTTTGGCCTCTAATTCAAAAATATTTGCTCTAACGTTTAAAGCAAAATTGATGAAGTTCTTAAAATATTTAAGGTGTACAACTTTGGTGGAGACTGATGCCTGCTGCATCTTCCCTCTGCATTCTTTACTCAGAATTTCAGCTTGTGAGCAAGCTGAAAAAAAGGTGACTTGAAGCCTTGATTAATTCTGTTGCAATTTCATACAGTCTGATTTGGTTTTGTGTAGCAACCTGGATCAAAACTTTGTTGAGTTTTTAAAGACGGATTCTTCCTCAGTTGTATTTTAGTCTTCCAGGAAAGCTTAAACCTATTTCAAAGAGGAAAGGCATGTGAGAAATGTTCATATAATGTAGCTTCTGACAGGGCTGGCTTTAAGCCTTAGTATGTCACAGGAGGGAGAGCTTTTCCAGATGCTTTTTGGTAACAAGCACATGGGACAATGTTAGTGACCTGAATTACCTGCAATTAGTAAGCTGTCACAATCTTTGGTATGAGATCAGAGTGGATTCGAGGTGTTGCAGTAGCCTTACTAGCTGAAGTTGCAGTAGTCTCAATGCAGCTGCTTAGAATAAATAGCATCGAGGAATAATTGGAATCAAGACAGTTTAAACTGTACTTGATGTCTTTTTCTTTGTAGAAACACCTCATTCTGCTGATAAAGGGGTTGTGCACAGGCTGCAGCCGCTTAGATCGAACTGAAATAATTACCTTCACAGCAATGATGAAATCGGCCAAGCTGCCTCAGACTGTCAAAACCCTCTCTGATGGTAGGTGTTTTGGTTTATGGTTATATCACTGCAGCACTTGAGTTAGGCATAGAAAATGCTATGGTTTTCATGTATGAAATGATGTTTTGCTGTTTGCCCTGCAGTAGAGGACCAGAAGGAGCTGGCCTCCCCAGTGAGCCCGGAACTAAGACAGAAAGAAGTGCAGATGAACTTCCTCAATCAGTTGACATCAGTCTTTAACCCTAGAGTCTCGTCATCGCCATCTATCATGCCAGAGACGCAGGTAAACAAACAGGCCTAGAATAGAAGCAGTCTGAATTTTAGGAGTAATAATATTGGTGCAGGGAAGGATAGAGGGCAGTAAGTGGTAGTTTTTTAATACATAAATGTAAAAAACCCTTTCTTAAGTATTAAAATCCTACATGCATGTTGACAAACAACAAAATTCTGTTTGCATTCTATCGGCAATAGTAGTTTTGTTGCCTCATGGAAGCTAATATTCAGTGACATTTGTAGCTCTTTCGAGTTCTGCTGCTGATGCACCTTGCTCCTGTGTAGAGACTTACTGCAATACCATGTATTTTTAATGCTTCCATAATATATTTACTATATGCTTGCTTTTAGGTGGAAGGAGAGAGTGAGGATCAAGCTTCCACAGATCAAACCTCTGCGGCAAAGACAAAAAGCATATTCATCGCTCAGAATGTAGCCAGCCTGCAAGAACTTGGTGAGAATCAGCTTTCTAGCATTTGGGGGAAAAAAGTGCTAGAGCAAATGTGTCTCCAGTGTTACACCTTACAGCTCTGAATGGGAAGAAACTTTCTGACCTAAAGGATTCACTAGGTTGTGTGGTGATGTTACCAAGGGAGGTTGTGGCTGTAATAGAGTTTTCTTCCTTACAGAGGAGATGATCTCAGTATATTTGTATGCAGTCACTGTGTTATGGAGGTGGACAATATAAAATAGCTTATGGGAGGGATTGTTGAGCAGGTGTGAATTAGACCTGGTGTGCCACATAACATGCACACAGAGCTTTGTGACACCCGTTATGAGTACTGGCTGTAAACTTTGCCATCTGGTTTATGCATTGTAAACTAGTCTTCATCCTATTACCTCATCTATGATGATATTTTCTCACCACAAAGGCTAATAAAGTCAATTATTGATGACTGTTAGGTCTGTTCTGCTTAGAAGCTCTCCCATGAAACAGTAAAAATAACGCTGCTTTTTTTTTTTTTTTGGTAGGTGGCTCTGAAAAACTGCTGAGAGTGTGCCTGAACCTCCCATACTTTTTGCGATACATAAATCGATTTCAGGATGCAGTGTCAGCCAACTCATTTTTTATTATGCCAGCCACAGTGGCAGATGCCACTGCTGTTCGCAATGGGTAAGAGTCTGTTGTCACTCTTCTTCATGCTGGGTACACTGTGTGGGAGAAAATAACGGTGCTAGCTATGCAGTATCAGTTATTGTGCTGCTCCTGTGAGCTGTCTGATGTGTACATTGCATTGCTGAACCTTGACGTGTCATTACTATAGATTTCATTCGCTGGTAATAGATGTGACCATGGCACTGGATACTCTGTCTCTGCCTGTATTGGAGCCCCTGACACCCACGCGTCTCCAAGATGTGACTGTTCTTGCTCTCAGCTGTCTCTATGCAGGTGAATGGATTTTCTGTATTTTCTTTGGAGCTTTAAGTTGCTCTTGCTTTTGCTCTACTTTGTTACCTGCATGTTTGAGTGTCAGCCCGCAAGTAACCTTTATTTCTCATGAATTTGAAAGCTGTGCAGCATATTGCATAGTATGGTGACTGGGTTAATATGAAAATTGTTATAGTGATGCTGAAATTCTGATATATTCTGTGAATGTTCTTGCAGTATCTGAGAGGAAGACTGAGTGACTCAACATCTTCCTAATAGCCTGCAGTTTCTGCTCCTTTTTTTTTTTTTATGTTCAGAGCATAATATATTTTTGCAGTGCTTATGGCTTCAGGTTAATTGGTTATACCTCCAAATCAACCTTGTTTCCCAGGAGTGGTTTAAGTACACCTGAATCCTGAGTGTTTAATTGGTATGGGTAACACTCTAAAGAAATATGGCAGTCTAGTATGAGGATTGCCTTAAAAATGGTATTGAATTACATGGTAAAACATTTCCTCCATTAATTGTTATCATGTGTTTCTGTAGGACAAAACTTGACTCTTTTGGGGGTATTTCAGGAAGATTTTTTAATGTCAGCTGTAATATTGAGTATTCCCAGCTCCATCAAGTGTAAGGGCATGTTTGATACCACTTGTTTTAATGTGCTAAGTAGGAACATAGAGTCCCGAGATTGGCTCTTATTAAGAATGTTACCTCCACTTGTTTTCAATCAGGTGTGAGTGTGGCAACTTGCATGGCCATCCTACATGTGGGTAGCACTCAACAGGTACGAACTGGGTCAACAAGTTCCAAAGAAGAAGATTATGAAAATGATGCTGCTACTATTGTACAGAAATGTGTAAGTAAAGGAGAGAGCATGTTTGTTGTTTTCATTCTTGGAAAGTGGAGTGTATAGAATTTGTATTTATTTGGATTGCAATACATATCTATTATTTCTGGGTATTAGACTTGCAGATAAGGGAAGTAATGGGGTGGCTTTCCGTAGAGGAAAAAATACAATTGTATTTGGAATTTTAAAAGTGTCTGTGGTGGTTTATTATTGCCCAGTGGAGCACTTAAACGTTAACATGGTTTTGGATTTATTTGCAGCTTGAAATCTATGAAATGATTGGACAAGCCATCAGCAATTCACGCCGTGCAGGGGGTGAGGTAAGATTTGTGTCTCGGGGAGCTTTTTTCACTGTTTTTGTGCTGGTATATTTTGGCATTTGGATTGACACTATTTTGTCTTTTTGGTGCTTTTTCCCCCCCCCGCACTCCCTTCACTTTTGGGACGATAGCATTATCAGAACTTCCAGCTGCTTGGGGCTTGGTGTTTGCTAAACAGCCTCTTCCTCATCTTGAACCTCAGCCCCACGGCCTTGGCTGATAAGGGAAAGGAGAAAGATCCATTGGCTGCTCTTCGCGTCAGAGACATTATTGCTCGTACTAAGGAGGGCGTTGGGTCTCCCAAACTAGGACCTGGGAAAGGGTATGTAAATACCCCACTGAAGTAATCATTGTCCATGTATCTAACCCTGCCCAGCAAGCAACTACTACGGACTCTTGTTGGTCTCTTGAAATTTTATCCGTATTTGTAATTCAAGTCTTGATTCTTGAAAAGAGGTCGTCATCTTCAGTTTAGCAAAGCAGTCACTTCACTCAATTCACTATGTGTATATATATATATTTTTTCCCCCCTGAAATTACATTGTATCCTCTACGTTTCTGTAGGCATCAAGGATTTGGTGTTCTGTCAGTGGTGCTAGCAAATCATGCTATCAAATTGCTGTCATCACTCTTTCAAGATCTGCAAGTGGAGGCATTGCACAAGGTATGTAGGTAGCTTGTATGTTCTTGTGAAACATTTTGCCTTCTCCACTGAAACACACTTTAAATTCTCTTTTCAATGCTGTCCCCCAGGGCTGGGAGAGTGATGGTCCGCCAGCAGTGCTGGATATCATGGCTCAAAGCACATCCATCCAGAGAATTCAGCGACTGATAGATTCTGTACCACTCACTAATTTGCTGCTGACTTTGCTATCTACTTCCTACAGAAAGGTAGGAACTGGCATATAGCTAGAGAACTAATGTAGCTGAACCACTCCTACTAAATGTCATCTGCATGGAAAAGTCTTACTTTACAAACTGTGACAATGCTAAGAAGAATTTAGAATGCTTCTTTCAGAAGCTGTCAACTGGGGCCTCTCTCTTTCCTCTTTTCAGAGATGTAAATTTGACAAACTTTCTGATAACATTTTTCTGTAAACTCAGTGGTCTTTGTGAGTTTAGGGAGAAGATGAAAAGGCTGTATTCAAAATGGTTGCTTTTATGTTAGAGCTGTTACTTGACATGTTCCTTGCAAGCTTGGCATAAATTATTTGTTTTCAACTATCCTGTTGAAAAAATCCTGTTGATTAAAAATCCTGATTTTTAATACAACTTAAAGGGGGAGAAGCCTTGAAAAACTGTTAATAAATTAGTTGAGACAAATTTGCTAGAATAAAATTAAAATACATTAGGAAGTTACTCTTGTTTTCAAATTCTTATCTTTCAGAGTCCTAAAATTTAACTTGTTCTGCTGTTCTTCTAAGGCTTGTGTCTTGCAGCGTCAGAGGAAGGGTTCCATGAGCAGTGACGCAAGTGCCTCCACTGATTCTAATACTTACTACGAGGATGATTTTAGCAGCACTGAGGAGGACAGCAGCCAAGGTAATAGAGTTTGCAGCAAGCAACTTAAGTCAGGATTTTACTCTGTCTTTCAGATTTAGTGGAAACCTGGCTACTGGGCTGTTGCTTTCTTGGACTGGAATGACATGTAATGCTGAAAATATGAAACAGTTTGTAAGATCTGTTTGGCAGAAGTAATGCTGACTGTACTCTTTTATGTAAACTGGAGCCAGAGTGGCTGGGATTTGTCAGTATTTGCTTAAGAGGAGAGTGGAAATAATTTCTTCTTGTAAATTCCTGCTGGAGTGCCGTAAAAGTGCTTAGCCTTGTGATTTGGAAAGGAAAAACGAAGATAGGAGATGCCTTAACTCTGCTCACGGAAACTCTTTTTCAGGCCTTTTCTAAGCTAAGTAGTTTGCATAAGGTAGTTGCTTATAATAGTATGCTTTTGTTTTTCCTGCCTCCTGTATTAGACGATGACAGTGAACCAATCCTTGGGCAATGGTTCGAAGAGACAATCTCTCCAAGCAAAGAGAAGGTGGCCCCACCGCCACCCCCTCCACCACCTCCTTTGGAGAGCTCACCTAGAGTGAAAAGCCCTAACAAACAGACTGCTGGAGAGAATGGGAACATCCTGGCCAGCCGCAAAGATCCAGAATTGGTATGGGAAAGTCTTCAGGTTTAATGAAATAACTGATGTGCTGTAGCATGGTTTACTTGTCAATGGCTAGCTACATTGACAGACAACATGTATTTTAAGGTACAAGGGCTATTTTAAGTACATTGCTGATGGAGAATCAGTGACTGTCTTGGCTTTGAAGAAGGATGTTTTCTCTACTCTTCTGTCAGCTGGAATATCACAGTATTTGTTAGTGCCAGGGAAGCAAAGACTGAGGATAATATCTGTTTGGGTTACAGAGGGAGAGGGAAAACGAGGGCAGAACTATAAGCAAAATGACTTGCTGGTAGAATGCTTTAGCTCCAACTCCGTTGGGTAAAGACAAAAATAAATACTGCAGTTGAGAAGTTAGAGCCTTGCAACCTTTTCAGAGAATTGTAAAATCAGTCCTGATACAGAATGTAGAGTGCAGTGAGCTGGATTGCAATGAGTAAACCTGTGCTTCACTGCCGGGGTGGAGTTAGCAGACTTAATTTATTTTGCTGGTGGTTTTGTTTTTGTTTAATGTTGTCTTATAGTCCGTCTGCTTTTGTTGCTTCTATAGTGTGTTTCTCTTTTCTTTTCAGTTTTTGAGCCTAGCTTCAAACATTTTGAACTTTATCACTTCTTCTATGCTGAACTCCAGGAATAACTTCATTCGCAACTACCTGAGTGTGTCTCTTTCGGAGCAGCACATGGCTACGCTGGCTAGCATCATCAAAGAAGTGGATAAGGACGGGCTTAAGGGTGAGTGATCAGAACCTTACTTAGAGAACACAGACTGTGGGATTTATAGGTGTGTATTTTCTTAGCTCCATGTTGAAATCTTAGATATAGGAGAGCAGCGGTAGTAAGTGGCTTGATCCCTGTCTTACAGGCACGTCAGATGAGGAGTTTGCTGCTGCACTATATCACTTCAACCATTCCTTGGTGACCTCAGATCTTCAGTCTCCTGCCTTGCAGGTAGGTCTGTGATTGAATGTATAAATAAAATGAAGAACTGTTGGTGTCTGTTAATGTCTCTACACAAACGCTCCACACCTAGAGTAGTGTGTTGATGATTCTATTTGGCCCTAGAGTATATTCCTTTGCAAACAGAGCATGGAGTATTTTGGATCCAATGAGTTGGATGACCTTTGCAGTCATCCAGTACAAAACATCCTGCAGAGTGTAAACTTAACATCTAGAGTTCAGATTATAATCCACTGAACTTTGAAGGTGATGATAGCTGAAAAGGAAATGAGCTTGTATGTTTTGTTTTGGAGAGTTGCCTCTATCCATGCATTTATCAAGAGGCGTTCCTGCAGACTTGCTTTGCTGTCAGGACTGATGCCAAAAGGCCTTGGAATTCTCTCAGGAGAGAATCAAAGTAATCCTTTTGCTTTCATGTGCTAACTTTGTAGCCTCTAGGTTTCTTTGCTAGGTCATGGGCTGACTGGACTTAACACTGTAAGTAGGGGTTGTAAATCTGCTTACCAATCACTGAATTCAATCCCTATACTTTTTGTTGACTGTTTTTTACTATGTTTAAAATAATCTTTTTTAAAAGCAGTTGGACTTTTCAGATATCTGCCTTTTTACTATATTTGAAAAGAAGCAAGCATTACTGTGACCAGTCAAAGGGGTCATCTTCCACACTCTTAGATACTGAACATAGTAGCATAATCTTCTCCTGCTGTGATATTGCAGTAAATGAGTAGAGCTCATTAATGCCATTCTTTCTGCATTGGTGTTGAAGTTGAAAGTTTGTTGCGGTTTAGGTGGCAAAGTGACAGTGTAACTGTCCCTCAGTAGCTATGCCGTATATTTGAGATAGGAGAGATATTGCTGTGTGAACAAGCTCTGAGAGCCATAATGTTTATTGTCATGTATTTGTTCAAATCATGCTTTTAATTAAAGCATCAGACAGGGCTTGCCTGTTTTCAACAAGTCTCTGTTTTGTTCCAGAACACACTTCTTCAGCAGCTGGGAGTTGCCCCTTTTTCTGAAGGTCCATGGCCTCTCTACATCCATCCTCAAAGTTTGTCAGTGCTTTCGCGACTTCTTCTGATTTGGCAGCATAAAGCCACTGCTCAGGGAGATCCTGATGTTCCAGAATGCCTTAAAGTTTGGGAAAGGTGAGATAATTTTATGTTAAACTGAAAGTCGGTCATCTCTTACCTCTCTGATTTTCTATCAAGTAAAAATTCTCTGGGACCAGCGTAACAAGCGTGTGTGTGTTCTCTGAGCAATGGTGGTATGTGATTGCTTGGAGGAGCAGAGGGTCAGTCTTCTGTGCTGCTGGAGTCTTTCGCCTAGAGCATAGGAAATGAAACCTAGAATCAGCATTTAAGTGGGTGGAGGCTGAATTACTTACAGCAATGCTGGTTTTAAAAAGGGAAGGCAAATGTCTTATTTCAGGAGGTTTCTGATAGGTTCTGTTATGATGGTGCCAAGATTTTTCCTCTCTGTGCCATTACCTGAATGTGAAAGTCTCTTGATAGGGTTTAGCTGTAGTAGACAGCCTTTCCTGTAGGAATGAGTTTGCATCTCTCTTTCTCCTTTCGAATGATTGTTCATATTTTCCATCAAATGTATTTGCTGCTCTTTGAATTTATGCAGGTTGTACTGTCTGCAGTCTCACTCCAATAGATAATGCAGTGAATAATTTGTGAAATTGCCAGTATTAGAAGAATAAGCAAAAAAATGTAATTACCAAAATATTTCTCTAACCTCTAGTTAAAGAGATTTTAAAGAGGGATCTAAGCAAGGAGAAAAGTAAACTTTATAAACTTCCTCTCTTATTGTCAGGTTTGTGGGCACACTGAAGCAAAATGCTTTGCAGGGGACTCTTCCCAGTGACACAGAAGATCTGAACGTTGAACATCTTCAGCTGCTGCTGCTTATTTTTCACAATTTCTCTGAGAGGGGCCGCAGATCTATCATGATGCTCTGTATCCAGACAATTGTGGAGCTGACAGTGAACATGGATACCCAGCAATGTTCTGTGCCACTTATCGTGGCACGTCTACTCTTGGTGTTTGACTACCTGCTCCATCAGTATTCCAAGGCCCCCGTGTACCTATTTGAACAGGTACGATTTTGAGATCATGCTCTGGATCCTTAATTGGTCACCCAGCAGAAATCTGTAGCAGGCAATCATTTGGTGTGTTCTGGTCTCTTCATGACCTTTGCGAGTAAATCAGTTTTGATGTTGTTACTAGCCTTTGGAGTTATAATGCATGATTAACTACGGTTGCTGATTCCTAGCAGCAGGTTCAGTTTGAGTGTAAATTCCTTGTGTAACTACTGTCCTAGTAAATCTTGGTAAGGACAGGATGAATACTCTGCCTTATCTTTCAAAATCTTGAGTATTTGGGTATTTAGGCACCATTTCACAAATACCTTGTATGCCGTGTCCTGGCTTTAGCTTTTCACTGTTGAGGTTTTTGGCACTGTTCTCATTAATGGGATGCTAGTGTTTTGTGCGTGGCTTTTTCAGTTGTTGGAAGCTTGACCACTGATTTAAGCTGCTCACTCCAGAATAAAAATCGTCAGGTAGGGTCCAGAGCTTTCCTCAGAAGCTGGGGATGATTGTGTTTTAGCAACAGGGTTGTTTGTATTTTATGGTTGTTTTTCTGTTGGTGGTGATATTTTCCCCCCCTACCCCTTAATGATAAGGATGCCATGGGTGGTTTTTTGGTTTGGTTTTTTTTTTAACTTAGGTGCAATATAATTTGCTGACTCCACCCATTGGCTGGGTGAGTGGATCCCAGGACAGTAGCAGACGAACATCTGTCCCGCTTTATCATGGGTTTAAAGAAGTGGAAGAAAACTGGACCAAACACTGTTCATCAGGTAAGAAAGAAAATGTAAGGAATTTTTCATTCCCAAATTTGCTTTTACAAATAAATGAGGGCCCTTCCTGTGCCCTGGTGTGGGTAGCTTTTCGTACTTTTAATGGGCATAGTTACAATAGACAGATAAAAATGCATGTAATAATGCAAGAAAAGTTGTATTAAAATTATTGTCGTCTAGGAGTATGCTACAAGTAAATAATTCAAAATAAGTGTGTAATTCAAAATAAGTGTGTATTTATTATGCCAGGATTGTATGAGTAGGATGGCCACATATATCATAGGTTAAAAGCACATATAATGTGTCATGGAGCTAGCTTAGTACAATCTGATATTAGTCTTAAAATGTGAAAGGTTGTGGGGATGGAGGAGAGAGGATAACACAATACTGCCTAATTGTAGCTGTCACTTTGTACATTATTTTCTGTCCTCACATTCCAGACACAGTTCCACAGCCCAGATTCTACTGCATCCTATCTCTAGAAGCTTCTGAAGATGATCTGAACCGTCTAGATAGCACGGTATTGGGAATTCTGTTTTAGAGACCTTTCTGTAAGCCTTGCGGGCTGTGTTGATTTGTCAAGTGCCAGGGAAAATAGACAACAAAGAAAGACTTGATGAAGCAGCTAGAGCAGAAATACTTCACCAAATGGAGAAAAGAATATTGGCTGAATAAGATAATATGGGATTTCTTTTTGTGCCTAATTACACGTCGGGGAGATCAGTATGCAAAATCTATGAAGATGTGTTGCACTACTTGTGGTAACGCTTGAGATTCAAATATGTATGCTGTGAGAGAGAGCCCTGTCACATCCACATTTATTTTTGAGTGCTGCCGAAACAACTGAGACAAAGACACATGACATTAGAGTTACTTTCTCATAATTTTGCTCCCATGTTCTTCCTGGGTTTTGTTTCCTCACTAAATTTGTTGTCATCTAAGTTAGGGGCTTGCTTCATGCATGCTCCCTTATAACCAGTTTATTGGTATTCTGACTGGGGAGAGAAATACCCGACAGAACTAACTTCCTGAAGTTTTATTTTGCATAGTTTCAGTCTGTGGGTATTCTGAATACTTAAGAGAAGAGCTTGGCTGTATATAAATGCAGAGCTGTGCAATTTACGAAGCAACGATCCTGACTTGTCATCTCTTGCAGGTTTGTGAGGTCCTTTTCTCAAGGACTATGAAGTATGATGAGCTTTACACAGCCCTGACTTCATTACTTGCAGCTGGGTCACAGTTTGATACACTCAGGAGGAAAGAGAACAAAAATGTCACTGCACTGGTAAGACTGTGTTGCTGTAATGTTGTCTGTGTTAAGGAATAACAAGTTTTCATACTTAGTATTTTCAAGCAAAGTATTTAACCAAAGTGTTCTGGACAGTGGTTGGAGTAATGGTGAACTTAAAAATCCCATGGCTAATGGTGGTGTTTATGGTGGCAGTACATCTCATATGAGGTTTTAATTCATAACACATTTTAGACTTGCTGTATGTCCCTGGTAATTCCAGGAGGTCTGGGTAGAATATGATGAAGCAGAAAGAAATTGTATAATCTTCCCTTTTTCTTTTCTCACTCCTATTTGTTGCATAATTTGTTGTATAGTATAACAGAAACTCAGTCCAATATGTGTTTATCAGATTTGGCACAGCTACAGGACTCTAGAGTCTTTGATGAAATAATTTCAGTAGCTGTAATGATTGAAACTGCAATCTTTCTTTACTGATTTGTCCAACTGTACTTTTATGTAGGAAGCCTGTGCACTACAGTACTACTTCTTGATACTGTGGCGGATACTGGGGATTTTGCCTCCATCCAAAAACTACATGAATCAATTGGCTATGAACACACCAGAAATGAGTGAATGTGATATTTTACACACATTGCGCTGGTCCTCCCGCCTGCGAATCACATCTTACGTCACGTGGATCAAGGTGCAGCCTCATCTTTATTAGGGGTGTTTTGTAATGTTGTTAGTAGTAAGAATGTCAGTCTCTTGTTCTTCCATGCTGACTGCATGTGGGATTTGTTATGTGGGCATGGTGGTGAGAAATGGGAGCTTGTGTCCATGTTATCTAAAGTGTTCTAGCCTGGTAATTGGCAGAGTGGTTAATTACAGAGTACTTCTAAAGTGTGACAGGTCTTTTTTTGGCATCTGTAGGATCACCTTACCAAGCAGGGCATGAAAGCCGACCATGCTGCTTCTCTCATTGAATTGGCCTCGAGCAAGTGCAGCTCAGTAAAATATGATGTGGAAATAGCAGAGGAATACTTTGCTCGACAGGTAAGGTGGTGTGAATGCAACTGTGCATATGGAGCTTCTATTTTCGTGGAATGATTTGCACTTACTGTTCCATCCCTTTGTATTTTAAGATATCTTCTTTCTGTGGTGTTGATTGCACAACTATTCTCCAACTGCACGAAGTTCCCAGTTTACAATCCATTTACACCCTTGATGCTGCAATTTCCAAGATTCAGGTTTCTCTAGATGAGCACTTTTCCAAGCTAGCTGCAGAAACTGATCCACACAAATCTTCAGAGATAACCAAGAACCTCCTGCCTGCTACGCTACAGCTTATTGACACTTATGCTACGTTTACCAGGTACAGTCCTTAGGATCGCTAGTAGGAATACAATTTTCTTCTGTGCATAGGGCTTTCTTTGCATTTTGTTTTTTGTTTTCTTAGAGATAGGTACTTTTTTTAAAAAAAAATTTTAAAATACATAATTCCTCTAAGTTAAGTCCTCTAGAGTGTCGATTGTTTTAAAAGAAGAATAAAAAGTAGCTTCTTAAGCCAGCTATGTGAGGTAGTTGTTTCTAAGTAGCTTCCTTGTCTGATCTTTCAAGATTTTCTTGGAAGCTAGCAAAACCAGCTTTTCCTCCAAAGATGAAACCTCCTCTTACCACTCTCTGGGATAGTGCTACCTGAGGTTATTTCACTGAGGTAATATTGAGACTGTCAGACCACCAAGAAAGAGAGGGGGTTTAATTCTTACATTAAGAGTCTGAAGTCTTCTAAACTCTCGTTAGAACCTATGTAGAAAAAAGCAAAAGTAAATCAGCTTTTTCTTTTGAGTGAGCACTTTTCCTGGTAAGTAGCTTAGAGGAGATAAAAGCCCAGAACTCCCGAAGTGGTATAACACAAAGTATGGGGGAGAACTTCAGAAGTTTGCTTTCTTATCTGTCACTATAGTGACACACTTAGTTGTGAAATGCAGAGCTGTTTACTGAAATAAATCCTTTCCATCCTGAATGCAGATCTTACTTGCTACGGAGCCTCTCTGAAGAGGGCTCCACGGAGAACAAACCCTCTGAAGAAAAGCTCCGAGGTTATGCTGCTGTCCTGGCCATTGGATCCAGCCGTTGCAAGTCTAATACTCTAGGTGAGGGTACTGTACAGTTCAGATTTCCTTCTCTCTGTAGGTGAAGCTTTCTACAGTGCTGCCCACATTCAGCTTCAAAGCCATATACTGGCTAATGAGTTCTTTTTCTTGACCACTTTGTTCAAATGAGCATATTGTCCTGTCAGCAGCAGCCTGAGAAGTCTTTTCCTTGTAGAATTGTAACAACTGAGAGAGGGGCAAGCCTTGAAAGAGTAACTACCTTGTGGGCTTATCCGGCTTACGAAAATGCTTTTCTAACCATGTTGGTGGTCTGGTGGCATGGCATAGTAAGGGGAATTATGAAATGTTGATATGTTGAAGACTGCTGCAAATTAGTATTTTTGCCGTTTCCTGTTGATTTAATAAAGTGAAAGAAGCTAGGAAGCTCTTGCAAACTTTAGGGATAATTTTGACTTGTAGAAAAGCATGAAACTAGCCCTCAGTAGAATTACAGCTCAACTTAGCCACAGTTGTGTCTTAATCTAGTTTTAAACAGTGTTGTAGAAGCATTCTGGTTTTCAGTAGGACCCATGAAGTTACTCAGTGACTTTACAGTTCCTTATTAATTGCAGGTCCAACACTTGTTCAGAACTTGCCATCAGCTGTGCAGACTTTATGTGAATCATGGAACAACATTCATACAAATGAGTTTCCAAACATTGGCTCGTGGGTGAGTCCAGCCTCATGAATTGATCTGGTGTGATCTTAACTCCATAAATTGCTGGGAATGGCAGGCAGTGTGTCTTTCTGTTAAAGATAAATAATTCTGATTTCTGTGCATGTGTGTCTCAATCCTTAGCGCAATGCCTTTGCAAATGACACGATCCCTGCAGAAAGCTACATCAGTGCAGTTCAGGCCGCCCACCTCGGTACTCTCTGCAGCCAAAGTCTACCTCTTGCAGCTTCCCTAAAACACACCCTTCTCTCCCTGGTCAGACTCACTGGGGATCTCATTGTGTAAGTGATGTTTTTTATATTACATTCTTGCCGTGTAGAGCTGTGCTTTTCTGAATGTCTGTCTTCATCAGACTGTTTGGGTGGAACACTTAGTGAACTGGTGCTGTATTTTGAACTAAGTCTTTAATGGAGTTCCTTTCAGTTTACAGTTCTAAATTCTAAATGAATGAAAGACAGCCTTTCTGCCTTGATCTGATATCTCTAAAAGTCAGACTCCCTGAGAGAAACCTTTAGTCCTTTTTGTCGAATAGGAACTTGAAGAAACTGGGATATAAACTGAGACAATATGGATCTAATTAATTCATTTGTGCTTTATTATCACTCACTTGTGTGATGTTTTCGAAGTATAAGGAAAAAGTGAAATGAAGGAAATTTTTTTCCAGGGACTTACTCTAAGATATTCTGAAACAAAAAAATAGTTGTTGACACTGCAGACAAGTCCAAAAGCTGTACTATGCGATAGCATGACTGTCTAGGAAAATGTTGTAACTGTATTTATGCAAAAGTAATCTGCAGGGTTTTCCAAATGAGGACTATTTTTGTGAGGGGAAAGGTGGCTGGACCAGCGTATTTATCCCAGCTTTCTAAAAAGGGTTTTAGCACTGACTTTCATCCAGACTTGTGCCTTACTTGTGTGACTTCTGATTTATTGACTAAGGACGTTCTCTGATGCATCATGCAGAGAATTAACTTGTTTGCTTTTCTTTTCAAGCTGGTCAGATGATTTGAACCCACCACAGGTGATTCATTCCCTGTTGCCCCTCCTTTTGGAGACCAGCACAGAGAGTGTGGCAGAGATAAGCAGCAACTCCCTAGAAAGGATCCTGGGCCCTGCAGAATCAGATGAATTCCTGGCACGTGTTTATGAGAAATTGATCACAGGATGCTATAACATATTGGCCCATCACTCTGATCCAAACAGGTAATGGACTGTGTGACTTGTAGTTCTGCTCCAGCAAATCTGTATACAAAGAATTACTACAGTATGTTTAAACATCAGTGTCGGTTCTTGAACAGCACAACAGAAAGGCAAAAAATCAGCTTAATCTGTTGAAGACTTCTACACTTGTAGACTAAAAATACAAGATATTTTATTCATGTTACCAGACTGTTCAGCACTGCTGTTCAGGCAGTGTGGATTTTAATCAACACTTGTAACTCTGGATGGAGCATGTATGTATCTGGATAGTTTTTTATTTAAGCAAATAGAAAATTATGTAAATACAAGCACGAAATCAAAGCTGAAGATGCCGACCTAACTTGCTTTATATTCCTTTGTCTTTTGTTCTTGCTGTTTGCAAGGATGGCTAATCCCTGCTTTATCATAGCAAACTAGCCAGATTTATGCTTCCCACCCCCTACTCGCTGTGTGTGTATAGAGTGAATAAGCTTGATGCGCTGATGTTGGTTCTACCCATCTGAAACATAAAACCATTAGGCACGATGATGTTGCCTCTTTTTAAGACTGATCCTCTCTGGATGGAAGGTATTCAGAGGTTCATCTACTGCGCCTTCTGGTAGAGAATGTAAATGTAATTGAATTTTACTTGCAGAGTGTCTTGTGGAATGGGGATGAACACAGGAGAGGATGGGGAGGAATAACGCTAGAAGAGACTTAAAGTGTAAAAAGAGCTGTCATTTAGAGGAATTTGTAATATGAGGTGTCTGAAAGGTCTAGATTATTCTAGGTTTCTGACTGTGTAACTTGCCTTACAGCATCATGTGCCACTTTTTTTTTCTGAACGTTTGCTGGGTTTGTTGGTGTTTATATATGTTTGTTCATCAATTGTTTTTCTCCTGTCTCTTGGAAGGAGAGCTGCTTTCAGTCAGTGGAAAGCTTACTGGAATTGTATTAGCAAAATTGAGCTCTTCTTGGCTCTCAGAATTGTTGAAATTGTTGAAATTGCTCTTATATCTTCTTATGTAATATGAATCTTTTGATCCTTAGTGGCCTGGATGAATCCATCTTGGAGGAATGTTTGCAGCATCTGGAGAAACAGCTGGAGAGCAGCCAGGCCCGAAAAGCCATGGAGGAATTCTTTTCAGAAAGGTGAGGTCATCATGAAAGTTGTAGCCCAAGAACTTTATTTCTCTTCCTTTTTCTCTTAGCTTGTCACTGTCAACAGCGAATTGATGTTAATGCCATTGCTCAGAAAAATAGAGAACCATGTAAAGGTAGGATACCCTTCAATAAGCCCAGGAGAGTGTGAAAAGACATTTCTGTGTGGGAGAAGACATAGGTCTTTGTCACTCCAAATAAAATACTCAGCGAGTCCTCATAGTGTTACCTGATCAGAAAGTAACTCCCAAAACAAACAAAGTATGTCTAGAGAGGAGACATTGCTTTATTCTGTGCAGGAAGATTTCCACAAATCAAGCACACCTACTGAGGTTTTTCAGTCCATACTTACACACTATAGTTAAAACACCATGCCCGTCTAATACATATGTTCCACCTAACTATTGCATATTCATTATGTTGAGCAAGCATGACATGTTGTTCTCTTGAGCAATCATCCCAGAGTCTTCTATGCCTGTGTGGGGGTCTCTGATGGTCGTCGGTGGTCGTTTGGGGAAGGATACCCATACTCCTTTTGTCCTTTCATGGTCATGTGTCGTCTGAGGACACCAGGGTCCTTGTTGCTCTTGTCAACTCCTCATTTCTCAATGCTGAAGGAGGATGTATCTCCTTAATTAGCAAGTCTGTGACTCTGAAATGTCTGTTATCTGGTCCCTTGACTATTATCCAAAAACTCCTTAAGCATCCTCTATAGTAAGCAGAATCTTAAACTAGATAAGCTTTACCTTGAGTACACATAATCTAAACAGTCCTTGAATAGCAAGCATACCACAATTCTCATGTTTTAGTTTGTGGTTGTTTTTTTTTTTTCTTTACGCTATCATTGCCTTCTTATTTGTTAATCAGTCTTTGGAAGGCTTGAGGCAACAATAGTGATCTTCAGTGGGGAATCTTGCAAGTTGATTGTTTTGTCAAAGACATAAGGAGGTTTTTGAGAGATGCTGGTCTATAAGGCAGTTACAGATCAAGCTGCAAAATCCCAAGTTCTCTCAGTGCTTCCTTGGGGCAATAGGTTGATAATTTTAAGCATGGAGGTGGGGTTTTGGCCTGACTTAGAGAATTATGAAGACAAATTGTGATGGAAACAGCATAGCACAACAGCAATATTCTGAAGAGATATGAGGGTGATCTGGAGAAAAGGTTTTCTCTATTAGAAAGCCGACCATTGTCTGGTTTTCTCTCTACTTGTTCAACAGTTCAAAATTGAAGCAGCCTGGTGGCTGTACTTTGTTAACATGGAAGGGAAAAATAAGCAAGAAAATCTTGAATTTTGGTTTGGAAGCCAGTAGAGGCCCTTTTGTGACCTTGATACGTGGAGAATACTGATAAACTACTCAGGAGCTCATGAGTTTTACAAGTTTTAGTCTGAGCTAAGAGTTTTCTGTTTGTCTGAAAGCAATTTTGGTGGCTTGGCTGCTAAGCTATGTCAATACATACTATTGCCAATCTTAAACATGAGGGCAGATATGAAACTTAAACTAAGTGCAAGTGAAAAAAAAGGAATGGGTAATCTTTTACAAAGCTGACTTAATTTCCCCCCTCCATATAGTGGAGAACTGGTCCAGATCATGATGGCGACAGCCAATGAAAACCTCTCAGCGAAGTTCTGTAACAGGGTGCTGAAATTCTTCACCAAGCTTTTCCAGCTAAGTAAGTGATTGTTGAATCTCTTCTGTCTTGCCTTTGTCCACTTTATACTGTTCTTGTATTAGACTGCGATATCAAGATGCTTGAAAGAAAAGCTGTAAGAGGAAGTGGAGTGACAGCTTCACACTTTTAATGGAAAGCCATCTTCGAACACATTCAGTGTATCATCTGTCACTCACTAGTCATTTTCTCCACCAGCTGAGAAGAGTCCCAACCCCAGCCTGTTGCGACTTTGTGGCTCCTTGGCTCAGTTGGCTTGTGTGGAGCCTGTACGACTCCAGGCCTGGTTAACCAGGATGACCATGTCCCCCCCCAAAGATTCAGATCAACTGGACGTTGTGCAAGAGAACAGGCAGCTGCTGCAGCTCTTGACAACTTACATTGTTCGGGAAAACAGGTGAAGTACAGCCTTTGTAATTTCTTTTGTGTGCTGTTCATTTCTTTTGTTCTCGAGATGTGCAAATTACTTGTGAGTTGCTGATGGCTTCTTGTTGTCAGCTTTCACATGAAGTGATTAGGGCATGGCTGTTTGCCCTGAAGGCATTGCTGTGTCAGTGCCCTTGCAGTGTGGGGCTTAGCTGTATTTCAGTGGGTGATGTACTGTCTGAAACTTTCTTCTTTTTGATCAGCCAAGTTGGAGAAGGTGTGTGCACTGTTCTACTGAGTACTCTAATACCAATGGCAACAGAAATGTTGGCCAATGGTGATGGCACAGGCTTTCCTGAACTGATGGTGGTGATGGCAACTTTGGCTAGTGCAGGACAAGGTGCAGGACACCTCCAGCTTCACAGTGCTGCTGTTGATTGGCTAGGCAGATGGTAAGAGTGAACTGTATACTGCTGTTTGTTCCTTTGCATCACTTAGACTGATTTTTTTAAAATCTTTTTTTCCTGGTAATTTGGGGACAGAAGGTCATGTTTACTGATACACGCTTATTTCTTAGTTTATTTTTTGTTGTTTGGAATATGAAATGTCTGCAAGAGGCTCATCCATGTACCCCCATTAAGAACAACCATGTGTTTTCTTTGTCTTTTCCACTTTCAGTGGCTTAATTACTGCATTTATACATTTCCTGTTGTTAATCTAAAGCAAACTGAATGCTTGAAGTTGTTATTCAGAACTGAGTTTATACTTACCAAAGACTGTTAGCTGTAATGATCTTCTCCACTGTTTTGTGTTACAGCAAGAAATACCTGTCTCAAAAGAATGTGGTAGAAAAAATGAATGCAAATGTCATGCAAGGGAAGGTAAGACATGTGACTATTGCTTAACTTGTGGGAATAAATCTCAGGCATGAGCTGGATCAGCTGTCCTGTTTTGGTCTCATAGTGGGAGTTTTAAAGCAATTTGGTCAGGGGAACTGTTGTATTTTCTTGCCTTATGGCAGGTATTATAGGATCTAAGTATTGCCTCTCATTTTCATTCATCTCTACTTCATAGCATGTGACTATCCTGGAGTGTACATGCCATATTGTCTCCTACCTGGCCGACGTCACTAATGCATTGAGCCAGACCAGTGGCCAAGGACCAAGTCATCTTTCTGTTGATGGAGAGGAACGGGCGATTGAGGTGGATTCAGACTGGGTGGAAGAGTTGGCAGTGGAGGAGGAGGACTCTCAAGCTGAAGATTCGGTAGGCAATAGTCACAGTTAATGCTGCAAATGAGATGAAGATTTATTTTGCAGCTTCCAAATCAGAATTACTCAGGTTATAAAATAAGATTTTGTTGTTGTGGTTTATTCCTAATGTGAGACTGAGTGAAGAACCCTAGTTGTCAGATCTGGAAGAGAATATCTGTTGTTTGTGTGTAGATCTGTTGACTTTGTGATGTCAACAAAAGTTAAAAGTGGGTTTTTTTAGAGAACAAAAAGGAAGAAATGGAGTAAGATGGGTTTGTTCCTACTGGTTTGTTTGTCAGTTACTAGCTTTTATATCAACAAGGAACTTAGATTAGGCTTTTAAGTACTGTTGGGTGGGGGAAAAAGCTGTTATTGATGCATTCTTAAAAATTTGTCGTCCCAATATATTATCTTTGTTACTGTTTTCTTTTTGTTGATTCACTCTTTCGAGTTGCTATAAAATGTCACCATCTCCCCTTTCCATGTGGTTTGATGCCAGCTGCCGCCTTTTAGCTAGGTGGTGCTAAAACTTGCTATTCTTAAAATGTGCATTTAGTGTCCGAGGAACGTATTCTGTGCCATATGCCTTTACTGTAGCTGCAGTTATAACAACTTTCTAACAACTTTCTTCTTGGTAGGATGAAGATTCTCTTTGTAATAAACTCTGTACCTTCACTATCACACAGAAAGAATTCATGAATCAACATTGGTAAGAATCTCAAAATTGTGTTCAGAATTTCAGCCTGATATTTCTGGCCATTGAGATGGAAACAAATGCAGTCTGTGGGCCTTCCTGAGGCATTGTAATTTATAACTCATCTGGCTTACTTTGTGCAGGTATCACTGTCACACTTGCAAGATGGTTGATGGGGTTGGTGTTTGCACGGTTTGTGCTAAAGTTTGTCACAAGGATCATGAGATTTCTTACGCCAAATACGGATCGTTCTTCTGTGACTGTGGAGCCAAGGAAGATGGCAGTTGTCTGGTAAAGTGTCTTCATGTCAACATACAAGCTGTGATTTCTTGAGTTTTTAAAGTCTTTTGCAGAGGTTTCTGTTCTGCAAAAAGTTATGTCATGATACGAGTGTGTAAGAGTACTGAGACTTGAAGGCCTTGGCTTTATAGTGAAGCCTCTTAATTTACAGCTTGTCTGGCGATTTTTTTTTTCTTGCACCAAATAAGTGCATTGGCAGATCTCTGTCCTGGTGACTACTGGGATTCCACCTACCTTTACAGAATTTGCAAGTTAGCTTAAGCTACACAGCAGTCAGATACCACCTTTTCCTATGTTTTCCACTAGCAGCAAAGAAAGTAACTTTATCATAAATATGGAAGTTTTTCTAGTACTTGGGTGGAGAGTGGCATGCAGGATACTGTTGTGTTATTTCTTTAAAATTGCAGTCTAAGAGAATTGCACTCTATTTCTTTAAAATTACGTTATTCTTGCTGCTATTACAATCTGTATTCATTTCATCAGTGGTAAAATTGAGTCTGGTTTGGGCTTACAGCATTATTGTGTCATTCCCAGGCTTTGGTGAAGAGAACTCCCAGCAGTGGTATGAGCTCTACCATGAAAGAATCTGCCTTCCAGAGCGAACCCAGAGTGCCTGAGAGTGTCATTCGACATGCAAGCACCTCTCCTGCAGAGAAAGCCAAGGTCACCATCAGTGAGGGGAAGGGCCCTGATGAAGAAAAACCCAAGAAGAGCAGCCTGTGTAGAAATGTTGAGGGCTGTCGAGAGGAACTGCAATCCCAGGTATAATTATCAACTAGCTGTTAAAAGAAGATGGTTTATGATGAGGATCTTAGGCAGACAGTGTTGGATATCAGCCAAGTTGCTTGATTTTTATGCTCTTTTCTATGAAAAGAGGGATCATAAAAGTGGTATCAGGCTTTAAAAATTGGTTGGCATGCAGTTCCTGTGAAGACTCCCACCAGGAGCATCTTGTGCCTCACTTGCCATACCTATTTCTTGTAGGCCAACTTCTCCTTTGCACCTTTGGTGCTGGAGATGCTGAATTTCCTGATGGATGCCATTCAGATAAACTTCCAGCAAGCTTCAGCCATGGGAAGCAGCAGTCGTGCACAGCAGGCTCTCAATGAGCTACATACTTTGGACAAGTCAGTAGAAATGACAGATCAGTTGATGGTATGATACTAAAGGAGTAATTAGATTATGGATAGGTGGGATCACTTTTAAACAGAAAAATTTCAGTGATATACTTTTGTATACTTTTACTAATGATTCAGGTCCCAACTCTTGGCTCTCAAGAAGGTGCTTTTGAGAACGTCCGCATGAACTACAGTGGTGACCAGGGCCAGACGATCCGGCAGCTGATCAGCGCTCATGTGCTGAGGCGGGTGGCGATGTGTGTGCTGTCGTCCCCCCATGGACGTCGGCAGCACCTGGCTGTGAGCCATGAAAAGGGCAAGGTGAGTTCTCTTAACTCTGTAGAGAATATTGGACTGTAAAGGAAAATGAAACAGCCTTAGAGCACTGAACAACAAGCAGCTTATGATTTGTTCTGCCTGTCCTGAGATCTGGATCTTCTGTAAAGTATTGCATAGTTTAGAAAACCTCTCATTCTTCAGAGAAAAGAGTTCTTGCAGCAGAAACAGTGAAAACTGTGAGGACACAGTCATAGAGCTGAAGTTGAAATGCCTTTTTCCCCTCAGTTGTAAGGTTGGGTAACTAAGTTAATTTTGTTCTGCAGATTACAGTCCTTCAGCTCTCAGCATTGCTGAAACAAGCAGACTCCAGCAAAAGAAAATTGACCCTTACTCGCCTTGCGTCTGCACCCGTTCCATTTACTGTACTGAGCCTAACTGGAAATCCCTGCAAGGAGGACTACCTAGCCGTGTGTGGACTGAAAGTAAGTGCCTGATAAACCCTTTTCTAGGCAGTTGGAAACATCAGCTCAAACCCAGCTGTATTTGTTTCCTCTGAGGAGCTAGCGCAGAGCTGGCTCCAAAGGTCTGTCACTAATTTTAGCTCATGAATCACTTTCCGACTAGATATATGAAGTAAAAGAAGCAGGACCTATATGAATAATATAATAAATGAGTCAGTGCCTTAAAATAGTATTTCTTATTGTATTTAGGCCAGTTTTACTTCAAGACAGGAGTCAAGGTTTAGTCATGTGAAACTTCGTGTGTTAGAACTAGTCTGTAACAGCTAGTGTTTTGTAGCAAGGAATCCTCTTCTTTGTATTCTCCCAAATTTGGATTCAGCTTTCACAGTGCAGAATCCACAAATCTATTATTTAGCTAACAAACAGCTGGACTCCCTGTGTGTTTGGTTTGGGTGGTTTTTGGTTTGTTTTTTTTTTTTTTTTCTTTACAAACTTTCATGTCATTCATCTTAAATGCAGAAATTTTAGATTCTTACTCTATGAGTCATTGTAGCAGCACTAAGAGGAATGCTAGCTTTTAACTCCATTCTTGGCTTGAAATGTTTATAAACATTTTGTTCTAATATTTGACCAATCTTCTTCATTACTCCAGGACTGCCACGTGTTAACATTCAGCAGCTCTGGATCAGTCTCTGATCATTTAGTACTTCATCCCCAACTAGCCACTGGAAATTTCATCATCAAAGCTGTGTGGCTGCCAGGATCTCAAACAGAGCTTGCTATTGTGACTGCAGACTTTGTGAAGGTATGTTTGGTCATAAGCTATTGATGGTATGTCTTCTTTCAGACATTAGAGTCTGGATCTTTGCAGAGTTGCATATGGAAGAATGTAATAATATTCTTAGTTAAAAATAAATTGGAAGTATGAATTGTGGTGTTTGGCTGCTGTTGTAGTAAGAAAAAGCAAAACCAAAGAACCCGAAGAGCAAAAAAAATGAACTATAACGTCTAATAGGTGTTCCCTTCTCTCAACTCTTGTCCATTTGCACTGTTTCATATCATAGTAGTTAATTATTTCCTTGATTCTTCCCACAGATTTACGATCTCTCTGTAGATGCCTTGAGTCCAACTTTCTATTTCCTTCTACCGAGTTCCAAAATCAGGGATGTCACTTTTCTTTTCAACGAGGAGGGGAAGAACATAATAGTGATCATGTCCTCCGCTGGGTACATCTATACGCAGCTCATGGAAGAGGCGAGCAGTGCCCAGCACGGACCATTCTATGTCACCAATGTGCTTGAAGTCAATCATGAGGACCTAAAGGTACTGCTGACTTCCCTTTCCTGTAGCTTGGGCTGCAGTGCCTTTCTCTCTTTTGTTTGTGTCTTATATTTGAAGGCAGAAGTTTCCTTTTTTCCTCCCCCTGCCTTTAAGCCCCCTGATCTAGATCAATGAGTTTGCCATTCCTCTAAGGAGAGAAATATCCTTGCAGTGAAAGGGGGTGGGGGTGAAAATTAAACCCCTTGATCCTTTCATCTAGAAAATGGAGCATGTTTTCCATGGCTGGCTCTGAAGTCATGCCCAGCAGGATTTCTCAGCAGGGAGATGGCTTCAGAGCAGTGCTGTTCTCGGAGCAAGGCACTCCGAAGATGCAGTAACCAGAATGGATAAAGTTACTGACCATTGCTGGGGCTGCAGAGGTGGAGTGAGCCTTTGTTTCTGGTCAATAGTAGCTCTGTAGTCTTGGGGGTGACTTTTAAAATCTCTCCCCATTTGACTCTGTTTTTACCCCACCCTGCTCCAGAATAGGGGAATAGATGAGAAGGCGGCCCTCAGGAAAGCTCTTTTATGAGCTGGGAACATGGGGAGTGCTCCATGTGAGATTGTCATACAACATTCAAGCACACAGATGCGGTAGCTGAGGGCGCTACCTACAGCCTACGGGTATGCAATCTCAGTATCCCCTTCAAAAGCCTTTGAAGTATCTGATGGATGAGTTCACCAAGGAGTTCAGCTTAGAAAATTGTCTTTTAGGGCTGTGTTCTCTCACTGGTGAGGAGGGGGCAGGGGACAGGCTTTTGGAATAATTCCATAGTGAGAAATTTAAAAGCCTGACAGAGTGTTTTGGAGGATGTGTGTTTATCTTAAATGTTGTTGTTTCTCTCTGATCCTACAGGACAGTAATGGCCAGGTAGCAGGAGGTGGTGTGTCAGTGTATTACTCCCATGTGCTGCAGATGTTGTTCTTCAGTTACTGTCAAGGCAAATCCTTTGCAGCCACCATCAGCCGGGCCAATCTGGAAGTGCAGCGGTTATTCCCAATTAACATAAAGAGGTGAGGGTTGTGTGGAAGACTCCCCTGATGTTTTCATTTCTGTTTATTATTAATAAATATTACTAATTATTCTTAATATCCCAGCTCTGAATGGTCAAAGCCTGTGGTGAAGATCCCCTTTTTGACTGATGATTTCTTGCTACTTTTCATGGTGCTTCTGCCCTGATTGCAGAATGATTTGAAACCAAAGCTAGCTGTTTCAGCAGTGGGGCACGTATGCATTTTTTTCTTCCCACTAGGATTTCACAGCAGTAAGGTGGTTTCAGAGCAGTCTTGCTGCACAGTGCGGAGCTGCTACTGGTGCAGCAGCTGGAACCGATGGGATTACCCACCCTCACGGAGGGTGCAGAGTAGGAAGCCTTTGTTTCCTTTCAGCACCAGTACTGCAGTGGACCTTGTGTGTTGTGCATATTAAGGCTTATTTTCAGACTCCCTTGGGGGAAACCAATCTCTTATGCTATGAATATGGCAAGAAAAAAGCTGTTCTATCATCAGTTCTGACAAGCAGAGCTGGGCATTTTGGCCACACTAGCCTGACTCAAAGCCACTGCTGTGAGTAGCCTTTTTAGAAGGGTCAGGTTCCAAGAGCTCCCTAGCCCCAGTTGAGTTTGACTTAGTCTTTCTGCAGTGTTTTTTTGTTGTTTTTTTTTTTTTTTTTTCCAAGTGAGCAGTCGCACAGATTCTCCTGCATTGGCCTTTGCTTAGTGCTGCTGGGTGTGTTGAAACTGAAACTGTGCGTCTGTTCAGATAAAAAGATAGCTGAAAGCCATTTTAAAATTACTCCCTTGGTTTTGGGCATAGAATGTTATTTTACTAATTAAGTGTCTTTCTTTGAGTTTTCAGGGTAGAGATCAGGGCTGTGAATTGGGATGCTTGTGCCTTCTGCCCACTCAAGTGACTGTCTCTGATTTCTCATCTGTAAACTAGGCACTGATGTTCCTGGCTGTTCATTAATGCAGTGCTTTGAGTTCCTGCTGAGGACAAAGCTTTAACTCATTTGAACAGTAATGAATTTTGTGGTTTTTCGCTTGTGTTGCTTCTTAAATTTATGTCATTCTGCCCTTCATCTCTTGCAGTTCAAATGGTGGGAGTAAGACTTCACCAGCACTGTGTCAGTGGTCTGAGGTGATGAACCATCCTGGCTTGGTGTGCTGTGTTCAACAAACCACAGGTGTCCCACTGGTGGTGATGGTGAAGCCAGACACCTTTCTCATCCAGGAGATTAAAACCTTGCCAGCCAAAGCAAAGGTTAGTCATAGTTCCCTGTATTTTTGGCCCTTAAAACGTGGTTTCTTCTTGTTGCATCAACAAGATCTCTGGTCTTTGCAGCTTTTCTAATGCAAAGAGTTTGTTTCTTCAAGCAGCAGTTGCCAGGTCCTTTCCTTGACTTGCATTGCTTGTCTCTGCAGATTCAGGACATGGTGGCCATCCGTCACACAGCCTGCAATGAGCAGCAGAGGACCACTATGATCCTCCTGTGCGAAGATGGCAGCTTGAGGATCTATATGGCCAACGTAGAGAATACCTCCTACTGGCTTCAGCCCTCTCTCCAGCCTAGCAGCGTCATCAGCATCATGAAGCCAGTTCGCAAGCGCAAGGCAGCTGCTATTAGTAAGGGGCTTCTCACACATATCTTGTGCAAGGTAGCGGTGGCAAATGTAGATTGAAAGATTGATCAGCATCATACAGATACTTAAGTTGTTCACTTCTGATGGTTAACCTCAGGGCTAAGTACTGGCTAAGTCTGGGTAAAATGTTTCCATAGATCTATATAAAAATATGTAGCTATTTGGCTCACACAGTCATTTCCAAAGGAGGCAAGTTCATTCTGCAGCTTTTTTACCATAGCTTTGCCTGTTTAGAATGTATTTTGTCAAAATCTTATCTCTTCCCTTTTAGCAACTCGCACATCCAGCCAAGTGAACTTCCCTATTGACTTCTTTGAACACAACCAGCAACTCACAGATGTCGAGTTTGGAGGCAATGACCTGCTGCAGGTTTACAATGCTCAGCAGATAAAGCACCGGCTCAATTCCACTGGCATGTATGTGGCCAATACAAAGGTAAATGGGGCAGTTTGGGGATTCTGTTGGGCTTCTAGGTGACGTTATTGTCTGGATTGATAGCATGCCTTTTCTTAGAAGACTGCTTTGTTCAAATGACCCTGTACAAATCCTGTGATAGTGCTAGGTAAACAGTGGAGGCACCTGTGTACAGACTTCATTAGCTTAGGAGTTAATTTTTGACTTCACCTTTCTGAGCTGTGATTTGTCACCTGCAGCCTGGGGGTTTCACTATCGAAGTTACGAACAATAACAGCACGATGGTGATGACAGGCATGCGGATCCAGATTGGCACACAAGCAATAGAGCGAGCGCCCTCGTACTTGGAGATCTTTGGCCGCACAATGCAGCTGAACATGACCAGGGCTCGTTGGTTCGACTTCCCTTTCACTCGCGAGGAAGCCTTGCAGGCTGACAAAAAACTAACCATCTTCAGTAAGTCTTTGTTAATTGTTTGCTTTGACTACCTGTTGGTTTTGCTTGGGCTGAAGCTACTGTGCTTCACCTTATAGTAGAGAGGGTTTACACAATCTGTTCGTTTGACCCAACTGCAGAAACAGCTTGAGGGGCAGATCCTGAACATTTAATAACTTTATTTATGGCCCAGTTTCTTGCTGCAGTGGATGAATGTGCAATAGGTCAGCTCAATAATTTTGTGTTGAGGTAATAGAGAAGGAAAGTGGCTTTGAAAAGGAGATGAAACTGTCAGAGTGGCTGTATATTAATGACGCAGTGTAATCACTATTCTGACCTTATGAGGCTATGCTTGTTTGTATTCAAAAGAAACCGTTTTGTTAGTTTTTAAGAAACTTCTCTCATTGCTGCAGTTGGGGCTTCTGTGGATCCTGCTGGAGTCACAATGATGGATTCCATAAAAATTTATGGCAAAACCAAGGAGCAGTTTGGATGGCCTGATGAGCCCCCCGAGGATTTCCCGTCTGCTTCAGTGAGCAATGTTTGTCCCCCAAACCTGAATCAAGGGAATGGTACTGGAGACACGGAGTCAGCTACCCCTGCTGCTGCCAGTGGGACTGTCCTGGAGAGGTATTTCTGCAGTCTTTCTTCTATTTCTCCTTGAAAATGGGTAGTTGCTGTAGAGGGGACCTAGGTACACTTGTATGCCTTTCTTACCTGGGAGAACTAAACGGAGTTAGCGAGTTGTTCTCACTGCCTTACAAAAAACTGAAAAGTCAATGACTATCTTCTAAGGAGGGCTGTGCGCTCACTCTTGATTTATCTGGTGGAGTAGATGGATAGATCTGTGTGCGTGCTTTGTGTTGCTAAGTTCATTTGTTACAGCAGTCTTGAAGAGCTAAAAGAGATTTCTGCCTTCTTGGTACATTTTCTCATTTCAAGCTGGCCCTTTTTCATTCTCTAGATCTCACTAAGGTTAGACCTCTGAAGTTAAGTTCAGTTTTAAGGAGGGCTTTGTGTGTGACCTTGCTTTAGGCTACTGATTCCCACCAACTTGTAGCCTGTATGTCTCAGGCTTAACTACTGTGGTGGAGAAAGTGTTGGGTTTTTTCCCCTCCATATACCTATTGAGAGTCAAACCACAGGGGTGAGCTGGGGATATATTTAGCAGAAGAGACGACTTTTGTTTGTTTGTTTGTTTTGTTATATCCACCCCATTTTTTTTCTCCGAGCTCATACAGTCTGTACCATAAGATTTGTAGAAAGCCTGGGAAGCTAGCAAGGGTAGGAGGGAAACAGATCGAAGAGGAACTAGCACTGCTGAAAAATGAGCATTGTAAGGGATAGGCTGCTTGACTGCGAGTAAGTGATCGTTAATTTTATCTTACTGAAATTCTCAGGGAAAGGTTCAAGGCTTGAAGTGGCAGTTATGTCCAGTTGAAGGACCTGTTTGGCCATCTTTTAATTTTTTTTCTAATAGTTCATGGGATTTTTTCCTGTGTTTATTTTCTCTTTTCTTCCCTCCTCTGCTGTGACATCTCCACAAGATGTCCCTCTCTGCACAGACATGCTTTCTGGTTTTCCAAAGCAGTGGGATTATATTCTAAAAACTTGGAACCAAAAAAATTACTCTTTTTATTTTTACTTACGTGTTACAGAATGCAGCATGGTTACCTTATAAAGGGCCTCTTGAGTAGGAACAACTAATGGCAGGCAAGAGGCAGCTTTCCTATCAGAAGTTTAGTGTCTGCACTTCAAATTTAACCTTCACTGGTGCTTTAAGCAGTGTGCTTGGCTTCTCTGTGCTAGGTGGCCTGGATCTCCTTTGTTTGTTTTGCTATTAGGCAAGTGTCTGCTGCCCAGATAGAAAGAACTGTGCTTAGATTTACTGTATATAGTGCTCTCCTGGCTTCTGATTTCCCCATTTAATTTGCCTTTTGCTTAGAATGTGTTCTAGGGAGTTTTTCTGTGAGCTTTACACATTTTTATTTTTTTTCCTTTTTCTTTGCTCCCCCAAAGTTCTGAAACTGAGTCCCTAACCACCCTGGACCGGTTAGTATGCCATCCTTTTCTCTGCACGAATGAGTGTGTGTCAGAGAGACAGAACACATGATGTGGCTTTTGTTGACTGGTTTTTTTTGTTTTCCAAGTGACATTTGCTTCTTTACATTCTGGTCATTGCATGGCAGATGGTTTAGCAAAATGTAAAGTTGAGGTGGTTTGCAGATTTTTGCTGTATACGGCATAACTGTTGCTTGTTTGACAGACTCCTCTTATCCCACTTATTTTCCCCTGCTGGCTTTATGGAGGGTGGCTGCGGGTAAAGAAATGTAATGTTATTTATCACCACCAGACCAGACAATTGTTGTTTCTTCTACCTCGTATCCAATCCTACACTGTTATTTCTCCTCTTAATGCTATCTCTTCCCTCCTTTTTCCTGTATTGTTGCACTCCTCCTTCTGGTGTGTCAGATGGCATTTCAGGTAGTTCTACCATGAGGCATGAAGTGGTGCTGCAGGGGAGATTCAGCACTTTGCTGCAAGTTGTAAATAAGGTTTTCCCTTGGGGCAAGTATTTTACTAGCCTGCCTTACTGCTGTCAAAAGTTCGGACCTCAGCATCTCTCACTTGGGTCATACCCAGTGCTCCAAGTTAAATTTTCCTCTGGAATATTTTGCGCTGAAACTCCAAATTGGAAAGAGCAACCTGTGTGAAAATAGCAAGCGAGTAGAATCTTGCTCCCTTAGAAAAGTCGGTTACGCTTTTTCCCATGTGTCATACCAACCCTTGATCTGCAGTCATATGTACGTCTGTGGGCCATGGTGAATTGGTACTGTCAAGACAATCCAAGTTATCCCTGCTGCAGGCTGCGTAAGGAAATGTTTTATCCTCTTTGGTAGAGAAAAGCCCCTGTCTTTCAGCTGTGGATTATTAAAGCAGTCCTAAGTTTGTCTGTGAGCGTGAGCCAGGTTTAACTCTGGTCTGTAACACAATGAAATGATATGCATGGTGCCTGTGGCAGGTTTTATCATGCTTTGATTTTGTACTTGGCATTCGTTAGCTGTCTCTGAGCTACTCATGACTGTAGCCCGCATAAAGCAAAGTGCTAAGGAGAGAGAAGGGTTGCTGTACTCAAGCCTGCTTTCCTTTCTCCCTTCAGGCTAGTAGTGAGTTCTTTAGAAGCGCTGGAAAGCTGCTTTGCTGTAGGACCAGTCAACGAGAAGGCAAGTAACTTTCTGAATACATTCTTGAGCTTTCAGAGATGGGGGAGGAGGGGCAAGATCAGCAGCACCTCCTGCAGCCCTGGGGGCCTGATACGGAAGAGAGCCGCATCCGTTTTGCTCAGAGCACTGATCTGAAAGTTGACTTAGCGAAAAGCATTTGAAACTAGTTTAGAATGACAATTGGCATTTGCATTTATCGCTGGTGGGATTTTTGTGCTGTAGAGTGACCTCGTTTACAAAAACAGCAGGGTAGAAGCCCATAAATCTCAAAAGGACTTTTCTTGTGTAGACATGTGAAATGTTCCTTAAATGTCAAATAATAAATTGAGGAGGCTATCAAAACTGTATTGAAGGAAGGCAGAAACTTGTATGCACAGTGCAAGGACGGGAGGGAGCTGCAGGCACGCTGAGAAATCGGACTCGTGCATCACCTTAATGGTAAATGTACTGAAGAATGTTTTTGTCTGTTCTTGGGAGCAGGAGAAGAATAAGGTGGCAGCTCAGGAACTGGCTACTATGCTGCTGTCCATGCCAGCTCCTTCCAGTGTCCAGCAGCAAACCAAGAGCCTCTTGGCTAGCTTGCACACCAGCCGCTCAGCATACCATAACCACAAGGTAACATGGTGCAAGGATTTCAATGTCTCCTGTAACTTGCCAGTTTATGGTTGAGGTGCAACACACACCCAGAAAGCCGTTCCTCCATGCAGTGTAAACCTGCTGGCTAATTTTCCTTTAGCTCCTGCTGCCTGCCTTGTTGGCTTTTGTGTTTCACCAGAACTTCACTACTTAAAATGCTTTTTGAAGGTTTTGATGGGAAATAATGTCAGTTAATCTAGAGCAATCAGGATCTCGAAACACATGAAGTTTGTTTGCAAACTATGTCCATAGCTCTGGTTTCCGTTTCCACAGGCATCTGGCTTAGGGTGATAGAAAAATACTAGGGCTAGACTATGTGCTAACATAATTGCAGTAAATGCACAGATGCCTGCAGATACCCTTTGCTAACCACTTGAATGGTTATGTTTATACACTGGTCTTCCCATCCGTATTTAAGCCTGAGGGGAAGCAAATGTGAAAATCATTTCTCAAGCCACATTTCTTTTGTTACAGGGTGACTTTTTAATATTAGTTGTCCTTCCTAAATGACATTGGCCAAGAATTAAAGGAGCGAGTGCCGGATTTCCCCAGGATCTACCCTGCAGTTGTACTTCAGTTGCTTTGTTGTGCTGCTGTCTGTTGTTTTTCTTTGCCTATGTTATCTTTCACTTTACAGGATCAAGCATTGCTAAGTAAAGCCATTCAGTATTTGAGTTCCTCAACGAAAGAAGGAAAGGACCTTGATCCTGAAGTATTTCAGAGGCTGGTCATCACTGCTCGATCCATTGCTATTATGAGACCCAACAATCTCGTCCACTATACAGAATCAAAGCTGCCACAGTTGGAAACAGGTAAATAAGTCTGTAATTTTCTTCAAGTGATAATTGAAGATGTCTTAGGGTGTCTGGTTCAGTGTGACAGGGACTGTATTTGACACATTTGTTAGGCGTGCAATAGTCCTTGTAATGAGGATATCGGAGCCTCTAACAAAAGCTATTTCAAATAAACATGGTGTTACCCTGCTTGTTAATGCTTTCCCCTGCACATATCTGACAACTGTGTTTTAATCTGTACAGAGAGTGAAGACGGGCAAGAGGCCCAGAAACACGCTGAAGGAGATGGCTGCACTTTTATTACCCAGCTGGTTAACCACTTCTGGAAGCTACATGCATCAAAACCCAAAAACGCCTTCCTTGCCCCTGCCTGCCTGCCAGGTATGCTAGCTCTTCATTTGCTTTTGTCAAGCTCGTGCATTTTGAAGGATCCTATTTTAAGCTTGTAAACAGAGAAAATTACTTGTTCCAAACTAGGCTTAAGATGCTAATGATGCAATGCATGCTTTCTAAGGTATATCTGCAAATTCTGCTCTAATGCTTTTGTTTGGAAGTATGTGTATTGTGCTAGTAAAAGGGGACCGATGATTGATTTACACACATTTGGCTGCATGGATGGTGTTAGAGGATATTCAGTGGTGCTGGTATGTGGCGTGCACATTAGACAGACAAGACTGGTGTGTAAGCTCATTTTGGATTGAAACTTCAAATATATTTGTGGTGCTAACATTCTGCCTTGAATTCTGCAAATAAAAGATGCTTCCTGCAGTGTCTCACTCTATGTGCTGAAATGGAAAGATAGTTGATTACAGTCCTACTTTTATTCCTCCTTAGGTCTCACTCACGTTGAAGCCACTGTCAATGCTTTGGTAGATATTATCCATGGATACTGCACGTGTGAATTGGATTGTATCCATACAGCATCCAAGATCTACATGCAGATGTTACTTTGCCCAGTACGTAATCTTGCTCTGCTCTGCTTCAGCCTCTAACACTGTGCCAGGGGAGGTTTAGATTGGATATTAGGAAAAATTCCTTCACTGAAAGGGTTGTCAAGCACTGTCAAGGCTGCCCAGGGAAGTGGTTGAGTCACCATCCCCAGAGGGGGGACGTGTAGATGTGGCGCTTAGGGACACGGTTTAGTGGTGGAGTTGGTAGTGTTAGCTTTATGGTTGGACTGGATGATCTTAAAGGTCTTTTCCAACCTAAATGATTCCATGATTCTATAATACGAAGAGAATTAAATACAGGTGGAATGATAATATGTAGTACAGATGCAAAATAGAGGCATGCAGCCAAAAACACAAGACCGAAGTGAATGAAGGAGAAATTTCTCTCTCCTTGTGTTTTAGTAATGTTTGTCATGTGCTGCCTGTGGAATGATAAGTATTGCTTTATGGCTGTTGGAGGAAACAGTGAGTTTAGAAGTTAGGCAGTGACATATGTCTTACATGAATCATGACTAACAGAGTCGTAAGTGTACTTTTAGCTATCTTTACAAATGCTGTGAATAAGCTCTTAAAGCTTAAGAAGTTTAATGATTAACTATTAACCCTCTAGGATCCTGCAGTGAGCTTTTCTTGCAAACAAGCTTTGATCAGAGTGCTGAGACCAAGAAACAAGCGGAGACATGTCACCTTGCCATCCTCCCCTCGGAGCAATACTCCTATGGGTATGCAAGTTCCATTCATCTTTGCCTTTAAATGAGCATGACCTACTTAATTTGTCAGAAAAGACAATAAAATAAAGTAGTCTTATACATAGATACTAAAAAAGACTAAAACCAGTCTTTCTCCTTTCTTTTGCTCTCTCTTGCCCCCTATAAAACCTGGTTTTGGTTTGTTTTTTAATAAACATTCACCTTTTCTTTGATATTCTGGGATTCAAAGAGGAGATGAGATCTCTCTGAGATATTCGTCTTGCAGCAGTGATAGGGAAATCTGATTATTTTATCTAGGGTGTAGTAATCCAGACTGTCTTAGTACTTCTGTGCATATTTTCAAGTCCTGATAAATCAGTCATAAGGATGTGTGCAGACCAAAATTACAGTATCAGATCTCCATCCAAGAGACACTTTTTAGCATTGACATGAATTGTAGTTGTCATGGAATCTATTAGTGACTTGGGGTAAACTGAGGATAGCTTAGGTTTTTTTCCAGCATTAATTACCTTGTTCGTGATGATGTGAGGAAAGAGTGCATTTGTGAATTAATCCTTTGTAACTCAGGAGATAAGGATGATGATGACGATGACGACGCAGAAGACAAGCTGCAGAGTTCTGGGATAGCAAATGGCGAGCATATCCGACAGGAAAGCCAGGAGCAAAGCGAAGTTGATCATGGGGACTTCGAGATGGTGGTAAGTCCAGAGTGCTTCTCTTTGCAGCCTTTTAAGTATGTTAGGTATTTGAGTTTAATTTGGTTATGATGAATCAGTTTGTAGTGCTCCATTAGCTGGTGGCGGTTTGGTGAAAGCTCTCACTGTGTTTTCTCTCTGTAGTCTGAATCTATGGTTCTGGAGACTTCTGAAAATGTGAATAATGGGAACCCTTCTCCCTTGGAGGCTCTTCTGGCTGGAGCAGAGGGATTCCCTCCTATGCTGGATATTCCTCCAGATGCAGATGATGAAACAATGGTGGAATTGGCTATTGCCCTGAGCCTGCAACAAGATCAGCAAGGTAAGGTGTGGACATTATTGGCAGTCAAAAAGGTAAACGGAATATGAAGAAACTGGGAAGGAAGCAAAGCAGAAGCTGTTGATGTCACCACCAACAAAGCAAAGATAATAGAAGTATGAAATGTACACAGAACGCCAGAGTTAACATAATTATCTCATAGAAAGATACTCATAATTTGTTTTCTTCTTGCAGGGAGCAGCAGTAGTGCACTTGGACTTCAGAGCTTAGGACTGTCTGGCCAAGCACCCAGCTCTTCTTCTCTTGATGCTGGAACGCTCTCAGATACAACAGCATCAGGTAACTGTTCACTGCAAGGAATCAAGCTTTTTTGATTTTGACCTAAATAATGACTTAAAATTTGTTTGTAAATATGGTTTTGAAGAACCAGTTAATACTATTGGCTTCATGTATTTTTGATAGTATATTTATGGCCTTTTCCTGCTTTGATGGACTTTCACTGTAGGCTTCTGAGGAATTTACTTCCTCTCCTTAAAATAAAGCAGACAAAATAAACCATATACTGTATTTCCTTTGCATTTATAAACAACCAGACATTGTTCTTCAAGTAACTTGCATGACTGTCTATTTGATGAGAAGGTTTCCTTCTCAGGGTATCTCTCCTCCACTGCTTTTAGCAGGCTTGAATGTACTGATGAACACTTCTAAGTTCCCTTTTGATTTGTAGTTGAAAATTGACACAAAACCAAAGACAAATATTCATGGTTTTTCTTTCATAGCATGTGCGTCTTTTGAAGTTATATCAAGGCAGTGTTTTTACTTGTAACAGCTCTCTTTATTCTCTTAGCTCCAGCGTCTGATGATGAAGGCAGCACAGCTGCAACAGATGGCTCAACTCTTCGGACTTCACCTGCAGACCATGGTGGGAGCGTGGGCTCTGAGAGCGGTGGCAGCGCGGTGGACTCTGTAGCTGGTGAGCACAGTGGTAAGTATCTCTTGCTGCACCAGTGTCTGTGCATCTGTTTTCTACTGTAATAGGACTTTACCAGAATGAGAGGGGGTGGGTAATCCCTGGCAAAGAAGAAATCTCGGTTCCAAATAGATTGTACCATGCATCATTTTCTGGTTACTGCCAAAGTGCCATACAGACTGAATATTTGCTCACTTTTTGTAGTTCTCTAGAAGTGTGGAATCTGCGGTGGTTTTTGCTGGCCCATAATAAGAGAATGCAGTAGCCTAGAGCAAGACACTGCTGGATAAGTTTGGATGGGACAGAATTAATTTCTCTCTTTTTTGCTTGGGACTGATACGTAGGTAAAACAATCACGGACTTTTATAAAAAAAATTATGTCCACACTGCCCATCCATGCCTCTTCTGACTTGGTTTAAACTACTGCTGTGGAACCTATTCAATTTGGGCCATGAAGATGAGGCTGGCAGACGAAAGAATGCTAGGGGTGTTAAGTTCCATCTGTAGAAATGACTCTCTGCTAGCTTTATGAAGATAACCAAAGACACCGTCTCCTTAGAACCATCATTCCAAAGTATAGTTCAGCTGCATTGGTTGCTATGAAGCACACAAGATTCATGTTAAATTGTGCTGACATTGTCTTTCCCTTTTGTTATTTTTCTTTTTCAGTGTCTGGTCGTAGTAGTGCCTATGGGGACACGACAGCTGAGGGCCACCCTGCTGGACCAGGCAGCGTCAGCTCAAGCACAGGCGCTATCAGCACTACCACAGGCCAGCAAGAGGGAGATGGTTCAGAAGGGGAAGGGGAGGCAGAGGGAGACGTCCACACCAGCAACAGGCAAGGGGCTTTGTTTTCCACTTCAAGAATAGCACATCTGGTCTGCAGTGTGATTGTTTATAGAGGAGTGGACTGTAGGTGCTGAAATTCATGGAGTGTGATTTGTGACTCTGTTGGATAGTAAAAATCAAAAGTCAGAAACATAGAATAGAGCAAACTGCCATTGCAGAATGCCTTCCTCTGCGCATTCACCATATAACGTGTTACACATACCTAGTGTGTATCCCACAAAACTGCTGCCTGTACGAGGTGATGAAAAAATCCTGCATGAGTCTAGCAAACAGAGGAATCACCAAAATCTACAGCTTGGGAGCTTGTAAAATTCAGTGTTAGTAAAGAAGTATGTGCAAGAGTGCTAAGCACTTCGGGAAAGATCTGCAGTTTTTCATTCTGTGGGAACAGATGCTCGGTCATTTTTACAGTGCAGTTTGGAACTGTTTTGTAGTATCTGTTTCTAGATAGTTGAATTCTGCAGGTGGTCATGCTAGGCAGTGTAGTTCTGAAGTGAATAACTACGTCCATTGTCAGAGTTGCTCTGCATCTTTGACATCGCTTGACTGTGAAGTCTGAGGGAGTCCACTCCTGTTGGTACGGATTTGATGACCTTAGGGTTTCCTCATACTCTGAACTTCTGTGGTAAATTGCAGTGCTCCGTTGGTGATCCTGCTGGGTCTCATATTTCTTGTGATGTGTCTGAAGTGCTTTGTGTTTGATTCCTGGCTTCTGACTTCCCAGGCTGCACATGGTCCGACTGATGTTGCTGGAGAGGCTGCTGCAAAACTTACCTCAGCTGAGGAATGTTGGAGGAGTCCGGGCCATTCCTTACATGCAGGTAAGTGAGGAGGGCTTGGAAGTTAAGCCTTAATCAAACACTTAATCACTGCTACTACTACTGCTGGGTTTCTGTTTGCACATGCTTTTCCTTTCCTCTTTCCTGCCTAGTCACAGGGTGTGAGTCCATCTGTAAAATGTTCAATCTGTTGCACAGCATTCCTTACCCATAGATTTTTGCTAGACTTGTACCCTTTCTCAGTGTGCCATTACAGCTGGCTGATGAGCCTAAGGGCTAAAATCCTTGAACTCCAATGTATTTGGAAGGGTCTTTTGGGGTTTATACTGAATGTTCATATTAGGGTGTGATGGTGCAGGCAGAATTTGGGAATGAACATAGATTAATCAAGATAAAATCTGCGATGTTTTGTGAAAGATGGTCTGTATTTATCTTGAAAACATGGAACCTGCCGTCTGTTAATTCTCTGACTTCTATTCCCAGGTTATTCTGATGCTCACAACAGACCTAGATGGAGATGATGAGAAAGATAAGGGAGCTTTAGATAACCTTCTGTCCCAGCTGATTGCAGAACTGTGCATGGACAAAAAGGTAAGCTTCAGTATGTGCACACACTCTCAATTTGCTCCTTCTAGACAGGGTTTCTTTTCACGGAGGAATTAGATGCATGGGAGTTATAGAAACACATTGCTGTATGGATGTATTCAGGCAGTTTATTTCTCTTGGCTCACTTCACATAAAGTAGAAAATGACATGAGTGTAACTCTCACTGTTTCCTGGTTCTGGCATCCACAAGTGAGCATGAAAATTTGTTTCGCTTGGATTAAACTCTTAAAACAGACATGATCAGTAATGCATAATTGACATATATAGCTTTTCATTTGTGTAATACTGTTCTCTGGCACCCAGGCCACTGTCTACCCTTATATTGAGGAATTTGTGCTGCTTTTTTAGTATTACTGCTTGAGCTTAAATTAGAAATGCTTTATGAGGATCAGAGCACTGAAATTTAGATGCTTAGGACATTGTGCTCAGTTCTGTAAGTAAGCAAGCAAGCTCTCTCCTTGCAGGATGTGTCTAAGAAAAATGAACGCTCTCCTGTGAATGAAGTGCACTTGGTGGTAATGAGGCTGCTTAGTGTGTTCATGTCCAGAACTAAGTCTGGATCCAAGTCTTCCATTTGTGAGGTACATTGTTCAAATTGCTTTGTCAGGGGCATGATGTGGTTGGGGGGCTTTTGTTCATCAAAGGTGGCCTAAAAGCTGCTAAATGAAATAGCTGGTGTAAAACTGAAAAATAGTTCAAAGTGCTTTGGAAAAATTTATGGGGAATCTGTAACATTACTTGACTCTTGTGAAAAAAGATCTTTACTGAAACTCAGAATGGAGGAAACCGACATGTAAAGACAATTGGATTCACTTGTTTTGTGCACGGTTTCTGACTGAGCTATGGGCAGCACATTAATGATGTTATTTAAAACAGTCTAGCAGATTTTTTTCCTTGCATCTTACTGGTGCTGAAAGGGTTAAAGGGGATTTGTAATGTGATTATTGGAAAGCAATATGCTGCTGTGTCAACGTAAAAGTCGCTAAGAGGATTCCTTAGATATTTGTTGCTAAAAGGTACAGTAATAAGGCATAAAAAGCAGTATGTGTGGTGGGAAGGAGATTAATAAAAAAGCATAGAGGTTAAAAAATTTAGTCTGAACTGCATCAAATTTTAATGAGCTTATGAGCTGTGGGGTTTGTTTGGATTTACAGGGCTGCTTTAATAGTTTTATTTACAGTAGCTTTTTCTCTAGCCTTTGTTATTCACTTGAGCTTCCCACAGAAATCAAAGCTCATCGTCTTGCAGAATGCAGGTGGAGCAATACCTGGGTGGAGCAGAAGCTCTGAGCGGCATCTGCAACAGGGACTCTTTCTCTACCAGAATTCATGCCCAGCTGGCCAAATCCCAGATAAACAAACAGAAATCCCAACTTTAAAAAAAAAAAAAAAAAAAAAAAAGAGGGGAAAAGAAAAAAAGCAGGAAAAAAAGCCCTAGTTGTCTAATCCATAGCAGAGTGGCCTCTGGCACATGTGTCGAGGGGAGATTAGACTTAAGAGGAGATTTTATTTGTTTTCCTTTACTAAGCGCTTGTTCAAAAGAGTCTCTGTAAATATTTGAGTTGCTTTTCATAAACACAAAAAACCAAAAACCCCAACCTCAAACAAACCCCAAACTTAAAAGCTGCCTGTAAAGTTTCATAAAAACCTGCTCTCTTATCCATTGTGTCAGCAACTGCTGTCTGATTCTCACAGCTTCCCTTGCTCTTCTGACACAGTGGTTCTCAGGTGCTTTAGTAATCCATCTCTTCTTTGTTTCAGTCTTCCTCCCTCATCTCTAGTGCCACTGCTGCTGCGTTGTTGAGCTCTGGTGCTGTTGACTACTGTCTGCATGTGCTGAAGTCTTTGCTGGAGTACTGGAAAAGCCAGCAGAATGACGAGGAGCCTGTAGCCACCAGCCAGCTCCTGAAACCTCACACTACTTCTTCTCCACCTGACATGAGCCCTTTTTTCCTCCGTCAGTATGTGAAGGTGAGTCCTACCCTATGCTGTTAGCTTTACATGACCTGCATTAAAAGGCTGCTGCACAGAAGCAAGTAAAAGCATCCTTACAGAACTGGTTTTCCCTCAGTAGTACAATTAAAATCCATTCCCTTAGTGCATAGTTAGAACTAGGGTTGCTCCGAGTTCTCTCAGAGCAGCCCAGCTCACTGTATCTATCAATGCACTCTTAAACCAGGCAGTTCTGTGGAGCTGCTGTCACTGTTTCTGGTTGAAGTGTTAATCTTCCTGAAGGGAAGCTACTCCATTGCATGACTCCTTTTGCTTGGCAGGCAGAATTTCTGAACCAACGCTACTTACTGTGGCAAGGAAGCCTAGCAGTTGATGGGGATTTCCACACTAAATCCCAGACTTGTTCAACCACCATGTGCCTTTATGCTAAGATGCTGCTGGGGAGGGGTGGCTTTAATATGTGTACAGGTGCAGTGAAAAAAGCCTAGTTAAATGTAAGAATGTCTCCTAAGTAGAAAGCTCCTATGTTAAAACACCTTATTACTACAGACTAGCTTACTGCATCCTAATAGTTGCATCTAAAGTCCTCATGCAGGTTTGTTGGCTTGTTTTTATTTATCAGCTGGGAGCATTTCTTCTGGCTGCAAAGGTGCAGAAAAGCTTTGTATTTAGAAAATCAGTAAATGTACCCTGTAGCTTGTCATGACACCACACTGGGAGTGTTTGATACCAGAGCCTGATTGATTGCTCTTGCTTTCAGGGTCATGCTGCAGATGTTTTTGAGGCCTACACTCAGCTCCTGACAGAGATGGTACTGCGGCTGCCCTATCAGATCAAGAAGATTGCAGATACAAACTCCCGCATCCCACCTCCCATCTTTGATCACTCCTGGTTCTACTTTTTGTCTGAGGTAAGTGAGAACGTGATGCACCTACAGATTTTAACCAAAAAATTCCAGTAATGTTACCTTTCATGGGAGAGATGAGCTTTTGCAGAACCGATCTCAGATCCATCTCTGTTTTTTAATCCCCCTTGAAAGAAGGTGAACTGTTGGCTCTGCTTTGTTCCTGTTGAACAGGAGTCTATAGGAAAGCATACGTGAAAAATAAGATTGGTATTATTTCCTGTAATTCAATGTTTGCTGCCAGGAAACTAAATAGAAAACCTTCTCTGAGATGGTAGAATGTAACATCATGCTTGGCTGTTGGTGCTTAACTTAGTCCTTAGAAAAGAAATCAATAAGATATTTGGAGTATATCTTTTCAGTTCCTTTGGTTGTATAGCTTCCTACTTGAGATAACTTGTTATCTTAGATTTGCACAAGTATGGGGTAGGATTTCTTAATTAGGCTGGACTAGCTTTTTATTTGAGGTCACAGATGACAAAGAATGGTTTTCAGAGGCGGTTTCACAATTGCACAGCTCAGGATGCTGCAGTATTGCTGTGCAGTGTTTCTTCTGCCTGTGACTTACTTTTACATGTGACTTTACAGTACCTTAAAGCTGACAAATTCGTGAATGCATCTCCCATATCTTTTCTTTTTGTAAGAAAACATGTCATATTTTTGTTGGGACAGGTTGCCTAGTGGTGAGTTCACAGTACTGATGTTGTAGGCTTTTCTTTGTCTAGTACCTGATGATCCAGCAGACTCCATTTGTGCGCCGCCAAGTCCGCAAGCTTTTGCTCTTTATCTGTGGATCAAAGGATAAATACCGCCAGCTCAGAGACCTTCACACGTTGGACTCTCATGTTCGTGGAATCAAAAAGCTCCTAGAAGAGCAAGGCATTTTCCTTCGTGCCAGTGTGGTCACAGCAAGTTCAGGCTCTGCCCTGCAGTACGATACGTTGATTAGCTTGGTAAGGAAAAGTGTGCCACAGTACTAGGAAAAAGTGTACATTGCGTTTATGTAAGATGTCAGTAATAGAAATACTGACATGGTGTTTAATCCTGTCCCATTGTGCCTTTCAGATGGAACATTTAAAGGCTTGTGCAGAGATTGCCACACAGCGAACAGTAAACTGGCAGAAATTCTGCATTAAAGATGACTGTGAGTTCTTTCTCTGAGAGCATGGGAAGGAGCAGAGGGGATGCATTACGTGTCTTGGTTTCAATCAAGACTTCTCAGATGGGGAAGCTCAGCAGAGAAAAAGGGAACACAGCTGAGAGTTTTGAGTAGGACTGAACTGTTTCCAGTACTAATTATCACAGTGCTCTAATTGCATCTGTTCCTTAGCTAAAGAACACAATATGGTATAACGGTTAACTTGCAAGAACAGGAATAGGAGATCTGTGTTCTCTTACTTGTGCTGCCGTTGTTCCAGTGTGTAATTTTGGATGAAACATTTTACCTTGGTGTACCCAAATGTTATGCTTCTGTAGTGTAGGGACAGGAAGGTTCTGTGAGTTTGTGGGACGGTCCTCATCATGTTGAAAGGGTTTTTTGTTTTGGGTTGGGTTTTTTTTGTTTGCTTGTTTTTTTAATTCGGGCTTCAAAGATTTTCTTCTTTTCTCTGCAGCGGTTCTCTATTTCCTCCTTCAAGTCAGCTTCCTGGTAGATGAAGGAGTGTCGCCAGTTCTCCTGCAGCTGCTGTCTTGTGCTCTGTGTGGCAGTAAAGTGCTGTCTGTGGCTTCATCCTCTGGATCATCAAGCACCTCTTCCACCTCTGCTCCTGCAGCATCGGGCTCTGGGCAGCCAGCAACACAGAGCAAATCCTCCACTAAAAAGAGCAAGAAAGAAGAAAAGGAAAAGGAGCGAGAGGGTGAGCTGCAGCTGTGCCCTGTTCTGTGGTGGTTGCAGGGATGAACACTGCTCCTCTCAACCTTTCTTACTCTATTTAGAGAGGATTGCTTGCTTTTCGTTGTGATAAATACCACTGTTGTGAAAGGGTCATGGATCGTGGCAAGGGCACTTGCAGACTACAGCAACAATTAGGAGAGAAGAGCAGTTTTTTACCATATGTAATTTGGAGAGGGGCAAAGATGAAGCAGTATGCCCTAAGAGTTGGGGCTGAAATTAAGTGCTGAGTATATCCCAAACCCACTGTATGTATTAACTTGAGTGGGCTTTAAGTTGTCTACTGGAAGTTACCTATTCTAGTGGTGAAGTAGCTTCCACCTAACTTGCCTATCCTGGGTTGTAGGAGGTTGAAATGCTCATGGGGATTAAAACAAGTACTGGAGATGCACACCCAGTTAGCTCTGCTCTTCAATGATTATGTTCAGACTTGTTTCCTCTGTTTGACTTCTAAGCTATGTTGGAGCCAGGGCTGCTGCTTAATGGATATCCAAAGTCCTGGGAAAGTAATTAAGCTTTCCTATAAAAGTCACAGGCATAAATTCTCTCTTGGCTTTTCTTCAAGGAACCATTTTGGCTTTCTCTGTCAGACAATTCTCTTTTCACTGAGTCTTTTCACTGTCCCATGGTTGATCCTTTTCTTTTTATCAGAATGTGTAGCACATTTCTCACGTCCTTACTGGCAAGTATTCCAGCAGTTTTCTTCTGTGATAGTCAGGAGTACTAGGTTATATTTTTTGAAAGAGAACGGAACATTAAACTAGCTTGTTGCCTGAAACACAGTAATTTTTCCCCATTATCCTTGCTCTATGATTTATAAAATAGGAAGCTAGCCTGCCTGTGAGGTGCTCCACTCATCTGCTTTCTTAAGCCTGTCTGTCTTCTGCCACCCGGTATCCCCTAGGTGAGAGTTCGGGCAGTCAGGAAGATCAGCTGTGTACAGCTCTGGTGAACCAGCTGAACAAGTTTGCTGATAAGGAGACCCTCATTCAGTTCCTGCGTTGCTTCTTGCTGGAGTCTAACTCGTCCTCCGTGAGATGGCAGGCCCACTGCCTTGCACTGCACATCTACAGGTGAGCTTGGAAGGGAATCTCTGACCTGGTTCCTCTTAGCCAGTCTCAGGTCAGTTATGGAGAGTTCTGTCCTTGTGTAAGAGTTAATGCCTCTGTCTTGAAGGATGCTGAAGCTTGGAGATAATTGCACCCCTTTGAATTGCTCACACGATGTTGCAGTTACTGGGGCTGGAGGTAGAAGTTGTTACTTACTTGTTACGGATCAATGTGAGTTACCATCTCCAAGAAGCATTTTATTTCTGTCTGCAGAGTCTGGCTCCTGACATCTACAGGAGTAGGTATTTGTGGGCGAGTGAATTTCTGAGGCAGATGCAGACTCAGCAAGTTGGGAGTTATGTAGGATAAGGCACACTTCAGGGTGCTGAACTCCTTCAGAACTCTATTCAGTTGTTGCAGGTCAGCTGCTTTCATTTCAGAGAGTGCTAGAAAACAGCTGGTGGCAAGAATCAATGAGATTTAACTCTGTGAACTCTGATGTATAGCAAGATAACAGTTTTCAAGTTTGGTGAACTGTAGCACATATTTTACTTTTGAATAAGATTGTGTGCCATGCAGTCTATATAACTATCTTTACAAGCCTAATTGATATGTAATCCATTCAACAGGAACTCTAACAAGTCTCAGCAGGAATTACTGTTGGATCTCATGTGGTCAATCTGGCCAGAACTTCCAGCCTATGGAAGAAAGGCTGCCCAGTTTGTAGATCTCCTGGGATACTTCTCTCTGAAAACACAGCAGACTGAGAAAAAGGTATGGTGTCATTCTGAAAAGGAGGTACAGCATCCCAGGTTCTGCTACTTCTGACGAATTATGGTAGTGTTCATTTGTGAGACAGCTGGGACAGATTTTCTGTCAAAAGAGCTTCTGGTGGAAATTTTTTTTCTTCCCCAAATTTGAATGTTAAAAAAGGCAGGGTCCTTAAAAAATTGGGGAGTGTGGATTTTTTGTTTTATTGTTTTGGGGTTTTTGGTGGGGAGGATTTTGGGGTTTGGGTTTTTTTTTTAATTTAGAGGAAAATTTTCCCACAGGAAGCCTTTGTGGGAAAATACATTTATCTACTAGTTCTAATTTATAGATTTTTGATATTTCAGCTCCTAGAAATCTTTTGTAACCACTACTTTTGAACAAAGGAAGTGGTAGGATTTCTTAGGGGACCAGTGGGCTTGAGAACAAGTAATTCAGACGCACTGATACTTGCATATGTATGTTTAAAGAGCTGGGAATGCCTTACGAATCTTGGCAGGCATTTGCAGCGATTGGCTGACAAATAGCACTGTTATTGTGGTAAAGGTCTAATTTTAGGATCTATTACATTCCTGGGTAATGATTTAACCACATAAATTCCTGTGGGTATAGTGCGTGCATCTTCTTGGGGGACCTGGAATGCCACAAGATGAGAAATCTTCATGTCTTTGTAGCAATAAAAAAAAAAATGTTGAGAAGACAGTATTTTCCTAATTGTATTTCAGTTGAAGGAATACTCCCAAAAGGCCGTGGAGATCCTCCGGACTCAAAACCACATTCTTACCAACCACCCTAACTCCAACATTTACAAGTGAGTTACTTCTGACTTTGATCCATTTCACTAAAGAGCTTTTCAGCAGACGAGCTGCAATCCGCAGGGGAATACACAATTCTTCTAATAAAATCGTGGTGGAGGAAGGACCCCTACTGAGATTGCATGCTTGCTGCAGCTGGTCTTGGGAGAATAGCAGATTCCTTTCTGCCATCTGAAAAACGTGACATTCTATGCGCTATCAGCAGTAGTTTGGCTTTAGCGTTTTTGCTTTCATTTTCAGTAAATGTTACAAAATATTAGGACCAATTGGAGAATATAGACTTGCAGAATTAAGTGTTGTGTTCTTATTCATACATTGGCAGTTAATACTTATACTAAAATGCTGCCTAGAGGAAAGCAATAATTTTCAATGTGCTTTACATTGTAACGCTTCTGTTACTAAATCTGGGACTGGGGACTACAGGTAAACTGAAACTATTCTGATTGAATGGCTTGTGTTTAAAACATGGTGAATGCCAAATTACGTATGTCAATGTTCTTCCCCTCATTCCAGCACACTGTCTGGGCTGGTGGAATTTGATGGCTATTACCTGGAGAGCGATCCTTGCCTTGTCTGCAACAATCCGGAGGTGCCCTTTTGTGTAAGTAGCTGCTATTCTTAAACCCTTTTTAATTATAGGGATCCCAACTGTTTACAGCAGCATGATTTGCTGTTTTTCTCAGTTTTTTGGGATGTAATCATATAGGCAGTGTGTTCTTGGTTTTGTCTTCTCAGTACATCAAGCTTTCCTCCATTAAAGTGGACACAAGGTATACTACCACCCAGCAAGTGGTGAAACTAATCGGCAGCCACACCATCAGCAAAGTGACAGTGAAGATAGGAGACCTGAAACGAACCAAAATGGTCCGAACCATCAACCTCTATTACAACAACAGGACAGTGCAAGCCATAGTGGAGCTGAAAAACAAGTACGTTTGTCCATGTTTTTTGTGTGCAAGTCTCCGAATTTGACATTACAATCTCTACTGAGGTGCCTGGCTTCTTGTTTTAGCTAATGTTCCTTCTTAGACTATTACTCATCACTGTCAGCCCACATTGAGTGGGATTGTTCTGAATCTCCTCCGAAAAATTGTTGAAGATGCAAATTTCACCTGGAGCTTGAAATATGCCTGTAAATTTTGTGTATGCAAACTTTGTACAGACTGAGTTTTAAGCATCTAACTTAATTGTGTGGAAACCAGTATTAATACCAAGAGCACCTCCTGGAGAGTTTGACTTGGAAAAGGATTTGGATGTTGCAGCATGTCCAGAAATGCAGAAAGCATTAACGTTACTTGTTTGAAGCCATATAGTAGAATTAAACTTAGAAGTTGGATGGCCTAACTCTTGGTTGCTGCTTTACCGATGAAAAATGGCTCCTTTTCAACTTATATGCTTTCCCCTCTTACTTCTTGAGATGTTCTCACCAGAATCAGATCTCTTTGCCTTAGGGATTAATCTGTGCCTGCTGCTTATTGCTTATTTGAAGTCTTAATCCTCTGTGACATCACAAGTGGCTGCTGTGGAGAGGATTATGATGTCACAAAGAGAGGATTCTGACTTCAGGTTGAGAATAAGCAGTGGGAGCAGATGAGATCTTTAGAAATAAATATCCTGTTTTCATGCAAATGTCCTTACTAATAAAAAAATGGAGGTGAAAATCCCTAGAAAATGTCTGTAGAATTAAAGTTTTTCCATGAGGCATCAACAGCTCTTTAATCCTAAACAGTCTCTCTCTATGAAGAGGATAAAGGCTTAAAATGTATTTCTGGCTACATATCATGTCAATACAGAAGCTAAGGAAACGAATCCTAGAACTGCTCTCCATTCATCCCATTTAAAGTAGATTTGGAGCTGAGACGGTTGCATTTGACTTCTCTTCATACGTGGGCAGGGAGGGTGCTTCCCCACTGAAAAACCATGCTGCTTTCTTTCCTTTTCCCAGGCCGGCTCGTTGGCACAAAGCTAAAAAAGTCCAGCTGACCCCAGGCCAGACAGAGGTGAAGATTGATTTGCCGCTGCCCATTGTGGCTTCGAACCTGATGATTGAATTTGCAGATTTCTATGAGAATTACCAGGCTTCCACAGAGACGCTGCAGTGCCCCCGGTGTAGCGCATCCGTCCCAGCCAACCCGGGGGTGTGTGGGAACTGCGGCGAAAACGTGTACCAGTGCCACAAGTGTAGGTATGTCATGCTCGTTCCTCCTCATGGAGCCAGCACCAGGGGTTTACAGAGCCCTTGTGTTGTTGCCTGTGTTGGATGTTCAACAAAATACCCTGCTATTTAAATACATGATTCTGGTTAATACAACCGCACAATCAAATTAGTCGAGAAGTATAAAACAGGCTTACAGGGATTTAACGTTAATGCAGGCTAACAAAGGAAACCTGATACGACACTACTGAAAGAACGTCGAAGTTTCAGATCAAGCCCTCAGAAGTTTAAAAAAGAAAATTCCCAGGAGGAGGTTATTTTTGGCCTGCCTGTTCACGGGCATGAGGCTGGAGTTCAATTATACGATTGCAGGGGGGTTTCCCCACAGGATCCCTGACTTGGGATGGACAGTGCTCGCTTGTCTATTGAGAGCTTTTGTTGTACTCTCCTCATTCAGAGCAGGGCTCAGGGCGTAATTTACTGTGTGCTATTCAGGCTTTCACTACAGTATTATAAATCCTTCTCTTTTGTGAGTTTTGTCTCCTTATCTGATATCTCTTCTCCCCTTATTGTTGTCCCATATTCCTCTCTAATCCTCATGGGATTCAAGGTGTTTAGCAGATTCTTTCCATAGATCAGGCGATTACTGGTATATTGAAAGGTTTCCACATCCCTTCTTGAATTATGGGAGCTATAAATCAGTTCATGTCATGGTACTCTAGTCTGCAACGGGATAATAAGTATGCTGTAGCTAGTCCCACTGCAACTGGGTAAAGAGTGAAAGCTATTGAAAGCCTAGACCTTACAAAGCAAAATGGTTTCCTTTTATCTGTGTTCTTGTAAAGGGCACAGTGCCCTAGTCTGATGTTCTACTGGGAATTACTGTAGTTAAAGTAGAATTGTTAGGAGCAAATTCACATCTGTTTCTGCTTTTTCTGGCCAGAATGTGGCACCGCTTCTGTAAGGATTTTTTTTTTTGTTGCCTGATTTGTAGGTTTTAATTCTTATGTACTTTGTGTTTCACTTGTGGCTTCCCCAGGACAGTTTGGTAGGTTAGATGTTTTAAGGGCCATCCTTCTCTTTTACCTACTGAGTCCATTCACAGCTTACTTCATTGCCTCAGTTACCTTTATAAAGCTCAGGTGCATTCTTTGACCTTTCTGGCTTGCCTTTCAGATCCATTAATTATGACGAGAAAGATCCCTTCCTTTGCAACGCCTGTGGGTTCTGTAAATATGCTCGCTTTGACTTCATGTTGTATGCCAAGCCCTGCTGTGCAGTGGATCCCATAGAAAATGAAGAGGATCGAAAGAAGGTGAGACTAATAGCAGATTGATTAATGAAATGCTATATCTCTTAGCCAGGTCAAAAGTGTAGGGACATCAGAGGTCCATCCCTCTTGAGAGTAACATGAAAAGCAGTGTTCCTTCAAGGCTTCTCATGACTAATGCATTCCTCATTTACTGTCTTGCTCCACTAAATAAGTAATTTTTCAAAAGACATAATTCAGTGCTTTACTTATAAACTAGCTATCTAGCACTGCATCTCTTTGCCTTGCTGTACAAGGGGGTGTATTTGGATTGTATTGTATGCTTTACCATCCCATCTGAGGAGCCCTGCTAATGAATGAAGAACCCATTGTATTATGTGGCCTGTCCCAAAGGATCAGTGTGCTGAGTATAGTGCCAGCAGTGATACTCATGGTAGAAGCAGGGTGCAGGATCACCATTTATTATTTTTTTTGCCAGAGAAAGGCAAAAGAGACAGAAGAATTGGAGGTTGGTGGCTGTAGTTCTGTAGAATTAAAAATTGCATCTGAACATAAAGTAAGAGTTTCCTTTCCTTTTTTATTCTTAGGCAGTAACAAATATCAACACTCTCCTGGACAAGGCTGACAGAGTGTATCACCAGCTAATGGGACACCGACCGCAGCTGGAAAACCTTCTGTGTAAAGTGAATGAGGCAGCTCCTGAAAAGCCACAGGTAACAGGGAACAGATGGATCTTGCACAGAGCTCTAGGCTGGTGAGACAGGGACCTTTATACTGCCAAGAGCAACTAAAGGTCCTTGCCTCAGATGCTGTTCTGCAGTAGTTATTTTTGTGTATAGCCTCCACATATGATTTCTTTTTGGTTTTCTGTTCCAGGATGAATCTGGTAGTAGTGGAGGGATAAGTTCTACCTCAGCTAGTGTGAATAGATACATACTCCAGTTAGCCCAGGAGTATTGTGGTGACTGCAAGAACTCTTTCGATGAACTTTCCAAAATTATCCAGGTATGATGTGCTTTGATCTGAATTTGGGTCATGTGTTTTTTTTCTGTCACCAGATACAGTGCATATCAAAGTAGAAAGAAAGATGTTGCTGTTCTGCGTTTAATGATATCATTAACAATAGGTGATCAGCTGCATGTTTTCAGGGAAATAAAAAAATAATCATTTCTAAAAGCTATGGTTACCATTAATTCTATGGATTTGTCACATTTCCAACGTTAAATTGCATGTAATGTAGACAACAAACCTTTGAACAGGGCAGATAACTGGGAATTAGGCTGATATTTCTAATGGATTTCCCAAGTTTGCCATTGACATGAAGGATTTTGAGATACTTGGTTGAAAATGTTTCTCCACAAAATACACAGTGAAAATAACTTGTGAATGGGATTAGCAATTATGTGCTGCCTCACAGTTCCACAACTTTCGTTTCTCCTTTTCTGTGTTTCCAGAAAGTGTTTGCCTCTCGAAAGGAGCTCCTGGAATATGATCTCCAACAGAGAGAGGCAGCGACAAAGTCCTCGCGAACCACTGTCCAACCCACATTTACTGCCAGCCAGTATCGTGCCTTGTCTGTTTTAGGCTGTGGCCACACATCATCAACTAAATGCTATGGCTGTGCCTCAGCTGTCACTGAACACTGCATAACGTTGCTTCGGGCTTTGGCGACCAACTCTGCCATCAGGCATATCCTTGTGTCCCAGGGCCTTATCCGAGAGCTCTTTGACTACAACTTGCGCCGGGGCGCAGCCAGTATGCGGGAGGAGGTCCGTCAGCTCATGTGCCTTCTGACCAGGTTAGGTCTGATTCAGTGTTTGCAGCCCTCTGACTTCCAGTGAGCTCTGGAAAGCCACATGCTTGTAAAAGCATGATCAGAAAGGAGTAGCTTTATAGGGGAGATATCTTACATCAGCAAACTGTAGACTAACTGCTTGTACATTTGTTACCAACTAAGCTGAAATCCCAGGAGCTTTTGCTATTTAGTACAAGCACAGCGTAACAGCATTCTCTTTTTCCTTCTGGAATTAGGGACAATCCAGAGGCCACACAGCAAATGAATGACTTAATCATTGGGAAGGTTTCTGCAGCTCTGAAGGGACACTGGGCAAATCCAGACTTGGTGAGAGACTCAGCGTTTTCCTATTTCTTTTTTCTTCCCCTCTGCAACTGCTGGTCATTCTAATCATTCCATCTTCTCTATTATCATCATCTATTTGTAATACAGAAGGTGTTTGTGTCTTGATAGGAATTAAGATAAATGTTAGAGTAAAGCACAGGTATATGCCTCAGTTTCCTCAGGCATATGGGATTCAAGATGTTTAGCAGATTCTTTCCATAGATCAGGTGATTACTGGTATATTGAAAGGTTCTGCCTGTCTTGGCTGTTGCTTGCAGCTCTCTCAAATAGGTTGTCAGTCATCCCAAATGGGCATGGGATTAAATTTGCTTAGATTGATGTGTTTTGAACCTGTGTTTTTTAAATATCAGAAGGCAAAAAGGACTGCTGTGTCACCAAGACTTCTTAAGCCTTTGAACCTTGTGTTACAGGCTAGCAGCCTCCAGTATGAAATGTTGCTGCTAACAGATTCCATCTCGAAGGAAGACAGCTGCTGGGAGCTCCGACTACGTTGTGGTGAGTTCAAACGACTAGCATGAAAGCTTTATTTTAAAATGCTATGCCCAGGTCCATTCACTGTAGTAAGACTTTAAGGAAGGGAACTGATGCTGACTCATATAGCTTGTGATTAGGGTTAAAAATGGAGTTAGCACCAGATAGCTTTGTCTTTAGGTAATGCATTTCTTGAAACAGGAGTGCTGAGAAATAGAAAGATGAAGGTGTAAATGGAAGGATGACAAGACTCTCTTGCTGTAATAGAAAATAATTGTTTTCCATCCATGGCTGCATGAGAATGTGATAGTTTTGCTTGAGGATATGAGGTCTTACCTAACTCTGAACACTTCTAATATGCTGTATAGAGCTGTGGAGGTGTCCTATCTGCAGATCTTACAGTGGAATGAAAATTCATGTCTGTCTTTCAGCTCTCAGCCTCTTTCTGATGGCAGTGAACATTAAGACTCCAGTGGTTGTTGAAAACATCACCCTCATGTGCCTGCGCATTCTTCAAAAGCTGATCAAGCCACCTGCTCCAACCAGCAAGAAAAACAAGGTACTGCCTTAGACAGATGCTGAGCAAAGCATCTGAAAATTTGCTCATTAAAGTCCTGCACACTGATCTTGGTGATTAATAACTTTGTGAGGAAGGCAGGGCTTGCTTTTCCTGGTCATGGTTACTAGGGAAGCAGAAGTCGTGTGACTTTTGTCTTTGCAGACTGCAAATTACACGTAACTGCTTTCCATTTTTTACTGTTCTTTGGTGGTTTTGACCACCAAAACAGGGCATTATTTTTTTCCCCTTCAGATTTGAGGCATGGGGAAAGAGCTACTTCAAAGCTATGGCTTGGTTATTTTGGGCAGGCTTTTGGTGCTTTCGACAGCTTTGTAGAATCATGTATCTAAACATAGTAGAATCAAGTACTTTTGACTTGATTTTTAAATACAGAGGTACAATTCTGATAAAAATGACATTGATTGGCTGCTCCTTGATTGTAATTTAGGATAACATTTGCAAGGGAGGAGGTATGTTTCTGCTTTGATCTAGCTATCTGATAATCACAGATGGATGTCAAAGATGGGTTTACTGATATTTCAGTAGTAACTGAAATGAGGCATCTCTCTTAGCTCATCATTAACAGAAATTGTATACCCTGCTCTTGTCCAAGAGCTGCATTTACCTATTCATGGAACAGATGCAACCAGTGATTCACCTACAGGAGTTACTCTTAAGGGAACAGGCTGTGGCTTTCTGGGGAATCATAGAGCTTTTTTGTTTATTAGGATGTGCCTGTGGATGCTCTTACCACTGTGAAGCCTTACAGCAATGAAATCCATGCACAAGCTCAGCTTTGGCTCAAGAGGGACCCCAAAGCATCGTATGAAGCTTGGAAAAAGTGCCTCCCTGCCAGAGGTAGTCCTGTGCTTTTAACTTGGTGCAGTTTTGTGAAGGAACACGTGTGTCCCTCCAGGTTCAATAAGGAATGTACTTCTGTAGAGTTGTGTTGGCTTCTGTCCCATGACATCTGATATCATCTTCACACTTAGCTGTGTAGTCCTTAGAGATTTTAGCACTGACTTTTCTAGGCTGTGTTGCTCAAACCCTGAGCAGAAGATGCACTGTGCCTGAAGTTAATCAGGAGAATGTAAAATACGAAACTTGTTGCTTATTTAAAATGATACCAGCCAACTGAAAAGCTGATTGCATTCCCTGAGAGGCTATGGGATTCGCATCTGGCTTGGAAATGAGCATAGCTCCATGCAGAAGTGTGGCAGCAGAAAGAAATGAGAAGCTACTCAGCTTCTCAGCTGGAGTTTGGAAAGTTCCAGTATGAAGAAAAAAATACAATGGCAGTTTGCAGTTAATAGCTGCTGACAGTTCTCTTGAGCTGTGTTCAATATTGCAGGTATAGATGCCAACGGGAAATCTCCCAGCAAAGCTGAGCTTCACCAGCTCTACTTGTCAGAAAAATATGTCTGGAAATGGAAACAGTTCATGAGTCGCCGTGGGAAGAGAACTTGCCCTCTGGATCTCAAGCTGGGACACAACAATTGGCTGCGACAGGTAATCATGGGTGAAAATTCCAGTGGAATGCACTGGACCGAGTTAACCATCAGAGATTATTGGTAGTTTGCCGCATTTTACACGTTTTGCAGACAATATAAACAGTGATATTTGGGGAGACTGCAACTGACTCTATCTAATTCCAAGTCAGGTTTGCAGCTTTATTCCCTTAAAAATACTACATCTAGACGGTTATCCAGTAGTCTGCATTTTCTTAAACTATGAACCTTTAATTGCCACCGTGCTCCTACCTGTATACTTAGCTGCATTTTGACTAGTGAATTTTCACGGGTCCTGGGCAAAAGTTTTTCTTCTGGTGCGTGTGGATTAGTATGTCGCCTACGCAGTGCATTGTTTAAACATTTTGTTGGCAAGCAAAGTAGGCATTCTCAGAGAATCAAGTGTTGGGAAGAACAAGAGAATGCTGCCACCAGGTCAGCAAACTGTCCTAATGTATGCTGTGCCTTTTGTAAAATACCACTACTTTAACTGTGCACATCAAATGATACCGTCTTTTAATGCTCTTGCCTTAGGTGCTTTTTACTCCTGCCACTCAAGCTGCAAGGCAAGCTGCGTGTACTATTGTGGAAGCTCTGGCTACCATCCCCAGCCGCAAACAGCAGGTCCTTGATCTCCTGACAAGGTATTTCCGTGTTGCCACACTTGGCAGCTCTAGGATCATTTTTCTTTAATTCCCATGAGAATCTCTCCCTTCTTCCAACTTTTCTCACACCTCTCCCTTGTATACCTCTGGTTCACAGGTCTTTTTGGGCTGGATTCTAAAACTTAATTGGCTGGGATGGTATAGATTTAGGGAGACCTTTTCTTTGCTGCCTGGCAATAAGCTATTGCAGTTCTGTACTTTTTCCAGAGGTAAGCAGATGATGTTTGGCCATGTAGACAACATTTCTCCTGCCTCCTATACAGCAAAATAATAGGGTGAACTCTCTTCCAACTCCTGTGACATAACTTACCCCAATTGATGCTAGTAGCACCGCTGGGGAACTCCTTTTTGGTACAAAATGCCACTTTAGCAATTGAGTAATGAATAACAGTTATGCTTTTAGCTAGGAGGACAACAGGGAGGATAGATTTCTGGAGTCTTTTTTTTTTTCTTTTCTTTCCATGGTGTCCTTAAGCTGTGAATATCTCTTGTTACTGTGAAGTGGATGTCAGTTTGTGTTTCTGTTTGCTAGCTACCTGGATGAGCTGAGCATTGCTGGCGAGTGTGCCGCTGAGTACCTGGCACTGTATCAGAAACTCATCAAACCGGCGCACTGGAAGGTCTACCTGGCAGCCAGGGGAGTTCTGCCCTATATTGGCAGCCTCATCACTAAGGTATGCACTTTTATGGAGGAGCTAGGTAGCAACAGAAAGCTTTCGCTGACCTGTCAATTTGGCTTTTTTGCTTTGAAATCTGCATCTCTTCATTCAGTGCCCTGTTGCCAATCCTTGCCAGGTTTATGAAGTTCACACTTCCGTGCTGTCATCTCTGAACGGTAACAGCTACAGTGGTTTTAGCCCCAGCTGTAGCATTCCTCAGCGCATACTGGCTGGTACACATTAATTAACTGCTCTGGGGGCAGCTATGCTAAGGGCTGTAAATATTGCTACACTGTCTTGGCACCATGTCCAAGTTGGAAGCCGTCTTAGCTGCCAGGCTGGACTCCGAAAGCCCTTAACGACAAGGGAGGATTAGGTGTGCTACCATTCCTTGAGTGTGAATTACAGCCTGCTGGAGAAGCAGCACATTTAAGTGGCAGTCTTCAGAGTGTTAGGAGTTTTCTGTGGTGATCCCTGGTGCACTCCAAAGAGGCAGATGACACCCTCCCTATTAATGGTGGCATTGAGTCTGTCATGGAGGGCCACTAGAGCAAAGCAGTGGTGATAGGTAGGTGTAGGGAGAAAATGAGGAGGATGCTTGGGGTAGTTTTTCTCTCCTCTCCCCCTTCCCTCCCTGCTGCTGCGTTGCGATTCTGGTTTCTGTGTGGCTGGCTCTGTTTCTTTGCTGTGTTCCTTTGCACCCTGTGTTAGACTCTCATCAGCCAGTTGTTATTGCCATTGCAGTTTCTTGTCCTAATAGGCTTGTTAATTATTTTCAGGAAATAGCTCGTTTGCTTGCCTTGGAGGAAGCAACACTCAGCACTGATTTGCAGCAGGGATATGCCTTGAAGAGTCTCACAGGTATTTGGTGGCATCAACGCAAGTCCTGTAGTAGGATTAGATATGGGGTGATTGTTGTTCTGTAACAGCATGTAGCAGAATTTCAGAGATGTGATTCAGTGTTTTGCAATTGTCAGCACTGGATTTTTGCTGTCAATTTGGCACTTAACCCCTAAATGGATTTTTTCCATATTTTTTGTGGTCAGTTTGACTTTTTAGTTACTTGAACTTTGGTAGCATATCGTGAGCAAACTTCGTCATATCACTTTTCTTCTCCATTTCTTAATTTTGTTTATTGTAAAGTATAATTCCTGGGACCATTGCAAACACTGCCGATTTATTCCTACCTGTTGTTTCCTACCTACTTATTCTATGGTAGCTTTTCTTTTTTGAATCTTCTAGGGTATGTGTTTTTCAAAACTTGGTGGAAATGGAAGTACACCATTAGCTAAGTCATTCTTTTCTGTATGCTCTTCCATGTTCTTCAAAAATTAGTGGACTAATTCATAAAGCCTGGCTTCTTGCAAGAAAAAACATGTTGATAAATATGTCTTGGGAAAGAATCCAAGTGTTCACTGATTCTTTACTTTATTATAGGAGTGACCAATTTGGTGATGTAACTGATAGAGTCATGTACCGCACTTGCTGTCACATCATCAGAGCTAGCTTAAATATTAGAAGGGGAGCAGTCACCTGCTTTTGAAATATCTTGCAACAGAAAAATGTCAAAAACTGCAGAATGTTGTATCAAGCACTTGGAAAGCTCCTTATACACTTTCCTAATTCAGTCACCATGGTCCCATATGGTATAATTTACAAGGCAGCTCTCGCAAGCCAGGGTTTTTGCCTCCCACCATTCAGTTCATAGAAGTGAGCTTTAAACCAGACTGACAATAGGAGTTGTAACAAGCCATTTTATTGTGCTGCTTTTATGATATTGTGCCCTGTTTGCTGGCCATATGAAATTTAGAGCTAACAAATGAAACTCTCTCCCACTTCCTGAATATCTCATTGCTTTCTAGGTCTTCTCTCTTCCTTTGTGGAGGTGGAGTCCATCAAACGGCACTTCAAAAGCCGTCTGGTGGGTACGGTCCTGAATGGTTACCTGTGTTTAAGGAAATTAGTGGTACAGAGAACAAAGCTGATTGATGAAACCCAGGACATGCTGCTGGAGATGCTGGAAGATATGACAACAGGTAAAAACCACCTCAGTTCCTTAAATCCAGAGTCTGGGTCAACCAAGATGAAAAAGCAGATAGTTAGAGCGGCACAAAGAAATTCCTTCTAAAAGACTACTGTAGTGAAAGGGTTTTTTTATGACTTGGACCTTCCAATATTTCCTTTTGGCACAGAAAACGTAAATAACATTCCTGGAGTCGTCTCTTATTTTCCAGGAATTTAAACCTCCTCCTTTTTATGGGATTGCTTTACTGCAGCCCAAGCATGCAAAGTGTTTTGCTAGTAAACATACCAATAAATAGCCTTTCATCTTTTAAGTAGTGGATACGCAAAAGAAGAGGGCACCAAAGTATAGTGCTTATTGCAGACAGATTTATTGTGTATACTGAGTTAAAATGGAACCTGTGAAATTGACTCCTGTGTCTTTTTTAATACTTCTATTTCTTGGCAGGCACAGAATCTGAAACCAAAGCATTTATGGCAGTGTGTATAGAGACTGCAAAACGTTACAGCCTTGATGACTACAGGACTCCAGTCTTCATTTTTGAGAGACTATGCAGTATTATCTATCCTGTAAGTATAGAGATGGCTGTAGCATTGCTTATAAAGTTAGACTTCTTAAATAGATATAGTTGCTTGTACTTTGGCAAAAAACCAATAGTGTCTACAATAATGATTTAATATTAGCCAGCGTAGAACTGTAGTAATACGGTATCCCGTTTGGGGGTTTTAGTATTCAGGTTCCCTGCTGTGGCATGCTCTGTGCAGAAAAGCAGAACCGGTAGTATTGTTTCATGCTGAGGAATTTGCTTGCAAAATGATACTAGACATCCTCTAAATGCCACATGTGTGGCAATGTACTGCAGGATGCACCAGTGACGAAAGGAGTGACGGTTTAAGGACACCTTGTCACTTGCTACCATAAAAATGCAGGAATGGGAGCGTGGTTGGGGGGAAAACTTACTCTGTCTGTGCTGCTGTTCTTCAGGAAGAGAATGAAGTGACTGAGTTCTTTGTAACTCTGGAGAAGGATCCCCAGCAGGAAGACTTCTTACAGGGCAGAATGCCAGGAAATCCCTACAGCAGTAATGAGCCTGGCATTGGGCCACTCATGAGGGACATCAAGAACAAAATCTGCCAGGACTGTGACCTGGTAGCTCTGCTGGAGGATGACAGTGGAATGGAGGTGAGAATGCACAAGTGTGGATTTCTCGCATGGATGTGTGAGGACACCATTTCTAGGCAGCTGATGATTGCTAGAATGGTGATGCAATGTGAGCCTGTTCTTGACTTTTTATTTTCTCTCTTTCAGCTTTTGGTGAACAATAAGATCATCAGTTTAGATCTGCCTGTGGCTGAGGTCTACAAGAAGGTGTGGTGTCCCACTAATGAGGTATATGTTACCTTCATATATGTTAACAGCACAAAGCACCTGTCCTTGATATGAACAAAAAAATTAAAAGGAAAAAAAAAATATCACACAAGTCAGGATTTCTTTTCTGGCATATAACTTCTGAGGTATAATTACTCAGCACCTTTTTGTGCTTTCTTAGGATAGGCTGTTATTCAATTCTGCAACATAAATGATTTAAAAGTACATAATGCTGACCCGGGTGAGTGTATTGAACTTACCCATGTGGCCTGTCAGATATGTGAACGGTCTTCTTGAGTAACAAACTTTCTTACATTCCTTTGGGGAAATAGATGAACTTTGTGTCACCACCTTTCAAAGCGCATTTCACACTCCATCTGCACGTGACAGTTTAATGCATGTGTACAGACAGGGACACCAGATTGCTCCATCAATCTGCACTTCAGAGATGAACGCAAGTTATTTATGCAGAGAGAGCATCCAACATTTCTCTGTATTACTTTGCTCTTGTGTTTTTCATGTAGGGATCTCAAGACTTGACAGATTTCCTTCTCCCAGTTTGCCCGTAGTAGTGTGTATTGCCTGTTTTTCAGATGAAGAAAGGGACCCAACAGTCTTAAGGGACTAGTCCACCATGTCACAGTAAGCTTGTTTCAGCGGTGGATGTCGTCCAGAACAAGCTCTTGCCTTCCTTTTCTTGTAGCCACTAACATAAACTCCCATTGAGAAGGAATCCATCAGGCTAAATCTTGCCCATTACAAAGATGTTCTTTAGAGGCACTGCCAGTAGCACTTGAGATCATAGAAGAAGACTGATTTGCCCAACATTTCTTGTTCATTCCTCATTTAGTCTTGGGTTGCAGTCACCTTTGAAACCTCGGTTTCCCGAAACTATTTGTTTGCTATGCTTGTGGGGAAGAATTCAAACAAAATGCTTGTTTTCAGTGAATTATGAATGGGGAATGGTTCTCATCAAACTTTATTTAAGTAAAAGCACCTTCTGTACTGCAAAATCAAGCCCAAAGCTAGGTGACAGTGATAATTTTTAGTACAGTACCAACTTGGATAGGGAAGTGAGGTGCTGGTCTTGACCTTTGAATGCTAATTTGAACTCTAATCGAGTTAATGAGGGAAATCAGAGCGCCTGTCGCATGTGCTGCCCCTGTGTGCCTGCCCGCTTGGAGCAGGGAGGTGCCTGGAGCAGGGAGGTGCCGTTCCCGTGAGATGCTGAGCTGTAGCCGATGTGCGGCTCTCCCAGGATGCAGTGCTGGCGGTGAAAGGCAGAGTTTGCTCAGCGTTACTGTCGATGAACAGCTTTCATCTGTCTTCCTTTGTGTGCCCCTCCGCAAAGCGCTTCTGGAGCTGCAGCTCACGTTCCCTAGGAAATAGACAGGCGCACAAGAACGCAACCTCAGGCCCCTTTTTGTTTCCCTTGTCTCTCACTGGCTTTTTTTGTTCATCTGCCATTTTACCAGGGCCCCTGTGGTGTTAATTGCTGGTCTCTAGCATGGCCTTTGAGCAGATCTTCCCCCTGGGGCTTTCCCTATGCTTATGTATTTGCTGTGACATTAAGCACTGCTTATTCCACATTAGGCTTAGTGCGCTCTCTGACAGGTTTTCTCTCGCAAGGTCTCCTGCTCCCAAATCTGGGATTTTTCTTTTCTGCTTTTTATTCAGACCTATGGATTAAAATGGAAAGTTTAGTGATACGCTGTCAGTATTTCCAGCTGGAAATGCATCTGGAAAACTAGCCCTTTCCTAGGGTAAAAGCACAGCTTGTGCTTCAGTGGGTTTGGCTGTATCATTTTAGTAATATACTGTCTTACTGAAAGCTCATTAAATTGCCTTTTACTCCTCCTCTTCCATTTTCCATCGCTGCAGATCTTATCTATTTGAAAGCACTCATCCAATTAGCCTCTTCTGCTTCTTCTACTGGGCTGTGCCTGATCCTTTTCCCAGGTATGCTGTGCAATACCCTTGGAGGGAAAGGTTGCCGTGGAAAGCAGGCATTTCTCTATAGATGAACACATTTTGCTTGGCTAGATCTTTCACTGGTGCTAAAGGAAACTGTTGGAGGAGGTGTAAGGAAGAAGATACTGTTTATTACCAGCCTGTTGATCTAATTGGCAATGCCAAGAAAAGCTGGACAGACCAATAGATGAGTTATTGATGTTTTTGCAGGTGGTTTTGCAGGTGTTGTTTTTAATTCAACTCAGTAAGGGGAGAGTGAGGGAGTGAAAGATTTCTCTGTGTTATCATCTGTGGTCAAAACAGCACGAAGGAGAAGTGAGGCTGGAGTGTCTGTTACACACTGTAACGAGAACCGGACTTGTATATAAGTGTCCACAGAGGTATAGTTAATATAATGCTCTCCTTGCTTGCAGGGGGAGCCGATGAGGATCATTTACCGCATGCGAGGGTTACTAGGAGATGCAACTGAGGAATTCATCGAGTCTCTTGACTCCACTACTGGTAATGCACTTGTCTCCTGAAAGCTGGGATTAGATTTGAAATCTGAGGTTCACTGCAGAGCAATGACACTATTATCCTTAGAGCAGTGAGCTTGAAGTTGATTGACGTTGCTTTTGCTACATTTACCTGCTTCACCTAGAGTGGAGGAGGATTTTAACAACGCTTTTAAGTCTGTACTTTAAATGCGAACACTTTCATGGCACAGGACCGTTCTGCCTGGCCCTTCTTCATATTCCTGCTCATAATTCTTTTCAAATTCGATACAGCTGAGGTGACTTGAACTGCTGGTAAATGTGTCCTACTATACTCTCTGTTTTTGCTTCACTGTTTTGTCCCCTATGGGCTGTGTGAGCTTGCTGTGTTTTAGCTGCTTCCCTCTCTTCACAATCTATGTCTGTCCTGTAGATGAGGAGGAGGATGAGGAAGAAGTTTATAAGATGGCAGGTGTTATGGCCCAGTGTGGAGGCTTGGAGTGCATGCTTAACAGACTGACTGGAATCAAGGACTTCAAACAAGGCCGGCACCTCTTAACCGTGAGTCTCAGCTTCTGTTCTTTGGCGTCAGGAGTTATGTGCTGCAAAATGATACAGACGATGGTGAAGTTTAGTTGTCTGCCTTGTGTTGCAGTTTAAGGGTTGGAGCAGAGGTTTCAATTGACTATTTCATGAAAACCTGAGAAAGTCTCTTTTTCCCTCTCCTGCTCCTCTTGGTTAACAATTCTTTACAAAGACTTTGAAGTGTGTAGAAGCTGAGGACTTGGTAAGACTAAATCCTGTTTTGCTAGAGTGATTGTTTTCTGCCTTGGCCTTACTTGAAAACCAGAGCTGTCCTAAGGTTAATATTGGTCTAAAAATCTGGCTTGTACTTTACAGAAGTCTGGAAACTAGGTATATTATCAGGTGCTTTTAGTTTCAGCAAAATCCTCCTACTCATTTTGAAGGTACTGTAGAGAATGCATTCTCTGTATTTTGTAGGTGCTGTTAAAACTCTTTAGTTACTGTGTGAAGGTGAAAATAAATCGTCAGCAGTTGGTCAAGCCGGAGATGAACACTTTGAATGTCATGCTGGGAACCCTTAACTTGGTAAGGACAACCTGGACTTTCCTAAAGTGTTTTCTGTGGACTCCAGTGAATTTAAACTACCTCTGACTGTCATGCTGCCTTAAGATAACTACAAGAGATCTTAAATATTGCTGGACTGGCACTGCAAATTACCTCTTAGCCATTCCTTATCTGTTAGTGGGTGGAAGTGTGTGGGTCAGTTAAACCAATTACTGGTGGTGTTACAGTAACTGCTGCCATCTTCTCCAGGCTCTGGTGGCTGAGCAGGAAAGTAAGGACAGCGGAGGAGCGGCTGTGGCAGAACAAGTGCTTAGTATAATGGAGATCATACTGGATGAATCCAATGCAGAACCTCTGAGTGAGGACAAGGTGAGTGCCTGGGGCTTGGTACATGGATGGAAATGTTGACTGGGATTCAAGGCTTCCAAATACCTTATTACAGTGATGCTGAGCTTCAGGAGCTGTAGAGGTGTGCTAAATGGGAGTCTAACCCTTGTTACGCTTGCTGGCATGTCTTAACAGGCCTTGGAGGCAGGGCAAGAGGAGTGCCCTGAACCAAAAACACTGCGAGGCTTCTTTTGGATGATTCTTGCTCAGTTGGGGTGGGGGTTATTAGGCACTGCTTGGATCCCTTCCTTGCTGCTTTGGGCCACAGGCCAGTGAGAGACAAGAAAAGACACAGCTCTGCCTTGTTTTTCTGAGTGTTTTCATGCATGTTGAAAACATGATTGATTTTCCAGCTAGTTGAGGATAAAAACTATGTCTCAACTACATGGAGAATGAGAAGAGTTTCTTGGTCATCTTTTGAAACTGTTGGTGTATAGGAATCCAGTGTCCTTTTGGCTAGAATTATTAGACCTTTCGGCTAGAAAATTCTTTAATAGTAAGTGGAAGAAGTCATTTGTCAGCTAGAGGAGTTGTTACAGCCATTCTGCGAGACATTTGAGAATGAAGCAGGGTTTTGTTCTTCATCCAGCTATCTTATCAGGGTCTAGAGCTCTAATCCTTCAAGACTGGAGTAGTCTACCAGCTACGAGAGCAAGGGTTTTCTTGAATGTTGTAGTTTTATTCCTGAACATAAATCATGCTCTTCTTCCTTTGCAGGGTAACCTTCTCCTAACCGGTGACAAAGATCAGCTGGTAATGTTGCTTGATCAGATTAACAGCACTTTTGTTCGTTCCAATCTCAGTGTCTTGCAAGGCCTACTACGCATCATCCCTTACCTGTCCTTTGGGGAAATGGAGAAAATGCAGATTCTGGTTGATCGATTCAAGCCCTACTGTAACTTTGATAAGTATGTTGTCATATTTCAACTAAAAGTACGTGAAATCAGTTGTACTGACAAGTTTATACGTTTTCTTTTTTTCTCATTGATGCTTACTTCAGTGTAATGCAAAGCTTCAGAGATTGCTGGCGCATAAGCTTAATTTCCTATTTCACTTCTAAGCCATTTTTAAAAGAAATATGTGAGCATGTAGCTTGAGAAATAGGGCTTTAGAGTAAATTCTGAGATGACAAGGGTCTGACTAGCTTTTCTGAGTCTCCAAGCTGGAGTAGGTATGTGTGTTCAGCGATAATGCAATGAGAATTACAGGCAGAGAGCCTCCAAGTTACCATTTCTTCTCTTCGTTCAGGTATGATGAGGAGCACAGTGGAGATGATAAAGTTTTCCTAGACTGCTTCTGTAAAATAGCAGCGGGAATAAAGAACAACAGCAATGGCCATCAGCTGAAAGATCTCATCCTTCAGAAGGGAATTACGCAGAATGCCCTTGACTACATGAAAAAGCACATTCCTAGTGCAAAGAAGTAAGGGTCGCTGCTTAATGTATGTGATAATCCTGAACATCCTTCTCTCATTTCATCGCCACAACAAACCACCAATAAAGCCGTTAACAAGCCCATGTTCAGAAGCATTTAGATTTGGTACAGCTGTGATGTAGAGGGTCTGGTGAGACAGTACTACTATAGGGATGGGCTAAAAAGCCTGTAATCTTCCCATTTGATAGCCATCTGAGCTGATTTCTTGGATATCATGATGCTTGTGTTTCCTGCCTGTTCTTTAGCTATTGTACTGTAATAGAGCTTTTCCTATTGATGGCCAGCTCATGAACATAAAACAAATCCCAAGGCTAAGAGCTGACACTATGGCTATTAGCGTGCACAACATGGAAGTGGGAGTGTGAATGTCGCTTCGTTAATTAATGGAGGAGGGACACGGGGGGAAGGGTGCTTGTCTTGCCTGCAGCCTGCGCTCTGCAAGCTGTGCTGCTGGCTGACCGCCAAGTGCCTTTTCGGAATGGGTGACTGCCCTTCATCTGCTGCCTCTTGTTTTCTGTGCAGTTTGGATGCAGACATATGGAAGAAATTCTTATCTCGACCTGCACTTCCTTTTATCCTGCGCCTGCTCCGTGGACTTGCCACACAGCACCCTGCTACACAGGTAAGGAGACTGTCCTGAAGGTCAAGTAGGACATGGCTGGCTTGTTATGCTGCTTTTTGTGACTGTAGCTAAGCAGTTGTTTCTATAGTAGTTGATTCTACACTGTTTTCTGTTGGGCTTGAAGGGACACACCATCTTCAGGTATCATCTGCTAGTCTAGAAAAGTCTGGAGGGCAGAAATTTTGACTTAAATATCTTCTTATTCTGCGCAGTGTGAGATTTACACACCAGTGTGAAGAGAAGGTAATTTAGGACTGTGAACTATATAGTATTGATAGGCTTCTCAGGGCCTGATTGTTGTTTTAAGAAAGCTCTTTATCCAACATCCACATCTTTCCTCTTAGCAATGGCCAGTGGAGAAGCAAATTGCCCCAGTCTGGTATGCAACTCTAAGGTCCAGGGTCAGTGCTGCTGCTCAGCTTTCATGGGTGGGATTAGAAGGACCAGTTACTGTCATGTGCACCCTTTTTCTGAATAAAGTGCTGTGTTTCAATCCCTGTTAGGTGCTAATAGGTACAGACTCAATTACCAACCTGCACAAACTGGAGCAGGTGTCTAGTGATGAAGGGATTGGGACATTAGCAGAGAATCTTCTGGAGGCACTAAGGGAACATCCAGAGGTGAATAAGAAGATCGACGCTGCCCGGAAGGAGACACGTGCAGAGAAGAAGCGTATGGCCATGGCAATGAGACAGAAGGCCTTGGGCACTCTGGGGATGACGGTAATGTCTGTTTGCACTGATGGCAGACTAGTGATCTAATGATCTTTTATTTCTGCCTTGCTAAAACTGCCACACAAGGAATTGTGTAAAATGATTTATTGACAAATATTGCAGAGCTCAAGCCCACGGTTTGCCTGGTGCTGCTGGGAGAGTAAATACAGTTGCTAATAGCAGGCTGGGAAATGGGTTGGGCATTCCTGTTACAGTGGTGGGGATGGTGGTGTTCATCATTGTCTTTTTAACCTGCTCGAGCTGTTCTCTCTTTCAGACGAATGAGAAGGGTCAGGTGGTGACCAAGACTGCGCTGCTTAAACAGATGGAGGAGCTTATAGAAGAACCAGGTCTAACTTGCTGCATCTGCCGGGAAGGGTACAAGTTTCAGGTAAAGTGAGATACATTTGCAAAGCCCTCTCACTAGCTGAGGGGACTTGCCAGTATCCGGCTGCGCAAGGCTGGGTGCATTGGCTCTGGGAGATCAGGAAACCTCAGGTTTGGTTCTTGGGATCAGTAATTCCAGAGGTGGTTGGGAAGTGAAAGTGTGTTTCCAGTAAAAGCTGGATGTTTTCACTGAAAGCTGGAAAAAGATTTGATCAGTGTAAGTTTGAGGTAGGGACTGGGTGGGATGAAATTCAGTGCAGTGTCAAAATAGTACGAAGTGCAAACTGTTACAGAATGATCTTTAACATAGCTGTTGTGTCATTGCAGCCTACGAAAGTCCTAGGTATTTATACTTTCACCAAACGTGTTGCACTAGAGGAGTTTGAGAACAAGCCCCGAAAACAACAGGGGTACAGCACAGTCTCTCACTTCAACATTGTCCACTATGATTGTCACCTTGCAGCTGTAAGGTACGTTCTTATCACAAGCTGGGTAGTGGTGGTTGATGTTATTTTCCAAGGTGGTTTGTGAGCGTGGCACTTGACCTTGTAACTCAGGATGGGTTTGCTTGTGAGTTGGTCACTTTGCAGCCTGGAGACAGTCATGGGATGCTGTGGTCTGCTTTAATGTGCCAAATAGAGGTCAGGCCTGGACACTGAAAAGTGAACTCTGAAGTTTAAAGAAGCTGTGGAATTGCCAATTTTTTGATGGTTTCGTAGACAAAAACTTGCATCCTTCTAACTTGCCTGGGTGTGACTTGCTTTCTCAATGCAGACTTGCTCGCGGCCGTGAAGAATGGGAGAGTGCAGCCCTACAAAATGCCAACACCAAGTGTAATGGGCTCCTGCCAGTCTGGGGACCTCATGTGCCAGAGTCTGCTTTTGCTACTTGCTTAGCACGGTGCGTAGAAAAGTTACTTCTCGAGCCGGTTTGCATTTGGGTAGGTGAGTCAGTATGTTACCGCAGAGGCACGCTAGTTTCAAACCATGGAATCCAAGGTGATGGAAGCTAAACCTTAGTAAACCTGAGCCATTTCAGGTTCTACCATCAAGAGTACATCTCCTAAAAAAGTGCAGGTGTCTCTTTGCTTCTTGGCATCATATAAATATATAAATTCATTACTTCCTTAACGCCCAGTCACTCCTGAAGATGCAGTGTGCAGTAACAATGTTGATTCATTCATGGCCCAATGACCCCCTGCTTTACAAAAGAAACCTGTCTGACACCAACGGATTCCCTTGTGTAGCTTTCCAAACCTCTCTTGGATAGTAATGAGTTACAGTAGCCTGACCACTTACCTAGAGCAGATGGAGATGGTTCATCCTGCTTATATTCTGGTCCACCTTGTGCTGGGTTTGTACAGTCACATCAGAAATCAGGAGTGGTAACATCTTTAATGCATTTCAGCCAGGGAGCTGTATCCCAAGCCCTGGATGTGGGAAAATAGTATCGATGAGTGTATATATGTATGCAGATGGAATTGGATTTGCCAGCGTAAGCTGAGAACCTCCCTTTGGGGAGGTTAATTGAAGGTGGCAATGCTTGCATTTTGTATCTTGTTCATTCTTTAAAGCTTTTCTATAAGATACTTGCTCAGATTCTGAGCTATGGTGTGGAAGAAGAAACTGTATGAAAGTTTTGAAAGGGTTTTTAATAAAGTAACACTTAACTGCTGTTTTTCAGACACAACACGTACCTCCAAGAATGCACAGGGCAGCGGGAACCCACCTACCAGCTCAATGTCCATGACATTAAACTGCTATTTCTCCGTTTTGCGATGGAGCAATCATTCAGCGTAGATACTGGAGGAGGAGGAAGGGAGAGCAACATACACCTCATTCCATACATAATCCACACGGTGCTCTACGTCCTCAACACGTCAGTACCTTTCTCTTAGCAGCAACCTCTGCCTTCCACTCTCAGTCTCAGAAAGGTCTATAAGGGCTGCATTGTGGGCTTTGTGACATGTATGTGGCAAAAAAGGTGGGAAACCACACAAAAGTTTTATGAGGAACGAAATTGCACATTTTAAACAGATTGTTACAGGTTTACATTGTTTGGAGTAAAGTGTTGCCGCCTGAACCTGCAGGATAACAGGGAACCTATTGAGTAAAAGCAATTGGGAATTAGCTTCTCTTTCCATTCTAGCTGTAATTATTACCTCTGGGGTGAGCAACAGGGTTATTAGATTAAAGAAACACTGCCAGCTTAATTTTCTCTGGAGCAGACAGAAGAGAGACACTATGATGAAGTAATTCTTATTAGTTGAAAACTTAACCCTGGTATCATTTTATCCAATATTAAAATAACAATCAGTTTTGTTTCTAGTTTTGACATACTGGAATTCTCTTGTAGTGTTCGAGTCCATCAGATTTTCCTGACATTAAGATACTTTTTTTTTTTTTTAATATTATTATTATTATTTTTTACCAATAAAACAGCAGCATAAGAACACTTCTGCTGAAGTGTTTCAGTAAGATCTTATTTATGCAAAGCTTAATAAGATAAGGGTGTGCTTTGGCTTGACACTACGTCTAAGTGTACAAATCTATAGGCATCTAAATGCTTTGGAATGCATGAGCTGGTTCTGCTTATACAGTACCCCGTGCGAAAATTTAATGCCTATACGCCTCTTATTTGTGTAGCTAGATACTAGAAAGTAATACTAATTAGATGAGGGTATAAATGTTAAAATACACGCCTCTCCAACCAAGGTCACTCCAAATGGAGTGCAATGAAATCTCTCTCACTTTCCCGCCTGGAACTAATCAACATTTTGGCTCTAATACAATTTGTCTATTGTTTTTAATATCTATCTCCAGATCCCTGTGCTATTGTTTTCTGAGTCCCTTGGGAGATAAATAAATGAAACTATTCTTTTCATCTTGTTAGTCTGCTTACTGGCACCAGAGAGCCCAGAACCCGCTGTGCGGCTGTTGTATAAAAATGCATTATGTAGTTTCCAGACATTATTTTTTTTCTGAAGACATGTTGATATTAAATGGAGAAAATGAAGAGCTACTAGTTGGCTACCAGCTGCATCATGTAGTAAATGAAAAGGTCACACAACACTGACACCAGACACAGCTTTATCTGCTAGGATGCTGCTTTATACCTTCCTGATAGGGAGAGTGTATCTAACTTAAAAATCGAGGAACCTACCTGGCTGGCAGCCTCTTCCTGATGAAGTAGAGCAAAAGACTGTGGTAAAGTGCGATACGTCTTCACAAAGTCTGCTGTAACACAGAGTTTGCACAGTCAGCTCTGGGGTGTCAGGAGTCCTGAAGAAACTGGAGCTTAGGGGAAAGGAAAAAAATTATATATATAAGCTTGCAGTAAATACACTACCTTTTTGGTTTTGAACTTGGTCTGTATCTTCTCAGTGATTGCTTTTGTGGTAGGTGAATAATATAAATTGATTCTAAGGTCTGGCTGTTGGAGCTGCAGTCACGTGCTGCAGTGTCAGATGGGAGGTGGTACAACCTGAACACATGGACTGGCTGGCCTGAATCTTATTTTTTCACTAAAAAAAGGAAAAATAGCTCTACAGTAGTATTGCCCTTTATTGGGCAAATGCCAACTGCCTTTCAAACCTCTCTAGTACAATACACAGCTCCAAGGAAAAGTGTATTTGCTAGGCTTGTATGCTTCACTGGGAGCAAATACTCAACCAGTGGATGAATTTGGGAAAAACCTGATAGTGCCAAGCTAGCACTGCTTTTTCCTCTGTAGGACTGCGTGAATGCAGTACCTCAAAGCTCCTGAGAAGTAGCAAGTTAACATGTAAGAGCCAGAGCAGCTGCCGAAGTTTTTCTTGTGTTTCAGAACTCGAGCAACTTCGAGAGAGGAGAAGAACCTCCAGAGCTTCATGGAGCACCCCAAAGAGAAGTGGGTGGAGAGTGCCTACGAGGTGGATGGGCCGCATTATTACACCGTGCTGGCGCTGCACATCTCGCCCCCGGAGAAGTGGAAAGCCATGCGAGTGGAGATCCTCAAGAGGCTCCTCGTCACCTCCCACGCGCGAGTGGTGTCACCAGGGGGAGCCAGCAGGTTAGCCACGACCCCACTGCTGCTCCGCAGCTGCCAGCTTACTCATGTTACTGTCACAGTAGTCTAGAGCCACACAGCAGCTTATGGGGAGCTAAGGAAAGGAGCCTGCATATTTTAGAATAGCAGATATTAACCCTTCTGAGTAGCTTTGTACTCAGCGTTGCAGAGGTATGAGCAGGAGCATTTGATTCTGGATGTTTTTTGGAGTGGATCAGTGGAAATGATGCTTTTCCTAGGAGTATAGCTAGAAGTAGGAGAATGGCAAGATGCTTATTTCCCCCACACCTCAAGTGAAACACTGTAGTAACTTCTGTTGCATGCTTTCAGAGTGGCTAGTATGCTCTCTGCTTGCCTTACTAAAGGAGCTGTTTCTGTGCTCTTTTGATCAGTGCACCAGCTTCCTTAAATAGAAAAATAGAAATAGAAATCAAATGCCATTGCTTTTAAAAAAAGAAAAAAAATCAATAGCAGCTGTCACACACTTGAAGTACAAGAATAAGTGGCTGTGCCTGCATGACTAAAGCACATATTTCCAGAGAAGGAAAGGGAATTCCAGTTTCTGAAAAGATGATTTTAAATAGCTGTCATAATTAGGAATAAATTCATTATTATTCTAAGTCGCCTTAAAGGGCATTCTTATTCTGATGACATTAATTATGTGTTTGATAAAGTCATTACATTGTAGTAACCCACAACACAGCATGCATCAATGCTATTAGAGGCATCAAAAGTGAAAGAGCCTTTAAAGGGGCTCCTGTATTGATTTCTGTGCTAGTTTCTGCAGTTCAAGCTCAGCTTGCTCTGTGTTCGTGTCTCCTATTTCCACCACCCTGCCTGAGTTCTGGGAAAGGGGGTTTAACAGTTACAGGAGATACTATCGTGGAGGTCTGTTTTCTCAGAGACAAGGGTGTGCAGCTTTTCATGTGGCCCATGGGAGAGACTGGTAAAGCAAAGCCCCTGTGTGGGTTTGCTGTGGATGTTTGGTGTTTTTTAAAACCCTCAGTAAATGATTCTGTTTCTTTCCTAACTTATCTCTAAGCAGTATGTAATAAAAGCATACTGAAATGGACATAGCAAGAAACTTCCAGCTAAACCATCCAATCTCTGGAATTTCAGGCAAAAACACTCAGAAATAGTTCTCAGGAATTATGTCAAGGTTTATTCAAGGGCTTTCTTTAATCCCTGCAGACTAAGAGAGCACAAAGCCTTCCACTGATAATACCTCTCAGAAATAGAAATACGGCAATTCTTATTCCAAGGTCTGTGCTTATTTATTCTTGTGGAAAATCGGGAAGAGGGTGATGGACGGTGAAATGCTCTGCGGATAAGTGCCAATACCTTGAATTTGTAGGCTAAGGCAAAGAGGAAGCCAGCGTCTGTAACATCAGACTAATATGTCTGCATACAAAAGATTAAAATTAGCATTCCGTGTTAGATGCAGTACAAGGGTGTTATCTGGGAGCACCACCGTTCAGAATACATTGGGGTGGTGTGGACTGAAGGTCAGACGCAAGGACTCACTGCCACCTTTACTGGGGGAGATGGAGAGAAGTCGCTATAGGAGCCAACAGTGCATTTAAAAGCAGCTGAGGATCAACTCATGATCATAAAAGGGGCCCGTAAATCTTATTAATGAAGATGCAGGCAATACTCTACATTCCCTCATACTTAAGCGAAGGCAACAAATACTGCCTGTGCCCTGTCCTGTGGTTAGGTGCTTTATCCCGCTGCTCAGCTGGATTAGTCAGTGTAAAACAGATTTGAGGAGAATCTAGCCAAAAATGTCTTCTGTCTCTGCCAGGAGCTAGAGCTATCACAGTTTGTCTGCAAGACCGAAGTGAGAGATGCTCAGCATCTTCTGGGTTTTAGAAATACTTTGTATTTAAACCCAAAGATGAAATTAGCAGAATGGATAGGAGTTCTGGATTTGTTCTTTTTTTGTAGATATAATTCATAGGTTCCAAAGAACTGAATCAGGTGACCGATTACCTGCTCATTATTACTGAACCAAGAATTCTGGCTAGAAAAATCATACAGACACTTTTCAGTATAGCTTTCATCTGGAGTTTGGGAGGAAAGTATCCTTTTGTTTTTTTTCCCTTGGCTCCTGACTGTGACCTTTCTAAAATATTAATGAGAGAAGCGAGGCTCCTGAAGTGTTACCATCTAACTTTCTGCCGGCGATCCATGTATAGCTGATGAGCCTGAACCAGCTTACATTAATGAAAATGTGGCAGCTATTATATGAAGTAGCTGTTCCAGAAGGTAGCTACCAGACTTAACCCACAAGGGCCTTTTAGTTTTCAATTAAAGGAGCAGACTCCAATTAGATCAAAACCATTCACATGAAAAGAAACCCTGTCTTGCAGTATTTGGGAGTCTAGAATTAGCCTCCCTCTAAGTTGCTGTTCTTCCCGTGGAAATTTAGTCACCTTTACTAATTGGTTTTCCTTTAAATAATTAAGCCTAGCTGCCCAAGCAGGCTGCCACCTACCAAGCTGTCTGTTTTAAGGGCAGACACACAAATGTGGCCTTTTAGAATATAAGAGCAGCAAAACGTTCATTTTCCCCCCAAAAAAACAACTTGTGGCAGATTGCAATTGGGCCCATGGACAGACCATACCCTTTTGTCTTGCTGACTTGCGTCAGTGGCAGCTGAGCTAGTTCTAGATGCATAAAAAAGGGCTTTTTTTTTCCAAAGCTTTTAAGTGGTGAGCAGGAAGCGGCATGTGATGGAGGCAGATGTACCTGAGAAACGCATGCAAGAAAATTCCAAACCCATTAGAGTTGCTGGCAGGAGGTTCCGCCTTGCCAGAACCTGTTTGTGATTAATCCTGTAAACTTTGGGAGCTGTTATCCCAGGACAGCTCTGTACCTTTTATAGCATTTCTTCAGCCAGATGCTGAATTTCCAAAAGAAGTCCTTTCATGGCGATAGAATAACCAAGAAGATACTAACTAGAAATTCCTCCATTTTTTCAAGGACAGGATATTTCCCTCAGAGTCTTTCAGAAACACTTTTGTGAGTTAAAAGCAAAAGTATGTTCTCTGTCATTGATACAGACTGTGGCTGAAACCTAAATTTAGTTATTTCTTCAGGAATCTGCTGTACTCCAAGCAGTGAGTGTACAAATGGGGGCTGTGCATTGTTTTTTCCGACTTTGCTGTTGACTTCCTACATAGTCTTAGCAGTGTACTTCCCTCTGTGCTTGTTTTCTTCCTGTGAAATAAGATTTCATTGCCTAACCTGCTTTCGTTACACTAGGTGCAGCTGGCAAAGTGACTTCCTATCCATAGGAATCGTTGCACAGAAATTGCGGATGCCCAATGTTTGTTTTGTGTGCAAGAGCACACAGCAAAGCGTACTCAGAGCCATTCCCCATGCGTACTATTGATAGGCTTTTTGGCTGTTTCAGCTTTCATGCTATTCATCAAATCAGTTACCAAAGCGTAGTAAACTGATTAACTCAAAGATTGATTTCATTATCTTCCTAGACTGGCAGATAAGACAGTGAAGGAATATGCAACGTACCGCTCTGGCCTTCTCTTCTGGGCCCTAGTAGATCTCATTTACAACATGTTCAAGGTAAGAAAAAACATTGAAGTCCATCTGTAGCAGCTTTCTAACCTGAACAACTACCTGTGTTTGAAACAGAAGGCAGAGTTTGAAGCTCCTTTTTCCAAGATCCTTATAAACATGAAACTTCACCTTGTATGAGGAGAAAGGCTGCAAGAGGCTGCCTGTGCTTATTGTACCCCTTGCAATTTGGTATCTGAAGAATTGAGAGTTCCCAGTTTGCAGAACTCTTCCTGTATTGTGTATTTGGCTTTTTTTTTTTCCTGTTCTTTGTTCACTAAAGCAAGGACATTCAGAGCTGCAGCAGGGAAGCAGTTGGGTAAGGAAGGAGGTAGGGGCATCCACCAGAAAGAAACTTGCAGCTTCCAAAGAGGGTTAAGTAATTAAGGTGAGAAAATAGCAGGTTTTTTGACTGATTTGATCCCATTTTCTCCTCTCATAGAAGGTGCCTACCAGTAACACAGAGGGAGGCTGGTCCTACTCTCTTGCTGAATTCATACGACACAATGACATGCCAATACACGAAGCTGCAGACAAGGCCCTGAAAACCTTCCAGGAGGAGTTCATGCCAGTTGAAACGTTTTCCGAGTTTTTGGATGTGGCTGGTAAGTGTGCGCTTTCCCTTTTATAGGCTGTCTTATGCAACTCATGACTGCCGCTTGCTTGAGACAGCAGCATTCCTGACACTGCTGCAGCAGCTTGTTTGTACGAGGCAGTGAGAGGAGGAGACCTCGGCACTCCAGCTATTGCCTAAGCTAATTCAAAAACAGTTGGGAGACAGACTTGAGCATCCCCAGACAGGAAAATATCTCTCACCTGATCCTGTGGGTCCTCCTCCTGCTCTGTTAAACATACATGCTTACATCACAGCTTAAGGGTGTTTTTGGATATATGTGGTTTGAAGGTTGATAAACAGATGTGACCATGTACTAGAGGCAGCAGTTCGGTGTAGCAAGACTTCCTGCTGTAGTGATTTTGGTATCCCCAGGAGTCAGGAGATGCTGAAAACTCATATGCAGAGAAGCTACTCCTACTTCGATCACAAGTTAGTTGTGCCCCAGGCCAATCTCTCACTGTCCAACATATGGAGCTGCCAGGCAGCCAGCTACAGTATCCCTATAGTAGGTCGGTTGCACAAGAGCAAGTGCCATATGGATTTAACGTACACACTTGGGTCCCTTCTGCACATGCACCCAACAAGGGTTTATCTTCGTCTTGTCCATACTTAAAATAACATTGCAGCTGTCATTATTAACTTACACATGCCCTAACATAAATCCCTAATGTTGGCAGGAGAAACCGCTTTGTGGATCTAATTATTCTGTATTGTCTTCTTTTGTTTAAAGGACTCTTATCGGAAATCAATGATCCCGACAGCTTCCTCAAGGATCTTTTGAACTCCATCCCCTGAGCCGCCAGCACAGAGAAGCGTTGGGCAGAGACTACACTAGCTTGCCTTCCATCCCTTTGTGTTCCTCCTTGTGCAGTCTGTCCCTTCCCGGAGGAGTGCTGCAGTTTTTTGGTTTTGTTTTGGTTTTTGTTTTTTTTTTTTTTTCTACAATTTTTCTTCTTGGAGTGATTTGGAATTTAGATTTGTTTTATCTTGTATTTCAGTGCTTCTATCTGTAAAGCCTTGTGTATTCAGCTGATTGAAAGAACTTGTACAGAGAGGAATCCAAAGCAGTAAATCTTAATGCTTTAGTGTGCACCTCTTTGAAGTTAAATAAATCGAACAAATGGGTAAGATGGGTTTGACTAGTACTTTAACCATGCAGTAGCCTAAATGCCAAGTTCTTTCTCATCTTTTCTTTCAGAGCTTCTTCTCTCAGGGCTCAGAGCTGCTGCTCTTTCTGGCCCATAGTCTGGACAAGGAGACACAGGAAGCAAAAGGCTCTTAGAGAGCAAGGAAGCAGACTGACACTGTCTTTACTGATTGTACGTGCAGAGCAGGTTTCCCCCTGTGGGACATGAGCCTTAGAGACTCGTGGACTGCAAGGACAGCGTTTCCTTCCACCCCTTCTTCACCTGGGTGAGGGCAGCTGTCCCAGCTGCAGTCATCTCCCCTGGCGCTTCGTGTTACCCCTCTCTGAGGCATGTTGCATATCACGGTGTCTTTCCTGACTTTACTCTCAGCAAGGCTGTATTCAAAGCAAACGTGCATGTCGTTGCCTCCAGTGTGTAGTACTGATGGCGACGTTACCTCTCGGAGGGATGCTACTCACATCAAATTTATTTTCTCTCTCTGGTAAAATTTTCAGCTTCAGCAAAATGCATGGAAAATAGACACTGCACACTCCTTGAGCCGGCCACTTGCCCTTTTGATAGCTTGCATTTTGGTGTGCATGTCCTGTCCTGAAGCCAAGTACCTGCTTTGAATACAGCCTTGTCTTTTCTTACCCAGTTGTGCATGCTGGTAACTTACCTTTACCACCAGTTCTGCTGTCCTGTAACCCAGCTGACACGTGGTTAAGCTGGAATCTAATAAAGCTTTCCCTGTCTTCCTTGTCTCTGTTTGAACTTGAATTTCCGCAATCCTAACACAGTCCCATCCCATAAATAATAATTATTTTAGAGGCTGAATAATTCGGCAACCTATTTGATGCCTTTTGTTAGTGTTGAGCACACATTATGACTTGGCAATTAGCAAGCGGGTGAAGGCACAGTGTTTTTCTTCTCGCCTCTGTGGGTGCTTATGTCACTCCTGGCAGTCAGATTTGGTTCTGGGGAGGAGTACTGAATAGCAAGTCACCTTGAAAAGGTTGGGTTAGTGTCTTGCAAGGGGCTTCAGGACATGTCAGTGGGCTGCTTTGTTGGTTGGGTAAATATGTCTTGTCTTATGAAGGCACAGGAGGGGGGGCTGTGTGGAGTTTGTTCTTCTTCGGTACAGCGATATGACGCTTCATCTGCCTTTTAACCACATAAAAGAGAAAAACCTTGTTTCAAAAGCACTGTAAAGTCAAACCTAACAGTCTTCTCTCCGAATAAGCAGCTATAATATACCTATGGGTGGATGCACGGGCGTTGCATACCAATACCGGCATACAGTAGCTTGGGCAATACTAAAAAGCCTTTTTGAGTAAATGACCTTTCAAATCAGTATGATTCCTGAAAGCAGCAGTGAACAGGTAACAAGAAACCAGGTTTTTATGACTGTGGTTCTAAAGCTTCTCACAATACAGAGAGTTCAGGTGCAAGACTGAAACCCCACCACGTTTTGACTTTGTCATTTGTGTAAGACAGACCAGTTAAGCTCTGGACAAGAACTATTAATGTGATTCGGAAAGCTAGGGAGGAATACTAGGCTGCCTTGCTACCTGCTTATTGTCTTTTCACAGAAAAATACATCTTTTCCCCTTCAGCCACAGCCTCAGCATGCTAGACAGTCCCTCAGCTTTTGCTTCACAGCTGTTGCCTCACTGGCACAAAGAAGGATGTTACAAATACCTTGCGCAGTACCTTTCTTCAGCTTACCTAACAAGGTAACTTCAGCATAGCTCCAGTTTTTGCTGATGCAAATCCTGGTATAGCTCCATTTATGCTGGCACAGGTCTTTTGCGAAAACAGTCTCTGCTGTTGCAGGAACTGGTAAAGTTACCAGCAAAATAATTCTCTTTCTACCCGTGCAGTTGGATCAGCAGATCCTTAAGCTTACCAGGAGCAGAACGCAACCACCATTTGTTCACCGAAGTTATTACAACTGCGAGGAAGTAGGATCTTAAAAGGAGGTCATCAACCGTGTCCTTACCAGTATTAAGCACAGTTGCAATGAACTACTCAGCTACTTGGAGCTATTCTAGATGGTTTTGCAAAGGCCCAGAGATGTATTTTGGAAAATAAAGGCAGTGTATCAAGTGCCTCCCTGCCCAGAGCACAAGAGGGCTGTGATTCATGGGGGAGCCAGATTTGAAAAAGAAGGTGGAAACAGCATGATAGTGCTTCTGCGGAATAGAACAGCTTGGGAGGGACTAAAGACTAACAATAACAACCCCAGAAGACCTAGGGAGGGACAAGAACAAAAGAAAAGTGTTTTGGAAAGTTTCAGCTGACACAGGCCACACACAGAGGCTCAAACATTCTCAGTACCGCACAAAGGCAATGCACTCCAGGCTGCAAAGTCCCCAGCGGGCTGGGGCTGGGGAAGTCAGCAAAGACTTGGGGGGAACGTGTTAATTAAATTAGAAGCAAGAGAGGAGCAAGACTGAGGGAAGATGCCTCAAAACGGGTAAAACAACTCAAACTGATGAACCAAACCACTAGCTGAACAATAGAGAATCAACCCCCTCTCCAAAAAAAGTAGTTTATTTGCAAAAGATATTTTGGGGGGCGGGGAATCCTTTGTATTGCATGAGAGCCAGTGTGACCTCCATGATTGCTTTGAACCTGGCTTCATGGGCAAGAGCTTCCCCAAGATGATCTGATGTCCTTGCAATGGCTGTTCACGCTGGGTGAAACTCTGGTAACTGTTTATTAATCTTGGGAATGACACCTCCCAGGGAGAACAAAGCACCCAGCCCTGCCCTGGGCACCGGCTTCGGCAGGGATGCGCCAGGCTCTCACGCTTGCTGCAGGTAAAAAGGACCCCATGAGCCTGAATTCGTTTGTTGCCGCTGCCACGGCTGGCTTCTGTGATCCCACAAACCCATCGCGCATGTGGTACCCGAACAAAACCACTTGGCACCCAGGCTTGTTCTGTGAAGATGGGAAGCCCTTGACCTTCCTCCTTGTATTTCATGATGGTTTCCTTTGTCCTGCTGCATCCTCCCTTCGTAATTCCCTTTTTCAAGCCAGGTAAATGCCCTTCTGGAAGCTTTGCACGGCTGGGTGCTCTCTCTGACAGCTGTCCTGCCAGGATGGGATGCCTTCCTCCCACTCCTCTCTGCCCTGCTACTGACGCTTCTGACTAGCTCTCCATCCAAGTTTCTCTCCCGTGTTTTGTCTCTTACTGCAATTGCCTGGGAGTATTTTCAAACAAGCGGTGGGATTAGAGCTGCTGAGCATAAACACTCTGGGAGCTACAACATTTTGATGTCATAGAAGATTCCCTGGACTTTTTCCGATGCAGGAAAAGTGATTTATCTCCCTGGACACACGTCCATGTGGCTTGTTTTTCAGGCAGGGGAAGGACACGTGGATCACGTGCGTTCAGCAAGACCGTGGTGGAGCCTTGACGATTACGCGGGTACATCTCAGGGTTGTGGTCTCCAATGCAGAAATTTGGAGCAAGAAGCCTCTTTTCCCTTTGTCCAGAGTTTTTGGGGGAGCCTTACTACATGTGAGCGCACACTGTACCAAAGGCTACTTCAATATTAAACAGCAAAAAAAACCTTTCATACAAAACCATTACCAGTTTCTGCCAAGGCAAAGCTGAGACGTTGCTCAAGGAGCCTACAGCAAAGAAACGAGACACCAGACATACGCCACTGACCGCTGAACCACATGAAAACAGCTCCTATGGCAGGGCTTGCGCTTACCCTGGCAGAAAAGTTTGTGTCATGTGTTTGCTGAAATGGGGCTCCATGTTTTTATTTTACCAAACACCTCCTAAAGTGCCTGAACCGCTGGCTCTGGGAAGCACAGAGGCTTTTCTCCATGCCAGGCGGCTAATTCCCAGGGAAAGATCCCCAGTTTGCTCATCTGAAGGGCACAGCATAGGGCTGGACTGTCCCTGCTGCTGCAGCATCGTTAGTTGAATTATCAGTCCCTCCTCATCAGCTCCTGGCTCTGCAAACCTTGTCTTCTCCCATCTTGCTTTCAGCATTGCCAGCCACTGTGTGGACACTGCACCGGCACCGTCCCTTGCCTGCATGAACCTGTATGGAGTCCCACGTGCTTATTTTGGCCGTTGAGCACCTTTTCTTCCAGGAAGATCACAGCAGGCTCTGCCAGCCCGGCCCTTTCTGTCTCCATTGCAGGAATAACCGCTTTCACCACGCCATGAGCACAACCCTTGCAGCATCCGCTATGCAAACAGTGGGCACCGTCGCACCGGCTTTGCCGTCTGCCTGTGACAATAAAGCAAATCTGCAAAATTCCCTCCCTGCCTCAGCCTTGCCTTTCGGGCCAGCCCTGTTTTCACTTCAGGGCTTATTCCTTACCAATTTATGCCCCATCGAGCTCAAGGACTAGATCGGACATCCTCCACGCAGGTAAGTGACATAAATGAGTACAAAAAGCACCAAGTCCAGGTTCCCAAATTGCCTTTAAATTCACAAGTGAAACCAGGCAAGTTTTTAGCTGCTCTGGAGAACAGCCACCCTGCCAGCCTGAGGAGCAGCTTTCCCAGCGCTTCTCAGGAGATCTCCCATGGTCCGTGCAAGCTTATTTAGAAGCCACCCCTTGGGTCCCATTTCTGCTCCCTGCCCAAATCCAGATAAGAAAAGCAAGATTGGCCTTGACTTGTTTGCTGCACATCACTGGGGTGCAGCCTGGCCACGTTATCACCCCAAGCAGGGATGATTCACAACTCACACGTACAGAATTGAGGGTACGGGGAAAAACAAGCGATGCAAGGCGATTGCAAGGACTGCTGAAAAAGATGTTTGGGTGAATTAAGTACAAAATCATTTTAGGGATGTCCCCCCCCCCGGTACACAAAGTTGCTGGGAGAAGCCAGCCTCAAACACCTGAACCTCCAGGAATAGTTACTCCCTTGCTGGTTTCCAAGAGGGGAAAAAAAAATTATTAATCCCTCATTTGCAGATTTTTTTGGCAGGATTGATCCCGTGCATTCACATCAACTGCTCAGCTCAGGGTGGAACCGCCAGCTCCATCCCGTTTATCAAAACCCTGGAGATTGGCAGAGATCCCTCTCCCCATCCCAAAGGGGAACATGCCGGTAGGAAGAGATGCTTTTTGATTAAAATTAAAAATAAAATGGTACAAATGACACATCGAGGGGAAGCCCTTGCGCTGCACTTTAACGCTGAGACCCAAGGCAGGTTAGGGGCCCCCGGGCATCGCCGCCCCAAAAGGCAGCATCCCCAGAGACCAGGATGGGGAACACAGCTTTCAGCCCCCTGAAGTGTGTAACGAAGTCTGGCCGCTGCCTCTTGAAAGGTTTTATTTATTTTCATAGTACTTATTAAGCTTTTATTAGAGCAGGATAATCCCGTGCTCAGTACTATTCCCTGCATCCAGGCTCTGTCGCTACAGGTCCCAGATTTGAAGCGGGAGTTATAATCTGTCTCCAAACCTCCACTCCTGCCCGCAATGATTCTTCCCTTTGTCCCACTGTTGCCACAGACCCAGGAGGGATCAGATATGTTCCCCGTTGCCTGATTTGCGCAGCTGGGTGCTGCAGAGCTCTCCTGCCCCTTTCTACATCACCCCGATGGATTTCCCACTCCAAAAAAGCGGGGGCTTCCTTCTGGAAACGTGCCACCGCCCTGACATTCCTCTGCCTGACTCAGTCTGCTCCCTTCCCTTGTAAAATATAAACCACTTTTAGGTGAATCATAACTCAGCCTGAGCTGTGGGCAAACTCCAGCCAAACCCGGTGTAACCCTCCAGCGAGTCCTCAGTGACCTGCAAATGTCCAGGAGGACTCCAGAGCTTCAGGAGAAATAGTTCCGATATAAAGAACCCAGGTCTGCTTTTGGAGCCACTGTGATTAACCCTGACCTGCTCCGCAGGGGGAATACATTGATATGTTTTTTTGCATTAGTCTTATGCTTAAGCAGGATAACACCCTCCCTACAGCCTTTCTCTTCTGGGGAAGGCGTATGATATAGAAAAGGGCGTATATTAAGCAGAAATTGCAAAACTTAAGCTGTTTGTGGTTTAAGTACAGCTTTGGTATATGAAGAGAGGCTGGGCTTTAAAAAAAATACATAGAAGTATCAAGAGCATCATGTTTAGTCTTGACCAGTCTTGCCAGCGATGTTGGGTCTGACACCTTTTGTGTCTTTCCCCACTGTGGGGAAGCGGCAGGGGCTGGAGGAGGTGGGAGAGGAATAAAGGAGATGCTTTAATTTGGGGAAGGAGGTGGAGGGCAGGGCAGCCAGGGATACCCACTGATTAATGGGCTGTCAGGCTCGAATCATTTAGATGTAGAGATCTTTACCATAATAACGATAACCCCAGTAATTACTGTTATTAATAATAATCCCGCTTAGCTCTTGTTCTTTCCCAAGCGTTGTGGCAACAGGACCTCAGTAACCCTCAGCGCATGTCCCTGGGGTAAGTCCTGTCCTCATCCCGAGATGGGGAAATTGGGATGGGAAGGGACTCGGGATGCTCCTGCAAGGGCTGCAGTCCTCTGGGACTCAAATGGAAATTACAGCCCTGGGTAGCAACGAAAGCCAAAACCAGTGCCCCAGGGTAGCACGTGTGGCTGGCTGATAAAATCTCATTTCCAGCCCCTAATAGGTGTTTGTGATGATATGTTGCGTTGGTGTCTCTGGTTATCTGTTGTGTTGGCATTGGTGCTTGCCACATCGTCCGGATGGCCGAGCAGCTGCGTGTCGGGACACCCTGCGAGCCATTCTTTGGGCGTTTAATCCCTGCAGCTTCTCCCAGGCCGTTTTTTTTTAACCTTATTTAATGAATAAATATGAGTGCTTTCTAAACCCAGCACCATCCTTTAATTATTCCTAATATTTGATGACAACAAACTAATTCCCAGATGATGACATCAGACATTAAAAGCACATCTCCCAAGTGCCAGGTCATTAATATTTCTCTTCCCTCGGCCCGTATTTTGCCTGCTGTAAGCAGTTTTGATATAACGAGCTCAGTGACTGCATCAACTGGCGCAGTGGAAAGGTATTTACCAGCCATAGGCCACCGGGCTGCATTACGGGCTGGGTATCATTGAAAACTGGGCGTCTAGCTGTCAAGGTGCTCCACCCGAGGACCTCTCCCTCAGAAACACCCCAGGACATTGGGAAATCCAAAAGGGGAGCCTCTCTGACAGCTTCGGCTCATTGCCTCACTCCGCTGACACCGAGTTTTCTTGTGGTCGCCACGAGCATCCCTCCAGGTTCAGGATGGGAGGCGGTGGGCTGGAGTGGTCCAGTACTCCCATCACCAGCTCCCACCAGGAAGTTTTTCTTCATCCTGTGTCATGCAACACATGTCAGGCTAAAAACCCCACAGTACAAGCAATGAAAATACTCAGCTAATGGCTTCTGGAAGAGAGATTTAGATAGGGAGCTAAAAATCTATCCCGATAACTCTCTTCTGTGCTCTGGGCTTTGAATGCTGCTCAACCCATCGCTGAGCCCAGCACGGGTTACAAAGTGTGGGGGAACACTGGAAAAGAAATCCTATCATATCTTTTCCCAAAAGATGAAAATTGTTTGCAAGTTATTTCACATTTAAATTAATCAGGCCAGGGTCTACCTGCTACCTGCAGAATGAGAAGCTTAGCAACGACAGGATTGAAACTGCGCACTTGGGCATGCACAAATTAATGATGCAGCATCCTGCAATTAGCCTCGACGAGCTGCCAAAGCAATCACTGTGTCCTAAAACACACCTGTGGCAGCCTGTACGGGCTTATCGATGCATATTTGCTGCTATACTCAATACAGATGCAAATATTTGGTTACTAAGGAAGCAATGAATATTGCCACAGTCTCCAGGGAAATGCTACGGCGTGTCTCAACCACTCCAAGTTAGTGGATGCTTCGCACTCGCTCTCAGCATCTTTATCTCTTGCTGCATCCCTGTCTCCTGAGTTCACTGACCTTTTTGGGTTGAACCTGGTGCAGGAGCTTTTGTTTCCAAAATATTTGCATGATCTCCATAGAGAAGCTCATCCCCAGCCCGGGAGAGAGGGGATCGGGATGTGCTGAAGGCAGCCAGCCTAGGTCCATCCTTTGCAGCCCCGATTCACTGCTGATGGGCTGAGGACAAAAGGAGCTCTTTGGCTGTGCGCGAGCAGACCCTCAGCATCCTTCTTTGTGGCTGAACTCTGTTTTGCTGTGCTGATGCACAAAAAAACCCCAAATGTGGCAAAAAAAAGCAATTGGAGCGAAGGAATAGACCTGCAATGGGGGAAGTTGCTGGATTTAAGCAGCAGCTCCTATTTCACATGAGCTGATAGAACTGGTAGAATATATATAGGGGGACAAACCGTAGTTTTAGGAGAAAAAAGCTCCTTTAAAGGCAGTAAGGAACCTGCAGGGAGGAAAAACTGCTGGGTTTGTAAACACTGATGTAACTCATTCCTCCCCCATTATCGACAGCAGCCAACCTGCCAAATATTTTCTGTTTCCGCAGCGGGACGCGATGACCGATGCAATTCTGACGTGATCCAAGGGCTTCCCTTATATGGCTGGAAACGATAACCCTGGTGACTAACCCATCCCTTTCTCCACCGAGCGACACCTCAGAGATGTGCAAAGAGCTGCAGTCTTCGTGTCTTTGTGCAACGACCGGGTGCGTTCAGCGGGGTTTGAGTCACCAGAGTAGTCACCGGGGCAGCCGGCGCGTTCTTGCCCGTTTTCCCATGTGCCTGTTGCAGGGCACGGGCAGGCAGGGATGGTTTCTGCTCTGATTTCTCAAGAAACAGCCCCGATGCCAGTGCAACCATGGGAGTGTGTGGGGGAAAAGGGGCCGGCTGGAGTCGGAAACGCTTTGCCGGCCAAAAATGCAGCCAGGATGTGGCGGGGTTCATTGCAGCAACTCATCAACTGCTCATGCCATCACCCTGCTGATGGTCATGCACCATCACACAGGTCTGGGTTAAAAACCAACCATTTTGGGGAAGGCACTGTTAAAAATTCTGCTTATTACAGTAGCCTGATTTGCACAAATAGCCTTATTCAGGCAGCAAACTGCAGTGCAAGAGTAAGAGCCCCAGGTAAGCGATACTAATCTCAGTGTAACCACTGAAGCTTGTTGGTTGTTAAATGGCAGCCTCAGAAAGAAGCTACCTCTTGTTACTGCAGAGTCTGGGGTGAAAAAAATCACCCTTTTCCACCTCTGAGGTTGGCAAAGAGCAGGCTTGGGCAGTTGCTGCAATCCAAGGGAATAAGGGAAGGGATGCAGAAGTTGCCGGGGGCTTTGGCGGACATGCTGCTTCACCACAACGCTGGAAAGTTGGAGCCGAGGAGGGGTCCCCTCTTCCCGCTGAGACTTCTGAGTTGGGCATTTTCAGGGGCTGGGCAGGGGCCTTTTGTGGATGTTAAACCGAAGGAGGTTTGCTTGTTTGTTTTAGAGGGGGATTTATTCAAACACACAAACCGTAACTCAGCAGCGATGCACATCAGCCCGGGGGAGCATCACCTCCTCGCTGTAACTCAGCACAGTATGTATGCGCTGGTGAGGCTGCCGAGTTTGGTTTGGTTTGGTTTGGCTGAAAAACAGTTACTTTGAAGGAAGACAGACAGAAGGAAACAAGAACTTTCCACAAGTGTCAGACTAACAAAGCCTCAATGTATATAACCAAACCCAGGAAAATTGATATTAAAAAAACCTGAGAGCAGTCCTGAAACAGTTGCCAAGGTTTGTGAGTGAAGGATGCTAACAAAGCAAAGGTAAAAATTGGTGTAAAAATGAAATCCAAGGGTCCAGGTTCCTCAGCCCCCACTCCAGTCTGCATTTGGGTGAAGCAGCTGAGAGCAAAAATTAATGCAGTGCGTTGTTATTAGCATTGCTAGGGGTGGTCACCGTTATTTAATTGCCACATAGTTTCTGTGTTCAGAAATAGCACCATTTCCCATCCCTTTTCCTCCCTGTCCAAATAGGAAAGGGCTAATCAGTGCTTCATTATTTATATCTGCAATTGGCAGGCAGCGGAGAGCTTTCCACGACAGGAATCGGAGGAATCCCTATAGGAATGTCCCATGCACCAGACCGCGGCAGCTCAGCACGCTGTCGGTGGCAGTGGGTCAGCTCCACGGTTGGAAGAGGGATTCCCATTTCTCCAAGTCTAAGCCTAATTAATTGTTGCGATCAATTCAGGCTGATTCACTTTCAGGGGCTGGGATGAAACCGTAGCCCAGCGGCAGAGCGGGATGCTGGTGGTGACCGTATGCATCCCGGGAATGAGCCAAAGCCCATTAGGAAAAAGACTCATTGATTTAACGACCTTTGGATGGGGCCCTGGCGAATGCGTCCTCACTGCCGTGGCGATGGGTGCTGCCTAACAAGCAATCATGATATGCATTGTCTCACCAGGCAGGTACAAAAGCATTAATTAACTGGCCGGTTTATCATTCCCTCTGATGTTTTCCTGCTTCCTTAAGGGAAAAAAAATTATTTCTTGTTCAACAGGATTTTCCCAGCTGTTGACCACACAGTTATACTGGGTTCTGAAATCACCTGGCTCTTTCCAGCATCACCGCTTGCCAGCGAGGATGCCGTGTGCCTAAAAAATGGGAAATTACCCAGATCTGGGAGAAACCTGCTCTTGGTTGGCTTTTGTCCCTAATAATTGCCTTATTATTGGCAGTTTTAGTCTATCCTTGCGCTTTGCAAGTATCGCTGTGAATCTTCAGGAGGGTACGTGCCATGGAAACGTTTCCCAGTGAGCTGCTCTTTTGTTCTTTAAATACAGCTCTGTTTGATGGTACCCTACATCAGCAGTTACAGCCATGCCCTAATGACCAAAGTATTAAAGGTGTTTTCCCATAACCTCAGCAATGAACACAGGTTACAGTCTACATAAACTGAGGCTAAAATGTTTTTGTGCTCAGTGAAAGACAATCTTTTCAGGTGTTTCTTTGAGTCATCCTTTCAAGAAAGTGCCTCCACCCAGTACCTTTTTTTTTTTTTTCCAGGAGGTGCTGGGAAACCATGGGTTTGTAACACATTAACAGAGCCCTTTGAAGAGCCATTGGTTAGGGTGCTGAGCACAGCTTGCTGGTGCTGATTGAGTTTCAGCAAGTGGATGCTGCTGCCCGTGTACTTTAATATCAATATCGCCTGGCAAAGCACCATATTTTTATTTCAAAAACTATTTGAGCGAATAGTGTTACTACAGCTTTACACCAGCTTTACTGAGAGTTTTCTGTGTACTTCGCTTGCTTACGAAGCACCATTCCGATCCGTGGCAGTGCAATGGAGTAATCGCATAATTCAATTAAACAATATCCTTTGATTACCGAGTGGCTCAGAGGTCCAGAAGCAGCGGTTGGGAAATGCTTATTTAATAACTTGTTATAATATCAACATTATTTAGCAGTTAGGCAGGACTCTGCATTCGGATAACACAATTCACCCCTTATAATTTAATCTTATCAATTAGGTGATTTCCCCTACAGCAGCGATACAAAGGCAGAGGGAGCCTTTCCCGGGGCAGAGCGATGCTTCTTCATTTATTGTACGTTAGCCAATTAATCTGGGAGCACACCGAGGGATCAGGAGCGATGGCGGACCCGGTCGCCCCCCAAAATCACGGCCCCCCCCCCCCCCGGTGAGGCCTCGCTGGGGACACGTGGAGGTGAGCGGCACCGGGGGGGGCGTGGCTTGAGGGGAAGGGGGCGGAGACCGGGCGTGGTTACGGGGAAAGGGCGAGGGTGTGGGGAAGGGGCGTGGCCTGGCGGTGGGGCGTGGCCTGGCGGCAGCGCTGCCCGCAGCCCTTGGCGCCGGGGGAGCGGCGAGGCGGAGCCGGGCCCGCCCCGCGCCGGCGGCCGCTCAGTGCCCGGGCAGCGGCGGCGGCAGCCGCAGGATCGAGAGAAGGAGGAGGAGGAGGAGGAAGGCGGCGGTCCCGGTCCCCGTCCTCCCTTCTCTCCCCAGCGCCCGCCCCGGCGGCCGTTAGCGGCCCGCGCGCTCCCCAACGGCCACTCCGCCTCAGCCGCGGCGACCGTTAAACCGCCGCTTCCGGCCGCAGCCCCCCCCTCCCCCTGCCCCCCCACCCCCTCCCCATCACCTCACCTCAGGGGCTGAGGCGGCCGCCGGGCGATGAACTCGCTGCTCTTCGGGGAGATGGCCCGCGCCTTCTCCCCCGGCGCGGCGGCCGCCTCCTGCCCGTTGGGGCCCGGCGGTGGAGGCGGCCCCGGCAGCCCGGCGGCGGCGGCGGCGGCGGCGGCGGCGGGGGGCCCGCCGGTAACGGCGGCGCTTCGTAACGACCTGGGCTCCAACATCCACCTGCTGAAGGGGCTGAACGTGCGGTTCCGCTGCTTCCTGGCCAAGGTCCACGAGCTGGAGCGGCGGAACCGGCTGCTGGAGAAGCAGCTGGCGGCCCAGCAGAGCGAACGCGACCGCCGCCTGCGTTACAAGACCTTCTCCCGCGACCAGGCCGTGCAGACCGACTCCGGTACCTCCCCGTTGCTGCCGCCGCCGGGCCCCGGCCACGGGCTGGCCTGCGGTCCCCTCTCCTCGCCTCCCCATTACAGCCGTTTGCCCGGCACCATCTGGAGCTACACCCAGGTGCGGCGTACCGGAGGCGGCGGGTTGGAGACGGTGCAGGGACCCGGTGTCTCCTGGATCCATCCGGACGGCGTCGGGGTGCAGATCGACACCATCACCCCCGAGATCCGAGCCCTTTACAACGTGCTGGCCAAAGTCAAGCGGGAGCGGGATGAGTACAAGAGAAAGTGAGCGGCTGGGGGGGGGGTCGTGAGCTTGCGGGCGGGGGATGCGGGCCGCCTGCTCCTGCAGTGCGGGGAAACGGGCGAGTCCTTCCTTGGGACGGAGGAAGCATTTGGGGAGTGTGGGGAGACCCTTGGGGACATGGGGACAGGCCTCCCCCCACCCCAAGGCTCCCTCCCTGGGGAGGATGCTCCTGTGGGTTTGGGGAGGCTCTTCCTCAGGGGGGGTTGCACCTCAGCTTGGCGTCCAGAAAATTGTAGGGTCCTTCCCTGGGAGGCTGGAGAGCCTTGATCTTAAAAGGGGTATTGTCCGTTTGACTTAAAAATTAAAAAAAAAAAAATCCCTTTTGGAGAAGGGAAATAATCTGTTATTAATATTGCATTGCATAGTTACTCCTAAATTTAGCTTGCCTTCATTTTCTGGACTAATCACTCCAGTAGTCGATTTCGTGTGCCAGCTCTCCGAAATTAGCTCAGTGCTGCAATATTTGGGTTGCAAATACTGCAGGGGAAGGTTTGCACTCCAAGATGTTTCTCTGAATTAGTCCAAACAAAAGCCCTAACGACAGCCTTTGTAAACCCTGGTAATCTGGAGGTTTCTTTTAGCCTGTTGGGAAGCCCTGGGTTTTTAAACGGTGTTTAAACGGGAGAACCCCGGTGATGGATAGCGTTCCCCTTGGTTTGCTGTATTCGCCTGCTAAACGTAGCTGTGGCGGAGATGGAGGCCAGAGGAGAAAAAAAAAAGAAAAGGTAGTTGGGATTCTGCAGGGAGATTCCTGCATTGTCTGACGAGCTGCCTGTCCTTTGGGGCTGGCGTGGGCACTCCCGTTTTGGAGTTTTGTCATCTTTAGGCTTAAAATGCATTTCCTCCTTTCCCAGCCTTGTATTTTTTTCTGCAGAACAAATTTAATCCTTTTTTTTTTTTCTTTCTTTTGGAGGCAGCCGGCATTTCTCGGCTCTGTGGCCTGTGAAGCGTAGCTGAATTTCTTCTGTCCAGGGTAACAGGACTGCAGTGTGCTCTTTGCATACCTCTAGTCATCAGCTTTTGTAACAGACCTCTTGTGAATTAACTGGGTTTAGAGAGATTTTATAGGCAGGCATATCTGTTCAAGTAGTAATTTCTGGCCTATTCGTTAACTAAAGTGCTGTCTACTTTCAGTGCATCTTCTTAAAGCTTGTGTGCCTTGATTGCTCTGTACTCTATGGCTGCAGTGCCTACTGAATCTGGATGGAAAAAGAAGTTGGCCTCTTTTTCGGTCTAGAATAGTAGATACCATCATGGCATGGAGTTGTTTTTGTTTTTGAGGCTGGTACCAAGGAGATGGGAGTAGTGGTGCTTCAGAGGAAGTTGCGCTTGACAGTGGCTTGGTTAAGGAAGATATGTGTTGGGCGTAGGTTATGTGACCAAAAGTTGCGGGTACTTCTTCTTTTCGATGGATATGTGATTTATTTTTTCTTCTTAGGGGAGAGGAGACTTGTGGGCCATTTAAGTTCAGTCTTTCTACTGATACATAGGTGATTCTGTCTGTTCTGCTTTCACTCGCTTGTGTACAGCAAATTGTCACCCCAGAGTCTGTGTATTCAGGTGTGACTGCTTGCACACTCACGGGGATTGCAAAAACCAAATAAATTCACTGGAGCGAAGGGGACCTCTTTGTAGGCAATCGCAAATCTTATTCTTGCCACCCTTCCTGCTCTTGAAACAGGTTTTTCTCCTGATGCTTGAAAATAAGATTTGATTAATACATATCAACATGTATCACACTGGTATTATATCTGCAGTGTGTCTTTCATGGTACGTTCATTACTATGTAATTGGAATGATTATTCCACTCTTCTGTGACCTTCAGTCATCAGATGGACATAACACGTTAAGTTCTTTTGGGGTAGATTGGCTTTTTCATTTGTGGCCTTGAGCACACTTTTGCATGCTTACAGAGTAATACTGTGCTGTTGGAAATTTAATTCTTGCAGTCAGAGTAGATTAGTCAATTCGATTTCATTATCATGAGCTAATGGGGTGTTGCAGTGTTTGTCAGCAATCCTGTAAAGATTGGTACCAATGTTTTCTTGTTTGTTTTTGCAGGGAAGGGATTCTCTGTCATGGCATGTTTGTGTGTACGTATGTGTATATAAATACGCACTTTGGGTTTACCTTATCTTGCTGTGAACCCTTTGATGATTGGGTTTTGTTTAGGGAAATGAGCTCCAAGTGGAAAATAAGCCTTGTGCCCATCTCCTGACGGTGCTGTTGGGGCCTGCAGAAAGTTAGGTGCGTGCCCAAGTTTCTAAAGCAGACTTGTGATCTTGCAAAGATGTGTGCGTGTTTGTAAACAGACCGATGAGCACCCCCTTCCCCTAGCAGGCAGGTGGTCCTTTGAAATGGCACTGCTCCAGGTTGCAGGTATCTTTGTGTTGGAAACAGCGTGTTTGCAAGACATACCACAATGTTTTTTATACATTGTTGTTGTTGTTTCAGACCAAAAAAATAACCATTTTGCTGAACTCAAGAACCAGCAGAACACAGCAGCCTTTTTGAAGCCATTCGGGCCTCGTAACCTGACTAGTTAAGCCACCAACTCCATATGCAAGAATGCTTAAGCAGATAGTGATACATTACATTTATTTTCTAAAAGAACAGAGGCTTGTTTTCCCTTCTAGGATGACCACTTGATTAAGGAGGTCACAGCTAGCAAATGTTTCTTCTTTGAAATATTTGGCTACCAGGAAGACAGGAGGTAAATGATTACATTGCGAAGTCAGTGAGTACTGCTCAAGTGAATACTTAGTTTCAAAGACATACAGCTAATATGTGATGTGTCTGTTGTTGTTGAAGACACAAACTCATGGATGTCATGCTTGTGAATTGAAAAATGCAATGGTGGAATTCAGAGGTGAAATAATCCCTTTTGTTTTCTTTCTTCTAAAGGTAGCTTTACTGTGACTCTTAATAGTGGAAGATCATCTAAGATGCTCTTTCCAATGCAATCTGCCTGTGCAATTTTGGGGATTACCAATGGCTTCATTTTAGGAAAATATGTTCAACTCCTTTGTTCCGTTCCCCAAAATTATTTTTCTTGGACATCCTAACACAAGAAACTGGAGTTCTGAGGTCTAGAAAGTATTAGAGTGTGTAGTCAGTGGAGCACCTAGATCATATTTTACCCAGGCTTTTGTTTGTATCTCAAGTACAAATGGGAAAATGTTCCCCCCTAAGGAGCCTAGCAGATATTTCAGACCAAAATTGCTTCCCCCCCCCCCCCCCAGATGATGTTATACACAAATGGTATATAAATTTGAATCTTTTTCTACTCTAACATGTTGTCTTAATCTTTTTTAGTAATGATCATGATTTTACACTGTGGATTATGACTTCAGCTGTGGGAGTTAGCGATTGGAGGAGATTTATAGGAAAAATGAACTTAAAGTTCATTTTCTTTTTTTTTTTCCAAACTGTGCTAGCATTTAGAAGAGCTTTTGGCTCAAATCTTTTGTAACTTTTTATCTGTTACTACCCTTTTAACAAGAAAAGGTAAAATCGTCCACTTTGCAGTCAAACTAGCTCAATAAAAAAAATACTTTCAGGGTCAGTTATCTGAAAATGGAGGTAAGTGTTGGATTTTGTAAGCTGAAACACACAGGTGAAGTGTGTTTTTTTCTAGACAGAAAAAAAAATCAACCATACTGCTTCACCTCCTTTGAGGTAAGATTAAACAGTTGTGGGTTTTTAAATGAGCAGTGTTTGAATCTTGGATCTATCTATCCCTCTGTCTGTGGGTAACCAGCTTCACAGGGAGGGGGATAAGCAGGTTTAATTGCAGGCGTGTGACTGTGCCGCTGCCCTGCAAGGGACTTTGTGTTACTGTGATCTGTTTAGGTTATTTAGAAGAAAAATCCGCTTTCTGAAGAGTGGTTGGGGATGTGAACTAACATGGTCCATCGTTATGTAACTGCCTGTCCCTGGTTACGTGCGTGCTTTGGGGTCCTTCGTTTAGGCTTCAGGCAGCTGAGCTGAATGGGGCCTCAGCATCTCGAATGAAAGATGATGCTCTGTGTTTCTCTTGGTAAGTGTGCACCCAGGTATTTAAATCTACTTGTTTATGGGAAGGGGAGCACAAATGTGCACTCCCCCCCCCCCCCCCCAGTCAAGTTACCTTGCCAGTCGAGGCTGGAGCACTGACAGTTTGTCTTCTGGCTAAGGCAGGATGTCAAAATGCATGCATATGGAATATGTCAGGCAGTGATGCTGAGGACAGCGCAGAGACTTGGCGAGAGGCGGCTCCTTCGGGCAAGGTGTCTCACCTTTCAGATTCCAGACTTGCACAGAGATCTCCCTTGAAGATCTAAGCGCATCGCTATGTGTTATGACAGTTAAAATACTGCTGCGTGTGGCCAGCGAGAGATTGCTGACTTGGTGAAAACCTTCTGCCGTCATTCCCTGTTCTCCCTTTTTTTTTCTTTTAGCTGCAAGAAGGCTGCTGATCTGTCTGTGGAGAGCTTTAGTCTGAACACTTGAATAGATTTGTATATTATGGTTTCAAAATTGTTCTTAATTGGTGCAGATATTGAGTCTGCCAGATGTTAGTCGTCTTTTCCAGCAGAGACTTAACTGTTACTAAGAGTTGAACTGGAAATAATTGTTTTACCTCAGGATGGTATTTCATTTGGAAGATTAATAAAGTCCACTTGAAAAAGAGATTATCTTAAATTTGCTGCAGCTGGAAAGGACAAAGATTATCATTGTCAAAGGCAATGCGCGTCAAAACTAACTGGATCTCGTTTTTTTAAAGAAGGGAACTTAATAAAAATGTGCTTAAGATAAGCCCTGGAGGAATGTCTGAAAACTTTTAAAGCTAAAATATCAGTGGTAACAAGATGCAAATGTTACGCATAGACCCAATAAAAAACAAATAATTTTTTTTATCCTTATAGAAGAATGTTACCAGCATGCTAGACTTCTGTCCATGTTTCAATTGGTTACAGAACTGGTAATAATGCAGTCTCTGTGTAAAGCCATATATATATATATATATATATATTTAATTCTGGTATTTCTGCTTTTCTTTTTATGTTTTAAAGGGGTAGTTATGTTTCAATGTGGCTTTTCACTGAAATCTAGTGTTCCTTACTGCTTTCAAAGCAGCCATGCAGCCTGGTATTGGAGATTTTTGGATACCCCTTAGAAGATGTGAAGTTTGATGTTAAATGCTCACTCTGGTGAAACCTGAGACTCAGTCTTCAAAAGATTTTTTTTACTTGCACTGAGAGGACGTGAGTTTTCTTTGTGAAGAACAGTTAAAATTGTCTAATATGAAAAAACTTGGCCATATAACAAAAATATGCATCCCTTGTAACTGTTGGTTGGAAAGCTGTACTGCTTGGAGCTGTGCAAATTAAGCACTTGTTTGGGTGTCAGACATTTTTTCCTTAAATGATGCCATCTTTGCTTCTAAAATGCTGCTGCAAAGACATGCATTTATGATATCCATGAATATCTGGAGCACGCTAACAAATCTCAGATTTAATTTTTTTTTTTTTCCATGGTATAGCTAGAAACTGGGACTTCTAGGTTGTAGTAACGTAGGAGAAGTTTTGGAAGGAGAGGAGGATGTTTCCCTTTGATCCTGCTTTCTAACAGTGTGCCACAGTGGAACTGGGGCTATATTTTGTTAACTATTGAAGTAGATAAATCTGTGTGTGTGCCTTACTTGAACTGGCTTGTAGTGGGAGCAACCAGGGAGGGCTAAGATATGACTGATTTGAACTAGCTGTCTTAGCTGTGCAAGTCAGCTATTTATTCTGAACTTTATCTTTGGCTAACTATTAACTCTGGATTCTAATTAAAATAATGAATTTGTAGATGAACTAGATTGGATGTGGTGGAGAGAAAAATCACCACCTCGTGTTGTGGTTAGAGTTTCATAGAAACTTGGGCCAGGATCTGTGCTGTATTCTTCAAAGAATAGCTTCCTCTGTTGCAAGAGAACCACAGGACTTTCTGTGTATATTTTGAATTTACCTTTTGATTCCTCCCGTGACTCATGGTGGGAAGCTTCAGCCTTTCTGAAGGCAAAAACCCAGACTTTCAGAGCACGGCTTAAGCGTAGAGTAGGTCTGGGAGCAAAACCCCCCAAATACCTCTGATCTTAAACCCAAATAATCTCTGAAGACCCTTGCAACTTAGGGCTGAGGTGAAAACAAACACAGAAAAAAGTTACTTCTACCTCTTCGTCATCTGTAATCATAGGCTTTCGTTGCAGTAATGCAGTTTGAGTACTGGGCTTGTAGCTAAAGAAAGCACTGAACCCACATACAGCTCAACAGCTGCTTTTTTGTGGTTAAGGTTTTGTGGTGATGCTCTGCCAGGTCTTATGTTAGCTTCCTGCGTATTCTTTTCTGTGACTAAATTTATTTTTTTTTAGTTTGCTAGAAATATTCACGGGATGTTGTTCTTTATGGTTTAAGTCTCCATCTTAATGTTTAAGACAAGCCTTTTTGTTTGTACAAGAAAGGATGAGATTTTTTCCAGTTTGGTCTTTTAAAACACAAAGTTTAAAAACTTAACAGTATGTATCTGTGTGCTGTTTAGTCTAACTGAAGTTCTTCTGCAGCCTTGTGACCTCTCCGAACTAAAACTTATCTTGTTCCCAGTACCCTGAACTGATAAGTAATAAATGGTAATGAAAGGCAATAAATGGGACAACGCTGATTTTGCTTAGTAAACAAGGCACAGGGAAATCGTATAGTGCGTGGCTATGCCTTTAAACCAGTTTTAAAACTCTGTTCTGCTCTACCCCACCATACGCCTGGCTTCTATAGGGTATTTTCTGTGTTTTACTGTCTCCAGTTTTGTTTTGTAAGAGTGGTCTCCAGCTGCTTTCATGTGCTGTTATTTTCCTGGTCACATTTTTCTTGAGTTTCTATGCATGTACCTCCCATTCTTGCATCTGAAGTGAAGGAACTTGCCTCCATTTTACTGTACTTTTAGAATAGGGGGGAAAACGAAGATCATTTTAGTATGGCGATAGCTTGGACACACTGGTAGATTATTGAATTTCAAATATATTGTTAAAATGCCTTGGTTTGGGGTTAGAGGTGAATGACCATAGTGACCTAGAGATGCCCGTGCCTGCTGATTAAGGAGGAGTTGTTTAGGAGGGTGGGATTTGGTTTTGATGCCAAAGTAGTAAGTAATGTGTATGGTGTTTTATAATCCCTGTCTGTCATCTAGTCTAGGACCAGTTCTTAGCAGATCTTTCTGCTTCAAAGTAGGCCTAAAAAAAGCAAGGTGATAGAACAGTGCCTGCTAGAGTGTTACCTGGATTGTACAGGTTGTGCTAGAAGTTTGTGAAAATGTCAGAAAGATTCAGTGACTTTTTCCTAGTACTGTTGCAGAAAGTGGCAACTGGGAGGCATATACTTTAACCATGACAGGATTAACAAGGTGCTTAATTTAATTTTTAAAAGGCTTTTGAAACTATTAGCATTTGTTTAAAAAACTTAAAATGTGTGGGAATCTTTCTGTTCTGTTTCATTTGCTGTGAGCAGTGTTGATCCATGTAAAAAAATGACATCAACTCTGCCTCTGGATCTACTTCAATAACAAGAGCATCAAGAGAGCTCGGGGAGAATGGTGCTCTGTGCCCATTAATGATGCGTCCTGCTTGTTAATGACACAGAACATGGACTAGCTGCATTGTTACTGTGTGAAAGTGAATCACAGATGATGCATTTCTTCAGCCTTTTGTTCAAGCATTTCCACCCTTTAACTCATCTACACGTGACTTGATGGTTACTGGACTCAATTTGGAAGCATTCTGCTCGACTCAGATGTATCCTGCCTCCCCCAAAAGACTGTTAATTTGAGTCCCCTTCCCAGTAGATTTTGGGACTGAACGTAGTCATGTCTGCTTTCTGTGTCACGGCTTCAAAAATAAGCCCACTGTTGCATTCTGGAGCTTGTTCTCACTGGAGAAATGTTCACTTCTCCCTTTTTTGGCCTTTTCTGTCTGGAAACCACCAACATGCATTGCTTTAGAGAAGGGTTTTAGGTGTATGTGATCAAACGGATGGCTTGCATTGCTACTGCTAGTAATGGGGCTCCAAGTTTAATCTTCAATCTGATGCTAATTTCAGTGGATTTATTCTGAATTTGCACTGAAATACAATCAAAAGCAAAACTTGGCATTACAGCCTGAGCCTAAACTCCATGTAACTTCACAAATCTCTTGGTGCTATGGAAAAGCCAAATGTTTTGATTTCCCAATCTTAAATGGTTACCCAAATCTGAATTCCCTGAATTACAAAGCCTCTGTGAACAGGTAGACTTCCAATCAAGTTCTGTATTGTACAGTTATCAGTACACAGGTGTGCCACCGCATTACAAACCCAATTTTGTTTGCTTTGAAATGTATGGGGGTTTTGTATATGTAAGCAGCGATCAACATTAGTTGAAAGACATGACAGCTCATAGACCCTGTACTAAAAAGAGGAGGAATTAACTTAGTCCTCTTCATGTGGGTAAGAAAACTTATTAATTTACAATGGCTTATTAACAGAGAACATAGATGCTGAAGGAAGTGATGATGTATAATAGGATGGGATCCCCCTTTACCCTTAAATACAGTAGATGTGTTTAGTCCATGCAGTGACTCAGGCTGGAATTAGAGATCAAAGGGATCCTAGCTCACTATTTATTCCAAATCAGTGGTTTCAATGGAAAATATATTGCTGTCTGTGAATTCTTACAGGTAAAATTTGTCTGCATGTCTCTGAGGGGAGAAAATAGAACTATGTCTTTTTTGGGGGGTTGGTTTTTTTTTTTTTTAAATGGTTTCTCTGATACAGAGACAGAATTTAAGTTTAGCAGGCCCGTGTCTGTTCAATCAAAGAAGTCAAGCCCTGACAAGTCAAATCTAGTTAAAAAGAATACTAGGTATTGGTGTAATTTTACATAATTCTGTAGAATGGCATGAGTGCATTAACATTGATTGTAATGGGAATATTTTAATATTAATATTTAATATGTCAAAAAGCTATTGTCATTAAAACTGCTACAAGAAAATCCCCCTCTTGTAGGTACAAAAAAAAAAAATCTTTATTTCCCCCCCCTAAACTTTTCAGTAAGGTTTTGACCATATGATGAAACATTGGGGATTGGGCAGTCTGGATGCTGTTCCTAACTCTTCTATTGAATTTTTTCCCAAATGACTAAACCGGAATCACCTCACCTTTGACTGTTTCTGTCATCCATGTGGTTTTGAAACCTTATTTATTTATTTATTTATTTTTTAAAGGGAGAAAAAGGGAGTGCAAAGCACTTCAGAACTCCTTAATGCCCTGGAAAATGTTTTTCCACTAATCTGTATTCTTAACCAGAGTGTAGAACTGCCGGTTGTCAGTGGGAGACCAGCTTTTCTTGTTAAAAGGGACAAAGTGACCCTGGGAATGAAGTCCCACTTGCAGAGACGCTGTACAGAATTTTATCCTTTCAAGAAATGGCTACGGGACGTAAGTAAGCTCATTTTGTGATAACTATCCCTGAAGGACAGCAAGCTCCTGGTGGCAGCATGCGATGAATCTGCAAATAAACCCATTTTCCTTCATAGCTTCTCTTCCCCTTTTAGGCATTAGATCCTTCTATCCATTTATATGCAATGCAGTCAGACTCTTCCCTGTTAAGTTTCAATGGCTGGAAGGAATTTACTGTCTTCTCTACTTATTATTTTATGTGGGAGACCGTAGGATCCTTACAGTCGTTATGTCAAGGTAGGCCATATTGCTATGGGTGCTGTGAACTAGGCGTCGGTGTGCTGAACTAGCATCATTTTGTTTCAGCCCTGAAAGAGGTGTCATCCTATTTTCAAATGTACAGCCTTTCTCTTTTTCCAGCATTCAATGAAGCATTAACTACTGTTTGATCTTTCTCCTATGAAATTCACAATGAGATACAGCTCTAGACCCGTGAGCAGGGATTTATTCCCCATGGTGAGCTAGCGTGTCTCTGTGGTGGTGTGGGCTTTGATTTAGGTGGGGTTTGGGTCCATGACTCAGCCTAATTGTCCTGTAGTTGTAGGGGAATGAGGTCACTGTCTCAGTCACTCTGTTCCTTTTCACTGGCCTTTTGCATTAGAACCAAGTTTGTACTGGAACTCTTCTGCTGTCCATCTCTTCTCCTCCGTAAATAGCACAGGGTTGCCACTGCCAGTAGTTTATATCCTCCCACTAATAGCAATCTGCAGTGTTTCAGACTGCCTTAAAATTGGATTTCATTTGTGAAAACTTGTCAACCTCCACTTTCTTTGCAGCGGCAGGCAAACTGAGCTTACTCCCTTTCAGAAACTAGATGAGGTTTCAGTAAGTCTGGGACTAGTATCTTCGAGGGCATTCCAGTGTGGGCCAGTGTTCATCAAGGTTGGTTGTTGTTTTTTTTTCATGGTTTGCCTGTGAGCTTAAGTACTAAACAGTTATGTTCTTGGGAATTCATGCAACTGAGACAGCAAAAACAACTATTATGTTTGTGTGAATTTAAGACTCATCTGCCTTTGTACAAATATTTAGAAATGCTTAATCTTGAATTTTATATCCTCCTAGCTGTCATCTTTATTAATTCGCTTCCATCTAAATGGCATAGCACCGTGGTTTAATGGTAATTCTGTAAAGGCTAGTCACCATAATTAACTAGGAATACTAAACTATATTAATCTGCCCATTGTACTAGAGGTGATTAAAGCAGCTTAAACAGAGTGAGCATCCTTATATTTCTTGAAGGACCGTGTGAGGAGTACTGTGTATTTCCTGAAGTGTCATAGGAGCCTTTGAAGAGCAGTTTATTTCTTAGCCTTTGTTAATACTTGTGTTCTTAGAATCCTGATACTGCACATAAAAGCTACACTTAAATATATTTACCTTTACAAAGGTGACAGAACTCTTACAATGTAGATAAGACAATGGATATATAGGAGCACTCTTGGGAGACTCTGCTACATACTAGCTATGTGTACCACCTGCCTTCCTGACTCCTGAAAGCAAATAAGTATTATCACATTTTAATAAACGGTTCCCTTGATCTTGAATAGGTTCAGTAAAAGTATTTAGTATTGGGGCAGAGATTAAGATGACTTCTACCTCTCAGTTTTGAGGCTGCTGCTTAAAGGATGTGGAAGAAGAGGGAGGGCAGATGGAGATAAACCTAAAGACAAGGTAAGGAGAGCAGTGAGCACTTCAGCTGCAACTTGCAGTTATTCTTGGCATTTCAGGCTGAAGAACTGCAGAAGTGAATGAAAATGTTGTGTTAATACATTCCAGCAGGATCTCTGGTTCCTTTCCACAGAAGAGTAATCCTGGTCTATTATCACTCAGTCTTATCAGAGCCTTTCAGAATTAGTTTGAGGTGATAACAGCAGGGTGGTTATAACATGGCTAGCAAAGGGAATGGCTAGATATAGAAAGCATTTACTCATGAACTCCGCAAGTCAAGTGAAGAACTTTTATGAGAGAGGATGTTAAAATACCAGTGTTTTGAACTTAGTACATGTTACATTTTAACAGCTAAGCTTAGCTAGTTGTACATTTAATTACATAGTTCAGTATTTCTTCACAGAAATGGAACAGTTTTTCCCTAAAATGGATAATTTGCCTGAATACTGAAATGAAAGAAGATGGGAATATCTGTTGAAAAGGAGGTGGGGTTTATGTGTAAGTAGATTGCAGTAGGTGTTGAAAATGGTGCTGTCTGTGATCATTTCGTGTTGTGCCAGTGATGTATTTCTTTTTCTTTTAAGGTCACCAGCTAGTCCAAATGTGACACATCCTATTTAGTCTGATGTTTTCCTGAAAGCATTCCTTCAGAAATCCCAGTTAAACTGATAGCCTTTTTTCAGCTGTTAACTGTGGAAATGAGGCAGACATCCTTGGCTTGCTCTCCAGAGTAATATTGGGCTTCGTGCTGGCTTTACTGTGAAAACTCCTCTTCGCAAGAGATCTAGCTGGTGATCTGTTTGGTGGAACTCAACTTGAAGCCCACAGACTCAATGGGAGCATAAATGTCCCAGGGCCAGAAAGTCCCTGCTCCGTCTGGAGAGCAGGAGACCCACAGTGCAGCAGCAGCAGCGTTCAAAACATCCGGGTTTTCCTCTTCATAACAGATTGCTGTGAAGTCATAAGGCAGTACTGAAAAGAAATAATCCTCACCCTACATGGGAAAAATTTCCTGTAGTTAAAAGCTTGCTAGATTACTTCTCTTAGAGCTGTGATGTAAGAATCTTCCATGTAGTCATGTGCATCAGCTGAGATAATGCACTATTTTAACTTGGCAGCCTCCAAGAGGACATTCATGAAAGCTTTCACTAGGTGTTTATAGAAAATAGAAAGGAAATTCATGCCACAGAAGTTTGCCTGTACTTTCCGACAGCTTAGTGTTAGATCTTATTATGGCTTTAAATCTCTTTTGTAACTACTTGTCTCCTCAGCTGCCAGACTTTTGGCAAGGTATCTGCATTTTGCTAAGAGTCCTTAGCAGCAGTAGGAGGCGAGAAATTACAAGTGAAATGTTCTGAGCACCATAAAAATACAAATGTATTTTTAAAATGGTGACGGTGTATATTAGAGCATGCTTCTATGACACCTTTTTAAAGTTGCTGCAAGGCTAGAACTACATAGAATTATACTCCTTTGTTACAGTAAGCGTTCTTGACTATAAGCAGATTTCAAATCTGTTTTATTGTATGCTTTCTTTTTCTTATTATTTTTCCTCCCTCCCAAAAGCCCTCCATCATACTAATATTTGTATCAGCTCTTGAAGTGTCTCCTGCATTCTGGGGATAAAAAAAAAAAACGGGAAAGAGACCGGAGAATTAGGGGTAAAAAAAAAAAAAGGAAAAAAGGAAAGGTGAGGGAAAGGGGAATGCAGTTATCTATGGCAAAGTGTCGATTCTTCTTGTGCTACTAAAGACTAGTGGGAGAACCTTGAAAATCAGCTCAAGTCTCAAGTACTGCATTTTATGTAGAAGCTATGAAGCTTTTGGGGTGCTTGGCTTCAGAAACACGTTGTGTCAAAGTCTGATGTGGTCATGTGTGCTGGTAATCTTTTTACAGACCTGTTAGATTTATTAATGGGTATTTTATATTACTCTTCTAAAATTAATGTGCTGAAGTGGAGGTAAAGGACTAAGAGTTTGAAGTGAGTGTGCTGGGGGAAGAGAAACATGATGGGACCCCCCTGCTTTAGAAACCACAGATTATCAAGGTCAGATCACTAGTTAAATTTTTAGCATGAAGGATACGAGTTGAAAGTCATATTTGGTGGCAGGCTGCAGAAAGCTTTTATTTATTATATATATTTGCTTAAAACTACCTAGTGTGCAGTTTACAACGGTATGGAGGTTTTTTTCTAAAGTACTCATGGTAGTAGTCTTTGTATCTTAGCAAACTATTAAAACTGTAGTGAAGGCCTGAAATAAGATTGATATTTCCCCCCCACCCCCCGCCCCGCCACTTTTAAGCCTGTGAAGCTTCAGTTTCTGGGACAGGCGTCCTGGTGCCTATCTTCTGCTGTTTAAATACATTTGATTAAATTAAGAGCATTAAGCAATTTTTAAGTTTCCCTAAACAATGGATGGATTTTTCTGTGATTATTACATGAGTCAGTTATAATAATCCCTTTTCATTGTGCAGTTTCGTTGCTGAAACTGAGCACTGAAGTATTGTTGGTAACTCCCTTATAAACAGCCCAACTTCCAATTTGCAGAAGAAATTTTTCTCTCTCCGTTCTGTCCTACTGTAGCCTGTATTTATTTCAGTAATGATGGGGATGTTAGAGATGAGCTGTCCAAAGGAATCACATGGCTTTACTGGGACACTGGGATAATAGCATGCAGTGTTCCTCAGTTCAGACTCCTCGTGCTGACTCCCCTTTGTCTGTGCAGGGTCTCTGAAAGCTTGTTTTGACCTTTTCAGTGCAGGAGACTGCAATTCTACAAGTTTCTCAAATTAGCACTTGTACCAGGCTATTTCTGTATGTTGACTGAAAGAATTTGAGATGATGAATAGTTATGCAATAATTGAAATGTGATTTAAAAGCACTGGATGGGCTACTGTTTCCTGCCCTGCTCTTGCAGGTTTAGCAAAAAAACTACTTCAAGATGTCCAACTTCTGCTTCTCATTTGTTCAGAGATGCTTGTACATGTCTGTCAGACCCACGTAATGAAATTTCACCCCCCTGTGATACCATAGGTGGGTAGATAAACATAAAGCAGTTTTTCAAGAGAAGTAGAGAATAATGGGCAGCTTTTTTACTTTTGTTGGGGGGGGGGGCAGAGTATTAAGTCAGTACTTCAGGCTTATAGTCTCTGTTCTGTTCTTTGTCCTTCACTTAAGTTTTATAGCGTCTGTCACTGTATTTCGGTATTAGTTTCTTCAAAGAGAATGGTCATTAGGAGTAGTGAGTTTACTTGGATGAATTTCACAGCAGTTTTATATAAATGCCTGTGCCAAAGTCTTAGGACAAAACACCTGAATGTTTGACATCCTAAATACCATAAAATTACAGCTTGTTGATAGGCAGAGTTGTAAAATAAATGTATGTATGTGATCGGCTGTCTTTAATGCATGAGGTTTGTAGTACTTAGGTTTGCTAGAGATTTCCTTACATGGGAATTCAGTATTTGATAATTAACTTGTAGCCAGAAGCGCTATACAGTAATGTAATCCTGTGCTTTTCAGATTACCTGTTTCAAAATGAGTCAGCGTAATTACTTGATCTGCTGTTACGACAACAGTTTTACAGGAATGTAATGTTCTTTGCCTTGGCCATTTTATAAGCTGCGCTTGCAGTTGTCTTCTGCAGAGCTCTTCTGTATACTTCAGTGGCAAACGAGATAAGGGTTTGCCATATTAATGTGTAGAAATGAGCATAGTGCTGCTATTTGCTAGAAAACAGTTTGATCAGACAGAACTGACATAAGCATGGACTCGGCTATGAGCTAAAAATGAGAGTATAATATGACAGCTTGAGACTGGTGGTCTGATCTCTATAGAAATGGGATTTCTTCCCAATTGTATTAGTTGCTCAAGTTCTCCTTTCCCTCTTTGTTTTGTAATTGTGCTAGTCGATGGGTTGCTGGCACAATGAATGCCCGTCAGCACTGCGAGACCTGTCAGAGGTAAATAAGAATAGCAGCATGGGAAACAGCCTTGGAAATATGATGCTGTCCTCCCATACAGTGAAATCAGGATGTGTCCATCTTCTTAAATTTCCTTTTTATTGTTAATAGAAATATATGTAAAGAGAGAAAGGGAAAAAAAATAAGCGGATATACCTACAAAACAGGGGAAATGCCTTGGACTTATGTGATACAAGAGGAAGAGAACTGAGAATTTGAGCATTGTCCCAGGAAGGCTGATGTAGTAGCTACCTAGGCTACTATAAAATATTTACAAAGATGACTTAATTCTGCGCAGTTGAGCTAAAAAGAAGGCCAAAATGCAGTGCTCTGATTCTCCTCTTGCCAAAAGTGTCATGCTATATTGATCTATGTCAAATGGGTGTTTGGGCATAAATCTTATCAGATGTTTCATAGTTAGACCTAATCATATTTACTATGCCATGTGTGGACTGTATCATATTCCTGGAATCGGAGCTGACTTGTCAAGCAAACTGTCTGTCTGACATTTGCTTTCAGAATAAAATGTCGCTGCAGGTATCTTGAAGGTACAGAGACGTGACTGGAAGGTCGGGCTCTCCAGCATTCTGCTGAATTCAGACTAATTGTAGAAATTGAGTGTCCTAATGGTGTAGGGAATAATAGTTGTATGTCTTAATGACAAAGAGCATCTTGCTAGAATTTGGTATCTTAGCTAATTTAATTGTTTTGTACCTCACATGTCTATGATGTGTTTCTGATAGCTGTAAGGCTGTCTTGCTCAAACTAAGGGCTGATCTCAGTAATTGGAAGTTTAAAGTTCATCATAACGTTTCCCTTTTGCAGTGGGAACTTCCTAGATGTAGGCTTATTGAGTGGTTCCTCTTCTGTGTGTTGCATGTTTTTCCCCTCCCCACTTCTTAAGTCTTTGCCTAGTCTTCAGCTATTGGTGTTTTTCTAATTGTAGACTGTTTTGTCCTTACCTTGCTCTCTTGGCTGCTTTTCCTTTATTGCACAAAGTAAATCCTTAACACACACGCACACACGCGTGCGCGCACGCACACACACACGCAGAGGCGCCAATCTTGTGGGCCTTGCATTTGCCTGAGTTGCTTTTTTCACAATGCTCTTTTGTTAGAAACAGTTCTGGGCTAGCTTCAGTCACCACGAAGCTTACTGGAAAATGGAAGGCAGGCAGTTCCTGCTTTCTCATGTTACCGAACAAATCCCTCTCCCCTTCCCTGGGGTCTGCTATACCTAGCGAAAAAACTGCATTTCAGCTGTCAAAAACTTCAGTAGATCCACAAGGCAGAATTATTTGTTCATGCTTAAGAGACGTCTATTTGTTCTGGGGTTGTAAACACTGTCATGAAGATTTTGACAGGAGTGAAAAATGAATTTAAGTTGCTCTGCTGAGGGGAATACAACTCACTTTAATTCTGCCTGCAGACTTTGCTGCAGCCTGTCGGTGCCCACCACTCAGCTGATGAGTAAATCCAGCTTGATCTATTAGTTCTTGTGTTTGCTGGTACGGGTTGGGCACAAATTTGTTAATCTGTCTTGACACGCTGGCAAACATAAGAGGAGGATACAGAAAGCAGTGTTTAGTTTACCTTAGGTATTAGTTATCATATCATGAATTGTATCATAAACCTTGCTCTGAGAGCTTGCAATCTGATGATATCTTATCAGCCGGAACAGTTTTTGACTAACCAGAAATCATTTCTCTGCAGGCTGCAGGAAATGGTTGTGTTCCTGTGATCAGCACAACGGTTTAAGGTGTGGAAGACACTAGTGATAAAATGTGATTTTAATTATACTCTGATTCTAAAGTATGGATATTTTAAATATTGAATACACAGAGGCCTTTTGTGGTTTTGCTCCCTAAACTGTAAAAGCTCCCTTCCTCCAAAGCAGTTATGATTTCCATATGCCTGAGATGAACGCGAGTAGCAGAAGAGCTGTGCAGAAAGGTAAAGATGCTATGAGCTTGCATGAAACACTAAAAAGGATTACATTACCTAATCAGGTTCATTTCAAGAGGCTGTACTCCTGGCCATTGCTGGTAGGAATTGTGGTTTTGAACACTTCTCACAGGTTTGACCTGTTAATATTTAAAATCATTTGCAGCTGTAGAATAAGCAGGTCAGTGATATGTGCAGGTTTGGGTTATGTTGACATAGGCCTGATCTTTCTCTTCAGGAGAATATGAAACAGGTTTAGAGAAGCAAAGAGCGAGCAGTACATGGGGAAAGGGGAAGATGTACAAAACTTGTCTTTCTAATGAAAGTAACTTATCTACTGGCAGAAGTTCTGGACTCTGTCCTGCAGAATGGCTTAGAAACCAGGATGCTGATTAGGTTATAAACACAAGGGAAAATAAGACTCCTTTGCATGGCATTTGTTCAGTTCAGGGCTCCAACACCTCCATGTTCTGAGAGCAAGCTGAATTGAAGTTCTTCAGTTGAGAGCGGTTAGACAATCAGGGAAGATGGTTCTCTGCACATGGCCTTACTTAAAGTGAAAGCTGGGCAACAGTGAGCTTGATAGCTTGATATCTATTTTACCCTATTTCTCAATTTACCTACATTGGGAAACCCCCCAAAAAACATTATTTCTTCTAAGGCAGCAGTATTTCAAACAAATTTGCTACTATATGATGTGGAAATAGACTACCAACATTAATAGCCTTGGATGCACTGGTAAATAGAAGACTTTCAAGGATTTTTTTTTTTTCTTCACTTACTTAGCTATGAGGTTGAAAATAACTGAAGTTCATAGTTGATACTTTTGCATCATGCAAAGTCCTTTGCAAGGACAGGACATCTCTTGTGAAAACACCCAAGAGTAGCCTCACCTGCTGTGTTAGACCTATTTTGAATAAGTATCTTGTGTCTTTGTTAATGGACTTCTGTGTTAGGGGCTGGGTGCAAGTACAAAAGAAGAGGTCCAAAGCTTATTCAAGTATCCAAAGACATTTCAGATTTAAAACTGGCCTTTATTTAGTGCAGTGTTATTTGCAAGAATAAGTCATGCGGGAGCACGTGACTTGTAGCTGTGTAGCTTAAAATGTGTTTAATGTTGCTGTGAATATTGCACAATTATATGTGGATTCTCCTAATGTATTAAAAGCACCATAATTTTCTTCATAAAGGAATGCAGGCATGGCTGTTGCTTCTACTTGAAGTTGTTGAACTCTTGTGACATTATGTATGGCTTTTGTTTAAACAGCTCGTGTGGTCAGGAACAAAACACAAATGAACTTGGAGATGATTTTTATTGTGGTTCCAGTAACAGGCTGGAGCATCTTTCCAGGTGAATGTAATCGGGAGGCATAATTATGCAATGGTTTTCTGTATAGTAAGTCCTTTCAGTAATTCTCTTCACAAGCAATTGCTGTTGTTCAAAGGCCTGCATGCTGTTTTAAGTAGAGCCCAAGCCTAGAATAGGACTTAATATTAACCTTTCCTTTATAATGAAACCCCTGAGTTTTAGCAGTGCAAAGGCTACAAGTTCTGGTATGCAGTGAATTTACCTGTATTGTCTAGACCATTGCTAGAGGTTCAAGGATACAGACTCCTCTGTTGCTCTGACGTTTGGGAAATTTGATGCTGCGATGACTGACTTCTAGCAAAGAGATTCTATGGAGACGATGTTGCTTGTAACAGGCAAAAACCATGACTTCATTCAAGAGTGCCGCTGCTGTTGTGTTACAGCCAGGTTTTAATGGAATCGGACGTTCACATTAAATTTATAGGTTTTACATGGAGCCCATCAACTAACATTTAATTTGACTCAATAAGAAGTCAGGGCATGTGGGATCAAAATGGTCTGTGTTTGGGATAATCTGGAAGAATCCCAGTATTACAGCGTCTTAAAAATGCTCACTTAAACAAGAGCTAGCATTTGTGAATAAGCTAATTACTTAATGCAACCTTGTATCTAATTTAGTGCTAAACTAAGACTGGATAGGAAAATCATCTCTTGAGCAAGGATTCTAAAAGTGGAGACAGTGGTGCATTGGTTTTGGTTTGTGGGGTTTTTTTCTTAACAAAATAAAGAAGGTTTCATAGAGGTTTTTTAAAATGAAATCCATCTTGCATGGTCCGGTTCTTTTGAGCTAATGAAAACCTGCAGAGAGCTATTTGTATTTACAGTCCCAAACTGCTGCCTTGTATTGGGAATGGTTTAGTGAGATTGCAGATGTAGGTGGTTCTCTTAATTAAGAAACACCATTGCAAATGATTAGAGACTGATGCTGCAGCAGAATTTTTTAGTATCATGAAGGTTTCTCTATATCTGTCCAGAAGGTCTTGAACGTGATGCTTTCTTATCCCAAATGACCACAGTATGTTTATCTCAAACAGCATGCCCTGCCCAAATTTCTCTCTTGTCTGATTACAGGATTAGGCTGTGGATCCCTTTGTGTGGGAATATAAGTTTGTACATCTGATGGGCTGTTAAGTCAATTCCAATGAAATCAGTGTATAATAACCAGAGTTATAAACTGTAATGTTGATAGTTATTATCTAGGTGTTGGAGAGGGGATTAGTGGGCATGTTACTACAGACCCACAGTGAGAGGCGGCCTGTAATGAGCATGAGTAATGCGAAATGATTAAGTTGGTTAGGCTTGTGCATGTTAAGTGTTAAATCTCATGCCAGCGCTGGTGAGCAGAGCAGTACGCCTTGCCATTTGGAGTTCCTGTAAACAACGTATGGGCGTCAAAAAGATCCCAACATGCAAAAGAACAAGCAGTGCTGCCACAAAGGAACGGGAGCACAGAGACATGCCTCTAACCTGTGATGGCAGAGCACGAACCCTCCCGGGCAGCACCGGAGGTATAATTACTTGGTCCTGCCGTAGCATGGATGTTTTCTTCCATCTTCTTGCAGGTGTGGTACATCAGAGTGCATCTTAGATGCTTCGTATCCAACAGATGAGCAAGGCTGGGTGCATCTTGTGCCAAAAATGAAATAGTGGTGTCTTAGTGTGCAAGAAAAAACAATGATGCTGTTCCCTGAAGGTAGCACTGACAGTTTGTCTGTTCAGTATGTTTATGTTTTCAGGAATCGTTAGCTGTTAATATTTTCTTGAGCATTTCATACTCATTGTTCAAACTAGCACTTTAGTTTCCTGTTGTGGACTTAAGCACTATTAGATTTTCCTTTCTGCTACTGCTCTTCTCCCCATAAACCGATGGGAAGACACTCCAACAAACGGAGTGAAAAGCTTCAGAGTCGGTACCTGAGAGAATGGCAGGGGAAAAACTTAGACCACTGTAAATGTTTTCTGTTGTTCTCTTTCTGTTTGGTGGTTTTCTTCTCTGCATGACTCGGTATAAAACAACCAGGAAGAAGGGTCTTGTCTTCCTAAAGAGTTTTGCTTGTGGAAGAAATGTATTGTCATTAAATGTTGCTGGAGGAATATTTCTTCCTTGAGGGAGGGATATTTTTAATGAAAGAAATAGTGCAGTTAATATCATCAGGCATCATTAACTCTCAACTGGTCTACTTGTGCCTTTCTGCCTTGAGCAAGAACATATTTAAAACAGTAGGTTTATATCTGACATATTTTGTAAGCATGTTGTCTAAATAATGTAATACTCACATCTAAACATCCTCGGTTTTAAACAGAAAATTACTGAACAATTTTTGGAAAGGCAAACTTCTCTAAAACTAACTTTCTGTTCTAAAGGGGGTTTGTGAATCTGCTCCAGTGGTCAGTTCTCTTCACTGATCAGTAACTTGACTTGATACTGGAAGAGGAGAAAGGAAGATATTCGTGTTCATTGACACAGCTATTCAGGGAGTGGGAAGGTGGTTTGAAGCTTGTTGTGTCAACATAGACCGCTCAGTTTAATTTCATGAACATTAAGGCTTTAAAACTTAGAGAAGCTTTTAAGGGACATTATCCAGTTCTTGAGATATCTCCCTCGGCTTGCTTTGCTGTAGAAGATGTTAGTATTGGTGAACTGGTAGCTACTCTTCCAATTTCAAAGGAAACACACAAGTTTGTGGTGTGACTCAGCTTTACAAGAACACTGCTTTAAGCAATGTTAATCCTAGCTGACTATTCATGTGTTTTGTTTGTCTAATATCCTTGTAATGTAGCTATTCCTGTTAAAGAAAGCCAGCATCCTTTGTTCTCCTCTAAGCTATGTAAGACATGACTGCAGAAGTAGTTTGGGGCCTGAAGCTGCAATGACTGAATGCCACTGGAATGTAATGTGTCACATCTGGTAAAAGGGGAATAGATCCATAGCTTCTAAAATTCAGACTAGCCCTTTATTTGGGGGGTGGGTAGGTGGTGGTTAGAACTACAACATCCTTGGTAGGTGGGAAAGAAGGAAAGGAGTTTGCTTAGAATAGAAATTCATATTGCTGATTTTTTTTTTTTTTTTTTTTTAAGAAATAAGTGAAAATATATTAAGAAACCCTGAAGTCTGGTAGATGGAGATGGCAGCATTTGCCTTTCTGGGTCAGAAAAAAGATTTTTGGATACATCTGGAAATCATAGCAATTGACGCATCTGAGCCAAGAAATAAGTGTATTTGAGAGCAGCAGGAGCAGCTGGCTAGTTAATATCCTGCAGCAAGTATGTGAAGACTGCTGGCTTTTTTTAGCCTATAGTGTGTACAGCCGTTTCCCTTTTGGGTATTATAGTCCTCATCATTCCTGCCGCTGGTTCTTCTGTGGTTATCCAGCAAAGGAGTTACCTGTCCGCTCTGCTTATGCTGCGGAGGTGATTAATCAGGTGGTGTTTCCCTCTTCCTTAAGATGAAGGCAGCACCAGGGTTTGGTCCCTTTCATCGACATTTTAGGCTGCACGTGCACGCGGCGTCACTGGTTCTCTTTGCTAAGAAGCAGAGGGCATCCACAGCCTGCTGGGATTAAGACTTGTGGAAGACTAAGTCTTCTGCTTTTAGATGGTAACTGAAGAGAAAGATATTGATTAGTATAAATTACTGGGAGAATAATTTAGAGTGTGTTGAATATTAAAGATGTCAGAGCCATAGTTAGCATCTTCTCAGTGGCATGCTGACTCCTTACTGCTGCATTTGTTGGAGTGTGTAGTAGCACAGCTGCCAAGGTTCCTTTTAAAGTCTTGTGTGTTACAGCAAATACAGGATGATCATATGAATGAGCAATCTTTCTATTGTCTCACTTCCTTGGAAGTTTAAATGGAGAATTAATCCTCTGCTCCATTGTCATCCTCTACCTTCCCATCCGTCTCCTTCCTCTCTTTACTACAAATAGTCTCCTGAGGTTTAAGTGTGAGGAGAAAGTAAGATTGGCATTTTTAGCTGTTAAATGAGGTTAATCAGCTTGGTAGTGGGTGGGAGAAATTTGCTCTGAGGTTAAGAATGTGATATTAATGGTTAGCAGGACCCTTATTATCAGTCCAGTGTAAATTTCCTTCTGTTAGGCATGTACTTTTTGGTTAAAAATTACCTGATTGTCTTATTGTTCCTATAATTAAGAGAAACACAGAAATTGTGGGGACGGTGTGTGTGTAAAAGAAGGCGTCCTTCTCTTTTCTTGAAGACACCGTCTTGAGTTTGACGGAAGGGAATTAGGGCTGTAAATCACTGCTCTGCAAAATGCACTTTAACTGGCATGAAGGGAAGAAATGGAACTACTGGAATTTCTCAGGATGAGAAAGGTTAGTCTGAGCAGACTTTGAGATGTGTAATTTTGGCAGCTGCCCAGAATGGCTGAACTGCTGGGGAGGAATGCTAATCCTTTTTGCTAGCTTTTGGCACAGTCAGTAAAAATATGCAGATACGTTTTCCAAAAATATGTCCCTTTTTTGCAGAATGCAGAGTGCACTGTGGGGATGCAAATAATACAGCAGGATAACCTGAATGCAGCCAGTATTCCTCATTTCAACAGTTAAAACCTTGAGAAGCAGCATATCAATTTTTGCAATGTCTGCTTGACTTCCATCCATAAATGACAGCCTGCTGGCAGAAAGACCAGGAGGAATGATTAAAGCCATGCAACACTCCTCCTGTAACAGAAGGAGACCATCTTGCAGATTGTGAATATAATTGACTGCTTTAATTAATTTCACCTTCTTGACTCTAATGTTAAAATCTGAAAAATAAAGTTACTATTTTTATAGAAATGTACATGTAATTAGCAGTCAAAAACCAAATAGGATATGGAAATATGAGCTAAAACATTTGACGACAAATGCAAATTTCAGCCTAAATATTTTACTCTGCTTGGCAGTAAGTCATTGCTGGTAAAAACATGCACAACAAGTCTTCCTGCTTAAATCAAACTTCAGCTGTACAATGGAGGAATTGCATGGCGTTACGTTGGATATTCCTTGCACCACAATAGCAGGAAAGAGCGGATGTAGCCAGCATGTCATCTTGGCACTGCGCTTGTCGGAGCTGCTGCTGCTGCTGCATTAAGATGTAACCCGTTCAGGTGCCTTCGTATCACTCCTGAATACAGCAAACTGCAATACCACTGTGCCTGCCTGTGTCCTTTCCTGCTGAAATGGTCTGCCCTGGCTTCCATTTCAGATGGGATTAAATTGGCACTTTGAATGCAGAGATGTATTGAGTAGCATGGTGATTATATATGCAAACTGAAAATCAGGTGCCTCAGCGGGAATATCCAACAATCTAGCTATCACCAGATTTCTTTGTGAATTTGAAAATAGGATGAAATGATGCGTTTTGGCAGATTTAACCTTGCATTTTCAAGAATGCTTTGATTTAATAGATTTCTGGTCCCATGGTTTGCCATTTTCAGTTAAACTATAAAAAGTGTTGAAGTGGCAACAGAAATTATCACAATGGTACTCAGAGATTATGTTCACAGGATTGTTTTTAATCATGTGGTATCCGAAGTTTCTTTTCCAGGGGTGTAATTCCTGTTCTAATAGACTGGGCAAGTCTTGTGTGGCACTACTGCCCATTCAAAAAGAGGGGCACACATTTTACTCTCTCCCGTCCCGCCCCAAACTCAAACCATATCCATGCTTATGAATGTGTATTGTCACATTTTCAAGAATCTTAGCTTTTGAGTTAATATTGTCAAATACTGGGTTTTGCCTTGTAAAGGGTTTCATTGCTGAAAAAGAGGAACTGCTGGATCTTTTTACACTTAATCCAATAATGAACTCATACTACAAGCATCGTTATGTTTGAGGTTTAATTATACAGGTTGTAACTGTAATTTCTTTTCTTCTACCCATTCAGTACTGCAGCAGCAGTAAGTGTGTATGCCCTGCATTCAAGGATGCTTGTCTGACTACTCTCCTTGCAATTGTAGTGCTGGGAAATGACTGAGGCATGTAGATTATTGAATATTTTTATGTAGAAGGTACATAAACATATGAATTGATTGGACCAAACAGATGAATATTGACTACTGATTCAGATAACTTACCTTCAATTGTTTTGGGTTTTTTGTGGTTTTTTTTTTTTCACCAAAGATTTCCCACTGTATTTGCAACCAAATATTGCATAGGAGAGCAGGAAGAGTACTGATCCCAATGAAAGTAGATTTAGCTTTTATTATTTTATAGTCTTAATATTACTGGTTTGAGGGTGTACAAGCGAGGGGGACCATCTGCTTTACATTTCAAATAACTGTCATCATCCTACAGCTATCAGAAGACTTGTGATTTTGGGCGGGGGAAAAAAAACCAAACAACTTTTCTCCATAGTTAACACTTTGCCTGCACATCTTGTCTTTCAGATGGGAAGAGGAACTGACAAGAAGAATGAGTCTGGAATCTATGGTAGAAACCTTGCGAGAGGTAAGTTTTGGATAGTATGTATTGAAAGGTGTAGGTTTTCTCTTGCTGGCACCTTTTATTATGCTAGTAATCATTTGAATTGTCTTTTAATTAAAAATCTGTCTCCTAGCTAGAGCAGCTGACTGTGTTGCTGTATGCTAGAGAATAGTGTTAATGTTTGGAAGCTGAAGCAGGAAGGTGCTGAATTTTCTGACAAAGTGAAATGCGGGGGTGGTGATGTGCCTTATCAGCCCTGCTCAGGTTAAGTGAGGAAGCATATGTTGGCCTATTACCTCTTAGTTCTTTGTGTGCTTTCTCCTGCAGGAGGCGCAGGAAGCGGAAGCTCTCCAGGAGGAGTTAAATGAAAAGATTGAGAGACTGAAAGCAGAACTTGTGGTCTTTAAGGGTCTGATGAGTGATGTAAGTACGCTAGAGAGCAGAGTGGCCAACTCCCACTGTCTTTGTGAAATGTGTGTGTCATGCAAATGGCTTCATTCATAAAAAGGTTATGGTCTTAGTGAGTGCTGCTTTGTAGTTAGCATTATGGCTGCCTTTATGATCTAATGCATCAGACAGATCACCCTTCCCCCTGCTTCCTGTCTGGTCTGTGTAGAGATGCATTAACTTGCTGCTTAGCCCATAACCCGGACTCTTCCCTCCCTTCCCCGTTCTCCACAGCTGGCAGTGCCGGCATTCAGATCTGCAGCTGTGGAAAAAAGTGTTGGAGAACTTGCAGGTTAGGATAAAGGGTTCATCACCATGCAGCACCATGTACTGCTAACAAGGGGGATTTTGCTCTGAATCACTCAAAAGTCATGTTCAAAAAGGAACACACTATATGTGTTTCCCAGCTCCCTTTATGAAAACTCTGAAGAGATTAACCCAGTATCACTGGTTCAGGTATCCGGCTTTGTTTCCAGTGCTGCTTCGACCTAAATTTAAAAAAAACAAAAACAAAAACTTGTTTTCTCAGGAATTTCCTCATGTCTCGTTTGATATTGACTTTCCTTCAAAGCTGAGGGATCTTTTAGGCTATGACTGGATCATTTTCTTACGTTTAGACATACTGAGAGCATGTACTCATGCAGATATCTGGAAAGATAAGCCAAGTGAACATTAAGTAAGGTGCCTTTCTCTGTAAGACTGAAGTAGTGCTGATGCTGGTTTTGTAATGAATATGTCCTATTATGCTTACTTATTCTGTAATTTTGTGTAGAACTGCTTCCTTCTGTCTTTATATAAGCTTGCAGAACCTGCTCCCTGGTGTCAAATACATTCTCTCAGGGCCACTAGATCTGTTCATGTGAAATTTGGCAATTAGCTGTCTCTTCTTTTGGTGTTTAATCGAGAATAGGCATGCTGTTTAATTGAGAATAGGCATGCTTGGTTAGAGGCAGTGTGAAAGGGAGAAACTTGTTAGGGCTTCTTCACTGTGACGACTTTTTTGCTGAGGAAGAAATGTTGCTTGGTATGTACAAAAAGAGTGGTGGTGAATGCAGACATCCTCCTCAACTTGAGAGGAGGTGTGCTTTGGGCTTTGCAAACTCTGTAAGGAAGAAGAGAACCTAAGGAAAGCAGTGAGAATGCTTATTTTGAATCCCACTGTGTAAATATTTAGAGCAGAGAAATGCAAAATGTTAGCATGTGACTCTTGCTTTCCTGTGGATAAGAATAACTGGTACCTATTCAGTTGATAAGATTGTGTTTAGAGTGTGTCAGTATTTAGAGACTTGTTTTTCTCAGTGTGTTTGGAAAACAAAAATCTCTAACTTGTCCAAAGGTGGTTGACAGGGGCTGGAGAACTCTGTGTAATAATGTAAAAAACCAACATTAACAAACAACAAAAAAAACCCAATCCCAAAGCTTTCTTCTTGGAAAGGGGATTTGGTATTTAAGAAAGCTCTGCAAAGAGTTTTTCTGCTTTTCTGGTCAAAGTGGAAGCATTGCCTAGCCATTGAAGTGGTACTTTCCAACATAGTAAGTCTCGTCTCGGCTGGAAAATATGCTTTTCGTGGAACAATGTTTCTTCATAAGGAGCCAGCTGTGCTGTGGCTGTATCTCTTATAAATTATATTTATAATTACTGTCTAGAGTGAAGCAAGACAAAATATTTTTCATGTAGAATTTTTGCTAGGCTGGAAGCCAGGTTAATGCCAATGAGGAGTATTTTCTGTGTTACAAGCTTTCATGGATCTCTTTAGATCCAGTCTTGATTTTAATACTTTCATGGTATGTTTGAAGTTGCTGAGTAGCCTGGATTCTGTTTTAAAAGCAACTTCTCCTTGCAGGCACAGTTTTTCTGTCTGAAAGCAGGGGGAAAGTGTTGCATACTCACCAGGTTTTAGATTTCATTCTATTCTGTGCATGCTCAACAGGGTTTTCCTCCTCCATTTTTAAAGCTTTATTGACCCATAAAAGTTTACTGTTGCCACATCTAGTAGTTGTTTTGGGGTGGGTATAGGTTTTTTGGTGACAAATCACTCTGAGTTGAAATTTTATTAGAATTGGGTATGAATGTTAATTGTTAGCTGTCTAGTCTATTTAGATTGTCCATGTACTGCCTTTTCCGGAGAAGATGTAATACTGTTTAAGACTGGTATGCCCTGGGGTTAGAGAGATACTGTGGGGTATCTCTTCTTTCCTGAACTGTATAATAATAGAAGATAATCACTACTGTCCTTCCTGCAGCCCATGACAGACCTGGACACAAAGATTCAAGAAAAGGCCATGAAGGTGGACATGGACATCTGTCGGCGAATCGATATCACAGCCAAGCTGTGTGATGTAGCGCAGCAGCGCAACTCTGAAGACGTTTCCAAGATATTCCAGGTGATTAGGCCATGAATTTTCCATAGGGTAGGACAAGAAGTGAGGGGACAAGAGGGAGCAGTGTTGAGGAGTGTGGTCCAGGTCATTTGCCTTTTCTGGAAATTTCTCTATGTAGACACGTTTTCTTCTTTCTCAGTCTTGAAGTGTAGCGCTCTCCTGCAGAAGCTGCTGTAGTACTAAGAGCACAAAATGTAGAGAGTTTAAAAAAAGAAGTCTCAGGATGACCTTTAAGACATGCTGTTAGTCTGATGCTAGCCTACAATGAATGCAGGGGAAAAAAGCATTACAGGGTCTAGGTTGGTATAAATGGCTTCCTCACATTTGTTCCCTTCAAGTGAGAGGTTTTAAGCTTGTAGAACTGTCATCTGAATGTTCTTATTTCTGGCTCAAGCTCCGTGGCCAGAAATAACGCTTCTGTGGTGGTGAGCTATGACTGCTTTGTGAGACTAGAAACTCCAGTTGCTTTCCTTGAGCTATTGTGGCTCCTTGATGCTAGTAGGAAAGTCATTTAATTTGCTCCAAAAGCAAGCAGTTACAGCTCTGTATGGAGCAAACCTGTAACTCCCAATGCAGTTGGTCTTCTGTCTTAACTGCAATTTCAATTGTGATTAACCCAGCTTCCTTCTACTTTGATCTAAATGTGTCTTGTTCAGCCTTTCAATAAGTCTGATGCTTTTCTCTGTATAGTGATGCCATATAGTGTGCTAAATGCTGTACAAAAACACTGTAAAAGATCCGTGTGGTCTCTACTGGTTGTGCTTTCTGGCTATAGTGAAGTTGCCTAAATGTTTGATGGGTTTTTTTCTTACGTATCCCAAAAGACTGAAATCTCCTTATTGGAGACAATTATTTTTCTAGCATGTTGAGCCATTGCACTGTGCTAGTAGTTCCTTCTTGTCTTTGAGTAGAATTGCCATGTCCTTCTGCTCAAAGGTAACTGCAAAGTGCACTTTTGGTCAAGCATGCAGTGGTTAAAATGATCATCATGGAGAACAATACCAATAAGGGATAGCTTATATGCCAAGTAGAGGAAAAACTACAGTAGGTTGGGAGCGGACCGTGTGTTTGTGACTCTTGCACCATCTGTGAATACCTTTTATGTTCACAGTCCTCAGATGAAGAAGTGATCCTCTGCACCCTTTGCAGGGGTATCCCTTGAGTTCTCTGCACGTCTATGAACTTTGTTTCTTTGAGCTTGTCCAGGCATTTCCATGGTTCAATTAACCCTCCTGTCAACCTGAAGATTAGCAGTCTGCCTCTGCTGATGGGGTGGGAACGACCCTGTAATAAAGGCTATCTAGAAAGGCTTCCCGTCTACTCTTTTGTGGTGGTTCAATGCTGGGAGCAACAGCCTGTCTGTGGTGGTGGCAGGAGAGGGAGAGTTCTGTCATTGCTCTCAAGCCTGCTGCCTGGGCACTCCTGCCAGCTTATGCTTTTACCCTGTATCATTCTAACCTCTGCATGTTCTCTGGTAGATCACAGACTGGTGTCAGTGAACAGATGAACATCTGTAGAGCGCTGGCAGCCTGCAGCTTGCTTTGCTCTTTGCCGTTCTGAACTGCTTCCTTGTGCTCTGTGTTCACCACTCATTAACAGATGCGATTCCCGTCTTGAATATGAGCAATCCCTGAATTGCCTGGGAACTGATGAACAGTTATATTCGCTCAAACCTAATGGCTCTCCTTCTTTATTTCTGCCCCTCATGGCACAGCACCTCACTTGAACCTTCTAGTTACTCCTCTTCTCTCCAATTAAGGTGGCTTCCAAGAAGAAAGAACGCAAGCTCACATCTGATGATGACCTCTCTGAACAGGATGGAGACAACGGCAGGTTCTCTGATGATGAGGTCAGCTGTTCGCTGAACATCACAGATGAAATGAAGCGTATGTTTAATCAGCTGTGAGTATTGTGGACGACATGGGGAAAACTTATTCCCAAATGCAGACTTAATCCCAGAACTCAAGGATTGAGTTGTATATGCTTTCAGAAGTAGTTTTTTTTTTTCCACTCAGTGCTCACTATGAGTTGAAACCGAGCTGCCAGGATGGTATATACTTGAAGGTTTTCTGGAAGTTCAAATAAAATTAACGGAAACTGATTTTTGTTCCTCCCTTAAATAGGGGGGGGACTATGGAGAATATAAAAATATAGTAGTAAAACTAGATGTTTATATGCTGTTCTAACACTAGCAAAAGAAGAAACGTGCAAATAAAAAAAGTATAAAACTTGAGTCTGTTCTGTATGTTTTGCTGGATATTAGATTTCTACAGTTCTGGAAAGAACCTTGCTGCTGCTTGGGCTGGATAGAATTTGGCAATGTCACTGAAAGCTCAGTTCAAAATGGATAGAAACTTCTGTAGTATTTTGCATGATTTTTCCGTTGAGCTGCAGGCAAATGGTAGTGGTGTATCTGTCCAGAAGATCAGTTGCAGCAGTGGACGACAGTTTATAGATTCCAAGAATGTTGGTGGTGTAAGCCTTGCAGCAAGCTCTGATCTCCTGAACTGGAAGAACTGCAATTTATTTTGCCTAAAGCTTTACCCCAAATTGGAGTGTTAGGAAGCTGTGGAAGCTGAGGAGAGACTCTTTGCACCTTGGTGCTACACAAAGCAGTTCAGGAACCCAGTTGGTGATGTGCCCTGCTGTTCTCTTCTCCTGTTCTAGAAATGATGGAGATGGCCACACCCTGGTGAGACTTCTGAGGGTCTCTGCCATTTTCTTTTGTCAGAGAAAAGCCCCAGCAAGTGCCGTAGGTCTGACCTTCCTAGCATTTGAATATGGGTGTTTTCTGCCAACTTCTGCAGTGACTGCAGAGGAAGGAATTCCCAGTGCTTTCCCACACAGTGTACGACAGTATTTAATGTGTAGGAGTACGCAAGAAATGCTCTAAGGAGCACTAGCTCCTCTTCTGTTGTCAGCTGTTGCCAAAAGTTCTGTTTTCAGGGTGTGTGTCTCTTTCTTCCTCCCTGAATTTCACGTATAGGAGGGCATGGGTTTTGCAAAAGTTGTAGGTAACTCCTCTTGTTAGGACTCTTGTTTTAGACATTTTTAGGCCCTTATTAATATTCAGTGTAATAAATACAGATTTTTTAAATTTATTTTTTTTTACTTCTCCACTGCTAGAGTTCAGTGTGACAGCAGGTAGTGTGGATTTTTTTAGGAAAGCAAAAGGCTAAAATTTAGCTACTAGGTTGGTAATGCATTTAGTTTTTAGTTTTGTTCTTAAACCTGTCCTGTGATACTCAAGTTTCTATTGGTGCTGCTAATGAAATTCTTACCTCCTGGACCTATCTTATTTGGCACATAGTGCTGCAGGAACCTTGTTACACGCAAACTGGGTTGATCTAGAACAGTGTTCATGGCTTACTGAAGGTGGTACTTCCCTAAGGATGTCTGGGTTTGGGGGCTTTCTGAGGTAGAAGATAATATTTTATAAATAGCTGAATAGCTTATCTCATTAACAGAAACTGAAAGCAACTTGCATTTTATCTGTAATGAACTTAATCTTTAAGTGTCTAGTAGTAAAAAGTCAAAATGCAGTTGGCTTTGTACAGTGTGTACATCTGAAGTAAGCAGCAGTCAGAACTGCGAGCCTTTGTGTTCTCTGACAAGGATAGCTCTTGCAAAAAGAAACCGATTTGAAGAAGTTGAATTGCAAAAGGCACAATCATGTATGTCCAAGTTTGTTGGGCTTTTTTTAAATTATTTTTTAAAGTCATGCTGAGTATAGACAAATAGCCTATGTCTTTTGCCAAGCTCTTCAGCCTCCCAAAGACAGTGTTAGGCTCAGCTTCCGGACTGAGATGTTATCTGCTTAAAAGGAAGTGAACTAAAGTAATAAAAATGCATCAGTCTGAAATTAGCAGACTGCTTCTGGGAGCAATTTCAAATTTTTGTCAGACCTCCTTAACAGGGACAAGAAGCAGCTACTAGTGTTTCGCTCTGCTGCTGTTCAAACCAAAAGGGACTCTAAGTGCCTTCTGAAACTTTCCTTTGTTGCACAACTGACCATACTAAAGGGGCTTGACCAAATAACAGTGTTAAAGGCCACTCTTGCCACTGTTTGTTCTCAGTCTTAAGTGGCTGTAGTAGTATCTCTGTTGTTCAAGTCAACAATAAGTATTTATGCTCACCTGCACATTGTTTTTTCTCAGTTGTTACTTTCAAAAATGTTTTTAAGTGCTGCAGGGCAAATGTTGGCTGAACTTCAACATGAAAATCAGCAGGGAGTCTTCTGGTGGCTGTTTCTTGTAAAATTCCTCGAACTGTGTTTGGTCTCATTTTCCCATGTATAAAAAGAATAGTTTAAAACATTTTTGTGGTTTTGCAAACAGGGGAAACTAATGTGCAGCACCATCTGGAGGACAGAGCTAGGGCTGTGTATTTGAACCAGGAATGCTAACAAGGATCTTTTATTCTGCTTTGGGGTGGCAAAGAGCCCAGGAGCGAGGGACTTGGACAGTGGCGAAGCCTGTTTGTAAAAACTGCGAGGATTTTCAGCTGCTGCATTGTCTCCTTCATTCGGTGCTCATAGCCCTTTTTTTCCTAGAAGATTAATTAAAGGACTGAGGGAGTGGGGCTGGAGTGGTTTTCACTAATGCTTTTTCTGTTATCTTAACAGTCGTGAGACATTTGATTTTGATGACGACTGTGATAGTTTAACATGGGAGGAGAATGAGGAAACGTTGCTTCTTTGGGAAGACTTCACAAACTGCAATCCTTCAATTGACCTCCAAGGAGAGGTGAGTTTATTTCCGTTATTTTCTTGAACTATTCTCTGCAGAAACCGTATCCCTCGGCTGCTCTTTTAGCCATTTGAGCCTTTGGATATTTGACTGGTGATCTAGTTTGCCACGCAAACTTGCTTTGATTTTAAAATCCTCTTAGTGCTTTCTCTCTATGGTTGCTTTTCAGTCTGTGCGATCAGTTTATTTGCCAAACTTCATTTCTTCTGCTCCTTCAAACTGAGTATTTAGAAGTACCAAGCCAGTGTCAAAAGATGGCTGTTACAGGAGCATCATGCAGTCTGTCACCCTAAGCAGTCGTTTATCTAAAGCCCTATATCTTCCACACAGCATCTCACTTTCTCTGTAGATTATCATTCACGCTTTAATTGTCAAAATAGTACACGTAGTGGGGGGGATGGTATTGCAGTTATTCTAGCGGGGAGGAAAAACTCTGTATGGTCTGTGGAAGATGTTAAAGTATGTATACCCCATCACAAACAAAGAAGCTGTGATTGCAGGACTGCATAAGGCCCCAGGGATCTTCTGGACCCGTGAATCTTGTGCTTCCATCTTCCCAGTCAATAGGAATCTCCTGGCATTGGTGGATAATAAGCAGCTTGCTTTTAATCCTTAAGATCCCACGGAAAGTAAGCTAATGGCTGCATGCTGCCTCATTTAGTGACTCCTGAGCCTTTTTAAACAGGCCTAAAGAGAGATTGAAATGGCAAGGTCTGGCTTTGAGCGGGTAGTCTTAAATGTGAGGCTATTATTTCGTTACTGAGTAGCACGACAGCAGTAGGTAAGAAATAATCCTGCCTTCTTCCATCATTGCTGTAGTGTAAAGATGCTGAGGCAGCAGTCTCCTGAATATTGTCTTGTGTTGACTGCCAGGGGTGTGTTAATTTACATCTTCCCATTTGTGTATCATCTGGCATACTCTGAAACTGCAGAGATTACTCAGAAGTGCTAGGACTGCAGAAAGCAGCGTACTTAGCTACATGTCGTCTTTTGAGCAGGGAGAGTGGCAGAGTGATAATGTGTAACCATGTGCTGGAATTAGTGACAGATTTATTTGCATATACCCATGTGTGCATGTATAAGCACAGCTATCAGAGGAATATTGCCGAACTCAGACCTTCCGTGCGAAAACTCTAAAGGTTTTAAGAAGCTTAAATCCTTCTAAATGAAAATTATACAAGGAAAGGGTAGATTTGTCTTGTAGATGGAGATTCAGAATAAAGACTGCTCCGTCTGTGCCTGGTCTTTAACATAGTGCTTTACATGCCTGAATCTTCCTTCTACTGGCTTTATTCCTTTCAAGTTCTTACGCGGTGCCCTAGCCACCTTCTTTTATGACCTTCCTCTTTAAAGCGCTTGTGCATATAAAAGGATAAGTGGAATGATTCTTGTAACTAATAGGCTGGTTAGCCTGACGTTGAATACCAGGTATGGTCCTGATAAAGCTGCCACAGATATGGCCAAAGGATGGAAACATAATTAATGCTTATCAGTGCAGTTGCATTAAATTGATGATAATTTTTTTCTGGAAAAGGGAGGTAGGTAATAACATGAAAGAGAGAACAATGACATTGTTTTAGTCTCTTTGTGACAGCATGAAATAGTGCTATATCTTTTGTAGCCCAGACTGTACTGTCAATCCAAAGCGATGATACAGGGGCTGTTGTCTGGCAGGATGTTTCCTGTGGGACAGCATGCGTTCTTAAGTGTGATATTTTCATCGGTAGTGTGCTGGAGTGAGCTTGCTTTATCTAGCGGTTAAGTGAAAAATTTCAATAGGAAACAATGCATGCAGAGCATACATGTGAGGTAATGGAGACTGAATGGACTTGAGAGTAATAATATGTAATTGGAGAATGAGAATTCCAGTGCAAAGCTGTAAGTAGTGGGGTGGTCAGTGCAAGGAAAAATTTAGTTTCATGGCTGGAGAGCGATTACAATCTAAGTGTGATCAGACTGCAAAAGGTTCAGGAAAATCCATGGTTTTGGTTCTTTGGTATGCATCAGGTATCTGTGTTGAATTGCTAGAGCCTTGGTCTGTAGGTTCCTTGATCAGAGACTTGATCTTTGTGTGTACAAAGCCATGGTCATGGTACAAAAATGTGTTTCCTGGTATGCTAGTCTTAAGAAGCAGAATATTTGTTGCCTATGTAAAAATGTATTAAAAAAAACCCACCAAACTTTGTGTGAAAGAGCATAACAGCCTGCATTTCTGAGTGAGGTTAAGTAAGAAAATCTTCAGTCTGCTACTGAATTCCTTGTTAGTTTCTTGCTAATTCTATGTGTCCTCCTTTCCCCTGCAGGAAGAAAACCTGGGAAACTTGATCCACGAAACAGAGTCTTTCTTTAAAACGAGAGACAAGGAATACCAAGAAACAATAGGGCAAATAGAGGTAAGGAAGTGGTTCATGGCAATATGAATTGTTTCTACTGGATGAAAACGCGCAGAGTGTTCTGGTCCGGTATACCCACAGAGGAAAGATGGAATGTCTATATGTCTAAGAATGTAAAGGCGTTTTCCTTTGACATACCCTTGGGATATTTTCTAAATACCATTCTCTATACAGCATTATTATTGAGTAAGCATAAATCTGTAGCTGGTGGAGAGAGAACCTTCAGAACAAGGAGAATAAAAATGCACTATTATTATTTTTCCCCTATTTGTCTTGCATGTCCACTGTCATGCTGGGAAATGCTTTACAAGACATGGCCTCAGAGGTTGCCAGACACAACAGCTGTAGCTTCTCAAAATCTTTGCCCTGCCTAGAATATGCTTTCATTAATTACTGCATGTTGACAAACAAGATGCCAAGCAGCAGAAAAAAACTCCAGGGCTGTTTAAAAACAGCATTGAGCTCTGATTAAAATACACTTTGTAAGCTGATGAATACGTTGGCAGTGTACAACACTGAGGTTAAACATACATCATGTGGGTGTTTTGGCTTGGCTCTGGGCAGCTTTACCATCCCCACCAGTATGTAAAATTGAGTGAAGCTGGGAGAAGCTGCTAGCAACTCACCTTAGGCTGATTATTTTCACTTATTTCTTACAGCTGGAATTGGCCACAGCCAAGAGTGACATGAATCGCCACCTTCATGAATATATGGAAATGTGTAGTATGAAAAGGGGCCTGGATGTACAAATGGAAACTTGTCGTAGGCTTATCAAAGGCTCAGCTGACAGGTAATAAGATATTACCATTCTGCCTGGGGTGCTTCAGGAATTTATTTTGCTCTTGTTTCCTCCCAAGTTGTTTTAAAGGCAATAGTATCATTTTGTCCTAAAGCTTTGTCCTTCACATAATCTCGTTTTATTCAGGGTCAGCTACGGGTCTTAAAAGGAACCCTGTAGCAGTGTATGGGTTCTTACACACAGTAAGGCTTTTGAGGAGTCAACACCTATTGGTAAAATCAGGGATCTCTACCTTGGACGGACATTTAGTCTTAACGTCATAGATCTAGGACTCTTAAACCAAAGCCCAAATTAAATCTTGACTGTGGACTTACATGAAGAACTTGGTTTTTAATCTTTTCATGTGTTAAGAACCCTGTACTATGAGGGTTTTTTCTTATCTCTTGCTTGCCCCCAGTACACATCCTGGCTTAAAAGAACAAGATGATAAACTTTCTTCGTGTTTTCAAGTCTGTATGTGCTATGGATGATGAGAGTCTCTGTAGGATATTCACTGGACTTAGTTTCCATTTCCCCATCTGTAAACCTAGGGCAGCCTTTATGTCTGTGTAGGAGATGACAGGGGTGGGGTGGCAGCATATGGAATGCTTAAGTCTGCTACTGATATTTACTTTAAACTCAAAGTTTAATGTTAATAAAGGATATTGTAACTTGTTTTGGGAAGTGAAAGTGACAATTTTCTTTAAAGGTTCCTTTTTTTTTTTTTCCTTCTGTCAATGATATTTAAGTTTTTTGTCTAAAACTTTCTCTGAATTTTTCTACAGAAATTCTCCATCTCCCAGCTCTGTAGCCAGCAGTGACTCAGGAAACACAGATGAAATTCAGGATGAGTTGGACAGAGAGACGGATGTGGAGCCCATGGTCAGCTGATACGTAGTTGGTGCATTCCAGTGAAAGGGAAGATACAAGAAAAGATTAAAAAACGATACACTGATGGGGGAAAAAAAAAAAGACTTGTAAGCCCTTGCACAGGGTTTCTAAGGACTCATTCCTACACGCATCCCCACCCCACCCAAGGATTGGTGCTGTAAATTTCTATTGTTATACAAATCATAAATGCAGAGTCCTGTAAGAAAACATGGTGTTTTAATTGTGCCTTTGCCCCAAGCTGAGCCACTTTGAGCTCCAGTGGAATATTAATAGCAGGTGTTTTTATAAAAAATATTATTTAAAAAAATCTGGTAGCAGCAGAGAATGGTGCTGCAAAGGCTCTGGGTATTTCAGTATGCTGATGGTTTTATTGAACTGCTGCACTGATTGGCAAAAGGAATGCTGGCAAATGAGAAGCAAACCCAAGACAATTATGGTACAATTACCAATGACTGGCACAAAACAGAATGCCTCCAAATTGAACTGTAAACCTTTAAAAATAATAGCGGGTTTAGAGACAGCTTTTAGGATTAAGCAGTTATACAATATTGAAAGGAATTTCTTCATTCCATCTTTCTGGGTGAAGGAGCCTTTGAGATTTGTACAAGCTTTCTGCTAGACTCCAGAATCTGAAGAAGCAGGTCTCAGCTCGGTGGCAAAGCAGGTGGACAAAGGAGGGTTCAGTGGGGTGGGACTATCACTGATAAACTACTATGCAAAAAAAAAAAAAAAAAAAAAAAGCTCGCCTTATTTATGGAATGTTTGGTCCCTGCTGGGCTACAGTTATCTCTTGGGGAAAGGAAAGCTAAAAACACATTTGCACATGTTAGTTATCTGTAGAGCTTCTTTTGAGGAGGAATGTTGTATTACAATGCCTTTGTTTCCAGTGATTGGATTAAGAGGGGAATCAGCCCTTCAGTTCCCATGTTGGTTTGTGTTTTCTTTTTTCAGGATTTATTTTTTTTTTTTAAAACATAGTGTTTGCAGATTTTACTTTGCTGACAGGGAGGTAACTCCATTTTATGCTGCTTTCATGATGTTTAGAGTGGGATAGTTGAAGCATCAGGATAAACTGACATGCGGTGGTATAGATGTAGGCTTGAGACATGACATTGGGAGAGTTCCAGACCACTGTTCTTCGGAAAAGCTGAACATTGGAAAATACTGTAATCCTTTTTTAGGGTCCAGTAAAATGAATCCCAAACTACTGCTGCCCTAGAATTAGGGAAGAACAGCCATGTGCTTTCTCTGTGAGAAAGTGAGAAGACCTAGGCTTTGTCGATCTTTCTGTATTTTTACACTGAGAAAGCAGCATCAAAAGTCAGATCACTTGGTGGTGTTTGAGGGAACTCTGGCGTCATCAAGCTGTTCATGGTTATTAATGGGAATTGTAGCACCTCAGCCAGGTAAAAACAGGGTATAAACCTCAGCCAATAATTTTTTGTTTGTTTTTTAGACCAAGATTGAAAGTGTAGTTAATACTGCCTAAAGGTAACTGTGTAGTTAACTAGCAGTTGCAAGACTTGGAGTAAACACCAAATGTATTCTTTTTCCTGCCAGAAGCTTAGAAACTGCTATGTAGGAGCAGTGCTAGGACTGGACAGGGAAATACCCCATTTAAGCACCCTCGCAGTGTTACGTAAAGGTAAGCTGGCCAATTTTTTTAGCTTCCTGAGTATTGTTTCCAAGCCTCCCTTATGTATTGATCTGAAATCAGCAGGGTTGCATTGTAAGCATACAGCCAGTATAGATCAGCGGTGCTCTCTTCCAGAAAGAGCCCAAGTGTCTCGGCAAATGGCGCGTTCCTGGGCAGAAATACCTCTCTGTCTTGCGCAGCTATACAGAGGGGCAGGACCTCGGAGGGTTTCTGCTCACACTGTAACTGTGGGTACAGTAATGTCTTCTCCATTTGAGTTTCCTGTGTTGCTGCCTGGAGTTTCATCGCTGTTCAGATCCATCTCCTGCTTGGACACAATGGTGCTTTTAGGCCACGTGAATCAAATGGGCTCCCTGTGTTTTTCAGTGTGGGGAGGAGTACTGGGATGATCCATCTGGATCCACAATGTGGAGGCCATGATCGACAATTGATGGCTTCTGTCCAAGAAAACAGATCCAAGAATATGCTTGGGGTCTCTTTACTGATTGCAATACTCAGTGCAGTTATTCATAGAGTAGCTAACAACTTCTTGGTTCTTGTGGTGTGGGTTAGGGGCTTTTTCAAAGCCTGTTTCATCATATAAATGTAGATAACTTTTCTCTGGAAAAGAAACCTTATTCCAAAGTGCTCATTCCTATTATTTCTTAGGTGGCCAAAGTGGTAAATGTCGTGTTCGCTAGGGCTGCAAGTTGGGGGGGTTGGGTGGGGGCAAGAGATGTGATATTTTTTTGAGGGGGCTGGGACTGCATGTTTTCAATAAAGTACTCTTAAGGTTTTCAAGCCTGTATGAACTTCAGCTGCTAATACATAGTTTCTCACGAGGCTGAGAAACCATCTGCCAAAGCTGAATGTCTGTAATGCTTTAGTGACTTTGGTGGAGGCATTGTTAAGCAATCTACTTGCACAGTGAATCAGCCTTGTCGGAGGCTGTTGTTCAGCTCTCCTCAATTATGAAATGCTTTTTGGTACTGGAGAAACTGAGCAATTTTAATGGCCATCCAGCTTAGCTGCTGTTTGGTTTTTTGGTGTTTGTTTTGGTTTTTTGGTTGTTTTTTTTTTCTTTAAAACTCAGTGTCCTAGTAGGAAAAAGGCTGAGTGTTTTTGAAACTAGTAGCTGGTATGCTGAGGGTAGGAAAGAATATCCTCAGTTTGACACTGAGAGCCAAGGGAAGAAGCAGAAATTCAGCTATCAAAACAAGCTAGCTGTAACCTACAGTTTATCTTGTAGCCATAATTATGAGGAGCATCTGTAATAGGGTGGCATTTGTTGGTAAGTGTAAGTAAGGGATGTGGGTCTATAGTAGAGGGTATAGAAATAATGTGTACGATGGTGATGTGTATGACGGTAAATTACCACTGTTGTTGGTGTCTGTTTCTTATAATCATATGTAATCCATTCTTAAGGAAGAAAAGGTGTTTTCATACTTGGGATTGGGGTTTTATTTTCATTTAGGCTGTATAGGACTTGGTGGATCAACCTTTTGGGAGTTATGAGGGTTGGTCCTTGATAGTTTCCCTAAGGAGGTCTTTGGTTTAGTTTCAAGCGATGCTGCTGATTTAGCTGACAGTGGTCCTGTTCTGTTTGCGTATAACCACTCTGTAGAAACCAGATCAAAAGCTTGCCAGAAAAAAATCGTGAAAATGCTGGAAATGATTTTGATGACCTCTTTCTTTTTCCTTTGTAAAGCTGTAAATACTTTATTTTTGTTTTCTATTCTTAATGCGGTGTCATATTGACACTTTTTTAGACTTAAAATCAGAAAATCCTCCTCATTGTTTCTCATTTTTTAAAAGGGGATTTCAAGGAAGCAAATTTTTTTGCTTGTTAGCGGTGTAATAATATATCAAATTCCTAAAATGGGTTTGTACAAAAAGTGTTTTCAGTAAACAAATGGCAGTTGCTTTTGTGGATGCATGTTGTTCAAAAATGTCCAAAGAATAATGTGGTACAAACATTTTTTCAAAGACTTAGTAATTATCATATTAGTTCACACAATGAAAAAACAAAATTCTTTAAAAAAAAATAAAATTGTCGGGGGGGAATGTAATGAAACTCATCTAAGCTAAATGTGTAATCTATTTATAAGAAACACAGTATATATTCTATTTTTATTAGAGGTTTTTAAAGTGCAAACAGAATTCTGTTGGCAAATGCAATTATTCCCTTGTAAAGTATCTTCTGCTCTGATGAGACTCCAAATTCTCAAACAGTTTCAAGTGACAACACAGAAACAACCTCACAGGTATGGCTGTGAAGCACTTGCCCATCGCTTCCTTGGAGCAAGAGGGGGAGGGAAAGAAAAACAGGTTAACAGCTTTTCTGCAACTGCAGAATTATTGCTGTTTCCCCTGGTGGTTTTTTTCTTTCCCTGATTGCGAGGCATTCTGCTGGAGACAGTAAGAACCTCCGTTTGCTCCCCTTAATACCGGGGGTGATTGCAGCACAGTAGTTTTAAAATCTGCCCCAGAGTGGGGTTTGTGTTCTACCTGGTTGGAAGATAAATTGTGTTTGTCTACACAGGTATAAATTGGAATTAACTTGATGAAACAAAATAATCAGAATCGTGCCTGAATATAGATCTAAAGCTGCTTCTAATTATGAGGTTGTGGTTTTTTTGCTTAACCATTCCTGCCAGCAAAAATACAAGTTGGGTCATCGGTCCGAGGTTGGCTGAGGAAAAGCCACGGCGATCAAGTGGGTGCTCATAGCCTTGCCACAGCGCTGCGGTCTCTCTAAAGCATCTATTTCCTTATGTTTCCCTTGGCTCTAGAAAAAAATGGAAGAATGTTTGTGTTGGAGCTTGTGAGGAAGAGAATTGCAATACTGGGAAGTCTCTTGATTGTGTTTCGCGTTTGAGAGTGCTTCATTTTAGAGCTGAATGTTTAAAGCGCGATTTATCACAGCAAAATTAAGAAATGATAGTGCTTCCGTGGTGTAATAATACCCTGATGAGGATTTTCCACATTTTGCTTCAGGACTTTGGGTTTTTTATTCTTTTGCACTGCTCCAGGACTTGGTTGCAGGGGAACACGCAGGCTTTAAAAATCTCTGCCTTCAGTGTTAAGTCACCCAAATGCTTGATTTTAAGCTTTTAGTAGAATGTAACTTCTGTCAGTTTTGAGTTTTAAATGCGAAAAGAAATTGCCAATCATGGCAACATATATTATCCTGGTGTTAATAATGCTGGGTTTAGAGGTGAACTAGAAACACTACCTGCCAAATTCTTCAGTCCCTTGCCAACCTGTTTCTGGAGAGGGGAGCATGGAAGGCTTGAACACGAGTCTTTGGCAGAGTAGTGAAGAAACACTTGATTATTTCTTTTTGTCTGTTTTTGTGTGTAGTTCAGTGTCTTAAGACCCTTCCGCATTTGCGGGAGCCTTTCAAAGCTTCTCTTTTGAAGAAGCAACAAATTGTGTTTAAGAAGTGGGTATTCAATGCTTCTAGAAATCACGATTCCCTCCTAATTTGAGGCACTCCAACAGTGAAGCACTTTTGTAAGCAAAGATGGTGCTCGTAGGTCTGGCTGGCTCTGTCTTTGGGGGAAATAATGATGTTAATGCTTAAAAACCCTGGGGTGGCTTCAAACCTGTGTCATTTCCATGGCGGAACGCCCCAGTACCACTGTGCCACCAACCCAACGCCTGTGGTTTGTGGGCTGCCCGAACTGACGGTCCCTGTGCAGATTTCATCTGAAATCCTAAAATTTCTTTTTTCTTATTAGAGAGGGTTGAGGATGATTAAAAGCTTGGTCACTAGATGCACTTCTTGTGTAATGTGGTTTCACCAAAAGAGACACACAATTCAGTCCTTAAAACACCTTACCTGCGGCTAAAGTGTGTGTAGCTAAGTTCTGCCAAAAATGATTATTTATTATTTAACGTGTTTAAGTGGAGGGTATTGATGACTCTTTCCCCATGCTGTGTCACTTCTTGTCAGTTCCTCTTAGGTCATATAAGAATTTCTTTTATACACATTAAAACAGACTACTGATCAGTGTGGAAATGAACCTGTTTACTGTACTGTTGTAAATATCGTGCTTTATATTCTGTATATTAGCTTCTTTTAAAGAAAAAGACTGAACTGATGATGCTATTTGATCTCTGGTGAGGAAAGGACAAAGGATGAACCAGCTCCCAAGCTTGCTCCGGCGTCGAGATGTAAATCGATTTCCTCTGTGGCTGGAAGTCTGTCCTGGGAATTTGCAAGCAGGCCAAATGGTACGCGCACTTACTGGCGGTGGATTTCGGACCATCAAAGGCTTCAGAAATCTTAATCCACTTTAGCAGGGGCACCGAGAAACGCCCGCGGCGAGAGCCAGAAGCATTCGCACTCCTCTGAGTTCCACCGGATTATCTCCGTTTTCCTTTTTTAGTGCCAAAAACGACCCCACCGACCCCTTCCAGGTCTGCTCTCCGGCTCCCCGTACACCGCTCTGGTCTCCCGTCCTGCGTCCGTCCGTCCGTCTGTCCGTCCTCAGCCGTGCTGCCCCTCCGGAGCGGGGCTCATCCTTCGGCGTTCGACCCGTCGGTCGCGTACCCCACGGGCTTCCCTGCGCCGAGGGGGAGTGCGGGAGCTTGTCGATGAAAACGGGTCACAGTCGTTCTCTGGTTACAAGGAAAAAAAACAAAAACAAACCTATAAAATAAATACCAAACTCCTGGTTAATGGCTCTGTGTGTTAATTCTGGGGTTGGAAAAAATACCTTTTAGGGGAAAAAGCTGCTTTTTGGGATGTGAGGCGGGGGGACACAAACACGCCTGGTGATGTGGGGTCCCCAAATACTCCAAAGCTCCCCTAAAAATGAGGATCTTTCAGCTGCCCCTGTTGAAGTGCTGCTCCCCTTTCTGCACATAAAAATACCCTGTGCTCCCATCCAGGCCCCGTTTTGGGTTAAAATCCCCCTTTTTTTAAATTAATGTCAGCTGCGCCAGCTCCCTGTTCTCTCTCTCCTCACACAGGTCCGTTCGCGCTCCCGCAGGCGCCGTACAGGCACAGCCGCTTCCTTCTGCTTTGAGGTTTTTTTGTTGGTTTGTTGTTTTTTTTTTTCTTTCTTTCTTTTTAAATTTCTTTCAATTATTTTTAGCTCGTGCCAGCGCTCCGCCCCCCCCCCCCCCCCCACGTGCCGCGGCGCGCGGCCGCCCCGTCGGCCGGGCTCAACCACCGCCGCGGGGGTGGGGGGGGGGGGGGAAGAGGACGACGACACCACCTTCCCGCCCCACGGGGGGTGGGGACGGACACGCCCCACGCACAGAGAGCGCGCGGGTGTGGGGCCGCTCTGCCAGCAACCCCCTCCCTCCCCCACCCCCTTTTTTTTAATATTTAATTTTATGGGTTTGTCTTAGCCGCCTCTCCCCCCCCCCCCCCCTTTCCCCAGGTGGTGGTTCGGGCGCGGCCGTGGGCCGGGGAAGGCGGCGGGGCCGGGATGTGGCGGGCGCTGCGTGGGCTGCGGGGCGGCGGGTGAGTGCCGGGGGGTCCCTTCCCCTTCCCCTCCCTCCCCATCCCACCCCCGGCTCCCCCTTCCCTGTGGGAGGGGGCGGAGGAGCAGCCACCCCCCGCCACCCCCCTCCTTGCAGCACTTCCACGCGTGGCGGGGCGTTGCGGGTGGAAGACCCGCCGGCTCCCCTTGGCCGTGCGTTGCCTTTAGGCCCCTTTTGCCAGCCCGGCCTGACCTCGCTTCTCCCTGGGCACCTTCCCCCGCGTTTCCCTCCCCGCCTTTGCACTTTTTTTCCTCCTTTTTTTCCCCTTTTTCGCTGAGGGGGGCAATTTAATACCAAAGCCGGGTTGGGAAACTCCTGGCCCCGAGCTGCCAAGGTCCAGTTGCTCGCTGGAGCGGGCAGAGCACGCCGGTGCCAACCCGCCTTTTGCCCCCGCGCCCTGGACTTTGCCAGGAGCTGGCGGCGCGTCGGGGCGTTGGAGCAAACGGGATCGATTCGGAGCCTGCCCCGCGCGGCGTCCCTTCGGGATTCCTCGTCCTGCACCTTTCGCCTAGCGAGGAGAAGGGATAGTTGGCCGGGGGCGACGATGTCCAGGCTCGCTTCCCAGCTCCGGCGTCGTTATCCGGCGGGATGGAGCGCGGGCGGGATAACGCGGTGCGGTGCCTGGGCGCGGGCGGCCGGTTTGGCCGAGGGAACGCGTTGAGCAGGAAAACGCGTGTAACTGGGAGGCGAGGGTGTGGAGGGAACGAGGACACCGGGGGGATTTCAGCGTCCGTCTTGCTCCTCTCGTAGGCGGAGATGGCGGCACCGCTCGGCCATCGAGGTGGCCAACGAGCCGATCCTCGAGTTTAAACCAGGGAGCCCCGAGCGAGCGGCGCTTCAGAAGGTAACGCCGCAGGGGATCAGCCTGTTTTTGGGGGGGGGTCTTTAAGGTCCTGGTTTCTGCTTCTGGTGCTGCACAGCAGCCCCAGGCTCTTTCCCCAGGTGGGGGGAAGCCCCGTCCTGCCCAGTGCCCGCTCCTTCCCTTTGGGGACAGTTGGGAGTTGTCACTCCTGTCCCCATCCCTCCAGCCCGCGGGCGCCCCGTGCCCAGGGGACGGAAGGAGACCTGTCCCCGGGTTTCCCTTTGCTCGTGGGGCTGGGGGCGAGGATGGATGGAGCGGGGGGGGGCAGCTGGTGGAGGTCTGCGTGCGCAAGTCCCACCGCGGTGCTCTCCTCCTCTCGCTTAGGCACTTGCTGACCTGAAGGGCAAGACGGAATCCATCCCGTGTGTGATCGGGGGAGAAGAGGTGTGGACGTCGACGGTGCGGTACCAGCTGTCGGTGAGTTTGGGGAAAATTCTTATTTACCAAGTGAGAACAGAGCAGGGGGATGTGCCTGGCAGGAGGGAGAGCTGTTGGGCTGATAACTACGGAGGCTTTTCTTCTCTTTTCAGCCATTTAATCATGCGCACAAGGTGGCCAAGTACTGCTACGCCAACAAGGTGAGTGCACCTCATTGCCCTCCCTCTTCCTTTCATTTTTTTTGAGGTGGGGGGAGCGACAGCACTTTGTCTGGGTTTAGCAAGCCTTATCTCGCAGTGGGGTTACGAGGCTTGCGGTGTGATGCGCTTTGAGATTGCTGGTGAGAAGTCTGGATGAAACACTAATTGCTGCTCACATTGTGAGCAAGGAAGCTCCATTGGCGGGTGCTGGCTTTTCAGTTCCCAGGGATCCTGGAACAAATTGGTACCAGGAGCTGCAAATTTGGGGTTGTGATGGGAAGGTGGCTGCTGTGGTAGTGCCTGGGGGTGGATGGCCTCTCACTTTCCCCTCCGACCTGGTGACGGAGAGATGGTGAGTTCCTCCCTGCTGCCTTTCCCCTTTTCTTCTGCAGGAGCTCATTAACAAAGCCATTAATGCTGCCTTGGCAGCGAGGAAGGAATGGGACCTGAAACCGGTCCAGGACCGAGCCCAGATCTTCCTGAAGGCGGCTGACATGCTGAGCGGCCCGAGGCGAGCAGAAGTGCTGGCCAAAACCATGATCGGGCAGGTAAGGGAGATACGGGATTGACCTGGTGGATAGCTGGGGTGGATGGGAGGGAATGTGGGGAGCCGGGGAAGCAGGGCGGGAGGAGCTGCCGAGGTATTTTTTGGCAGTGGGAATGTCCATAGTGTTAGAAGTGCCAGTGCTGCGAGGGGTTACAGAGTGATCCTTGCCTCTTTGCTGAGAAGGAAGGGAGCTGTAGCTGGGAGTCAAGCGTCATGGGAACAAGATCAACTGGTGTGGTGGGCTGCGATTATCAGGGTTTCCCTTGCAAAACATCCCAGCAGCCCTGGCTTTCCCAGGGGAGGCACTAAAGGGTGGTGGGGGAACACGGGTGGATGTGATATCTCCCGGCACAGGGCACGGGCTGCCTTTGCCTCTGCTTGGTGCGAAGGAGATGTTGCAGGATGGGGACTTGCAAGAAGCCGCATCTTTCGGAAGCGAGCACGTGGTCTGCGTGAGAGAGGCAACCCGCAAACCGCATCCGGATGCGCTGTGCCGCACCGCTGCGGCTCACGGCTGCTGCATTCCTCCCCACGCCCTCCCCTTCGGTGGTTTTATTTGACGCGACCTCTCCCGGCAGGGTAAAACAGTCATCCAGGCGGAAATCGATGCTGCTGCAGAGCTGATAGACTTCTTCCGATTCAATGCCAAGTACGCCCTGGAGCTGGAGAACAGCCAGCCCATCAGCGTGGACGTCAGCACCAACAGCATGGTCTACCGGGGGCTGGAGGTGAGGAGAAGGGCTGGGGCTGTCCCCCTGCTTCTGGAGCTCCCTTTTTGGCCCTAAGCTGCAGTGTGACGCCACGGTGAGAGGAGTCACCGTGCTCCCACCGGTCCCTTTCCTCTCCCACCCGCAGGGTTTCGTGGCAGCCGTCTCTCCCTTCAACTTCACGGCAATCGGCGGCAACCTGGCAGGGGCTCCGGCATTGATGGTGAGTGTTGTGGTGGGGTTTAAGGAGAGCCAGGGATGGAGAGAACAGTCTGGAGAAAGGCTGGGAGGGAGGGGGACCTAGTCTCTCCGAGGCTGAATTTGGCCTCCCTGGTTCTCTGGTGCTGTTCAATAGGATACACCTGGGGTCCTGCATCTGTTGGTCCCCTTGAATTCAATCAGCTGTCTTGCAATTAGACTCAGATGTCTTTAATTACAAGAAGGCATTCTAGTGGCTGGAGTTTAGACCTGGCCACTGATGGACAAGGTGTGATGGGGGAAGTGTTGGAGAAGGAAAAACTGCCCAAACCTGCTCTTCTGGGGTTTTTATTCTGAAGCAAGGTGTCTTTTCACTTCTAGGCTGGGTTTTAGATTGAGAGGAGGTCAGGGTACTGCAGGAGGGAGGGAGGGAGATGAGAAATATGGGGCAGGGGGGGCTGTTGGGTATTTTCTTGTGTGGTGCTTGCTCTGTGAACGGGGCTTCAGGGTGCTGTTGCGTTATGAAAGTGTAATCAGTTTGTAAGTGCTCAGGTTCCTCTTGGGTGACATTTGTTGGGTACAGCAGGTGTGTTAGGGCAAAGGTAGGAGAGGGTGGGTTGTGGCTCTGGCATTTAGCACCGAACTGGGAGACAGGAGATGGTCCAAAAAGTCAAAGTATTGGTAAACAGCATTTCTGTACGTGTCCTATCCCAATGTGCCTGTTGAGTGTGGGGACCTCCTGCCTTTGCAGGGTGGCTTTTGGGGAGAGACTGTATTAACCTGATGAATTTGAGCTAGGATTAATTAATTTATTGTTGCACTGGGAAAAAAACCCACAAAATTGTCCTAAGCTCTTTACTAATTAGGCTCAGATTTCATCCTGGCACCAAAGATGGTCCCTCCAGCAGTAGTGTCCTTTGTTGGAAGTGGAAGAGGCTGCGATAAGGGAGAACACCAAGCTTTTAATGTGGGGACATCACATTTTAAAGTCATATACAAGGTGAAGCATTTGAACCTCTCACTTTTGTAGGGGAGAAGGAGGGAAGAGCATGAAGCTAACATAGAGCTGGGAAGTTTTTTGGGGGAGGGAGATGCATTCCTCCCACCCTGGGATTTGAGGAAGGTCCTCAGCTTTGGGGCATTCGGTTGTAAGCTCATCCCAGAGCAGATGAATCTTGCTGGGATGGAGTAAGCCTGTGCTGGCAGGTCTGGGTGAACTGTTTTGGGCATCCTGCAGTACATCTGCCTCTCCTTCCTCGAGTGGGACGATAAATTCCCACCGGGCTGCTGCAGGGTGATGAAATCCCCCTGCTCACCCCAGGCCTGGGGCAAAAAGGAGCAGGACATCAGCGGGTGACTTGACAAGCTCAGGGGCAGGTGGTACCTGGAATTAAATTTAGGAGAAAGTGGTGCTTAATAAGTGGGTATTAATTAGAGCCCCAGTGTTTTAGTCACCACAGTGCGCTTCCCAGGGGATTAAATATTGCTCTTGCCTAAATAGCTGGAGAGATCAATGTGGTTAATGCCATTGCAGCGTCGGGAGCGGAATTTCTTGGGACCGGAGCAGTTGCCGCACCGCACCGGTATCCAGGCTGCAGGGCATCCAGTCTCCAACCGCGGCCCGAGTTAGATTTCGCAGTTGCTTGGAGATTTTTTGCAGAGTGTGGTTCAGTTTTCTCACCGTTTGGAGTGGAAGGATTATGGAAGGGGGGGGGGGGAGGAGCTTTGCCTGCACCACGAGTCCCTGCAAAGCAAGCGCCTGGTTGAGACCGAGTCCAAAAATCCCCCTCCTGCTGCCCCGGGGCTGTGACCCTGTTGCACGGTCACGTGCGGTGGGAGCCAAGCAGTGTGACGGTGACGCAGGGGAGGTCACGGAGCCGAAGGGAGGACGGTGGCGTGGAGCCAAAGGGGTGGGGTGCCGCCACCGGCCTTTTAGTGCTGTGTTTTCCAGCCAATTGTGGTGTTTGCTTGTGCACGATTAATCCGGGCGTGAGGTTTTATTTCAGTGCTCTGGCTGGCCGGTGACTGACAGTGCTCGCAGTGTTGTAAGCATATTTCTTAGTGGCGCCGTCCCATCTCCCGAGACATAAAACAGGTCTGTGTTTTGCGGCTCCTCTTTAGGGAAGACAAAACTGTGCGTCCCTGGCAAGGGAGGGTGTGAAAGGCTGGCACAGCGGCCCGGTGTTGTGAAAGGGGAGGATTTTTATGCCTTCGGCTGACCAGGGCTATCACAGGCCATTTTCAGAACCAATGCTTTGGGCACCCAAAGGTGCCATTGCTCCTGTACCACCTGCTGTGGGCTGCGGGACAGGCTTTTGCCAGAGCATTTAAGAATTGCTTACCTGCGTTGGGGCTGAAGCCTTTCCTCACGTGCTGACTTTCTCCTCTCCCCCAGGGAAACGTGGTGCTGTGGAAGCCCAGTGACACTGCCCTGCTCTCCAGCTACGCTGTCTACAAGATCCTCCTCGAAGCCGGGCTCCCTCCGAACGTCGTGCAGTTCGTGCCGGCGGATGGGCCCGTGTTCGGAGACACCGTCACGAGCTCCGAGCACTTCTGCGGGCTCAATTTCACCGGCAGCGTGCCGTACGTTGGGGAGGGGAGCGGCAGCGGGGAGAGGGGTGAGGAGCCGCTGGCTGAGATGATGCTGGGTGCTCGTGTGCTGGTCCTTTGAACATGTAGGACAGCGTTGAGTAGGGTAGCAGGCAGACAATGGGCCCTCCTTACACAACATATTTCAAGTACAGTTTTAAAACTGATTAAAAAAAGTGTCTAACCAGGTTTTCTAGCTACAGGGAGTGCGTTTAATAGCAGGGAGTTTCTGTTGCTAAACTCAAGGCACAGAGAACAGACAAACTTGCATGTGACACTGCCCTGTCTCCCAGAGATGCTGTGATTTGGCTTGACAAACCGCGCTGTGCTGGCAGAGCGATGCCAGCTCCACGTAGATTTGCAAACCTGCGCTCTGCCCATGCGTCGGAGTGTGTTAGCGACGCTGAGGGCCCTGGCAGCCCGTAACGGGCTATTAAACCTGGGGACCCTGCTCCACCGGTGAAGGACATGGTCTGATGAGCACCGTGCTTTAAAGGTGGGAAGCTCATAAATTAGTATTAGCGGCTGTGCCTCCTGGTGGGAGGTTATTAGCATTTTTATTGTTTTGCAGCCAAGGGGTTTGTCACAGTAAGGACCGAAAGGAAGGGGGGAAAGGGGAAGAACAGAAACTTCTGCTGGATGCTCGCTCCTGTGGTCTTCCCTGTGACACTGCAACAGTTTCTCATTTTTAAAACTAGGGGGTTGTTGTGTAGTGCCATGGCTTTGAGACCAAGGGTCTTGCCGTCAGCTAGCATCTCCTCTTCCACTTGCAGGGCATCCCTTCTTTTGGGGATGGATGCAGGGGTTTGCTGGGGTCCCCTTCAGCAGGGCACGTCACCCACATGTGCCTTTTCCAAGTGCCACCCCTGTGCAAAGGCAAGAGTGCACTAACCAGCTCCTCCGTTCTCTTCCAGGACTTTCAAGCGGCTCTGGAAGCAGGTTTCCGAAAACCTGGATCGCTACCGCAATTTCCCACGCCTGGCTGGAGGTAACGGCCACTTCTTACACCTTTTTTTGGGGGGGGGGGGTGGGAAGGCCATGCAGGGGTTGGCGGTTCAGTTTCTTCCCCTGCTCAGGGAGAAACTGAAGTGATGGTCAGGATTCCTCTCCTTGTGAGCAGAGAGCAAATGACACAGTAAATTGCGTCTTATCCACCCTCTCTGGCAGAAGCGTAAAGCTTGTTCGTTCGGGTGCGCTGGGTGTTTAGAGGAGCTTACAGCACCGGCTCACACCGGCACGGGGTGGTGGGCTTTTACGGTAGGGAGCTGGCACTTGGGCGGGAGACAGTGGCTCTCTGGGGTTGCAGAACCTCCACGCTAAGTTTGGGAACTTGGGTCGGTCTCTTCTCCATCAGTTTTGTCAGCCTGTTCCAGCTCTGGCGTTGCGCTCCCTGGGATTGTGGCACTGTCCCTGTTCCCCGAGGAACCGTGGACCAGGCAGGGCGAGAGCTGGCCGAGACCCTTGCAAGGGACGTGGCTGTGGCTCGTGCTTTTCAGAGCCGGCGCGGCCCTGACAACTCCTTCCTTGCCCCTTTTCCTCCCTTCTCCGGCACCAGAGTGCGGCGGCAAGAACTTCCACCTTGTGCACAGCTCGGCCGATGTGGCCAGCGTGGTGAACGGGACCCTGCGCTCGGCCTTTGAGTACGGCGGCCAAAAATGCTCGGCTTGCTCCCGCCTCTACGCCCCGGACTCGCTGTGGCCCCAGATCAAAGAGAAACTGCTGGAGGAGCACGGGAAGATCAAAGTGGGAGACGTGAGCGGAGCTGCCGGGCTGCTGAAGGGCTTTGCGGCTCAGCGGGTGGTTGATGGGATTAGAGACTGCGGTAACTGGCTACTAATTCCTATTGAACCGAGCTTTTTATCCACTGGTTCTCCCCACCACCGCCCCTCCGTGCCCCCCCCCTTCATCTTTTTTTAGTGATTAGAAATTAACTTGTAGCCAGCGTCTGCAGGAAGGATTGTGTAAGTCGCTGAATACTGCAGACTAATTGAAAAGGGGTAGCTTGCGCCCTCAAACAGAGGTGTGTTTGGAGTGGGGAAATGTTATTTGGGGAATTTCAGCTCCTCCTAATTTCAGAGTTAGCTTTTTGGCATAGTATGTACTTACATTGCCTCCTTTCTGGCTTCCTGCAGCCCGCCCAGGACTTTGGGACGTTTTTCTCCGCAGTGATTGATGACAAGGTGAGCTCACCTCTCGTGTTTCTACCAGTGCAAGAAGGCAACACCACCAGGCTTTCATTAAGTGTTAGGTTAAACGGGTTTTATTGCTTACAGCAAAGTATGAACATCAGTGATTAGTCAGAGCTGATTATCAGCCCGCTTTTGCTCCCTCCTGGAGTAGTGCATGCCTTAGTCACTGTGCCTCTTGAAAAGTGGGTTATTTTGCTGAGAAACTATCTATCATCTCAGACATAAGGTTCAGAGTGTCCAGGTCTGTTTTTCCAGCTCTCACTCCTCCTCCTGAGTGCTCTTCCAGCTAAGAGCAGCGTAGCCCTTGAAGGGGATTGCCTAAACCTCCTTTTAGACCCCCAAACCCACACTCTTTTTTTATTTTTTTTTTCTCAGTCTTTTGCACGGATAAAGAAATGGATCGAGCACGCCAAGAAGTCATCCAGCCTCACCATCCTGGCAGGAGGCGGCTGCGACGACAGCGTTGGATACTTCATTGAGCCGTGCATCGTGGAGAGCAAAGACCCACAGGACCCCATCATGAAAGAGGTGAGAGCAGTTTGCAGGGAGGGGGCAGGAAAGGTGCAAAAGGGGCCGCAGGTCCCATCCGGAGGTGTCTGCTGGGCACACAGAGAGGAGTCGCACAGCAAGTTGGTGCGGGGATGTTGTTCTTTGTCACTTTTTTGGCTAATCGGGTACTGAAGCGCCCACAGCTTATTTTTGGAGGCAGTCCCCGCTGAGTGCTTGATTATTTTGCTGTACAGGAAATTTTTGGGCCGGTCCTCACGGTGTACGTCTACCCAGAGAAGCGGTACAAGGAGGTCCTGGAGCTGATCGACACCACAACGCCCTATGGCCTCACGGGGGCAGTCTTCGCCCAGGAGAAGTAAGTGCCAAAATCCGTGCTGCCTTGCAGCATCCCGACACAGCAAAGATGCTTTTCCCCCTTCTGGGGTGAGCCATCGAGGTCGCTTCTCTCCAGAGCCCTGCGCTGCACGGTGAGGAAGAGAGAAAGCATCTCCTGCAAAGCTTACGCTGCTTTTAGCCTCCTGCCGCTGCAGAGGGAAGGGGATGCCTCTAAAGTGGTTTTTCAGCCCAAAAATGCTTTTTCGGTGAGAAACTAGCCCAAAGGCAGTGGTTGGAGTATATGGGAGGAGGGCTAAGCTCACAGAGGGACCCTCCTTAAGTTATAATCACCTTCATTTTATAACCATAAAAACTTAAAAAGAGAAACAAACTGAAAACAAAACTGGGATAATTTGAGTTCTAAGTATACACGACCCATTTCAGTGTGTGTTAAATAATGTGCGGTCCTGGAAACGCATGCAAAGAAATGCAAATGCTCTTTTTGCGCAGTTTTAATTGCTATAGAAAGGTAGAGGCCTCTGCATAAATTTTTGCTGTTGTCGTGGTCACAGCTGTTTCTGTCCCTCCTTAGGAGAATTATCGATGAAGCCAGGAACCTTCTGCGCAACGCAGCCGGCAATTTCTACATCAATGATAAGTCGACAGGCGCTGTTGTGGCTCAGCAGCCCTTCGGGGGCTCCCGCATCTCAGGTGAGACGAAAAACTCCTGCCTGGAGACAACACTTACCTACATGGCCACACACTGAGCCATATCGCCCTCCCAACAAGTCCCCCGTCCTCAATCTTGTGGTCACTGGCACTTTCTTTCCTTCTGAAACAGGAACCAACGACAAACCTGGTGGCCCCCACTACATCCTGCGCTGGACGTCTCCCCAGGCTGTCAAAGAAACACACGTGCCCCTGACGGACTGGCGCTATGCCTACATGCAGTGATGCCTTCTCCCTGGCCCCGCACCGGTACTACTGATCCGCTCCTCAACGCACAGAGTGGCTTCGCAGCTACAACCTTCAAATAAAGCACTTAAATCTACTGATCTCTAACCCAACGAGCTTAGGTTTTTATTTTTAAAGAAAAAATTCTATTATTAAATTGTTAACTCAAAACAGAAAAAGTCTTTGTGGTTTTCTTTGTCATATAAGCATGCTTAGTTAATTAATTAAGGGGTGGCTGGACATGTGGAGGTGCAGAAGCATACCTGGACCCTGGTTTCCCTTTTCCTTCCATTTTGTCCATCCAGCACAGTTCGTTCTCAACACAGCTGAGCATGCTGGAATTAAAGCAGGAGATGAGCATTAAGAGGCTGGCCCTGTCCCAGTCACTTGGGAAAAGCTCCATCCTTCTCTGTCCCCAAGGCCTCCTTTATTCCAGCAGAGCCTGAGCTGCACCAGCAGAAATCGCTGGAAGTTAAGGGCTGCCTGTACCAGCCTTCCCAGGAGGTGTGGGAAGCCTGGCTCATTTTAAACCAGAGATCAATGTGGTGGGAGCCCTGATCTGTGTTTTCTCCCCATTCCTGAGCAAGAGCAAAGTCTCCAACCCACCCAAATGTTTTTGACGTAGGAAGAGAGCTTGGCAGAAGGCACATCGTGCCAGGAGAGGGCAGCTGTGAGCGTGGTGCTGCTTAGAAATAATTTTAAGTGACTTATTTCACCCCTCAGAAGCCAACAGCCAGGGTTACCTGCCTGTTACCTTGCAAACAGTCTCAGTGTGTGCTCAGACATTGAGCAGATGAAGCAGCAACACCCCACTTAGTCCCTTCATTTCATCACCGGTGGTGAGGCCAGGCTGCCTCCGGTGCTTCCCAGTGCTGGTTATCGGCTGCTTCCACTGGTCCGATCCCTGCCTGTCCACTGGAAGGAAGCAGAAAGATCTTAAAAGAAGGTGTTTGAATAACAGGAACGTTCCTGCACAAGCTGCTTAGGTGGATGCAGCATCCCTCACCACCCCTAGAAGGAATTTAAGTATTAGCAGGAGGTGCTGAGACACCAGCTGGAGGTCTGCAGTAATTAGAGCAAGATGCATTTCCCAGCCTGCTGTGCTCTGTTCAGGACCCCACTCCCGTCCTGGCGAGCTGCTCTCTGACACGGGCTCATCGCTGAGGCTCTGCAAGCTGCCGAGTTAGTTAAGAAGTTAAATTAGTTCTGACCTTTGTGGTCCCCGGTTGCTGTGACCTGCGCAGGCTCTGCCCGGGTGGGTCCTGCAATGCAAACAGGAAAAGGGATCTTAGACACAAAGTCTTGCATCCTTCCAGGATAATTTCTAAATTAGAAATGTATACATTTGTGACACCTACAATTAATAACTCTTCAATTATCAGGATTTGCAGATAGAGTGGATAACCCTGTTAAGGCTGTTGTAATAAGCATCAAGTATTGATCTTGTCCCCGTCTGGGCTGGTATTTAGCATGCAGGTCATGAACAAGTTGCATTAATACCTGTGAATCCTGGTTTAACTGAGAAAAATTGCAATAAAACAAATTACAAAAAACTTTGTGTTCTTTTACAAATTATTTCTTTAAATTGTTGCCAAATAGAGAGCTAGATCGAGCATTCATTCAGTTCCTTTAGTGCATGCAACATGCTAAGAAAAGATGGGAACAACAAGGCACTCCCCAAAACTGCTGCTTCTGCCTCGGAACAGGCTGTCGCTGTTTGTCCTAGCAGCTCTCTGCAGTTTTGGGACCTGAGTGCAGGTACTCTCCTTCACGCTGCTGCACCCACCACCAACCAACCCATGTCCATATCGATTATTTCTTAGAAAAACACCTCTCTGCTCTCATCTTTAGCAGAGAAGCCAGGGCACGCAGGCTGCCACAGCTCTGCCTTTGCACACGTGCTCACACTGCAGAGGATCCCCAAAATCAGCCTTTTGGCTGCCCTTCTCACCATGCACTCATCCCAGAGAGGGGAAAAAAAAAACCCAAAATAAAAATGACCCAGTTTTGTATTTTCTGCTAAACCCAAGACACTCCCCTTGCATGAGGATGAGAGGCAGGAATGATGGAGTAGGTGCCTAAGTCAATACCATCCAGGTTACTACAAAGCATCCTCGTGCTGCATACTGGGAGGGCACGAAGGAGCCCAGTTCAACTCCAAAAAAACCCCCAATCCCACAGCAGGGAGGAAAGGACCAGGAGGCACCCTGACTTTGGGGATAGTCTGTGGGGGTTCAGAGATCATCCAGGTGGGACCACAGCGATGTCCCATTCAGCCAAGTCACCTCCTGCCACCCAGCTTAGGATAAGCCGCCCCAAAGCTCCTCCGAACGGCATCCCCGAACCTTTCCAGATTGGCCCATCAGCTCATTTAAATCTCATTAAGGGCTCTGCCTCGCAGCCCCTCGCCAGGCAGCCAGGAGATCCAGAGAGCCACGGCCCAGGAGTCGAGCGCTCGTTCAAGCCTCTGCCTTTGGCTCACGCCTTTTATGACTTAAGGCCAGAGTGTCAAGTGGATTTTTTAGCCTTAACTCTGAATTTCATGGCTTTTGTGACTTTAAATCAGTCCCCTAATGCTATTTAAACAGTTGGCTTTTTGAAGCTGATAAACGCTTTGGTAGGTGTTTGGGAGAGACAGGGGCTTTCGCAGCAGACCCCTGGGCGCTCTCCGGCCCGCTCGGATGCTCCTGGACCGCTCTGCCCTCCGCCGGGATGGGGAAAAGGGCCTGGGGAGGGCGCAGGGGCTGTGTATAATCCCACGGTGCCCAATAAAGAGAGGCAACAGGTTTGGAGCATCTCCAGTAGGGACTCAATCCCATTCCCACGCGCAGCCAGAGCTGGCCTGGCTCTTAGCGGTCCCCCACCACATCCCAAAGCCCTCGGCTATCCGTTCTCCGAGCCGGGAGGAAGCCTGAGCCAGGTTCTCTCTAGGAAGTGGCAGATTTTCCCCTCCGATAACACACGGCTCCATCTGCTTCCCGTTAGCGGCCCCGGCTGAGCCTAATTGGCAGATCAAACCCTCCGATGTCCCGCGTTAGGTACATCGTTACCAGAGTCCGGAGCGAGTACGAGGCTTCTTGGACGGAGCCCAAACGTCTTCCCCCGCCACCCTGGGCTGCGCAGGGGTGCTAATGCAAACCACCCGGAGCACCTCAGGAGCCGGGGGGTGATGAACACGCTTTAAGCCCTCGGCGAAAGGGCCAAGCCTCAGCTTTAAAGAAGAGCAAAGCAGGAAACCGAGGCAAGCGTGGACCTGTTTGTCCGTGCGGGTATAAAGTGGGAGAGGCAGAGGATGGGCAGCAGGCAGGGAGACCAGCACAGCAACAGCCACCTTCTTTTTTAGCACCGAGCAGTGATGCTTCTGGCTTTCTGGGCAGTTTAAAAATTCCCCAGACTGAACAGGAGAGGCAGTGACCATGATGATGCAATTGCTGCCCTAATATTAGCGTCACTGATTTTGTTTTTTTTGGGGGGGGTTTTTTGTTTGTTTGTTTTTAAAGGAAAGGCTTAACTCTCTAGGGGTAATATTTGTGATTCCCCACTCTTAACGCACACATCGGGAATGGCTACAATTCAGGACAGGGCACAGGACTGGAAAACCCTGACACTGCATCCTGAGGACGAAGGGGATAACCCATCTCCTCGCCATGAGCACAGCACACAAACACAAAAATTAAACCACAGAGGAGGTGCATGATTGCATTTGGCTTAACGAGGGTTAGAGGAGAGCCCTTAACCTCCCCCAGAAGAATCAATAAGTGAGGTCTAAATGCTTGCCCTGGGCAGCAGATCCCAGCCAATGGACATACCACACTGAATATACTTCACCGAGGCCTCTCTATGTTGCAGGATACACCGGGGGCCCTGCCAATCCCCAGAGCGGGGGACACGCTCTAAATCGGGGTGCTGCTTCACAGCACACGTGCCTGGAAGGGGCTGGAGCTCGGTTCACCTTCCTGCTTTGCAAACTCCCATCTGCAACGTCTTTTCCTGCCCAGCACTCTGGGAAGCCACACGAGCGCACGTTAGCCTGATTTAACAACAGATTTCCACGAAAAGCGAATCTCTGCTCTTACCTTACAAGATCCGATCCCTGCAAAAGCAGCGCCCGCCTGAACACAGATCCCACAGTCCAAGCCACAGCCCTTCTCTGAAGGGGCATAGTCCCGGACCACCACAGACCTTTGCTCGCTCTCTTCCCATCCCAGAATTTTGGAGTCCTTTCAGGGTGCTGCCCGGGCAGTGACTGCAGCACCTGCCTGCGGGTGAGGCTGAGGGTTGCTTCCCCAGCTGGAGCCTATTTACAGGCTGCAGCTGCAGCTGGTTGGGGAGGCTGTTTGCCCCTCCTGTGCCCCTCTTTTCAACAAGCTGGTTTGGGGGAGAGCTTTAGGGCTCCCTGCTTTCCCAGCCTGCCTGATTTCCTCCTAAAAATCCTATATTCGGTGTCCTAGGGGCAGATTTCCTGCCTAGCCAGTGTTTCAGGCTGGAGAGCCAGTACTAAATGCAAACTAAAAGGCTGTTTTTACCTTTTGCCAGTGCTAACGGAGGGGTGGGCGAGTGTTTCTGACTCTGTGTGGGGGTTTCACCTTGTTTCCCAAGGAGAGGCCAGATGAAACTCGCTACACAGATGCTGCAGGGGTGAAGGGCCAGATAGGATGCAGGGAAGGGCCGGGGATGGTTGCAGGATGAAGGGAATAGCTTACCCTTAAAGGTGAGCCCAAGCCAAACTCCAGCTTTACAAATCCCCTTAAGTTCTGCTTGTCAGAAAACTCCCCGAGGCTGAAAACTTTTTGGATGCCATGGTTCCAGGGGGGTGGGGGTCTGCGTGCAATCCCCCTGTGTGCCCCCACTGTGTCCCCTCAGCTGTGGGCAGCCAGGCCTCAAGGTGGGGATGCTGCTATTTGTGGGGTACGTCTCCTGCCCATCGTGGAGCCAGCAACCATGCACTGGGGGCAGGCAGCAGCTCGTAGCAGGGGTGTGCTCTGAATCGCCCCCCCCCAAATGTCTTCCCTTCCCTCCCCTTGCAGGGCTTTACGGTCCTGGGGCAGCAAGAGCCTGGCATCACCCTCTCCACCTCCGGGGACTGATTTTTCAGGCACGGCCTCTGTCTTTCTATTCTTCCATCCCTTGAAAAAAAGGATGAGGAGGAGAAAAGAGACACGGGGGTGAGGGCAGTGGTAAGAGAGGAAAAAAACACGACACAGGGCAGAGCCAGAAATCTTGAGCATCCTGAGAAGACGGTTTTCTCGGGGGATGGAGACCCCCCTTGGCCTGTTTTTTTGTTGTTTCTGCCTTATATTATTTCTCCCTTCTTGCTATTTCTGCCTGAGGCTTTGCCTCCCCTGTCTCTTCAGTGCTTTGTGGCTTTGGGAGAGCAGAGAAATCCTCGGGGGTCCGGAGAGGAGATGTTTGCAGTACAAGGACTTGGCAGCAGATGGTGGTCTTTATCCCGTTGTCTGCAGACGGGAAAAACCAGTGGCCCCACAGCTCCCACCGGCCTGCAAGACTGGGGTTGTGCATCCATGGGGGCTTGGAACTGGGAGCCTGCAACCCTGGGACTGGGAGGAGCAGCCGTGAGGCTGGGTTGGGGGAAAAGAGGGTGGGTTTAAACTGGTGGGGAGAAAGGAGAGAGCTGCAGGGTTCAGCTCAAGAGCTGGACTTTCCCACAGTGCAGATGGGAGAAAGCAAGCAAAGACACACCGACCGGCAAGAAAGGGGAGACGGTTTCAGTATGTCGGCCCCATTCAACAAACAAACTGTGGTTTTAAGGGCTGTAGCAAGTGCCCGCACTCCTCATCCCCTCCAAAAATGCTACAAAATTACAGAGAGTCTTCTAATATTTAGCATTTTTTGCTAAAGCCCCAGGTCCTGGAGTCATGAGAATACCACAGGATGTCAGCTTCCAGCTAAAATAAATAAAGAGGGGATTCACATCCCTCAGGCTAACACAGCAAAGCTGGAAGATGTGAATCCCCCTCCTTGGGGCCGGAAGAAAATCCTGGAAAGAAAATAAAGGGACCAGGAGGCAGAAAGCCTCCACCCCCCATCTCCTTTGCATGACCACGCTGCTCACCAATCAATTAAAAATCGTGGGATACATCCCTCCAGAGGAGGAGAGCACCCTCCTTCCCAGGGCATCTGAGGACGCCTGGTTCCCTTCCTCCCAGGCTTGGGTACCTCTTCCCCAACCCACGGAGGCGTGGGTCGGCCTCGGGGCACGTCGGCGGGAGCTCTGCAGCTTTGGTGAGGAGGGGGTGAGGATCGTACCTAGCCCGGCATTTCTCAGTTTACCCCAGGGAGGGCTTGTCTGGGAGCCTGAATTATTTTGGAGCCAGGCTGCTTGAGAAGAGGAACAGGTGAAGGCGGCCGGCGCGGCCGCCAGCAGAGCCCGGCTCGGCGTCTCTCTCCTCCGCTGGCTCTCCGGGGAAGTCCCCCCAGGAGATAAATTACTCACTGTTGTCTGATGGCCTCGAGGTTGGCTCGAAAGGCGAATAAACGGGGTTTCTGGCAGCAGCGGGGAACCGCAGCAAAGTTGGCCCAGGGTGACTTGGGATTAAGAGCAAACTTTTGCATCTGCCAAGTGGCTCCCTCGCAGCCTTTCCCCCGCCAGCTGCAGCCTCCGCTGCCTCCAGCCCCCGCTTTGCGTGGTCAAATCAGCCCCCGAGGGATGGGGAGAGGCTGGGGGCAGGATGAGGTACAGTCTTCCACCTCGAACCAGGCCGTTCGCACAGCCTCAGCCCCAGTCCCGTGGGACCGGACCCGAGGGGAGGGACGGTGAGAGCGCTCCCTGATCCGCTCCGTGCCGAGTCAGCCGGTCCGAAGGCTGGACCCTGCCCTGCGGGGGACCAGGGAGTGCTTCCCATCCCTTTCCCTTCAGGTGTGGGCACCATCATGCAAACAGCAATATCCCCATGTCCAGCCACCAAATGCCACAGCATCATCATCCTCACGTGCCTCCGGACCAAAGCAAAGCATGAACCTCATCCCCACGGCTGCAGGGACGGACAGTTTTCCCTTGCATCACCATTCACACCCGCAGGCCACCTGCAACCGTAGTCCCTCTCCTGGGGGGGGTGGTTTGTCCCCTAAATCCTGCTCCTGTCCCTACAACCTCCCTGGGCTCAGCAACAGCCCCCGCAGAGCGATCCACCCTCCCGACTTAGCAGCCCTTCGCAGCGCATCGCCCCCTCCCTGGCCCTGCGTTTGGGTGCTTAAAATGTATCTGCAGTACCATCTCAGCTGCTATTTTTCATCCTTCAGCGATAAGGCATCTGCATGTACACAGCACCCAGAAAATTACTTACAAACAGCAGCTTCCTCCTGCAGATTTCCTCTCCCCCCTCCCCGTACCAATTATTAATATTATCACAGAGGCAGCCCCGCTCTGGCGTTGTTTTTGTTTAAGATTTTTCTCCCCCACCCCACCCTTTGGTTTTTTTACCCCCACCCCGTGTCGTGATCGCCAATTTGAGATCACAAACCTGACATTTCGGTGCCTGCTTCACAGTGCCAGGCGGGCAAAACTGCCGGGGACAATCGATTTTCCCCGCATCGTCTACCGGTGCCATCCAAAACATTTAATCAACGCGAGATCAACGCTTCCGGCAGGTCCCCGCTCGCTTTTTTCCCAGCCTGTGAAAATAAGTGACACCCCGAAAATGAGGGATGCCAGGAGCAGGGGTTGGAGCTGGGTGGGAGCATCCCTGCTCTGGGAGGGTGGGAAAGGGAAGGAAGGGATCAGCCTGGAGCAGACTGAGCGATGGGGTCTCAGCAGGGAAACCAGTGCCTCCTCTGTGGACAAACTGGTGTCCACTGGGACAGCTGTGGGAATGATCTGTGGGACCTCCAGCATCGCATCTGCAGTCCAGAGAGGGTCGACCAACACAAGCGAAGGGGATCCCAGCCTGACGCCTACCTAAAAGCACATGGCGGATTCTGGGGGTTTGTAGGGAACAGGATTCACTTGATTTTGGGGTCCCAGAGAGATTTGCTGGGTCAAAACGTCCCTGAGCTTTAGAGAGCGCAGCCTGGTCCTTAGGTGCCAGAGCTGGGTGCTCAGACGAGGTCTCTGCCACCAGGCTGGGTGCAGTGAATGCATCTATAGCTGGCTCCGTATTCACAGAAGTATCCTAAAACCCTTCCTGCAGGAAATCCTTTCTTACACAGGGATGTGCAGGCATGGCGGTGTTGCCATCCCATTTACTGAGGGTATGTTGAGGCACAGTGGCGGGAGCAAGCCTGGGAAATAACTAACACCCGTTGCAAACAATGAAGAAGCAATGGGGCTTCCCAGTCCTCTGCTCCCACTGTTGGCCTATGGATGGTGCTGGGCATGTGAGGGGGTAAAAGCCGAAAAGCTGGGGCTGAGATCGCCATGCATTGGTGGCACCCCCATTTTTTCCTTACATGACCCCTGGACTCGCACCCCCTGCTCCTCTGCACCCGGACAAACTCCTCGGGGTCCCACGGTGGAGCAAGTTGTGGGGGGGCAGAGGTGGCTGTTGTGGGGAGCACGTGGCTTCGAATAAAACCCACGCACATCAAGCCACAGGGGAAACACTCTGGCAGGGAGGGGAACGCCAAAGTGACGCCCGTCCCCCAAGAATGCGTGTCCCCCTCCCTCTCCTCCTGCGCGCCTGGCCTTAATCCAGGGGTGGCAGCGGGATGTCTGGAGACAGCTGTGCCTGCCCCCCGCCACCCTGACATCACCCACCGGCTATGAAGGCGCTTGCCTTGGCCAAGGGGTCCTTCTCCAAGTGTTTGCAGGGGAGGGGGGGCAAGATACACCCACGGCTCCCCTTAACCCTCTGCTTGCAGAGGAGGAGACTTGACCCTCCGCTTGCAAAATGGCTCCAGGTAGCGTTTTGGCTCCCGAGGAGAAATGCTTTTGCAAGCGTGCAAAGCAGGGTTGTTCCTGCATGCAAAGCCCGCTGCTGCGACAAAGGCGGTGTGACCCCAGGCTGCCGTAACTGTCTGAGCGCTGCGATCTGTACATACGGACAAAGAAAAGGCCCCAGCCAACTGGTATCATGGAATAGCCCTAATTTCCCCCCCCCCCCCAGCTGCCCAGAATCCAGCTGTGAGCTTTGTTTTCCCAGGCCCAAGACTCTGCTGCTGGTGCCTCAAAGAAGGGAACAAAAATAGGTGGAAGGAGGGAAGGATGCAAGCAAGCTCCATCTGGCTGCACCAGACGGAGACCCAGAAATGCGCCTGGTCCCCTCGCCTCTGTTTCCTTTGCAGCTCTTACATCTGTGTTTGCTGCTGCTTAGTGGTTATACATCAATATCGACCAGCAAAACGAGCCCCAAGATGGCCTGGCTACACCTAAAAAGGATGCTGGCATCAAGGGAGCTGTGCTAGCATCTTCTGCTTCATCCAGCAGCTAATTCCCCTGCTCCCAGTAACTCCTCTGGGTTTGTACACAGCTGGTTACCTTCAACATTTCCCTGCACTCTCGATGGGTTTGCTAATAAGGGCTTTTGTAGATTATACACCACAGTGCAGCTACCCATACGGATACTGGGAACGCCACTGTGATAGTCCTGGGGTTAAATGGGAAGGCAGCTTTCCATAGCAGGCTGACTGGCGCCCCAAATTTGCTGCAACATATGGTGGAGAAGAGGGTTTCCTTCGGTATTTCCTATGACCCAGGGCTGGACATCACAAAACCTTCCCCTAAGCTGCTGCTAATGGCCTGAGGCTGACCAGAAGAAGTGACGCACCCGGGCAGGGTGTTCAAGCCCCAGAAAGATGCTGCTTCCCCTCCGCTCCTCTTTCATCCTCCATCCCTGGCTGGGTAACAAGTGGGACGACTGCAACCGGTCCCAGTTCGCTGCTGGGCTTGCAAGGGGGGGATAGGATGTCAGCCGGCTGTGCCCTTGAAAACGTGATCCCCTCTGGGCCGATCTGCCTGATGTTTTCACTGGAACCATCAATCAGTGCAGGAGACACGATCATATTTTATAGCCAGAGTTGCTTGTGAAACTCAAGCTCGGCATGGCAGCCACTGCTCTGCTCACTTGGAAGGGGAAGGCGAAGCCTGGACGTGTCTTTAACCCCTTGTGATGGGTCCTTTGAGCTGCAATTCTGCAGCAGCCTCTGCTGTTCTGCTCGTGTGATTTCTTCCCTCCTCTATCCTCAGCATCTGATGCTGCAGATGCAGTGTAGGGTGTTAATGAGACTGCAACCTCTCCTTATGCTCCTGAGAAGCTCTGCACAAGCAGGCGACATGCAGAGAAGCACAGATGCACAGAGATACTCCTTCCCACACTATTTACAGCCCACAGCTACATGTTCCCCCTGACTTGCTAAAAACAGACAACGGCATAAAACACAAGCAGGTCCTCACATTCTCCTCGACTCCCACAATACCCAGCCCTGACTGCAGGGCCCAAGACATTCCCAATGCATTTGCAGACTTGCAGCTAAAATAGATATTGCACAAGTTGCTCCTTCTCTGTGCACAAATGCAAGCAAATCTCTACCCTGGAAATGCTGCTCTTTGTGAAATTCCTCTCAGCAATGCTGCTGCTATTAAGCTCAAATCAAAGCACTGCTCTGGCCAGACAGCCCAGCTCTGGCATCAGAAAGTTCATCCCGGTGTCCCGATCCTTTTGTTTCCCCTCTCCTTGGGGAGCTTGTTCCTGGCCATCATCCCACTGTGCGATGCTGTTCTCCGGGAATTGCTCTGGTGGCTTCGGTTACGCTTGCCCAGGAACAAAGCGGCTCTCCCCAACAGGCGAGCATCCTCCCCGCAGGGGGAAGAGGAGCCTTGCTATTGAGATGAGGGGCATTCAGGAGGCCTCCAGGACGTTTTTACAGCCCAGCCATGCCAGGCTGATGGATTGCTGATTGGAAATTAGATTTCCAAAGCTGGAAGCAGTCATAAGTGTTGGAGAAACGACAGCTCCCACAGGGGATGAATGCATGCAAGGGGAGGATGTGGCTGAGGTGGAGACAAGGCCCTGGGAACAATTTGGGACTGCCACATGCAGAGATGCTGGGCACCTGCTCTGCACGACACAGGCTCTCTGCATCCCAGAGGCAGAGAGTTGCAACGTGCGATCACTGGCTCTTCTGCGCTGGGTGCTGGCTGTCATGTAGTTCAAGAACCCAGAGCAGCTACAGCAATCAAAAGCAAAGCCTGAAGTATACATAATATACACAGGGAGCGTAGTAGTTAGCTAAATGGAATTTTTGACAGGATGACTGGGACGAGGGGGTGAACCAACTGTGCCACATGGACCCATCCCTCTGTCAGCACAAGGATCCCTGAAGTGCGATGCTTGAGGGTACGAAGGTCTCTTGGTACAGCTCTGCCTGCCCTTCTCGAGATGCCAAAGGCATCTGAGATTGGCAATCCCTGCATTTGCCAGCCCGTGCAGCCACTGTACTCACAATGAGATCTCGCTAGCAAACCGCAGATTAAAAATGAATAAATCTGTTGAAGGAAGAAATTGAACGCACACCAAGGAGACGAGTTGGAAGCGGTTTCCACGCTATCAAAAATAGGAACTGGCTGATTAAATCAGGCCTGATTTCCAAGAAGCTGACTCCAGGACTGTGCAGTCTTGCACCCAAAGGTGCCAGGGACTTGCAACATCACAAGTTTGTGGCTTGGGGAGCTGAGGGGTGAAGTGATGGTGGGGAGAATCAGCTAAAGCCCTGACATCCATTGACCTACTCGTGACTCAGAGCCAAGAACCAAAGGGTATAATCTACACCAACAATAAATATTGTCCGCTATGGCCAAGCTGCCATCCCACACCTTTTGGGTGCCATCCTGCTCTCCACCTTGCATAGGACTGAAGAGGAGGGTTTAACATCAAGTAGATAAATGGCTCTTGGAGCAGGATTTCTTGTTCCCTGTTGAGAGGTAGAGACTAACTGAATATGGAAGGAGAAAAGAAGGAAGAAGGAGGCGAAATCATTGCCTTTTCTTTCTGCTTTGATTACTAAAATGGGAACTGCCTGGCCTTTTTTCACACCAGGTGTGTTTGGAGATCCTCACAGGACATAGGTGCCCACCAGGCCCCTGAATCCCGACTCGGATGTGATCCATATCAAGCAAAGTAGCTTGGGGTCTGCTCCCTAAGCCCATTCCTGGACCAAAACTCCCTGCTGGCTCTGAGCATCCTCAGCCCCAAATGATATGGTAGCAGGGCTGATTTACTACTGCCCAGGCTGCGAGGAAGGCGATAATTCCTCAGTAACACCTGCATTTACGGTCTGCTCAGCCGGGCTGCCTCCCCCACTTGTCAGCTCCTTTTAACCGCAGCTGATAACTTGTCAGAGGCTCTTGACATTGTTTTTTCCCGGAGCCGGGCAATGTGGTGAGCAGCTGCGCGCAGGGAAAGTCTCATCTTTCTGCTCCAGCCAGGGAGAGCCTGCCCGTAACCTCCCCACCTCCCGTTTTCATTACGAACGCTAAGACTTTGGCACCACTTCAGACTCTCCCTCCTGTCCCGGGGTGGGGGGTGTAGCCAGCTGTGATGCCTTCTCACAGCCTGGGAAAATAGTTCAGGGCTCCGCTTTTCCCTGAGAGCCCTGAAATTCAAGTGGCCAGTGCTCTCGCTCCCCCCGCTCCATCTTACTCCCCTTCCTTTTCCCTCCCCTTTTCTCACCCTAACCTCCACAGCCCTTGTTTAAAATTCAGCACTCTTTCTCCCTCATTAGGGGCGAGATCAGGCCACCCATCCTATACCCTACAAGGAGCCTCAGTGCCCTATACATCCCACGCCTATTCTCCCTAGAAATATTAACCCATTCCTTCCCCACCCCATTATTTTGGGGGCAGTAATCCCAAACACTTCAAGATAGTCCTTAAAATTATACTCTCCTTTTCCATTTCACTGCAACCATACCTGTATGGTGAGGCTAAGCGCATTACTGTTGCTGGGCATATGTTCCTATATCTCTTTGGGGTTGCAGTTCCCAGAAAAAGAGCCCACATCTATGAACCTCCAAGACCTCCCAATTAATAAAGTCTATCACTACATCTCAGTCTCAAGTAGTATCATGCTGTTCCCCTATGACAGATGAAAACGCTATTTATCCCTGTTTTATAGATGAGGAATTGAGGTGCAAAGGGATTTCACAAATTTCCAGTACAATAGAGTAGAGCCAATGGATGTGAACCTAATTCCTACAGCTACCCAGGACTGCTATTTCAGTAAGCTTAGCCCTGTTTTACCACTGAGGAACTCCCCCAACACATCACAGACAGTGATTTCTGTAGTTCAGGCATGAAACCATGGTGCAGAACCACCTATTTCCCCAGCAGGGAGTTGAAGGACAGCCAGGGCTGCTGTTTTCAAACTGGATTCCCCAGTTTTGCAAGTATTTGGCATCACACCCAGGTAACGGATGCTTGTGTGCAAAATAGGTCATGCAAGTGGACTATGTACAAAGTAGAGACCTTTTTGAAACATCTGTCAGCACCTCCAGGCAATGCCTTGCTATGTCTTTCTTTGTGCAAAATAATACTTTAATGCTACTTGGCAAACAAAGGACCTGGTTCTCTCCCAAAGCTATTGATACTCCTGCAAAATGCCACTGAATCAGAGCAGTAATGGTTTACACCCATTTTGCACTACAGAAAGCTGTAGAACAAGATGCAGTCAATAGCGAATGTATGGAAATAAAGCCTCTTCATGCAGACACAGCATTAATTCCTGCCCAGGGTGCACTTAGCATCAAGAAGGAAGGGTGGCTGCCTCCCACTGGTGTGGACAGTTGGGCAGAGGGTATATCTTGAGCAGTTTGGGAAGGAAATGTGAGTGTTAACAACACACATTTTACTAAGATAATGCACCTCTTCTTCCTCCTATTTTCTCCTTTTTTGTTCTACAGGAAGGAGGTGGCTGCTCGAGAGACCGGGGGTCTCTCCAGATCTGAATGAAGGTCAATCCAGCAGGGACTACTGATAGAAGGTTTGGATGTGCATCTCAATCCCATGTGGCGGATGATTTGGATTAGCGATTTGTCACAATCCCCTCAACTCATCGGGTTTCAATGATGGGAAAGACACACAGATGTAAAATCTCACTCGTATGGCTTTGATTGGAGGTTGGATTGACAACCGTATGGAGCTCGGGTTTTGATTCAGGTTCAGACACAGCTGAGAGCCGTTATTCCAAAATTGTGACCCAACATGATCAATAAATTTGGTTGTTGGGACAGAAATGGGCAGGAAGATTTTCAGACCAGGAAATCCAAACTTCAAGACAAAGCCTGAGCTCCTCAGAGAGCCTAGCACCGGACTCCATCTCCATTTGCCAGCCATCACTCAAACTAAATGTGCTTGAAGTTTGGCCCAAAAAAATGTGCATGAGAGGCACACAGATGTTGCAGTGAAGCTGATTTCTGTTCTCTCCCCTGCCTGCAGTCAGATGAGTTTCAAGGCTTTGGGGAAAATGAGATCTTGTAGCTTTTCCTCCAAAGGGAGGATGCCAACGCTTCCAAAACTCTCAAGTTGGACTGGATGCCTCCTTCTCCCATCTCCTGGCAGGGCTACCAAGGGCAGAGCAGCAGTGGTGGTACCCTATTTGGGAGGCTGCCGTTCTGCCTAATCACTGCAATAGGAGGAGGCAGCTTTTAACAGCTGTGAAATGCTACAGGGATTGGAGTGGTGATGCTCTCGCCAGCTCCCTTCTTCCACCCCTGACACAAGTCATTTATTTATTAACTTCTCCCCTCACCTTCCTTCTATCTGTCTGATGCTGGGGGTAGGCAGAAAGGGGACAAGACCAAGGGGGCTGGATGTCATCAAACCACCCCAGAAAGGAGGAATCTGCTCGCAATTTTGGGATGTTCAACACACAAAAACCCAGCTGACCCAGTTTATCCCCCCTTTCCCTTCCACAGCTTACCTTCTAGGGAGGCATGAAAAAGGTAGCAGGATGCTGTGAAGGCCAGTGGGATGAGCTCAGCTTGGGAGAGGTGGTTTGGAGAAGGTTTATGTTCCTCTTCATTGCATTTAATTGCATCTACACCACAGCAGCAGCGGCAGAGATGGAAGAAGCCACCGATGATCTGAAGCCCATCCCCTGCTCTTGTTAGAGAAGTCTTTACACTGGGCACAGGGAGAGTGGATGGTTTTCCCAGAGGGGTCCTCAGTGATGCAGACGACCCTTTCTCTCGCAGCCAGCACTTCTCCCTGTGGACAAGGGAGAGAAGTTGGGTTAGAAAAGGGAAAGTGCCAGTTTGGGGAGATAGAACCAAAGGGTTGTACTTGTGACTTGCAAAAAGTACCAGAGCAAATGTTGCTGTTCCTCTCTCAGTTTTTTGGCCTCCCACGTGAGGCAGGACTGTGGTCAGCCACAGCTTTCCCCAGCTCAGTTGCCCACATTTGATAACACCCAGTTACCTGTTTTGGATTGACCTCGCTGATACGGAGGGACATGAACAGAGGGCTTAGCTCCCATGAAGACACCATGAACTTCAGGCAAGTTTGCTCCTAATCATGAGACCTCGGGGTCCCATATTCCCCTCTTTTACACTAATTTCATTTCAGGGTGTCTCCAATAGCTGTTGCATGTTAACCTCAAGGAAGGCAGAAATCAAGCCATCCAGCAGCCCTGCCCCTGTGTATTTGGGTGCAGCTTGGTCTCCCCATCCCAAGCAGCATGTTTTCCCAGTCCTGTGCACCTGGAGTATGGAGGATGGAGTAGGACACGATGGGAAAAATGACAAACAAAGCAGAACAGCACATCTGACGCCCTGTGAATTAATCAGAGAGCAGGGCCAGCATGCTGGGCAAACAAGACCTGGAATTGTGTCTCTAACCTTGATTAAATTAGAAAGCTCTCCAACTAATACAAACGCCCCTTGGTAAACAAGGGAACGGGGGCTAATGAAGTGGATAAGAAGCAACTTGACAAGTGATGGGGCTGGTGAGGGAGAGGCAGGGAGGGAGTAAGGCAGGGCCAGAGATTTAGAAAAGGGAAAAGGGAGGAGGGACGCACAGAGAGCCAGAAATGGGGAGAAGAGGGAGATGAAGGGAAAAAAGGGAAAGGGGATTTCCTTCCAAAATGTTTTCCGAAAAAGCCAACACACAAAGGAAGTGTTTCTTTTCTGTTAAAAGAGATACAAACATAGGAGAGTCAAAAATCACCCACAAAGGCACTGGATTATGGTAGAAGTGCAGCCCCTTCTCATTGTACAGACGTCTCTTTAAAGGCACAAGAAAGCCTCAAGGCTGCAATACAGTCGGACCCCAAACCAGCACGACTCTGCCAGCTCTAGACTGACTGTAGTTTTAGTGGGGTCAAAACTGGTGCCAACAGACTGCACTTGACTAAGATGTCAATTAAAACTTAGTAGCTGCAATTTTGCAAACAGGCAGGTGGTTTTGCTCACCTGCCAATGTCAGGCTCCCACCCTACGCACACCCCATCCATAGGCTCCTGCCACCCTGTCCCTTATATGTAGACCCTCCTCACTCCCTCATTAAGCCATATGTCTCATTTAGTTCATTCAAATGAAAATTATGGGACCAGCTCCTTGGTAAACCAGGAATGACGTGACTGAAAGCGCTGGAGATGCATCAGTGTCAAGGGATGCGAGAACAGAACCCAACAAGCCCCTTCTCCTTCCATTTTGGGAGCATTTACCTGCCACACTCAGTCATAATGAATGATATAAACATTGCTGAGACCCTCATCCCTCCCTACAACTCCCCAGCATCCAGGCCAAACCTTATCTGAAGAAGTACCACCCAGCTATGATGAAACCCCGCAGAAAGCCCCTGACTAACTGCCTGAGTACAGCTGTAAGTGAGAAATGGAACAGCTGAGCTGGGGAAAGAGGCGGCAAAGCAGTCTGGAATTAGCTTGAGGTAAGTATACCTCCATGCTGGGTGTATGGCAGAGGTCCTCTGAAGGGATGAGGAGTTTTCTATAGGCGATGTGGCTATAAAAAGGATGGTGCGATGCTGAAGCATGGCAGAGCTCAGTGGCTGGCAAACACCCATCACCAGCCACAGAGCACAGCCAACGCTAAGCAAGCAGCCCGTCAGCTGGCTTCTTTGCCCAGAGGCTGGGAAAGGGATTTGGGGTAAGATAAGATAAAGTAGTTTCTTTCCTAACACCTTGTCTAGCATCAGAAGAGCCAGTGCAGAGAGGCAACGTCCACTGAGGGCTGTGAAATGAAGCTGAACTGTATCCGCTCACATTTATCCCTCTGTCTCATGTGCCTTCTTGCTCACGCATCCTCCACCTTTTCCTGCTGGCTAGTTAAAAAGAGTTAAGCGTTGCTTTTATCATTCTTTTTCTTCTTTCTTTCTTTCTTCTTTCTTTCTTCAGTGCATGGCAAACCAGGAGGCAGAGCAAGTTGATTCTCACCCCTCCCCACCTCCGCTATGCCAGCGAATTTCCAATTTTCAGCTAATATCAAGGTCGTGACAAAAAGCGCAGAGGCCCTGGTAGGACATAATGGCAGAAGAATTGTAAATGTTGCTTTTAGTGAATGCAGAATGAGGAAGGGCCAAGGAGGGGAAATTTTCCATTCAGTGCCGGCCTCTGAAAAGCGAATACATTTTCTCCTCCAGTGTGTCGCATTAGATTTCCAGAGGTGCTCGGCACCAGGTACATGTCATTAGTAACAGTTTGCGTGGTAATGAATCCTTTTATTTCTCTTCCACACAGCTCATGAATACATAAAGAGGCTGGTTTTAGTCGCATCTGGTTCAGCTGCAGGAGCCTCACATAACTTAATTTCGCATCCTCTTCAGTAGGGTAGCAAACCCAGCTGGGGCCAGCCTTAAAGGCACAGGGAGGTTTTCAAAAAACCTAAAATCTAGGATCGGAAGCAAGGATTTCCTTGGGAATGCTTTGGAGCTTGCTCCATTCCCTGGTGGTCTTCCTAGAGATGAGGCATCCTTTGTTTTAACACAGAGGAAGGGATGCGCTTGAGTTTGGCCAAAAGTTTGCTTGTTTGGGGCAACAGTGGGTACACCTTTCTGTAACATGCAGTGGAAGGGACTAGTCTGTGTACCTCATGCTTTTGGTTAAAAAAAAATCCCCCTTCCTCGCCTTGGGAGTATGGAGCCGATGCCTGCGATTGCAGGTAGATGGGTCTTTCCTGAAGTTAAAAACTTGCAGCCAGGAATTATGGCTGCATTAACACCCTTGTTCTGCAGGCGAGGAACTGCTGCCAGCACTCTGTTAGCATAATTGCTGTGCTTCCCCTTGTGAAGTTTTATCTTTCTTATTACAATTAATTGCCTTGCAATTTTAATAATAATAATAAAAATAATAATAATAATTTAAAAAACCTCATCATTTTGGCTCTCTGCAACCACCCTTCAGGGCCACGGCTGCAAAGCCCTGCTGCAGGAGCTGTTGAGCAACGACAGCAAGAGTTGGCTGCAAGGGAAGAAGAATTCCCCAGCCGAGCAAAGGCACCTGTTGAGCATGGGCGGAGAACAAATTAAGCCCAAACCTCCTCAAGTACCCAGCAAACCCAGCCAAAGCCAGACCTGCGCAATGTCTCACTCGGAGAGAGCCTCATTGACCTCCCTCCTGCCATGCCTAGATGACAACTGGAGCTCAAGAGCATTCCTTCAAAGCTATTTCTCTAACAAGGTACCGCCTGCAGTGTGGGTAGACTCCTAGCTAGAAGTAAGATGCTGGGAAGATATTAGACATTCAGATGTCCAGTGGACCTGCAACAGCAGTGAGCTTAAGCCACTGGTGAGCTTAAGATACCCATTTAAGTTGATAGTTTGAGAAGAACATGGCTGTAGATAGCATTAGACTGTTCCCAGGCTAGCCACGATTCTGCAGAACAAACCACTAGTAACCAGGGGCCTCACCTGAATAATGAACTGAAACCCATCATTTCCCGGTGTTATCAGACCTCACAGGCTCAGCAGGGCTAGACTGGACCTCTTCCAGGAGCGGCAAAGTTTTCAGTCAGTCACAAGTGTAGCTTGAGCTGAGAGCAGCTCTGATGCTGGTCTCTGAAGCTGTTTAGGAAGTCGCTTTTAAGTCGAGAGCTGAGCTCTGCAGAGGTGTAACCTCTCTGTGACAAGATAGGGCTGAAATGTAGGTAGGTATGTGAAAATCTGGCTGGATGATGGCAGCTTTGGGGACTGGTAATGAATAACTGCTCTTTTCCAACATCTGGAGCTCCTGATTTTCCTGCATCCTGATCACAAGGTGCCTGCTGGTTCCCCAGGACCAGCTGCACCTCTGTTGATAGAGACATGTGTTGGCTTTATTTGTGTTAAAAGGCAAGTGAAAACACATATGTGAAGCACTCTTCTTAGTATAGATTTGAAGCTTGAGCCCTGAACTGGAGACACCCATTTGTCCACAACTTTGGTTAAAAGAACAAATTCCCGGTGAAATAAAAACGCAGGACTGTGCAAAGCTGATAAAAGACCAAGCCCGAGCCCTAAGCCAGCCCACAGCCCGTGCAAGGGCTGCATTTATGCACTTGGGAAACAGAGCTATCGAGGGAACTCTGCTTTGTGTGCTGGAGCTTTTCCTATAACTCATTTTCTAGTTCCCCTCACTGATAAGAGCAGGAAGGGTGCACCCAGCCCAACGTGGCCAATCCTAATAATCCCCCTGTCCTGCTCTCTTTTCTTCCCTCTGCCAGACTCCTCCTGTCCTCTCTGTCTTTAGGAGATGGGGAGGAATGAAGAAAAAGCAAGGTGTCTCTTGAACTCATTTATGGTTTGGGTTTTTTTTTTCATTTATGGGCAACACTCCCTCTGTGCTGCCCTGCAGCATCTCTGCAGACGCTGGGGCTTGGCAAAAAAGGGACAGGCTCTTTGGGATGCCTCTAAATCCAGAGCATCTTCAGTGAAGGCAGGGTATTCAGTGTTTTGTTTTTACCTGGACAATTAATAAGAGATCAGAACTTGCCTCTTCTTCCTATTTCAGGTGACAGGGGAAGTTGATATTGGGGCTGGGATGCGGTGAGGATTGTCAGAGCTAGCTCTGGCTCTGTTTGGTGGCTGGGGCTGAGCTGAGGCCATACAAACTCAGTTCAGCTGTAACCTTGGCCTGAACCTCAACCCCTGCAGGAGAGCAAACCTGGTCCATCCCCTCAGCCCCAAGGAGCTATTGCAAATGATGTCCCCAGAGCACTTGGCACACCACATTTCATTGCTGGAGTGTAAAACAAGCAGGTTTAACTTCTGTTAAAATGCTTTTCCTTACCAAATTAATAATAATTTCTCAGCTGAAATTATTGATGGCATTAAAAAAAAAAGATACTCAGCATTTTTTTATGCTTATGTATTTTTCTAAACTAAAATAAATGTTCGGTATTAAATATAAAGAGTTGCTAGATTTTCTAGATTAAGATGGGAAAATTTAAAAGACTATGTTAATAAAAAATAAAAACATTTATAAGGGGGGGGGGGGAATTATTTCCTGGCCAATCCTAGTATCCTCTAACAGGTGGCTCCTGCCACAGGTAACTGGATTTTCAGACTTCACACTAAGCAAGTCTCAGCTCCTCCTTATTCATAAGCACCCAAAACATTGAACAACATAATTTCCTCATGGACAACTTACAAGACTTCCAAAATTTGGCTAAATACCCCACTTAAATAATTAAGGAGGTGTGCTGGTCTCAGACTGCCCAAGCCCCTGTGATGTGACATGAGCGACTACAAGGGATGCTCACCTCCGCTATCTGCAACAATTTTTTGCCACAAGCTCATCTGATTTTTTCCAGTTGCTATGAGATTATTTTTTTCCCCCTTCCTGACATGCTGTTGTGCTGTACACAGATCACAGAGTGTGAATTTTCAGTAAGAAACTGCGGTGCTCATGATTTTGGGGGTAAAATCTCAGAAACATGAATCAAGGTCAACAAACCTTGAAGCAACAAAGGCTGGAACTATCACAGCAAGCTCCCTGTTCCCCATAGAGATGCTGCAGGCAGAGACACAGTTTTGGAAAGAGAGAAGGATAGAAATCACAAAGAAAAGTTATTCTATTGCACCCAAAGCAATGATTATGTGCTGCAGAGGTGTTCAGTGAGAAACCTGCCTGCACCAGAGCTTGGCTTCTTGGACATTGGTGGGACTTATCAGGGGAGGACTGAGGAAGCAGGGCAAACTTCGTGCATGAGGTTTCTCAAGAACGCTCTCCACAACACAACCATGCAAAATAAACCACAAATATTTTAACTTAAAGAGCCAGTCGCACCCACCATGAGGCTAATATTCAGCATTATCCCACCTCACACCAAGTCTCCATGCAAATGGTTTTAAATTGAGCCAAGTTTTAAGTTCAGGCCACACAACAAAGCACACTGGACACCTCCCAGCCCCATCCTTCCAGTTTGTTATCCCAATATCCACAATACAGCAGAAAAAACCGCATCTCCATCAACCGTGTGCTGCAGCAAAGACCGCACCAGCAAATTTCAAGGTACCTTTAATAAGTGCTGCAAACCTGACGATGGTTCTTCCAACAAACACAAGACCAGCTTTTTACTCCTCCTCAGCTAACAAAGGGTGGTGCCAAACCTTTGGGCTTAATGACAATGACTTTCACCTGTACAGTACAGGTGTTTCCATCAGCACGCTGCAAAGGCACTGCTAAAGGACTCTGCTTCCCTTCTCAGCTACAGAACATGCATAAATGTATTATTATACATTTACCATCTAAAGATACTCGGTTGCATTCTAGGTAACAATTTAATCACAGCACACACACAGCTGGTAAAATATTCCTATGACCTATTTTATAGAGGAATTAAAAAAGGACCAATCTGATACAGATCTACCAAAGCACTGGACAACATAACTAATCTTCGGGCACAGTTCCTTCTCCCAATCCACTAACAGCCTTTAATTTAAGTATACACTAAATAAAAGTGCAGGTTAGGCGGGAGGACAAAGGGACAGAGCTGGACACCAGTTCCAGCCCAGCACCCACCCCCCACACCTTCAGTAGGTGTCTAGGTGTGATGCTACAAGCCCCAGCAGTCAGCATCACTATAAATCAGGATGGGTTGGTGAAATCTCGATAGAGGCACCCTACCTTTAGCTACTTGAGTATGAAATTTTACCCAAAATAATTGTCCTAATGCTTCAGAGCCGGGTGTCCAGCTCTTATTCTGGTCCCCACAGTGGGTTTTCTTGAATAGTTGGGGTGGTGGGAGGTGGTAGAAATCACAGCATCACCTAGGCACAAAAAGTATTCAACGTGGGTAAACCTGGTTGAAGGAAACCAACAGAGCATTTGGCACCACTCCTTTGCAAAAGCTCCTTGCAACCGGGTAGGCGCTGGGGCCACTCCCGCTCACCCTCCTTTCCTCACCAAAGTCCACCTACTCCTGCAAACTTCCCCGTTATTATTTCTTTTCTTCTCCCTCCCCCTCCACAGGCAAGTGCGTGGGTCACAATTTCTCTGATTCGCCTTGTATCTCCAGCTATAAAAAGAGAACATAATGGAAAAATAATTAAAAAATAAAAGAGAGGAATAAAAAACATCATTTTAAGGGAGAAAGGGGAGGGGGACCAGGAGATCTGCGGAGCTAGTAGATAACCAGCAGATGTGATTTTTGCAGATAAGCGTAGTAATTTAGATAAATCTGGAGGCTTTAGAGCCTTTCGCTTGCGTTCCTTTTCTTTCTGTCTGATTTTTTTTTCAATTTTATCTCGCGAGTCAAGAGGAGGGGGAGTGAGAAGGAGGGAGAGGGGGGGAAGCTTAATCTTTGGGTAGTTTTTCTTTTCTTTTTAATGTGTTTTTCCCCAGAAGGTGGGATAATGCGAGCTGCTCTCCCCCCCACACACATACACACACACTCACACGCACATGCACACAGAAGCTGGGGCTATGTTTTTTAAAAGCAGCGGACAAAAATCAAAATATTTGAAAATGTATTTCATGGTAATTATGTCATATTTCATGGACTGATGCCACTACTGAAAGAGAGCCTGAATGCCTTAATTTGTATAGAAATTGTAATCATTTGTTCATTTCAAGGTGAAAATTGCATTTTTTAATTTAAATTGTATCCTGCGTGATAGTCTATTATCTAGTAAAATTGTCTCCATGTCTGAATGCCTTATATGCAGCTGCAATGCTTGTTACAAATCCAGTTATATTCATAAAAGCTTTGTCGATGTCTCGGGAAATGTGAACAGTTTCTTGTGGGTTTCTTCTCTCTCTTTTTTTCTTTCTTCCCCTCTTCCCTCCCATTCTCATCCTCCCTCCCCTTCCCCCTTAGTCTTTTTTTTTTTTCCAGTTGAAATAAACCCATATCTACTATTAATAATAATTAGCCTGGGTATATACAAAAGACAATTCTGTGTGGAATAGGGTGAGGGACGTGCAGAAAGCATTCAGAATTTCTGCTTATTTATTTATTTCAGAGCAAGCCACCTCGAGGTTGCATATTGCTGGGGAAAAAGGGATGAGAGAAGAGAAAGGACAAGATAAAGGAAGGCAGTAAGATGTGGGGAGAGGTTTTGTGCAGCAGCTCCTGTAAATAAAACTCAGCCCCAAAGGATGGCACAGGCAGGCAGGGGCAGAGAGAGATTCACACTGGTGTCAGAGATTTAAGTCACTTTGGTGTTTCAGAGATTTGGGGCTGGGGTAGAAGGGGGGTAGAAGGGAGATAGAAGGTCGCTTTCCTTCCAGCCCCTGGTTTTGAGAAAGCCCTGATATTTTATATTGTGGTAGGGGCTATCCTACAGTGAATTGCAGCCTTGTCTCTCCTGGTGTCTGCTTTGATCCCCTATGTGATTTAGGGATGCCCAGAGTCTGCTGGAGGGGAAACGGTGTCTGCAAAGTTAACTGTGGTGTCCAAGATCCCCCCAGCACCAGTAAAAGGCCGGATCTCCTAATTTCCCACCTTCTGCCATGCTCACTGCATATTTGAGCTCCCTTGCTGTTCTGCAAGAGGGAACGTGGGTAGAGGGAATCGCAGCCTCCCTTCTGGGCACCCTCAGCTGGGCTCTGCTGCACCCATGCAGCCCTCCGTGGAGAGCAATCCTTCTCTCCTAGCCTGACTTTTCCTGGGAAGGCGGAGATGGATGCACATGCATCTCAGTCTCCTCACCTTCCACTCCTGCTTCAGCCAAAGAGCCGAGGACACCCCATCTCCCAGCACCCAGCTTTTCTGGGAAAACTGCACCAAAAAAAAAGTCAGCTTGGAGTAGAAATGCTGGAAATACTGGCCCAAGGATGCACAGCATTAGAGGAAGACTGACAGGAATGTTACAGGAATGCAGGATGAGCTTGCTGGCTAGTGTAAATCAGCAAAAGCAGTTAAAATTCTGGGCTGGTTTGCACCAGGTGAGAATGTGGCCTGCCCGGGACAGGATATTAATTATATTAATCCTTAAAAAAGAAAGAAATGGGCCTCACAAGGAAATCCTTTTTCAGTCATTTAATTCCCTTTCATACACCTCTCCCTGCTCGGAATACCCTGATTTTATGCAGGTCCACAGCCTATTATAATAAACTTCTCTACACCTATTCTGAAAAGAAATTGCTCATGAAATGCTGTAAAGCTAAGGCTGCTGAGCCAAATTTGCCGGCACAGTCACTGTCTGACAGTAGCTATAACCACTGAGACAAGCAACAACGGATCTAAACATGGGTCATGAGATGGGTCTGACCTCTGAGCCAGGCAAACATCCCCCGAGGATTAAGACATGGAAAGGGGGGTACCAAAATGCTGCTAGCATGACGGTTCATGCAGGGACGCATTCAGTTAGGCATGCTTTACGTGTACGTGTGGGTGTCTTAGGATTTCTTGCAATCATGCCTTTTGCAGCTTCATTCGTAATCTCCCCAGTTCATCAGAGAGATTTAGCAGGTGTAAATAGCTAAAATACCAGTAGCTGAAATACAAGGTGGACCATGTGTCCAAGAGGACATTGTAGGACGGGAGGCATTGCTCATGAAAAGTGATGAAGCTGGAAAGAAGCAGGTATAACACAGAGAACATGGAGGAACTGTCCTCCCCAAAAAGATGCGTCAGTGCACTCATCAACCCCTCTGCCTTGCTATCCAACAGGTTACACCTGCTATACACAAGACATCTGAATTAATTTCACTGGGGACTTACAGCTGTATTTGAGTCAGATGGGAAAGGATTTGAGTTCCTGCCATAAGTAGGACCTAAAGTGCACAGGATGGGTGCTCTGCGCTTCCCAAAAAATCAAGCCACTGATGCCAATTGGGGCTGAGCAAAAATCACGAGCAGGTTTTAAAAGCCTTGGTGTGTTGCTTTAAAGAGTGGGGACTGGTGTTTGCAGAGGGAGATAGGTGCTCGGGCATATGTTCCAAGTTTCCCTTGGGACTTCCCTAAATTAGGCATCACCTGCACGCTTTCATGGTCCCTGAATCATACTTTCAGAATGTATTTTCAGCATCAATACAAAACAGAATACTAAACCCCAGCAAAAACTCTCATAGCATTCACACCTTGCAGGGCTAGGCTTTCTGCCTCCCTTTTCTCTAATATTTATCACACCCCAGTCAAGGTTTGGGGACTGGTCAGTTGAGACATGAACTAGGTTCAGACACTTAAAGCAACATGATCCTGCCTAAGTCTCTCGACCTTCATCTGCCTGTAAAACAGCTTTCAAAACCATTACATTACAGCAATGTTGGAAAAGGTAAAGTGATGGAAAAGAGGAAAGAGTAAAGCTGGTTTTAACAACTTTTTCTGAAACATTTTGGTTTTATAATAAGGACGTTCTTCAAATTATTTTAATTATTCAGTTTTTAATAAAGAGAAAGGGAGAAAAATTTCAGTTTCTTCAGTTTTAGATAAAAAAAAGGTTTTAAATCTCAGGTTAGAAAGGCAAAAATGCTTTTCTTCCCTTCCAGGTTGTTCTTCTCTTTTCTTGCATGCCTTTTAAAATGAGAAAGAAACAGAAAAGTGGAAACAACCTCAATATTTAAAATATTTTTATCTATTCCTCATATTTCCTCCAAGAAAAATATTTGTGAGAATGTCCAGGAAAATAATGGAAATACATTCAACTTTTTTTGAGTAATTAAAAAGAAAAGTGCTAGTTACCCTGCCAAGTGCTTCTGCCCTCCAAAATTACATAGCATTGAGATACAGCGATATATATATATATGCGTGTGTGTGTGTGCTCCGTGTCTCTGCTCACTTGGAGTCACACTGCCCTGTGCTTTCTCCAGCTGCTAAATGCACAGCTCCAGGAGAATATGCAGCAGGGGGCTAAGGGGAGGCTGCGGTAAGCGCACAGGCGATGGCTCAGATCACAGAGGACTGCGGAGAGGTTTGCTGGAAGCCGGAGGCAGTATGTGTGAAACCCAAAAATAAAAACTGAAATAAAAAGCAGAGCGGGAAAGGCGCACAGAGTTAGACCCCGTCAGGGCAGAGGAACAGCCCCTCTCATGCAAAGTGCAGGCAGCCGTACGGAGCACCTCGGGTCAAGTCCAACGACACGGGACCAACACGGACACGACGCGGAGACTGGGGTCAGCACCCTGTCCCCAGCCTGCAGGATGCAACGCGTTTGCAAAAGTTAGCAGCTGGTGTCAAATTGACTTGAATTTGATTTATCACCAGCTTATCGGCAGATTAAAGTTGACGACAGCTTAGAGCCATAATTGACCGGTGATACTTGTAGCGGGAGCTGTATCGGCCTGAGCAGCTCCCTTGTGGGCTAGCTTGCGCCCTTGATGTCTTTCAGAGGGCAACGGATCGACTCTGGCGAGGCCTGGGAAATATCCTGCGCTCCTCAGATAAGGTTTGAGTGGTTAGGAGAGAGGACGAGGAGCTCAGGGAACAGTTGAGGGCAGTGTTGAAACGCTTGCAACTACAGGGCCGGCGGCAACGGAGCCTGAACGTGACCGTTGCTGGAGCAAAGTCATTTCTGGGAGGGCTGGTGAAGAAGCACAAAGCTGTTACTTTTCAGCAGCAGGCCAGCACAGATTTAAACACAGGGACGTGGCTAGAAATAATGTTGTCCTGTTTTAGGGCTCCTGGAAATGACGGTCCCTTCCTCTACAAACCCCTCCATGTGCGAACGCACAGTGTGGCTGGCTTGGCCACCGCCGAAACACACCAGGGTGAAAATCAAGTGCTGCTAGTGAGTGCAGATCGAAGGTGGGAAGGGGGGCTTTGGTGTAGGTAGAATTTGCAGATGCCAAATATAATTCCCCTAGGGCACAGCTAGGAAGCTGGGGCTACCTGCCCTTCTCTGATGGCTGAAGGCCATTCTTACACAAAGGCAACCTCTCCGTTTCTCAATTATCACAAAAAAAGGGGGTTTCTGACAGCCTGGTGCCCCTGGCATCATGCAAAGAGCAGAGGTTTCCAGCCTTTTCCCCATTTGGAGACAAGTAATATTTTCCAGTGGTCCCCATCGAGGCCCTCAGAGCACACCAAAGCTTCAGCCTGTGCAGCCCCTGTGTACCCAGAGCTGCCCCAGCCCTGGGCCAGGCACCCTGCAACCCCCCAGCCCACTGCTCTGCTGCAAACCCATCTGCTGGGGTGGCCAGCCCTTGCCTCCTGTGTCCCCCATTTCCCCATTTTCCTTCCAAATGTGAATTATCCAGGCAGCGGAGCAGGCGTGGAGTGGAGTCACACCTACACTTTACCTGCCCTAGGACAAGCTCCGCTGCCCGGTGTTTCTTTTTCTAGGACTGGAGGAGGCTTTTCTGTCTCAGTGAGGGAGGCCGATTTTCTTAGCAAAAATGTTTTCTGTCACTCTGATGGAAAAGAAAGCTGTACTGGGGTTTCTATGTCCTATCTAACCTGAACGTAGCTTTGCCGGGCCCTAAGAACAGTTTCAGAGTCCTGCTGTGCCCAGGGGACTGCAGACAACACCGCACAACTTCCAGTAAAGGTCTCTGCCCGAACCCGGGGCTCCGGGCACTGGCTTAGTATTTCTTCAAAGATATAGTACCAAGAGGAGCAGGATAGTGTTAAGAAAGAATCTCAGCGGGCGCTTGATAAGGGACTAACTCTGAAGCTAGCTACGACCAGTGGTGTGCATGTGAAGCAAGGAACGCCGGTGTGAGCAGAGTTTGCAAATGCTAAAGCCCTTGTTCCTCCGCCGAGCCTTCTCGTGCCTGTGGGAGACTCCAGGCTAGCAGATTGCTGCCTCTTTTGCTTACAAAAGACAAACACACAAGCAGCATCTCATCATGCAGTTGGTGTATCTTATCTAACGGTGATCTCATTTGGGTTTGGGAAGCCAGTTAGGTCCTGTGGACTGATCCCTCTGCTGAGAGGCAACCAGAGAAAAAAAAAACAGCGACTAATTAGGCTAGTTTCTGTGTGCGGATATTCATCCAGCACGAGTTGGATGAAGATCAACTCATTTTACACAGAGCCAAAATGTCTTCAGATGGGAACAGCTTTTGAATTCAGTGCTTTGTTTAAAGGCAAAATGCTTTATTACCGATTGCTGAAGCCCCGAGCCATGTATTCCTCCGTAAAGTTTAAAAATATTTTTCCGCTTGTTGATGCTGTGCTTTGGCCTTTAACGAAAGCCAGGTGCCCGCAGAGCTCGGAGTTAACACGGCAGCCCAGTCCCACCCTGGCCTACACAGCCTGCCTTCCTCTGCCCGTGCAATAGCTTGCTGAAAATGAATGCATAAAGAAACGGTTGTATTTAGAACAGGCCAGGTAATTGTTCTTCCCTTGTGAAAAGTCACAGTGAAATTAAATGTTTTATTTATTTATGTAGCTTTTCCGCGTTTTCATTAACGAATGAAGCACACAATTTTGCTTTTTAGCAAAAACATCTGTAGTCTGCATGTGTGTGCGAATATTTTTGATTTACCAGCTTTTCCCCTTGTGCTTGGCACACTGCAGAGCAAGTCAAGCAAACAAGCCACCCAAAGACACTTTTAATCCTTTTTTTTTTTAATGTATAACAGTTATGCCTGAGTTACAGAGAGACACCTACAGGCAGCAGGTAGTTAAAGCAAATACCAGTTTCTCTTTCTACTATACTACTCCATATAGCTGAATAAATTATGGTGCGATTATATATATACACACGCACGCAGGCACACACACACACGCACACATACTCACACGCAGGCATACACATGGAGCAAAATGGCTATGAGTCAAACACAGAAGCAACATATCCGCAGTTACTAGGAATAAGGAATGTCCTATAGTGCTATGTAGATATTCCCCAGGTGGGTATATGGAGGTGTTAGGGATGACGGGTTAGAAGCATTAAATACACAAAGTCTCTGAGCGACAGGAGCCAATCTGCTGAGTTACTGGACACAGTGAGGCAATGTCCGTTTTGTGGTCTCAGGACGGCGCTGAGAGGTGATGGCAGGGGCATGGGAGGGGTGTGGGGAGGTAAAAGAAATCCACTCGGCATTTTTCCTTTCCCCCAATGATGTCAGTTCTCATCTGCAGGCATGGAAGAAATGTCGACCTGAGAGAACGTCTCTGGAGTGTGTCCCTTTGCTTGGTGGTTTGTTTGGGTGAGGTGCAGAACGATTTCTGGATTCCCAGGCACCCTCAGAGTCACCAGTAGTTGAGTATCTGCCCAGTCCCCATTTGGTCTGCTTAGAGTGACTGCGACTGCACGTTCTTCAGGGTCTTGCTGTCCAACGCTTGTCTGCTGCCGATTGCTACTCTTCCATGCTTGGTTTTGTTTTGCCTTCAAGGCACCTCCCTCTGTTCTGTCCCCCCCTCCCCGTCCCACCCCACCCCCTGAGTTTGTCTCTTTTCAGCAGAACTGAGGTTGGCAATCCATAAAACAAAACAAAACAAAACAAAACAAAACAAAACATACTTTGACTTTCATACATGAATGTACCTTAAAACAAAACAAAGAAACCAAAAAAATCCCCAAATCAAACCCATCCCACCCCAAAGAGTCTGGAATGTATTTTGAAAACACACGATAGGCAAATTTCTACAGTTCATCCCCCCACCCCCCCTTTTTTCTTTTTTAACTAGCACGGCACTCACTGTGGTTTTAGTATAAAAAAAATGTCAACTTTCTATAAACATACAGCACATGACCAAATTTCCAACTAATGTACAAAGTGCGACCACGAGGGAAAGGTCAGAGAATAGCTATTTGCGCTAGCATGGGGCTTTTTTCATATTCCTCTAAGAACTCTATTTACAGCAGTGCCCAGGTGTTCACGGACTTTCTGGTGAAGGTAATTGGCAAATAGGTTTCTACAGTGCTCCCTCTTTTTAGTACTTTTTACTTTAGGGGTCCTGCACTCTGCGCTGAGCTCAGCTGAAGTCCTCCTCAACAACACGCTCGCTGTGAGGACCAACTGTCCACTGTTGAGGGATGCTTGGGAGACATGTATGCACGCACGGGAGAATAGATAACGGCGGGGAGAAGAGAGCTGATGGGTCTTTGCGAGCGGGAGCAGCGGACAAGCAATTCTCATGACAAACTGAAACTTTCCTTCTAGTTTAGCAGGCAGCTAGGAATGCATTTGGTCAGAAATTTCAGTATAAAGAACAAGGGATTGCAAATGTCTGGGCCAGGTACTGGGCCAACAATCACTATCTACAAACTCCATCTTCCAGTGGCAAGGAGGATGTAGATTTTAAGGTGCTCCCAGACTGGGTGGTTATCGGCATTTGGCCTTTTAAATACTACTAAATACGGCACACAAGAAAATCATGTGCTCTGTTGTTTTAGCAGTCAGCTCAGAATGATACTGAGACACAGGAGCAAATTTGAACAGGTGCTTCAGTCATTAATCTCTATTCTAGTGTCTATCATGGAGACACCCTTGCTTTCACCCTCAATCCCCCAGTTCAGTTCAGGTGTGGCTGAAGGTTACGGTTGTTGGGAATGGCATTTAAGCCAGGAGTGGAATTCAAAAGGATTTCTTCCTTAGATCAGCTTTAAAGTGTAAACAACATAAACCAGCATCTTTTGTTGCTTTCTGAGATCTCAAAGTGGCACAAAGCAGGGAGAGTGCTTCAGATAATGTGATCGGTCCAAGGCATTTTGGCTCTTCAGCCACCTCAAGGAAATCAGTACCTTTGGCCTCACCTATTCATCCAGCTGTAGGTGCTATATATTGCCCTGAGAAAGGATGCGAAGAATGCAAGCTTCAAGTGCTTCAAAAGCTTTGTGATCCAAATAAAGTCTTTCACAACTAGAGTGAAGCTTTATGTGTGATACAGCTAGACAAGCAGAGGCTGAATTGTGATCTCTGCAGTATAAATGACAGCAATACAGCCTCTGGATGCAGATGTTGCCCCACACAGAGCTCCTGCACAGAAACATGCAAGTGAGCATGTGAGAGGCCAAGCTGGTGTACTAACACACTTTTAGGAAAGTAGAGCAGGGTCTGTCACAGCCGTAAAGCAAAGCTGATGAAAGCCATATGTGGCTCTGATAGGATGCTGAGCAACGTAAGTAGCACAACTCTGCTTTGGTCAGAACAGGTACTTGGCTGTAGCTCAAGGCTCAACAGAAAGTGGCTTGGTGGTTCGTGATAAATGATGTTGGGGCAAGGCAGGGGATAGTTCCCCAGAAAAATGTTGTTTCAGCTGCAAAAACAAGATCAGATTATTTGAGAAGAATGGAAGAAGCAGCAGCAACAGAAGAGAGCACAAGAGAAGTGTCCCCTTTAACAACCTAGGAGCATACGCTAGACCAGAACTCATCTGACCACGTGGTCCCTCATTATTGCCAGTGAACAAAAGCAGACATTCATTATCCTAAAGCAGACATATAAAATAGTAAGTGTATTATAAACCCTAACAGACTGTAGATAACTTTAAGTACTGCCTGTTGCCATTGGACTTTACACATCAGCTACTGCCTGGCATAAATTCTGTGCATCAGGGTGGTTATCTCAGGGGTAGCTTTCCTTGCCCTCTTCAGGTCAAATTTCAGTGCATTCTTCCTCTCAACACAGGAAGGTGAGAGGAAAAAAGTCTATGATATTAGATATCTGCTTAAGAATCATCAAGGATCATCACCACATGCAAAAGAAACTATTTAAAAACCCATGTAGGTCATGACTTAGCAATACCCTTTTATTTTGGCTGCTTTTATCTGAGCAGTGTGATGAGCAGAATTGTAAGCCAACACAAAAGTGAGAGCACTGGCTGCTACAGAAAAGTGGGGTGATAAATCCAGAGAACAAGATATAGTTTACAGAGAGAAAGGCTCCACCACCAAAATGAAAAGCAGAGGGAAGGGACCGAGAGGTTGAGTTGTACAGAATAGTACATGAAATGAGAGGGGTGGGGGAAGAGTCAGGAGGACGGACGGGGCAAGCATTTCTCCTGGCAGCTAGGGGATAAAGAATGCTGTTGGTAAGGTAAATCTTTTCCTGCAGTACAAACAGGTGCAATGTTGCAGTTGAGAGCACCTTTCCTTCCTAGCTGCTGTTAGAAAGACTCTTCAGGTCAGCTCCCCTATGACTCCACAACCACATCCATCCTTCAGTGAGAGGCAGCTGCGGGAAAGCACCTTCAGAACAAGCACCATTTTCTTTCAGGTGGCCCTTTACTTCTAGAAGAACCTGGCTTTGCATACTGACCCCTCCAAGCAGGCAGCTAACGAACACCTCTGACTCTTCCCTCTCTTGTCTTTGTTCTCGTGGCCAGCTTCTCTCCTGCTGAGTGAAAGAAGGGCCACTGACAGTCCTCACCCTTCTCAACTGGATAGACAAAAGCTCCGACACCATCAGATGTATCTGATGCCCTTCCTCTGTGCGTGCAAGGCCAGCGTTTGCTATCACATCTCCTGCTGCTATTAGATGCCCGTGTCTTTTCAGTGATAATCAGGTCTAAATTGGTCCCTAAGAGGAAAAGTAAATGTTGCTCGTGCCTGTGCCCATAATCTCCAGTCCTCATGCAGCAATTTACATTTACACTTTCCAAAGGTCCCAGGCTGGACAGACTTCCATCCTGCCCCTGCTTAGCAGCAATCTGGCCTGCTTTGGCCCTGCTTTGGGAAGCCATCAGTGAGAACAGAAGGGTAGAATGGGGTGGGGAAATTTGCTGTCACTTTAATATATGTTTTTCTGGTTTTGTTTGTCTTTGTGGTTTTTTTTTAAAACAAGTTCTTCTATTTGGTCCATAGGTCTTCTGTGGTCCCGAATTACATCACCCTAAATGATCAGCTCGGTTATTCCTTCCTATACGACATTCACCAAATTTACAGCAATGGAAAGAAAAGGAAACAAAACGAAACATTTTTTTTTTTACAAAGAAAAAAAGACCAATTTGGCTTTGACTATGCCAACTACCTAGATCAATGGAAAGTCCTTAAGTGTGGGCAAAATGCCATGGCCAGGTAGGTTAGAGGGAGGGCATGAACTCAGGGCTAATAAATGTACCCAACCCATTGTCTCTGGCCACAGAATGAGTCAGGTCAGAGGCCAGGCTTGCCTCTGAGAAGAGTGCTCTGGGAGGAGCTGGATACTTGGAGAGCCCTCCCCCTCTTTCCCGTCTCCTTCACAGCTCAGGTTGATGCGAGGTGGAAGGGAATTGGGAAGGAGTAGGGTCCGGGTACAGGTAGATCCCTGGAAGGCTGGTGGTGTTTTCTCCAGTGGTACCAAGTTGCTGGAGTGGGTTGTTGGCACAGTCGGACTCTTCAGTAAGCTTGGCCTGTCTCTACTGGTAGGAGGCCCAGAACGGCTGAATGTTCTCCCAGCTTCATCCTACGCTGTGTAGACAGACTCACGTTCTTGGCCAAATAATCAACAGCGGCTGAAGAGGAGGGGAAAAAAAAGAAGGGTGAGAAAACAGCACAACATTAGCATTTAGTGGAAATGAGGCTTTCAGCATCAAAGGGTGTGTAACCAACAGACCCCGCAGACTGACTCTTACAAAGGAAGGCCCAAAGCAGCGGTTGTCACACACACGAGGGTCCTGCTGCATTCCTAGCAAAGAGTGCAAACAGATGATGGTCCTGCCAGAAACACCTAGGTAGGTCTCCGTGGACCTACTGAAAAGAGCTAAAATTCTACTTCTGCCACTGACAATGGTGTTTCCAGCGGAGCTGCCTGAAGACAAGCCTGAGCAGAAAGCCAGCGGGATAAGCCTTCCAGCCTCACCTCCCTGTATCGTCTCATAGTGGCAAAGCCAACTTCTGCACTCAGTGATGCTGGTGTAAATGATTCCAGAAATTTCAGTGGAAGCTCACCAAGTCTGGACAGGGCTTGAATCTGACTCATCCGCAGCATGCTGACTCATCTCTGCGAGCTCTGCTGCCTGCCTTCATCCACCCTTCCTAAGGGAAACCGCTTTGCCTATCGCCATCTGGGTGAGAAACACAGCCACAACTCCTGAGGCGACGCGTGAACCTGTATCCCAGCTTGCCTGACTGCCCCGTGGTCTGAGGGGGAAGAGGACCGGGGCAGGATGGTGACATTGCTCATTAGCTGAGCTTCAGTCAAAGTCTCTCCCTTTCACTAGCTTTAATGTCTCAAATTAGATTAATAAGGAGCTGGCAGGAGATGTACAATCGGTGCCAATGAGTAAACAAATTTCAGCCATCAACGTCTTGTCAGACGCCTGCCCCAGAGGAGGTCCCTTCCAGACACAAATTCTTATTAGACTTGTCATATCTATTAGGATTCCTTTCACGCTTCTGCGTTCCATCACCAGCATCATTAACACAGCTCCGGCCTTTGGGAACCACAAGGACCACGTTAATCTGGCATCTCTGCTCCTCACCGGCTGGGACAGCACAGACTGTGCAAGCGCTGGCAGGCTGGTGTGCTGGAAGCAAGCAGGCTCGGCACAGGGTGAGTTATCTGGGGCCGAAGTGAGGCCTGCTGGGGAACATGGCTTCTGCAGGCGGTAGAGTCTGAAAGGAGCTGAGTTAGGCAAGTGGAGCTGGCATGCTGGCTGGTGCTCCTTGGGGACTGGGATCCTGGGGTAGCTTGACTGGAGCGCTGGGCTCTGTAATGCATTATGGTGACTCTAGCTGCAAGGGGGTTGTACATAGGATTAGACCCCAAGCTATGGTTCTTGTCCAGACCTTATCAGCTTGGTCCCCTGATATTTCAGGTAACCATATTAAATAATGTCTTTGAGAGGCTGTAGGTAAAGAGGAAATTCACTCCTCGGACTTGCTGCGTGTGTGTGTGTGGTTGTGCCTCTGTCTCTGTTGTCACCTGTTTCTGTGGGTGAATTCAGATGGGTGCTTGGGAAAGGAGGGCGATGAATGCTTGGAGCTGGTCATCCTGCTCTGAGCGGTACCCAGCAAAATGGAAATTTGATGGTGATCCCATCTTCTAAAAAAGCCATGCTAAACTCCCAATATTGCTTTTTGTGCCAGTGGGAAGAGTTCAAAGGCACCAGGGTATCCCACACCAGAAGTCGAAGATATGGTTTGTTGGTTTAATACAGTGGAAGCCAAAATAAAACCAGAAACTTACCAAAGGTACTCTGGGTGTTTATTTGCTTATGTGAGAGAGAAAGTGTGTCTGGTTTTGTGTTTCTAAAGCAAGAATAAGCAGGAGAGAAGTGGGGAGAGAGAGATTCTCTGCAGGCCAGGTCCAAAGCCTATCAAAGCTACAGAGCTCTTACTTACAAGGCCTCATTATGTCCCCTGTTATACAGAGCCTGCCGCCACCATTACAACCCCCCATTTTTATTATATCAGTGTTCACTAAAAAGAGTTTTGATACTTTTTTGCTGCATCATAGAAGGAAGAAACATATGATTTGAACTGAATGTCAATAAATACTGATCTTGTGGAGGTCACCTCACACTGATTGGCATTTAAACAGGATTTGAAAAGAAGCAATGAAGAATTAAAAAGCAGGAGGAATTAGAAGCATCTGCTAAATACAACATGCACCAAGAAAGACAAGAAAAAATGTTGTTATATCAAGGTCAACTTCATGTAAGTGATTGCTCTAACAGGACTAATTACTAATGAAAAGTGTTTCCACACACAGAGATTATTATAAATGGGTGTCATTATAAGAAAGATTTATAGTGAAGTGGACTTACATATTGCCTGTACAGAGCTGTAAATACAAATATCTATATACGTACATGTGCACATGCAGAATTTGCTGCTTAACGTAGATCCCACCTTAGAACATCTACGGTTGGTTTGTGCTGCCATGCAGCATGGCATTGGCTTTGGCTGTAAGACTTCCCAGGTGTGACTCCAGCTCCCAGCACTGGGAAGCAGTGGCACTGTGGATGCTGCATTATGCTTTCTCACCTACCTTCCTTGCCCCAGCAGGAAGAACGCCTTCCTGACTAGCTACCTGCATGTCTCTGGGCATGGAACACATCTGGAATAATTCTGTTGACCACGCAAGACTTGCTGCTGGGCACAAGCCTGTTGGCAGCCTGGTCTCTCATGACTATTAACAGGAAAACACTCCTGTTCCAAACCGAGCTCAGTGGGCTCTAAACTGGACTTGCAAATTTAATGGGTGTCTAGCAGAAAATAAAGAGCTGTGCGACAGAAATCAGGAAAGGGGGGCAAATAAAACAACATAAATAGGGCTGCATGAGCAGTTTTTCATCAGCATAAGGAGAGGCCCAAGTAAAAATTCCAGCATCAAACCAAGACAAACCCTTCTTTCTCTTTCCTTCTCCTTTGCTGGTCTCTCTCTCTCTCAGAAAACGTAGCTCGTCCTCCTTATTTTATTTTTTACACACATGGGTGTGACTAACGTCTTGCCCAAGGGAATCTTTATTGGAAATACATGGTATTGGAATTTGTTTAAGATTTTTATCAATAGCACGTGTGTCCAGCCTCACATCCAGAAGCGAGGGGAAGGTCAAGGGGTCACAGATCAAACTCCCGAAAAACAAAAAAAGGAGGGGTGGGGGGAAGCTGCTATTGATCCCGTCTGCCGCCACAGCCGGTTCTCATTTAGCTGTAGAAGTTAAAGACATTAAAGGGCTGTGACGGAGAGGGGAATAAAAAGCCACAGCCAAATGGAAGGAAAGGTCACTGAGGACAAGCTATGGGCAAGCAGGAGCGCTCCCGGAGGAAGAGGATGCACCTTTAACCCTCCACGGATCACTCTCTCACACCACCACACTTATTATTAGTTTAACACCAGCAGGTGAGCCCTTTGCCAGGCTCGCTGGTGTTTTTGTGACCCAACCATTCTGGAGGAGAAACAGATCCTCCCAGGGTCCCTCTGCCTTTTGGGTCTGAAGTTTGGGTTCAGGATTGCAATTCCAGCTTCACTTCAGCTTTCGCAGAATGACAGCCCAACTGACAAGCATTGGCTTAACATTTTTAGTAGCAAAATCTCTGAGCATGGTCCCAGCCCTTACCTTACAGAGGGCAGGGGAGGAAGCGACACATAGTTCTGCATCACTAAGTGATGGCATTAAAATCCCAGCTTTCTTTTGGCTGAGCAGGGTGAACATGTTGTAGGGCTTTTGGAAAAGCAAGAATTGGAGAGGGGGAAGGGTAGAGGTCTGGAAGTTGTCCTTTTCTAATAGAAATGTTTTACCTAAAATATTTCAGTTGGGACTTTTGAATCAGACTGCAAGGGTGTTGGGGAGGCTGTGTGAAGCAATGTCCATCTGTGTCTGGAGAGTGGATTCCCTTTTTCTCTCTCGATGGACAGAATTCCATGGGAATCCCTTCCAATAGAGTATCTATATGTTCTTACACTCCCTCCCTCTCTTCTCCTTTTCCCTGTGCAGGGGGAATACAATCAGTGCACTTACTTTGTCCATACTGTCCATATTGGTAGCCAGCCACCGGATCCACACTGTAACTGGTGGTGCTGTAGGTGGGAGGACAGTAGGACTGGGAAGTTGGGAGGCTGTCCACAGATTTGATGGAGTCACTCCGCTGGCTGCAGCTGGCAGAGATGGAGTTGGTGGTGTCCAAGCCACCGTGAAGGGGAGAGATGGAGAAGTCAGCCTGCGGTTGCGGAGGAACCCCACTGGGGTTGCTCAGGATGCTCATCACCTGGAGAAACACAGGAGACAACACGTCAATGTCTGGAGGAGAAAGGGTATGTGTGCAGCTGCCTTCATGCATACCAGGGTGAAATAGTCTACATATAATGGTGGTCTATCAGTATAATATACAATATCAATATAGGTTTGGCCAGGCTGGAGAATGAAGGACTGCTTCCACCAAATAACAACAGACAGACCCCACAGCTGGCTCCTCTGTGTCTAACGCTTTATTTGAAAGACCTTAATAGGGATAACTGAGAAATTCCTTCATAGCACACTCAATCTTTGGTCTTTCTTTGCTGACCTGCCAACAACATTAGCTGTGCTGTTCAGAATGAACACTGGAGAAAGGAATAAACTTGGGACAAACCTGCTGGACACGCACTGCCATGAACTAGCACTCCCTCCCTTCCTACACACAGCCCTCCCAGAAGAGGAGACACATAAGACAGGGAGCAAAAATCCATATTTTCAAAAAGGGACGCTGGAGACAGCTCCTTTCTTTGGAAGTCTGAGTGGGGCTTGGTTTGCAAAGGTCCCTAACCAAACCAGATGCAAACCCTTTCTGGCTTTGATGCAGACTCAGCTTTAGGGACTGAAATGTCAAAGTTCTGTTTACCCTCAAATGTTAAAGGATAACAGGTCCTGGTTTGGCTCATTTCAGTGTAGTGCTTGGTTTGAAAATGTAATTAGATTTGCACACAAGCGATCTTCCTGCTTTGAGACCTGAAACAGATGAACTTTTTTTTCTTCTTTTGCAGCAAAAATGCCAGATTTGTTCCTGCGGGTGAGTTTGGGGTAAGCTGCTGCCTACAGGCCTTCACACAAGGACCCTGATCCCACCAGTGCTTTAATGCAATTGCCTTCTGCAATCAGCAAAATTACCCCCAGGCTGCCAAGTTAAGAGTGTAAAGAGTTTGCAGAAGCGGGGCCGTGGCGAGGGAAGGAAGGGAACTCCTGATGCCTCTCGGTTGATCTCCGCAGCCGCCGCAGGCATGCCTTGCTGTATTTGTGCTGGCGAAGGGCGGGGGGAGAGGGGAAAGCCAGTCACCTCGGGGGGCCAGGCCAGCACTCAGATGCTGAGCGGCTGAAAATCTCCGAATTTAGCATAACCTTATTGACATCAATTAAAGTGGCAAATTGGAAATATTTGGAGCCTGGCAAGTGGTAAAATGAGCCCTTTATCCCCCACCAGCGGCCTGGTGAGCTATTGTGCAGAGGATACATTCTCTGGAAGGACACAAGAGGGGTTGTATAGAACAGCGTCTCCCCTTCCTGCTCACCCCTACACCTTCCCCATCCCCTCCTCCCTCATCTTCCTGCCGGAGTGGGGGCTTAGGCTGAATGACTGGCTACGCGCTGGCCTTTGCTTTCTAAAGCTTCTCCTCCCCCCGGAAGGACTCAGGAGTCCTGCAAAGATGCTTTCCCTTGATGTAATGCCACCTCCCGACTCAGCCGGCCTGAGATCCTTCCCAGGCATTTGTCTGGGAGGGGAATTCAGGAGCAGGGGTGGCTGGACCCCCATGGAGGGGGAGGCGGTGGGGAGGTACTGGGGAGGGGGTTTGTTATAAAGCCTGGAAAATCAATCTAACCCCAACCACTGGGTTTGTCTGCAGTGCGGTACAGACACAGGAACGAACTTTGAACAAGCTAAGTAAAAGCAGCGCAGTGACAGCAGCATACAGCTCAGACAGGGTTCATTTACCCTCTCTTCCTTCAGGGTTTTCAGCCTGCACTGAGCTTAGAGTTTGCTACTGGTCCTCAAAAGTTAAAACTGGCTTAGCTGTCTCTACACCGCAGGGCAGACGGTGCTCCAGACAGAGCCTAAATTACCTCCAGCTCTCCAGACCCTCTGGGCACAGCTTCTTAATCACAGTGATTAAGCCTCGAGGTATCTAGATGAAGTTGTTTAGCCATAACACTGTGCAAAATGTGCCTGTGGAACTCCCTGCCCCATGACAGCGCAAAGACTGAAAGACAGGAGGATGAAGAAAGGAAATTGCATTTAAATATGCAAGACAGAGTGGATTAATATGAGAATAGGGCTGTCATGCTTTTCTGTGTGGATGTAACGTAAACCTCTCTGCTTCAAGGCTTATGCAGCGGGAAAATCATGGGAGTGCAGCCTGAAGGTAGGTTTTCTAGCTGCAAAGCTATTTGTAACCTTCCACTAAAGCCAGGTCACAAACTTTGATCTGGCTCAGCTACGAATCCCCTTGAATGCCCCTCGATCCTGCCGGATGCAGACAGACCTCATAGCTTCAGAATCACCTTGGCTGTAGGTGTTACACCCTGCACCTCTTTGCCCTGACAGATATCCAGGACACTCGCATATACAGCAGCCACGAGACATTATTGGATTTCATTCGCAAGCAGAATCAGATGTTCAAAACAATAAACATCCTTCTTGCATGCACAAAAACACAGACATACAAATTATGAGTTATTTTTGGAAAGCTCCAGCTCAGGCAGCGTAAAGCCGGGCTGTTTCACCTCTCCCTTCCTGAGCTGTCCAGGTCTGGCAGTGCTGCCTGACTGCGGATGTGCTGCCCGCATCGCCAAGCGCTGCAGGTGCAGAAAAGAAACTGTGCGCTATAAAATGAAGGGCAACTGGAACCACTCATGGACCAGAGGGTTTTCTAGTGCTCTCCCTCTTGGCCATCTCCCCAAAAGAATCAGCTGCTTTACATTACTCAGAGAAAATAAAAGGCTCTTAAAGCAAGCAGAAGTCATATTAACACTTCCGCTAAGGCCTTTTTAAAAAGAAAGGGGGATGTAAAGCAACATTGGTAAATGAAACCCAGATTCACACTCTTCAAATTCAGAGGAGCTGAGACCGGAGAATACACTTGCATAAATCCTACTAAAGACAGTAATTGGCTTTAATCAGTCAGAATCAGGACCGATTTCTAATCCCAGCTCTGCTACTGACTCACAAAGGCTTGTGCAAGTCACTTAAGCTAGGACTCAACTCAACTAACCTTAGCCATGTGAAGTTAAGTTTCTAGTCTCTGCTAATCCTCTAGAATCCCTCTACAGAGAGACTGACACTTCTGAAGGACAATTCATCCCATCCTAAGACCCCTTTCTGAAAAAGACAGGCTGAATTTCCCTCTGGAAATCTGTGGTGAAACATAAGGATGCCAATATTTCATCATGATGATGCCAGGGTGGTAAACAGATATGTAACTGTGCAGACGCTGGAGAGGGGAGATGCTGGAAGGTGGCTATGACGTGCACATCCCTGCTGGAGGCTCCCATAGAGGTAGGGTGGCTGAGGGCTGCAGACAAACCCTGATAGAGGCTGTGGGGCTCAACCAAGCCAGGAGCCCCAAAGAGGTCCATTCCCTCTTCAGCAATGCTGACCGTGGGAAGCGTCTGCCTTTTCCAGGCATGCTGAGAGCAATATGGGGCTAAGCTCCCTTGATACTCTGTTCGCACAGGTTTGTCCTTCCCCACCCCAGGACACGAAGGTGTTAGAAATAACAAGAGTGAACCGGAGACTTCTACTCCCTCTTTGCTACACAGCCACCCAGCATGGATAACCCTACACAAGCCCTCCAGCCTCAGCAGGCCCGCATTATCTGACTTCTTGTTTCAGCTGGATAAACTCATTTTCCAGGCAACTTTTGAACTTAGGAAAGTCTGGGGGATCTGGAGAAATCCCCTCCTCAAGAATGCAAAGTCCTTTTACCTTTTCTTTTTGACCTTGCTTTCTTATAATTTATTACTTCTTGGTGCATTATCATCACTAACTAAAAATCAATACCCACTTCACATCTGTAAGGTTTTATCTGGAGGGAAATCTGCTACCTGTCCATCACAGTGATTGACAGCCTTCCCTTTCCCCTCCCTCTCATCAGTTGTCTCTCTCCCTTTCCCCATCTTCTTTCCCTTTGCTGCTGTCCCAAATCAGTCACAGGCATGGCGTGGGCTTGCACTTCGGGGTAAGTCAATAACAGCCATGGTGCTAGGATCCTTTGGCCTTGTTTCTACCCTTTCCGGAGGTCATTTGTCATGGGGGAGAGGGGGTAGGGGTCTTGATGTGTTGGGGAGACCAAGGTTAATGCACAAAGACCCTCCTGGATGAAAGAGCCAGCCCCCCCCGCCTTGCCTCCTGCTGCTGCCTCCCTCCCCACCCTCATCTCTGCAGCTCCCCCCTGCTCCCCCCCCCCCCCCCCCCGGGATGTTTCATCACTCTCTCCCATACTTTAAAAGAAGGGGAGTTAAAAAAATGTAATTAATTCCCTCCATTTCTGAGCTGGCCCTCAGGGCCTCTGGCCATGGAAACTGTAGCAGGGGAAATGTGCACCCTTTATGATAAACGAATGCGGCTTTGGAAAGGGAAGTGCAATTAGGGCCTTCAATCTGTGCAATCAGGCCTTCAGATTTTAGGTTTGGGGGTTGGGGGGGACAGTTGGGTGTGTTGGGGGGGCAGGAGGGGCTCAAGGGGCAGACAAGTGATAGGGAGAGATACCGCTTCGATAGAGAAGGGTGTGAGCGCATCAAGGAAGGGAGAGGGAGGGTAGCAGATAAGTTCCATGACAAAACCTTGCCCCAGCAGACCTGGCTGCTGCACCTCGCTGGTCTCCGCAGTCAAGAGCTCTACAGGAAATACCAGGGCAGCCCAGGCCATGCCGGACACACTATACATCCTGAATCCCTACACCTCCTGCCCTGCATTATCAGTTTGCTTTAGGCTTGCTAAGATAGCCAGCCGATACAGACATCAGGCCCTGGACCCAGCAGGCTTTATATCTACACTCAGTGATGCTACACTGCCCCATGACCAGGAAGGCACAGAGGTGTTGTAAGGAGATCAAACCCAAGCAAACAAAACGATGGGGAGGCAGGAGCCTGCGGACAGCATTTTCCAGAGTGACCCCTGATTCTGTGGTGTCTCCATTTCTGGACACTCAATTTGACACAGCGCGAAGCGTCCAAAATCGGAGGCTGCCTTAGAAAAATGCTGCATTTAGAAACTGCTGAGCCTGGCTAAGTTCTGAATAAAGGGAAGACGTAATGATCTGCAACTAGCTGAAGGGTGTTAACTCCAGAGAAGCTGCTGGGTGGTCCCAAAGGAATGCAAACTGTATACCAGGCAGAAAACAAAAAGGGAAAACCAGAGGAAGGGTCTCCTGGCAGTGGGTAGTATTTCTGAGGCTCTGTTACTGCTTTCCTAGGAACCGGTAGAAATCCCTTCTCTTTGGGAAAGGCTGGATATGTGATCAGTTGGAATATTTTATACTACATCAGGCAAAAAGCACTAGGAAATTCTCTGTTGTGATGAGTGTTTGTAGGCTGAAATCTCTCTTTGTTTCAGCTTCTGTGGTGTTAACATTAACACCGCTTCCTAGGGAATGGAAAGTCTGACAGTGGCCTGATGGCCATGCTGGGAAACATGCTGGATCTTACGGTTTTACTAAAGACATGGACCAAGTTAATGATTGTCTCTGAGTTCCTCCATGAGGGCTTAGTCTCTCTGCCATTTGTGGTTGATTCAGCTTCTGCTCCGGGTAGGTCACGCTCTGTCCTCCAAGACTGTTCTTAGCTACTTGGTGGGGACCCAGCTTAATCTTTTCCATCTTTATTTTGCAGCCTGTTCAGCTAATCTTTTCCTTCTCTCTTGCAGAAGGCAACCCTTCCTCATATTAATGCTTTTTGATCTCTGTGGATTCATTTTCACTTGGTGGCAAGAGGAAGAGTTGATTATTCTATACATACATTAAATGGAAACAAAATGACGAGGTGACTGTAGGACTACTGAAAGCCAAAGAAAGAGTTGGGAGGAGATAAATACAGTTTCTCCAAAGATCTTCACTTGAAAGGAGGATAAATATATGCAAATATGCCCCTAGGTAGGACTAAAATGACTTATGTAGCAATCACTAACACTGCACTCAAAACCAAGCAATTAATTTTGAATATTTTCTAAATCACTAGACCCAGCTGAGTGGTATCCCAATATGCCAAACTAATCCAGTAAGTTCACCCACTACATTTGATTTTGCAGTCAGGCCAAGGATCCAGACAGTGCTTCATGCTTCTTGCACCTAGAAAATGTCTGATCCAAGTAACTGCAGTCCCTTCCATCTAATGTCACTTCCAACTAAATTTTGGAGCCCAGGGAACAAACTTCACATTAGCTTTCCTTAAGGGTAACTTCACTGACACTGACTTCAAGCACAGTCCTGATTCACACCAGCACAAATGAGCAGGTGACTTAACCTTCTACTTCTATTTTGTTGTGGGTTAAAGTTTAAGAACCCTGATGCTCTACTGCCTCATCTAGCCCAGTATTTATAATCCATCAATCAGCATGTTACTAGTGCTAAAGAGAACAGTGTTATGAATATGAGCTAAAACAATCTCACAAGTCCTTCCTGCTATGGAAGGACTCCAGGGCTGACATGGCTGCTGCTCTATAGCAGTAATGTCTCATTTTCCTAACCTTCCCCACTCCATTGGAAAATATGTGGAGGCCAGTGAAATGCCTTTCACAAGGCCACGCGAAGTGTGTCAGAAGCAAAGCCAGGAACAGAACGCAATGTGCCTGAATCCTTTCTGGTGTGTATGGGACAGATCATACCAAATCCCCTCAAAGTGGTCAGAAATGGTTACTGTGGGCCTGTGCTTGAACAGTGGTACAGTTTGGCAGTGAACAATAAACCCAGAAATATCATCAATGCCTTTCAGTGACTTAAAACATCTGAAGGATGTTTCAGCGCCAGAGGGGAGCGGTCTAGGACACAGTGGGTGAAATGGATATGAGCATTTGTGTCCTAAAATGACCCTGTTCACTTAATGGATGAAAAACTGCCACACACTCATGATGGAGAGGGCTTGGGGAGATGCTGGGGATGAGATGGATCTGGGGATGCAATGGTGAGCTGCAGCAAAGCAGACCAATGCAGGCTGTACAGGGGGAGGATTAGAAAAAAAGGCGATGGGAAGTTATTACCTGATTGTTCAAGGCTATGGTGAGGTTCCACCTGGAGCACTGCATCTTGTTTTGGGCACCCTGCTTCTGTAGAGATGTACAAATTATGGAGAAGGTCTAAAGAAAAGTTTCTAAGCTATACAAAAGAATGGGAAGGTCTTAGCTATAAGGGTAAGAGAAATTGCTTAAGTCTGGATGGTCTGGGAAAGAGGAATGGGCTCTTCTTGCAGTAGAAATACCATAAGGAAATCAGAAGCACCACAGGGTTATGCATCCAATAAGGGCTATGAGAAATCCTGTGGCAGAAGTGTAATTTGGAGGGGAAGGGCGGAGGCAACACTGTGAATGGGAATTACATTAAAAACTGCTTGATCTAGAAACATGAGCCACTATCCCTAGCATTAGGGCACCAAACTCTACTATCACTTAGATAAAAGCAGATGGCAAAGTTTTTAGTAGTCTGGATAACCAGAGAGGAAATAAAAAGACATGCCATGCTAGTGCGGGCTGTTTAAGATAAAGGGGGGTCCCAGTTCTATGGGCATCAATTTCACTAACAAGCAAAATCAAGAGACATGGGTTCACCCCTTCCAGAAACGGGAGAGACTCAAGCCAAACAGCTAACTAGCACCTTGCCATCTTGAAACTCTCAAAGGGGTCTGATTTTCATGCACTGCTGAGTATCTCCCCTCTGAAAATGGGCAGTTTGTGCTTTACTAACCATCAATATCATTATTCATCTTGTGTTACTTAAGCATGAAGTGTTTTTCCTGATTAAATTGGAATTGCTAAGACATTTCATACGGAATAACCAAAAGAAGGCCAATGCTTCCCAAATGTGCTGGTCGGCAAACCAAGCCACCCCATCCTCCTTATTTCTAGGCAGTAGACTGCATTAACAGAAGTCACCACAAGCAAACTCTACCCTGATGCTGTTTTCCCCGTGAATATGTTTCTCTGTGAAGGCCAAATGAATACACTGGAAAGGAAAGCCTCCATGGGAAAAATCTCTTTGTTGAGATACGGAGCATCTGTGGGCAACTTTACACAGGGTATTAACTGCAGGAATATGAATCTTGCTTGTGGCATTTTGGAACTCACAAAGTCACCTGGGATGAGAAAGCAGAAAGGCACGACCATGGAAAACTGGAATTCCTAAAGATTTCCAAACCAGCAGAAGGACTCACGTTAGGTTTGGCTTTGGAAATGAGCCAGGCTTGTGTCTTTTCTTCTGCACCTATTTGTCCATTCTTGGGTAAGCTTAGATCTGCTGATGGTGGGTGGGGAACGAAAAGCTTTGGGGGCTTGGTGAGAGATTCAAAATACCAATAAACAAACAAACACACACCAAGGTTTCCTGCTAAATCAGCCCTAAATCTATTGCTGTGCATCCGCCTGATGTGAATAATGTCGGAGTGGGAAGAACACGCAGCACAGCTAAGTCCCAGCAAATTAAAACTGTTTTATAAACTTCTGTTATTCCTCTCTTCAGCAGCCCCATGCTGGCAGAGACTAACAAAGACAAACCAAAATTCACAGAAAGGTCTCGTCTTACCCCTCCTCCCTTTCCATTTCTCTCCCTCTTTTTTTTTTTTTTTTTTTCCCCATTTCTCAGCTAAGCTGATCTGTGCTCGCTCACTATCACAACCCCCCGCGGACACTGGTAATGGAGTGCGGGTGCTGACTTACTGCTTCGAAACAAGATTTCCTGAGATCCTTTGAGTCCACTCCATGCCCCCCCTCGCCTGCTTTTCTCTCTGTGTCTCTCTCTTTTTGGAGAGTGGAGGGGAGCCTCTATAAATGTGAAAGGAGCTGCACTACAAAGAATCCCCCGAGTGGCATATCCCAGCCCCAGGCGAAGCTGCTTGGTGCACTGATAGTCCTGCGTATCTGCTCTAGGACTCCTCTTTCTCTTCCCCTCCCTCTTTCTCTGATCAATCAAGGGCTGTAATCAGTTAAGGTCCAGCTTAACTGCAGTGTAAGATACACCAGTTAAGCAAAGCCAATGCCTCCAGGGTTCCCATCGTAAATACGGAGAGGTCATGGGGAGATGAAATAACCCTGATAAGTTCAGCAAGTGCAGGGCTAGCTAGGCTCACACCAAACACTTAATAACTCGAGCTGGCAAAAGAATGGAAGAAAGGGAAAATCAGAAGCGCTTCCTATTGCCAGCTCCTCTGCTGCTTCTTTGCTTGCTCTTAGTTCCCTGCTTTCCCGAGGGAGCTTGGTGCATTTTTTAAGGTGAGGATTTCTCTTTTCAGCTCACCCTAATGAATGAACAACCCAGACCCTGATCCTGTGTGCAAGCGCCTCAGCTCAGTTTGGATCTTCTGAGGCTATCACAGGGATGAATTTTTAAAGTCAGGACCTCTTTTTCCCTCACCTGTAGGAAAATCACAGCTCCTGAATCCAAGGAAATGCCTTTTGCAGCCCTACCTAGTGCCATGTGCTCTTCTTTTGGACTTCTCTCTGCTGCTAGGGAGCACTGTGGTATTTTCAAAGACAGGGAGCTGCTTGCTTTTGCCAAACATGAACCCCCAAACCCTCATAGGATCTGAACTCCGGGATAGTGGAGCTGCAGCCACCAAGGTGTGGAGTCCACTGGTGTGGAGGCATTAGCGCAAAAAAAATAGGAGAAAAGAGAAGAAAGTGGAGATCCTTGCTGCTTTAACAGAGGATTACCCGTACAGCTAAGATGTTCTAGCTCAACCACCTCTTCCCCTGTTTTGCTCCACAGTAAGGCTTTTCCTTTCTCTCCAGAAATGTCTGTTCTCAGAGAAGGTCCAGGGAAAAATGACCCCTTTGTATTCATTATTTGTAATCAACTTTACACCAAGTTCATGCTGTGCTGAATCCAGACACCTTATAGTTTCATAATGCACTTCTTGAAGAGGGGGCTGGGGACACTTGGACCGTTGAGAGGACTTTCCTGTGCAGGACAAGCTACTGTCTGCTTCCATTTCTGAAACCCCAGAGCTCATTTCTGCCCCTCAGATGTGAGAAATCTGGCAGGACTTGGTCACCATCAAATCTGCCCCCAAATTCTGTCTGGTCTTAATCCCAAACTCATAACTCTAGCTGAACACAACATGAGGTTTGGATCCAAATACCACTGCGTCGGCTCCTGTCTAATTGGACATTGGCCCACTAGGCATTACAGATAGGGGAAAAAAACCATGTAGGATTTATTAAAAACGATGCAGACACACAAAGAGCAGAACAAAATCTTTAACCAGAAGTGATAAGAAAGCCCTAAAGGATTTGAGTTTAGATAAGTATCCCTCTTTGAGTCCTCCAGCTCTTTAAAAGCTATTTGGACTGGAGTTTTCCTGTGGTGTTATAGGTGCTTACTTAAGCAGGGGATGAGATTAATTCTTCCCTGGGTACTTCGGCACTCGTGCACCTGGGGTCTGCTGAGGAGCAGCACAAACCTTGATAAGTTTGCAGTGATTACTTGAGTAGCCATCACAAACAGGTGAAGTCTTTGGACAATGAAGTGTAGAAGTAGAAGCTCCTGGGCTAACACATCATTAGCTGTGCTTCCTTCTTATTTGTCTAGCACATGTTGATTTTGGCTACCTCTCTGAAGGTACTCCAAAATGAAATATTTTTTAGAATTATAATATGAAGCCACCAACAAGCGATCTCGAGCATCAGAGTAGTGAAATGCCTATTTCTAAAACCTTGCTTTTCTTATGAATATAATTTACTGCCTTGAACTAAGTAATTTTTAAGAAGAAAAAGATACACTGATGAAAGGTAGCTGTCTGCTGGCAAAGCTATGTCTGTGCCAAAGGGAAGGCTCTTACCTCATTAAAATTAAACCTCTTCCAAACGAAAACAGCAATACATTTACTAAGTGGGTATGTAAACCAGCACATACCTTGCTCTCCTGTACAAATGCAAGCAAAGAACTTCATACCTTAACCCCACAACTCTTGGCTGAGGTACAAGCTCTCTTTTATGAAAATATCTTGATCAAAATCCTCCAAAAAATGTCAAATCCTCTAACTTTCTGAGCAGAGTTGTCCCCTTGCCTGTCCTCCTCACTGCAAGGCCAAGGGCAAGAGTGAAGGTATCACACCCTTGTATTACTTGAGCAGAGTTTTTAAGGCATCTCCTGCATGCAGAAGTTTAAAAGCATACAAGCCACTGCTGATCCAGAGATAAATGGTGGAAAAGGGATTAGAGATACTTAGTGGAGGAGAGGGAAGACTCAGGAAGGGCTGATTATTTTAAAGATATGACTATTTAAAGATAATGATTGCATAAATTTAATTAATGCATTTTCATGCTGCAAATGGCCGTTTTGTAATTAATGTATCTGGCCTCGCTAAGCATGGGAGATCACATCTCCCAGCCCCCCCCTCCCTTCTCAATTCCCCCCTCCGCCTCTCGTTTAATGAAAGACAGAAAGCAGATGACAGAAACAATTTGTCAGCCAGTACGGGTGTCAGATGCCTAATTGGTTGCGCTGAGTTAGTGGAAAGTAAAGGGGGAGAGGGTCGAGGCTGGGGGGGCTCTTTCCTCTTTATCTGAGGCTTCGGGGTGGGTGTCTGTGTTGGTGAGGGGGAGCGAGGAGGCGAAAGTGTTTCTTGTTAATTGATGGAGATTAGGACACAGATTGGCTGTGGCAGGGACTGGGCAGTGACAAGAAGGGGACAGGAGAGGCTGGTTAACACCCGTGCAAACAAGCTGCCATATCTCACAATACGTTAAGTCCCGGCAGCGTTGACAACATCAATGGTTATCTCCCGCGCTCCTCGCTCCCACTGCACCCTGGTACCCCTGGTCATGACTACTGGGGGAAGAGCTTAGCGCACAGATCAGCAGCCCTGGGCACTGCTCTCCTCCATTTGGTTTGCACCCTCCGGCTTAGAGAGGAATCGGCACCTTGGCAGAAAGTTTGGGACCCTGGGGAAGGGTGCTGAGCATGGGAGGATGGAGGGCTGAGGCCATGGGCAAAGCAGAAAGCCCAAGAACAAGACCACCACCTGGGTCTTACTTGTCCTAAGCCTTGCCCTGGGTTCAGACCAGTGCGTCAGTGTTAGCACCCAAGAGATCCTCAGAAAATCTGCATGTCCTGTCTCCTCCTGTCCCTGCCCCATTATGAGACTGTCTTAAAAACTGCAAGATTAAGCAAAACTGGAGTTAATGTATGTACCAGCTGGTGCCTGTGCTCTGTGGGTGCATTTGGGTCACCGGTAATAAAGCCCCCATCTGATTAATTCTCCCCTGGTCATTATGTGGAGAGGAAAACCTCCTGTCCACACAAAAAGGCCCAGGAGTCTGGAGCTTTCTGTATCAGGAAGCCAATCCCCTGAAATCCAGCAAGAGCTGAGCATCCTGACCCTTCAGACACCCCCCAGGAAAGCAGCAGGACAGAGCACATGCTATCCAAAGTGAAACCTACATAAAAAGCAGAAATGCATCTTATTTCTGCAACATTCTTCTTTCTACGAAGATTTCTGTGACCTGCTTTAATGTATTTATCATCAGCACTAGGCAGAGCAGGGCTGCCACCTCTCACCTTACTAGTGGAAAAATGAGCCCAATAAAGGCTAAAACTTGAGACGGTGCAGAATTTTATGGGAGAGCAGGAATTTGAACATCCCAAAGCCAAGGTTGATGTCCACACTCCAGACGGCCTTATAATAAGTTAAGCACAGAAATGAGGGGAACTTCAAAACACTATTGCCATATGATGCTGTTTAGTATATCTATAGGCCTTTCGCTGAAGTTATAAGAAAGTTTTACAAAGGTGGGAACAGTTTTGTCGGCTCTGTTTCGCAGCCACACACAAAAATGGTGATGGGTAGAGAGGGATGGGGAGAAAGAGTTAAGAATAGAAAATGTCGAGTTTCCATGCTGGGCTCTGATCACATTTAAACATGCAGCCTGCAGTAATGAAAATATTACTAAGCTTCTGTGTTATATTACAGGTCCCTCTATAAAAGGTTTACGAAGGGTCGACAGGTGATTAATAAATGTTATGAAAAAGATAAACAACTTTTTCTTTTAGATGAAAGCAAGCCTTTCAAATAGCATAAATGAAAATGGAAAGGAAATGGGTGAGCGATGCAAGTGCAAATACAAACTTTTGATTGAAAGATCAAAATGAAGTAAACCACTGCAATTTGTAACCAAAAGATATCAAAAATAAAATATCCAGTTGCAATATTTTTGTCCCTTTGTTTATAAAGAGAGAAAAAGAAACTCTCCAGAAAGTGTTGAATTAAATGAAACCATTTTGCTCTTTCCAAAATGTCCTGGCAACCCATCCCCTCATCCATAGTGAACTCAGTTATCCTTTCTGCTGCAGGGTGAGCATGTTACAGATACACGGCAGGGCTTGGCGGTTTATAATGAAGCCATTCCTATTGCTATTTATTTGTGTTGCAATGACACAGAAGTGCTGTAGTCAAGGAGCATGTCCCACTGCACGAGACTGCACAAAAAACAGAAACAAAATCCAAAAGCCCCCAAACGTCAGATATTTCAGATCTGGGGACTGGCCATCTCCCCTTGGGCCTGGCTCTCTTTCTACTCCCATCCCAAGAAAGGAAACCCAGAAGAAAAATAAAGATGAAGAAGGCACCAGATTCCTGAATCTCTTCCCCTGCAAAGTGAAGAGAGTAGAAGCCAAGACTGGTCCAACTCTAAGAATGAAAAAAAGGGTCTAAGGTGCTGCAGATAAAATGGACGAATGGGAATTATTAATTAATCTGTTCCAAAAATTCACCACGCATAGGCACTTAAGAAGTACTCAGCATTTACTCCTTCCATGAACACAACCCACGTACACCCTGGCATAGTCCTTCAGACTCTGGTACACACCTAGATTTTTCCTTCTGGTTTATAAAACACAAGTGTGAATCATTGAGTGGTGGAGCTCTGCTGGGGAGGAATATGGTCTATTGTGTATTAAACAAATGCTAAATGATTACAAGCACCATATTGGCTGAGAAAAAAAGCAGGCTGCGGTGAGTTGTGCCTGTCACGTCACTGCTCCTGCTTGGCAAGTAAGTTCTAATGCACAATTGGTATTTATTAGATGACATACAACAACTGTCTCATTAAATCAGGGCTTGAGCGTAGGCCGGAAGTCTTAATTTAAAGTGTCACCAGCTATTGAAATCAGATGGTTTAGGCAGGAGTGGAGTGAAAGCAAGGGGAAAAAAATGGAGCTTAAAGAAGTGGAAACAGTCACTGGTCCTAACCCACCTTTTGAAATGGGTTGTGATTTTTATGCTGGTCTGGGCACTGGGTCGAAAAATATTTGTTCTGCATTTGCTTTCTCTACATGCACTTTCAAACTCTCCCCCTAATAAACGGTTGGGCACCTTTCTGTGTTTTAAATGCAGTGTCGAAAGCAAAGGTTAATGCTGGAGATTGCATTCCAATTGAAAACGCGGCAACCGGTAAATTTGGTTTGTTTAGAGTGGAAATGCTTGAACTGCTGTAGATGGGTGGCGGGTGCGAGAGCATGGGGAGAGGGAGGTGGGAGACGCTCCCTGCGCCCCAGCTCCTCTCCGGACAAAATTAAATTTCAAAGTTTAATGAGTTGCGAAGGGCGCTGGATTAAAAAGCCTGGTCCCTGCACTGCCAAAACTGAAGCAGTGTGATGAAGAGAGAGAGAGAGAGAGAAAAAAAAAATCCCACCAAACCCAAAACGTCAGGGAACAGAGCAAGTGAAAAATGTCAGGGCAAATTGCTCTTGACAGTGTTAATATCTGCACCTCATAGCAATAATTACATGTAAATAAATAGTGAAATAGCTCTCAGCTGGAGTCTGGACTCTGAGTGCAGATGCCACTAACAGCCAGCTGGGGACCTTTCGCTCTTCGACTGCCGTTTTCCCCCCTTTCTTCCCTCCCTCCCCCCCGTTTCATCTATGCCAGAGCTGAGAGAGCAATTGCTAGCAACTGCAGATCTGTTCACAGCCCTTCCCCCTTTCTCATGGCACCGCGTTTGCTCCCTCTTCATATCACCGTCTCAGCCAGGGGCTGCTGTCGGCTGTCAGGGAAAAGTACATTGCTTTTAGCCCCTTGCCAGGGGAAAACAAGCTTTACCAGATTCACGTCTGGCCGTCGCATGAGTAAAGCTGAGGGGATGGGAATGGCGTGGCTCACTATCCTTCCATCTCTGTAGGCTCCTAAAAATGTCAGGAGAGATGGAGCTATCTGTTTCAAGCACTAGGATTATGTTCTTCTTATCACCAAGGTTGTCAATATTTCAAAAGGACACTGGAGAACATATGGTTTGGCATCAGGATGCAAAAAGATGCTTTGTTTCCACAGGAGACGCATCTCCCACTGCTATCAGTAGCATCCACAGAGATTTATAAGCCTGAGCAGGTGCCTCTAACCCTTGCCCAAGCACAAAATGCACTTCCACAAACCCACGTCGTTCCTTCCAAGGGCCTCACTGCAAAACTGCCATGGCCCAAGCAAGGTGGGGGGGGGGAAGCCACTGCACCATCAGCATCACTGGTGAAGGTGGGCTGGAATCAGTCAGCACCTTTCCTGGTTTCCCGGGCTGTGGGGATTTGATGGCAGCCTAAGAAATCACAAATGACACGGAGAGGGTGAATATTAATTGTCTATTCACCATCACTTCCAGAATGAGCCTTCGAATAAAGGTAGTAGGGGTGAAATATGAAGCAAATGAAGCGGAGCTTCACTTGATGGAGAGTCAACCTGTGGGACTCCTTGCCACAAGAAGCAATGGATGCTAAGCCGTGTGGGTGGAAAAGGAGACTGGGTAGGTACTTAGAAGAAAGGTCCACTGAGGATTAACAGACAAACCACCTTTTTTTAAGGAAATCCCCCGAGCTGAAAATAGTGACAGGCCCAGAGAGCACCCTGTTCTTGATCCTCATGAGGAGTCTGCTTATGGTCGCTATTGGGGAGGACCCACTGGGCTAGGCAGAGCTTGGCCCCAACCACTATGATTGTCACCAAGCTCTCGGCAGCTCCAAGGGAAAAATTCTCATTGTCTCCCAGGCACTTGGCTAATATGGCCAAAGGGCTGTGGGTATCTGAGTGGGGAGGGCAGAAAGGAGGACTCCAAAGGACTGAAAATAAACATACAACTGCATAGAAATACAGAAATACTAAATATGGAAGCACTTTTACAGAGAAGGCCTTTTGAGCTAGCAAAGGGCCTTGACAAAGTCTCAGATTCCTACCTTACATTTAAGCAGGATAAGAACTCTGTGCCTCCGTTCTTGGCCTTGGAGATAACAACCTTCCCTGTGGTACCGTGAGGAGAAACACATCCCAGGATGATGAGATGCTCAGATATTACGATGAAAGTCTTAGATAAAGTTAAGCTCATTATTTTAGCCCTATTCTCTTCCACTCGGTCAATTTATCTCTCTGTGCCCTCAGTTTTGCTCCCAGCCCTACAAGTCTGGGTCTAATTGTGAGCCATAGGGCTCTGCTAACCATCTAGCAGACCCGTGATGCTTACTCCCGAATGAAGCTGGTGTGTGTCTGGCTCCGCCGCCAAAAGATGCCGTGCTCTCACACCGACACAGCTCATTAGCCACTCCCTAATCAGCATCACTCCGGGGCCAAACTACTAGACCAAAGCAAATAAAAAAAGAATAACCTGCCACTGATAGGAGTGAGACGTTCCTACTGAACCACAGCCTTGTGTAAGGGAGAAAAGCTTTGAGGCCTTTCCTTTCGGCTAATGAAATTCACAACAACACCCCACACTGCACTAAGCAACAAACACAGCTCCATTATTTGGAAAACAAATATGTTCTTTAGAGCTTCCTGGTTGTCAAACACCTTTTTGTTTAGCTCAACAACTAATCCACTTATCAGAGGATAAAGCTGCCAGTGAATCACCAGTATGATAAAAGCATGCACAAAATTAGCAAAAATTTGCCTATGGCTCCTGCACATTCAACAAACACCAGCTAAGAGAAAAATGATTTTTTTTTTTTTTTTTTTTTTTTTAATAACTGAGATCCCCAGGAGAGATTCTGTCAGATAGCGGCTTTTATTTTGCTTGCAGTTTTTTTTCCTCTCTCTCTCTCTTCCCATATAAACCAAACACTGAGGCTGGGAGATGCTGGGAGCTGATATGAGATTCACGGAAATTGGCAGTATTTGAATAAGCAAGAGATGCAGCCAGGCAAAATTTTAATAAGTTGGGGGTTTTTAAAATAAAAAAAAATAGTGCTCAGGCATTGGCTGCTTCCCTAGGACCTCAGCACTGCTGCATGCTTTGCTGCTCATGAGGTTGTAACACCTATAGGATGCTGCTCTTCATTGTGTTTTGTAGCCCTTTGTGATTTTAGCCTCTCTGCATTCCTGCGTGGTGGATCCATGCTAACTCTCCCTGTTACATGGATGGGGAAACCACTGCAGACAAAAATAAGTAGTTTGCCAGGGTTGGGCAACCAAGTTAGCAGCAGGGGACATGAGTCTCGTGACTTCCAATTCTCTGCTGCCACAAACATTAAACCACCTTCCCTCTCTTGAGCTCTTCCACTGAAACCTTTGACAGGACCTCGCAGAGCATTAACTAGGTAAATGGGATTTACCTACTCTCTGAAATTCACTCAGCTATGTAAACCTTGGGAATTTCTCCAGTGTGGATGTGTGCAGAGATGTTCTGGTGAGATTTCTAGCATTTCTGGACACCACTATAAACCAGAGCATGTGAAAGAGGGAATGAGAAAGAAGGAAAGACAACTCCTTAGACTTGGACTCTAGCAAAAGACTTGTTCCAATAAAGACAAAATAAGTCTCTCCATAGTGTGTGGTGTCAACAGAGAGTGATTCAGTGTTTCAGAGGTCTGATTAATTTTCTGAAGATCCCTGCCTCTCTACACTCATATAGAGCTTGTAAGATGACTGAGCCCCTAATGGAAGCGCGTTAGTTAAGAGGTATGAATTTGGGTGATATTCTCTCTTTGTTACCTTTAAATGATGACTGTCTGAAAGGGACAATCACCACAGCCTGACTATGCTACCTTCAAGATTATCAAAATCATGCTGCCATAGCTGTTACTGGTCAGGAACCAACACAAGCTGACTGACGCTCTTAGCAGCAGCCAGACCTTGCACCATGCAGAGCTCACAAACCTCGTCAGAGCCCACCTCCAAAGGCTCAAGTCACCTCAGATGATGAGGATGCTCCCTTGATCCCAAATCCTTATTTTCCTGGACCGTAACAACCTCAGCTAGACACTTGCATCACTGTAGATTAGTAAGAAGACACGGTGGGTTCAGAACTGCACCATAGCAGCCAAGCTGGGAGAACTGGGGGCTTTGAAGATTTCTGGCTGTACTTTCTAAGCACGCATCTTTACTTGCAAGTACTGTCAGCATGATGAGTGCTGGAGGTGAAGATCTGCAACTGTTTCAAGCCACAGTTCCATTGCAAGAGCCTGAACGGAGAGAACCTAACGCATTCCAATATTCTCCTTTTTTCCCCCTAACTTTGCCTATGCTTGAACAGGACCACAGCACATGACGACAGGAGCATTTAGGGGAGCTGGGAATTAATCAAGAGGCACCCACCTGTCAGGCTGGTATCTGGAACTAAACAGAAACACTTGCTAGTGCTTGACCTCTCGCCCTCCAGACAAAGCCTGCAGCTCAAGTGGTTTGAGAAACCCTCTTGCAGGGACCACAGCTCTGAGACCCCAGGTGAAATAAAGCAAGGGGAGCAGGCAAGGAGAGACACAGGACCTGGGTTATGAGCCATAGGGGAAGGAAGAAGAGGCCATAGCTGGTGGGGTTGATGGGGGGACTGGCAATCTTCTGGCATGGCTGGGAGAATGTAGCTGGAGAGCCGGTGTAATGATGTGGATGCAATGGGAAAAAACAGAGCACACAATGTGTTGGCCAACAGGCCAAGAGCAAGAGCTGTCTGAGGCTCAGTGCTGCAGGTAAAAGAGGCTGGATAGTAAAAGATACTGAGATATTGAGAGTCAAATATCCCCGTGACTTTCTATATATGCCCAGATGAGGTTTGTGTTGGGTGAGATACATTTGATACATCAGCACGTGCTAATTAGCAGTCCAGCACATATTTCAGTGTTAAATCAGCCTTTCTTGTAGTTAATGGAGGCCAAAACTCTGTGCTGATGACCATTCAAACAGTGAAACCTAAGGCAATGCTAACTCTGCTAAACAGCAGAAGAAAGCTCTGCATGCATGCCAAGGGATTTTGAAATACCAATCTTAAGGTACAGGATTAAGATCTTAATTTTTAAAGAGATGTGGGGCACTTGTTCTTTAAAATGCATGAACAGATTCTAAGCTAATGTGAAAGGCTTGGCCACTCTGGTAGCCTTGACCTCAGACCCAGATGATGTGAACAGAAAGATGCCACCTTAGTTCCGACTTTCTGATTTTCAGTTTTATGACTTCTGGGGTGTGTGTAAACACCTGTGAGAATGGAAGGGACAAATACTTTGGGAAAACCAGCCCTCTACACCTGCCCCAATACCAAAGAGAGAACAGTACAGAACAAGATCTGAGCCAACAGTGCAAAGGGGTTGGGACATCCTACGCCAGCAGCAGCATCCTCTAAGTTCCCATGCTTTAACAAGTGCAAGTCAGTTTGCCAGTACAAAAGACTCTGATGTTTTCAACAGGCATCTGTTACGCCTGCTTCCTCCTTATCTGAAATAAAAACACCTCCTTCCCTTGGCAGCAAAAGTCACTCAACATTGAAGTTACTGAGAGCCTTAAGTCTCTTCTGCGAGAAACTTAAATACTGGGGGTTCAGTTCCACCGATGTCCCCTGGATCTATATGGTACTGACAGAGTTTATACTAGAAACCTGCTGGAACTTGAACATAGACCCTGAAATTCTTTGCATGAAAGATGCCACTTTATAGATGGGCATAGAAAGGAGGTAGGGAAAGGGGAATGGACATTCACAGGAGCTGGGCAGAGACTGAGGCTAAGTGAGCTGCTCAGAGTGAGGAATTTATTTGCTTTCTGAGATATAATGAGCCTCTGGCCTAGTGATGGGAGCAGGAGGACAGAAGCGGCTGCTACAGAAACCAAGAAAACATTTTTTTGCAACTAGTCCCTGCTTTTTCTTCTTCATTGCTCCAAGCAGCAATGACTAAAAGCCCCAGAGAGAGCTCAAAGCCTCTGATGCTGTAGAGAAATGTGGCTGAACCACATTCCCTTGGGCTAAAAACCTGGAGCTAAGGATTCTGCAGCAAGCAATGCTTTTATGGAGTCTCTTATGTAGGGAAGATCAGGAAACAGAGCACAGATCCAGCCAAAGACACAAAAATGTCTGGGACACAGCAAGTAGCTAAACTGAACGCCTTAGGAATACCCACCCTATCAGGCACTGAAACCACCTTGCTCCCTGGAAGAGCAGAAAGCACTGTGAAACCACTCCATGAACCAAGATGAAGCAAATTCCTTTAGAAGCAGGCAGAACCACATCCCTTTTTTGCACTGCAATACTAGTGACACCTCCAGCCAAGCTCTCCTGCATTGCGGACCTGCTCTCACCGCTGCTGCTCATTTTTAGGGAGCCCTGTGCTCCCTCGAGAAGTGGTTCCCAGGCAGCTTCGGCATCGACTCTTTCTCATTGCAGCATGCGAATCCCATGGCAGGAGTTGGTGCCCACTCGGGGTGGCTCCTGCCCTGTCTGCTGGGCTGGAGCAGGGCACAGAGGTGCTATTAGCAGCATGCGTGGCCCAGAACTTCATTAGAGCTGGCAGACCCATGCTCCTGACAGAGCTGCTGAATCTGGTGTTGGCTTTTAGGGTCGGGGAGACCCCATGTGGCTTCTAATTCAGGGCTGGATTTGTGCTCAGCTGCGCACTCTAATCACTAATTAAAGGTTTGCCATCATCCTCCAGCAGCTGTTAGTGTCCTACAGGTCGATCCCCAAGCAACACTCTGCTGAGCCAGAGCCACCGATTGGGAAGTTCATTGGATGGGCAGTGTCCAACCCCCTCCCCAATACAGCCGGCTATTTATTTCCTCATCAGAAAAGGGTTGCAATATCAGACAATGCTCTGCTTTGTACCACCTCTTCTTCTCCCCTTCTTGCAGGCAGCCCCCAAATATTTCTTGCTTTTCCCCTCTTGTTCATTCTTTTTCTTTCTTTTCTTCTCTCTCTCTTCTTTTTTTTTTTTTGAACGAAAAAATGTTATTTTGTGCCTCCTGAGCCTTGCTGGCTGGGCTCGGCGTCTGTATCAGCTGGAGGAGCTTATGAGCCTCGTCTCCTCGGATTTAGACTGAAATTTTGATTTTCTGCCGCGCTCAGATAATGTGGAAATCCTGTTCCCCGATATTTACTGTTTATCAGTGCAGCACAGCGCAGTTCTGGGGGGAAGGGAATCTCTCTCTCCGTGCGTCCCCCTTCGCTCCCCTCCACCCCCCATCCTGCATGCTAATGGAGTTTGACTTCGGAGCAGACGCTACAACAATAGCCTAATTACGGCAAGCAGAGGGGAAGAGGAACTCCCTGGCAAAGAGGCTCTGCATCGCTGGGATGAACTCTGATCCCTGTCCCCATCACCTGAGCCAGCTGGAGCTCAGGGCTGGTCCGTCATCCTGCCAGGGATCACTAAGCCACCTACCCCTCTCTAGGCCCACTCCTAAGCCAAGCTTTGTCAGCTTACGCAGACCCCAAGTCCCCTCCAGCTTTACAAAGCTGAGGATGGGGAAGCGCAGGAGCAGAGTGAGCCATGCCATGTCTGCTTTCCCCCAGCTCCTCATCTGGATTAAGTGGTCCTGTCTTGTGTATCCAAGCCAGGTTGCCCTCAGCATCACAGTCTATGAGGCCACCTCCCTGTCCCTTTTGCATCGTGTTTGTCCTGGAGGGAGCCTGTGTGTTTGGGACCCCCATGATAGTCCGGCTGCAAGAACAGTCCCATTCCAAGGTGTGTATTCTGCTCCCCCATGTGCCAACATGCACATGAAGTCCTGCATCCTCCAGTGAGGATTAGTGTCACTGAGCCCTTGCAAACTCATTCCTGCAAGCAACCTGGAGGCGAGAAGGGAAAGGAGGGACGCTTCCCTGTGTGACATGACCTAGGTAAGAAAAATAAAACAATAATAAAAAAATCTGGGCCTCAGCAACAGGGGAACAGCTCTAAGGACCACTTAAGTGGCCAGCAGTGCATAATGCCTTGCTATTAATGAGGCCTGCTGCCGATCCCTAAAAGGATTGGTTATTGTCAGATAATGTACGGGGCTTTCTCCCTCCCCCCCAGCCCCTTGCAGGGAAGGCAGGCATTTCCCTGTGGTTGGGATTGAGCTGAATAATGTCCCAGCCACCTGCAAATGCGCTGGGCTTTCTCTACAACTGCATAATTAGAGGCGGCATTGGGGTAAGGCGGCAGGGTAACGCAGCATGTAGAAAGGAGGGAAAGAAAAATGGGAAAAAGAGGGTTTTTTTTAAAAAAAAGGGGGGGGTGGAAAGGGAGACAGGAAACATGATAAAGCTCAGCCAGGCACTCTCTGCTCGGCTGTTCTCTGTGCAGCTTGGCTGTTGGCTGGCTCTTCTGGTTTAAAGTGACTCCGCTTCTTATGGAAACGGAGAGGCGGTATTAAAAAAAAAAAAAAAGAACCCAAGACACAGAGAGCTTCCTTATCTCATGGAGACAGTTGTCAGGAATCACTTTGACTGAGTCGTTTTGTCTCCATGCTTTTTTTCGCTGTCAAGCAGGCCTCAGGACATGGATCAAAGGAGAGGCGCCGAGCGCTCGCTGAAACTTCTGATCCCTTCTCGGTACAGACGCGCGAGTGGCAGACAGCTCTCCTCCACATCAAATGGAAGGAGAGAGGAGAGGGAGGAAGAAGGGAAGGGAGAGGGAGAAGAAAAGCTGGGAGAGACACAGAGAGAGAGGAGGCTGTGAGGGACTCTCTCTGCTGCTCTGGATTTCAGGGGAAAGACAGACAACAGCAGCCTTTGCTTTCCCTGTTCCCTGTTGAGAGCATCCCCCCACCAGTGTCCCTCCAAAAGGGATGCCAGAGGGAGGTTTGGGGCATGCAGCAGCACAGACATTTCCCCCAGACTAACCGGTGAGCTCCCCATAGGGCCTGCCTCAACCCAGGCTTGGCCCGATGCATTGGTGGGTCCCAGACCAAGCTTTGCACTGAAGCTAGAGTCGTAGTGAGAGCTCCCACCTGCATGGGCCGCTCAGACATCCCTGTTTCAGCTCTGCACTGCCTTGGTGGGTGAATTCCTACCCCAAAACAACGCCCTAGGTGTCAGCCTTGCCTCTTTCCCTTCAATCTCTTAAGCCAGTCCCTGTGATTTTCCTATATCTGCTTGGCAAGCAGCTCCTCACCCTTTCCCCTATGTGGCTCACGATTCCCTTTCAGGTACTTATTCCCTGAAATAAGATCCCCCTCATCTCCAAACTGGATAGGCTTAAGGGCTGACTCCAGCTTACTGCAGCGAGCTAAGACCCTCTGCACCTTTGATCAATTTACTACTCACACACCCCAGACCCCGCTAGGATTTCTGATCTTCAGCCCCCGCTGTAAATTGATCTCGTGCACGCCTGTCTGATGGAAGCAAGAAGCAGCATCTTGCAGCAGGAGGCCCTGCTGCACCCAAACCATTTTCCCTCACGTCTACCACTGTGCGAGGTGGAAACCTCCATGTGGCATGCAGCCCACAACCTGATAGCCCCCCGTTATTTATCTGTTGCACACACAGCTATATCTCCCCTCCTCTGCACTTCCTGTGCCCCCCATACACTACAGAAGCCCCTGCACAGCCCTATAACCCCAAACTGCTAAAGCACGTTTTGCACAGCCCTGTACTGCTCCCCCCTCCGTATGCAGCGCATCAAGAGAGACGGCAAGACGAATGCACTGCAAGCTGATGCAATATCCAAACTACCTTCCATCTCACATGAAAGACTGGCACAGCATCCCTTTAGAGTATGTCTCCCCCATAAGCCCCTCCTGACGCTTTGGGACCTAACAGCTCTTCTTAGCAGCCCTCCAGGATGCTCCAGATACAGTCCCCAGATTCCTCCCTGTCCTGTCACCCCCAAACGTCCTGTTTGCAACCTTTGCCCCAAGACACTGCAACCCGTCCGTCAGTGATCCCAGCAGCTGGCTGGCTTTGGGGTGGGAGCAATGCAAGCTTCCTGCATTGTTAGCACACGTAGATGGTGAAGCAAACAGAAAATAAACCGTACTGAATAATGACCCCTTTCAAAATGCATCCGTCAGCTCTGGGAAAGCTGGAGGTCACGGCATATCCCCCTAACATGGAACTATGTGAGCAACGCACAACCCCGCGTCCATCTTCAGCATAATGTTTCCTGAGCTGGGGCAGGCTTGAGGCTCACAAGGAAAGCAATGGACCCACATATACCTGCAATACACTGTCCCACCTCCTCTCCCAGCACGGTATCTCTGCTGTTTTGTCATACCCGCTGAAGTTAATACACTTTCCACAACCCCTCTTTGTGGCAAAAAAAGAGGGGGGCAGGTTGGGATCAGTGCCTGATTCACTGCAAAGTACATTGCTGTAGATTTTTCCTATCATAGATGGCTTTTCACAGCCAGGGCACAGCTGGAGCACAGCTGTTACACCATAGCTAGATTTTAACAGGCACACACAATGCACGGGCACACACACTGGTGTGCACATACAGAATGTGCACGTAGAACACCCAATGCCCTTGTGCACACAGGCGTGTGAGAGCACGCGTGCATGCCCCTGCCTCTAAATCCTAATTATTCCTTTTACTGCATTCCTCCCTTTTAAGCTTCCCCTCTATCTCACATCCCTCATTCCAGGGCTGCCTTTCCCCACTGCAGTCCCCTGATTCCTCTTGCAGCTCAGTACCAGCTCCCCAGTCCCTGGGTTATTGCAGCTCTTCGAACCACGCGGCGAAACACTCGCCTCTGAATGCCAGAGGTCGCTCGGAAATGCCCGTCACCAGGCTGGATGCTGTATTAATTGCTAATCTCTCATTTTCTCTATCTGCCCTGCCTGCCTTGTCTCGAGTTCCCTTATTAATCATAAAGCAGGGCAAATCCTGCATTAGAATTCTCCAAGTCTGTGTCTCCCAGCCAAGTCCCTCTTACCCTCCCTGGTGTGGAAGAGAGACAGGACCCAGAGGAGAGGTGTTTCAGCAGAGCTGAAAGCCCCACCAGTCCTGTCCGGATTTCAGCAGGAATTACAGCCCCTGCAATGCCTGTTCCACCCACCCTGCTTCAGCTTTGCTCCCACCACCCCATAAGTGGGTAGCGGGGTCTGGGTGGGAAGGGATATTTAAAGATTTATGGGTACAGATTTCCGTGTCTTAGCCCTGGGTGTCTTAAATATGTGCTCCCTGCTCCGACGTCTGGGGGCTTATCAGACAGTTTCACACCTCCCTGCATTTCTTCTTCCTGCTGTCATTGGTCTTGTCATTCTCCTCAGGGTTTTTTCCTGTATTTCTTCTCCTATTTTCTCCTTATTCCCCTTTCTCCCCAATTTGTCTACTTCTGATACTTGAGTTTACAAATAGTGCAGTGCCACAGGGGCTGATCCTGGACCCGCTGAAGGTAATGACAAAGCTCCTATCAAATTCAAGGCTCAGGAATCAACTGTTTGCTCTGAAATCCTTCAGTGTTTCTAATATTTTAATATCTCAGTAATGCACACAGAGAACAATGTCTAGAGTGGAAATCACATAGGAATAAACGCAATCAGTGCCACCCAGAGCATGAGAGTTAGAGTTAAGGTAATAAGACACTGCCTTATTTGTTTCTAATCAGTTTTCAATGGGACCAGAGCATCCAAATCAATCAAGGAAACTCATGAAACCTCAAGACTGACAGAGAGTGAATTGGCCCCTCAGATATGAATTTCTCCCTTCCCACCCTACTCCTTCGCTCGCAGTCATTAGGAATCAGGCAAATAAATACGTATCTATTTTCACATGAGAAAAATGTTCCATTCTCCCCTTTTCCCGTTGCTGGGAGCAGAGGCGTCTAATTGACAAGAGCAGATGGGCTTTGTTTGGTTAAATAAAAAAAAAAAAAAAAAAAAGAAAGAAACTTTAGTGGAAAAACTACCAGCTTTCCTTGGACACATAGGTTAAAAGTTTAGAGAGACAGAGCTGCATTTGACACCGAGCAAGGGAAAACGTCAACAATCTTAGCAAAGCCAGTTTCTCCCAGAGAGAAACCTGGAGCTCCCATTCCCCCTTTTCCATCCCCTTGGCAAAAAAAGGACATGGATTTTAGCATGTGTTCACCTCCTTCTCCAAAAATCCTGCGTGCGATCTGCCACAAGGTCGTGGGGAAGCTGAAGACTGCTCACTAAGAAACAGGGTGCAAGGAAGAATTGCAAATCAGAAAAGGGACAGCAGCCACTTTCTGAAGGGCAGACACTTCGTTTGAGGGAATCATGGTCCTCTAGAGAAATGGGGCTGCAGGAAGAATGCAGAGGAGGCAGTTTGGGGGAGAAGAGGGCAGAGACCACATGGAAAAAAAACTGGAGTGGAAAAGGAGGGTAGGAGAAAGGTGAAGGAGTGATAGAAAAAGGAGGTAGAGGAACCCAGGAGGCAAGGTTAAAGAAAAACCCTTGTGTGGGGTGGCACCCAGGAGCATCAGAGGTTAAAGAATATGAGAAGAGCATGTTCCTACACTACGATAAGCCGGAGAAATGAATCCTTATCCGTCCAAAACCAACCCTTTAAAATTCGAGTGAGAGAAGGGTCTCCTTTCAGGGAAACGGGGAATCCTTAATGCTTCCTCCCTCAGCAACTGTAATGCCAGGATGTTCCCAATCTGCTTTGAGGGATGGAAAGATTAAGAATAATAAAAAAATTGCAATAAAATATGTGTGAACGAGGGGGTAATTGTGGACAAATGCAGCATTCAAATTCATTTTTCAGCTCTTTTACACACCATTTCAATCTTATTTTCTGCTTGTTAATGAGATCTTGTTGGTTGGGGTGGGCACGGCTGCCCAGTATCGCTTGGGTAATTGCACATAATTTTCTCTCTACTAGTGATTTGCATCAGATTTTTTTTTCCTAATTCTTTGCTATTTAAACCCCCTCCTCCCTTTCCCCCTCCCCCCCCAAATCTCACCCTCTCCTCCCCCTCTTTCTTCCCCTCCCCTTCTCCTGGCCCAGCAAGACTCATTTTGAATGCTTATTATAGTCACAGTGTCTCCGACAAAAAAAAAAAAAAAAAAAAAAAAGAAAAAAAAAGAAAAAAAAAAAGGAACCAGACAGAAGGGATCCATGTCACTGAAGGAAGGAGCGCTGTCTCACTGGAGCCAGACACCTCGATGCTTGCTCCCCTCTCACCAGCTAACATCATGTCCTTCCCAATTGCCAGGTTTCCCCCCCAAAAAAGGGCTCAGCTGGCTCTTCTCATGCTTCTGCCAGGATCAGTGTGCTCCTGACAGGGATTCAGATGATCTCTAATCCCACCCCAGTGAGGCTGAGGAAAACATTATCCTGGATGGTGGAAGAGAATGGAGCCCTGGGACAATGTCAGGAAAAACAAAACTGTGCTATGGTTGTGCAGACTAAAAAGGTCCCTGAGTTTAGAGTGTAAATTTCTGGGCAGAGCCTGACCTGTGCCTCAAGCAGCCCTCCAGGAACACTATCAAGAAATGGTGATAAACCAAAAATTGTAAAATCTGAATCCAACCTTCAGATACTGCCATTACATTGGGAATGAATTTGCTCGTGGAGCAAAAAAGCCACCGAAAGCCCTGAGAAAATTAAAGCAACAAATATGAGGTGGTGAACAAGTTTCTCTTGGCTCTTCATATTTCTGGAATTGTCTTAATCTCTGGGTGATCCTGTGGACTTGTTAAAAGATTCAAAGGTCTCAGAAATAACATCTTATGAAAGTATAGGAAACACCTGACTCTTAACTATACCTTAATAAGTTCTCCAGCTACACAGAGGCCATCTGCAACAAACTAATGATCTTTTGCTTTTGAATAACCCCTTGCAAGACCCCAACATGCTACAGTGAATGGTCAGACACATTTAAGACAGAGGCCTAGATCTAAAAGGGCAGCAGAAATTTTAGGAGGTGAAGCAGTGGACCAAATCCTCCTAAAAAAGATGAAGACAATTTAGAAAGCAGAAGAGATGTGCTAGAGATGAAAGCAGCCCAGAATACAATATAGCCCTACTTCTTTGCTGTTTGAAAAGCACCCAGGAAATCTAGGAAAGTATCTTTACGTTGACTTGTAATGTACTGCTTAATTCACTTAATTTCCTCCCACCTCAGACCACACTGCAGCACACACATTTCTGAAGGACTGCCAGATGCTGATCAGGACATAACTGGACTTAATACTGAGTTTACCATTATATTGAGCTATTTGTCACAAGCCTTATCCCAGCCACAGTGAGAGGCACTACTCAGTTAGCACAGGTCTGAACTTCGAAAGAGATGGATGCAAAGCATGACCTGGCTGTCTTGGTGCCTGGCCTTGTTCTAGTTGAGGTTGATCGGTATTCTCAAATAAATGGGAAATGATTCCTCTGTGGGACGAAAATGTGTTGGAAGTATTTACAATGTATTTATGAAATCCCACCCACCCACGCACACACTTGGTTTACAACCCACTCTTGTGACAAATGATGAGACAGAAGGTCCAGGGCCAGAAATCACACACACTATGACTGCTAACTGGTTACTCACTCTTCGTATTTAAGTTTGGTTCAGGTCTCTATATCTTTGCTAAGTTTTGGCACAGACATTAATGCCAGCCCGGAGGCAGTTATGAGCCACTGAGTCAGCCCAGCTGAATCTGTGACAGCTGCTGCTGACCCACGCAACCTTTGGGGAGCAATGGGGACCTTGCTGCTGCACATTCTGGCTCCCTGGTACTGAGCTACTTTCTGATAATCCATGACTGCTGCAGCCACCCAGTGCATCCTGACAGATGCAAGGTGACTCATCTGGCTGCAGCTGGCCAGCCTGTGAACTTCACTTTCTCAAACAGGCAACACTCAGAGCAAAATCTCTCTCTTACAAAGGCTGTCCCAGCACGAAACCATCACAAATCACTGCTCGGGTTACCCTGAGGTCTCTCACTAAGGTCTAGGAAGGAGTATGACATGAGAGATCATGCTAGGTAGTGGTTTAATCATGTGGGACTACCCTTTGTACAACCAAGTCCGTGTGCTCTTGTATGAACCGTCACAAAAAACATCATCATGGGATGAAGTAACTGAAGACAAAAATTCCCAGATGACCTCCCACTCTTCGGCAGTCTCAGGTCTCGAATAGAGGCAGAATGGCCTCTACACTGTGGAAACTGCATGGGAAATGCTTTGGGGATCCAGAAGCTGAGCTGGTCAGGCACAAGGCTTTGTGTGCTACAGGCTGGAAAACAAGCAAGAAACATGGCCATTTCCCATGTGAAGTCCGGGTAAAACTTTCAGCAGCGTCTGCTCTTTCTGTCAAGAGGGGGAGGACTAAAGTGCGTGTGTGCATGGGGGGACTGAGCCCACAGTGGCCAAACGTAATCCCCTTTTCTCTGTTGTGAGAATGGAAATGCCATGCTTCCCCTCTAGAATTTCAGCTGCCAGCACCAAGCCCGTCTAGTGGATTCTGGCGGGGACACCCAATCCTGGGGTAACTGGATAGCGTGCCGAGCGGCAGCAAATGCTGGGAGCTCTCGGCCAGGCTGGCCCCCACCTCCTTGTCTAAACTGCAAAGAAATCTCCCTCCTGCTGCTGCTAAGGGATGAAACCAGAGAACTGTCTGTTTGCAGCTCAGACAAATTGCCATCATTTTAAGTTCCCAATTTTTTTTCTACCTCCTGAACTCCCTCCTTCCCTGTAGTTGATATTTACCCCTGCAGAGAGCAACCAGATACCACAAATAGCTGAACAGGAGGATGAGAATGTTGAGGTGCAATGGGTTTTACCTGTAATGCCGTGGAATGGCTGAATTATGCACAGATAAGTTACACAGAGCATCCCATATTGAGACCTCACAAAACTTTTACCCACCCTGCTGCATAAAAGAGGACACTTCTAAGCGTTTTCATTCATGCCATTAGGAGTATTTCTTGCATCCTTCCACTAGGAACAGCAGAGGGCTTAGAAAGGCAGGAAGGTAGCAAGATAACTAAATATAAAGCAGTCATAAAATAACCTGAGTTAGCCTTTCTATGCACAAAAGAAATAGAAGAATTTATATGCTGATATCTTGGCCCTCACATGATTAAAAGCATTAGGAAAATGGGAATCTCCCCTTCTTGGGGGTGCAAAGCTCTCTTTTCTTCAAGACTGCCAGATAATGTATCCTCTCTTTCCCATACAAAGGGCTTATTGGCTCAGGACTCTATTTTCCCCCAGCCTGAGCCTGAGGGCAGGGTAATTTGGGATAGGGATAAGCATAGAAAAAGCATTGGTCTGGTCATTTCAATGAGCCTCTGATTTAGTGAGCAGGACTAGTAAGTAGATGATGAAGGTACAGAAATGGAAATTGCATGATGGACTTGTATATGTCTAGTGCTTGTGCAGCTTATCACGTGGATCTCATCCTTAACTTATTCTATGGTGCTAAATTGCACTTGCGATAATCTGAATTAATCACGTGCCCTGGACCATCTAACCTGCAGTCTGCCTTTGAATTCCACACTATATGCTCATCTCCCAAGCCCAGTGCTATTAGAAATCTCTTGTCAGAAAGATGTCTCCTTATTTCCCCCACATATTACACTGTTTGAGGCAATATTCAGCCTCACACCAGTCACGCTTTTACATTTTCTATCTTATGACCATTCAAAGCTAGAAGTGGGATTTTTATACCATTTCAGAGAAGCTGCAAAATTTCCCTCTTTCCATTGACACACAATGTTTGTTTTCACACAAGAGAGATCACAAGGTATTGGACCTTAAAATCTATATATCTCTCTGATGTCCCCATTTATTGGACTCCTCTCTAAACAGTTGTAGCCTTTTCATTTCAGATGCCTACCTAATTTCTCTCTGTAGTTTCAAATTATTTTGCACTTCCTGTCTTAAATAGTGTTATGGGCCACTCTGAAAAAACCGCTATAAGTGCACTTCGTATGTCTCCATATTTCACAAGTGACTGAGACCAAAAGTAAAACATATTTGGTACCCCTCCAGGATGGCAGACACCACATGAATGCAAGTCCTTGCTGCTAATTCTCAGCATACCGTATGTGCCTTGTTCCACTTAAAATCAAATGTGCATTTGGAAAACAGATTACATCAAGTAAACCGAAGAGAAGGTTAAAGGCTCTATCTAATGAGGTGACAGAAAATTAGAATTCTTATCCCAGGATAGCAACAGAGAGAGTAGGCTGTATTCGCAGGTGGTGTGCATCCTGGCATCTCCACTGGCTTCAGTGGAGCTCACCAGCTGAGAACATAAATCTACTCCCATAACACACACATAGCACAAGCTCTGCTGTCTCTAGACCCGCTGATGATGGAGGCTTTAACCTCTCTACACTGCTGAGGCTTGCTTCTCTGTCACATGCAGCACTGAAAAGCCACGCGCACAACTGGCAGCAACCTGGTCAAGCCTGGTCTGGGGCCCTTTGGAAGGCAGCTGCACTGAGTCTTGGAGCACAGATCCCAGAGTCAGGTCACAGGTGCTCTATTCTGAGCTCAGTCAGGGATTTTAAAATCAACAGTGTATTACATGGGGAGGCCGTGGCTGTTGCCTGGTAAACTTAAAATACACATGCTCTACTCTTCTACACAAACAGATGCGTGTGAAATGTATCTTTGCTCTCTTAAAGCTTACATATGCCTCTTATTCTGACCTTGTGGAAAGCATTAGCAGAATTGTTTACATGACAATTAGTTTCTCGAATATAAATCCCAGGTCTACATCCCTGTGTTTTGTGGAAGCTCAGATCCATGGCACTTTCATGTTCCAACCAGACTCGGACAAGCTGGCCTCAGCTAATCTCTAGATCAGTCGCTCACAAATCATGGACTACTTCTGAAGTGAGGCTGCAAAAAGTACCTAAAAAATTTAAGTGTGGTGTTATCAGACTAAAATCCACAACTGAAGGGCCCACACCTGCACTGGAATTTTTTTGGAGGCCTGAGAAGACAAACACCAATGCTTTAGGTCCTGGTGTTTGCAATTACAGTGTGCTAACCTGAATATGGGAACTAGCAGGATAGAAATGCTCTGGCAGTACAGTGCTGAGCTCAGGATAGAGATACTGCTGATACACAAATTAACTAATTGCTTTAACTAGGCTGCCTCTAAGAATTCGTGGCAATAACAATAACTCCCTTGTTAACCATAATACACTGTGATAGCCTGAAGCTTGCCCTGCTCTCAGAGGATCTGGACCAGCCAAATACTCTCAGCCAAAGAAAGAGAATGGAAGCGGGTCACATACCTGTGGAGAGAGGCCATTGCTAACAGGATTCATGTGGTTGGCAGGAGCTGCAGCATTCATGAAACTGTCCGAGTAGCTGGAGAAGCTGTGTCGGGCCCCATAGGCAGAGCCGGTGTCAGCAGCGGCAGCCGCGGCAAGCCCTCCCTGGTGCATGGTGGATGGCGGCAGCGGCTGGGGTCTGTGTACAGTGCTTCCCCCATCTGTGGAGAGAGCATTTAGAGGTAAACAGTCATGGGGTGTTACAGCTGGGACTATGCAAGGTGTGGATCAATAGTTTGGCGATATCCTGAGCTCAGCTTCTGGGTCCCACCATCTCTGTGGTCCATGTGAACACAAGCATACCATGTGACAGTTTATGCATAGTACAAAATATGCAAACCTGGGATGAAATATCTGAAATTTCTCTTAACTTTCACCCAGGCAGAAGCTGTAAATTCCTTTGTAAAGGCCAAGGCCACTGGAATTAGCAGTACTCCTTCCACTGAACACCAATATGGAGTTTTATCCAGAACAAGGGATCGCCTATATGATACTCACTCTATAGTGATGTGCTCACAATTTCAAAGCTCAGCAGAAGAACTACAGTCATGAGACACATTGTCACAGGAGAAAGTACCATGAGACAGAGGAGAAAACTGTGGAGTTTCCACTGACTTGAGGAAAAACCTGGTCTTCCCGACTGAAGGAAAACCACCTATGTATTACAAGAGCCTTAGTGGGATGTCATGAACCAGAAAGGGAAGGGACGATGGGTTGATGTAGGGCAAGAGAAGAGAAGCAGCACAGGCAAACGGGTGCTTACCTTGGGAAATGGTGGTTGTTGGGTAGGTGGAGTCCGGCAGCTGGTACGGGGGGAGAGTCGGCATTCCTGTCGGTGGGAAGCCGCCCGGCAGCAGGTGATTGAAAGCTGCAAGTTGGTTCGCTCCCGCCTGTTTGCGCCATCTCGCTCTTCGGTTGCTGAACCACACCTGATGGGGAAAGGGAAGACCACATGTGACTCACTCTGAGCTGCTGTCCCATCTCACCTGGGTTGCTGATGGAGACATATCCTGAATTACAGCACTGGCCAAAACCAGGTTCAAGTCGCTGCTTGACACAGACTTTGTAAGTATTCCTCTCCGTTTCTCGGTTTCCTTTCTCCCAAATGACAATACTACTACCGCCCTTTCTCCTGGGTGAAGATACATGCATTTAAAATTGTTAAATATACTACTAAGAGCATGGGAGGGTGCTATCAGCAGTAGGGTGAGATGAAGAGAAATAATTTAGCTTGTGTATTCCAAAAGAGTCCATACCAAATAGATGCATTGCTACCACCTGGCCATTCTGCCTTGTTATCTGACAACTATGTGAATTATGCTGAAGGATTAAGTACCATAATAGCAACACGGCTGCACTGTTAGGAGGGATAAATAGACAGATTAGCATCATGGTTTCTATGTTAGACAAGCTAAATAGATAGAACCAGACCGGAGGGAATACAGGGTTTTCTTAGCTTCTCTGTACTGCAGCAAATCACTGTTGTCTGTATGCTAAGACATGCTCTCCTTGCAAGAGGCACTGCAGTGTGCACTAGAATTGTACTGCAGCCAATTTAAATCTCTGTGCATTAAAATAAACCCAGTATTAATACATGTGCAAAGCTGGGCTCATGTTTCCTACAGTGCTAGTTTACCTGTAAGACTCAAGGGGAGATTTTTCTAAATGCATTTGTCTGCCCTGATGTGTTTTATCATGGGCAATCTCCCTTCTGCATGGTGGAAAGGGCTTCTCAAGCTGTCTCTTGGGCTTGGTTTACTTCATTTAATCAGAGAGGCTCTCAGGCCCGATCCCTGTTTGGGGTTCAGAAGTATGCGGATAAGCTTTCAAGCCAGATGAGAATGCAGCTGCTGGACTTTGTGAGGCCTAAAGGGCTAGAAAACATGATTAAATTTCACAGCAACAAGAAAAAATGGAGCAAAAATCAAGAGTGTAAAGCATTCGGGGGGGGGAAATCCTCCATCAGGCTTCCAAGCTGCTCAACATCATATCAGAAGCTGGGGTTACAAGGGTTTGAGACACTGCAGTCCAAACTGTCCCCTCATCTTGTGAACCAAACCAAAACTCTCTTCCCTAGGTGTGGCAGAACCTTAGTCTGATGCACCTTGCACTTCAGACATGATCCAAATCTCAAAGCGGGTATCTTTGGCCTTTAAACTGAGTCCCCCTGCAAATGGTCACTTGTTAGTTTGCCTTTTTATTGGCACCTGTGGGTATGTATAATTCACTCAGCATGACAAGGCAACATGTTTTCACTGAGAGCTGCTTACTTAATGGAGTGTTGGCCCTTAGTCCACATGCACTGCAGTGGTGCTTGCTGCAAAAACAAGCATACACTGAGCTTCACACACAAATTTCTGTGAGGTTCTCTGGATCAGTCTATTATTGTTCTTTCTACTTGTTACTCACCTACTAGTGTGCTGTGGAAACAGTTTGATTAAAAACTGTTAATAATAGCTGCGTGTGACCTGCTGATGATGCCTAGGAAGGACCTAGTACCAGCCAGTCCTTCATGCTGTTATTTACATCCATGTACAGTGAAAACAAAAAAAGCCCGGTTTTCTTTGGAAGAGCTGGTCTAAATTAACCCCCTTGAAATGTATACAGTGCTGATGCCAGGTCCTTGGCACCAAATGCATCTTTTTACAGACCTGTTCCTACTACACTGCGCTACTGGCTGAAGTAGCATAACCCCTTAGAACCTTCCAAAAGCGTGACAGAAATAGGTCAGCTTACATCCGATCTGCATTGATCAACAAAGTCCATGCAGGTCAGAATCTCTGTGTCCATTTTTGGCACCAGAAGTTGCTAGCAAAATCTAGGACAGGGTTAAGGAGAGAGAAATGGATTAATATTAAGGTCTGTAGCGCTTTACAACTCTTACACAGTCCAATCTGTGGCACAGTTTCTAGGAGCAGCGAGCAAAACAAATGAATAAATAACCTTTTGTTTGCCCTGGTCATGCAAAGAGGACAGTCCTGTGCTTTTCTCATGCATGCATGTATGTGTAATTCATGCTTTGAATTAGGGATACAGAACTTAGCTCCTCCTCTCATATAATTTGCTTCCACTTTCACAGTTAAGGACATAAAACCAGTCTGAATATTTCTGTTATCTGAACATCAGGAGATAAATAAACCTTCTCTCTTCAGAGAAAAAGGCCTAGTCCCAGGTTAGCAGAGCTTCCGCTCCAAAAAAAAAAGATCTCAATGCTGAGAATACCATTTAAAATTCAAGTACCTGAAGGGAAAACATAACCCAGCAGCTATGAATCCAGGAATCGAGAGGGAAAGAGAAATTGAACTCCAAGAATGTAAAAGCCACTCCAGTGATTTCTGACACTTTCCTGACATTGCAAAGGGTGGGAAAGTTCCTTTTTTATAACCAAGAGCCAGATGCTGGCAAATCCACTTGGGATTAGAAGTTCAGAAGAAGCATGTGGAGTGAGATGGTCTAGTACAGGACACGTTTCTCCAACAACATCCCCACAAATACTCAGCTCCTCTGTGGTGGTTTGTCAGTTGGCTTGGCTAACACATGATCAAAACACAACTTTGAAAAGATGCGTGCTGTCTTATGTTACACCACGTGAGGTTACTGTTGTCCATGCACCAACATGCATGCTTGCATCTGTTGTTCAGAATTAAAATTCACACACATGTGTACGACTCCTCCCATCTTGCTTCTGCACATCCAGTTAAGGGTGTGTAGTTACTTTATTTCTTTAAGGGAGATAAAAGGATACACTGGATCCTTTTACAAACAGGTAGAGTCAACCAGAAAGGCCTGTGCAGGGGCCATTCTCGGGGTGTCTTGCATACTTCAGTCTACAATGTGCATGGGCTTGGAAGAAATGAAAGCTAATTTTCATGCCTGGGCTATGACCAGAGAAAGAAGTCAATTCTTAATTACGCTACGGGCTCCTTCTGTGACTTGGGGAAAGCTATTGCTTTTCTGATTTTAAGACAGTGGAAACATTGCTGCGTCCAACAAATTTTGGTCCTTTTACAACCGATGCATCAGATCACCACCTCTAAACTGAGGATAAAAACCACATTTTCTTACATTTTAGTTTATTTCAACAATCAGCCATCTGAGATAGAGGCTGTCTTTAAGTGCCAGTAGGCACTATACCCAGCGCAGCAAGATCCCTGTCTTGGCTGAAGCATCATAGCAAAACAAATAATAAACAATAATAATAGTAAATACACATGCACCAAATGAGATTCACAACTACATGCTTAAACATAGTGCTTCCTAACAGAGCCTGGCTGGAGAACCCAGCCACAAATACATTGAAACCTTCCACAAAGAAATTGATAGGATTTATCTTCCCGTGCAGAGGAAGGGACATTTCATGGCCCAAACAGGTTGATTCTGCCCCTTATTTATAACCCACAGAAAAAAAAGAGATACATTCCAGCTAATGACGTTAGCAATTCTTTCCCTTCCCCCGCCTTAAAGGTGGCTCAGGCCTTTATGCTTATAAATCATTTTATTGGTAGTTAAAATATAGAGGCTAGAGCATCTAACTGTAATGCGAGGCGCACTTCAAAGGGAACCTGCTTTCATTTCACAACAGTTAAGGTTTTATCAGCCACTAAAGATTCCCCCTGCCAGAGGATCCTGTTACACCATGTTAAGCCTGGGGTGAAGGCTACGGCTGCTAAAACCAGACTGGTGGGAAGAAGAGGAGGAAGAAGAGGAAGTTTTGAAGCTGCTGGTCTGCCTGTAGAGGTGTTGTTCTAGAAGCTGCTGGGGCTGGATCGCATGACTAGAGTTTTATGCTAGGACAAATGCAGCCAACATTTGGGAAAAGGGCTGCGTGAAGAACTGAACAGCAGAAAAAACAGCATGTCAGAAGCCTACTTTTTCTTAAAAAGACAAGTTCTTCGTCATCATTTGCCTGTGCATAGCAAAGAGATCCTGCGCTGCGTAAACGTGCTGCTTTCCAAGGGTATAGAAGTATAATATAGGCCATGGAAGACAACAGTTTGTACCTGATAGAGCCTTTTCGCACTTTTGTCCCTGTGAATCGTCTTGCAAAGAATGTATTAAGTAGACAGGAAATGCATTACAGAAACCACTTAGCTCTACTGAGGGGAAGCAGATAGATATAGGAATGCCCTCATGGAAAATAACTTGAAAGAAGATATCCAAGCAGGTTCTTCATGACATCTAGTCATGCCCAGGATGCAGGTAAGACCAGAGTCCCTCACTGTGCCATGTGCACCTTGCTCAGTAAGCGAGTATGCTGTTACAAGGATCCCAAATGCTAGATGTTCCCCACAGAATATCACTCAATCCATTACCATCACCATCCCCTTCACAGATAGGAGAGGAAGGCATGGTGAGACTAAGAAACCTCTCCAATTCATCACTGCCTGCCTTGCAGAACCAGCTGATTTCAGAAGACCCCATCCTCCCGGCCAGACTGGGTTTGGGGCAAAGGTTAGCACTGGTTCTTATTTAACCTGAACCCCTGCACCCAACCCTGCCAACGGCCAGCCCAAGATGTCCCAGCCACTTGTTCTCAACCAGCAGAGCAGTGCTGCAGAGACAGCTGCCTGCCAGGATGGGGCTGGACTGAATTATCCCCGCAGCCGCTGAGATATGGGTCAGCTCCCACAATTTGTCAGACAAGGAGAGGAAAGGAAGGTCAAAAAGAGCCTCCTGTGGGAAAGAAAGCCTGTTGTGTTCCTGCTCAGCCTAATCAGGACTTGATGTTGGAGAAAGATAGATGGGATAAATGAGCTCATAAATGGAAACAGGGACAGAAAAGCCAAGTCGTGCCTTTGCTCTCCAGCAGAATGGAAGAGATGCAACATGTGTTTGCTTTCACAGGCCCAAGAGGTTGCAGAAACCAGGTGGAGAAGAGTCATGTGGCCATTTGTGGCCCAAGCACACCAAAAAAATTCCACCAAAATCAGATGAGGTCCCTCCTCAGGTTGCACAGAAGTGACTGCCAGATCAGGTCCTCTCCAGATTCTTCTTTGAACCAGGGTAAATCCCTGCAGTGACTTGCCTTGTCCACACTAGTCATAAATGCTGCAAATCCTGGGCTTCCCAGGAGGCAGATGCAGAAGGCTTTTAGAGGGGAATTCTAGCAGCAACTGTGATGAGTGACCAGGGATAGTTATTGCTCCATCTGAATGCCTTCTTTCAGATGATGCTGAGAGTCAACCCTCCCAGCCTGGAAAGGGTTGAGATGGTACAGTGAGATGGGATCCTGGGAGTTCCTACAACAGTTTAGTGATGATTACGCTTCCTCTACCAGTTGCTGAGGAGTGTGAAAAACAGGCATCAGAAACATACAAGCATCATTGAGGCTACTGAGATAATTCTTTGCAGAACAAGAAAAAAAGCCCATAAGAGGGCACAGATTTTAGGCACTGAGATTTTTATCTGCATGTGTAGGGATACGGCTGTATCTAGTGACACTTTGGTTCAATGCCTAAAATGCTGAGCCTCTGTCAATTGTGGGTGATATGGTTAAGATAAATATTAAACAAGGTTAGTGGAGCAGAACAAATGACTCTTCACAAGTGAGATTATCCAATGAATTTAGCCTATATTTCTCCTGGCATATCCCAGTTCCTGAAGGTGTTAGCTATTTATAACAACCTATTGAAGAATTCCAACAAACAGTGTGTGGTATGTGGATTTTTTTGCAAACCGCTTTTTTTTTTAAACAAACTATTGTTAGCAGTGAAACATTTGATTTTTACATTGATTACTTCAGTCTTGCAATATTCTTTCTAATCTTTGAGTGTCTAAGAACTAATCACATCACAAACAGTTCCTCAACCAAAAGACCATCTCTACCTTTAAATGATCATCACAGTATGAACATTTCATAACTGCTAATGGATTTCATACTCCAGACGGGGAAGCAGGAGGCAGCAAAAATGGGATAGAACTGTCCACTTTCACACTGAGACACCCTAAGCCCAGGTTTGAACTCATGGTTTCACAGCTCCAAGCCCAACCCTGCCCAGTGATGCAACTTTACCACTTACTGTAATATAAGTTAATAATATTTACAAATAAAAAAAATATTATCATTGAATGAAATAGCTATCGGATACTGAATGATTGCAAATGTTGTGTTTTCCAGTGCTACTTTTTCCAAACTGTGCCTCTCACTGATTATTTCAGTTGTCAGAGGAAATTCTGTTAAAATAAAATAAAATAAAAAATAAAGCCTCTTGTTTACTTATCTGCTTATCTCTTTATAAACCCTGTGTCTGAGGATGAATGGGACTTTTGGAAGCTGAAAGACATTAGGATGAGTTCACTGCTGTCAGAAAGCAGCTGCAAGGTAGTGTATTTTATGAAGTGCTTTCTCTCCACTTGAACACTTGCTTCTTAGACAGCCAAGTCTTAATGGTGTTAGAGTTGCATTTAAACATTTCAGAACAGGCTTTGATGTTCACACCTCACAGAAGTGAATGAGATGTTGGAGAATAGATTTCCCGCTGCTATTGTTTGGCTAGAGATAGGCTGGGCTTTAACAGCAAATCAGCAGCACATCGATTCCCACTATCAAGATTTTCTCTGCAAAAGAAAAAGCTATAAGCTTTTAAAAACAGCTTAAGCACTACAGGAAAGTGGCTCAAAGATTAAAACACCCTGGCAAACCCTCCTCCTGATCATTATAAACATTTTCCATTGTTGACCAAACAGAATCTATTTAATTGGTGTCCCAGTAAACAGAAAGCCTCCTTAGCTGGGGAGATTGAGAACAGACAAGAGCCATACGAGCTGGCTGCTCGAAGCAATGGCACACTTGCTGTCTTTACTGGGCACACACTGGGTAGTAGCTCTGCTAGAATCAGATGTTCTCATAGGACATACAAGGAAAGCGTATGAGAAATATGAGGTCCATGCCCTTGTTGGACTGGAAATTTTGTGATAAAGGTTCTTCTCATAAAACCTCTGGGAGGCCCTATTTGTTTTTAATACAATGGGACAGACACTCTGCTGCTATAAATCAGTGCAACTTCACTGACTTCCATTTAGACCAGCTGAGTGCGCAGTGTTATACACAACCGCTTCATCCAAGGAACTGGGATCTCGTTCATTGCTTTGGCCTCTGGGCCCTCTGTCCTTTGTAAGGAAATCAAATCATTACCACATTGTTCAGGGGATCCTTTTTTCAGCTTGTGACCATGAGGCTGGCAGTTCTGCTCCTTGGTCCAAAGCAGACCAAGAAAAGCAGAATAGGACAAACCATCAGAAAGTCAGTTCCAGGTTTTGCATCTTAACAAAATATCCACAATTTTATCTAAAAATCATGTTTTACTGAACTGAATGGAGAAGCCAGCAAGTTCAAAGGAGAATTTTCTGACAGAAATCTATTTGTTTCATACAGATTCCCTGCCCCACACATACAAAACAAGCTGGTCTTGTCAAATCATGCTGCAAATCCTGAAGTTTATATTCATTCCTGTTGATTTCAACCAATGCTTTGCCAGAAGGACTACAGGATTAGGCTTATCATTTTCATCTTCAGTGAAGTATAATATACTTCACGAAATAGCGCTGAATCTCTCCAGCAAGGTGCCCTCAGGCTTACATAGCTGGGACTACGTCCCCTGTCAGTGGGACTTTTCTATTTCCAAGGGGGCTGGTTACTGTAATTCGACTACAAATACCAAGAGTGCTGATGCTTTTCTACGCAAACCCTTAGATACAGGCATAGGATGTGCTTGCAATTTTAAGAGATCGTCTCTGGCTTTTCCAAAGTTCCGGTAGAAAAAGACTTGCTACTGCAGTTTGGATACCTGGTAATTTACTTTATAGTTTGGTTTTGGTTATTTTTTTATGTGACTAGTAGGTATACTGGGGACTTATTTGGAGCATATTAGCCGGGGCAAGTATCCAATGGGTTACTCTTTCCTTTAATTCATTTGCATCTCTGTTTCTAATTCAGGCTGGAGAGATGTGAAAGAACAGCAGCAATGCCGTGAGACATCGAGCACCGATTCACTAAGCAGACAGAAAGTAATGTTACAAGACTATCATCAACCTCTCTCTCTCACTAGCAGCATCCTTCCACAGCAAGATCTCCACAAGACATGATGGGGAAGCATCTGGGCCCTCCTCACCATCTCGGCTGCATTCAGCCCTTACTGGTTTTACCTTGCAGAGCCGCTTCTTTAAAGCTGGCTGGAACAGCACGCTACCCTCACCCTGACCTCTCCCGGGAGCTGGATGCTGCTTGGCATCGCACCGCTGGTCTCTCGACGTGCCTGGGCACACGCACCGGCAGTGCCACCACGGTTCTCACGGACCGGCTGCCGCAGTGCCAGGGGCTGTTCTCGTCGTGGGCCGTCTATCTAGATGCTCCGGTGTGCGAGAGCGCAGCTGGCCCCATGCCGTGGAAAACGAGCATGCCAAGCCAGCCTCTGCCAAAGAGAGCCCCAACTGCCGGCTCCTCTGCACAGCCTCTCAGTGCCCCGGCTGCTGCCAAAAACACAGGGCAGCTGTTGTGTCATAACCTCATCGCAGCCCTCTTCACAAGAAATGTAAACTAGTCGGACCCTCAGGAAGAAAGAAAACATTCTCAGCTGACCTTTAAGGGAGGGGGATTGCCTCAGAAGAGCCAGTTTGGACACATGTCAAAGAGTTTGGGAAGCAAAACACCAGCAAACAGCATTAGGCTCCAGCAGCTTTGCATGACTCCAGTTAATACTCAGAGCTGGGGGAGACCTGCTTACCACCATATCGTCCCTTTGTATAATACCTTCCCCTTCAGAAAGCACCATCTCAAGGAACAGGGTAGACCTTTGACCACAGTGACAGCTGGTGAAAGAGCACTGGGGTCCCCACTAGCACACAACAGATTTGAGAAGTTTCTGAGAAATCTGTTTTTCTTCTGGAAACTAGACTGCAGAGTACTGCTGGTAAAGGGTGGTTTTCAGCTTCTTCGCACTGAGAACAGAATTGCTTTGTGAAAAATTTCAAGCAAAATTGAATGGAATTTCTTTTCAGTGTGGTCCATCTGGCATGTCTGAGCTGCTGCAGCACGATCTAGAATATGGCTGTTTGTTTACTACAGTTTGAAACTGTGTCATAAAATAAATATTATGTGAGTAGCCTAGAAATGCACCAAGATTTCAGAGGCAGAATTGCTCTGAGCCTTTTTATTAAACGAAACATCCATTTTCTCCCAGGCAGAAACCACAATGGTATCCATCATAAAAATGATCAATAAAGCACTGGGTTGCGACTCCTGCTGTCTAGTTTAATTCTGTTATTGAAATAAAGGTTTCTCAGTGCATGGAATTTCCTGGGGATTAATAACAGACATCAGCATCACGACGCACCCACCCTTTCACACTTCTTATTTATTTCCAGAAAGCACCCACTGCCCAGACCATAGGAACTGGGATTAATGTACTTGCTAGCGGTATGCATGCTTGTACCCAGCTGCCTGTGGTATGACCATCTGAATCATCCGCAGGTGATGCTGAGAAGCAAAAGCTGCCATCTATTTTTTGGGAACAATTTTGGTAGATTTCTGGGAAATCTTTTTGAGATAATATTTTGAAGCCTGTCACATCTGACTCATTATAGCATCAGGGAAAATGGAGATGGACTACTTGCGTGGGAACCTATGCACCAAAGTCTATTTGTGAAAAACATTTTCAGTGCACAAATTTCTAAGTGACTTGGGATTGTGGTGCTGACCTGAGGACAATTTGGGCATATGCACTGCTTTGTTTTACCTTATATTTCTTTCTGCTGGTATTGTTCAAGTAAAAAATGGAAATAAGCACTGGGGTTTGTTGGTAACTAGCCTTAAAAAAGGAACACATTTGGGCAAACAGAATCATATAGGATTAGTTTCAACTCCCTAGACCCATGACTGATGTACCTGGTGCCTCTTTTGACATTAGCATTGCTTTGAGAAGTCATTTCTACAGCTAGACAAGAATTCCTTGACAAAACTATTTTCCTATTGAAAAACACTGTACTGACAAAGATAAACTGTTTATGAAAAAAAGGGTTGTTCTGAAAAATGTCCCTTCTCTAGAAATGCCAGGGAGAAAAGTTTCAAAATTATCACAGAATCCTGTTTAGAGCTTTTTTCCATATAAAAACTTTGACATCATCAGTTTGATAATTGCAAAAACTGGTGTAAAAACCCAAAATACATTCAAGATAAAAATCAAAGCTTCCATTAAATTAGCTAAGTGAATTGCTTAGCTATTAGACTTAATTTTTAAATCCATGAACACTTGGCATTCAACAGCTTATTTTCTGGAAGGGTGCAAATGGGAGCTTGCAGACAGGCAAGAATTTGTTCAGTACTGGACAATTAGTGTGGACATATGAGTCAAGACATTGCCCTGTAACAAAAACAAGTCAGTGGGAATTTCCACTGGTGGCCTCACTGGGCATGGATTTGGCACTGTAATCCTGATCTTTCCGGAAATCCATGGCAGTCTTGTCCCTTCCTATGCTCAGTTTGGTATTAACCTTTTAACGGCTCATACCTTTGGGTGTGTTAAAGTCTGAATGCTGGAATCCTGCGTCTCAACCACACAAACTCTGCAGTGACCTTGCAAAAATATTGCTCACCCTCTCATGATCTTCCTAGCAGGTGAGAAACCGGAGCTTGGAACTCCTCCCCTCCACCACTCCCTCTTGTTGTTCAGCTTGTGAATTTTATTAGCTGTCAACGTGTCAGACTTCCACTTAGCTGGACAGCTGCGTGATCAGCCAGACTCTGAGGCCTGCCAATAAAGTTTAACAGAGCTATCAGCTTTTTACGTGGAAGAGATTATGGTACGTGAATACTCAGGTATCAGAGAGAAAGAATGAGACTTAGGCAAGTTCACCTTTCACATAGTAAAGCAAAGAGACATGAGGAGGAGAAAGAAGCAAAGAGATAGACAGGCCCTCTTATTTTAGTTCAGTGCTTGTAGAGTGATTATCTAAATGGGTTTCTAGTGCAGCAATATACAGTAAGAAAGACTGATAGCAACACCTGAGCTGTGATTCAGAGCTGTGATCACACTTGGGTGTGATCTGGGGATTGTCCAGCCACAGCTGCACAGCAGACAAGTGGCACTGAGATCCAGAAGATGAATGAAGCAAGGTCCAGACACTGAGGAGCAGCGAAGGGTGCTCTCAAGTCTCTTTTGTGACTACAGGTCACGAAATAATTTTAATTCGTCTGTGTCCCATTTTACATGTTATCATGATAAGCTTTTGGGGACAAGATAGATGGGTAGATGTTGGCATGGCTCTTAGCACTCAGAAACCCTGATCTCAGCTGGTCCTACTGTTATTACAGCCATCTTTAATCCAAAGCACATCTCTTGGCCTTAAAAACTCTGTTGAGACACGAGGAAGACTATAAGGTGGTAGAAGATTCCCTGCTGGATGGGTACATGTGTGGATGTGTGTGGCTTTTTTTTTTTTCCACAAGAACTTGATTGACTAATGTTTGTAGATCCCGAGAGCCAGTAAAAGATCTGCTCTGATATCCAGAAAATTTTACAAGGGGCGGCAGGCTTAAAAGTGGTGGGAAGAAGCTGACTCTGCCAGGATGTTGGAATGAGAAAGCCATCAGGAATGTGCCTCGGAGAACAGCTGCTACTAGAGCCCTGGCAGGAACCTCCACACAAGCTGCCTGGGAGCAAGTAGGGGGATTCGGAGATCACAGCTTGAGATGAGGGAAAGGTTCTCTTTATTTATTTATTTAGCTTTCCCTTTCTCTGCTTTCGCCTCCCTCCTTTCTCCCAGCCTTGTCACAGTGAGGTCAGAGCTCCTTGGAAAAAGAGAAAACCTGCCTCTGGTTTTTGCACGCCCTGGCACTTCAGGGCTTTTCCCTTCCTCCCCAACATGCCCTCATCATGGCTGATGCAACACAGGTTTCTCTTACCCCATAAAAAGGTATTACCTAAACTCTGTTCTCCCTTGAAACTCCTTTTTTTAGTCTGTTTGCCACAGAAACATCTATTTTTATTCCCCTCTTAACATCTTATGTCCATCTACACATGTAAGAGCAATTAGAAACAGAATATGCAAAACAAAAATGGGAGAATTCACACGTTCCAACTTTTGGTAGCTTAGTCACCTTAATTAGCCACTTTCCCAGGCTCCATCTATCTATGAACATACATGGCTAGCAAATTAACACTATTACTGTTGAACACTCTGGCACAGTCTTTTGGTTAAGATCAAAACTAGAATCAGTTTAAAGTTGCTAGATATTCTTTTTGCAGACTCCATAGCCAGATCTTTAGGGATGATGGATTCAAGAAAATCCAGTGCCTCTCAAGAGAAAGCTGGAGGGAGGTGAGAGGGCATCCACTGCAGTGCTGTGGCTAGCTTAACACTTCTTTGGGAAAGAAGGCTAATGGGAAAAGTCCTTAACCAGTGAATGTCCCAGGTGTGGGGAGAAATGTCCATTCCCAGACAGCTGGGGGAAAACAGCAAAAACTTTTGGCAGTTTTGCCTTCTGAGGGAGCACATCAAGCTCATTATCCTGAGAACCGCAGAACAAAAAAAAGCCTGTTTTGTTTCAGAGGAGCTGGTTAATTGACTGACTGTTTCCCTGTCACAAGCTGGGTGTACTCTTTCCCTCCTCTCTCAGTGCCCGCAATTCAACCCTCGGCTGCGTGCACAGAGACCCCTGTGCTTAGCCTGAAACCTAATCGCGCTGGCCACACGGAGGACGGACTGCTGGGGTCTCCATTTCACTTCTTTAACCCAGCACAATCCCCAATCCCTCCCCCTTTCCTTTCCTTTCCCCAAGGGACTCTATTATACCCCCCGATCTGTTCACACTCCTTATCCCTCTGCGTGTTTGCACACACTGCTGACCCAGCCTTTATCTGGAAGACATAAGGGTCTCTGTGTGGAGTTCCCACAAGGGCTATTAATCGTGTAGATGTCAGAGTCCCCTGGCTCCAAACCCTCCCTTCCTGCTCCTCCCCTTTTCTTCCCTCCCCCCGCCCTTTTTTTGCTCTCTGGAGATCAGGGGAAAAAAAGTTTTATGAAAATTCACACACAGAACTTGCAAACTTTGCAAAATATGATCTGTTCCCCTGGGCAAGGTTGGTAAATGGTGTGATTTCTCCTAAAACACCAAATACAAACATACACACACACTGCTTCCTTCTAGGCAAACGGAGGAATTTCCTCCAACAGAAAACAGAGAGCTAAATGCCTTGCCAAGTTAGGGAAAGTTTGGCTCCTGGTCCCAACCTGGATGGAAACCCTCCAGCTGGTACCTCTGCAACAGGCCAAATCCAAATGGCCTATCTGCAAATCCATGGGAACGTGGGAATCTGCAGACTGGATTTAAGTCTCAGATCCTTGTGGATGTGGCTCCAGAGAAGAAGTGCGTCCACATTACTACCTTTCAACACCCTCATCCCCAACACTACTGTCTCCTTCCCCAAAGTAAACAAGAAGCTGTGCCACCAGGCTGACTTGTCACGCACTGGCTCTAGTCCTTACCTGAACTCGGGCTTCGGTGAGCTTGGTTCTCTGAGCTAGCTCTTCTCGTGTGTAGATGTCTGGGTAGTGGGTTCTCTCGAAGGCCTTCTCCAGCTCCTCCAGCTGCTCAGCGGTGAAAGTGGTTCGACTGCGGCGTTGCTTGCGCTTCAAAGGCAGGTCTGGTTCAGATTCAACATCAGAGCCTTCATCCAGCCTGTTACCTGGGGTGCAAAAGAAATGGGAGATGAGGCTTCCATGGTTAAAAAGCCATAGAGAGAAAGGCTGTTGGAAGAGTTAAGCAGCCCAGCAAAGTAAACCCAGTTCTACTGTGATGGTGTCCATCGAAACAAATACTTTGTCCAAGTACAATACATCCACCAGTTTTCTACTGTTTCTGTAGTTTCCTGATATTATTTTTTTCCCCACATTGTAAAAAGCCCACCTATCAACATCAGAACTGTTTGCAGGAAAGGGATGGTTCAAAGTCCACCATTGAAATTGTTACAGTGAAAGAACTTCCAGCTGTTGACTTATTTCAATGAATTTCCATTTTTTATTATAAATGACTGTGTTTCAGAGTTGCACATTTTACATTGAAAAGATGTAGAAGCTGAAATGAGCACGTAAAAAAATTCAATACACGATGCTTTGACTTGTGCAGCCTGATTTCCTCTTGTGTTTTGTCAAGTATTGGTGTTTGAGACTTCAATTTTTTTAAACCACTTCAAGACAGGAAAAAAAAAAAAAAAATTAGCAATTTTTACAGCTGGGAGAAACCTTTCCAACTCAGCTTCACCTCTGGGTTGGGCTGCCCACAAGATACAGTTCCTCTTCTCTTACTTTCCAAGTTTCAGCAGGAGTTTTGCACAAGGCCAGACTCCTACAGCATTAAGATGCCATGAAAGTCCTTTACCAGTGCCTAATTGGTCACCTACTTCCTTCATTTGCCCCGGACCTCTGCCTTTCCCTTCTCCCTGCCTTGAGCCCTGGACCACATCTATTGCCTCCTGAGGCCCTTATCAAACCTGAGTAAGTACAGCTGGAATAAGTAAGCCCAGTTTTGCTCCTTTTTTTTGTCTGGAGATAAAGCAGGAGGCACTACATTGATATTCACCAAGTCTACAGTCAGACTCAGTGGATTTTAGAGGGGACACACCAAGAACAGCATTATCTGTGTCTCTAGTGTTCGCCAGAGGCCTCTCGTGGAGCAAAGCTTCGGTTTCAAAGATGTGCGATGTGCAGGTTATCAGTTCCCTGCGGTGCAAATGTTGATGTATGGAGGATCTCAGCCAGGCCAAAACTTTATGTCTGCCTTTGGGACAGTGAAAAATGTACCACTGGTTGATGGCAGCAGAGAAGGAAGAATATGATATATGAAACCTTTCAGCTAGGTGAGAAATCTGGCCTCTGTCACCTTTTCCTTCTCTGTCATGAAAATAGGAGACTCATTAAATGTGCACCCTTTTTTTTTTCCCTACCAAGCTCGACTGGTATCTTTCAGAATAACTGCACAGGCAGACTGAGAGCCAGAATCTGCTTAAACACTGTGCTTACAGAGAAATGTTTTTTCTTTTGAGTAAAACTTTGCTAATTTAGTTTTAAAGCAGGACTTACATATGCTCATCTTCATAATAAAGTTCCCTAAAGTTACTAACAGTGTTTTTCAGTCTTCTCTTTTTGTTCAGCTCCTATAATATCATCATCCAAAAATCTGCCTTTTTCTTTTCAGAGCTGGGAACAGCAGCTGTGACTTCCCCAACAGCTGCTCGAGAGTGGCAGCAGTTTGAGGAGTATGAGGCAAATATCCCATCGGAGCTCACTTGTTTATACTGAGATCACCACAAAATGCCATTGCATTCAGCTTGCTGCAATACAAAAATGCTTTTATGTCTTGGGGCTTCACAGGGAGAATGCCGTGTCAGAACTCGGCTAACTACATTTGCACTGGAGTCAGAGAAACTGGTGCAGGGGGGGGGGGGCTTGTTTTGGGAGCAAACACATCACCTTAAGAAGTTTTCCCTTCTTCTAGCTCTGGCTTACCAATACACAGGGTCTTTACACATGTTCATCTTTTAAATCAAGAACACTTTATTTCTCACTGAAGTCAGTGAGAAATTCACTGTTGACTTCAGAGGAGCAGCACCTGTCCCACACGTTAAAGACAGTTTCACTGTACATGGCAAAAATTTGTTACTAAACTAGCTTTTTGGTTATTTCCATTTTCAGGGAAGGTCTAGGGTCTCAAGTGGTGTAAAAGTAACATCTGTACTTGAAAATAACAGCCCTCAACATCTGGGTCCCAGATGATTCGGGGCAGGTAGAAGCACATCTGGACCTTGGAGTACCATGCTGTGCAAAAGCACATCTGGAAACCTAGAGCATACAGTAAATTTCTTTAAGGTAATCACTTAAGTCACTGACTATTATTGGTTTAATTAGTTAGTATCTTTTCTGGAAATACTTGTTATGAAAAAAATAAGGATTGGAGGTGTGTTTTAGGCCAGGATGTGAGAGGGCCAGTGTGAGGAAGGGGAAGGAAAATATGGTAAGTTAAATGTCATTTAACTCTGCAGCTGAGCATATTTCTTTATAGTAAATACGCATTTCTGCATAGTTAATATGCATGCTTAGTAGCAACTTTCAGCCTGTGAGTTCTTTAGCACAGGAATTGTCATTTGGTGCAACAAAGCCCCAACCTGCTTGGCAAGTACTATGGTGACAGCAATGTCAAAATTACTTTTTAAGAGCTAACTCTTCTCTTGACCGTTTGATATGCTATAACATCTACCTACAGCTCATCCACTTGCTTTGTCCCACTGCTTACATAGTATACAACAAACCTGGGATCCAGTATCTTCCCAAGTGAGGAAAAAAAAGTCTAGAAAAGAATCTGTAACAAGCTTTATCTCCCACACTTCACTTTGCTCACTTTTTGCTGCAAAAGTCTGGAAGGGAAAACAGACAAACTTTCTTCAGTAGCTTTATGCTGCTAATTAAGGATCCCTGATTTGGCGACAAAGTTTTGGGAGAGGACAACTGATTTCCATGAGAAACAATCTGTCCTACTCACAGTGGCACTGGCAACTCTGCTGGCCATCATGCTGGCTACAGGGTTAAAAGGATAGAGAGCCAAACTTTGCCACATAAACTGACGTAACACTTTCTATCCACAAGTCTCCAAACAGCTCCTGACTGGCATTATCTCCATTTTACAACCGTGGCAGGGATGGCGGAAGTCACCCACCTACAGTCACCCTGTGAGTCAGGAGCAAAGCTGGGAAAAGAAGCCACAGCTCCTTGTGCCAAGTCCGAAGGCTCCAACAACCCGACTACAAAGATGAAACCAAGAGAGCAAGAAAAATCCCGGGGTATGTCTGGAACCAGCTGGTCTTAGTACAATGCAGCTGCTGCTGTCAGACACAGATTCATTAAATAATACAGAAAAGTCTTTCAGCTGAGGCAGACTGCAGTATGAGCCTATTATCTAATGCATCCCCTATTATCAGGGGACATTCTTCCTTACCTGCCTAAGATGCAACTCAAGGATCTAACAGGTCTTTTCCATTCCTAAACAGCTGAAATCTGCTGGACAAACCATTCCCATGAATTGCACAAAGGTTCTGTGCAATATTAAGTTTTACAAAGCTGTAGGAGTAACTCAAGGAGAGTCCCTCGCTAGGCAAGTCAGGGGAGATTCATCCAAAACTTAAACACTTCATTTTTTGCAACACATCCCTGTGTGAAAAATGGATGCATAGCACTGCCAGCAGCATGAGCAGGGGGTGAATCCCAGTTTGCAGCCTCCAGCACAACAGGGCTATTGCCGTAGAAATAATCATTAGCATGTGCTGGTAGCGTTTTACACTTACTCAGCACGGACAGCGATGAACACCCTGTAAATACGAAGGTGGAGAAATATCTAGCAGCAGCTTCTTGTGTGGCTTACCAATCACTTGTTGTGATGAAGGATGGGAAACAGCTAGCTGTCCGATACACAGCTCCCCTAGGATATCATACTGGCTAAAGACTGACAGAAAAGAACAGAATGGAGAGGTGAGTGGAAGGAAAAATCTGACAGCAGGACAAGTCAGAGAAAAGGGAAAATTAAGAGAAAAGTATATTACAGGACACACACCCTGATCCCACTACATTTTATTTAAGAGTGATTCCATTTTTATTATTTAACATAACTGCTCTGTAGCTCAGAAGGAAAAAACCCAAACTGCTCAAATCTCTCTGCTGTGCAATACTCTTAGAGATAAAGAGACATAGGCTTCGTTATGGGAATGAAAGCTTGTTTGCCAGTGTGAAAACTCATAAGCTCTTCCCACTGCTCAGAGGGGGCTATTCAAATGTACAGGCACCTTCTTGGAGCAGAGATACAACACGGCTCGTGCAAGGGGGGAGAGATGACCATGTGAAGGGACTTGCTGAAGGTTTGCGTGGACCAATGTCAAGTCCCACAGCTTCAGGGAGGATGAGCTGGGGAAAGCTGAATAAACTGAAATGGTTCTTTCTCCCCATGGAAATGTGTGCAGCCAGCGTACCTGTGCAGGTGCGTGCACAGGATGGCATAGGAAAGGTGACAAATATAAGCCCAGACTTGTCCTGGGACCCATTCTAGCATGAGGAAATGTGTAAATTATGGCCCACAAACTCACATTCCTGAATAATGCTGCTGATTCAGGTTGGGGTACAATTAGCAAGAGCTGGGCAGAGCTCTCTGGAGGGGTTTGAAAGGAATAGAAGTGGACTGGACCTTGAGTAAAGGAACAAGAAAAAAGGTCCATAATTATGGACTGGACATGTCCTCCCTCTCCCTGTTCCCTTCACTCCTCTATTTCCCTTCCTCCCCCTCTGCCTTTCTCCTCTCCACCTCCATTCACTGCTTCTGGGCGCCTCTTAGCCCTGGAGTTAAATTAATCAACAGGATTAGGTGGAATCGGCCACAACAAGACCCTCCAGGCTCAGACTGAGCCCTTGATGCTCTACAAGGACCTGCTGCCTTGTCTTGAAGCACCTTGGTGCCGTCTGGAAGGATTGGCAGACAGGACCAGGCATGAAAACGCATTCATTAAAGTGGGGATCGGATTTTGTTAGAGGGTAAAGGGGAGCTGCACATTCTCTCCTTCAGTATTTCTCATCTCATTTCCTCTCTCTCTTTCTTTCTTGCTTCCAGCTGCACCATCCTAAAAATTAAATGTGTGTTGGAGGGGAGAGATGAAGAGGGGGGAAGGGAATGGTTTTGTGAATGGCTTAGCTATAACTGCACCTTTTGTGCTGCAACTGGCTTTAGCAAACTCACCCAGACACTGCTGGAGCAACGGCCCTGCTCCATGAAACCAGATCTGGAGGTGACTGGCTGGGAAGCTAATGTAGCCACAGGGGAACTTGGATTTAACGGCATGAGAGAAGTAAGAAAATCTCACTTTGAGGGTACCAGCAAGATCTGAGCACTCCCACATTACAGCCCCACACCAGGTCCCCTCTTCTTCACAGTGCTCTCCATCCACCAAAGCTGTTGTGCTTAGTGGCCCCAACAGCTACCCCTGCATAAACATATGCATGCACATATTTCCAGTCCTATGTGTACCTGAACTTCAGGTAACATAAAACAACTTCAGGTTATTTTATGCTGGAGGACAATTAAAGAGTCTCTCAATGACCTTGAAAAGGGCAGGCTTCACCTGCCACATGATGCTTTTGCTGCCTGACATTGCCTTAATAAATGGAGCCACATTGCCACGATACAGTGAGGAGTTATGCATCTCACAGGAGAAAATATCTCCCATTGTGCATACCTTGTCATGAGGGCCTAAAATAATAAGATATATTATAGCTGAGATCCTTGCCATGGACCTCAGCTATAGTACATCTGTGGAGTAGGAACGGTAGGACTGCACACCTTGCACTTTCTACTCCCCCAAAAGGATGTGGGATGAACAAGGATCACCAAGATGCAGCTGTTGATTCACAAAGCATGTTCCCTGTGCTGGACCCAGCAGTCAATGGCTTCAGAAGCAAGAGCTGAAACTCTCCCTGACTTCTCAGCATCTGCCTTTCCCTCTGGCAGAAAGCAAACAAAACCCATCAAAATGCAAACAAGACTATGAAAAGCCTGAGAGAAGGGCGACACAGTGGCAGCGTTGCAAGCACAGAATTGTATTGCCTTGATTTTTCTTTCCAATGTGAAAACCAGAGCACCCTTTTCTCTCTCTTCTTGGAAAATGATGAAGTCCTGAGTTCACAATGAGAGAGAGGTGCCTATCTGTGCACAGAATAACCCCTGCTCACCTCCAAACCTATTCAACAGCAGGTGGGACCGCAAAGGGGGACAGAGGTGTTTCCAATTCATCTCTCGCCTCCCTTCCCCTGTCCAAGCACATTCCCAGACACAAAAAAACCAATAATTGACACAGCACATACAATAAAGCTTGGGTTTCCCCCTCCCTCCCCTTTCCAACCTGTAAACTCCCCATTCTCCAGTATTTGCTCGTGCCTGCGCAGCTGTATTACAGTTTAACATAGTTTAGAGGGCTGTGGTGTGGAGCAGCAGCAGAAAACGAATCACATAATAGTTGATATGCGTTTTAATCAAGTAATTCGGCCCAAGCAGAATGATAGTGCCTGTTGGTGGGGTGCCCTTGAATACCAAACAGACTGGGTAGCAGGCCTAGGAAAATGAAAAAGTCATTTACAGCTCAGCTGGGGACTGCAGTGTTCAGCAAAGCATTAGTGTGGGGGCCTCAGGAGATAAAGGTTTGGGTATTTTTCTTTTTTTTTTTTTTATTCAGGCACTGAACTGGCCAGCTGTAACCAAACCACAGACTGAGGTAATGTCCATTATGGGCTTTACAACTTGGAAATAATACTCACAGTGGAGCTGATGCTCTTGAACAGGGAGGCAGAGACAGAGTGTGTGTGTGTGTGTGTCTTTCTTGGGGGAATACAGAAAGGGGGGGGGGGTCAGAGACAGAGGTGTTTTACAGCTGGATAATTCCCTCATCATGTCAAGATCTCTATTTAATGAGTGAGATCACATGTGGAAGAAGAAGCTGTAGGAAGGAGGAAGAAAGGAAAGCTGGAGATTTAATGGATGAAAAGGGAGCATATGCAAAAGGTATCCAAGTGTGCGCACCTCCCCACACATGGGTGACAGGACACGGCTGGCCAGCAGGATGACTACAGTGAGAGCCACACAACCTGTTCTGGCTTGGAACGAGGGATCCGATGATTTCTCCAGGTGTGAATCCCAAAGATTCACCCAGGAGGAGCCCCATATTCACATGCTGGGCTTGAAGACTCAAAAGAGGTGCAACGTGTTAAGTTTTACCTGGTTCTGGCTGTCCTACTTCCCTGAGCACTCACCCCAAACTTACTTTCCTCCCAGGTTTGCCAGAATTTGCCTCTGAACTCATGGATTGGTTTGGGGATTTTGAGAAAACCCTTATACAGGAGTATCTCACCTGGCACTTGGCCGCGAAATACATATATGCCTCTAAACAAAAGAATATAAATTTATCTTTGGTTAGAGTGCCAGTTTGGGATGCACAGAGGTCCAAAATTCACCTCCATTTTCCACTATAAAAGTCCCTCCATCTTCTTGATCTATCACCTTAGCCTTCTGGGCTCAGTTCTAGGCAGGTTCATAGGCAGAACTACAAGTGGAGCACTACAAGATTTTGGAAAGAAAAAGCTAGACACCCTGTTTTCCTTGGAATAGTCATCCATCACCAAAAGCCTCTTGCCAATATGAGGACTTGCACTGAGTGAAGACTTATCCAACAGCTCTGTCTGCACTCCTCTCTATCAATTGCATCCATTCCAGGTAATATCATTCAGGTTGGGAATGTACCTTTGCCTTGAATCTAGAAGCTAAACTAGATGAAGGCTTTTCCAAGCCCACGGAGAAGAAGGAATTGCATTCCTAACCAGATGCTCTTTCATAATCCATGCCACACATATAGACCAAGCAAACTCCTTTGCTGACATACACCAGCGCAGCTCTGGTAAAAGCCGAAAAGTGTACTCATTTATCTTGGTGGAGGGATCTGGCCCCAGAGGCACCATCTACTCTGCATGTGAAAGTAGTAGGAGACATCAGGGCCCCAGCAAATCCTAACGCAAATCAGGGTCTGGCAGCGTAGGTACCAGCTGCAGTGCCCCCACGCAAAGACACATGGTCACAAAACCCACAACATATTCTGTTTCTTGCAAGTAGTGAACAAAACCAAATCATCCAGAACATTTGGAGGAAGATAGGGAGGGAGGGAGAGCAAAAGAGAGCCTACGTCTCCAACAGCCTTTGTTAATTCCCAGCACTGGCCCGAACATAAACAGATGGAATATCCATCAACTCCAGTCGTCTTTTCTTTTCTTTCAACTTTTTTCTAGTTCTCGCCTCCCTGCCCCCTCCACCCCTAACACTCTTTCTTCTGGCTTTTGTTCGGCCTTTTAAAGAACCCCGAGGTAATGAGGCCTGCCCCAACTCCCCAGCACATCTGTGAAGTCCATAAAAGGCCCCTTTTTCACTTCAATATTCATAGCCGCGTGCTTGTGGCAGGCGCAGGATCCAGCGGAGGGCTGCACGAGAGGGACCGCAGGGGCTTGCTGGCTCCTCTACTTCAATTGAAATGATGTAGTTAGAGAGGCATCAGTAGTGCTCCCAAAATTGGGACGCAACGGGTGACCAGCTGGGATACAGGAAGAATAAAGAGGCAGGGAGAAGAAAAGGTCTGCTCTCCAGAGTTTTCCCTTTTTTGCTTTCTTCCCTTTTTTCAGCTTCATCTCTCCAGTTCCCTTAAAACAATTTCTCATAGACATAGGGAAGTTGATGAAGCAGTACAAACACATCCCACTCAAGGGTCTGAGCTGCACAGGAGAACTGGGCATAGGTACCAGGATGCTGGAAGCCTGCTAGCATTAAGGATGGGAGATCTGATCCTTTGCTAACCACCTTGATTTACAAGTTAAAGAAGCAGGCAAACCCAAGACAGGTTACCTGGCCTGCAGTGTATGAAGCCAGGCCTTTTATCCAGGCAAGGACTAGCATGTATATGGTACCTGGGGTTGAAAAGACAGTAGGTGACTGGCCAAAGGGCAAAATTAAGAGTACATATTTAGCTTGGTACTGTGTTTTGTTTCAGCACTGTTCCTGGCAGAGGTACTTAGTGCTTGCCTGGGGCAGCAATATGGCACGGCCCCAAGTCAGCAAGCAGCCTCTCTCCCCAGTGCTCAGCTTGAGTCCCTGACTTTCACCCACTAAGTTCATGCCATGTCTCGACCAGGTTGAAGCTCCAGCTGGGGGCCAAGGAGATGCAAGGAAACCCTGGTGATGCCCAGCTTGCTGTAATCCCACTCTTTGTGCTCCAGCCGTGCCTGTTTTCCCCCAGCAGCAGCATACATAACATCACAGCCACTATAGTAAGGGGGTGAACCTCCAGGAGCCCGTTACACCACTTTGCCTCCTCATTCTGAACACAATACAATATCTAACTACTCCCCATGTGCATTACGACCACCCTCCGAGGGTGCCTAGAGGTACAAATACCATAATAGAAAAGACACTGTACTATTCAAACACCTTTGTGAAAATAACACTCAGATCCACAGGAGAGAGACTCAGAACTGACCCCAGCCAGATGACAGGCATCTCTGGGCAGTTTTGTCCTTATACCTTGGTTCTCATCTTGAGAAATGTGTGTGCTTCTATCCGAGACCCAATCCCCCATCCTTAATCTACTCCAGTACTTTTTACTTAGTAATTTTCCCAAAGCTGACTGAGCAGAAGCACCATAGCTATGTCTCAGATACTGGTGATACCTAAGCAAAAGTTACCTTTCTCCAGATCTGGGCTGGATTCCACTGGGTGTAACGTGTTCATCAGCACGTCATGTATGCACAGACATGCCATCTCAGATGTCTAGCATCCTAGCGAGGCACACAAATCCAGGTTTCACAGTTTCTCGTCTGTGACAACCTCTGCTCCCCCTGGCTTTGTCCCAGCATGGCTCTGCTCATGTACTTGAAGTACTGCCACCCCTTCTGTTCCAGTTCTGGGCCCCACACACTCTGCCAGCACATCTCAATCTTGGCCGATAGCTGCCTTGCTATTCTTACCCTGGGGTCCCTGCACAGCTCTATCATTGCTCCTCCATCCCAATTTGCAACACCCTCTTTTATTTTCATCCTAAACCCCTATATAGCTCTGCCAACGGCCCTTAATCTTGTCCTGTAGTTCCTCTGCTGTTCCAGCCCTGGGCCTCCCTGGCTGGATACATCAAGTTAAAGACCTTTCAATATAAGACTCTTTCAGGAAAGATAAACAAATTTAACCTCATAAACCTTTCCCAATCCTGAAAAACCAGCCCGTGAGAATGAGGCACCAGAGACCACTTAACCACACATGAGAAACACATTCTTCCTGCTGTTTGCAAGCCCTGCTTCATTTATCTGAATGTCAGACTGACTGCCTGAAGCCAAGAGGTGTGCGAGAGCGGGCACGAGCAACCACTTCACTTCCTTTACTTTGTCCTCTACCGTGTCTGTGAAAACAGAGGGATGCAGCAAAAATCGTTAAGGGAGTTGTCCTTGGAGAACATCTGATTCTTATTCCCCTCTTCTGCTTCCTTCCCTTTCCTGTGCCCTTATGCTTTTTTATTTTTATATGTAAACACAATATATATACATACATATGTATATATATACACACACATCCTCTCTTGCTTCACTGCTACTTCCACTTGCTTTCCTGCTCTCTCTACAGTACTCTTGCCAGCTCTTCTGCCTTTCTTTCCGCATTTACGCCCCTCCCCTGCCTACTTTTCTCCCAACACACACACAAACACTCACAGCTTTACATTAATTTCAGCCCACAGAGAAAACACCAAAGTACGTGACTGTAAAGAGCTCTGGGAGAAAAGGACCCGCAAGCAGAGCGTCTCCCTCGTCAAGTTGGCCAACAGCAACTCCGGCTGCTGCTGGAAATGTGTTGAGAAGCTGGACTGTGACATTCGCCTGCAATTGAACCCCTCTGCTTGTCTCTGCTGCTCTCTGCTAGCCGAGCTGGGAGAAGAAAGAGAAGAAAGAAAAGTATAGGGAGGAGAGAATGCAAGTGACAGAAAGAAGGATTGAATGAAGGAGTGAAAAGAAAGAAAGATATCCCTGCGCCGCTTGGTCCTTTATCAGCCCTGTCATCTGGTGCAGGGCCCTGTTCGCATTGTCTCACCTTGGACAAAACAAAAAGGCGTTTTTGTGCAGATTCCTTTAGAGCTGCCAGAGCCCGCACCTTAGGGGGTCGCTAAAGGCTGAATGTGCAGCTGACAGCCCTGCGCAGCCCGATGTGATATCAATAAACTCCGACATGTCAACTCTTCAGCACAGCTCATGTGGAAGGTACGGCTTGAATATTAAAACCTCCAGCGGTCGGGAAATAAGCTTGGGGTGGAGAGGGGGGAGGAGGTGGCTCAGAGCAAGATGAGGTCGACAAGTGAGGGGGCTGCGCTAGCACAGGCTAGGGGCAAGGCAGCCAAAATAAGAGACACCATTACAGATCTGCTACCTGCTGTCTCAGTAACTGTTCAGGGTCTTTTTGCTTTTATTCTTGAACACCAGCAAGGACAAGAGGCATACAGGCTTGTATGATGGCTTCCACTACACGTCCTGGGCCACAGATTCTCTTTGAGAACTAAACTGGGCAGGAGCCCAACAGACAAACCAGAACCTGTGCTCACCTGCTTGATACTACATCCTACCTCCTAGTTTGGCAGACATTTGCTTCAGGGCAGACGTAGTGTATGCACAAGTGAGCAAATTCACTACCTCTTCACACACGGCTGTTTATTATATGATGATACTCAAAGGCATCCATCAGTGACAGAGCCTCAGCTGTACTGCCAGCAAAACTTCCAGCCCCAAGTGACAAGCCAGGCAACAGAAGTGCCAGTTCTGCTGATGGGACATAGAAGCCCAGTAGCAATTTTTTTGCCACTTCTGACACTATAACAAGATGTTTTCCCAGAAGAGTAGGCACAGCATCATGATAGAAGTACTGGTGAACTTTCATGCATGTTAGAACTGTCTACAAAATGTTTTCATCTGCTGACACTTTCCATCACTAGCTTCCAGAGTGAACATGCCCAGCTGAAATAAGAGGCAGCTCACTCCATGAGAACTGAACTGTGTTAAGCTCAGAGCCAAACTAGGCTCTCTGAAGACTACATAATGTCCATAGCCTCCATTTCCACTCAGATCACAGCTCTGAATTTTTATTTTTGCAGTAAAAGTTAGAACATATTTTGCCCAAATTAAATACTTGGAGTCTCAGTTGCCAATTCCTCTAAAGGGGCGGGGGGAGGCCAATCCCACCACCAGAGCAGAGCTGTGCTCAACATGCTGAACACGAAGGCAAGACACAACTGTCCCATGAGACCACGATCAAGACAGAAGTAGGTTTCAAAATCTCCAGCCCGATAGAGGAGTTTTTTCAGGAGGTAGATAACTATACATGCATGATATTCTGTGGGCTTTACCTGCCAAGTATTTCTCAGGATATATGACTTCATTCTTTAGGTATTTTAAAGTGCAACAAGGGATCTTTCAGGAGATTGCGATGATCTGTTTCCCCCTTGGATTGTGATCCTATGAGGCAACTGTGCCCTGACAGACACACAGCATAAGCTGAAACCTTTCACAACTACTTCTTGCTTAGGAATTCAAGATGAGGAGCAAAGTCAAAAACATTTCTTACCATCATTAAACCAGAAGGATGTGTGCAGCAGAGCTCTGCTCTTACCAGATGGAGAGACTGAATAGGTGGAGAATAATGTTTTAGCCTGTCAGTCACAGATGGGAACAGGTATTTCTGCCATGAGATCTATTTTGGTTAGAACTGTGCAGACCTTTTCCAGTTTGACAGCCAAATCCCCCAAATGCAGAGAGGTGAGAGCGTTTCAGGATAATCTTAAATAATTTCCGTTTGACTGGGCTGTTTGGTTGTTTTGTTAAATAAAGGATCAAAAGATTTTAATCTAAGGTAGTAGAAACATTTCAGCTGACCTGAAATTAAAACCCTTGCTTTGTTTTCAAATTACTTGATTAGATTTTTTTTCCCATTAGGAAGTAGATTCATTTCAACATGAAGCTGTGATTTGAGAAGACATTGAAAACCCCTTGTATTTTTTGATACCCCTCCCACATGTGGCCAATGGCTCTGGGATCTTTCCAGAGGCCTCTGGTCTTGCTTTAGTTCAGTTTTGACCATATGCCCTTTGCCAGTCACAGAAATCAAGAAAGCCAGGAGTTGGTACTGTGTTGTTGAGAGACGTGATGTCTCTAATGTCAAACTGTTGGTTCCCCCATGACTGCTACTGTGTAAAAGGGAGAGGATTTGTGTGCCTGCCTCTCTGGACCTGCACAGACACCTGCAGTCTTCTGTGGCATGAGCTGACTTCCGGCAGTCAGGCCAGCAAGGTGGTGGACATGTGAAACATATCTCATGAGCTACATGTAGGACTGGCACTAGCAGCTAACAAAAAAAGATTCTGAGAAAAATCAGCAAATAAAATAGGTACTAACAACTCTCACTCAGAAAAAGAAGTCAGAAATGCAAAGAAACCTACTTGAAAACCAAGCAGTGATGTGTAACAAGAAGAAAAATTCTCACCCTCAGCTTGAATGGACAGAGCAAGTGCACAAAGTGTCACAGGAAAAATATTTTTCCAGCTACTGATGAGCCCACATGAGAATCACTTACCCTTCAAGGGGCCCGGTAATATGTAAGTTAGTTCCACGCCATGTACAGTTTTGAAAGCTGAGCACTGACCATGCAAAAGTCTAACCCCTTTCATCCACCCCTTCTTCCCAACCAAATTTTACAGACCAGAGAAAATTAGCTGGAATGTTTAATGAACCTTTTGATATTCATACTTCTTCAGCTGGTAAATAATTGCATTCTGCACGCTGAGGACATTGAGGGTGCAAGCATGGAGATTTTCCTCTTGGGATAGGGTAAGTTGGCTTAGCTAAATTAAGAAATTACCTCCCCCTGAAATTTGAAATACTTCAAAAATGCAGTTGTCTGAATTGCCCAGATTCCCTGTGTTTCAGACTGTGAAACAGTATTAACTGTTATTTGTATTTCTCTAGTTTCTACAGCCCATAATAAGGGTTAGGTGGGGGGTTTGCCCTGCACCAAAGCAAACATAGACAAATGATGGCAGGAGGACAAGATGAGGGAACTAGATGGTGGAAATTCATTTTTACACATGAGTCAATACTGGAAATAAAATTTGGATGTCCTGACTCCCAGGTGGCTGCTGGGTCCACCGGTTGATCCTTTTTAGATTACAATGCCAAAAAAAATTCATTACTTGGTCTGATTCCTTGCACCTTGCCAGATGGGCTGCACAACTCCTGTATCAAGTCCCAAACTCCTGGTTAGGTGAAAACATACCTTTTTGCAAGACATCACTCTGCTGAATATCACCTGCAGCTCTAACACATTATTCAAGTAATTGATTAGCTTGCCCTTCTTACTTCAACACTTTCCTCCATGCCTAAAGATTCCCATTTCATGCTTCAAAAATCCCAGAGAGAACAAGCTCTTGGGCTTTCGAGTTTACTGGACAACCCCAGAGCTGTTAGCAGCAGTAACAAGGCAGACCCCTCTACTAACCAGCAAGCAGAGCATTCAGATGCCATCTAGCAAATCCAGCAAGTAAAGGCTTGAAAATGAAGGTGCCCTTTGCAAACTAGAGTGTTTATTTGTTTTAATGGATATTTTCTAAACAGCAGAACAGACAAGCCAACATCAGAACAACTCTCTCCACAATGCAAAATAAACTATGCAGGAAGACACTCAGAAGACTAAGCAACGAACCTAGACTTGAAGCCTCAGCAAAACACAAGCCACAGAGCTGGACCGTACTCCCTGGATATTAATTTTAACCCCGGGCGTGCTGTGGTTTCGGTGGGGAGAAACCCCACCGGGATATTCAAGCATTGGGATCCAATTGGCAGCAGCAGGAGCCGAGCCCCGTTCTGGGAATGGCAGGGCTGCCCCGGGTCACGTAGCCACCGTTCCACTCCCCACTGCGAGGGGCCCCAGCACTGGATATTTGCAACCGGCTTTAGCGTCACAGTGGGAGCTGGAGAGGACTTACCAGCCCTTTGTGATGGATACGCTTTTCGGTCCAATGCTGCCAGCGCTATCACTATTAGAAATGCCACCAGAATACAGGATAGATTTTCCACTCCCTTCTCATCCATTATCTTATCTGTCTGTATTGTCCCCTGTTTGGTATTGGGCTTGAGGACAGCTGACACACACAGACCTAACTCAAGAAGTTCCAGCAAGCCTTGAACCTCGTCGCGCGGGCCACAACTTGGTCTTTTAAAGGCGCTCTTTGCACACTGTGTCTCTGCAATCTGCGCGAGATGCTGATATTTCTGGGAAAAACTTTTTAAGTGTGGTGCATGCCCTGCACCTACTTAGCATTAGGTGGAGGCACCTCAATCTCAAACCAGCAGAGACTGAGTACTCCCTTTGTACCTACGAACAATCTTCCCCTCACGTTGATTATTAAAGATTTTGCCTCGTGCTGCTGACTCTGTGGGAGCTTTGTTGCAGCAGGTGCCGTACATTGCCGTGAAAGCACATGGTAGTACCTGGTCCACGAGCGAATAGCAGCTAAATCCAGCATATACACATTTTGGCAGCTGGGTCAAAAACATTCGCACTCAGTTTTAGCTAAGTTCAAAACAACCGTCCATAGCCAGTCTTAGAAAACCTGTAGGAACAGCACAGATTTTTCTTTACTATAAGTGCAATCTAGTATTATTTTCCTGCAGAATTTCACTTAGATCAATTTCATTCCCAGAGGACAGAAGAGGTTCTCTTCCAAAACCTGAAGTTTCCATCAAAAACATGTACAAACTTAGAGGTGCATATTTTTTAATATAAAAAGTAGTAGTATTTATAAAAATAAGACTTTTTAGGCACAGAAATAATGATATTTGGATTTAAAAGATTTTCTTAGTCCATAGCAATGGTACATTAAAATAATTCCTTTCAATTTGTTATCAATTTTCACGAAGCCTAACTTACTTTCTTTAAATTTAATCCATTCTAAACACTTGGACTTCAAAGTTTTTGTTGATGGTACTCAAGGTATTTCCCAAACCTGCACAATGTCACCCTCTGCTGACGCATTCAAATAGAAGTTTTTATAACAAAAGAGATAAACGGTCAATTTAATCCGGTATCCTGCCCCTGAACAGCTCCCAATGCTGGATACTTCCCAATGGAGACATAGACTACTCTGTAATTATCTCCTGCACCATTACTTCTGTTGAGTGAAGGGTTAAGTGCCACTTAATTCACAGCTGACATGCAAAAAATCTGGATTGTTTTTTTCATTAAAAATAGTTATTTGGTATATAGGATCAAACTGGGGCAGTACCCAAAAGTTCAGCTGCTATCTAGTACAACTTGAGCCTAAAAACCTGGGCTGGAAAAAGTCTCCCGAGAACCGCAGAGAAACCAACATTTGAAAGACGTTTACATAAATGAAGGGGGGGGGAGGGGGGAAGAACAAAAACATAAAACCACAAACACTTCATTACTTGCCAGCAAAATTCTGCTACGAAAGCTGAAAGCCTGAGAGGAGTCAGAGGCTATCTAAATAAGGTCATGAATAACTATTCTTTATTAGAAAAGCTTTTATATTCATGAGACAAGGCCTGAGTCCCCTTCCTGATCTTCATCCCTCCTCAGCTCACTGTGCAGAGGTGCTCACTTAATTGTTTTGTTTGTCTTTAAAAAGCACTGATCTAGCATGGTCTCTTAGCACTTTCTAAGCCCTGTTCCATAAGCTTTAATTTGAGATGGAAATTATACTCAAATGCTTTCATCTGGTACTTACTGAGTCCAAATGGCCAGATAAATTTAAATGGAGCAATACATATGACTTACTAGCAAAAGTACACACCTAAAAGATGATGAAAAGCACAGTAAAGGCTAAGAAGCTATATACCAATAATATATGGACCTTCTTACATCCTTACATATTTGGTGCATGATGCCTAAAGATCTGGGCAGACATGGAGGACAGAAACAGGACTGATGTAAGTAACAAACGGGGTAAATATAAATTACAGGTATGTGAATGAAATTGTGCCTCTGAGGTTCCTTGTGACTTTTAAGTGCCATTGACAGAGGCATTTATAGCACTCGTGTCCTGCAGCAGTCTTGAGCCAGTAGGCTCTCTGCTGATGTCTTTTAACAGAGAAGTGGGATTTATCCTAATAAATGTTCTGGAGTTAGGAGTTAGAAAGCCTTGCTCCAAGGTAGCTGTCACTTATCAGGTGTGCAGTGAACATAGGTAGAAATAGAGATACAGGGGACTACATGCCTAGTGGGTTGACAACCGGTGGGTGAGTTTGCTTCTTAACCTACAAATTGTCACTAGATGGAAAAGAGAGAAAGTGGAAATGAATGAAGGCAAGAAGTGTACTTTCATCAGTACGGTAGTACCTCAAAATAAAACAGGAGTATAAAAAAAAGAAGAAAAAAAAAAAGAAAGAGAAGTCTGGAAGCCCTTGAGGATGAGATCATCTGTCACCACAAGCCAGCAGAGCTATCATGAAATAAATAAATGGTCTGGATTGTCAGCAAGGGTGACTACAAGTCAGTGACATTGATCCACATGTCCATCTGGATGAAACCTTGTTTGTGGGCAGACTCTTCACTCAGTGAAAAGTGCCTCCTATGGCTCCTTCTACCCATCATTGCACTCTCCCTAAGTCAGAGATAATGAAGTTACACAGCTTGCTAAGAAGGCAAGAGGGATTTTTTCCTAACCCTTCAGCTTCCTCTGAAACAAACCCAACAACAACTCAGCTGGTCTTTCTCTATTATTTTTGTTGGAGAGACTCTCCCAGCCCCTCCCTCCCTACAGATCTCCTGCTAATAAGAGTCATGTAAGTTTGTTGTACACCTGCCAAATTTTCGGATGGGACCAGGAGCCAGCTCGCATGGTTGTTGTTTTTCCTGGACAAGAGAGCCTGCAAGGGCAGGCAGGAGCGCAGCAGTACCTGAACGCTAGGGCTGGAAAATATGGCAGTAACTGCCCTGCACTCCACCACCATGGTGGGATCGTGAGCATAAATAAAAGGGATGGAGAAGGATGGAAGAGCACATGAATATTAGCACTTGGTGAGGAATGCCCTTGGAGAGTATTATAAAGCAAACCTAGCCCCTGTGATGTGCTTTGGGGAGAGAAGCAGAGGCTGAACCAAATGCAGTATTTACAAAGCACAGACATTTAGGCTGTGGTAGTGCCCAGGGCTGTACAGATATATGAACAAGTAGTACATGAAGGGAAGGAAAGCCCAGAAAGGACTAAACTGGCACACCAGCAAACTCAGACACCTCTGGGAGCACTGCCTGGAGGCAGACGGCAATTTCAGCACAGACTGCAAGAAAGGTTCTGACCTTGCCGAGGCTGTAGCAGGTCGCTGGGTCCCCGCAGGCTGCTGGAGTAGCATCGTGCTGTGTCTGGCCAGCTGTCCTGACCACTAGACTACACCACTCTGTGTGGGCTGACCGCAGCGAGGCTGCTCCCATGACTCATGACACCACAGCCGCCCTGACAGACCAGCCACGGCCGCCCTGACTAACTGCCCACACCAGGGCTGCCCTGACTGGCTACCCGCCCACATTAGGGCTGCCTTGACCGATTAACTGCCCAATTCAGGGCTGACTGACCCTGCCACAGCCACTCTGCCAGACTGACTGAGACTACCAGACCACAGCCTGCCAAACCCAACAAGCAGAGCACTGCCACCAACCTGCCTCAACCCACGGCTGCCCTCCCGACTGCCTCTTGTGAGCAGCCCGGGTCTCCTCAGGTGAGAGGGTGTGCTCCCATTGGCTCCCTGTGCTGCAGGCCCGCCTCCTGTGGGTAGCCCACCCAATCAGGGCTGGGCAGGCACCTGGGTGTGGTGGAAGGTGCCAGAAGCAGGAGGTACCTCAGGTGCCTGGCGGTCGTTACCACAGGGACTCTATGGCTGTTTCCTCAGGGACTCAGTGCTCATGGTGGCCTGGAGAAGGGCTGAGGGGGTAGAAGAAACTCCTTTTTCCCTTAGCTGAAAGAAGGCAGGGCCCTGTCTTAGCTTCCCTCCAGCCTGAAGGCAGAAAAGGGTTGGGAGCGCCTGAGGCGTCCATTTGCTGTGAGGGAGCAGAGGGCAGCTGTGCATGCAGGCACCTCGGCATACCTGACCTGGAGGGTGACGATGAAGGGGCCATGGTATATCGATTATACCCACGTTACAGCATCATACCTCTGCTGTTTCACCGAGAGGGAAGTTTGGCTTGTGTGCGTAAACCATGGCTTCTGGGCTGCCGCGGACATCACAGTGGGATCAGGAGGCACGGGCAGCCATGAGCTGATGGCAGCTTGAGGGGGGCACATTGGATAAAGAAAAAAAGGCAGGAAGAGGTTGGGGGGAAAGGTGGTTTAAGGGATTGATCTCTGAGCTTTGGGAAATGGTTCACGAGGGGTGAAAGAAATGGGAGAGGAAAGTCTGGGCAGTGCAGGGAGCAAGGACAGGCAGTTATAATCAGGGTAGATTACACAGGTCCTTATGCAGAAAGAGCAGGATTTTGATGTCTCTGAAGAGAGAGAGATGCTCGCACGAGGGCTCAAAGAGAAGGTGGATTTTAGCAGAATAACTCTGAATAACCAAGAAACCAGGGAGAAGGAAACTCAACAGCAAGAAAAAAAACGACTTAGTAGGTCATCTCCTGCACACGTCAGTCAGCACAAGACTGTTCTTGCCAGTAGGAATTTTTCCTCCAAAAGTCGACCGTTCAGTTTAAGTCCCAGCGCTTTCTCTAGTGTCCAAATGCCACAAGAGAGGGAAATCCAGGCAGTCCGACTTCACTAACTGCTAAGTCCTAAAATCTTTTTTTTTTTTTTTTTTTCCTTCCCCTGTCCCTATTTCTTTTGATTCACACAAAACTCCCTCTGAAGTTGAGTGGACCAAATACTAGGGCATTTACTCAAGGCTCAATTCAGATGTCACTGGGGGTAAATCTCCATAATGCCAGCTGGCGCTTGCTTGAGTGAGCAGTCATTACTCTCTAAGTCGGCCGCCCAGTAAAACCTGAAGTGGGTCCGCAGGAGGTGTAGTGGTAAAGGGACAAGCCTAATATTGAGGAAAATAGGGTTCAGAGCATCATAGACTTTTATTTAATTAAAGATGAACTGTTTAGTGTCTGTGTTTGCAAGCGTGGATCGCAGCACAGTCCCCAGGGGAAGGCAGTTTGCAGATATTCTGGTAATAAGGCCAGGCAAGCAGCTTTCTCCATAAATTGTACCAACTAAGACAACTCGGTTCGTGTCACAGCATCCCGATCTGCTCCGTTGAGTTGTCTGCAGAGAGCTTTAATCGTAATTTACAGAGGCTAAGTGCCTAATAGTGAACCGGTTTAGAAACCACAGGCTCTGTGAAATTAGCGGTCTGCTGGTTTAGAATGGTTAAAAATATGTCTCACAGGCTGCTAGGAGCTGAGTGAGATGTCCTTGATCTTTTTTTTTTTTTCACTCTGCAGGCAGGACCTTGTGGTTATTTCTTCCAGCTTAAACAGTATAGGACACATTAAAACAGAACAAAGCAAAGAAGCCCGAACCGAAAACCTTGATGGTAGGAGGGGGGGAAAAGTTAGCGAAAACTCAATGAAGGCAACAGCCGTTTCTTCCCGCCTCAGGTCTGATTCAATCAGGTCTTTCAAAAGAAACTCCTGTCACCACAAACTGCCTTTTCATGCCAGATTCCTCCGGTTCCCCCTCTCTGCCCCATCCCAGCGACTTCCAACAGCACCGATCAATCTCCAAGCGACACCCTGCTCCCCCCCTCCCAGCTGCCTCCAGCCACCGCCGTTCCCAAGCAAAAGGCAGCTTCACCCAGGAAGGTGGTGGAAAAAATGTGGACAAATTTCTGATTTGCAACACTCTGGGAATGGGTTTATTGCCATTGTTTGAGTGCAAATGTATAAATAAAGCAAAACGAAGATTCCAGGGTGAGTCCGATGAAAAGCAGAAAACAAGAAATTTTATGGCCATAAGTGGCGTGGGCTAATGGTGATTTTTGAGGCACTGGACCATGGTAGTTACTTAGCTAAATGATTGCTGTGAAACCGGGCAAGAGGCTTATTTCTTAATTACTGTTACATATTATGTCAAGCTGACACTTCAAGGCATGCTTGGGCACTGATAAAGTTAGCCCAACAAAAAAAAAAAAAAACCCAACCAAAACACCCTTACCATTCTGAGAGGCTGTTTTTAAAGTGTGTTACTTGAGGGTCGCAGCTGGCACTGGGAAAAGGCAAGGCTGGCCACCAAAAAAGGGGTGCAGTGGGCTCGCACTCTCCTTACCTCTAGATCTATAGGATAGGGCAAGAGTGGATAAATCTCTGGGAACCTGGCAGCCTTTCAGCTGGCTGAGCAGGAAAGCTATAGGGGACTGGAAGGACCCAAGAAGACCAGTGGCACTAGGACAGAGGAAGGGGACAGTCGCTGCTGTCCGGCCATTTGGAAAGAGCGAGAGCCAGATTTTCCTCTTGGTCGCATGGAGCCAGCCCACCGTTTTCGGAGCCAAAGCGCTATAACTGGGAGCATAATTCAGCCCCGAAGAGGGACACGCATGGGCTAGATCACAGAGTAAGGCGAAGCAGCATATTGTCCCCGTCTCAGTGCAGCTCCTCTGATTTCTAGTGGCTACAGAGCTGACTCGGCTTATGTGCAAAGCTCTCCAGAGTCCTTCCAGGACGCCAACCCCCTCCTTCCTCTGCAGGTCCAGATATTTGAATTCATTTTCCCTTGGGCCACCTCTTTGCTGCTGTGCCCTGAGAGCAGTCGCTGGTGACTGCTTCGCTTTTGATCGCTTTGCCCTGACGTAACATCATAGGTAACGTGGGGCATGAACCATCAAGCTGCTAATTCCCTACTCCCAGATCTATCTAGTCATCGTCAATTATATTGTACATATGCTTTGCTCATGTATAACCCATATGTAAAAATCTCATTTGGAGGTAGCTCAGATTTACTGTTCCTTATATATCCCATAGGCTTACAGTCCCGCAGGCTGTAGTTCTATTACTTCACAAAACAATTATATATGTATAGAGTTCCAAGATACCGTCGTCTCCCTCACTCTTTGCCCAGTGCACCAGGAGGTGTACAAATCCTAAACAAAAGCATGGTGTCTGCACTAAAATCTTATAAACTGAGCACACAGTTTTGTCAGTGTATTTTCTTCCCAGTCTAAACCAGTGCACTCCAGGAGAAGAAAGAGAAATTACACACATTTGCAATGCCTCTAAATAATTGGCTCACCACTCGCATGAGTTGGATATAAAAAAACACTAGAGAACATTGAGCTAGGCGAGATGGACAGAGCAGTATCACAGTCCTACATGATCACTGTTTTTAATTTGATTTAATCGGCCAAATCAACACCTCTATCTCCATGTGACACTTCAATTTGTGGCATGCAAAATCCAGATACTAGATTTACAGCTAGGTCAGTTTTACCCTATGTAAGCTGATTATGCCCTACATTTAAAAGAAATACCAAACAACAAACCTCCCTGTGCAGGAATGCTAATGGCAAAATATATTCACAGTTTATTTAATAACTCAAACTGCATAATTGCAACAAGTAAGCTCATCCCGAGGTGTTTAATTTATATTTTGTGAGCAGAAAATTCTTTTCCCTGAAAAAAGAATGGAAAATGAAAGTCCTCACTGAGACTCCTTCTCAGACTGAGAAATTTCATTCCCTTGGAATTAGTTTCTGTCCTCAAAACTCCTCTGAACAAATGTAATTATTTGTAAATTGTGGGGCTTGCTTCGCAGCTAGCTGGCCATGCTCCTGAAAACGCATTGGTTGCCCGTTGATGTTTGAGAACAAGTAAGGGCACTCTTTCAAAACTTCGGGAAAAGGAAAAAGAAAAAAAAAAGAATACAAAAAGTCAGGCTTCTTTTTTCCTTTTCCTTTCAGCTCTTTGGAATAATTTGCCTTCAAGAGCCCTGGATTTGCTCCAGTATTTTTGAGGTAGGAAACATGCAGAGGTTTAATTCTTTATTGACTCCATCAGGTTCAGGTTACATGTCGGGGTATAAAATTATAAACAAATGGATGGCATTTACATTTTTGAAGTGTTTCCAATTCCCTCACCCTCTCGCCCCTCTGAAAGGTACATCAGAAGCAGTGCCGCCTGGGTAAAGGGAGCCAGGTGGCTTCCCCGATAAACAAGACATCCTTTCTACCCTCTTCCTAGCAGTGGGCTGCTCTCTCCCTCGGGTCCCTGGCTCGAGTCCAAACTGAAATCCTTCGTGCCCTGAGTAGGTCAGTCTCAGGTGAGCCCTGAGGAAATCAGACTTGTGTCCCGCACCCAGAGGTCTGGGCAATTATAATTTTGTAGTCCTGGTAATGTGGAGAATAAGCTATAAGTTGCCTGTTTTTGTGAGCAGGTCACCCCTAATCGGCATCAAAGAGAAGGGGTCAAAGAAACGGGACAGGAGTACGCCCATCAATTTTTGCTGCAGCTCCCTTAGCTAGTGCCACTGTATTTTCTGGGGGAACATGGATTCAGACCAGCTTGGCGAACAGCCCCAGAGGTGTTTTCTCTCTCTGTTGAAAAGAATTGCCATCACTTGTTCTGTTGTCATATTTGTGACTGGGAAGTGAGGAAATGGAAATTGTAAAGTCGCACAACTCTAATTGAGGCTTATGGTTCCCGGAGAGAGGAGGGACAAAGTGACACCGGCGCCGCCGATGTCACTTTTTGTTCTAACGCGTTTCAAGTAGACAATCCTGCCCAACCCTCCAAGCCCCCCGCAAAGATCAGAGGCTTGAATGGCAAGAACACGCGGGCAACTGGAGTGAATGCTGGAATCAAAGCCAGCCAAGCCCCATACAAATCACCGACAGCCCGAGTTTTCCCTTGATATGACTGTTTGTCATTAGTAGTCAGAAGTGCCGCACTGCTCATGACGACGTATAACCTTGATCGCGAAATGGTAACGATGCCACTTCACAATTAATATCAACATGCTCCTTGCACATCACTGCGTGACTGGAAAGGCAGTGCAAGTTGTAGCAAGGACTCATTTGAAGATCCCGACTGACATGTAACTAGTGCAAGAAGCAAGAAGAGAGTCTGACTGCAACAGGGCAGCTTTCCATAGGGCAGACTCTTAAATACCCAAAATGGCAACAGCCTTAAGTCTGCTAAGCAGACTTAAGGGACCGATGATTATTAAGAGCAATCTCCTTAGGGCCTTGACAGGTACATCTTCGCTATTTCTGAGATATGGTGAAGAAGTGCTAGTCCAGAGTTGGTTCACATTCACCTACTGAATGTTAACAGCAGCTCTTGCAGCACTTAGATGTTTCTTAGACATCCTCCAGCTTCAGGAGACGTTTAGCTAAACCAGAGCAGCAATGATATGTGTTCTTATTGCAAGAATGAGACAGCTTAGTCATTTTGGTTCCCCGTTACGCTAGGCACTGAATGAATGCACAGTAAGAGACCACCCTTGGTTGGACAAGACAGAGGTGGGAACAGAAACAGAGCCATGGAGAGGTGAAGCAGCTTGGTCAAAGGCAAAGCAATCCAGTGGCAGAGCCAGATTTTAAGTCTTCAGAGCCATGGTTCAGTTCCATGTTCTTTAGACAAAAAAAGACAGCACATACAAAGTGGGCCAGGTTGCATGTCTGCAGATTAACTAACCTGGTTGGTGGTATAATAAAAATCAGATTTAAAAAAAAATCAGTATCTAGAGTTAACAGATGAAGTTTCTTATTTGGTGCAAGTTAAAGTAGGTCCATCAAATTCACTGGTTTATGGCAGAATCTCTCCCTTAAACCTTGTGTGTGAGCACAACTCTGCTACAATGAGTATATAAGGAGATCCTGGATGCTGGGGAATGCTTATTGCTAACTGAGCTAACGATCCCTTTTTCAGCTGTTCACTTTTATAGGAGGAGGTAATGGAAGTATCTTCTTATTCGTGTCTGTGTTTCATACCGTGAGGCTACTCACATGTATAAAATTAAATATAGACATAAGTAATTGCAGATTTGGGACATGAGACAATAAGGACCAAATTTTCAGTGGCTAAGCCTAGGCCTCCAAAACTGCATGCCTTAAATTGGGAGATGCGGTTATGAATGATCACGTTTTCATATGCCCCAGAGCTCTGAAATACACACAAACATATTTTGCATGCACCAACCGAAGTCCTGAGCAATGAAACCCAGACCAAAAATGTATGGATGTGGGGGGGAAGTAACTGATCCCCTCTCTGATCCAAATGAGGAATCTCCTATGAAATACCCTGTTTTCGTTGCACGTAATGAACATATTTCTAGATCGGTCCTCATGAGATTTCTTAGATGTATCAGTGTGGACAATTCTTACCAACACAGTTGAGCAGAGAGGGGAATCATTTGCCAAATAATCGAAACCCTACACCTAGAAGTGTATTAAAAAATAGGAGGTGCAGAGCTTGTGGATCACAGACCCCAAATACCAAAAGCCCCACCTCAAATCCACAGTTGGCGATCTACTCAATTTACAAAACTCCGTGAAGTGAAGCCATTTTACGTTATTTGAGAATTTGACCCAGTGAGTGGGTTGAGCCTCACTCAGCATGGAGATGATTTGTGAAGATGGAGGAGGCTGTGATGGAGGGGCGAATTCCATGAGACAGATTCAGCTCCTTCTTTAACTCTGAGCTCCTAATGGGACATGAAGTGACATACCTATCTAGCCTGCACTTTAATTTCCTTACCTATAAAAAAACCCAATCATATTGCCCTTCTTCTGGAGTATGGTGACCCAAAATCCAGTAACGATGCACTGGTGAGTATATGACATATGTGTTCCTAGCTAGATTTTCCAGCTGGTCACATTTCACTGTGACCTTTTAAAACATTTTTCTTGCTGCTACAAAATATGAAATGCCTGTTACTGAGTGGAATAAACGAGCGAACATCTATTCAGTTCTTGCTTGCAAATGAAAAAAACCCACCCACAACATTCAGAAGAGATAGAAGTGCTCACAGGAGCCTTTAAATAAATATTTTTTGGTTAACTGTGATGTTGCCTGTAGCTCTTTATGGCACTTTTAAAGCATCAAAGCTCAGATTTGTTATATTGAACCTGGAAAGCTTCAAAAAGTTTTTGTAAATTAAAATTAAAAAAAAAAAGAAAAAAAGAAGATACCAAAAGCTATGAAGTGGTATTTTTCAGATGGGAATGTGCTTTGATTTCAGTGGTTAATGCAAATAATACTCTCTCCTCCTCCTCCTTCTCCCTGCACCCCCAACAGAGTTTTCAGTGCTGCAGACGGAAGGTGGGGAAAAACAAATATGACATAAATTGTCTTGGTAAACAAGTAAATAGTGTCACTTAACTCTTCCCCCTATGACTTCTTGCTGGAACTCGGAATTAGTTTATGGCAGGGCTCTGTCAAAAGGCCCCCCTCCCTGGAAACAGAGGTGAGACCTCAAAAGCCATTGTCTCTTTAGTTAATTAATTAAGGTAATATTGAGTAGAGCTTTGCTTCTAAGTTCAAGGAACCCAGCTGGGGGCAGCAGCCTCTTGTTTGATGCCATGAATACGAAGGAATGAGCTCCGGGCCCTGCATTAAAATCCAAAATCATTTAAAACCTGCCAGGGAGGAGGGGATGGGGGGAAGGACCTGGTGGGGGGAGCCCAGTTTACGGAGCTTTAGAGCAAGGTCCAGCCTTCTTCAAACAACTACGGGGGGTCACTTTGCATTTTACACCACCGCCGGCTAAGTGGCGACCAGTTCCTCGGTTCATGACTCTTGTCTTTCAAGCCTAAGACAGGAGGAGGCTGTTTTAAGTTTTGCAGAACTGATTTCTTTCCCCGCGCAGCCTCCTTTGGCTGGGGAATGCTTCTTACCGGTGCCTGACCCAATCCCTATAAATGTTGCATTGGTCAATTTTGCTTACATGGGGAATCCTCTCACAGACATGGGATGGGATGACTCATTTGGATAAAGTCGCCCACAAACATAAGCCTTTGCAGGCCTAAGCTGGAAATGTGTTTTATTTCCAAGTAGCATCTAGTGGTTTGCTCTGTGAGCTGATTTGCCTTTAAAGAAAAAAAAAGAAAAAGCCGAATCTCCAGGTCCGTATTCAATCTTTGGGTAAAACTCCTGCAGATACCATGGGAATTTTCCTGCATAAAGCCACCAGGTTTTGAGGAAAAAAACGCTGTGGATGGGGCTCTGCTTAGTAATTTTTACACAAGGATCCAGTCTTGGCTTTGCCGCTGATAGGCCATGTGAACCTGGGCAAGCTGCTTCACTTCGGTTATCCCCCGGCTCTTTTCTATGCCGCAAGCTGGCTCTGGCTGTGCATCCATACACCGCCTAACGCAATGGCTGCAAATCTCAGTCCTGGCCCATAAAGCAAATAACATTCATCCATCCCATCCGCAAGGCAAGGCGTGATGCCCTACCTCGGTCCCTACCCTCACGCCGCAGGCTCCCCACGCATAAACACGGATCTATTTCTTCTGCTTTTCCTATAAAACAGGAACTGACAAGCCGACGGGTGTGGGATTTAATGCCTGGAGATTGTACGATCTTTGTGGATTTGAACCTCTCTTTTTCCCCTCATCCCCATATGCTGCGTATTAACGTCTGCTGCTGTGTTAAGTCTAATTTAGTTTGGTATCTTCTCAGGGGAGAGGTTGGCTCTCATCTGTACGTGGCTGCCGAGCATCAGGCACACCAGTGGCACTGTATAAATAACAGTGATCATAAATAGCTGACAACACCTGCTGGTTTTGAATCGGCAACAAGTGATAATCCTGCGAGCAGCTAAATGGGACTTTGGGATTGAGGGTATTGGCCTGGTTAACTGGCTCCTTGGTTTGATTATGCATTTGTGTTTTCCCATTTCTTTTTTGCCTTTGAAATGCCTCAGGGAGCCACTATGGGAACAGGAACGACCCAAAATCTGTTGGTCTTTCATCACATCAGCTCCTCATCTGTTTCTTTTTTTCCTCTCCCCGGCCCCATTTGCGATGCTTTCAGGCAAATGTACCTTATGGAACCCCCAAAGAAAATAATAAATACATTTGTGCACTTGAGGGGCTGCAAAAGGTCCCCTGTCCTGCAAAAACCTGGGCCCATCAGTCGGTCCGTTTACTCGTATCAATAAAATCAAACATGGATACATTTGCTTGAAGGGTCAGAGGCCTGGGACCTTATTGTCATGCTTCTCTGAAGACGATCCCTACAACCAGGGCTTGGGATTGGGCACATGCATAGGTTTATCCTGGAGCAAGGGAGCTGGTCTGAGGCAATAAGATGCTGTCACTGCGTGCAAGCATATGCACTGTCCTTTTGTGAAAAGCATCACCACCACTAAACAGCAGCTGAAGACGGGGATGCTCATCTGATGCTGAAGTCCTCCTTGGGTTTGTGAAGAGTTAAATGGCAGGACTGTCACCAAAACTGCACACTGGGTTCCTACAGCTCCCTACAAACTATTGCCCTAGCTGATTAAGCAGGTATTTCCCTAACTGGGAAACACTTCTGCTTTGGTTGTTATTTTTTTCTTTTGCTCAGTGTTTCTGCTCCTCCCTGTTGCTGTTTTGGGTTGGGGTTTTTTAAATAGTTTGGTTTTGCCCTTGTGGCTCCGTTTCCATTCAGGTCACCTCTCCAGGAGCAGGTCTCCTTTGGAAAGCACTAAATACAGGTTAGGAGGGTCATAAGTCGCATAACCCCCTTGAGGGAAGTTTGGCTTTAGCCAGCCATGAAATAGCAACTCTTCCGCTGCAGAGGGGAAGGTGAGGCTGGGGAAAGGGGGGTAATTTTATTATTATTATCATCGCTTGACCTCCCAACCCAGCGCTCAGAGCTGTCTCTCATTAGGGAGTGTGCAAATAGGCTCTGCAAGCACCAGAGAGACCAGCTAGACTGATCCATCATGCGAGTTATTGGTCCCCAAAATGCCCCTGCAACCGCTGTGGCAGCTGTGCCGAGATGCTCCTACCTCGGAGGGATCCCCTCGACGTGACAATGGGGACAAAGGGGACCCACAAACACCCAGGGCTGGGATGTGAAGGCAAGGACTAAGGTGTTTGGGTGGGCTGGAAAATCTCTGCGCTCAGGTTTATACCCTGCCTGGGCTATTTGTTGCGGTCTGTGCCTCTAGAAGTTATTTTGAGGGCCAAAGTAATGAGAAACTTGCTCTTTCCCTATTTTTGCTACTGTCCAGGCAACAAAATACCCCAAGATCACAAAGTTAAAATGCCGTCAACTGCAAACACAAATCAAAGCCCATCTCCCCTTCCAAGGCTTTTAAAAACTTTTCTGAATTAACCTTAGCAAAGGTGGAAAATGTCTGAAAGAGGCCAAGGGGGAGAACCTGGCGCTCATACAGCTCATTGCAATTTTATGGGAGAAACCAAAGCTGCTCAATATTACCCAAATTTACCCAAATGCTGCTTGACCGTGTCCTGTCTGGCCGTGACACGGAGTCTGAAGCCAGGAGTGGTCAGTGAAAGTGAGGAGACCCGCAGCAGCAGGTTTGGGCATTTATTTGGGGACTTTTCCGGGCACCCATTGCCAGGTTTGCTGTCCTCTGCCCCTCTCCGTGGGATGCTCAGGGCGTTTCTCCCCACCACCACATCCTGACAGTGCAAGGCCGATATCCCGGGGAAAGGAAAAAAAAAATAAAATAAAATAAATCCATCAAAGCCTATTAGTTAAATTGCTCTGTGCAAACCTAATTGACCACGAGGGATCTCCTAGACAAGCAGGCCGTAAATCGCGATTTTAACAGCGGCAGGGGGAAGGAAAGAGGAAGGGGGGGAAGAGAGAGAGGGAAGAAAGTTTGCGATTGCTGGGGATCATTTTAGGCGACTGCCTGGCTAGGGGCTGCGGAGAAAGGAGGGCTGATCTGCAGCATATGGTGCAAAGAGCCAGTGCTGGGGGTGGAAGAATAAAAACCCCGAAGGCCGCAGATCCTAAGGAGCTATTTATTCCTCCCCCTGCAGATGTACATTAATGCAGGAGGAGTAGGGGGAGCAGATCTTTGGGTTGGAGAAAGAGAAACAGCGCTCCTTCCTTTTAACATGCTGTTGTCTGGCTTGATCTTGTCACTCCAAAGGGACCCATTCAGAGGTATTCATGCATCTGCCTCAGGGGGACAATGGGACCTTAGTTTATAAACTGTCTGTCCAGTTGCCTGCGGCCTTTAGTCCTTTTGTTTTCCCTTCTCTTAATAAACTTTTTGGGGGAGTTCATCAATACGCTTGAATAGCTGATGTTCTCATTCTCAGAGAGGGGAATAACAGAAGGTCTCGAAGGTTTTTTTTTTTTTAATAGGGGTGGGGGTGGGTTTTTTTTTTCCCTTAAAGGGGAACCGAGGCTTGAAAAGCATCAGAATAAACCCTTTAAAAAAAAAAAAAATCTGAAGCAACCCCAAACAAAACCTCTATTCAAAAGAGACGGAGAAATGCGCAACATTTAATTGCCCCCCGCCTACCCCGAAAGCAATTTTCGTCCTGCCGACAGAATTAAGACGATCTCCGACTAATTTTACAGCTCTCAAAATATTTTGGGTACGCAGATTGGGAAGGAATTTCGGAGACCAGGCTCATTTCCAGGGGATTTAGGGCTGAAAGCTGCCTCTAACCTTTCCCCCTCCGTTCCCCGCTATTCCCCCTTCCCCCGGCAATTGCAGAAATCGCAGATATATTTCCCCCACACACTCTCAAATCACAGGGAATGTCCCCAAACCGAAGTCGCCCGGCCCCTCGGGCAGCCCGCGGAGCCCTCCCCTTCCCCGGCGCCTCCTTTGTAGCCGAGCCCGGAGGCGGGGGGGGGGGGGGGGGGTGTGTGCGGAGATGCCCCTATTTCTAAGGCACAGCCCCCTCCCCGTGCCGGCTCCCTCTCTCCTCCCTTGATTTCTCTTTTAAGGCGTTTATTTTTCCTGGCAGCCCCTTTCTCCCACCCCGCAAAGCCGAAGGAGCCCGGCTGCAGCCCGGCGCGGAGGCGATGCTCGGCTACCCCCCTTCCCCACCTCTCCTTCCCGAGGCAGCCCCCCACCAACCGCTCTCCCCAGTGACTCCAGTTCAGCGTTTTAAGGCCCTAATGAGTGTTGACAAGTTTAATGAGTTTGTTTTAAAGAGGAAAAAACTGGTCAAGTCGAGATTTCCGAGTCAAATCCATTAGGGGATCCCATTCAAACCCCTCCTGACAGCTCAGCCGCTCTCACACTTCACCAGCCAGCGCAGGGCCGGGCTGCTGTGTGACCCGATCCCCCTTGCCCCCCAGCGGGGACATCCCCCCCCTCCCCACCTCCGCGGCCCCCCCCGCCTGGGATGCGGCAAATCCGCGGGGTGTCATTGCCCGGGGAGAGCACTGCCCCCGTCCCCGGCGCCTCTTGCAGGGACGGACCCCGGGCTGGCCGGGATGGAGGATCGGGCCCCTCGGGGAAGGGGGCGAACTTCGGGGCTGTCCCCTAAAGAGGATGGAGGGGGCTCATCCCCACCCCGGCGGGGGGCCAGGGAACCCCCTAAGCCCGCCCTACACGGGGCAAGGACCAAGAGCACCCGGCGGCCAAAGGGGACCGTCCAGCCACGCAATAACCTCGCATTTCTATAGGAAATTTCATTAAACTCCCCGCTATCTTCCCCCCCCACCTTTCTGTCTCCCCCCCCCCCCCAACCTTCATATAAGCAAACAGCCCTGTGAAGCCGAGGTGGAGGTCACGTTAAGTCATGCAGTCTGACTTGGTGAACTTTGAGCTGGGTGATTAGGAGGGGGGTTCTCCTTTTTCAATTTCTCCACTTCCTAGGTCTCTCCATTGTTCCAATTCCAAACAGCTGCTGGTGCTAATCTTTCGGTTATTTGCAATCAGGAGGAAGAAATACCCACACCCTAGAGTGCTCCGATATTAGCCCTGCCAGCGGAGTAAAGAGACCACTGGAAGCTGGGGAGATGGAGGAAAACAAAACAGACCCAAGTTATTGAACTCAGTTTGACTCTGAGCCTTTCAGGTACCTCTCAATCCCAAATCCGCGCCGGCAGAAAGCCATGGAAATCAGGCTTACAGGTACCACCACATCACTTAAGGCCAGACCCGACTTTTCTTTTTCTTTTTTTTTTTTTCCCCCAAAGGTTAAACTCCTCCATCCACTCAAAGCCTGGTCAGGGCTGGAGGGGAGGGAGGGAAAATACCAACCGAGGGCGAGCTGGGAGGAAAAGAAACGACGACAAAAGCCCAGTTGGAGGCAAACCTGGAGAGCTACGCCCAGAAGGGTTTTGCTCGAGCTGGCTCTGAAGGATTTTTTTTTTTAAGCTATTATTAAGAAGGGATGGAGAAACTAAAGGGTCGAAGGAACCTGCAGTTTCCCTTGTGCAAAAGAAACCGTCCTACTTACATGTGTGGAGGTGGTGATACACGGAAGTGCTCTGCCCCGGATCCCCTTCTAACTCGTTTATTCCCCTAATAAATAGGGTGATGGGTGCCGGGTAATGATGGGTGCCTACCTTGAGGCATCCCGAAGGAGAGAAGGGAATCGCCCCTCGCTTCCCGGGCAGCAGGACCCGCGCTAACAACTCAAACCTTTGCCAAGAGCCTTAAAAACCTGGCTCCTAAAATTGCTGAGGTGGCCCCACACGTGTCCAGGCCGGGAATAAACCGTCGTTTTCTCGAGGGTTTATTAATATGCTGCCCTGGCTCTGCCGGGGGGAGCCCATTAGGCCTTGATAGTCTTACACAGCCCCTGCCTGGCCCGCAGCCCTCTCACCAGCAACGCGGAGCCTTTATTGGTTTACTTAGGTGTTAATCCCTTAACAATCAAGTTGTCTGACCATGGAGCCCCGTCTCTATTCTTGTTTACATCTAATTACGGGGCTGAAATGCCACTTCCCTTCCCAACCCCCCCGCCCAAGCCTTCAAACCAACTTTCATTTCACCCCTTTTAAGCAGGTAAAGCCCCTTCTCCCGGGGAAGCAATTGAAGATAATTACAGCAGCGGTGGCTCGGCAACATCTCGGGCGGCTCTGCCGGGAGCAGATGGCTGGGAAAAAGGGAGGTCGGCCGGGGGAGGAAGGGGTCTGGGCACCAAAAAACATGTCCCCCCCGTAGCACAGCCCACCTTTGGAGACGGCGTGGCCCTTCTCTCCCGCAACCACCCACCCGTACCCCGGCGGAGCCGTCCCCGGAGGAGCTCCGGTCCCCAAGATCTGCAGATGAAAGGCAGAGCTCTCCCATCCCGGTGTCACAAGCATCTCAGAGCTTCCCTTAATTCAATTAAAGCTCGTAACTCCAGGAAACCAGCGGAGATCCACCCAAGCAAGCCAGTAGCCGGGACTAACAAAGGACCTTTCTTTCCAGAGGGTGTAGGGACCCCGCTGGCCCATGTGTCATCCATACCCGGCGACTCCGGCCTCTTCGGGGTTAACGATTCAGACACCACTGCGAGCTCTGGGACTGCAACTTGGCTTAGATAGCGTCTTAGCCCTGGGGCAATTCCTCTAAATCAATTTTCAAAACAATCAGTTTAGGGGCTTTTAATTAAGCTTTAAACCAGTGGTTAAAAATAGCAGTTTACTTCTTTGGGATGCAAACTAGGCTAGCGTAAAAATAAATCAGAGAGACGGGCCCGCTGCCTTTTGGGATTCAGGGAGACGTAGATTATATACGTCCCAAGATTACGAGGATTTTTTTTTTTCTTTCTTCTAATACTTATTCTCTCTCCCAGCAGCTGCTCTTTCCCTGCCAGACAGTGAACTGTCCGTCGGATCGCAAAGCCGGGGGATGCCGTGCAGCTTTCCCAAAGCAAAGCAAAATTTCGGCGAGGAAACCTCCCCAGCCCGGTCCTAGGTCAGCAGCCCGCTGCGAACAGCAGGCTCACCGCCGCCTTCTAAATATCATGGGGGGAAATAAAGTAACATAAAATAAACTATCCGGCTGGGCTTATTGCAAGGAGGAGAAGCCCAGCCAGCCCCTCGGTCCGGAGGTGGGAGCGCTGCTCTCCCCTTCGCTCCCTGCAAAGATGAATTTCGCTTAAGAGATGAATTTAGGCTCCTTTTGCGCCTTTGTAGTTTAAATCGGATCCTCCAGGTTCTTCCCACCTCCCCGCCACCCTCTTCCTTTGTTTAATACTTTTGTGATTACAGCAAAAGGGATGCTCGCAGGGCCCAGCCCGAAATACACGCTCCACACCTTTAAATCCCTTAAGCTGGAGCAGGTTTTTGGCTCCCCAGCCTCGGCCGGGAAGCAGATGCTTAAACGCAGCTCTTGCACCAAAAAGCAGCTCTTTAAAGGGACCACTGCGTTAGGTTGATTAAAGAGTAATTAAGGGCGGCAGGACTCCTTTGGTACCGCTTCTAGGACTCTCCGTACCCGGAGGATTTCTCCCTAGGTGACCCAGATAAATTACAGATAGGGCTGAAATAACTTTTGTCCACGACGGCCCGGGATGAGCCTGGACCGCAAATCCCTGCTCAGCAGTGGCTAATGAGGCAGTCATGCAAAACGCAGCCAGTTAAACCTGAAAAGCAGCGGCGTGGGGTGACTTCTCCTCCCTGCCAGACCCGCGGGGGCTTCGCAGGCAGGTTCCCCCCCCCCTCCATCCCCATCCCTCGCAGCCCCTAATTCACAGCCCTTCTGCGGGGCCGAGCTCTGGGAGCAAGCGTAGCTCCCTGGCCAAACGCGCAGCCGAGACCTTGACCCAGTTTATTCCCAGTTTGGGGAGAAAACCAGAATCCGGCCGTCGGGCTTTTGCCCCGTCTCCGTGCTGCAGCAGCGAGGAGGAGGGGGACGGGGGGTTCCCCGTGCCCTGTGTCCCCCCAAAGTTTGGGGGGAGACTATGTTGGGGGGTACCTCCAGCTTGGGGAGAGATGCCTGCGTCCAGCCCCGAGGTCCCCAGGGTCCCTCGCACCATCCCGGCCGTGCCCCCAAGAAGCAGGGCTTGGGTTTCTCCCCCTCTTTTTCCGCTCTCAGCGGGAGAAAAGACCCAAATTCCCCGTGGGGAAGGTGGAGAAGAGCTTTAAAAAAAAAAAAGCCAAACAACAAAACCACAACTAAATCTCACCACGAGGGAAGACACACGGGGAGACAAGAGGGGGAAAAAAAATAATAGGGGGTCGGAGAGCAAGTGGGAGCTTTCCCCGATCAACCTGCTCTTGGGAGGGGAGGGAGAAAAACCTTTCCACACTTGGATTAATTCCCCCCCCCAAACTCTCTCCTTCCCCTTCCGCGCTACTTTCAAGGACTTTCTGCTGCTGCTTTTCCTCCGCTCCTTCCCTGAACACCCCCTCCTCCCCCCCCGGCAAGCGCCTTCCCCCCCTTTAGATCTCAGCGTGTTTGCTCTTGACTTCATCCACTAAGTCAATAGTTTGGAGATGCCCTCATCCTCAGAGGCCCGAGCCCCCGTGTCCCCTCCCTGTTTTCTCCTGCGGATAATGGCAGCCTTTTGTCGTGTAATCAAGCTCCCGAGGGGTTGGGAGACAGATATAGATTCTTGGCATTTGTCGGTGAAAATGAAAGCTGGATTAGGCAGAGGCGGCTGCACACTCCATGGTAAAGGACAACAACTATTCCCCCATTGAAAGTCCCATTCTGGTTTGGTTATTTTATCTTTAAAAGTTGTTTGTATTTCTAAAGTGGCTATTGATGCACTTAGAAAGTGTAGCAAGCTGTAAAGCCTAGCTTCAAATGAAAGGCGGACAAAAAAAAGAGGAGGTTAAGGGGAGAAAACAGAGTGAGAAAAAAATACCGTCCGAAAAGGAGGGGGGAGAGGGGGGGGGTGGCAAAAGAGTTAAAAAGATCAAATTCAGCCTGGGTAAAGTTTAAAATCGGAGAGAAAAGTCACGAAGTCACAGCAGCCCGGAGAGGAGCGAAGGCGTAGGGGTTTCGGCTCCGCTTTTTCCCTTCCCTGCCTCACAGGGAAAAAATAATTACAATATTTAGGTTTCCCTGCTAACGGGAGAAGTGGGGGGGGGGGGGGAGCGGGGGGGATATTTTTTTTCTCCGCGGGGGACACTTGACTCTTTGCAACTGAACTCTAAACCCGGCCAGCTTTCTGCTCTGCGCTGAAGTTATTTTATTCTTTAGCAATTGATCACAACAACCACCCTCTTTTTTTTCTCCTTGACAGAGATTTGCTGAGACGCTCTTGCCAAGCATAAACGGGGAAGATTGTCCACCTCTGCACTATTAACCTTTGAGCATTTTCCCTCGAGAAGCACGGAGATGTTGACATTATATATATATATACACATACATATATATATATATATATATACAATTTTGCCCCAAACATCACTTGGATTTAACCATCTTGGATCCCCTCGTCCTTTAGATGCGTCTTAATTTGGGGCTGTACCGTCTCTCCCTCTTTACATAACCCCCCTTCAGTGAATAGGGGGTGGCAAGAACTGAGCTATTTTGTTTGTTTGTTTAAATAACAACATTTGTTAAAACCCCCAAACTTTTCTCCTCCTTTTGCTGGAGTTTCAGGAATGGAAATTGCAGCTTACCCGCTGCGAGCATATTCAGCCGCACGCACAAGGGAGGGTTTGTGGCTGGAAGGAGATTAAGGGGAAAACTCCAGGAAAAAGAAACAGAGCAACAAGGTACAACCCAAATATTCACATTCTAAGAAAAAAAAAAAAAAAAAAACCGCTTCAAATAGCTCAATTTGCTGCTATTTAGCATCAAACAGGCATCTTCCCGAGGAGTGGGGAAAGAATTTTAAAAGAATTAAGTTACTGCACAGAAAAATAACAAATCCCTCTGGAAAACACCAGCCTTTTACTAAACACGCGCGTCTGTACGTGGGGGTATATATATATATATGTATATATATATGTATATATATATATGTAGTCCTTTAAAATCACCAGCAGCTCCGGCTATCTGCCCTCTCTTGGATAATTTACACCATACAAAGGTTGGGGGCTATTAATCCCGTCCCCCCCAGCCCCCATTCCTATTCATGTCAGTGTTTCTTTCTTTTTCCGAGCAATCAAATGTGCCGGAGACAATTGTAGCGAATTTAAACATGACTGTCCCCTGAATATCCCTCGACATCGAAGTGTCCTTTGTACCTTCACCCTCTCCTTTTAAAGACTTTTATACATTTAAAAATGCAAAATAATGCAGCCAGTGGATCTTTATTAAAGTGCAAGACAAGGCTCTGGTTGGATTGATTTTTCACAAGGAAAAAAAAAAAATCTTTACGAAGTTGTTTAACAGTGGGAAGTTTCACGGACAATTTAAGGACCCTTCTAACTCTAAGCAAGGCGAAAATCACCCGAGTATTTCTAACTCCACTTGGAGGGGAGTTGCTCAAAACCAGCTTCTCGTTGAGCAATCCTGTCGAGTCAACTTTCCTCCCTCTCCTTTAATTCCCAATAAAAATGCAAATCAATCCGTCCCTATAAAGGGAACGAAAAAAAAAAAAATTACAGAATTGCGGTCGCTCCGGACTTTCCCCTCCACTCCAGATTTGGACACGGATGGAAATGGCAGCGGGTCAGGGGCAGGTTTCCCCCTTTCCCTTCGAAAACAGGAAAATAACTTTTTTTTTTTCGGATCCCCCCCCCCCCCCCTCCGCCCCTTCCCTCCGCTGGGTTTGGGGACCGCAGTTTCATAACTGGCTTTCCCCCCCTTCCCTCTTTTAAAGATGCCACCAGGTCACTTTGATCCGCGATCTTTAGGGTCTCTGGACAAAGAAGGCAGTGAAGGCTGAAGGCTGCCGGTGTCCCCCCCCCGTGTCGTGTGTCCCCCCCCCCAGCTGCCCGCACCTCGCCCGGGAGGGAGCCCCGCCGGCAGCCCTGCCCTCAGCCCCGCTCCCCAGGGTCAGGCAGAGTGCTGCCTTCCAATTTTAGCAACAGCAACAAAAAGAGAAAAAAAAAAAAAGAAAAGAAAAGGAAAAAAAAAAAAAAACCAAAACCAACACACAAGAGAAGAGTGAAAACCAAGAAGGGTTTTTCCTCCCTCTTCCAGAGAGAGGGAGAACGGGCCCGGGGGCAGGGGACAGCCAACTTGAAGGGGAAAGCGGGTGTAAAAATAGTTTGCGCTTCCCCTGCCCTCCGCCGAGCCCCCCCCGCCCCCGAAACCTCCCTCGGGGCTGCGGAGCATCATCCCACCGTGTCCTCCCGCAGCCCCCCGGCCTGTCTCCAGCGGGGCAGGACTGGCCGGGGGGGAGGCCAGCCATAGGAAAAGCAGCCCCCTCTTTGAACCCCAGCTTTTTTTACCCCCCAAAACCCCGACTTTTTTTTTATTTATTTATTTTTTACGTTGGCAGGTGGAGGGGCAAGGGGAGCATCCCTCGGGTGGGACGCTGTTGAAGGGAGGAAAATCCCTCCATTTCCAGCGCGACTCCCTCGCCTCACTTGCCCTCTCTTTAGGAAGACCTGGCTAGTCTTTTTGAATTTTTTTTTTTTTTTTTTAAAACAAGCACTTTCCCTCATCTCAAGCCCCCAAACCCTCCAGGAGCCCCAGAGCTGCGCAAACCCGGCCGGGACCGCAATCGCTCAGAAAATGGATGAGCTAAAATGTCTCCCCAGCTGCAGACTTCATGAATGAGCGACCCCCTTCCCCTCTCCCTCCCCATCTCCGGCTATAGATTGATAGATATAGATATATTTCATGAATGAGCCGAGGGTCCTCCCCGCCTCCCCCCTGCCTCGGCTATCCCTGCAGAGCCTATAAACAGCAACGGCCCTTTACAACAATTCATCACAGGACCCAGAGCCATCCAAGCAAGTAATATGTAGCCTCAGATCTAGTATGTCCCACAAGACAGAGCGCCTGCTAATTAATAGACAGTGATTCCTGCAAGCAGCCCTAGCAGTCTGTAATATGATGAACTTCCTTTGTACCGGTGTCACCACAAATGTTTCTGATAAGGAAAAGCATCCAAGGATCAAAGACTGTAAGCTTCTCAATTTCCTCAAGCTGCCTCTACTTTTCCTCACCTACTTTTTCTTTTTTTTTTTTCCTCTTTTTTTTTTTCCCCCCTCAGCCTCCTCTCCCCAGCCCCTCCAAGGAGAGGCGATCCTCCCTCACCCTTCCGACAGCCCTGAGGTCCGCTCAAGTGCAGGGGTCAATCCCAGACCGTGCCCCCCAAATATCATCATCATCATCACTTGCACCTTCATATTCTGCCTTAAAAAAAAAAAAAAAAAAAAAAAAAAGAAAGCTCCGGTGCTGGTTCTCGCCCTCCCCCGCACCTCCTCAGCTCTTCCCCACTTCTCCCCAACTCCGGATGACAAATGTCTTTATAAACAGGCATTAGCTGACATCTAATTTCTTTTGTGGCAAGATCAGGCAAAGTGCGAGCGCACAAGCGAGCCCTCCCGAGCGGGCACCGTCCCCGGGTCGGGCTGAGCTGGGAAGGAGGAGGGGTCTTTTTTGGGGAGGGGGAGATGCCGTCAGACTTGGGGGGGGGGGGGGGGAAGATGCAGCAAACCTCCCACCCCCGGGCACAGCGGCAAAGCTGCATCCCCATCCCAACCTCTCCTTCCTCCGGGAGCTGCACCTGCGCTTCCCAACTCCTTAATTGCTTTTTTCCTGGGCTGATAGGGAAGGAGGGGACAAGGATAACCCCCCCCCCCCCAAAAAAAAAAACAACCAGCCCCCGAGGGCTCTGCTTGCTCCACCTGCAGCTCCCACCCGGGGGGTTCCCCCTTCCCGTCCCGGCTCGGAGCCCTCCTCTGCTTCCCGGCCTGGGACCCTCATCTCCCCCCCCCGCCCCCCCCCAAAAAAAACAGAGCCCAAATTAGACTGAAGTTCAGATTAAATTAAAAAAAGGAAAAAAGAAGAATAATAAAAAAAAGAAAAACCCAGTGGTAGAGGAAAGAGTAATGTGGCAGCTGATTGAGATGGGCTTTTTTTTTTTTTTTAAGAATAGTCTCTATAAATATATAATATCTCCAAAGCTCAGGTCTTAAGAGGGTCCCTTATTTGCTTATTTCTTTTGTAGCAAACGTAATTTTCAGAAAGATACTTCCCCCCCCCCCCGCCTTACCCTAATGCTCGAGTAAGTACCTTACAGCTTTAAGGCTAGTGTTATATGTGCTTTAAAATCCTGCCATGTAAATTCCCCTGAAAAATTTGGAAAGCTTCTCGGGGGGGTTTGGGGGGGGGGGGGAGAACTGGGAGAGGGGGAGGGGGAGAAAGGGGAGGTTAATCCGGGTTTAATGCTATGATGCAGTCACAGGACCAGGGCTAGGCTGATTGTGTTATCTCTTCCCAACATTTGGGTCTCCCATATTTCACCCAGCCAAATAGCTGCGAGAAAAAAGTGCGTATGGAGGCACTCCTGACGCCTCAGGAAAATATGTTATTAATATCTAAATAACTTCCCAATACTGTCTCTAAATCTCCCCTTCACCACTCCAGATGATGAATTCGTTTGAAGTGTTCTCCCGTCTCATCTTTTCAGTGTCTCTCTCTCTCTCCCTTTTTTTATAACCAGGCTTATTTCAAACTGGTAAATATCTAATTCCTTTAACCACACTGCAGACACGTCTCTCCCCTCTTATATACAATTCTCATTTGGTGAGATCCATATATACATGTCTCTATAAAAGAGAATAAGCCCCAACACAGCCTTAAACTACTTCTTTAAATTATTTGGGGGTTAAGAGCTGTTTTGGGGGGGAGGGATCTGTTTGTTTCCGAACAACCCCTGCACACACCTGGATCACACATTTCCCTCACAGCCTTCCTGCCGCTTAATTCGATCTCTGCCTCCTCTCTCCTACCCCAATTACGGGCGAAACCTCGGATTAGAAATAGACCTTACAGCTTCCTTCCTCTTCTCCTCTATCACGGCATCCATCTCCCCCGCATCGCCAAATATCTACTTCCTAACCCTCCCAGGATAATGTAATCTACCGTCCACCTCCGAATTATAGATTATAACGTCTAGAATGTATTTCCTTTCCCTTCCGAGCTGAACCCCGGGCACCCCAGCTGCCAGCCAGCGCTCCCGATACCAATATTTGCCTTATATTTTCCCCGGTCTATAACTGAACCTATTCTTCTCCCCCAAAGAAAGGGGCGGGGGGGGGGGGGGGGGATGATGTAGCAAAAGAAAAAAACCCAAACAAACCCTGGATCACAAACATCTCCCTTATATTATTTCCATTCCTACTGTATAATTGAACCTCTCTCCCCGCATCCTTGTCTTAAGTTTGTTTTTTAAAACGTCTTGTATTAGATTATACTCGTTTATTCCCCCTTCCAACCTTATCTCTCCTCCTCTCTTCTCTCCTTCCCGTCACACTTGATTTAGGAAGGAGTTTATCTTGCAAACATTTGCCTACTTTGTTTATGTAGACCAGGTTCTGCAGCTACTTGTTCCCAAAAGCCACTGTTTGCCTTTGTAATTGTTATCTGTGTTTATTGTTGTACCTCATTTGTCTCAGCTTTTTTTGTGACATGTAAGCTCCGTGTGTGCTCACATCCAGCCCCCCCTTCCTTCTCCCTCTCCCTGCGTTTTTTTTTTTCCTTCTCCTTTTCCCTCTTCTCTCTCCCTGAAATATGCACAGAATAACTCAGCCTAAAGCCAATGAATTGCTTGACACTACCCTATCTCTTTCCTGCCCCCCATTATTAGAGCTGATCCCACTCGCAACACTCACAAATCCCGCCTGGTCTCTGTTTGATTAGATTGCCAACCTTTCGTAATCCCTTGATTTGATGAAGTGTCTATCCCCCCCCCCCCCCCATCTCCCTTCTAAACATACATTTACAGAGAAAGCGCTTGTTGGTTTTAAATCAATGCAGATTGTTTGCTGATAAATTGACTCCATATCCCCTCTCCCCCCCCCCCCCCCAAGCTTGGGAAACAAAGCCTCTTTCCAGGTGTAGAAGAAAAGGGGGGGGTCGTCCCCCTCTTTCTCCCTTCCCCCCCCGCCCCGAGCCTAATTAAATTTGGCAGGACCTTGTACACCCGGTCCAAACAGCTTCCCCCGCCTCCAGTCCCCCAAAACCCCTACATAAGCGACATTGACTGCTACCAAATTGAATTGTTATCACCTCCAAGTGTCCAAATATCCCCCCCCCCCCCCCCCCCGCTGCTCACACCTGTACGCGTTTCGCACCTCCAATAAAAAGACAACCCTCTGCTATCCCCGGCTTTCCCACTCGGGTTTCCCCATCCCACGCAGTATTTCCACGCTGCAACGGGTCTCGAAGCAAACCCGATCGGTGGAAGAAACTCCGTGCGATAAAGCGCAGTGCAGAGAAATAAAACAGGGGAGAAAATGAATTAAAAAAAAAATTATAAAAATATGTGTTTTCACCCCAGATGGGTTCCCGGTACCCTGCGAGCACAACCCAAGCCCTGAGCATCCTCCGCAGTCATCCTGCCCTGCATCCCGCAGCGGTCCAGGGGGCAGGACCGGCTGCCCCCACCCGTGGCCGTGGGGTGACACGCCGAGGCGGGGGGGTGTGAAGAAAAGGCCGCTGAACTTCCCTCTCCTCCAGTGCAGGCAGATCGCCTTCCCCTTAACCCCACCGACCCCCCCCCCCTTCACCCGCGTCTGGTTGCAATTAATACCCCGCCAGGATGAGGCTTCGCCCCCGCCCCTGCTCCTCCCGCATTAAACTCTGAGGACCTTCCCCAGCACCCCCTTAGATTTGGGGTTGCCCCAAATGATCCCCCCCCCCCGCCCCCCGTCCATCTCCACCGAGCACCGAAGATCTGCGGGGTGCGGGGCGAACAGCGCATCACCCACGCGTGACCCTCCCTAATAAACCCCACCAGTCATAATAAATAACAACAACCCAAAATAATAATAACTCGGTCTTAACAAGGCTAAAAAAAAAAAAATAAAAAAAAAATAAAGTGAAGCCTCATGAATATATGCCCAGGGCTAGCTGGAGTGAGCCGTTTAAAGATGAAAGTGCAAAGAAATAAAGGCTCAATTTAATCTGCCTTAAAACCCTTCAACTTAACGTTTGTGCTGGGAACTCAGAGAGTGAGTACTGATTGGGGATAAATACATTTCTTAGCATGCCTTGGAGCTATTACACCCTTCTCCAACACAGCTCCCTATTCAACAGCCACAGTTTTCATTACCAGCTCTAATAAGTCTTAACATTATTAAATGCCAAGCAGACGATAGAAAGAAACAGGCGCAGGGTGGAAGCTTTCTTTAACACTTAAAAAGAGAGAGCATTTAGGGCTGTCTTCCTCCGGCTCCCCGCAAGGAGAACCCGCAAATGGAGCAAAGGCGTTTGTCAAGAGGAAAAAGGCCAAAACAAAGTTTTCCCCCTCTCCCCTCCATCCACAATAATAATAAAAATGCGTTAAAAAAAAAGAAAAAAAGGAAAAAAAAGCCCACAACCAATCACACGGACAACCCAAACCCTCACACCCACGCAGTAAAAGCAGAGCTGGAGAACAAGTGTCAGGAGTGCGTTAGTATTTTTATTTTACTGCAAACCTCCCAGGAAAATTGATAAGGCGGGGGAGAGACCTCTAAAGAGTATTTTCGTTTCTAGCCAAAAAAAAAAAAAATCAAAAGGAAAAAATACACAACGCACGCTCACCGCCTCCGAGTGTTTTACAAGTTGAATCATCAATTACCTTAACTGGGGCCATTAAAACTTTCCCAGACGTGAAAATATACATTGACGGCGGTACTGGTTTTTAAAAATTACTATTATTTTTTAAGGGTTATTTTTGAATCGCACTCGATCTCGGGGCGATCGCGGCAGCGCTCGGACCGCGCCGGCTCCGACCCGCTGCCAAATCTCCGCTCCTGCGGTGGATGCTCACCTTCCCTCCCCCTCCAAAACCCCAAATCAAAGCCTTTTAGGGTGATTTCTCCGCAAATCTACGGAGTCAGGGCATGATTGCGGGGGATGGAAAAAAAATTTTAAAATTACTGCCAAATCAGGATTTATCTCAAGGGATGGGAAAGGGAGCGGAGCCTGCGTGCTCGGAGGTAACGCGGTGCTCCGCGGGCTCCGGCATCAGGAATTTGCCCAAATTAGCCCTCGATTCAAAACGGGCTGGTTTCATAAAGAAATGGGGGCTCGTGTTTTATTTGTCCGCGATATTACCCATGAAGGAAGAAGAGAGCGTTTTCTTTTGCTTATTGACACGCACTTCTGCATGTTATTAATGACCAGAAAGCCTCCAGCTCCTTCACTCTTTTTTATTTTGGGGGTAGTGATGGAGAAAACATGCACAGACAAGGGGAAAAAAACCCCAGCAGTTTAAATATTACTTTTTTTTTTTTTCAAGCGGTGAGGCTTGAATAAAATAAAACTTAAACCCCAAAATCTTCTCCCCCCCCCCCAATAAAATTAAAACCACCCCAAAGTGATGGGGGGGAGCTTTTCGCGGACACAATAGCCCCGATTTGCAAATGAGCATCGCCTGTTTCCAAATCACAAGCAACATTTTGCAACGTCCAACGGCTATCCTTTTTCCAACAGACGGTCCTATAATATTACAAAACTATCTAACAGCAGGGAGTTTTGAATAATTTATCTCCCTTTCTTCCCTTCCTTGGCCCTTTGTCCAAACTTTTTCTCCTCCTTGCAGAATTTTGAATGAGAATAGACAAGCCCTCCCTCCCCCATCCCTTTACTCCATTTTTAAGGCAGCCTAGGGTTTTTCCCCCCTTTATTCCCCCCCTTTCTTTTTTTTTTTTTCCTTTTTCTTTCTTTTTTTTTTTTTTTTCTTCTTCTACTGTTTGCTTTTGTGGTCAGGAATCTTTTGCTTATAAAGCTTCAATAGACTTGAAGGTCTTTGTAAGTGAAGTTCATCTTCAAGGTTGGAAAAAAAAAAAAAGGATCGGATCCTTAAAGAAACCCCTTTTGTGCACCTTCATTTAAAACTCCCAGTAACGTTTGATGGTGACACGGAGAAGCTTTTTTTTCTGCCCCAAATTCCCCCCACTTCAGTATTTCCCCACTCACCCGCAGTATCCCCAAACGGGGAAAACTTTGCAGCTAGCGAGAAACTTTATAAGCGATTCCCCCCTGCTTCCCACACCCAGACTGGGGACCCTCTCCATGAGGAAAATACCTCTCACCCCGCTCCCTCTTGGCCTGACACCGATGATATCTCAAATCCCCCAAAACTTCGACCGACTCAGCCCGGACAGGCCTGGGCCATCGCCATTTTGCCATCAATTTTGGAAAAAAATAGCAAACTCTGATTTCCTGAAGCCCATCCCCAAGACTTGTATAATTGCCCCCCCCCCAAAAAAAGTGCTGATGTCTGCGACACAAGGAAATAATTTTCTGCCTAAACTGATACAGCAGCTCCTCCCTCCCGTTGATTAAAACTTCCCCGTCTTTGCAAACGCCCTCATTGATAAACCTCAATTATGCCCCCTAAAAATGCCATCTTTCCCCCTTTTTGGGGGTGAAGGGGAATAATCACCCCCACCAAGCTTGTTAAAAATCAAATTACAAGCGCCGCAATGGCCGGCTCTGGCTGTGCCTCGTCCCCCCACCCCACATTTACAGCACAGGAGCTTTAAAAAGTTTAATTTTTCCTCCCACAAGAGGAAAGTGCCAACCGTGGGAGATGATGACAGCGCCCTCTGCTCTCCCGCCTGTCCCCGCCGGCCTGGCCTTAAGCCTCTCATCAGAAAGGCCAGATTTATTTTTCCTCATTTTATTTAGGGGTGCAGACTCCCTCCCCGTTTCCTCCCACCCGAGGACCCCCCATCTCCCCTCCGCGCTTCCCCGGCACCGGTAGCTCTGCGGCAGCCCCAGCGCAGTGCCGATCCCGGCTTCTCTAATTGATATTGATTGGCCAAATCGGTCAACTGTCAGCCAGAGTTTCAGGGGACCACTTAGAGAGCAGGAGAGAAATCTGTTTAACAAATTCATTTAGGAATCAGAGATGCCTCCCCCCGCCCCAGACATCTCCTTTTCCCCCTTTATAAATAAATGATCCAGAGCAAAACACCACCAACTCTTCCTCCTGGGAAAGCATCCTCAGCCTGAGGGGCTGGGTACCACCTTCTCCTCCCAGGGCCCTGCATCACACCCTCGACTCTGCCATCAGTCATTTTCGCCAAGGACAAATGCAAGAGGCTCTGGAGCCTTCCCGTCTTACTCTTGTTAGGGAGGGACACGTCCCCTCTCCCAAATGTCCCCTGTAGCCCAGCCCCAGGGCACACACGGCCGCCTTTACCTTTGTCGCCCAGGATGCCGTCTATGCTGTGCTTGGCCTTCTTCTCCCCATCTTCCTCCTTCTTGTCGCAGTCCTCCTCTTCCTCTTTCTTCCCGAATTTGATGCGTAGCACACGGCTAATCGAACTCACTAAACCTCAGACAGTCAAAGACAAAAAGGCAAGTATAAGCTGCCTGGGAAGGCAAGGTGGGAGACGGCCGGGAAAGCCCAAACCGCGGCTGCATGACTCGGACAGGAGGTCTTGCACCCACATGAAGGGCAGCTGCACCCCCTTTTCCCAGGGGTACGCACCTGCCCGGTCCTCCGTGCCCTCCAAAAAAACCCCCTGAGTTCACCGAGCTGCCAAGCTGGATGTCCAAAGTTGGATGCGCTCGTCACCGTCCCCCCGAGATGCCTGGCATGAGCGGCACCTGCTTGTGTGCAACACCCCATGGAGCATCACAGCCAGTGTGACACCCCGAGACACGCACCCCCAGGGTTACCAACTGCTTTATAACAGGGAAAAGGACCCCCAATACCCAGCTTTCACCCCAGTCCTGAATGGGACCCCACAGCCTGGATTCAAACTTGGCCCCTCTCCTGCCCTGGGGGAGATGTGCCCTGCAGAGAAGGCTCAGCCCCCCCCCAAAACTGAGGGGAACTGATAGCCAGGACCTAAAGAGCTCACCAGACCCTAAGCGCATCCCTGCAGACCCAATATTGGGGTACAGGGTTGCTTTCCACGAGCAATGGGGATCCCCCCGGCTGATGGAAACGCTGCTCTGCAGCCCCCACTGAGCAAGCAAGTCCCAACAGGGCAGCCGGGGTCCCCTTTAACCCCAGATTTAGGGTCTGCCTCTGCACGTGCTCCCTCCACAGCAGGACATCCCCCCCTGCTTTCATGGGACTTGGAATAAGTTGGGAAAATTGGTTTGTTTGTGTTTGTTTTTCCAGCAGACCGCAGCGTGGCCAGGGCACAAACCCCTCTCGCCTGGTGTTTCTTTGCTGCTGTGGGTTTGCATGGCGTGATGTTTTTTTTTTTTTCCCTTCCCCTATCAAAGCAAAGGCCGAGAGGGTGTTTATGGCCTCTGGAAACATTTTCAGTGGTAATAATAATTTCCCTCCACCTTCCTGAGGGTATCGTGGTGTCCTTCTTGCCAAGCTGCCTTCTCACCTGAGGGCACGGTGCTCCGGTCGCAGTGCCCATCCTTCAGGAGCCTGTCTCGGATCTCCCAGCTAAACATCCCGGGATTTTCCCGTTTGTATTCCTCGATTTTCTTCTCCACGTCGGGAGTCGCAACCTGCTTTTGTGATCAAGGGACACCGGTGCGTGCCCGCATGTGCAGAGAGAGGGAAGGGGAGAGAAAAAAAGCGCTTTTAATTGAAAAGCAAAAGCTGTTCGGCTCAGTTCAATCCTCTGGGCCCTGGCTGCTAGTTTTGGGGCTGAGAATAGGGATTTGAAGGGGGAAAAGAAGAAGAAGAAAGCTGGGGAAAGGCCCTTCTCTCCCAAATGTTGGCCACCCTAAAAGTAGAGTCTCTAGGGGCCCAGGAGAGCAGCCAGGATGGCTTTATCCTGAGCCCCGGGGGGGGAAGAAGGCAGGGAGGGGGTGCAGGGGATGGTTTTGGAGGGGGAGTTATGTACACCCAGCAATTTATTATTCCCCGAAACATCCCGGCTTGCCTCCTCCCCACACATCAGGGCCGAAGCAAATGCTTGAACGTGCACCACTTGTTGCACATGGGGGGAAAAAAAAAAAAAAATCACTTTAATTTATTCATAGCCTTCAACTCGGCACCGGTTTCTACCCATCTGAGCCTGCAAATTGCAGCTTTATTAAAGCCCCTTCCCCTCCTCCCCCCTTTCCCTGCGTATCCACCTGAAAAACTTAAACCCTTCCAAAGAAATCTTGATTTTTTTAAAATTTTTTTTTTAGCCTAAGGAGGGCAGTTTAGCTCGGCTCCCGCATTGCACTCACCCTGGGTTTGCTGCCTCCGATGGCTCCGGGACGGATGGAGCCCGTCTCCTGGTACCTACAGAGGATTTTGGAGACGCAACCGTGGGAGACCCGCAACTGCCGGGAGATCACGCAGGGCCGGATCCCGTGGTGAGCCATTTCCACGATTTTATGTCGGATGTGGTTGGGTAGTGGTCGACCGTTGATGAACACCCCTCCGAGCTGGTTCACCCTGCCCTGGCCCAGTGGGGTGGAAACTGGAGAGCAAGGAGGGGGGGGGAGAAAAGGAAAAAACAAAAACAAACAAACAAAAAAACCAATGCAACAACGCAGGAGGGGGGAGAAAAGTTAAAAGAGGGAAAAATCCCGCAAAACGCAGCGCATCCCTCCCCGCACCTTCAGCTTCTCTCCCGGTGTTTGAATCTTTAAAAGAAGGGAGAAACCTCTCCCCCATCCCCTGGCCTCGGTTTTTATCTCCGCATTACGGGGAAGACTTTTTCCCATCGAGAGAGAGAAAATAAAAATAGCCCGTGACCCGCACGCCCATCACCCCGCTCTCCGAGGTGGCCGCTATGTTTCTCTCTCTCTTTTTTGGCATTTCACACCTATATTATAAATCATATCCGGCGTTTTAAATACAGGAAAATTTAAAACCGCATAGCAAAGCCCCCCCCGCAACTTCCCATTCCCCGCAAAAAAGGCGCTCTCCACTTATTCAAATTACAAAGCTATCTGCTTTCAAACAAACTTTTGGAAATAAACTCTTTAAATACTCTGAAGGGGCTTTTTAGTTTGGGTTGGTTTTTTTTTTTTTGGTGTGGTTTTCGGGGGGGGGATGTTGTTAAGCGGTTTGGGGGGGGGTGCGGAACAAGCGCGGATCCCCCGCGGCCGCGCCGCTTCCCCGACACCTTGCACGGCGCATCCCCGCCCGGAGCGTTAGTTCCCCCTCCCCAATTTGTTTAATATCTCGCAATGTAGATCTTGCAGATTAATACGATTTCACAGGCTGGAAATTAAAAAAAACCCACAACAACCCAAACCAAAAAACAACAACAAAAAAAAAAAAGAGGGGGGGAAAAAGTGGGGGGGAAGAACTCAGCTGGGTAATTTGCAGAAAGGCTGGAGGGGGCGAGGGACAGGCAAGGCGAGGGGGCTGATTTTTCTCTTTATACAAAGAAAAGTCGATTCCAGAAATTGCCTCGCGATTTAACAAGAATCATGCACCACTAATTCCAAGTCACTTGGCCAGCACTCCCTGGATATATCATTATCGACAGATAACACTCGAGTGGCCAATTTTACATTCAAGAGGTACTAAAACCGCCGGCCGCTCTCTCTTTTCATTATTCCCAGTCATGTTGTGCAAATATTGTTGTAATCCTTTGATCCTTTCCCTTGCCGTCTGTTTTACTTCATTTGCTACAGAAAAGCACTTCAACAAATCCCCCCAGCTTGTATGTTTTGCAGCCTGCGTGGTTTTCCACAGGTTTGAGTTTCGCCACTTGATCACGGTCAGGATGAAATTTTCCTGTTTAATAAATGCGGGGAGAGGGAGTCCCGCTCTAATTTTGCCTTTTTTTTTTTTTTTTTTTTTCCTCCCTGTGCCTAGAAATAATAACCCCGTAACACAAAGAAAAAGCAGATGCCGGGAGAAGTGGATGCTCTGCGAGGTGGGGATGACACTTAGCGTGGTGACAGCTACAAAGTCCCCCCCCTTTCCCCTCGCCAGCCCCGGCCAAGGACATCTCGGCTGCCCGCAGCTAGAGGATACCCCCGGCTTAGCGATTTTTTTCTTCTTTCCCCCCCGAAAAGTTGAAAACGATCAATTTGGTTGCTTTTCCCCACCTTTGCGGGAAGATGAAATCGTCGGGACGTTTGCGGGTTTAAAAAAAAAAAACCAAACCCAAACCAAAAAGCACTAAAAAACCCAAACCAGGAGAGCCTCCCCCCCCAAAAAATCTCCGGGATGCCTGGAACTACTTTAAATGCAGGGGGGGAGAGGGGTTAAAAAAAAAGAAAAGGCAAACCCCGATAATTTCGCAGGGACGGAGCAGCTACAGCGAGAAAAGGAGCTAAATACCAGCCAGAAGTTGGATGCTCAGGTCGGTCCCCCCCCTCCTTCCCCAGTTGCAAAGTTTAGCTGCATCCCCACCCGGAGGAGCCCAGCCTGACCCCCCTCTGGGCTTATACCGAGGTGCTGGGGGGGGGGGAAAGGAGCGGTTTAAAGAGGTATTTTTCCCAAACCTACCTTCCAAGGGGAAGCCTGTGCGAGGGTAGTTTTGCCCCGGAGCCGGACGCATCATCCGAGGGACCGTCCCGGGCAGAGCTGCCATGGTAGGGGAAGGGGGGGGGGGGTCGGGGAGGTGGAAAGGGTCCGGTCCAAACCGGGGGGGGGCACCTCTTAGCCCCGGAAAAGCGGAGGGAAGGGGGGGGTGGGTGCTGCGGGGATGTGTCTCCTCGGAACCGAAGCGCTTCTGTCTTCCAGCCCGCAGCTGCAAAACAAGGGAGAAATCTTTGCTCCGAGGGGGGGGAAAAAAAAATAAAATCAAAATATAGAGAAGAAGAAGGAAGGGGGTGGGAAAAGGGGGGGGAAATCACCCACCAGAAATTCCTCTTAAAGTTTTAAGGCTATGTCACAACCGGCCTGAGCGGGCGCTCCGGAGGAATGTAAGGCAGACTGCCGGGAGAAGCAGACACATCCAAAGTTGCCTCGGTGCTGGGCTGGGCTTAGGGCTGGGGGGGGGGGGGGGGGGGCCGAGAGGGAGGGGGGGGCGAGTCGACTTTCCCCCCTTATTTTGTTGTTGCTGCTTTTTTTTTTTTTTTTTTTTTTTTTTTAAGTGGTTGGTGCCTGTCGCTTAAGGGATGCTTGTGATGGGGGGGGGGGGAGGAGGAAGAGGAGGAGGAGGAGGAGGAGGAGGAGGGGGGGGGATGTCAGATGGAGGGTTTGGAAGTTGTTAAAGAGCCGAAGTTGGGGCCGTGGGGAGGCCAAGCGAGCTGTGATAGGCTCCGGCTCCTTTCTTTTATTCATGGCCGGGGAAGGGGGTACCACAGCGGGGCCAATAAGAGGCAGCAGCTTCCCAACGCGGAGGCAAAGCTGTGGGCTCGCCCTATTTATTTATTTATTATTTTTAAGATGTTGTTATTCATTACTAGGCTTGGCTTCCTTTGGATGGAAAGCTGCGGTCTCCCCCCTTTCCCGGCTGGAAAATATATTGGGGTGAAAGGAATGAGGAGAAACTTTAAGGAAAGGTTGTTTGTTGGGGTTTTGGGGGGGTTTTTTTGGTTGTTTTTGGTTTTTTTTTTTTTCCGCCTAAAAGTTGGGCGCACCCAGAGCATCTGTGTGGGTCCCAGCGGGGTAAGGCCAGCCCCGGGCAGGGGCTGATCCCGGCCCGGGGGCTACAGCATGGATTAAAACAAAATAAAATAAAACAAAATAAACCAAAACAAAATAAAACAATAAAATAAAATACAATAAAATAAAACAAAATAAAATAAAATCCCCCCCCCTTAGCTGCCGGCCCGAGCCCGGCACTCCCCACCTTGCAGCCCACTGCCCCAGGAGGGGCTCGGACCCTCTTCCAGTCCCTTCCCAGCGCTTAATGGGAGATAACCCATCCTGCCTCGCTGGTACCTGGACCAGGCTCCCAGCATCCCCCCCCCCGGCCCCCCCCTCCCGCTATATGGGGCCGGATTTGGGAGCAGCTGAGCAACCCCACCGCCTCCTTTCCCCAGCCCCAGGTAGCTCCCTGCGCTCCTCCCTCATTAACATCACGTCTTTAATGAAGAGACAGGCTCCGAGCTGCCGAGCTGGTCCTATTTTTTGGGGGGGGGGGCAGCTCCGGGGGGGGGGGGGGGGGGGCTGCGGTGCTCCCCTGCTGTTCTCCCGCGAACTGCCCGCTCGCTCGCTCGCTGACCCGGGACGGGCTTGAACAAATAGTCAATGTTTTCCCCCCAAAATAGGAGCGGGGCAGGAATCCTGCTCGCAGCGGGGCATGACGCCAGGGCTCACGAACCCTTTTGTTTGCAGCTGTAAAAGGACTTGCCGTGCAAACCGCTGGAAACTTCTCTTCCCCCTCCCTTAAAAGCATCCCGGGGGCGGGCGGGGGGGGAATAAAGCGACCAGCGACAATTCTGACCCGTCTGGACCCAAAATGCGGTCTCTAAATCTTCTCCCTGTCCCCCTCGCCCGAGGGCATTGCCAGCCCTAATCTCCCTCCCAGGCCGGCCACATCTTCATCGCTCATCCTCCTCCTCCTCCCCCGCAGCCTCAAAGCTCAGCCTAAACCCGCACCCGCCTCGCTGCGCGGCCCCGACTTGGTTTTTTTCTCACGTTTCTACGCCTAAAATTCACCCAAACCCACGCAAAAAAAACCCCACGGGACGGTGGGGGAAAAAAAAAAAAAGGAAAGCAATATTGAAATTCTTTCCAAGGTGTCAAGTTGCTCCCAAAGTCTCCTCATCCCGGCGCAGCCCCGACTTCGGGGCTCCAGCAAACGAAAAGAAAAACTCCCTCCTCCCCTCCACCCCAAAAACGCCAATTCCTGAAGTTTTAGGCAGAAAAATAACGGGCAGAGCTGAGCGGGACCAGGTCGGAGCCCCTTCTCAACCGCATTCCTCCAGCGAGGCAGTAATTCAATTATTTGCCTTTCATTTGCTTAGATGGGGAGGGGGGAAAAGCCTGGGAATAAAGTTGAAAATTAAATGTTTCTGCTCTCCCAGCACCGGGGGAAGATTAAACTAAAGAACCCGAGCCCGGAGTCCCTGCCTTCCCCGCCGCTCTAGGGTTACCTCGCCGGGAGAAAAATATCTCACATCAAACACAGCATTTGTTTTCCCTCGCCCCCTCCTTCCCCTCGAATTGGGGTAAGATTTGACACTTTCAGGCAAAAAAAAAAAAAACCAAAACCCCAAAAAAACCCCAAAACAAAACTTCACTTTCTCCTCCAGCACTTGCTGCCAGCTCCGGGCAGCTACTGAGCAAAGAGCTACTATATATATATTTTAATTTATTTTTATTTAAGCGATGCGATGGCATGTGCAGCAGCCCCTAATTTTGTTTCGGGGGGGAATAAGGGGGTGCCAGGGGACTGTCACAGCCGGGGGAGGCAGGGGGACACTCCTGCTGGAAAGCAATTTCACAAATCATTTTTCTAACAATTAAGGAGTGTGCAGGGGTGAAATGGCGATTTCACATGCAGGTCTGGGGGCCGGGGGCTGTTACCTGCGCACCCAAGCAGCCAGCTGAGGAGGAGGGAACCCCTTTTAAAATTTTTTTTAATTTTTTTTTTTTTCCTTTTTTTTGCTCAGTGCTCTGCTTCATTACCCATGTTCACAAAAGAGAGACCCCTTCTTTTCTCTCCTGGGAGCAGTGAGCAATAGATTAAAACAAGCATCAATCAGGAAAGGAGCAAGTAACTGCTTAAAGGAACAGGGGCAGAATTCCTCCCCGCTTTCCCCTTTCCCTGCGCATCTCCATGGTTTCCTAAGGTATGTTTCTGGTTGATAAATGCCGTATATCGCTATTCCCTTTGGAGAAACGGCTTGTAAATCAGCACTGAAAGCCAACTCATAAGCAGAAGGGAATGGGGTTGGTTTTTTTTTAATTATTAATTTTTAGGAGCACCTCTTGCCCCCCAGCATCCATCCCCTGTATCCTCCAGGAGAGGAAGGGGCTTTTCAAGTATGAGGTGTTAGATGACTCCTTGGAAGGGGCAAACACCACCAGGCTGGAGAGAAAAAGGACTGTATATCCAATTCTCGACTTGAAAAAGATGCATACAGGTTAGCTAAGCCTGCCCAGAAAATCACCGGGGCATGAGCGCTGCGCCGGAGGCGAGCAGCCTCAATCATCAATTATTATTAATTATGATCCTCCTCAAAAGAAAGTCCTACTCTTTTTTTTTTTTCCCCAGGATGCCATCCCATTTCTCAAGCGATGCAAATCTAAAAACGAGAAATCTCCTTAGAAGATAAGTCAGATGCCTCTCATCTGGTCAACTAAAACCTGAAGAATTTGATCACAGCTTCCCCCCCCACCTCCACAAGTAGGATCCAAAAAAAAAACCCCCAAAAACCCCAAACCCGCCCGGGGATGAATTATTTAATGAAAAGTTGCTACCTTCTGCAATTACAAGAAGATTACTAATGTGGGAAGGTTTTCCATTTGAGATCCCAGAGTAATAAGCATTATTTTTTTAAGCGATTATCCAATAAATCTCTCTTTAAAGGGCGATAAATCCACCTTGAAAACCGGGGATTTAAAAAAAATATTTCTGAGGGACTTCCGCATTTTTTAAAATGACCATTGAAAAAATCGTGAAAGGAAGAGTAACACATTCAGGCTGAAGTGTTTGTTTTTTCAGAAAACCCAGAAAGGAGAGAAGGAATATTTGCAGCAAAGGCAGGCTCAGGAAAACCAGGCTGCTTGGTTAAAAAGGTGGCTGAGAGCTAGAAAAGCAGCTCCTGGTCCAGGACCAGGGAAACCAAATCCACCCATCCTCAACATCCCCCCAAAATTCATTTTTCTTCCTCGCCTTAAAGCCCCAAAGCTGCCAAATGAAGCAGATGGGATTCCGGTGCAGATACTTGGTGCCTGATCCCACTAAAGCCTCTTGCAGCATCCCTGACTCGCTGATGCAGAAGTACCTTCCCACGTCCCAGAAGACCCCAAAGTATCAGAGGTCCTCAGGCAAGGCAGCTCCTCAAAGGGGGCTATAGGCAAAACCCAAACTGCATTTATTGCTAAAAAACTGCTGTTGGTTGCAGGTAGGTTAGGAGAAGCAAAGTCCAGGTAGGGAAAGAAAATTTAAGGTCTTTGCTGGTTCTCCAGCTCCAGAGCATGGCCCTCAGGTCGCACGCTGGTCTCTAATTCTCTTCCTTCCTCCCCTTTCTTAGGGGAACAAGGCTCTGCTTATTTGCCAGAGGCGTTCTTAACTTCATCGCTGAGGAAGGAAAAAAAGTTCCACGCAATCAGACCACGGGAGCTTTGAAGGCCTAAAGCAGGGAGAAAACAGTTTCCACTTCCAGGACTATTTCTAAAGGAAAAGCTTGCACTTTGTTTTTAATACAGAGCGCCCCTGCACCATCAACGCTGACCCTGCAGCTTTGCAAGGAACCAAGTTAACCATGCTATTAATTCGTACATGTAATAGGAATTAATTAATTTTGTTGTTGTTGTTGTTTTCCCCAGGGAAGGCAAGACCCAAACCCAAGAATAAAACTCCTCCAACTCCGCTCCCCGTCAGGATGTCGAACAAAAGGCAGAGTGTCGCACCACCACCGGGCTCCTTGGATCTGCCTCTCCACTGGGTCGGGTTTAATTTGCCCAGGGTGCAGTATTAATAGGATGTAAGCTGCGCCCTTGAACAATTACCTTATCAAAGCATAACATCTATGGAATGAGCAAAGTATTTTCATTAAACAAATCAAAATAATAAGGCTGGCAATGGCCTTGTTCATTCTTTGAACCTATAAGTGGCTTTAGAGATATTCAACAGTACCGCACCAACTTCTATTCCACTGGTAGTCCCTGCTTAGTTTTTCTAAAGAAGATTAACTACTCCTTGCTAAAAGGCTCAGTTCTACTTTTGTCAGGGTGCACAGACTAATTGGGTTTTCCCTGCATACAACGGGATTCCTGTACTCCCGCTACCGGTCTCGCTTCCCATTTCGTGTGGCTTTTCAAGACAGGGAGAACACTTTCCTCCATGTGTTTGATTTGTTCAGTGTTATTGCAGGAGAAAACGCACTAAAATAGGACCTGACCATGCAGGGAGAACAACGACATTGAGAGATGCTGCTGGAGCAGAAGAAGGGTGTGAGAGGGGATTTTCCTAACTTGTACCTTCCCGGAGCTTAGCAAATCATCTATTTCAAGGGAACAGGCTGCTGGTGAAGGTGGCAAGGGACACAGCTGGTCCCAGGGGGAAAATACTGAGGCTGGGCAAACTAGGGGCCAACATGCTTTAAAAGGAAAGAGGACAGCCTAGGAACAAGGGGGAATCATGATTTTAGGGTGCCTTTCTTTTTAAGACACCCAGCTTCAGGCATGCTAAAGATGGATTTGCAAGGGAGAGCAGAGCACCTGCCCTCAAATAATTCAAGCTGCCTCCACACTGGATATACATCCAAATCCCTTGTTATCTGGCTCATAACTCACCTGTTCCCAGATTAGTCCCACTCCAGTACTAAGGGCCAGAACATTTCTCACCCCCATAAAGACATCACTCTTCCTTCCTTACCCTGGGGGGTAAAGAAAGTACGCCCAGATGCCTGTATCTAACAGCCCAGCTACCCTCAGGGCTTGCCCAGCTGTCTGAATTTTCTGGGAGCTGAATCTACTGTAGCTACAGGCCTTTATGTAGGCAAGGGGGGCATCAAGCTCGACGAAGCCCTCGGAGAGCCAGGTAAACCAGTCTGGTCTGGCTGCCAGCTTAGAGGAGACCATGGCAGCAGCAGCAAGAAGTCCTGGAAGAAGTCGTGAGCATGGAGGGGAGAAAACACAAAGGGTTTGGTTTGGTCTTTCCTGAAGTGTAAGGAATCAGATGGAGCCAAGCTGCATATTTGTCTGGGTGAATTAAAAGCACAATCCTCTCTTCCCAGAGGGAGCAGTTGCTTCATATTTATACATTTAGTCTTACAGGTGTAAAATAGCTTCCCTTTATGCTTATATAATAATTTTTTCATTTGAATTTCAAGGCTTTATTCCCTTCTTTGGATTCAAGTCTCCTACCTGAGCCTGATTCTCCGTATTGCCATTAATTCCTTCATCACAGAAATGAATTCCATTTAATTCTCTATAGCAGTTGTTAAGGTAGATCAAAAAGTGCATTTGCAAAGGTTTCTTCCTCCTCTCCCTTATAGTTGCCAGCTCACCTGTGTCCTGAAAAGACTTGAATTTGAAGCCATGGCACTACTCACCATCAGTTTCTCTCACTGCAGAGGAGAAAGGGATGGACAGAAGAAGACCTTTTTCTCCCTCCCCCAGTTCACAGCTGGGGTACTTCACCCTGACTGGGATTAATAAAGTTAATTATTGATACCAGCTGCAGATACAGTTCATCTGTTCTACCAGGTGAGTTACAGTTAGGTAAGACCTGAGCCTAGTTGAGGTGGAAAGCTGAGACAACAGTAAAACCCAGGATTTCCACAAGGAAGAGGATGAAGACAAGGAAATGAAGAGATTTAAGGAAAAACTTGCCCAAAACACTGATTTTAGCAACACCAGTCCTGCTCTCAGAAGCACCATTTAAATAGAGCGTCTCTAGACAGCTTACGCTGGTGGCAATGACAAACCAAGCAAGGCTTCCCTGCCTGTATCAGATGCTTCCCTTTCTGATGGGGAAAGGCTTTTCTCAAGAAAAGAGGAATTAACACACAGATAGTGATTCAGGACAGCTAGTGAATAAAGGAAGAAGCTCAGTACTGTGCTTTTTCACATCTATATATAATGCATAAGGTGACTGTAACCATGTGGTACCCTGAAACCAGCACATCTTTACACTATACTGTATGGAAACACAGCAAGAACAACTCAGCTGACCAACATATTGATAGAAATCAAGCAATAACAATAATATAAGACTCACACAGATCATATCAGCCTTCAAGAAAAATTACATAATTATGTCAGGCTTGCTGCTGTAACCCCAGCATTATGCAGGCTAGCTACTTGGAACCTCCTCATTTAAAATTGCTTAGCATCTCAGCATAAAACCTGCTTTTTATTCCCATTTCAGTTTAGGTCAGGCATTTAACTCTAGCATTGTTTAAGTGGAGCTGCTTTGGTGCCAACTGTAACGTTGCAAAAACATGTTGCTACAGCAATGAAAAAGAAAAATATGATAGCTAGGAACCCTCTTCTAGTGCTTAATTATAATACTGAGAATTAAAAAACCCCACAACACACCTTCACAGCTTAACTATAGCCAAACTCCCCTAGGATTACACCTAGCAAAACAACATTGTAATATTATTTTGCTTAAATAGTTGACAGCATAGCATAAAACACATACTAAAGACTGCAGGTCAGGATGTTGCTCAGGTATGGGAAGAGGAAGAGCAGGAACCATTGACTTTTATAGCACTGGAGCCCTCTCTGGAACTGGTCATATAGGAGTGGGCACGGCACACCTGAGCTCTATGAGCTCCACGTGCGATTGCTTGTGGGGCTGGTTGGAGAGGTGCTCCCCGTTTGGGGCAGTTGTTTTAGGGCTTATAAGGAGTACGAGTAGGTGAAGAAAGCCTCTTGGAGAGCACTTTGTATAATTTTCAAATTTATTTCTAAAGCTAGTAGAAAATTTAGGAAAGTATGTAGGTAAAGTAGCAGAAGTGATCAAGTTTTGCAAGTTCTGGAAAGCTTCATTTTTGTTTTTCTGGGCTGGCTTCTCTAACCTCAAGGTTGGTGTTATGTAATTGCTTGGCTTTTTTTCTTCTAAAAGCTGATAACTTTGTGGTTTTGTTCTTTGTCTTCTTGGTCTCTGAAGTCAAGGTAGACCTTATAGAACAACTCTAGTAAAGTATTCAAAAAAAGTTAGTGTTTCTTTCAAAAAAATATATTTTCTTTTTGTTTTCCTTAACTTTATGTGGCTGAGCTGACTATTTATTGCTCTCACCTTGTAAGGGTGTTTGAGGTGGGTGGTGGTAGGTTAGTGCTGGGAGGGCAGCTCAGGTGAAGGAATACACTGCAGTAAGTAACTTTACAGTGAGTAAGGTAGTAGTAAGTAAGGTTAGGTCTCTATAGGTGGCTAAAATTCACTGGGTGAGTAGTGTGAGCCTGAAACAAGCTGGTTTTGAACCAATGCAAGCTGTTGTTGCCTAATGTGATTTACTTTTAAGGAGGTGGGTTTGCAAGCTTCCCTTGTGGTAGTAGAAGATAAAGTCCTTCAGGTTGAGGGACTTAGCTTTATCATTAAAATAATTGGTTTAATTCTCACTTTTGCTATAGTTTTCTTTAACTTTGGTGGACCTTATCATAAAAGCAGGGTCATATTTCTGCTATCTCCTTGTTGTCTTGTGTACAAGCTCTACAGGGCAATGATGGGTTGTAGATCCTCCCAGGGGCTGCTCCTGAGTTTCCAAAGAGTTGCAATTCCGCAGTTTCCCTGGTGTGATTTCCATGTGGCTATGCAACTCTTCTTGAAAGCCAGTTTAAATTTTGGATGCTTCCAGTGCTGAGGAAGAGAGAAACAAGCACAGGGGAAGCAAAGGTTAAATCCCACGGAGCAAACCTCCAATTCCCCTCTTTCATTCCCACCAGGTAGCTTCTAATTACTCCAAGAGGAAAAAGGTCAGGAGGTGGGAGGAGGCTGCCACAATAGGGAGGAAAATGTTTTATTAGCTAGTAAGTTAAGGGCTCCCACCCCCTGCCCAGGCGTACCCCTGCACCCTGCTACTCTCTGCGTGCTTAAGACTCTCAGCAATGCCAAGCTATTTCTTGTAGGTGATACCTTTGATGGCCAAGTATTTTTTTTTAAGTGGCAAAAAAAGTCCCTATATTGGTTGCTTTTATCTAACTTGAATGCTAGGTTGTGATTTCCATATGAATTTAGACTAATGCAATGTTGTTAGCTTGGGCAATATTGCATGGAGAAGAGCAGCTCTATCTGCTTTGGAGCTCTTGGAGCTGCCTTTGGTTGTAGTAAAGCTGCACGTGGTGCCTGAAAACTCTGTTTCTGTCTCCATCTCTGCCCAGAAGTGCTTGGGACGAGGGATTATTTTCTTCCCATGCAGGCAGTAGCAGTACTTCTTGCTTCTGTAAGATGTTTTCTCAGCACTATTGTAAGACCTTGCTAAATTTGAGATGAAGCTGTTTGCTTTTCTAATGTGAGACTCGGTGGTGTTTTGTCTTCCTTTTAAAATGTATTTTTCTAGCCATTTTTTCTCATCCTATAATAGTGATTACACCAATTCACAGTGAGACAAAACATTAAAGGGGAAAAAAATCCTGGTCTAAGAAATGCATAATTTTTTTGTCTGAAGGAGATAAGTCTTCAGAAACACAGAAAGAAATTTGCACGCGGCTCAGCCTCGTAGTGCTTAATCTCATGCAATAATCGCTGCTGCTTGGGTTGGCAGAAGAATAATTAAACAGATATTAAATTTGCAATTGGCTGTCACTGAGATCTAATAGGAACCTTGGGTGATCAACATCTGACCTGCTGTCTGGGGGAGAGAAGTCAAGGGGAACTTTCCCTGGATGGGTTTTCCCCATCCCTGATGCAACAACCTGGATCTGGAAGTGGAAAGCGGTGGTGGGGTTTGCATTGGTGCAAGCTCTGCAGCTGTAGAGTCCGTAGGAACAATCTGTAGGATAAATCCTCGTAATCCAGCTGGAGTCCATATATATATAAAGTGGTTTGTTTGTGTGTAGCCAAGCCTGGACACAAGGTCTCTGATGTGCATTATGCTGCTGTACAGCAGTGATGTGAAGATGCTCTTGACTCAGTTCAGGCTGGTGCTGAGATGTCAACTGTGTACAAAGCCCATGAGATCCTTTGCAGACTGGCTTTAAGTCTGAAAAAGTGTTTGAAAACAGCAAGAGAGGGAACATAATATTATGTTTAACATCAAGGAAGCGAAGGATGGACTCTGGCTCAGAAGGGCCTGTTGGTGTGCAGCTTGTGGGGGCTTGCTTTAATTTGGTGCTGACTTTTAAACATGATTTCTTTTTGCTGACACCAGTTTAGGGGCCTGAGATGAAAGACAATCTAGTCAGTAATGCACCGTAAAACTGGGGGGGGAAAAAAAACCCACTGAGAACCCCAGTAAATAAGGCAGAGGGGTATTTCTTCCAAGAGTCAATTCTAATTTCCTGAATTTTCATTAGAAAGGAGGAGAGAGGTTTATTCTTTCCTCTTCATTCCTCTCCTTAATCAATTGTTTTGTCTTAATATTTGACATAGGTGACAAACTGTTGAAAGCAGGTAATTTAATTGTTTTGCTTTCAATGTGCTTAAGTCTTTGAAGAGTGGCCTCCTCTTTCTGGCACCATTAAAGCCTATGGAGATGTCCATCCCTGCACTGGGAGAAGGCTCGTGCCATGTAAAAGAGGGCATGGTAATGGTAATACCTGACTCTGCGAATGGCAGTGGTGTGGGATCATAAAGCAAACGCCGGAGGAGATTTTGATCTGAATTATTTTGGCCAAAATCCAAAGTAACCCATTGAATTCAGTGCAGTTACTCTGCCTGGATGGATGCCCAGTGTAATGGAAAGCAGGGTTGGGGGCCCTCTCCTAAAAGCAGATATTTAACATTCACAAGTTACTTCTCAGCATTAAGAAAAACAAATTAACAAGCCTCCAAAAGGATTTCTTCTCCTGGAACAGTAAATTTTTTTTTTCCCCTCTTTGTCCCTTAAAACTAAAATATTTCTGTCTTCAAGACACTTTTGGTTTTTGGATTTTTTTTGAAGCCATTACCTGTATAATTTTTTAAGCCCATGGTTATATTAGCCTTGGATGATGCAGTATCTGTAAAAGAAGGGTCTTTTGCTCTAACGTGCTGGCTGCACTTGACTGTTTCCTATTGATAGGAGATAGAGCAGCATGGAAAATAGCCTGCGCAAGGCCAGGTAAAGGGAGGGAAGTTAGTAAGTCTGCTCAGCATATAAAACCACCCGTTCCCTTATCATAATCCATAGACCCACTTTCCTAACATCACCTCCGCTCTTCTGGGGAGAGGTAGAGCTATCTTCCCAGGCTGGAGAGAGCTAGATAGTAGACGAGCCGCACACTTATCACCCAGCGCAGCGGGCGTAATGGGAACTGAAAATTGCTCTAAAATAAAGTTGCTGGGGAATTAACTTCTAAAGGGTGGAAATCCTTGGAGGAAGGGGGTTGGGATCTGTACAGAATTAAAATCAGGCTTGTGCTTGGTCTTGCTCTGTTCCTGGGGACTTGAAAGACTCAGGTTGGCCAAGTTTCTCCCCCTCCCCCCCCAAAGACTTAAAGCTTTTGTGCAGTTGGCTCTGATGGATCAGGCCCTGGAAATGCAATCCTAACCAAGGCGAGAGAGGCGACGTGATGCAAAGCTATATCGTAACCCCTGGCCGCTTTGGAGCGTGTCTTTGGGCTGCCCTTGGTGCCAAAAGCACCCAGCACCTTGCTGCATTTGCCTTCGCTGTTGTGCAAGGCTGGCAGAGCTGAAATCATAGCACAGCTTTAAGCTGAGCCTACCAAACCTGGCTCCTGGACTTTGGTGAAACCACGTAGACCTTGCACGGGCACCGGAGACTTCTGCCTTCTCCCCGTGCTGGCTCAGCAGAGGGTTTTGCCTCCATCCCTGCTCAGTCAGCAGTTGCAGATGCCTCCAGGGTGTCCTCCAAAATTCAGGAGAATTTAAGCTGTGCTTAAAGCAATTTTTAACTGAGCAGGGGAGGGAACCTGCTGGAGGTAGTTGGGTAGTTTGTGGCTGTGGGGCATGAAGGAGGGAGTGAGGCTGGGAGGAGACGGTGTAGGCAGAGCAGGGCAGTTGGGATAGTCAGCTGCTCCCTGTAAATCCAGGGTCTTTTTCCCCAAGTTTTTAAATCTAGAAAGTAGGGTTGCTTTGTTACCAGTTGGCAGTCAGAAGTTGACTTAGCCCAGCATTTAATCTGCTTTTCTTTCCAAGATCAGGCTTGAAAATAAGTCTAGAAAAACACCCTGAAGTGCAGGCTTCATTCATCCCACCTCCCTGGAAAGATACTTCCCTGAATGGGACGAGACCTATTGGGTCAAAGAACAACAGCTAGCAAAAAAATAAGAATTTGGAAGTATATTTACCATATCGTAATCCCAAAGAGGTCCCTGGATAGAGCTGGTTTCAGCATGGGAGTTGCTGCGATGCTCCTTTCCCCTACAGCAGCAGTTGCCCAGCTCCAGCGCAGCCAAAAGACATTGTTATAACCAATGCACTGAGAGTGGAATAGAAAATAAATTGCTAATAAAAACTCTAGGGGATGCCGTGTGAATGGGAATGGAAATAGAGCCTGGCATACGTTTTTAATGACTTCAATGGCATTGCACCATGTTGTCACCACACTTGCTTTTGGTAATAAATTACAGTGCATTTCTGACAGGGGTGGAATGATTAAGCTCAGATGTCTTATTAAGATCTCTCCTTTCCAAAATGTCATGTTGCCTTGATGTTTAAAGGTCTCTGTTGTGCAACAAACACGGCATTGTGGTGAGCAGCAGGCTCGCTGGTGCAGGCAGGCAGGACCCGCGCGGTCCCGCTGGGAAGCGTGTGGAGGGGGAGGATTGGCAGCTCCCCCCTTGCAGCTGGGCTCTTGACTGCTGGGGTCCCAACCCCACTGATATTCTGGAGAAGAGGGGCAAGGGGATGAGCCATGCAGAGCCTGGGGTGAAATTTGCTGGTCCCTCCAACCCTCTGTCTCCTGTGCCAAGTCAACCGCTGGTGCCTTCAAATACACCCATCAAGCTTCTCGAAGCAGGGTTGCAGCCCCTCGCTGTTTAATAGGACTGCATACAGCTCTGGCATGATGTCCTTGCCCCGTCCCGTACTGCTACCCGAGGGATGCGTGTACCTGGAACTACGGCTCAGGCGGGACCTGAGGGATGCAACCGTGGCACGTACCTGCAGCTCGTGCAGGACCGACGTGTGGTCTGAGAGCTGATGCCCTCGGCCGCAGCTCTCCATCAGGGGACGGAGGGAGTGTTTGAAAAGCTCCTTGAGCTCCTAAGGCCGGTCCTTTGCAGAGCCTGGGACAACTGTAGGCTGCCATAATCTTGCTGCCGCTCATTGAGCGGCGAAGGTAAGACTCCAATTCAAGTCCCTCTGTAGAGGGACATATCAGTGTCCTTTTAATGGTACAAGCTTAGCATGTGGTGAAGCGTCTGGGTAGGGTCAGGAGCTTGGCAGCAAACCAAAGCCGAAAGGGCCATACAGGGAGCAGAGCCTGGCACCTTGGTTGCCCTCCTGGCCTCTGTGCCTTCGGCCCTATTTGCCTCCCGGCAGGGAGGAGGGGGTTTGGGAGTCCTTAGGGGGAAAAGGGGTTGTCGCATGGAGGTCACTAGTGTGTCCCCTTCGTCCTGCAGCAGTGCCCAGCTGTGCACGGCAGCGTCAGAGCTGCAAAGGGATGCTCGCCTTCCCTTCTTCGGAGGGAAGACTTTCACTCCGCTCTGCCTGAAGTTTGTCAAACCCGCTCCTCGAAGCAAACTGCTCCTCGATTTCCCACCTCTGCGATTTTTCTGGGGAGCGGGGGGGGGGGGGGGGGAGAGCAGAATTGGTGCAGAGCAGAGACCATGGCATCGGCTGGTCCTCAAGGGTGCTGGTCCCTGGCTGGGTGCCCTGCTCTCCATCAGCAGATCCCTGCTGCCACCCCGTGGCCTCGACCGGGAAATTTCGGGAAGAGATGCCTTCCTGCCTTGCTCCCAGCCATCCTCATCCTCCTGGGCAGCTCCAGGCTGGACTTGGGTCAATTATGGACCATCCTTGGGATGCAGAGGTCTGGGGTGTGCTGGGTCTGTCTTCCCCGGTGCAGGGAGTCGGTAGCGGTGATAACAGGGAGATGGTTTGGAGAAACTGGATGTCGCTGAGTTCTGGGCATCTTTGGAGCAGGGGTGGGGTGTGGGCGACTTGGGTTTAGAGCTGAACTGTCTGGGGGTCTCATATCAACCAGCTCCTTCAAGGCTTATTCTTGCACTTCTGCTCCTGCAGTCTGGAAAACTTGGAAGAAAACAGGGAGGGAACTAACCTGATATTTTCTATTTTTTTTTTTCCCCCCTAAAAGTTTAGTGTGATTTGGAGACTTCATTTTTTCCAGACTGGTTGATCTTTTCCTTCTGCCTCTGGTTTGTCCGTCTCTTCCACTTGCAGTCTGGGGACCTTTCCATGTGTTTAATGGATTCTTTGGGGTGGTAACAGGGTCAGCTGCCCCCAAAGCAAGTTTGGGGGAAAGGGAGTTTAGGCTGTGACTACCCATGGGACTGGGATGTAACTGCTCTTTGGTTAGGCCATTGCAATAAGGATGTGTGAATAGCCTGGTGACAAGGTTTACTCTTCCTCCCCCAAGGATTTTAGGGGTTTAGTTTGAGTCCTTTTCTGTACTATGTTTTTTTGGGGGTACTTGAGCACAAGCTTACTCCTAGCTTTGCTTTAAAAGCAGGTGCTTGTGTGTTTTGCTAAATTATATCTGGACTTGAATTTGACAGAAGAAAAACCTCAGCGCTTTTTTCTGCTTCTCGCAGTTTGATGCAACAAACTAAATACAGAATAGGGGGTGGGAGGGCCAGGACCTCCCCTGGTCCTGATGCCTCTCCTAGCACTTGCCAAAATCAGCTTAGAAGGGTTCTGTGCGGGTCCTGGGTGCTATGGCACGGGGTGGTCACCCTTCCCTCCGCCTTGGCTTGTAAATCAGGAGCTGAGAGCGCAGCGCGTCTGCAGACGAGCCGCAAGCTCAGCTCATGTGCCGTGGGAAGTCACTCATTTCCTGCCCTGGGCTCCTCCAGGGAGAGAAGCTGCTCTTTGACAAGCTTCTTAATTAGCCAGAAAGTTGGGTCATAACTACTGCTGTGTCTCCCCTTGTCATGGTTAGACTCCAGGGTGTGTGAAAAATCGAACCAGTACAATGAGTGTTTAGAGGAGCTCATGTTAATTTTAGAGAATGAAAGGAGGAATTTTTTTTTTTCCCCCTGTTGATAATGATTTTTCAATACCCTCAGGAAAGGAAGAGAAAGGGGTCTCTTTCAAAACGGCTTTAAAAACGTGTCCCTCCGAAGTGCCGGTGGTTGGGGAGGGAGGTGCTTGGCTCCTGGCTGGTGCAACAGGCTCCTGTACAGGATGTCTGGGGCTGTCGGAGCTTGGGCTTTGCTTTCTCTGGGTCAGGGCAATGCAGTGGAGCCAAAAGCATCTTGTTTAACCCTTCCTCATCCCTCGGCAGCCCAGAAGTGGTGCATTTAAATTGTGAGCAGTGGATGTGACAGAATGGTTTGGGCAAGCTTTTGGCTTGGGGTCAAGGTCAGCCGTTGCCTGCAGACCCTGACGCTTGGTCAAGTATGTGCTGTGATTCCTGTTTTGATGCCACTGGCTTTAAACTTACTTCTTTTTGTCCTCTACTGGCATTTTGCAAAGCACGAGGCATGCTTTCCTTGCAGGCAGGAGTTTGCTGGCAAACCTGAGGACTCCTTGAAGTCTGTTCTGGTCTAGGAGGGAACAGTTGTGACTAACAGGGGGGATTTCTAAGGTAATCTGCCAGACTTGACCAGTGACTTGCTTCTTACCTTTTTCTTAGCCCGTCGTTTGGTGTGCTGGAATCTGAAGCTCCTTAAGATCATAGCAGAAGCTTGAGGTTGCCGAGCCCTTCGTGGGATGGGGAGATGGCCCCTTTTGCACTTTGTAGTGTCCTTGATACTTCACCTGGGTATTTGTCGTTGATGACCTTAGGTGCTACAACATGGTCCTAGCTGCTCAGACCCTTCCTGTGGTGCCTGATGGACTGGGTGGGTTGACACCCGTGTGCAGTGAAGATGGACCGGGGCTGCTTTGCAGACCGTGGCGTGCAGTATGCAGCAAGGATTGCTCTGCCTTCTCTAATATTGTCATTACTGGAGTAGCTGATTGCAGGATGTGATGGTGAGGAAAGGTACTTGAGCATGCTTTAAATACTCTCAGTAACTTTAGGTATGTGTGAAAACCCTGAGAAGGAGTGTCTTTGGCGAAGGGCTTGGTGCGCGAATGAGACCTGTCAGACTCTCCTTTGGTGCCGCTTGCCTTGCAGACCTGGAGGACTTGGTGTAATTAGCGATGTCGAAGCTTCAGATCCTTCTTCTTGGAGCAGAGAGCTCTTGGTTTTGATGGGCTAAATGCCACTTAAGTCCTCAGTCCTTTTGGCATCCTTGTCTGGGGGACCTGGACAGCATGTTGGGTGGTCTTGACTCTTCCCAGACCCTGTCTCTGGATAATGAAACCTCGCTATCGAGGCTGACGAGGCATTACTGCGTGCTGAGTGTAGCTGTGGCCTCTAGCAGGAGCTGCAAGCAGAGTTTGAGCAGTGTCTAATGTGCTTACAACACAGAAGGGAGGTGAGGCTGGGAAGGACCTGCCAGAGGTGTCACCCTCTGCAAAGTGAAGAATTGAGTGTCATGGGACCTGTTTTTCCAGCTTAGCTCCATTACTCTTGGCACAGATGGCTGTGTGAAGAATTGAAGTGCTGCAGGTTGGTTGTAACCCTGCTCTGTTAGTGGGTGATTTGGAAAACCAGACCCAGTTCTTGCTCAGGCCCTTTAGAGAAGCAGAAGGAGGCAAAGCATGATGCGTGACCAAGCTTTTATTCACGTTAGCCCCAACCTCCTTCTTAAACCACCTTAGCCAAGTTATTTCCTGTGCTTGTTTTATTATTTCTGGAGGCTTACAGCCTCGTTTAGCTGCTGTAATATTCAAAGCTTTGTTTATACAACAAAAGCAGTTAAAATAAGGGTAAGAGTTGTGCACAGATTCTTCTCAAAGGCATGGGAGTCCAGAAAAATCTGTATTCATTCAAAAAAAAAAAAAATTACATGGAAGGTTTCAGCAGCAGTGAACACAAAACCCTGCAGTGTTTCAAAGCTGAAAGCCCCTGCCAAGCTGCTGAAGGTGAATGAGTCAGGTAGAGCGAGGCTGTCTCATTGCATTTCTCAGTTATTGGCTTACCCTGCCCTGGGCATGCTGCCATCCCTCTCTGCAACATCAAGCTCATGTTCCCTCTGTCTCCAGAGCCATCGAGCTACCATGAGCACGTCTTGCCTGCCCTTGGGTCTCTCTGGGTCAGATTTGGGTCAAGGTTAGGTTTGAACTTTCCAGATTCATGGCTGACCTACACCAGCTAACAGGATTGTTTAAAAACGAAGTCTAGATACCAAGAGATGAAATGTTGATGGCTTATCTTTGCTTTTTTTTTTTATTTTATGTGTGTGTGTGAATAGAGGGGATGGAGTGTGTTGGAGAGTCTTGCTTCTCTGGCACAGCAGAGCTCTTCAGTGTTGTGATGAAGGGATCAACATGCAGAAGTCATCAAAACTGATGGCAAAAAGGTGCTTATATTAAGACGCTATTTTTAAGAGCAAGGGTAAAATAAGGTGCACCAAGCCAGAAAGCAGCTTTGTGGTGTAGAGTGCTTAAGATCCAATAGTTATATTGGCTTTGGATGAGAGCTGAGGCTTAGAGGAGAGCAAATCTGACCAGAAAGCCCGGGTTGGTTAGAGAAGATGCAGGTTCATTGCTCCAACCTCTTCTGGAGTTAATGGGTTGCCTGATGCCACTGTGCATGCGGCAAACATCAGACCCAGACAGTCTTATGTAGACACTAGCTCTTCATTAACCTTCCTTCATGGGGTTGGAGCAGGAAGAAAGCTGCCTCGTGATGGGGGTTTTCTCTCTTCCTTCCTATGGAGACACTTATAAACACTAAAAATGGGTGGGAAGTCCATGTTGGTGCTGTGAAAACAAGTCATACCTACATCTTCATCATGCAAATTCTGAGTATGGTCACCTGGCTTCAGCGGGTCTCGAAGCATGAAAAGGCAGAGGAAGTGCCCCTTAAGGCTTTGCAGTTATTTTAGAGGGATATTATAGTACGTAGGAAAAGGGAATTCATCAGGGTAGACCTTTTCCTGTATGAAGGCATAGGGGAAAAAAATGAATTAAAAGGGTGAAATCTTTGGCCAAAGCTCCCAGTGTTAGCGGCAGAGTAGGAAGCTTCTCATTGTGGGTAAACATTAAGTATGGAACCAGAATAAGTGTCCATTTACCACTTGCACTGTGGACTAAAAGCTCTAATCTAGGCATTCCTTTTCTCTGAAGGCTGGTCCGTGTGAGAGCACTCTGCTCAGGGGGTAGTTTGGAAAGAGAAATGTAAGGAGTACTAATGAAGTGGGACTGGCTTCTGAGGGCAAAGGTCCTTTCAAATGACATCTGTGTGTGCATCTCTTCTCTTGTCTTGCTAGAAACCTTGCTTCAGAGTTGGTTCTGTGCATTCAAATGACAACTTTGTCTTTTCAAATCCTATTAAGAAAAGTCCTAAACACTGGAGAGGTATGTCAAAGGACTGAAGTTTCACCCCATACCCCTTCTCCAGACTGACTTCAAACAGTTCTCCTCGATGGTCACAAGATGATAATTGATTTAAACCCTTCATTCCTGCTTGACCTTTTAAAAAAAAGCCAAATCATGAGTCCCTATGACATGTGTACATACTTGCAGACCAACACCGCCAGACCCACAAGTGCCCTAGCACAGGAAATCTAGCTTGTGTTTGTTGCTTTTCTAAAACTTCAGCAATTTTGATGCATTTGAGATGTTCGACCCAGTGCGTTTAGGAGCTGTGTCCTTCAGTGTGTTTCTGTTGCTTGTCAAGATGGGTGGCCCCGTGTGCAGTGAAGAAATAACATAGATGTTGGGGGGGAAAAAGCCCCTCAAAGCTTGTACGTCCATACAGATGGCTTGCTGCAGGTAAAGGAGGAGTAAATGAGGGAGGAGATGCAAAGGGATGGATGGTGGCTGTGATGTAAAACCTGGGATGGAGAAAGGGCAGGTCCTCTGCCAGGAGAAGCGGAGCGCTGGAAGCCGCACAGCGGAGCAGCAAGGCAAGACGAGGAGCGAGGGCTTTGAGCCAAGGCTGAAGGGGCTGGGAGAGAGCCAGCTGCCTTGGGGCAGGGGCTGGGGGAAGCTGGTGGATGAGCTCCCTTTGCGGAGGGCCACGAGACGCTTTGCCAGTGCATTATCTCCACCACTCGCCATTGAGTGACTATGGAGAGAGGCCTTGGGGGTAGGAGATGTAGGACTTGTCGCCTTGGGCGGCTCCGTGAAAGGTGCTGCTGGCTTTGGAGGAGACCCGGAGATTCCTGCGTCTTTGTAGCAGGTGGCCCCAAATCACTGCACTGCACAAAGCCCTGATAGACTCTGATCTGCTGCAACGCTCGGCATCATCAAAGCACCAGGCAGGCTCTGGGAAGCTGGCCACCTCCGGAGCTGGGCTTTTGTGTGGGGCGGGTGTTTTGTGAGCTTCTTATTGCCTGTGCTGTCAGGGAAGAACATCTGCAAGGACTTTATCTGCTGGGCTGGGAACCATCCTGCTTGTGTCATTCCTGCTGCTCGTTGCATCCCGCTTGAAGCATCCCTGCAGGATGGAGAGGGGGGAAACATGGTGCTGCTGGGGCAGTTGCAGTTCTGCCGTGGGGCAGGGTGGGGGGATCCCATCTGCAGCTCAAGTCCTGCAGGAGAGCTGGCAAAGTGCTTTGCGGTCCTTCTGAATAACTGGAAGTGTATCTATAGCCAGCCCCGGGATGTTTACTGCTAATGAGATGCATACAGGGCTTCAATCATATGAGTCAGTGTTGGCATTCTTTGCTCAACCGATCCATGTTTGTTGCTGTTAGTGGCATGAGAGGGCTTAAACAAGAGAGAAAAAAAAAAAAGCTCTGGCTGCATCTTTGGAAGAGCTGGTGGTCTAAATAGACAAAACAAAAAGCCTTGGGGGGAGTAATGGAGGTGCATGGAGGGAAAGGGACTTGTGCCAGGTCCCAGCGGAGGTTGGTCCTGGCCGCAGGATGGATGGAGCTGCGTTCATCATCTCCTCCCCTTGCTGTCAGAAACGCACGGAGGTAGCAAAGCGCAGCACGGCGGTCTCTGAGGATGTGTCGCCCGGAGGTTCATGTGGATTCGGTTAGGGGCGTGAAATAGCGATGCTGGTAAGAGCACTCCCAAGCCATTTATCACTGTCTGGATGGAGGGGTGTGGGAGATGGGTGAAGCCAGCTGACAGCCCTGCTTGGTAGCTGTAAGGCAGGAGTGAATAATGACAAGCAAAATCCCATCTAACGCACAGCCCTGTTCTCCCCCTGCTCACCACACGCATTTCTCCACTCAATCCTGTCCTCTACTTAGCACCTGCAACACCTCCAGCCCTGGAAAGAGGGGCTGGGGGTGTTTGTCAGCTGCTGTGAGAAATGCCCTTCATTCCTACTTGGAGCTCCTGTTCCCGGGCAGTCATTTGTTTCTCCAACTGGATTTTTTTGGTAGGTCTTCTGTGCCAAGATTATGTCAAAAGGGAGGTAGGGGAGCAGGCGAATTTGGAAGACAGATGTCTCACCTGCTATGTCATGTTAGTGTCAAGGCACAGAGATCAGTGTGAATGGATATTAAGCTGGGAAACACAAGGAGGGGGGGAGAAAAAATAAGGTGCAGACATAAGAAAAAGGCACTGTCACGCTCTCTGCTTGTTTGATGCAGAAGGCTTGGAGCGGCTCCACAGCAGCTTACGAACACTGCATGCTGGGCTGCTGTTTGGGTTTTTATTTATCATGATTTAGTATAAGGGTCACTTGAAGGCAGGAAGCAGCGTTGTTGCTTGAGAACGGGTGCCTCCTGCCAAAAACAAGTGGTCTGGCAAGGTGATGAGCTTCTGGTGAGCAATATCCTTTGTATTCATCCAGTCCGGCCAAGAGGAGTGAAGTTCAGGACTGGCTGAACATGAGAAACTGAGCTAAATAGGGACCGTTTGCATTGAAATGGAGAGGTGGCAAGGGCTGCTGGGTGGACGTACCTCTGCCTCGTAAGAAGGAGCATCCCCCACTGACAGTCCCACAGCCTGTGTCTGGGTTTATTTGCATGTCCCTCATGCTTTGGGATTGACTAACAAGGTGTTACTGCTCTCTCATCCCTAGCAGGCAACCAGGGGATGTGCACTTGTGCTCTGAGCAACACCTTTGGCTGTTGGGGATGGAGGCAGCTGGAGGTGGGCAGAGGTTTTGGACCTCCTATTTGGGGAGGCAGGGGCAGGTGACACAGGGCGTTCTTAGGTTGAGAAAACCAAACCCTCCACAAGAAATGCTCAAAATCCCTTGGGGTTGTATAGTGATCATTCTTTAACTGCCACCTGTGGCTTAAGCAAGGAAAGGACAAAACCCTTCACTTCCCTCTTGCTACTCCTGTTTTTGGTGTTCTGCTTTGCTCGGTTCCTGCTGAACAGCCCGTGAAGCCTCAGTGTGTTCCTTCATGGGCTCTGGGCAGATGGAGCAAGTCTAAACCGACGTAAGAACCGACTCCAGGGTCCAGAGAGCAGTTGTCTCCTGCCAGCAGAAGCACCTCTTGAACAGCTCCAACAAGCAGAGTAAATCCAACAAATGTCTACCAAGTGGACTGAAATCAGGTGAAGAGGCAGGATACAGGCTTGAGGGAAGGTGGTGGTAGGGATGCTGTGGTAGCCACTGCTTCTAACCATGTGCTTTGGGGGTGATGAGGTATAGGGAGAAAAATGTTTTAAGCTAAGAAGGCAAGCTTTGGAGAAGGCCAGGGCAGGGCTGAGCAGAGGGGCTGAGTCTTAGGGCTCTGGCTCCTCTGAAGTGCAAGGCTGCTTGACTTGGCACCTTTTATGAAGCTCTTGTACAATTAATAACCAGTAATCCAGGCTCTAGCCCAAATTATTGTCATCAGAGTCTTGTGTACACTATGTGGAGCAGCATCTGCTGACAAGGGAGGGAAGGCTTATGTCCTGCCCGGGGGAACTCTGAGTTTCTATTTAGGGAACCAAGCTGATGGAGCCAGAAGCTTGAACAGCCTTGAGGTGCTGCACTGAGAACATCAAACACCAGTTCAAAACATCTTTGGTAGGAAACCAGCTGGAGCTGGTCTAGGGCAGTTAAACTAGTTGAGGCTAGCTGGTATACAAAGGTCACATTTGTGGCTTTTTTCCTCCCTCTGGTCTGTTGCTGGACCACGAAAGCCTGTGAGAAGTTTGCCCCTAACTAGCGTTCTGCCTGTTGACCAAACAGCCGTTGAGCCCATGGGTCTTCACTGGCTCGTGTTGTGCAGCCTCCTGCTAAGCGGTGTGGGAGACAAACATCTATCAAATGAAATGGTTTCTATTTCAGTCGTAGAGGTAGTTGTGACCAGCTCCAAGTCACGGCCAGGGATGCTTGGCAAGCACGTGGCGACTGAAATGAAGCAGTCCATCACAGTTAAGCATCACGGGTGCTATGTTGCCGCTCGAAATGCTGTTGAGTCCAGAGGCATCAACAGCAGAAGCTGTCAACGAGGGTGTCTCGGATTGTGTGTGAGTTTATTTCACACCTATGAACACTAATGGCACGAAGAGCAGAAGCAGCAGCTGTGTTCATATCTGGTCTGCGGTTGCACTGTGGAAATAAGCTGATTTATCTGTGTGTTAGAAGTCGTTATATATGTAAATGAGAATAACTTGAGTCATTGTCTGGCTCTAATTTCTTTAAGCCATGCTTCAGTAACTAAGTACATGTGCTTAGCTCTAAGTAAGCAGTACTACTTGTGAGCTTAGTGAAGTATTTGCAGGATTGGGGCAGAAAACCTGTTTAAAACCTGCTGCAGTGATGCGACAGCATTGATTTGTGCTCAGGCACTCCATCGCTAGCTAGGGACTAACACAAGACCAATACTCAAAGCCTGTGGCGCAGAAGTTTATATTCAGGTAGACTTATTAATGCCACAAACCCTGCTCTTTGCATAAATACTTGTTGCTATGTGAGTGTTTCAGCACTCAGAGATTCCGAAGAAAGTCTCGTGTTGCTGCTTATCCTACGGGACAGACTTGCATGGAGCAGTTGGTGATAAAAGCTTCGTGCCAGTGGCTGGATATAGATCATGCATGTCATGAGGGCATGCCATGTGATGAGAAGAAATGGCTCGGTAGGAAAAGGTTGTCTCCCTTCTTGTTACTGAAGGCTATAAACAGTTGTCCTGTCCCAGGTTTTCCTTGCTTGTAGCCTCTGGTCTGGTGTCTGGCTTGGATGAATGGAGCTTGCCTATACATAAGGGTAAGGAAGAGGAATAACTAATGATCTGAAGATATTTATAATGACTTTGCTCTTCATTTCCTCACCCTGCAGCCATGCATGTGACCCAGCCTCTGCACTGGATAGACTTATTATTGTAGTGCCTTGGTCATGGTGGATGCTGCTGACACATGATAGAAAGATGTCAGGGAGACCATCAAAGCTGGCTTTGCACAGGGAGCCCTTGTCTGCATGGAGTCCTTTGGACTGACATGAAATGAATTTGGGTCAGCAGGGGGGAAGCCTTAAACGGGCAAGATAAATTAGAAAGCCTTCTGGTCATTAGACAAAATAGTGTAGTAGAAAAAACCCATGAACACAGGGGCCTTTGCTAGATGATGAGGTGGGTTATTAGACTGACATGTGCATAGGGATGCACGTGATGGGGTGTAGAGGGATAACAGAGACCATGTCTTGCAGACACTTGGGGCATAAGCAGATGGGGTGAAGCCCCTCTGCCTGTGTGGTTTTAGGCAAAGCCCCTGCCTTGAAAAGAAAACACTGGGCATGGACAGCTGGGTTAAACCCCTAAAATTCAAATATGCCTCTTGTGGCTCCAGGAAACCTCACTTTATTATTTATGACCCTATTTTCCAGACGGGTGTTGGAATCTCTGCTTTTTCCTCCTGCTCTGGGCAGCTCTGTGTACTCCTCTCTGCAGCCCAGCACCAGTCGGTAGTATCCATCTCGAGTCCACCCAAATAAGCATAAAGTCTTATTTCTATATACCTCTCGGCACATTACAGCTTTCTATCCTATTTCTGACCCCTTCCCCAGGGCCAGCTCACTTTGCTGTGCATTGCTTAAGATTCATATCCAGGCAATAAAATAATTTCCCCCTAAAAAAAAGGCAAAAAATGGAGAAAGATGTCTTTATATCTCCTGTGCAGTTGGAGAGCATGGGATGCCCCCACCTCCTGGATACCTGTGCGATGCTCTTTATCACAGCACGCTGTTACACATACAGCTGGAGGAGATCAGTGGTTGCAGGGAAGATAAGGAACTGAGTCTCAGGGGCTGTAAATTATAGCTGTGCTTGCAAACTGGCTGGCTGGTGAAGCAGCATACTCAAATATGTGAACCAGAGCCAGGCAGATTTATGCCACGGGCTGAGGGTGCCAGATTTGCTTGGTTTTGCTCTGGTGCCACTGAGGCATGCTTAGCCACAGGAGAATAGCTATTCAACAACTCCCTGGCCTTTAAATTTCCAAGGTCAGCCATGTGCTGCCACCCTTGCTTGAATCTCGCTTTCACTTGGGTGGTTAGTGATAAATGTCAAGCGAAGAAGCTGCCAGCTGTGCTTATGCGCAGGAAGGCTTTGTCCAGCTCAGGAAAATCCTTCCCGACGACGCTCAGGATATAGGGTGTAGTCACCCTTGTATAGGAGACCCTTTCCTTTGGTTAGGAGCGGAGTTGCATTGCTTTATAGGGAAAAGGGTGGGGAAAAGCTATCTATTCATGCAGGCTTTAAAATCCTGATTTTTTTTTTTTGAGTGCTCTGCTGCTGTAGCTCCTGTGTAAGCACTGGGTACCTCTGTGCTTGGAGGAAGACCTCAGTAAAGAAAGCAGAAGTAGATGTCTAACTGATGGATCGCTTGAGAAGAGCTAGCTGGTTAAGATGTGCTCCAGATGAATTATTCCTTGCAGGCGGGAATGGTGAGGCAATGCAGCTGCTGGTTTCCATGTGCATAAAACTCTCTAACCTTTGGAATATGTAGCTAAGTTAAATATAATACTGCTAGCATCACTTTCCCAGCTTGTAACATGCTTTTTCCTCTCTTCAAACAATCTCACGTTAAAGGCACACCAGGAGGCACGCGTCCTCCCTGGGGGAGGATGGGAAGTTCTCAGAGCTATCTCAGATGCCAGTGTTAGAAGCTTATAAATAGATGTTTTGGCTCCTCCTGAAATACATCATGGACATAAACAATGCTGAACTGTATCCAACAGCGATTCTCCAGATCCGTCCTGTCACTGATGGGGGCTTGCAGTTGATGCTAGAGTAGAAGCTGCTGGCCCCAAGACCTTATGGATGTTGAGTAGGGTCTCCATAATCCTCAGGAAGAGAAGTTTGCCTCTTAAAAGCTTTAGGTTACTAATAAAAATTGATGGTGGCTTAAGATCTACTGTAGAGTAGAGGGGTTTTAGAGGTCTGGGTGTCTAGATCTGGCACTGGAGTTGCTCATCTGACAGTTTGGAGCCTGGTAACCAAAGGGTAGGTGGGACACTGGAGAGGACTATTTTAACAAGATGAGGTGACTCTCTCGATATATCCTGTATGTTGAGCTCAGAGCAAAGAAATAGCACAACAGTTGCCTGACCACGTACCCCTGAATAACCTGCAGGACCCTTTGACCTAAGGGAGGGGATGTGGATTTCTTTGCTTTCCGAAGCACTGACTTTGCTTTCACAGCTTGTGTTCGGCCAGCTCAGCGCAAAGTTATCCCTGTACCAGGTAGGTGTCCATGCCCTCAGGAAGAGCTAACAGTACTGTGTCCTGTCCTGCTCAAGCTCTGGTGTTGCAAATGAGACAGGACTGAAGACAGAAGCTACGATATTTGGCTCCACTGCTTTCTTCCCCATCTGTGTGTCCTTGTCTTCAAGGAAATGCAACTGGACCTAAAACTTCTCCTTGGGCTTGATTAAAACCCACTTCATTGCAGTGTTGAGAAGAGCTGTTGCTGCCTTCAGGGTTTCTTCTGAAATTGGGGATTAAGTCACTTGCACAGACACTTAAGGGCCATAGGAGCATCTCTTCTCTCTCCTGGTCCTCTTTAGGCTCCAGTCACTGTTTCTCCTGGCTTGCTGGAGCAGACCAAGATGCATTTTCCATCAGTTCTTCCTAGCTGGGGTCAGCATGCCTACCAGGCTTTGGCGAAGGGGTGCTCCTGCCTGCAGCATCTTATCCAAGGTTTCTTCTCCTGGCTGCCCTGGAGAGTCTTCTGCTTCTCTTCTGCAGTGACCTCCTGTGCGTTAGGGACTACAAGCAGAGAGAAATGTCACAAAATGTCATGCACCTGCCCTGACTTGCTGCTCTGCCGGAGGCTGCTTCAAGGCTTGATTTCTGCTGGAGGTTCCCATCAAGCCAGGAAAGAAGAGCCAACGTGACCATTGCTCTCAAGATGACCAATAACTTGATATTTGGGCCAATTCCTAGCCCTGGCAATTAAAACCAGAAAGGATGTGGGGAGAGATGGCTTTTACAAATTTCCAGACCAGACTGGCTGGAGGTTTTTCCCCCTTGCCTTCCCCAGTATGTTGTGTGATTCGCCCCCCGACTATCCCAGGCGATACCATCTCTCCTTTCAAGTTGCACAGAGATGCCCTTTGATTCTCATCTATCTGGCTGTGCATCATCAATTTGCTAAGCTGCATTTTCCTCTAAGCTTCCCATTCCTTGTATTTAACTTTATTTTAGTGGTTGTTTTCCTTCTGGAGAACATCTGCAGCAAAACTGTGTCTGATTTTGCCCCCATACAACATCTTTGGAAGATGAGTATAAGGGGTTAACTGTTTTCTGGCTGCTTGAAAATGAAAATACATAGAGAAATGAGCAGTGAGATAAATCACACCAAGGAGGAGGAGTATTCCTGCATGCTCACTTAACAGCAGCAAGTATTATCTTGTTCCTAAACATGGTTTTGAGTGGGTTGATAGGAAGAATACGCCACTGAGTAAGCACTGAGCCTTGTCAAATAGTGATTTCCAATACAATCTACATGATGGCAGACTAAGGCAAGCTATTGCCTGTGAAAAGGCTTATTAGTATGCCATGAAGTGCTCTTTCTGACAACTTCTGGGCTGAACAGGACTCTTGGGAGGGATGAAATCACGTAACGCACTGTGCATGGGGTCTCACAGTCCTCTAAATCAGCCTTACCCTGCTAGAGCCAAGGGTCAGATCGTAAACTGGCCAAAATCCACTGAAATGATAGGGTTATTTTACAGCTGTACTCTGCCCTTTCCTTTGTATGTGGGGTGAATAGTGTAAAGAAATGAGTGTCCTTCGCCATTGTAGAGTGGAAGAGGGAATAAGGGTCTTGGTGCGACCAAGGGTTTGGGAGCTGTGGTGGGACACAAAAATTACTGTGGCTTAAAAGATTTTTGGCAATACAGTTTTATGGCCCAACCTGAGCCTCCTGGGTGTCCTTTTGTACCTTCAAGTTTTCCCTGCAGAAACATGCAACCCTTTGAAACACCAACTATAGTAATAAGATTGAAAGAAGAAAACTTCTGAAGGATCCAAGCCACAAATAAAGTAGGAAGAAAATATGGATGGAAGAGCAAAAAAAAAAAAAAAAAAAAGCCATGTGTCTTCTGGTTTCATACTGCTTAAAGATGGAAATAGTAGAGGGAGAGGGAGGGGGGGAAAAAAGGGGGGTTGATTTTTTTTTTTTTTTTTTTTTTTTAGTGTTTGCACTCAAGCGAGAAGCCACTAGATGGCAAGAACACCCTGCCAGCAGTTGGCAGCTGGGCTGCCCTGCGAGGATGCTCAGGATGGTGAGTTTTTGGGGGAGATCCTGAGCCACATTTGATGTCTTTTCCCCTCCAGCACCTTCTCTGCATCCAGCACATTGCTGTGACATTTAGCTTAGGGCTGTTGCATTTTTAGCTTCTTTAATGTGTGCATGGGAGGGCTGGGGCAAAGTAGTGTGGTAATTTCTCTGCTCAATCAAATGCTTACCTGGGCAGTGAGAAATCTTCATCTGATGCTGTACTTTGTCATAGTGACTGATTAAAAAAAGCTGTTTTGAGGAAGATGCTGAGATCCTGCAGGCTTGCTGTCACTGCTGCTGCAGTAATGGAGAGATGGTCCATGACTTGGTCAGTGGTCTCAGCAAACTTTAAAACCTCTTTTCATGCTTATTCTTGGGCTACCTGATTATTTCTCCTTTCCTCGTTTCACTGTTTTTTTCTGTCTTGGGGAAGATCCTCCGTTTAAATCACAAATGTCACACTGCTAATGAATCTGGCCCTGATAAAAGGCTTTGGGAACATCTGGGGCAAGATGAAGGTGAAGAGGGTCCCCAGCTCTGACCATCTTGCAGGAGACCTCCTGACTGAGCTGGGCTGGCTTTATCCAGTTATAGACCCTGTTTATAAAGTCTAGTTCCGCTGAGGGAGGAAAAGAACATAAGCCCAGGTTTTCCAGCCTTGTCTGCAGGCTCCAAAAGCTCCAGGGCAGAGCGCTTCAACCCAGGGCTGAGCAGTACAAAAGTACCTGGAGTTTGGTTAAAAGATACCTTGACCTTGGTAGGGTTGGGGTTTTTTTTGTTGTTTTTTTTTTTATATATATCTAGGGCTTGTGTTACTCTGGGGACAGGATCTCAAGTGCTTCTGCATGTAGTGAACCACAGCTGGTATCTGTTTTCCTCTGGAAGAGAGACTTGTGGCTTAATTTTTCCCAATGCCCCTTGCAAGAAGGTGCTCTGCAGTCTGCCCTGAAGGTGCACTCCAAGCTGGGTTGTTCTTTTGCATCGCCCCATATCCCTGGGGAAACTCAGGGATGCTCAGAGTTTGCTCTTCCTTTTCAGGACCGGTGAGAGCAATTGAATTTTCAGGTATCTTCTCTTCAAGGCACATTCATTTTCCACTGAGGGCAAGCGCTGCTGTGTGGAAGGGAATGGTGCGGGTTTATGTGTTTATAAACTACCAAAGACATCTCCGATCAGTGCTTCGTGCTTTTTATTGGCCATAAATTCCCACTACTGCAAGGCTTTATTGCACCATAAGCAGACAGGTGGCTGCCCCTTTTACAACCCTTAAAACATCGTGTTTCTCACCGCCTCTTGGTCTTCATCCTTTTACGCACCTCCAAGGAATGGAAATGCAGGTGTTGGCTTAAAGTAAATTTGGCCAAATGCTAATAAATGGCAACCTGGAGTCAACGCTGAGGGCTTGGACTTGAATTGGGGGTGCATGGAGAAGGAAACGGATTGCTGTACATGGAGGTGACAAACACCGGCGTTGCTGAACTGCCTCGCCATCCTTCGCGTCGGCTGCGGGAGGAGGAGACGAGAGCATTGCAGAACTCATGGGACACCGGGGTTGGGACGAGGGGAGCAAAACAGTTGTGTTTTGGGGGGGTCTGGAGCTGAGAGGGGGTTGTAGTACCCATGGGGAGCAGTCTGGGGGCTTGGGCTTCCCTGGGCCACGTGTGTGAGGTCTGCCCTTGACCGGCACTCGTCCATCAGGGGATCTCCACGTGGCTGCTGAGCTGCTGGGCATCCAGCTGATGCTAAATTACCTCTGCAAGCAGCAGTTCACTGGGAGTGCTGAAAGGCTGCAGGTATGGATTTAGACTTCTTCTGCAACTGATCTCTGAAGTCTGGTACTTGCTTTTAACGATTTCACTGGCAGCCGCTGTTAGAGCTCTCGTTCGAGTGCCTGCTTCTCTCTCAGTGCTGCGCTCGGGAGTTCGTTATCTCGCTGGAGGGTAATGACTGAGACAAGGGAGTTGGCGATGGGGGGGTGGGAGATGGGAACTGCATCTGTACCTGTTAACTTCTACATCCTTGTAACATCTGTCAGCTTTGCACTGCATCCGTAAATGGATGCTCATCCAGGACTGCCCAGCATCTGGTGGTGGTTTCTGTGGGATGTGGTCCAGTGGATGCTTCCTTTAATTGTTGTCCTTCCTTTTATTCTTGCTTTGGGAAGGGGGAGCTGGAAAACAGGATGAACATCTCACCTGCCCTGTGGTCTTCCCAATGTCTTTTGGTGGACAAAGGGCTCTCCAGCCATCCCTGGGATGCGGCCAGCAAGCTGGGAGTATCAAGGCTGAGCAGTGCATGGATGCCTTGGCCCGAAGACAGCCCCTGGATGCTCTCTGGAGAGATGGGAAGCACTTTTGGAAGTGGGTTGGGACTCATTCTCTGGTTTCTAATAGTGGGAAGGAAGGAGAGGCTGCTGCTTGTGCAGGCTGCAGCCCAGGAGGGGTCAGCACAGCCCAAGGATTGCGAGGGGAGAGAGCAGGGGACCAGGAGAAGGGAGGACCACAGACCACTGCTCCACCATCGCTCGGAGCATCACTTGTACCAACCTCAACGGTGCAAAGCGAAGGGCAGTGGCCTTGGGGACCACGTCGGTACCTCTTAGGATGGTTAAGACAAGGACTATTGGCTTTTTCTGGGGAACCGCCACATCCCTTTGGCCCTGCGATAAAAGAACTCAATGATGTTAGTTAATAGCAGAGGTGGCGTGGGGTCAATTGGTGATAGGGATGCTCGGCTGCTGGCTGATATTCTGCCAGACTACCCATGTGTGGGTTTCAAAATGCCACTGCCTTCTAGCATTGTGGCTGGGACACTGGTGCTGTTAATTACTCATTGCTGGGAAGTCCTCAGCTGCCCTAGATGAATCCTCTCATGGTGCTGCCTGCCCCAGACAGTGCTTCCTTCTGCCAAGCTCCAGCAAAGCTTTAAAGGCTTTAGGATGCAAATCTCCATTGCTGAAGCAGCCAGCAGCCAGAAAGGGAGAGGGCTGCGAGAGAGAAGTCTCCTGTCTGTCTGCAGCCTGTCTGTCCTGTGGGGTGGAGGGGTTGAGCACAAAGGTGGCTCTTTCTTTTTCCTCTCCTGCAGAAATGGGAAGTGGCAAGTGCTGAGTTTGGGGCCTGAACAGATGGCTTGGACCATGCCAGACCTTCGCACCAGTGGTGGCTGGCGAGGGCAGGGGAGTGACACAAACCAGTTGCTAATTAGTAATTAATCAGTGAACTGCACTGAAAGCAGGAGGCTGCAGCAGATGATATGGATGGGGGGTGCGTGTGTGTATAAATGGACGGTGCCCCCCGGGAAGATGCAGGTCGGGTGTTTGCAGCCTCTGCTGATAAACCAGACCTGGGATTTGCTGCTCCATGTCCTCCTCCTGTCCTTGCTGAGTGTTTGCCCAAGCAGCCAATTTTTAGGAGCTCAGTCTGGGCCTGTCTCAGGGGGCCTGGGCAAAGACCTGGGGGCTGGTTTGGAGCAAGCATCCTCCTACTGTGGCATCCATCCTTGCCCTGGTGTCATGCGTGAGGGTTGTCAGCAGCACAGAAAGAGTTTTCCTTCTTTTTGGTAAAGCAAAACTCTGAAAGCCACATCTCGGAATAGGAAATGAGTAAATATCTCCAGACTTGACCATTCAGATAAAGGCATGGCCATGGCACAGCGCCTTAGTGGTGGAAGGAAAATGTCGGAGGCAATTTTGCCCGTGTCCAGCTTCCACTGCAGAGCTCTTTCAGTGCTTGATAGATCTCCTGTTAGCCTGTCAGGATGGAGATGGAAATGTCTACCTCCCTCACATCCTGGTGTAACGCCTTTGGAAATATCTCACCCATTCATTTTCCCCCTCTGATTCCAGTGGCTTGTTTACAAAGAAGGATAACGACCTTCCAAGACTGGCTCTTGCTGCAAGCTGCTGGTTTGGGTACTCGGGGATGGAGCCAGCAATGGATAAGAGGGGGATGCAGCAGTGACCGGGTACTCCAACACCCTCTCAGCATCCACCCAGACCTTTTTCCTGAGCGATGGGGATGCAGAGTGGCATCCTTCCCCTGCAACACTTTGCAGGCTAACCTGGAGCCAGCTCAGCTTTTCTTCCGCTCCTCGGGTTTTGGTTCTGCTGACGTTCCCCAAGAGGCAACTTTGCACCTTCCATGCAGCACAGCAAGGAAAAATAAAGCGGAAGGGTTGGTGCCGAGAAAGCAAAATGAAAAAAAGGCTGTAAAGCAGAAGTGACTGGAGTGCTGAGGTGGCTCTGAGTGCGTTTTGCTGCCATTTAAGGGGCAGAAGTGCCTAATGCAGTTGGACAGGGCTGGTGATGCTCGCGTCGCTGGTGGCTGCGGGGGTGCCCTCCTACAGCTCTGCCCTGGCCAAAATGAACTTATCTTGGCCCAGCAGTAACTTTACACTGGGAGCTGCTTGGGCTCCCTGGTTCCCAGCTTTTGGAAGTCCTAGTAGCCCCCACCATCCCAGCAGACGATGGGTTAGGGAGCAGCCCATGGGATGAGATGAGGTTTCCAGGTCTCATTTCCCAAGCCAAGTTGGGGACTCTCCATCTTTCGGTGCTCCCAAAATGCCAAGCCTCATACCTATCATTCTCCTGCATCTTGGTGCTTGTTTCTGGCCTTTTCCCTTGGGATTTGGTGGCCTGAATTTGGCTGGGCTTTGAGGCAGGAGCAGACCATGAAAGTGACAAGTCTTTTTTTTTTTTTTTATCCCCCCCCATCCCCTGTAGTTGTTTTGATCTGGAGCCACAAAACCCAAGGAATATCTCCCCAGCTGATGCATTTACACAGTCAGTTAAACCAGTCTATGCCGGGGTTGGTGTCGGAAGCCTGCAGCAATAGCCTAGAGTGACATATTTAAGCAAAAAGGGCAGCGACCTTGCGGCTCCGCTCTCCTGATCTGGATCTGGCCTTTGCCCCCCACCTGGCTGCTAAATCCTGGTGAGGTGCTGTGACTTACTGAGGATGCTGGAAGCAACCAGGGCCCATTGCTCTCTGCCGTCCGCCTGGCTCACTCCAAATAATCCCATATCTCCTCTCCCTGCATATGCTTACCCCAAATCTTGGCTCAAAAATCCATGTTTATGGAAGCGGCTGCTGGCTGCAGGCTTCTCCCTGCCTGTCCTAGTGGGGAATTGCCCGTCTGCTGCCATTCTTTACCCATCCAAATAACCCTTGCAAGCAGCTGGATGCTGCAATTTGTCATTTTTTTTAGCTTGCTAACCTTTTTCTGAGCTGGATGCTCTGGGAAAAAGGTGGGAAAAGTGGAAAACTTCCCCTGCTGTATAGGGAACCAAGAGGCTGGTGCCTCAAAGGACTCTGGATGGCTGCAAATGCCTTGGCTTGTGGGGAGCTGGGCTGTTAGGTGGCTGTTTCCATGTTATTCCTGTTTATTATGTTTAAAGCCAACTCTCTGGAGAGCTATGTTTCTTGCCCGATGTGGATTAAGGTATTTGCAGTGCCTGGTGATGATAGACTGGCTTAAACAGCCTGGTGCCCTTGTGTTGCTGATGGAAACATCAAGGCAGACAGGCCCCTGCTAATGAGCCACCCTGCCCTAACGAGCTCGTGTTTACAGGCTGGGGAAAGAAAGAAAGAAAGAAAAAAAAAAAGTAAGTCAGAAAGTAGAGCCATGTATCATCAAGACATGATTCTCTTTTATTAAGGGCTGGTTTTATTATGGGTGCTTTTCCCAGCCATCCCGACCTGCTATTTCAGCCCTCGTCTATCATCCCAAATGAGGAAGGGAGAAAAAAAAAAAAAAAAAAAGAAAACAATTAGCTGGAAACAAAATACTTGTAATGGCTGCATTTTAATTACAAATAAAAAGCTCTCCAAATAGACCTATCATGCAGAAATAAAAAATTTCGGATGCTTGGCTTGGTGCAGATGCTTTTCTTTGTGCAAATGGCTGTTACGGCTTCATCTCTGTTTATTTGGTTGCAGAGAAAAGGGGGAGAGCAGCTGCGTAGCAACCCGGGAGATCTTCTCACAGCACATCTGGTGCCGGCGTGGCCATATCCTCGCCTGGGCTGGATGTCAGGCTGGGAGCCCCGGGCTGGGGGGGGTGCAAATTGAGGGGGTTAAAGCTGACACGGAGAGCAGGAGCTCGAGCATCCAACCACCCAGATGCATCTCCCTTGGTCCTGGGGACAAGCCCCTGGCAGGGCCGTGGGATTGCATCCTGCGTGGGTGAGGAGGGGAGTAATGAAAATTAAGTGGGTGAGCGGCTGGGTACGGGAGAGATGCTGCTGTGCTGGGAAAGCTGCAGCCTCCCGGTTCCAGGTACCAAAATTGGGTGCAACAGGCAGGATGCTTCCCCAGGACTGGTGCTCGTATCTGTAGGGCATCGTTTTCCCAAAGCAGAGTGTGCAAATGCGCCTTTCCCAATCCGGGCAAGCCCAGGTTTTGGAGCCGATGAAAAATTATTACAACGTACAGCAGTGCAGAGTCACTCCCCTCCTTAAATTTAACTGTTATTTGCAGGAATCTGGTTTCTAGATGGAGCTGGCAGTGCTGGTTTGGTGTTTCAGGTGTCCAGGACTCTATGTGTGCTTCAATCCCGTGCCTTATTTTTAACGAGGAGGTGCCAGTTAGCGGGTTTGCGGTGCAGGTGTGACATTTCCAGGCTGGAGGAGAGCGAAGGGTGAGCGCGATCGTTGATGGGGATGCCGGTGTCTTGCATTTGCATCCGTGCAAAACAGTGCAAGGAGGGAGCGGGGGGATGGGGTACCACGATAGCAGGGATGGAGACGGCTGTGTCGGCACTGGTCACCCAAAGCATCCTCCATCCTTGCTGGTGGGATGTCTGGGGTGAGATCCATCTATAATTTATCCTCCAGGATGTTCCGCATCCAAGCGGAGTGGCTGGAAAGACTGGGCCAGAGGCTTTGCAGCTGCGCATCGGTAGCACATACTGGGGCTTGCAGAAAGTTTCAGTCTCAAATGAGATGTGATTAATTCACTGCAAGTGCAACCCATGGAAAAATCAGGAGGGCTTCCCTTTAGCCTCACTGACTTCTTGAATTTCATGTTGATTTGCTGGCCAGGAATTGGAAAAGAGGGAAAAGGGAAAATTCTTTTTTTTTCTTTTCACCTGGTTCAATGCAAAATTTGACCTGTGGTAAGATGGACTTGGATGTTTGAGGACTGTTTGCAGTGGTAGCTGTGCCCTTTGGGAGTGAAAACAGTGCTGCTTTGTAATGGAAATGATATTTTGGTAAAGTTTCTTCTTTTTTGGGGAGGGGAAAAAAAAGAAAAGAGGCTCTATTGTCGCTGAACCAAGTGCAAACCTGTTTCCAGCTTGAGGTTTTTAATTGTCCCTGTGAATATTTTGATTGTTTCTCTACCACATGCTGTAAAAAAGCCCATTTGCTGGCATTTCATCCTGCTTTTAGAGAGGGAGGTGTCAACCTGGATGCCTCCCACTGAAATCGAAGGGTGGCAGTGGCATGAAACCTATGTAAACCTTTTATTGAAGGTTTAAACAAAACAAAACAAAAACCCCAAAACCGGCAGCAGAGTTGGGAAGCCTCAGCTGTGAGCAAAATGACGGATCGAATTTGCGTGTCACTGAGATTCAGTGAACTGCTATTGTGTTGATTTTTCTAAAGATCCGCAGCCATCAGAGAAATGCAACATAATTGCTGCCCTGTTTATTGACCGTGGGCACTGAAAATCCATCGCCGTGGCAAATTAACCCCCTCGCTGCTGAAATACAGCCAAGCTGAAATGCTCCTGCCTCCACTTCCAATGGCTTTTAGCTCTCAAGCCGCAGAGGGATGTTATTCCCCGCAGCATCCAGTCGCTCAACTCTTTCCCGACGTGGAAGGCATCTCTATTAATTCATAGGTATATTAATTTTCTCTTTTTTTTGGCTTTCTAGCTGCTTTCTTAGCAGCTGTCAGGTATCGATAGGTATTGCAATAAATGCAATGCCCCCACCATATCCTCCAGCATCTTCTTCCTCCCCCCAGGAAAGGAAGAAGAGAAGAGCTGCTGCTGGGAAGGGAAACACAGGACCTGGCTGAGCTTCTGCAGGCTTGGGTTTTCCATGGGATGGCTGGGATGGAGCCAGTGTCCCCCCCTCCTGGGACCCTTCCCGGAGCCTCGTTGGCTCTTGGCACCAACCCTAAGCCCTTTATCAGCCATGGCCAGTCTGAGAGCCTTTGAGCTCGGCTGCGTCGTTGGCTGATGCCGAGGCTGGCGTCTCGCCTCCTGTCCGCAGATAAGGCCGGGGAGTGGGATGGAGGGGGCGAAAAATCCTCCCGTGCCCAGAGCTGAGGGTTTAAACAGCAGGTATGGGGGGGTGGCATGAAACGGTCCACGTCAGGGACGCAAAATGCCTGTGGGAACTGGACGAATTGGAGGTGATGGAGCTAAGGGGTTTTCGTGTGCCTTGCCAGCAAATTTCCTCACACCGTATTTGTGCTGTGAGCTGTATATAGGGGCTGCTGATGTGGCTTAGATGGAGGGTATCTTGCCGCCAGTGCCTCCTAACCAGTCACGTCACCTTCAAAATCCCTCACTGCAACTAAGCTGGGCTAAACCTGGCACTTGTGGCAAGAGCAGCCTCGTCAGGGATCTGCTCAGGGTGGCTCCTGTGTGCTGTCTGGTGGGGTTGGTGGCTCTACGAAGGTGGAAGATGCAGCTCATTCTAAGCGTGTGAGGCTCTGAGAGCGATCTGGTCTTGCGTCCAGGCTGCTTTTTCCTGGACCTGGTGCTGGACATGGCCCTGGGCACCCCCAATGACCTTTGCAAGCAAAGGGAGGTGGGGAAGGGACCTCAGCATCCCTGCAACATTAAGGAGGGACCGCAGTATCCCTGCAACATTAACTAGGGACTGCAGCATCCCCACAGAATTAACCAGGGACCGCAGCATCCCCACAGCATTAACTAGGGACCGCAGCATCCCCGCAACATTAACTAGGGACTGCAGCATCTCCGCAGTGTTAACTAGGGACTGCAGCATCCCCACAGCATTAACCAAGCTGCCTTTTCTGAGCTGTTTTGGAGGGAGACAGCCCCTCGCTTGGGCTTCTCTCGGCCACCCTGTCCCTGCATGGCTGATAGGCTTTGCTACTCCCATCTGTCCTGGACCGCTCACAGGATGGATGTTCCTCGCGCTTGGCTCTGATGGGTGAGAGCGGAAGAAGCTTGGATGGGCTCACCGGCCACCCACTCACGTGCCACGGTCTGCTCCGTATCCTCTTAGCCTGGCGAGGATGCTTCCAGTTTGATGCTGTCCTTTGGTTAGAGACACCATAAATCAAGCAGAGGTTCAATGACACAACAACAAAATGGGACAACAACTCTGAGATCCTGAACTAGAACGACGTAAGGGATAGGCTTCACCTTCGCTTGAGGTGGGGCATTTTGGTGGGTGATCCCTTGGCCATGGAGAAATCAAGCATCCCATACTGCTGTGGTGCCCGCTGTCTCCTTGCTATCAGATCCAGGATGACCTGTGCGGTCCTTTCCACCATCTTCTGTGGGGCTTGGTGGGGTGCCTTGTTCCCCCACGATGGGTTAAGGAGCTCTCAGGGGGTGAGGGATGCTCTACTGGGCAGGGTTTGGGTGATGCACGTGCAGTGATCCATGGGAGGTGTGTTGCTGCTCGCCCCCTGAGCAGGCGCTGCAAGCTGGGACTGAACTAAATACTAAATTTAAATGTCACTATTTCTGGGGAAGGCAGGCAGACCTGGAACTGGCGCAAACCCTGTACTGCCTTGCCAGCCTGCTCGTTTTGGGGCAAAAAGGCAATTTCTGCCAAAAGCCGAGCCTGGCATTCAGGAGGTGTGAACTGAACAAATGATGTTGATTTGAAGCAACTTGAGCATTGCCTAAAATCCTCCCTTTCAGAAAACCGTGATGAACTAAAAAGTTATTTGCCCTGATGGGAATTGAGGTTTTTTTGGGGTAGTGACCTGGCACAGAGTCTGTTGTCCCCAAACCACATGCTCACCCCCTTTCCATCCCCAGGGCATGTTGAAGGAGATTGATGAACCAAAATAGCTGATGTAATAATAAATCTGGTTTTATTTAGCTAGATGGTAGCTTCTTGAGAGATAGCATCTCCCCAGGTTGCCTCGGGGTGAAGGGTTTCACCCCAGGGTTGGCACCTCTAAGGGACCTGGCAATATTTTCAATAAGGTCCATGAAAGGCAGCTGAGAAGAGCCCAACTGCTACCTTTTGCCTTGAAATCACTGCCCAGTGCCTTGTGGTTTTGGTTGAAAACCAGCTGAAAACCATAAACTCCGCTATCCCCCTTCCGCAGCTTGAGGAGATTTCCCTTCTCCCCCTCTTTGGCTCTTCTGTAAATAAAAATGAGCTTTATTGATTTTATTTCAGTAACAGAGAAATAATTTGCCTTTGGCCAGAGTTTGCACGATGCTAAACTCCAGCCAGGAGTGTGGTTTGAGTTTTTTTTTCTCCTTTTATAGCGTTTCTGATCTGTGTTTATGATGCCAGCGCTGACACATCCTAAACTACAGCGTGGCTATAACCTCCGGAAAAAACTCCCGGCGGGATTGAAATAGTGGCTGGCAAATGTTCCCTCCTTGCTGGAGCTTGTGAATCAAAAACCATCAACGGTTTAAGCAAAGGCTTGTGCCGGGGAGGGAGAACTTATGCTGGAGTCGATGCATATTTTATCACCGCGCTTATTCACTCGCAGCCCTTCTCCCTTCGAACGCCGCACGGGTTTTAATTAAATAGTCATTGGCGAGGCTGTTATTCTAGCTTGGAAGGCCTCCAAATGGCCGTGTTTTTTCCCCAAAACGATCACAAGGGGATGTGCTCCCTTCCCCCCCCCCCCCCCCCCCCCGTCCTCACCAGGGTTTGTTTTCTGCAAATACAGCTAATTACGTTTGTCTGGCCGGACGCCGGCTCTGCGATAGCATCTTTCATTAGCGCTGACCTCTCCGCGCTCACAAGGAGCTGGCTGACGGTAGCCGTGCCTTGCGGACGCCGCCAAGAAACGTCCCTTCGGCACCGGGCAAGCAGGTCTGGGTCTTGCAAGCGATGTGGGACGGTGTTGAGCCCTGGTTCGTTAGCGTCTGCTTGGAAATGAGGTTCTGCAGCTTGGGTGCAGCTCCCCGTCTACGCAACTGGGTTGTTCCTGGTTGCAAACCAGAGCGGAGAAAGGCTGAGGTTGGTGCCTGCAGGATCTGCTCTACCAAGGGCTTGCTGGTGGCCACGCGGGGGTGGTCAGCTTGGCTTAGGTGCAGGAGGGGTGAAGAAAGGAGTGGGAGAGGACAGGGCATCTCTCCTTGCCTTTCAACATCTCATGGAGGCTCTCCTGATGGCAACACAACCCGTAGCAGCGTAGATGTTGGTGTAGGCAACTCTCCAGAGGGTCCAGGAGGAACCACAGCCAGGGGCTGAGAGGTGCCACCTCCCTCACCGGCCCCTAGAGATGCTGTGATGGATCTTTACCTTCCCCTGGCTTTAAATTCCCACTCGGCTCCTCAACCACCGACACGAGTTTGCTCCCGCTTGTCAGGAATGAGATACTTAATTTGTCAGTTCGCTACGCTTAATATTTCTTTCATGTATCGCATTGGTTTTAAATGCAAAACATGTCTGGATAAGCTCACTTTTTTGCTTTTTGGTTTTTTTTTCCACCCTGCTGTAGCTGACACATTGAAGGTAGCCGTGTTTAACTAATAAAAAAAGATTTTAAAATGCTGGTTTTGCATTTCTTTAATTGACTTCCCATTTCCATTCGCATGCAGCCTGGCACATTGCAAAGGAAAAAAGAGCGCGGAGCAAATAAGAAATGCGTCACTCCCTGTTTTTTTTATCATAATCAAAAATGTAAAAATTAAGAATCTGAATCAATGTACATTAAACTGTGTAATTGCCTAAATAAACATGGCGGGGGTAGATAATGGGCCTTCCTGATTAGAAGAAAATACCGAATTTAGTGCAAAGGTTGTATTTGGTTGCAAAGCAGCGTGGTTTAGCAGTTACACCCTTCTTTTGGGAGAGAAACCAGGCAGGGGGGCTCAGAGGGCAGCGATGGGTCCAGGCGCTGGTGATGAAGGAGGTTGCTGCTGGAGAACATCCCTGGTGGCACCCTTGAGGGAATGATAGGGGTGGAAGGATTGCTAGTGGATGATGGACATTGGTTTTCCCAGCTCTCACGAGCCCGGTGGTGGATGTGTTTTCTCTTCCAGCACCCAGTCCTGGTGGTCCCTGACCCAGTGAGGGTCCCGGTTTGCAGCGATCGGCCTTGCAGCAAGGGAAGAGGCTCCCAAGAGCAGGACCCTCCAGGTAAACCCCCAGCCCGGCTGAGTTTATTGCGACCTCTAAGTATTTATCACTACTTGAACTTGCTTGGGGTGGTTTGTAGCTCCATGGGGCACGCTGTGGGAGTTTCATTAGGATGTACCGTGTGCCTCCCAACCCTTTTCCCTGTAAATTGCGGCAGCTTTGCCAACCCAATCAGTGAAAATAAATAATATCCCGATGTTGCAAGCTGCACTGAAACAGCTCGATGGTCTTACGGTTATCCCGAGAGCTGCGAGCCCACGGTTTGAAGCCACAGCCCATCAGCAGAAACACAGAGGTGGGTGTCCGGCACCGTTGGAGATCAAGGGCCAGCATCTGGTGGTGGTGGCAGGAGTCGGGTGGTGACACCGCCATTGCCACCGCACCTGCCAGCCCTCCAAAGGCTCCTCCCCTGTGCTGGTATCTGGGAGCAAAAAAAAAAAAAAATCATCCAGGTCTGAGTATCAGTTTTCACTTGTCCTTTTCCCTTTGCATTTCCTTAATTGCAGCTAAAAGTCATTTTGCCATCAACCACAGGATCGCTGCATGCTTTTTGCTCCAAACCTGGTTGTTCTTCCCTGCAGAACAAGCAGTGCTCCGGCACGGGATGTCCCCAGTGTTTTTAATCTCCAAAATGCCTCCCCAGATGAATCATGTTAATATTGGAGAGTGCAGGAGCGGGGGGAGAGCTGCCCACCCTCGGTCGTTGTTATTCATCGCTCACCGTCATGCTGGGGAATGAGGAAAAACTGCTGGGTTTTGAGATTGCAGCCTGGCAGCAAGGAGTTAAAGGAAAGGCGAAATATTAAGCGGAAGCAAAGAGGCACTGTGAGAAGGGCAGGATCCCAGGAAAGCTTTTCTGGGCATGAAAAAAAAAGGCTGTCACCTGAAAAGGCTCCGGCTGCCCAGCTCCCACCCAGGCAGTGTGTCCTCTGCTCCCCAGCGCCCGGCCTGCCATGGCAGGGATGCCAAAGGGCATGAAGCCGGGATGCTGATGGGGACAAAAGGCTTTTTCAGGTTGCAAAGGGACTGGGTTGTTGTGGTGGAGCAGCCGGTACCTGGGTTTTGCCAAGGGAGAAGTAAAGACGTGTTGCAGCATGTGTGAACCCATCTTATTGAGCTTGCTGCTCTGAGCGCCGGCTATTGAGGTAGCTAAATAACAAGGAGTTAAATAATAATGATAATAATAAGGAGGTTTTTTGAGTCATAAGGTTTACCAGCCCAAGCATCCCAGCATAGAGAGGTGCTGCGATGCAGGAGGTTGCAGTCCTGGCACGTCGTCGGTGTGGTGGTCCTCCTGGGGTGGGAAGAGGTGGCCCCCGGATGGGTGAAAGAGGCTGGACCATGGCAGATTTTAGCACAGGGAGAGGGTGCATCACCCTTCCTCCATCGGCAGAAGCAGCGTGCTATGGCTAACGAGCAAACCTCAGAGGTAGGGTTAATTAATGCAGCCTCCCAAGGTCTCCTAACATGGGTGGATGCCACTGACCTTCGTAGGAAGCCCTTGAAGGCAGAAACACGAGGCCTCTAGGCAGTGACCGAGAGAATTAATAAATACTTTTGGGAGCACTTTAAGAGAACATTAACCTGAGCTCTCCTAAACCACCATGAGCAGCAAGGCGTAAATGGTGATACTGTGGGCTGTTCCAGCATCATCTCTTATCTCCAAACACTTCAAGCGCATCTGTGACTTCATGCTCAGGACCTGCTGCCACCGAGGAGGCAGGTACGGGAGGGGTTTGTCCGTCTGGAAGCTGGTTTTGTCCGTCTGGGGCTGACAGATGATGGATGACAAGCCGTTTGAGGGGAAGAAAATACAATTACCCAAAGTAGGCTTTTGGCAGGACACGGAGACAGCAGAGTGAGGGCGGTGAAACCTGTGGAAAGGGGATGAAAGCCTGGCTGCTCACATCCAAGGCCCTGGTTTGTTTTTGGTTGCCTCCTCAGAGACGTTGTTTGTGTAGTAATTAGCGATGTAAAACATGCATCGGCCTCTTTGTTCCCATTAGGCTTGGCTACGGCTTGAAATGATGCGCAACAGTAGCCTGTGGTTAATTTTACCAAATGTTCACTTTAATTTCATTTAAGACCAGCTGTCTATAAATCTATAGTGCCTCTTTACATCGTGTGCATATAAATTATATATATATAGATATAAAATTCTGCGCTGAGGAGAATGTAACAGATAACAAGGCACTGGTAGGAGCAATGCCCTCTGGCCCCCACCCTCCAACCCTGGGGCGATGTGTGCGGTCAAGCCTGAAGGCTCAATGTCGGCTTGATGCTGATGGGGCTGACCTTTGGGTGATACCTCCTTAGGGATCAAACCTCCCTGCTGTGTTCCTCCACCCTAAAATCCCTCATGAGTTGCATGTCCAGGTCAATATTAAACACCCGGTGTGTAAAGCAGCTACTTATCGGGCAGTGCACAGCTAGGAGCCTGCAGTGAGCCGTGGTTTATTTGCGTCCAAGCAAGCACGCCTATGTTTAAATACCTCTAAGCAAACGAGTCCACCCAACTCCTGCTTTGCTCTTCCTTGTGTCCTCAAGGCTGGGTTTACTGGTAGTATTCAAGGACAGTTTGTCTCCTTCCTTACTGACAGGGACTGGGAGGATGCCTGCTTGATGGTAGGTGTGGGTCACGTTGCCCTGGTAGTGTTGGTCCCATGCTGTATGGTTGAATGAGTGCTGGTGGCTTCTTCTACCAGCTTTCACCACCGTGTCACATCTAAGCCACCACCACTGTTGCGTAAGACCCCAGCACGGATCCCTCAAACCTGTGTTTGCGCCGTCCCTCCCTCTGGCAGCACCAGGACGGCTGGGAGGATGCTGCCACGGGGCGATGGGAAGGGCTGAAGCTCCTTGGTCCCAAAGCGTGGTGAGATGTGGTCAGCCAAGAAGCGTATGTGGAAGCGCCGGCCAACACAGTGGACCAGGCTGCCCATCACGGCGCACTGGAAGCCGGATGGGTTGGGCATGGCGTAGGTGGCACACTCATACCATAGCTTGGCCTTGGCGCTGCAGCGGTAGACGCCGATGCCCATGCTGCGATGGAGGTCAAAGCGGTAGATGAAGCCGTTAGCGCTCACCATCTCGGCTGTCCTGTCCTTGCCACCGCCGGCCAGGGTGACCCTCCAGCTGTCCGAGCGGGCAGTGTAACGCAGCAGCATGTAGCGCAAAGTGCCCCCCGTCACATAGATCTCCCCATCACACACCGTGGCCGTGTGGGCCACGGCAAAGGTGTCATGGGGCAGGGGTGCGGTGAAGGTCCAGCGGTCCTGCCGGGGGTTGTAGCGCTCCACCGTGTAGAGGCACTCGCCACCAATGGCGTAAAGGTGGCCATCCAAGGCTACGAGCTTGCAGTGTGGCCGTGCTTGGTTCAGGGGGCAGATCTCCCTCCAGATGCTGGTCAGGGGATCGTAGCAGAAGACACGGTTGGAGGGTCTCTGCATCTGGCCCGTGCCCTCACAGCCGGCCACCACGAAGAGGTAGTTGAACATGCTGCACATGGCGCACCCCCGGGAGACCACCTCCGGTGGCACGTGGCAGAGGTGATGCCAGCGGTCCCCTCCGTCATCGTAGTAGCACAGGCGGCTGGTCTGGAGACCAGGCTCCTGCACGTTGATGTCTGCCACAGCCATGTACATCTTCCCCTTCATCCTCTGCCGCAGGATGAGCTCCCGCTCACCGGCGTTGAGACGGCCGTAGATGGAGGGTGTCCTCAGTACTTGCAGGTAGTTGTCACTCATCACCTTGTAGGCGGCTTCCTGGAGGTGGCTGAGCTTCTGCGCCTTGGCTGTGCAGAGGACCTCATAGCAGTTCCCCAGGTCCAGGTGGGTGGGTGGTGGCATTTGGAAGAGGCCAGCACTGGCCACCAGCCCTGGTCGGGGACTTGCAGGTGGTGTGCCGGCTGGTGCCGTGACCCCAAAACCCTCCATGGGCAGCTGGAGGTGGGGGCTGTCGGCAATCTGGAGGATGCTGTCCTTGCGGCCAGGCGATGGTGGCTCAGGGGAGATCTCCAAGCTCCCCGTAGGTGGTGGAACTATGGAGGAGGTGGTGGGATCCTGTATTGCTGAGGCCGGGTCTGGCTCCTGGGTTGCAAAGCTCTGCAGTTTTTCCTTGACCTGCTCTAAGCTGCAGTGCCGGGATGTTCCCAGAGGGATGTAGGGGAGGCACCTCTTCTTCGACATGGACTGGGAGATGGACTGGACATAGTAGTCGTAGACTTTGCCTTTGAGGCCAGAGACCGGCTGCCTGGCCCCGTCCTTTGCCCGCTGCTTGGGGATGTAGTTCTCCTCCACCTGGATCTTTGCAACCGAGGAGAAAGAGTAGGAGGTGTCTGACCCTGCGCTGCTTGCTGTCATTTTTAGACCCAGGTCCGAGGTGACGCTGAGGGTCTGAACCATCCCCCAGCACCCCTTGGCCTCCCGGCTCACACTTCCAACAGCCAAATCCTTCTCTATGCTTTGGGCGCATCCATCACCTGCCATCCGGGCATTAGCGATCCCTGGGGAAAGCCCAGTGCTTGGTGCGAGCGTGCCCTCCTCCCTGTGGCTGCTCGGTGTTTCGGCTGCGTCCCCAGGCTCATAAGAGCTCGGCTTGCTTCCTGGCTCACTTGCCAGATTACTTCCCGGCTCGCTTCCTGGCTCGCTTGCCAGCTCGCTTCCCGGCTCGATTCCTGGCTTGCTTCCCGGATCACTTTCCAGCTCAATTCCTGGCTCATTTCCTGACTTACTTCCCATCTCACTTCCCAGCTCGCTTCCCAGCTCGCTTCCCCTCCCGGCCATCCCTGCTCTGCTGTGAGTCAGCCCTGGCTTAGAAACCATCTCCTCTCCTTCCTCTTCCTCCTCCTCCTCCTCACCCCTTGGCAGACTTCGATCCCCCTGGGGAGCCATGCGCCATGTCCCACGGCCGCTTGCTTGACCGCTCGCTTCTCCATCCCTCCTCACCTCCCCACCAAACACCCTCCTCCGTCGCAGACCTGTCGCACCGTCGCCATCCCCATCCCGGGCAGCGTTTTCCCTCTGCTCTCCTCCCGTGTCGGCCGGCGGGATTTTGCCCCCGGCAAGCGAGCGAGACTTATAAAACCTGTATGCCAAAGTCAGGAGGAGCAGAGCGGCGGCGGAGAGGACCAGCTTGCCGGCCAGCTGCATGTCGGACTGCCAGGGCAGGGTTACTCGCTGGGGCATTTTTCCATGCCGGGAATGCGGAGAAGCCGATTAATGATTGCCGAGCGAGCCCGGAGCGTGGAGCTGAAGGTTTGGGGCAAGGTGACTTTGAACGGGCAAAGCTGGCAGAAGGTTTCCGGACAAGCTTTGCATGTTTGGGATGGGCTGGGCTTCAGGGAAAAGGTGCAGCCCAGAGCTGGCAGCACAGAGCCGGCTTTATTAGCTTGGTAAACAGAGAGGCTCAGAGAAAGGCAAAAGGAAGCACAAAGGGAGGAAAAGTATCTCCTCCAAGCAGCCCGTTGGCGTTACCTCCTTGTTTCTTTTGCTATATAAAAGGGATCATGCAACGGAAGGGAAAAATAAGGGTTTTTTTGTCCAGGAAAGGTCCTTCATCCCTGGGTGCAGGCACAGGGAAGGGAGGGAGAAGCAGCCCGGTGCCGGGCAGACCTTTGGTCTGACACCGATCAGCTGCTCCGCGGCAGAGGCGGGTGACTAATTTGGTAGCCTTCGTTTGCGGCACGCTAGCTAATGAAGGGTGACGGGAAATAGTCCGAAAGCTTCTGGGGTCTCTTTGAGGCCAGCTTGGAAGTGGCAGGGGAATTAAAGAGCTGGTGAAAAAGGAGCTGAGGGCCTTAGGAGGGGGAAAAATCCAGTACCGAAGAGCAAATAAAGGCAGGAGTAAAACTGCAGCTGGTGGCCGCTGCATTCAGACACCTGCATCTGTGTGCATGGAGAGAGGGGTGAAGTAAGGAAAGTAAACAAAAGCATTGAGGCCAGGAAAATATTTGGGATGGGAAGGGATGGGAGAGATGTGAGTTGTCATTTTGAAGTGATGCACTGCTGCGTGTGGGATGTCCGTGGGAATTGGAGTCACTGTGGGGAAACCGAGGCACGCAGGATGCCAGACAGTGTCACACTTGCGTCTTTCTCCCTCTGGCAAGATGACGGCGATGTGTCTGGTTCTGATCTGAATTTCAAAGATTTAGGGGAATTGTTGTCCCTGTTGTCCCCAAGGCAGCCAGGTCCCTACGCCTGGACCGTGGGGAGGGGGGGAAAGGAGGGGGCCTGGGGAATGGCATCCCTCCACAACCGCCGCTAAGCGAGCTGAATTCAAAGGGATAAAATTAATTTCCTTTTCCCCGAGGGGAACGTCTCGCATGCTGAGAGATGCATAAAGAAATGAGGTCCTACGAGGCGGCAAAGAAACAGCCTAAACGTGGGTGGGGGTGGGTGGCTGCTCCTGTTTGTATGCAGGGACTTGCTCCCCGCTAGCTTGGTCCTGATCTGGTGGGATTTGCCAGAGAAATGAACCCAGGTGATGCTAAAACAACTCCTTGTATGAGGTGTGGGTGCGATGGGTCCCAACTGCATGGGTCATGGGTACGTGTGGTAGGAGGAGGTCTTGCCGTGGGCCTTTAATGGGTGGTGGGTGCTCGTGAGCTCACACCCGGTGTCCGCAGCCTCCCAAACCACCTCCGGTGCAGCGGCTGATCTTCACCAGCCGTTGCGTGAGCTCAGGCATTGCCTTTTGTGACGGGGAGGAGCATCTGAACCTCCTTGGGGCATGTACCTCATCAACTGCAAGTGCCGAGATGTCCCCCTGCCAACGCCGAGGCACTGAATTTCACCTGACGGCTTCGTATGGGGACGGTGGTGGTGCCGAAGGGGAGGGGGGGTGGTTGTATATCTGTCACTACACTTGCCAGGGACGCTCGTTAGGTGGAGGACAATGTGCTAAATAGCGTAATATTTATATATATATACATATAAAAAAATGCTGGTCCCCATGCTGGCTTGGCAGTTGGGGACCCCTGCGCACAACCCTGCTGTGAACAGGGAGAGCCCACCAGCGTTTTTTAGGGCGATGTTCAGCAAGTTGTCACCTTGTATGGGTGCAGCGCGGGGAAATGCAGCAATGAAGAGGCTGGGGGAATGAGGATATTTAGATTAAGAGCTGGACTTTGGAGCAGGGCAAACACTGGTGTGATGCATCCCTCGGATGCATCCTGAGCTTGTGCCAGGGGCCAAAGCAGCGCTGGCCAAAACCCATCCAGCTGCTCCCTTCCATCCTATTTGGCATGGGGACCCAAAATCTATTACTGGGGGCCTTGGTCTGGCCAAAACCTTGGGGAAAGGGGTATCCCTCCCGCCTGCAAACTCAGAGTCCTGAAGCCAAGGCTGGAGCTGGGGTACACAGGGATGCGCATCAAGGCTGGGCACGTGTTTCGGGGCTCAGCTAATTGGCAAAGGGTCTGGCCACCCACGCACGGCTGTGACCCCCAGGTTTTTTCATTTCTCCCTGCTACAGTTTTTAATCTGCAAGTAGATCTGCAAAGATCCTTGCGTCTGTGAGCTGGGAAGTATGAATTATGTATGTGCTTGGTGGCCCTGTGAACCCAGCCACGGCAGTAACTGTGCCCAGTAATGAGGTGGGGGAGGAAGGGCAAGCACTGAGCAAAGTCCACCATCGCTCCTGCTGGCATTCCCAGCCCCGTCGAGCCACAGCATCCCTGGTTTCGTGTCCCCCACCCTAATATCCCAAAGGGCTGGGGGCTTGGATGCGCCACATCCTTGAGAGATGCAGAGCTGGGCTGCCAAAACCCAGACTCCGGGTGCGTGCCAGGATGAGTGCGGTTCTCCTCGACATCAGTGGGTTTTTACGGACCTTGGGAGGGCGAAACATGGAGTGCAGGGGGAGGCAAGGGCGTTTTTGGCAGGCAGCATGCTCTGCTTGCTGTTGCCTTCACAAATGGTAGGATGGAGGGACCAGAGCCTGACTGCCGCGCTTGAACTGCGGGGGATGTTGTCGGGAAGGAGGATCCCTGTGGCAAAAATGCAGGTCTGACGTATAAATGTATATATTTATCTCTGCCTTACGGTAAGGAGGACGAGGGGCAGTGTAGGGGAGCAGGGGATGCGGCCGTGGCAGCTCCGAGCAGCAGTGACGTCTCGGCACTTGTGACTCTAATTGAATGTAATTGCCTCTTCCAAATTTTGCTAAAACCTTTTCAAAGTCCCCTGAAATTAGGGAACATCGATAACGCCGTTCCTTGGGGTTTTCAGCTGGCGTCATCCCTAAGAAGCACGATTAATTTTTTACAAGCTAATCATATCTCTTAGGCAGGTTGTCAGCCGTGGATCTGTCATCTCTCATCAATAATGAAACAACCTGAGCAGCTCTTCCCCCTCCAGCCTCCTGCATTATTCACTGCCAGGTCCTCAAACAACAGGGTGTGTGGTAGGGGGGACCCGGGGATTTAATTGATGTCTTTTGTAATTACCTGTAAGAAGGGGGATGGGGATGGGGAAACAGGGCTGGTAGGTGGTAGGTGAAGGATGAAAGGGGGCAGGAGGTAAAGGCAAGGTCCAGAACGGCAGGGATGGTTTTCTTTGGACCACTGCTTTGGTGGGATGGCATCTGTTTGTGTCCCAGGGCTTGCGGGGACTTTGGGAAAGCTTGCAGGATCTCTGCCCAAAATGAGGAGAGACCCCCGTGTCCCCTCACTCATTGCTTTGGTTGTGCTAGTGGCGAGAAAGTCCCAGCCTATCGCCTGATCCATCACCATGCCAGCATCCCCAGGGAAAGAGCTAAGCATCCTGAATACACATGCTGGGGTGGATTTGGGATACAGGACCCGCCGGTCCTCTCCCAGCCATTGGATGGAGAGCTCATGTTGCTCCCGAGATGGCACCAAGCAGAGCCGGGTGATGGTGGCACTGCTGCTGTAATGCTCCTCGTTTCCACGGTTCCAGGCTAAAACTGCCACATTTGCATTTAAATGGAGGTTCGGGCATCTGTAAATCCTCATTTTTCGAAGCGCCTAATAGTTGTTTAATCACGTTGGGATGAGGCCCCTGGAGCATCTCCAATCCAGCAAGGAGGGTGAGAAGCATCCACACCGTGGTGGGGGGGCTCTCCTGCCTGCTCGGTAGCATGGGGGTACACTGAGTCATGCAGATTTCCCTAAAAAATAAAGGTTACTCTAAAAAATGAAGGTTTCCTTCTCGCCCAGGGAGGTGCAATGGGCTGGAGCAGTGAGAGGTCAGGGAGGGAGCAGGGGTTCGGGTAGCTGGTCTGAAGGGATCCGGATACGCGGATACTGTTGCTTTGGGATGAAAGTGGAGCCGCTGATCCTCTTACATCCCAGCCAGCCCCAATCTGTCCCCCGTTTCTTCCAGCCCAAATTATAAAACCATGTGCTTTTGCATATAGGAAGAAACTCCTGAGCTGCTGCGTGTTTGTTCGTCTCCTTTGAGGCTGGGAAATTGCTTGCAGCGAGGTTGGCAACAGAGCATGGTAGGGACTGAATCTGCTTAATAATAATTAATCATAATAGTAATAATAATGCTTAGCACTCTTACGGGGCTTTGGAAAGATGAAGCGCCACACGGCTGCTGGCTAATCCTCTAGGATTAAGAGTTCCCGGAGGAAAAGGCAGGGGACTGCCCCGTCCTTGGGCTCCTCTCCCCCCTGCATCCACTCCCCAGGGATCCTGGCCTGGGGCTGGATGCTCTAGGGGCACCACAGGGAGGGAAAGCAGCCAAGCAAACCTCCGGCATCCTCCAGCACTGGGCAGGATTGGGGCAAAACCACCTGGTTTTTTTGCAAAGAGCTGTCCTGCAGCAGGATCAATGCCGTACCGGGATGTGCCCGACGGCATAGGGTACCATAGGAATGGCCAGGATCTGGCTACGCTGGACCGTTATCCGTTTCCATGGTGACAGTTAGCCCAGAGGGATGGGGAAGGTGGCACAGCCCAAACGTGGGTGCAGCGCTTTAAACTGGGCTGGTACCTCCACGCCGGCGCTGCCCGATGGGATGCGTGCTGCCCACTCATGTGTGAGCGCTGACATTTTGGGTTGGGAGCTGCCTGTCACTAAAGATTGACCGTCCAGCCCAGGACAAGTGTTATGCATGGTGCCTGTCTTCCAGCAAAGTCGATTTGCCCCGACTGAGGTCCGGATAAGGTCGGTGATCCGCAGCTTTCGGGCTCGCAGCGCCGCTGTCCGTGTGCATGCAATCTGAGTAGGGCTTGTCCCCGACATCCTTCATGCTGGGGACACGGGTGGTCCTTACCCCAGGGAGCTGAGACCTGGAGCAGCTTGGTGCAGTGGGAATGATGTAAATGGATTTTTCCAGGGGAAATCTGGTGCTTGCATCATAGACGACTCCCCCCTCCAAGATCTTGCAAAGCCTCTGGGTACCCCAAAACAGTGCTGAGTACCCCAGCACAAGGCAAAACATTAAGCACAGCCTTCTACCGGGGGAGATTTTTCTTTTTCCTTTTAATTAAATTGTCTGAGGAAGCCAAGACACAGACAGAAAGAGACCGAGACTGTAAATAGTATAGAAAAAAAAAAAAGAAAGAGAGCGAGAGAACCGATTGACAGAGGTATAAATGCCGGGTGGAGCCATACGGAGGAAGAGGAGGAGGAGGAAGAGGCAGGCGAAGCTTCACGTTAGCTCCAGGATCACTGTTAGGGTGAGCGCCAAAACTAGTCTGAAGCTGCGGTGGCCGGTGAGTGAACCTAGGCAGAAGGAGAAAAGGGATGGGGAGTTCAGGGAGCCATGTCTCGCTGCTTGGGTTCAAAGCAGGACGGGGTCACCACCTTTTTTTGGGGGGATCCCCCTCCTGAACTTGCTACGGAGGTTGTGCAGGGTGGGGAGCAGGTCAGGGATGCTGTGGGGAGCATCCGCAGGGTCCCTTTTGGTGCAAGGACATCCCTGCTGCCAAGGGCAAGGGTTTGGGGCGATGCAAGGATTGACGGTTAAGGGCTTGGGGCAATGCAAGGAGAGATGTTCTCTGCACGGTCCTTCCCTCCCTGGGGGGTTTTGGGTTGAAATACTGGTGCCACCACCACTCACCGTTGGAGTCCTCTGTTCCTCGGGGAATATTGGGGTTTTCTAATGGGAAAGAAATAGCAGAGATGGTTTTAGTGGGGGAAGAGATCAGTAAGGATTTGTGGAGGGAGGGGTGACCCCCACGGTGCCGTCGTACCGAAAACGATGAGCCGGGTGTGAGTGTCGGTGGAGCCCAGGGGGTTCTGGGCGGTGCAGCGGTACATGGAGCCGTTGAGCTCAGCTGGCACCCGCTCCAGCACCAGCTCCTTGCCGTCGTGCTCCGCGCTGCCATCGAGGAGCCGGCTCCCCACCCGCGTCCAGGTGAAGAGGGGCTCGGGGAAGACTTCGTTCTGCAGGGAGATGGGGGGGCTGTGAGATGGGCATAGGGAGTGAGCAAACCCTGTCTTGCCCGTGGAGCAAGGACAGGGTACAGCCGAAATGTCCAGGGGTGCACCAATGTAGGGACCATGATGCAACCCAAGGCCACCAAGCCAACCCCATAAAGTGCTGGCAGAGACGCAAGGCTGTCCGTTGGCACGGCACCGCCCCGTGGCGATGGGGGTGAGTGGGGATGCTGACCTGGAAGCCCTGCACCAAGATCCGCACAGTGTCTCCGACGCGGGCTCTCGTCGGGGTCATCGTGATCTTCGGGCCCTTGGGAGCAACTGCAAGGGAAGGGAATGAGAAGGGTTGTCAGTCGACCGAGGGGTTCCCGGTGCCAGTGGGTGCCCTTGGCTGGGGTTAATGATGATTTGATGAATGATCGTGGCGAGGGGGTGGCATGGCGTGTGCCAGCCCGGCGGGGGCTGATGGCTCCATGATTGATGGACAGGCTGATGGATGTCCAAATGACTGATAGACAGGTAGGCAAGGACCCTGCAGGCGGATGAACGGGAAGACTCTGAGATTGATAGATGACTGTAATGGAATGCATTGGTGGTGAAGGACATATGTCCTAATCAAGCCTCTCTCTGCTCAGAAACAGGGGTCAAGAGGGATCAGGTCGGTCTGAAGCCATGGAGATGGGCACCTCAGAAAAGCACCCCCAGGACAAGGTGGCCTCGGTGAGTCCCGCGCAAGTGCTGTTAGCATGGGAGACAGCCACAAAGCCTTGCTGGCACAAAATGCCAAGCAGAGCCCTGTAAAGAGGAGGGGACCCCTTTTCTCATGCCAGACTTGCAGGGGTGCCCTTGCCTGGTGCATTGTGGGGAGAAGCAGCAATGCAACCAACCATGGTGGGGTGACACCATGCTGGGTCTGTCCTTTGCTCCCAGCTGGGTCGGGGTTGTGTGGATGTCCCTCCTGGGCCATGGGTGGAATGGGACGCCCCAGGAGCTGCCTGGTCTTTGCATGGAAGGAGCCTTTTGCAGACTCAGAGGGGAAAATGGGCAGGAGGGAGATTGTGCTTTGCCAAAAGTTGGTGTGTCATCTTTTCTATATTCAAGTGCCACCATGGATGGGACAGGCTGAGCCTGGACAGCACCCCTGCATGACACAAAGGGACAAACAGCCACCAGAAAGCACATTGGTCTGTGGTGATGGATGCTAGCCCTTGGAAAGGGCCTCCATGCCCCAGGATGCTCTGCATGGACATGCACTAGAGACCACGGTTGTGCACCTTGACTGCTATATCCATGCAGGATCTGGCCCTTGGGTGCTGGAGCAGGAGTGATGGGCTGCAGGTGATTACACCATGCTATGGTCTGTACCTAAATATTTTCTGGTACTGAAGCAAGTGGTTTGTCTTGGTTTCAATATGGCTTTTATTGAGAGTGTATATGTATTATATAGATATATGGAGGGGGCTAATGGGACATGTGCTGTGATGGTGCCAAAAAACGGGGTGTGGATGGTGGTGGTGGGATGCCCAGTGAGGTGCATAGGCTAGAGGCATCTTAGGGGATGAGGAGGGCTGTGGATTTGCGAGGGCAGTGCGGAGTGAGCTTTGCCATTACAGGTATTGGAGCTACTGGGGGCCATCAAGGTCTCGGCCTCATTAGGAGCCCCAGAGGGTAGACACCTAAGCCTGATGAGCAACAGAATGTGTGAAAATACAAGACTTTTAGGTTATTTTTTGGCCAGTTGTATGCTGGGAGAGAGCTTTAATGCTCAGTAGGGAGGAACGGATAATGGAGGGCCTTCTATTAGCAAGAGAGCTGCTGCCCTCCTTGTTGACTGCCAACCTCCCATTGACCTCCACATTGCTGCCAACCTCCCACTAATTGAGGTGGTTGATGAGCTGAAGAGATGGAGCACTAGCATTGAGAGGCTGGTGCACACCGAATCCCGCGCCAGCGAGGCAAAGCTCTCCAGGAGATGGTGCATCATTGCTGATGCAGCGAGCCAAGTGCCCTACTTGGCCAGGAGCAAAGCCCAGTCTTCTCCACCCAGCTCAAGGGGAGGAAGGCTAGAGCAGCCTGCCCAGGAGGATGCCCTGAAGCTGGAGCAGCCCCAGCGGAGAGCTCAGCCTCTTCTGATGGGGAACCAGGAGAAGGTAGGGGAGACCCAGCCTTACCTGGGGGTAAGTTGCCCAGTCAGGGTGGGAGATTGTGTAGGGTAAAAGTGAGGGCCCCCCTCACTATCTAACCTGTTCACTGGCTCCCATGGTCATGTGGGGAGCTTCTGCTCTTCTAGGGTCCTGGGTATGCTGGGAGTCAGCCCAGAGGCCCTGACTTCAATCCCACCACCCTATCAAGCACAGCTGGGGCCTCACCAGCCCCACAGTCTGCCCCTGCGCAGGGACCAGCCTGGCCCCCCGCCAGCAATCCCCATTGGGATGAGTTGGGGTCCACGGCATGTCCTCAGGTCTCCTGGGACCGGGTATAGATGGATGGAGGCTACATCATTATGGGGTGAAATTGTTGCCCTCCCTTGCCCCAACATGACCCCAGTCCAGAGGAGCTCCTCTGCCCCATCCCCTCCCAGAGTTACACCCCATAGGAGGTAACACTAAGGGGCTACCACCTTCCCACCTGCCCTGCAGGTGACCAAGGCAAAGACCCACCAGACACCAGGTCCCCCAATATATCTCCCATCCCCAGCTCTAACACCTCCCTCCCTGCTCATCCCTACACCCAGCACAGTGCTGGCTTCCCCCCAAACCAGCCCTCGTTGTCCCCCCTGCCCTGATCCTATGCCTCCCCTCTATAGACAAACACCCATCCCTTTCTCACTGAGGGGACTTCTGCCAGCACAGCCCCCCACCAAAAAAAAATCCAGGGCTGTGCCCACATTACCCTGCCACTGACATTGCTGCCTTGCTGTGATATCCCAGGAACCTCAATTCCCCTCTACCAGCCCCACACATCACCCCAAATCCCCACTGCCTGAGCCTACAGCCCCCTCCCAACCCCAGCCCTCTGTCAACCCAGCAAACCCACCCTATAGCATCCCCCATGGCTGGTGGGGGGGGGGCCTGCACCCCCCTCTGCAGGGCCAGACCTTGCTCCCCTTTACGGGGCACCCTGAGGCTATGAGGACTTGGGGGACAGCAGCCCCACAGCCTCTTTCCTTACCTCCCCTATGCACAAGGTGATCTGCACCCCATAGACCCCCATGGCACCCTCCCCACAAGCACCCCTATTCCTAGCACCCAGCCCCGGCTCACCCACCCCAAACTGCCCTTGCCCCCCTGCTCCTGCACCCCCTCCTGCCCCACAAAGCCCCTCCATGCTCTTCCTCCCCTCCAACACCCAGCAAACCCCTTCTCTAGCCTGATGGCCCTGTGGCACTGTGCTTCAGCCTGTGGGTGCCTGAAAACCCCCGAAAGAAAAGCAAAGAAGTGCAAGAAGTGCAAAAAAAAAAAAGTGCAAAAAAAAGTAAAAACTAGCAAAAAAATTGCAAAGAAAGCAAAAAATTTGCAAAAAAATGCAAAAAAAAAATTGCCAAAAAAAGAGAGAAAAAAATATTTGCCAAAAAATGAAAAAAAAATCTGCAAGATATAGGCAAAAAGTGCAAAATAAGCCAAGAACCGCTCCCCCCTGCCCCCCCAAACCCGGCCGCAGTGGCTGTGCTTACCAAGCGTCACCTCGGACTGCATGGGCATGGAGAGCGCCGGGTGCTTCACCTCGCAGCTGAAAAGCGCCTCGTTGTCGATTTGGGGGTTCAGGGTCCAGGTGAGGGTGGCCCGCGCCTCCACCGTCCCATCGCTGACGGGCGCGTGCGTGTGGCGGAAATAGTAGATGGGCTCCGCCACGTGCACCCATCGTGGGAATTCCCGGCTCACCACCGTTTCAGGGATGGTTTCGGTGACGGGACCCCGCTCGGCCGCCAGCCCCCGTGGGGGGTCTGCCGTGGCCAGGGGTCGCCCACCTCCCACCTCCCCTTCGGCCGCCAGTGATTTTGGCACCTTGGTGTCATCCAGGTCACGGTGAAGGAGGTTACGGGGTGCCCAGCTCCCGGTGCCGGCCGGCGGCTCCGGCAGTGGAGTGGCCTCGATGGGCTCCCCGTCCCGCTTGAAGTACACCTGCATGGGGACAAAAGGGACAGTGAGCCCAGTGGGGACAGCCACCACCCTGGACATCCCCAGCATCCCATCCCCTTGGGTAGCTTTGAATGGAGCTCTTTCCTAAGGTCCCTGCAGAAAGATGCTGTAGGGTAAGATTTGGGTAGCAGGCAGCTCTTTGCTTTATTTTGCTTCCAAAAGCAGCACATATATGCTATGTATTTTTATATATATATATATTTATGTTGGCTTCATATGTATATATGAAAGATAAAACCCCCCGGGGGCTCACCAGCGGAGCGGGCTTGCCACCAGAGACCACACACACCAGGGTGAAGTTCTGTGCCTGGTAGCGGCTGAAGGGTGCCGGCGTGTCAGCAGCGAGCACTGAGATGGATGTCGGAGGAGCTGCCGGGGAGCAGAGCCGGGCATTAGCATGGCATCCTCGACACCCACCCATCTCCATCCTCGTCCCCGTCTCTGTCCTCATCCCCGTCCCCATCCCTGTCCTAATCCCCATCCCCATCCCTGTCCCTGTCCCCACCCTCATCCCCATCTCCATTCTCATTCCCATCCTCATCCCCAACCCCATCTCCACCTCCACCCCTGTCCCCATCCTCGTCCCCATCCCTGTCCCCATCCCCGTCCCCATCCCTGTCCCCATCCCCATACTCATCTCCATCTCCACCCCTATCCCCATCCCTGTCCCTGTCCCTATCCTCATTCCCATCGCTGGGGATGGGAAAATGAGCCAAATCCCTGCTGTCCCCCCACCCTGAGACCCCGCAGCCCTTTCCCCACCGGTCCCACCCAGATGGGGTCTACACTTACCCATCACGTTAAGGAATATGTTCCCAGAGGCCAGGACCACTTTCTCCCGCGTGGCTCGGTCGTAAATCCCCACGTGACACTCGTAGGGACCGTTGTCCGAAATGCGAACCTCGGGGAGGCTGGGGAGGAGAGACAGGACTCATTACCTGTTCCCCTTCCATCCCAACCCCGTTTTCCCAGGGGATGCAGCGGTCGGCGTTCGGATATCACAGCATCGGATGGGGTTGCTTTTGCCAGCGACGGGGATCAATAAACTATTAATAACTGCAAAGGCTGCAGGAGAGAGCTGTGTAATGCGGTTTAGCAGCTGGAGTTTACCGGCACTGACAGCTCCTCAGGAGGGTAAGTAATTGCATTATCGAAAGGAGAAGCGTACGGGAGGTAAAGGCACCGCCGAGAGCAAAAACCCGCGAAGCATGGACATTAAACGCCTGTGAAACACCGATGTTAGAGGCTCGGCACCGGACGTTACAGGCTGCTTGGGCAATGCAACAGCTGTAGCAAAGCGTGGCGGATAAAAAGCATCAAAAGCCCAAACTCGAAGCAAACCCAGAGCATGCTTCAATTGATATATTATCTAGATTCTTTATATAGATATAAAAAAAAAACCAGGAGAGGAAGAGATGTGCAAAAGGATCAGTGCTACTGGAGGTGGAAATGCTCATGCCAGCTGCAAAGGAGCCACTTTGCTGACCGGCAGCATCCCACCCCACCGGCCGGCAGCTTTGCGTCTTGCTGGCCAGCAGCATCATCCCTCACCGGCTGGCAGCATCATCCTGCCTCGACAGTTGGCAGCATCCCACCTCGCTGGCCAGCAGCATCCCACCTTGCCGGCTGGCAGCATCCCACATCGCCAGCCGGCAGCATCCCACCTCGCCAGCCCGTAGCATCCCACCTCGCCGTCCGGCAGCATCCCACCTCACCGGCTGGCAGCATCCCACCTCACCAGCCAGCAGCATCCCACCACGGCAATAAGGACGGGGGCAATTCCTGCACGGAGCACCCGGCAAGCCACCCCCCAGCAGCTTAAACCCCCCCACTTTTCTGGGCAAACCCAGGCGTGCGCCTTGCAGGGCTTCCCCAGCTGGGGTGGGGGGGGGAATCCTGCGCTGGTTTGCCGGATCCTTTTGGAAAGCCCCTGGCTGCCTTCCCACGCCTCCTCCTTGCTGTGTGAGCCCCCCGCCAGCACAAACAAGCCCACGTCGAAGCGAACAGTCACTTGGCAGCTCCTTTTTATTGGCTACAACGCTTTCAACTAAGCCTCCACCATCTGTTCCAGCCTCTAACTACCCACGCACAGAGTGGGAAATCATCCATACCCTTTGTTAGCAGCACGCAGGAGCAGTTTCGGTCCCCACCAAGCTGGGGACCCTCTCCATCTCGGCGGCTGTCCCTCGCTGCGAAGGACAAGCCCTGTGGGTTTGCATGCGGATTTGGGCGTAAAATGGTCCTAACTGGGTTGGTTTGATGTTTCTGTGAGCAGTAGGGACCAGAAAGAGGGGACCCCCCAGCTCTGCAAAGCCAAAATGCTGCCCGTCATGTCCTTTGCGTCCTCTAAGCATGCTGGAAATAAGGAAAAAAATTATATAGATATTCATAAAGCAGTGCCTTATTCAACGAGGGTGGGTTTTTAATCAGAGGATGGGAAAAAAATCCAGGGTTGGATATCTCCCGGCTTTGCTCTTCACATCTGAGCAGGCGGCGTTCAAAGCCAGTATGAAAAGAGGCAGCCCCGGCAGCCCTCTGCGCCGTGCAGATAAGAGCCGTGCCGCCTGGGATAACGCTCCGTGGGACGGCACCGACGTGACCGTGCCATTACAAAGATTTAAAAAAAAAAAAAAAAAAGATGAAAATACAGAAGGGTAAAATGAAAGGGAGAGAAAATCTGAGTGGAAGCGGCTGGGAAGCAACGGACCCATCACCAAACCCTTCCCAATGTTGCTCCTCTTCTTTACCAGAGCCCCAAATAAGGCAGGACCCCCCCCACCAAAAAAAGGCATCAATCCAACAATTCCAAAACCAAGCTCTTTTCATACCCTCCGAGAAATAACTCCTTTCTCCCCAGGCATGTTGCTGTTTTCCTCTGAAAACAGCTGCGTGAAAAGACTTTTACCGCGAACATCCCCGGCTCCACGGACGATTTGCCGGCGCCGTGCCGACGATTACCAATGCTTTTAAGTGCTTGGTCCTAGGGCGGTGAAATTTTCTGCTTGCAAATTCTATTAGTTCTACAATATGTGGTGAAAGGGAGAAAAACGGAGGGTTTTGAGCCAAAAAAAGCAGCTGCTTCGCCTTGCCGGGACAGTGCAATGTCCTTGTCCCTTGCTCAAGGGATGCTTGTGGTCGGGATGTCTCGCTCTGTGCACAGGGGGGATGTTTTATTCTGGTTTAATTCCCCGACTTTCCCGGTGCTCCCTGCTAGAGGTGAGCAACAGCCAAATTCAGTGCCGAGTGAAACCGCTGGGTTTATGGCAGGAAAGCAAGGCTGTTGAGTTAGGGAATGTGTAATCCGTTTGTGAGGTTGCCAAAACGTCCTCCAAACAATAATTAGTCGTGTCAGAAATTTGTACAACAACCGAGTGAGTGGCTGAGCGGAGCCCGTGCTACGTGGGGAAGCAAAACTTGAGAAACAGAGCAGCCCCTGAGCATCTCCTGAACAGCCCCCTGAGCAACCTCTGATCATCGCCTGAGCATCCTCCGAGCATCCCCTGACCCTCCTGAGCATCCTCTGAGCATCCTCTGAACATCCCTCTGAGAAACTTCTGATCACCACCTGAGCAACCTCTGAGCATCCTCTGAACATCCCTCTGAGAAACTTCTGATCACCACCTGAGCAACGTCTGAGCATCCTCCTGAGCATCCCCTGACCCTCCTGAGCATCCTCTGAGCATTCCCTGAACATCCCTCTGAGTAACCTCTGATCATCGCCTGAGCGTCCCCTTGAGCATCCTCAGCATCTCCTGACCTTCCTGAGCATCATCTGAGCATCCCCTGAGCATCTTCTGAACATCCCCTGAGCAACCCCTTGAGCAACCTCTGAGCCTCCCCTGAGCAAGCCCTGTGCACCCTCCTGAGCAACTCTTGAGCATCCTGAGCAACCCCTGAGCATCCCAAGCAACTGCTGACCCTACTGAGCATCCTCGGAGCATTCCACCGCGCAGTCTCTGAGCATCCCAAACATCTCCAGAGCCTCCCTGGAGGAGCAAGCTCTGTGCATTCTCCTGAGCAACCCTTGAGCATCCTCTGAGCAACCCTTGAGCAGCCTCTGATCATCCCTCCAGCCCTGTTTTCCTACTTCTTCTCCACTCTATATCCACATTTAATCCCATGCAGCCATCTAACATAATTGCTCTTGCTTATAATAAAAAATAGCTCTGACTGTAGCAGAAAAAAACAGCAAAAAAACCCCCCAAAAATTCAAATTCCAAAGAATTAGAAAGAACGTCACCCTTGTACGCATGCTTATCCGATGGGATGTCAAGCCCTTTCCAACCAGTACATGGATATTTGCAGGTGCAAAGCATCATATCACCTTGAGGAAACGACTGTATTTTCCCCACCATACACAGAATTTTTATTACCCCACACTGGGAAAAATGAGCTTTGAAATCTGATTGGCAAATTCTAATTTGAAAAGGAAACAAAGAAAAAAAATCTTGAAAAATAAATACTTCACACCAGCCTCTTTGCCTTGAATTAAGCCTCCCCCTGACATTTTTTTCAGGCTCCAGTTTTGTTTTTATAACACCAGCAATAAAGCAAGTGTGTAATTAGTAATAAAGCTGACACTCCTGCAAGTGATTTCGCACTTGGAAGAAAAGCAAAGACAAGCTTCCACACCGCCTGTTTTTTTTATATATTTTTTTTTTAATTTTTTTTTTTCCCATGCCTTGTTTTTCTTTGCCCATTTTCACCCCAGAAATCTCCACTGACGTCACCTTTTCCCTAGAGACAAACAGGACCTTAGGGACAGACCTCAGATATTTGGTGTCGGCGCATTAAGGGACAATAATTTCTCTGCAATGCAATGAATCCCCACCGACAGCCAAGGAGGACACGCCGAGTATCGCCATAATACCCTCAACTGCCCCAAAATGGGGAAAAAAATTCCTAAAAATAGGCATTAAAAAGCAGCTGGCATGCCAAAGGAGGGAATATCGGGGTGACTTACCGCACAGTGGACTGGTAGACCAGATCCTCCCTCTTCCGATAATTTTCCATGTGCGAGAAATTGGTGGAGAACATGGCATCGAAGGTGAAGATCTTCTGCTTGATGGTGCCACCATCAGTGACCTGCAGAAAAACCCCCCATATATGAGATGACCATGGTCACTTTTGCAAATGCACAAGCAGCTTTGTACCTGCTTTTTAATTTTAAAAGTATTTTTATTTTTAATATTTCTATTTGCTATCTTTGAATTTGCAATCTTTTTATTTCCAATATTTTAATTTCCAATATTTTAATTAAGATTTAAAACTATTATTTATTTATTATGACCCTGCTGAGATTAAAAGTCTGTGTGTTTCTGCCCAGTTTTTGTATCACCAACTCCTATGTCCAGCCACTCGCTGGGGTTGTAATTTTTAAGTGGAAGAAGGCTCTTTTTAGGATTGGGGAGGACTTGTTTCTTCCCTGTGTCCCCCCGCGCCTTCAGAGTTATCTCCCCCTCTTGCGAGGAGCAAAGTTTAGTACAAAATTAAGGAGGAAAAGGCAGAGGAAAGTAATGCAGAGGGGTGATGGGCATTTTGGGGCTAGAACAGCTCAGATTGATCCATCAAAGGGTTAGAATAGTTTTTTTAAAAGGCCAGGCACAGGAGAAGGGGATTTTAGGGATTAACCCCCCCCCCCAAAACCAGCATCTCTAGGGAGGACACCCCACTCTTCTCACCCAGCACTTCTCTCCCCGCTTGGGCGAAACTCAACTTCCACTCCAAATTTTCTCTTTTCCTCCTTTTTTTTAATGGCAAAAAGGAAAGGGAAAAGAAGAAAAAAAAAAGCTGTCACTAAAACCACCTCTTCAAATTTATTTGCCAAGGCTGAGGCTTTTATTGCAAAGAAAATACATGCTGGCACAGACGCGGGATAAAGAACTGCAAGAAGAATTATTGGAGTTGTAAATCTCTGGCCTTGGGAACGAGGGGAAGTTTTCAAGGACGCGTTCGATTTTTCCCGACTTTTATTTACGCCCTGGGGCGGGTTTGGGAAGAAACCTTGCAGCTGCTCCTGGATCGAGAAGCTCTTCATGTATCATCTCCAAGGGTTTTCTTGGGATTATTTTGGGCGATGCAACAGAGCGGTTGCTGCAAGGTGCTCAGGGGAAAGGGATGGGGAGCGGTGGAGGTGATACCCATGGATGCAGCCACAGGAGTTCCCCAGCACATCTGGACAGATGCGGGCAAAGCAGGAAAGCAGCAAATTAGATCTGAGGATGGGAAGGGGAAAATCGCAACTCAAAGCATCTCTCGCGCTGCCACTCGCCTCCCCCTCACCCCGGACCCGTCACATTCCCCTGAGGATGCACGGCAAGGGAAGATGCCGCAACCCGGTCGCATCCTCAGGGGATTACAGGCAGTTAATAGGCTCCTATGAAAAGGCGCATAGAAAATAGTCTCTCTCCAGGGATTAGACCTACTTTCAGCCTTTTATCTGTGCCCTGGGGTCAATTTTTTTTGGAGAGGAGCTACATCTAAAGTTGCTGGTGAACCCACGGGGGTGCGGGAGAGGCCAAGCCCAATGTTTCTTGTTGGGGAAAAAAGGATGATAATTTGGCAGCATCCAACAGTGATTGCCCCAAATTATGTGCCCACACCAAGGAGTGGGAGGAAAAAGGGATGGGAGGAGAGGAAAAGGCATGTTTAAGGCACCAGAGATGAGTTCAGGCCACCCGAGGCTGCCTGCTGCATTATTTATAAACCCCAGTAAAAATCTTATTCCTGACAAAAACCCGGTGATTGCCACTGCGTGGGGAGACATTAACCTCCTGCTCCTTCCCACTGTCGCAGAGGCAGCCGCCCTCCTGCTTCTCCCCCCGTCGCTCTCACCTCACCGGCGACCCGGCGGTTCGCTGTCCCCAAAATATGCTGGCACCATTAATATTGCTGGAGCCTCTCGCCGGGGTGCTCGGCGAGTTAGATAAGCATCGGGGAGTGATGGATGGGGGACCGAGGGGAGAGGAGGGCTTTTGGAGGACAAAGTGGGTTGTAAAGGGACAGGAGGTCTCCGTAGCACCTTGGGACATGGGGCGTCATGGTCCAGACTCCTTCAAGCACCCTCATCCTGGGGCTGAATTTACACCAGTTCCTCCAAGGAAACGCAACAAGCACTTGCTACAGCAAGAGGGAAAATACCCTAAAGGGGCTGCGAGGGGTGACTGCAAGGCTTAGCGTGCTTTGGCGGGGTAGCATTGGGTCTGCAGCATCCCCAGGCTGTGTCCAAGGCTATGTTGCAGCCGCTGGGAGAAAGGCATCATGTTGGAAACCCCCTTTTAAAACTTTTTTTCTGCGTCTCTCCCCAGCTCGCTCGAGTATCTGCATTTAGCTCAGCTGGCTGAAATCCCTCCTCCCACCTGAGCTTGCTGGACTGCTCAGTCCTGCCTTGCTCAGAGCCACCCAAAACATCATCACCAGCAAATTTGACTTCCCAAAATACAGAGTAGTTGATTTATTTGTCCAAACCTGGATGGTTTGATCCCAGAATGAGTACCATGACCCATCTCCATTCCCTTAAACGGCAGCACCCATGCCGGTACTCCCCTCTCCAGAATTACTAAACCACATGCACAATCAAATCGATATCACAAAAGGGTCACGCAATTTTGGGAGACACAGCCTGGGCTCCCCGCTGCCTCCCCGGAGCCGGAGCGATGCCCTTGCCCAGCAGTAATAGAGAGTTCAATAAACTGTGCTGATCCTTGTGACCTTCTCTCCCCGCCTGAGCATGAGGAATTAAAAGAGTTCCCTATACTGACATTTAAATTATCATCTCTGAAGCACCGAGACAACCCAGCCAGCGTGTAGATGAATGGCACGAGTCAGACCTCTCGCAGTTACTGGCCCAAGATCTCTCCATCAGCGGCTTTGCTCAGATTTTAGAGAATTTCTCTGCAGCCGTAAACCTCAAGATTTTTCCCTAAAGGGGTGCAGGTTTATAAATCAGAGGCACAACCTGCTGTGAATTGAGTTGGCTTGAAAATTTGGAGGGGGCTGCAAATTTCTGGGAGATGCTTTCCACGAGTGAGAGGTAAAAAGTAGCATCCCGGTGCCTCCAGCCCTGCTCCTCCCGAGCATCCCCAAACCAGCATCCCCACATTTGCCAAGGCTCTGGGCTTTCCCAGCAGCATCATACGGTGTAGGAAGGGCTCGCAACAGCCTCAGCACATCGAGTGCCCTTCTCTCGGCTCCTTCAGCCCGTCTTCCCCCCTCCCCCGGAGCCGATGCTGCTGCGAGCAATGACTTTATCACTGTCACCAGCAACATTTCCCGCTCGGAGCCACCACGGGAGACGCCGGCCGGAGCTGTAACGTCTCATTTCTCCTAATGGGCAGTGGCAGAGGAAGCTCCCGCGGGGACTGCGCTTTGTCACCATCGATCAGGCAGCTCCGAGCGGCGCCAACATCTGTAATGCTTCGGTCCCTACTTGCCATGGCCACAGGTTTTGGAGCCCCGGGGTCTTTGCTGGGCAGGGACCCGCCTGATGAGCCCCTCGATGGAGCAAAATGCTTTGCAATCCCCGTGCACCAAGCTGCGGATGTTAGAAACATGAGTTGTTGCACGAAGGGCGGGGAGAACGGCTTGCAAATGGGATGAGGGGGTCTGCGGGGTCATGGTGTACATCCCCTTGCCTGCAAAGGCCACGTTAATGGGTGCTATGGAGAGAAGTGCTCATGCATGGGTGCTACGGAGAGCAATGCCTGTGCAGCATGGGTGCTACAATAAGCAACGCCTGTGCACCATGGGTGCTATGGAGAGAAATGCCCATGCACCATAGGTGCTACGGAGAGCAATGCCTGTGCACCATGGGTGCTATGGAGAGAAATGCCCACGCACCATGGGTGCTACGGAGAGCAATGCCTGTGCACCATAGGTGCTATGCAGAGAAATGCCCATGTATGATGGGTGCTACAATGAGCTGTGCCTGTACACCATGGGTGCTACAGAAAGCAATACCCATGCACCATGGGTGCTATGGAGAGCAGTGCCTGCGTATGATCAGTGCTACAGAGAGCAACGCCTGTGCACTGTGGGTGCTACAGTGAGCAATGCCTGTGCACCATGGGTGCTACGGAGAGCAATGCCTGCGTATCATGGGTGCTATGGACAGCAATGCCCGTGCAAGGGCGCTGCAGACAGCAATGCCAGCCCGGGCTCTGAGTTATTCTCCTTCTTGCTAATTAGACTGAGTGCCAAACTCTAATTAATCGAGGCAGAGCCACTCCCCCCTGGACCCGAGGGCTCCCCTCCATCCCTAGCTCTCACTGCCATACATCCCCAGGCTGAGCCCCTGGTCTCTGCCGGGCAGAGGGACGGCAAGCGTGGGAGCGCTACTCTCCGCCGGGGAATCATGCCTGGCCCTCGCCTGCCACCAAAAATCTGCAAAACACTTTTTTGCAATTACCATCATCTCATCCGAGCCCCCGGCTGTGTGTACAGGCTGGCTGCTGCCGGCTGCCTGCGTCCCCCGCCGCTGCCAGATGTCTGTACAGAGCCAGAACAGAGACTCAGAGGATTTTCCCTCCCTCTCCCGCTTCTGTATTATTTTTTTTTAGAGCTCTGCACTGCTGCAAAAAGTAATTTTCTTCCTCCCCAGCCCTTGCTGCGGCGTGGCAGTGACCATACTAATCAGGTCTCGAGCACGACCCCCGAGACGCCTGCGATGGGAGCCAGCTAACAGCTTGACAGCTCCGTGTCTTCCCGGACTCATTACAAGCTCGTTTGCAAGGATGCCACCACCCTCATCTCCTGCAAGGATTTTTGGGCACTTGCCTAATGTACAAGGGGTTTGGGCCCATGTTTGCACATGTTCTCAGGCAAATCACACCTTCTGGAGATGAATTTACCGTGGAGGGGGACGGTCGGATATTAATTAACACCTCTGCAGATGGTGCATGTTCCTGTTTACGCGCTGAAAAAGCCCCTTTGTTCATCCCAGGTCTCCTCGAGTCTTCTGCATTTGAAGTGACCTGGAGTGGTGGCTCATGCCGAGAGGTTTCCTGACCCGAGAAAACATTGTCCCTTGCTGCCACCCCTGCTCACCGTCCCTTGGCCATGGGGGTCCCACGGGAATTGCTGGAGAGAGGGTCTGGGGGGGGGGTGCCGGCTTGCAGCACGGTGGGGTGTTCTTGGTGGGGTTTTACCTGCCTTACCCGTGGTAAGAAGCCCCTTTACGCCTCACAGCCTTCAGCCTCGGTGTGCGCACACCCCGACAGGTTATGCACCCACCCCATGTGTTATGCAGGCACCCAACAGGTTATGCACCCACCCTGATGGGTTATACATGCTTTCAACAAGTTATGCATGCACACCAATAGGTTACACATGCATCCCATACCCCGATGGGTTATGCACGCACCTGACAAGTTATGCATGCGCCCTGATGGGTTATGCGCACTCCCGATGAGTTATGCATGCATCCCATGGGTTATGCACGCACCCTGATGGGTTATGTACACTCCTGATGAGTTATGCACGCACCCTGATGGGTTATGTACACTCCTGATGAGTTATGCATGCATCCCATGGGTTATGCATGCACCCTGATGGGTTATGCACGCTCCTGACAGGTTATGCACATACTTCGATGGGTTATGCATGCACCCTGATGGGTTATGCACGCTCCTGATGAGTCACGCACACTCCTGACAAGTTATGCATGCACCTCAAAGGGTTATGCACACCCTCCGTGGGTTATGCGTGCTCCTGACGGGTTATGCACGCTCCTGATGAGTTATGCACCCACCCCACGGGTTACGCACACTCCTGATGGGTTATGCACGCTCCTGATGGGTTGTGCAGACATCCTGACAGGTTATGTACGCAGCCCATGGGTTATGCATGCTCCCCAGTGGGTTAAGCACCTACTCCATGGTTTTGCACGCTCCTGACAGGTTAGGTATGCACGCCATGAGTCACGCATGCACCCCGATGGGTTATGCACGCTCCTGACAGGTTATGCACACACCTTGATGGGTTATGCACGCTCCCGATGAGTTACACACACACTCTCCATGGGTTATGCACCCACCCTGCACCCTGATGGGTTATGCATGCTCCCAATGAGTCATGCCTGTGCCCCATGGGTTATGCACCCACTCCACGGGTTATACACCCACCTTATGCTCTACACCAAACTGCTGCTATTGAGTTTGCTGCCGCACACCCTCTCTTTTGCATTCTGCCCCCACCTCCCCCGCCCCGCAACCCAATGTGTGCCCCTGGAGCAGATCTGCATCCTTAAACTCAACGAGCTTGCTCTGCTCCCTGTAAAATAAAGCAAGGGAAACGGGAGCCCCAGCAAGTCCCCACACCACCCCGCTCTGCTGCTCCGGTGCCATGCACAAAGACGCTGTTAGAATGATTTACAAATGGTATTAACTCCGCAGCCCCAGCATCTCCACCCTTGCTTGCCTGAGACCATCCGTCACCTCCTGCACGGACGACCTGCGACTGGGGGTTGGGGCAGCTGCAAAAGTCCGTGAGTGAGACAAGATGGGGGGGGGGAAATGGGGAAAACCCCCTAAAAACAGAAGGGAATTTGGGAAATCCTGAGATGCTGTATGAAAAACCCAACTTTCCGATTGTGGGGAGCTTCCTGGGAAAAGTGAAAGAGGGAAGGGGGGGTAAAAAACCCAGAATAAAGGGATATTCCCTGTGATAAATATTAAAGCTGGGTTATTTTTTCGCCTCCCACTGTCTCCGTGGCTTCTTGGAACATAATTTGGTCGGCCACCCTGGCGCGTCACCCTCTCGCCGAGGGTTCCAGCATCCCTCCGCGCAGGGGGGATTATGCAAATCCAGCCCCAGCTCGCGAGAAAGTGGGTTAATCCAATATTACCGAGTGGAAAAGGGAGGGAAAAACCTGGTGGAGGTGGCAGCGCCGGCGGAAGGACCGCTGTGCAAAAAGCCTCCTCCCCAAAATAAGGGGGAGACGAAGCCAATTGCAAGCTACAATTTAGGTTCAGGACAGTTTTTGGTTTATACTTTGATATTTCTCTGCTTGCATCCCCTACACACCTAAATAAACATATTTATAGCAAACAACAGCCAGGACTCAATGGAAATACTCCTGCGCATGCACCACACTCCAGCAACTGAATATATATCAGTCCAGAGAGCACCTTTTCCTATTTATAAATCTGCCTGGATGCAAAGAAGAGCTTTAAGGCAGAGGTGCTCCTTGTTCAGGGAGCAGAAACAGGACGGTAAAGCCAAGAAAAAATATCTTACAGCAAAGGGCAGCCACTTCATCTGAGGTCACTGGCCCAATTACCTCTTTTCTTTGCCTCTTCTGCGAGCAAACGTGCAAGCAAAGAGCTGAGTTTTTTACCCATCCTGGAAAACTTCTAAGTTTCTCTGCTCAAATCACCATGGGGGTTTTATTTGTGTTTGGCAGCTTATCCTGAAATTCCCCAGAGAAAGCCAGAAATACTGCTCCGGACCGTTATATCTGAGGCTGGATCCAGGCTCGGTGCAGATGGGAGTGATGTTGGTAGGGGGGGAAGTTACAGGCTCCAAATCCCGCCCCCCCCCCAATAAAACTAGATGCTGTAAGTCTTGCTTTGCTCCAGATCAGCATCCCACATCCATGAGTATTTTGGGGACAGGAACGGGAAGGGGAAAGATTTTGGGCAGAGGTTTGAAGAGCCCAATGTGAAGAGCCCAGCACTGCTCCCCAGGCCCTGAACACCCTCAATTTTACATAATTTACATAATTTCCCATGTAGCATGAAAACCACCCTCTTATTTGCATCGTTTCACACCTAGCAGGCAAATCATCTTTGCACAGCAGTGCTGACCTGAGCCCCCAGCTCCCAAACCCTCGTGCAAAGCCCCCGGCATCAAACCGAGCCTGCCAAGCCCAAATCCAGCTGGAAAACATAACAAAACACCTGGAGAAAGCCTCACGGAGCCCTCAGGATGATTGCAAAGCCATTTTACATCTCTTCCCCCACCCCAGTTCTCAAAGGCCAGCCTGCCTGCTTCACCGAATCGATATGCCCATCAGCGAGAGCACCGTCTGCCTTTCTCTCCGCCATCCAGCTTTGACCTTCTGTTGTACAGGAGCAAACCAGCCAGGTGGCTTCATGTCCCCATCCCCAAGGACAGGGAAGAGGCACCAGTGCCACTTACCCGGTACCAGACGATCTCCCGCATCTTCCCATCTGTCTTGAAGTTGCATTTCAGGGTGACGGCATCTCCCACCACCACGGGTGGCAGCGGCTCAATGCTGACTGTCAGGTAGGCTGGAAAAGTTAAAAAAAGGAGAAGAAGAGATGTGAGCTGCCAGGGAAGGATGGGGCAGGGAGTTAAAGTACTGGTTCTCAGATGGTTTTGTGGTATTAATAGCTCTGCCGTGGGGAGCAAATGCTGCTGGCTGCATCCCACATAGGGATAATGCATGGGCAAGCCCGTCAGTGTGGCATCTTGCCCCCTTGCAGCGATGAATTTTGGCTGCTCCCAATGCACCAAAAGAAGGAAAAACTGGGGAAAATCCTTCCTGACCTTAGTTACCAGCTTATGGCACCAAAATGCAAGGACCGACCGTTTCACTGCTCTTCTCCCCAGCTTTGCAAAACTGCCCACATTTGCCCAAATAAACCCTGGGCACTCAGATCTTAAGGCTCGCCTTGGTCCACGCAAAAAGCCTTGATCCCACCGGCCACCTTTCCTACCTGCAAACTCAAGCCCATCCTTCCTATGAAGATATTGGCTTTGACTTTGTCTACAACCCACATTGGTTCTCTCCCCACTGCAGACCAAGTTTCTCTGCCCCACGCTTGCTTTAAAGCCCTCTAAATGACTCATTTCTTATGGGAACGGGTCCAACAGATTAATCAGAGGATGTGCGAAGCCCAACCTGTGGTTTTACAGCCCAGCCTTGGCCAACAGCCTGCTTCTTCCCCATCTCCCCCACAGCTGGATGCAGGATTTGTCCTGTAGCAGAGGGAAAATCAGAGCATGGGCGGTCCCGTCTGGCTGTTTTCTCCCCATTTCCCCTCGATTTGCTGCAAAACTATTGCAGGAACACGGAGCAGCCAGGGTCAGAAGGGCAGGCAATTGCATTTCTATTTTATTTTCCTCTATTTCCTCTGGCTGCTGGAAGATGTCAGATTGACAGCCTGCTAGATCCGAGCCTTTCTTTAGCATCCTTGCCCTGACCGCACCCGTTTGACACCGTTTCCAACCAGGGCATCCCAAAACAGCCCTTAACTCACTGCAAAAGTCTTTTTTTTTTTTTTTTTTTTTAATTACCGCTTGCATCAGGTGGAAAAGCAATGCTGAAAAACTCCAGAGCGCCTGGGAAACAGGAGCAGGTTTGGAAATGGGGCTGCAGAAACTGAGAGTCCTTTGCAGAAGATCCCCCCAAAGAGGGGAAGGTGATTTTATATGTCCCACAGCCAGCGATTCGAGGCTCGCATCACTTGTAAAACAAGTTACCCGTGTTTTTGCAATAAATCTCAACCACGACCTGTGGGAGAGCACGCTGCACGCACACGTGCCTGCTGCAACAGCAAGGCAGCATGGCCCGGCATATTGAGCACGGGGCTCTAAAATTCAAGAAACCCTCTTTGCGCTGCTTTTTGGGGGGGCTGCAAAAGCAGATTTGCTGCTGCAATCAGCTGGATGCAAGGAAATTTGGAAAAAAGTGGATTTTTTTTGGATGGGGGTGAGTATTGGAGAGTGCTTTGCAGCGCAGCAGGTGCCTGGGAGACAGCAGCACCGAGCAGGGACGGGGGCTCAGTTAAGGGCTGTTTTCAGCCCTGAAATGGTCCACGGCAAAATGGGTTTTAATATTGCATCTTTGCAACCCCAGCCCAATGCCTCTCTCCTTGCTGATGGCGACCCAAATCCTCGCCAGCAGCCGTGCTTGTTTGGGGCCGGCTTCTTTCCAGCCTCTCTCCTCGCCTGGACAGGGTTTATTTTAGCACGCTAAAGCGGGGATTAATTCCTTGCGGCTGCCAACGCAGCACGCGGTCCCCTCAAATTTGGGGCTTTGCAGATGTAGAAAGGCGGCAATGGGAGAGGGAGGAGGAGGAGGAGGGATGCGAGGAAGGTCAGGCGAGGTCTCGCAGCCGGTGCCCCGATTCCCCCCGCTTTGCTTTTGACATTTCCAAAAGCAAGATGAGCAACAGGCACAAAAGCAAAGGGAGGGGGATGAGCAAATGTTTTGCAGCACGGTGGCATCTGCCCAAAGGAAATCAGGGACGGATTCGCGCTAGGAACGGAGGCTCCACACGAGCGGAAAAGCTCTGCCTCTTCATCAACCAGCATTGGGAGCCTCTGGGTGAGATTACATCCCCCTCCTGCCCCCGGCGTGGATCAACGGGGTGATTAAATAAAGCCGGCGGCAGAAAGGATGGGTGACAAAGACAGAGTTAAGATTGCGTTTTCCCTCGTGCCCATGAATTATTGAGATACAGGGGTTCCTGGCTCGTTACTGCAGCATCTCCAGATGGTTTTCCATCCCTCTTGCCATGGCATTGCCTTTCAGACCCTGTGCAGGGCAATGGGAAGCTGGAGCATCCCCGTCCCAGTCCAGCCAGGTGTTTTGGTGGTGCTTAGACCATCTGGTGATGGTTGGTGGCTTTTTAAATCAAAAATGGCCAAGCTTGGGATGGGCCCAGCCACCCACCTCCACTCATGTGCAGTAAATGCATTGGCCCAAGCATTTCCCCAAGCAAATCCCCCTGCAAACACATCCCCAACCTGCATCTTCTAGATGGCTCAAAAAAAGCCAAAATGGGCCTTTTTTTTTCTTTTTTTTTCCTCTGCTCCCTTTACATGCTGCAAAACCACTTGGAGATGGTAATGGGGCTGCAGCCCACCAGCTCCCACCTCTACACCCAATAATTCAGGCTCGGCTGTGCTGGGAGAACAGCTGCTCCTTAAAAATACTGGAGTGTAACCACAGGATGCTCCTGCACTTCTCCTGAGCAGATCCTGCATGGCAAACCTGAAGCTTTGGAGCTCCGTGATTTATTGCACCAGTGCCAGGGGGTGAGATGGGGACCACACAGAGAGCTGATGCCGGAGCCCCAGCAACGCCTGGAAGGGGAGGGAAGGCAAAAACCCACCTGCTGGAAGAGCATCAGCTGCCTGAATTCAGAGCAAAATCACCCCAGAAGATGGGGAAAAGAAGGAGGGAAAGAGCACGAGTGAGAGCAGAGAGAAACAGATGCATGGTCCCCGGAGGAGCCAGCCCCCAAAATGCTAAGGATGTGTGTAGGGGAGGGGGAAAAGCAGGGAAAATAAAGCCAGGCGCTGAAAAATAAAGCAGGAATCCAGATGGAGCCGTCCAAAACCCACTGTTTTGCTGTGATTGACGTGCGCGTCTCATCCCTCGTCCCTCCCTTCCCTTTGCTATCCGACAGCAGAGGATGGCGAAGTGTCACCAGTCCTCAAAATCCCTAGTTTGGTCCCTTTTTTTAATTTACTGAGGAGAAGAAACCAGCAGTGACAGGTATTACTGAATTTTAAGGACTATTAAAACAGGGCTGAGCATCAGATTTGCACCTCCAAAGGAGGAGCTGAGCCCAACCTAACATCTCCATCATCCTCTGCATTATCAGCAACCCAAAGGCAGCTCTGAACCCCAAGGCTCCTCTCCTTCCCCTTTGCTCTTTTTAAATAAGACATATTTCATAGCAAAAGCTGTGCCGGGCCACCCTCTGATTAGATTCTCACCTATGGAAATTCAGCCTTCTGATTAGATCGCATCCCTGGGGAGAAATGAGTATTTTTGCTAGCGAGCGGTGGGAATTCTTGTGACATCCAGATTAAGGGGAAAAAAAAACAAAGGGAGGGGGAAGGGAGAGATAAATGAAATGTCCTTTTAAATCAGGAGTGACACATTAATAAAAGGAGCACATTGTAACATGTTCAGCGCTTTCAATTACAAAATAGCTGCGAGGGAGGAGGCAGGTTTCACCCCGGCCATGCAAGCGGAGGATGCGGCCGGATGCTTCCACCGAGATGCTGGCAGAAAGCCCCATGTCTGCCCCGTTCGAGCATCCCATCGGGGAGTTTTGCATGCGAGAGCAGCCAGTCACCTCATGGAAATCTCTCGGGATGCAGCACGTGTGGCTGAATCCCCCCAAATAGGCTGAGTTCCCCCCTGTCCTGTTGAGGAGGGGGAGGGAGCGAGCGGCTGGGTGGGCAGCTGGCAGCCACCCAAGGGCAACCCACCACAGCACCCTTGAAAACCTCGGGGCGATGGAGCCTTTCGGCATGTCCCAGCACTGCAAAGCAACCCCTCCGCCTCTTTCCCACATGCCTGATATTTTTTAACCTACATCTAAATTAAATATTAATTTATTAACAACGACAGGCACGCCCCTTCCCTGATTTCTCACCTCCCTGCACTTCCCAAAAAGCTAACCTCAAACCAATGATGGACTTTACCCCTTCGGGACATGTCCTCAGGGTTCAACTGGTTCCCATCCTTGCATTTAGAGATGGTCATTTGGAGCAGCAATAGGGTTTTCAGGGATCGGAGCGGAGCGATGCTGTGGGATGGAGCTGGAGGAGAGGACACGTGGGGATGCAGCTGCCCCATCTGCCCCCGCCGTGTCCCCCTCATCCTTCAGGTGCTGACACGGCCCCGTCGGCGGAGGCGAAGGGAGAGATAATATTAACACATCATCATTTTCATCAGGCTGTGATTAGCAGGGCTCATACATAATTCACACCAATTCCTCCACCGCTTTCCGGCACTCACTTTTCCAAGCCGGGCGAGGATGGTATTTTGGGGTGCAAATACAAGGAGGGAGGGGGGAAAAGGAACCAGGACCCCCTAATCAGCATGGGGCTGATTTTCACCATTTTTCTAGGATTTAAGGCATTTGCTGCTTGAGGAGGCACTTTGCCCCTCGCAAGGGAGCTGGCTGGGATGCTAAAGGATTGCAAATCACCCCCCCAAAAAGCAGGGAGCGATCCTGCTCCCCATTCTCAACGCAAGGAAGATGATGGCTGGCACTAGGGGAAGTGCAAGGGTTCATGGCCGTGCGTGAAGCCCCGGGGACAGGGATGTCACCTGCCACATGCCGGGGCTGAGGAGCATTAAGCAAACGCGCTTTGACTTGCAGCACTTTGCAACATCTTGTTCATTAAAGATTAAACACCAGCAGTTGCTCCCGTTCCTGTGAGCACAGCAAATACCTTCTCCCTCCCTTCTCAGCTCCGGCGATGCCTTATTTATGATATTCCAGGACAATTTACAATTATAATGTATTGCTGCCTCTCCTTGCTAACCCGGGAGGGCTGCAAGGGGCAAGAACTGGCAACGGATTCGCATCTGTCCCAATCCAGAGTGGCCAAATTTTGCTGAATCTTCAGCTTTTCCTCCTGGAAAGCTGCAGCACTGAATTTTTTCTTTTTTTTTTTTAAATGGAGGAATAAGTGTTTTAACACAGGTTTAACAACAGAGAGTGGAATGGGATGTGACAGCTGGACTCAGCATCGCGCTTCCAAAGGAGATGGTCCTTTTGCAAAGGAAAAAAATGGTTTGGGGGGAGCCCGTTTGTGTTTCTAAAGGCATGAACTGCTTGAGTTTTGCTTGAATTTTCAGCTTTTCCTTCAAGAAAGCCAAAAGCCGAGTGCCGGCGGGGCTGAGCATCCCCAAACCCACTGCTCCCCACACAAAAATTGTGCTGGCTTTTGCCAAACGGGGCTGTTTCGTGAAATAAAACCATGAAACTAGGCATCACCCACCACGAGCAAGAGCCCTGCTGGCAGAAAGCAAATTGTATTAATACTGTGTAAATAGGATATTAACAGACAGACCAAACAATTAAGAGCCGGTAATTAAAATTCATCTTCCTTCACACCGCGGCGTATTAAAGTACAAACATTTAATTAGATGCCTCTTACCTCACCCATTTGCATAAGTGGGAGGAAGCACTTTGCAGCTGTACCTCTAATTATTCTTTATGGGTGTTGCTGGACCAAACCAGCCCCTAAATCCTTGGGTATTGCACAGACACAGAGAAGATGTATAGAATATATAGGGAGAATGTATAGAATATGCTTTGGTCCATTTTTCTCTAACTAAATAGGATGCAATAGGCGCATTGAACCTGACAGACCCTATGGATGCGTCTTGTTAGCTCTTTGTAATGTAAATCAATAATTTTAATCAATACATTGATTGAGCGTGGCCGTTTTGGCCTTTCAACCCCTTTTAAATCAAGATTAACTGAGAAAACCACTTCATTGGGGCTGCTGGGGACAGACAGACCCTAAGGGATCTGCTTCAATTAGGATTTCATGATCAAAATGTGTCAAAACTACAAAATGATGAAGGTTTACTGGTCAAATTTCATCACCATGTCCTAATCCAAAGTTTTTTATAAGGCAAATGTATAATGCAAAAACCAAACCCAACTCTCAACGATTTCAATGCTGGTGCCAATATCCAGTTGAGGCGGGACTTTTGAACACTGTCCACACCTTTTCTTTTTTCCTTAAATCCTGGATTTCTCCTGGAAGAAATATCCTAGCCAAAAAGAAAAAGAAATAACGCCTGATTTTGTGTCATGCCATGGTACACAACATCACTTGCGTGCAGCCTTCTTAGCATCATGGAGAGCATCTTCAACACCGCACAATCACGTAAGGGCTTCCGAAAGAGTTATGTCGATATAACTTAAGAAAAATCAATTTTTAGACCAGTTTTGTCCTCATTATGAACACTACAGTCATTTTTATGTTCTTAAGGGCAGAGATTGGCTCTTATGTACCAGCACCTATAGCTAAGCCCTGGTATGGTGCAGCAATACCGTAGGCTGCAGAGAAACAAAGAGCAAGGCTCAAAAAGGATCATGCTGGGCTACAAACATGTTAAAAATGCTTTGGCTCGGTGGGGTTTTCATGCACATCAGTGCAACCTCAGCACTGTAAATGACCTCGGACAAAGGAAGGGAGAGTTTAGGCCACTTTGGGCATGCAAATGCAATGGGCAATTTGGGTCGTGGGAGCCTTGGGATGCTGCGGTGTCTCCTTCTCCCTCTCCAATGCCCATCTCCTGCCTCTTCCCCATCTCCTTCCAGTATTTCCACCCTTCCCTCTCCCATTTCCTTCTATCACTGCTCAGGCACCAGCTTTAGCCATCACCAAGTACCAGCTAATAAAATAGATGTAAACACCAGGTTTTTACAAGCTCATCACCACCTTTGGTGCATGTCTCCTGACAAACAAATCCACGGCAGATAGAGCCATCCATATCAGCTACGCGGCTTGGGCACGGACTGAAACAAAACCCACTTTAACGTCTTCATCGTGCCTTTTCTAAGCGAAGGCTCATCGGCAAGGCTGTTCCAGCTCACCGGAGCACGAGATGAGAAAGCCTGTTTCTAGCTCAGCTTCGTTTACTTGCGGTGCCAAGTTAGTGCTTGTACTACATCTCCGTCAAGGCGTTTGCCCGAAATCCTTGGGAAATCAGTTGTTCCAGCAAAAAGATGGAAGTTTTGAGGCAAAACGGCCAGCACAAGCCCGTGCCCTGCTACAAACACCTGGGATGACCTTGGATGCATCATTTGGATGCTCAGTGAATCACTCAACCTAAAAATCAGGCTATTTCCCAGAGAGAGACTCAGAGATGCAATGCTGGTGGCATAAAACCTGAAGTCACGAAGCCAAGGGACGCATCCTGCCTACTCCAAGAAATGTGAGCCACCACGAAGCCAAACCCACCAACTACAAAACAGGAGATGGTGGAGAAGTGCCGGTTTGGGGGTGAATGCAAGAAAAAGGAGGTTTGGAGGGAAGCAACAGGCACTGGACAACTGGGAGCACTAGGATTTGGGGGGTACCTTACTGGGATGAATAAGAAGGATCCTTCATTTGGGTAATATTTCAACACCCCCAAGGCTAAAGACTGACGTTACCCCTAGATGGGCATTTCTCTACATGTACATACATGGAGAAAGACCAGAGACCCAACCAAAACCAACAGCCACTTGGGAAACACCCACCCAGCCCTAAAACCCCATAAATCAACCCCCCAAAAGAGTAGTCAACATAAAGAAGATGGGTCTCCCCACCCCACGCAGATTATCAGCAGGGTTGTGCTTGCTGCATTGATAAGCCTTCTTGATATACTGTATTTTATTAGCTGCTACCAGACCCACCCTGCACAGGCTGCAAAGCCATGTACATAAATTATAGACTGAATATTTATCTCCCGCCGCTGCACAGACGTGAAGTATGTTTAGCAGCATTTACTCTAGTGTAGTAAAGTTTTATTTATAATTTCTCCCCCCCCACACTGCTGGCATGCTCAGCTCATCGCCGTAAAGCCAACAGCTTATGATGCACACCTCCAACTCCTCACGATGCTGGAGGGGGGGGGGGAAGGAGTATATTTTACTACCGCATCTTCACACTACTGATATTGCCATTAAAATATAATGCTTTAGCGCAGCGCTGAAGCACCCGGCTGCGGTTTATAGCTGCTAAAATTGGTGGCCGTGACCTGTGATGGGTCGTTGGGTTTTGGTTTTTGGAAGGGGAGGATGTTTGTCATCATTACGTTGCTCATCGGTCTTGTTCCTTTATCCCCATTTACAGGTTATTTAAGGATTTGGCCATCCTGCATGCTTTTGGGGGTTTTCAGAGTCCTAAATGATGTCTTGTCCCAGGAGAGGAGGGAAACCGAGTCTGGCAGAGCCAAATTCCCCCCAAAACCCAGTGGCATCGCTGAGTCGGAGCGATGGCTTTGCCAGCACCTCTTGGCCTCTCCCCAGCTGTGCAAGCAGCAGCCGATGCCAAAATGAAGCCCAAAACACCCCCGGGGTCAACCAGGGCCTCAGATGCCCCATTTTTAAAATGGAGATCGTGCTCTTCATTTGCATGTATGCATATATGCAAATAGGGTCTGATTGCCTGCAGCGCAGCCTGCCATTTGCGCTGTTTGAAAAACCCCGTACCAGCTATTTAAGGCAGAGTCCTCTAAACCAATTGCACCCCAATTTTATTCCCATCCCATGAGCTAAAGCCAACAGATTTTGGCAAAACAAGGTGCAACGGGTGGGAGATGCCACCCATCCCCACGCATGCTGCATTGCACTGGCTCTAAGCACTCATCCCTCCCCTGTCGCCCCAAATTTTCCTTTCTCCAATTAAGCAAACCCAGTTCCTGCAGGATTCCTCACTCTCCTGCAGGTTTCCTCCACGGCAGTTGGGTTTTCCATAAAGCTTTCCACCCAAAACTGCTGCCACCCCCCAGCCTCAAGTGCAGAGCAATAATTCCCTCCTGCATGCCATTTCTGCTAATAACTCCCAGGAGAGATTTGCTTTCCCCTTTTTCTAGTAGTGCCTCAATGCAGATCCTAATTAACCTCAAGACCTGCTAAAAAAACCCTATTCTTTCTTATTTCACCCCATTATCGCTTTACTAGCTCTCCCCCATGCTGCACTATGGACCACTCCTCCAAGCGCAGTAATTGCATGTATTTCCACAGAGACCTGCAGCGGGGTCTTGTCTTTCCCCAGCAAATCCTGAGCTCACCAGAGGATGAATTTTCCTACAATCCCACTTCTGCAGAGCAGGAGTGATGACTGGCCACCGAATTCAATGCAATGCCTCCGGGATGGTGCAGCATCCCTCCCAAAAACCTTGCAACGGAGCATGGTGCCTCCTCAACACCTGGGCCTGATGTGGGTTAATGCTCAGGACCAGGATGCCCAGGTAGCCTGCAAACTTAGCAGCCTCCCTGGGCTTGCACATGCAAAAAATTCACACCCCCTCTGCTTTTTCATTATTTTTAATCAAGCAGCCTCACGGCAAGGGTGGTGGGATCTGCTAATCTCCACTTGCTGCACAGCAAAACCCTCCCCAAGCAGATGCGGAGTTTAATCCGGAATTAAGTGTGGCAGGAGAAGGAGATACCGTATCATAATCCTGCATTGCGAAGGACTGGAAATGTTATTTTCCACACACTCCCCTCCCCAGCAAATATCCAGACCCCCTTTCCAAGGAGCAGGCTCATCTTTCTGTCTCAACACAGAAGAGATTCCTCATCAGCCGGATCCCTTCTGGCATCTCTCCCCATGCTGGCATCAGGAAGATGCAACATCTGGATGCTGGCCCCAAGCATGGGGGATTACAGAAAACCTCACCTGGGATCAAGGATCTCATCTCCAGTCAGTGCTGAAAGTACCGCCCAGCAAAAAAAACCATCCCGGAGATGCAATTCAGGAGTAAAAAAGCAAATTATTTATACCCAGTCTGGTTTGTTAGAGCCCCAAACCCAAGCTGATGGATTAGATACGGATGTTGAAACTTGGGAAAAAAAGATGCTGAGCCCCTGGCAGAGTCCCATCCGCTTCTTGGGTGAACTCGGGAGGGATCTGCTGGCAGCAGCCGATGGCTTTGCTGCTGCTTTGCCGTCCGTCGGGGTGAGGATTATGCCATCGGCAGCTAAGTATTTGAAACCACATCTTGTGGTGTTAATCTAGGCTGGAACATAATCCCAGCCAGGGCTAATTAGCGGAGCTGAAAGCAGCAAGGAGCTGCTTGAAGGATGTCTTTTGGAATGAATCCCACTCTGTGCCTCAGTTTCCCCACTTGCAAGGGAGAAAGCAAGGCCCTTTACAAACCCACCTGAGATCCAGCAAAAATCCCATCCCAGAGTAATGCTACTTCTCTGAAAAATAAGGACGGTTTTGAATTTTCCAATATGAAACCCCACAATCCTCCCTAAACCTTCTCTTCTTCCAGATTTAGCAGGAAATACATAGGTTTGGTGTGGGCAGAAGGGGGAAAAATAATTAATTTCACTGAGAAACGAGGATGAGGATTTAGGTTTAGATGCTGCTGTTGGGTTTCCCACCAAGTTAGGAGTTCCAGCGAGGTGTCGGCGGGGTTTTGCTGTGCCAAGGTGGCCAAGGTGGCCCAGAAGAAGTAGGCGACCATGACCCAGATGATGAATTTGCTTTTTTAGTTCTCTATTTGCAGGAAATCCAATTATCCCATATTTTTGATTGGTGACAAACGAGGTAGCCATTGATTCTCCCCCTCCCTCCCCAGGTGTCTGCTGTGAGCAATCTCTGCCCGCACCATCGATTCCTGCACTGTGTAACGGGAAAGGGATTATTATTATTATTAATTTTTTTTTTCCCCTTTTTCCTTCTGAACAACTTCTTCAAAGACACAACCTCAGGCAGAGGTGCCAAGTGCTACAAAATCCGCTTTTTTTTTGCAATTTAGGGAGTGATGCACAGCTTTTCACCCCAAAAATGACCTCGGAGGAGCCTGGGGCAGCCAGATCGGCACTGTCATTAGTCAAGTTGGGTGCTAAAAAGCAGCCAAAGCTCCCCTGCTCCTTTCCTCCGCTGCTGCAAAACCCTCTGTGCCCCCATGGGGTGCGCTCTGGAGGCAGCTGGTGTCTTCTCCTGGTTGTATATGGGGGTAGGAGAGGGAGGGAGGGATGGAGGGAGGGATGGAGGGAGGGATGGAGGGAGGGATGGAGGGAGGGATGGAAGGAGTGACAGAGGGAGGGATGGAGGACTGAAGAAAGGGAGGGATGGAAGAATAGATGGAGGGATGGAGGGATGAAGGGAGGGATAGACGGAGAGAGAGAGGGATGGTGGAATAGAGGGAGGGTTGTAGGGAGCAACAGAGGTATGGGTGGAGGGAAGGAGGGAGGAATGAAGGGTGGGATGGAGGGACAGACAGACTGACAGCTGGGTTGATAGAACAGACACCCACATACCTTACAAGACATCTGACACAACCTACAGGGGCTTCCAGCTCTGGGCTTTGGCACTGGTCCAGAGACACCTCTCCCAGGCACCAATTTGGCCGAGGCGAGGGGCGGCTGCATCCCAACCTCACCGTCATCCCCTGGCACGGGCTTTTTGCCCTTTCCCTCAGTACTTTCCCCCGACTCAGCCTCCCTCCACCGCCTTTTCTCCTCCATCTCCACTGCCCCTCTCGCCGTTACAAAGCAGGATTGCTAATTTGAAGCTACGCTCTTCTCCCCGATTTACGCTCCGTGATTAATAATCCCTTTGCTCTCCCAGTAATGCCGCGCCACTAATAAGATTAAAAAATATCTCCCTCTTACAGCACCGATTCATAATGCTGATTTACCGTTACTTCGCCACTCTCACGGAGAGGATGCACACGGCTGTTACCTTAATCCCTATCCATCTCCGCACCGTTGAGAAATAACTGCTAATGAATACCTTTCTGTCTCCCAAATGCTTCTAGATATGCCCGGCTATCAATATTTGTCTGGCTTTTTGCCGCTGATCTCGAAGGCTGATACAGCAACCTCCCAGCCCTGCTCGCTACTTTACCTCTGCAGAGGGGATGTTGGCATTTTTGGGGGTCTTTCCCCCCAGAACGGTGACATCCCGGAGGTCCTCCCACGCCGGGCTTGATCGCCCTGAGCTGGAGCAAAGCAGAAAGATGAGGGGAGGCTTTTCTGAGCATCTTTTCACAGGGATGTGCTCATCTCCATCCATGACTCAAATCCTTCCATGGGGTGACATCTCCCCATGACTCCACTTTCCTGCATTCATCCCTATTCCTGCATCCATCAGCTATTTCTGCAGCATGACTCCATATCCCCAAACCCATTTGGATACGGAGCATCCTTAGATAAACCAAACAGTCATATTTTCTACCCTGTTTCATATTCTCCTCCTCTGTCAGGAGACACTGGACCGGCCCTACAGCCAACCCAAGCAGTCGGATGCTTTGGGAACAACAGCGACGGCAGCAAGAGCTTGGGAAGGAGGGAAAAAAAAAAACCCAGCAGAGCCTCTGATCTGATGAATGTGGCAGGGGAGGCCGATGCTCTGCTTTTAATAAAACATAACGAAGCGTAGGATCATAAAATATTTCCTTTAATTCAGTGCTCCCGCGAGGGTGGGTAATAGAGGCTGGGTAATGCGGTAGGCTTTCCTCACAGCTTGCTGGGGGGGGGAGAGCACTGCTGGGGTTGTTAAACAGTCCATTTGCAAGCCTGTAAGTGCTGTCCTTCCTGCCCCCATCCCATTTTGGGGGGCAGAAAGAGGAGGAGCTGTGCACACCGCCATAGAGCCAAAGCACATCCCTCCTGCTGCGCGTTATGGGGGGGCCCCAGCTCGCAGAGCCGCATCACTTCACCCCACTGGGATGGGTTTTCCGGGGTGGGAAAAGGTCAAAAAGCAAATCAAGGAGGGATGTTCAACTCCCGTCGTCATCCTCAGTGAGCACACGGGTGTCTGAGCACATGCATGTTGCGTATATATAAAAATATATATATATACACACACGTACATCTCCAAGGCGGTGTGGCACAAGTGATTAACATTCCCACGTTAAAAATCTCTCTGCATCTGCTTTGTCCTACACCCGGCACTAAATATAACCATTCAATATGCTCTCTCCCTTCACCAGAGAGATAACATTGTTTAAATAAGCCCTTTCAATTTTAAAAAGTCGAGTTGTTTTCTCACGGCGGGGAGCTTTTAGCAGCTCAGGAGGCGGAGGAGGGTGGTCCATGCAAACACACACAGAGGCACGAGCATCCCTAACATCCACGTGCCCCAATCCTGCCCCCTCCAAATAATTTCCCACCGTGAAGTTGCCCAGATGTGTTTTCCCACTCCAAAAAAAAAAAAATTAAAGACACATTTCTAGGAGCAGAAGGGTTTAATTTGGAAACCGGGCTTGCCTGTGCTTCCTCGAGCATCACTCTGCTCCCACGCCGCTACTATAATTACAGCAGCGTAAATTCACTCTCCGTCAGGAGGAAACCCAACTATCTCCAGCCAGTTTGCATACATCAACTGCCTGCAAAGAACTTCCTTAGAGAAGCAAAAAAGAAAAAAAAAAAGCCGTAATAACGCAACAAGACACAAATATAGCTTAAAAAGAGCCACCTCAGCCAGCACTTATGGAAAATATCTCATTATCAAGTTGTAAGGGGTAGATAGTCCAAGCGAAGACGAAGCGCTGGAGGTTCTTCTCCATGAATGATGGTCTGTCTGGAAGCCAAACCAGCGGCATTATCACCCAGCCTTATTCCTGCTGGTGATACATCTTTTGCAGCCTTTCTGGAGCAAAATCTACCCATTACATGGTGCTTCTCCATCAGCAGATCTAGTCTGTTATTCATCTTACATGGAAAAAAACCACACTCCCCAGCAGCCTGCTGTATATATTTTGGGGTGCTGGGCAAGGCGAAGTTGCCTAAACCCTCCCACCCTGCTCTGAGTCACCACGTCCTTCTGCAATACAATTTGGCAGGTATATCTTTAGGAGAGAAGAAAGAAAATCAGCTAAATTCAACCACCAGCTCGTGGGATGTTCTCAGTGCTGCAAGTGGGGCATGGGGGTGGGATGGCAAAGCCTGGGCATGTGGTCCCCCCTCTTCTAATAGCTTATGCAGAAGCTAAATCTGCAGGGAACAGGGTTTTTCTGGGCTTAAAAATACAAGAAAGATGCTTGATGGAGCAGAAAACGTATCTCAGTTCATGGTACATCAAGGGACTGCCTGAATTCAGGCTGGAAATCTTCCTAAGCACAACTTAGAGCCAAGCTTTGAACCCTGCTCTCTGGACGTGCAAAGCTGCGATGGAAACCTAAATCACTTGGTCATCAAAATCCCCTCCCAGACCATTTCCAATCAAACCAAGGAATTTTTTTTTTTCAGAGGGAAAGGTGCAGTCAACAGCCAACTTGTCATGAAGAAGATGCTCATCCCTATGAGAAGGCTTGCTGGGGTACAGGGAGCTCAGCTCGCCCACATCCCCGCCACCTCAAAATTGGGCTGACTCTGGTGCTTTTGGTGATACCTGCTGAGCTGGAGCCTTTTTCTCCTCCTGCTGCTGTTATGGCCCATTTCAGCCCCGCTGCAAGGAGCCAGCAGCTCCCAAAGCCATCTCTCGGTGCCTGTGACGATGACAACTGCCAGCCGAAATCGCCCCTTTCATCATCATCCTCTTTTCAAGCATTATCAGCACCAAGGGCAAAACACACCTTGGGGACCAGCCGGGTGTCCTCCCCAGCACAAGCATCATCAAAAGCAACATTGCTACCAGCAAATCCAGGGTTATCCATGAAACCTATCCCCAAAAAGAGCATTTCCACAGATGGCAGTCCACCTAGGAGCAAAATCAAGTGCCACCCACCATGTCCCCCCTGCATCCCACCCATCACTTTGCTCCCTTGGGGAGAACCAACCCCTCTCTGCGTCACTCCAGCCCATCCCCGTTGCTGCAGCTCCCTTTGCAAAGGAACAAATAGGTATAAACACATGTGCAAAGAAGGTGCATCCCAACGGAGGGTTCTCCAGTTCCCATTTTCCTTGTCCTGGCCAGATAGAATGCAGCATCAGGATTTATCTACAAGCACAGGGAGGCGGAGCGGGGCTGGAATAACCGCTGCTAATTCCCTTTGCCCTCCCCTCTGAAGTATATTGTTGAAGGCATTATATAAATGGGAAATTATAGAGAGGTTTGGGCAGGAGACGAACTAAATCCCTGCCTCTCCTGCTCTGTTTTGCAATGCCGCTGAGACACCCAGTCTTCCAGCCAAGAAGGATTTTGCACACAGAGATGTGCTCCCAGCACCAGAAGAGACGAAATGTGTGGTCTGGAGGCTGGGAAGGGCTCGGTGATGCCACGTTTCCACCTCCACAGCCCCTTTTCATTGGGTTGTAACATCCCTCCGCTGGGAAATGTGGTTTTTCCTGATGTTCCCCAAACCTCCTTGGAGTCAAAGACTAAACCCCTGCAAAGCTAGCAGCCAAAATCCCCCTGAGGTGGTCTCCAGAAGGCAGGGCTTTGCTGTGGATTTGGTCCAGCGCTGGAAAAAACCTCCTTCCCTGCTTCAAACCTCCCTCGCTGGGGCTGTCAGGACCCTATTAATGATAGTTTTGCTTCTAGCTAATACAAGCACTAATTGCATTTCAAAGTATCAGCTCCAGCACTGGCTTCTGCTGCAAACACACGTGTACCTCAGGTTATCAAACCCTGCATCATCGCAGGGATGCAGCAAGAAGGGTCACCCCAAAAGGGCTTGAGCTCACCCCACTAGACAAGGATATCAGGGAGGGCTCTGACACAGTGTTTAGGGGTATGACCCCCATTTCTCAGCCAGCTGAGAGTGGAAACAAGCAGGGCACGCACCTTCTCTGCTCCAAATGGCTTTGCAGACCCTAAAAACCTACTTTTATATAGTAACTCCATAGAGGGAACCACAGCGGTGGGTTGTTGTCCCTGCACTTTGCTATGAGCCCGCCTGCCCTTGGCACTCACGGTGAATCCAGTCCCAAAAGCGCTGAAAACAAGCCCGTGATTGACAGTTTATTTTAGGAAGGAGAGGGGAAAAGTGGGAAAGAGATAATGCTGGGGAGAGATAATGTGAGCGCCAGTCATTAGTTAAAAACAAGCCCATCAGTACTCCAAGTGCCTCGGCAGAAAGCAAACAAAAGGGCAAAGAGAGCAGCTTGGCAAGGGAACAAAACCAGCCACATCAGCTGCATCCTCCCTGCTCGGCTCTTCGCAGCGGGATTTACGAGCCGGGAAGTTTGCGAGACGAGCGCTGCACCTCCTGCCTTCCAAAAATAGGGGCTTGGGGTCTCCTTCCCTTGCTTTTCCTCTTTGCCAACGTCTGAGCAACGAGCCTGACTTGGTGTCACCAAAATCAAGGTTTTCTCTTTGAAAATAGGGGGAAAAAACCCCAAAGCACCGAGGAAATCCCATCACCGGCGGGTCCCAAGCAGGGTGATGCTTTGTCCTCCCTGTACGCGGTCCCAGGCAGGTCCTGGCATCTCCATCCTTGCCAGGGTGAGGTTTCGACTCCATCCCTACCTCCCTGGAAGGCTTTTCCCTCAGCAAGTGCTGCAGGAGCCTTAGGAAGATCCTGGCCTCTGTCTCAGCCTCATTCCCAAGTCATTAGCACATCTGGATTAAATAAAACCTGCTCTTATCCCGAAACCGCGGAGAGCTTTTCGTCAGCAGATCTTAAAGCACTTGGCAAAAGGAGCAAGGTGAGAGCCGCAAGCATTCCCAGTCAAGGGTTTTCTGACAAAAAAAAGACCATTTCTGCAAGGCCAACCAGGAAAAAAAGGCAGGTGGGGCAGGTGAAGCCCTGCAATGCCTCCACAGGAAGGAGAGGCTTGTGAAAACGTGGTTAACGCCATGTCTGGATGCTCCATAAAAACCCATCGACGCAGGAGCCGAGCTGCATTTCCCTGTCGCTCAAGCCTGGATGCAACGCCAGGGTAGATCTTGCCTGGAAGTGCTTGGAGGTATCAGAGAGGCCACAGGGCATATACAAGGGCTGTGATATATTTAGCATATAGTAGATAGCACCTTGCATTTAGCCTGTAGCACCTTGCATTTAGCACATTGCATACAGCATGTAGCACACTGCATATAGCAGGGGCTGCTTAGCTCAAGGCTCTTAGAAGCAAATCCAGGACCTGTAACACAAGTCCTCATTTCAGAAGAGGGGAGCGACATCCCCAACTGGAACCCTACAGCATCCCTAAGCTTTTTTTGGGGGCGTGCTAATAATAACAAGGGATTACTTGTTGCAGCAAGGGAATTTGGGGGGTAAATACCCCCAAACTGAGCTCTGACATATGGGGGAGCTTCGGAAATGCTCGGGGACAGCCAGGGACCAGCCATGATTTAACACATGAGGGTATCTGTGGAGAAATGAAGCCTGGAATCTGCACCCCGAAGATGCTTATTAGCTTGGAAAGGTACAAGGCGAGGGGAAGATCCTTGTCTGTGTTAAAGCTTTTTTTAAAGAGCTCTGGATTCAAACTGGCAGCTCTAAACCGCTACAAAACGCAGCTGGTGGGAAGAGAAAAATTGGGCTAATTGGGGAAGGGCAATTAGCACGGTTAGGAGGATTTTCAGAAGGGGCTTCAGCCGCCTGCATGGCCTGGATTTACCCGGAGAGCAAAGCAGGGGCTTCACGGAAATGCAGAATTCATGGAAATAGTAGGAAAGGATTAAAAAAAAGAGGTGACCCTAAGCTGAATGCAAGATTTGCAAGGGAAAAGCATGAGCAGAAAAGGATGGAGGGAGCGCGGGATGGCTTTCCAGGTCAGTGCTGTACATTCACAGGTGAATTAGAGCAGGTTTTGCTCCCACGTGGCGCAGAGGATGCTCCTCCTTTGCCCTCGTCCCCCACCCCCCAGCATGCAAACTCCCACCAAACCCCTCTTTTCTTTAAATGAGCTCAGCAGAGATGCGAGCAGGTGGCTCCCATCACCCCGGCAAAAAGCCGTATGTTGTTATTTTCCTACCAAAAGGAGAAAAAGGAGCTTTTCCAGGCTTGCAAAGAGGAGCTGCCCCGGGGGTTGCTGGCAAGCTGGGAAAATCCCTGCGAGGAAAAGCCTTGGGGGCTCCCTGGGAATGGAGAGGGGGGGAGAAATTCAGCTTGCTGATAAAAATGATAACTGTAAAGGGATTTTTCCAAGCTGTTTTTTGGCTTGGAGAAGTGACATGGGGATATCCCTAAGGGCAGGTCCCTGCAAAGCCCAGTCCCAGCAGACCTGCCCTTTGGGGGCAAAGCCCAGAAAACCCCTAAGCAGCTTCAAATAAGGAGCTACACTTGAATTTTCCCCCTTGTTTCCCATCGGAGGAGGTGCTGGGGAGGGAATACAGAAGCTAAAGCAAACCGCTCAGATAAGGACCATAGAAATATCTCGCCGAGATCAAAACTCGACATATTTAGCCCTCCCTTTCATGTTTGCAAAACACAGCTCTGATTTTACACGGCTGTAAAACAAACCCCGATGAACATTTTATGGGAACATATTTCAGGCGACAAGCTGAGCGCTGGCTAATCAGCCAGCCCTGATTTTGGCGATGCCAAAAAGCCATCACCCTGCTTGCAGATGGGGCTTTCCGGCTTTCCAAAACCTGGGGGGGGCCCTGGGGCTACAGCTTCATCATTATCCGTGGTCCAGCCGCTCGCCTCCTCCGCATGCCCTCATTTTTTCATCTTGACGGCTCCTTAACCCACTTAGCCCTGCCCTAGGCTGCTTTTTCTGGCCAAGGTAAGAGATTGAGCTCTTTATAAGGAAAAAAGCTGTATTAAAGGGGTGATGCTTCCCAGAGAGATGTATAACACATCGGGAAAGATCCAGCCGACCTACCGCGCAGTGAGGAAGTAAGCGGTTTCGTTCGGGTAAATAAGAGGGCTTTTCATTACGAGGTGATGGATGGAAAACCCCCAAATGCTCCCACGAAGGCACAGATGTTTTGCAGGATGAGAAGCGCTTCTGATGGATTCCCTGTGTTCTTCTCTGTGCCAGCAGCAGGACCTTGCTGCTCCTCCTGGATGCGGCAGTGATGGGGGGCAGCTGCCCGCCGAGCCGGCACCGTGCGATATATAAGGTGACAATAAAAATAGGTGAGATTCCCCCCCAAATGGCTTTGGAGACATATGGCCAGACGCCAAAGGCGAACGCACTTGTAGGGAAGAGCAGTGGGAGTTTGCATGTTGGGCACGTGCCCCCCTGCCTCTTCCCAGGCGACGTGGCCGGATCCTGCTCGAAACGTCAGGAGAGAAGTGCCAGGATGGGAAGGGGACGGACCTCTGCGGGCATGTCCTCCCTTGCCGCCACAACGCCGGCAGCTCCAGCCAAGGATGCCGTCAGCCACGGAAAAGCCATCTGCCCACCGAATTTCGGGAGCAATGCTCGGCCTCCGCAACCTCATGCTGCCCAGAGCAAAGGGAGGCATCAGGGCAGGCGCACCCACCTCAAAAACAGGCTTTTTGCAATGATTTTTAGCAGTTTGCTGAAAAAGCAGAGCGTAAACTGGCTTTTTTGGGACAGTATTTCTCTGCCGAGGGCTAGGAGATACTTAAAGCAGCTGATACTCTGGATATGGGAAAGCAGCAATGTCCCAGCATGGTTTTAAGAGCCAAAACCCAGCTCATGGATGTCTAAACCCAAGCGCTGCCCATCGAACCTGCCCTCCAGACCCTACTGAACGCCGGGATCTTCCTCCTGTATCGCTTTATAACCCACAAACCCTCCCCGGGGCCACCACCTTCCTCTAGATCAGCTGCAAAACAACTTTGACCTCTTCCCCCCCCACCCCCGAATACACATTTCAAACAAAGATTTATCCATACCCGCTCGCCCGCTCTCACAAATCAGCCACAGAAGCCCAATCGCCCAATTTGCAGCGATAAAAAATAGGAGAAAGGGAGGAAAAAATGATCCACGCGCCAGTGACGGACAGCTTGCCGCTGGGGAAAAGCCGGGGGGGACGCGTTGTTCCTTGAAAATTATCTCCCCGCGACCTTAAAACCGTGGCGGAGGTAGAGAGGAGATCCAGGTGGAAGGCAGAACTGGATTCGGCACAAGTTTCCCCCACCCTGAGCCACGCAGGTTTTATTATCGGCCGCGTGTTTGGCAGCACGATGCCGGTGGGATGCTCGGAGTAAACCAGGGAAGGGGTAAAAGAGCAGCAGCCGCAGCCCGGCAGCACATAAAACCCATCAGGGAGATGGCAAGAGAGGGATGCAGGAGGTGCACGATGCCTTCCCGACCCTGATTCAGCCAAATTCAAGCCAGGCTCTGGTTAAGCTCAGTGGTCCGTGGTCCCCCAAGGGATGATTTTGGAGCTGCTCGCGATGCCGGGAAAGAATCGACTCCTTTGTGTCAACCTCTCCCCGCTCAACCCCGCAGAACGCGGCCGTCGCTCCCCCTCCCCGCGCCCTGCAGCAGCTGACGGCGGCTTTCCGGAGAGGAAAAAGTACATTATAAATTAAAAAAAAAAAAAAAAAAAAGGAGATATCTAGCGAGCTCTGCTCGTCCCTGCATCGCCCAGTGATCGGCAAAGCCTCTCAGCCTCCGGAGAGCAGCCGGGTCTCGCTGTGCTCATTAAAGAGCGTCCACCTTAGACCCCACAGTGGGTGATTGGGGGGGGGGACACGGACACACGCATGGGGAAAAGGGGGAAAGAAAAGGGAGATTGCCTTCAAATGCACAAGAAATTAAATTGCACGGCTTCCCCCCAGCCTCCGGGACACAAAGAGGGGAAAGTTTCCTGCCCCGTTAATTTTAATTTCCTGGGAGCCCCACTTTTGGGGAACGGGGGACGGGGGGGGGGGGGATATTGAAACCTCTGTGGAGCAAAGCGGGGAGTCAAGATGTTAATTTAGGAGCTCAGCCAGCTGCAACCCCCCCCCAGGGGATGGCAGGAATTTGGGGGGCTGCTTCTCCCTCCTGGGTACCCCTCCCTCCTATCTGTAGGGTTTGGGGCACCCCCTGCATGCCCAAAGGGCAGGGTGGGCTGGGGTGCCCCTGGATGCTGTGACCCCCCCCAAAAAAGCTGTAGGTCATGGGGGTCCCCAGGGCACAGACCCCCCTGTACGGAGCGAGTGGAGCTGGGGTTGGGATTTGGAGCCGGAGCCCCTCTACGGAGCAGCAGGGAAGGGGGATACAGGTCCCCCCGCAGTGATGCTGGCTCAGGGGTGAAGGATGAGGATTCCCCCCCCCCCCCCCATTTTCTCACCCTGCTCCCCAGCACCAGCACCCAATTACCGAGTCCAAAGCAGGTGCCTGATTAACGACTCTCTTATTAATGGCTGCCCCATTACCGGGTCCAACACCAGTACCCTGGTTGAAAACCAGTTCCCCGTTCAGGGGGGGAGCAGGGGGGGGTACCCCATTCAAACAGGGTGCCTCCAGAGCCCCCCCCCCATCACCCCCCAAAGCCTCAGAAAGGGGGTGCGGAGCCCAGACCCCCCCCTCACGCTTCCCGGGGTGCAAGTGGGCACCCCCCATTATTTCAGCAGCTGGGGTGGGGGGGTCTCCTGTCCCCGGGGGGGGGGGGGGGGGGGAAAGAAGGTGACACTCACCCAGTACCAGGTCGAGGAGGTCCCAGAGCAGCAGGCAGAGGAGCAGGGGGGTCATCGTCCGCATGATGCCCGCGGGGGGGGCAGCCCCATGGGGCTCACCGGTGCCCCTACCCTGAGGGGCAGGCGGGCATCCCGGCGACTTTGGTGGGGGGGGGGGGGGGGGGGTGTTGGAAGGAAAGGCTCAGCCCGGTTCCGTATCCCACCCCCCCCCCAAAAAAAAAAAAAAAAAAAAAAAAAAGGTCCTCGCTCCGCACCCGCCGCGCTGCCGCCCTAAGCCGATTTATTGCAGCGGGAGCGGAGTGAGCTGGCGGCTGCCCCCCCCCCCCCTGCCCCCCCCCCCAATCCCGGTGGCTGAGCCCGCCCCGGTCCGGCCCCCGGGAGGTGCTGGAGGGGGCGGGAGCAGCTGGAGGGGGCTGCGGGGGGGGGGGATACGGGATGGAGAAGGGGGTGTACGGGGAGGAGGGGGGGGGCAGGATGGGTTGCGTGGTATAGGGGGGGTGTGGGGTATCGGGGGGTGATGGGGTGCGGGAGGAGGGGGGCGGTGGGGGGGGGTGTAGGAAGGGGTGCGAGGCGTTTTGGAGGGTGCAGGAGGGGGAGAGCGGTTTTTGGGGGGGTGCACGGGAAGGGTGGGGGGGCGGGGGGGGGGACGGTGCGGGGCGGGGGGGTGTAGGGAGGGTGCTGGGTGCGGGTAGGGATGGGGGGTGCAGGCAGGGGGCAGGAGGGGCAGGGATGCAGGCAGGGATGGGGGGTACAGGCAGGGATGTGGGGTACAGGATGGGGAGGGATGCAGGCAGGGATGTGGGGTGCAGGCAGGGATATGGGGTGCAGGAGAGGGAGGGATGCAGGCAGGGATGTGGGGTACAGGCAGGGATGTGGGGTGCAGGCAGGGGGTAGGATGCAGGCAGGGATGTGGGGTGCAGGCAGGAGGGTACAGGCAGGGATGTGGGGTACAGGCAGGGATATGGGGTGCAGGAGGGGGAGGGATGCAGGCAGGGATGTGGGGTACAGGCAGGGATGTGGGTTGCAGGAGGCGGAGGGGTGCAGGCAGGGATGTGGGGTGCAGGAGGTGGAGGGATGCAGGCAGGGATGTGGGGTATGGGATGGGAAGGGATGCAGGCAGGGATGTGGGGTACAGGCAGGGATGTGGGTTGCAGGAGGCGGAGGGATGCAGGCAGGGATGTGGGGTGCAGGAGGTGGAGGGATGCAGGCAGGGATGTGGGGTATGGGATGGGAAGGGATGCAGGCAGGGATGTGGGGTACAGGCAGGGATGTGGGTTGCAGGAGGCGGAGGGATGCAGGCAGGGATGTGGGGTGCAGGAGGTGGAGGGATGCAGGCAGGGATGTGGGGTATGGGATGGGAAGGGATGCAGGCAGGGATGTGGGGTACAGGCAGGGATGTGGGGTACAGGATGGGAAGGGATGCAGGCAGGGATGTGGGGTGCAGGTGTGGGGGGGGGGCAGGATGCAGGCGCAGGGAGCCAGAGGGAGCCCTGGGACAGCGGTTTCCATCTCACCCCACTTTCTTCAGCCATCCCCCTCTCCCTGCAGCCCCCAGCAGCAGGATCCAGCCCCAGAGCCGTTTGGTTCCCCCCAAAATCACATGCCAGCCAGGGATGCATATCCCTCCATGGCCCTGCTTCGCAGATGACCTTGTTTCCCTCCAACTCCCCAGATTTAATTCATTCCCGGACATAGGGGAAGATGCAAATATTATTTAGGAAGAGCCCAGGTAGGGAGCGGGATGGCCTGGGGCTTGCAGACAGCCATGGCTGAAGAAGAGATTAGAGGGCTGGAGGAAGATTTTCCTCGAGGTTGGAGGCCTCTTTCTGTCGCTATTCCACCTTAGAAGCAGCACTTCCCTAAAACACACCTCTTCTTGCAAAATCAACTTTTTTGCAATTGCTCTTGATTTTTTTCCGGTCCTGTGTGGTCACCCTGTCTCCCCAATGCCTTTTCTTACAGCCCTCAAGCCCAGCTTAACCCTACCGCTTCCCAAAAATCACACAAACGCCCATCATTTCCAGCAGCACAAAGCCAGCCCCATGTAAAAAAAACAAAACAGCATCCTCTTTTGGGGCTTATATTGGCAAAAAAAGCATCAGGGCAAAAGGTTTCCCCAGGATGGGATGGGGATGGGAAACAGTCCTTGTACTGAGACTTTGGCACAACCAGTGCCACCAGTTTGATGAAAATCGGTGGGTTATGTCTCGTTTCTTAAATAACCACCCTGAAAGCAATCAGGCTCTGCATAGATCAGTGCAAAAGAAAAAAAAAAATTAAATAAAATCAATCAACTGCTGAAATTCCTTTGAGCGAGCTGGATTTTCTCTCCCTTCTCCCTCTGCCTTTCATCTGCTGGGAGAAGGCACAGTTCGTTCTTGCATGGAGACGTCTGGAAATCACATCTCTCTCTATTTGATCGTGGATTTGATAGACCCCCCCTGAGAGACATCGCCTTTTCTTTACTCTCCTGGGAATATAATTGACAGGGGTAAGAAGAACCGGTGCTCGCGGGGCCGTATCCCAGCAAACCCAGCGGACCCTAAAAAAGCTTCAGCCTAACTAGCCGGCCCCGAGGTAAAACTGAGTTCAGCCAAGCCAAGCGCGCTGCTGTTGTTTTAAAGCCGGTCTGCTGGGTTAACAGCCCGCGCTCGACCCAAATGGTGCTGTCAGCTTCTGTAAGTGCCGCTGCTCCGAGATGCCTCTGCTGAGATGTGGTTTTTTCCTTTTCTTGCTTTGGCGTGCTGAGTTGCAAACCCCCGGCTCCATCACTCACCATCCCCTTTTTCACTCCCAAATTAAGCAAGCTGGAATATTACTATTTTGCTTTGGAGGTGCAGGGAGCAATTTTTTTCCGCTCTCGGATGCAGTAACCCGTAGGTAAGGTGCATAAAGAGGTGAAGATTTTAGGCTGTGAAGTGGAGAAGGGTTGTCCAGAGAAGGAGGTCTAATAGCTGCGCTCTGAGATATCTCCTGCAAAATAAAAACTAAAATAATTAAAAAAAAAAAAATAATCCCATGCCTTTTCAACCTGAATTTTGGCCCCTCGCAGCTCTGGCTTTGCCATTTAGCTACGCAACCTTCCCCCAGAGCAAAAGGGATGACCCAGTGGGAGAAGCATAAACTAAATATCCCGAAACATTTAGAGAAGGACTTGTTTTCCCATGGCAAAGCATCTTTGGCAGCCTCCAGATTTAGTATTTGAGCGCAGGGAAACGCAGAGAGAAGCGCGCAGGCCATCAGCCGGATCCCAGGACATTGAAGGAGACAGTAAGTGATGTAAATTGTTGGATAAAAATATTGCCGTTTGTATGGGGTGTCTGGCTTGGTTGGGTTTCGCCTGGGTTTTAATTTCGTGTGAATACAGCGGCTGGTAAAAGCTACTCGGTTGACAGCCCCAGGGGCTTCAGTCCCCTGGAAAGGCATGAAATGAGCCGAGGCGATGGGGAGCGATGCTCCTTTCCTGGCTAAATGAAGCCATCCAGACTGTGAGGGGGGTTATTCCATACTTTTTTAATAAATAAGGGTTTTCCCACAGTCGCACGCCATTGCCAAAGGCTGGACTGCTTCCTCCAGGCATCATGCCCTGAAAGGTAATCACTATTTTGGGATGGAGCTGTCGTCCTCCTGTCCTTCCCATCCTCGTGAGGGATGGATCCAGCCTGGAAAACTAGGTCCAAAGCCTCATCCCCGACATCCTTTGGGAGCAGCTTAAATCCAGGGCAGAGTATTGCAGGCAAGTCTCCTCCATCTGTCCTCGGTGACCCCGATTTGGCACAAAAAAGGCTCCAAAAGGTAAAATTTCTCAGCTCCTCTCTCCTGACCCTTCCAGAAGAAGCCCGAGTACTAATTAGCCGAGTAATAACGTGGCGACGATGTGATTCCTCATTAGCTTTTGAGAGATTCCCAGCTACATGACTGATATGCATCTACAAGAAAATTAACTTGGGCGCGAGGGCTCCGTAATCAAGATTAATGAGGAAACAGGGAAAAAGCAGCACGTGGCTCCCCCCTGCCCTTCGCTGAGCACTTCCCAAAATGGGGCGAATCCCAAATTGGGGTGTTGCTTCTCAGCAAAGCGAGTTGGTAGAGAAAGTCCCCATTAAGCCTAGAATAACCCAAATTTTCCCCGTAAGTGGGAAATCTCTACGTAAGGCATTCAGGTTCTCAACTAGTCCCTAATGCCCGGCTCCTGCACCACCCCTAGTGCTGGAAAATGTTTGCTCAGAGCTGAAATAAGAAGTTAACTTCTGCAATACAGGGTGACGCAGAGAGCGCTCATCTCTGGTCCTCCATCTGCAGAACGCCGTTGATTATGAGCTAAAGCGACATCGATTCATCCCAAGAGCATCGACATCCCTTGGCGACCCAGCGCCCGGTCTCGGCCGCATCCCGCGGTCCTATTGCAAAACCGTCGGAGGGAGAGGAGATATTTCCCATGTTGCCTGGAGAGCAAAACCTCTCCTTCTCCCATCCGCTTTCCTCTTATCGAAGCCGTGGCACGAGGTGTAATTAGCCACAGATCATTCCCATTAGCTTCATTCTTGGCTAATTACCCCATGGGAAAACATACTCCTCTACAATGTTCCCAAATCCCCGTTCACCCCTCTTTGCATCCCTCCATGGCTTGAAACCTGGGGCAAAATTAAATCAAGCCACAGGTGCCCAACTTCAAATAATCCACTTTTCTCCTCGCAAGAAGCTTTCCATCAAAAATAGAAACACCAGCAGTAAAAAGCAAAAAAGCCATCATCGTGGGATGACCCAACATGCCTCATTTAACCCAAAACATTTTCCTACACCGTAGTAGCCTGAGGTCTGGCTTTTCCCACCCACATCCATTCTTCTACAATAAAACCTCACTGTAAAATGAAAGAACCGTGTTTCCAAAATGCAGCTTTTCTGGCATTCCTGCCAGAAGTTTTTCTTAGCAAAGCAGCTGGAGCCAAAGCGCTGTTTCCCTCGTTAAAAAATCTCATGTTATTTATTTTTAGTGTATCATTGAGTGCTGAATGCCCTCGACCGAGCCTGCTCCGGCCAGGTAATGTGAAGCATCCAAGCCCTGTGATGCAGGAGGGAATTAAAGCAATTTTTTCAATGCTCTTCTCCTCTTTTGACAAGCCGAGCGGTGGAAAACCACGAGGAGCAAAAGAGCATCATCTTGTTAGCAAGGGGCTTTTCATAGCATGCACGCTGTAATTAATAAACTATAATTAATATGCTCTGGCATCGACACAGAAGGGCAGGAGCAAACCCCAGAGCCCCTGAACCCTCAGCCTAAATGTGCATAAATGTGCTTTTATCCTCAAATGTCTCAAAATGAAGGTATTTTTCGACCCAGCCTCTTGCTTCAGCTCCAACACTCATTGACTAATTCCCAGGGCTGGTGTTTGGGGCCATAATTATTCCATTATTATTTATAATAATAATTATAAATCCATGCCAGTGGCTAAAACATTTTAAAAGTCCTTATTTCATTCATCTAGGCACCGAAATGGGATCCTATAGCTAAATATATGGTCACACGAGAGGGAGAAACTTCCCTTCTGTATGGGCAAAATTCAGAATATAAGTCCCCATATGTTCAGCCTTGTCCTTCCTCCAAGACCGTAAGTCAATTTTAAGGCTGGATTTGCTGTTTTGCACCAAAATGAAGATGTGGGGGAGTGAAAAAAAACCTTATTTTTTAAAAACACTGCAGTATTTCATGCCTGTAAGTCACTCAGGGAGGGGTTTGAGGCTTGAATGTCATGTTTTTAGAAAAATGGGGAGTATTTTGAAAGGATTAGTGTGGCCTTTCTCTCCCTCTCCACAAATGGAGTTTCAGTTTTTCAGCTGAAAAGAACATTTTGTTACAGAAATCCCTTCACTTCTGCCTTAAAAAGAACCAAAATTGAAACATTTCAGCTGCCTTTGAGACCAAACATCTCAGCTGCTCACATTTTTCCCCCAAACCCACGATTTGCCAGAAACTTTAATATTTTCTTTCCATCCTAGAATAACCCTTCTCCCCCAAATTTGGCCCCAAAATTATTTGCTGTGTTTGGGAGCTGTGCTTTGGCCAGCGTACCCAATGCTCCATGTTGGAAGGGAAAAAAAATGGCTTTAACACCAAGCACCACCTGAAATATTTCGCTTTTTTAATAGGATGCTCATCGCCAAAACACCTCGATCAGCCCACAGCCCTAAATTCCCTCCAAACACCTCCAAAAAACATCTCCCATCGCTAAATGAATCCTCCTAGGAGCTATATAAATATAAAAGTGCACATGCACAGATATATATATACACATATAAGACGTTCGAGAGGACGTCTTCGCAGCTGTATAAATAGGCTGATGACAGCCACGGGATGGATATAAATAAGATTAAAAGTTGCAGGCACCCTTTCCCTGGCATTTTTTCCACCTCCATCCCCACACATCTTGCAGAGGGGACAGAAAATACCGTTCTCCAGCCTCCCCCAAGCCCCATTTTTGCACTAAACCGATGCTGTTTGCACACTGATGGGTTAAACAGCCTCAAAACCTGCTCAGGACCAGCCTCATGGTTTTTATTTTGCTTAGGCTGCTGGGGATTACATCCATTCTCATCCTCACCGAACTAATTGCCACCAAACAATGCTAGAGACAGACAAAAATGCTCCTTTTTTCCCCTTTTCCCCCAATAATCCCAGTTCCAAAAACCCCAATCAGGGTCCCTGAGCCTTGAAAATGGGTTAAAAAAAATATTAAGCAACAACTTTAAGATCTTTTTCTGATGCTGGCAGCCAAGCCGAACGCTCGTTTCAGCTTTTTCCCTCTGTGGGATGGGTAGAAAAAAAGAAAATCGCTATAAAAATGAGCAAGTGGAGAAATCAGGCCAGCGAGTGGCCATCGCCCACCTCCCACATCGTCCCTCCACGGCTGGGATGAGGAGACAGGGGACCACACCGTGGGGTGATCCCCAAAACCCTGCTGGTTTTTGGGGCATCTCAACCCTCCGGTGGCCAATGGCTGGGGCACGGCACAGGTGTCACTGTGGCCTGGCCGTCCCGTTGGCTCCATCCCTCTTTCAGCCCTTGCAAATTTGGGCCAAGCCCTCTCTCAGCACAAGCTGGGTTTCCCTTGCAGTGACCAAACCCAGAGCAACACCATCTGCTCCATCAACAGGTTGCAAGAAAACCACCCCAAAAGCTCAGAGTTTTGCAAAAAGAGCTGGCACGTGTCCCTTCCAGTGAACGAATAACGGGAGGTTTGCAATGGAGCATCCCCCCGGCAAATGAATAGCAGGGGGTTTGCAATGGAGCATCCCTCCTTGAACAACTAACGGGGAGTTTGAAACAGAGCATCCCTCCGTTGAACAAAATGATGGGGGGTTTGCAAAGGAGCATCACCTCAATGAACAAATAACGGGGGGTTTGCAAAGGAGCATCACCTCAATGAACAAATAACGGGGGGTTTGCAAAGGAGCATCACCTCAATGAACAAATAACGGGGGGTTTGCAAAGGAGCATCACCTCAATGAACAAATAACGGGGGGTTTGCAAAGGAGCATCACCTCAATGAACAAATAATGGGGGTTTGCAAAGGAGCATCAACTCAATGAACAAATAACGGGGGGTTTGCAAAGGAGCATCACCTCAATGAACAAATAATGGGGGTTTGCAAAGGAGCATCAACTCAATGAACAAATAACGGGGGGGTTGCAGTGGAGCATCACCTTGACGAAGAAATAACGGGGAGTTTGCAATGGAGCATCCTCTCAGCAAACAAATAACAGGGGTTTGCAATGGAGCATCCCTCCGTTGAACAAATAATGGGGAGTTTGCAATGAAGCATCCTCCCCCCAGCAAACAAATAACAGGGGGTTTGCAACAGAGCATCCCTCCATTGAACAAATAATGGGGGGCTTGCAATGGGGCATCACCTCGGTGAACAAATAACGGGGGGTTTGCAATGGAGCATCCCCCCGGTGAACAAATAACGTGGTGTTCACCAGCAATATCTGACACAAGGAGTGAGGAGAGGGAGGGAATACCCCCCTGAGCCAAGCTCGTCGCCGTCTTTAGCGACTGGAACAAATCCGAAGTGTCGACCGAGACCGTGTTAAGCATTCAGGGAGACAAATGCCAGGCTTGGGAATAAAGATCGGCTGCTCCTGTTTATTTCCATAAGGCAATAATAACCCGCGCCTTCGCTTTATGAAGTCGAATTTGTTACGGCGGATGAGCTGTAAAAAATTGTGGAGTTGGCGGGGGGTGGCAGGGGGGGGAGAAAAAAATAGAGGCTATAAATAAATTTGTAATTTTAACATGCATTACCATGTAATTGAGAGTGTAAAGGATGGAGCTGGTGCTGGGTTGGAGCTACCTACAGCCTCCCATGGGTTTTTTTGGCCGAGCTACGAGCCTCTGGGGATGGATCCTGTTCGAGCCTGATGGTGGTTTTGGCAGGGCATGGAGGAGCCCAGAAAAGAGCAGGAAAAGGGATAAATAATATTTCCCGGTTGCAACAAGGCACAGTGAGTGATTAGCAAGAAAGAAGAGCCAAACGGTCGAGCCTCAAAGCTCCTGCACTGATGAGGAAGGTGGATTTGGGATTTAAACATAAATATCTATAATGTGGGGGCTGAAGAATAATTGCAAATTTATCCTTGATATGCATTAAGGGCTCCAGGGGAGCAGTCTGCACTCAGATGGGTGCCAGGGGATTGATTTCTGCTTGGGAAGAAGGGCTTGAAGCGATGGCATGGGGCTGTTGGGGATAAAATGGGACCAGGACGTGGATGCAGCATCCTTTGGGATGAAGGCATTGCAGGGAGGAGGGACGGTGGGTCCCAAGCGTTTGCAAAACCCCAGCCTGGTTCTGCAGAGCTGGCACTTGGCAGCTGTTAAACAAAAATAAATCTGCTAGTCTCAATGGTCAGGGCCACTTTCATGGGGGAAATTTTTGGTGCACAGCCAGAAAAACCCAGCACTGAACCTCAAGCAGCAACAGAAGACAGACACCCACAGACAGAGGGACAACCGTCTTTTAAAAGCAGAGGGCAGCTCCCCCCGGGCTCAGGGCTGCTGCACATGGCCATAAGGCACTGGGATTTTAATATATTTTGCTAAAATATATTTCGGGATCATCTCCCCCATGGCGGCTTTGCTTACACGGCTGCACTTTGGGGCTGCTCGCTTTGCAAATGGGGCGAGTGGCGACTTGGGGAACACATGGACCTCCTTCCCTCCACACTGTCCACCTTCCTACTACTTATTTTATTCCAGTATTTTGTAGAGCCTTTTTCCTTTTGGGTAGCAATGATGCCAGGGTCAGCAGAACCCAGCCCCGCTACCATCTCGGGCACGGAGATCTCTGTTATTTATTTACCAATGCCCGTCGTTATCGCTCGATTGCAAAAGGCTGTCAGGTCTTTTTTGTGTCTGGTGCCTTGCTCATCCATGCCTGAGCTCGCTTGTATTTCAGCAGACTGATCTGGGACTTACCCAACACAGGTTGGGAGTTGATGGGATGTTAATAGGACGACATGTATATTTTTTTGCATGGAAATGTCACTTAATAAAAGGGCTAGGTCTTGAGGAATAAGGTGGGTTCGTACCCTGAGGGGTGTTCCCTCCCCAAACGGGGACCGAGGAGGGATGCTGATGGCAGCGGGAGCCTTTCCAGCTCTGCCTACCTCCCCTTTCAACCTCAGATCCTCCGTGGATGCCCTAAACCTTGGGAAAAGCTAAGCCTGGGAAGGCAGGGCTCACCGGGACCTAGCCAAATGCGACGAGACAGGTCCCCTCCAGCCCTCGCCCGTCTCCCTGGCATGGCAGGAGCAGGGGGGGGTGGCTGGCTCCTACCTCCCCCCTCCCCGTTTCCCTGCCAGTAGCGAGGCAAATACGTCCCCGATACATTTGCAGAGGGATTTCCACAGCGGAGGGGCTCATCTCAAGGCAATCCTGGCTGGCACTGGGGCGAGCGGCTTTTCAACACTTCTCATTGCCCAATTCCACGGGAGCAAACAGCAGCCGACGTCTGTTTAAACAGAGATGCCGTCGGGTGCATCGCCTGGCTGTTTACACTCCTGCAAAAGCAATATCACCCAAGCCTCTCTCAGCTGTCATCTCGTTTCACATCTCATCCTTGCCTTCTAAATTCTCTTCGCATCCCCTATTACAAAGTTTGCTTCCCTTTTCAGTACACCTCCTAGCACCCATAACCTGAAGGGATTGCCCCAGTCACCCAGCCTAACCTTTCCCAGGGGGAAAATTGCATTTTTCCCAACAAATTCACTGCGATTCCTATGCACCTCTGCTTCAAGTCACCCTCTGTATTAAAACCACCAGGACAGACCTACACCAGCTGCATCGTCCAGACCTTTCTCCTGCTCACTCGCTTCCAGCATCCCTGTACCTGCTTTGCTTCCACGCAGCTTTACTTCCCCAGCCCATAAATCTGCAGGTCTGAAGCAACTATAAATTTTTTACCTATTGTCAAGGGAGCTCTTACAATGTCTGTATCACCTTGGGCACATAAGATGTTTCGTGGAGCGGGAAACATCCATCCATCTCAGAAGAAAGCGTGTGTTTTCTGCTCTAGATGCTGACTTTAAGCACTGTCCATCACCCAGCAAGAAATATAGATAACAGGCAACACACGCCGATGCAAACAGGTGAAATTTGGGCACCGGGGAAATTTTCAGCCAAGTTTTCCATTTATTTCCACACATTTGAGTCCTCTTTCCAAAGGTGTAAATGGGATTTGCTTGTTTGCGTGCTTTCCCCCACCCAGCAGCAATGTATTTGCTTTCTGCCTTGGAAGAAAGGTGGATTATACAAGCTCTCCCTTGCATAATCTCTCCAAGCAGCTGGGTAAGCAAGCACTATTGCAAGCAGGAGAGCAAAAAAGCCCTCAGTTTTGACCCAAATTGAAGACACGTAGGTCGATTCCTCGACATCCAGATAAGCAAGACAAGCCCATGATGGGGCTTGTAGCATCGCTTTAGTGCATGCCTTCCCACTTGTGAGGGATGGGTGAAGGGAAGGGAAAGGATGCTTTTTGGCTCAAAAGCCTCAAGACAGGGGTTTTGAGACGACTGACCGAGCTGGCCCCAAATTTCAGATTTTGGGCACAAGGAGGGATAAGAAGCAGTCACACGAGATGGATTTCCTTAGGGGAAATGGATTAAAACAAGTTGTCCAACAATCCTGCCTGGGACCTGCTAAATGCCTACTGGGATGGCTCATTGCTTACTGAGACTGAAGCAAAAATGAAAATAAAAAATAAAAGTAAGCTTTTTGGGGCAAGCCCAAGGGGACTCAGTAGTTCATTGCTGCCACACCAGAATATAGGAATTGCTGTCAAATTTGGGAAAAAAACCCCCAACCAACAAACCATCCTCCCACCCCAGGGGCTGCCCATTGCCTTTGCCCGCGGCAGATGCAAAAGCAGCCGGAGGATGAGCTCAGATGGAAAGCATCCGTGTGGCAGGCGTCAAAAATTCAGCGAGATGAATCACGCTCTGATCTCCAAGAGCATCTCGTCACCGCAGGTGCTCTCCTTCTTCATTAAGGCCATGTTAAGCAACGCATTTTGAGCACAGCACAGGTCTTCCGAGCTTAAAAACATGACCCCGAGTGCTTTCTGCACCACCCATCTACACCTGCTCCGACTCCAGACGACTCCTTTGGGAGCACCGGGGATGGTTTCGCTGCTCAAGGTTTAGTGAAAAGGGGGAAATTAGGGAGAAAAAGCAAGATCCTTACTCCTCGAGCACCCCTTCCTATTTTACCTTCAATATTTTTTAACATACTCCTCTGTGGTGGGTTTCCCCCTCCTCCCATCACTGCTTCACCTCCCAGCATCGCGGGCGAGATGTAGCAATGCGGCTTGTGTATCCTACTAAAAGATATTTAATAAATATGCAAATCACTCCCCGCATCTCCTCGGGCAGGTGAGGTGCGTGAATAGGCTGTAGTTAAGTATTAAATCCATCCACCGCCAAGTACCTGGAGAAGAGCAGAATAAACCAGAGCTGAAGATTGCATGGAAACAGGGTAACGGAATGCATCTGACGGCAGCAGGGAAGCTTTGCTCATTGAAAAACAAATCCAATACACCGTACTATAGCACCCACCGGTCCAGATTTAAGTGAGCTGGAAGAAAAAACAGCTAAAGCCACAGCACATAGTCTCATTATGGATCAGATGCATGAAAATTTCCTTTTATCAAATCAAGTTTTCCCCATTGGGTTTTTGTAGTATTTCTCAGTCCCTGACTCCTCTTCCAGGACCACCAGTACCCAATTTCTCATCTTTACCCTATTCTGTATTTCCCAGGCCCGTAATACACTTCCTACCAGGCTCTCCTCTTGGATAAATAAGTCCAATCTTCATGATCGCTCTTCAGAGACGAGTTTTGCCAAGGCAGGCAGACTTTATAAATGCTTCCCCCAAGGAATAAATCACTATTTTTCCCCCAGGCTAGCCAAAATAAATACAACGCTGAGCAAACCTCACGATTGGAACAGGCAGGCAAGTACATGTCAGCGTCTTATCGCTCCATGCTCTTGAGCACGCTGTGGTTTTCCTCTATTTCTCACCCCAAAACTCCCAGACCCAAGGAAAGTTGTCATCCATGTAGACGGCAGGAATAGGAACGCAGATCAGATTTGAAGCCAGACCATCAATTTACAGGGTTATCCCATACAACATTAAAACCAGTTACCGCGCTCGGTATTTTTGCCCTCTAAATCACTAGATTTGGACAAGGGTTGTAAGAAAACACTTCCACCAATGCCACGTGAATGCTGGACTTTCTAGCCTGTGAACTTTGCAAGCGTGATCCAAACGCCTTTTTATTCCCCCTTTCTTTGAAAGCAGCAAGCTTTTCCCTTGCCAGCTACCTGCCTGCATGCAAAACCCTGCCAGATGGGCCGTCGCTGCCTGCAGCCAGCTCCTGCCCATCCCTGCCGGTGCTGGAGAGCAGACCCATGTGGCCATGCTCCTGCCTATAGGAGCTCCTGATCCTATAGGAGCAAACCCTAACACCCCCCCCCCCCGCCAAATCCTCTAGAAAATCATAGAGGCAGCGATGCTTTTTACAGGGATGGAAAGATGTCCGTGCATTGGGGCTAGCAGCGATTTGGGAGAAGCCACATTCTGCATCACATGGGGTGAGGAGCCTAAAAATTACCTCAAAAAAGAGCCAGACCTTTCAAGAGAGAAAGAATGACGCTGTCAAGACAGGAGGTGTTTGGTCAATTGGATGCACAAGTCAGCATCAGCTCAAGTTGTGCTTCTGGCAGCCAAATATTGCAAGTGAAAATGTATAGAGCTGACCCTAAATGATGCAAAAGAGCAGCCAGGGCCTGTGCATCTCCCCCACCAACTGGAGGAACAAGCAGTATTTTTTTTTTTTTCAGAGCAAAAGAAAAAAGTTATTTTTCATAAAAATTGTTTCCAAAAAAATGTAATGAATAATGATTTTGGCTCTGCTTCGAGGTTTTGCTCCTCCACTGGCCCCGGTGAAATGGGAGCAGGAGCACCATATTCCCCGGCGCTTTTGAGCAAACCCAGCAATAATAAATCAAAGCCAACCACTGCAACCTCCCATGAAGCAACAAGAAGGCAGAAGGGAAAGAGCACGACCCAGCTCACACGGGGAAAAAGCCAAGAGGGGATGGGAGCCAGTTGTTTTGCTTGAGCTCGAGGCGATAGCCAAGAGAGAATTCTGCTTTTTAAGGTTTTTTCGAGCCTTTCCGAGGAGACCTTGCCCTCCTCGACCAGTTTTACAACAAGCATCATGCTCAGCACCTATCTCAATTCCAGGCACATCCACAACCCTGCCCGGCACACGACTATTTTCTTTGGAGACCTGACCTTGGTCTGTAATGGGCAGTTTTATGAGGAGGAAAAGCACCTTGAGGAATTTGCAGAAAACTGACTTTTAGCAAGGAGGTATCTCACTTTCCTTTTGCTTTCTCTATTTATGAGCTCTTTGGAGATTTGGCTAGACATCTGCTCGCAAAGGGGCAGCTTTTGGGGATGTTGCAACATGATGGCGAACAAAGAGTCACCGGCAACATCTGACCCAGATCCTTTCTCCTCCTTTACACCAGCAACGTGATCCCTTCAAAATAAACCTTCTCTCAAGAGGATTTCCAGCGAAAGAAGTAGCAGGAGGGGAAATGTAACTACGGCTGGAAGAGGTGAGGATGAAAGACGGAGCAAAAAGCAAGAGAGAATCAGTTGAATTTTAATGGTATTTACTTTATTTAAAAGGGGGAAAAAAAAAAAAACCAAACCCAAAACCTTGGGCATTTGCATCAAAGTGCCTGGCTGTAACACTGCCAGAAGGCGGTTGGAAAAAGGCCACGAAAGGAGCTGCCCCTTTGCATTTCGGTTCCGTGCATGAGTTACGGTGCGATTCCCGAGGACGCTGGGCTTATCGCTCCCAATAAGCCTCTTTTTATAGGTCTGGCAGTGAGATGCGAGAAAGCAGTAATTAAATTTTCACGCAGAAGAAGGTTTCTGCTTTGCACCCGTGTTGGGAGAAGTCAGCATAAAATGTCAGGGTGGGCCAACAACAGGGGGATTGCAATTGTATTCAGGGCAAGGCAATAATACTAGAAAAACGTAACACTTTACAGCTCAAAAGGCAAGTGCAAACCTGGCAGCACCTTCCCCCCCCAATATTAATCCAACTGCCACCTTTTTACCCACTAAACATGCACAGACAGCCTGAGAAGTTCACAAATGGTGCAAACTCAACCTATATACGTCAAGCAGAGAGACTTGTAGCTAGGTAGTAAAGCAAACGCATGCCTGGAAATTGGCTTGGGCATGTGGGTAGACCCAAAATGACCTTGAAAATGGGTCTGTTTAAGATTTCCAACCCCTCTAGAGAAGCTACATGGGCAAGCAATGGGACATGGTGGTCTAGATGCTTCAAGAAGCTCTCCCTGTAGTCAACCCACCAAAGCCACTACTTGAATGAGCCTCCACCAATATGTGACACTGCCAAATTTCATGGGTGACGTCCACTGAGTTACTGTCATGGTTGGTCCAGGTCCAGCCACCCCACGTCCCAGGGGAAACGCCTTTCCCCAAGGCACGAGATGAAAAAGAATTTACCAAACACGGCGAGGCCAACACGAGAAGAGCAGCATCTCCTCTCAGGATGAAACCCAACCCTGACAAACGCCCATTAGTTCCAAAGAGATGAAAAGCTGGGGACAAAAAGGGGTAATAAGCTATTTTTAGGTGGAAGATGCCATGTGATGCCCTACTTAGGCATGTGCTTCATCAGCCAGAGGAAAGGACTTGACTCGTGTCTGTTTTATGAGGTCTTTTTCTCCATTCTGCTGAGTGCTTGGCTGTCTCGAAACTCCAGACTTCCAGTCGTTAGATGCAGTTATCTCTATGCAATTTAATTAAAGTCTAGTGTTTAATGACACAATGTGCTGCTAATTATTTTTCACTCGTTGTCAGGAGGCTTTTTTTTTTAGTGGTTGCAAAGCAAAATTTAATTACGGCAAAGAAAACACGGGGGTACTATCTTGAGGGCTTTTGGAAACAAAGAGCCTTGGGTGGGCAAGTGGAGCATCCAGCTCTGCTCAATGAGGACTAAGAAAAAGAAATATTGTCTAGGGCAAAGCACCACCACACAGAAACAAGAAATGGGGACCCGAGGGACACCCCTGGCTTGGTCCACTCTTACTTTGCCAACACTGTCATGGAGAGCCGTGAAAAAGCCAGCATGTGGATGCATCCTAAATATCTGTGTCATCTTGGAGACATGGTCTATGGAGGTGCCATACCAAGGCAGCAAGCAGCAGTTTTGGGGTACGGTAGAGCCTACAGGAGGCAAGCAGTTTGGGTCACCCCAACTCATAGCATGAAAACTGGAGACAGATGGAGTTTGTTCATTCAGGACGGGGCTCCTTGGATCAACACAGTAAAATACTGACTTATCGCCTTAAAATAGCTTCCCACACGGCAAGTCAAGTCCCTCTTTCAAGCTGTCATTTCTGGGGGTACAATCTGCTTGCATCTCAATCCATTTCTTCTTTCAAACCAAATTATTCCCCCGTTGGAGCCTTCATCGTTCGTAGGCTACCAAACACATTCACCGGCAATTTTAGCACTCTGCAGTTTTGCCTCGTCAGCAGAAGAGGGATTTGGGAATCCTGTTTTCCCCTCCCTGCCTCCAAGCTTTTGTCTGCTGGGAGATTTCCCCTCTTTAAGCCTCAGTTTCCCTGTAAAGTCGAGATAATGACGCACATTTATTTTGCAAATTGCTTTGATCTCTACTGTTGAAGGGTGTTCTGCAAGACTTAATTACATGTGTCACCACCAGTCTTTGCTGCACACATTAAAGTCTCTTAAGCTGCCTAGTAATGCAGAGGAGATCTGTGCAGAGAGAATTAAATGTGCAATATGCTCATCCGAGAGCAGAGTTTTGCAGTTTTGAAGAGGGCTGGTGAAGTTTCGCAGCTGATAAGTAGCTTTGAGAAACTCCCCGCCATTTTTGCATATATTATTATGGTTTTTCCCTTCAATATTAGAATATATCTGTTCGGCACCGCACTTAAGAGTTGGCAGTGGGTCTAGAAGCACGAGTTTCTTTTAGCAAAGCAAAGGCAGATCCCATTTTACTGCAAATAAGCCCAACTTTTGAAAGTTAAATCCCCACTGGAAATTGTTATTTTCTTGAGATCTTTGAAACGCCTACACGCTCAAATGGCACAAGCGGCACATGGTGACACCCAATAATTACAGCTGGTCAAAACATGGAATTTCAATCCCAGGAGAAATTCTGACATCCTGAAATTTGCAGGTTTCTTCCAGCTGACAGAGAAGATATCACTGCAAAACTGCCCACGGATGTGTGGGGGGGTTCTGTTTTGGAGCAGCATCTCCAGAAAAGTCTGGGTGATGTTACAAAACACTTTTTGCAGAGCTTTAATATTTTGTTAGTGCATGATGTGATAGTGGTTGAGACATTAGAAGTGTTGCAAAAGCATAAAATATTCATTAAATACCCCCAAACCTGGATGATTGAGGGGAAGAGCCTGCAACAAGTCAAGCTGGATGATGCATTTCCCCAGCAGCGCGACCTTGACAAGATGAATATTTAAAAGACATCCAAGATCATTTGCATCCTTCTGCCCACGACTTTCCTCCTCATCAGCCATCTGCTACCCTTGAAGGGCTCATGCTCTTTGGGGGAAGCTTTAGTTTCCAAGGCTGGAAACAGCTAGAGGAGCTGGAACGAGAGCAACAAAAAATCCAGGAGGAATTTGGAGGTCAAGGATGGAGCCAACCCAGTGTGCTCCAAACACCCTTTTCCTAAGGGCTTGCCGCAGCCTTTGCATGCACAATAGCAAAGACAAAGAGAAAAGGAGGAAAAAGGCCCAAAATGGAAACAAAAAAAAAGGAAAAACGAGGAAGGGAAGAGAAGAGCAAAATGCTTCCCAGGGAAAAGAATCCCTTCCCCGGTTCCCACCAGCATGACAGTGGACAGGTTAGTAAGCGGCGGTGGCAAAGGCTGGGCAAGAGCCGCCGGTGCAATTATTTTGAGGAGAGGAGTGTGGCTTGAGAAACTCATTGCCATCCTTTGTGGATCTTTAATGAACCTTTAAACACGCCAAAAAAAAAAAAAAAAAAACCAAAACAAAGAGGAAGGGAAGTGAAAAGCTCTCATTAAGGATTTTGGCAGATCTGATTAGTGGTTTTAGAGCCCTAAACAACCGTTTAATTGGTAAATCTTCCGGCAGCCAAGGAAAAGAAAGGGCCGGGCACAAAAGCGGAGTGTTTCCTCTGTGTTGTTGGAGAACTGCTCCCTTCCTTCCTGGGGAGAGGGCAGGGCTGGGTGATGGCACTGCCAAGAAAAATCCAATATCCAGCAGAAACTCACCTCTTCATCCTTTAATCCTGCTCTCTCCATAAGCATTGCATCAGCTTTGCATTTCTCCATCTCACCCAGCTGAGATGCTTCATATTGCCATAATAGAAAGGGCATCGAGCTGCAAGCAGGGACCCTACCTAAAAGCAGATTTTTAGTGCTTGGGGGTAATTTGGGCTGATGCTAAAGGCTGTGGCCACATCCCCAGCCACATCTGCAAACGACCAATCACAGCTCATTTCATGTCTTGTTTCCAGCCCTGAGAAACTTCGCAATAAAGTAAAATAATAAAAAACCCAAACAGAAATGACCAACCCACAGCCCCGTGGGCTGGGAGGATGGTGAGCACAAAGCCATCCTTCTGCCCATCTCCATTTGGAGATCACCGGCGCCTTCCTTCTCTCTTAAGCTTTGGTAACCCGGAGAAAGCCAACTTTTCCAAGGCAGCTGAGCAAATCCCTCGTGCTGTGAGTCATCTGGCAACCCAATTTAGCTGCTCTCCCCCACGCCCACTGTGTACCCCAGAACATGGCAAGCTCGCCCCATTTCTCTATGACTCAGGATCGCTCAATGTTTCGACGCTCCCTTTGCAACTCAACTTTGCTGGCAGCAACAGCAAAAAAAAAGGCAGCAGCATGAAAGCCAGAGTGGTGGTTTTGTTCCCTGGAAAAGTGGGGTTTGCAAGGGTGTTCCCTGTCCCCCACTGCCTCCCCCCAAAATCACTGCAAGGCTGCAACAGCATCCCATGCAGAGGGAACCCTTGCAGCGGGGTTTTCACGCTGCCTCCCACACAGCTCAAGCACTGCCAGCTTTGACCTTTTATTTCCCCGATTCATCATCCTCTTTGCTATTTCAGCTTTGTTTCACCATCTCCATCCTTCACAACCCTATTCCCAGCTCAGGCTGTGCCTCCCTGTGAAAGAGATGCCGTCGTAGCAATTAAAGTCATCTTTAGATTGGATGCTGCTTGCGCCAGCATCACTAAAACCCAGGTACCCACAGGTTTGCCGCTGGACCGCGGCCGACGGGAGCAGCTGCAAAGCACTGCGGCCGAGCATCACTCTGTCTTCCTACTCCTCCGCTTGCCCTGGAAATATTTCCACGCAAACTGTGCTCCAGGGAATTTGGGAACCCCAGCCCCTCCCCACCTCCTGTGACTTCAGTGGCTTGCTGCCCGCCTTCGCTGGAGTCCGTAACGTTGCGCCGGGGATTAATTTGGCCTCGTGCCTTCATTTCCATCCTTGGCCTTGAACGTCCTTTGAGCTCCTCTTAAAAAGAGATTGATTAATATGAAATTACTCAAAATCCTTTTAGCCAGTGCCAGTTTTGACACGGAGAAGGAAAGGCTAGGCTGACAGTGCCCAAGTCAAACATTTGCCAAATTAATTCCTCTGCTAGAAATTGTTTCGGATTTTGAGTATTTTTTTAAAAATCCATCATCCAGTAATTCTCTAATTAGCTCGGCATTGCTTGAGCGAGGACACACCAATCTGATTTATGAGGAGGGAAAATATTTTAGGTAAATGCCTTTTTACGCGCACCTCAACATGAAAGGGAAGAAAAAAACCCAACCAGGTGCAGGACACCTCTGAAACCTAAGAAATGCCTCTTAAACTGCATGAGAGCACGCAGTTAGAGGGAATTTGGTCTTGGGTATCTGAAGGCAGGCAGGGATGGGGTGCAGGCAGGATGGGCAACAGTGCTGGTGCCTGCTGGCTTCTGGCCACAGCCTTGGGAAATCGCATTAGGGCCGTCGCTGCTGCGCCACTGCTTCTCCGCAGAACTGCTGCTAATGCATTAATGCTCCATTTAGGATCAGGGCCCATCGATCCCTCATCTCCAAATAACTAATTCAAGCCCTGGGTTAATATAATTTCTCTACACTTGGAAATCTTCCTGTTACTGGCAGCGCTCTGCACCCCCATCCGTGTGATGAACGTATCGGGGCTCAGCACTCCCTCTCCCCTCTGGGTCTGCATCGCTGCCCTGTACTCCCAGCAGAGCATCATCACTGCCAGGGGTTTGACGCTGCAAAAATCGAAACCTCGAAACCCAGAGAGCCCAAACCACAGCTCCTGAGGATGCTGACTCAGCGGGACACCTCTTCCCTGCAACGCTTGCTCTCAATTTTGCTCAGGTTAATTAAAGGCAGGAGAAGATCCTGTCTTTGGTGGTCTCAAATTTACAGTAACATAAGAACCATCATTGCCCCAGCACAAATTAGTTGCTTTGCTCTTGCAAAACCCCCAAAACCCCCAAATTTCCTGCAAAACAACTCCCCCTTCTGCTTTTCCACATTGGCACTGTTAACCCTACCCCTTGTCCCGGCTTTGCTGGGGACCGATTGGGATGGATCATTCCACACTAGAGAAAGCCAACCCTATCCCACAACATGCACTAAATTGGCAGAAATCTCCCCAAAACTCTTGCTTGCAGCATCCCTGCCGCTCACTGCATGCAGAGGAGCTTCCCACTCCCCCAGCAATTCCTTTTCACTGGTGGGTGAAGCTGTTCCCACCTTATCAAGCACTTTGGCACGCAAGGTGTTATATAACCCCACGATATTAAGATTTTTTTCCAGCCCTCTTGGGATGCCTATAAATGAAGAAAAGAGGGGAGGTGGCAATAATCCCATTGCAACCTGGTGATGGATATATCTACCCCCCGCACCCACGTGTAGCTAAAACTCCCTGGAGGAAGAGAAAGGGGATCCATGCTTGGCTTGAATTCAGCCCAGCATCTAAAAAAAAAAAAAAAAAAGCCCCCCCAGGATTTCAGTGCCATGGACCAGGTAAGGAGCAGCCCCCCAAAACTCTGCAACCTTGGGGTCAGCTGCCTTTCTGCTCCCCAAGGTGGAATGCCCACCCCACTCAGGAGCTGAATCTGATGATGAGCACAGAAAAAAACCCTCCCCATCCCTTCCAAATCCTTCTTCCAGAGTCAAAAAGCTGCTCTTCGAACCCCAAAAGCCTCTTTCTGAACCCCAAACCACCCCAAACATTGGCATGCAAGTTGGTGGAGAGGTCATAAGAGAGAACAGGTGGATTTAGGGGAGAAAAGCAGATGGATTTGGCCTTGGGGAGGGTAAGGGGAGCTGGGAGGAGGATCCTAAGGAAAGCTTCGAAGCTAAATTCTGCATAAATTAGGGCTGAGCCGAACCAAGTCCACAGGGACACGTTCAGATATTGCTCTGCAGCATGTGCCTTCATCCCGGACAGCAAAATTGCATTTATCTTGCCCCTTCTCTTTGCATTTCTTTGGGATTCATTAATTTGAGGTTGAAATCCGTAAATGGCCTTTTTCTCCCCCCCCGACCCTTCCTGTCTCTTCCTAAACCACTTTAATTTCCCAACAAGATTTATTCTGGCTACTTTCACTCCTGTTACTGATGATCCTGGGTCAGGAATTGTCGCCAGAGGATTTGTTCTCCTTTCATTGCTCCGCAAGCACAACGGACAAAAGGGGCTGGTAGAGGCAAAGAAATCCTTGAGCCTTTAAAAAAAATCCCATCTTTCCGCAAATTCCCAATGCTGCCCCACCACGGAGACCTCGGAGTTGATTGCAGTCATCCACCACACAACGATTTTCCCAATTTTCCCCCAATATCTGCTTTTGCATGTTATTTCTGGTGATGGGAGAGCAGAAAAAGATGCTACTGGGTGGCAATTTAGGGTAAAAATTCACATTTTAAAGGCAAAACATTAAGGCAAAGAGGGGGGTCAAACACAGGCAGGCCTGGAAAATCCTATTAATAGAGACTCAACCTTGTCTTTAATGGCATTGAAAAAAAAGAAGGATGTGGAAAAAACATATAGGCAACAGAGAAATTAGTTGGGAGGGGGGTGTGTAAGTGTTGTGTATTCCCCAAATTTTGGGATAAACTTGTCCCTATGTCATGAAACGTCACTAGTTTCTGCTTCCTAAAGCCCAGCTTTGCCTTGGGAGGATGGGACTGGGGGAGCGGTTTCTGTGCAGGATATTGATAAATGCTACTGCCCTGAATTAGAGGGGGAATATTTATTTTATATATATATATATATATAAAATCTCCAAAAGGCTGAATGCTTTAAAAAAATAATAATCTATTCAATCAATGCATCTCCCTGCAGCTTTAAGCATTTCATGTTTCCCTTCTCCCTCCTGCCTTTTTTTTTTTTTTAATTTTTCCAAGGAAAAAGATCCTGCATTTTAAACACAGGTACCTGGGAAAAAAAAAAGAAATCCTTAAATGGATTTTTTTCTTTTTTTCCCCAAGTTTGAAACCCCCCTCCCTTGACCTTTAGCCTTTATCACCCCCATACTCCACCTCTTCTTCCCCCTGCAGCCGCTGGGCTGATGCTGAGCCCATTAAGGAAGCCATAGGCTGTAAATCATCCCATTTCCAGCCCGCTGAAACGCCTGGTCAAAAAATGGGGAAGACTGATGGAAGTCTTATTTAAACATTTTGGAAGTCATTTGGGGGCGTTTAAGTCTTTCTTCATTTGCTGCCGGTCCTTCTCTGGCAAGCCGAGGGCCTGAAAGGAAGACGGATAGCCGAAATAAAGCTTCTAATTGGCACCTTTTTCCCTGTCTTTGGCCAATTTCGAGGCTTAATCATGATGAATAAGAAGGAGACAAGGGCTGAGCGGGTGCTGGGGCATAGGAGAAAGCAGCAGGACAGGAGCATCCCCCCCTCCATCCTAATTTTCCCCCCATTTCCATTAGCGCCTGCTGCCTTTTATCTGCCATGTTGCAGCGGAGACGCTGCATTTCGCTCCCAATCGCTATCTCCCAGGGAAGGCAATATCTCGCTGGGTGTGAGCTGAAGCCTGCAAGCGCCTTTACAGACTAAGAATCTTTTTTTTTTTTTTTTTTTCATTATTTTTAACAAGGTTTGGGAGATTCAGCCAAGTGAGCCCCGGGCAGGACGTGGCAACAGGCTCCATCTGCAGTCTTGATCTCACCCAAAAATCCCAACGTGCCCATCCCACCTTGGGATATTTTGGTGCTTTGGGGTGGTTTTGATGGGAAAAATGCAACATGCCACTATTTCCTGGGAACTAAACCTCATACAACCAATTGTCTGCATGGATTCAGAGTGAATTTCCTAAAAATAAGCCTTTCTGCAAGCTCACGGCAGCCTCCTCCAATGCATGGCAGCACCCCATGCCCGCTTGCAAACCACAGCTGGATTTATGAATAATCATGTTATTTTGGCTATTTCCAGGCAAGAGAATGCAACACTTTGCTAGCATCCTTGCAAAGGAGCCCAGTATCCCACAGCAACATCCCCAGAATGGGGAAGAGGCAGCATGCCAAGTATTTTGGGACTAAAAACCAGAAAATCAGGGCCGAAAGCTGCAGAAGCTCTTTCACCTAAAAAATCCCATCTGCTGGGTTTGGTCTCAATTCCCCAGCGATGAACTGAGGTAGGGACATGATTTTGGGGTCAAGCATCGCACTTGTCCCTGGGCTGATCCCCAAAACCCCTTCCTCTGAGCATGATGTGCCCTTGGATGGCTTTGGTTGCCCCCCTCTTCTTTTCCTACAACATGCCACTGCTTGATTGATGGAGATTTGCATTGATTTTGCCATAAAACATGAATTCTGCTTGAGGCGGGGGCAACCCAACAAACCAACATTGATCTGCTTCTTAATTTGGCGCCGAGCTTTGAGAGCCTATAACGGCTCACCCCAGGACTTAGGCTGAGATTGCAAGAGCTCAGCCTTTTTATATTATATTTTTTTGGCCTTTTAAAATTATTTTTTATGGAAGTTACTGCTGTGTTTGGGAGGTCCCATCTCTGCTGGACGTGCAATGGTTTGGAGGGTTTTTTTGCATATCTCCCACCACAGGCACCAAAGGGGCATTTCAGAGCCCTTTTATCCCAAAGAGCATCATTCAGGGTCTTATTTCAGGCTCAGCCACCCCAGTAACCTGATTTTTACTGGGATCTGGTGGTCCCTCCGCTCTCCAGTAGTCTTAGGAGGAGCACAGCTTAATCCAACATCCAACCACATTGGCCAAATTCTGCAAGAATCAACATTTTTTGACGACGCAAGAAAATGCCCATTTTCCCTCCCTATTCCCCCACATGCTGCTACAGAACACGGTGCAAAAAACTATGTAAAATATTACAAAATCAGTCAATTTTGGTCTGCTATGGGTGGCCGCAGCACCTGGTGTAAGTCCCCCCAATTCCCATTGATTGCCAAGGAGCAACACCAGTTTACACCCGCTGGGGTAAATGCCCCTCTATATTTGCTGCCCGTCTTCGTCAGATTACACAGTCCATCAATAAATATTGATAAATCCCAAATCCATAATAAATCAAAGTGGGCATTGGGCCCAAGAAGAGGAACAGAAACTTGCTTTTATTTAATTTTGGATAGCAATGCGATGGACCAAAGTTGTTCTTGATGGTGGAAACCCACCTGGGAGCTGCTCCCCAAGCAAAGGCAAAGTACAAACCAAAAAAATGTGAATTTATCTCAAAAAAAAAAAAAAAAAAAAAAAAAAGAGGGCTGAGCACAGTGGAAAAAAGACTTAGGAACTGGTTATCTTTTCTCCAGGGAGGATTTTTCCACCTTCCCCTTGCAGGGTGACCTGTATTGCTATAAATTCCTTAGGGTACCTGTAATCTCCTGCGTGCAGCAGGCAGCACAAAGAAATCCAGGGGTTTTTTTTTGAACGATGAGCAACACCTATCCCAGGCAGATAACTGCCAAGTTCAGAAACTCACGCCCCATGAACGTGAAAATTGGATTTCGCTGATGTCCTCAAAGAAAAAAAGAAAAAAAAAAAAAAAGAAAATCAAAGAAAAATCCAGATTTCCCCGTCTCTCTGGAGGAAGACTCCTCCGAAAGCATCAGTTTAGGCTTTTCTGAAACGTCAGCTTATGTATTTCAAAACCAAATTGAAACCCAAATGCTTCAAAGTGGGGGAAATAAATAAATAAAGTGTTTAGGTTTTGAAAAAAAAAAGATGAAACAAAACATTTCTGCTCTCTCTGGACCTTTCTTCCCCAAACAGGATTCTGGCGAAACCAGCAGCATTTTTGCAGTGTATGGGGATTTTTGTTTTTTTAATAGATTATAATTCAATCGAGATGTCTCCTGTTAGACTCACCAACCTTCTGCCACCTTCATGGAAGTCTGTCTCCAAGGCTGGATTTGACACAAATTGCCTGGGGACACAAATGCATCTTTATGAACCAGCTCCTTGATTTTGCAAGTTGTAATTCTAATGTATTAATGCACCCAAGTGATGCTTTTTAGAAATGGGACCTTCTCACAGCACCTGCATGAAGCAGGGGTGGGTCCAATGATGGGGACAGGCTCTGTCCCTTGATTTTTGGTCCGACTCCGTGCCACCCAACACTGGCCCCAGTGCTGTCCGCCACCAATAAATACAGTTTTGGCATGAGATACGGTATTTCTCCTGCTAGCAGATGCCTATTTCCCAGCCTGTCAGGTGCAAATGAGATCTTCATCGCAACCTTCTCCATGAGCATCTCCTGGTGAAATGTCATTGCCTTAGAAACAGGCACTGTGCTGCTGTGACAGCAGCATTTCTCCTGGTAGAGAGTCCCACACTCCTCTCCAGCTGCCAGTATTCACAGCTGGAGTAGCTCCACTGGGTCCCACAACCACCCCAGCGTTGGCACTGGTGTCCTCCAAATACTTGGGGACAACCCCAAACTCTTCTAGCTTTGACCAACTGGGCTCCTCCATGACCTGGGCTTTGGGGACAGAACACCACCACACCACAGGGTCCTTTGTGGGAGGGGAACTGCTAAATTTTCCATGGTCCAAAGGCAATATTTCCATCAAATATCCCCAGGAGATACCAAGATGTGCATCTTGGCCATGCTCCTCATCCTGAGCAATTCCATGCGTGCAACAGAGATGTGCAACTGCTTTTTGCTGCATGCCCGTGGCCGCACAGCACCAGCTTTCCTATGGGGCCAATTATTTCAAGGCGAGCAAGCAGAAGAGTCTTCCTGAAATGTTGATTGAAAATCAATAGGCGTTTCATTTTAATTGAATTTCTGAGCTGGGCGGGAAAGCCAGAACTGTTTCCGCCTCTCTTCTTGCATGGGGGCTGCGGTATAGACAGACAAACAGACCATCCCATCATGGTTAGATGAGCCAACAACTCAGGTCAATCCAGTCTCTGGTGAGCCTAACAGCCTGGGGACTTGGGGGCAAGATGCTTTCATCAACAAGAATAGCTTGGAATCACCCAAATCTCACTTTTCTTCTCCTGCCCCATCCAAACCACATAGTCTTGCTGTTGCCACCAGCCTCAGGTGCATCCAGAGGGTCCCGGTGCTGACTGAAAGAAAAGAAAGAGCTGGGGCAACCCACGAGTTGCAATTTATTTTTCTAAGATGGAAGGATGGGGATTACATGATGCGATGGATGCGGGTGACGCAGGAGGCTCCAGCCAGTGATATATCCCTTAAATAACCATCATTGCTGGCTCTTGGCTCCAAAAGTTTCCAAGGAAATAGTCCTGCCTTTAGCCCTTGTTTATGCCAAAGAGGTTTTAGGAGGAATGCATTTTTGCTTTCTTTGTACAACTCCTGCAGAGCATCCACCGGCATGCCTAAACATCATTGCTGAAGATATTACTGACTAAACCCCCTAATTTTCCTGCCTGCATCTGCCTTCGCGGACCGGCATGCAAAATTTTAGATGCACAAAGCAGATCGATACCAGCTTATTCGACTGCCCGTGTTAATTTGCAATTTGGATGCAGAAACTGCTCGCGCGTCGGCAAAATAAAGAAGCAGAAAGCAGGTGGGGAGCAGCCCCTGGTGCTTCGAGGGTTTTGGGAGGGGCTGGAGAGATGTGCACTGCTGCCAGGGAAAATGAGCAAGACCCCAACCAAACCCAACCTTAATTCTGGCTCTGGATTTAACAAGAGCTGTTAAATGCCCCCGTATTTTGTAGGAAGGCGACGCAGCTCCGCATCCCTCCATCCCTGCTCCAATACCCATCTACTACCAAAGGAAAACCAATGAGGAAAAACTCAGGACAAAGCAGCATTGGACCACTGCAGGCAAAAATGGTGTGCAAATCCCCCTTTTGCCGTACTTTTTGCGTTCCCCACAGCACCAAATCCCAGGTGCTGGTGCAAAGCAGCTGCTCAATAGCAATTTTGGAGGAATATATATCACCCAAAGGGATATCATCCTGCCTCTCTCCTCTTCCCAGGGCAAACGCACTTCATCAGCACCTGCAAAAAGGATGATTTAGGGGTTTGGGTTTTTTTGCACCTCCAACCCCACAGTCCCCATTAAGTCTTCCCAAAGCAAACCAATTTGCACAGCAGAGGTGGCCCATTTGGAAAAGCCAAATATCCACCCTCAGGCTTATAAAGCAATTAGAAGATGCAGAGAAGTGAAAGGAGACAAAAAGACCCAAAAATAAGGTTTAAAAACTCCTCTGGCCTAGTGATGGGCTTGAGCTAGTCCCCATCCCTGTTCCCAGTTACTCCTATAAAGGGTTATTTGTGGTCCATGTCCCCAGGAGCACAGCTTTTGGGGCAGCCCCACACACCTCACCCCAATTTCTTTTCCCCCCTTTATTTTAGAGATTTGACCAATTCACAAATTGCTTCATCACTGCAAAAAACCATTTTTTTTTTTCCCAGCAAATTTGCCAAAAATTCACAAATTCAACTGCTCCTGCGTATGAGAGATGCCAGGGAGATCACTGCTGCTGCCAGCTGCCAAGTTAGGTGACCCCAAAACTCAAATCATCGGATTTTCTTGCTTCATGGCCAATTTGATGGTATTTTGGAGCTCGAGTCCCCAAGGGATGCTCAATGAGAATCTCAAACCAGGTCCCCCAGACATACCAAGTCCAAAGGGACTCATGCCTTGGAAAGGGTCCCCCATCCCCATGGGGACAGTAATAGGCAGAGCCCATCCCTGCTGCAAAACTGCTCCCCCCTCCAAAAAAAAAATATAACAACATTATAATTATAAGTTAATTAAACCAGGAGAGATCAAAGCCACTTTAGACAGATTAATGATACGACGAGTGCCAGAAATTTTCCCCGGTTTATGCATCAACCGCATCGCCAGTGCCTTTTTCCAGGCTCTGGTGCTTTTGTGGGGGTCGGGCAGCTCTTTCATTCCCCGCCCGATCTCCCCCCCTTTTTTTCCTTGCCTCTCTTGATGGATGAAGGATTTGAAGTCCTAACAGCTGCGGGGATTTGTGTGGGGAAGAGAGGCGACATTCAAAGGATTATCAAGTGAAAAAATCAACTCGCTTTAAAAAAAAAAAAAAAATTAAAAAAAAAATGAGAGGGTTGGAGAAATTGCAGGCATACGTGGAGAGATGCATGTATATGTGTATTTATATATTTATTTATATATATATTTAGCTACGTATTTTATATCTTTTTTTATATGTATATATACAAAATAGAGAGGGGTCAAAATAAAACTACCAGGAAGGGCAATTTCAGGAATAAGCCAGCATCCTACAAACTGGGGGGAAATGGGTAGTTTTAGGGATGCTGAGTGCAGCAGCATGCAACAAAAAAAGGGCATTTTCCAGCTTTCAGCTCCTTCCCCCCTTGTTTCTCTCTCTTGGCTGAAGATGATGGTTTTCTCCTCCTTTTTCTCCCCATGGGATGCTCTTCCCTGTGTTGGGGTGGTGCATGTACCCAGGGGACCATGGGGGGAGAATTGGGGGGAGGGGGTAATATCTCTCTAAAAAAAAATTTTAAAAATCTCATTTTCTTTCTTCCATTGCCTCCAAGGACTGTATTTCCACAGGGAAAAGCAAACTCAAGCCCAGATAAAAAAGGGAAAAAAAAAAAAAAATCTTTATAAACACCCCCGAATTGGCAGCCCAAATTCAAATTTGTTGGCGAAGGAGAAAAATTCAGCCTGGAAAATCAAAGCAGAGCTAGAAAAATGCTCCAGCACCCCCCAAAAATGCCTCAGAGGGGGAGAAAGACCAGCAAAACCCCCTCTAGAAATATTCGTACCCTTGTCCCCAAAGGACATGCCTCCATCATGGGATGAGCAATGACGGCTGTGGGAAGCCAACTTCAGTAATTGCTGTCTCTAAACGTCTACAGGCAGGGGCCTGACCAGGCAGCAAAAACTCGATGGCAGGTTAGCCATCTTTCACTGAGGTCATTTAAAAGAAGAAAATGGCATTTACATGTGATTTTAACTAAAAACTCATTCAGACGTGTCAGTTAAATTGGCTTTCTGGGAATTTCTTCCTCTTCGGTGAAAGCAGATTGAGTCCTAGTGCTTCTATAACAACTCCTCAAATCCAGTTACATGTTTTAGCTGTTTTACATGTCCCCCATCCTCAAAATAGACCAAAATACATAAATCATGACTTTTGAACCACTGGTAATCTTGCAGATTTAATTCTGTTTCAAGGATGCTGTTGAGACGGAGGTTGAGCGACAGCCCAGGGGTTTTCAATGTGACCACGTGCCTTGATCGGCATCATCATAAATCACTGCAAGCCATTCATTATCCCCCCAAATATTGTGAGCAGATGTGATGTCACCTCCATGCACCTGTCAATCACACCTACATAATCAGGACAGTTGATTGACGGGTCGGGATAAGAGAGTAAATAGATACACTGCAGATAGCGCTTCCTACTCATAAAGTGTTTTTTTTTAATATAAAAGAGAAAAATAACACAACGGTTTTAAGATGCAGGAAACAGGGAAACAGCTTATTTAGTGCCACCTCCCTCCCAAAGCTGCTCCATGTCCCTCTCTACCCAAAAGCCAGCCGGGTTTCAGCAATGAGTTGGGTCAAGGGACAGTTTTCTCGTCGGGGATGGGAAATCCTCTGAGCTGCTCTTCTGCAAGTGGCTTTTCATCAGTGCATCCAGATAACAACCGGTGAAACAACTCCGAAGCGTTATAGGGGATTTAGAGGCGCACTACGGCCCATCACCATCAAGCCTTTAAATATGCAAAGATGCATCATCTATAGGCAGCTGGCGGCAATGGACAGGCTCCAAGGGACGGGGACAAGCATCATCCCAACATCTCCTGAACGCCAAGCCCTCCCTCCCAGCTCTTAACCCCTAGAAACCATCGCTGGGAGGAAGACTACCCAAAAATGCATGTACATCCAGCTCTGCCTAGCACAGTTCTCCACTGCTGGGTCGCAAAGCAGCTGGAAGCACCCACAAAAGCAGCAATTGCAAATATTTTTTGCGATTGCAAACACTTTGCGTAGGGACATCACGTGAACGCGACGCAACAGCATCCTTCTGGAGGAACAGCAGTGGCTGATGCGCCAGCTCCAGCCTGAGGCCCAGAAATCAGGGACCGAGGGGCTGGATGGAGCCACGGGGTTGAATACAGCACATCCTCACTCTGCAGTTACAGCGTAGCCGTTTCAGAAGCCAAGAATAAAACACAAAATTCCCAGATCTTGATGGTCCTCTGTTACCAACAATTAGCTGGGAAATCTTCCAGGAAAGCAAGTCACCTTTGCAATGATATTAAATAGCTTTTTTTTTTCTTTTTTTTTTTTAAAAGGTCAGGACAGAGCAGGTTTGGGGTTCAGCCTAACTTGGATATTAAATTTTTTTTATTCAATATATACCCAATGCAGATAAATCCGACTTGTTGAACTCACATTACCCAAACGCACATCTGAGAGATGGGACCGTTGTGGTCCTCAATGCTCAGCATCCTCCTCTCCACCTGAGCAACGTTCTTGTGTTGGGGCTTCACTTGACTCCCCAGTACAAGCCAGTCTGGAAGCAAAACGAGCCTCCAAGGCCCCAGGTTTTGTTGCATCCCATCCTCAAAGCTCAACCTTGGGAGTACTGGAGGGGTTTTCCTCATGCCAAAACACTTGGGAACTTTGAGCTGACATTTCCCCAGTGTGGAAAAGCCGGAGAGTGGCAGATTCTCCCCACAAAAAACCCCCAACAAGCCAAGGAATTAGCGGCTGTCGTGCAGATCATATTTTATATTTGTGTTCAGATAAACACGGATTTTGGCTCCCTGCCCAGGCCAGCAAAAGCTTTTATCTCCTGAGAAACACCAGGGACTGGGTGAACTTTAAAAAAAAAAAAAAAGCGTCATTTCCCACCTCCTCCTGCCATCTCCCTCCTCCAGCTGGGGAACATTGTTGTTTCTTTCTCTGTAGCAAGTTCATTGCTGAAAAATACCATTTTTTCCAGTTCCCCCCCCACACCACCACCCAATTCCTCATGCTAATTTATGGAAATCAAATGACGCCTCTTCCCAGCCAGGGATAATAAAGGAGAGGTATTAAAAAAAGGAGGAAACACAGCAAAGGGGGGGCTGTAAATACTAACTGTTCTATAAGGAGAAGGCGGTTTATTTTCTTGTTAAAGGGAAGGTTTTGTTTAATTAAATCAGCTTGTTCTCTGTTTTTAAATGAGCTCTGAGCCTTCGCTATTGGGCGGGGGGAGGATGCTCCGATGTGCCTTCCTTCCCCAGGGACCGTGGCTGCAAGGGAGAAGGGGGGACATGCCGGCCAGATCCTGCTTGCCCCAAGTGCACTGATGCATGGGTGAGCACCCATATGTGAAAGAGGCTGAACTGGGTGCAAGTTCGATGAAGAAGCATTTTTTGCTGGGAAATTCAAGCACTACACACGCTTAAGCATGATATTTCCCAAACACGCCACTTTTGGACCTCACACTGGCATGCGAATGTGCCCGAGGACCTCTCAGAAAGAAGCACAAAGCCAAATCCAGCCAGGAATTGGAGAAAAAGCTCCTTTGCCAGTAAATCTGGGGAGATGCAGCCCATGAAAAGCCAGAGGTGCTCCAGAGTGCCCCATTTACACGTCTCAGTTGCTGCATCCCCGCTCAACCCAGCATCACCACCGCAGATGACGGTCCCTCCCCTCTCATCCTCCTCGAGTCCGGATTTTGGGGGTGGGGGGGTGGTGGTGGTTTATACCTTTTATTCTCTTCCAGGTAATTAAATACATGCCACTTGGTGCTGTGAGGCGAGGTGTTCCCGCCCCCTCCGATAACATCTCGGATCATTCAATTCTCATTGCTCCAATAATCCAGATCTAATTTGCCGGGAGCCCGGCACTGAGTCTTTCGGCACTTCATTAGGGTGCGTGAGCAGCATTTCATTACCACAACCCCCGCCACCGTCCCCAGCAAATTTCCTTTTGGAAAAATCCAAAGTAAAAGCTGAATTTGCAATCCGTGCGATCCCTAGGGATTTGGCTCATTTCCCAAATTGATTTTCTGTTGCATGGGGTACAAAGTTTCCGCTACCCAGACCCAAATTTATCCTTTGTGCTCCCCCGGTTCAAGTTCAGTTCAAGCTCGTTTTAACTTTTCCCAATGGGTCCAAAAATGAACACACTTTCATCAGGGTAATTTTTACTTCTTGAAGCTTTATGTGTTCATATGGACCCAGCAATTATTTCTGGAAATATATATTCCCATGGGCCAAGGGACCTCGTTCATAATCCATGTGCAGCTATTCACCCCCTAATCTATTTGAGCCAGGCTCTGTTGTGCACAGAAAAGGCTGGAAAACATCATTACAAGCATTTTCCTTCAGGAAAAGCTCACCTTTAGTTTTTTTGGGTGGAAAACCAGGCAATTACATAGAGGGGGGGGGGAACCTTAGGGGAGCAGCTGCCCAGATTTGGGAACATCAGGGAGAATAGAAATTAAAGTCAGTCCCATATACTAATTGATCATTATGGGGGTTTGGGGAGAAAATTAGGGTGGGTTATTCTGCATATAATCCAATTACAGGGTATCCCCCACGTGCCATAGATGCAGCCGATTTAAGGGCTCATGAGGGTGTTGAATAAGACGAGCCTCCGCTGCAGGCTCTTATAGCATCTCTTCTCCGCAGGCGAAAGAACAGACAAGGCAAGGAGAAAGGAAGACAGAGTGATACGAGGGAGGTGGGGAGCGAGCACGAGCGCAGGCTGGAGTTATTTATAGGACGTGATTTTGTGCGGGAGGAGATAGCGATGCCAAAAAGAGATGGTAAAAATAATCCTGGAGACAGGTGCTGCTGCCTTGGGGAGGAGGCTGCTACCAGCGACAGCTTGGGGGAAGTGCAAGGTAAGAAGAAAATGGGGAAAAAAAAAATAATAAAAAAAGGTATTTGCATTTCTCTGCATCATCTCTCACCCAAGTACAGAGAAACCCCATCCTTTGCAGAACTGTTGTGCCACAAAATCGGAGGTTAGACTTTATGAACTTTCCTTCTTGCTGTAAAACTGGGGTGCACTGATGCTGCTGGCTCAGGTTTTGGGGAGCCAAGAGCTCCCCGAAACCCAGACAGAGGACCTGGCAGAGGATAAGACACAGGGCACAGCTGCCAACTGATTCCCCAGGGAAGGGTAGAGAAAGTAACCCCCCGGATCTGACTGCAATTCTCTGCACACTTTGCCCCATGGATGGAACCCTAAGTCCTGAAAACCATTTTGCACAGCCAAGCTTCTGTTAAAAACTGTATTATTAATAAAAAAAAAAATGTTAAGTTAACTCAACCTTCAAAGCTCTTATGCTCTCCATGGGGGGGGGGGGGGGGGGGGAGGAGGGAAGAAAAACACCTACATTATTTTAAGCAAAAGATCCATTTTGCCTGGTATTCTGCCATCAGCAGCACTCCTGGAGATATTTGTGCCGTGTTATGTGCTGCAGGTTTGACATGGAGAAGGGACCACCCCAGACCCACGTCTGTCCTTCCCCATCCTCACATTGCATGGATACAGCTGACACTGAGGTGGCTCTCACTTTTATATATATATAAAAATATATATATATCATATATAAATATATATAAAAATAGGAAAAGCCACCAGAAACAGAGGAGGGGATTAATCATGCTGCATGAGGAGGGGGAGAGGCGGCACACACTCCAGCTCTGAAAATAATCGCAATCGGATAATCAAGGCAAGCGCTGGCAGCAAAGTGGCATCTCGACGTCTTGTTATTCCTTCCGCGACCTCCTCCCCTCCCTCCTCTTCCCTTTTTTTCCTGCACGAATCCATCTCCTCGCCCTCTTTTCGGAGCAGCTTTCATCAACTTGTCACCCAGTGACAACAAGCCGGGCTGCGTGTGCAATGCAAAAAACACATCAGTTAGAAGAGGGGAAAATAAATAAATAAAGAATCTAAACCCACCCAAAGCTTGATGCTCCATCCCAATAACATGAAACTTGGGAAGATATTCCTAAGCTGACAGCGGTTTTGGCTGGAGGAGCTGACGGTGGCTGCTCGCACCCAAGCGAGCAAAGGCAAGAGCAGAAGCGAGCAAGAATTTGGGACAAGCCTTGCCGCAAGCGTGCGAGACACGACGGGCTCGGCTTGCAGAGAAAAGAGAAAGCCAAGCTGGGCTCTAACACGTGCTGGGATCAAATTAATTTTGTTTACAAAGTAAAAAAAAACACAACAAAAAACAAAACAAAAAACCCAACAAAACAAACAAAACCCACAACAACTTTCTTTTATTTTCCTTTCCCGGTTTTCTGTTGGCCTGGGAAATGCAGAAGGACAAGGCCAGGAGGGATCTCCACTGCGCTGGCGGCACGGTCCCGTGCCTTGGCTGACAAGGGAAGGACAAATGAGAGCGTTTAGGCAGTAATTAGGCTGTAATGACCTACTTGGAGGTCGCTACCGTGCAGGAAATAACCTAAGCCGGGACTCCGGCGAAGGGAGCTTGAGTGTACTCAGCAATTTATCAGGTTATTGCCGCTCGTGGGGAACCAGCGACTGAGTCATTAACCCCATTACGGGCTCCTGCTTCTTACAGATACCTCTTTTAAATGAAAAGCCTTTTTTTATAAAACCCAAACCCTCAGTTCCTCCAAACTGGGAGCTGCTGGGCTCCTTTAGCCTCTTACAGCAAAGCAAAGAGGCATCACGACAGGTGCTAGAGATGCACAACCACCGTTGCAGAGCCAGTGTGCAAAAAAAAAAAAAAAAAAAAAAGGGGGGGGGTGTCTTTAGCCCCAGATTTCCAGCTCTTAGAGGCTTTTCTTCATGCCTGGTGAATGCACCCACCCCCCAAATGGAGCCTTTGCAATACTTAAGACTCTTCCCATCGCTATATATAGATACTCTTACTTAGACTGAAGGAATTGACTGTACTTTGGGGGAAAAAAAAAACCACCACACATCTTTGTCCAAGTTTCATATTTATATACTGCCGAGCTCAGACAATTTTAACAAAGATTTTGGCACGCCGGCTGAGCTGGAGCAAAACCACATGCCGTGTCCTCCTCCAATCCCTTTCTGCCAGGTACAGAGCTCACCTGGCTCCAAGAGACCCCCAAACCCAACTGGAGATGCTCAACAGTGCCCTGGATGCTGGTGAGGACGTTGGATGGGATCCCACCCTCCTGTGAAGGAGCTGGAAATAACATGAGCCATCTTGCATGAGGTTTCTAGTAATCCTGGGGAGGTTTTTTGGCAGAGAAGGCTGCAAAGACAAACCCCCACACTGTGGCAGAAGCAAGCATTTCCAAGCCTGGCACCAACAGAGCTTGGTTTCTGCTTTGAATCCAAGTTCAAGATTTTGCTTCCTTCCAGTTGACTTGCTCCTCACAAAGATGCCAGCAGGATACAGGCGGTTTGCAAGCAGTAAGGGGAATGGACCTTTCATGCATTGACTTTTTTGGCCATCCTGGCATCCAACCAAAAGAGAAACCTGAAATGGGCTTCACCTTCACCACCTGAGATGTCTTTTAGATAGTCACATCTTGGCCATGACCTTCATGCCCTTAATAGTCAACCAGAAATAAAGGACATGTATGAGCAAGAACACAAAGAAAAAGCATATTAACCCAAGATAACAGCACCCTAAAGGCAGTTATTTCTCTCTGCTATTCCTTAAGGGAAGGTGCACAACCTGCTCTGGTACCGATATCTTCACTGCAGGTGAAGACCAAAGCAAAGCACATCCTCCTCCCACAGCATCCTGTCTCCCAAAGCTTCAGGCATCGAGTCCGCAGCAGGATTTAACAGAGCGTGGCCATCGGAGATGCTCACGGTGCAGAGCATCCTTAATTACCACTATGCCCCGTTTACTCTCTGGGGTGGTATCATCTTTGCAGCATCACCGCAATGCCTCATCGTAGTGTTAACGCGCTGTGACTTACACGACATCTGCTCTGCCGCGCTGCCGCGCCCCATGCCCGTGTATTAACGCAACCGATCCAGTCCTCAACCTGTCATGACGCCTTAAAATCAACGGTGGGACAACTCCGGGTTGCACAAGGCAGCCTGCAAACGGCGTGAATAATTCACGTGCAAGATGCGGAGAGCGATGCGACATTGCTGGCGCGTGTGGCGGGAATCCCGTGGGGTCCGGCAGCAGCGTCAGAGCAGAACGGGATGAAAAGCAATTGGCAAATAGATCAGTTGCCAAAGAAGAAAGGAAGGAAAAGGTTAAATAATGATAAACAAATAACAATATAAAATAAAGCAGGTTTTGTCTTGGGGAAGCATTTGCAGTGGTTCCCAGAGGTGCATCCTCATGTCTGGGCGCAATGCTTCAGGATGAGCAAAGCTTTCCCTTCTCACAAGGAAATTGCTCTTATTTTTGTAGGAAATCGCTCTTATTTTTGTAGGGTGATGAGCACTAGGTGCAGCATGGGGGCGTGCTGGTGTGCATGCAAAAACAACCCTACCCAAAAACCACAATCAAGGGATGCTGCAGAGAGGAGAGACCCAGCACATGATGGGGCAGGACTCCAGGCAGCACAAGCCCCATACTGAGTGATTATTCTCCAAAAACACAACACTTCACCCTGAATGTTTCCTCTCCCCAAACCCATTTAAATCCACATGACACAGAGCAGGTAAAGCAAACAGCTGTGCAAATCCCAGCCACTTGAGACAGGAGGAAAACAGCCTTGAACAGGGGCTTTGCCTTGCACTGCTTGTACTCAAGAGCTTCCCAATTTAATTTTAATTTATTTTCCCCATTTCTTCAGCATATGCAACCAGCAGGTTGCATATAAAGTGTCATTAATGACCTCAGCACAGGCAGGGATGGGGTTTGCATTGCAAAAAAGGGATAGTTGGGTCCTCCTGAAGCCTCCGACCCCATTAGCGGGTTTATCCCCAAATTACAGAGGATTACTTCTCCCCTTCTTTCCTTCCCAGATGCCAAAGAAGAGGTTAAGCAGGAGAGGGAGATGAGCAAGGTCACCCAGGAGTCTATCCAAGTGTTGAACACCAAATCAGCGCTCTTGAGCTTGGTTGCACAAAGCTTTTTTGGGATGCTGGGACTTTGGGGCAAAACACAATCGGGTAGATTATTGCGTTACCCAACTGCATCTTTTTCAGTGCCTGCAACATCATAAAGAAGGTGGTTTCTGCTCTCTGAACACCAGCAAACCTCTTTCTGCTGGAAGAAAAGGAAAGGAGAAAAAGGTTTGTGGACAAAATCCTGCTGGAGGAGGTAAGTGCATGGCTACCTCCTTGCCGTGAGCAGAAATGTCACCCAATTGGGACAAAAATAACGGGGCTGGGTGTGCAGCCAGGAGCCAGCAGCTCCCTGCAGCCTCACCAGGACGTTCATCACTGCCACTGCCACCAAGGGAGACCAAAAGGCCACAGACAAGCCATGTTACAGCTTTTGGGGTCATGAAAACCCCATTGTCACCTGAAGCATCCTAAGAAGAGGGCAAGGGGTTGTTCCTGAGCCAACAGGTAGACCCAGCCTTGCATTAAAAGACCATGATGGGTGATGGACTTGCATCAGTGAGAGGCATGCCAGCTCCCAGGCGTGTTTCTTCTCATTCCCAATTTCAATTTCCTCCCCTCACCGGCTTCGCTTTCCAAAGCAAATCATTTGCAACTACAAAGCTGCTCCATTTTGACAATTTCAGAACATAAAAACCTATTGCAATCACTCCGAAACGTCTTCAAAGCAGTGCTGCTGTCAGTCAATCACCCTTCCCTGCCTCCACAAAGGCACTCCACAGAAAAAAGGTTCATCCAAAACCACCGACAAAATTTAAGCTGCTCTTCTGTTTCCCAAATCAAAAGATCTTTTATGAAAACTGAACCAGTTATGAGTCTATATTTGAGGGGTTTCTCAGCAGCTCGGCTCGGGGCACGGAGGGAGGAAGGAAGGGGCACGGAGGGAGGAAGGAAGGGGCACGGAGGGAGGAAGGAAGGGGCACGGAGGGAGGAAGGAAGGGGCACGGGAAACATTGGTCCCTGGGGCACCAGGCATGCAGGTGTAAAACAAGCTGCAAGTGGAGCCAGTCACAATCTATTCAATCTCCTTTTTTTTTTTTTTCCTTTTTTGTATGAAAAATTGTGTTAAGCTAAAATTTGCACAGAATCGGGAAGCCTCCACGCTTGTAATTACTTACTTTAATGTGCTGTTTGACAGCTCTCGTGATTATTTTAGTTTTAAGGCTCCCGGCATCTCATCATTGCATGAGAGGCTCAGGCTTTGGGAAGAGAAATGCCAATTTCTCCCCCTTGTGATTGCACAGAAAACCTTGGGAATCCAACCAAAATGTGCCCAAGCTGGAAGATAAATGAGGAGACCCTCCACGTGCCACGATTCCTCCTCGTTATCTCCGAGCCCAGCTAATTCCCACCAAGCTGCCACTAAACCATTTACCGCGTGAAAAACAGCGCGTCCAAAGGGACTGTTTAGTTCTTTCCCCTCTAACCAGATTAGGCAAAGCAGCTCTTCGGCACGCCGGTAATCCTGGCTAGTGTTCGGCGGGGCCGGCACCTCCTGTGCCGAGCCAGTGACCTGTGGTCGAGGACTCACTCCGGTTTCAGAAAGGGATATTTAAGGTTAAGAAAAAAATATGCATCCCCAGCTGCGAGCATCAAAGCCAAAAGGAACTTTGTGATATATTCAATGGGGCACCCCAAACCCTTCCTGAGCTCCCCCAGACCTCAATTTCTCCATCCAAATGGACAGAAGACCAAGCCATGGTGTCCAGCACTGGGGTTCAACCCTTCCAAAGCTCCTTGCAAAACCTTTAATTCCTTATTCCTTTTGCAAAGCACCAGGAAAACCCCATCAGGGGTCCAGCGCGGTGGAGCAGTAGGAAAATAGCCATCTTTTCCCAAACCCCAAAGTATTCAGCCCCAGGAGGATCAGCAACAGTTCCATCTACTGCGATTCCCATTCTCCTGCCCCAGCTGGGTGCAGACCCCCAGATAAAGACGTTTTCATATTCAAAAGTCTCCTTTGCCTTGTCTGCACTTTCTCTACTGATAATGAAAATGTATTTACATTGGTGGATTTTAATTTACTGACACGATGCTTCCTTTTCCCCCCTTAAAAGCCTGGTTCTTGCATTTATTTCCTGCCATTGCCTGATAACACTTGAAGCAATTCAACCTGAGAACTGAGGACATTAGTATAAAACACTTGAACTACGGGGGGGGGGGGGGGAAGCAGACAATAATAGAGGATTGCAAGTTATATGGTACAAGCAAAGGAGCGCCGATAGAAACGCTCACGGTCAAGGGTGAGACGAGAAAGGCTGTCTATAAATTAACTCCACCTATGTCTATATATACACCTGTGCTGATCCAGCAGCAAGCAAAGTACATCGTGTTCTGGTGAAATGAAAGAGAAGGGAAGAAAAGCACAGGGGGTATAAATGAGCAGCAAGGGGGATAAATGGGATGGAAATAGGTCTGACATTTCTTCCCATGGGTTGGTGCAAGGATGGGAAATAAGAGTGAGAAAACAGCTATATAATGCAGATTTGTGAAAGTAGCTTTATCAGATGGAGAGGTACTTCAGGCACGAGAGCCAGAAGGTCTCCCAGAGCAATAAAATCACACCCATCCCTGCTAACCTGTGCCTCCTCTGCTTGCGCAGCCTAAATTTGGGGTCTGCAGCACCCCTGGGGGGACAAATATCCAGCCTTGGAGCTGGGAAGCTCCAGCATCATAAAGGCAATTCCCATCTTATTCCCTCTCAGGGCTGGGAGAAGAAAAAGCACTGAAAAGCCAAGTTGTGGCACAACAGAGTGGGAGGTCAATGAAGGACACAGACGATATCAAAAAAGGATGGTTATCCTTTCAGAAAAATAGGGTTTTATCTCAAAATAATGCCCCTGAGCCATGCTGCATAGTTTAGAAGTGTTCGGTGGCAGGTCCCCAGTTTACCCAGTTCCTCCCAACTCACACACCAGCATTCAATATACCAACTTTGCAGCTATTTTAGGAAAAAAAACAGCCCAATTTCACTCAAGTCCTAAATGAGCACATCATGCCATAATGCCTCCATTAGCCAGCTTACAAATCCCTCAAAACTATCCCATTAATTACTCTTTCCTCCCCATTTACAGAAGCGCCATGACTTCTCTGCTGCAAACCCACACTATTACATCACTTTCCATTTACCTTCACACCCATTAGCAAAACAAATTAAGCTTTTAGCCACGACTCCAAATGACATGACCGGTTCCTGTCCATCTATTCCCCAGGATGTTTTGCATTTAGGAGGAGCCTAAATTTGCAGAAAATGCACCATTTTCCTCCTTCATAGCCCAATTCAAGCTTTTATTTTAAAAAATTGGAGGTTGCATGGAATCTTTGTTTCCTTGCCCTGAGATGAGCTTCAGGAAAAATTCAGCTTTGCTCCACTGAACCTCACCCAGCACCAGTGTTTCACCCATGTTCAAGGTGGTGGAAATGGGGCAATAAGGGCTGATTTTATCCCCCCCCACCCCCAAATCTGATTTTTTTTTTCACGTGCATTGCAAGCACAAGCTGGTGCAATGCAGCACAATCGGCGCACGGGAGGCTGCGCACAGGAGCCAGCCGGAGGGATGCGCAGCCCCAGGATGTGGTGCATCCTTGGAGAGCGGACTTCAAGCAGTATTTCCCACCTCCCAGATAAATGCCCTAATTACAGGACCCACTAATTAGACTGCTTCTTGGGCCAGAGGAAGGGAGAAGTAGAGCAGAGCCTAAAAACCAGGACACTGGTGTCATAAAGGGGACCCCAAAAAAACAGGTCTGGACGTCAAATATGCCCCCAGGGACATGTCCTCCATCCCAGGTACCGGAGCCGATGCATTTATCCCAGCAGCTCAGAAAAGCTCCGGACCAGGCTGGGAAGTACGGAGCAGCTTAAGCAGACGATACGAATTCCCCCTCGGTAAGGCACACAACCAGCACAAAACCCACTCGCAGCAAGAAAAGCCCATGAGATAAGGTCAAAAAAACCCAACCTCAAACAAACCCCTTTCTGAAGCCCACCTTCTCCAAAAGACGCTACAAAGCATAAACCCACCTGTTCCAAAAGACTTCATAAAAAAACCTCCTTCTTAAAAATCATCATTTCCAAAACAGCCTGGATTTAAATCACATTGGGAACATACCATGCTTCCTTCAGTGCAGGAGGTGAAGAGCTGCAAGATGAGTCCAGGCTTTCCTTCTTCAAAACTAGCATCTCCAGCATCTCAACTCCTCAAAATGGCGAAGATACAGCTTAGTGGAGTAATTTTTTTCCCTAGTTTTGGGGGGAAAAAAGGACTGAAAAGACCAGCAACAAGAGCCCACACAGCCTCTTCAGCCCAGGAACCACAGGAGGTACCACTTGCTCCTGATAAGCCACAGGTGATGCCCCACCTGAGGCAAATAAATTCCTGCCTCCCCACTTATAGCTGGCTGCAAAAATTAAGGGGAAACTGCAAAAAGCAGCTGCTTCTGGCAGGAGCAATCCCCTTCTTTTGTAAATGCCCCTTGGGGGAGGATTTCCAGCTCCTGCTGAAGTCAAACCCAGCACCTATATCTAACTTAGGCTGAGCTTAGCTCCTTACCCCCCTATTCATGCACTTCCCCTGATGCAAAATGCTTCTCCCTTATTGCGTTTTTAAAAAATTAAGTTTAAAATGCTAGGGAGGTGGGAGCAGCATGGCACGACTCAGTGCACGTGTTTGAGTTGCCCGTTGCAGCTCTAAAAGGGCCAAACCTCAGTATTACAAGAATCTCAGTATGTCCTGGTTTTGGCTGGGATAGAGTTAATTTTCTTTCTAGTAGCTGGTATAGTGTTATGTTTTGGTTTTAGTATGAGAATAAGGTTGGTAACACACAGAGGTTTTCAGTTGTTGCTAAGTAGGGTTTATTCTAAGTCAAGGATTTCTCAGCTTCTCATGCCCAGCCAGCATGAAGGCTGGAGGGGGACAAGAAATTGGGAGGGGACACAGCCGGGAAAGCTGCCCCAAACTGGCCAAAGGGATGTTCCATACCATGTCATGCCCAGTATATAAACTGGGAGGAGTTGGCTGGGGGGAGTGGATTGCTGCTTGGGAGCTAACCAGGCATCGGTCAGCGAGTGCTGAGCAATTGCATTGTGCAGCACTTGTATATTCCAATCCTTTTATTATTATTATGATTGTCATTTTATTATTGTTATCATTATCATTATTATTTTCTTCCTTTCTGTCCTATTAAACTGTACTTTATCTCAATGCACAAGTTTTATTTTTTTTCCCTGATCCTTTTCCGCCATCCCACTGCGGGGGCGGGGGGGGGAAGCGAGTGAGCGGCTCCATGGTGCTTAGCTGCTGGTTGGGGTTAAACCACAACACAGTATTACAAGAATCTCAGTATTACAAAAATCTCAGTATTATAAAGGGGAGCAGGGAAAAGAAAGAATTTCTTGCAATAAATGGATTTTTCTCATGTTTCAACCTTATTGCAAAGCAAAATCTACCATATTGCAACATTTTGCTGAAACAAAGACAAGGTTTTAGCAGAGCCCATGCCAACCTCAGCACGCCCAGTGCTTTATTAATAGAGATTTTTTTCTTGTTTCCCCAGGCTGGCTCCGACTCGTGTCACTGCCTTGGTGACACCGATGCAAGTAGGAGAGGGATGCTCGCGTGGTGCGATGGATGGAAACAAATAGGTCAGGCTGTAAAACAAGGACAGGCTGTCACCCGGACACGGGGACTTGCTCCCACGGTCCTTGCTTCATCGCTCGGCAGCTGCAAATGGGCCGGATCTGGCCAAAATTTAGGCACTTAGTCCTTGTTAATCACAGCAGCGGTGTTAGCATCACCACGGAGGTGCTTAAGTGCTTTGCTGGCTGGGTTTGAGTGGGATTTTTCTGCATTTATGTGTCTTTTGGGAATCCATGGGGTTGTTTTTTTTTTCCTTGTCTGTGTAATGGGAATGTTATAGATGGGGTAAATATAGGGACAATTTAAAGCAAGTCATTAAACAGAAAAGTCCTTGAAGTAAATCAGTCCAGGGCAGGGGGGTGAATCGGGCAGCAGGAGAGGCTCAGAGCAAGGCAAGAGAGCTAAAAACAGACTGTTTGGGGATTGAGATACCCCCCAGCTGCTAAATACACCCCCAAAAAGTGCTTATTTCATCCCGTTGCAGCATCCCATCCCAACAGGATTTGTACTGCTCCATGTCGGGGTATTATAGACTTAGAGAGAGAGTAAAAATGGCTTTTTCCCATTCCTTGCAGCTTTTCTCTTTCTCTCCTTCCATGCTAAGGTCCCAGTTACAAATTTACTCAGAAAAGGGGGAAAAAAAAAAAAAAGGTGCAGGAGATGTTCCCAAATAGGAATTATCACCGAGGTTATTTTTTTGCAAAGGACTGGCCATGTCCTGAGCAGAGTGGAGAACCTCAATATCCCTTTTTTTAACCCAAAAAGGGTTAATCCATCTAAGAAAGGGAGGGGGGGAAAACAGATCAAATAAATCCATTATATCCCATCCCCACCCAGCCTGGACAAGCTACCATCAGATAAATGGGGGAAAATTGCAAGAAGGTGCATAATGACCCCAAGTTATTTCCGAGCGATTATGGCGGATAACAGTTATTACAGGCAAGAACAGGGAAGGTCAAACGGCCTGATCCTGGCACAACGCGGCTGTGCTGCTGTGCTTTAGTGCCGTACAGCTGTTTTCACAGGGAATGGGGGATTTTGAGCCTCTGAAAATAACCCCTCGGTGAAGCGTAATTATCTAAAACTGTGTTGGTGCGGGAAAAACCAAGCCTGGGTCATGCAAGGGGGAAAATTGCCTGAATTAGGGGTATCTGGGGGCTTGCAGCACTGGAAATGTGCTACCATGGCCTGATGCTCTGCTACAGCATTCCCTGAGTGACCCTGGGCACGTCCCTTAGCCTCCACTCAAGACCTGCTTCCCGCAGCTTCAATAAAAATCATCATTTATTTTAAATAAAATCCCTTTTCCTCTAGAAGAACTCAGCAAAGACATCAGATTTTAACCTTTCCTTGGCGAAATATCTGAAATAACCACCATATACAAGCCCGCAGAGCAAGATGCCAGGAGGACACGGAGATGGGACAGGGATGAGCAGGGAAATAAGGGAAACCAAGAGAGACATGAAATTTGGGAGCGCCAACCTCCGTCTCCGCACCTGCCTATGACACGTTATTCGACTCTCCCATGAGGGACACTAATTTTTATGGTGGAGCACACTCATCTCCCTGTTATAAGAATAATTTAATTAACTTGGAGAAATGTAATTAATTTTAATTGTTCGTGATAATTCATTGTTTAATATGATATTAATAATTATAAAAAAACTCCTAATGCCCAGTAACTGTCCTATAATATGCTAATTAAACTCTCATATAGGAAGCACTTAATTTAAAGCGTTGGGAAATTGTTTCTTGTCTCCGGAGCCTGAGTCAGCGACCCAAGAAGATGGAATGAGGCGAGAAGGGAGGTAGGGCTGCACCCACTGCAACCCGAACCCCAAATCCACCTGCAGCTGTTGGGCTGGGTGGCGATGCACCTGGGTACTCCTTTTTCCGGGGATTTTTGGCTTCCTGAAATTGTCTGCGTGGGGTTCATCTCTCTTCTCCAGCAGCCCATTGAACCCCAAGAATGATGCTCTGTTGAACTTTGCAGGGTGGAAAACGCTCGTTTCCGTGCCCTCTGCTGTTCTCATAACCATCTTAAGTACTTAAATATACAATTTCCATCAAGGAATTACATGCTGCTGGCAGGCTTTTAAACCAGGGAAAGGACCCCCCGTGGAACTGTTTGCTTTCTTGGAGTGGTATCATCTTCAGCGAAGGATTTGTCCTCTAATTGCACCATCTGTGCGTTGGGAGGATGCGATTGCATCCCTTGTTTTGCTAATTTTTTTCCCCCTCTTTCTCTTTTACTTTTTTTTTTCCTGCCTTGGAGAAAAGCTCTGCAATTGCAGGTCCCAATATCCCCCCAGCCCAGGAGTTGGATGCTCCGACCCACCAGCCACAAGACTCCCATTTTGGGGTAGTTTAGCGGGAAATACGTAACAGGTACCAAAGCAGCACCCAACAGGGTGTGGGACCCTGTTGCACCAACTGTCCCCCCCACCCCATGCACATCCCTGGGTCATGATCCCCTCCCGTCACAGCAGGACAGACCCACAAACCCATAGGGATGCACCCAAAAAAGCAAGACCAAATGCTCCCAAGCCATGGGGCCAAAAGAGGGACAGAAGCAGCAAATTTGGGGTGAGGAGGTGATGCCTGATGCCGGCTGGACACGTTTGCTCACAAAGCTCCCGGCACGTGATGGCGATTTGAAGGTGGAGGAGTTGAGGGGCTTTGCTGCACTCAGAAGAGTCAGTGCTCCCAAAAACATTAAATCCTCACTGGAGGTGACAAAAAACATCTCCGTCCTCCCTCACCCACAGCGGCAAAACGGCATTTCCCTGGAAGGTGCGGTTGGGACCTCAAAACCTTTTTTTTTTTTAAAAAAAACAACTGTTAAGGGCTTGATTTCTGAACACCCCTTGCAAAAAGAGCCTCGGGGACGGGAGGGGAAGAGACGCATATCTCACTCTACCGACGACGCTTCAGTCGCAGTGCCAGCGCAAAACCTTTGCTAAAAATACCTCCGCCTGCTTTGATGAGGCAGGAGACAGCGGCTCCCCGTGCCTTCGGCAGCCGTCATTAGCAGCTCGCATCTGCCTGGCTGGCAGCAAACGGCTCCTTTTCCATGCGGAGGTGTTAAAAAAAAAATAAATATATATAATAAAATAAATAAACCTGCGTCATTTGTTTTACTTGCCAGCCCTGGAGCAATGGGAGATCTGCTGCAAAGCACCTGTTTGCTGCTTTCCCACCTCCCTTTGCAGGTGGGTCTTGCACAGCTTGGGGAGGAAAAAAAGAGTGCGCAGGAGAGGAAAGAGCTCCCTCAGTGCAAAATAGCAGGGGAAGGAGCTAAGCATGGGGAAAAAACCCTCTTAAACCAAGTGGGGGGCTGGAGAAGCAGGACCTTAGCGTCTCTGCAAGCCAGAAGAGCCTTGTAGACACCACCCAAGTCTCCATCTCTGCATGCACAGGGAGAAAAAAACAGCTTTGATGGACTAGACCAGTCTTTGGTGTCTCCCCGAGCAATTCACCATCCCACATTGCAAACTATTTATTTATTGCAAGGACAATTTTGGCAGAGCAGATCCTCACGGGTGGCCACCTTGAGAAGACAGCAGCAGGCAGAGGACCAGCTGCCTGCAGAAGCTGGTTGCCCCCCCAAACCATCACGGCATCCCCGCATCCTGCCAGCACATCACCGGCAAGCGGCAATTAGTGCCAGAAGAAGTAGTAGTCTTGCCGTAATTAGTGTCATTTACTTAAAACATTCGACCTTGAGGAGGTTTTGCATCGATCTCGGCTCAGGCGTTGGAGGATTTGATAGCAGCAACATTTCCCACGTGCGCGTAACCCCCCTGTCTTGCTACCAACCCTACAAAACCATATTGAGCTACAAACGTCGGGTCTTCAAATTAATTAGGGGGGTTTGTTTTGCTTGGGGAACAGTAGGAAAGTGGGAGCAGACAGCTGCTGGCCGGGCACCAGCTTTGCAAAGGGGAGTCGGAGCCTTAATTACTCCTTTCCTTTAACCTCACTGCACCTTGAGGTATTTCAACATTCCTGTTGCTGGCGGTGGCGATTGATCGATCGTCCCTCCTTTGGCATCTAGACAGCCTGATTAATGTAAAACTAACCAGTCGCTCCCAACCCTGGGGAATTAATCACTTAAATGTGGGAATTACTCAATAAACCGTTCAAACCCGCAATAAACCAAGCCATTAAAAATTAATCGCTTGACATCCCTGCCATGTAAACATAGCTAATAAGACTGGGGTGGGGAGTACAGAGGGGGAAATGGTCCCACATTGCCTGCGTTTCCCCATTCTTGCCCTCAAAACACCATCAAAAAGCCCAGCAAAGGACCAATCTCTTCCATCCGTGTTCGCAGACTCAACCGAGCCAAGGACCGGCAGCTCAATGCCGACAAACTGGCTTCATCTCCCAGAGGAGAAAGGCGAGGGGTTTTATTTTAAATCCCTTTCCTCCCATAATACATCTGACACTAATCAGGGTTCCAGCCCCATGGGAATCAATGATTAATGATGTTAAATATAGCAGGAGATTGCGAGGGTAAAATTAGGCGCCATGCATAAAACATCACAGCTCCTTGTTAGATAGTCAAATTAGACTAATGGTTTGATGTTCACGCGGGCTCTGGCCCTGTAATTATGAATGGACCGGCTAACGTCCTCCCCAGCTGCACATGGCTTGGATGCTGGTGCTGAGAAATAGCCTGGACTCGAGCCTTGATGAGAACACAGCGATCGTAATTAGAGCACAAGGGTGTGCGAGAGTGGGGCTGAAGGTGGGCCTGGACATCCTGAAGGTCAAGGGTGTGGTGAGGACAACATCATCCCACTGACTGGCTGTTTTGCATCCCCGAGGGTCCACTGCAGCACATGGTCCTGTAGCATGATGGGATGGTTGGCGTCAGCATCATCACGGGTTTGCCATGGGCTCAGCATCGCAATGGGTTGGCTTCGTCCAGCAGCACGGCCATAGATCCAACATCCCCAAGGCTCGGGGTGAGGGTTTGCTGCAGCATGTGATCCCATACCCCAACGGGGTGGTTGGGATCAGCCTTGTTATGGGTTTGCCATGGGGTCACCATCGATATGGGTTGGCCTCACCCAGCAGCATGACCATCACTCCAACACCCCCTACCAGCATAGCCAGAGCTGTTTGCTCAGCATGGTTTCCAAAACTACCCCCCAAGTCCCCCAGCTCCCAGCCTTGCAGTTTTACACCTTCATCTTCCACCCTCCTGGTCACTAATTAGCTCCGAGCAAAGCTATTAAGGAGCCAAAAGCTGGGGAGAGAAAGAAGGGGAATGCAAAGCCGTCAACATATATAACCAGTTTGTCCAAAACCAGTGCAGAGAACACAAATCTGGCTGTAATTAATCTCATTATCTAGGAAAAAGAGAGACGTGGAGCAGTTGCGTGGCTTGAAACGGTTGTCAAAAATGGGAGTACGGGAGGGATAAGCCTTTGTGAGAGTTTAAGCTGGGACAGCCACCAGCCTTAAAGCTGGTTTCAAGGGAGATCAGAGCGACAGGGAAATAAAGACGGGAGGAAACCAGCCTGGAGGAAGCAAATTCAATAACATCTTATTCCACGGCCCTTTTGCTTAAGAAGTGAGACAAAAATAGCCCAAAAAGGCCAAAAGAGCTGCTTGTCACCACCACTGTGTTGTTGCGTCCCCTGCAAAGCCCAAGCAAGCGGCCAGGTGTGGGATGGGAGCATCCGTGCTCATCCTCCAACCCAAAGGGCCGCATCCTGCCCCGCAGAGCTGCACCAGGACCGTATCCAAAGCGTCCTTCAGGAGAGGTATTTTGGGGCAGGAGAGCCTTTCTCAGCAAGCCAAAGGGGATGAGGTTGGATTCCATAAACCAGAGCAGGGCTTGGAGCCAGCGTCTACCAACCAATACCTCCCCAAACCATTATAAACCAGTTAAACAGCCATGGGGCAGCAAAAGTGTCCACCCTCCCTGGGCTTTGGTGCACAGCAAGACCCCCCAGCAAACAGAGGTTTTAGGGGGAAAAAAAGGGGAATATTCCCTCTCCTGGCACCAGTGGCAGCTGGCGGGGGAGAAAAAGTCCCCTGAAAGTTGCAGATGGCTATTTTGTGCCATTTTGGAGATTGTCAATTGTTTGCAGAAGAGGAGATTATAGCCTGTCAGGCAACCTGAAACTGAGCCAGGCGGGATCTTTGCAGTCTTAAACCCCTGAAAACCAGTCAGCAGATTAAAAAAAGCAGTTACCAAAAAAAAAAAATAAATTGCACTTTTTTCCCTCCCTGGGCTGTAGAGAAGGGGGAGATGCCCCAACGTTGCCTCCATCATCCCCATGCTGGGGAATTAACGCCAGCCTTTATGAGTTTTTTCCTATTGCATTAGTATCTTCGTTTGCTCCTCCTGCTTTAATTGCAGAGCGCTGGACGGAGGCAAAGCCGCAATGCTCAGCCCTGGGTTCAAGTTCCCATTAACCTCTGGCCTGAACGTGGGTTAATCGGAAGCAGAAGGAAATATCAGGGGTGCAACCCAGGCATGCTTCGCCCCCAAACATGGGCAGAACATCACTGTTAGCAAAGTGCAAAGGACCTGGCCACTCTTAAATGAGGTTTTCCCCTCCCTGCCTCGAGCAGGATTTGACCTTCTCAGGGTTTCAAATCCCTGCCAAGGAGGTGCCTGCCCTGCTGCATCCCAAGTCAGCCTGGGCACATCCTCACCCCCAGTTCTCCATGCTCTCCTGCAGATTGCTTTTGTGTCGTGTCCCCCCCCCAAGCCTTTTAAACCCTGTTCCCCCCCCCACAAATTCCCACCACACGGCATGACCCGGTGTTGCCGGCAGCATCTTGCTCCGGTGAAGGCATTCGGGGTTTGGTGCCGGCAGCAGATCAAAATGGCTTTGTCAAGGCGGATGGGAAGGGATGTTGTGTCCACTTGACAGATTGGGGTTTGTTGGAGGGGGGTTTTGGCTAACAACCTGAAAGTTGTCATTTTTGACAAGGACTTCAAAAAGCTCTGACACAAAGAGCGTTTAAGCCTTGTTTCTGCGAGAGGCTCCTGCGAGAGCACTTTTTCCCTCAGTGCTCACAGACTGCAATCCTATTAGGATGGTTTACATCCCTGAGCTGGGGATGAGACTACAGCAAGCAACCCAGGACCCCCAAATCTGCACCCAAGGGGGTTACCCCCACCATGCAAGGCATTGGGGTCCCCATCCCACCCATCCCATCCCTCCCGATCAGGAACATCTCCATTCCCCTGCAAAGGCCCAAAGCTCTACAGCTCTTTGCATCAGCAGCACGATGCAAAAGCAAAACCACTGCTGCTGCAACCGCATTCCCAGGGGAGAGCTACATCCAACTCAGCGAGGAACGGCAACCAATTGACTCTTATTAAGAGTCCAATAATGTCTGGGAGATTGCAGCTTTGATAAGCACTCTGCTGCACGGCTAGGGTCAACTGCATTAGGAAAATATAATTAGACTAATAAATTCTTGAGTTATGTTTTTTCCTCCTCATCAGCGGTACGAGGAGCTCACCTGGGGAAGCCGCAGGTACTTGGCTTGGGTGGACTTAAGGACTCCAATCCAGTGTTTTGGGGTTCCAAGCTCAGCAAGCAGGGAGTTATCATGAGACTCTCCAGCCCTCCTGGTCCCAGTTATGACCATTCGTGAATGCAATGACCCACAGGGGGTCAAAGCACAGGAGCTGGTCCTGCATAGGTTGCACCCAGCCCTGCCACACATCACCAAATATCCTTCCACCTCTTTGGGTGAGATTGCCAGGACCCTGGGTCACATCCACACCCCCAGCAATAGCGGAGCTCACCAAGAGCCACGCTGATGGCGAGGGCTGGCTTCACCCTCCCCAGTGCCTCCCTTCCCATTTCCCAAACCTCTGCCTGTAGCAAAGCTCCCCAAAGGCAGCAGCTACTTCTCAGCTCACCCAACTTCTCCTCTTGGCAACCTTTGCTGGCAGAGCCCTATCACCAGGAATAGCAACACGTGCAGTGGTCCAGCTCTTACAAACAATGATGCCTGATTAAGGCAGCTGCCTAATATTCTACCCTGTGAAAGAAAAACTCTTCCCAGCAGCTCCAGTCACCATTGAAACAAGATGTGAAGAATCCTAGGTCCAACCCCTTCCCCACATGCCCACCAGCAGAGTAGATGGTGGCAGAAAGGTGTTTGCATGGCAAGTGCATTGTCCAAAAGACCAGCCAGGAGCAGGACAACCCTTGGACTCTGCTCAGCATCCCCATATTGCTGCTAAAAAAAGCCCAGGACGAGACCACACAAGTTGCATATGCTTCAGCTATCGCACCATCCTCCAGCCCCCTCCTTCCATGGAAGGTACCGAAGCAACTGCTTCATAGAGACATCATGAATCAGCCTTTAATATAGCGCACGTTGCATTATTTTTAGCCGGGGACACTATTGTATTGTGCTTGTGTACAGGAATCAGACCATGAAATTGGCTGGATGCAGACTAGTCGTGTTTGTCAGCATGAACGGGCAAACAAGCAGCTGAGCCGTGCCAGGGTGAAATGTTAAAAGCGTTAAGTACCATTTAATGGCACCTGATATTAGCAAGATGGGCATTCAAAAAGATGCGTCATTATTAAACGGCGTCCTCGGCGGCTGTCCCCGATAGCCCCAGTCATCTCAGGAGCAAGGGTTGCCCTAAAATTAACCTGCCAACCCAAATTCAGAGCCTGGCAGGGCACCTATAGCACTTCAACATTATATAGTGGCTGCAGGAAAGGCAGCGCTGTCCTCGTAGTGAAATACAGCCAGCTACAAGTGCATAGCCCCTAGCTCAGCAAAAGGGGACATTGCAAGCAAGCACGGGAGCAGGAAAACCTCTTTTTTAGGATAATTTAGGCCCTTGGGGCTGGATTGCCCCCTTTGGGGTTGCAGTCACCACCAATTAATTGAGCAATTAATAGCTGTTCAATCCCAAGGACGCTGCAAGAGGCATCCTCCAGCCATGCAAGGGCTGGGGACAACGCTAAAGCAGGGTACAATGTCCCCAATGAGCATCTGAGATGGTCACGGAGGCTACGGCATCTTTATTTGTTGGCTAAAGAGGGAAGAAATTGGGGTCCCTTCCCCCACATCTCCACAGTTTCAGAGGAAGAGGAGTCGGAAACCAAAACCCTGCTTGGAAGGCGTTGAGCCAGGAGGAAAAACAAACCCATCCAAGATATCTGAAGAGGGCAATCACGGCTCTTCTCGCAGCCCAAATTGTTAGTTTAGCAAATTACTTTTGAACAGCCCGTGTTTTGACATTTCTGAAGTGTTTTGCTTCCCTTCCGCCCAACTCAAGGTGACTGTTTCCAAGCTCAAACACTCGGCCAAGAGCAAAATAAGAGCCTTGGAGCTTGGCTTCCCCTTGCTTTGAGAAGCAGCTGGTCAAGGCACCAAAAATGATGGGAATGGGGACAACCCCATCACCCTCCTCATCTCCATCCCTCCCTTGGAGCCACTTATGGGGCTGCAAAACCCACATTACCTGGGACAGGAGAACCAGAGGAGCAAACCAGCAGTGCACAGGATGGGAACTCATTTCTACCTCTGCTCTGCACCCAGTGCTGCACTTAATTAAACTAGGACTAGCTGGAGCCATAACAGCTGGAGAGGGTTTTATTATTATTAAAAAAATTAACGGTGAGTGATAAAACCAGAGCCATCAGCTGAGGTTGTGCTGAAGATGTTCCTTCAATGCTTTATTCGTGGCAGGAGTCAACTGGGAGCAGAGGTCGGGTCTGTCCTGCTGCTCCAGCCTTAGTCACTTCATTAAGGTTCAGATAACAAGTATTGCACTGCAGAGGCAATTAGCAGATGGTATTTATTTTGCCTGCAGTGAAGGATGCTCTGCTGCAGAGCACCAGACTGAAAAAAGGGGGGAAAAAAAATCAGGGTTTAGTGTCCGGAGTCCCTGTCTCCATCTGTGGTGCTCTTGCAGTGGATCTGTACGGCAGCTTTGCTAAACCTGAACCCAAACTCAGTTTCAAGCTTCACAAGAGCTTATTTCCTCTGCTCTCCTCCTCTCTGCTGCTATATTTGATGCCTCTCACTCGCCGGCTCCCCAGGGGCAGAGCCCAGAGGAAAGCTTGCGAATGAACATGAATTTCTGGAGGTTTTTTATCATCGCTCCCAGGATCGAGACGGCTGCTCTCTGTGCCGGAGTCGTGTAGCTCGGCTTTGATACCGAAAGCCGCAGCCCGGCGGGTCGCTAGCTCCCCTGCTTGCTTTATAAACCGGAGACAAAGATACCACGAGGGATATTTTGCATCTGAAATTCATTTGCGTTTGCTCCGGGCGATGCCTGCAGCTGGGTTCGGTGGGCACTAGGAGAGCACGCTTACCCCGTGCAAGCTGCGCTTGGCCTTGCCTTAACCCTAACAGCAGGCACAAAAGGCAGCGAGAGCTGCAAAAGTGTCGAGCAAAGCTCCAGGTCATCCCTCTGAAAAAGGGGTTGCAGCGTTCACAGCACCGGGACTTGCAAACGCTGGTGATAGGGGTCAGCTTTTAGCAAAACCCCTTCCAGTCTGGCTCCCTGGCTCTGGTTCACCTAAAAACGAGCCTCTGCTTTTGCTCCTTGCCCCGCTAAATTGCTCCTTGCCCCCCCAAATTGCTCCTTGCAGTTTCCCACAGAGCGGTAATATACCTCCACGCAGGGAAACCCCTCCACTGCCCACGAGGAGATAAACTAAAAAAGAAAAAGCTTGCCTTAAACAGGCTTTGGAAATGTCCCAGGCAGGGCAATGGCAAGACGAAGAGCCATTTGGGTGTCACGAGTATGTTAAAGCTCAAATAAATACCTTGCTGAGGATGCTGGCAGGGCTAATAGCTCGGCAGAGAAGGTGGGTGGATGTTTTCCAAACTTTCCCAGGGCTTATTATCCCTTTTTTTTCCTCTTCCCCGACCCCCTTTGCGTTAAAACCCCAAATCCCAGCCTGGGTTGAGCCCCAACTGCTTTTCTATCCCCAGTAAAAGCAATGCACATGGCACAGCCAAAAGAGTTGGGGCATTTGGGCAGGACTTAGCTCCTTTGGAAAAGCAAAGCCCAGCTCAAGGGGAAGGATAAAGCCAGTTTTGAGGCAATTAAAGCACATTGAGTGGGGTCTGAATGCCAGCCCGGCTAAGCTGGTGCCGGGCTGGCAGCCAAACCCAAACCGGGTTAACGCCGAGCCGCAGCATGGTTTTTGCAAGCTCCAGCGCTGCCAAAATACCTCCTAGATGGAGGGCGGGGGATGAACCCCAAATCCCACAGCCCTTTGCTGTCCCCCTTGCAATGCCAAATACACGCCCCCAGCCACGCTGCACGGATGCTGCTGCAGCACCTTTGCCCTTCAGCGGTTGCAAAGGTGAGAAAATAAAGGTGTCGAGCTAGAAATTGCTCTCCGTCGCTGCTAAATCTCAAGGAATAAATAGCATCCTGGGGAATTTAAGCATCCCCAGGCGAGCTGCCACCCAATTCTTGACTGCTAGCAAGCCGAGATGCAACATGCCTGCTTTGGAGGTGCCCTGGGCAGGGGAAAACCCTCGCTTGCCGGGTTGAGGACGCAGCCAGCCACCGGCTGGTTAAGCATTTGCCAGCGTTGGGATTATTACCTGCTGTTCAGTAAGGTTTAATCCTTCCAAATTGCTGAGGAAAAATTCACTTGGAGGAATTAAGAGGGCACAAATATTGCCTGTTAACTGCGGGAGGTGACTCCATCCCGCTGCTCTCTCTCAGTCGTCCCCCTCAACCCCCGCGGCTTTGTTTTGCGGAAGCTTTTTTCGTGCAAACACCCCAGTAGTTTTTTACAAGCTGACACGATGCAACCTGGGCACAGCTCGACGTTTGCAGCAGCCGGCCGCACGTGTGAGGGAAAATAAGCCGGAGATGCAGCTGCATTTTGAAATATCCCTCTTTTTTTGCTGCAGGGCAGCAAATCCCCCTGCAATACAGCTGGGTTTAGCATCCAGCCATCCACCTGCAACAGGCTCTGCACCTTGGCACCCATCCTGCTGCATGCAATCCTTCCTCCTCCCTTAAAAAGGCTCGATGGGAGCATCCAGTCGCCCTTCTGGGGCATCGCATTTTGCTACCCAGCTCATTTAGAGTAAGAAGAGGTTGGAAAAACAGCTCTGCATCCCATCTTTTTTTAAGCAGGCAGCCATTTCCCCGCTGGGAGAGCGTGCAAAGAGCCGCAGCCGTTAACCCTCCACTTCAATTAAGAGAGGGGGGGCAGGATTTGCACGTCCAACCCCGGCAGCTTCAATCACGTCAGATAAGGGATGAGCGAAGGACGCCGGCTCCTTGAGTTGTTTTGAAGGGAAACGAGATTTAGGGGATGAAGTGATGCTTGTGGGCATGGTTTGCAAGCTCCGATCCCCAAAGACGCTGCATCCCGAGAGAGCCCAGGGCTGCAGAAGCACCCCGGTACCCAAAACCTCCTCCGCCAAGCTGGAGCAATTAATTCCTCACATTTATCCAGCCCAGCTGACCTGGGAAAGCTGTTCCCAGTGGGAATTTTTCCAGGATTTAGAGGACAACCCTTCCAGGCTATACAAAATGGGTTTTTTCAGGCTAATAAGGAAGCCTGTAACCTTATTTAAAAGTCACTTTTGCTTGTAATAGAGGCACTTACCCCTCAGATACGTCGTTCGCCTCGTATGGGTTTTATTGCCGGTAATAACTCCCGGAAAGTCCTCAACAGATGGAAATTTTATTTGGCTAATCATTGCAGTTTGAGTTACTGTGGAGAAGGCACTGGTGGGGCTGAACAGCTCTGGGGGGTTCAGGGCTGTGACCCCCCAAAGAGGCTGGGCAAGGATGTAAATGAGGGATGCTGAGACATTCCCAATCTATTTTGATGAGATTGAGGATGAGGGAGGAGAGAGGAGAGAAAATGCCATTTCTTCCTATCCAGCAGAGATCTCATTCCAGGAAAAAATAAGAAAAAATGGGATTTTAAATTTTTTTTCCTAGTTAAACTAAGCTGTCTGAGCTCTTCTGCCTGGGAATGACAATTGCCAGCCTATTCATTTGTGCATTATGGCCATGGGATATATATATTTAGATATATACAGGGGGAGGTAGTGCTGCATAAGCCTTTCTAGCACTGCTTTACATATGTAACCACTCCTCAGATATGCTTTTTTTTTTAAAAAAAAGCAGCTGATTCCCATGTAAACTGCTCCAAATCCCCATTTCCCCATGGGAAGCACGCGTGTGACAATGGCCTTACCACTGGGGCTGCTGCAAAAAGCAGGTTGGAGCCTCTGCCACCACAGAGCCTGGCCCCAAGGGTGGTTTAAGGGCTGGATCCTGAAGGATTTGCACTAAATTTGGTGAATTCTGGAGGAATATATCCCAAATTGAGGGTTTTTTTCAGAAATATCTATCATTATAGGTGTGTATATACCAGCTCCAGGCTCCTTGCCCTGAGTGGGATGGGGGAGAGGGACTGGATGAAGACCAGACCCAAGATGAATCTATTGCTGTAATTAGGTTTAATTAGTGCAGAGAAAGCCTTAGAAATAAAGAGATGGAGGGGAAGTGGAGCCTCTCCTGCCCTATAGCCTGGGGAGGGGGCATGCAAAAAGAAAAGAAAAAAAAAAATATAACCAGAAAGGATTTTAATGGCAAGCAAGGATTTTAATCCCTAAATTCCTCCCATGCCCAGCAAGGGGGAAATACCACCCTTCAATGGGTGCTCGAGGAGGTTGCATCCACCAAGCCGGGAGGGAAACTGAGCCCAAGGGACTTCACCACTTGCTACAGCAAGAAAAACATTTGCAGATCAGGTCTGGTTTATCAAGTATTTTTTTTTAAGCAAAGCTCGCTTTCATCCTGCCTGGCAGCCACTTGTTGTGTTTGATGGAATAATTTCTATGCCGAAAGCCCTCCGGCCGCCACGCTTCCTCAGGACTTAATAACCAAACACCTTCAGAAAGACCCTAACTTCATCCCATGGAAATAATATTCTCCTCCTCTGATGCATATATTTTTTTTATTTATTTTTTTATATATAGATATGTATACATATAAAATATATAATGCATATACATGCAGTATTTGAGTGCTCCTAAATGCAGGAGCAAGGATCATTGCTAGGGGTGCAGCACCCAGTGTAACCCCCCAGCCCTCTCCATCCCACCCCAGCTCCTGCACCCCACTTTTCTGCAGCAATTTAATTGCTTTCCTCTTTTAATTGCTCCTTTCAAGGCAGGTTTCTCATCCCAAATCTCAGGCGAGCCCATCTTCAGAGCGGTCCTGCCTTTGCAGCTCAAAGCAATTTCTTCTTTGCTCCTTCCCCCCCCGGGCTCCCATGCTGCTTGTTATGATGATTATTATTATTATAAATTTATTTCTATTTTTTTCTCCACCCGCAGCTTGCAAGGAGGAGGGGGAAAATCCAGGAGGAATCAAACCGGCTTGATTAAAGGCTACAGAGGAGGATGATGGGCAGCGAGGAAGGGAACCGGCTTTGCTTATATCTCCTGGGGAAGAAGCAGTGGGGAAAGCACAGCGAGGCTGCTTTCCCTTTGCAATGCCATGGCTGGACCACGTACCCCTCCTAGAAACTTCTCAGATTTGTTTTCCACACCCAAATATTGGGGCAATAAAGGAAATTTCCTCCTTCCATCGCCGTGGCCAGCTCAGGCATCTCATAATCCAGCTTATTACCCACGCAGGCACTGTCTGCTTGAAGGACACGGCTCCTCCAGCCACACTTCTTCCTTTTCAATGGGACATTGAGTTAGCAGAGCAGGTTCTTTAAGATGAAGAAAAAAAGCCACAGCAATCCCATCCATCACAGCTCGACATCTCCATCCTTTTTGGGACATATCAGCATGGCACACCCTGGGAGATGCCACCAGGGCACCTTTGCGACATACTACCACGGCAACCTTCAGAGATGCCACCATGGCACTTTTCAGACATATCAACATGGCACGCCCTGGGGACGCACTCTCCCCACAGCAGCTCTCCAGGCGAGCCAAGGGACCCCACCAAGCCGTCCCCACCTTTTCCCACAGCAAGAGTTCATCCCAAGGACCTACAACCACCCTCCAGGCTGGTGGCCAAGTCACAATCCCACTGCAGGACCTGGACCATGACACATCCACGACCCTCTGCCCACCTACATCCCACACCAAGGTGGAAGGCATAGCCATGCATAATTCATCCCAACTTTCAGCCAAGACCATGACCGGAACATCCTTAATCCCCTGGCCAGCCCAAACCAGGAGGAGCTTTTCAGTCACTCAGAGGGACTTTAGGACAGGGGCTGCTCACGAAGCCATCGCTCTCCATCCTCTTTGCAACATGGATGAGGGCATACAGATGGACAAAGAGCCTGATTTGGGTGGAGGCTTGTATTGGGTTTGAGTGGCAAGGTTTTGGTAGTGGGGGGGGTTACGGGGGTGGCTTCTGTGAGAAGCTGCTGGAAGCTTCCCCCATGTCCGACAGAGCCAACACCAGCCGGCTCTAAGATGGACCTACCACCGGCCAAGGCCAATCCCATCAGTGATAGTGGTAACGCCTCTGCGATGACATTTTTAAGAAGGTAAAAAAGTTGCAGCGGGCACAGAAACAGCAACCGGAGAGAGGAGTGAGAACATGTGAGAGAAACAGCCCTGCAGACCCCCAGGTCAGTGAAGAAGAAGGAGGAGGAGGAGATGCTCCAGGCGCCGGAGCAGAGATTCCCCTGCAGCCCATGAGGAAGACCATGGTGAGGCAGGTTGTCCCCCTGCAGCCCACGGAGGTCCACGGTGGAGCAGATCTCCACCCGGAGCCTGGGGAGGACCCCACGCCGGAGCAGGTGAGTGCCCGAAGGAGGCTGTGACCCCTTGGGAAGCCCACGCTGGAGCAGGCTCCTGGCAGGACCTGCGGATCTGTGGAGAGAGGAGCCCACAGAGCAGGTTTTCTGGCAGGACTTGTGACCCCGTGGGAGACCCACGCTGGAGCAGTGTGCTCCTGAAGGACTGCACGCCATGGAAGGGACCCACGCTGCAGCAGTTTGTGAAGAACTGCAGCCCATGGGAAGGACCCCCGTTGGAGAAGTTCGTGGAGGACTGTCTCCCGTGGGAGGGACCCACACTGGAGCAGGGGAGGAGTGTGACAAGTCCTGCCCCTGAAGAGGATGAAGGAGCAGAGACAAGTGATGAACTGACCATAAACCCCATTCCCTGTCCCCCTGCGCTGCTGGGGGCGGGTAGGTAGAGAAGCCGGGAGTGAAGTTGTGCCTGGGAAGAAGGGAGGTGATGGAAGCACAATGGAAGAAGGTCCCCATTGTCCGTACCTGATTTTAGCCGTGCTGGCACAGCAAATGCCTCTTCTCACCCTCTGTGGACCACTGCAAAAGCAACTGCAAGGATGTTTGCATATGAGATGCTCCATGCATGATGCATCCCCCCACCAGGACGAGGGTTGTGACTCTGTTTCTCCTTAAACACACCTGAAAGAAAGAAAAAAAAAAATCACCCCCAACCAGTTCTAACCTTTCAAGGTAGCAAAAAATCTCAATTTTAAGTCCAAAAAACCTCCCCCTGCAAGCTTCTGTGGCCGGGGGGCTGCCCCGAGCCCCTTGCAGCCCCCTCAGGCAGCATCTTTCAGAGAATAAGCAAAAAAATCTTTCCTAAACCAGAGCCCTGGGGTTTTATGTATTCATTTTTGTCGGCACAGTCATTAAAGGGAGCCTTCTGTTTAATAGCATTTGCTGGGAGTTTGCAAATACAAGAAGCTCACCAGCTGCCCTGGCACGTTAGCAGCCAGGTGAGATAATGAGGCTGGAGGAAGGGATCAATACAGAGAATATCAAGAAGAAAAAAGGGGAATAATAAATAAAAATATAAAAGTAATAATAAGCTTGGGAAGATGAGTCTTGGTGCAGGACACCCATCACTAGTTTGGATGAGGGGGAGTGGGCTCAAGTCTTGCAAAAAGCAACTTCTAAAGGGTACCAGCATAGAAACACTTGCATTTAATGCATTAAACACACTTTGTGGTTAAAATGGAAAAGGTTTGCCACGTGTGCATGGGAGAAGGTGGTGACCCTGTCTGGGGCTGTCCCCAAATGGGGTGAGATCGGGGTCAGACCACACTTGGGTTAATAACATGGCTCATTAAGGTAGCAGCAAGGAGCCCAGTTGGCTTTGACAGTTCCCCTCTCCTTTGGGGAGAACAATACCCACCGTTAGCAGACAGCATGAGAAACGTCTTCATTAGCTAAAGGACATTAATTTGGGACGAGGAAAAAAATCCAAGGTAGTAGAGCAGCCTCCCGGTGCCATCAGGCCATTCATGGTGGGGGGACGTCTGCAGCGGAATCCCCTCTGGGCTTTGAAAGCAGCAGCACGGCTCAATGTAGCATCCTCATTTTGGAGTATTTTAATTGAAAGTGTAGCTCAGATGGCCGGTGAGCCCATAGGGATGGCGTCTGGGGTCCCACAGATTGTTTTTATAATGTCCCCTTGCTAAATAAAGTACAAACTCCATGGCTGGCATTATATACAGCATTGCAATAAATAGATATATAGATATTTTTTTAATCGTGCAGTTGCAATCACATAGCATGGGAACTCCCTACCATGCCATGGGGGTGATATTCCTTGAGAATCAGCTGCTTCCCTGCACACTGACCCCAAAGGTGGAACAATTGCAAAGAAAAATAGGAAAAATGGGTGGAAAAAGCCACAAGTTCCTTGACACTTTTCCCATGGGCATCACTGATGCTCGTGAGGATGCTCATGGTCCTTTGGCTGCGGCATGCTGCACAGCTGGTCCAGCGACTTTGCCACCCTCTTCGTGCTGTTTCACACCACTGAGACGGGGAGAAAACTTAATCAGAAAAGACTTTAAGGGCAAAGAAAGAAAAACCCAGCAAAGCACATTTGATGGCTAATTAGAAAAATACTCAGAAATCGGTGCAAGGCGGATAATCTTCACTCCCTGGCAGCAGGAGCCACGCTGTCCCATTTCAAGGTTGAGCGGTCGGGAATATCAATCTGATAATTGTAATGCTACAAATGAAAATCAAATTGAAGCCAGTTAGAGGATCACATTATAAATTGATTTAGTCCTCAGACAAGTTTCCACCTCCTTGGTCCCGGGTTTCTCTGCCGTGGATGGAGAGAGCTCTGGGTACCAGAGATGGAGCTGATGGGCTACATCCTTCTGCCCATTTTCCCTCCATCTCGCACCATTTCTGGGCAGGGGGAGAGGGCATTTCGGGGCTTCTTATTGATGCTTGAGGATGTGCAGCTCCAAGGGGGTATATTAACCCCTTGGGATGCTGTCGCTGAAGCAAGAGAAAGAAAACATTGGCACCCAAAGCCAAACCCCGTTACAAAATACTGCAAGAAAACATGCTGATTCCTATAGGATTTATTTCCACGCTCCCAAAATTTCCTTTCCTTCAGAAACCACATGTACTCAGCTCCCAAAAACAGGGGATTTTTGTACCAAATATCCTCAATTCACAGTCAAAAAATGGCTATTTCAGCAAAACCCCCCGTTTCGGCGCAGCCGGCACCCGCTGAGCGCTCCCACCAGTATTTCTGCATCTCCAAGTGCCCCAATATATACAGATTCCTTCTTTATACAGGTAATAATATACATCATATTTATATATATATATATTTATATATATATATAGATATTCACACGCAGACACACAGACACCTTCGGCCAAAGAGCTGGCACCTCCAAAGCCCGCAGGGAGGTTGCCGTTCCTGCCGTTAAAAACTCCCTTCTCCCCATGCACAAAGCTGTTTTTTTGGGGGAAAAAGCCCATTTTTCAGTTTTTTTCCTCCTTAAAAAAAAAAAAAAAAAGAGAAAAAAAGAAAGGGTGATGCACCCAGGGCAGGACCACCCCCGGCAGCTTTTGGGTGGCTTTTTGAGGTAGGTGCCGGGTGGGTCGGAAGGGGTCCCGGGGTGCTATAGCATTAATGGGACCTGCCAGATGAGCAGGGTGCTGTCGGCATCGCTGCCCCGGCGTGGCGATTCGGCATTGAAGTTACGGTAACCCCGACCTCCCGAAACGATGGCCACGGAGGAGATCTCCTTGCGTGGGGTGTCACGGGCGCAGGGTCGGCTCCGCACCCAGACGTCAGGGTCGTCGGCCATCTCATAGATGGAGCCGTCCTCCTCGGTGTGTGCCGGCGTGCCGCCGATCGGCGCTTCCCGCACCGACAGCAGCTGCCCGGGGAGGTGGGAGGTGGATCGGAGGCGATATTGTAACAAAATCCCTTTTTTTCTCATTTCCCGAGGCGGGGGGCCATCCAGTTCAGGGGCTTTCTCTTCCTCACCCTCCTCGTCCTCCTCCTGGTCACCCTTCAGCACATCAGGTGCCAGGGTGCTCAATGCCACCGCCAAAAACTCCACAGGGCCACCATGCCCGTTGAGGGACACGATGCCTTTTCCTGTCAAAAAAAAAAAAAAAAAAAAAAAAAAGAGTGGTTTTACTAAAAACAAGCCCCAAAATAAGATTGCATCCACATAGGGAAGGGTTTTTCAGGTGCTCACCGGTGATTTTGGGGATGCCCTCCAAGCGGGGCACGGGCAGCAGCACGATGATGCCCTGGTCAGTGCCCACCCAGAGCGAACCCTGGCAGATAAGGAGGCTGGTGACACGGACGTGTTTTTGACCTGCGAGAAAGGAAGAAAAAAAAAAAAAAAAGAGGGTGAGGGATGAATTTGCAGCAGCATCTTCCCAGATAACCCATCACCGGTAGATTTTTTCATGGGGTACACACTCCAGAGCCCCAAAACCAAGCAGCCTCTTTGCACGAAGGTCTCCAACCCAGGGAGAATGCTACAAATATAAATAAATAAAAAGAGGAGGGGAAAAAAAAAAAAAAAAAAAAGAGTGAGACTTCTAATGGCAAATGAATATTTTATCGCCGGGACTTAGCGCTGCACGACGTCGGACTCAGTGAAGCAATATATCTGCGGAGATGCAACTCTGGTTTCTCCGGGAGGACTTTATTAATGACCTGTCGAGTTAAAAAGGATGAGAGAGCGCGAGTTCAAAAACGCATTAATACCCAACGCTCACTCGCCCAGGAAGAAAAGGAAGTGATAAATATTTTAACATGCCCTAAAAAAAAAAAAAAAAAAAGAAAAAGCGACTTACACGAGTATCGTGCTTATAACTAATTACACAATTATGTCGCTCTGTAGCTGGAACAAGGGGGGAGACAACCTTGCAAGCCCAGAGTAGCTAAGAGATGGATGGGTGGACACGGCTGGGAGATGGTGCTGGACGGTAAGCTGGGGAAAAAGGGGGTTCACAGGGCAATGGCAGTGGGGTGCATGCAGGGATGCATGCATGGGGATGCACATGGGTGCAAGGATGCACACAGTGCAAAGACGGGGTGCATGGATGCATGCAAGGATGCACGGGTGCAAGGGGCGGGGTGGAAGGATGCACACACACATGCAAAGATGGGATGCAGGGATGGGGTGAGTGGATGCACACACACGTGCAAGGGTGGGGTGCGCAGATAAGGTGCACGATTGGGGGCACAGGTGCAAAGATGGGGCGCACGAATGCACGCAGGGGGTGCAAAGATGGGATGCGTGCATCATGCATGGGTGCAAAGATGCCACCAGCTCCGGCTCTGCAGTGAGGAGAGACCCCAGAGGTCCAAGCTCAAACCTTTACACCATTAACCAGATAAATTCCTCACCCAGTTTCTCTGCAAACCAGCACAGCCATAAAGCAAAGCAACACGTCTGTGGGGCGATGCCCCAACTTGCCCATTAATTGCAATTAAGAGCCAGGGGGGAAAGGGAGCTCACCTGGGAGGACGAAGGTGGTCCTAGTGGCAATGTTGATCTCCTGCAGGTGCTCCAGTGTCTCAGTGTGGAAAAGGCGGATGGAGGAGCCCGAGGAAAAGGCCATCCAGACCCCACTGCCCGCCTTGATCATGTGCGTGACACTGGCCTCCGCGTCCGGGTGGGCCTCGAAGGTTTGCTGCCAAAAGGGGAATTGCAAAAAGAAAATCAAAGGGTTGCTCCCTAAAATTGCCGCTAGCTTGGGCTCTCTCCGGGAGCTGTTTTAGGGCTGCAAAACTACACAGGGAGGGGATCAGAGTGATCTTGAGGTCCCATCCCTCCTCGCCAGCTCTGACTTTGGCAGAGGACACTGAAACCAGCACGTCTCCAAACCTCTCTTGGGGCTTTTTTTTTTTTTTTTTTTTTTGAGTGATAACAGTCTTCCCAATTCTCCAGGTTTTGTTTTTTTCTTCTTTAAAAGAGTCATTTCCCAGACTAGATATATCCGCAAAATCCATCCCAAGATGGGACGAGACCTTCCTGCTTCCCTCCAGCCCCCAAAATGAGCGATCAAAGGCTCAGCTCTGCTGCAAGAGCTATTTGGGGATTATGGACTGCTCTGTCTGCTTCCCAAGCTGCCTGCCAGAGCATTTCACTATCAGTCACAGGATGCAGAAAGGTGTTTTTCCTGCAGTTTGCATCAAAAATTGCCCCTGCTGCAGATTTCCCAAAGTGAAACCTCATATTAATATGGAAGGATTAAATCACTGGGAGAGAAACCTGCACACAGTGACTTTGCCTTCATTTCTCCTATGGCTTTGAAACCTTATATTTTTACTTCAAAATCTGATTTATATTTTAAAAAAAAAAAAAAAAAAAAAGAGGACTTGGTATCGATCCCCTTCCTGGAGAGGACCAGCGTAGAGCATCCCCCCAAAAAGCTCACACAAAATGGGGGTGGATAGAGACTTTTAGGTGATCTCCCCCTTGTTCCCCACCCCACATGGGATTTATTCCCTGATGGTTTATTCCCAAGTTGCCGATCCCATCCAGGCAGACCCAAGACCTTCCATCAAATACTATTTATACCATCCCCCAGCATCCCCCCACACTCCTATTTTTTTCCTCCCCCATCACTTTTCTTCTGCAAAAATTCCCACCCAGCTCCTGTCATAAATAAAATCAGAGACTGAAAACGAATCCAGTCCCCGATGCATTATTCATTCCCGGCACCGCCGTTAGGCTGGATTTACGACAGCTAATACATGCAAACTAAGTTTGGGCACTAAATGTGAAAATTAAAGGTGGAAGAAAGGGGTGGTTTTTTTAAAGAAAAAAGCAACTATTCAGCATTCCCTGTTTATGCAGCTGCAGGAGATGTCTCGGCGTCCTCGTCCTGTGACCCAATGTCAGAGGGAAGGGACCCGAAAGGGATGAAAAGCAGCAAAAAGCAGCAATAAAAGGTTGGTTTGGGCACTGCACAGGCAGGGATGTGCCCGTGCACATGCATCCTTTGGGGCTCAAACCACTGTGACTCCCCCCTCCAAAAGCCACCGCTATGTCCCCCGTCCCCGTCCCGTGGATGCAGCACGGGGGGGGTCCCGGTGATGGTCCCTACCTGGGCGCAGAGGCCGGTGGCATCGAGGACGGTGACTTGGTTGGCACAGCTGGCCCAGAGGGTCTCATCCAGCGTCAGGAGCGCTCGCACAGGACCGGTACCCACGGCCAGACGGGTGGGCTGCTCTGTCGGGTCCCACAGCCCCCCTAGAGCAGAGATGCCAGGATGGGGTCGGGCAGAGAGAAGATGCTCAGCAAAAAGAAAAAAGCATCTTTTGATGCGGCTGAAACCACCCTAAACAGCTGCTGGGGTCGGTTGTGAACCCCTCATGTCCCCAGTGCCACCTTGGATGCCTCTGAGCATCTTAATGCCACAACCAAAAGGATGGGGGGAGCTCACACCCCCAGCTTCAACCCCCCAAAGCCCCTTTGCCCCTCTGCAAACAGGTTTTTTAGCAGCAAACAACTGGCCACCTGCAACACTGGGGCATGTTCCTCGCTGCAAAAGCCAAAAATCCCCCCTCCCCACCCTTTTTTTTTTTTTTTTTTTTTAATTTATTTGCTCTCGAAGCGACACTCCTGAGCCGATTCATCCAGGGCCAATCTGGAGTGTCTCTGTGAACAGCATCAAATCTGGATTTGGATGAATTCGCCACCAGCAGTGGCTGAGCAGCTTCAATGGGTAATTGCTCTCCTTTTCTTATTTCCAACGCAATTTTTTTTAAAATAAAACCATAGGATCCGAGGGATAAAAGAGCCCTTTGGGCTCTCAGACCTCCACTCCCATCAGCAGGAGTTTGCAACGGAGCCGCCTTTCAGTAAATCCTAATTTTCACATAAAAATGAGCTATTTTGGGAAAGCTTTTTCCTTCCAAAAAGATGGGGATAAGATTAAAAAGCCCACCCCGCTGCCCTGCCAGCGGCTTGCTGCCTTCGACATGCATTTATGCAATCGAGATTAAATTAAAGCCACTTTATTAATTGGCTTGCACGGTTGCTATAAGGTGGGAAAGGGGATGCACAGCACCCCAAAATGCAATGTAAGGGCCCTTACTGGCTCCGGGTTGACTTGGGTGCTACTCGCTGCAGGTTGTCTCAGAGCAAATGAGGGGGTTTGTCCAAAAATAGGCCAATGGAACACATTATCTGAGGCTCTTTCCTACCCTCTAGCGATGAAGCAAAGGTATTTAACAGCCCAGGCGAGGAGTGCCCGAGGAGGAAGGCTCTCAGCAAGCTGCAGCCTTGGCCTGAGCTGGAGCCAGGGGAAAAAAACCCCAAAATCAAGCTAATAAAGGAGATGGTTTTTGCAGAGATGGGGTTTGGAGGGGGTCAGCTTCGTTTACAGCACCAAAAAGGGGATTTTTTTGAAGCCAAAAGCTCTGCGTCCTTGTGCATCCTGGTGTCGGACCCTTCCTGCAGCCCCCGAGCATAACCATCCTCTGAGCAAAACCTTTGCTGTGGTCCCAACCCCTCACCAGCACTGTTTTCCATACATTTTCCCCCAAATCGAGCCCCTCTTGCATTCATTCTGGCAAAGCAAAATAGCATGTTTTCCCCCCCTCTCCCCGGGCTGCAAGGGGAAGAATGAAATAATTGGGGGGGGGGGGGAATGGAGATTTACCACCATTTTAGCAGCCAGCACATCTCGCTGGTGTGAAGAACCTCGTGCTCCCTGTTTTTTAGGGTGTCCTACCAAAAACCCCATCCGAAAGAATGCACGGGGGTGCCCTCACCGTTCCTCCTGGGGTAGGCGGCCACGGTCCCATCCTGCAACCCTGCAAACAGGTACTCGGGGCTGTGCCTCAAGCAGAGGACAGGTTGCATGCCTGGGCTTTTGCAGGTCAACAAGCACTGCGTCCCCGTGTCCACGCTGCCGTAGACCGCGATGCTGGGGAGGGAACAGGGAAGAGATGGGGAGATGCAAGAGATCGTACCGGTCCTCATGGTTTGGTGCTGGTGATTGCACCCAAAGGATGGCTGCGGAAGATGCGGGCTCACCTGCCATCCCGTAACCCCAAGCACACGGTGGGATGCGGGGACGCTGGGGGCTGTTCGGTGGTCGCCCGGGGTTCCTGGGTGCCTGCCGGTTCCCCCTCACCCGCCTCGGGGATATACTCCATGCACAGCACCGGCGAAGCCACCGGGAAGGATTTGACCGTCCGCGGCACAGCGCGGTTGAGGGAGAAGATCTCCACCTGCCCCCCTGCGCCTTCCTGGCCCCCCCCAACCTGCGGGGACCAGAAAATGGGTGTTAGCACCAGCCAGGAGCACTGGAGAGGGGGTTTGCAGCCAGAGCGACCCAAACCCGGCAGGTTTTGCCCCGGTTTTGGGGCCGTTTTGCTCACCCAGAGGTAGCCCTGCGGCAGCGAGGTGCTGACGGCGGAGAAGCCCAGCAGCGAGGACTGCACCGGGTTGTGCACCGCGGCGCCGAGCTGGGGGAGAAACAGGGGTATGGGAGGGGTCCATAACACCCCCAAATTACCCCAATGCACGCAGGGTATCGGTGCATGCCCCAAAAATCAGGAACCAGCCCCAGCCCAGCTTGTATTTTCAATTTTCCAGGGTGGATCACACCGATTTCTGCCTTTGCAACCACCTTGCCACCCCATCCAGCCCATCCACTGTAGGATTTCTGCCTTTATTCCCCAAAATGATGGATGTAAAGGAGAAGGAGGTATTGGGGGGGTTGGAGAAGAGGTTGGCCATCGCCCTTACCTGCAGATCAAGGGCTTTGGAGGAGAAGGCAGGCATGTGGCAGGAGAGGATAGGGCACCAGAAAGGAGCTTTGCTCTTCTTGTCTTCGTCGGGACAGAGCCAGCCCGGCTGGTTCTCCTCCCCTGCGGTAAGTAGAGGGGATCAAGGATGGCCAAGACACCCCCCAGCATCCTTCCCCTCCCCAATGGGACCCCAAAATTAGTAATTTGAGGTGCAGGGCTCTCATCTCCAACCCCAAACCACCATCATCTGTGGACCTGGGGTACATCTCACCCCTTTCCTCCAAACTATTGCACCCCACCACAGTCTGCAGCCAAGCAACTGCCTCAAGCAGTGGCAAAAGAAGCCTCAAAAAGAGAGAGAGATTTTATATATATATATATAGGGGGAAAAATACACCCTAATGTGTTTCTTCACATTAGGCTTTAATGTGTTTTCATTTGTAACTCATGAACTCATGGATACAGGATTATCCCCTAGGCATCCCAGATGAAAAAAAAAAAACAAAAAAACACCACAAACAAAAAACCAAACCCCCACACAAAAAACCCAAACACATAAACTGTTAAAAACAAGAGAATCAAAAATCATTCCAGCCCGGGGGGATCTGAACACTCAAACAGGATTTCAAATGATTTGTTTTTTCTTCCATTAAACAACTACTTTTTTTTGCTGTAGTGGCTGGTGGAATTGAATAGGGATAGAGATAGGGAAGCGGCAGGAGGAACAGCTCCTCCCTTACTTATTCATCCCATTTCGCAGAAAAAGGGTCGGCCCCAACACCATCAGCATGAGAGCCAACGGAAACCCATCACCACACGACACCATCCCAGAGATGCCACCCAAGAGCAGCAAAACAGAAAGCATTTGGAGCCAGAATTACCAATTCCCATCATTTCCAGTGTGCAAACCCCCAAAATGTTCTCCATCACCTTGCTCCAAATTTTTTCCCCCTGCCCCATTTCACGTCGGGATGCTCGGGGTGAAGCAAACCCCGCTTCTGCTCCCAAATTTGGCTTTTTGAAGCAAGGGTGATAGCAAGCAACATGCCATGGGGCTACTCACGCAGTCCTATCTTGGCCAAGTGCAGGCGGTTCACCCAGGAGATCTTGCTCAGGGGGTTTGGAGTGATGAAGACCACCATGACGCTGATGGGGCGGCCAGACCTGTGTAGGGAAAGCATCACCAGGTCCATCTTCAGCCTCCTCCTCCCCAGGGTGGGAAGAGTCCACCCATGATCCGCAAACTCACTTGTCTGGCTTCCCAGGCAGCAGGAGACGGAGGCGGCACTTGTTGGCAGAGTGGATCTCCTCCTCCTTCACCTTCATCATCCTCTGCAGGGCCAAGCACCAGTCCTGGGCCACTGTCATGTTCAGGTTCTGGAGGAAAAGTCATAAATCATGGAAGCGCCTCCAAAACAAGCCTGAATCATCCCCGAATTTCATCCGCGGGGCTCTGGAGGACAAGGTGTCCAGCATTCCCTGAGGAACTGCATGGTTCTTGCAAAGCGCCGAAGCTCGGTTCTACCCAAATCATGAGTTTGACCACGCTTTGGCACGTAGATACCTGGTAGGTGCCATGCAACGTGCTGATGAGAAGGGTGATCTGCTCCACCACCGCCAGGTCCTTCTGCAGGTCCTGCAGCTCCTGGAAGAGCCGTGGTGGCCCCAGGTAGACTTTATCTTGGGTGGAGAAATGGAGAAATGAGATCCATGGAGGATGCTCCACCCCACCCCACCGAAACCAGCCCAACACCGGATCAAGGGATGGGTGCTCACTGTGCGAAGCCTGCCCAGCCGGCGCGTGTTTCTTGGCACCAGCGTTGTGGATGACGACGTTGTCTTTGTCATAGGCACCGCTCTCCTGCCCCACCTCCACCACCTGCACCTGCGGGAGGGCCGTGCTCCACTTCACCACATATTTGGGACCGAGGGGCACCAGGCTGCTAATTTCCAGCTGGCCTCTGCCGAGGAAGGATGCAAAAAAAAAACCAACAAATAAACAAACAAACCAGCAGGCACTGTGGCTCACCCTGCAAGCCCTTGCAAAATGCATTTTGCAAGCCAAGCCCCATTTGCAACCCCCACACCATGCACTGGTGCATGCCTGCACCCCCAAATGTGGGGCACACAACCACAGCAGACCACGCTCGGCACCTACCCTGGGTTCACTGGCCTGGAAGAGGGGAAAAATGATTAATAAAGAGGTATGATGGGGAATTCAAGGAAGGTTTTCCTCTTTGCAGCATCAACCTCTACCAAGCCCTGAGGTCCCAGCAGGCTCCCGGACCCTACACCAGCTCCAGGACCCCACAGCACCGGGGGATGGAGGCTTTGCATGGAGGCATGCCAAAAGTGGGGGGCAAAGCAACCCCAAACCAGGTGGGTTCCCCTTCTGAAAGAAGGTGAGGTGGTTTTAAAAGTCATTGGGGTAGATCTAGCAAAACCCACTAAGCCCAAAAATTGAGGTTGGGAAGGGGGAAGGTTGCTACACTGGTGCTTTGCAAAGTGATTTTGGGGACTGGGGCCATCAGCACATACTTGAAGTTGATGTTGGCGCACACCAGCATGTCGTTGAGCAGGAAAACCTTCCGCTCCTTCGACTTGATGAGCTGCCCCCGGTCGCCGTACACCGTCTCCGTCAGCGTCTCGCAGAGCAGGAGCTGCCGCTGCCCTGAGCTCAGCAGCTGCGAAGGGGATGGAGCAGGTGGGGGGGCTCAGCCTGGGGGCTCTTGCAAGCCTCCTGCCCCCAAATTTGGGTTGCTTTTCCCTTATTGCAAGGATTTTCCTCCAACCGGGAGCATGCACGGCCCCGAGTTCTGCAGAGACGGCTGTGCAACGTGCTCCGAGGCTGCACGATGCAAAAACCCTTTGCACCCTACATGTCCAACCACCAAGAAAGCAGAGCCTTGAAAAACCAACGTGGGCCTTTTGCAGCCCCTTTTGGGTCTCTCTTCATCCCCTGGCCCTAAATCCTGATCCCAGGGCTGAGCTGGCATGTGCTTCGCTGCAGTTTTTGCCACCACGGCCATCCCCAGCCCAGGATGTGTCGCAAGAGCTTCATTTAGGGTTTGAGGGATTTTTTTTTTCCCCACCAACGGTTGCAAAATCAGGCAGATGAGACAAAGCAGCTTGTCCTTGCTTTTCACTGGAGGGGAATTTCCCTGTGCCAGCCTCAAAATTTGCTTTTGCTCTACGTCCTTTCAGAGAAAACAGGGATCCTGGCTTCCCGAAACCCCTGACGCAGAGAGGAAGGTGGAAGCTGCAAAGCTCAACCACCAGCTCCAAAACCCACCCATCATGAGGATGAGGAGGTGAGGCTGAAGGACCCACCTTGTTGAGGCTGCTGCGGTCACTGATGCTCTTGCTGAGCTGCTGGATTTCGGCGACTTGGTCGGCCAAGCGCTTCTGCTCGTTGAGCTTCTCTGCCAACGTCTCCAGCTCGGTGAGGGCCAGCTGGAGGGACAGGCGGTCCGCGTGGCCCTTTGGGGTGTTTTTCAGCATGTCCTGGAGCAGGGAAAGGATGGGGGACAAAAGCCACCCCGGAAAAATCAGCCCCATTGGGGGACGCTACGATTGGAAGCGCTTTTGGCCCATCCAAAAATCAAAGCTTGGAAGATGATCCTTGGGATGGTCCCCAAAACTGCGACCAAGCTGCCAACCCAAAAATGTGTCCCTTGCGAAACCCCTTCCCAAAGCACCCAGGCTGCAAAAAATAGGGTGCAAAGCAAGGTGGGTGCAGGCACCCCTCACCCTTACCTGCAAGAGCAGGATGAACTGGGGGAACCTCTGGATGGGTTTCACCATCAGCCCGTAGAGCGTGACCCGGTCGGTGCTGGCCATCTGCCTCTTCTGCGGGGAGGAAAAAAAAAGGGGGAGGGGGGGTGTCAAAAAAAAAGAGGCGTTTTCACCCATAATGGTGACCGGCAGCACCCTGCACCTACATTTGGGTCCTACTGACCTTGAGGAAGTCAAGGAAGGCGGGTTTGGTGAGACAAGCCTTCTTGATAAGGGACATGGCAGTGGTGAAGTTGTTGACGTAGTCGCTGTAGACATCCAGTACCATAGACTTGGAGAACTGGGGAGAGGGCAGGAGGAGAGCTGCAATGCTGTGGGGCTCCCCCAAAAAGGGGGGTCAGCAAAGCATGGGGGTGCTGGTGTATTTTTGGGGTGATGCTGAGGACGCTGGTTGTACCCCAGGTTGGGGCTGCATCGCTTAAATCCTCCAACCCCCCCCCCCCCCGCTGCCATTGAGAGGGGTCCAAAGGGAGGTTTGGCAGCCGTCCCCTGACTTTTCCTCCTACCGAGGCCACGAAAAGGTCCCCGATCTTCTCCGCCGAGTCCCACTCGGCCACGCGGGAGGCGAGGGCGATCTGGAACATGGAGTGGCACTGCAGGATCTCCTTCAGGCGAAAAAACACCACCTGGCACTTCCTAGCGCTCAGCACCTTCGGCTCCATCTCCATCAGCGGGTTCCTGTAATCCTGCGGGAGATGCCAGTGCATCAGAATCCCAGCATCCTTGCGTTCCCCACTGCCCCGAGCCCCCCCCTCCCAAAAAAGGGGGGGTCTCCCACCTGCAGGATGCGTTTCAGGGAGTCCACGTAGCTCCGCTCGCTCTGCACGATGGAGCCCAGGATGTGCCGCCGTACCACCTGCAAACGACGCTGGGGCTCAGCCGTGGTCCCCCCCAAAACCCCAAATTACGGGATGCGGGGGGGGGGGGGGGGCGGGCAACAGCGTGCTGCAGAAGTGCTGACGCGACAGCATCGCTTTCTGCTGACTCGCCTTTTCCTCGGTTGCTCAATCACGGGACCAAGGGGAAGCCGTGCCCCCCACCAACCACCCCCACGCCCCCCCAAATCCCCAACCCACCCCACACCAACCTGCTGCGGGCTCAGCCCCTCGGGCATGGGGCCCAGCTCTGGTGGCGGGTGCTTCATGTCGGAGACGGTGACCTCCAGGAAACCCGTGTCCTCCTCCTCCGAGTCTCCTGCAAGGAAAAAAAAAAACCCACAACCAAATGCCAAAAAAACCCCAATTTTAGACTTTTGGGGGTCTAAAGAAGAGCCCGGACTCCCATCAGCTACTTGGCTGGGGATGTGTTTGGGTTTGGAGCTGTGAGCGGAGATGGACCCCAGCGTCCTCCCAGCATCGCGTGTCCCTCCCCGAGCCCCGGCCACTGTCACCGGACACCAGCATGAGTCAGGCTGCGAGCAGGGACCGAGCCAGCTCCCCACAGGGAGGGGACAAAAAGTGTCCCTGTCCCCAAAAAAGCCACCCTGGTTGGGAGAAAAGCCCCCCGTCCCTGCTCCAAGGGTGGGTGCGAGCAGGGAAAACGGGGACAAAAGAAGCCAAAAGCAGCGCGCCAAAGAAAACGGGGAAGGTGAGAGGCGAACGCCCGCCGGCCGGGGCTGGGGATCCCTTACCCGAGGCTGAAGCAGCTGAGGAGGAGGAAGGCGAGCGAGCCAAGGCGGCATCGCGATGCGGGGACGGCCGCTTCTTCCACATGGCCGCAACGCCCCGCTACGGCCACCCCGGCCCCATCCCTGTCGCCTATAAATAGCCGGTAACGGGGAGGACCGGCTGAGCTGGAGGGGAGGGCGCTGGCGGCTGGGTGACCTTTTTCCTTCCCTAATTTTGGCCGGGAAGCTCGCCACCCTTGGCTGCCAGCTTCGTGAGCTCCTTCTCCCCATCTCCATGCCCAAAGGACGGGATGCTCTGCAGCACCCTTAGGACGGGATGCCCTCCAGCACCCCAGGGTTCCCCAAAAGCACTTAAGCCCCCACCCCGGCAAGGCTAAGCCGCACTGGGGACATGCAGCGAGGCTGGGACACACACGCCGGATCCTCCGGGCAGCCCTGGCCGAGCGGCGAGGCTGTCCGCCAGGATCCTACCTCCCCCGTGATGCTCCAGGGAGACCCTCGAGCTCCAGCGGGCAGGCGGCTGCTTTTCCGCCTCCGCTGTCCTCCTCCTCCGCTCCCCATCCCCTACGCGACAGCGGAAGGGTTAGGAAAATGCCCCCCGAATTGGTATTTCAGGGCAAATCCTGCTCTGTGTCCAAGGGGGGCAGCCGTGGGTGCTGGTGTGGTGGGGTCATTGTCCTGCTCCCAAAAGGACATGAGTGCTTAGAGCAAGGACTGAGCCAAACCAACCGAGCTTGTGTGGGGATGCAAGGAGTGAAAAAAATTCCAACAAGAGCTTAAGGCGCAGAAAATAAATCAGCAAAAGGAAAAGCTGAAAGCCATAAGGATTCATAATGATTTGGGTTTTTTAAATACTCTCAAAAAGGCTTTTTTTTTGGCTCCCAAAAGCAAGGAGTGGGGGTTGCCTGCTTACCTGGTGCTTCTTTCCGGTGCAGGAAGGTCACCTTCCTCATCACCGCGATCTTGGTCTTCTCCAAACCGTCCTTGGTGCCACTTTTGGCCGCTTTCATCAGTTGGGTCATCTGGGCAGGGGGACGAGAGGGACCAGGAAGTTCAAGGCAGCACCGGAACCCTATTTTGGGTCCGGATATAGAAGTGCCATCCCCTTGGGGACATCCCCTGCGAGCATCATCTCCCATTTTGGGTCTGGATGCAGTGGTGCCACCTCCTTAGGGACATCCCCTCTGAGCATCGTCCCCCATTTTGGGTCCAGATAGAGCAGTGCCACCTCCTTGGGGAGGTCCCCTCCGAGCATTGTCCCCCATTTCACAACTGGATGCAGCAGTGCCACCCCTTTGGGGACATCCCCTCTGAGCATGATTCCTCAGTTTGGGTCCAGATACAGCACTGCCACCTCCTTGGGGACGTCCCCTCCAAGCATCGTCCCCCATTTTGGGTCCAGATATGGCAGTGTCACCTCCTTGGGGACGTCCCCTCTGAGCATCATCCCTCATTTTGCATCCGGATGCAGCGGTACCATCCCCTTGGGGACATCCCCTCCGAGCATCATCCCCATTTTCCCGCAAAGCCCAATGGGGAGGAAGAGGAGGCACGTGGCCGAGGAAGAAGGATGCTCCAGCATCTCTCCTCCCTCCGCAGGGACACGGCTGCGGGCAAGCAGGCGCGGGCAAAGCGGGAGCATGCAGCAAAAGCAAAGAGGAGGGAGGGAAGGGAGGCACGAGCACATCCATCCCCTCCTCGCAGCCGGGGTTTTGTGTGCGAGTGAGCAAAGGAGTGGGGAGACACCTCAAATCACAGCGGTTTTAGCCCAAGCTGACATCGGCGTCGCCTTCCCAGCCCAAACTGGCCATAAACTGCCAACCTGGATGGTTTGGGACTGGGAAAGGCTTTGCACTAAGTTTCTACACCTCCCAAGAATCTCCTTCCCCACCTGATTTCCACCCCGTATCAGGGGAAAAACCTTCTCAATCCATCTATCCCACGGGCAACCTCGCTTCGTCCAAACGCCCCTTAAAAAAAAACAAACACCCAAAAAGCAAATGGTTTGGGCAGCTGGAGGGTGGGGAGCTGCAAGACAGATGGACATGAGAGGCAGCTTTGAAGTACTTAACTCAATTTTTTTTTCCTCTTTTGGGGGATAAAATGGGATGAATTCAGCCTGGATAAATTCCGGGAGGGTTTCCCCCCCCACAACCTGGGGAAATCTGGGGGACAAGGGACGGAGGAGTGACAGTACCTTCCAATCGTACTTCTGCTTCAGCTCCTGCATGTCTCTCCCCCCAACTCTTAAAGCCAGGATGTCCCTCTTAGTCCTGGCGTATCTCTCCTTTAGTCTATTCAGGTCTGGAGAAAGCTGAGCCCAAAGCAAACCAGGCGGGAGGAGAAGGCAGAGGAGGCGAGAGAAGGCAGAGAAGAGATCCAGGTAAGCAGCCAAAAAAAAAAAACAAAAGAGGAGGAGAAATCATCCCAAAGCAGCACAGTACAGGCAGCATCTTCCCAAAAATCTGGCGTTGCTCGAGCAGGGAAGGGAGCAAGCACAGGGAAAGGCAGCAGCCACGCTCCAGCAATGCCGAAATGCAAAAGGAAAGGGGAAAAATTAAAAAAAAAAAGGGGAAGGAAGAAAAAAGAAAGAAATGAAACCCCTGAAGTTTCGGGCTGGCTTTGCACTGGGTGACCCCGGGAACCACAGCATCCTCTGCTTCACCGTCTGCAGAAGCAGCTGGGCTTGATGCTCTGGTGCCATTATACAAGCAAACCCAGAGGGGAAAAAAAAAAAAAGGAAAATGATAATTAAAAAAACAAATTCAGGAGTTACCTTGGGCTGGAAGGATGCCCGCTGCTTGGCCGGCTCGGCCTCTGGCTTCGTTTCCTCGCCTGAATCCTCACTGTAGCTCTCGAACTCGCTGGAGCTCCAGCCCAAATCTTCGCCCGCCCGTGGCCCCTCGCCGCGCTGCACCTCCTCGTAGATCAGGCTGCGCTCTGTCCCCGGGCCTGGCAAGCAAAAACCAGCTCCTTTTCCTTCCAGGAATGTAATTTCCCCTCCCCAGGGACCTCCAGGAGATGCCCCAAATCCACAGGGTCTTGCAACCCCTCTGGGAACACCTCTGCCTTCATCCCTCCCGATTCCCAGTGGTTTTCCCAGGGTTATCCCCCTCTGCATCCTCTTCTGGGATGCGCTTCTCCCTCCTGGAGCGTGCCTCGGTTTGCCTGGCTGGAAAATGGGTTTGTGGTCCCTGGGGAAGCAGAGGGGGAAGGTCTGTCCCTACCGTCCTGCTCGGCATCAAGCGTTTCACAGGGGACATCATCGTAGATCACATCATCCTCCACCACCGGGAACTCAAAACGCTCACCTTTGGGGGGACAAAACCCCCCAACAGGGACTCAAGTCAGCACCCGAGGATCAAGTCAGGATGGAAAAATCCTTCCCAAGCCTCGGCAGCGTTTGTTTTATTTTTGCCCGGCTTTTTAACCCACCTTGGCAACTGCTTTTCCTCTTCCAGGTCTGGGCACCGATGTGGGGGTCTCCACCGGCCTCCCCATTGCTCACCCCCACTGGCAGCCTGCAGGGAAGGGGGTCAGGGAGCACCCCAGAATGCAACCCACCCCCCGAGATTGGGTGCAAATCCCCTGGGATTGGGTCCACCCAAGTCCCTCATCCCCCTCATCACCCTCGTTCCTATTACAGGGGTTCACAAGCACAGAATAAAGCTTGTATTCGTGTGTGTGTGTCCCTCACGCATGTCTGCTTCTTCAGGGATTTGGGGGGTCCCAGGTTTTAGGGTCATGATGGTTTTTTAAGTGGGTCCAGGCAACCCGCATGGGGTTGATGCAAAAAAAACCAAAATGGCTTTTTTAGCCTCGGTCCTCATGCTGCTCCAGGGCAGGAGGATGCACCAGCATCAGGGAGCATGGGGAGAGGGTCCCCACCCCTGGTTGGGGTCCTGCCTCTCTCACTGCACCCTGTGCATGCTCCGGTGGGGGGGGACAAGCTCTCCTTGCAGCCAAATTTGCATCTTTTCCCCCCAAATCTGCACCTGGGGCGAACACCAGCCCCCTTTGAACATCCATCCCAGGGGGTTTCTCCCTCATCTCCTCAGTCGAGGGCTGGAGGAAGCCCCCGCCACCCAGTTAACCATAAACCCCCAATGGTACCCAAAGCCCCCACAGATCCCCAGGGCTGCAGGGTGCACCCCAAAACCCTGGGGCTCTCCTGCTTGCAGCCCCTTTCGCAAGCAATGGGGAGAAGTTGGGGAAACTGAGGCACGGCACCGGGCTGTGACATGTCAAACAGGGAGGACAAACCCCAAAGTTGTGCCTTCTCCTTCAAGGGACTCACTCCCCACCCCCCAAATCCCCCCAAAAACCCACGTACCCTTCCTGGGTCTCCGGCACCAGCCCGTCTGCAGAGAGGAAAAGCAAAGAGAAATGGCGCTGGCACCCAGGCTTGCAGCGGTGCCACCCTCGGCACCCAAAGGGGACACGGTGGGGACATCGGAGACACTGGGAACCCCCCGTGCTCCTCACCGACGCCAGAGCTGGCAGCGCGCCGTCTGCGAGGGGGTGCCCGGAGGACGGCTTCGCCGCTCGGCTCGGCCGCCGAGTCCTCTTCTTCCTCCTCCTCCTCTTCCTCGCTGTCGTCAAAGTCGAAGGCTTCGCCGAGGTCCTCCTCCCCGTGGGGCAGGGGGCTGGGGGTCTCCAGGGCGAGATGGTCACCTGCGAGCAGAAACCCCGTCACTCGGTGTCCTCTCACGGTGCCGCTGTACCGCAGCAGGGACGGAGGGATGCAGGGACCAGGGGACAGAGGGGACAGTAGAGAGCATCCCCCCTCAAAAACTCCAAGAACCAACAGCCCTTCGCGTTTTCACAACCCCAGGAGGCTCCGATAGGGATATGTAGGATGCCCCTGGGTGATGGGCCCCCCACTTTCTGCCCAAAGCTGGGTGTCCCTGTCCATCCCCCCCAAAAAAAACCCAGCTCCAGTGGGCTGACAGTACCTACTGCAGGGTGGGGGGGCAGCTCAGACGAAGCCATGGTGCGGGGGGTCCGGATGCTCCGCCTGGGCCCTTCCCCAAGGCTTTCCTGCGGGAGAGGAGGAGAAATGGGTTGAGAGGGGACGATCAGCCCCCCCAGATCCATCCCCAGGAGAGGAGGCGACGTGGGGAGAGCCCAGGTGGGATGCATCCAGCTCCGGCTGCTGCAAAACCTTGAGAGGAAGCAGAAAAGCTGCTCCCGGGTCCCAGTTTGCACATCAAATCCAGCTCGTGCATGGTAAATCCACCCCACGCACAGCAAATTTATCCCATGCACGGCAAATCCAGCTCCGAGCATCAAGCTTGAAGGTCCCGGAGGACGGGAAGCGCCAAGCATCCTCCTTGCGATCGATGGCTCATCCGCTCCGGTAACCAGAGACGCCCGGCATGACGCCTTGAAAGGTCGCCAAGAGGAAGAGGAAGGAGGGAGCGGGGACCCCCCCATGCCCAAGGGACGAGGCAATGGAGAGAAACGACATCCGAGAGGCTGCAAAGAGCAAAACGGGGCCAAACTCTATTAATTTGGTCCTGCTGGAAGCAGCAGCCGATGCACGACGGATGCCACCACCCTGCTCCAAAGAGCCATGACACCCCCCCCCCCCCAACCATTTCTCCTTCGCCTGGACCCTCATTTCCCCTCGGAGGGGGATGCAGGGGACACACAGACCCAGGATGATCCCAAAAAACGGGGATCTATTTATTCCCCCTGTACCAAAACCCTTTTGAGCTGCAGCACAGTGTGGGTGCAATTGCCCCATGTAGGTTTGCAGCAAGCCATACAGCTCCAGGGCCACATATATATATATATATGTAGGTAGGTAGGTCTAGAGCACAGCAGGAGGGACCTGAGGTCTGGGATCACCTCCCAGATTTGCATTTACCCCTGGAAAATGAGCTATAAACCCCTCGCAATTGCAGCACGTGCACAGGCTGATGGTGCAACCCCACCAGGCTGCAAAGTATCAGCAACCCCAACCCCGTCCCGCTGCAAAACCCCCCCAAAGCATTGAGCTAAAACCCATCTGACCCTTTCCCAGCCGTAAAAAAAAATAAAAATAAACCTCTTCTTCCCCTCCTTGACCTGCGTTACCGTCGCAAATATCCTCTTCCAGCCGCTTTTGCAATAAGCCCGTTGCCTCCATAAACACATTTATAGAGATTTATTTGGGAGGAGGACTTGGGGACGCTTATTTTTCCTCCTTGAACTCTTTTGCTGGCCCTCGAAACAGAAAGCGGTTGGCAGCCAAGGCTGCTCTCATATGTCACCTAATCTGCTTCCCATTAGCGTGGGAGCAGGCGATTCCCTTCTCTCCCCCTTTTCGCAAGCTCCAGGTTTTATCCCTATGGATGCGATGCCAACCAAGCCATAAATCCACGATAAACCGGCCCCACCGGGAGACGTGACAGAGCTGAGGACCACAAAGGAGGGAAAAAAAAAAAGCCATATTCTTGTAGTGATGTCTCCAAAAAAAAAAAAAAAAGCTAAGCAAGGTAGATAGAAAATAATAACACCTGGGTAAAATAAACCCAGCAAAGCGATGCCGATGGTTTTATCCAGAAACCAGTTTGCTTGCTGGTTTGCTTCGCTCTTCCAGTAATCTGATGGCTTCTGCATTCGGAGAGGGGAGCAGGAAGACGATGCACAGCCGGGCCCTGTGGCTCGGTCCCGATTTTATCCCGCTAGCGGGGCAGTAGAAGGTCACTTCCCATTTTGACAGTTGACATAAGCTCCCATCAGCCCGATTTGTCCCAGGGCTGGTTATTTTTCCGGCTGTAAGCACGTCTGCCGCCGAGGAGAATTACCAGCTCTCCAAAACAACCTGCCACGACCTTTAATTGGGTCTTGTTAAATTAAAAAGACAAAAAAAAAAAAAAGAAGGATTATTTTGCATAATTTTTCATAGCAAAACTGCTATCGGGGTAGCAGCATCCCACAGGATGGGGGGGAGGGAAAACTGGTGGGGATGAGCTGCCCTATCAGGGAGATGCCCCCAAACCAGACTGGGACAGCAAAACCAGGATCTCGAATAATCCAAGAAGGATTTGGGGATGCAAAACAATCCAAGAAGGATGTAGCGATACGCTATCATCCTTGGAAATATGGATTTAAAGCCCACAGGAGCTGCTGCATCCTCACCCTGCCGCCAGCATCACGAGCCCCGGTCCAGCCCCGTCTCCCTCCCAACCCGGGCGGGGAGGAAAAATAAATAGAGCTCGAGCTAAATAAAGGCAGAAAAGCAGGGCCATCTGCTAAACCCAGCCCGACCCTTTGCCTAGCAAGCTGGCAACTATTTGGCTTTATTTTGTTTATTTTTAGCCGCCGCGACGGAGCGACAGGTCCCAGCTGGCGGGGACGGCTGCCAGTCCCCAGGGGACCCGTCCCTGGTTAAAGCATCCTCCACCCCATCCTACCGACCCCCTTTTTTCTGAAATATAGGGGTTTGTAAAAAGAAAATGTAAAAAAAAAAATAAATCCATAATATCACAGCAGGGATGCAGCTGGGATTTACGCTGGGATTCCCTCCTGCTCCTCTCTGCATCCACACCATGTTAATCCCTCCTTATAAATAACCCCAATGCTATTTATAAGGGATGGAGGAGTAGAAATAAGAATTAGCTTTTGTCTCTCAAGAGTTTCCTCCGACTCCTTATTAATTCCTCCAGCCGACGGTCCTGCATCCCAGCTGTGGCTTCAAGGCTTATTTCACCACCTGGATGATTTTTCCACCCTCACCTTGGCCAAAAAAATAGAATTAATTCAGATTATTTCCAGCATGTGGGACGCCAGGGAGAGCAGCGTGGTCCCCAGAGGAAAGCAGGGATGTTTTCTTCCCCAGATCCCAGTCCTTTAAAATAATAATAAAAAAAAAACAGCAAATATTTGTTGCAAGGTAAGGGGTTTTTTACAGCCCTAACTGGGTCTGTATAGCGCGTTATCAGGGCCGAGTAGTTCATTTCCCAGTTTTCCAAGGAATTAATTGCTGAAGTTTGAAGGCGTCGATGTGGGAATGAGGGCTCCAGTGAAGAAAAATTATCCTGTGTCTTCAAAATTTCCCCAAATTGGGTGTTTTGAAGCAGTTGCGATTGGTGGAGGTGGCAATAAGGGGCAGCTCGGTGAGCAGTGGGAATGAAACGATGGCAAAAAGAGAGGTTTTCCCCTAAAAGAAGCCAAAAGATGGATTTTTTTCCCAAAAAACATTCCAAAAAAAGGGTTTTCCCAGAAAAAAAGCCAGACGAGGGGTTCCCCCCCAAAAAAATTCCATGAAAATTCAAGATTCAAGGCAATTTTGTGATCATATTTTAAATCAACTCTTGCCAAAAGGCATCATCTTATAGGAAAGCTTTTCCTGAACACAGTGTTTCCCTCTTTCACCTCAAAAAGGCTCTTCTGGGCAAATATCCCGCAAATATTCCAGCTAAAAACCCCAAGACCTGGAAAACTGCCGCCGTTTTCCTTTTTATTTTCCTTTTCAACATCGCCGACGAACCGGAAAAAATCCTTCCCTTGTCCAGCTCACGCCATGAGAAGTGCAAATGCAGGGGAAAAAGGGGGGGGGGGGGGAATCAGTAAAAAAATCAGTTCAAAAAAATCAGAATTACAGCACTTAAAGAATTACAGCCTGTTTGCAAAGACTTCTAGCAGAGAGACCCAAAAAGCAATGAAAAAGCCTTACTTATTGCCAAAACCCTTCCCAATTTGATGCTTATCCCAATCTCCACCTTTCAATGCTTTGCAAAGCAACTGCAAAGTTCACCCACTGCGAAACTATCCCAGAAAGGAATTTGAAGGGAGAAGAATTTGAATCAGAAATAACAACAATAAAAGCAAAAAAAATTGGGTTTTTTTCCCTATTAGTGTTCCCAGCTCAAAACTCCCAACAATTTTGGGGTTTGCTTTATTGCAAAGCTCCAAATTAAAACCTTGCCCACCCTTTGCAAGTGATTTTTTTCCCCCATCAGTTCTCTGGGGTCACCTTATTTCGGCTGAAAAGTGACTTAAAAATCAGCATCAGTTGGTGACACTGATGGATTCAAGATCACCTCCACAATATTCTTATTTTCTCTCCCTGCTTTGCAAACACCTATTCAAGCACCCCATAAATACTGTTTTTTTCCACCCTGCAGATGCATTATTTCACTTTTTTTTTTTTCCTGGTATTTTGGGCAAAAGCTGCTCTTTGCAACCCAGCATCTCACTAAAACACACTTAATAAATTGGAAAAAAAATTAAAATAAACTGATGCAAACAGAGGGGGAAAAAATATTGCAGTGACTTCAGCCCCTTTGCAACCCTTGCAGCGTGCAATGCAACCTTGCACCCCAATGCAAGCAATGTGTCGTCGTCCCCCCCAGAAAAAAATCACTGAAAGGGGGAAAATTGCCATTATTTGCTGTCAAAATGATCCTGGAGGAAGTTCTCACTTCCCCCTCCCCCGAAATTGCAGGTTCCCGCAGGTGCTGCAAATCCCAGCCGGGAAAACCCGGGAGGGATTTGCAACCGTCACAGAATTTGCAAGAAAACGGGGTGAAAAAGCCCAGGAACGGGTGCTAGAATAAGCTTGATGCACCAATGCCCACCTCCTCCCTCCCCATTGTTCCTTCTTTTTGCTTAGATATTTAAAAACAATTAAAAATATATAAAATATATATATGTAACAAAAGCCCCTATGGCTGGCAGCAGCAAGGAGGCAAAGGGCGACCTCCTCCCCCTGCAAGAGGATGTGATAACCTATAGATATGCATTATATGTATGTATATATATAAGGATTTATGGCAAGGAGGGGAAGGAAAAAGGGTTTTTGCTGACCTGGGAAGGCCGCGTCTCCTCCGGCTTTGTATCCGCATCGGCCGAGCAGGCCCCCGCCGGGGAGGCAACGTCAGGGAAAAAAAAAAAAAACCCAAACCCCAAACCACCTCAAACCTGACGGGGATGAAATCCCACCGTCACCCTCAATGGGGTGCCCAGGGTGGGTGACACCCAAGAGGCCCCCACCCCCCCACCCCGACACCCCCAGATCCCAGCGGCCAAGGGCTCGCTGCCGGATGGGAGCCGCGGTCCAGCGGCTGCACCGAGGGATGCCGGGATTTTGGGCAGCATCTCCCCCCCTCCTCCTCTTCTTCTTCCCAAGCAGCTCTGATTTACACCCCTGGTGATCCCAATCCTAATAAATAACCCCCCAGTAGGATTTGGCCCCCTGCTCGCCTTTTAACCCCCTGTATGCCGGGGCGACCCGTTAACCCTCTCGCTGCTGAGAGCGTCGCCTGTGAAAAAAAAAAAAAACAACAAACCACAGCTCAGGATTTGCAGCAGGAGCTTCCAAAATTTCCAAGCAAAGAGGATTTTCTCCAGGATATTTTACATCCGAGCCACTGGTTGCAAGACCAGCAGTCCCAAAACGCAGCTCCACATCCCCGTTCAAGGGTATTTCCCCCATGCCACCTTTTCAGGCCCTAAACCCCCCCCAAAATACACTATACAACAACAAAAAAAAGACAAGGTAAAGCGGTGCAAGGACCCCACACGTGCATTTATTTAAATGCGATATCCTCGCTACAAAATGTACCAGTCTTACCTATTCCATCGGTGTTTGGGGCTGTGTTTTTCTTGCTGGGAAGTTTTCTGCCTCTGTCGGGGTGTTCCGTACCTGCCGGCACACCCCGGCTGCAGCCGCCCAGCCCTGCTGGAAAACACCCCTTGCAAACAAACTAAATAGCTGCCAGGTTTATTCCAGCTCAAAACCAGCCAAACAAGCCTGGCCAAAAAAAAAAAAAATAATAAATATATATCTATCTATCTATCCCAGTGCCCTTCGGATGACTCACAGGCAGCCGAAAAAAACCCCACCTTTTCCTTTGGGTAATGGCCTTGCTGCCCTGCCAGGTATTGCTGCCCATGGAGGTGCTGAGCCCTGCCAAGAAAACCACTCTGCAAGAGGGAAAAGGACCCAAGCATCATGGTGGAGAGGACTTTTTCCCCGTTGTCCCAATATTTGGAAGGGGAAGACCCTCCACAGCCCATTTGGGGGGGGGGGGGTGTGCTGGGTAGCAGCAAAAGCATCTCAGCGACAGTCGGGGAAATTAAAGTTATTTTTCTGGTTTTTCAGATTGCATTTCAGTTGTGGCTCAACCCTCCATTCCCCACCCCGCAAACTTCGCAGCAAGAACTCAAAGCCTTCCCAAAGGAGGGGCTCTTGCACCCCAAAACCAGCTCTGCAAAGGCCCCAGCAAAGAGAGAAGGGAGCAAAGAGCACCCAAAGCACCCAGCCCTTTGCAAGCCTCTTGCGTTCGCCTTTGCTCCAGCCAAGCAGAAACGCACCCGTGGGGTACACATGGCACCCAGAAGAAATATTCCGGTGCACCCACGGCGGGGGACTTTGGACCCGTAACCGGCTCTATATAGAACCGCCATACATCCGCGTGGATGTATTGGGACTAACCCTCCCGGTGAGTCAGCGCCGGCCGGCGATGACACCGTGTGCCGGCACGGTTGGGTTGGCAAAGGGGGTGAGCTCGCGCGCACCCCGAATTATACGCACGCAACCCCTCCACGGGCACCCAATGCACCCAGCAGCTATTTGCAAACCCCCTTGCAAGGGTGCACCAATGCACCCCGGTGTATAACCTCCCTGGCACCCGTAGGGTGCCCCCAGCTCCAAAAAACTCACCCTGAGCTCAGCAAAACCAGGAGCAATGAGGGATTTGCTTGCTCGCGGCCGGCGTGTTGGCACCGGTGCGGTGCCCAGCGTGCCGGCAGCACTGACTCAGCCGGGGTTAGGTGCAGGCGTCAACAGGGCTGGGCCACCCTAGGGTGCTGGGAGCTGAAACAACCCCCCCCCCCAATAAATAAATTAAAAATAAAAATAAATTAAAAATAAATTTAAAGCAAAAATAAATTTAAAGCAAAAAATAAATTTAAAGCAAAAATAAATTTAAAGCAAAAATAAATTTAAAGCAAAAATATATCACCCTGCAGATCACCCCCTCTGCAAGCCAAGGGGCGTCCTGGCTGCAGCAACCAGCCAAGAGCTCCCCCCCAAATCCCCCCCCTGCAAGGTGCAGGGCTGCATTTTTGCAGCAGGACTGCAAACACCTGTAAGGGTTAAGGTTCTTCTCCAGCTCTTTGCTCGGAAGCAATTTCATGCACCTCCTGCTTGCATGCAGGGCAACCTCCAAAAAAAGTCCATCAACCCCAGCAACGTGGTTTTATTCACCCACAAAAGATCGAGGACGCTCAGTGCAGGATCACAACAATTTAATCCTGTCTGCCAGAGGGATTTTTTTTTTTTTTTTTTTTTATCAAGGATCCAGACCTTCACCCCTCCAGGAAAGGACCCACAGGATATTTGAGCAAGCAAACAGCTTGCACCTACGCTCAGCCCTTAAATAAGCAGCTGCCTCCTTCTCTTGCAGCTTTGCTGATGGAGCCCAGCTGGCCTCATCCTGCACCACCCCTTGCAAGAGCCACCGACACCTAATTTCAAATGCAAATGCCAAGCAAAACCCTGCCCCAGCAAAAAAAAAAAAAAATAATATTTAAAACCCCTCCCTGTGCCCATTTACACCCTCCCCATAAAGCTTGACAATACATAATGGAACAGGAACTCAATAAACCTGTTTTCATGGGCATGAATGGAGACTTTTTCAAAGAACTTTAAATATTTGGGGTTTAAATGTCTGTGTAGGTGCACCGCGTGCTTGTATATGATACGGGGTAGAGTGATGTGCGGAGGGAGGGGTTTTATTTAAATATAACCATGCCACGTGAAAATATATATATATATGTATTTAGAGAGATGAATGCAATTGGGGTGATGGAGCCAGTCCGGGGATGCCCTCTGCTGGCATCCTCCCCAGGAAGGCTTTGGGACACCTTCTCCAAGAGGTGTCCCAACTTCTTCCAAGGTTTTTTTTTTTGGTTTTTTTTGGAAAGACCTTGCAGGGAGGCACCAAAACCTGCTGTCCGTGGCACCACAAAGATGCCGGACCTCTTGGTGCACGGTGCGAGGATGCAAGACAGCAGCTGGGCTGGTTTTGCTCACTGGTCTCCCAATGGCAAACCCCTCAGAGGTGCCCAAAGCCGCACACAGAAAGCGTGCAAGGTGGCAAGGCAAATGCATTCGGGTTTTTTTAGCTCATCCTTTGCTTCCTCCGCGTCTCCCAACCATGTAGTTCCCAGCAAAACAGGGTTCTTGGCAGCAAATCCCTCCCGAGACTCCACCTGCCTGCAACGTCCCGCCGGTCGGAGGCAAGCCAGACCTTAAATTCCCTTCTCTCTTGCACTAAATGCTTGGGAAAATTCAATGTACACTTCACCCGGAGGATAAATGATCTCCCAGAGCATCAGCAACTTGCTTAAAAACTCCAGCGGTACAACCGGGCTGCAAAAGGAGCATGAGAAGGGACTTGCATTTATTGCAGCAAATCTCCTGCCAGATGCACCAGCCGGTTTTTTGCTCCCTCGCTGCAGGCAGGGCATGCAAATACTCCCGGCACCCGTTCCCACGCTGCACCCAAAACCACCCTCTCCCCAGGACGGGGTGATTTTTGCGGAGGGTCTTGCTGCAAACCCCCTTTTCCGATTGCTACGGGTGCATCCCGAATCTCACCATCCCCAGGGATACCCCAAATATCATTGGCCAGGGATGCAAACCCCGTGGCCGGATCCAGGATTGGGGAAGGCGAAGCAAGGCCAAGGTTATCCAAGGTGAGTCGCTCCCCATCCCAGACGCCCTTGGGAATTAACAGGTAAGACCAGTTTTTTCCCTATCCCAGGCAAAACCAGTTTAACCCACGGCCTGATGCAACCTGCCGAGATGGCCTCGAAATCTTCCCATCCGGCCTGTAGAACCCAACGGGCTTTTTGGGGGAAAAAAATACATTTTTAGGGACAACTGGCTGGGTTCCAGCGCTGGCAGCATTTTAATCACATTGCGTTGCTATCGGTACCGTGGAAAACCCTTAAATAAACCAAGTCCCACCCTGCACCTTGCTCCTGGAAGCGATACTTTAATTTTTCATTTTTACCAGAATTAGGGCAAAAAAAGCTGCAGAACAGTCCTCAAAATACCCCAAATTTTAAGGGAAAAATCTGCCGTTGATAGGGGCAAGCAGGTAAATGGGAGGGGAATTTGGCCCGGGCACTCGGGCTGCACGCCGAAACCCATCCCGGCAGCGAGGGGAATCATCACCGCCAAATTATTCCTCCTCAACAAAAGCCCTTTTAAAACCCCAGCGTTGCACCGGATTTTTTTTTTTTTTTGGGGGGGGGGTGCTGCTGGTTTGAGACGACGGTGCCGCTTTGCCTCTTTCCCGGGGGAGCGCATCGCGCCGTATTTTTCTCCATCCAACCTTTGATCTCCCAAATCCAGCTGGAGCAGCGGCGGGACGGGCCGTCCCAGCGCTGAGATGCTTCGTGGATGATTCAGTGAGTAATATACTAATTTTTTATCCTGTTTAAACCACCGAGGAGGTTCTTTGTCTTAAATAACACCGGGGTTTTGCCAGCGGTTCGGCGTTTTGTGGTGGTTTTTGCAAATGGTGCCCACCGAGCATCCCGTGAGCCCAGGTCCCCAAATCGCAAATGCATCACGTATTGCAAATGCATCGCAAATTGCAAATACGTCGCATGTTGTAATTGCATCGCAAATTGCAAATGCATCCTGTCCCGGTGCGCCTGGACGGGACGGCGCAGGGACAGCAAAAATGAAGCTCCTAAGGAGGGTCAAGGCAAACGCGCACATCTTCCCCTCCTGCAAAATTTCTCTTTGCAATAAAGGGAATCTTCCCCTGGTAAAAAACCTCTGCAATAAGGAGAGTAAGCGTGCCTTCCCTCCTGCAAAAAGAAATCTTTTTTTTTGGGACAGAGCGTGTCTTCCCTCTGCGATAAAACTTGCTTTGCAAGAAGGGGAGCAGAACTTTGCTCCTGCAAAAATCTTGCTTTGCAGCAAGGGGAAGGAGAGCACCTTTCCAGTGCAAAAACTCTACGCGATGAAGGCAACGCGTGCACTTATTTCTTTTGAAAACCCACTTTGCAATAAAGGCGATATGTGCATTTATTTCTTGGGGGAAACCCACTTTGCAATAAAGGCAATACATGCCTTTATTTCTTGGGGGAAAACCCCCACCCCTTTGCAACAGGGGAGCGTGCGCATTTTGCTCTCGCAAAAAATAATTATCATTATTCTTTGCAAGAAGGTGGGCATTTTCCTTTGCAAAAACTTAAATCCCTGAGCAAGAAGGGGAGCGTGAGCATCACTGCTGCTGCACAAGGGGAATCCCTCTGCTCTAATTCTTCGCTCTCACCCACCCCGAGTCTTCCTGTCCTAAAGATGGAGCTGTGTGTGCCGAGCTGGACTTTTGCAGCCTCTTCCTCTGCAAAGCAAGCTGATTCTTTTTTTTTTTTTTTTTTTTTTCCCTTTCCCTTTCCTGCCCATACATGTGTTTCTGTTTTGTATTGTAGCATTTGTTCTGGCGGCTCATATTTACATTTTAAGTGCATCTGGTGGGTGGGCGCTAAGGGAGGAAAGGGAAAAAAAAAAAAAAAAAAAGAAAAAAAAAATTACCTCCTTTTTTCTGCAACAGGAAACACCACCAAAAATATTGCAAAGGCCCCGAGTTGTTGCTTTCTTTATGCTGCACCCTTCGCCCTAAAATCAGGTTTGCAATTCGGGGAGGGGTGAGGGGGGGGGAGGCAGGGAATAGGGGGGGGGGAGGAGGAGGAGGGGAAAGGGGATGGGGGGGGCTTAAAAAGCCTTTAAAAAAAAAAAAAAAAAAAAAAAAAAAAAGGAGAAGGCAGGCGGATCCACGTGGTTTAATGGGGCCAGACAGAGATCCATTGTTCACCAGCAATAATAAAAGGGAAAATTAAAAAAAAAAAAAAAAAAGGGGGGGGGGCAGACGGAGGGAGAGGGATGGAGCCGGGGGGGGGGGGGGTTGCAAAAAAACCCAGCCCCCTGGGCGGCTGGGGCTGCCCCCCCCCCAAATATCATCCCCCCCCAGCAAAAAAAAGCCCCCTCTCCAAAAAAAAACCCAAAAAAAGCCAATAAAAAAGGCCAGAGGCAGGAGGAGCACAAGCGGCCCCCCCCGAGAGCAGGTGTGGGGGGGTGTGGGGGGGGAATTTGGGGGGGAGAAGGGAGGGGGGATCCTCTACCCCCCCCGGTGCACAGCTCCCCTCCACTGCCCTTGCGGGAGGAGGGGGGGGGGGCTTTTTGTCTCCGGGCTGTTTTCTTGGCCTTGCAACCCCCCCGGTTGTGAATTCCCCTTTGCAACCCCCCCTTGAAACCCCCCTTTTACACCCCCCCCCCCGTTTGCAACCCCCCCCCACAACCCCCCCCTTTGCAAATCGCCCCTTTCCAACCCCCCTTTTCGCAATCCCCCCCTTTTCGCAACACCCCCCCCTTTGCAACCCCACTTTTGGAACCCCCCCCCCCCGCACATCCGTCCCTTTGCACCCCCCCCTTTGCAAATCGTCCCTTCGTAACCCCTTTGCAACCCCTTCTTCGCACCCCCCCTTTGCAAGCTGTCCTTTTGCCCCCCTTTGCATCCCATCCTTTTGCACCCCCCTTTTAAACCGTCCCTTTGCACCCCCCCTTTGCAACCGTCCCTTTGCAGCCCCCTTTTTGCAAATCCTCCCTTTGCACCCCCCGTTTTTGCACCCCTGCTTTTGCCCCCCCTTTGCAAATCTCCTTTGCACCCCCCCATTTTGCCCCCCTAATTCCCCCCCATTTTGCCCCCCGGCTTCCCCCCCCATTTTGCCCCCCTGCTTTTACCCCCATTTTGCACCCCTGCTTTTGCCCCCCTTTGCAATCCTCCTTTGCACCCCCCATTTTGCCCCCCTGCTTTTAACCCCCCATTTTGCACCCCTGCTTTTACCCCCCTTTTGCACCCCTGCTTTTGCCCCCCCTTTGCACCCCCCATTTTGCACCCCTGCTTTTACCCCCCATTTTGCACCCTGCTTTGCCCCCCTTTGCAAATCCTCCTTTGCACCCCCCCAATTTGCCCCCCTGCTTTTACTCCCTCATTTTGCCCCACCGCTTTTACCCCCCCCCTTTTTTGGACACCTGCTTTTACCCCCCCCATTTTGCCCCCCTGCTTTTACCCCCCCATTTGCACCCCTGCTTTTGCCCCCCCCTTTGCAAATCCTCCTTTGCACCCCCATTTTGCACCCCTGCTTTTGCCCCTCCTTTGCAAATCCTCCTTTGCACCCCCCATTTGCCCCTGCTTTTACCCCCCCCATTTTGCCCCTGCTTCCCCCCCCCACTTGCCCCCCTACTTTTACCCCCCCTTTCCAAACCATCCCTTTACCCCCCCTCCCCAAACTTCCCCAAGTCCACTCGGGCCCCGCGTGTGCGCGCGTGTGATGACCCCCCCCCCCAGCCTTTTTTTGTGTGTGGTGTGTGTGCCCCCCCCCCCCCACCCCCCGCCGCCATCGTGGAGGGGGGGGGGGGGGGGGCGGCCTCCCGTGGGGCCGGGCGGGTGACGCCGGGGCCCGTCCCCGTCCCCGGTCGCCGCCCCAGCCGCCATGCTCCCGGAGGAAAGCGGCGGGACCGCCCTGGGAAACGGGCCCGGGCAACGGGGCGACGGCGGCGGTGACGAAGAGGAGGAGGAGGAGGAAGAAGCAACCCCGGCCCGGCGGCAACGGCGGCGGCGGCGGAGGGAAGCGACGACCGCGGCCGGAGCTCGGCGGGGGAGCAGCGGAGGAAGCAGCGAGGAAGAAACTCCCCCGGCCCGGCGGGGCGAGGGACGGCAGCCCCGGGGGGAGGAGGCCCGGCAGGCCCGGGGGGGCCGCTGCTGCCGGCGGAGGGAGGAGGAGGAGGAGGAGGAGGAGGAGCGGCGAGGGGCCAGAGCGTCGTGATCTGCGAGCCCGAGCACAGCAAGGAGCGCATCGTGAGCGGGGGGGGGGGGGGGGCAGAACCCCCTTTTTGCACACACAGCCCCTAATGCAACACCCCCCCTTGGCACCCCTCCTTTGCACCCCCTCATGCAACCCCCCCTTGGCACCCCTCCTTTAATGCACCCCCCCAATGCACCCCCCCTTTGCACCCCCTAATGCACCCCCCCTTTGCACCCCCTCATGCAACCCCCCCTTGGCACCCCTCCTTTAATGTACCCCCTAATGCACCCCCCCTTTGCACCCCCTCATGCAACCCCCCCTTGGCACCCCTCCTTTAATGCACCCCCTAATGCACCCCCCCTTTGCACCCCCTCATGCAACCCCCCCTTGGCACCCCTCCTTTAATGCACCCCCCCTTTGCACCCCTCCTTTGCACCCCCTAATGCACCCCCCATTGGCACCCCTCCTTTAATGCACCCCCTAATGCACCCCCCTTGGCACCCCCTCATGCAAACCCCCCCCTTGGCACCCCTCCTTTAATGCACCCCCTAATGCACCCCCCCTTTGCACCCTCTAATGCAACCCCCCTTGCCACCCCCTAATGCAACCCCCCCCTTGGCACCCCTCCATTAATGCACCCCCTAATGCACCCCCCCTTTGCACCCTGTAATGCACCCCCCCCGGCACCCCCTAACGCGACCCCCCCCTTGGCACCCCTCCTTTAATGCACCCCCTCTTTGCACCCCTCCCTTGCACCCCCTCATGACCCCCCCTTGGCACCCCTCCTTTAATGCAACACCCCTTTGCACCCCTCCTTTGCACCCCCTCATGCACCCCCCTTGGCACCCCCTAATGCAACCCCTGCCTTGGCACCCCTCCTTTAATGCACCCCCTCTTTGCACCCCTCCCTTGCACCCCCTCATGACCCCCCCTTGGCACCCCCTAATGCGACCCCCCCCTTGGCACCCCTCATTTAATGCACCCCCCCTTTGCACCCCCTAATGCACCCCCCCTTGGCACCCCCTAACGCGACCCCCCCCTTGGCACCCCTCATTTAACGCACCCCCCTTTGCACCCCCCTGTTGCATCGCCACGCTGCACCCCCCATTCTACCCCCCCATTCTACCCCCTTATTGCCCTTCCCTAATGCACCCCCCCATCGCACCCCCCCGCTGCTCCTCTTCGTTGCACCCCTGTGTTACCCCCCAATGCACCCCAATAACGCAGCGCTTCATCGCACACCCCCCCCAATGCACCCCTCTTAGCGCACCCCTTCATTGCACGCCTCCGGGTACCCCCAAATTGACCCCCCCCCAAATCGCACCCCCTTTATTGCACCCCATAACCGTGCTCCCGCACTGCCCCCCCTTATTAAGCCACTTCATTGCGCAAGTGGGGAGCCCCCCCTTTGCATCGCTCCCCTTTTTTGGGGGGCAAAAAGAATCCGGCAGCACCCCTCATCCCTCCTGCCCCCCCTTATCGGACCCCCCCGACTTCTTACAAGCTCCGACACATTTTGGGGGGGCCAAAAGCAACCTCCCCCCCCCCCCCCCCAAGTTTCCAACCCTTTTTTGATTTGCGAGGGGATGCTGAAAACGAGGGGAGCGCTTGGCTTTGGGTCCCGGGGGGGGGACACGGGGCAGCAGGTGCTTTAATGGGGTCATATCGCAAAATGTCCCCCCCCGTGGCCCCGATGTCCCCCCCATCCCCCGTGTCCTCAATGTCTACCGTGTCCCAGATGTCCCCAATGTCCCCCACATCCCCCATCTCCCCCACATCCTTCATGTCCCCTGTGTCCCCCATGTCCCCCTGCTTCCCCAATGTCCTCCATGTCCCCGATGTCCCCCACATCTCCAATGTCCCCTGTGTCCCCCATATCCCCTCAACCCCTGTCCCCCATATCCCTGATGTCCCCCACATCCCTGAAGTCCCCAATGTCCCCCCGCATCCCCAATGTCCCCCCACGTCCCCAATGTCCCCTGTGTCCCCCACATCCCCAACGTCCTCCCTGTCCCCCCACATCCCCAATGTCCCCTGTGTCCCCCATATCCCCCCAACCCATCACCCACGTCCCCGATGTCCCCCACATCCCTGAAGTCCCCATGTGCCCCTGCGTCCCCGATGTCCCCCCACGTCCCCAATGTCCCCTGTGTCCCCCACATCCCCAATGTCCTCCCTGTCCTCCCACATCCCCAGTGTCCCCATGTCCCCCCACATCCCCGATGTCCCCCATGTCCCCAACGTCCCGTGTCCCCCATATCCCACCAACCCCTTTCCCCCACGTCCCTGATGTCCCCCACATCCCTGAAGTCCCCACATCCCCAATGTCCCCTGTGTCCCCCACATCCCCAACATCCTCCCTGTCCCTCCACGTCCCCAGTGTCCATCCATGTCCCCAATGTCCCCTGTGTCCCCCACATCCCCAACGTCCTCCTTGTCCCCCCGCATCCCCAGTGTCCCCATGTCCCCCCACGTCCCCGATGTCCCCTGTGTCCCCCACATCCCCAATGTCCTCCCTGTCCCCCCACGTCCCCAATGTCCCCCACATCCCCAACGTCCTCCCCGTCCCCCCACATCCCCAGTGTCCCCGTGTCCCCCCACGTCCCCAGTATCCCCTGTGTCCCCCACATCCCCAATGTCCTCCCTGTCCCCCCACGTCCCCAGTGTCCCCATGTCCCCCCACGTCCCCAATGTCCCCTGTGTCCCCCACATCCCCAACATCCTCCCTGTCCCCCCACATCCCCAGCGTCCCCAATGTCCCCCCACGTCCCTGAAGTCCCCATGTCCCCCACGTCCCCGATGTCCCCTGTGTCCCCCACATCCCCAATGTCCTCCCTGTCCCCCCACATCCCCAATGTCCCCCACATCCCCAACGTCCTCCCCGTCCCCCCACGTCCCCAGTGTCCCCATGTCCCCCCACGTCCCCAATGTCCCCTGTGTCCCCCACATCCCCAACGTCCTCCCTGTCCCCCCACATCCCCAGCGTCCCCAATGTCCCCCCACGTCCCTGAAGTCCCCATGTCCCCCCACGTCCCCAATGTCCCCTGTGTCCCCCACATCCCCAACGTCCTCCCTGTCCCCCCACGTCCCCAGTGTCCCCGATGTCCCCCCACGTCCCCAGGTCACTGATGGTTTCCCGGTTCCTTGCAGAAACTGGAGGGCTCCAAGTGCCGGGGGCAGCTCCTCATCTTCGGAGCCACCAACTGGGACTTGATCGGCCGCAAAGAAGTGCCTAAGCAGCAAGGTGAGGGGGGCTGGGGCTCCTGCAAAGCAAAATATGCTGCTTTTTTATGCATTTATACGTTAATTAATTTATTTCGGCTTATTTTTATGCATTTATATATTTTTTTTAATTAATATTTTGGTGGTTTTTTTTTTAAACCAGTTGCATGTTGTAATCTGGGATGCGGGGTGCGCTGGGTATCCTGCAAAGCAAACTAAACGCATTGCTTATTTTTTATGCCTTTATATTTAATTCATTTTTTCTGCTTATTTTTATGCATAAATATTTAACTAATTTTTAATTAATTAATATTTTTGGAGGGGATCTTTTTTACAGTTGCGTAGCATAATCTGGGTCAGACCTTGGAGCGCGCTGGATCTCCTGCAAAGCAAAATAAACGCGCTGCTTACTTTTTATGCATTTATATTTAATTTTTTTTCTGCTTATTTTCTGCGCCTTTATATTTAATTAAATTTTTCTATTAATTAATTTTTTTATTTTTATTTTTTTTTTTAAATACAGTTGCATATCGTAATCTGGGCCAGAACTTGTGGGGGCCGCACAGGTACGGATGTCTCTCAGGTATTCAGGTGCGGAGCGTGGTTTCGGGACCCTGCGCTGCTCACAGCCTGCTCATCACCGCCGAGGGCAAGCTCTGGAGCTGGGGTGAGCGGTTTGGGGGGGAGGTACCCCCCTCAAAAAAAAAAAATAAAAATCATGCCGCCATGCCAGGAGGTTTTGTCCTCCTGTTTTGCTGCGAAAAATCACAATTTTTGGCTAGGTCGCAATGAAAAAGGGCAATTGGGCCACGGGGACACGAAGCGGGTGGAAGCCCCGAAGCTCATCGAGGTGCTGGGGGGCGAAGCCATCGTGCTGGCAGCCTGCGGCCGTAACCACACTCTGGCGCTTACAGGTATTGAGGGAGGGGAAAAAAAGCTCAAAATGGGCTGAAATCGGCCCGTTTTGCCCCAAAAACGCCTTTTCTTTTTTTTTATTTTGATGTTGCAGAAAGCGGCTCGGTGTTCGCCTTCGGGGAGAATAAAATGGGGCAGCTGGGGCTGGGGAACCAGACGGACGCCGTGCCCAGCCCTACGCAGGTATCGCCATTCCCCTCCTGGGGTTTGGGTGCAAAACTGGCAGATTTGGGGGTTTTTTTCTCATTGAAAAAAATTCCTAGGAGAGCTCAAACCCCTTTAGAATGCAAGGACATCCCTCTTGGGGAGGGATTCATTTCTGGCTGTGGTGGGAAAATAAATGGCAAGGGTTTAAAATAAAATGCAAGAATTTAAGATAAATGCAAGAAGTTAAAATAAATGCAAGAATTTAAAATGAACGGCAAGAATGTCAAATAAAACCCCGGATTTGGGGATTTCCCCTGGGAAATTCAGCTTCTTGCTTTTTTTCTCGAGTTTTTGGTGGGGGCTTTTTTTTTTTTTACCCCTTTCTCTGCTTCTCCCGCAGATCATGTACAACGGGCAGCCCATCACCAAACTGGCTTGCGGGGCCGAATTCAGCATGATCATGGATTGCAAAGGAAACCTCTACTCCTTCGGGTGCCCCGAGTACGGGCAGCTGGGTACGGTGCTGGTTTGCTAAAATTTTGCGCTATCGTGGGGTTGGGGGAAAAAACCCGCCCTGCCTCAGTTTCCCCATCTGGGCAACTGAAGCATCGCTTGACCTCCAGCAAAAAGAGGGGGGTGGGAGCTGCAAATAACAAGGGGGTTGCAAGAGGAGAGGGGGTTTCTGCAGCTGGCTTGGAAATAATGGGGCGCAGGGAGGGGGGACACCCCGTTTTCATCCCCGGCGCTCGTCGGCAGGGCATAATTCGGATGGGAAATTCATCGCCCGGGCGCAGCGGATAGAGTACGACTGCGAGCTGGTGCCGCGCCGCGTGGCCATCTTCATCGAGAAGACCAAAGATGGGCAGATCCTGCCCGTCCCCAACGTGGTGGTGCGGGACGTGGCGTGCGGGGCCAACCACACGGTACGCGTGAATGTTTGCGGCACGCGTTAATTGGCGAAAGATTTGCGGCATGCGTTTGAGGGGAAGCCGTCGCAGGAGCGTTTAAGGCTAAACGTTTGCAGGGTGTACGTAAGGATAAGTGTTTGCAGGGTGCACGTAAGGATAAACGTTTGCAGGGCACATTTAAGGCTGGAGAGTTATAGCATGCGTTTTAGGATAAATACAGCATGCATGTAAGGATAAAGTTTTGCAGCATGCACATAAGGAGAAATACTTGCAGTGTGCATTTAAGGATAGAGGTTTGCAGCGTGCGTGTAAGGATAAAGATCTGCAGCGTGCGTTTGAGGATCATGATTTGCAGTGTGCGTATAAGGATAAGTATTTGTAGTATACATTTAAGGGTGAAGTTTTGCAGTATGCACGTTAAGGATGAAGATTTGCAGCATGCCTTTAAGGATTGAAATTTGCAGCCTGTGTATAAAGGTAAAGATTTGCAGCATGCATTTAAGGGTCGAGATTTGCAGCATGCATTTAAGGATAAAGTTTTGCAGCATGCTTATAAGCAGAGAGGTTTGCAGTGTGCATTTATGGGTAGAGATTTGCGTTGTGCATATAAGGTTAAATACCTGCAGCGCGCGCTTTAGGATAGAGATTTGCAGCGTGCATATCAGGATAAATATTTGCAGTGTGCGTTTAAGGATGAATGCGTGCAGCGTGCATTTAAGGCTAAAGATTGGCGGAGTGCATTTAAGGACAGAGGTTTGCGGAGTGCGTTTAAGGATAAATATTTGCAGGGTGCATTTAAGGATAAATAATTGCAGCGCGCATTTAGCATTTGCGATACTCGCTGCAATCGATGCCGTTTATTGTGGCTGCGGCGGTTTTCCCTGCGCTGAGCTGGTCAGGTCTCAGCTGCTCATGGCGTCGGGGGATATTTCTCCATTCCCAGCTCGTCCTGGACTCGCAGAAGCGCGTTTTCTCCTGGGGATTTGGGGGCTACGGGCGGCTGGGCCACGCCGAGCAGAAGGACGAGATGGTGCCGCGGCTGGTCAAGCTCTTCGACTTCCCAGGGCGCGGGGCGGCGCAGATCTACGCCGGCTACACGTGCTCCTTCGCCGTCAGCGAGACAGGTCGGGATTTGGGCATTTTAAAGCAAAATCCGTCGTTATTTGGAGCGGTTTGGGGGACGCTCAGGGGATGCCGTAGTTTGACGGGCAATGTCGGGGCTTTGCAGGCGGCTTGTTTTTTTGGGGTGCCACCAACACCTCCCGGGAGTCCACCATGTACCCCAAAGCCGTGCAGGACCTCTGCGGCTGGAAAATCCGCAGCCTAGCCTGTGGGTAAGTCCAAGGCCCTCCCCTCCCCCCCCCAAAACCCCACCCTAATTTCTTGGGGTTTTGGGGTGCAGCCGCCTGCGGGGCAGCTCGGTGGGGGGGGGCGCAGGGTCACGCTGCCTTGCACCCCGCTGCAGGAAGAGCAGCATCATCGTGGCGGCAGATGAGAGCACCATCAGCTGGGGTCCCTCGCCCACCTTCGGGGAACTGGTAAGAAGGATTTACTGGGGACCCCAAACTCCTTGACACCCCAAAACCTTCCCCCCAGCCGCTAGCGGGAGGGACCGGCTGCTTCCCACTCCCTCCACTGATTTTCCCCCCTCTCCACGGGATGCACTCGGCAGGGCTACGGGGACCACAAGCCCAAATCCTCGACGGCCGCCCAAGAGGTGAAGACCCTGGATGGGATCTACACCGAGCAGGTGAATGGGGGACCCTACCAGAGGATGCTGGAGGGAGGGCATGTGGACACACACCCCCCCCCCCGCCTTAAATAAATACAGCAGCTGAGGCTGTACACAACTCATCACACCCATGGGGTGCTGGAGGGAGGGCGCGTGGGGGCCCCCGCCTTAAATAAATGCGGAGGCTGAGGCTGTATACAACTCATCACACCCCATGGGATGCTCAAACACAGTCCCGGATAAAAGTAGGTGGGGGAAAAAGCATCAGGGAACAAGGCGTGTGGGTTCGTGCCTCAGTTTCCCCACTTTGCCTTCATCCAGGTGGCCATGGGCTACGCCCACTCGCTGGTGATCGCCCGCGACGAGACCGACACCGAAAAAGAGAAGCTCCGCAAGCTGCCCGAATACAACCCCCGCACCATCTGAGGGGCTCCCACCCAAACTGGGACCTGGGATCCCCCCCCCCAAAAACCCCGCTTTTCCAAGCCAGCCGCGGTTTTAACTACCTGTTCTCCCATTTCCAAAGCCTTGGGAGTTTTTATTCCCCCCCCACCCCGGCTTTTTGAGTTCCCGACCGTAGCAGGATCTTTTGGCACATCCAGGCTTATTGGGGGGGGGTGGTATTTTTTTTAATTATTTTAATTTTATTTGTATTTTTCTGCATCACTTTTTATTATTTCCCCTTTTCCCAGCCGCAAATAACCCCGGCCATGGGCTTGGGGTAAAATTGGGGACCTGAAGAGTAGCTGCAAAACACCTCTTTTTCCCCGATATTCCAATTTTTTGGCATTTTTCCCAAATACCCCCCACTTTGGGTGCTATAATTTTGGGGGGGTTCCCCCCTCCTCCAGCATCCCTTTTCCCGGAGGGATTCAGGATATGGATGTCATCCCACATTCCCCAAGGGCCAAACCTATCCCCAGCATCATTTTGGGGTTCCCCTCGCCGCTGTCGCAGCCCTCGCCCACCCCAGGGAGATCTCAGGTATGAAGAGGGGAGCCCTAAAGCATCGCATAAGCTTTTTCTTGGAATTCTTCTTAATTTGTTTTAATTATTATTAATTATTTCCACCTGGTATCAGCCCAAAGTCCCTCCTACAACGCTGTGCACTGTGCTGGAGAAACGAGGTGCCTTTTCGAGCAGAGCTCAGCTCTGCCTCCACGCAACCCAAGGGTGATTTTTTAATTTTTATTTTGGAATTTGGAGGGTTTATTTTGAATTATTTTTTATTCTTTTTTTTAAAGTCCTTTCCGCTCTCCCCAACGGGTCGCGCTGGGTGCTCGGGGGCGGCGTTCGCACCCGTTCGGGGAGTTTTGCAGTAAAAAAAGGGGGGGGGGGGGGGGAGTTCATTTGCTTTGGGGTTGGGGGTTATTTTGGGGGTTTTTGGGGGTGTGTTAGAGATAAAATATCCAGGACAGGGAGAGCAGCTGGGCGGAAAAGTCAAATATTCCGCTTTTTTAGCAATATTAGGTTTTTTGGGGTTGTGGCACAAGTGGGTGCCGCGGCCCCAGTTAAACAGGGGGTGGAGAAATCACCAAAACCCCACTTTTACCTGCCCCAAAAGCATCATTTTGGTTCATCCTGCCCACCAGCAAAATAATTTGTAGCCTGATTAAACTTCTCCCCCCTCGGCCGCCCTGTTCCGGCCATGGGCGAGCGAAGGAGGAGGCTCAAGGCAAAAAAGAATCCTGAACCACGAGGATCTCGGAACAACTCGTCCTTTAGCAGAGGGTCCTGGGTTAGTGCTGTAATTGTCTTCTTCATGTTTTTTTTTTTATATTTCTTGGAGTAAATGTTTAAATAAACGACGTCATTGTGTACACCCCTCGCTCCGCTCGCTTTATCCACCCCTATTTTATTTCTTTTTAATTTAAATTTAATTCATTTAACCAAAAGCACTTGTGCAGGGGATGCTTTTCCCTCCCCGTGATGCACGCCCAGCAGCCCCAAAAGCAAATCCACAGCCATTGGAGGGCACCATCCTGCTGCCGACAGCATCCTCCATCCCGAAATACCCTCCCACCCCCAACACTTCCCTTCAATATTTCACAAGCAGGGTGCAAACACAGGGCAATGCATGCATATCTGAGTATTATAATGCATGCTTGTGTGGGTTTGTGCATGCAAGTGGATTTTTGCACGTGCGTGGTTTTGTGCATGCACCTGTCTGTAGGGGCATGCGCGCATGTTTTTCTGCATGCATGTGCCGTGGGTTTGCATGCACGTGTATTTTGTTGCATGTCTATTTCTGTGCACGTGCGTTTTTCTGTGTGCACGTAGGTTTGTGCATGCGCGTACATTTTTGTGCGTGCATATCTGCGCGCAAGGCTATGTGTGCATGCATGTGGTTTGGGGCATGCACACGTGTGTTTCTGCACGTGCATTTTTGCACACCCATCACTGCAGCAAGACAGAGGACTGTATAACCCTCCTACTCGCTGCTTTTTTCCGCCCACCATTTAACCATTTTAATTTTAACTGCTGTGCTGGGACAGCAATGCCCATGTGCCGTACCACCAGAGAGTGAAAAAAAACCATCTTCCTGTTTAAAACAAAGCTTCAAACCTTGCACCCAAGCAAGAGGGAGGCCAGGAGAAAGCTGCAGCCCTTTTTATTTCAACGCCACCGCTGAAGGCACTTGCAGGGTTGGGGAGAGGGGTTTGGGGAGGAGGAAGGAGGAACATGGGTGCTGAAGCCACTTCAGGGCACCATGTGCCACCATTTGAAGGCGAAGGGCTTACGGCGGACGTTGGTGCCGCAGTGGACCTCCCCGGAGAGGACGTGGTAGGAGAAATAGTCGTCGATGAAGGTGCAGGTGAGGCCCAGGGGCTCCAGCAGCGCCCGCACCCGCTCCTCCAGGCAGCACTGCCCACCCACCAGTGGTCCAAAGGGTTTGGGGATGCCCAGGTGTCTGCCCAGCACCAGCATGTTCACCTGCAGCACAGGGATGCTGGTAAGAGCGCAAATCCCACCCCAAAAATTCACATCCCTCCCGGGGGGAGGATGCTGAGCGTTGTTACCATGTCGGGGAAGAAGGCTTCGGCGCCGGTGGCCACGTTGCCTCGGAAAAGCTGGGGGATGTCGAGGATGTCCGACTCGGCCAGCCCCAGCGCCCGCTTTAGGATGTCCCGGTTCCAGTTGACGCAGCTCTGATGGGAGGGAGGGGAGAGGGGTCAGCCGGGGTGGGGGGGGAAAGAGGGATGGAAGGATGGACGGACAGATGGAGGGAGGAATGGAGAGATGGAGGGATGGGTGGACAGATGGAGGGACAAAGGGAGGGAGGGACAAAGGGATAGAGGGATGGACAGAGGGACGGGTGGACAAATTGAGGACGAATGGGTGGCTGGATGGAGGGACAGAAGGATGGAGAGATGGAGGGACAGGTAAGACGGAGGGACAAAGGGATGGAGAGAGGGAGGGGTGGGTGGAGGAATGGACAAAGGGATAGAGGGATGGACAGAGGGATGGGTGGACAAACTGAGGAGGAATGGGCCGCTGGATGGAGGGATAGAAGGATGGAGAGGTGGAGGGACAGCTAAGACAGAGGGACAAAGGGATGGAGAGAGGGAGGGAGAGAGGGAGGGGTGGGTGTAGGAATGGACAAAGGGATAGAGGGATGGAGAGAAGGATGGGTGGACAAATCGAGGGACAGAGGGACAGAGGAATGGGGGGGGTGAAGGGATAGAGACGGGGGTGAATAGAGAGAGGGAGGGAAGAATGGAGGGATGGAAGGACGCAAAGGAGAGATGGAAGGGAGCCCCCTGCTCCCTTTACTCACCTGGACATAATTATTGAATTTCCGAAGACCTTCATTAGCCAGAATCTCGTTGATCGTTGGCTTGGACACCTCCTTTAGTCCTGCAGCACAGATAACCGGGCAGGAATTCTTTCCCCAATGCATTTGGGATGAGACTCCCAGGTCTGAGCCAGGAGCTCCCCTCTTTCAGGTGTCACTGGCAGCAAGCTCCATCCCAACCCAGGAAATCAAATCTGTGCAGCTTTTTAATTAATTCTGCTTAATTCTGCCCCCCATCCTTGCTGCTGGCAGCACTTTGCAGCCATTAGCTGGGTTTTGTGGTGTTGTGCATTCACCTACCCCATTGCATTTTGCAGGAAAAAGGGAAAATTAACTTAGCGAGCCCCGTTTTTCGTCCTCTGCCCTACCCTCAAACATCACCGCCTCGCCAAATCCCTCCTCTTGCTTCTCCTTGAGGAGCTGGTAGCAGGCACTGGGGCTGGCCAGGAGAAGCCGAAAACCCTGGGGAGGGAAAAAAAGGGATCATTTGGGGGGGGGGTGTATAAGGTTGCACCCCACTTTTTTTCTGCCCCTGGGACTCGTTACCTTCCGATCGGGCGCGGGAACGAAGCTGAGAAACTCATCTACGTGGCCGACGAGGAGCCAGTCCGAAAACAGCTCCACCGGCGCCTGCACTTGTTGGGCAACGAGAAAATCCTTGACAGCTTTTGCCATCCGTCGGCCGCCGAATCTGTGAGGGGCACAAGGGGGGAGCTGCCATTTTGGGGTGCCCAAGGTGATGCTCTACTTGCAACCAACCTCAAATGCTGCATAAAAATCCTTTGGGGGGGGGGGCAGTCCTCTGACCCCTCCATCCTGCATCTCACCTGGGGAAGCTGCTGCCGATCAGGATGCGGCCCAAGGGGTACTCCTTGCCCTGCACTGTCACGGGGGGGCTCACCTCCAAATTACCAAAGGAATCGAGGCTGGAAGCACCCTCTGGTGCTTGCCGGGCTACATAACCAAAATCAGGGCCCTGGATGGGGTAAAAAAAGGCAATAATGGTTAAAAAAAGGCGATAATGGTTTTAAAAAAGCCATAAGCACCCAAAGTGCAGCACTCCCAAATCACCCTCCATGCTGGCTCTTCCCTTCCCAAAAAAGCAAGAAAAAAATAGATTTATTCTATTATTTTTTTTTATGGGTTTGCAAAACTTTATGCCTTGCTGGGGGAGGGAGGAGGAAAGAGTCAGGTACCAGGATGCTCTTGACGGGGAAATCCTTCAGCCCCCGATCACGGGGTGAGTCAAAGACGACGGGGAAGGTCTTGTGGGGGGCTTGCACGTAGCCAAATTCAACCTCGTCCTGCAGAAGGGATGGAAAAGATGGGGAGAAGCCCCCCTGGAGCTGCTGCAGTGAGGATGGGGCTGGGCATCATCCTGCACCCACCTGGATCCAGCGGTCCTGGCGGTTCTCCAGCAGCGGGCAGACAGTGAGTGGGCATTTGGTTTTCTCAGCCATGGCGCTCACGGCCGCCACAAAATCCTCATTGTTGTCCACGCTGGGAGGAAAAATGGGATATGGGAGTTGATCCAGCACCGGGCAGGATGCAGCCACCCACCCAGCACCTACCTGCAGACAAAGACCTCCAAGGGTGCTGCTGTGTTGGGGGTCATGATCCATGGAGCCACGCGGAAAACCACCGTGTCAGTGAAAATCGGAGTCTCCAGCAAACCCTGGGATGGTGGGGGGACAGCATTTGGGCTCTGCTCCCCCCCATTACGGCTCACCCTGACCCCCCCGCGCAGCTGGTACCTTCTCGGGGCTCTCCAGCAACGTGACGTGGAAAGCCACCAGCCCCGAAAAGTCGACGTCGGGGAAGGTGAGCCCTTCCACATAGAAGATGCTCTCCTCCTGATGCCGGCTGGGTTTGACGGTGTAGGCAAGCTTCGAGCCCCCCAGCACGTGCTTGTACTCCTCCAGTGCGATGCTGTCTGTGGGTGCAAGCACCGTACAACCCCCTTAAACAGCCAACCCCTTTTCTGCAGTGTTTCAGCTCTATTTTTTTGCTAAACCCTTGCAAAAAAGGCATATTTGATCCCATGGAGCATGCACGGGTGGAGCAAAATCACCCGGTGCATCAGATAAACGCCCCACCATGGGATGTAGGTTGGATGCTGCAGAAGCGGTACCAGCTCTGCTGCAAGCATTTTGCTTGAACCCCGATAATTTGGGGTGTCTCTTCCCCCCCCCCCCCAAACCCCAGCGTTGGGCACTCACTACCACCGTAGAAAACGCCAACTTTATCGGCATCACTGAAGTCCACGTGGAGGAGAAGGCGGTGGCCGGCGAAGATGGTGCGGGGACCTCGGGTCCGCAGCACCATCTGCGACATGTCCTTCAGGTCTGGGGGGGGAAAGGGCTGTAAGAAAGGAAAATCTGGAGGGAAAAACATAGGAAAAAGGGGGTTTCTTGTATGGGATGTGCCAGTACCAGCGTAGGAGCGAATAGCAGTGTCCTGGTTATCCAGTGTCTTAGCTTTGGGGTCATCACGGTCGCAGTTTACCAGCAGGATGGCCCCGTGTCCGTCGGGACCCCACGTCCATGTCGCCTGAGGGGAGGGAATGAAGCAGGGCTGGGGGTGTCAGCCATCACCCCCCCGCACATCCCACGGTGGTCTCAGGGGGCTCCCGCCCCCCCTTTATACCTTATCCAGCAGCGTCCTGCTCACCGCCCCGCTGCGGCTGACATCGGCGTCCAGCGAGACCTCTGCGGGGAGAAGGATGCTGGGGGGTGCATCCCCACTGGCGCCACAGTTTGGGGGTTCCCCCCCCTCCACTTACCCACGCAGGTGAGGTACAGCATGGCTCTGCCCACGGGCACCCCGCCGGCCTCCCTGAAATAAGAAATCCTGACCTGCAACAAGGAGTGGGTGCTCGCCACCGTGCAAAGAAGGGCCGGATCCTGCTGGCACACCAGCACCCACCTTTTCATCGCCCACGTCCTTGCTGGGAGCATCCATGGCCAGCAGCACCTCGGTGCCGGCGGCCAGGGGCCAGCGGGACACGCTGGAGGGCAACTTGACGCTCTGCGTCTCGTGCACCACGTAGAGCTTCACGCCCGGCGTCCCCTGCACGTGGAAGGCGACGGCATCTTTGGGTGCAGATCTGGGGAGGGGGGGGAGGAAAGCCCAGTGAGACCCCCGGGTGGGGGGCATTGCTGGAATAGTACAGCGTGCGTACATCCACGGGGGATGCAAATCCTGCCACATACAAGAAATCTTGCAATATGCAAGGAATCCTGCAACGTACAATTGCAACGAGTCGTGCAAAATGCAATGAATCCTGCAAAACGCGATTGCAACAAATCCCGCAATATGCAATCGCAATAAATCCTACAATATGCAACAAATCCCGTGATTTTCAATTGCAACAAGTCGTGCAAAACACAATGAATCCTACAAAATACAATTGCAGTAAGTCCTTCAATAGGCAACACATCCTGCAATATGCAATTGCAACAAGTCCTTCAATATACAACAAAACCTGCAGTATGCAATTGCATCGAGTCCTTCAATATGCAACAAATCCTACAAAACACGATTACAACAAATCCTGCAAAAGGTAATTGCAACAAATCCCACAAAAGGCGATTACAACAAATCCTACCAGAGGCAACAAATCCTGCAAAAGGCAATGGCAACAAATCCTGCATTAGTAATTGCAACAAACCTTGTGATATGCACAAAACCTTGCAATATTGAATTGCATCAAATGAGGCAAAATGCAACAAGTCCGGCAATATTAACTGCAATAAACCCTGCAAAATGCAACAAGTCCTGAAAAATGCAATTGCAACAAATCCTGCAATATTCCATTGCAGCAAATGCCTGGAGCTGTTTAGGGGGGAGGGGTTTGGCATGGGGCTTCCCAAATATTCGCATTTCACCCCGCAGCAGTGCCAGTGGTGAGCCCTGACCGGTTGCATCCCCTTAAGAGCGAAGCAAAGCTGCAGTGGTCGGGCAAGCTGCAGCTCGCATCACTCCACCCCAGTGCAAGAGGCCAGAGGCGATGGGCCAAGGAGCACAAATCCTGACCTGCAAGGAGGGAAACATGGATTTGTCCCCGGGGTGAAGCGGAAAAACCCACCCCGGGGCCAGCGGGAGAGGATGGGATGCTGTCAGCAGTGATGGTCCAGTGGGTTTGGATGCATTAAGGAAAATAAAACCCCAAGCTACTGCTTGAGCTGGGCTTTAAGGAAGCAAAAAGCAAAACCTGCTACTGAAAAGCAATTGAACTTGGGCTGGGGCCAGCAAAGCAGCTCAAACACCCGGTGCCAGGAGGTGACGCCCCGGCCAGCAGCACCGCTGAGGTTTCACTCTCCGCATTCCACCAAAACAGAGATATATTTCCATTTTGGAGGAGGACGCAGCAGTGCCCAGCTGGGATATGCAACTCAGCCTGGACCATCACTTAAAGCTGCTGGGGGGGGCTTTTTGCACCCCCAAAACTGCAAAATCTCCCTCAGAGGGGCCACCACCCAGCTGCTGCATCGCAATTTGGAGCATCTCCTTCCTCGCGGGGCTCAGCATCCCCTGGGAAAACCACCCCAAGCAACAGCATCACCCCCACCCCACCCCGAGCTATTTTTATCAGCTTGATTAACAGGATAAAAGTTAAAAAAAAAAAAAAAAAAAAGCAGCTGATTTTATTTTTTTTCCCCCAGCGTCGTGGCCGCTTACCCGCAGACATCCAGGGAGAGCTCGGTGCCCAGCACGCAGACGGTGCTGGTGGGACGCTGGGTGGAGAGCTGGACGCGGCGCTGCTGGGCCATGCCGGCGGGCCCCAGGGGCACCCTTGGGTGCTGTGACGGGTGGCACAAGGGGATTTATAAAGCCTGGCTGCTGGGAGGGGATTAACCAAAGCCTGGCTTAATCCCACCTCCGAGCTGGGTGTGCGCGGTGCCCGGCCGTGCTTCCTGGCAATGGAGCATGAACCAGTGTGGGGGGAAAAGCACCCCAAGACACCCACGAGGGTTGGTTTTTTTTTTTCTTTTTAAGGAGCTCGGGGGTGGTTTTTTTGTCCCCTCTTAGCACAAAGAGTTGCTGATGTGACTGGCCACCCTTAAACCCACGCTGTAAAATATTCAGCGTGACACCGGAGCTGAGCTGGGGCCATGCCAGCGCCGGGCTCGGAGGGGTTTTATTTCTCCTCCTAAAGGGTTTTATTTGCCTAGCTGGAAAAAGTGGCTTAATTCTTATTTTAAGGGGGGGTGGAGGTCCAAACTGGGTGCTTGCCCCATCACCTGGGTGCTGCATGGGTCGGAGGGTTGGTATGTCACCCCGACAGCAGACCCCGTCACAGCTTTAATTGTCTTTGTTTTAATTAAATCCTTGTCTCGGCGTGGGAGAGCCCTTTGCCGATGCAGCTGTCCCCCCACCAACTCCCTGCGGTGTCATGCGCTGCTGGAATTTAATATCACTCCTCAGGGCTGGAGAAACTCAGCAGAGCTGTAACTGCTGGGAAAAGGGGGTTTCTGGGGTTAGAAATCATCTTTTTGGTTAAAAAAAAAAAGGGGGGGGTGCCAAGCACGATGCATGACCCTTTTGGGGAGCATTCCCTCCTGATTCTCCAGCACCGCTTGCAAACATGGCCTTGCAGCAGTTTGTACTGGAGGTGTAGTTACACTTTTACACCTCTAAAAGTATTGCTAGAAGAACAAATTGCCCCCAAAAAGTGGGTTTAGGCCCATAATAGCTCCCGGGGTTCCACAGGGCTAAGCAATGCCCAGGGCAGGGGACCGGTTTCAGTTCCTGGTGCTGGTTTCTGCTGAATGAGGGCAGCACAGGCAGGAGACACAGGCAAGGGTGCCACCTCAGCATAGGGAAATGCCACGCTTTGTTTGCAATGAAAAGAGGGAGAGAAAGAGCGGACTGGGTAGCTGCAAAGGGAAAAGGAAATTTTTTTGTTGGGGAAGGTGTAAACTGATTTGCAGGAGGACTGGGCTCTGCTTCCATGCCATGTTGGGGTGAAGAGCTGGTCTCCCCGATGGGAAGTGGTTTTTTGACTGATATAGGGAATTTGGGAGGGTGATTATTAACTACAAAGCTGGGCTAAGGGACTTTAAGACCCTTTAGCAGTGGGATGGGGTCTCAAACCCCCAAAGCAGCCCCCTTACCTGCTGACTCGCATGCACCACACTCCTGAAGACACCGTGTGTTTTCCCCATCCCATAAAAACCACCATTCCCGTAACAAAGCTGTGTGCTTAAAAAAAGGTTTCAAATAATATTTTCAACCCAACAGCAGAGGAAGAAAGGATGGGAGACAGGAAAGAGCTGCGCCTTCAGTATTAATGCAGCTTTATTGGTGAAACCCTTTATTTTGATGCATCTTCTGATGCACACAATGCACCTTCATCCTCTGGTTGCAGGACCTGGGTCCGTCCCCAGGTGCTTCAGGGCACCATGTGCCACCATTTGAAGGCGAAGGGCTTACGGCGGACGTTGGTGCCGCAGTGGACATCGCCGGAGAGGACGTGGTAGGAGAAATAGTCGTCGATGAAGGTGCAGGTGAGGCCCAGGGGCTCCAGCAGCGCCCGCACCCGTTCCTCCAGGCAGCACTGCCCACCCACCTGTGGTCCAAAGGGTTTGGGGATGCCCAGGTGTCTGCCCAGTACCAGCATGTTCACCTGCAGTCAGAACAAAAATCAGTGTTTTCCCCCGAAAAGGTGTGTTTGCATCAGGTGTGGATGGAAAAAGGGGGGTCAGAGGGGAGGAGGGGCTGGGGGTCTCACCATGTCTGGGAAGAGGGCATCCGCACGGGAACCCTTCACGATGAAGAGCTGAGGGATGTCAATGATGTCCTGCTCACTCAGGCCCAACTCCTGCTTCAGGAGGTCGCGGTTCCAGTCGATGCAGCGCTGCAGAGAGGGGGGACCTGGAATTGCCACCCCTAGCCATCCCAGCGCCCCAGATCCCATACACAGACCCCTGTGTGCCCTGTTGCATCCTGCCTGGATCCTCACCTGCTCTGCTGCATCCTGCCCAGATCCTCACCCACTCTGTTGCATCCTATCCTACTCCACCCCTCTGAGCAACCTCCTGAACCCATCCCCAACCCAAGCAACCTCTTTCCTTCAGTTTTGACATGTCTGCAGCTATATCCCAGTGGGACAATGGGCTGGGGTGACCCAGCACTCATGGGCGCTCTTGTTGCCTGCCTGCTTTCACACTATGCAGTGCAAATCATGCCACGGTTTCTTGCTCTTCCCCAGGATCTCTAAAATTGTTCTCTGCACCCAGAAATCACCCAGCAGCAACGTGCAAGTGAGGAGAGCAAATCCATGGCTGCAAAGACCCACCTGCACGTGCCTGTTGTCATTCTTCAATGACTCATCTGCCAGGATCTCATCGATGCTTCTCCTCTCAGTGCCCTTCAGCCCTGCGTGGTGAGTGACAGGGGCAAGGTGGTAAGAGACACTGGTAAGGGATGCCGGTGATCCCCGCCATGCCACAGGGATGCCCTCGCCCACTCCCTTACCGACGAGCTGCGTAGCTTCACCGTGGCCCTGCCTCTGCTTCTCCTTGAAGAGCTTGTAGCAGGCATTGGGGCTGGCTAAGAGGAGCCGAAAACCCTGCAGGAGAGAGCCGGGGGGTCACACTTCGTTGTCGATGGGATATTTTATCCCACCATCCTGCTGAGCAACACCATGCTGACTCTAAACCCAGGCCCAGGTGTTGCAGGGTGCACGGGATGCTACCCAGAGACTCGCCGTTTTCCAGGAAGCCACCCCAAAAGAAGGTGCATTACCCAGCCACCCTGGGTAGGATGAGCAATTGCAAAAAGGGCTTTTTTTTTGCATTTGCAGAAGACAACCCATGCAGGAACAGGGACGGCTCCAGGGACCGGTACCTTCCTATCATAAGCAGGGACGAAGGTGAGGAATTCATCCACGTGGCCCACACTCAGCCACTCTGAGTAAATCTCCACCGGCGCCTGCACTTTCTGGGCATAAAGAAAATCCCTGACAGCCTTGGACATCCGCCGGCCAGAGGCCCTGGGGAACAGAGGGAAGAGGAGAAAGCAGGTGGCCATCACACCCTTCCCCAAGATTTATCCCCATCCTTCCCCTGAACATCATGTCAAGGGGCAAAGAGGCATCTGCACATCCCATTTTTATGGGAACACCAGGAAGAGGCTGGAAATAGCCCGAGCAATATATTAATATATATAATATAGAAATATATCTAGATATTGTATATTAATATATATTAATATAGATATATTATAACTTAATATCTCTATTACATATTATTATACCTATATTATATATTGATATATATCTAGGCTGTATATATCTACAGGCAATTGTGCATTATATCCCCCACTCTGCTTGGGACCTTTGGGTTTAATTTCCCCCACCGTTGTGAATCTCAAATCACTCCTTATGCAGTGCTTTGCGCTGGGGTGAGGTTTTCTTAGACAGACAGCAGCAGGCTGGGAAAACATTAATTACACTTCTGGTAATAAGGGATAATTACAGTCCCGGCGAGGCTGGGAAAATGCCATTTACCCACTGCTGTAACCGAAGCAAGCCCCCTGGCTTACAGCGGGGGTTGGGTCAGAGCATCCCGTTTGTTATCCTGGATCAAACCCCGTCTGGATTCATCCCCGTTGTCATTTCTCTGGGAAAATAACCTCCTTTGTGGAGGATTTTGCAGGGCACTGTTGTTCCCGCAGGGCTGCCTAGCACTGCCTGCCCAGAGCAAAACAATTTCCAGTTATACGGGATTTTACCCTTTCCTGGATTCCCCTGCTTTTCCTTTTAATAGGGAGGGAAAAAATAGCCTGAATGCTTATGGCATTGTAGGATCAGAGCAAAAGCACCAGTGGTTTCGGAGGGAGTAAAAATCGGACCGATGGCAGGATTTGGTAAGTGATGAAGGAATAACGATGTGGTTTGCATGTTAAATCTGGGATTTGATGGGAACCAGCCCCAAATTCCCATTTTTATAGAAACCAGCCCATATTTCCGCTCCAAAGGGTGCGACCCTTTCTCATGCAAGGGTTTTCAGTGCTGCCCTGCATCCTGGAGGGAGGGCTTAAGCCCCCCCACATCTCACCAAGGCAGGGGGCTGCCGATCAGGATCCGGCCCAGGGGATACTCCTTGCCTCGCACTGTCACCGGTGGGCTGACGTCCAGGTTGCCAAAGGAGTCAAGGCTGGAGATCACTCTCCCAGGGGGCTCACGGGTCACATAGCCGAAATCAGGGCCCTGGGGAAGAAGGGAGTGGTTACAGGGACCAGCCAGGTGGGGGATTTGGGGGAAAAAAGGGGGATGCACAATGCAATAACGCACCAGGATCTTTTTAAAAGCAAAATCTTTCAAGCCTCTGTTCCTGGGTGAGTCAAAGACGACGGGGAAGGTCTTGTGTGGTGCTTGCACATAGCCGAACTCCAGCTCGTCCTGTTGTGGGAAGGAGAGGAGGAGGAGGAGGAAGAATGCTCCTGGTGGGGTGATAGCTATCTTGGCAAGGCATGAGGTGAGGGTGGAGCAGGAAATGGGGCAAACCTCGCAAAGCCCGGCTGTTGCCCTTAACACCAAGGAGGGCAGTTGCCTTCCTCTCCTGGGGAGTGGCACCCCCCCGGCACCGCAGCGCCTGGCACAGGTCTGCCCCGGGGAAGCAACACGTGGCCACAACAGGCAGGGAAGCAGGGCAGGGATGGCAGGTCTTGGGCACGCTGCAGGGAGCACAGGGCATATCCAGCCAGCATATGCCACATCCTCCTGGCAATGCACTGTGGGGTCCCTCTTGCAATGGGGACCCTCTTGCAATGCCCCACAGGGTCTCTTTTGCGATGGGGTCCCTCTTGCAGTGGAGACCCTCCTGCATTGGGATGCCTCTTGCAATGCCCATGCTGGGTCCCTGGACAATGTCCCTGTCTATGCTGGTTGCCACCAGCAGCAGCTTTTCCCTGTGCTTTAGTTCACCGTTGCCTGGTTCACCTCTTAGTATCTAGGTGCTTCCCTAAGCAATGCGGCTGATCCCTCCCAGAAGTGCCAGCAATGTAAGGGACCAGGAAAGCCGTGTATTACAAGCATTGATTGATGACCTGGATCCAGCGGTCACTGCGGGTTTCCACCTCCGAGCAGATGGTCAGCTTGCAGTTGGCTTTCTTCAGCAGGACCTGGAGCCCTTCCAGAAAGACTTCGTTGGTGTCTGGGCCCCGCTGGATGCTGGAGGGAGAGGAAGGAGTGAACACTACAAGGAGTGATCACGAGAAGCCCTCTCCAACCCTGACTGTGCAGCCCATTCCTCATTCCTAAATCTGCTGGGTAATAGTCCTACATGAGGTTATACCCTGTAGAGGGTCCTCCAGCCTTTTTCTTTGGGGTTGCAATGACGGCAGCAGTGCCAGCCGGCACCCTACCCAAACATTGCTTCCAGTATAGCATGCATAAAGCCTGGCTCACCCTATGGCTGCTCCATAGTAAAGAAGGGTCAAAAACTCCTCCTTGGAAAGTCCCCCAAAGCAGGAGAGCGATGGGTTGATGTCCCTCCTACCTGCAGACAAAAACCTCCATAGGCTGCTGGGTGTTGGGCGTCATTATCCAGGGCGCCATGCGGAAAACCACCGTATCCGTGAAAATCGGGGTGCCCAGTGAATTCTGCAAGGGGCAAAAATGCTGGGGAGCAGCAGTTGAAAACCCCACTGTTGGGGGACTTTGCAGGGGATGGGGCAAACCCCACGTACCTCATGGGAGACCTCCACCAAGCTGGCACTGAAGGAAACCAACCCAGAGAAGCCCACGTCAGGGAAAGCCAGCCCTTCAACATAGAAGATGTTTTCTCCACCACCGACGTGGTCCACCACGTAGGAGAGCTTGTCCGGCCCCAACACAGGTTTGTAGTGGGGATGTGAGTCACTCCCTGGAGAAACACCGAAATACCCAACCCAAGATGGGGTGACCAACCTGTCCACCAGGCTGGAAGGAGGCACCAGCGAGGAGGTGGCTGATGCCAGCATGGTTTGCAGAGGAGCGGGTGTGCCTCTTCTCTGGGGAACACATAATTTATCTTCCTCGTACAAAGAGGACTCTATGCCCTCAGGTCCAACCCTTTCAAGGTGCGTGGCTCAAATTAAGCATCTAATGATATACTTGGGTTCCCTGACCTGATTTTCGATGGGGAGCTGCTGGGGATCCAGCGGCTGGGGTGTTCAAAGGCAAAAAGCGCTGCCCGACAAGATGGGCTGCTTTGGCAGCTGGGTCATCACCCGCACCGAAAAGGTGCCGGGAGCCAAATGGGGGTTATCCGCCCCGTGGGAATGTCAAAATTTCAGCAAATCCACTGGGAAAAAGCCTTTTTAAATTCTTTTTCCCTTGATTTTTCCCATATAACCCATCTTCTACAACAGCAGAGGAGCTTTGGAGATAAATGAGTGTTTCCAGCAATCAGAGGCGCCCAGCCCTTAGCCACAGTGAACAAAAACATTAGGATTCGCCCACCTCGGGTCACACATGGAAGGAAGGAAGAAATACTCACGGATAGCATGGAAAACCCGCACTTTATCCGCATCCGACTCAGGGACGTGCAGGACCACCTGGTACTCAGCAAAGATAGCACTGGGACCTTGAGTCTGCAGCAGCATGACAGACATGTCCTGAAGGTCTACAGGGGGTGGGGGGGAAAGATGGAGAGAGCAGATGGAGGTTTGCAAGTGGGAAACACCCCAGTGAGACCTTTTGTGTCTCCTCACACTGCAGATGACACCCTACCTGCAGTAGTCCGTATGTCCACCTGACCGCTGTCCGTCCCCCCTGCACCGGGGCTGTCCCGGTCACAGTTGACCAGCAGCACGGCACCTTGCCCATCCGGACCCCATGTCCACTTGGCCTGGAGGAGAAGCACCCAAAGGGGATGGGAGCAAGACTTTCCCCATCCCAGCCTCCTCCCCGACTGGGGAAAATGTCACCACCATGGCCACGCTTGGAGGACAACCCATAACATGCAGTCAAGGCTGGTGGAGAGAAAGCAGTGATGCTTTCAAGCCACTAAGTTTCCTAACCTCAGCATCTAGTAGGGCCAGCAAAGACTATTTCAAACAGATCTTATCTTCTAACAAGCCAGAGTGTACCTACCAGGCCTCATCTGTACAACACTACAGCGTTTCTAGAAATGCATCTCATCTCGATGTACAATTTGTGCTGCCGATCAGACTGCAGCTAATTACCTGCATGTAAGTGCTTGGGCATATACAGATTTGTTGCCAAAGGGTTAAATCTCTTGCTGTTTGCAAAACTTACAGCTGACTCATTTAGTGGCAAGTTTCAGGTCCAAAAAGGAGAAAAGAAAAAGAAAAAGAGAAAGAAAAGGAAAAGGAAAAGGAAAAGGAAAAGGAAAAGGAAAAGGAAAAGGAAAAGGAAAAGGAAAAGGAAAAGGAAAAGGAAAAGGAAAAGGAAAAGGAAAAAGAAAAGCTGAGTATTTTCTCCTGCATGACCCTTGGACTGGAGAGGCAGGAGATTTTGGCAGGGAAAAAGAAAATAAAATCTTTTCCCGTTCAATTAGTAGGTTGAAAATTTGACGTGTTATTTTCTCTAATTGAGACACCAGTGACACCACCCAAGTCCCTCTCCTTCCTGGAGATTTTCAGTGAAGAGACTGCAAATGGCTGCACCCTGCATTGACCCTCTGTACATTGCCTACAGCAAACCTTCTCATTACCTTGTCCTTCCCTTTGCTCTTCACTCTGCCATTACGGTTCAAGTCCACGTCCAGGGATATATCTGAAACATCAAGACAGAAAAGGATGCCACCTGGCAGGGGAACGAGGTCTTGGTGGCATTTTGGACTTGTCCTCAGCATGAGTTACCCAACCCCAACCCCACCTTCATGCCCCAAAACTGCTCTAGACCCAACATCTCCAACAAAATGCCAATAGAAAAGTCAACCCGATGGCTTTTTCATGGTTTTCCCTCTTTGGTCTCCAGCTATCTTCTTCCATCTTGGTTCCATCAGCAGGGACATACCCAATTCATGACATATTCTGTGTTTTCACCAATTTCATATTGACTGTAGCGTTTTTCATAAAGCTGAAACACAGTGGAGGCATGAAAGTGTTTTCACCATGGGTGAGTGGACACCTAAATAATTACTAGGCTTGACACAGTGTTTAAGGACTTTCCCTTACAGAGCTCTTCTTGGCCCAAATCTCTGCCTCTGCTGCAATAAAGTGGAGGTTTACCAGTGACCTTATCTAAACCCTACCTGAATCTGTATTAAGACTATCTTAGTACAGGAACTCCTCCAAATCAGATATACAGTGTGTGGAAAACAGGGGCACTGAAGCAGAGATTGTCCTTCTCCTTGATGCAGAGAGGACATGGAGAAGCTGGAAATGAAGCTCTAAATCTAAGCAAACGAAGAGCATTTGTAAGGCAAAAGCCCTGTGGACAGCAGTGGCCCTAGATGGCTCCAGCAGAGCCCATCAGTCATGGGACGTGGGAAACCATCAGCCTCTTCAGGTGCAATTTTGGGAGGCATATGCATGACTTAGGGATACAGGTCTGACTGTCATGTGAACACTTTAAAAAATCCCAAATTCAGGGTAATTAATCCATCCAAGTGGAAGGCTCTGCATCCAGACTGGTTGTCTAGACTCCCTTTGTAGTCAGCAGAGGAAAATAGCCATTTCAAGGGAATGATTCATCTCATCCTAAACTTCTAAAATAGGTCAGACAACTACACTTTCGTGCCTATTGCTCTCCACTAGCTGCAACAGAGGTCGAGGAGGGGGATACTGGCCAAAGTTAGGTGAGATGGTCTCCTTTGGATCCTCTTCTGTCAACGCAATGGTCTTGGCAAGCAGAGGAGGATGCTCGATGTGCGTGTTGGGTGGGGACGCGGCCCAGCCTCTGTCTTTTTTGCACCATATAAGGCAGCATAATAACATTTTAATTATTTCCCTCTTGCTTGTCAGCATCAGTCAACACCCAAACCTTCATTGCACATCACAGATGGGCAGCCCGCGCCCCCCACTTAACTCTCATCCCATGAACCCAGCTAGATCTTGGCATCAGAAAGGGTTGGCCAGGTTTGAACAAGCATTGCTGTAATACCTACCTACGCAGGTGAGATACAACCAAGACACCGAAAGCTCGTTGCCTTCCCGTCCGTAGTATGAAATCTTAACCTGTGAAGACATCACCAGATCGTGACTCAAGTCCTGTGTCCCATCATGCTGAGTAGGTCTTTCCAATCATTGGGTTGACCAACCAATGCTATACAACAAGCTCTTGGAAGGTACATCCAAGTCATTCTCCATTAATCATAGTTCAGCCAAACCATTTCTGCCTGCTTAGCACAAAAACAGGCATGGAAAAAGCCAAGGTTGGAGTGGTTTTGCTGCCTGGCATGGATTTTCTGACACTAGCTTTTGCAACCACTATCTCATCTTTAGGGCACAAAATGTGATCTCCTTCTCCTTCTTAGTTTCATTTTTCGTATGCACTAATTACACAATCCTGTTTAAGTTTGAGTTTTCTCCAGGAAAATAAGCCTGATGTCAGCACTACTTAGAAATGCTCGAGCCTGCCCATAATCCTCCCTTCTTTCCTAGAAAGTTTGACAGTTTTGATGCATAAAAAGCAACTAACCTTATTGTCATTGACGGTCCTGCTGGTGACATCAATGGTCACTACAACCTCTATATCGGGATCCAGGGGCCATCTGGAGTTAATCATGGGGTTTGTCATGGGGCTGTGGATGATGTGGACCGTAACCGCGGAGGTGGCATGGACATCAAATGACGTGGCACCTTTGGGGATAGATCTGAAACAGAGACCAGTGTTGGGTTATAGACCAAGTTGTCCCTCCTGTTCTCCTCTGTGGAGCCAAATACTTGAACCTGGAATTAAAATCCAGCCTTAACTGGGTGGAAAGGACTCAGAAACCATCTTCGGGTGATGAAATGCGTTGTCTGAATTTTATATGTATTATCTCTGTGGCAGTGTTGAGCAAGCAGAGCTCCCACTGGAGATTCAGCACGTCTGTCCGTGGTTAAGCCTAGATTGCGAATCGCTGAAGTTTGAGCATCAAACCTCCCTCCGCAACAGCAAGAAAACCCCCACAATTTCAGCATCCCGGAACAAAACCCCACAAATTGCCAGGACAATTTTTGATGTCAACCATCCGGGAAGATGGTTATCACAGGACCATACCCTGACCCGAGAGATGCCCAAACTGGAGTGGAGCCTGAATCCAAGCATGGAGAACCTGCACACCACCTGCATGACGTCCCTTGCCTTTGAAGTGCTGCCTACCTGCTCATTAGAGCCCCAGCACCTCCATCCCAGGAGCATGAGTGCTCCAACCTGTCTGCCATCAGGAGCCAGCCTCCCCGGCTACATGTGAAAAGGGACAGGGTGGTAAATTTTAACAGCAAGAACAAACAAAACCAAACCACAAAACACAGAAGAGATTTATTCCCAGTGTTGCTCTTGGCATGGCATCCCTGATGCCTGCAACAGCTTGTAAGAGGAGATTAAAGTGTCATCTCGCTTCTCACCCCTTGTATTTAACATCGTGCAACATCATAAATCCACCTGCCCACTGTTGCACACTGTGACTTCTCAAATTTGGGTCAATTTGGCCTGCTTTTACAGCACTCACACCTCAGCATTGCCACCAGATTCCCACCATGCTCTATTTTCTGCCCCAAAACAGCCCAAACCACAGTCAAAGCTTGACCCATCCATCACCAATTTCCTCCCGGCCAGTGCTCTCCAGGAACAAAGTGATCCAATTTTTTTAGTTGAAAGAGCATCCGCCATCTGCTTCTTTGGACCAAAACTCAAATTTGCTACCGAGGAGCCAAATCAGCCCATTTTGTAGCTCAGGCTCCATGTTTAAATGGGACTGAGCTTGCTTTGAGTCCAAATCTAGGGAAAAAAAATTGCAAATAGCTTTTATATATTCCCATCTAGCTGAGAGGAAAAATAATACTTTTTTAGAGCAGCTAAAGCCCAATCTGAAGCCCTTTGGGGGGACAATGGCATGTCCTGGCCCAGCTCCAACACACAAGCCCAATAATTGCCCCGGATGTGAAGATGACTGTCTTGTCCTGTAGTCTCTATCATTATAAACATGATTTATTAAATAATGACAACGTACCAGCAGGGTAAATACAGCCTCCTATCTGGCCAATAATGCAACCCCCATATTTAACGCTGGAAAAATCTCTTTCTGTGAAATCGCCCATGTAAACCCGCTGGTGGATTTTTTCTGCCTGAGCCACACATTTTATTCTTTACCCCATTTTAGCTCTGGCCAAGTTGCTTGTCTTGAATTGCTCTTGCCTAATGTTTTCACAGCCAGAAATAGATCCCACTTAGCCAGGGTGTGCATGGGCTTTGCCTGCAAATCGTCATGGCTTGGCTACGCTTCGACGCCTCACGTTTGTGGAGCTGACATCCCTCCTTTGGGTGCAGGTCCCCATGGGACATCGTCCCCTAAAACAGACCCAGTGGAATGTGTCCCCCATGCACTGAACACGCTTGCCAAATCCTTGGATGAACTCACAATGCAGGCTCAAAATGAGCTCTGATTTTCCCCCTAGCACCCATTTCTCCTCCAAACAAAGAGCAAAACCACCGTTGGGCTCCCCCAAAACCCATCAGCCCTATGGAAAAACAAGGGGGATACCCCAATCCCAAGCCTTACCGGCGTGTATCAAGGAAGACCTCAGTACCCAACACACAGACAGCGTAGCTGGCATGGCTGGTGGACATCTGCACGACGTGACGTTGGGGCATGATGTGCCGGGGACGGCAGCCGCATGTGAAGGAAGCTGCTGCCTGGCTTTGTAGGTAAACCAGCACGACTGGATTAAAAGGCAGGGGAATTTAACTCCTCCTTCCCTCAATGACGAGGTTTAGCCAGGGGACCCTGCTGTCTCCACCTCCACCACCCAGCAAGCTGCCGCCCCACTTGGGGGAGATGGAGGTGATAAGGCAGCCCCCTGGGGGGCAGGCGGCTCCAGGGAGGGGACAGGAGGCAAAGGGGCAGGACAGGGTGGGTGACACCCAGCCCTGACCTGGGATGCTTGGCAACGAGCTCTTTCAGGGCTTATTCTCACCTTTTTATTCCCTTATAGCTCCATATAAGGACTCCAAAGCTAATGCATTAAATATTTCAAGTCTTCCTGTTGCACAACGTGGTTGTTTAGGGTCATTACAACACATGGTATCATTAAAATAAAGCATTTTCCTTAAAATGACCCAAATTTTCCATCTGGCCTCTCCGCAGGTGACTCACAGCCTCAGCTACCCCATTAGGGCAATGCCCGAATAAAGCCTAGCAAAAGGAAATGTTTGTTCAGGTCCATCCTTCCCATCATAACAACTCCAGAGGAGCGCGACAGGCAGAAACGGGTGCAGGGAAAACTGGTTATTTGGCAGGCAGGGAAGGGGAAAAAAAACAAACAACAACAAAACAACAAGAGGCTTTCAGTGGAAATTAAAAGTTCTCCATGTTTTGCTTGGACCTTGCCTTTCAGGGGAATTGGGGGTTTTGGGACATGCAGCAAAGCTCCCATGGGAAACATCCCCATTGCTGGAAGATGTCATCTACCAGGGATAGCCATCTCTCTCCACGCCATCCCAGGAGGCTTTGCCTGCCTGCGAAGAGGGAAACTGTATGAGGAGGTCTCTGCCACACTTGGGGATGGAGGCAGCAGTTAAGACGGAGGAAGAGGACAGCACGGGGATAGACAGTGCACCAACAGCCCTGTTGCTGCGAGGTTCATCCTCATAGCAAGGGGGATACAGGGTGATGTGGTCATATTAGTGATGCAATGGACAGGAGAGGGCTGGAGCCAGGAGAAACCCAGTTTTGCGAGCAACAGGACCCCTTGCAAGCCGAAAAAAGTCAAAGCAGGCTCGGCAGAGCTCGAAGGACAAGTCCCCACCACTGCATCGAGCCACACGTCCTCAGCTGGAGGAGCAGCGACCTGCGCGCACCTTCCCCTGCAAGATCAAACCAGCTGCTTTAAACATATCCCAGCCAGTCTACATTAAAGGGCTCCCTCTGACTTTAATTGCAGCAGAAAAAAAACCAACAGCACCGTGTCTTGTACGTGAGCACGGCTTTAATAAGATCATGGGAGCCTGCCGGGGTGGCCAGGATACTTGAGTGGGGAACGCTAGCAGCATTTCCAGGCTCTCCAGGACCTCGCTTTCCTTAAGACTTTAGATAAAATCCCATTTCCCGAAACCCAGCACAGGCCAAACTCTTGATGCTCATAGACTCGTGAATTTTGTTGGTTCTCGAGCCCTCCTGGGGGAGCACAAGCCTTCATGCACCCCTAAAACCCTTTGAGCTGCGGTGAAGCAGAGCCAGCATGGTGGGTGAAGAGCTCATTGCATCCTCCAAAGAAGAGTCTAGCCACAGCAGCATCTCTACCGAAAAGAGCTGCAAGTTGGATTTCCCACTCGCGGCTGCTGGTCGCACTGGTTTGGACTGGGCTCGGTGCTGAGCTTTACGCCTGCTGTGATTTTAGCATCGTATCCTGCTCAGCTGGTTTGAGTCCTGTGCCGGACAGGGAACACACCTTAATCCCCACAGGGTCAGGCTGGTATGGTCTGTAATCTGGAGGATGGTGGTTTCAGGCTCCCAGCAAGCATGAGGGCTTCAGCAGAGGGTTTGGGAGTTTGTGCTTCTCCAAACCCATCCAGATCACACCCATCCAGAAAGGATGGGGACCTGGTGCCGAAACCTCATCTTCATTTTGGATTCGGGGTTCTTTTTTTCAGCAAGTTTAGTCATGGCACATTTTGAGCCACCATGGTCACTGCGGATGCTCACTCAAGCCCAAAACACCTCATCTTTGTTGGGTGGTACCTACACTCACCTCTTCTTCCTCCTCCACCTGCTATTAGCACCAACATGCCCATGCACAGGGAGAATGATCTTTTTAAGTCATCTGGCCCATTCAGAGTTGAGTGTTTCTTCCTCATAACACCTTGTCCCGAGAAATTGCTATGAAGATCCCTGGTACACGATGGATGGGATCCCACCTCTCCATCAGATTGAGTGAGCTTGGTCAGGCTTGTTTTTTGGGGCTCACTTCATCTTTTTCCCAATGTCAGCTTGTTTCTAGCCATGACAGAGCGAGACCCAAGCCCCCAGTGCTTCCCCAGCATCCCCACTAACCCAGACCCCCTCGGGGCGTTTCTTCTCACCCATCCTGCACCACCACTCTGTCAAGGAAAGTTTGATAATCTCCCTAAGCCAATAATTACACCTTATTTATTACTCTGCATGTGTAATTGCAGACAGGAACTTTTAAGAGCCATGTCAGCCTAATTATTTGCAATAGGGCAAGGCATTGAACCAGTTATCAAGTCCCGCTCAGGTTTGCATGAGGGTTTATTTTCTTTAGGCGCATAGCTGTAACAGCACAGCAGGAGCATCCCAGGCAGGCACCAAGTCCCCTCCCAGGGACCTGCCTTCCCCATCCCACTTGGAAGCCATGGAAGAAGGGCAGGAGGCTGGTTTGGACCAGTAAAAAATGCTTTTAAAGCCAGTAAAACCCAAGAGAGATTGGTCCCCATCCTGGCAAAACATCCATGGCCAGGACTTGTCAGAGCTGGCTTTGCAACTGCCTTCTCCCAGGTGAGAAAGCACCAAAAATCCCCCTCCATCTTTTCTTCTCCCCAAAGTAAAGGTGTCTGCCTGCTGGGAGACTGCATACCTGGCAATCCAAGAGCAAAGCACCCCGTAAAACTACTTTTTCCCCCAGGCCTGGAGCTGTGCACATACCTCTGTGCTCACCCTGCCCACGCTCTCCCTCAGCTTTGCATTAAATTTGCTGCCCTATAAATATCTCCCTCACTGGGGCATGCTGGATGCCTTCCCCAGGGAGAGCAATAAAGTCATGGGTGGGCTCAGCTTCACCCAGGCTCCTTCATCCTCACCAGTGGGTTGGTTTCGCCTCCTCGAAGCTGCCTGCCTCTTCCAAAATAAAGCCAGCACAGGCAGGAATGGGCAGGAATGGGCAGCACCTCATGGCTCAATTGGGATGGGCACCTGTTTGCACCTCCTAAACATGAAAGGTCAGCTTGAAAGGACTCCACGGGGGGGAACATTTCCCTCCTACTCTTTGCAATAAGGCACGTGTCTGCAGGAAGGGAGCCGCAAAATGACCCCAAGACCCCTCACCAAGCACCCACGAAGCTTAAAACCCCCTTGCACCCACCGGCTCGGCCCTCCTCAGAGAGGAGATCCTAGGCAATGCGCACGTGAAAATCCTCAGGAATCAGCTCACCGGGGTTGTTTGCAAACTCCAGCACTGGGATCTGTTCCCAGGTCCTCGAAATCAGGGCAGGCAGAGATCCATCAGTGGTGGGGAAGTTTATGCAGAGCAGCTTCTAATCTGGCAGATCTGATTTAAAAAAAACAAACAGAGAACTCCTCTGACCAGATTGACTATAGCCACGAAACCACGAGCCTCCAGACATCTACATGTGTATATTTATCTATATATACACGTCCTGTGATGGTTTACCATGTCTGATGTCCCACCTGATAGTACAGAGCAGAGCCTGCATCGCTAATAGAACTTTTGCCTCCTGAAAAATCCCATTCTTGCAGCATAAACCGAGGTGTATTTAGCAACTTGTGGGGGGAGTTGTTCCAGGCTTTCGCTGCAATGGGGACAGGCAGGTCCTTGCACTTGTCCCCAGCATGGGATGCAGATACAGAGAAGATGCCACAGCCACCTCTCAGCAGCACTATTGCCCCTCTCCTTCCTCCCCAAATGAGACATTGCAATGGGTGGGTGCTTTGCCAAAGGCTCTGCAAGAAGGATGTAGTATTTTCCCCACTGCCAGCATAGCTGCAGTGGCTCCACAAAGACCTCCGGTGGTTTACAAAGAAGCTTTGAAAAAAAACCCAAGGCTTGCAAAGACCCTGCATGGCTGGCAAAGAAGCCCAAAGGTTTGCAAAGTCTCTGGAAAGCTTGCAAAGACCCCAAGAAGGTTTGAGAGACTCCAGAAGGCTTGCAAAGATATCCAAAGGCTTGCAAAGACCCTGCATGGCTTGCAAAGACCAAACCTGGTTTCCAAAAACCACGGGAAACTTGCAAAGACCCCATCCTCCTGCCACTGCAATCCCTCAAAGACAAGGACTTGTGCAGTGGTGGGGAAATGGGCTCTGCCAGCCCCTTGGGCAGCCAGGGCCACCCAAAAATCCCCAGAGCCACCAGGGTTTCAATCCCATATTTGCTAGAAGGTAACACTTACTCCTGAGGGTCCACAGGTTTCCTTCTACCTGGCAAGTGCCAGGGGCTTTTACCCATGCCAGCACCATCACACCAGCTGGACCACAGGGGATATAAATACATTTATATCTATATATAGATGTAGAAAACAAACCCTGTGACCAGCTAGAAACGCTCTGGCTGATTTTAAAAATCACAAGTGATGTGGTGACCTTGGGGTCTTTCTGTAAGATGGGAAGGATTTGGGGTTGGGGTTTTTCTTGAAGAAAAGGAGGATTTAAATAGCATGTGTTTTCCTCACTGACAACTGAAATACTAAATCCTCGGGCACAGGAATTAGGAAGTGAAAATGGGCTTACACCTCTATTTCCCTAGCCCACAGGTCCCAGAAGAGCACAGGAAGGTGAGACCACCCCAGCCCATGCGATGCCAGCTGCTGGCTCTGCTTTGGGGTAAAAAGAAGGAAAATAAGTCTCATACAGTGCTGGAGAACACAGCCCACTTGTGCAAACACGATGCAGTTTTAGTTTCTCCCCCGCCCTTTCTCTTTCTGGTTCCTCTTTCACCAGTGTTTCTTACTACTGGTGGTTTAAATAGATAAATCATGATGCTTCTCAGAAGAAGGAACATCTTCCAGCTGCCAGCAGGTCAGGTCCTGACTCAGGGTGTCTAAACCGGGGGTCATTTAACCCAGGCCCCTGGCACGTTTTGCACAGCAGCAGTGCTGCCCTGACCATGATGCTCTATGAAAGGCACAGTATGGGAGCAAACTGGTTTATATTTTCTTGTATTCCTCAGGGAGAACATCCACAGCCTTTAACAAAATATATCCATTGCCACAAATCTCATTTTTGCATGTGTAAAAAAGCAGTAACCTGCCTTCTTTTGTGTTCCCAAGTGTTTGCTCAGCAACACAAAGTTCTCACATTTGCTCAGGTCATAGCAAAGAAACCCAAAACCAAAACAAACCAGGATCTACTTCAAACGGGAATCTGGATTTGAGCTTATTTCCTATGCCCCAGCCACAGAGGGAAGAGAACACTAAAAAAGAAAAGCCCGAAAGGGATATAAATAGGGAACATCAGCCTGACCACTTCTGCTCCTCACTAATTGTTTGTGGCTTCCAAGATCTGGGGCAGAAGTTTGGTTTTTAAAATGAATATTTAGCTTGATGTTAATAAATAATGCAAACACCTGCGTGGGCAGCAATTGCTCCCAACGTGCTCCGCTGTGGTGCGGGGTGGTAAGCAGCGGGTTTGCCGTGCAAAACCACCTTTGATTTCCCCTCATCAGCAACCGGCTCCCCAGCTTCCCTTTGAAAATAAGGGGGGGGGGGGGGGGGGAGGAGAGTCCTGCTCTATCGTAAGGGCTGGGAAATTGTATTCCTTCCTCCCAAAAGCAGCCAGAGCTCTTCCCTAGAGAGCAAAAAAAGAGGGGATACCCCATGGATGCAAATGCCAGCTGAAACACAAAGCGCTGCAAAATTGCCTCCGCGTTGGGCTGCTCATTCCTGTTTGGGGTCAGGGACATGCTGGAGGGATGGAGAGTTGGGGACAGCTGGGGGAGCTCCTTGCATAGGTCTGGGAGCTGGCCGGGCTTCGGGCCAGCTGCCCTCCCTCTCCATCCCTTCCCTCCCCTCAGAGATCATTTTCATGGGGCTTTAGAGGGTCCAATCCAACCTCCCCCTCCCTTCAGACTGGGGTGGGGGCTACAAATTCATCAACCCAAACTTTGCAACCTCCAAAAGTTGACTGATTTGCTCCGGGGCCAGTCAAGGAGGAGGAGGGAGGCGTGCCGGGGAGGAAGAAGAAGCAGTTGTGTGCTGCTGGGGGGCTCAGTGCCACCCAGAGCAGGTGGGGAAGGGTGCGTGTGCCCATCATCGGGGCATCCGGGCTGCTGCACAGGGAGATGCTGGGGGACCGCACACTCCGGCTGCAGCATGGGAACCGCATCGAGGCCCTGTGCGTGCTGGGCACCCACATCTCTGCTGATGTCTATGGGTGAGTGGGACACTCTAACACTTCCTTTCCTCCATCTCTGCACCTCCACCTTTCTTCTCACCTTTACCCCCTGTTTATCCTTCTGCAAATCCCCCCTTCCCATTTTTCCTTCTGCTGCCCCAAAACTCACAGCCGTGACACTGTGATTTAATGCAATTTGGGGGCAAAATCCTCCCTGGGATTTGCCAATATGCACAAGTCCTAGGAAAGCTTGGAGCATCTGCTGTTGCATGATATGGTATTTACCTCGGGTCTGCGGTGGTGATGGGTTTGATACATTTGCGGTCAACAGATCCAGTGTCATGTCAGAAAGCTGCTGGAGAGTGGAGGGATGAGCAGGATCCACAGGGATGGACTGCAAAGGAGGGGATGCAGCTGGGAGAGGGAAGAAAAACAAGATCTAGTGACCAAGCAGTGTCCTGGGAAAGCATGCAAGTCCCCATACCACCAACCCTGCTCCCCTAAAACAAACTGAACGCTATACTTCAAGATAATTATTCCCCCAAAGGAAAAAGTTTAAAAGCTTATTTCATGGTTAATTCTGGTCTTTGCTGCTTTTGCAAATCTCACCCTCGATATTCAAGCCAAGCAATGCAGTTACAACTCATCTGTCATCTCTCCAGGTCAAATCTCCTCCCAGTGGGATTCCCAAAACCCAGAAACAAGGAAACAGAACCAGTTTTTCCATGCATAATTAAATGTAATTTAACAAGTTAAGAAACACCTGGGCAGCAGCAAACGAGTGCTCAGATTTCCTCTCCCCGCCACTGGTGCAGGTTTGGTGGGGCCATCGGCATCCAGAAACCCAGCAAATGATGCTGTCACGGTAATACGGCATGAGCTCTCAGGTGTCAGGAGCACTCACAAAGGGAGCCTGCCCCTCAGGAGCTGCAAGCAGCCCAAAAATAATAACCCTGAAAAGACAGGGAAATTAGGGAAAAGGAGCCAGGAGAGTGGAAGGGGATGCGCAAAGCAGCTGGGGAAGAGCAAGGGCACAACAGACTGGGAGCGGTGCAACACCAGCTGCTTTGGGGTTGGATAAAATCACCCTGAAAATTAGAGTTTCCCATGGTAAAGTCTCTCAGCTGGGTTACCACGCCATTACAATGAGCTGTTAAATACCAGGTTTGCCTCGGCTGGAAAATAAACATGGATGGATTTCTCCATTGAAGTGCAAACCTGAGTTCGGTTCCAGTGGCGCTGAGTACTTTGGGTGTGATTATTATAAACCATAATCTGCACCAATGGCTACAAAATGGATTCATTTTACTAAAATAATGTGTTCTGCCCTAAAAAAAAAAAAGACAATTCAAGTGTTCCCAGGCAGGGAGGAAAGGGTAGAAAGGTGCCGGTGGTAAGCGTGGAGACGCCAGCGTGTTCAGTCTTGGCTGTGTTTTGGGCAGTGAAATTAACTGCAGTGAAAACCAGGTGTTTTCGGAGCAAACCTCTAAAAATACAGCATGTTTTTGGCAGGGCGGCCCCAGCTGGGGCAGTCTCCTTTGGCGTGAAGCACACAGAGGGGGTGAGCGTGGAGGTGGCATGCCGGGGCCAAGCAGAGGTTGAGTCAGCCCCCAGCAGCAGAATGCAGTGGCCACTGGATGAGGGCACAGTCCTGAGGATCAGCATGAGCCAGGCCAGCACTGAGGTCAATGATAACAAAGTAAGAAGTGGGGTGCTGGGGTGTGGGACCTCCATGAAGGGAGAACATCTTTCCCCAACCAGGGATTTGGGGGTTTGCAGGTAACTGTCAGCTTTTACGCAGAGGGAGGGCAGCCCATCAACCAAGCTGGGGTCTTCCTCACTGGCATCGGTGAGTACGAAGGCTTCTGCAACACAACAATCCCTCTTCAACCCCTCAGCCCCTTGGAATGGGGTGTTTTGATGTGGGGGCAGAGAGAGACCCAGGTTTGCTAGGTCTGAGGGGCTTTTGCACCCACCCAACCTTGCTGTACCCTGGGGTCTGTCCATCCAGGGATCTCTCTGGATGTCGACGCAGATCGGGACGGCGTGGTGGAAAAGAACAACCCCAACAAGGTAATTCAACCTCTTTCACTGCACAGAAAGTCCATGGACTTGCAAAAGCCTGAGCTTGCTAAGCCCCAGTGGGGTGTTTTAGGCAAGCTGGACCTGGGGTCTCGAGGGACATGGGGCCATCTTGCTCGTCAGCTGTGACAAGGAGAGCCCCTTCACTCCAGCATCAGACTGTGACGACGAAAGGGTATTCAGCAAAGAAGGTAACAGCTTCCAAAAAAAAAATCATATAAAGCAAAAAATGCTCCATTAGTCCCCCTCTTTAACTTTTTTGGAGATGAAATTTTGCTTGAGAACCAACTGCCCATGAGCTGCTCTCCTCCAAGCTGCTGAGTAAGCTTCCCACATGGGAAATTTTTTTTAATGCCATGCAAACTAATTGTGGTCAAGACGGGGCATGAAGCACAGCCAGAAAAATAGCAGAGGTGCCACCAACAGCAGAGCTTTGCCCAGGGGTGCTTCACATGGGTGAAAGGAGCTCAGGGCAAGGCATGCTGCCAGCAGCCAGGAATACACCCACCTGTTCCTGGAAAACTAAAACCACACAGAGCTGGTGCCCATTGGCTTTTTGACACCAGGGACCAGCTGCATCAGGGCTGTGATGGGGGAAAAAAAAAGGAAAAAAGAAAAAAAAAAAGGGTATTTGTTTCAAAGCACAAGCCACAAGCTTTGCTAGCAGGACCACAGGTTGTTTTTCCAACTTGCAAAGGCTGACAGCAAGGGAAGAGCAGCTTTCTTGGCATGGGAAATGCAAACCCCAGGAGAGAGCATGCAAGCCAGCCAGAGCTGCATGGTACAATCACCCACCACCCAACTTTTTTTTGTTTGCACCCCAGATTTGCTGGACATGTCTCGGATGGTCTTGAGGACCAAAGGGCCACAGCGCCTGCCGCAGGGATATGAAATCGTTCTCTATATTCCTGTCTTCGATGCCGACAAAGTTGGGGTGTTTTATGTGCAGAGTAAGTCCTTCCTCATGTCCTCCTCTGCCCCTTCCTCCTTGTTTGTGGTGCTTTTGAGATCCCTGCAAGCTCTTTTCTTTCCATCTCTGACCTGGTCCTCACCATGCTCTTCAAATGGCACTTCTGAAGCAAATCATGCCCTCTGCATCCCTTGGAAAACTTTAGAGATTAACAAGCAGAGGCAGATGGCCATAAAGCTATTTATCCAAGGTCATTCAGCAAAGGACTAGCAAAAAAAAAAAAAAAAGCCACACGTCCTGACCCCCAGATGCTTTCTCCATGACAGCAACATGCTCTACAACACATTTTCCCCTCCTTGTTCCCTATTGTGGGTAGTGATTTATTCCCTGGGACCAAAAGCCCTCATCCAACCCAGAAATGTGCCATGAAGTAGCTTGGTCCTGTCCCTCCATGCAGAGGCAGTCTGTCAGCAGGAGGATTGGTGGCATTGTCATCCCATAGCACGTCAGAGTGGGCTGCAAGGGCAGAAACCCCATGAAAACATCTTCCTGATGACTGTTCCATCCAAGGAAAGGCTGTGATATTTTTCCTCACCCTTCTTGTGCACAACTGCAAAATTGCAAGCTCCTTAACTCCTGTTTTAAGGTACTTCTGCCAGATGAAGTTGTATCCACCCACAGAGGCAGAGAAGCTCCAGCACAGAGGGATTGCAGTACCTCTTTGCACGCAAGCAAAATAGGCTTGAAACCACCACTGAAACTTTGGAAATTGCTCACCTTCCCCTTTCTCTTCTTGCAGACCCCTTCTTTGGGCAGCGCTACGTTCATGTGCTGGGCCGGAGGAAGCTGTACCACACCGTGCAGTACACTGGTGGGGCTGCTGAGCTTGACTTCTTCGTTGAGGGGCTCTGCTTTCCTGATGACACCTTCTCTGGGCTGGTCTCCATCCATGTCAGCCTCCTGGAGACACTGGCTGAGGTCTGGGGGCTCTGGGGAAGCGGTGAAGATGGGAGTCTGCAAGAGCCAGAGGGGCATGCAGGAGGGGATGGGGATTGAATGGAGAGCAGTCCCCATTAATTTACCCCAAAACTGACTTGGGTAGGATATCTGGCGGGAATAGTGGTCAACAGGGTGTGGAAAGTACCTGATTTCTGCTTGCCTCCCCAGGGTATCCCCCATACACCAATCTTCACTGACACAGTAGTGTTCAGGGTAGCACCATGGATCATGACCCCCAACACTTTGGCACCGGTGAATGTCTTCGTCTGCAGGTAAAGGCCAAGGGATGATGCATTCCCAGCCAAATCAGCATCAGTCCCATAGTCTCCCTGGAGGTCACAGAAACAGGCTGGGGAGGTGATGGGCAGAGGGAAAGGCAGGTGCCTGCAGGGGATACCCATCCTCCAGCAGCCCTTCATTCCCTTCCCTCCTGCCATCCACTTTCCCAGCATGAAGGACAACTACCTCTTCATCAAGGAGATAAAAAACCTGGTGAACAAGGCTGGCTGTGAGCTGAAGGCTTGCTTTGGCTACATCAACCGTGGGGACCGCTGGATGCAGGTAGGTGGGCACCAGAGAGGGGGCAAAGCTTTCCCTCCCTGCTGATGCGCCCCATGAGGGTTTTCCTTCCTTCTTTAGGATGAGATTGAGTTTGGCTACACCCATGCTCCCCATAAAAGCTTCCCAGTGGTGCTAGACTCCCCTCGAGATGGAGGTCTGGAGCAATTCCCCATCAAGGAGCTGCTGGTAAGAGCAGAACAGTCACTTACATTGCCGAAGGAGCAGCTTGAAGGTTTTTATGCTTAACCTGTTTAACCTTTCCTAAAATCCCACTTGCACTTGGCTCCTTGGAGGCCCTACAATGGCATCTGGAAAACCTTTTATCCAAAAGGTCCTGGATGAGAGGGGAAAGGAGGAGCTCATATGTCTGGGAACAAAAGACTCCTGCCAAACTCCAGGACAGGAGTGGTTTTCTTCACCCCAAGTATCCCAGCAATGGGCTGGTTCTTCCTTTCCTCCTCTACACCTGTGAATATGCAGCAGCTCCCAAGCAAGAGAGGAAAGGAAAGCATGAGAGGGGTCAATTTACTTCCTCGGAAGAGAACAAGATGCAGCCAGCTGCCAAAAACATCCCCGTGGGGCTGCTTTGCCAAAGCAAAGGGGCAGCTGCAGGCAGGGCATGCAAAGAAATCTGCCTGGGAGGGCAGTTGACACCAGCCAGGGCACTTTGGGAAAGCCCAGCAAAGACAAGCATGGGAAAAAAGATGGATTGAACGATCCCTTGAGGTATCATCATGCAGAAAGGGCAGGACATCCTCAAGTAGCCACCAAATCTCAGCCCCATGTACCCAGGCAGGCCCTGGCAGCAGCCTTAGCCCTGGTCTTCTCTCCGACAGTAATAGGAGAAGAGGACAGCTCTTTGCTGCGTGTCACTTTGGGGAAGGTTAAGCACTTTCAAAAGCATTGAAATATATCGTTTCTCATGCCTGAAATGAGTACACGCAGTCCCAGATTCATCAGGCAGGATGGGAATACCGCACTGATCCGCTCCTTTGCAAATAAGCCAGGCAACCACTTCTATCTGCCCTCTTTAGGAATTGCTTTGCTTCATATTTAGAGAAGCAATTTCAGCTTTGGAGCTGCTAACACATTATACTCCAGTTTCTGCTTTGAAGCCTCCCCTAATCCCCACTCCTATCTTTCCAATCTCATTTTCCAGCTAGGAATATTTAGCCAAACGTAACACGCACAGGTCCTCCTTTCACCCCGGCCAAGCCCTAAGCCCCTGTGACCCTGCGCCAGGGAAAAAGGAGACGAGAGGGAATTAGCCCCTCAAAATCAATCTGGAACTGATAGGACTTGGATGTGACCCTCAAACCTGGGATGAACCAGTGCCTTGACAGTTGAAACCATACTGGCTTTATGGTTTATTAAACTGAAATAAGCTGAGAGCAGGTGTTTCACACTCAGTTCCTCCCGCAGCACCCAGGGAAAGGATCTGACCCCCAGGCATCCTCTAGATACGCCCCCAAAAAATGCACAGGGAGCCTCAAGGAAAGGCAGCCCTGCTGCACTCTCGCTATCCCAGCTTCTCCAAACATCCTCAATTAAAAAAAAAACAACACTTCTAAATCAAAGCCATGCACCCTCAGGTCTCCCTGCTCATTTTTACCAACCTGTGTATTTGGTTTACCCTTACGGAAACCCAACACTAATAAGTGATTGGGATTTAATGCAAACCCAACAGCTACCTGATCTTGTCCCAGGGGCTGCCATGAGCTCCAAGTCCATGTTGACTTGAACCAGAGAGCAAGGACAGGTTCAAGGCAGGATTTTTGTCAACCACTGCCATTTTTTGCCCTATTTTTAGCATTACAATCTCTCCCTTGGGCATTTAACCCTGGCACATCACAACCAAGGGTTAATTACCCCTGCATGCACAATGCCTTAAATCCCAGATACATTAAGTCCTGAAAATCAAGGCTTAAATAGGATTTAAGTGAAGTACAGCCCTTCAGGTGGCTCTTATGCCTGGGGTGGATTTATCCTCAGGGGCTGAAGTTCATCTAGCCAGACAAGAGCCATCCAGAAACTCAGCTTCAGGGCCACCCCAGCACCTAATTAGCTTAATGCAGACACTTAAACATTGGCTGTGGGATGGCAGAGGAGATCTCTCCCCAGCTCTGCCACTGGCATTTGCCATTTATTACTGAGCTCAGATGACCCAGAGACCTTTATCGTCTTGCCTTTCCTTTAGCCTCTCCCCATCCATGGACAGGCTTCACTCTTAATTTTTTTACCCACTGGAACAGGTCTGAGGCCAGCAGGAGGGATAAAAGCAAAGGCACAGAAGCATGGGGCGACTCAGGGCAAAGCCCACAGCGATTTCTCTTTCCCCAGGGCCCTGACTTTGGCTACGTGATCAGAGAGCCCCTCTTTGAAGCCATCACCAGCCTCGACTCCTTCGGCAACCTGGAGGTCAGCCCACCCGTGACCGTGGCAGGGAAGGAATATCCCCTGGGGAGGATCCTCATCGGCAGCAGCTTCCCCACGTAAGCAATGGGAAACCCACAGGTTTAGGAGCAAAGGAACCACAACTGCCCCTAAATATCATTAAAAAAAAAAATCACATTAATGGCCTTAATTAGCCATTCCCTGACTAGCTGCAAATCCAGTACCCTATGGAGTGGATGCACTCAATCTCAGTCTTTACATTTACACCCTCCTTTCTTTCCTCCACCTTGATAACAATTTATGTGTATGTACATATTGCTGCATAAGTATTTACTCCCCTTATTCCCTCTCTTGGGGGTATTCTGCCCCCAGAGCCGCAGGGCGGAGAATGACCAGAGTAGTGCGGGATTTCCTCTACGCCCAGCAAGTGCAGGCTCCCGTGGAGCTCTACTCCGACTGGCTGTCCGTAGGCCACGTTGATGAGTTCGTCACTTTTGTGCCCACCTCCGATGCAAAGGTACCCCAAAACTCTGTGCCACTCTGCAGTTTCTCTTCTGAGCAGCTAATCCCATTAGGGCACCTCTAAGGAAAACCCCAAAGCTTGTTTCCTTGACAATCCCAACCAGTACTTGCTGGGGTTCTCACCTCATCCACAAAATGAGGGCTCTGAACACAAAAAGGGACTTGTTGGGCTAATAATCAACACAGAAGAAAAAAAGTTGCCTGCAATGGTTGTCCAAGAAATGTAAACCTCAATATTCACATGGGCTGGCCAGGGTTCACAGCTGCTCAGCATCTCCCAGATATTTTCTCTCTCCTCTATCCTGGTTTTTACTGCTTCTGACACAAAATTTTTCCTCCCAGAGAAACCATGTCTTGACCTGGATGGTTCATAGAAAAAGTATTTATGCACACACACCCCTCACAAACCCTCCATTCAGTGCTTTTGCCCTCCCCAGGGCTGTGCTTAGCCCCCATAAGAAATCCCATCAAGACTGCAGCAAGCAGTCTCTCTGGTGCTCCACCAAGGAGCGAGGAAACCATTTCTGCTGGTGGGAAGCAAGCCAGGACACACACAGGACTCAGACCCTACAAATTCACAGTTCCCATAGGATTAGCTCATCTGGTTCTTCTGAAGAAGTCAGAGCCTGATTATTCACTTGCTCTATCCTCCCCCTACCCCACATTGCAACACCAGCCCAGAAACAAACCAACCCACCCTCAGACAGCAACCACACTCCTCCCCCACCACCTCAGCTCACCCAAACCTCCACCTAACACCCTCATGGGGGTTTATATACCCCACCTGGGGTGGGCAGGATTGGACCCAGCTGCAGCCAGGATGCTGTTTTCCTCCCTGCCCCAGCAGCAGTTTAACCCCTTGGGGGCAGTTGGTATTTGCCAACAGTGTAAATCCCTGCACCTCTTTTGGATACATCCCCTCAGCACCACATTTAAAAAGGCACTAAATAACAGCAAAAACACCTAATTTTAAGAGTTTAAGCTCAGGTTCCTTCCAAAAATAAGCCCCTGAAGTCCCCCAAGGCTTTGGATAAGGCACTTTCAATGACCACTCTCCCTCCCATCTTGCCCCAGCGATTTCGGATGCTGATGGCCAGCCCCGCGGCATGCTACAAGCTCTTTCGAGAGAAGCAGAAGGAGGGCCAGGGTGAAGCCACCATGTTCAAAGGCAAGGGGACAGCAGGCGGCTTCGGCTGAGCTTTGATGTTAGCTGAGACAGCCGGAGCCACCCCACAGAGCAGCCGGCCCGAGGGCGGCAGCGCCTGACCGACGTGCGGGTATCAGGGGGACGTGGGGACCTTTTCCCACCCGGTTGCCCTTCACAGCTGGCAAGCGGGATGCCTGCCCACCATACCCAGCCTCCTCAAGCCCTATTTTGGGAAAGCGAGTGGGATGGGAGGGATAAAGCCCTCTGCACGGAGGGGATGCTTGCTTGGTGGGATGGAGCATCTCTGTAAATACCAGCAGAGCTCCAGCATGGAGTGGGACAACCAGGGGCTCTCACATCACCCCAAATTAGCACCGTTTTTTCTTGCTTGCCCTTCCCTCCCTGCAGCAATGACATTTTGGTTGCCAGTTTGGGCATCCTCTAATTGTGGTTTTGAACATCATCCATCTGTGATGGGTTTGGGGGAAGATCTCCATACCTCCACAGGTCCCTCTGGGTCACTGCCACCTGCCTGGGACCCAGCTGTCCCCAAACAAGGGGTGGCCTCCATGGAGGTGGCAGCTCTGGTTTTGTGGAGCTGAATGGAGAGATTTAGCAGATAATGATTCCTGTGGGCAGCAGGATGGATGATAGGACCTTTCCAATGCTCTTTCCAATGGGCAGAGGTTTTCTTCCCACCCAGTTTCCCAATGAACTAAGAATTGGGACTCCCGGCAGCCTTAATTCCAAGCTCAGAAAATCATGATTTTGGGGACTTTTTCCATCTGTGTACCCCATTTTAAGCTAGGCTTCTGCTAGCACCACTTCATTTTAACAGGCGTTTGCATTTGTAGGGTACTTGGGAACAGACACAAAACGGGTCACCATTAACAAGGTCCTTTCCAATGACAACCTGGTGCAGCAGAACCAGTATGTCCAGGTAATAACTGATATTTCTGGTAATAATTGATATTTCTTGTAATAACTGCCCCAGGGTGGTGCAAACCCTTAAGGGAGGTGTTGCATTTTGGCTTTCCTCCTGCGTGAGATGGTTTTGGGGGCCATGCCTACCTGTGTCCCCCCACTCCACCCACTCTTCTCCATTCGGTCCAGCGCTGCATCGACTGGAACAGGGATGTCCTCAAGAAGGAGCTGGGGTTGACGGAGGAGGACATCGTCGATCTGCCGGCCCTCTTCAAGCTCGACAAGCAGGGCAAAGCCGTACCATACTTCCCCAACATGGTGAGGGGGTTCCCTGTTCCTCAGGTCTCTCGAAAAAACCAGTTTATTCAGCCAGGATGAGTCCCCAAAGTTGTGCCACAAAAGCACAATATTTACAGCTGCCCAGACAAAGAAAATATCTCCAGCCAGGCTCAGATAAGCCTGGGTCTACCATAACTTTGTGGCTTTGTGTTGCTTGCAATGGGGTTAACCTACATAGTTTTGAGGTGAAAGCCTTTCAAAGCAGTGAAATTGCAAGGCGTGGGGCATGTTTTAATGATAAAAAGGGGGAAAAATATGCTGGATTTGGAGGCCTGGGGGAAGTTGGCTGCAAAAAGTGGCGTCGATGCGCCATTTTGGGGTGAGACTGATGGAGGAGGGTGGCCAGCGGCTTTCCTTTGGCTTCATCAGTCCCGATGCCGCTGGGCTCCCTTTGTGTCACCCCACAGGTCACCATGATCATCCTGGCCAAGGACCTGGGCATCCCCAAACCCTTCGGCCCCGTGATGGGGGGTGAATGCTGCCTGGAGCGGCAGACCCGCTCCCTCCTGGAGCCGCTGGGCCTACGCTGCTGCTTCCTCGAGGAGGTGGCCTCCTACCATGGCAGGCTCGGGGAGGTCCGCTGTGGCATGAACGTCCAGCGGCAGCCCTTTGCCTTCAAATGGTGGCACGTAACACCATAGCGAGGTCTCCTCCTCCCTCCACCCTCGCCCCCGGCGGCTTTTTTGGCGTGTGTTGCTTGCGATTCAGTTAATAAATGAATTTGCTGTGAGGAATGAAGCGGGAAATTAAATAATAAGGGGTGATAATCGTGAGAGAAAGGGAAGGATGCCCTCAGGGAGGGCAAGGTAGGGGGGGATGCCATGTCAGCCATTGGCGCCTGCCATTTTGCCCCGACCACTGTTGCAGCAGATAGGTGGGCCTGGGCACCTCCCCTGCAGAAAGAATTCGGATGGGAATTAATGGGGGGCCGCACTGGTCTCCCCCCTCCCCAAAAAGGGAGGATCCAGCCGTCCGGGCCCCGCCATCCCGCCTTGTGCCACAGGGCGCACCACACTCAACATGGCGCCTCCCCTCCGGCCGCCGCCACACCCAAAATGGCTGCCCGCAGAGCCCCGCCCCCTCCTCTTAAAGCGGCCGCTCTATGGCCGTGCTAGCGGCTTTTTCCGCTTCCGGGGCGGGAGCGGGATCGGAACTGCGCAACGCCAAGATGGCGGCGGCCGTGGTGGGAGTCTCCTTGAGGCGCGGCGTCCCCGCACGGCTCCTGCGGGCCAGCTTGCGGCCGGTGAGGGGCCTAGAGCTGCCCTGACCCGGGCAGCAGTGTGGGGGGCCTTTGGAGGAGGCGCGGTGCGAGGGGCTGAGGGCCTGGGGGGAGATGGGGGGCTGGAGGGGGTGTTGAAGGGAGTTGGGGGTGGGTGAGGAGGGCTGAGATGGGGGGGGGTCTGGTGGGTGGGAGGGGTTGTGTGAGATTTGGGGAGGGAGATGGGGGGCAGGAAGGGGTGTAGAGGGGCCTGGGAGGAAGCTGGGGGGGCTGGAGGTAGTCCAGGATGCAGTATGGGATGGGAAGATGGTTCAGAATGGGTAGGAGAAGGAGGAGGGTGGGTTTCGGGGAAAGAGGAAGTGTGAGGGGGATGCTAGGGAGGGTATGAGGGTAAAAAGGAGTGGGAAGGGATCTGGGAAGGGTTTAGGGGGAGACGGGAGAGTGACAGGAAACTGGGGGGGGAATGCAAAAGGGGGTTGGGAAGGGATGTGTGAACAGGAGGGATAGGGATGTGGGGTAATTTAGGGAGAGGTGAGTAGGGGCAGGTGGCCTGGAGGGGAAGAAGCTCCTGGGGGAATACTGGAGTGGGGTAGAGATGTGGCTGGGAGCTTCTGAGGGCAGTTTTGGGGCAGGGAGAGTCTTAGGGGCTGTGGAGGAAAGAGTGTCTGCAGGCACTGGTGGGTTGCTGGTTAGTTTTAGGATTATCTCTGCCTCCTGGAGGAGGGAGGCTCAGGTGAGAGGTGGTTGCGTGTGCCAGGGTACACTGCTGCAGCAAATCCTTCGCAGGATTTTCCAGCAACTGTACAAATGCCCAAATACAAAGCAGCGATGGGTCCTGCAGCTCTCACCCAAAATGTGTGGCCTCAGGTCATTTTGTTGTTTGGCTAAAAGCCACCTGAAGGGACCTAAGGGCTGTTTTGCTGCTGTTTGAATACAGATGTGTCGGGGAGCGCAGACAGCAGCTGCAGCAGCGCCCCGTATCAAGAAGTTTGCCATCTACAGATGGGATCCTGATAAGCCTGGGGACAAGCCCCGCATGCAGACGTATGAAGTGGATTTGAATAAGTGAGTATGAACCATTAGGGAGAGGCTTTGCTGCTAGGCAGGTGCATTGGGGCTGTGTCTGCATGTGAGGTTATCTGCCAAGTGATAATGGAGGGTAGTTGAGGAGCACTTGAGCTGACAGCTAAAGGTGTCAGCAGACTCATTAAGCTTCAGGGACTGTTAAAACCTTGCTGGAGTGGCCCGGGGGTGGTGCCTCAGCTGTGTTGCAGAGCAGCTTGTCCTCAGCACAGGTAAGATCAATATTATTTCCTGACAAAGAAAATCTTACTATGATTATGTGGGATTATTTTTCCCTCCCTCACCTGTTGGTGCTGAGTGTGACAAAACTGTACCCTGAATGCCAGTGTCTCAGTAGCTGTCAGCAATAAAATGGTTGCTTTGTTTTGTGACTTCTGTGAGGTTTTACGTGTGTTCCTGAGTTATGTTGAAGATGTGAAGATGTTTCGTGGCTTTAATAAGCTTTATTTATGTAGTAAATCTGGGGCACATTCCAGAAGGAAACTTATGTATAGCTCACAGTCCCAGACCTAGGAGATAAGGTGGGATTTTTATCAACTCTTCTCATAGTTTTCTTCACACTTAGTTATTTCTAATTTGCAGGTGATGTTAAACTTGTAGTAACCACCTGCACACTTTGCTGTAGCTATTGCCAAGAAAGCTCTTACTTCTCTGTGATTCTGCGAAGGAGTGCGGTCTTCCCTGTGGTGCAGAAACCTTCACATGGGCATGTGTGCCTTGATTTCCCTGAGCTCCACTTGCTGCTGTGCTCTTGCCAGGGGAATTCACCTCAAGCCCTTTCTGAAAGCTTCAGTTACAAAGCCACACAGCTCCCTATTTAGGAAGCAGATGATGGAGAACTCAAATTTTTGTGACTTGCACCAGTTAATTTCTGGGTGTTGCCTTGTTTGCTGTATATAAAATTACGTAAGTTGTCCAAGACTGTTTGTTTTTGTGTGCAGCACTGCCTCTTGTGACTAATGCGGACAGGCAGACTTGTTAAAACCTGACCCAAAATAAGAGAACCAGTAGCAAGGCACTCGATTTTTATTTGTGCTGTCTGAACCCTCTTCAGATGAGCCAGATCTTCTGAGCATCAGCAAAAGAAAGGGCTTCTTTCCCACCCTGACCCTGGGGTGTGCTGAGCAAATAGGTCATGCTGCTGATAGAGAGATCTGTCTTTTTGCCTGGGATGGACAAAAAGTGTATTCTTAATTGTAGTTGATCAAAGCCCTTTTAGGGGGTGCCAGAGATCAAGCACTGAGGCTGGGGGGGTTTGTACAGGTTCACCGACTTTGTTTTCTGTTATAGATGTGGGCCTATGGTGCTTGATGCTCTGATCAAGATTAAAAATGAGTTGGATTCTACTCTCACCTTCCGCAGATCATGCAGGGAAGGTAAGAAGGATTTTCCAGCCTGCTAAGCTGAAGATTGTCTTTCAAGACTGTTCCTGACAGTGTATGTGTAACCGCTAGAAAACTTCAGGGTAGATGGCAGCATACCACTCTCCTCTTCCAGCTGCTGCATATGAAATACCTCAATGAATCAAGTAGTAAAAAGTTAAAGCTCATATTCACAGGGCGTAATCGCACAATACTGAGCTGTGAGCAATATGCTTAAACAGCCACAGTCGTTCCTGTTTCTGTTCTAATCTTGTTCATCTTGCTGCCCTCCAGTGATGGACTGCGTAGGGAAATCTAGCAAGAGAGATTACAACAGCAAAATTGAGGGGGCAGATGTGGTGAATGGGAATGAATTGTAGGGGCTGCTTTATCTAGTGCTGCTGTGGAAATAAAGGGTGTAACTGGAAGAGTACTTAGGACTTCTAGGAATAGCTTCAGGAATCTTTTTTTTGGCCCTTTGACTAAGCTAAATGATTGATTGAGGAAAAGGCCATCTGGTGGTTTTGCATTGCAGAGCGACCGGCTGGTTCTCATACAGGGACAAATCGGCGTGTCTGTTTAACTGCGTTAAAACTTACCTGTCCAGGTGACTTTCCCTGTTAAAAAAAAAAAAAAAATCCTGGTTCATGGGTAATGTTAGGATGCTGAGCTTTACATGATAGTTGTGGAAATGCAAGAAGGGAGGATGCCTTTATGGCATGACTTTTGATTTAATTAGGTGGGTTTGCAAGTATGAGAAATTTAGGTGCAATTGATGCCGAAAGATGTTTTGCCTTGGATCTAAATGAAAAGCATGCTTTAACGCAGCCATTTCCTGTAGAATCTGCATAGCAGGTGGAGGAATTTCATATGGTGTAGTAGTTCTCAGTGTCTGATATTTAGATAGCCAGCACTGTTCCCGAGCAGCTGGAATTAATTGCCCTGAATACTTTTCTTTGAGAACCTGAAGACAGATTTTTCAAGCTGGGCTGGTTCAATCTTGCCCCTTTTCTGCCATGCAGGAAAAAAAAACAACTGATCACACATTCCTGTTTCATACTCGTGGGCCTGTGTCTGCAGTCCTGGTTCCCTCTCCAGTTGACTGGAAAATACTTGTAACCGTTTCTTGAGTGGGAGGAATAACCTTGTTCAAGTGCCAGCATTTATCTGGCAGTGAAGGCTAATGCATCAGCCGCTGAGACGCACTAGCTCATCAGTGTGAGGAGCAGTGGCATTTCTCTGACTCATATCAATTGATATGTGTCAAATCCTCTGATATTAGAGTTCTGCCCTTTCAACATTTGTCGTCTTGCTAATATGATGTTTTAGGCATCGGACTGAATTGGATACCCGAGCTCCTGACCTGAGCAGTATCTCTGACTGTTCTGCAGCGGTTTTTCTTCTAAACCTTGGCCTTTCCTGGGCTTCATCTGATCCTTCTATTACTGGGAGATCATTAGTGGTGTCATGTAATCCATTTGTTAAGCTATTTATATGCTGTTTGTTCTGGTTAGTGTCTGTCCTCTCACCTTTGGGAGTTAATGAATACAGTTTATGGCACCACTCTACCCTGCTGCAGAAGGCACAGAATGAAGCTTCTGTCTTAGGGACTTTGTTTTATGTTCCTGACCTTCAGGGATGCTTTTGACCATAACTGTAGGGCTGATGGGGGATGCGCATGGTTCCCACGTCATAATCTTGGTGTTAGCTGCTTCACATCAATACAAGCTTGTGCTTCAAACTTGTGAACAAAGCTGAATGTTTTCCCCACCCTAAGTAGCATGTAAAACTAATGAATGATGCGAAAGGGATGAAGTGTCCAAGCCACTTGTTTTCTGCTGTGGAAGGAAGTTTAACACCGAGAATGTGTTTAGGCTTTAATGAAAGTGACTCCTGTGTTTGTTCTTTATTTAAGTAGCAATGTGTTTGGCCCAATGGCAACTTATGGCGTTTTCCTTGTCACGTACAGAGTTTCTTGAAGACAGCCTAGGGGCATGTTTGGGGCCAAGAGGATCTTCCTCAAGTAGGATAAGAGGGTAAATATCTAATGCTTTACTCTTTTCTCCCACTCAGGCATCTGTGGCTCTTGTGCTATGAACATTGCTGGTGGAAACACGCTGGCCTGTATCAAAAGAATTGACCCCGATCTCAACAAGATCACTAAAATCTACCCTCTCCCCCACATGTATGTGGTGAAGGACCTTGTTCCGGTGAGTATCTGCCTTTGTCAGCTTGCGACCAAGGGTGACACCGTTCCAGGCAGTGTGGGGTTCAGATTGGGTTGGAAAGGATAACATTGGGAGGTGCCAACAAGATCAGGTCTCACAGTTCATGTTACTCCTGCTGGTGTTTTCTGGCTTGGGTGGGTCTGAGCTTCACAGCAGTGACTAAATCTGTCCTCATTTGGAGGAATGTGGCAGGTTGAGGTCGAAAATGCCACCTTCTGTTGGAGTGGTGGCAGATGTTCAATCTCTCATGCATCAATTTAGCTTAATAAATGTGACCTCTTTGCCTTTTGACTCCTAGGACTTGAGTAACTTCTATGCACAGTACAAATCCATCGAGCCTTACCTGAAGAAGAAGGATGAGTCGAAACAGGGCAAGGAGCAGTACCTGCAGTCCATAGAAGACCGTCAGAAACTGGTTACTGCTTCTTTTCTACCATTGAAATCCCTTCCAGATAAGACCAGGGTTAAACGTTAACATGCAGTAGCTTCTAGTTCCTTTAATGACAAAGCTGTCTGGTAGAAAACCTGACGTGGGTGGAATCTGCTCCCTGAAATGCAGTGTCATGGCATGCCTGCATTGCTAGGGGTAACATTTGCTAATGAAATGCGGTTGCGATGGGGACTTGGATCTCATTTTCACTGACTGCACTGCGAAACTGTGTGTGTTTGTAAAAACTTTGTGAAGGCTACAGGCTTGTGATATTCCAATGGAGATAAGGCACTGTATGCTGGCATGTAGACTGTTGGGCTCAGCACTGTCTGTCTTGTCTAGCTGCAGCATGCTAAGCAATGCTCTCATGTTGCTGCTTGCTGGGTTTTACAGCCCTAAAAACTAATGGCAAAAGCTAAACCCTTTTGGATGTGGAGACACAAGCATGATGTGTTAGTGCAAGTCTTCGGATATCTTGTCTTGAGCACTGCGTTATATTGGGGGATTTCCTGGGAATGTAGTATTGTTGCTCCAAGGTTTCTGCATAAAGCTGAAGGGTGCCTGAGGAACCATTTGAACAGCTGGGACATAATAGCTTTTTTAAAAGCTTATAGTGTGAGGAAGTTCTTGTCTGGATTTCCTTGGCTGCCACAGTAAGTATCATTAAATCAGCAGTTTCTCTTTTGCTTCTGACCTGTCTTGATGAATCTGTCACTCACTTCACGGTTCAAAGCTCGGCCTGTCAATGCTCCACTGTGATTGTTGCTGTGGTGCTGTCACTAAGTAGGCACAAAGTGGGCAGGCAGCCCAGATTTTTGGCAAGTGGTAAAAGAGAGGTGAATATGAACAGCAAAGAGGAAGGCTGATTAAAGGGGATTCAATGAAAACATGTGAGCTGCACCTAATTCTCTGTAGTGATCTTTGAAAGTTTTCCATTATGTGTGTTTGCTGTGAAGTTAAGGTCTAATGAATAGACCGGTCATGTGCCCAAGATGTTGGCAGCACTGTGTGATTGGCGCTGTGACGTCTTAAGGACCACAGGATTTTACAGTCTGAAAGAATATCTATCCAAGGGCAACAGTTAGTTCTACTGCACTGCTTCATAATGTGATCTGATCTGTACGTAAGGACTAAAGGGACTTTCCCTTCACATGGTTTTCATAAAGTGACATCCTTGAAATCACTTTCTTGTTCAAGTAGAAATAAGCAAACCTAAAAGTTGACTGCAAGAGCTGTCTGAACCTTTCTCACAACTAGTAAACTTGCTTTTTATCTCATTGCTGAAGTTTTTCTTGCTTTGAGAACGGCCTGTGTGCAGGAGAATCTTGGATACAGTGTCACCTGAAAAACTCTGACCTTTTTCTTTAACTCATCAATCATTTGAAACGTTACAATTAGAAAAATAAGAATAATTCAGAGTGAGAAGGTAACTCTGACTTACCTGGCTTTGGCAAGTCTTTCCAAAAGACTAATGCAGGAGACTTGTTACAAACTCCAGGGAGTTCTGGCATCAGGTATCTCTCTAAACTAAATTTAATGAGAACTTTGTCCCAAAACAACTTTTAGATACATAAATTAAGCCAGACTAGACTCTCTCTTAGCCTGGGGGGTTGATTGAGCTACTAGCTGACTTGGGAGACCCTCAGACTCCTCAGAGTTTGTCTTGCCCAGTGTCACTTCCATGTAGGTCTACCTTTCTTTTCTTCAGCGCCTGAAATAAAGAAGGCTTTCATCTCTGTAAAAGTGGTGAAATGGCTAAAGACTCACACCTTTCCTGTTCTGTGAGTGCTTGGGGATCCCCTCAAAGCACATACTAAACTATGAGCTCTTCTCCCTTAGGCTGTGGGGCAGACTTTGCTCTTTCTTCTCTCCTGTAACATGGCCTTGAATTTTTAATTGGTTACATATCTGTTCCTTTCCTCAGCCACTTACTGGGACAGGCTGGAAGGAAGGAATGGAGGAAGATCAAGCAATTTTCACATTTTTCTTCAGTTTATGCTTTTTTTTTCCCCCCCTGTTGTCACAAACCCTAGGGTATCATATGGGTTGAGTTGAGAGATTGCATACATCTTGTTTCAGAGGACCTGCATGTAGAAATTGCTTTCTTCCGTCAGTGCTTCTTCAGCATAAGGTTTTTGGAGCCACTCTGTTGCAGCAAGTCACTAGAGAGGAAGGTGGTGAAGGAAGCATGTGCTCTTGTAAATCCCCTCTTTTAAAAAAAAATGCTTTGTCATGGGTTTCTGGAATGGCTTGACTGTGGTCTCCCACCCCCATGCAGGACGGACTCTACGAGTGCATCCTGTGTGCCTGCTGCAGCACCAGCTGTCCCAGTTACTGGTGGAATGGGGACAAATACTTGGGTCCTGCGGTACTGATGCAGGTAAGGACAGATCCCATTTGTCATGTGGGACTGCTGAGGGACTTCCCATCTGAAAGCAGCATAAGTATTTGCAAGTGCAGGTGGGATAGTATTACATAGTTGAGATCCTGGACCAGGATTCCTCAGTTAGGTGTTGCTTTTAAAATCTCACACTAATTACAACACCTTGAAGCAGCATTTGGTGTGTCAAATGCCACTGACTTTCAGGCCTATCGCTGGATGATTGACTCCAGAGATGACTACACAGAGGAACGCCTGGCGCAGCTTCAAGACCCATTTTCTCTCTACCGTTGTCACACTATCATGAATTGCACGAGGACTTGCCCTAAGGTACGTGTGTGTCCTGCAGATGTCCCTTCTGGGGTTACTGGCTTGTTTCCAAGCACCCTGTTTGAAAACAATAGGAAACTACCTGCTTAGGCTTTTGTTTTCCTCAAGCTTGCCTTGGCTTGTTCAGCTTTTTGAAACACAGTGAGTTACCAGCAGTCGTGCTTATGATGGTGACTGTACAAGAGGACGTGGCAAAGGGTGTATTACACATCGCGGGAATATTTCTTCCTTGTGAGCAAAGCTGTGACTTTGAGAACCTGTCTGTTTCCAAGATTCAGGAGTGTGACAGTTAGGGCCGTGTGAGGTCATGTGAGGGACACTACCAGAAACAGTACAGGGAAGTTTGTCTTGCGTAGTCAGATCAGTGGTGTGAGCATTGTGAGTAATACGCTTAACCCCCACACGGTGCAACCTTAAACTCCAGTGGTAGCAGCTATCCCTGATGTATTGTGCAACTTGTGTAATGGAGAACTACAGCAAGTTTATGGTGCCTTTGGGGGATGTGTTTTATGCTGACATCCTGCTGCCAGGGCATTTCCCAGATGGTCTATTCTCTGGTATTTTGTTTGAAAACTGAGCAAGCTTTCCCAAATCGGAGCATGCCTCTTCCTCATCTTGTGATGACCTTGTGCCTGTTGTTGGGCAGATTATCAAGTTTTGCTTTCCTGCCAGCTGTGCAGTTTTCTAGCCAGCCTTTGCTTGCACCTGGTGGTGGAATAATTTTCTTTGAGCTGTGAAATAATATGAAGGCAAATGTTTAAGTGGATCACAGATGTGGGGAAGGTGAGATGCTTGAGATATGGGTTGATGTGTTTGTCAGAAGCACTGCGTGCTGATATTTTTTTGTGTGTGTATTTTTCTAAAATGATTCATTGACTACAGATAATTCCCCCTTTCTATAGGGAGTTAGCTTGTGATCTGGTGTCAACCATAGTTCAGCTAAAGGTGAAGGTTTCAACCTGAAGATCTGGCTGACTGTAGGAATGTATGTAGTACAGGGAAATAGTGCTTGGTCTCAAGTTTGAGACCCTTTTATGGTTAATAACATGTTTCTACTCACATGCTCTAATCCTGGCTGTTGTCTCGATCAGCCCGGAAAGACTGCATGGTGAGCTCTGCACCAGGGTAATTTCCTGTTCATTCTCTGTCCTGCCGTGCTACTGCTGTAATCGCAACGATACAGCAGGGTGGTTGTGATCCTTCTCTCATTTTGAGATTAGGCATGCTTGGTTTGGTAGCAGTGCTACAGGATTAAGGGCCTTTGCAAGGTGACGTGTCTATATTGTAGAAAAACCTTCTTAGGAAAGCTTAGCTGGCTTTTGCGTGAAGAGCATTTTCATTTTGTGCCTTAGTGTTCTTGCTCACTTCCCTAGTGTTCTCCAGTACACAGCTTTTTTTTTCAGACAAGGAGAAAAGCCATATCTCTTGTACTGTCACTGTCAAGCTTTTACAAGACAGTTTCTTGACTCCAGAAGTCATCTTGTAATACCTGTAAAAGTGTTGAATTCAGTCCTGCTTGAGCTTTATTAGAAGTTCCTATCACTCAGCCACTCATTCTTCCCTTTGATCCTCGCGTTGCTGATTAAAACCAGTCTTCCAAAGTCAAATGAGCATTTTTTTTCTTCAAGCAGTGGGAAGTGCTGCAGGTTCAGCCTCCAGGTAGAGGAGGTGAGCTCCCAGCACTGCATCTCTAGTCCAGGCTGGCTTGCTTTTCCCTTGGAAATTGAGACTGGAGTGCAGCGAACCTGCATCGGCACACCTTAACCAAGCGGCTCTGCATACCATAATGCTCAGCCTGCCTGGAGCAAGGCTGTTCAGAGCTGTCCCTCAATATCCTGTAACCTCCCAGCATTTGAAAGGAAGCACAATATTAGGCTGGACTCCAGCTTTTAGGAAAAAAAAAAAAGAGTGGGGGGGGGGAGCTGCTGAGCACCTCCTCTGCCAGCTATTCTTATGAGTAGCAGCATATTTGTGAGTTTACTGTGACTTAGATCGGGGCAAGGTGGGGGAGGATGTTCTAACTTGCTGATTTCCAGAGGAGCTAACTAACTTTTCCTTCTTAGGGTTTGAACCCTGGCAAAGCAATTGCTGAGATCAAGAAGATGATGGCAACTTACAAAGAGAAGGCAACCGCTGCATAATGCTGTTCTCTAACTGGAAGTGTAACACACAAACGTGCTTTACCTGAAAGTAATTTATACCTGATTTAGCAAGAGAAGGTTCCAGCAGGGAGTTTGGTGTTTTTCTTACAGGTTTGCATGTACAATAAATACTGTAAAGAACAAATAAGAGTTGTTACTTGATTAACAATATTGAACTGATGCCTCTGCCTCTATCGTAGAATCCCAGACCTCTCTGAGAGTTTTGAGTGTGTGAGCAGCTGGGGTCATCTCTGAGGCTCTGCTGTGGGATAAGGATTTGAAACTGGCCACACAGCAGAGATGGAGACAGAATTTCTGTAATGACCTTGATCCCATGTCGTTAAAGCAAATGCATGTGTGGGAAGAGACCTGCAAGTAATAAACCCTGTGGCAATTAGCAAGAAAACAATGGAACTGGCTGGGAAAGGGAAATGTTGGAAGAATCTCGCCCTTTTCTGAGATCCCCTGGGCTCCTTGGTGAGGTACAAAGTGAGGACCTGGAGCTCACGGGGTGCAGGCATGTGGCAAAATACCCGTGGCAGTGCCACTAGGAAAGAGATGTCTTCCCACTGCCCTGCTGGAATGCTTATTTTTATTTCAAGTCCTGAAGTAGATGAGATTTGTTAGAACAGGGTTGCATCTTTCTCTTTGCTTTAGTACAAGTGGTTTTTAGCTCCAGATTTCTCAAGCTTGTGATGTTTGTGGTAGGTGGTTGCTTGAAGCAGCCGTTTGCAGTCTTAGGGGTTGGACAGAAAGGAAGTGCTTTCTGTTTTGCTGCTTAATAGATTATTTTTTTTTGTCTAGGTGTAGTAAAAACTTCTAGAAATGTCATGATGCTGCTTCTGAGACATGGTATGGTAGCCAGGATGCTGCCAGTGGGCAGCAAATGAAGGTTGAGGTGGCATAAAAAGTTGTATACAGCTCTGGAAAGGCTTACCCCCAAAATTACCCTGTTTTTTCCATACATTTATCTATCCTGCAGTAAGGGAACCTTGTGGCTGTTTCAAGAAGCCAAGCTGATGTTGCTGTCTTAATTTTCATTTGCAGCAACACTTTTTTTCCTGGAGCTAATGTCTTTATTCCCAAGAGCTGATGTGAGGCAGAGTTCTGTAGGTCAGAGACTTTACACTTAAAATCCACGTGTGTCGGGCTGCTCTTCCATGTCACTGAATTGCCCCTGTTTGCTGTGTCTCAGGTGAGCTGTGGTTAAGAAGGGGTGAGTGCTGGTCCTGTGATGGAGAAGACCCAACTGCTGATGTTAGACAGCAGGGGTGTGTTACCAGTCCCATGATACTGATATTTCTGTCATATCCCTGTGCTTCATAATCTCGTCTCCCTGCTTAAATCCAAGGGGATCCCATCAACAGCTTGAATAAAAAGAGCTTTGTGATCCCCCTCCTCTCCCACTATTCCCTTCTCTTTAGTTAACATGGGGTTTTTTTGAACCTGAACTGGGTTTTGCCTTTTTTTATTTAAAAGCTAGGCATGCTTGCTGAGAAGAGGGTTGGATGGCAATGCAGCAGGGTGCAGAGGAACTGAAGGCAGCCCCTCACTGCTTTGACTGTCGCTGCAGTGGCTGAGGTTTTTCTGTTCTGATAAACACAATCCGCTTCACCTTTGGCTTTGGAAGGAAGCACAGGCTCTACCTGTGGCACATCCAGAGGAAATATTTGCTGTATCTCCCTTCCTGTGAAAGAAACCAAAACTGCCTTGTGCAAGGGTGAGTACAGAGGGGAGGGCAGTTGCTTTTTGGCTGCAGCTGAGTGTGGTGGTGGTGGGCAGGAGCAGCCCTTCTCACAGGCATTGTCTATTTCTGGCAGTGGTTTTGCAGCGATTGGAGCCCCAAAAAGCCAACCTGTGGCTGGAGGGGTCTGTTGGAGGGGTGTTACTGGGGTCAGCACCTGATTGTTGGCTTCAAAATCCCCCTTGCTGTGACCTTCCAAGAGGGAGCCCTGCTGCAGTGAGAGCTGTGCGCGCTCCCCACACCTGCGGGGGTGTGCAGGGGTGTGCAACCGAGGGGGGAGGAAAGGGGGGGGCTCCAAAGCCCTTTGTGGGGGTAGAGCCCAGTGTGTGTGTTTGCAAGATACAGGGGTGCAAAGCCCTTTTTGGGGGTAGAGCCCGGTGTGTTTCCTTGCAAGATACAGGGGTGCAAAGCCCTTTTTGGGGGTAGAGCCCAGTGTGTTTCCTTGCAAGGTATAGGGTTGCAAAGCCCTTTTCGGGAGCAGAGCCTGGTGTGTTTCCTCACAAGATATGGGCATGCGAAGCCCTTTTTTGGGGGCAGAGCCCGGTGCGTTTCCTTGCAAGATACAGGGGTGCAAAGCCCGTTTTTGGGAGCAGAGCCTGGTGTGTTTCCTTGCAAGATACAGGGGTGCAAAGCCCTTTTTGGGAGCAGAGCCTGGTGTGTTTCCTTGCAAGATATGGGCATGTGAAGCCCTTTTTTGGGGCCAGAGCCCAGTGCGTTTCCTTGTGAGATATAGGGGTGCAAACCCTTTTTGGGGCCAGAGCCCAGTACGTTTCCTTGCAAGATACGGGGGTGCAAAGTCCTTTTTGGGGGTAGAGCCTGGTGCGTTTCCTTGCAAGATACAGGGGTGCAAAGCCCTTTTTGAGAACAGAGCCTGGTGCGTTTCCTTGCAAGATTTGGGGGTGCAAAGCCCTTTTTGGGAGCCGAGCCTGGTGCGTTCCCTTGCAAGATATAGGGGTGCAAAGCCCTTTTGGGGGGCGGACCCTGGGTATTTTGTTGGGGGGAGGCGCAGAGCCCCCCTCGAGGGGCAGAGCCGAGTGCATTGCCGTGCCACGGAGGGGTTGTAAAGCCCCGGGGGGGGGGGGGGAAACGGGACACCAGCACCCCAGGGTGTCTCCTGCCTTTTGGGGGGGGGGTAAAGGACTACAAGTCCCAGCAGCCCCCGCGCGCCGCCCTTCCGCCGCGCGCCGCCGAGCTGGGTGCGCGCGGGGCTCCGGCCCCGGGGGCGCCCGCACCCCGGCCCGCGCGTGGCCGCCCGCCATGAGCTCAGGTCAGGGGGCCCACGCGTGGGGGGGGGGGGGGGGGGGCGGAGGAGGAAAGGGAAGAAGGGCGGGGGGGATGCGCTGTGCATCGGGGAGCCCCGGGGTTTGCGCTGCGTGCGTGGCCCCCCCACGGGTGTTGCATCGTGCGTGGCCCCCCCACGGGTGTTGCATCGTGCGTGGCCCCCCCCGGCGGTTGCGCTCATTGCCCCCCCCCCCCCCGCAGCCGTGCCTGTGGGATGGGTTGTGCGGGAAGGGGGAGGCTGCGCGCAAGGTGCGGAGGGGAGGGCAGCTTCGCTTTATTTCGCTTTATTTCGCTTTATTTCGCTTTATTTCCTCCTCTCAGCGGCGTTTGCGAAAGGAGGAGCGGGGGATGGCGCAAAGCGGGGTGCTGCCCCCACCCCGGCATCGCAAATTTTGGGGGGGGGGGGTGGCAGAGCTGAGCGTGGAGCGCAGCAACGTCCCACGGGTGCCCCTGCCCACCCTAGGGTGCTGTGGGTCTGGAAAACGCTCTGCAAAGCCGCGGGTAACCGGGTTTGTGCTTTCGCTGTCACGGGGGGGTGTCGCAGCCTTCAGTCGGTGCTTCGTTGCTGCAGAACTGTTTGGCTTTGCATCCCGTCGGGACATGAGCTCCTGGCCCCGCTCCTGCCGACAACGATACGTGGAGCCTGTGCTAAGGCGTGCGCCGGCTGACCCACGCGAGACGTGAGGAAACGAAACCCAGGCGTCGCTTTGGGATGCTCTGAGCCCACCGAACCCCGTGGCTGAATCCCTGCAGCCTGCCGGGGGCTGCTTCCCTGCAAGCAGGTCGATCCGACTTGGTGTTCGGGGAGGCTCCGACCTTGTTGGGATCTGCAGCTGGAGCCAAGCATCCCTTTGCGGCGTCTTTAGTCGGCATCATGGAGAACGGGGTGGATTTTAAGGTTGTGAAGGACCGTGTTGCCTTTCTGACCCCACGAGCAGAGCAGTCCCGAGGTTTTCTTGTGCCGGTAAAGGTTGCGATGTGATGTCAGGTAAGCGAGCCCTGAATTGGCATCGCTGCTGACCACAGCTTGGCCTTTCAGCCAAAAGACCCTTTGCAGGGTCAAGGCTGGCGGGGGGGGAAAGGCATCAAGGCATTCAGAAGAGGCTGAAAAATACAGCTTTAGGTTCAGCCTAGTGTTGGGTGCGATATTGCGCTGGAGAAAGCATTGGAGGTGCCCTGCATCCCTCGTGCCAGCAGCGTTTCTCATTCCAGGGCATACAGAAGTAGTGCAGCCTGTGCAGCCTTTACCCATTTCCTTTTGAGTTTGCCCTGGTTGGCACAGAGGAGTTTCTCGAAGGCGGCGCAGGGGTGAGAGAGGAAGAGCTTTGTGGCAGGAAAGGGAGGAGTGTGACTGCGCCATGGCTGGCCACCCATCGGAGGGCTTTTTGGGTGCCTGGACTTGGCTCCGTGGGGCTTGCCCGGCTGTGGTCCCTGCCACCATGGTCCCTGCCACCGTGCTGATCCCCCTGACAGCCCCTTGGACCCCCTTCGCCCATCTTTTGCTCCAGATCTGCAGCATAGCAGCACTCTGGGGTTAAACCTCACCCCTTTTTTTCCCCCTGTGCTTCTTAAGGGTACTCAGGTTTAACACTGCCAGCCTGGGAGGCTAGCTCAAGAGACAGGAGATGCTCTAATCCTGGCTTAACACACCAAAATGGAGATGATGGGCTGCGAGGAACACAGCCTCTCTCTCCCTAAGGGAGGTAGGAGCACTTTATTTAACCAGCATCTGGGGAAAACGTGGGGTTTGGATATAAACAACCTTTTTTTGCCCCCCTCACTGGTGGCTGCCCGAGCGAGGATGCTCCCTGAAGCTGCCGAGCGCTTATCTCCAGCTTGGCAGGTGGTTTTGGCGTACAGCGAGGTCTTGCAAAACTGGGTGCAGGAGAGGTCAGGGCGATGCCTGTCCGGGGTGGGGGAGAAACCCGCCCTGCTGGAAAGGTTTGACTGCCGTTGCCTCAGCCACCAGTTTGAGGTGGACAGGGCTACTGGGAGGGCACCTTGCCTACAAGGACTTTGTTTTCTCTCCCATCTCAAAGGTTTGATGCACAAGAGCGATTCCCCTGGGGTTACTAGCAACAGCAGAGCCTGAACCCCCATCTTCCATCTCCCACCTTGTATTGAGCCTGCCTCATCCTTTTTCTTCCAGCCTTGGGGCGTTTTTCCAGTTGTGCTCCCCCAGTGGATGCTGCCATGTCTGGGTAGGACCAGACCGCCTGGTAAAACACGTTTGCTCCGGCTGCGTGGCGGGCAGAATGGCATGTTTCTCTCCGGTTGGCTTGCGCAGACAGGTTTATGTTGGCTTGGTAGAAATGGCAGGAGAATTGACGCCATCTCATCCCAACCCCTCACTGGGTCTGGGCTTGCAGCCGACCGTGACATCTCCCATCCCAAACTAGAGCCTGAAGGCTGCTCTGAAATATCCTCCTGAGTTAAATCTTGCCCTACGTGACCCAAACGCCATTTTCCTTTCCTCCTCCCTCCTTCCTTACTTTTGTCTCATCCCGATTTTCCATGTCCCCATCTCCAAGGGCCCAGATTGACCTTGTCAACACCATCCTGTCAACCAGACAGCATCAGACCTTGCTAGCTGGAGCCGTAACCTCCTTGGGTGGACCTTCCTCTTCTTGCATGCGATCTCTAGCCTGCACATGTGGGTGGATGGATAGATAGATGGGTGGAAGATGCTGCTCAGGAAGCCCTGAGCATCCAACGGGGACCATGAGCTTGGAGGGAGATCTCAAAGTCCCCTTGGGGTTTGTTTGCTTCAAGCAAGGTGCTTGTAAAAGGGCTGTGACTGCAAAGGGAGCTTGTGGAGAAGGTCTCTGGGACCAGCGTGCATCCGCTTTTGATGCGTGTGTGCTGCGGGGGAGAAAGGCTATGTTTTGGGATGAAGTCTCAGGGCAAGGACCGGCGCTGGCGTTCACAAACGGTGCCCAGCCAGGGCAGCTTTGCAGAGGGGTGTTCGGTGCCACGAGACACGTGGGCTCAAGGTTTCCAACTCTGCTTTCTGGCGTCAGAGGGTATGTCCTTCCCTGCTAGGACACGTGCTAGATGTCAGGGCATCCTCAGCATCTTTCTCCCCAGTTTTCCCCCCAACCTTGATAGCAGGGACGCGTGGTCATTCTCTGAAAGGTGCAAGACAGGGCACGAACTCTTCTCGGAGCCAGGCAGCTGGGACTTCAAGCAGCATTTCGGCCGTGCAAACCTGGCATCGGTGGGGAATTGTGGCCCCCCTCTTCCCTTTGCAAGCTGGGCTGGTGCATTGCTGACCCCTCCCTGAGTTTGCCACCGCTCCTGGGTGTTATCTCCCCCTTAAGCCCCCCTTTAGCAGCAGAAAGAGAAGCAAATCTCTTCCCCAGGGCTCTCCAGACAAGCTCAGGGGTAAAACCCTCCAGCTTTGGGAGCCAGAGGAGGGACAGCCAGGTGCCCCCGCGCTGTGTTTGCTGACGAGTTGTGGCCGCTGCGCCGCGATTCAAACTGGTAGCGCAGCTCCATGGCGTTCTGCCCTCCCTTCCGCCAGTGCCGGATTCTTCCCGGGCACGTTCGCCAGCGGGCAGGTGGTGACGGCTGTACCGATCCCATCCCAACGGGGAACGGCTCCGCTTGCGCAACCGGCGGGTTAAGGTGCGGTGAGTCAAGGCGAGAGCCCTTTCTCGCTCGCCGTGTTTTGGGGAGCAGCCGGGATGGGAGTGGGAGGTGAGAAAACCAACAGGGATGGGGATGGGGTTGTGCAAGAGCCGCAGCTCTGCAGGACAGAGCCGGTTGCAGCCATGCTCGTGCGCTCCTCCAAAAGATTTGCTGCTTATAGGATCAAGGAAGTCGTAATGATTTTATTGTTGCTAACAGCAGAGTTCAGGCGGAGAGGTGGGCTGCGCTTCTTGCTACGCAGCCTGGTTCGGGGAGGTACAGAAAGCGAACTGGGCTGGTTTCGGGTTGTTTCGATACTTTCCCCCTTCTGCAAACCCTGCAGACAGCGCTGGAGAAAAGCCTTTGTGCGAGGCAGCCCCTCGCCCTCTCCTTTGTTCTGCTCTTTTGAAGGGCGGCACACGCTCCTCCTCGCCCTCCCGCACCCGCTCCCGGCCTCGTTTAACCTGGAATTGACGCTTTTCGCAGAGTTTGACACTGGCAGCGGGGAAATCTGGCGTCTCCCCTCCTCGCGGGCCCTTGGCGAGCTTCACAGCCATTCCTTTTGGCTCCTGGGAGGGCTTTTGTTTTAATAAACCATCTGTTGCGCTCATCCCCCTCCTTCCTCAACCTGGAACTTATCCCTTGGAGCGGCACCGGCTGTGTTTTGGGAGCGGGCTACTGACTGGGTCGCTTGGTGAGATGGAGACCCCATCCCTGGTAGTCATCAAAACCAAGGGATGGTTTTAATTAATTGCTTTTGTCACCTGCAGATGAGCTCTAGGGTCGGACCAGGGAGCGGCAGGAATCCAGCCAGGGTGGCTTTTCCAGCAGAGGACGGGTGCATGGGCTCCCACCCGGCGTGTAAATCGTTAAGCCGGTCGGAGTGCCCTGGAAATCTGAACCCAGCCCAGCCAGGAAAATTATCTGCCAGCTCCAAGGGTGGGAACTAGCTCCTGGGTTTGTGTTTGTGCTACGTGTTATCTCCCCGCTGCTGCTTTAAGATCCCGGAGCTGGACGCCATGACTTGTAATCCGGAGTGGATTTAGGGCATAAGTGGTTGTGGCTTCATGGGACAGAGGGTGATGATTAAAATCCCACCTGAGATGATTACGGCGATGCCTCCAGCGATCCCTCTCTCCCAGGCTGGTCATCCTGGTGCAGTAGAGAGTGAACGTGAATCGGAGGTGCTGAGCCGCGCTGGGCATCGTTAAAACTAGAAAAAGCAAATTTTGTGGCCACGTCCTCCGTGCAGGGGGAAACACAAGGAACAAACAAGCATGAAAAGTGGCAGGGAGAGCTCTCCCTGTACTTGACCTGGCTCTGCACCAGCCCTGCTCCCTTCCCCCGGCTGCTAAGCCGCTGTTTTTGTGCCAGCTTTTCTCCTCGGGCTCTTTTGGCATTGTTCGTGTGACCGTCACGTGCCGTGGGAGGGTGACTGGGCAGCGCTGGGGTGCCCCATGCCCACAGCATCCCCTTGCGCGGCAGAGGTGGCCCTGAGCGGCTCTGCCGGGAGCCAGGGTGGTTGGCAGAGGGGACACCAAGTCCAGCCGCCTTCTGGGACTGATCCGGGGATGTCATCGCTGCAGCTGGGAGCCCATCACTGTGGCATCTCCTAAATAACCCCTCAGAGCGGCTCCCTTTATTTTTTGCCCTGTTCTTTGACTTTGCAGACAGCAGCAGGCTGCTGGGGAACCAGCGGCCGGGCTACGGGACGCTGCAGCGAGACGCCGATAAATCCCGCATGGTAGGTCTGAGGGTTCACCGCGGGGAGGAAGGCTTGCTAGGGTTGGGTTGGCACAAAAACCATGTGTTATCTGCAACACCAGCACAAGATGGTGGTTTTCCAGCCCCAAAGCTACTTGATTGTCACCTGCCTGGTGTTAAGCCACGCCAGGAGGCTTAGGGCTTTTATCAGTTTAGGATTTAGATGCTTGATAATCTTAATTTCAGTTTATTTTATGAATAAGCATCCCTGTAAAGGTGACCTCCTCTCTTCCAGGAGGTCACGGGCTACCAGACCAAGACGTGGCGGGTGGCCCTGTGCCACGCTTGCTCCGTGCTGACGGCAGGGCTGCTTCTTGTCCTTTTCCACTGGAAGCCAAGCCTGGAGGTGCAGGCAAAGTGCAAGCCCTGCGCCCTCGGCCAGGCTGACTGGGTAATCATCAGAGTAAGTCCCCAGAGGGGTCCAGGGGACACAGGGGTCTGGGGTTGGGCTCTGCCACTGGCTTCCCAGGATGGCCCTGGGCATGTTCCTTGCTACTTGTCACCCTCCCCTCCCTAATTGTGTTTGACATCTCTTTTCATCAAGCAATGCGCTACCTCAGAGCCAGATTATTTCAGGAATTATTATTATTCCTGGAATAATTTTGCACTTTCCCCATCTGTAGCAGCCAGCCTGGTTTCGCATTTCTCTTTATTTATCGTCCCTGAAACCCAGCTGTCATCTGGGACGGGTGGCAGGGGACTCCCTCCCTGCCTGCCTGCGACACTGTCCCTGTTTGAAGGAGCAGGGAGGACACACGGGGAGCTTCCCTTTTCCCTCTGCTCAGACCCATGCCTGTGTTGCAGGACCGATTTGGACAGTGCTTCACCACACGTGTGCACACGGAGGCGCTGGGCGAGGGCAGGTGAGCTGGGCTCTGGGCAGGGGCTTGCGTGTCCTTTTGGCTTCAAGGGAAGGGGGGATGTTTGCAGCAGCGCTGGTGGATGGGGAGGGACTGACCCTTGGATTTCCACCCCGAGCAGCCTGGAGCATCACCCTGGGGCCAAGCTGGAGGACCGAAGGAGCAGCATCGCCATTGGCGTGTCGGATGAGGAGGAGAGCCGGGACACCATCCGGCTGCATGAGAAGGAAGAGGTAATGCTAGCAACCCTTCCCACCCACCACCCTGTAAATCCTCTCCCTTGGTGTGGGCTGCCCTCATATCCTGCTAATACCTTATTTTTTCCGCCCTCCTCTGCTCAGAAGAACGTGTTGCGGTACTATCTCTTCGAGGGCATGCGCTACATCTGGATCGAACGGCGGCAGGCATACTGCAAAGTCAGGTATTTCTCCATCCCAACCTGCCACAGCAAACCTCTCTGCGTCTCTCGGCTGCTCTCCTTGGCCCCTCAGCTCCCCCAAAATGGTCCTGCCCGGCTGGAAGTCACATAACCGCGCTTGAGCTTTTCTCCGTGCTGCAAAGCCTTTGGAGACCATCCCTAGAGCGTTGGGCCAGGGAAGCTGTGCTGCCTCTCCCCCCAAGTTGTTGATGTTGCCTGTCTTTGTGGGCAGAGGAAACCGGGTGAAGTAGTTTGGCAGCTGCCCCGTGCTGGATGGTCCTCACTGCACTGTGCCGCTCGCAGCTCTCCGAACTGTGCCCCTTTTGTTCCCGCTCCTTGGTGCCCGCGAACTGTGTCAGAGGCTGAGGAACAAGATGCTCTCCCTTTCCTAAAGGGTGTTTTTTTTTCACCAAGAACTTGGACATGGTGTTTGTTCCGCAGGGCCAGGCTCCTGCTGATTTTTGACTCTGTTTCTCTGTTTTGCTTTCCCTTCACACTTGCCAGCGTCTTGGATGAAGGTTGGACCTGTGCAGATCTCCACCTCTCCCAGGCTGGGCTCGACCAGCAAGACCACAACACCAGGTAGGGATCTACCAGCTTCGTGGGACCTACCCGGGGAGCGCAGATGAGGCTTTTCCAGGAGCCAGCAAATCCTGGAGCCTGGGTTTTTCTTGCATTCAGACCTCAAAAGCAAGGACAGCTAGGTGGGCTGGATTGCCCTGGCTTGGCTTCTTCACATAATTGGACTCACATGGAGGTCTGGGCAGCATGAGGGTCCCTCGAGGTGGAAATGCAGCTTTTCCATAGCATGCATTTGCCTTCCCCCTTGCTTTTCTCTCCCCTTTGCAGAAGGAAGATCTATGGACCGAACCTCATCGAGGTGCCAGTCAAGTCCTACGCGAGGCTTTTGGTGGAGGAGGTGTGCATCTACGGGCTGTGCTTCGAAAGAGCAAGTTGTCCCAGGGCAGATCCTTCCCCTGCTCCGTGTCCCTTACTGCAAGTGCTTTATGGGCCCTTCCTCTCTGGTAGGGAGGAGAGGACTTTAGGAGAGGCAGCCTGGGCAGAGATCAGAGAAGGCAGAGCTGGTACAGCTGTGGACGGGACCCATCCTGCCTCTTAGCTCAGACAGGAGCATCCTCAGATAGTTGCAGAGGTGGCTGAGCATCCTCAGGAATACTGACCATAAGCAAAGCCGGGGAAGGATGAAGCGTTTGTAAGAAGTCAGCTAGTTCATCTCCAGCCCCAGGGAAGGGCCAGCTTCTCCTCTGCATAAGCAGTTTTTCCTCAAGGAGCCTGGAGGTCTCATGATGGGCTCAAGGAAGCTCTCCCCCCAAAAAAACTTCTCTCTCTGCTTGTTCCCTTCCAGGTGCTCAATCCCTTCTACATCTTCCAAGTCTTCAGCATTGTGCTGTGGGTCTGCGATGCCTATTACTACTACGCTGCCTGCATCTTCCTCATCTCTACCATCTCCTTAGGGCTGTCCCTCTATGAGACGAGGAAGGTTGGTGATGGGCTTATTTGGGACAAGCAGCTCTAGTGAAGTAGCCCATTTTCTGATGCTGTTTGACCTCTGTGCTGATGTTGAACTTCCTCTGAGCCCAGCTGGGTGAGGACAGCCCATACTCCCAATGGTGGGGCAGGTTTCCTTGTCCTTCATCCGTGGTCCCGAGCCTTCGAGACCTGCCTTATGGATGCTTTGCTGTGCTTTTTGAGCTGCCCTTGGGTGGCTGCTAACTGCTCCCTCCCTTGCAGCAAAGTGCCACACTGCAAAACATGGCCAAGATGTCGGTCGGTGTCCGAGTCCATCGCCCCAGCGGAGGTGAGTGTGATGCCCATGATGAGCGAGGGCTCCTGGCGTGAAGCTCCTGTCTGAGCACGGCCGCACTTTTTTCCAGAGGAGATGGTGGTGAGCTCCGCAGACTTGGTGCCAGGCGATTGCATCAGCCTCCCAACGGACGGGATGCTGGTCCCTTGCGATGCCGCGCTGCTGACGGGCGAGTGCATGGTCAACGAGAGCATGCTGACGGGTAAGAGCCACTGCACGCCTCTGCCACCCCAGCTTTTGGTTGGGATTTTGGGGGAGAGGATGAGCCTTGTATCTCGGTGGCCCTACGGCAGCCCATTCCCATCCAGGCTGGTTGGACCCTGACCCCCCAGGGTGATGAACCTCCCTCCATGGTGTTCCTTACCACAGGGGAGAGCGTGCCGGTGATGAAAACCCCTCTCCTGGCTGGCAGCCAGGCAGCCACCACCATCTATTCCCCCGAGGAGCACAGGCGGCACACCTTGTTCTGCGGGACGCAGGTCATCCAAGCCAAGTCCTACGTGGGCAGAGAAGTGCTGGCTGTGGTGACCCGCACAGGTAATGGATTGAGGGGAAAAACTGGGCTTAAGCCGCATCCTTCGGAGCGGTGACTTTGCACGTGCTTACCTTCTGCCCCTCTCCTGCAGGGTTTTGCACAGCCAAAGGGGATCTCATCAGCTCCATCCTCTACCCTAAACCCGTGAGCTTCAAGTTCTACAAGGATGCTGTGAAGTTCGTCCTGTTCCTCGCAATCCTGGGTACGTCTGAGTGTGGAGGCACAGCCAGGAGCAGCCAAGCTCCTCTTAAATGGTTGAACCCACCCTTCACCTGCTTTGCTTTGTAACCAAGCCCATTCTCTCTCCCGCACAGCTTTTATCGGCACGCTGTACAGCATCCTCATCTTGGTTAAAAACCAGGTAGGGTTGTTGGAGCTGGTGAATCCTTGAGTGCAGGCTGGCACTGGGACTGTCAGCCGATGCGAGTGGAGATGCGTGGGGGCTATCAGGATGCCCACTCCTCTTCCTCCTCACCTGCCAGGTCCCCATGGGGCAAATCATCATCCGTGCCCTCGATCTCGTCACTGTCATCGTGCCCCCAGCTCTCCCGGCTGCGATGACAGTGGGCACCATCTACGCCCAGAACAGGCTGAAGAAACAGGGCATCTTCTGCATCAGCCCTCCTCGTATCAACCTCTGCGGGAAGATCCGCCTGGTTTGCTTTGACAAGGTGAGTCTCGGGCAGTGCCGTGGGACCACAGTTTCCAGCTCAGGGGGCTGGCCTGAACCCACCGCGCTCTTCCCGCAGACAGGAACCCTGACGGAGGAAGGTCTGGATGTCTGGGGGGTGGTCCCGCTGGAGAACAACTACTTCATGCCCATCGTCCACGAGCCCCGCTGCCTGCCCGCCGGTCCCTTGCTCTACTCCCTGGCCACCTGCCACACCATCTCACTGCTGCGGACACAGCCCATCGGGGATCCTGTGGACCTCAAGATGGTGGAGTCCACCGGCTGGGTAAGACAAGCAGTGGGCAAAGTTGCTTATCTATGAAGAGTGAGGTGGCACACATTTTGCTCTGCCAGGAGCAGGGGTGTTTAAACCATCCATAGGCTGCTGTGGGGTAGGTGGGGCTTTGCCATCTCAGCATCTGCCTTGGTTTCAGCACCTGGAGATGATGGAGGAGGAGGAAGGTGAGCTGCCCGCCTTCCAGCAGTTTGGGACGAAGGTCTTGGCTGTGATGAAACCTCCGCCTGAGGAAGAACAGCCGCGAGACAGGGTAGGTCCTGTGGACCAGAGTGGCTCAGGTTCCCCCCGTCACTGGGTCTGCCCTCCCAAAGGTGCTTCACAGCCCCTGGAGAGGTTGTACCTCCCAGAGGAGTTCCTGCCTGGCCCTGACACCCGCACCCTCTCCTCCACAGAAGCACCAGTCACCCGTGGGGATCCTCCGGCGTTTCCCTTTCTCCTCCTCCTTGCAGAGGATGAGCGTCCTGGTGAAGCTGCCTGGCGAAGCCTCAGCCCATGTCTACATCAAGGGTGCACCAGAGATGGTGGCCAGCCTTTGCAGGAAGGAAACAGGTACGTGCTGGGCGACGGGGGTTCACTATCACTCCCCAGCTGAGAAGCAGCCAGTCCTGCTGCTCCATCATCCGTCTGCACCCCTGCAGCTCATCCCCACAGGGAATTATCCTCGGTCATGCCACGGGGCAGTTTGCAGAGTCACAGGGCTTTGGATTAGCTCCAGCCACGTCGGGGGAAGAAAATAGGAGCCAGAAGACAGGGAAGGGGGTTGGAGTCTGGATGAGCATCCAGAACTCTTCAGTCCTTTGGGAGCTCAAGCCCTGACTCCCCTTGCTAGGTCTGTGCAGCCACGGTTCATTCAGGAGCTATTTTGACCTTGCTTTTCCCCTCGTGGCTGGCAGTGCCCGTGGATTTCTCCCAGATGCTGCGACACTACACCACGGATGGTTTCCGGGTCTTGGGTCTGGCTTGCAAACCCCTGAGCACAGTGACCACCTTTGAGGAGGCCCTGCAGCTCCCGAGGTTAGTGCCAACAACTTTTTTCTCCCTTTACATCTAGTTTGCTCTGAGCATTTCAGGGGATGCTTTGCTGCCCTGCAGCCTGCCCCATCCTAGCAGCCTGCAAGGAATTAAACCCTAACACATACTAAAGCAATTGCAGGCTGCCTCCCAGATGGATTTTTAGCTGTTTATACCAATGGATCTGCTCTGCCTTGTGTTGAAGAGAGTGTTGAACGGCTCGTTGTATCCCACCAGGGACTCCGTGGAGAGCAGCCTGACCTTTCTGGGGTTCCTCGTTATGAAAAACGTCCTCAAGCCAGAGTCTGCACCCGTGATTCACCTCCTGAGGAACGCCAACATCCGCCCCGTCATGGTGACAGGTGACCCTGCAGAGGGAATGCTGGGCTCAGGGAAGAGATGGGACACGTTTGACCGTTGATGTGCCAAGGGGTGAAGGGTTTCTCCACCAGAAATCAGTGGCCTGAAGCAGCTGGGAGGCACAGCAAGGACTCCTGGACCCTGGTTTTGTGCATCCCTGCTGCTTGTTTGCATTGCTTTGCCAGTGGGCTCACGGCAGGCGGGGTGCGGAAGGGTGCAGGCTGCTTTTTCATGGATGCAGCATGAACCCACGGACACGGGGTGGGTGGCTTTAACAGCAAAGCTGCTCGTGGTTTCACTGCTGATCACATAAACGTTGATATCTCGTGAGCACCCCGAATTGCACAGCTAACTGCGGGGGACGTAGGAGTCACCTTTCGGGTGTTTTGCAGCAAGGCAAGCAGCGCTGCCAGGGTTTGAAGCTGCTGCCTTTTTTTGGGGGTAGGGCAGAAATGAGATTTTGGAGATTTCCCCCAAAACGCAGGGAAGCAAAGGGACCCACAACGTGCCTGTGGTGGCTGGAAGGGAGGATGCAGCAGGTCTGAACTGCTCTTCTTGGCTTGCAGCCATGCGAGACCCTGCCAGCACTGGCTAGCAAACACGGCTCGCTGTTACTCAGCCCCACCACCTCTTTCTGCTAGGAGACAACATGCTGACAGCCGTCAGCGTGGCCAAGAGCTGCCGCATGGTGGAGCCGAAAGAGCAGGTAATCTTCGTCAACGCCTCCCCGCCCAGCCACGACAAACCCGCTGCTCTGAAATTCATCCTCGCCGAGCACTCCCAGGGTGAAGAGCAGCCAGAGGTGAGTCCCGAGACAACGTTTCGGGGGGTTTTGTACAGCCCAAACTGCCTGTCACCTTGCAGGACTCTCTTTTCCCAGCATCGTTACCCTTAGAGGCAGTTAGGGATGTGATTCTGCCCCTTGTCAAATGCCTCCTTTAGGAGAAGATAACCTGCTCCTGTTTCTCCTTGGGAGCACATCAGGCTGGAGCTGATGCTCCCAACACCCTTGTTGGATGGAGCCAACACTGTGCTGCTCAGGTCCTGCTCCAGGCTTGGCATGAAGGGCTCGATCACACAAGCTTTTTATCCAAAATACCATCATTTGTATGCCTGGAATTGAGGTTTAAGGGAAGCTGCTTTCTCTCCTGCTCCATGCGTGTTGAGGATGCTGGTTCAGACCGTTGCCCAGGGGCTCAGCAGGGATTTGAGCACGAGTCAAAGCCCTGCTGCAGAAAAAGGAATTGTTTTCCTTGGCAGGGTCTGCACCGGCAAGACGGCTGCTTTCTCCAGCCACAGCCCTGCCACTTCGCACTGAATGGCAAATCCTTCGCCGTGGTTTGCGAGCACTTCGCCGACCTGCTGCCGAAGGTGAGTCCGACGGCAGGGAATCCTCCAGCAAGGTTGACCTCACCGGGGTTTCATGCTGCAGCCTCGCAGCTGCAAAACAAAATGCCCTGAGAGGTTTTTTTTTTTTTTTTTGCCAGTGCAAGATGCCCTCTGCCCTGCCGAGCTGGGAAAGCTCAAAGTAACCAAGCTCCTCCTGGGTGCTCAGGGATGCAAGGTGCTGTGATATGAACACGGAGCCTTTCTCTCTTTGCAGATCCTCATCCGAGCCACCGTGTTCGCCCGCATGTCGCCTGACCAGAAGACTCAGCTGGTGTGCAGCCTGCAAGAGCTCAAGTAAGCCCCGCCAGCCCCAAGGGATGGAAGACAGAGGAGGGCAAGGGGGTTAGTCCTCTGCCCAGAGACTTCTCTTGTGTGCCAGAGTGGTTGGCAGCTGCGAAATCGGATCCCGCCCTCTCCCAGATGTGGGGTGATCCTAAATACAGGGGTCTAACCTTGAGGACCCAGGGCTTTTTCCCCCACCCTGTCATGAAATATTGGATCTCTTCTCGCCGCAGCTACTGCGTGGGGATGTGCGGGGACGGTGCCAACGACTGCGGGGCTCTGAAGGCGGCCGACGTGGGCATCTCGCTGTCAGAGGCAGAGGCGTCAGTAGCCTCACCGTTTACCTCCCGCGTGGCCAACATCGAGTGCGTGCCCACCGTCATCCGGTGAGCTGCCGGGAGCCTTGTGGTGGGGGATAAAAACTAGGGTGGGTGTCTCCTGAGTGCGTCTGTCCCCTCTTTGGGACAACTCATGGAAAGCGTGTTGTGGCTGGTGGGTGAATCTCTCTCTCTCTCTGCAGGGAGGGCAGGTGCTCACTGGTCACCTCCTTTGGCGTCTTTAAGTACATGGCCCTGTACAGCCTGGTGCAGTTTGTGTCCGTCCTGCTGCTCTACACAGTGAGTCCCATGGTTGCCCGAATGCATGCAATGCTCTAGGATGCCTTTGGGTCACCTTGTCCTTGCTGGGTTTTAACCTGTCCCTTTCCTAGCCCCCCACTGAGAGCAGGTGATTTCTCCTTCCCAGATCAACACCAACCTGAGTGATTTCCAGTTTCTCTTCTTCGACCTGATCATCACCACCACCGTGGCGGTGCTGATGGGTCGGACCGGTCCTGCCCAGGAGCTGGGAGTGGAGCGTCCCCAAGGGGCGTTGATCAGCATCCTCGTGCTGGGCAGCCTGCTCCTCCAAACGGCTTTGCTGATCACCGTGCAAGTCCTCAGCTACTTCATCACCATCTCGCAGAGCTGGTAAGAGACCCAGCTTCATGTGGGTTTAGTGATGGGAACAGCGCAGAGGATTGCAGTGAAGCCTGGGTACTTGTCCTTGGTTTTGGCCAATGCTGGCTGCCATCAAGGATGTGTCCAGCCACCTTGCCGTGGACGGCTCCCGTGTGCTCACGGAGAACAAGGGCTTGGCGTTTAGACCCTCTCCTTGCCTCGCTTAATCTGACCCTCTGCCTTCTCCCCTGCCTGCCTCAGGTACGTGCCGCTGAACAGCACAGTGACGGCTCCCCAGAACTTGCCCAACTACGAGAACACAGTCCTCTTCTGTGTCACGGGCTTTCAGTACCTCATCCTGGCCGTCGCCATGTCCAAGGGGTACCCGTTTCGGGAGCCACTCTACACCAATGGTGAGGATGATGCTGGCCACATAGGCAAAGAGAGACATCAAACCATCCTCCTCCTCAACCCTCTTCCTTCTCGCCCTCAGTGCTATTCTTGGTAGTCCTCATCCTCCTTTTTGGCCTCATGATATGGTTGACCCTCTACCCACTGGGCTTCCCCAAAACCCTCCTGAAGCTGCAGGACATCGATGACTTGAATTTCAAGCTGCTGCTGCTGGGGATCGCTGCCCTCAACTTCTTCGCCGCCTTCGTGCTGGAGGTAGGTTGGCCCAGGGTGGGCATTGGGCACATGAGGGGCGCATGTCATCCTCTTGGGTCTGTCTGAGTAACCCCTTTTCCAGGAGCCGTGGGCACGAAGGGAGCAGGGCTTACCTTGGCATCAGCTCTGCCCCCTCCGTGGGGTCTACAGCCTCCCCAAAACCTGTTCTCCCCCCCTTATTTGCTGCAGACCGCCCTGGACCACGGCTTGCTCAGCTGCCTCCGCAAGCTGCGCCGAAAGAAAGTGTCCAAGAAGCTTTTCAAGAGGCTGGAAAAGGAGCTGAGCCAACAGCAGCCATCCTGGCCACCCCTTAACGAACCGCTCTTCGCTACACCCAAGATGTCCATCGCTGTGAGATAGCACGTGCCGGGCTTCCTTCCTGCCTGCTCTGCAGGCCAGCGCTGCCTGCCAGACCTTGGATGCTGTCGTTTATTTATTTATCCTGGTAAATCGAGGGATGCGGTAGGCAGCCCGGCTCATCCTCCCCATGGGGAGACCCCCCAGCATCACAGCTGTGAATCTGCGCGTGCCGGTCCCGCAGTCCTGGCCAAGAGGAGGAGATGCTAGAGAAGTAAACTGGAGGAGAGGGTCCAGAAGAAGAGGAGAAATGGTCCAGCTCAGCTCTTCTTCCAGGACCTCTCCACTCCCGTGCTGGCCTTGGACCCATCTCCCCGTGCTGAGCACCAGTACTGTTTCGTAGGGGTACACCGCTTCCCTTTTCCTTTCCTGGCTGGTCAAAACCACCAGGAAGAGGGTCCCTGATCTTCTCATGGCAAGGGCACCCACCCCAGCCCCGTGTCCCTGCTCACTGTGAAAAAAAAAAAAAAAACCAAACCCTCTACCTTCCCCTACGGCCACCCTAGATGTGTAGGAACTGTTTACAAACCACCCCGTCCCTGGCTTGCCAAGGATGCTGCTCAATCCCCAACGCCCAGGGACCAGCCACGGGCACCCTCTCCGCTTGCGATGCTCCTGCAGAGCACTTCTGCTTTCGGACGGGTCCTTTGTAGCATTAAAAAAAAACCCTGAATCTCTTTATTTTTTAACTCCACTCCAGTGCATCGAGGTGTAAGTGCAGTCGGGAGAATGACGTACGGCTTTCGGTTTCCATATGGTGCTGTCGTGAGCATTGTCTAATAAATTAACACTATTTTCTTGACTGCTTGCTTGTGCTGCCTGGCGTGGATGGAGTGCTTGGGGCAGGACGGCATTGACAGCGCGGGTGAGTATCGGATGGAGCAGGGGAGCAGGTGAAAGAGGTTTGAGGGTCACCTCATTCTCTATTTTGGCTGGAAGATGCTGTCCTCGATGCCCGAAAGCAGACAGTGAACTCGGGGACGGCACCGCTGGGATTTCAGCAGCCCAAACCAAGCATCAGCGAGTAAATAACCCCTGAGCCTGTTTCCAGCTGGAATTTCCTAGAAAATAATTGCTGGAAAAACCCAGGTGTCCTCGCCAAGACTGCAAAACCTCGCTTCTTCAACGGAGGAGAAGCCGGTAGATGGAGATGCCGCATCCCAAAAGGGGAAGAGCCGATCCCCGGGGAGGGGGGATGCACTGTCTGCATCGCTCTCCAAGGGTTTTTTGGCCACTTCCAAGCCCGGCTCTTGGATCGAAGGCTGGTTCTTGCGGGGACTCGCCTGCATGGAAAGTCTAAACCCCTCCGAGCGCCAGCGGCGCCTCTGCCCTCCGGGAGCTGGGGATTAGATCAGGAAATGAGGCACAAGCAGAGGTAAGAGGTTTCCTGAAATCCTAGCCAAGGCTTGAGTTATTAAACCAGGCTTCCTGAGTTTTAAAAAAAAAAAAAAAAAAAACCACCACAACCCTTGGAGATTTTTGTCTGTGCTTGGCAATTTTAAAAGCAAAAGGTACCCAGGTGTGAGGGACCCATTTGCACCTCGGTTCCCCCCTCTCACCAGGGTGTTTTGCTTGGCTGTTTTTTGCAGGGTGTTTCGGGCCTCAGGGGGTTTTGCAAAGTCCATTTAATTATTAACAGGCAGCTCCTGCCCTTAGCTAGAGGTTAACAGGACTGGAGACAAGGACGATGCTGGGGTTTGGGGCAGGGAGAAGCTTTACAGGAGCGGCTATTAGATGTGTTTGGAGTCCCTTGGATGGTTTTATCCATCCTTCAGGCTGGAAAACCAGACTTGATATGAGATGGGAGCACCTTAAAACCCCCTTTGCTTCTTCTCCTCATCTGAAACTGTGTTTTCTCCTTGTTTTTAGGGCAGTCAGACCCTCTCTTGGCTGCAGAAATGCTCATACCTCAGCACAACAGAGTGTGGGCTTGGGGCAGTGGGGGCAATCCTGCCCCATGGGTGAAAAAACTCTGCCGTCTCCTTTCCGTTGCTCATCCTCATCCCTCTGCACGCTGCTAGCCGTCCAGAGCTTCTCCCTCCATCCCAGCCCTAGAGCACCCTCCGTTTGCTCCGTTGCTCGTTTCGAACATGCCTAAAATTTGCAGGTTTTTATCCCGCAGCGCCAGGCTCGGTGTCACCGCCGGGCTTGGGGTTTTTAGGGGAGCATCCCCAGCCTCGCCGGGATGCAGCCAGCATCCCGCGTCCTCCGGAAAGCAGCCAGCAAGCCAGGGGAAAGAGGGCCCCACGGTCAGCAGTGCTGGCTCTGCCGCCACGCAGGGGCTGCAGATCTGCTCCAGCATCCTCAGCCTGGGTGGGAAAAAAGGGGATTTTTTTTTTTTTTTTTTTTTCTTTATCCTGGGGTAAAGCTTTAAATCTGCTGCAGGGTTACAGCATCCTTGCTGCTCAGGGGGCAGATTGAGCGCTAATGCCGAGCTTGGAGTTCGGAGGGGTGATTGGCATCCCAGGATCCCAAATTTGGGGGGTTTTATCTCAGTTTCCCCAAGAGCAGCCAAGATCATAGAGCAATGCCCTGGCATGATCTTTTCATCTCACCCTCCAGCAGCACAAAACCCAGCCTAAATTGTTCTGGCGTGCTCGGCGCTGCGCAAAATCCTCCTCTCTCCTTGTATTTACAATCAATTTAAAATTCATCCAGCTGGGAAAAAAAAAAAACCAAACAACCTAGCCCTGCCGACCATTGCATCGATATGCGCTTATTGATTTTTTTTTTTTTTAATTATTATTATTTTTTTCCCCCTAGCAGACAGCAATTTGGGAGGAGGAAGGGGCCGGCTCAGGTGTGGCATTAGGACCCAGCGGATCCCCCATGTTGGAGGTAGGAGGTTTTTTGGGCTTTTTTTTTTTTTTTTTTTTTTTTTTAAACTCTCATTTCAGAGTTTTTGAAAGCAGAGAGAAGAGAGCAAGGCGGTGGGCAAGGGCAGAACCAGCACTAACACCCAGAGCGGTAAGGACCAGGCGAGAGAGATTCCCCCCATCCCAGCCCCCTTGCATCAGGCAGGGATGCTGGGGACCCCCCCAGCAGCAAATGGGACTGAACCCCATCTTTGGGGCTTTGCAAAAGTCGCCTTAAAAACTCCCATCGGTCGGGGCAGGCGAGCTCACAAAAGCTGTTTTCAACCTTTTTAATCTCATAAAAAGAAAAGCCACCTTATTTGGGGGGGGGGCTGTAGAGCCAGCAGCCACGGGGGGGACCCAATCTTTGCAGCCTGACAGCTGTTGTAGTAGATTTTTAACCACTTCAAAAAGTCTAAAAATACCCTAACGTCTGAAGGAAGCTGCATTTTTTTTTTTTTCCATCCTGGAAAGAGACTGGAGAAAAGGGATATTTTAATGTTTATGTTTATTTTGCCCCCCCCGGGGGGATGGGACCCTAATGAAAATGCGATGTGTGAAAACGGGGATGGGGGAAAGGAGTTTTTTACCTTTGGTTGAGGGCCAAAAAAAATTTGAATCCTTTCATATTCCCTTTGTTCTCCCACTCTCTGGCAACTGGAGAGCTTAAAAAAAAAAAAAAAAAAAAAAAAAGAAAAGAAAGGAAAAAGAAAAAAAAAAGCTGGGGGAGGGGGGAAAGGCTGGGGGAAGGTGGGGTTTAGCAGAATGAAAGAGAGAGACTGTGGTGTTCTTTCTTCGGGGTTGATTGTTCCCAGATGTGCAGTTGCAAAAACATCTGGTGCGGTTGGAGTCGCCGGACCCCTGCACGGAGGGGAGAGGAGCTTGTTGGGGGGGGGGGGGGGCACCTTGGATCCCTCCTGGGGCATCTCACTGGGTTGCTTTAGTGGTAGGAAAAGCCAAAGGTGGGGAAGGAGGAGGAGGAGGGTGGAGGTGTCCCCATCCCCTCTTTGCAGACTTTGGGTTTAAGGAAGATGTCACGGCGACCCTCGGCATCGCTCCCAGCTGGGTTGGAGGTGGCGGCGGGCGCTTCGGTGTTCTCCCTCGGGTGGAGAAGACATTGGCATCACCATCGCGGGAAGACGTGACCCGTCTGTCCTCGTTCTCCGGCCAAACCGTGCAAGCTCCGTCCAAGATCTCCGTGTTTGGGGGAAATTCAAGGGGAATTAGACCTCAAGAGAAGCCTTGGGCATTTGCAGGCTGTTTGGGGGTAAAAAAGGGGCTGGCAGGGCATGTTAATCCGGAGCTATGTGGCCATGTCCTAGGGATCGCCGGAGAGATGGGAGGACGGCATGTGATGCCTCTGGAAGTGGGCATCCATCTGCCCCGCAGCCTTGCCCCAAGCTGTCTTGGGTGGGATACGTGTGCCAGGTCCAGGTGATTTGGGGCCGTGGGATGTTGGTGCCGGCATCCCATGGGATCCCAGCATCTGGAGAACTGGCAAAGGTCAGGATGGGCATCTACAGCCCCTTTCTGCCACCTCAAGGTAGCCCCAAACCCCCCCAGTCCCCTGTAGCAGCCCTGTCCTGGCCAGGACCCAGCTGCTTTCCCAAACCCAAGGTCTGCCAGCAGCCTCTAAGGCTCGATAAAACCTCCCGGACCCCTGCCAAGCACCCGCCAAGCCCAGAGCCGCGCATTGATCTCGCTCATCCCTGCGCAATCCCCTTTATCCCAGGACATGTTTAGCCTCGGTTAAACCCGGGTCTGGGGCTTCCTTTGCCATGGGAAGCAGATGGGGCTTGTAGGGACCAGGATCCCACCGCGGTGCGGCCGTGGGTTGGTGACGGAGCGCTGCTGGGCACTCCGTTTGGGACCACCAAACTCTGACTGTTGGCTGAGCTTGGTGGTCTGATCCCAGCTCAGGTAGGGACCAATTTTCTGGCTTTCCCAAAGCTGGGAGGGGTCTGGAAGTCCGATGTCAACATCCCCAGTAGCTGCGAGCCCAGGGATGGAGGAGGATGAGGTGCCTAGAAGATGCAACTATGGTGGTGGTGCAAGGGCATGATTGCTAGAAGATGCAACACTTTGGTGGTCCTGAGGACGTGGTGTCTAGAAGGTGCTACGCTTTGGTGATGGTGGGGACGTGGTGACTAGAAGGTGCCACGCTTTGGTGACGGTGCGGGATGCGGTCCCTAGAAAATGCAACACTATGGTGACGGTGAGGACATGGTGACTAGAAGGTGCTGTGCTTTGGTGATTTTGAGGCCATGGTGGCTAGAAGGTGCAGCACTATGGGGATGGTGCAGGACACGGTCCCTAGAAGGTGCTGTGCTTTGGTGATGGTGGGGACATGGTGGCTAGAAGGTGCTACGCTTTGGTGGTGGTGAGGACACGGTGGCTAGAAGGTGCTACGCTTTTGGTGGTGGTGAGGACATGGTCCCTAGAAAATGCAACACTATGGTGACGGTGAGGACATGGTGACTAGAAGGTGCTGTGCTTTGGTGATTTTGAGGCCATGGTGACTAGAAGGTGCAGGACTATGGGGATGGTGCAGGACACGGTCCCTAGAAGGTGCTGTGCTTTGGTGGTGGTGAGGCCATGGTCGCTAGAAGATGCCACGCTCTGGTGATGGTGCAGTTAGTCCCATTGGCCCCACCTTCCCCAGTGTGGTCTGAAACCCAGCAGGGACCATGCTGTGCTGGGGCTGGACCCGCGTTCCCATCCTGGGTGCTGCACACAGCCGTGGCTCAGCTGGGAGCCGGGGTGGGTGCCCCGGTGCCTCCTGGCATGGGCTGCTGATGTTCCCCCTCCACAAGGGCGAGATACCAATGGGTTCGGCTTATCTCCACCCATGCCTCAGTTTCCCTGCTTCGGCAGCAGAGCCAGGGATGCCAGGAGGGGTTTCCCATCCCTGCGGCATCTCGGTGTGCCGGGAACGCCGACGAGCTTTATCCCCAACAGCCAAACACCTTCAGTTGGATTTCGAAGGAGTTTTTTGGGAGAATTTATCTTTTTTTTTTTTTTTTTTTTCCCCCGATTTTCCCCCTGCAGCTGGCTCGGGACGAGGGGGAAGGGCAGCCGGCATCCCTGCCAGCCCGCGCCGGGGAAGGGGGCCCGTCTTACCGGCGGCACAGCCGGCCTTGGCCCGTCTCCCCGCCGGGAAAAGCAGACGCTCGACATGCAAATCGCCACTTGGAAAGCGCTGGGGAGCTGTGAGCGCCCAAGGCTGCCAAACCCCAGCACGGGATTTTTCCTGAAAGCCATTTTTCCCTTCCCAAATCTCCACATCCCCTTGGATTTAGGGGATGCCCGAGCAAACGCAGCATTCCCCGGTGGCAGGGACCCCCAAAATAAACCCTTTGCCAAGAAACGGGGCTGAAAACCCCAGGAAAGGAGCTTCCAGATCTCCAGCTCGTGAGTCTGTTATCACCAGGGGGGTGTCCAGATGTCTCCCCCATGGTGGTGATTCAGACATCCCAGAATTTCTCATCCCCCGTCCTGCCCGCAGGATATTTCAGGGCTTGGTCCTTGCAGTTCCCCTGGGAGCACGCGGTCAGGGCGGGAAGCCCAGCCTGCCTTTTTGGGGGGAAGTTTCTTCATTTTTTAGGGTTTGGGGTGGGGGTTGAGCCAGCCCCTGGGAGTGTCTCAGGCAGAGATGTGGGGGGGTGTCATGTAGAAGATGGGGAATGGAGGGGTCTGGGGGTCTGTGTGTCCACCCCCCCCACACACTCCGCTAACCCCTCTGTGTTTCCCTCTGCCCCATCCAGACTCCTCCGGCTGCATCCCGGCCCACACTGCTCCTCCATCGCTGCTGTCAGGATGAGAGCGGTGGGGCTCTTCTTGCTGTGTCTGCCAGGTGAGTGCCCCCTCCCTGGGGGTCCCCAAGGCAAGGTGACACCCCGTTAAAGCCCAGGAGCCAGCTACCACCCACAATGATGCTCGGGTGCCTGCAGCCATCTGGGACAAGCATCACCTCGTCACCTGTTATACCCCAAAATTAACCCAAAACCCCAGCGTAGTGTCGTATTTAGGCTGGGACTGGCTCTAGGTTGGGGGGGGCACAGAGGGTGTGAGGGGTCTGGCACCAAGCGAGTCCCTCCTGCTCTGGGGACATTGAGGTGGCACCATGGGGTGGCTCAAAATTGGCACCTCAGGGCCGGGACGACATCCAAAAAGATTATATTTGTAACCCCCCGGGGGTCTGGCAAAGGCGGGATGGAAACGAGGAGGGAGGTGACGGACCCAAGAGCCTGGAGCCAGGAAAACTTTGGGCGAAACCAGCTCGGCACAAAGGCTAGCGAACAGATGGAAAACATTAAGCAAGCGAGGCCAAGGGAGCCTGGGGAGGGGGTGGGGGGGCAGCATGGGGGGTAGTGGGCAGAAAAGATAAGTCCCATCCCGGCACAGTTCCCGGTGATGCTTTGCTCACGGATGCTGCCTGTTGCGAGGATGCGGAAGGATGCGGCAGCTGGATGGACCACGGGGCATCACAGCGTGTCCCGGGGATGGGTCCCTGCTGTGCTTCGGGGATGGGGTTGACCTGATTCACCCCCCCCCCGAAACACTCTGCCTGCGTGATCGCATCAACTCACGCATTGAACCCCGCATTTGAACCCCGTTTGGCCCCCTGGATCCGTGGCAGGATTAGTTCCCAGGGTGTCTGCAAGGGGGATGCCCTGGTCCCCTGGGGTGTCGGGAGCATCACTGGAGTCAGCTGGATGCTGGCCCTTTCCCCGGGGAGGGTCGTGGTACCCGGATGCTGCAAGACATTGGGATCACCCGGGTTCATCCCCGGCTGCGACGGGATAATGGAGGAATCCTGGTGGTGCTCGTCCCCCGACGGTGACCATCCCACTTTCCTCTCCCTCCTCTTCTCCGGGCAACATGCCCCTGAGGACAACTATGGGATGATATTTTGGGGGACGATGTGAAGCTGGAGAGGCGGAGGCAGAGCAGGGAACCCCGAATTCCTGGGCTGGGAGTGGCTGTCCCCCTTCTGGTGATGCTTCTCCCCCCAACTCTGTCTCCCCAGCAGTGCTCCTGGTCCAGGGACAGTACAGCAGGTTTGAAGGCATCACCTACCCCGAGCCGGTACAATATTCCCAGTACGACCAGCAATCAGGTTAGAGCACCCTGAACTGGGAGAGGCTTCACCCGCCTCTCTCTCCCCTCTTTTTCCTTTCTTTTTTGCTTTCTCTGGCCAAATAACACCAGTCTGATGCCTCTTTCTGCTTCAGTACTCTTTGCTCCATCCTTTTTCGCCTGCCCCTTAATTTCCAACCTCCTCCTAACACCTTGCCACCTCCCCCTTGTACACAAGCCTCTCCTTTCCCCTTCCTCGCACTGCCAATTATTTATTAAGCCTTAATTAAGCTTTAAAAAACCCTGGTGGGATGTTGCCCAAGTTCATTCCTGGGGTGGCTGGGGCATGTTTTCCCATCACTAAAACTGGCTGCAAAATTTTGGGGAGCTCATTGCTAAGTCCTGGCCCCGATAGGGTGTGTTTTCTCCCTAAAACCCATCCTCAGCCTCTGCTCCGTTTCCTGTTTTATTTCCCCAGAAATTCAGGATTACTACGACTATCACGGTAAGTGATTCCCCTGCGGGATGCCGGGGTGGGGAGGGGGTAGGTTTTTGGGGTGTGCCCGCACTGTCCCTCTCCTTGCAGATGTCACCCCCCGTGCCCCCGAGGAGCAGTTTCGGTACCAGTCCCAGCAGCAATCCCAGCAGGAAATCGTGCCGGCCCCGACCCCAGGTGGGTGGCAGCCACCAGCCCCCTCCCCACCCCAGGACTTGGGGTCTCCATCCCTCCCCTGCACCCTTAGCCTGGTTGTGCTCCCCGCTCCGGAGCAGCTTCACGGGTGCCAGCGTCAGGATGCTCCAGCCCTAAAACCCAGGGAAAGGGCAACGAGATGCTTTTGCTCCAGCCCTAAATTTCCTCTTCCCCCCCTGCAGCTGCTGCCCCTGAGACTGAGCCCACGGAGCCAGGACCCCTCGGTGAGTGCTTATCCCCCCTTCCTCAGTCCCCGGAGGGGGTTTCATCCTTCCTTTTAGCCCAGCTAGGGTGAGGACGTGCTGCCACACTCATACCCGGGGCAAAAATTGGGGGGCGGGGGGGGGGAAGGTGTCAAGTGGATGCTAAGTCCATCCCCGGGGCGTCAGGCCTTCCGCCATGGATTTCCCAGACCCCCATCAGAAACCAGCTGCCTTTTCTCCTTGCAGACTGCCGGGAGGAGCAGTACCCCTGCACCAGGCTCTACTCTGTGCACAAGCCCTGCAAGCAGTGCCTGAACGAGATCTGCTTTTACAGGCGAGCCGGGGGGGGGGGGAGCTTCCCTGACATCCCCCCCCCCCCTATTTTGGGGACCCCCCTCTGCTTTTGCACTAAACCCCCACCCCCATCTTTTTTTATCTCCCTCCACACACATCCAGCCTCCGACGCGTTTACGTGATCAACAAGGAGATCTGCGTCCGCACCGTGTGTGCCCACGAAGAGCTGCTGCGAGGTAAGGGGGGGGGGGGGGGGGAGATGCACCCCAAATTGGGGTCATCCCCATCTGGGTCACCCCCTTTTCCCAGGGAGGGGGAGGGGGGAAATCCCAACAACCAAAGTTGCTCCAGGAATCGCTCCGCAACCAGTGGACCAAACTGGGGCTGAGCCACCCCCTTGCAGCATCATGATGTCCCCATCCCAATTGGGGGGGGGGGGGTCCCTCGCTGCTTTTCTGCCCCGTCATTTTTCCTCCATCCACGGATTATTTCTTTCCCGCTATCCCCGCAGCCGATCTCTGCCGCGACAAGTTTTCCAAGTGCGGGGTGATGGCCAACAGCGGGCTCTGCCAAACCGTCGTTGCATCCTGCGCCCGCAGCTGCGGCGGATGCTGAGCTCGAGGGGACCCCCCTTCGCCGGCCGCATCCTGGGATCCCAACCCCTTCCCATCTTCCTCTCCCGGGTACCCATCCCACTCTGGATCTTCACCGTGGTGCTAAAGAAACAGTGCATGAAAGAGCATAAAAAAAAAAAAAGTCCATTTTTTGTGCACATAATAATTAAAAAAAAAAAAGGGGGGGGTATTATTTTTATTACTTTCCTTATTATATTGTAAAGGGGGGGCAGTGCGAGCCCCTGCCCCCCCTGTTTTCTACGTAGAGTATCCAAGAGATAAAGCGTAAGGGTCGCTGCGGCTCCCGACTCGTTTTTTGGGGGGGATTTTCTGATTTTTGGCGGGGGGGGGGGGGGTGTGTTCTGATGATCAATTCCTGGCCATCCAGCCCTGGGCAGAGGAGGGGCTGTGGGTGATGATTTTTGGGGTGTTTTAGGGTGTTTGGGGGCTTGTAAAATGTCTGATTTGGGGGCAGTTGTGAGGGGGAAATAGCATGGCTTGGAAAGGGCTTCATTGGGGGGGTTCTTATAGAAAAAAGTGCAGTATATAGGTGTTCACGGCAAATTTCTGAGTCTCTTATAGACAATAATGGGTGTTTTGGGGTTTGATTTTGGAGTCTTGCTTCGTTGCCCTGTAGAAGAAGGCGGAGGGTGAGTCTCTGCTGGCGTCCTGCAGTGTTTAGGGCTCAGGTTCCCCTATAGAAAAGAGGGTGAAGGTTGGGGTTCGGGTCACTTATAGGAAATATCGTGGGCTTTAGGGGTTCGGCTTGGGGAGTTTCTCCAGGTCTTGTACTAGAAATTATGTAGTGTAGCTCTCCTATAGCGTGCAGCTCATATAGGATACAGTTCTCTTATATAGTGTGCAGCTCTCATATAGCTCTCAGAGTGTGTAGTTCTCATATAGCATGCAGTTTTCTTGTATACGGTGCAGCTCTTTATATTCTGTATGCTCTTATATATTGTGCAGCTCTCATATAATGTGCAGATCTCTTAACAGCATGCAACTGTCTATAGCTCTTATATAGGCTCCACTTCTCTTATGTACAGCTCTAGAGCCTGTTGCTCTCTTACATAGTGTGTAGCTTGCAGGGTGCAGGTTTTACATTTTCCAGTTCTCTTATAGAAAATAGCCCGGGGTGTTTGGCGTTGAGTTTTCTCCGTCATCCTCCCCCATCCCATCCCCACACCGCTCATGGCTGCAGGGGCACAAGGGTTTTATCCTTCCCTTGGGGCTCAACCGCCACCCAAAAGGCTTAAAACAAGGAGAGGGGGGCAGCAGCACCCCAAAAAGATGATGCTTAAGGGCTCTGGTGCATCCCTGCAGCTCTCCTCCAAAGTGGTAGTAAGAATAATAATAACTATTTCGTAGTATTTATTCTTTGTTATTTATTATTATTTTTTGTTATTTATTATTTTTTATTATTTACGGACCTGAATCAAGCCTGTTATCCCAATGCACATTCATTTGGGCATCCCCCCCCAAAAAAAAACAACCCTCATGGGCTGCCAGTTGGGTTTATCCACACTTAGTAGTGCCGCGCTCAAAGCCACCACCTCAATGCAGGTGTTCTTTCGGCTTGGCTCAGCCCCGTAGCACCAGTAAAAACCTCAAACTCCAAAAATAGTGATATAAAAATCCCACCATTTGCTAAAAGAAAACCCCAAACCACCACCCTCGAGTAGTTTTTTGTTAGAAAAAGGGGAAAAATTAGGATCCGGTGAGTGTTGGGGCTTGCGAGGGCTGGAGGAACATCACAGGGAAATAAATCAGCTGAGACAGGGCTCTCCTGGGGCTAAAAAAAGAGGAGTATTTCCAAACTTTTTGTTAAAAATTGCAATAGAAAAATGGGAAAAACCACCCGTCGAGCCCCAACCTGTATCAAAAATACACGAGTGTCGTCGTTTCGTCGGTAAAGTGCGGCTTTTTGCTTGAGAAAAGGGAATGATGAGACAAAAATCGATGTGCTTTCTGAGCACGGGGATGGCTCAACCCCCCCTCACCCATGCGATGAGTTGTGCCGGTCTCTGCGGGTGGTGGGGAGGGGGGGGGTCCCTAGATGCTGGTAGGGTGACGGTGGAGCTCCTGCCCCTTCAGCAGCGCAATCTGCAAGGGGTAGGGGTGGGATGAGATAGGGGGGGGACACACGTCTGGGTGTGTGTCACCCCCGGGTGTCCCCCCGCTCACCTGCTCCTCCAGGCTGCGGACGCGGTGGCGGTGGACGCGCTCCCGAGCCTCCAGCGCCCGCTGGGCTTGGAGCTGGGCGACGCGCAGGCGATCCAGGTCCCGCTGCAGCTCCGGCGAGGGCCCGGGGCTCGGTGGAGACGGGTGCTCCAGCGCCGAAACCTGCGCCTGGGCGGGCAGGGGTGGCTGTCACCCCAAAACCGGGCACCGGCTGCCAGGAGCTCCAAAAAGAGACCAGCACCATCCCCGTGCAAGCACCAGCAATCCTTACAAACTGGGCTGAAGCCCAGCACAATCCCAGTACAAGCACCAGCATGTCCTCAAGCTGGGATGAGGTCCAAAACGAGCGCAGTACAAGCACCAGCATCTTCCCAAGCTGGAACAAGGCCCTAAAAGGAGCCCAGCACCCTCCCAGTGCAAGCGCCAGCATCCCTCCAAGCTGGAAAGGAGCCCAGCACATCTCAGTGGAAGCACCAGCATCTCCCCGAGCTGGGATGAGCCCCAAAAGGAGCCCAGCCCCATCCTACTGCAAGCAAAGGGTGCATCGAGCGGGCGGGTGGGCAGCACCCAGGGGTGCCACCGCCTGCACCCCCCCCCCCTACCTGGGCGAGCAAAGGGCCACCCACCTGCAACAGCCGGATGCGTTGCTGCGCCTCTGCCAGCTCCCGCTCGGCCGTGCCCAGCGAGCGATCCAGCCGGCCCTTCTCCGCCGAGAGCCGCAGCGAGTCCTCCTGCGTCTGCAGCTTCTCCCGCTCCACCTGCCCCCCCCGGGGGGGAGAGAGGGACACAGAAATGGGGATGCTGGGGAATGCTTCACCTACACCCCGCCGACACTGCACACCTCGCTCCGGCAGATGAAAAATATATATATATTTTATATATAAAATAGAGCAGATACTAGATATATAAAATATAAAACATAGCAGATAACACATATACAAAATATTAAACACAGCAGATAAAAAATTATGTATTTTACATATAAAATATATACATAATAGATATATTTTAAGTGCATAGAGACTCTACACAGAGTGGAGCAGCATATATATAAAGTCTATTTGCTGCTTGGAAAGTAATAACGCGCTGTAAACAAGCTGGGTTTAGGGCTTTAGATTTGCATCCAGTCCTGGCATCAAGGACACCTTTTTTTTTTTTTGTGCGTCCCCCTGGGTGTGATGCTCTGCACAGGGCCAGGGGCACCCAAGGGTGCTGCCACCCACGGTCTCACCTTGTCCAGGGTCTTCTTCAGGGCGCTCTTGTCCTTCTCGAGGCGCAGGGCGACGCGCTCGGCCTCCCGCTTCTCGCCCTGCGTGCGGGTCAGGGCGCGCTGCAGGCTGCCCACCCGCTCCTGCAGCCCCCCGTGTTCCTCCTGCCGCTGCCGCAGCGCCTGCGCCGGGGGGGGGTTGTCAGCCACGGCCCCCCCATGGGCATGGGGGGGCTGCAGGGGAGGTAAGAGGGTGCTGGGGCTATATTGGGGGGGGGTCCATAAGGTGCTATAGGGGGTGGGAAAGAGAGGGTGCAGCGTGGGGAGGCTAAAGGGTGCAGGAGGGTGCAGGGAGGCAATAGGGTGCTGGGGCTATATAGGGGGTCCGTAGGGTGATGCAAGGTGGGGGGGAGGTGGAAAAGGATGCTGCAGGGGGGCAATAGGGTGCTATAGGGATTGGGAAAGGGTGCAGGAAGGTGCACGGGGGCAATAGGGTGCTGAGGGTGCAGAGGACTGCGTGGGAGTAATATTGTGCTGGCAGGGGGGGAGAAGGGTGCAGGGGGCTGTATGGGGCAATAGGGTGCTCTGTGGGGGGTGCGAGAGGGTGCAGGGTGCCGCATGGGAGCAAAATACGCTTCATGGAGTGGGCGACGGGTGCTGCATGGGGGCAAAGGACAGCAAATTCGGGGAGCCCCACCGCCACCCCCCGCCAGCGTGGGGTGCACCCACCCTCCCCCTCACCTCCTGCTGCTGCCGGACCTGCACCTCCAGCTCCTCCTTGCTCCGCTGCAGGGCCTCCTGCTTCTCCCGCAGCTCCCGCAGCTGCTCCCGCAGGGCTCCCTTCTCCTCCCGCGCCTCCGCCAGCGCCCGCCGTGCCACCTCCAGCCCCTCCTGGGATGGGGGGGGGGACACCCCCGGTGACCCCCCAAGCAAAAGGCACCCTGGTGTCACCCCGCTCTAAGGTGCTCGCTCCCACCTGCAGCGCCCGGCGGTCGAGCTCGCCGGCGGCCAGGGCGCTCTGGAGCTGCAGCAGCCGCTCATGGACCACGGTGCCGTCGGCCACCGCCGGCGCGCTCGGCGCGTCGTCCTTTGGGCCGCTCTCCGCCAACGCTGTGCTCAACCGGTCCACCGCCAGCTGCAAGGTGCCAGCGCGCTGCTCGCTCTCCGCTAGCTACGCCGCAAAGCCAAGAGCAAAACGAAATACAATCATTAAAAAGAAAAACAACCAAAAACGCAATGGGGATTTAGAGGAATTCGCGCCGTTACACCTGTTTCTGGAGCAGCTCGGCGCGGTCTTGCGTCGCCCGTGCCTCCGCTTGCCGCTCGCCCAGGGCCAGCCGTGCCCGCTGCAGCTCGCCCTCCAGCACCCGCTGCTGCAGCTCCAGGCGGGCGCTCCGGCTTTCCGCCGCCTCCAGTCGCCGCTTGGCATCCTCCAACTCGGCCTCGCCGGCTCGCGCCGCGCTCATCCTCTCCTGCAAGGCACCGGGTGGCTGGTACGGAGCAGTCAGGGATGGGGACAGGGGCAGGATCCGACCCCCCCCACCATGGCGATGCCCACCTGGGCAGCTCGACGCTCGCCCTCGGCAGCGTGCAGGCTCCGTTCCAGCGCCGTCACCTTCTCCCGCAGCGCCTGCCGCTCCCGTTCCCCCCGTCGCAGCGTCTCCTCCTGCAGCAGCAACGTGGCCTGGGTGCTGCTCAGCTCCCCGCGACGCCCTGCCGGAGCCACGCCACGGTTACCCACCTTACCGGGGATGTACAGGGGGTTTTACCGGTTTTACTGGGGTTTAGGGGGGATGCACAGGGGTTTTACCCGTTTTATTGGGATTTAGAGAGTCTGCGCAGGGGGTTTTACCAGTTTTAGGGGGGTTTACAGGGGATGTGTGGGGCATTTACCAGGTTTACTGGGGATCCACGGAGGGGGGTTTACCAGTTTTACTGGGGTTCACAAAAGATGCACAAAGCATTTACCAGTTTTACTGGGATTTATGAGGGATGCATGGGGGCTTTTACCAGTTTTACTGGGCATGCATAAGGGTTTGACTAGGGTTCATGGGGTTTGCCCAGGAGGTTTTACCCATTTTACCAGGATTTGGGGGCCATGCGTGGGGGAAATCCTACTGAGCATCCTGCAGTCCCAGGCAGCATCGTCACCTGCCCCGTGCCTCAGTTTCCCCAAAAGCCCCCGCTCGCCTGTGAGGCTCCAGCACGGGACAAATCACCCTGAACGCCACGAGTTGGGGGGGGGATACACCCCAAAAATACCCCCATCACCTTCCTCGCTCTCAGCCATCAGTTTCTGGAGCTGCTGCGCCCGGGCGCTGGCATTGTCCCGCTCCTCCTCCGCCTCCGCCAGCTGCTGGCCCAGGCTGCTCACCTGCACCCGCAGCTCCTCCTGGGGCGAGAAAATGGTGTGAGAAAGGGGCTTTTTGGGGACGAAGGGCAGGGAAGGGGAAGAGGGGGCGTACCCGCTCCCGCTGCGCGTCCTGCAGCTCGCGTAGGAAATCCCGCAGGGCTGCCCGCACCACCTCGGGCTCGGTCGCTGCGTCGGGGTCCGGGGATGAGCCGGGGCTCCCTGACCCGTCTGGTCCCCCACCTGTATGGGAACAAACAGGGTGGTGTGGGGACATAGGGGTGCAGGATCCAAGGGAAGATCATAAGCTGGAGTGGGATGCGCCCATGGGATACGGGGGACCCCAAGGATGTAAGAGATGGAGCGATGGGGTGATGGGGTGCAAGGGATGGAGCACAGGGTGACAGAGCTGGAGGGGATGGAGTAATGCGGTGATGAGGGACGCCCAGAGATGGAGCAATGGGGTATGGGCGACCCCCAAGGATGCAGGGGACAGAGCAACGGGGTGATGGGGATGCAAGAAATGGAGCAATGGGTTATGGGGGACTCTCCCACAGGGATGCAGGGGATGAAGCACCAGAGCAGGATGCATCCCTTTCCTCTAAGCAATGGACAGGGCACTGGGGGTCCCCAAGGACTCTCACCCTTGCCCGGGGAGCCAGCCCGTGCCCGGCCGATGCCCATGGTACGGCGTAGGGCGGACTGGATGCCTCCCAAGCGGGTTTCGGCAGCCCGGCGCAGCGCCTCGCCACGGGCCAGCTCGGCTTCCAGCCCCTGCGCCCGACCCTCGGCTGCGCTCAGGCGTAGGCTCAGCTCAGCCGCTTCGCCCCGTGCCGCCTCCACCTTCAGCTGCAGGTTGCGGGCATCGGCCAGCAGCTTCTTCTCGTTGCCGCGAGCCTCCTCCAAGCTACGGGCCAGGTCCTTCTCCCGCTGCCGAAATTCACCCTCCGCCTCCGACAGTCGCCGCTGCAGGTGCTGGAGCTGGCGGGGGGGGCGCGGAAAGGGGGACAGAGCATGGAGAGATGAGATGAGGTGATGGAGATGCAAGGGATGGAGTAATGGGGTGATGGGGGAACCCCAGGGGTGGAGCAATGGGGTGATGGGGGTGGAGCAATGGGGTATAGGGGAACCCCAGGGATACAGGGGATGGAGCAATGGGGTGACAGAGGTGGAAGGAATGGAGAAATGGGGTGATGGTGGACCCACAGGAATGGAGTAATGGGGTATGGGGACCCCCAGTGTTGCAGGGGAAAGAGCAATGGGGCAATGGGGGTGCAAGGCTAGAGCAATAGGGTGATAAGGATCCCCAGGGATGCAGGGGAAGGAGCGGTGGGGCGATGGGGACAGCCGGGAACAATGGGGGATGCAAGGGATGGAGCAATGGGGGATGCAAGGGACCCCCCAGGGATGCAGGGCAGAGAGCAGAGGGCCATGGGGACATAAGGGACTGAGCAGGGGGGTGATGGGGGCAACCAGGGACATGGCATCAAGCAGTGGAGTAGCGGGGGCACCCAGGGGCACCCAGGGACACAGGATACCAGTTATGGGGCAACGGGGATGCCTGGGGACAACAGGCACCGAGTTACGGGGTGAGGGGACCTGGACACCTAGATACGCAGGGTACCAAGCTGTGGGGTGATGGGGACACTTTGGAATGCAGGGCACCGAGCAACTGGTGACCCTGGGGGACCCCCCCCACCTCTTTCCTGGCAGCCTCTGTGCCGGCCTCGCTCTCCACCACCTTCTGCCTGAGGCCGAAGGCTTCGCGGCGGCTCTCCTCCTCCCGCTGCTCCTCCAGGGCCACGCGCGCCTGCAGCTCGCCCACCTCCTTGCTCCTCTTGCTGTTCTCGCTGTCCAGGTCCTTCACCTGCCCAAGGAGGAGATAAGGACGGTTTAGAGGCACCCCAAATGGGTTGGGGGGGGGGTCCCGCCATCCTCCTCCTCACCTGCCGGCGCAGCTCCTGCAGCTCGCGGCGGGCGTCAAGGCGGGCACGCTCCAGCTCCCGCAGGGTTGCCCGCAGCTCCGTCACCTCCTGGTCTGCTGCTGCCCGCCCGTCCTCCACCAGCGCCAGCCGCTGCTCCTTCTCCTCGCTGGCACGCTTCAGGCTGCGGAAGGGGGAAGAAGGGGCTGGCATCACCCTGCCAGGGGCATCGCCTCGGCCCCATGCATCTCCCCATCCTTGGCATCACCCCAAGCATCACCCTGTCCTGAGCCAGCCCCTGTCCCAAGTATCCCGCTCCAAGCCATCCCCATCCCAGGTATCCCCCCATCCCCGAGCATCCTCCCCATCTTGGGCACCCCGTCCCAGGTATCACCCCATCATGGCAGCATCACACCCTAAGCATTGCTACCCCAAATATCCCCTCTGCCCCTCAGCATCCTCCTCTAAGGCACTGCCACATCCCAAGCACCTCTCACCTTGGGCATCCCCCCTGTCCCAAGCATCCTGCTCCGGTGCATCCCCCCATCCCTGAGCAACCCCCCGTCCCCAAACATCCAAGGCATTGCATCATCCTCTTATCCTGAGTATCACCCCGATCTGGAGCATCACTGTCCAAGGCATTGCATCATCCCCTGCATCTCCCAACTTGAGCATCCTCTTGTCCCAAGTGTCATCCCGACCTCAAGCATCACCCTCTAAGACATCGCACCCTCCTCTGCATCACCCAACTGGAGCATCCCCTTATCTTGAGCATCACCCCAACCCTGAGCATTGCCCTTTGAAGCACTGCACCACCCCATGTATCTCCTAACTTGGGCACCCCTCGTCCTGAGCATCACCCTGACCCCAAGCATCACCCTGACCCCAAGCATCACCCTGACCCCAAGCATCACCCTTCAAAGCATCGCATCACTCCATGTAAGCCCCAAGTTTGGCATGGCCCTTGTCCTGAGCATCGCCCTGACCCTGAGCCCCCAAAATATCGCACCATCCCATGTAATACTGCACCACCCCATGCAGCACCCCATGCAATATCGCACCACCCCGACCCCAAGCATCGCCCTCCAAGGCACTGCACCACCCTATGTAAGTCGCGGTTTGGGCACCCCCTTGTCCTGAGCGTCCCCCTGGCCCCGAGCATCGCCCTAATCCCAAGCATCACCCTGTTCCTTGTATTTCCCAACTTGAGCACCTCACTTTCCTGAGCATCACCCCAACCCCAAGCATCGCCCCAACCGCGAGCATCACCCCATGCCCTGCACCTCCCAGCTTGAGCATCCCTCTGTCCTGAGCATCGCCCTGACCCTGAGCCTCCAAAATATCACACCACCCCATGCATCCCCTGACTCTGAGCATCACCCTAGCCCTGAGCATCACCCTCCGAAGCATCACACCATCCTCTGTGTCTCCCAACTTGAGCATCCCCTTGTCCTGAGCATTGCCCTGACCCCGAGCATCGCCTTAATCCCAAGCACCACCCTGTTCCTTGCATTTCCCAACTTGAGCACCTCCCTTTCCTGAACATCACCCCGACCCTGAGCATCACCCCGACCCCTGCATCTCCCAACTCAAGCATCCCCTTATCCCCAACATCCTGCTCTGGCGCATCCCCTGACCCCGAGCATCACCTGATGCGCTCGCCCTCGGCGCGTCGCAGCGCTGCCCGCAGCTCCTCGTTGGAGCGCCGCAGGGCCTCCTTCTCCCTCGCCTCGTCTCCCAAAGCCCGACGTGCCTCCTGCGCCTGCCTCCGCTGCGCTTCCCGACCCTCCCGGCTCTCCCGGGCTTCCCGCTGCGCCTCCAGCAGCTCCCGCCGCCCCGCCGCCCGCGCCTCCGTCACCAGCCGCAGTTGTGCCCGCGCCTCCTCCGCCTGCAGCCGGGGTGACTGGAATTTAGGGGGGCTATTTGGGGGTGGGGTGGTTGGGGTGGGAAGGGGTCTTGGTGGGGGGGATTCACCTCCCGCAGGGCACCATCCCGCTGCTTGGCCGCCGCCGTCGCTTGCTCACGAAGAGCCTTCGTCTCCCGCTCGTGGGCCACTGTCGTCTCCTCCGCCTGCATCCGCAGGCCGCGTAGCTCCGCTGCCAGGCTCTGTGGGGTGGGAGGGGGGGCATGGCACCCTGAGCACCCCCCCAACCTGGTGGTGTGGGGGTCCTGGAGGCATTGGGGGGGGGGGGGGTGTGCCATGGGGATGGTGCAGGGATGGGGATGAAGATGCTCAGGTACTGCACCCGAGCATCCCCATTGCTAGGGGGCTCGGAATGGGGAGATGGGGGGCCTTGCAGTTGGGGGGGCTGCAAAAAGAGGGGGGTCATTGGGGGGACTGCAAGGGGGAGTCTAGTGAGGGACCTTGCAATGGAGAGGGGGTGAGTCTCGGGCATTGGGGTTTGCAATAGGGGGGATGCCCAGGCACGGGGGTTTGCAGTGGGGGGGGGGGGTGCCCAGGCTTAGAGGCTTGCAATGGAGGGGGACATGGGGGACACGTGGGGCTGTGTCCCATTCTGGGGGGGTCCCAGGAACCCCCCACCCACCTGCTCCTTCTCCTGGTGGCCGGTGACCTCTCGCCGCTGCTGCTCGAGCTCAGCCGTGGCCTCGGCCAGGCTCCGCTGCAGCCCCGCCAGCGTCTCCGCCAGCGCCGCCCGCTCCTCCTCCTGCAGCGCCAGCGCCTGGGGTGGGGGACACGGCTCAGTCGGGGGGGGGGGACACTGGAGCTGGGACAGTGGGGGGACATTGGGGCCACCCACCTGCTGCTTCTCGCTCTCGCGCTGCCGCCGTGTTGCCGCCAGCTCAGCCGCCAGCTCCTCCTGCTCCCGCACCAGCCGGCCCCGCTCGGCCTCCAGCTCCTCCTGCTCCCCCCCAAAAAATCACCAGCGAACCCCAAAAATCAGCATCGCACCCCAAGAATCAGCATCGTGCCCCAACAACCTGCACCGCATCCCAATAATCGGCATGCACATCAAAAAAACAGCATCGCACCCCCAATAATCAGCATTGCACCCCATCAATAAGCACTGAGCCCCAAAAATCAGCATTCAGCCCCCATAGTCACCGCTGCACCCCAACAATCACCATCACACCCCAGCAGTCGCCATTGCACCCCAACAATCAGCATTGTACCGAAAAAAAATCACCATCGCGCCCCAAAAGTCAGCATCGCACCCCCAAAGTCAGCATCGCACCCCAAAAGTCAGCATCGCACCCCAAAAGTCAGCATCGCCCCCCAGCGCCCACCTTCTCACGCTGGAGGCGGTCGAGCTCATCGCGGTGCGCGTCGCGGGCGCTCTGCAGGGCCACCGTCACCGCCGCCGCCTCGGCCGCTGCCACCGCCTGCTGCCGAGCCTGCAGCTCCTGCTCCCGCTCCAGCCGTGCGGCACCCAGCTCCGCTGCAGGGACCCCCCCATCAGTGGGGACCCCCCCCAGGAGGGCAGTGGGGGGGGGGGGTTAAGTGACAAGAGCAGGGACGTGGAGGGTGGGGGGACGGACCGCGGTGGCGGAGGAGGGTTTGTCATGACCCTGTTACAGATGGATGGGGATGGGGATGAAGATGATGATGACGATGGGGATGCGGAGACGGGGACAGGGATGCGGAGACGGAGATGCGGGGACGGGGATGCGGGGACGCGGAGACGGGGACGTGGAGACAGAGATGGAGACGGGGATGGGGATGGGGATGCGGATGGGGACGGGGATGCTGGGACGGGGATGCTGGGACGGGGATGAAGACAGTGATGGAGATGGGGATGCGGAGACGGGGATGGGGATGCAGAGATGGGGATGAAGACAGTGATGGAGATGAAGATGAGGATGAAGACAGTGATGGAGATGGGGATGCGGAGACAGAGATGAAGACAGTGATGGAGACGGGGACGGGGATGCGGAGACGGAGACGGGGATGCGGAGACGGGGATGAAGACAGTGATGGAGATGAAGATGAGGATGAAGACAGTGATGGAGATGGGGATGCGGGGACGGGGATGGAGACAATGATGGGGATGGGGATGCGGAGACGGGGATGCGGAGACGGGGATGAAGACAGTGATGGAGATGAAGATGAGGATGAAGACAGTGATGGAGATGGGGATGCGGGGACGGGGATGGAGACAATGATGGAGATGGGGATGGGGATGGAAATGAAGACGAGGATGGAGACGGAAATGAAGATGGGGATGAGGATGGAGATGGTGATGGGGAGGTACAAGGATGGATGGATGGGGATAAGAATGGGTGGGGATGGCCGGGGTGATGGGGACAGCCCGGGGGCCGGGACCCCTCACCCTCCAGCGTCTCCTTGGCCTGGAGCAGGGTCCGGCCCTCGGCCTCCAGCTGCTGGTTGCGGGTGTCGAGCTGGGCCAGCCGCTGCTGCAGCTGGAAGATGCTGCTCTCCAGCCCTTCCTTCTCCGTCCTGCCGAAACGCCGCCGGCCGTGCTGCCGAAACCCGGGATCCGGGAGCGGGAAGACACCCTCACGCCCCCCCGCCGGCACCCACCTGAGCCCGTCCGCCTCCTGGGCCCGATCCTGGCCGTGGCGCTGGGCGGCGGCGAGCCGGACGGCCAGGCTGGCCCCCTCCTTCACCAGCCCCTCGCGGGCCCGGCTGAGCCGCAGTAACTCGCCCCGCAGCCGCTCCTGCTCCCCCCGCGCCTGCGCCAGCGCTTCGCCCGCCGCGCTCTGCTCCTGCACCGCCTGCCGGGGCGCGGGGCGTCGGCGGCATCCCCGCCGCCCGGTCCCCCCACCCAGCCTCCCAGTCGCCCCATGCATCCACCATGGTCCTCCCAGTTAGTCCGTGCGTCCTCCCAACTACCCTGCGCACCCTCCCCAACGCTCCCAGTTGCCCCACGCAGCCTCCCAACTCTCCTGTCCGCCCTCCCCATGCCTCCTCCCAGTTAAGCTGTACATCCAACCCATCCCTCCCAGTTACCCCGTCCACTCTCTCCCAGTTGCCTTTTGCACCCTCCCCACCCCTCCCAGTTACCCTGTGCCCCCTCCCTATCCTTCTCAACTGCCCCTTGCATGCTCCCCATCCCTCCCGGTTACCCTGTGCATGATCCCCCATCGCTCCCAATTACCCCCTGCACCCTCCCAGTTGCCCCGTGCACCCTCCCCATCCCTCCCAACTGCCCTTTGCATGCTCCCCACCCCTCCCAGTTGCCCCAGGCACCCTCCCAGTTGCCCAATGCACCTTCCCAGTTGCCCCATGCCCTCTCCCCACCCCTCCCAGTTACCCCCTGCACCCTCCCAGTTGCCCCGTGCACCCTCCCCATCCCTCCCAACTGCCCCTTGCATGCTCCCCACCCCTCCCAGTTACCCCCTGCACCCTCCCAGTTGCCCCAGGCACCCTCCCCATCCCTCCCAGCTGCCCAATGCACCCTCCCAGTTGCCCCGTGCACCCTCCCCATCCCTCCCAGTTGCCCAATGCACCTTCCCAGTTGCCCCATGCCCTCTCCCCACCCCTCCCAGTTACCCCCTGCACCCTCCCAGTTGCCCCAGGCACCCTCCCAGTTGCCCCGTGCACCCTCCCCATCCCTCCCAACTGCCCTTTGCATGCTCCCCACCCCTCCCAGTTGCCCCAGGCACCCTCCCAGTTGCCCCAGGCACCATCCCCATCCCTCCCAGTTGCCCCAGGCACCATCCCCATCCCTCCCAGTTGCCCCAGGCACCCTCCCAGTTGCCCCATGCCCTCTCCCCACCCCTCCCAGTTACCCCCTGCACCCTCCCAGTTGCCCCATGCACCTTCCCAGTTGCCCCATGCCCTCTCCCCACCCCTCCCAGTTTAGCCCCTGCCCCCTCCCCATCGCCCCCCACGCCTCCCCCCCGTCACCCACCTGCCCCAGGTGCTGGCGCAGGCGCAGGTGCTGGCCCCGCAGCACCCGCAGCTCTGCCCGCAGCCCCCGGCAGCCCTCCTCGGCCGCCCTGCGCGCCCGTTCCAGTCCCTGCCGCTCGGCCGCCCCGGCCCTTCGCCCCCGTTCCAGCCGCCCCCGCAGCAGCGCCAGCTCCCGCCCCAGCTCCCGCATCCGGATCCGGCCGCTCTCCCGCTCCTCTTCCAACCGGGCCAGGGTCCGGCTCAGCTCCGTCTTCTCCCGTGCCAGCCCGGCCGCCAACTCGCTCGTCTTGGCCAGGGCGTCCCGCAGCCGAGCCTCCTCCGCCTGCGCCGCCCGCTGCGCCGCTGCCAGCTCCCCGCAGCTCCCCTGCGCCTGCCGGGCGGCCCGCGTGTAACGAGGTTTGGCTGGACTCTGCGCAAGGCCTGCGCCGCCGCAGCACCCAACGCACAGGGGCGCTTGCTGCAGGGGTTGCGCCCATTGCATGGGCTGAGCCTGTTGCTTAGGGGTTGGTTGCACCCGCTGCATTGCAGGGGGTTAAGCCCGCTGCATGGGGTGCACCTGCTGCAGGGCTTGCACCCATTGCATGGGGTTGCACCTGCTGCACTGGGGGGTTAAAGCCCACTGCATGGGGTTGCACTTGTTGCATGGGGTTGCGCTTGTTGCATGGGGTTGCGCTTGTTGCATGGGGTTGCGCTTGTTGCATGGGCTGAGCCTGTTGCTTAGAGGTTGCACCCACTGCATATGGGGGTTGCACCCGCTGCATATGGGGGTTGCACCCGCTGCATGGGAGACCTTGCACCTGCTGCAGAGGGGACTAAACCTGATGCATGGGGGGCTCGCACCCAGTGCTTGGGGTTCACCCCCTGCGCGTGGGGCTGAGGGGTTGCACCCGCTTCTTGGGGTTGCACCTACTGCACAGGGTTGAGCCCACTGCGTGGCAGTTGCACGTTGCAGGAGGGTGCACCCGCTGCAGGGGGGTGCAGGGAGGGGGAATCGGGGACCCACCTTGCCCAGCGCCTCGGCCAGCGCCTCCTGCTCGCCCCGCGCCACCTCAGCCTCCAGCGTCGCCCGGCTCAGCGCCTCCCGCACCTCCAGCAGCTCCCGCTGCGCCCCTGCCCGCTGCGCCTCCAGCTCCTCCACCTGCTGCTGGCTGCCGGCACCCACGGGGGGGGGCACCCATTGGGAGGGGGGGGTTGCTGCAGCACCCACTATTTGGCAGCACCCACTTGGGGGAGGGGTTGCAGCACCCGCTATTTTGTGGCACCCACTCGGGGGAGGTTGCAGCACCTACTGAAGTTTTGCATCCCACCCATTGAGTGGCAGCAGCACCCATCTTGGGGCGGGGGGGCCTTCAGGGCACCCACTTGGAGGGGGAGTTGCAACACCCACTGAGGTTTTGCAGCACCCGCTTGGTGGGGGGAAGTTGCAAGACCCAATTTGGGGGCGGCGGGAGAGGTGGCAGCACCCACATGGCGGGGGGGGGCTTCAGGGGACCCACCTCGGGGGGGCTTCAGGGGATTTTGCAGCACCCACTTGGGGAGGGGGATGCTGCAGTACCCGCTATCCCACTTCACCCGCTATTCTGCAGCACCCACTATCACCCAGCACCCCGGGGGGGTAGCAGCGCCCACCCATCCTCCCCCCCGTGCCCCCACCTGCGCTCCAGCTGCTGGCGGGCGGCCTCGGCGGCGCGGGCGGCCTCATCCCGGGCGTCCTCCAGCCCCTCGCCCCGGCGCTGCAGCTGCACCCGCTCCTGCTGCAGGGCACCCACCCGCTGCTGCTCCCCCGCCAGCGCCTCCTCCGCTCGCAGCCGCTCCCTGCCGGACAGACGGACAGAGGTGGGCAGGGGCGATGCTCGCAGGTGGGTGCGCCGGGACGGCCGGCCAGAGATAAATGAGCAGGGATGGATGGACAGATGGACAGGGCAGGATGCCTGGGGACAGACAGACAGGTGTGGCGAGGCAGGGAGGGATAGACAGACGGACAGGCAGGCAGGATACGTGGGGATGGGATGGATGCACGGACAGACAAACAGACAGGCCAAAATGCCCAAGGATGGACACACAGAGAGGGAAGGGTGTGCAGGGACAGATGAACAGAAAGACAGGCCAGGGGGATGGATGGACAGATAGGCGAGGCGGGATGCGTGGGGACAGATGGACATGCTGAAACACATAGGGAGAGATGTGAGGGGATGGAGGGACAGACAGACAGGCCAAGAAGCACAGGGGCGGATACACAGGGACAGACAGATGTACAGAGAAGGATGCAAAGGGATGGATAGACAGACAGACAGGCCAGAATGCACAGGGGCAGATGGACATATAAAGGGGTACAGAGAAAGATAAAAAGGGATGGACAGACGGGCAGACTGGCCAGGATGCAGGGGGATAGATGCAGAGGGACACACTCAGATGGAAAGACAGGCGGGTCAGGATGCAGAGGGACAGACGGGCGCGCAAGGATGCAGAGGGACAGACGGCTGCAAGCGCAGGGACAGCTGCGCAGGGACGGCCGGCACTCAGGACAGATGGACAGACAGCCGGCGGGTACCTGCGCAGGACCTCGGCCTCGGCGCGCAGGCGGGCCACCTCGTGCAGGGCCTCATCCTGCGCCCGCCGGCAGCCCCCAGCCTCGGCGCTGAGCTGCTCCAGCCGCTGCTCCAGAGTCCCCAGCTGCTTCTTGCTGTCCCCCAGCTCCCGCCGCAGGCTCCCGGCCTCCTCCCGGCTGGCGTCCGCCTGCTCCCGGGCACCCTGTGGGTTGGGAGGAAAGAGGGGGTCAGCCATCATCTTCATCACCATCATCATCACCCTGCAGCCCCCCCCCAGCACTCACCTGCAGCTGGAGGTGGCGGCGGTGCAGGGCGGCGTGCACGGCAGCGGCGGCGGCGGCGGGCGAGAGGCTGCGGCGAGGGGACGCGGGGGGACACGGCGGGGACGCTGGGGATGGCGGGGGCTGCTTGGGGTCGTCTGCTAGCACCGCCTGTGAGGGGAGGGGGAGAGGCCCCCCTGTCACCACGGGGGAAACTGAGGCAGGGAGGGGACCGTCCTGGCTGCGGGGTAGGGGGAAGGCCGGAGAGTCCCCAGCACCTGGGTGACATCCTGCAGCGTCCGACGGAGCAGCTCCACCTCCGAGCGCAAAGCCTCCACCTCTGCCGGCGACGGCTCCTGGGCACGCGAGGCCTCCTGCAAAGCCCATCGGCATGGCGGCCGGCACGGCCGGCAGGCATTGTGCCGGGGTCAGCGTTGCACCCTGGCATGCATCGCACCCCAGCATGCATCGCATCCTGCACCCCAGCATGCCTCGCATCTCAGCATGCATCATACGCCGCATCCCAGCGTGCGTCACACCCCAGTGTGCATCGTGTATCACACCCCGGGGTGCACTGCGTACCATGCGGCATCGGAATTTGGCACGCATCGTGCCCTGGTATGCATCATATCCCGCTGTGCGCTGCACCGCAGTACACATCATCCTCCACACCCTGGTGCGCAGCCCAGCTCAGCGGGCATTGTGCATTGCATCCGAGCACGCGCTCCACTCTGGCATGCATCGTGCATCATGCCCCACTGCGCATCGTGGCTCAGCATGCACCGCGCATTGTGTTCCTGCACGCACCGCACCTTGCATCATGCACTGCACCGTGGTGTGCATTGTGGCTTGGGATGCATCGTGCCCCGGTGTGCACTGTGCATTGCAGCTTCGCATGCATCACGCCCTGGCGTGCACTGTGCATTGCAGCTTCGCATGCATCGTGTATTGCAGCTTAGCATGCATTGTGCCCCAGCGTGCACCACGCATCACACCCGAGCATGCACCCTGCCCCATTGTGCACCCTTGCACCCCCAAATTCATCACACATCCCACCCCGCAGCTCATCGTGCCCCACGCTCACCAGGTTTTGCAGCTGCAGGGTCAGCGCCTCCACCGCCCGTTCCTTCTCCCCATCCTCAGTCCGCAGACGCTCCAGGGCCGCCACCAGCTCCGCCAGCCTGCGGCGAGGCACCGGGCAGCAACGGGGTCCCCCGCGCCCACCCAACTCCCCGCAAAACCCCTCCTGTCCTCGTACCTGGCTCCGAGGGCGGCTTTCTCCAAGTCGGCGTCCCGCGCCCGTGCCGCCAGCTGCTCCTCCAGCTGCGCCAGCCGCATCGCCTGCTTCTCCCGCGCGGCACCCGCCTGGCTCTCGGCCAGCCGCAGGTTGGCAGCCAGGTGAAGGCAGGCGGCGTGGGCAGCCCTGCCCGTCCGCGACGCCTCGTGGCTCAGCTCCGAGAGATCCCTGTGGTGGGAGACGCAGGATTGAACCCGGCCATTCCCAGGGACCTGGTGGTTCTCGGGGACCTCCGGGGATCGCCCCTGACCTTTCAGTGGCGGCTTTCACCTCCCCAAAGTGACGTCTGAAGGCCACCACCTGCCTCCAGAGGGTCAGGAGCCGGCTGTGCTCGTTGCTGAAGTAGGTGTTGAAGGACTGCCCGCGGGATGGGGCAGCGTCGGTCCCGGCCGGGTGCCCGGGTCCCTCCCCGTGCGCCCACCTCTGCCTTGCAGCCTCCTAGGCAGCATCCCCATCTCCCCACACCCCCCGGCCCTTTCTCTTTGGTCCCCAAATCTCCGTGCGACACCCCCCACGTCTGCACACATCACCCCCAGGGTCCTCCGCAGCCAGCAGCCCCCCCCACCGCAATTCCCTTCCACCCTGCATGGAGAAGGATGGCAGACACATCCCCCTGCCTCGCATCACCCTCCCAGCATGTGCTGAAACCCAAATTCTCCATGCAACATCTCCCGTGGCCCCACACTTCTCCCCGGTGGTCCTGCAGCCTTTTCCAAGCCACATCCCCGCCTCCCTCTGCCCCACATCACCCTCCTGTCACATGCTGCATCCACTGCCCCCCTAAATTCTTCTCCATACAACATCCACCACGGCCCCGCATCCCTCCCAAATGTCCTGCATCCCACCCCGCATCCCTTCATCCCTCTGCCTCACATCCTTCTCCCCGCCACCCCCTGTCCCACTCCCCGCCGCAGCTCCAGCCCCCCCCCCCATCATTGGGGCCCCCCCAAACCTCCTCTTCGCGCCTCCACTCCACCTCCCGCTGCTCCAGCTCATCCCGCGCCCGCGCCCAGTCGGCCGTCAGCTTGCGGATGTCCTCGCTCAGCGCCGCGTTGGCCACATTGGCTTGTTCCAGCTGCTCCCGCAGCATCGAGTTCACCTGCACCAGGCTGCTGCTCCTGGGATTGGGGGGGGGGGGGGGGGGTCACACACAGCCAGAGCATCACTCCAGGGAGGGGGGGGGCGGTCCCGCAGCTCCCCAGGGACCCCCGCTCACCTCTGCTGCTCCTCTTCCAGCCGGATCAGGGCGTTCTCCAACTCATTGCTGCTCTCCTCCTCCGGCTGCGAGCTGCCCGTATCCAGTTGGATCTGCAAGGTCATCAGCCTGCTCGTCATCACCCCAAGTTGGGGGGATTCAGGGCAGGGAACCCCCCCCCAAAAAAACGTCCCTCACCGTCAGCCTCTCCTGCTCCAGCTCCGTCGCCTTCTCCAGCAGCTGCTGCTCCACTTCGCCGCATTTCTTCTTATACTGCAACACCTGGGCGGAGGGGACGGGGTGGGTGACACTGAGGGGGTCTCCCCAAAAATGTCCCCGTGTCCCCCAGGAAGGATTTACCTTGGCTTGGAGCTTCTGCACCAGCTGGGCTTGCCGCTGCTGGCCCTCCTGGTATGCCTGCAGCTTGCGCTTGTAGGCGGCTTGTTCCTCCTCCAACAGCCGCCGCAGCTCGATGTTGTGCTGCGCCAAGCTCCGGCTCTCCGCCGCTTCCCGCTCGCCCGTCTCCAGCCGTAGGGTTTGCTCCAGCTGGGATAGGAGGGGAGGGGGATGTGGGAGATCCCAGGACACCCCCCCAAATGCACCCATCGGGATGCTATCCGGCCCCCCCGCCCCAGCACCCACCGATTTCACTCGCAACACCCCATCCCGGACAAAGCCATCGCTTCGGGGTGGTCCTATGGCAAATCCCCATATGCCCAAAGCTAAGACCCCCCCCAAATTCTATCCCCTGCTTTGCACATACAGGGAGGAAATGAATAGGAAAATTTAGCGGTGCTTTTAAAGATATCCCAGCTTTGAATCTGGGGGTTCAGCAAACCCCCGACCTGACTTGCATGGGATTAGCTGATGGGTAAAGGATCCTCGGGCACCGAGGTGGTGATTCCCCTTGCGGCACTTTCCCGATATTTGCTTTTCTTTTTTGTAAATAGCCAGCCACAAATAGTGAGGCTGCCCCCCAAAATCCCGGCAGCTCCTCAATTCGGGTCCCCCCAGGAGCCACATTCAGCATCTGGCCGCTGCCCAAAGCCCTTTTTAATTCCCTCGTTGCCACGGCAAAGGGATGCAAAGGCGAGGGATGCTGATGGGGGGGGGTCCCTGCTTCCTGAAAAGCAGCGGAATTAATAAAATAGGGATGGGGGCAGGGGGGATGCTTTGTACATCCTGCAGGACAAGCCCTGGCAAGCCGGGATGGGTCCGGACAAGCCGGGTGTGCTGCAGCAAAATTCCCATCACCGGGATGTTGCAAGATGCTGCAGCATCTCCCGCTCTGAGCAGAGGGGAATGCAAAGGTTACAGCTTGCATCGCCTTGATTTTGGGGTTAAAATGGGTGGGGTTGGGTTAACCCACTTGGCGACTTACCCGCTCGCTGATGGCGTTGTACTTGATGGCCAACTCATCGCGCTCGGCCCGGCTCTGAGCCAACAAGTCCTCGACGCGCGACAGCTCCTGCTGCAGGATGCGGTTCTCCTCCTGGAGGGACAGCAGCGAGGACATGGCCCCCGCAACGGCTGCTGCGGGACGGGGACGGGGCTCAGGGTGGTTCCGGAAAGCAGTGGGATAGGGATCCGGCCCCAGGATGGGGATCCGGCCCCGGGATGGAGCCAAGATGCCCTTTGCTAGCAAGAGCTGCTTTGTTCCTTTGGCAGGGAAGGGGGCTGGGCTGAGCCATCCCCACGCGCTCGGCCGAGGCCACGAAAAGCATTTTCCCCCCCCCAGCTGCAAATGCTGCACCCCCTGCAACTCAGACGTGTTGAGCGATGCAGTTTGCAACGACAAAACTGCTGCAGATTTGAAGTTGCAATCACACGACCGCTGGAAATTTACAGTTGCCATCACAAAAACACCGCAAAGTTGTAGTCGCAATTATAAGAGTGCCACAGATTTGCATTTGCGATCACAAAACCGCTGCAGATTCGCATTTGCAATTGCAAGAACATAGATTTGCAGTTGCGATTGCAAGACCGCTGCAAATTTGCAGTCGTGATCGCAAGAACATAGATTTGCAGCTGCAATCACAAGAGCGCTGCAGATTTATAGCTGCAATTGCAAAACCACTGCAAATTTGCAGGTGAATTGCAAGACCGCTACAGAATTTTTTGCAATGGCAAAACTGCTACAGATTTATAGTTGCTATCACAAAGCCTCTGCAGATGTGTGTTTGTGACCACAAGACTGCTGCAGATTTACAGTTGCAATCACAAAACAGCTGCAGATTTACTGTTGCAACTGCAAGACTGCTGCAAATTTGCGTTTGCGATCGCAAATCCACTACAGATTTGTGTTTGCGATCGCAAAACTGGCACAAATCTGCAGTTATGATCACAAAACCACTGCAAATTGGCGTTCGTGATCGCAAAACCACTGCAGATTCGCAGCTGCAATCGCAAAACCGCTGCAAATTCCTGTTTGCGATCACAAGAGTGCTGCAGATTTACGTTTGCAATCACAAAACTGCTGTGAATTGATGTTTGCCATCGCAAAACTCCTGCAGATTTGTTTGCGATCACAAAACCAGTGCAAATTTACAGCTGCAATCACAAAACCAGTGCAAATTTGCAAGCTGCAATCACAAAAGCGCCATTTGCACTTGCAAAACTCTCTACAAAAGTGCCATTCGCAATCACAAACCCGCCGCCGCCCCCCGCCCTGGCTCCGTGGCCGCTCCCGCGAGAGCAGCCACCAGTTCTCGCTGGGGTGGGGGGGACACCCACCTCAACCACAGTCTCTGCCGTGGGCTCCGGTTCACTCATGGGCTCCCCAGGGGGTTCCACCGAGCCCTTCGCACCCCCCTTGCTGCGGCTTCCTTGCCCCGAAGCCCTTTCCTGGGATTTTGGGGGCTCCCTTTCGGCTCGTCGCCTGCAAGCGGAAAGCGGATGCGTGGTTGGGATTAGCCCGAAATCCTCGCCTTCCCCTCCCTGCGTGACGGCGGGACCGGGGATCCTCCTCTTCCTGGCCGCCTCGGGGGTCCCAACGTCTCCGGTGAGGCCGCGAGCAACAACATTTTAGCATCCACCACCAAAAATATCACCAAATATTCCCCCAGCCGAGCAGGGCTTTGTAAATAAAAACAACCAACGAGGCTCTCGGCGAGAGGGGAATGAGCCAAATAAAGGAAAACATAAAAAAATCCACCAGTGCCCAGCGCTTCCCCGTGCCCAAAATTGGTGGAAATGTCCTTACTTTGCTGTGCTGTCCCTCCCCCGGGCAGGATGGTGCTGGCTCCCACCGGGGAAAGGAGCTCCTTAGAGAGAGTAAGCCAGCCCTTTCGTTAAATCCTGGCCCTCGTTAAGCTCATTAAAGCCCAGGGGTTTGCTCTGGCAGGAAAAGCCTTGGGGTGGAGCATGCCAGGGTTGCTACGGGGCAAAGCAGCATTAAACCCCCTCCGGGGAATGCATCCTCCCTGCGCCGGAGCCTCCGCAGCCAACCCAGGGCAGCAAATTTTACCCCCTGGGGTAATTAAAGGACTTTTTGCCCCCGCCCCAGCAGGGAAAGCCACCAGTAAATCCCCAACCCACGCTCAAAATCCCCCCATACCAGGGGCTGGAGGCATCTTGTCCCTGAAATAAAAGGAGGATCCGACACCGAGCCACCCTCCGGAGAGGGTCAGCGTCTACCTGCCACTCTCTTCCCAACCCCGCAGCCCAGGGAATCGCCCTTTCTCCTCCCCGAGAGCCGGAGATTAACAGCGAGTGGGAGACTGAGGCGGGGCGAGCAGATGGGATTGAGGATTTAGGGCGTCTCGGGTCCCTCCGGTCAGCAGGAGCTTCCTCAAGGCTCCCCCCTCACTTTGGGGATGCAAGAAACCTTATTTTTTTCCCTCATTTCTTTCCTTACCTTCCCCTCCCGGAGTCCTTCACAACCATAAAACCATTGCTAAGCAACAAGCGTCTGTTGTGCTTCGCTGTCCGACACCGTCTCCTCGACACCAGCAAGGAGGGGGAACCACAAAAGCTCATCACAGCCCTGCCGAGCCCACATCGGGGGGGGGGCTAAAAAAATTCATATTCGGCATCAAAACCATTTTATTAATTGCTTTGAAGCATTACATCTCTCACCTGGGTTTGCGCACTCGCTGCCAGGCACAGTTAAGCTCTGAAACCAAAATGCTTGTCATCCAGTTAAAAATGGAAATAATAAACATCCAAGGCACTGAAAAAAAATAGGCAGGACTTTGTACACCGAAAGGCCTTAATATAAATAGGTAAGAAAATATTTATTTGTTTAAAGAGGAATCTCAACCCCAGCTCTGTCAAAGAGACCGACTCCATTCTGTCCTTCATTGCATATATCGCTTAATAAAATGTCCACAGAAAGAAGTGAAAATCTGTCTTCAAAATAGAGATGAAAAAAATCTTCCCGGAGCAAGAAATTAGGAATTTCAGCATCGAAACGCAGCAGTCCGGCTCCCCACCTCCCACATCAGAGTTAAGTGCTCAGAAAAAAACCGGGGCGACACTCAGCATCTTGCTATGGCAGGCGTTCGTCTGGATTTTGCAGGTGAGAAGTCTCCAGGAGGATGCTCTCCACCGAGGGAAGGATTTATCCAGCCCAAATATGTGAGGAGAAAGCAGAGGTCTCCGAGGAGGCTCTATCGCATAAACCTTTAGCGAAAATTACCTTAATTGGGGCAGTCCTGCGAGTGAGAGGAGTCCTGCTCTGAGCACCCGCTCACCCTCTCGTTATTAAGGAGAGGTGACAAAGCTGACAGCTTTTTATGGAAAAGGAGAAGCCTCAGAGGTTTGCTGCAATCCAGGTAGAAAATAAAAGGCCCCCAACACAGAGGGCGCTGGCGTGGAGCGTTTTAAGGCATGTGTTCATTTGCTCTCTGGCACTTATTTCAGCATTTTGATGCCGGGGGGGGACTTAAGGGCAGGAGCAGAGTGTCCCAAAGCCCCTGCTTTGGTCCTGAAGGAATCGCAATGATCCCAGCACCCATGTGGGGAAGAGCGGACAAGGGGCCCAGGTCAGAACTGAACCCAGCCTGCGTTCGCCTGAGTCTGGGTAGAAGCTGACCTGAAGAGAGAGAAAAAGGGGAAAAAAAAGAGGTTATAGACATTGAAAGGGGCTGCGGCACGTGGGGAGGGAGGCAGGCAGCCACAAAAGGGTCCTCTGGGGTCACCCCAAAACTCTCCCTGATGCACAGAGCAGACTAGAGCAGGCGTGCCGACAGTGCTGGGAGGAAGAGGAAGGCAGCACCCACGGACCCGCACTGAACTCGGGGAATTTGTGACACACGCCATCAGAGTCACTTTTAAATCCCAAAGGGATGTTTGGATGAAGTGGTGCCCCCGCCTCAGCAGGAGTTTTCAGGAAAACCAGCAGGATTTGGTCTGGATGGGGGCAGTTCTAACATTGTGGGGATCACCCATGCCACACACAAACCCCACAGAGCCTCACCCAGAAGCTTTGGCAAAGTCTCCCCAGACATCGGTGGCGGCGGCAGAGGGAGCAGCAGCAGGCTGCGGCCAGGACAAGAGGGAGTCTGTCGGTGGCCAGGAAAGTCAGAAAGAGAGAAAACAAACACCAGGAGTTATCTCCCACTCTTACCCCAGGATTCCCCCCTTTGTTTTCCCAACTTTGATGGATAAAATGGAGTCTAAAGAGCATTACAGTTGTCACTGTGTAACCACAGACCTGTGATGGGGGTGCCCGGGAGCTGGGCAGGCGTGGAGAGCGAAGACGGCCGCTCTCCAGAAGGACAAACCGAAGATTTTCCTCCGGGAGGTGGTGGGAGCAAGCTCAGGCCTCCAAGACCCGCAGGACGCGGTCTGGTGTTCCCTGTTGGTCCTTCTTTTTTCTTCATATTCTGAAAGAAGAGAGGGAAACTTGGGTGGCATGTTTAAACCCAGAGCCAGAGTGTGAAGGCAAGCTGCTTTATTCTGGGGAAAAAACCTGCTGTGCTGAGATGTCCCACGGCTGGAGGAGCAAGAGGGGTCAAACCAAAGATGTTTTTTCCCCCACAAATGCCCACCATGAAGCCAGAGACCCAGTTCTGTAACAGGGAACTGTCACACAACTCCTCTGCAAATCACTACATGCAGCCCTGCTCCGGGCTCCCCCCTGCACAGGGATTTTTGGGGACAAGCTGCTGCTTCCTCTTATGCCACCCAAGAGAAAGGTTGGGAGTGGATTTAGCTGGAAAAGACCCTCACCGCAATGTTGAGTTTGATGGTTTGCCCTTCCTTGAAGCCCAGATCCAGTTTTGGTCCCTGATCGGGGTTCTCAGCCTGTCTGGCCAGCTCGCTCTGCTGCCTCACCCATCTGCAAGAATTAAATAAGCACAAAAGAACATGTCAACAACCAGCCTGAGATCTCCTGGACAAATCCTGCCTGAGATCATCCCCTCTCCCTGGCAGAGGCACTGGATGTGATCTGAGACCTCGCCTGCTGGAGCAATGTGCTACAGGCAGTGCCGGGGGAATGATTCCTACCAGTGACCGTCAGTAGTCGAGCCACATGGATCCTCCAGCCAGCAGCACATTCCATCCTGCCCCAAAGCCCCACTATCTGCTTGCAGCTGGAGCAGCGTCCCAGTCCCTGAGGAGCAGCCCCTTAGCAGTGGCATATGAAGAGAAGGAAAGGAATTAGGGAATATGCCCAATTTTGGACTGGGAAGCCCAGTTTGGGACCCTGCTAATACAGACTGGGAAATATTTGAGAGAGAGAGAGAGAGCTGCCTGCACAAAGGCTGTGCAGAGAAACAGGCGTTTCCACCTCTTTACACCACGCTTGCCCACTCAAGCACAACAGGACCTCACAGCTTCCTCTTCCCCACCACTTCTGGCGGACAACTGCAAAAAAAGTTGAGCTGAGAGGACAGGGGATGAGGCACGAACTCACTTAAAATGGTCTTGGAGAGCCACATTGAAGTCAAAAGCATCCCCTCGGTCAACAAAGCCAACTCCGATGAAAGCACGGCGGCCTGGGGAAGGAGGAAGAGTGAGGGCTGGAATTGCAAAGCAGCAGAGGGAGGGGATACCCCACCCTGCACACCCCCATGCCTGCCGCCTCCTCCAGCTGGAGCTGGGACTCCGGAGACTGAGATATGGGACTGGAGATATGTTTAGCTTGTTGGGTGCACATACAGCCTTAGTAAAAACAGCTTTTAAATTAATATAAGCAAGTCAAAGCAGAGGTTGGCATCACAGTAACAATCCTATGCCAAGCAGAAAAATTAAACTGTTTTTATTCCTGGTGAAGGACAGAGCACAGCTGGCACGTGGGAGCGAGACAATTCGTCCCTTTACCAGCGTACGCAGGGAATATTTAGCCCTTGAAGGCAGGAATCCTTCACAAATAAGAGCAGCAAGGGCACTAAAGACTTTCTGAGGCAGTTCCTCCAAGCCGTCCCCCATGTAGCACGACGTACCGTTCCCATCTTCAATCCGGATGACAAAATATCTACTGGAGTCCGTCACGCTCTCCACAGCGATGCCAGGGAACTGCTCCACTGGTGCCTGGGCAAAAAGCTCTCCTGAAAAAGAGAAATGGGAGCAGGTTAACGCCAGGGAGTAAAGTCTCTGCGCCGTCTTCCTCCCCACGAAGAGGTGCGGAGCTGTCGCCTTCCCTCCTCCTTACCTGAGGTCTTGTCCTCCAGCTTAATGAACGCGATCTTGCCCTTAGCTGTGATCCGCAGCCTGCCGCTCCACGCCGGCTGGTCCAGCTGCCACTCTGCAGCTCTAGAGAAAGATGAAACAGCAATGGATGTCTGAACCGCCTCTCACATTCCAGACAACCACCGACCTATTTTAATGCCCCCATGACATATCACAGAGCTCATCTGCTTGACTCTCCTCGTTAACAGTACGAAAGCGGCACAAGCAAGAACCCGCCTCCACCCGGACTCGCTGCAGAAGGAGACAGATTCGTTGTGATGTCTCTCATTTCACCCCAAACTAGGTGGCCCCCTGCAAAATCAGGCGTCAGGTCCCAGCAGGGACCAGGCACGAATTGCACAAGAGGTTTCGCTTCCCTTTTCCGCAGGATCTCCAGCTCGAAAGCAGTTTGTCAGAGCTGCTGAGCCGCGTTAGCTACAGCCTGGCTCTGCCACGACGGCCTTCAGTCCAGGCTGTGGGCTGACGGGACAGGAGCCTCAAAACACACGGGGGGATGGAGAAGCCCCGCTGGGGCTGTGGGGCTGGGGTGGGGGGCAGAGATACCTCACTACGGGCAGGCTTAGCTGCCCCACAGCGAGGGGCAGCCCCCACATACCCCACGGGGAGGGGGGCAACCCCCCCCCCACCCCTGTGACAGGAGGAGCAGACACCCTATGGGGAGGAAGGGGACAGACGCCATGTAACCCAAAGCGGGGGGGAGGCAGAAGCACCCCACAGCGGGACAGGGCCCACGAGAGAGGGGCAAGCCCCACCTGTAGCCGCGGTTAGAGGCCCGCGGCGGTACCCGGTAGACGTGCACCGCCGGCTTCACGCACAGCACCGCCTCGTACTCCTCCTCCTCTGCTGCCATGGCCGCCATCGCGGCGGAACTCCGCCCGGCCGCCGCTCTGGCCCGCCGCCTCGATGGTACCGCCCCCTCGATGGTACCGCCCCCCTTTCTCCGGGCGGGACGGAGGAGCGGAGGGAGGGGAGGTGCTTCCGCACCAGCCGCCGCCGCTGCTCCCCCTAGCGGCCGGGAGGCTCCACTGCAGGGAGGTGGGGGCGGGGGGGGGGGGAACTGGTCCCAGTGGGCTGCTGGAACTGGGAACCAGTACGCGGTGGCGGGGAGCGGCTGCCAGCTCCCAGCCCGGCCCCGTCCGGGCACGCCGCCAGCCGCGCCTGTTTCTGCAGCACCTTTCCTCCCCACCTAGCAACTCCAATTCACTAAAAGGGACATTTTTTTCCTGATTTCGCCTTAAAAAAAAAAATATTAAAAACTAAGAATTAAAGGGCAGTCAGGGCTTGCAGGAGCTGTCGGGGCACTCTGACCCCTCCTCGCCTCAGCCAGAGGCACCCCAACAACCTCTGCCCGCCTCCTCTGACAGTTATCGAGCACAACACCCAAGCAGGGAGGCCAGCACATTGCAAAAAACTAAATAAAATAAATAAAATAAAAATTGCTGCTTCTATCCTCCATGGCGAGAGGCAGCACAGTCACAGCTCAGGCCCAGGTTTGGAAACCACATCTTCCCTCCAAGCACTGCCACCTCCCACCCTCCTCGGACCACATCTTCCCAGCAAGCCTAAAAATGGGACAAAATTTCCCTTTTTGGGGTAAATACCGGCACAATTATGGCCGAACACTCCCAGATTTTACCTTCCTGATGAATTTTTAAGGATCTACTCGCGCTGGGAGCTTAAGCTGCCACCGAAACGTCCCTCTTGCAGCAGCCCCTGCGAGAGACGGGGATAAAGGAGAAAAAAAGTAAGTCGTTAAAAGTTTAAAGACATTTATTTAAAATACAATTTATAAAACGTTTTCTTTTCGGCGCACATTTTGGGGTGAAAACACGCGGTACCGTGTTTATACTCCACCTTCCCGGGACGAAGGGGCTTCCCGCAGGAACGCCGCCGAGCCCTGCCCGCGGGCGGGACGTATCCTGGTCACCGGGATGGAGGAGCCAGGAGATTTCGGTGTCAGAGACGGAGATTTCAGCGCCGGAGTTGGAGATTTCGGCGCCGGAGACAGCAACTTTTAACGCTGGCCAGCTACACCAGGAACTGGATGGATTTGGGCAGGTTTTTTGGCCATTAAAAGCTATTTTTAGTAATAATTAAGGAAAGGCGCGGTGACTACGGTTATTGCTGACGTCCTTCTCTTCTCCCGCGCCCCCCCAGGGACTCATCCTGACCACCAGCCTGGGCTGGGGGGGTAAATAAGACACACACACCCCCAAAAAAAAAGTGCCAGTGGTTGGGGATGCCCAGGGGACATTTGCCCGTCCCCACTTCACCACCGTCTTCGGTGCTTTAATCAGCTAATTAACGCTCTAGCAGATTCTTTTTATACACAGGTAGTTTTATTTTACCATTTGTTTTTTGTTTCTTTTTTTTAAGCTGTATTTCCATACATGTTTTTTTGTATGGTCGCTTCCCATCAGGTAGAAGACGTCAAGATTCACTCATTTACCCTTGAACCTACTGAGCACGAAGAGGCAGGAAGGGCGCAGCCGTACAGAATAATCCGCTGAGAACCAGAAATGGTTTTCTAGGTACCGTCCCCTCCAAGAAGAGCATTTAGTGTTCATCTAATCCCTCAGTATTAAGCGATATTAAGGTAAGTCAGCTTCGTCTGGAGGGGGAACATCCACGTTCTTGCAGGCCACCAGCCTCCCTGTCCTCTTCCCAGGAGCCAGAGGAGGAAAATCCCTTCCCTGAAGCCTCGCGGGGAGCTGGCTGCCGCCAGGAAGACAGGGGAATCATCCAGACTTTATCCAACACTGGTTTTGTTCCCAACGTCTGCGATTTTGGGATGTAAACGCAGCTCGTACCATGACCAAGAGAGCGATCACAGCCTTCACTCCATCGTCAAGCCACTTGGGTTCGGACCCGCGGGACATCCTGCGCTCCCCATCGTTACACCAGCCGCTCGACAAGTGTGGGCCGTACAGAGCGGGGCTCCTTGCTGCCTATTTATTTCACAGACCGGAGCGGCGCCGGCTATTCTGCTCCTCGCAACAGAGCCCTAATTCTTCACTGCCTGCGTCTTTCTGCCACAAACAGCGGCCGGGCAGCGGGCATTTTCACGGGATCGGTCTACATTCCCTTCTCCCCAAGTACAGAAAGAAAAAAAAAAAAGTATTTTAAGCTTTTCCTCAAAGCCAGCAGAAAATACTAGGCAAGCTTTAACAGGTGCAAGACGTAAACTAGGTCGTCGGACTCCAACGGCTCCCACGGCGATCGGAAAGGCCAGGTATCTGGGAGTCCACTTCCACGTGCTTGGCAGCGGTAGAAAGAGAACAAGAAGCAAGAGCTTGCCAAACCCGAGCCATGAAAGTTGCAGAAATTCATTGAAACTCCTTTTTGAACACTTAACTACCTCTTTCAATTAAAACAAACAGTTAAAACCCTTCCCATGCACTCTGTTGATCTGATATACAGAAAACAAACAAGAAAAAATAAAATAAAAGAGATCCTTTGAAACAGAACTTGCTCTTAAAGTGATGAGGACAACATGCGCATCTGGGGAGGCTTCCCATTTTTTTTTTTTCCTTAAATGCCAGGTTACGAGTACAACAAACGTTATTGCTGGCGCTAGCTTCAACCCAAGTGGCACACACACGACTCCCTGCACCCATCCGAGTCCTTTATAACCCCCCCGCCCCGCCTCGTTGTCCCCTTTCCTTTTACAGTGACTTGGGGACAGCCCTTCTCGGTTTGCCGGTCACAGTGGGTGGAGAGGGGAGGTCACAGTGCGTGGGGTTGAAGGTCACAGTGGGCAGAGCAAAGGGGATCACAGTGCAAATAAACCAGGTAGTTCCCTTTGCTCAAGTCCGTTTGTCCGTCACGGCAGTGCGACCCGTGGCGGCGGACCCTGCCTTTCGCAGCAGCATCTCTCGCCCGCATTTATCTGCGTTGTTTGAAGCCTTGTGAGCCATCGGGACCCAGGGGTTGCCTAATCACATTATTGGGCTGTCTGGTGTCTTCCGGCTGGGAGATCCTCGGTGGCCTGCAAGGAGAAAGGCGATCAGAGGTGGAGGCAACACAGCTGCATTAACACTGTATGCCTTCAACAAATACTCCTGCACCTGCCTTGGTGGGAAATCACTGCCACGGGACAATCATCACACGTTGCTCCCTGGGACGGGGAACGCAACTGAAATCGAACTAGCACTTCATTTCTTTCCAAAGAGTCTCTGAGACCCACACTGCAAATAAAAGGGCGAGCACGGTGCTTTCAAAAAACCTGCATTCATTTAAGAGTGCTTAAGCTCGACTCTCCCACCCGCACATGGCAGCTCCCTTAAGTCAAAAACTTCAGGGAAGACGAGGATACGCCCCACCAGGATAACTCCAGTTGCCCGCATTCCCCTCTAAACCCCCAGCACACTCTTCCAAGGGTCTAAGATAACCTTTATGGACTTATCAGGCACTTCCTGTAAGTGCTTCCCGTAACACCCATATATTTGAGATTTATGATGCCCTGCTTGTTAACAAAGCACTCCTTTCTCCTTGCCGGCCTCACTTTACTCTTCAAGGATCTCGTCCCCCTCCTTCTGACAGGAAGGCGTTTGCGAGGAGAGCAGGCAAAGCTGCCGCGGCATGAAAGGCTGCTCTCACCTATCTAGAATGGGTTTCTCCTGCTCTTCTTCGGGGCTTGCGCTGCCCAATATTCGTTTCCTGGCTTCCGCGTATTCTGCCTCCCTCTGCGCCAAGGATTTCACGGGGAAGGCCGGCCTGCTGGCGGAGTTGGGATTGCTAAGCACACCGTTGGTTGTCGGCCTCTTCAAGATGCGGATCTGCGGGGGAGGACCTGCAGGAAGGCTGTCGTCCTGAATCACGATCGGCACTTTAGGAGGAGATTTTGACTTTCTACTGTTTAAAAGAAAAACATTTGGTTGGTATTTTGTTTTCTATGGTGAGCATGTTTTTTGCTCTGCATGTGAACTCCTCCCTGTCAGACGTCATTCCCGTGATTAAGAAGGCAGCCTGTAATAATTAAAGACCTTGTTATATTTGTAACTCTAAACTAGAGCGGCAGGCGGGTTTGCAGGCGGTTAGCTCAGTCAGGGACAGAAAACCAGTCCCTGCTGCGTTTGACACCTTTAAACTTGACCAAAGGAATGCGAAGCAGACACTGTGCAAAAGTTTTAGCATTTCTATTTGAAGATATCGGTATAAGCACCTTTATTCCATTCCCTGCAAGGACTTTTAGGGCTCCTCTTGCCAGGATACCTGGCCTTCTGCTCCAACCCTGCCATTTCACTTCTCAGAGCCAGCCTTGGCCCACGGCTCACCATTTGCATTTTTTTTATGGTCCCTTCTCTGTGAGGAAGTCCCAGAGAAGTAATACCATGACTCTAAGTGGCCTACTAAGAATCAAAGGGGGAAAAAAAAACCAACAACAAAAGACTTGTCAGAAGTGATTAGAAATATTTCTGCTAGAAGAGAATAACACACACGCCCCTGCCCCAACCCAAAGTAAGCAGGAAAAGAAAATCTTACTGATGCAAGACACAGCAAGCCAATCTAGGGCCATGAGTTAGGATTACCTGACTCACCCATTTCTTCCTTTGAGTGTCTTTTTCTTAAATGGCTTCCCCATAGCTGTAGCTACAGCCAGTCTGGAAGACCCGGCTCTGAAATAAAATCACTCTCAAGAAGCTTTCCACTACCCTGCTATGGATTGAAAGGGCCATCTAGTGGCACGATTACAGATTCCCTATTTCTGAACTCAAACCCAGCGCACTCTGCTCAGTTTGAAGCTGTTTCCCCACTGTTGCCACTCCCCAGGCCTTCAGATGTCCAACAGCACTTCAGAAAAAAGGTTTTTTACTAAACCGCACAGCATTGTTACCTTTCCTTCTGTGTGATCTTCAGCTTCTTTTCCAACCGTCTGTCTATTTCCTAGAAAGGAAGGAGATAAAAATAAAAACCTGAAGGCTCCCTTGGAGATTGGAGTTCAAGCCTGTCTGCACACACATTTAATTGCACTCTTCCGTACAGCAACACTATAAAGGGGGCAGAAAGAGCGCGCATCTCCATCTGAGGATGACTTGCAAATCAAGAGGCAGAGAAGAGCAAAGCCACTGCGTATATTCTACTGTAGCCATTAATACACCTACGGCAGGCTGTGGATTTTGTGTATCCCAGTGAGAGGGCAGCTGTGAGGCGCTCATCTTTCATTTTAAGGACTTCAGCTGGCAAGAAAGTTCTATTAAGGGTAAAGAGCCATGGGAATACACAGCAAGGTATGCCCAGATCCGAGCAGGAACCGGTGCCAAACCTCTCGGGCAGAGAAGCAGCAGCAGCAGCCGGATGGTGTGATCCACATCAGTCTACATGCTTGATTTCAGCAGGGCAGCTCAGCCCCAGAGCCTGCAGCCATTCGGAGGACTAGCCGGCAGGTCCGCATTCCTGCTGCTTGCTGCAATAACCCTCCTTCACAAAAAAGTGCCCTGCCCTGCCCGACATGCACCCAACGACTCGTCGGAGCAAAGCAGAATCTTATTGTGCTTCTCCTTCCTTTTGCAACATAGCTGCCGAGTCATCAATCGGCGGAAAGACGTATTAATCACCCCCGAATGCCAACAGAGCGTGGCTTTAAACATGTCAACTTCTGTCCAAGGCTCGCACCTACCTTCGCAAAGGTGTTTACATTTTGCAGTCGGAGCAATTATGCAGAGAAACCTTGCTGAATAGAAAAATAAAGCCAGCTTTCAGTCCCAATCTCTCTTTAGGTAACCTTCCACAGCCTTGCTGATATCTTTAGATTCTCACAACTGCCGACGCTATTAAAAGAGCCTCTGAAACAGCAATGTATTTTATTTAATCATCAATGAAGGGGGAAAAAAAACTACCTGAGAGTGTCCTAGTTTTGCCAGCCGATAACTGGCAATACTGAAGGAAATTCCAAGCTTCTGGCAGAACACAGCTGCTCTACTTTTCAGGCCAATTTGCCTAACTACACTGAAAGCTTGCTGCCAGTGAAGCCTACCCTGCCATCAAAAACCGCAGCAGGCGCAAGCCGGTAAAGAAACTGGTTTGCACAGCAATTCCCCGATGCCCCAGTAAGCAGGGAATGAGCGCAAGTCTCTACAAGATGCTAAACCATGGTGTTTGCTCTTGGTCACGCAGCTACACAGGCCAACAGCCCACGGTATCCTCCATCTAGAAGGGAATAGTTATAAACCATTTGGGGAAGACAAAAGGTGGGTGGGAGGTTGAATTTTGTACCAAACTCTGTACTGGGAGGCAATAGGTGATTTGTAAGAACAAAACCAGCCAAGGGCTTCACATGGCATTTAGCTGGAGGCCAGGTCACAGCTAGAGTCTCCCATCGAGGGCAAACACACCTGCAGTTTCCTTCCTCTTCCAGAGGACTGGGAGGAAAATCCCATCCCAATGCTGCTCAGGAGGACAGAGAAAAATGTGCATCAGCTGCCTATGGCCCACAAAGACAGGAACAGCCAGCTGGGAACAGGCAGCAGGGAAACGGATATCCTGGCAAGGATGGAGATGCTGTAGAGCGGCTGGCAGCAAACAATGAAAGTCAGATTAAGGGGAAGGGGTTAGCTCATCTGCCCACACTATGCCAGAAGAGGTGATAGCCGGCTACAGAAGAGTCCTTAGAACACTTTTTCAAACTCGAATAGTTAACCGCTCCTCCCCAGGGCCTCTGGAAGCAAGCTTCCTTAAATATCCCTCATTAAATACTTCAGCGCGTGGGGGAGAGGGACGACAGGAAGACGGGGCAGAGGGCGCGGAAAGCGTGCTCAAGAGCATCTCAACTCATTTCAGCACCGTGCAGCGACTACGAAGCCAGCTGTGAGTCAGAACCACAGCACTGAACCACCCAGCTAGGGCAGACAGGCTCAACAGCCCACGGCGAGGACTGTGGGGCACAAAAGTATGACAAGCCACACAGTAGCCACAAGGAAGGCTCCACTCTGCTCTCACCTCTCTCCTTCCTGGCAGAGGAGAGATGGCTTTGACAAAAGCCACGTTTCTACATTCCTAGTGGCTTTGCAGGTGAGTCCTGGGGCTAAAGTCATGGTCCATACATGACTACAAGATCCTGTAATTGAAAAGCGTCAGTTCAACCTCAGCATCTGAAAAACACTCTGATTAATGTGACTGTCACACTGACTCTGAGGATGGCTGGACAGCTCTTCACGCCCTCACACGCGCCGGACTTCCTCCGACTTCATCCTCTAACGCCAGAACCTGCAGCTTCCCCTACCAGAAAAAAACCTAGTTCTTCAATTTGGTCAACACATGCAAACTTATTCCAAGGAATCCTTCAAACCCTGCCATCAAGACACCCCTCACCAAATGAGCCCTTTACAGTCTCAGTTTCACTCCTTCCTACTCCTGTACACACCACTTGTTGCAAAAAATTTGGTATTTTTGCCTCTCATCCCTCCGGAATTGCCAGTAGTCACTAAGCGAACATACACAGTCCTGGTTCATAAGCCACCACACACAGGCTCGACAGTTGCTCTGTGTCTGGGGTGCTCCTCACCAAGGAGCAAAGTAATGGGCAGCTAAAATATCCTCTAAGTTACAACATCAGCAGCTGTTAGAACCACTATGTACTCTCCAAAACAAGAGGCTTCCTCCACACGTAGAAATCCTGGCAGAATAATATAAAACAATCATCCCCACCACGTATACACGTATCACTCTCACTCCATCCAAACAACTGTTCGTCTTACACAATCCTCATAATTCCCAGCGCTGCTGAGGGGATTCCAGCTGCCTGCAGATATCCACTGAACTCTTGGGTAGAAAAAGTCCTCCTTTGTGTTCAAAGTGGATAGCTAGTGTAAAAAAGTAGCTCCCCACCTCACACACACCTCTTGTTGTGTTAGAAGTTGTTGTGTTTCCTTTTAAATGCAGGGACTGACCCCATCTTTTCTCAGCAAAAGCCACAGCACTGCAAACTCTCAGTGTTTAATACTACTGTGTTTGGAATTGTAGGTATGAAGGTGTTCAAGCATGAAGAGCATTGCCAATTCAAATGGGCAGCCCTTAATCGCCCTGCAGAAACAACCCAAGACATTAGCAGCCTCACACAGCTAGCAGCTCGTGATGGGGATCACGCTGCATGAATTTACGAGCTTGAGAAGCAGGAAAACCTTGACATGGCTTATTCTTAATTAAAAAAAAAAAAACGCCACTGCCTTCCACCAATCTGTTCGTCTGCTGATGTCGCTCCCTTTCCACTGCTATGTCACACGGTCACCGAGCTGTGTGGGTAACAAGATAAAATTAGGACCTGACTTACAGGGCAAGTGCCAGAAGAACTACAACAACCCAAAGGCACGAGCTCACAGGAGAGGCAGTTAGACTTGGCATTCGAGGACATCGCGCTGCATATACCCAGTAGCTGGGCAGGTCGCACCATATAAAAACCAGTTATGAATCTTCTTAGGAGGCCCTCCTAGCTTTCATTTCCCAAACAAACTTATTTATATAATCAAGAACTAAGCCTCATTTATACCCCCGATCAAAAAACCCTCCCCAAAGATTAGTAAAGAATCTCAACTAGCTATTTTTAGTGCTATTATGTCTAGATACTAAAAAGGACCCAAACAAACAGCATGAAGACAACACTGTTCTTTGACATTTAAGCCGCATTTGTAGATGAGAACGTAATGGAAACTGAACTCCAGCCCCATCACAGCCATCCTTCCTACCCTTTAACCCTGAGAAAAATAGGAATGCATAAAAGAATCAATAAAATACCTCTTGGAAAGCAATTAGACACAGACACTTAAGACACAAACCTACTGCTTAGATCCGACACTCCTATGGTCTGTCATCCTAAATAAGAATCCCACCAATATAGCTGGTAATTTTGCAGTGTTACTGCTGAGTTGGAGATAGATGCTCCCCCCAGGACACCCTGGAAACATGCCCTTCAGGAAGAAACACCCCTACAGAGGTCAGCTCCTATGGATCACAGTTTCACATGGGGTCTAGGCAGATTCCCAAGCAAAGCCAGTTCTCCAGCATATTGCAAAGCACAGAGCGAGGCCCGAGTCAGCCTGAGCTGTTGTCTAAAGAGCTTTGCTGGAATAACTGTAACGCGTCGGACACGTATAAGGAATTATCCTTCCCATCGTCGCCAGCAAATACTCTCTAAATAGACTAAATAACAGCAGCTCCAAGCTCTGCTGATACTGGGGAAAGGAATAACAAGATAACTGCTGGCTATTTTTTATTTCAAGTTTAGTGAGTAACCACAACTGAATGTTTGAAGGAACGCAGAGACATGGGCTTCCCACAAATCCCTTACACTAGGAGGATATTTCCCCCTCTACTTTCAAAATTAGGTTACTTTGCAGAAATCGAGAGGAGATACCTACGAGCCCTCCTGCCAGAGCACAGGACAGTCCCCAATAAAGGAAGCTGTGCTATCCTAGAAATTGGATAACATTTCAAATATGCAGCTCTAGAAAACCATTAACCACATTCTTTGATGTATTTACTGGAGATTGCTCCTGAACACAACCTTCTACCCTTGCTCAGTCAAATAATGTTTAAGATCAAACCCAGACAGAGGGAATTCAGGCTAGAGTTGCATCCTCCCACACCAATGCTAAAAACAAAGCCTCGTCTGCTTATTAAAAGCACCGTCAGATACTCTGGCATTTTCTAAAGGACAGGAGACAAACTTCAAGGCCTGGTTAATGTTCTCTTCTTTAGGAAAAAAAAATAGGTTTTAACATCTGAGGTTACCAAAGCTGTTCATGGGTACCCAACAACTTACAGCTGCAGATATCTGACTCACTGCTTCACAAAAAACACCGTCAAGTAAGAGCAGAAGTAGATAATCCTAATGTATCTCCAAGCCGACTCCTCATTAGCTACCTATTTCTTTCCTCTGAAGATAAATTAATCTTCTATTAATTACTGGAACATTCCAATTCCTGAGGCTATTGGGAATCAGACTGCTCCATTAATTAATTCTCCAAGTAACTCCGCTTACGTTAATTCCTGGCAGTGGACTGTACCCAAGAAAGCCACAGATGCTTTTAAGTTGCACTGGCGTTTACATCTTCCATAGGTAGATAACGCTTCTTGGCAACTAGGATACTGAGAAACAAGACACGAGAGTATTTTTGGGAACAAGCCTGGCAGACGCCACATGGTATTCCTAGCACAGACAAATTGGGGGGGGGGGGGGAGCATTTGGGAGGGCTGCAGCTCCTTCTCCCTCCCCACCCGTCGCACCTCCTGTGGCAGGCAGGTCACACAGACCTCTTTGGAGGTCAGGATCAGGAATATATTTACACCCCTTGATCAATCTAGAAAAAAAACAAGAGGCTAAAACCTAGCAAAAGCCCTCTGCATGCTATTTTGCAAAGGCACCAGAACATCACTTAATCCAGAGGGTTGCCTTTGCCTTCTGCACCCACATCCCTGTGCGGGGTCAGTCAGCATATCCAGATGCTCATCAAGGTCTGCGAGAGCAGGTACGAAACAGAGACCGCTACCAAGTGACCCGGGCAGGGCAACGCAGAGGTTGCTGCTGTATCCCAAAACCAATACTCACTTCACAGTATTAAGGTACCTGTTCATTCCCAACCTACAAGCATCACTTTGCTCATCAAACAAACTGCCTCTGCCTAAGTAACGCTGAGCAACAGGAACAGAAACTTTCATTTCCCAGTTTCAAGATTTTTTTTTTTGACCAATTACAAACACCTAAAGCAAATATTCAGCAAAAGTTTTACAAAAATCATTTTGGTCCGTGAAGTCAAAACCCATCCTCACAGCCCCAACATCAAAAATCAGCAGTTATCCTCACAGGTTTCCTCCAGGGTACAGTTCCTGCACATCAAAACCCCATTAATTTTTCCTCTGATCGCACAAGCAGTTAGCAGACCAGAGGTCACAGTGTTACACTCCGAAATATTTCCCTTTTGACTTCTCTGTACTTCGATCATATTTAGCAACTCAAAGCAATACTAGCCAAAACCTTTATAACCAGTGAATGCGCTGCCTTTGCTGGAGGGTGAAATCCAAGGTGGGCAGTCCTCTCTGCCACTCGCACATTGACCAATTTAGAGACGATAGAAACAAGTTTTTTTGCAAACCTCAGGTAAACTGTCCTCACCAAGCGCCATGACACGAGCAGGTGACAATCCCCGTCCCCACACACAAGGGACAAAGTTCAGTCACACACATTTGGCTGCTCACATTCTCCCCAAGCGGCTAGTATTCAGATGATCAAGGGGGTTTCCCTTTCTGGCAGTGATCGGTGAAGCAAGGCGCAGTCTAACCAAGGGACCTAGACTCTGGACTGTGGCAGGGTAAGTTTTAAGCGCCAGCTGGGAGGTTGTAGGCAGCAGGTGGGAGCTAACTGCCCTGCAAACTGTCCATCAGCAAACTGGAGTGGAAAAAAAAGACACACAAGGAGATTACTTTTTTTTTTTCTTTTAAAAACTATTTTGGGTTGCCAGACTAACGTTTTATCTGCATGGATTCTGACTTGAAATAAGTTACTAATTAAGAAGTCGCTGATACACTCAAATTATAGTTAGCGAAGGAATAAGCAATCAATCCAGCTGAAAAGTGCCAATTCAGGGCTGTGGATTACCTGTGACTGTGGACACAGGGCTTCCACTCCAGTTTTGGAGCCCAGCTTCCCACCTGATGTTTAATTATTAGTTTAACCAGGTAAATAGACTTGGATGTCACAAATAGACCTCTCATTCATGATTTCCCTCTTCCCTAAAGCCAGCTAGGCCACACAAAAGAAAAACGAGCCATGCATTAAGTCATACTAGTGTTTACAACCCAGACTGGGTCTTTGAAGCCCGGCGTTTCAATCCTTACTCGTAACTTTGACAACTCATTCATTATTCACACACTGGTTTTCCATCTGTAACTCACACACAAGCAAAACCCCCTCATTTCACAGACGTTTCGAAGATAGCCGTTGGATAATACAGATCTAGAGGCCCCACAGAGTTCTGCTGCATCAGCATTAACACCGCTGTGCCTGGAGGACTCCTGGGTTAGGTGAAGCTGCTGGAGCAGAGGGCATCTGCTTGGCATATGGTCACTCGGGGGGTGGCACATACCCACGAAGCTGCTCCTTTTTCTGGTAAGCACTGGGTAATTCTGATGACACAGAAAACTAAAAGACAAACAGAAGCCACATTAAAGACCCCCTTCCCCCCCCCAAAAAAATGCTTGAGGATCTGTTTTACAGCTACTTGACTGACCAAACCAAAGCGGAAGGTCTGTGTCAGGTTTTTGGGGGTTTTCCCCGAACTGAGTGAGTTTGTACTGCTGCCTATTTTGGAAGGCAGATCTGCAAGAGATAAATGAAGCAACATTATAACTAGGAGGCCACCGCATCTCTGGTCAGCCCGGAACTGCCTCTTGCTGAGAACCACCTTCTTTAAGACCTCGAGGAGAAGTTTGCAGCCTAAAACCAAAAACTACACACACAAAAAAGGATCAGCACTGAAAATTTGATGTACTTTCTTGGTGGAATATTAAAAAAATTACACACAGAGAAGCAGGCAACATATCCCAGAAGCCCACCATGGATCTTCTGCTACACCTCTACTGTTCCCTCAAAGATGTGCTGAAAGGTCAAAAAAAAAAAAAAAACCAAACCAAAAAAACCCCAAACAAACAAGCAAGCAAAAAAACCCCCCACAACAACAACAAAAAACAAACCCAACCCAGAAAAAAAACAACTCAGGCTGTCAACTGCATGAAGTTTTAGGAGAAGAGTACATGTTTAAAGCTGGTCCTTGGTGTCTCTTATGTTTTACTGCATATTCCTCCTGAGTACTGACCCTGACTGTCACATCTTGTGCCTTTACGTTGGGATCCATCTCGTGCCACCACAGACCCACACCAAAAAAGATAAAGGTGGAAGAAGATGATAAAGGAAATTCCTTAAGACAAAAAAAAAAACCAACACAAAACAAAACCAAAACCTGTGATGACACTACCAGGCCAGCTCATACACTTTTCCTGCACACGATTTTTCCTCTCGCACCTTCAACAGAAGGCCCACCTCATTTGGGGAGTTCCCGGGCTCCCCTGCCCAATGACTGCAGCAGGGTTTGAGGCACAGAGAACAGCAGAAGCACCCGCTCCCTCTTTCAACTGCCAATGAGCAAGTCAGTCACGCTGCCTGCTCTACAACAGAGCCTCTTCCTGCCCTCTCTTCCTCTTTTCTCAACCTGCCTACCTCTGGTAGCTTTGATTTCTGTAGCAGCACAGAAAGCCTGCAGTCCCTGATGGCACCTGCACCCATCTGGTCCACAAAAAAAGGCTGGGCTCTCCTCCGCTCCATCCCGCTTAGCTTTTCACTTCCTGCGGCCACCAGCAGCAGCAGAGGGTCTCCTTCCTGCCGTTCAGGGTTTGAAAATGACCTTTCTAAACGAGGATGCCAGAAGGCAGCTCCTGTCTCTTCTCTTACGTAAGAAGAACTCCTGCCACAGACAGCTCGCTTTTCTTGTTGGTCCAACTGCCTTTGCAGGCATCCAAAGCCCCAACAACTGCAAAAGCAGCTGCAAGTGTGGTGGTGGCTCCTCAAGAAAACTCTCTGCTCAGTGACACAAGCACCACAGAGTTTATGAAAACAAATTCTCAGCAGTTTGGACTAGAAAAGGATGTGAGAAAGAACAGGAAACAGAGGTTTTTCCTTCCAAGGGCTTTAAAGGAACACCTAAAAGGTACAAGCTGAAAGGACAAAGAGGAAAGACAACCAATGGCTGGGATTTGAGCAGCCTTACAATTTTAGACCATTACTCAAGGCCACAGCTATCATCAGCTCCCAAGACACAGGCTATGTCCCTTCATGGAATGATTTAACAAGCGCTGGAATTAACTCTGCCGCCCGGCGCGAAGCTTCCTATGACTGCAGTCTCACGGCATTGGCAAGAAGAGAGGGCGAGTGCTTTGCTTACGCTGCCAGCCTGCCACTGGCATCTCTCATGCTGCTTGGCGAGGGCATTGAGTTACAGGCTCTATTTTGCTACCCTCTTCCTGGCCAGCCGTAACCCAATCTCCTGACCAGAATCAAATTCAGTCTTCTCATCGAGTCATTGTTACAACGTCCTTCTGCCCTCTGATCGTTAACGAGCCCACTGAACTTATTGGAACAGGAGTTTGCCTGGCAGACATGGTTTCCCTTCTCTTGTCACGCTGTTGTGAATACCCCGCAGATCCACCCGCCCACACTCCTGCTAAAATAATGATTTTATTTTGCAAGCGCAACACACATAAGTGCTTTGGAATCTCTCAGCATGAGAGACGTGATGAAAACTTCAGCTATTGAGCCAGCTATTAAAACCAGGCGAGAACTTCAGCTACAACACTGGAAGCTGCACTAGGCCACATTAAGACTCCCCACGTTTTGCCCTAATGAAGCAGCATGTTCAGCTCGAACAAGGGGGAGAAAGGGCTTTTCACGTGCACCCCCGGCTCCCCCACTACACCCCGCGAGATGCGGCCCACCCACCTCTCCCCAGACGCCCTGCAAAGGCTAACATGACGCCAGGAAGGCACGTTTTGTCAGAACCCCTCAGCAGAGGGAGCAAGCTACCCGCCATACTCCCAGCACCTACCACATGCTCGCCGGCCACAGCAGCTTTGTTCCGAGCTCGGCTGTGACCCGCACCGACCAGCCGCTGCCACCCTGCCCGCAGACCCACAAGGCCCGGGGGGACACAGTAGTTGGTTTGGAGACCGAGGAGAAAACCGGAACGGGACGACAGGCAGAGAGCGGCTCCCCTCGGCAACCCCAGCACCGGGGGATAAAGTAGAGGCGAACGGGAGGGTCTGAGGCCGATCTACAGCCCCCCGCGCCGAGGGAGGCCGCGGTCCCTTTAAGAGGCCTAGCAGGCGCTCCGGGCCCGCCGCCCCGCCGGCCGCACCCCACCGCCTCCTCAAGCGCCACCGGACCGCTTCTCCCCTCTCCCCCTCACCACCCCCGGCCCGCCCGCACCGCCTACAAGCAGCCACCCTCACCCCGCTGTCGGCCGCCTCCTCCCAGCTCTCGGCGACCTCCTCATCTTCCATTTTAATTCCCCTCCGCCGCCGCCGCCAGCCCGCGCCCCGCGCATGCGCGCGCCGCCCGCCGCGCGCCTGCGCCGCCACCGCCTACCGGCCTGCGCCCGCCGCGCCTGCGCACCGCAGGGGAAGGGCACGCATGCGCGGTGGGTCGCTGAGGGCGGCCACGTGCGGCAGGGCGGGCACGCGGCGTGGGGCGGGGGCGTAGAGCGCCCGCGCCCCCTGGCGGGCGGGAGGACTGGCCAAAGAGGCGGGGTGGGGGTATACACGCGTGTGACACTCGCACACTCACACCCCACGGAGCCAGTGCTTTTCTCAACAGCACACGCCAGGCCAAAGCAGCGCATGACAGGCATCAGCAGCGCGGATGGTTCCACGCTCAAAGAGCTTGGAGGTTTTGGGGCATTTTTCCATAATTTAGGGGCTATTGACCAAAGCAGCCACCCCGATTTTAGCAAATCTTGTCCGTTAACCCAACCGCTCGCCGCAGCATCCCTCCTGCAGGCATCGAAATGTCCGTGTGTCCTTCCATCACCCCAATTTGTATCACTTTTCATCTAAGCTCTCAGCTGCTCTTAAATCTCCTGAGGGGCAGGAGAGCCCACTTCAGCTCCAACCTTTAAAAAAACAGCTAGATTTCTCAAAAATAAAACCAATTTATTACGTTTACCTCGTTTGTAGCCGGGATATTCACCACACCAATGTATTACCTTGAGCTTTGAGCGATACAAAGGTATCTGGGGTGAGGGTTGCATTTAGTTTTCCTCGCTGCAAAATTAAATGCCCCTTCCAGCATCCTAAAAAAATCAAACGTTCAGACAGGGAGTTACAGAAACTGTCCTTAAATCCTTAAACTTTCCCCCAAACACCCCACCTGAGAGCTGCAGCTTACCGGCAGATGGCGACTGGCTTCTTAACAAAAAAAAATAAAATAAACCTCTAGGTAAAAAAAATCTGAAACAAACACTGTGGTTTGCCCTGGCCCCCTCTGCAGCCCCCCCATGTCTCCCTCTCCTCTGCCAAGCTCAAAATCTGGGCAGGGAACTGCCAGGCACCCTTGCAGCTGAGTTTTAGGGGGCTGTTTATCAAAAGCAGAGCCGCTAGCAGGATTTTGCGGGGCATACGGCACTCAGGGTGGGATTTATATCCCGGGATTTCAATTTTTTTTGGCATCCCAGAGGAGTGGGAGACAGCGTCTCCCCTCCCTGGGAGAGGTGCAGGGCTCACGGGAGCGGTGCGGGTGGGAGGAAAGGGTGCAGCAGCCTTGGGCTGTTCCTACCCATCCTCTGGGATTTTTCCAGAAGGAAACAGGAACTGTGTTTTCAAGCAGCCAGTGCCCAGCATTGTTGGCTCAATCTGTAGCCTATTCAGCATCACAGCGGCGTTATTCTTGGACGTTTCCCTCCATCCTGCCGGTTTTGCCCATGCCATAAGAAATCCAATTTACCGTTCACGGCACCCCTGTTCGAGACCAAGCGTCCCACAAAAAAGATGTAGGAGCATTGCGGATCTTTAGGGGAATGTGATCTTAATGGTCATATACGCACACCTGGGTGAACGCTGGGTTACTTACATCCTTGTGGACAAATTCCACATCTCCTTTCAGGTAATCCCAGGCCTCTGCAAGGCATCTGGGGCAGCCAATTCGGCAGGGCACGTGGCCAGGATGCTGAGCAGCAACCTCTGTCGTAGATGCAGGTCTGTGGAAGACAGAGAGGACGGCAGGGTCTTCCTCTGCCCCTTCCCCAGAGGAATAACGTCATCCGCAACTTGGCAGCACAACTGCATGTCAAAACGCAGACCCGACGTGCCCAGACGTACGTACCCCCACGGGGAAGGGCTCCAGCAGCACCGAGGGCTCCCTCCTTTCCTCACCTCCGTGGCGAAACGGGCACCCGCTGTCCTTCAGGCATGGCAACAGGTCCCACCTCCTCTCCCTGACGCGCCATTCTCACCTCGCCTCCTGCCATCAGGAGGTAGCCAGGCCATGGGGGAGAGGCAGGGACATGGCGGGGCTGTGGCAGGTGGCCAGAGGGGCCCTGGCCCTGTGGGCAAGGAGGGTGTCTGGGCCCCAGCTGTGCCTCCCCGGGGAGTGGCTGAGGAGGGAAGCCCGGGAAGGGGCGAGACATGAGGAAAAGGGCGGCGGACGAGGCCTGCGAGGAGGCCGGGGAAGAGAGGGAGCCGCCCTGCCACCTTCTTCTCAGAGCCGACCTCCCCAACATGGCGGCCTCGCCCGCCCGCCTCTTCCAACATGGCGGCGGGACGGCGCGCGTGCCTCTGGCGAGACCTTCCAAACATGGCAGCCTCCCCCCCCGCCAGAAAAAGGCCTCCGTGCTATGGAAGCGGTGGAGTGGGGGGGAGAATTGACCTTCCCATCATGGCGCGCGTTGCCACGTGACTCTCGTCTCTCCACCCCCTCCTCGGTCATGTGATGCGGGGCCGGCCGGCGCCTGCGTAGTGTGTTCTCCGCCGCGGCCGGAGCGGCGGCGGCGGTGGCGGAGGGGAGGAGGGAAGATGGCGGCGCCGGTTCGAGCCGTCACCTGGGCGACGCGGCGACCCCAGCGCCTGCAGCCCTGAGGGCCCGGCCCAGCCGCGGCAGGCGGTGGCCGGCGGCAGGTGAGGGGCCCCGCGGTGCGGTTCCCCGGGGCGGGGAGGGATGAGAGCGGCGGTGGGCAGCGTCCTTTCCCTGGGGAGCGGGGCGGCGGCGGGCCAGGCCCCTCAGGGCGGGACAGGCCTCGCCTGGAGGGGGTCACCCATTTGGGGGCTTGAGGGTGCGGTTGAGCCCCTCTTTTCCTCCCTTACCTCTTTTTGGGGAGTCCCTATTGAGGACAGATCCCACCGGGGTATTGTAGCCCCCCCCCCCCCCCGCGAGGGCTGCTCGTCCCCGTGAGGGAGGGAGGCCCCTTCCCTGCCCACGGAGGGCAGCGGCAGCCCCGGGGAGGGGAGGGCAAAGTGAAGGCAGCCCTGGGGTCTTCTTCAGCGCTGGGGGTGGGCAAAACCTGCCCTCCCTCCCCCCCTCCAAAAAAACCCCAGGTTTCCCCCAAAAAATCAGTGTTGGCATTGGGCAGTGCCAGGGTGCAGGCTGGCAGGGTGGGGGGGGACGGGTGCTGCCGACCGTGTGGAAGCTGCGGGGTGCTGTGGCTGCCCTGAAGGCTCACGTCTCGTATGTGTAAAAACAAAGGTGAGGCTCAGTCTCCGGTTATTCTTCAAATAACTCCATGTGAATCCAGTTCTTGACTTGCATCTGCGTTCGTGCCTCGTGTGCTGCTCACCTTATGTGTGTGTGTATATATATATGTTTGGTTTGGTCCCAAAAGTGTTGTGTTAAATCAGTAGGGGTGGCAAGCTTGGTATTTATCAGCTCAACAGGATTTGGGGTCTTAGTCCCCATTGTCTTCACTGATAATCTCATCGGTGATTTGAGAATGGCTTTATTTATTTAATTTTTTTTTTGTCACAACGGGGCTGGGCTGAGCAGACACTGCAGGGGCTCATCTCGATGCGCGGGTCTCACTCGGGAGGATTATCTCATGCTGCCTGCAAGATGCTGCCCAAACCTTTCCGGGATGAAGTGTCTCACTTCAAGCCTGTTTGGGTTTTCAAACTGGGCAAGGCCTTTCTTAGGAGCCACAAGAGCAGGAGCAGAGCCTTGGTATCTCGCTCTTAATAACCTGAACTCTAATTAATGCTCAGAGGAAGAACAAAAGAGAAGTCGTGCAAACTGAAATGCCTGTCTGCAGTACGGTGAATCAGTTCGTTACGTGGGGACTGTGTTCTGTTTGTAAGATAACCTGGTTGATCGCTGGGGATGTCATTTGTATTAAAATGGCTTTAATTATCACTGCTGGTGAGACTGGATCATTCTGTAGGTCAGCAGCTGGAAGTCTTCCCCTTTACTAAAGGGCATATGAATTAAAATAAATTACATTTGAGATGCTGCTGACCTAAATTTGTAACCTGCATGTAATGATGTCTTTACCCACCCTGCCCTTCAAAAGCAAAGGAGCCCAAAGCCTGAATCGATCCGCTGCCTTGCAGGTGGCCCCATGAAGCCCCAAATCACTGATGATACTGCAGTGTCCTAACAAATTGCTTTATATCGCAACGCAGTGGTCGCAGCCTGGGCTTGGCACTTCTGAAGAGCCAAATATCTGAGCTGGACGTTAACTGAAGAGTTAAGAGACTTGCTGTTACTTCCTCATTTCCGTAGCCCTGTGTGTTCCCTCCACCATCTCTCCTTCCTTTTCCTTACGCTCATGCTGGAGAAGGGCCGAATACCGGTGGCTTTCCCTCAGGTTGTGTCCTTCAGGTTTGCCTTGGGTTGGTCTTTCCCTGGTGTCAGAATCGGGAGAGGAGAAAGCAAGATCCTGGGTGGGATCATGGGTTATTTCCAAGGCAGGATGATGCCTCTCTTGCAGAGGGAGAAATTACAGTTCTTACTGCATCAGGTTCAATCCTGTTCACCAGGGCTTTTGTATCTGCATGCTTCTAGCAGAAGCAGAATCCCATCCAGTGGTTGTTTTCGCATAGCGAAGATGTTTGCGCGTGTTTTTCCTGCTGTGTTACCTGGTATTTTAACTGACGGGTGACTCCGCCCAAGCAACATTTTTTCCACGGTGGCAAGCGAAGCACTTGGGTTTGAAAGACACTGTACGGTTTTAGTATTGCACTAGTTTACAAAGCTGCACTGGTTTACTCTTATGGACTTTTAAAGGCAGTATGTGTAATTTTAAATTTTAATTTGAGTTTACTACAGCCTTGAGTCTCTGGACTCAAATTTTCTCTGTGTTTGGCTATAGGAGAAACCCTAGAAGAAATCTTGCCTGCAGAAAAAATGTTATTGTCCTGCCTGTGGTTGATATCAAAATATATATAAAAATATATATAATATATTGATATAAAAATCGGGATGGTTTATTGCCACTGTTGAACGTGCGTTACCTTTGACTTGGGGATTTCAAGCCGCTGCTTGAAGCCGCTTCGTCAGGCACCTTCTGGAGTGAGGTGTTTGTTCCTAAAGATAGCGAGGATGTGCTTGACTGTCCTGCCCTTAATCTCAGGAAATTTAATATATATAATCTTCATGTTTAACAGAAGGAGTGACACCAGCTGTAGCTTTGGAGTGGGAGGATGGGGATAGTCTGTTCTCCACACATTACCAGTACACAGCTGATTTGTAAAGGTCTGTTTTCAGGGCTTCGAAGAGGCGTTGGGTTTCAGCACAGCCTGCTTCACCCACTGCCAATTCCAGCCACTTCCACAGGATGTGAGCGAGTGCTGCTAGAAAAGGCTTCCCACTTTCTGTGTAAACAGAGCTGCGCCTCTGAGGGAAGTTATTTTTCCCTGTGTATTTAGTCATGGCAGGCTTTGTTGTAAAACATTGATTCAGGCTTTGTCCTAACAAATTTTCTTAAGGTTGAACGTAAATAAGCTTGAAGCCCTTGGCTTTTGAACTGCAGCATCGCGTGGGGATGTCTGCAAGGGCTTATAAAAGGTGTTAGAGCCAGAGCTACGCTCAGATTCAGTACAAATCTAGATAAAAGCCTGTGAAAAGAGGACTCTGGTGGCCTTGATAATGTGCTCTATGGGTATTTCTCCAGGTAAGAGCTCCTTTCGGAGTGTGTTTTCTGACCTGAGTGGGACTGTCTGCAGTTGGTGACATTCCCAAGAGATGCACCAAGGTATCTGGGCTGTGCTGCCATTAACAGCTAATGCAGCTTTTTGATGTAGTTTAGAAATTCAGGTCAAAATCCCTTTTGAACTCGCTTGTGTCTGAGATTAAAGGAGAGTAGGGTGACACATCCGCATCGAGAACTGTGGCTTGTGTTGAGCAAGATGCAGAAAACGTGGATCTTGCCTTCAGGAGCTTGCTATTTCAAGAACTGCAAATGTTCTCCTAGAGCTTCAGTTAATTTGCATCGGACCGTGCTGTGGACTGTATTTGCTTCCCCATTTCTATGGCAATTTTTAAAATATTAGCTTTGCTAGCTGAACACCTAGTGAAACATCTATGACTTAAAATGTTCATTTCCCCCTTGCAAATCACAGTTGCCTGAACTGTATTAAGTAATTCAGACATACTGTATCTCTTCATATGTTTCAGATTCATGTTTGGCTTATTTTGTTCTGTGCTTGTGCAAATTTTGTAATAATGCGGGCTTTTGAAGCCTTAAGGTAAGTTGGTAAAGCTACTTTAATTTATTTGGGGCTTCTTGCTAGGTTAATATTGATGTGTTGTGGTAATGTTCCCTTCCACCACTGGTCTTGTCAAACCTCAGATCAGTGGTGACGGCCCTGTCAGCGCTCTGAGATGTGTTTGAGGGTACCCCAGGTCTCCACGGCAAGTTGTGTTTGGTGAAAAGATGCTTTTATTTGAGTTGGTTGTGAAGGGACGATGTTAGGAGGTGTTCTGCTGCCAGGCTGCCTCGTACCAGAGATGTAAAAGCAAGGGGCTGTTGCTGAATGCTGCAAATCATTACCAAAAATACACGATAACCTTAGCAAAGTCCATATTTTGTGATATATGTTCTGCCTAAGCAAAGCTCCCTGTGAAGCTGCAGAAATTATTGCTCTTGCAGACAGACCATACAGTTAGTAATGGCAAGTGACACATTTCAGTGGGCAAAAGATCATCTCTGGTTTGCTGAGCGATTTTGGGTTTTCTGGATAAAAAGCAGCTCATAAATGTAAAAATCCTGCTGTTAAGTCACAGTGACTATGGGAAAAAACTGTCCATCCCAAAACTTTTTACATGGGGGAATCTGTGATACGTATTAATCGTTATGGCCAGCTTTTTATCATGCTGGAGAGCCTGCAATGATATGAGTGATTTAGCTGCACTTTAACAAAGGATCACGAACCCCTTAGGTACAGTTATCCTTGTGGTGAGCTTCCAGGGGATGGGGCTGAGCACATGCAGGGTATCAAGGCTATTAAAAAAAGCATAATTCTGCAAAAGGCAAACATTTTCAGTGAATCTATGTTTTTTCTTGTCACTGGTATCAGATGCACATCGGATCCTTTTGCCAGCATGTGAAGGCACCTGCCCAAAACACCTTAAATGAGAAAACCAAATAGCAGCTACTTCTGTACCATTGTTGTTGCATCCATTCTGCAATTATTTTGTTCAATTCCTCCGTCAAGCAGCCACCTTTAATCTGTCCTGTTGAATGCAAGCTCTTCCTGCATTTGTTTTTAGGCTGGCTGTTTTCTTTCCTCGTCGTGACTGCTGCTGGGGACTCCTGAAAACCTCCTGGACCTTCAGGTTTCAGAGCCGTGGCAACCCATTCTGCTGACACCGATGCACGTTGCGGCTCGGGAGGGGACACGTGGGATGCTTTAGCCCTCTCAACCTGATTCTTGGGTGCTGTGGAATCCCAGGGTTTCGTAATACGTGATAATAGGTGGTTTGCCCCCCTCTTGTGCCCGGTACGATGCCAGGCTGTGCTTACCAGTTAAAGGGGTGCCTATTGGGGTGGTGGGAGTGCTCTTGTTTGGGATGTTAACAAAGGGAGATCTTGGGCTGCTGGGGCAAGCTGAGTTTTTGATTAAGAGGTAGGGATGAATTTGAAATTAGCCCAATTTCGCTGAATTTTTATTTGCTTATTAGCATAATGTGGATTTGACTTCCATTCTTTTGTCTTCTCTTAGTATCTAATACCTAGTATTTTTAAGCCTCACTAAACAACTAGACTTGAGATATGGCATATAGAATAGATAGCCCTTGCTTTTCTCAGTAGTGATGCATCCCTAACTTGCAGTGCTTTTGCTTCTCATTCTGCATTGCCTTCTTCATTAGCTGAAAAAAAAATTCTAATAAAGGAAGGCAAATTCTCAAAATGTGTGGAAACAGCAGCAAATCCTCATGAAGCCTGCTGGGTGGGTCAAACTCTAGCTCTTGTGAAATCTATTTTAAATTGAACTGCTGGGTTGTATTTTCCTGTAGGTGGCTCAGTTGCTTATGAGGTCTGCTCAGTGGTGTTGTTGCTCCTGTTTGCAACCCCTCACACTGAGGTGTGTGGGTCTTCCCTGTGGCTTTAGCCCTATTTCTTTGTCCTTTAAAGCCTTGGTGTTGAAGGGGATGCAGAGCAGTCCTTCCTGGTTTATAATAATAGGGTTGCAATCGCCACCACCCTATGGGCTGTTTTGCACGCTCGTATCGCTGAAGAGGAAAGTATTTATCCTTCCCATCTGCTTTACCTCCTGTAAATTTAAATGAATCCTCTGTTGCTCACTTTAAATGACATTGCTGTTTTCTGGGAGCTGGTTGGGATTTTCCCCCACCAAGATGCTGGTTAATGGGAGAAATGTGTTTAGCAGAAGCTTTAGCGCCAGGAGAACAGCTCTCCCAGTGCTCACTGCCAGCAACATATTGACAGTGAATAAAAGAGACGCTGTCTAGACTGCCAGTCACCGAGCTAACAACGGCTCCGCGGAATTTTGAGCAACGAGAAGACACGCTGCCTCAAAGTCAGCCCCACCTTGAAGCTGACGTTTGCCTCTTTTCCGGGCTGTGGCGATGCCCTTCGACACATGCGTCTTGTGCTTGTGGACCCTTAGGCACCGTTCTTCTCACCGTCCTCATTGCACAGCGTGACGGAGGGGTATGTGGTCTTATATTTGCAGAGATTGACGGGTGTTTGCCCTCCCTAGTTAATATCTTCTGCTAAAAAACCCCAGTGATAAATTCAGCTGCGTTCTGAATTTATATGCTCAAGCCCTCTTCATGGGTGTCGAGGCAAGTGCTTAAGCTCCGTGCTTGCTTTTCATAAGTCTTGCTCTTCTCCATCACCCTTTTGTGTTTTGATTAATGTGTCTTTGTTTCCAGCTCACCTGTCAAAATTAAAACAGAGCTTTTGGTGCTATCTGCATATTCATCTTAACTCTGGAGAGGCAGTGGCCTAATTTCTTCAGTGCAGGTCAGGGAGCCAGAAACCTCCAGTATTGTAATCCCAGTGCTGTCGAGGGCTTGCTTGACCTCGGCTTCTCGGTGCTTTTGTTCCTTTACCTATAAAATGGGGTTAATTACCACTGTGGCGCTTACGAGCCAGGCGCTGGGACACCCACAGATGCTGCACTTTTGTAATGTGTGAAGGCGTTTAAGGTTGTGTTGGGCAGGTACGTGCTAATGTGGCCAGAGGGTTTTCTGGCTGGGTGTATCTCTATTGATGTAAACTCCTTTTTTGCCACCATTGAGAGAGAGAAAATATTTTCTATATTGTTGCTATTGCTGTTTAGCAAACAGATCTGCCTTTAAATTCTCTTTGGTGTGATCCAGCCCTGCTCCTGGGCAATATTTGCTAGATGGTTAACTCTGTAGTTGGCAGCTTTCATCAAAGGCTTTGCACCGGGAATTACACAAACTAGTTTGAAGGTGGTGTACAAATTTATTTGATGTGATTAGGTGAGTGGACATTGCAAAAACACACTTTTATTGTTAGACACGCAATACATGTTACAGCTGAGCAGCTCATCTGCTAGGAGTTAAGATCGGGAGGACAGCATCATTTGCAGTGCTCAAACACTGATAATGTCCATGTCAAGATGGTATTAGATATCTTGGTACCCTGCTTGCTAACAAAGATAAAAACATTGCATCAGCGACCTGCTGCGAAGTCAGCAGTCTGTCTGAAAGCTGTGGATATCGATTTAGATTAAACCTTGGCTACCAAGCCTACGCTAATACATGGCTTTTTCCAGTGCATCCTTCTTTTTTGGCCTGGAAGTCAGTATCCTTGAGCTCATCTTCACTTCAGATGAAATGTCTCAGGGCTGCTTGTGACTTGCATTTCTTAGTTGACAGAGGAATGTTGTGGTTTGTGAATTTAGGCTGCAGAATAACTTTTGTTTATTGCAAAAATGAAATTCTTCCATACTCCTCCTCCTCCACATGCATGTGCTAAGCCAAAGACCATGCTGTGGGGGGGAACCAGAGGCTTGAAAGGGAGCGCTTGCCTGACAAGTTGCCTCGCTGGTAAACCCTGACCTTGACCTAGCGTTTGCTTAACTTAATTTTCCTGAGCGCTAAAATTTCATTCTTTGTTCCTGCAGCAAAACATTAAGCCTGAATTTTGCAGCAGTGTTGGAAACCTAACTACTGACTGGTTGTCGTACTGCTTAAAGCAACAAGAGATTGCCTGATTTACATGGACAGCATTGCAGCATGGGTATTAACACTGATTATTTAAGTCTCTTGAAGTGCTAGTAGTTTCTGAAGGCAGTCGTGTGGAGCAGTGTGTCTGTCTCTCCATGGGCTTTTGCCAGGATTGGTTTTTTGGAAGCAAGGCTTATGGAGTTTGCTTTCTCTCTCACACTAATTCCTGATCCTGTTGCCCCTTTCTGCCTGATTCATCAAAAGGATAAAGGTCTCAAAGATCCTAAGTTCCTGCAAGTTTCACAGGACAGGAAAGGGAGAGGAAGGACCCCGCTGAAGGCAAGAAAGCTCAAAATCCTGGAGACCAGAGGAACTACCAGGGAGGAAAAAGGTCCGACCACCCCCCAGTCCAGTTGCTGCAGGCGGCAGAGGCTCACCCACAAGTGATGCATTGGTAGGAAATGACATTTTGCTGCTTCCCGAGCTGCCTGTTTTGCTGCCTGAGCTGGAGGAGGTGGATGTGATCCAGGGCTTTCCCGGCCAAGGAAGTCGTGCGTCGGGTCGGATTCTGACACTTGCTGCAGGCTGCTTTCCTGTGGCAGTGTTTGCTTGACACGTGGGCACCTCGGGGACTGCGGTTTCCTCCTTGTGGGCAGCAGTTTAGTGGGAATTGTGCTGTAAGCAGCTGTTTGGATTCGTCGGGTTATACTGTGCAAAGAAAAGGTTTTATTTAAAAAAAATAAAAATGCAACTGCACTGAATAAGCATCTGATGCAGCCTGTCAAAAAATCAGGAATTAAGTCACCCAATATGTTTGGGTACCTCCTAGTTTTGTTAGCAAACCCTTCTCTAAGATATTTCCATGCTTTACGTATAATTATTTTGCCTGAGCAGGTTTTCTGGGCTGTTTGGGCATAGAAATGGACATTGGCCTGTATGGAAGTATAAATACAGAAATTATGTTTCCGCATTGTGTTTTCAGACTTATTTTCTGTACCATCAAAACGGGACTGGTTTTTAGATCAGTAGCATGTGTTTTCCTTGTGGTTCAGCTGTAAATTTGCCTTTGTTTGCCTGAAACCTTTATAGAGATTAACCAATTTTAGCGGCTTTGGTAAGTTTCAGAAATGTCTGTAGAGGAAAGTAAGGAGTGCTGTGTCACTTTTACAGGCTGTCCTCAAAATAATTAATTTAACTGTAGCTTTCCAAGTGCTGCCTCTGAGGTCCAGACCTGCTGCTCTATCAACGAAGGAAGGAGGTGACAATTATTTCCAGAGTCTGCCGTTGTGGGTTTGCTTGGTGTTATAGGAGTTCTTGATGATGAATCATCACAGATGGGTTTGGATAGGTACTGAGAATCACATCAGATGTTTTTATCTGGGCAGCCGCTGTGTAAACTGTTTATCTTCAGACAGTGTATGTTGCAACAGGAGAAGCATCTACATGTTTTCTTGTAAAATCCTCTATTTTCAAGTCTCAAAGCCTTTTATTTGCTTGTTTAGGGATCATTTTCGTTTTCTGGCTGGCATGCAGTTTTGCCTTCATTTTGAAATGAATCATGATTATTTGTTTTGCTAGAAAAAGTTCAGGCAAGAATAATTTTAATTAACGGTTTGCAGGGAGTCAGTAGAGGGAGTGTGTGAGCCCGAAATACTACTTATTTACGGCCCTACAAAATTTAGGGTGGTTTCAGTAGAGGGGATGAATTGTAAGAGCACACCTAGATACAGACCCAGCCAATTATTGCACCTGAGCAGAACAGTTTTCCAAACAGGCCAAATTTGTGTCACAGTTACTGGAATGACCCATTCCATGTTTGGAGAACCCCAGCTAGGGTTGATATTCAGATTTCCTAATTTTTGGCTTGGTTGGAGGGATGTAATGTTGTTGAGCGATTACTGAGATTTCGGAGTTGGAGGCATGCACATGGAGGCTTGAATTTTTATCAGGGAAACCCAGAGAGCATGGTGCTTTGTGTATAGATGCCTGGCCCACCCAGATCACGTTTTTAACCTAAGGGTAAATGTATTTAATGCCCAGTGTGATTAAATTGGGGTTCGTTGCCCAATAGCATGTGTGTGAGCTCAAGTGGTACCTAAATAAGTAATGTAACAGCTTCTTTTGTGCTGCTAGTGCTTATCAAGCCAGGTTTCAACAGGTTTTAAACAACTTAAGCTGTTTTAAGGGTAATAATGCAGTAAAAAGAAACTCAAAAGTCTTCAAATCCCATTTATTAGGGATACATCTGGGGGGGGTTGTTGGATGTTGGAGATCTCGGCTTGTTCAGTGGCGTTCTGCAGGGATATCTGGAGGTGGACTTCATGCCTTTGCTTTTTGGTCTTGTTCTTGATTTGTTAATATTTTATTAAGATTTTAGGCCAATTCTGAGGTTTTGTCCTGTTTATTCCATTAGCAAATTCAAATGACAGATTTGGCTGTGTACACCTGAAGTGCAGTGTCATTAAACTCTGCTGTTTCCTTTTGTTCGGATGAACCGTACATTAACGACAAGTATATAAAACATGTGCTACCTGGGTTTGTATTCCTATAATAAATCCAGAATAAACCTCATTTTCTTCTTCATTTTTCAGTGCTTTAATTTTGTAGGAAGATAGATTAGGCAGAATTTATTTTTAAGTTGTTGTGCTGTTTGTGTAATAAATCTTGCTGCGTAATGTTATATTACTACTATTTTTTTTTCCTGAAAGCTTAGAATAAAAATGAGCAGGAATATGGAATAGCTGAGGGTCAGCCTGTCATCATTGGGGTGGGAGGGATTTCTGGTAACTCTCTATACCTTTTTATTACAATAATATCAATTAAAATTCAGTTGTAATCGTGCTGTTTCATTACAGTATGGTACAGGTTATATGGCATTGTAAAATGCAGTCACGTAATTTTGAATTTGTCTCTGGAATCTCTATAAAAATACTGGTTTAACAGGCAAAACACGTGGCAGGGAGCTAGTACTGAAAGATATATATTTGACTTTTCAAACTTGCAGATGGAATTTAGGAAACCTTTATTTTCATGGGTGAAGCTAGGTCTTATATGAAAGAAAAAAACAATTTCCTGTTGAAAGGCAGCTAAAGGAGGCGGAGGGGGGGAGGAAAGCTGTGCCTCAAAGAACTTGTAATTGCCTGTTTTGCAGGGATAAGGAGAAAAGCATGGTGCAGGTATCCCCGAGGTCTCACTTGTTCATCTGGGCGTGATGCTGGTGCGGCAGCGCATACAGGATATTGCTCATCGTTCGGTTTCCCAGAGGCTTTGTTTTCTTTTTTGACTAAAATCTGCTTTTTTTCCACCGTTGAACTTGTCTAGCAGTTGATTTTCAAATGCATCAGCTCTAAATGGTGCAAGTTTTGGAGGACTAGAAATGTCATCTTATTTAACGGTGTTTATCCCTACTCCAAATCCTGTAGCTCCCGGAGACTTTTTACTCCGTGTGCCATTGCTTTCATAAAACAGTGTGCGTCTGCCTAGGAAATAGTACTTTATTTTTCCTCTTTATCTCTAGAAAAGGGCTCGAGGCTTCTGTAGAGCAACTTATAGTAGCAAAAGCCAAATTGGAGTGGGGGAAGCTGCCATTGAAGTCCTTAATGGCACAGCTGCATGAGACAAACAATAAAATATTGTGCAAAAATAATCCTTTCAAATACAGACAGGAATTTTTTTCAAGGAAAGCAGCCTAAGACTTATTATTAAATGTGTCTGTCTGATGGAATAGGCTTGTTTTTTTAAACTGGCTAAGAGAATAAGCCTAAAAGGTCTAAATGTCTCCATAAATGCTACCCTGCCATGATGGGGCTGCTGACAAGTAGAATAAGCAGTTGCAAAGTATGAGGAAGAGTCTGGAGGGGGTTAGAGGCAGTTGCTATCTTCCACCCCTAAATTAACGCCATAGCTTCTGATTGCCAAGTGCAATTAACCGTTCTGTTCTGCAGAGTCCCTTTCTCCTTCCAGCCGAAGCAGTCAGCCAGCCAGGGCTGGGTCCTTTCACACACCTTTATTATTTTTTTCCTGGGTGAGAACATAGCTTCTATGATTATGTTTGGAGAGAGTATTTTTTGTGGCATGTGAAAATGAGCATTCCCTTATGCGTAATGTGCTCTGACTCAGTACTATTGCACGGCCTCTTATTTTCATTCAAGAACTTTCCCTTGGAGGCTTTTTTTCCCCTAAAAACTGTTGACTGAAAAAAAAAAAAAAAAAAAAAAAAAGCAGCCAGGTCAAAACCCCTGCGGGTTCAAGCGCTTCTTAAAACAGCTGAGACTTGCAGAGAAGAGGAGGTAGCTCGGGATGGGAACCACTGATGCCACCCACGCCTGTGAATTGGGGTCCATGGGACCAGGAGAGATGCCTGCAGGTAGGAAAACCTTTTTGGGTTGAGAGGGGTTTTGCAGGAGCAGGCTGCTGGCTGCCTGATGTTGCTACCAGGCTTTGAGAAGTGCTTAAACCTTGTGGGTTTTTTTGCCTGCATTTAATGTTTTTCACCTGTTTGTTCCACTGCAGCAAATAATCACTTTAGCAGAATAAATAGCAGGTTCTTAAATAATTTCAGGAGGGGAAAGAGGGGAAATTCAAGTGCTCTGAAAGGAGGAAGAGAGTTATAAAATGTTTTGCCAACTGGCAAAGACACAGCTTTTAGGAAGGGCCAGGCAAATTTGATCAGTACTGGCAGAGCTCTGTTTCAATTGCCCTTCTAGTGTTTCTTTACGTGTTATTTTAAGCAGCTGCGATTCCTTCTTGGTAGGGCTTTAGGCTAATTTCTGAATGCTGTAAAACATTTCTGCTGCTGGAATATAAAGGCACTTCTCTGGGACCAGGAGACTGTAGGGTGCAAACTATAATACGATGCTTCAAGGGGCTTGTGTTGGCCTTCACAGCGATCGATCCAAACAGAACGGGGCTCCTGGATCTGTCCCGGCGAGTTAATTGAATTGCATGTACTTTTGGATGAGACATGACTGCTTAAATCCCTTCACTGCGGCTTTTTGAGTGCTTGGAGATTAATTTTAGCCTGCTTACAAACTGAAGCCCGTCTCAGTGCAAGCAGAGAGCACCTAGAGAGCCAGGATGAGTGAGAAAACACCTACTGCATCTACCCTAAATCCAAATGGGGCAGAAACACTCTGTTCTGCTCTTCAAATAACTAGTAAAAACACTGGCATGGGATTTTCTCCCATGGATCTGCTGAATAACTGGTAATAGGAGCTGGCTGGGATGCTTTAGCGCTTTCTTACTGACTGCCTGGATTTCTTTTTTGATGTTGGAGCAGGGTTACAGGACAGGGCTTTTGCTGCTTTGCAGTCTGGGGGTGGTTATTCCCAGCCTGCTGCTCCTGTGCCACAAGAGCAAAATCTGCATCCGTGATAGGTCAAGCTTGAAGAGTTATTTTGACGGCGACTTGCCTTTTGGGAGTTGAGTTTATTGCTAGTCTTGCTTTCCTTAAAAATCACACGGCGTGGGTGTGAAGACTTGGAGGGTGTGTTTTTCTTACATTCAAACATTTAGAAAACGAGGATCTAGCAAAGTAGATGCCTTTGAATATTTAGAATGTTATCAAGTGGTCTGGTAAGACCAGACAAAACTCAGCGTGGCTTCTCCATCCCCAGATCTGCATGAGCATGTGCTATTTGAGGCATCGAGGGGTTTCCCTGCTCCTCCTGCCTTTTTAAAATGGGTCTTAGAGATGCTTTTCTAACCCCCAAGCTGTTTTGCCCCTGTGATTAACTTGCTGTGTTGTGTTGTTCCCAAGCCTGCTCCAGAGGATCAAAATTGGGATTTAATAATTGGGGAAAAAAACCCTTCCTAGCTGGGCATTCATTCCTGCACTTCTCAACTGACTTCCTCCAGCAGGTTTTGGACATTATTTAGAGGGTAAATAAAAGCTGTTGGGAAACACACAGAATCTTTGCTTCTAAACCTTAATAACACAACAGATGTCTTGTGTGAACCTGTTGAGTTGAGGCTTATGTTCGGTGTTGTCACCCACAGGTGTCCCATTGTACCTGATCTGGATGCAAATGTACTTCTGATTGGTCTTTTAGCATTTTTTAGGGTGTGAAACGCCTTCTGTTCTGCCTGGGTAGATGTGTTGCTCTGTTGTCCCAAGCCATGAGATAGGGACCAACCCTCCTTCCTCCAACCTCCCTGGCTCTAGTGAAACCGCATCCTGAAGTTGGAGTACTGGGAGCCTTTGGCTTCCTGCCATGCCATGTCAAGATGGAAATTGGCACATGCGCTTCATGGTAATAGATGCTTTTACTTGGAAAAGACCCAACCCTCTTGGTTTTTTAATTATTTTTTTTAGTGCAGCTCTGCTTTTTTTTTTTTTTTTTTAGTTTTCCATTTCTTAATCTTTGGGAATTTGTGTATTATCTGCTGCGTAATGCAGTTTGCTGGCAGCAGCAGCAGTGCTTGTGTCAAAGCGTTTGGGTTTCAGCCTTTCTCTGTCATAACATTGACTCTAAGAAGGATTTCTGACACGGGAAAACGTGCTGAGCATCTGTTAGGATGATAACTCTAAGTTTAATTTTGATGTGGTTTCTACTGAAGATTGACAGCCCCATGGATTTTCTGAAGTTGCTTCATCAGGGAACCTGACAAAAGTGGAGAGTAATGCTGTCGAACATAATTTTTCTGAGCATGAATTAGTTGTCATGGTAAGCTTTTCTGCTCCGCATCTCTGCTCTCTGCTATTCCCATGGCTCTTCAGCTCAGTGTATGCTGGGATGGGAAAACCCTGGGTTTAGCTGGGGAAGATGGTAGAGTTTGCATTGCTGGAAGCTTATAGCAGCTTAGTTTATTCCTGATAGCTAGGTAACTTAAATTCCTTCCATCCATATTTTCTGTGATACTAGGAGTTTGGTAAAAATAAGATACTATATACTTGTATTTAAGTATGTTGGGCAAAAAGCCATGTCTTGTCTTCCCTCTTGAGGAGTGGGTTTGCATTCTGGGCTTGCTGCAGGTGGGATTCATCCCATGGATGGTGTTGATCTGCATCCCATCATCCTAGTCAATCTGGGACCTGGGGGTGGCTGGGCAGCCTCTGCCTTGTGGTGTCAGGAGAAACTCACGCTGAGCGATGCAAGAGCTGAGACCTTACCCTGTATTGGGTCCTTCATTACAACCTGCTGTGCTAGGAAAGGATAATAAAGGGAATTTGTAATTGCAGTTTTTTGAAAAGAAAGTCCCTGTGTTATCCTTGTGAGTTATATTGGTTTGAGCTATCGGTGCAGGTATAGTCATGGAGCCGTTACATCCCTTGGTCTTCACCCAGCAGTGTTGGAAGGGAAAACTATCGCCGCTCTCCCCAAAACAGGTCAGCTGCTTCCTAGGAAATAGGGTCCAGGGATTTGTTTTGCAGTGACAGGCATGGGTTTAACTGCACACCTTGCCAACTGGCCGAATTGGACACAGCCGCTCGTTAAGATGGATTTATTTCATGATGTATTTCTGTCATCAGTACGTTACCTTATGCTTAAGATGTTCTAAATAGCTGGAGATGCAATATTCGATATTCCAGCCTTTCAGCAGCAGTAAATCCTGTGGGTTTTTTTTTTTCCTCACCTACTGCCGGTAAGAACTACGTGCAAGTATTTAATAAAAAAAAAAAGAAACATAGGGGGGTGTTAAGGGAGAAGGGCACAGAGATTTTCCCCCCCTTGCATGCTGCTGGGAAGTTGCTTGGGGTAAAGCAGGCTTGCTGGCAAAACTGGTTTTGCGGGGGAGGAGGGGCTGCAAAGCTGTCCCTTCGATCCTATTTTGCTTTGCGTTGCTCTTGATTTGGTGTAGATCCCTTTCCCCATCGCTGCCTGGCCCTGCAGTGCAAACCAACCAGGGCCACCAGTGCAGCACTGTGATGCCTTCTCGGGCCCAGCAAGGAAGCAGGGGTTTCCTCCAGCAGGATTTGGGTTGGTTTTTTTTCTCTCTCTGGTACAGTTTGTAGGCGACAGTAGGGCTGAGAGTGGCAAGAGATTAAATGGCCTGGGAAAATGCTGCGCCAATGGAGAGTGGCTTGTTCCTAAACTGTGTTCAGCCTGCTTCAAATCTTTGCAAAAACCATGTCCTTGACTTGGAGTTTGCTGGGACAGAGCTTGACATAGACCTTTGGTGTAGCATACATGGATTGCAGATGCATTTCTGATGCTATTAATTTTCTTTGTGACCTTACTGTTGTCTTTTTTTCCCCCCTTGAAGCTGTGAAGTGGAATGCCATGGCCAGTTCCTCGGACAGTGAAGATGATGGTTTCATGGCTGTGGATCCAGAAGACGCTGTGGTCGAAGGGACGATGGAGCAAGATGATGAGCCTCATGCTGAGCTGGAGGTCGAGGAGACCAGGCATAACAGATCAATGTTGGAGCTCCCAGAAGAGGTTTTGGAATATATCCTCTCCTTCCTTTCGCCCTATCAGGAGCACAAAACTGCTGCCCTTGTCTGCAAACAGTGGTATCGACTAATCAAAGGTACAAATAGCTGTAATGCGAGTGCATTTTTTTTAATTGTGGGAAGATGGATTTGTATCTCAGCTCTCTGCCTTTTTTTAGCCTCACCTGTTGTTTTCCCCTCAAACTCAGAAATTTGACTTCTGCAAAATGCCGGAAAAATGGCTACAGCTGTGGGGGCACTTGCTTTGCTCAAGGCTAATAACAATGCAGAATTGAGCCCCTCAGCCTCTTTTGAAGTATAAAAGAGTGAAACCCCAAGAACCCCTGTGAGAGAGCAGCTCACGTTGCTTTTGAATGCTCCCCGTGCGCTGCTGATGTGCAGCACTGTTGACCTTGCATTCAGGCTTCCTCTCCACCACACAGCAGCCCCAGTTGCCAGTGTCCCATGTCTGATGTGGCTGTAATTGTGCTTCATTTGTGTCTTGCTCAGTAATTAACATTCCCAAAGTTTATGCTTTCGGCTGGAAACAAAACCGTGTCTGGTTCTTACAGCTCTGCTGAAGATAAGTGGTATATAAAATCTGCATTAGTACAGATCTACATATTCAGACTTCCTGAAAGAGTAGCCCTGAGATACAGATACTTCACCTCTGTGCAGCATTAATTCTGAAGCCTTATGGGGATATTCTAATGCTAGATATATATGATATGACAAATAGGTAGGTAAAGTTTGGACAAGGATACAAGCAAAGCTATCTGCTTTGGTATTTTTTTAATACATTGGATGATTTCTGTTTCTGTTGGAGACACGTGTTTTGATTACAAGCTTCATTAAAAAACAAGCAGTTTAAGAAGAGACCACAGTTAAATCTGTAGGAAATGAGGCACGCTGCTGCACGAGGGCAACTTGTTTCTTCTGGAAAACACAGAGCGGGTGTCAGGTGAGAAAAAATGCCTTTGGCAGGTGTGTGGGGTGATGTCTAATTTGTGAACTTCTCCGCACATGTGAAGCATTGCTCAGATTCCAGGCATTTTCTGCCTTGCCCAGAGTTTAACAGGCTGGAGGTTAAAAAAAACACAGCTACTTCAGAAGTGAGCATTGCACAAAATTAGTCTTTTTGCATAATTTTGGGTCAGCAGCAGCCCACACCCCTGTTGAAAGATTTTTCAAGTGTCCACAGCCCTCAAGTTGCTGCTTGGGCGCTCTTTCTCACACATGCTTGTTCCTGGAGCAGCCTTAAGAGATGCAAAGGAAGCAGCTGGAATGAACAAGCACCTGGTGATTCACCCCAAAAGAGACTGTGGGAAACATCCCTGGAGTGGAGGGGAGGGATAAGCAGCCTGAGGCACAGTGTGGCATGGGAGTGAGTTGTCCAAGTCTCAGGGGATGAGTGGTGCTGGGCGGCTGTGCCATTTTTGTGGCAATTATAGCAAAAAAAGGGAGTATAATTGCTAACCTGCACTCTGTGAAGCAGAGAGGTCACTTGAGGTAAACGCTTGATTTGTTTTCTTCTGGTTTATTTTTCCTGTTTGTCAGGATACATCTGCTATGAAATACTATAGTTCACATTACGTTTCCCGCACGACTCTCGGGGACCAGCTGCTTGAGGACCTCAGGCTTCATTTTTTTTTTTTAAAAACTTCCTGCTTTATGTCCCAGAGTGTGACTTCTTGCTGGGGGTGTTCTTGGCACAGGGCTTTCATGAAGCAAATCCTTGGGAAAAAGTCTTGACAGGTTGTGGCATCCTCAGAGTGAGGGCTGCCATAGCATAGCGGATGCCGCCAAGCATCTGCTGAGCCACTGCAGTCGTAAATCTTCACCAGAACCTTTTCCTTCCACAGAGAGTAGTCTCTGGCCCCTCTCAGCACAAACGCAGACACATGTACTCCATACACAGAATTAATTGCAGCTCTGGGACTGGCCTGCTCTGCGGAGGAGCTGTTGTCGGCCAGATCTGCTCCCTTACACAGCTAAGGAGGAGTATTTTCACCTAAGACACACTGACTTTTATCACTGATGTCTCCCCTCTCGTTTATTTTAGATTCCCATGCAGTAGCTGTGTGTGCACTCTTAAAAATTCATTATTGCACGTTATTTATCCTCAAAGGTCCATTAAGGGAAGGGTAGCTGCTCTTCTGGGAGTGTGATTAGGGGACAGCAGGCTTGCTTTGTAGCAGAGAAGGCTGAAAACCAGCTCTGCGAAGTCATCACACCTGCTTACGTTTCACAAAGGCTTTGCTTTACCAAGCTAGAGCTGACAGATATTGGAAATGCAGTGAATCAGTTCAGTGAATGCTGCTGATTTTCCACATTTGCAGTGTCCCTATTCTTTATTCTCTTTAATCCTCTGAATTTCCACCAGCATATTTATGATCTAAGTACAGGGGTTCTTTATAATTGCTGTCATGCTGCTTGTGCAACTGTGCAGGCACGGTTTGTTCCTGACGTGCCCCAAATTTTGCTAACGTCTTGTTTTTCCCTAGGTGTGGCCCATCAGTGTTATCACGGCTTTATCAAAGCAGTGCAAGAAGGAAATATTCAGTGGGAGAGTCGCACTTACCCCTACCCTGGCACCCCCATCACGCAACGCTTCTCGCACAGTAAGTAGCTGCTGGGAAAAGCTCTGCTTGCCCTGATTTGCAACAGGAAGCTGCAGCCAAGGGGTTTGTGCTGCATCGCTTGGGATGTAGCAGTGCTGCACGTGCCTGTCGCTGCAGCAATTTCAGTGGGTCAGTGTAACACACAGATCTGCCAACACAAGCACTTTGCACAAGAATAGGGATTTGGTAGCTGCTAATCATGGTTATTGGCTCGTTGCTCCTAGGAAATGTTAACAGAGCTAGGGTGGGATTTTGGCTTTATGGTTTTGCAAATTTTACACGCAGGCTTCTTTCCGCAGCTCCCCTTTGAGTCTGAGCTTTGTGTCCTCTTCAATAGAAACCTCACTTAGCCACTAGACTCAAGTCATTACCATCAAAGCCAATGAGTTTGCATACCTACAGTGCTCAGGGATGTACGCTGGCTGCTTTTACAGCACGTCATCTTCTACATCTGTGAGTAATCTAATTTGAAGGAGGCTGAGTGTGGCTTGCTTCAAAATAAAACAGAACTGCACATGAGAAGCAAGTGTATTTGCTGATAGAAGTAAGCGATTTAGTCAACAATGCCACTTAACGTATGGGTGAATTTTTGCCCTGCTTCCAAGTTTCTGGAACAGAACAGAAAAGCGTTTCCCTTAGGGAAAGATACTCAGATAAAACTTGTTATTTGTACTGCAGTAGCATCAAGCTGCCTCAGCCCGCTCTGCCAGGTGACATAGTCGAATATGACAAAAATTCAGTCCTTGTGGCTTTGTCACTGGGTCTGAGCCCTCTGGGAAGCAGTTATTCCGGGGAGCAAATTTCATTTTTCTAAAGGTAAATAAACACGGTGTAAGCCATGTGACTCCAAGCAGGCATAAAATTTTCATATTCCCAAGTAATAATTTATGAAGCAACCGATGCATAGCCTCCTGCCGAGACAAGTCCAGGAGACACTGTGGGAAGCTCTGGTGAAGTCACTGGGCTCTTCAAAGATTTCCTTGTCCTCCTAAAGAATAAAAAGGGTACCACTGTTCATAGCTTGTTTTTAAGCAGCTGTGTTGGTAAAGTGCTTATTAATGACTTGCAGATTTGCATGTATTTTCCCTTCAATTTTTGCAGCCTTTTTGCAACTGGTGAGTTTTAAGGCTAGCTAGAAACTACCTGAGAAAGGCCCAAATATTGCACCAAAGACTGCTGTGTGCTCTTTAATTTATTCTACTGCCCACCAGGGGCTTCCTCTGAGCGTGCTGCAGTTACACTCTATCCAAAAAGAGTTGTCTTACTAAAGCCAGTGCCCTCGGAGCACGTAATCTCTATTAGCCTCGCTATTTGACAGTGGCTCTGGTCAGCCCTCGGTCGCTACAGAAGCGCTATTAATGCACTTTATGTGCAGAAAGCTAATCTGGATTAACTTGTTTGCTGACTTAAACTGATTTTTTTTTTTAAGCAGTTCTCCAGATCTGTGGTATCTGCTTTCCCTACAACAAAGTGTTGCATGTTTGTGGGTGGATTCCATATTAAACCGAGGCTACAAGTGATTAATTGCAGAAATTCAAACTGAATCTCTAAACCTATGACCTAAAATACTGAGATTCGGAGAGCTGAGACGAAGTAAGAACAGGTTTGGGGAGGGGGAGGTGAGGGAGTACTCACAAAGCCCTTTTTTAGGGTTGTGAGGGATTTGCCAGGTTTTGTGGGAAGACGTCATCTACCAGGCACGAGTCATTTGAAGTCAACAGGCAACAGTAGCTGGCATGAAAGAAGTGGCTAGGACTATCTCTCTTCTAAGATTTATTAGAAATATCCCAGAAGTGCTCATATGGAGCATAAAAGGACAAGTGAGAGAATTTTAGATAGTTAGAGGTCACTATGTCTTCTATCAGTTCTGAAGAGAGTAATAGAAAAACTGTTTGATAAGGAGTAATTAATGGAAGTTACTGTCATCTCGTGGGGAGGGAACATTTGGCAGGTCCTTGACCAGACAACTGATAATAAACTTTATGGATAGGCTGTAGATTTTCTAAAGGATTTCATTGAAGCTGCAGAACATGATACAATATTAATTATGCTATTTTTTAGATAGAAATGTACAGGAAGAAATACTTCATGGATAGGTTTTTTGAGCTGAATACCAGGTGTAATGTTTGCGGTAGTCATCTAATTCTTTTTTAGCCCTAACGTACGAGCCTACAAATATCATAGCAGGGCAATGACTCATGTGGTTAAATAACTGGCCACAATCAGAAAGCGATGTCAGGAGGCACAGGAATGCAGAAACGGAAAAGCAGCAGAGGAATGCCGACCGTTGTGCCAGAAATATTGATCCTTTGATGGGAGAGTGACTAATTTTAAATACTGATTATTTTTTTTCCGTGCAGTCTGGGAAGCACGGCACCAACATGACGACTAATTAAAGCAATTTCGTGGGTTTACCCTGAGAGGCAAGGGAGAGGTAAAAGCTGGAATGTTGTTTGTTTTACAGGATGGGCTGCTTTTCTACCAGAGCTATGGCTCTTCATATCACCTAGCTTTGCTCAATATATCACTGCCTTTTGTCTGCACAGAGTGGCTGCACTGCAAGGAGCAGGAAAACAGTATTTTAGAGAATAAGGAGATAGATGTGGGATTTTATTTTTTCCCCTGAAGATGTGGAGAGCTGGGCTTTCAGAGGTCTGGTGCATTTTTATCATGCCGCAACTTGCAGCGTAGTTGGTGTAAACGTCTGTGCCAGCCAGCGGGACCGGGTGCTTTCATCTGCAGCCCTGCCTCCTCAGCGCCGCCATCCTGCTGGCTCTTGTGCCAAGCGCAGTTGGGCGCAGAGAGGTTACCTCCAAAACCCAGCCCCGCGTTGAAGGAAACGGTGCCAGCAGCTCAACGTACAATGCTTGCAGCATCGGCTTGGCAGGGTCCTCCTGGGAACGCCAACACCAAGGGCTGTCAACTTTTAGCTGCAAAGCTGCGGTGCTGTTTTCAGCTGAGGGCTGTGTAGCAATGGGATTTCAATAGCCAAGCTGACTTTTTTTCCCCTCTCTCTGATGGGGAATACGACCTTTGAACTTGGATGGGTTACTTTATTTGATGTACGCGAAGTTTAAAAAGTCAGTGCCCTTTAATTATCGCAAAGGGCATGTGCTTTGCATTCAGTTTTCCCTTCCCAGTTGATCTCTATTTCAGTTATCTCACGCTCTGGGTGAACGTCTCTGATGCTTTGTTATGCAGCACAGAGGAGAAACAGGAACGTGTTCAAAACAAGCTGGCTCTGTGGTCTGTTTAGGTACCAGTGTCTTCAAACATCAGAAATATTTACTCTCTTCATTTCCAGTTACAAAGATATGCCATCTCTGCAATACTGAAACTCTGGGGGACACTAAATTTTACTGGGACTTTAAAAAAAAACAAAAACCAACCCAACTAAAAATACCTCCAGTGTTTTCCACCCAAAAAAGAGTTAAAGGCACTGGGGACTTGCACCTTCCTCCCCTGATTTATTCTACACCTTTGCAAGGCTGGTATAAACTGGAGTTTTCAATTGTGCTTCCTCCCCCCCCCTAATTTTTTTTCCCAAATTGATCTGTCTTCCTTGGCTTCAGAAGCTTTAAATGGCTTGCTAAGAAGTAGGAAAGCACAGTTTAAATTATTTTGGTCTAGGATTAAAATACATGCCACGCGGACGTCATGGTGCCTGTCTGGCTGGCTTGGTTTTTAAATCCAAATAGAGGAGAAGAATGCTGCCACCTCCCCTCAAAAAAAATAAATGAGCTGTGCTGTGGTGTTAAAGCTGTGCTTGCCAAGCAAGGGTTTGGCATGGGGAGGAGGTAAGAGGCTCTCAACCTGTCATGGTTTAAGTAGCGATTAGATTTCTAAGGAGACTAAACCTTTCAAGAAAGGTTAAGTAGAAAAACCACAGCATTGCTTTGCAGCAGGTTTTAATTGTATGTGCTTAGTGAAGTGCTGGCTGGTGCCTTCCTGGGTGGAGGTGATGTTGCAGCCTACAAGGGGTCTTACCATGTAAAAATGATACAGGGTTGAATCTTCAGGAGTAGGTAAAGCTATAAAAATGCTCTTAATCATTATTTCTTCCTCAAACCCATCCCAGGTAAATCCTCTACACCACTGTTTATATATTCTCCACTCCAAACAGAGCTCCGAAGTGATGTGCTGTGGCGTATAAGTGTGTATTACATTAGTTTGGCAAGATGTGGGTTGGGATGAAGACAGTTCAGTTGCGCGTAAGGGCGTCGCGTGGATGCACACGGGGCAGAGCTGGGTGGTCTCACCCTCTGAGCACATCCAGTGTATCCAGCTCCCCCATTCCCACTGTGTGGTCAGCAAAGCGCCCTGGACTTGTCACTAAAAGCCAAGGGCATGAGGGCTGCTGGCTTTTCAATAGGGGATCTGCATGACAAGCCCCAGGTCAGACAATGGGACCCTTGGCAAAGGCCACACCGGGCGTCATCGCATCCCCCACTGAGCCACGGTATTGTCCGCGGGCACTTGAATGCACCGGTTTACGGCGTTGTGATTCTTTCACAGCGGCGAGATGAATATCACTGGTGTATGTATGGGTGGGCTGCGTTAAAGAGCTCTTTCACGCTGGAAGTACGTACCTCCAGGCTGGAAAATTAGGGCCGTGGGGTTGGCCAGGGACATGCTTGTACTGGTCTAGAGCGAAGCTGGAAGCAGGAACAACTTCTTGCAGGGATTTGCTCTGAATCATTTTCTCCTGCTACCAAAAGTAGGTTATCAGGCTTTCAGTCCATATGCTCCTTTTTTAGGCTTTTTTTCTTCTATCTTCTTGCTACTGTTTCAAAAAGAAAAAAAAGCCTTTATATCTGTACAAGCTCTGGAGTAGTCCTGTGTCCCGTCAGGTCAGCTCATCTGAATCTATTTTTATTCTTTAACTGATGAACAGCTGTGTACAATATGTGATGGAGAGAGAGGGAAGGAACAGTGCAACTTGCACCCCTGCCATGCATCTACCTCCACTTTTGCTTCAGCACAGAATAAATATTGGTGCTTTTTATCAAAGCCGCTGTACTTGTGTGCTAATCTTTCATCTTGTCGCTTCTCTTGTGCTAGTTATTTATGACGGTACATGGTCCTCATCCTGGAGATGCTCTGTGGAGGGGCTTCTGCATAATCACTAGTGCTTCTCACCTCCATCTCAGACCCAGGGCCAGATGCTGCCCAGTGCCGTGGGCTGCTTGCCTGAACTTTGACTTTTCCTCTTGCTTTTCGAGTTGGGCAATATATTGCTTGTCATCACAAGGGCGATGACTCCTGCTCCCTCTGAGCCCTGGCTGGTACCCTTCAGTGTTCCCAGAGCATCAAACACTGTGGCTTTCTACTATGCGCTGGCGCATATGTGCATGGATATGATTTATTGTGGGTTTTCCCCTTGCTAGACTTGATAATGAACACTCGAAGAATCGTTGGGGAGGCCTTGCTCACATTGAGAGGCTTGATAGTAGATTTTTATGACTTTTTTTGAGGGTACTTGTGCATGAAGTTGGGGTTTACAGAGAGAGGCTTTGGTTCACAGTGGGATTCAGGCAGTGAGTCCTCTTTGAGCCGAGTGCTGGTGCTCCCCTGGCTGGTGCTATGGGACTGCACGCAGGATTTAGTGTTTTGGGACCGTCTGTAAGTGTGCTGCTGAATTCCTGGTGTCTGGAGACCACTAAAGATATCCTGGGAGATGCAGTAATGAACAGAGCAACACACCGACAGACAGATCGAGGCTTCAGAAACAAGCTTGCCCTTCATGTCAGCCACACTACACTTTTTACCAAAGCTCTGGGGGAAGAAAGGGAAGAATTTCACAGATAACCCAAGAATTGAGATTTTTCAGGCTTTGTCAGGTCAAAGGAGGTTTGATTTTCAAACATGTTGCTGTCACATGCATGTCAGTAGAGCAGACAGCACCCAGCTGATTGGAGGGTGCAGATGCAGATAAACCTGCTGCCTGATCACCTGGACCAGCCCAGGAGCTGAAGTTGCCTTCACTCCTCGGTCCTCGGCTTGCAAGCTTAGGAGCTGGTGTGAGTTTGTCTATCAAAGCTGCTGCCGAAGGGTAACCTTGCTCTTCCAGTGTCACCATCCAGCACTTGTCCCACTTCTCATGAGTTAGGCAAGAGGTGGAAGAGATGCTGCTGCCTTGCAGGGATCTCAAGAATGTGAAAGGCAAGGGGCTGTCGTACGAAGTCAATGGGGCTCGTTGTGTTTGAGGAGGGAAATGTAGATATTGGGAAATCCTCTTTTTAATTGCAGGGGTTTAATTTTCTGAACACGTTTGAGTCTTGCTCATCTTCCAAGGCAGATAAGCTGAACAAGTCCTCTCTGCTTTATCTTATGTTTAATTTACTTCTTTTCAGAGGGGCATGGGTACCATGGGACATTAACTGCCAAAGGCAGATGGTTTTGTTTGGGGTTTTTTTTTGCTGCAGAGTTTGGTTTGGGGCCAAAAGCTCTTTATTTCCCTGGGTATCTTTGAAGGGTTGTCAAGTGTCATGTTCCCTCCCCATTCCCCATCTCGCTGCCTAATCCTTTCCCATAAGAGATAAAGGGAATGCTCGCATAGGATGCATGTGTTTCAGTGGTGCTTTTCTATGATGAGATAAGGTGAAATACCGTCAGCTTTGGAAAAAGAGAATAAGCGACCAGGTCTAGGTACACAGGCCAGTTTCTTAGTGTAATTTGGCAACCCTATAAACCATGCAAACTAGCTTAGAAGAAGGTAAGTGTGCTGAGTGTGTTAATCGTAGCTAATCTAATTAACTGCAAACTTCTAAGGCAGCTTTCTTTGCACTTCCAGGAGCAGCTCTGCTTGAGGGGATAATTGTCTCGGAAGGTTCTTGCTGGAGATTTACAGTGGTCAGGGATACCCCTAAGCTGGCCCATGGTTTTATTGAAGCTGGGGCAGCCTGTCTGCTTTTCTTCCGTCTGAAAACCAGGGGGAAAAGAAAATGATCTTTTTTTCACCCAAAAGTGCGAAGGTCACAGAACTGGCTAATCTGTGTGTTTGCTTTTTTTTAGGTGCGTGTTACTATGACGCTAACCAGTCGATGTATGTGTTTGGTGGCTGCACACAGAGCAGTTGTAATGCTGCCTTCAACGACCTCTGGAGACTTGACCTGAATAGCAAGGAGTGGATCCGGCCCCTGGCATCAGGTGAGAGGTGGCAGATGTTCAACTCCCCCACCGCTTTATCAAAACTTACCTTGTCCCCAGGGCTGGCTGGACTGATTCTGTATTTCCCTGCGTGTTTCATCATTATCCGGCTGGTTTTCAGGTTATATCCTTTTTTTTTTTTTTTTTTGCTGCAGACTATGTGTATCCTTGTGCCTGTGGCACCACACTGGGTTGTTTCTCTTTGGAGCAGCTGCTCAGTGCTGGTTCGTGCCATGCAGGATGAGTGACACTTACCTGCAGCCACAAGAGCCTGTGTTGATAAGAGTCGTCCCAAAGCTGAGAATTTTTTTTAATAACTTTGGTAGCTGCCACTTCAGGTATTTGAGGAGTGGAGGAGACATGCCTGTGCGGGCTGCCCACAGCAATGGGGAGAGCGTGGGAAAACAGGTACATTCCTGTAGTCCATGCGCTCTGAGCAGGGCAGGAAAACGCCACAAATGATTTCCCACACTGGTTTGTGTACTCAAAATGTCCTATGCGGCAGACTTGTTTTCCATTTATTTCTGAATTTGACTAAAATAACTTTGACAAAGGCAGAAGAATTGGGGGAAGCTCTTGGGGGGGATGGGGGTTAATCATTAAGCTAGTCATTTCAGCAAAAGCTTTACATTTAGCGAAGAGCAGGAAGAAGAAAAGGAGCTCAGCATCCACCAAGCACTCCTTGCTGGCTTGTCTGCTTGGGTCCAGACTCCCTCTGACCCTGCTTCATGCGCTCCAAGTATTGTGGATTACTCAGTTATTGTTTAAAGTCATATTTTCATGTCTGACACTTTTTTCTTACAAAGTCCTCCAAAATCCAGATGTTTCTGCATACTGGTGTTATCTGGGAATTGGTCGGGTGTCATTTTGAAATGTTAACATGTAACTTGGTGCTTGATGACCACTTGCTGGATATCAGTCTACACAACTCCTAATATTTTGACTTGATTTTTGCATCTGCACATCCACTGTATGATGCCTACAGGTGAGAATTAAGCAGTCATGGACTTTAAATGGAGGACAAAAACAAACCACAGTCTACATGTATGTGGAAACTGGCTCTTGCTCTTCCTCCTTCCCTGCTGTAGCACTCTCCCTCTGCTCAGGGGTGGAGAAGACACTATGGGTAGCATAAACAGGATACTGGGTGATGCAGACCTCTGCTCTGACCCAGGACATCTATTCTTGCAGTCCAGCGAGTTCTTCCGTCGGATTGAATATGGGGCATGACTCGCAGTCGCGTCAACGGGTCCAGCTGCCGGCACCCAGCTCTGCTCAGTCACTCTCTTGGTATTTCGCAAAGTCAAATTCCCACTGCCTTACTAACAAATAACACTTTTAAAAGAACAAGTCCTGTGGGAATATGTGTCAGAGTTAAGTCCCATGGGAAGATCCCCCGAGGAAATATTTCTGCATGCTGTCATGAGCGCGTGTAGTGAGATGGGATCGCAACTGAAACTTCAGGCAGTCTCACCAAACAGAGAGCGCTCTTGTTCCTTGGTCTTCAGAAGAGATGAGTCACTCCGCACTTGTGCCGGTGGTAGTTTCTTACACATAGCTGCTTTTTTTTTTTTTTTGTGTGTGTGTGTGCCCTTAACCAGAGGGTTGGCACCCGCTGCCTGGGAAAGAATAGTGACTGGAGGGGGCAAAAGCAGAGAGCTTTGAAACTCAGGAGTCAGATGTAAATAAGGCAGGAGGGATTTATTTTAAAAGAAGAGCTGACATTGATTGATTAATGCTCGCTGTGTGTGCAAGCTAATTGCTCGTGGAGGTTGAGGAGGAGTTCTCACACCTGGCCCTATGGTCTCTATAGGCTAGGTCTTGCTCCAGAATAAGACAGCGGCTTTTCAACAAGGCCAGTTTTTGCTCAGAGAGGTTTGATCATGCTCTACTTGTGCCCTTATTAAGCATGGGCATATTATCTAATGAGACCTGGGTAGAGCTACCTAAAGGGAACAGGAGCGTGGTGCCAGGGCCGTGCTAAATGCCTTGGACACAGCTCAGGTGAGCTGAAACAACTTCATCCCTTTCTCCTCTCTGAAGGGCTTTTCCAGGAGAAAACACCCTTTGTTGTTGTTGTTTGTTCATACCTGTTTTCATTTGGGTTTTCTTACTTGCAGGCATTAGATGACATCAGAGCTGGATAATTCACCTCCAGCCTGAGCTGCTGCACTTCACCTAGGAGTAAATATTTAGCCTTCAAAGAAATAATTGGCCCATGTTTCTTTAGTCTCCGAGACGGAGGAGGGAGATAATTGCTTCAAAAAAAACTAATTTTTGAGGTTTCAAAGCATTTTTTTGCTTAGATCTAAAACAATGGCATTGGCTTTCTACTTATTAGGCTGGAGCAGAACAAGAGAGTTTAATGCCTAGCTTTTATGTAGGGCTTTTTACTGGTGGGGCTTAAAGGTCTACAAAGGAGGGTGTAAGGCAGCGGGATCTCTATTTTAAGAACGTGAACAGGAATGCCTCTAAACTTTCTCCCTCAAGCTCTTCTGGCCACTTTGGAGCTACTTTCCACCTCCTCCACTCCCACATATGAGACTTGATGGAGCAGGACGGGAGCGATTATTAATGGCCCATAATATGTGGGAAGCCTGCAATGTTATCCCAGGGTAGGTGGTCCCTGAGAGGCAAGTGCCTTTCTCCATGTGTTGGGGATGCTTTCTTTGCCTTTATTTGCATAATTAGTCTGGGCACTTCTTTGACTTTTGGCCTATTTGCACAGAGGAGAATCTGATGGAGGACTGGAGGTGGTTTATGCTGGAGTCTGTTTATCCAGCTAGAGGCAAGGGTTAGTCTTGACTCCTCTGTAACTCAAGCTGCAGCACGCCGCTCTTGCAGCAAGGGCGCAGGCAGGATGACTTTGGCGGCGATAGCCTTCTGGTGCTCCCCAGAAAAGAGCTTTTGTGCAGTGGAAATGGCCAGGAAAGAAACCAAACCCCATTTGAGATGGAGACTCCCAGGACTTAATGCAATGGGTAATGCAAGAGCTGCAGGGGTTCCCAGGGCAAGGGCTTTGGTGTGGGGTTGCTGACGCCTGGACTTGGCTAACCCAGGATTTGGCCCTGGAGCTGCTGCACCAGTGGCCCGGAAGGTCTGTCCTATTTCCATGCAGGTCTGTGAAACTCTCTTGATGAGAACCCCTCCATCTCTGTGAATAAAAAGTGCTGGCAGGCCCTGGGAGAAGCTGCCTTGGCCATCAGCACCGACCCAGGCCCTTTACCATCGTCTGTGTCTCCTGCTTGTGTCATCCTCAGGCTGCAGGGGATAATTTATATGCAGAATTGAGAGCGTATCCCCAGGCAGTTATCCTTCTGGCCTGCCTGTGCTATTTCAGACCGTGTGTTTCTGCAGACTTTCTCCCTTCCTGTATTTGTTAGTTTATATTCCTCAGGAGCCCTACACTTGGCTTCTGTCTGCCAGAACAGTACAGTGAACTGGGAAGTACCTTTTTATACATCAGAGAGGAAAATGATGCCAGTAGTTTTGCCCATGCTCCCAGGGACTTACGGGACAGAGGTGGAAAGCTTTTCTTTTTAAACCGAGACTTTTACTGTGCTTATATAGTAAGGAATTACTATAAAAAGACCAGGTCTTTGCAGAGAGAGGAATGCTAGCTGAAGTCCTACGGGGTCTGTGCACCCTCCCTGTTTCTGCTTTATCATCCTCAGCCAAGCGTGATCCCCCCCTTTGATACCCTCTTCCCTACAGCTATCTGGGAAGCCAAGAGAGCTGGAAAGACCCCGGTCCCCCATTCACAAAGTGTGTTTTCCCGCTGCCAGGCCATGGTATCCCACTCAGATATCAGGAGAGTTCAGGAGTCTTGTAGCTCTGCTTTTCCTGTTTGCTGCAAAAAGGCTCACTGTGTGGCTGGCCCTTCCGCTGGGAGGGGGGTAAACCTCCCCAGGACTTGTTTCCTGGTGTTTTTGTCTCCCTGCAGTCATGCTGCATTCATTTTTGCTGGGGAAATGGGAAAGCTTTTCATATGTATCTCAGGATTTCAGAATAAAAACAGGCTTGAAGGCAAAACTCATTTATTAGATGCTCTGATCCTCTCTGTCTGTGTTCACAGTGTCAAGATGTAGCCACATCAGAGCAGCTGATCCTCCCTGCTTTAGCCTGAAAATGAGTAGAGGCCTTCAGCCTAAAGTTTGCACTTAAAATCTTGTGGGTAGCCTTAACGCGACACAGTAAGTGTGCAAAAAAACCTCTCCCACGTCGGTTCCTCTTGGCCCTTTTTTTCTTCCAGGTCCCCTCTGTGTTTTGAGTGGGAGCTGCTGGAGTTTGAGGATTGGGTTTCCCCTTGTGAGCTGTGGGGAAGGTGCCTTTGATGGTGTTGTGTCAACAAAACTAACAGCCCAAAGGAGGTAGGAGAGACTCTGCTGTCACCTGCCTGAGGTGGTTGTATCAGATGTGGTCCCCGTGCGGTGGGAGGCTCTCTTGGCTGAAGGAGAAACCTGCCCGTTAGTTGTTGAGCGCAAACGGAGCAGTTTGCCCTTGACAAAGCTGAGCAAAAACCTTGCCCCAAGCAAAAAAAAAAAAATATAAAAAAAACCCACACCCTGTTTTCATCATCTCCTTCTAGAAAACAGCGGCAAGTTTTCAAAACAGTTGAAGTTTGATAATGCTGGTCCTGATCTGGAGTGAGTTTCCTTGTGGCTATGTGAGCTTTGTGGAGCTGAAAGGAGACATGAGCCACAGTGAAGGACCAGGGAAGGGACAGGTCATGCAGCTGAGATCCAGCAGACATCCAGCCCTCTGCATCTGTAAATTGGTGCAACACCTTCCTGCATGGTGTAAATAACTTGCAGGATTTGTGGCTGCAGGGCAGTCCAAAGGATCGGTGGGGTTTCTAAAGAGTAAACAGTTGTTAGAGTAGTGGGAACTGTCTTGCATTTGAGTTTAAAACCCACTGTGTCTGAAGATCTTCTGAGATCGTGCAGATTTAGTCCTTGCATTTTGCATGACCTTGTTTCTGAATAGCAGTAACCAGCTGAGACTCATGACTGAAATGCTGTGTCCTGACCCCATATTGCAATTCTTCTGTTTCCGTTGCAGAGTGACTTGCCTCGTGGTAACGTAGTGAGTGATCTAAGGCACATCCTTGCTTTAGGGATTAAAAAAAAACTTCAAAATCCTGACCTGCCCATGCTGGTAGCCTCTCTAGAGCAATATTTCTCAATTTGTGGACTACTGCCGGTCCCTGAGACACCATTTGTGAGATGTTTCTTAGCAAAGCAAACACATTCCCACGTACATAATGAGGGAAACCAGGAGAAGCAGGTTTTGAATATAAACTTCCAAAATTTAGCCCAACTCTTTTCCACTTACAGCCCTTGAAGGGAGGGCTGCAAAATGGTCTGTGTGTACCTGTGTGTTTCTGAACGCGGTGCAGTGTTGAATGGCCCTTTTTAATTGAAGGCATGCCTAGCATTTTATCAAAAACTTGGGATCACCTTGAGCATGGTGAAGCCGTGTTGTAGCTGCTGGCCTCCTGGGAGTGAAAAGCTGATACCTGGCACAGAATAATGTCTCTAATTGTGACTGCAGCTACTGGCTGCAGGTGTCTGATACTTCAAGGTAGAACAGGTTAATGAAACAGATGGAAATCCCTCACAATATGTGGAGTGTCTTTCTGCTGTCACAGTATTGAATGCAGCCTGGAAGAGAGGAAAGCTGTTCTCCATTCTCCAGCTCTTTTCCTGATGTGGTTTGTTTCTTCCTCATGGCTCTTTGAGTTTAGTAGCAGTAGGGCTTATTTCTGCCTTCGCAGAGCTAAAACTTTCCGCGTTATCAAAAAATCCCTGACTTCCCCACCATGACCAAAATGCTCTTTGAGCCCTCAAGCCCCGAGTGACTTGACACCATTGGAAACTGCCTTAATTCTGGTGAGTCTGCTGCCTGTCTGGAGCTTGCTTATCACGCAGCTAATGTCTACCCTTCTGAAACAAAACCACGAGCTTCTGGGCTTCATTCTATGCCATCCTTTCGGACAGATGCTGTCGCTGCATGGGTTGCGTGGAATTGCTTTCTCCAATTTAAATATATTGATTTTTTTTTTTTCCCCTTTTTGGGCTCACAGGTTTACAAGGAGATGAGTAACCATTCCTGCAAAGTGGTAGTAGCTTTTGACAGCCGTATCCTCCAGCCTGCTGTTGTCCTGTCAGAGTGGCAGTGACAAGGAGCACTGAAGGATGAAGCCTTTCTGAAATTTAAGCTGCAGTGCAGAAATAAAAAGGCAAGGTGCATCTTTTGAAGAAGAATCCTGGTAACTAGAGAAATCTAGCTGGCAGTATAGAAATCCTACAAAACACAGCATGCTGAGGTCATCCTGTTGCAAGTACGCAGAGCAGTACCTGGGCTGCTCCCAGGTGAAAGCTGCATCTGTGCAAACATTAAACAATTTATATTGCAAAACACAACATTGCAGGGAGTGGGAACTGGGTTTGCTGCATTTGGAAACAGCAAGCTACGCCCTGCTCTCCAAAGGAAGCAACATCCCTGAATATAGAGTTTAAACTTCATTACTGCCCTTCCAGAGAGTGAGCCCAGAGCTTGTTTGGCAGGCTCTGAGCTTCGGCTCCACAGAGCTCGGGTGTTTCTTGGTGCCTTTCAGTCCCTTGGTTAGTCTGTGTGAGGCAGACAGGATGCTAATTCGTTCCTTTCTTCACTTGGGTCGTTTTGAAAAATGTGTCTAATGAAATTTGTGTTGTTAAATATGAAATATTTCAAGGGCAAGAGATGAAAAATCAGCAGGTAAAGGGGTTTGGGTTTGGTTGTTGGGGGGGGGGGGTTGTGGTTTTGGTTTGTTTTTTGTTTTTTGTTTTTTTTTTTCAAAAGCTGTGATGCCTCGTTGGGAAAGCACTGCTTGTGTGTGGAGGGCTGGTTTCCAGGAGATTAATCCATCGCTGTTTGGGTTCAATAGGATTGCTCTGCAGCAGTGATTAGATGCCTAATCTGAGTGGGTTTAGGTTTACAACACACATCTACTCTCCCTTTGATTTGCCAGGCCCTGTCCTTCTCTGTTCTTGTGGCCTCTCTGGCTGTTTGCGTTTAACCTCTGAAAGCTTTTTGTTGTCTGGATCCGTCGTCTTCTGAATCATGCTCATCCAGCATCACTTGTGGGGGGGGGTAGGTCTTGCCCCTCGGGATGGAAACCCTGCCACGACTGACCCAGCAGCATTGCATGAATTATGCCAGGGATGCAGAGGCAGAAAACGCACGTGGAAATTGGGCATGCGATCTGCTGTTTGCAGGGATCTATCCTTGAAATGCCTTTGCTGAACTAGGCAGGAAGAGCTGAAAGACTCCCCTTTTCTTCTTTGGGTTCTGTATGGTTCTTAGAGGCTTTCTGCCTGGGAATCTGCTCCCTACAAAAAAAAGGCACCTGCTTGGAGAGGGCAGTTGTGTAAATGCTTCAGAAATAAAGCCGTTAAACTCTTTAGCTGGTCAGCGTGATAGGAAATGTATGTGGACTGCCTGTACCAGGGTAAAAAAAATACCTGTGCCTCCCATTCTTGAGCACCACATCTGAAAACCATCTGCTGCATGGCTTTCTCCATTCCTCCTTCCCTGTGACTGGGCCTGGTTGCAGCCTGCCCCTTGCCCCAGCTGGTGTTGAGTAAGTTATCCTTATTGATGCACCCAAGCCAAGTTCCAGCAGCATTTCCAATTACTCCCAATATCCACTGAGGTCATAAAGTCACTCCATAACTTCATTCCCCTCTTACAGCTTGAGGGTGGAGGGCAGAGTCTGTTCAGCAATTAAAATGAGTGACTGGTCCTCACCTCGTCCGCAGGGACACCAGGGTGCTGCTGCTGTTGCCTCTCCAGCATCCATGTGCACAGCATCACAGGAATGCAGTGCTGGAGGCAGGCTGGAATCGCTTTGAAGAAGCTAACCTGCCTGCACACGGAGGTGGGAACGGGCCCAGGATTTGGGGCCAGCAGCAGCAGAGCCGGCTTGCATCTAATGAGCTGTCACGGTGATGCTGAGACTTGGTAAAGGTGGTTTTACATCAGCAGGCTAAAGCAACTGGTGGTTTCTCTCTCCCATTCCCTGCTCTGTGTGCCACAATAGTTGGAAGTTCAGCAAGTTTTTATCTGCAGATGAAACATGGCAGGGGAAAACAGTCCCTGCTGTGGGAAGTTTACTCCTCAGAGCAATGGCTCGCCTGCTTTCGTCAGCAGGTCAGCGAGGCATGTCTCTCTGACCATGGCGCTTCCACAGGGAAAGATGCTTTACCCCTTGGATGCCCTCCTGTCCTGCCTTGGACACTTCAGCCTGATGCAGTAGGAGTATGTGGAGCAGGGAAAACAGAGGGGAAAATGCAGCAGAGGAGGCTGGGAGAGAAGTGGCTCGAAGGGAAATGATGTTTTAAGTGATGATCTGGTTTTCTGGGGACTTGTGGTTCCCTTTAAGGCAAGGGAAGAGCTGAACATCTGTTCACTGATGCAGAAATGGAGTCAGGCAGGAGGAGATCCCATGCATCTGTTTATCTTTGAGCCCATGGGTTTGTTTTAGTCCATAGGATGCTGGATCTCCTTCACTAAGATCTCTGACATGGAGAGCCTGGGGCTCTGTGTAGGCTGCAATCAAGACAGCCCTAAAAGAGGGGAGCTGGTTTTTCTTTCCTTTCCTTGTTGCAGTTCACAGCTTGCTGGCTGCCACCCCTTCTTGCTCGTGTTCGAAAGGAGACACCCAGCTGGTCAGAAGAGCTGCCAGGAGTTTTGCAGGAGCGCTTGCTCAAATGGGAGCTGGCAACCTTGCTGTGGTAAAATGCTCTTGTCTCCTGGATGATGAGAGGTAGAGGGATTTATTCAGGATTTTTAATCCACCTGTACGGCATTTGTCTCTAGAAGCTTTCTTGTGTCTCTCTGTGTGGAGCAGCCCTTCTTAAGACACTATCAGCATGGATTGAGCAGAAAGGCATGAAAAATTGCTTGTTGCTTTAACCTTGTCGGATTTAGATTCTCAGAGAGAAGCTCCCTGGGCACGGGTCCCTCCAGAGATTAACAGAGGAATTTTTCCCACTATCACTTTTATCAGCCTCCGGGGCGGATGTGGAGGATTTTTAGCCTGGTCCCCTTTTGTGATGCACAAAGGTAGCCTTGAGCAGGGACGGGGCAGCCGGCTGTCAAGGGCTGGCTGATACATGCCACTTTTCAGTGTCACAGGTAGTGCATGCTCATTTTAAATATGACCCCCTGGCCATCTGAAAATATTGCTGACAAGCATGCTATACCAAAATTGGGGAAAACTATTTGCAGCCCTGTTGGTAAATAAGAAGTCCACAATCTGCAAAAATAGGCTCCTGGGGTTGGGAGTCCTTATATAGACAAATAAGTAGTTGTGTCTTGTTGATGGTGCTGAGCATCTGGTAGCTCCCAATGAGTTTGGAAACTTCTGAAGGTCTTGTACAACTGAGAGTTGGGTACCTGCTGTTGAAATGATGAGTAGAAATCTCTCCTGCAGTACTTCTTCCTCTGCCTCGGAAAGCCAGCGCCTGGAGAACAATTTGCTTTTTAATGGTCTCATAGTGCAGGCCTGTAATCTTGCAAACCAGTATTTTCCTAAGCAGAAGTTAGGGTTGATTTTGTAAGAGCTTTTTTTCCTGTAAGTTTTTTTTTTTTACTTCCAGGTGTCTAACTTTTTCCTGACGCTTGATTTCACAGCCCTGGGGAGAATTTTATTTCATACAGATATCTGCTCGTCCGAGTTTGGCTGACTGGAGCCAAGGTATTTGCAAACTGTCGGGAGGCTGCGAGAGCAGCCAAGGCATCTGTGAAACCTTCTATTTTATTTCCTTTTCAGGAAAAAAGGCTTAAAAATATGCAAACAGGCGCCCCAGCCACACATACCGGTTGTTTACATTGGTGTTGTCTCAGATATAATTAATGCATTGCACCAGAGAGGAAGCTGATAGCCTGAACTGGCTCCTGCCTGAGGCTGGTGCTGTCATCCTGACCGCTGCCCTGGGCGAGAGGCGAAGGAGGTACCAAAGCATGATGGAGGTCTGTCTGACCATGAACTCACCAGTCATTTTATATCGAAGTAATTCTTTTCTTCTCCCAGGTCTGTGGCAAAGCCTTCCCTCCTCGGCAGGTACATTCACCTTCGGGGCCAGCTCCGTTTTGGGGTTAGTGAAATAAAACCCTGCTGTCCCATGGCTAGATAAGTCTTGTCAGCTGGGAAGGAGCTTTGAGGAGCCTTTGGAAAGGTCCTGCTCAGAGGCTTCGGGCAGGCTGTGCTGACACCTATCGGCAATCCTTCCAAGGCATCCCAGCCAGCAGGCACGCATCCCGACTCGAGGTTTTTCTTCTTTAAGCTGCTGTTGTACCTTTTGCATTAAGGACCCTGTCCACAAAGATTATGTATGTATACTCAAGATTGAATACACAATATTCACTTTACAGTATGTCCTCTAGCCAGCATGATGTGCTTTTAAAGACTTTAAATGCTCGCAGCCTGATTTTATATCTTTGACAAAAGCATCTGCTGTAAAATCTCCTTAAATCTGGTAGGCATGCGGGATGACAAAGCACTAGCTCATCCTAGTCTGCAGTCCAAAAGGTGAATATTTATTCCTGACATGAAATATTTAGCAAGTTTGGCATTAAGCACCAGATTTACTGGAACGAGGGCAAAAAGCGCGCTCCTTATGTGAAGAAAGTGTAGTACAGGAACCGATGGCTTGAAAATTAAAATAAGGGAGAAGAACAGCAAGTGAGGGAAGAGCTGGTTAAAAGGAAGATCCCTTCATGTGTTGTACTGGGGCTTTCAGTAGGGAGATGTCAGGTTTTTAGTAAGTTGCTGCATTTTCTTTGCAGCAAATTTTGTGACGAGCATAGACCCGCTCTTCCCAACACTGAGCTTTTTGCATTTACTCAAGTGGACTTTTCTGACTGTGCCCACAGGATGCTCTTTAAAGGATGGTTGAGGCTTTTTAGCCCCGTGGTAGCTATAACCTCACTAAATTACACAGCAGCCATTTCCTGAAACACCAGTAATTTGGGGGTTCTCCGATGTCTGCAATGCCTCTGCCGCCTCCCTCGTGCTGTGGCAAACGAAACAGGAGTGTGACTTGAGTGAAAAGTGTGGAGCTCAGCAGAGCTGGGGCACGCTCCTCCGCTAACCCACACATACCTCCGTCCCTTCCCTACAATTAGCTGGTTATTACGGCGTTGTGTAGTCTGATACAGCAATTTCCATCCCTCCGTTTGCCTCCTGGAGGGAAGACGAGTCGCAGGAGCTGATCAACCCTTTCTCTCCAAGCGTTGAGCTCTTTAATTAGCATCAGAGCTGTTTTGTGTAGGATGTCAGACTGTTATTCAAATCACTTGAAAGTCTGCAGGGTACAGTATCACTTAAGGACGGGGGAGAACAAGTATTAAAGCAGAGAGAGGTGGATCACTGGCTGGCGCTTTGATTCCACCCACCTAGAGAGAAAAGCAGCTTTTGCAACAGTGGCACCCTTTACCGCAGGGCCAAATCTGCATTTCCCAAAACCAGGTGAGATGATTGCAAAGGGGAATTAGGGGGTGACCTCACCATAAGGAGTACTTGGCACCTTGGAATGATGCTGCTGGTGAGAAACGCTCAGGATAGAACCTAATAAAACCTCTCCTGCAGCATGGAGGTGCATGAATTGCAGCAATCCTTGTTTGCAAGCTATTAAGGGATAAGGGGGCAAAGCCCCGGGGCGTTCTGGCACTCTTATCTCGTAGCTGTTTGCTCAGCTTGCTGTGTAAGGACATTTTTGCCGAGCATTAGCACAGAGTGACTCAGTAATCCTGTTGCACAGGGTTCAGAGGGCAGTGCCTCTCCTTTTCAACAGCTTTATCGGCTCGGAGTCACAGCATGTAAGAATTTCCCGGGTAAAAAAAAAAATGACTGTGACATTGCAAAAGCTTGGAGGTGACTTACCCTTCCCGGCAGGGATTTCTGCCTTCACCTTGTAAAGATTGCAAGAAACCAGACCTTTGGTTTGACGCCGTGGGTTTGACTGGGCTTGTACCATGAGCCTGTGTCATTGTAGGGTAGAAATTCAACACTGAGAGCACTGCAGAAACACTCTCTCTGTGTAAACATTGGGGGGGCTGCTGTGGTTTGGTTACATGCCCCCATAACTTGCCACAAAACCTCCGTAATGGTGCACAGATATTTTTCCCCCACTACCTGAGAGGTATTTTGCAGGCAGCAGATACATGTGCCTGCAAAGGTTTTGTTTCCCTCTTTGGGAGACAAATCAGATCTAGTTCAATTTTTTTTTTTTTAAACTCTTGCAAAGCTGAATTCCTGTCTACTTCCAAGCAAGGAATTTTATTTTTTTTTTTAAGCCAAATTTGAGGGAACACTAAATCACATGTGGCTTTGGTAAGGGAAAATGATACTTTCCTGGCTCTTAAAAGCTTTAAGGTTTAGGCAGGCCCAGTCAAAGCCAGTCTGAAGAATGTTCATAATCCTAATACCCTGTTTTGATTGTCTTGGGGGATAAAAACAGGTGAATGTCAGATGCCGGATCCAAGGCAGCTGACCAGCGAGTCCTAAATGTTGGGGTTTGACTTAGTGAAAAGAGCCAGTGTGCAAAGTGCCATGGAGATGTCCGCGCTTCTCATAGGAGCTCTCCTTTGGCATCTCTCAGATCCGATGCTAATGCTGGGATTGCTGGGATGCTCATCCTATGTCGGTCATGCTGTATTCTGGCCTCTGGGCTGCTACTCCCCAGCTTGTCATCTTCCCTTTGTGAAACCTCACAAACTGCTGGCAGGGGAAAAGCTTTTGGGCAAATCTGCAGACTGCTGCGGAAAAATTCCGGCTAGCCTGGGAAGCAGAGGGTTTTATTATTTTTTCCTTCTCTGGTTTCCCTTCCCATCGAAGGGGGGAAATTTGGGGATTTTATGCTGTCATCCAAGTTTGGAATGGACCTTCACGTGATGGAATGTATTCGAGGTAATCCCTCAGCTTGGGTAGATGATGGTGCTGGGGTGGATGAGGTTTCCAGGTTAGGACCTGTGATTTGGTGTCTTTAAGTCTCTGCCAGCCTAAAGGCCAGGCTCATAAATCCAGACTGAGCATCAGGCCCTGGCTGCTGCTGGTCTGTCGGAGGCAGCAGAGCAGGTTTCACCCTTTGCCAAGCTGTCGGGGACAGCGCAAGCTCTCCATTTTGCATGCTGCTCCCCCAGAGATGTATATAGTTTAAAACAGCAACAGGACAGCCGGCTCCTTCTGCAAGGAAAGGTCTGAGACAGGGCTTTTGTAAGTTGGAGGCAGAGTGCAGTAAGTTCAAGCTATCCTTTTAGCCTCATTTCTGTTGTGGCATCTGACAGCTAGGTCAATTTTTTTCCCCTTCTTGAAAGGAATTTGCTTTTTACCACTTCTTTTTTGACTCTCCCTAAGTAACACAGAAGCTCCTCGGGGTGAAATCCCACAAAACGTTTTGTTCTTCTGCAGATGGGTTATACTGAAACACTCCGACTTTGCAGAGGTACAAACCATTTGGCAAACACCAGCATGGTCACCAGCAAATGTTGATTTTCATACTTGATTATGCAGGTTCAGCATCTCCCTCTGGCTTTTCTTTGGGTTTATAATGTGCTCTGCTGATAACATACCCACCAAATTAAGCACATCCTTGTGATGGGACATAATTTATTGAACAAACATCATTTGTTCGCTGGGAGGGGCCAGCTTTGGCAGCATGGCTTGAGCTGTGGTGCAGCCGGACTATCACCTTGCCCCTTTTTTTGCTGGTGCAGGTAGTGGCTGTTAGCCCCGAGCCCTTCCTCAGGATGGTTTCCTATGCCTTTGGTGTGCAGATTGCAGGTGGCTTTTGAACCGGGGAGCTTGGCTTCCTTTGTGCGTTGAAATCCACTGGCTGCTGGACAAGCTCACTTTAATTTCTCAGCTTTGAAATTGGAAATGTGGCTGTGGGCCTGTTTTTGTTTATCCTGGCATGTCGTGTAAATCGAATTGGCTGGCAATGACTGTGATCAGCTCGCTGAAGTTGTAGGGAGAATAGCATCGTCTCTTGCTGGAGCTAAGGTGGCTTGAGAAATCCATCAGATCCAGCAGTAACGGCTCCCGGTTGTTATCAGTAGCTCTCATCTCCTCTATCTCCAGAAATCTGCCGTAATAAAATTCCTCCAAATGTATCCCCTTGACACAATCCCAGAACTCTTTCCATATCTTAACGTTCCCCCCAAGACAATGCAAACTCTTGGCTCCACTCCAGCGCATCTCTCTTACAATATTTCCCCAAACGATATCGATCTGAACCAATCCTTTCATCTGGGTAATCCCATCAAATCAGGCACACACACACCCCCCCCTTCATTTTTATTTCAAGCTCTACTTGGTATTTGGTTTTGGAGTTGCTCAGGTCTGCGCCTGCTGTAGGTAAAAGGCTGGTCTGGAAATTCGTGTTACACGTGCCGTTACAGCCAGGCTTTTCTTTTGTGGTCGCTGAGCTCTGCGCGTGCTGCTCTGGTTGCATTAGAGGGCTGAATAAATGGGCTTTAAAAAATGCTTATAAGTACAGATCCTAAATAGACAGATAGCATCCAGAGCTCATGTCAGAGGCAATCAGAGGCTGGCATTTCTCTTCCAAGCATCCATGGAAGCCGGAGATCTTTGTTTGTTTGTTTTTTGAAAAGTATGTATCTCCTTTGTGAGCCAGGAAAATCCATCAACTGGAAAAAAATAGCTCAGATCAGCTTTTAGCTACTCATCCCTACTGAATAAACAGCTTCAGCTGTGAAGAGATGTTGCCTTCTATGTTTAGGAGTATTTAAGTGTGCTACATGCTCTGTGTGCTTGAATTTTTATCCTCAAGAAAAGATAATCTGATATCAGGCTGGATGGTGTTATCAGGGTGTGGAGCTTGGAAGCCCAGTGAGGAAGAGCCCTCACTGGGAGCAGTGGAACCCAGTGCAGTTAGCTAACGATGTTCTTCTGCAGGCACTTCCGTCCATGGCGAGGAACAGAAGCCATTTCATTTGCAAGCGTAATCCCAGAGAGAAAGAAGCCCTCCCATATCGAGTATGTTCCTGCGAGTCTTTGAAATGCCGCTCGAGCACATCCTCTAAAAAGCATGGACTTTGAGCAGGTCATTACGAGGGCCCCACATAATTGAGCCATGTCCCTTTGATGTCCCTGCTGCCGTCCTTGCACTCCTCCGCATACTTGAGACCTGAAGTCACAAAGGCTGCCAGTTGCCTTCCCCCTTCGCCTGGGCAGGGCAGGCGTTGCTCTGCCTCCCTCGATATGCTCCTGCCCTTCCCTGGGACGGTGGCAGCAGCACCCAGCAGCTCTCCCCTGCTTCAGAGATAAGTGGTATTAATTTGCCAAGTTTCAGCCGCTCTTTGTCTACGTGTTTCTACTCAAAACGCAGGATCGCTGAAGCCCTCTCTGGTATGGCAAGCTAGTGGTACATCTTTTTTGCGGATAGCATCTGCAGATATCCTAACTGGCTGGAAGAGGCTTTGAGAGGCCAACCCTTCTTTGACTTGTAAGATTCAGATTTTTTCCTGCACTGCAGAATGAAACTCCGCTCATTTACACCCATACAACATCCAATAACAGGCAAAGCTTCCTGAAAAACCAGGTCTAGCCTCTGCCCTGGGCTGTTTACATGTTGTTGACTCATTTGGGAACCGTCTCAGTGTCTGAGGCTGGGGTTGACCTTCAGGTTACAGCAGTAGGAGGGTGGCTTTTCTCACCCTGCACCATCCCAGACCTTTCTGAGCAAAGTACCAATCTGTTTCTCCATCCTGGGATGACTCTAGCTAACCCTTTTTGTTTAAAAAATAACCCAATTTAAACCCAGAACCTTTCACCCCATGCTGCCTTATGGCATCCTCGATGGAGAAACCCAGCCAGCCGATTCTCTACAAGTCAGGTAGAAATATTTCTAGCAGTCTAGTTTGTGATGCCAAGCTTGGGAGAGCAACTTTGTGCTCTGCCAGGGAAATATGTAGGCTGGAAAGCTGCTGGTGTGGATTAATGAATTGCACACGGCTATGGAACGAGCCAGGAAAACTGGAATTTGGGAACAAAGAGTAACCAAATGTGACCCTCTTCTGGCACTTTCGTCTTTAAGGAGACCTTGGGTATAGCTCTGGCCACACTATGCGTGTGCACCAACACAAGAATTGTCTCCTGCACAACTTTATTCCCTTTTTTCCCCCATAGCTGTATACTTGAGAGCAGCAGCAAAATGTGCTTTGTCCCTAGTGAAAGGCCCAGGGACCCTGTGGCCATCTCCTCTCTGTCTAGCTGGGGATTGCTTTTTGGCTGGGCTCTTACCACCCACCACCTGGAACCCATTGCAATCGAATTGCTTTTCTCAGCTGCAGCATCTAAAAATAGATGCTCTGGTTTCTTTTAAAAATAGCCTCTGTTCTGCATGTCATTACCTGCTAAAAATGTTTCTCAAAGTCTTATTAGGACATCAGAGGAGAGAGGTCAGTTTGGTATATCAGCCTTTTTGCAGAGGGTGACGGTGCTTCTGTGGCCACGTGCGCAGCCTTGCCCTTGAGCTGCCCCCAGTTCCCGCAGCTAGGCACGCGCATCAGTTTTTTTCGGGTGATGTATTTATGATTATTTTGAAAGTGTGACTGCAGAGGTGGAGGAATCTGCCTGGTGCTGGTGACAGCCGTGGGAAGGAGGATGCTCAGATGCGTCAGCTCTGGCTGGAGCAGTTTTGGCTTTTCCTGGGAAGCAATTCAGCATCTAACACATCAGTGAGGTAGTGACACAGCACCTTTTGCTGCCGGAGCAGTTAGGGTTTGTATTTTTGCAGCAGACCGTGGCCAGTTTCCTGACACAAATTCAAAGGGATCCAATCCTTTGATAGTTGCCGTTGCAAAGGGGCTCTTTGCATCGAAGTTGCTCTTGCTCCAAGCTGGTTAAGGAGCGATGCAGTGGCCAGGGCACAGACAGCAGGCAGCGGGGTTGTAACAGAGCAGCAGTAGGTTGGGAGGCGAGCTTGGCCCTTTGCTATGCTGCAGGAAAAACTTCAGCATGCACGGCGTTTTCTGAACACAGCATATCGCAATGGCACTGAGCCCAAGAGGTCGTGTCGTCTTGCTTGTGCATGCACCAGTCCTGCTCAGGAGGTCCCTGGCCCCTGCAGAGCCTTTTGAACCTCAAACAAGCCAAGCAAAAAGTCCCTTTAATAATTTTTAGAGGAGCACTTCATTCTGCGGACTCAAGGAGTGACTTGGTTCACACAGCAAAGCGTTTAGGGTATAATCGTGCTGCTGGGCAAAAAATGGAGTTTGGTGCATGCTCCCGCTCTGAGTACCTGAGCGATCTGCCATGAGCGACTCCGGATGCGTTAGAATTGGTATTCATTCTCCCTCCTTCCTTGGGGAGAAGTTACTAGGTATTTGGAGGTAATTATTGCTTTTATTCAGTGCTAAAGCAATAATTTCAAGGGATACATTTGAAAGCTAGCAATTTCCTGCTAGTGAGTGACAGATGTTTTGCCATACATGAGATGTGCTTTCAGGCTCCTACTAATTATGATGACACAAATTGGCAGTAGCTTTCTTCCCAGGCTCCCAACTCTAATTTTGCCTTCTTTTCTGCTATTTTGTTTTTTCAAAGGTGGAGTCTCAGTGTTGTCACACTTCAGTAAAACTGATGCAGAGTTCGGTGCTTGTGTTCAAGTGTGGTTTCCTCACCTTCCCCTTCTCTGCCTCTGCCCAGGTTCATATCCCTCGCCCAAGGCTGGGGCCACGCTGGTGGTCTACAAGGACTTGCTTGTGCTTTTCGGTGGGTGGACGCGGCCAAGCCCTTACCCTCTGCACCAGCCAGAGAGGTTCTTCGATGAAATCCATACGTACTCACCCTCCAAAAACTGGTAAGAGCACATCTGGATTCAAAGCCCAGGCTTTGATCCTGTAAGAATGTGTCTATAGTGCAGCTGGAGGAATGCCAGAGGGTGTCTCTCCCAGCCTGCTTGGGAAGCTATGCATGGTCCTGGTTTCCTAGGTATGTCTAATCCTGGTGTGTCTGCAATGCTCTTACTGAAACAAACAAACAAACAAAAAAAAGAACCAAAAACAAAAAAACACAAGAGCACACCAGAGACGTGGGCATGCTGCTGTCTGGCACCTCTTGGGTGGTGGTTGCTTCCATATGGCTCTCGACTCCTACCTAAAATATGCCAGACTTCCTGAGTGTTCCCAGCCAGCCAGGTGGGAAATCTGGATGTGAACATTTTAAACGTGTAATCGATGTGGCTGCACGACAGTGAGGTCTTTGAGGAAAGTAGGAGATAAAGCCTTAACTCCTGGAGGTCTTGCTTTTGGCGATGGTCCAAAACTCAAAGCTCCTGTGGCCCTCCGAGGGAGACTTGAAAAAGCATGTATCCGCACCGTTTTAGAAATCTCTCTGCCTTTACAGCTCCTGGACTAAAACATCCAGCACTGACCGCGGAGATGGCAGTAATTTTCTTTTTCCCTTTAAACACCATTCGGCTGGTTTTAGACCAGGCTTTCTCACTGATGTTTGTGTGTGAGAAAGGAGAAAATGCTGTATCAAAGCAGCGATGGTTCCTGCTCCTCTTTCATTGAGAACTTTTCATCATCAAAAGTGTCAATTATCCAATGCACTTTTGGGCAGTGTCATTAGAATGCTGTAATTAAACTGTGTTGGAAATAATTCAGGGGGAACTTAATTGAAAGGGGCGATATTTCCAACCTGGCCATGTGACTTTGTCATGCTTTAAAAATGTTTAGTACATTAGTATTTCTAATTAGTTTCATTATTATTTGGATCTTTGGAGGTTTTCCCTGAGGTTTTCCTCTGTAGTGTGTTCTTGAGGACTTTGCCGGCCCCTGGGATTTTTCACTTTGCCATTCATCCAGCGCTTTTCTTTCTGACCCAATGGTGAATGTCTTCCTCCCTCTTTCCCTAGGTGGAACTGCATCGTGACCACCCATGGCCCCCCTCCCATGGCAGGACACTCCTCCTGTGTCATCGAAGACAAAATGATCGTCTTTGGGGGTTCACTAGGATCTCGACAAATGTAAGTCTGAGGTGAGGGTATCTGACAAGCGCTCCTGCAAGCAAGGAGCATGTTGTAGTGGTCCTGGGGTAGCTCATAGCATTTTGGAAGGAAATCTCTGCAGGGTTTTGGGGTCTGCCTGCTGCCTTAGCACACCCTTCACCTCTTGTGGCAAATCCCCTCAAGGCTCCAGCCCACAAAAAACCCAATTCTGTCATAAAACTGTGCCCTGAACCCGTGTTTCAAATGCCTGGAGGGCCTAGTTGTATTGTCAACGCTTGTTGTCTCATCCTTGCAGGAGCAATGATGTCTGGGTGCTGGATCTCGAGCAGTGGGCTTGGTCTAAGCCCAACATCTCTGGGCCCAGCCCTCACCCACGAGGTGGCCAGTCTCAGGTGAGCTCTCCTTCACTAGCTCAGCACCAACACACGCTGCCAGAGATAAACCAGACAGAGCTTAATTTCCAGCTTCCAGGCAGCTCTCAGCAGGCTGCCTGAAAGCTAGCACCTGATTTCAGAGTTATCTTTGCAGCCTTTGCCCGACGGGCCCTTGTTTTCCCTAGCCATCTGTTCTGTGAGGGCGCACTTTTAATCTCCCTAACGCTTAGGCAGGTACTGTGCCATTTCTTGCACATGACTCAGAACTCTAATGAGCATTTCTAGAAAACAAATTGCTATTTTAACCCAGCAATCATCCCCTGTGGCATTTAAGATCAATGAAGTGTTATCACAAGTTGGTTTGGCTTGAGGCCCTTTTGATTGCTCCGCTCTCCTGATTCTTGGTTCCAGCGACTCTGGATTGTACCCATTCAAAGCGCAGGTCTGGCAGCACCTGTTTTATTGCCTGCCCGGGGCAGGGAGCTTGTGGGAGTCACCCGGTTTGATGCAGGTGTCCCCGTTGCAGCTGGCATCCCTGCCTTCTCTTCATGGTCCCCAGGAGGATGGTCAGTGGTTCTCAGCGTGCGGTTCATCTCAGCCTAGCAGGACACCCAGAAGAGATTGGATGTGTCATGCCTGTACGTGCCTTTCCATCCACTGGAAAAGCAGACTGAGGGACTAGCTCACCCGCCACCAGCATGTAACAAATACTGCTGCAAGCACATGCCCTCCTAGACAATCCTTCCACCTTCTCCCTTATTTGAACAGGGGTGTTGAGTCCCTTGTTGTTTGGCTTAGCTTCAGGAAGGGTAATTGCTCTCCTCTGTAAGAGGAACTGGTTTGTGAGCTGTTTGGGACAAGGCAATGGGGTGAACCCTGCATCCCGCTTTGCCTCGGGCCCAGCAAAACCGGCTCTCCATCCCAGCTCCACTCCTCATCCCGGGGCAGACAAAATTCAGCAGAGTCTTTGCAGCTGAGAAGCTGTAACCTGGCTCTGTCTGCACTCGGAGGCTTTGCCAAAAGCACCAGGGATGGCTTCGCGTCCTTCCAGGTCTGAAACACTGTTCTTTACCCCTTCCAGATCGTAATAGACAACGAGACCATTTTAATCCTCGGTGGCTGTGGTGGTCCCAATGCAGTAAGTATCCTGGGGGGAGCATGAGCATGAACTGCACGCATCTCGCTGTAACTATGAGCCCTGGTTGCTGGACTGGGGAGAGGGGGGACCCTGCCTATTACCCAGGTGGCATTTTATTCTGCAAATCTGGGCACCCACCTGGTAGGTTTTCCAGAGAAGCTGTCTAGCTATTGCTAGAGCTGCTTTAATTAAGAAAAATCACCCCAGGCACTATCTGAGCAGCTTGCCGAGTTTAACTGAGCCTCAGAAGAATTAGCCCTGATTTTATACTGGGACAGAAGACGGAGATGAAGGGATTTGTCCACGGCCATACTAGGGCGTAGTCACTCCTGGGTGGTCAGATCCTGATCTGGGTCACCATTCCTCTGTCTGCAGCAGCAAAGCACTGCTCCTACCTCTGATGGGATGATCTCAGCAACAAACCAGGCTCCTAAATCTTAAACCGGACTCTTAAATCTGTCATGCTTTTCTTCACAGCTGTTTAAAGATGCCTGGCTACTGCACATGCATGCAAACCCCTGGACGTGGCAGCCACTCAAGGTGGAGAATGAAGACCATGGAGCCCCGGAGCTGTGGTGCCATCCTGCCTGCAGGGTACGGATGCAGTGGGGTCTCTGCTCTCTCATAGACATCCGTTGATCTTTATTGCCTGCCCAGAATGCTCCGTACCCCCTACTTTTTCCCCAATACAGTGCAAAGTGTCATCCTGCGGTTTGTAACCCATTATCTTCCCTTCTCCTCTTCCAGGTGGGACAGTGCGTCGTCGTCTTTAGCCAAGCTCCCAGTGGGAGAGCCCCACTGAGTCCCAGCTTGAACTCTCGCCCCTCTCCCATCAGCGCCACACCACCCGCCCTGGTCCCCGAAACACGGGAATACCGCTCTCAGTCTCCTGTCAGGAACACGGACGAGGCTCCCTGCGTCAATGGCCGCTGGGGCACCCTGCGACCCAGAGCGCAGAGGCAAACACCTTCAGGATCCCGGGAAGGCAGCCTCTCCCCGGCCAGAGGGGACAGTTCCCCTGTACTCAACGGTGGGAGTTTATCGCCCGGAGCCACGGCAGCCGGCGGTGCCTCCTTGGACAGCCCCGTGCAGGTTGTATCACCCAGCACACCTTCCGCAGCTGAAGGATACGACCTAAAAGTGGGGCTCACCCTGGCGCCACGACGGGGATCGCTGCCAGAGCAGAAAGACCTGCGTTTGGGATCCGTCGATCTGAGCTGGGAACAGAAACCGGCTTCCATCATCTGCCAGATGGATGGTGTGGAGGGCAGGACAGTCGGCACAAGTGTGAGGAACCCCCCTGAGCAGACCAATGGCATCCACACGCCACCCCACGTCGCCACCTCCCTCCCGGGGGCCGTCTCCCCCGGTGCGCTCCGGAGGAGCTTGGAGGCCGTCAAAGCCCTCTCTTCCAAAGGCTCCTCGGCTTCTGCGGCATTGAGCCCTCCCCTGGCTTCTTCCCCGGGGTCCCCGGGTGCCGAAACGGGCTCGGCGGTGCGTCCGGGCTCTACCCAAGGCGATGGCCATTCCTTACCTCCCATTGCCCGCCGCCTGGGCCACCACCCTCCCCAATCCCTCAATGTGGGGAAGCCTTTGTACCAGAGCATGAACTGCAAACCCATGCAGATGTACGTGCTGGACATTAAAGACACCAAGGAAAAAGGACAAGTCAAATGGAAAGTGTTCAACAGCAGTTCAGTGGTGGGGCCGCCCGAAACCAGTTTACACACGGTGGTGCAAGGCAGAGGGGAGTTAATCATATTTGGTGGCCTCATGGACAAGAAACAAAACGTGAAATACTATCCCAAAACTAATGCCTTGTACTTTGTGCGAGCAAAAAGATAATGCGGCCCGAGCCCTTTGCCGCCATCACCTTCTCCCCTCCCTCCCTGTGGCTCTTCCCTCTCCTTTCCAAGCCCTTACTCTGTCACGCAGGTGTTCAAACTGTGAATTAGGGAGCAAGAAACCAATAAAGTCCAAGCAAAACCTCCAGTGCTGCCCCGCCGGTTCCCAGTAAGACCCCAGTTAAGCAAATCGTGTTTACAGGCGGGGAAGGACCCACGCCACTGCGATCCAAGCCAAGGATTTGGGGTAAGCAGGTAGGGAAATGTGCCATCCAGTATCCTCTTGAGGTTTTTTATTTTCCAGGGGTTTGAGAGGCTTAATATCTCTCTGAAACTCCTTGTAGGATGTGAGTAAAAGTGGTTTTATATGATCAAGCCAAATACCGGCAGGCAGGAGGCTGTTAGCTTGTGCGCACTGATTATTTCCATGCTTGACTCCGTAAGGAAGACAACAGCAATACCCCACCAGGAATCTTCCAGTGCTGCAAACCTTTGCTCGACACAAACATGATGCCTTTTTTTTGCCTCTCACCCCTTTGGCCTGCCAGTCTCATTCCTGTCCTCCGTCCAGGACCATAAGAAAGAAGGGGGGGACAGGTTTTTTGTGTCAAAATGCCAAATATATTAATAATTAGCCAGGCATTAACCTCCTCCTTTTCCTGCCCTGTGCTGGATCAGGCTTTGGGATCAGCTCTGATCCCTCCTCCTCAGCAAAAAAACACACCATCTAAAAATCCAGTTATTCTCCCAATGCTGAGAAATTTGGCTGCCCGTTCCCTTCTAGACTTGAAGGTTTTGGTTTCACTCAACAGCCCAAACCCATTCAAGGCTGAACCAGCACCTTGTAGCCTGGGACCAGGATGTTTTTTTCTAGTCAAAAACATGAATATTAGTCAATCTTGAGGGTGTGAGCAGCCCCAATAGCAGTAACTGCACCTCATCTTTGCACATGCCTCCTTCTGCAAAGATTAAAACAAATTAAAATCCGAAGGGATTGAACCTGTGCGTCCTTCTGGGACAACCTCCCCCCTTCCCTTTCCCCCCAAGATGATGGGGGGGTGGGAAAAATGGGTGGATTCTGCCAGGTTTTGGTCAACAACCTCCAGCACCCGAAAAGTAGGGAACCCTCCCCAAACCGGCAGCGCCATGACGTGGCCCCTTTTCCCTTCTTCCCCCCCCCCCCCCCCAGCCCCTCCATCCCCACTGAGCTTTTTGCCGGTCAGAGCCTTAAATCACATCCCAGCCGCATAGGGATGGGGAGGGTTTTGCTTCATCTGCGGCTTTTCCACCTCTGTAAATAAATCCCTCGTTAAATCCAGCCTCTCCCACTCCAATCCCAAACGTATTTGATTTGTCCTAAGGGAGGGAAGGCAAAATGCAATTTTTACCCCCAAAACCTCGGGACCACCTAGGGTGATCTTCACTGTGAGGAAGGCGGTCGGGGCTTCGGCATCGATTCCCTCCTCCCCTTTGCATGTCTCTTGTCATCCACCCCAAAAATGTCAAAAAAGGGATGGAGGGTGGCTTGGCGTTGGGTTGACATCCTTCTCCTTGCGTGGAGCATCCTTCGAGGGACGTTTTCCCAACGTTTATGTGGTCTCCATCCTCAACCGGTCCCAAAATCCCCCTAACTGGCCCCAAACCTGCTGAGTGGCTGGGGCCATCCCTCTTCCATCCCCAGCGGTCGCGGAAAGGCATGTTTTGCGCCGTTAACAATAAATTCGTCCCAAAATTTTGACACTCCTGCCACGTGAGCCGCTGGTGCTGTGAGCGAGGTGTGTGTGTGTGTGTCCCACAACTCAGGTGTCCCCCCACATCGTTGTCCCAGGCTCGGCCAAGTGTAGGAATGAAAAGCGATTTTCGGTGATATTTAAAATCTTGTGTACATTTTGGGGGGGGGGGCGGATAATGGGTTCCCCCCTTCCCCCATCTCAATGAATTTTTAGCAGTTTAACAAATAAAAAGGAAAAGAAATGGATGGTTGGTCCTTTTGGGGAGGGGGTGGGGGGTGGAAATGCTGTGGAGGGAAACCCCCACTGCACTTCCCACAAGTTTGGGGGTGAAAAGGGGGATTGGGGGTCTTACTGGGTAAAAATAAGGGCAGTATCTGTGCCACGGGATGTTGGAGCAATAGAGGTGGAAAAAAGGGGGGCACAAGGTTGGGGTGAGGAACGGGAGGGTTCAGAAGAAAGGGGGTAGTGCTGGAAAATTGGGGACCACAAAACCTGCTGGGGCTGGAAATGGGGGAGCCCTGAAGCCTGCTAGGGCTGGAGATTTAGGACCCCAAAGCATTCCAGTATCGGTAATTAGGAATGGAAACCCCAAAGCATTCCAGTATCGGTAATTAGGGATGGGGACCCCAAAGCATTCCAGTATCGGTAATTAGGGATGGGGACCCCAAAGCATTCCAGTATCGGTAATTAGGGATGGGGACCCCAAAGCATTCCAGTATCGGTAATTAGGGATGGGGACTCCAAAGCATTCCAGTATCGGTAATTAGGGATGGGGACCCCAAAGCCTGGGGGGGGGGGGGAACTGGGGACCCCAAAGTCTTCAGGGGCTGGAAAGTGGGGACCACGTACCGGGCAGCGCTGAGCACAGGCACGTGGGGGCTTCCCCCCCCCCGGCCCCATATCACCTACAGGGCTGGGAACCCCCATCCCCTCTAGGGTCCGGGTCTCCCATAGGGCCGCCCCCCCTATAAGCTATAGGGTCGGGGTCCGCTTCGCTCCACGTGTCTGCCCTTTCCCGCCTCCCGCGCATGCGCCGCGGAAAGGGAGGCGGGGCGCGGGCGGGGCCACGCCCCCCCGCTGACATCATCCCGAGGCGGAAGCGGCCGCAGGTGAGGCGGAGAGGCCGCGCCTTAAAGGGACCGCGCGGGGGGGAAGGAGAGGGACACCCCATGGCGGGGGGGGGGGGGCAGGTGGCTGCGGTGCACCCGTTTTGCATGTTTGGGGGGGTAAGGAGCTAATGGGGGGGGCAGAGACCCCATGAGGGGGCTGCGTTGCAACCCCCCCTGCAGGGTTTGGGGTGCAGGGTCCACGCGGGGGGGTGGAGGACCCCAGAGGGGGTGCAGGGACACCAGGGGGGGTGGCAAGGACCCTATGGAGGGGGGCAGGGACCCTGGGGAGGGGGGGGCAGGGACCCTGGGGGTGAGGGGGGACACCCTGCTGCGGGGGTGCAGTGACCCAAGGGGGACGGGGGGGGGTGTCTTCCCTGTACACCCAGGTTTCGGGGAGGGGGGGGCACATGGCGGCATGGGGGGGCTCGGTGCTGGAGCCAGGCTGGCTCCTCTCCCCCGCCGGCCGCCCCTACCTGGACTCCATCTTCCCCAAGAACCAACGGAGAGCGTTTGGTGAGGCCCACACCCTGCCTTCCCCCACCCATCCCCTCCAAAATTGGGGTGCCAGCACCCCAAAAAAACCTCTACACCTTCCCCCCCCGCCCAGGTCTGCTGGAGCGCCCGGCGCTGCCCCCCAACTTGGCCGTCCCCACCGTCACCTACAAACTCTTCGTCTCCGGCAAGAGCGGCGTCGGCAAGACGGCCTTGGTGGCCGCGCTGGCGGGGACCCCCGTGCCCCCCGTCCACCACGAGACCCTGGGTACGTGGCGGGGGACGGGGGACACACGCGCACGGCAACCCCCCCGATGTCCCCTGGGGGTCACCATCCCTGTGGGTGTCCCCCCCCCCCACCCCAGGCATAGAGGCCACCACCGTCTACTGGCCGGCCAAGCTGCGGGCCAGCGGTCGCCCCGTCATCTTCCAGCTCCAGTTTTGGGATTGCGGAGACGGCGCCCTGAAAAAATTTGAGCATCTCCTGCCCGTGAGTCGGGGCGGGGGGGACGGTCAACAGGGAGGGGGACACAGAGGACGCCCCGTCCCCGGTATGGTGGTCACCCCCCTGCCTCGACCCTCCCCAGGCTTGTAAGGAGGAAGCGGATGGCGTCCTTTTTCTCTTCTCCTTCACCGATCGCTCATCCTTCGAGGAGCTGCCAGCCCAGATGAGCCGGGTGGTGGGTCCCGACGAAGAAAACCTCGTTAGGGTGGTCGTCGGCACCAAGTATCCTTCTCGGGGATGGCGGGGGCGGGGGTCCGCATCCTCCCGTAAGTGGGTTTGCACCCCCCGTATTTCACACCGCTCGGCATCTCAGTAGGCTGAGAACGTGCATATTTCATTGCACCGATGGATGGGCAGCTCCCATTTATTTTCATGGGGTTTTCAGGGGACTTTTCAGAGTGTTGGTGTCTCCCTCGACTGCATGTGTCCCCCCCACAAGCAGGTTGGCACCCCCATATTTCACACCCCTCGGTACTTTGGTGGGCTGAGAACGCGCATGCTTCATTCCACCGATGGACTCACAGCTCCCACTTATTTTTACGGGGTTTTGGGGGCATTTTTCAGGGTGTTGGTGTCTCCCTCGACCACGTGTGTAACCCCACAAGCGGGTTTGCGCCCCCATATTTTGCACCACTCGGTACTTTGGTGGGCTGAGAACGTGCACACTTCATTCCACCAATGGACTCACAGCTCCCACTTATTTTTATGGGGTTTTGGGAGGGATTTTTCGGGGTGTTGGCGTTTCCCTTAACTGTATGTCCCCCCTCCCCGCAACCCAGATTCGACCTGTCCCCGCAGGCACACGTGACGGAGGGGGACGTGACGGCCTTTGAGGAGACCTGGGGGCTGCCGGTGCTACGAGCGGGCAGCGGGCCGGGGGCCAGGGGGGGACGCGAGGGGCTGGCCCGGGTCGCCCCCCTCCTCGACGCTTTGGTCGAGAGGCTCTGGCGTCGGGACCAAATCGCCGCCGGCGTCGCCCCGGGGGACGAGGGGTCCCCCCCAGCCTGAACCCCCTATTGTGGGGTGGGTTTGGGGGGGGCCCTCACCGTGGCCTCTGGCCTCCCCCCCCCTCCGCCATTAAACAGCGCTACTGGTCCACACCTGTGATTTCGGGGGGCTGGGGGGGCAAGTGGAATGGGAGGAGAAAAGGCGCTTTTTTGACCAAAATCCACATTTCTCCACCAAAAAGATCCCTGGGTGCCCGAGTTCATCTGATTTGAGGTGCTGGGGGATTTGGGGTGCAATGGCATCATGGGGATGGGGGTGCTGGGGGATTTGGGGTGCCGGGGGGTGTTGCAGATGCTGGGGGATTTGGGGTGCTGGGGAGTGCTGGAGGTGGGGTGCTGCACAGATGTTGTGGGATTTGGGGTGCTGGGGGGATTTGGGGGGGATTTGGGGTGCTATGGCTGATGCAGGATTTGGGGTGCTGAGGGTGCTGTAAATGGGGGATTTGGGGTGCTGGGGGATTTGGAGTGCTGGGGTTGCTGGAGATGGGGGTGCTGCACAGATGCTGGGAGATTTGGGGTGCTGGGGAGTGCTGGAGGTGGGGTGCTGCACACATGTTGTGGGATTTGGGGTGCTGGGGGATTTGGGGGGATTTGGGGTGCTATGGCTGATGCAGGATTTGGGGTGCTGAGGGTGCTGTAAATGGGGGATTTGGGGTGCTGGGGGATTTGGGGGGGATTTGGGGTGCTATGGCTGATTCAGGATTTGGGTGCTGAGGGTGCTGTAAATGGGGGATTTGGGGTGCTGGGGGATTTGGAGTGCTGGGGGTGCTGGAGATGGGGGTGCTGCACAGATGCTGGGAGATTTGGGGTGCTGGGGAGTGCTGGAGGTGGGGTGCTGCACAGATGTTGTGGGATTTGGGGTGCTGGGGGATTTGGGGGGGGATTTGGGGTGCTATGGCTGATGCAGGATTGGGGGTGCTGCGGGATCATGGGGTGAGGGTGCTGGGGATTTGGGGTGCTGGGGGTGATGGAGATGGGGGTGCTGCACAGACATTGTGGGATTTTGCGTGCTGGGGGATTTGGGGTGCTGGGGGGATGCTACGGATAATGCAGGATTTAGGGTGCTGCAGGATCATGGGGGTGGGGCTGCCGGGGGATTTGGGGTGCTGGGGCCCGATCCAGCCCCCCCAGGCTGGGCCCCCCTCCCCTCCCCGGCACAGCAGTAAAGCGGCATTATTTTTAGGCCGGAAAAAGCCGATTTCTGGTCCGACCTTTTTCCGGCCCAGAGGATGCGGGAAAGGGGGGGGCCGGACAGAGCCCCCCCAAACCAGCAACACCCCCCTCTCCTCCCCAGTTACCTCCCCCCCCCCCCCCCCCCAGTTACACACACCCCCCCCCCGCTGTCCGGGGCAGGGGGAGGGACGGAAGGAGCCTTGGGTGGACAGACAGAGGGACGGGGGGGGTGGAGGGACGGACAGCCAGCCAGCACCCCAACCGATCCTCCCCCAGTTCCCCCCCTCCCCAGTTTCTAACTGGTGGGCGGGGGGAGTGGCCGGTAGTAGCCGCTTGGCCCCGCCCCTTGCCGCCATTGGCTGTGGCCCCTCCCCTCCCTTCCCACGCCGTTTTATGAATGAAAGGGGGAGGGGGGGAGGGCTGGCGGGGGGCGCTTTAACCCCTTCGGGACCGGAGCTGGGGAGAGGACACGGTGGTGCGGGACGGATCCGGACCCACGCACCCAGCACCACGGGACGCATCCAGGCCCACGGACACACACACACACACACCCCCCCGCCACGGGTGTGCTCCCCCCGTGGGGGGGGTCCTAGACAACCCCTCACCCCCCCCCAACAAAACCTGCCCACTTCCCATCCGCAGGCTCGGACCCTCCCAGTCCCGTACTGGTGGGTCCTGGGAGCAGCTCCTATGCCTTTAAGAGAGGGCGTGGCCGGGTGACATCACTCGGACATGAATGAACAGGAGCGGGGTGCTCAGCCCCACACGCCCCACAGCGCTGGGTGCCGCCGGTTGTGGGGTGCACCCCGGGCCCCCCCCAAACCCCCCCCGCCATGGCGGGCACCCCCCCAGCCCTCACCCTCCTCTTCCTCACCGCCGTCACCCCCCTGGTAGCCGAGGAAGGTGAGCTCCGTGGGGTTTTTTTTTTTTGGGGGGGGGCACCCCAAAAACCACTTATTGGGGTGCTTGGAGGGGGGGGGGTTGCTGGGTGGGCATTCAAAGGGGTGGGGTGGTTTTGGGGCAAGTTTGGGGGGATGAGAGGTTAGGGGGGGCTGGGGGAGCCCCCCCCCCCCCAAAATAAAGGATGATGGGGGGTGCACACTCACCCCCCCAAAAAAAGGGGCGCCCATGGGTGCGGCGGTGAATCGCCGGTTGCCGGAGCGCGTTTTGCGGGTGGGGAAGCTAAAATGGGGAGGGGGAGTTCAAAAGTGGGGAGAAAAGTTAGAAGGGGGTGGGGGGGGGAGAAAGCTAAAATGCGAAGAAAAAAGCTAAAATTGGGGGGGGGCTAAAATGGGGGGAGGGAATGCTAAAATGGGGGGGGGGGGCTAGAATGGGGGGAAAACCAAAAGTTTTGGGCAACTTTTCCCATGTAGAGCGGCCGGCTCATGCACTGGGGCTGGATCCTGCTGGGTGACCCCCCAAAAAAAGTCCGACAGAGCGGTTAGGGAGGAGGGGATTAAAAAACCAAACCCCAAAAAAAGGGGAAAATCACCCTAAAATGGAGTGTTTCCTATGGCCGGCAATGGGCCGGGCAGGATCCGGCCCGGAGAGCTGGAAAACAATGTCAGGAAAACCCCAAAAAGTGCTGGGAAAAAACAAGCAGCGTCCCGGCCTCCACCTCGCAACCCTTCCCCGGCTCAGTTTGGGGGGGGGATGTTAAAAAAAAAAGGGGGAAAGTCACTTTTTTTTAAATAGAGATTTAATTTTTTAAAAACGGAGGTGTCTAAAAACTCCGTTCGAAAGGTTTAATCTGTCGCTTTTCGAGGGAAAAATGGAAGGATCCGGCCCCAAATGCAAATAAACCGGAGGCTGGGGGGTGCTTTGGGATGGAAAATACTCCCCTGAAAAAATAAAAATGGGGTAAAAAACCCTAGAATGAGGTTTTTTCAAGCGCTGGGGGGAAGGTGAAGGGGGGTGACCCCGTGGCGGGGACCCCCAACCTCCCTGACGCGGCTGCGGGCTTTAGGGCGCGTTCCCAAAGTGCCGATCCCTGTGAGGGATCCTTGGGGATATCACAATTTTGGGGCCAAAAAAGTGCAAAAAAGGGGAAAGTGCTGGGAGAGCAGTGGGATTTGGGGGGGGGGGGGTGGCGGGGGAGGTTGTTTCCCACCGTTTGGAAAGGGTGAAATCCGATGGGATGGGGAGGTTTGGGGGGTGCTGGGTGCCCTGGTGGGATCCTCCACTGCCCGACCTGAGGTTTGGGGTGTCCCCGAGGGTGGGGGGGGTTAAGGGGGGGAGGGGTGCATCTGGAGGGGGGGACAGGGATCGGGATGAGGATGAGGATGGGGATTGGGATGGGATGGGGATCGGACAGGACAGGGATGGGGTTGAAAATGAAGTTGGGGATGGGGACAAGGCTGCAGCCAGGGATGGGACGGGGATGCAGAGGTGCAGTGCGGTGGTGATGACGGCGATGGTGATGATGATGATGGTGGTGAAGATGGTGATTGCAAAAGCAGTGCCGATGCAGATGGGGAGAGTGACAGCAACGGTGCAGGGGCTGCAGATGGTCGTGGGGATGGTGGAGCAGATGGCAACGGGGGTGCAGATGCAGGCAGGGGGGGTGGTGGGGTTGGAGGTGGAGATGAAGATGGCAACGTAGGTATGGATGAGGAAGGTGAGAATGTTGTAGAGGCTGCAGATGGTGATGGTGGTGGCCATGGTGATGATGGCGATGGCCGCGTTGATGGCGATGGCCGTGTTGATGATGGTGCCGGAGGTGTTGATGCTGGAGTTGGTGGTGATGGCCATGTTGATGGTGATGGCCATGTTGATGACAATGGCCATGTTGATGATGGTGCCGGCGGAGTTGATGGCACTGGACATGGTGGTGGTGATGGCCATGGCCATGCTGATGATGGCAATGGAGACGTTGATGGTGGTGATGATGACGATGGTGATGGCAATAGCAATGGCAGAGCGGGTGCGGGTGGCATTGGGGATGGGGGTGCGGATGGCGATGGCACCGGAGGTGCCAATAGCACCAGTGGCCCCAGGCGTGGGTGCACCCTTGGGTGCTGCACCCCTTGACTCAACAGCCACAGCCCCAGGTTCCTTCCCTGACTCACCCCCGCCATGGCCCCGGGGGGGACACCCCACAGAGAACCCACCAGCTCAGCTCACGCGCCGGCCTTCTGCCGGCTTTCCGCTCTCCGAAGGCATGTGGGGGGATTTCCAGCCGCAGGAAAGCCGGGATATCCGCTCCGGCATCCTTCCTGACCCCGGGCACGGTGAGGGGGGGACGACGGGACCACGTGTGCCTCCCTCCGACCAGGTTCTTGGGGTTCCCCCCGCAAGACTTTACCCTCTTGGGGCATGTCACAAGCTCACCTGTTCTCAGTGGAGGCGGTTGGCGAGGTTGGGGGGGGGCAAGGGGGCATCCGTCCCCGAAACTCCCCCACTCCGTTGGGACCCATCCTGCCAGCGTGAACCCAGGCGTCCAGGCGCATTCCTGGGGTGTGATTCACCGAGGAGGGGGGGGCCACCCGTCAGCGCTTCCCTCCCAGCCCTCGGCGGCCTCCTCTTCCTCGCCCGGGCGCTGGATCTGGCCACCGCCCTCGCTGGGGCGGCCGACATGCCTCAGCAGGTCTGCCCAGCCTCGGCACGGTGCGGAGCTCTGCCTCGGTTTCCCCTCTTTTGGTGGGGATGCCTGGGGGGGGTCTTCTCGTGGGGCTCCCAGGGGAATCTGTTGGGACTGGGGGTATCCTTGGGGCCAAGGGACATCCGTGGGTCCTGGGGCTATCTGTGGGTCCCGGGAGTGTTTGCGTATCCTGGGGACATCCGTGGGTCCTGGGGACATCCATGGGTCCCAGGGATATACACATGGGTCCTGGGGGACATCCGTGCGTCCTGGGGGACATCCGTGCGTCCTGGGGGACATCCATGGGTCCTGGGGACATCTGTGGATCCAGGGGACATCCATGGGTCCTGGGGGATATCCGTGGGTCCTGGGGACATCCCTGGGTCCCAGGGATATACACATGGGTCCTGGGGGACATCCGTGCGTCCTGGGGGACATCCGTGGGTCCTGGGGACATCTGTGGATCCCGGGGATATCCATGAGTCCCAGGGACATCCATGGGTCCTGGGGGACATCCGTGGGTCTCAGAGACATCCATGGGTCCTGGGGGACATCCGTGTGTCCTGGGGACATCCATGCATCCTGGGGACATCTGTGGATCCCGGGGACATCCATGTGTCCCAGGGACATCCATGTGTCCCAGGAACATCTGTGGGTCCCAGGGATATCCATGGGTCCTGGGGGACATCCGTGGGTCCTGGGGACATCTGTGGATCCCGGGGATATCCATGAGTCCCAGGGACATCTGTGGGTTCCAGGGATATCCATGGGTCCTGGAGGACATCTGTGAGTCCTAGGGACATCCATGGGTCCCAGGGACATCCGTGGGTCTAAGGGGTGTATCGGTGGCACCTGCAGGTCCCAGGAACATCCATAGGTCCCAGGGACATCCATGGGTCCTGGGGGACATCTTTGGGTCCCAGAGGCATCCACTGGTCCTTGGGGGCATCTGTGAGTCCCAGGGACATCCATGAGTCTACGGGGTGTATTGGTGGCACCTGCAGGTCCCAGGGACATCCATGGGTCCCAGGGACATCCATGGGTCCTGGGGGACATCAGTGTGTCCTGGGGACATCCATGGGTCCCAGAGACATCCATGGGTCTAAGGGGTGTATTGGTGGCACCTGCAGGTCCTGGGGCCATCTGTGGCTCCTGGTGGCATCTCCCAGGCTTCATGCTCACCCCAGTAACTCCCCTCTCTTCTCCCCACAGTGGTCCTGCTGGACTTTGCCAAAGCACAGGGAGAGCTGGGCTGGCTCACCCAGCCCTACGGCAAAGGGGTGAGCACCCACGGACCCAGGCATCCGGCTCTGCTGGCCAGCACTGCTCCGAGAGCCCACATTGGGGATGGGGACAGGGACGGGGACAGGGACATCCATGGGGATGGGGATTGGGACATCCATGGTGGAGCTCCATGGGGATGGGGATGGGGGCATCCATTGGGATGAGGACATCCGTGGGGATGCGGACCTCCATCGGGATGGGGACATCCATGGGGACTGGGTTGGGGATATCCATGGGGATGGGGACCTCCACGGGAACGGGAACAGGGACCTCCAGGGGGTGGGGACCTCAGTGGGGATGGGGACCTACATGGGAATGGGGACACCCATGGAGATGGGGACCTCCATGGGAATGGGGGTGGAGTCACCCATGGAGATGGGGGCATCCATTGGGATGGAGACATCCATGGGGACTGGGTTAGGGATATCCATGGGGATGGGGACCTCCATGGCGATGGGCATGGGGGCATCCATGGGGTTGGGGACATTCATTGGGATGGGGACCTCCATCGGGATAGGGTTGGAGACCTCCATGGGGACAGGGACACCCATGAGGATGGAGGCAGGGACATCCACGGGGATGAAGACAAGTGCATCCACGGGGACCAGGGGCACTGCCCACCCTGCCTCAGTTTCCCCCCCATAACCCCCATTTCTCTCTTTCGGGGGGGGCAGTGGGACCTGCTGCAGAACGTGCTGAACGACTCCTTGATCTACATCTACTCGGTGTGCAACGTGCTGGAGGGTGAGCAGGAGAACTGGCTACGCACCAACTGGATCTACCGCGGGGTGGCCCAACGCATCTTCATCGAACTCCAATTCACCGTCCGCGACTGCAACAGCTTCCCCACTGCCGGTGGCGGCTCTTGCAAGGAGACCTTCAACCTCTACTACGCCGAATCCGACGTGGATTACGGCACCAACTTCCAGAAGAGACAATTCAAGAAGATTGACACCATCGCTCCAGATGAAATCACTGTCCAGGATGATTTTGCTTCCCGGAATGTTAAACTCAACGTTGAGGTGCGATCGGTGGGACCTCTCCGTCGGAAAGGTTTTTACTTGGCTTTCCAGGATTTGGGAGCTTGCGTGGCATTGCTTTCCGTTCGGATTTATTACAAGAGATGCCCGGCTGTTTTACGGGGTATGGCTCGCTTCCCCGAAACGGTGGCCGGCGTCGATTCGCAGACCTTGGCCAAGGTGCAGGGAACGTGCGTGGAGGAGGCAGTGGCCGACCAAGCTCCGGCGCTGCATTGCAACGCCGACGGCGAGTGGTTGGTACCCATCGGGGAGTGCCTGTGCCGGGCCGGCTACGAGAAAGTGGGAGAGAGTTGCCAAGGTAGCGCTTGGGGCTGTGGGATAAATTGGGATGGGGGTGGAGGGGGAGTGAGGTGCTGTGGTTGGGGGGATTTGGGGGGGGCTGAGGACACACCCGCTCGGTGCATGCCAGGAGATAGAAAGGGGTGGCGGAGAAATGAGGTGTTGGCTCCAAAATTCCTCATCCTGGATCCTCAACCTTGGGCATCACTAGTGCAGCAAGCGGCCAGGGCTCAGCTGGGAAAGGGGTGGGCTGGGGCCTCCAATAATAATAGAAGCTGCAAAAATAAAGTGAAATACCCTAAAATCCCCAATCTGGGTCAGAGAAATGAGGTGTTAGCCCCAAAATTCCCCATCCTGGATCCTCAACCTTGAGCATCACCAGTGCAGTGAGTGCAGCAGGGCTCAGCCAGGTGAGAGGTGGGCGGGGGGGGGGGTCCCATCCCCCCTGTGGGGCACAAAACTGCAAAATAAGGTGAAATACCCTAAAATCCCTGCTCTGGGTTGGAGGAATGAGGTGGCAGCACCAAAACCCCCTGCCCTGGATTGTCACCCTTGAGCATCACTAGTGCAGCGAGCGTGGCAGGCCTCAGCCAGGAGATGGGCGAGCTGGGGTGGGGTCCCAATAATAAAGAAGCTGCAAAATAAGGTGAAATACCCTAAAATACCCACTCTGGGTGCTTGGAGGGGGTGTGATGCCCCCCCCCCCCCCAAACCCACCTGGGCGAGGATGCTGTGGGTAGAGAAGGGGTATTTGGGGTCTCACCGGTGTCATTGTGTGTGTGTGCCCCCCCAGCTTGTCCCCCCGGCTCCTTCAAGGCCACGGTGTCCCTGAGCGGCTGCCAGCCCTGCCCGCCCCACACCCTGCCCTCCCCTGCCGCCGCCGCTGCCTGCCCCTGCCAGGACGGCTTCTTCCGCGCCCCCGCCGACCCCCCCGCCGACCCCTGCACCCGTAAGTTACCTTTTTGGGGGGGTGGAAACTGAGGCACGGTGCGGCCATCCTCCCCCTGACCCCCCTCTCTGCTCTCTGTCCCACGTCCCCTCTCCCCAGGTCCCCCCTCGCCCCCACAAGGCGTCACGGCCGTGGGGCTGGGGGCCGCGGTGCAGCTACGTTGGTCACCCCCCGCCGACCCGGGTGGCCGTGAGGATGTCACCTACAGCATCACCTGCGAGCAGTGCTGGCCAGAGAGCGGGGAGTGCCGTCCCTGTGACGGGGGGGTCCGCTATTCGCAAACCCCCCGGGGGTTGACAGGGACGGGGGTCACCGTCACCGACCTGGAGCCACACGTCAACTACACCTTCACCGTCGAAGCCCGGAACGGGGTGTCAACCTACAGCCATCACCGTAGCGTGGCCGCCACCACCATCAGTGTCAACCAGACGGGTAAGGGGCCACCAGCATCTCCCACCCTTGCCTCCCCCATTGGGGACACCTCCGTGATGTCCCTGTCCCTCATGGGGACACCTCTGTGATATCCCTGTCCTCACGGCAGAGCCACCTCGAGTGACATCGGTGAGCCTGGATGGACGGACGGCCACCAGCTTGGTCCTCTCCTGGACGGTGCCACCACGGCAGCAGAGTCGGGTCTGGAAGTACGAGGTCACCTACAGCAAGAAGGTCCGTCCCATGTCATGGCTTCAGCCCACCACCCCCAAATCCATCACCTCCACCCACGCGTGTCCCCCATCCATGTCACCCCCATCCATGTCACCTCCATCCATGTCACCCCTCCATCCACGTCACCTCCATCCTTGCCCACATCCATGTCACCTCCATCCGCGTCACGTCCATCCTTGCCCGCATCCATGTCACCTCCATCCGTGTCACCCCTCCATCCGCGTCACGTCCATCCTTGCCCACATCCATGTCACCCCTCCATCCATGTCACCCCTCCATCCACGTCACCCCTCCATCCACGTCACCTCCATCCTTGCCCACATCCATGTCACCTCCATCCGCGTCACGTCCATCCTTGCCCGCATCCATGTCACCTCCATCCGTGTCACCCCTCCATCCGCGTCACGTCCATCCTTGCCCACATCCATGTCACCTCCATCCATGTCACCCCTCCATCCACGTCACCTCCATCCTTGCCCACATCCATGTCACCTCCATCCGCATCACGTCCATCCTTGCCCGCATCCATGTCACCTCCATCCGTGTCACCCCTCCATCTGCGTCACCTCCATCCTTGCCCGCATCCATGTCACCTCCATCCATGTCACCCCTCTGTCTGTGTCACCTCCATCCATGTCATCTCCATCCTTGCCCCCACCCATCTCACCCCCACCCATGTCCCCAGGTGGACGAGAACAGCTACTCGGTGCTGCGCTGCGAGGGCACCTCTGTCACCCTCCCCAAGTTGTCCCCTGCCACCGCCTATGTGGTGCGGGTCCAGGCGCTCACCCAGGATGGCCACGGTGCCTACAGCCCCCAGCACGAGTTCGAGACCCTGCCTGAGGGTGAGGATCTCGGGGATGGGGGGGAAGGATTTTGGCGGGGGGTGGGGGTTGAGGAGGTGCACAGTTCACCCCAACACCCCCCCCTCCCTGAATCGTCCTCGCAGGCGCCGAGGGCATGGCATCCACCGCCGTCATCAGCGGCTCCGTTGCTGGTGTCTTATTCGTTGTCCTTCTCTTGGCTGTTCTCCTCTATGTTCTCCGGCGGTAAGGAGATACCCCCCCACACAAAATCCCCCCAAAACCCCAAAATACCATTTTTCCACCTCCAAAGATGGGTGAGGGGTGATTTTGGGGGGCAAAACGCTGCTTTTCCGCAGGAGGAGGAGGTCACGGCCGCGCCAGTCCGCTGAGGATGTCTACTTCTCCAAGTCAGGTGAGCAATGGGACAGTGGAGTCAACAGGGATGGGTGGGGGGTGACATGGGTGCTGACTCCCCCTGGCACCCCACAGACCAGCTGAAACCCCTCAAGACCTACGTTGACCCACACACCTATGAAGACCCCAACCAAGCCATGCTCAAGTTCACCACCGAGATTCCTCCATCCTCCATCACCCGCCAGAAGGTCATCGGCGCCGGTAGGTCCTCAGGTGGCTTCATCACTCCAAAGACACCCCAAAATTGAACCAGGGTGGGAGGTTAAACGTCCCCCCCTTCCTCTGAGCAGGTGAATTTGGGGAGGTCTACAAGGGCACCCTAAAGCGTGGTAAGAAGGAGGTGCCAGTGGCCATCAAGACCTTGAAGGTGGGCTACACGGAGAAGCAACGGGTGGACTTCTTGAGCGAAGCCACCATCATGGGCCAGTTCTGCCACCACAACATCATTCGCCTGGAAGGGGTCGTCTCCAAGTGTAAGTGTCCCCCGTCCCGTCCCTTTCCCCCCCCCCAAAAAAAACAATTTCCCTGTGGAACACCCCAAAAAAATGCTAAATAAAAATAGGGTTTTGAGCAATGATGGGGGGGTCTTTTGGGTTTTTTTGGGGGGATTGGGGGTTGTTTTGGGTTTTTTGAGGGGGGGATTTGTTGGTTTTTTTGCAGGGCTGGGAGCTTTTGGGGTTGGGTTTTTTGGGAGGGATGGGATTTGGGGGGGGGATTTTGGGGGAGGGTTGGGGGTTTTTTTGACTCATTTTGGATCTTTTTTTTTATACAGACAAGCCCTTCATGATCATCACAGAGTACATGGAGAACGGCGCGCTGGATAAATTCCTACGGGTAGGTGAAGCATGGTGGCAACATGTCCCCCCACCCTGGGCAAGGATTACCGGGTGACGGAACCACCAAAACCCACCATGGGAGGTAGAACGAGAGGCAGATTCGAGGCCGGCTTCTCCCCTTTTCCCAGGAAAAAGAGGGGGAATTTGGCGTCATCCAGCTGGTGGGGATGTTGAGGGGCATTGCCGCCGGCATGAAGTACTTGGCCAACATGAATTACGTCCACCGGGATCTGGCCGCCCGGAACATCTTGGTGAACAGCAACCTGGTGTGCAAGGTGTCTGATTTTGGGCTTTCAAGGGTGTTGGAAGATGACCCCGAAGCCACCTACACCACCAGCGTAAGTGCCACCAAGGTGGGCTGGTTGGCCACGGTGGGGATGTGTTTTTGGGGGGGTGCAGGGTTGACCCCAGTGTTGCCACAGGGAGGGAAGATCCCCATCCGTTGGACGGCACCCGAAGCCATCTCCTACCGCAAGTTCACCTCCGCCAGCGACGTCTGGAGCTACGGCATCGTCATGTGGGAGGTGATGTCTTACGGCGAGCGACCATACTGGGAGCTCTCAAACCACGAGGTGAGCAGCCACACTCCTCCACCACCAATTTTGGGGGGGGTTCTTGCAAACGAACAGCTTTTTGAGGGCAGGAGCACCACTCAACGTCCTTCTCCTCCTCGTAGGTGATGAAGGCCATCAACGAGGGCTTCCGCCTCCCCGCTCCCCTGGATTGTCCCTCCGCCATCTACCAGCTGATGATGCAATGCTGGCAGCAGGAGCGCAGCCGGCGCCCCAAGTTTGCCGATATCGTCAGCATCCTCGACAAGCTCATCCGTGCCCCCGAGTCCCTCAAGGCATTGGCGGACTTTGACCCCCGGTGAGCTACGGAGAGAGACGGGACGGGGCAAAGCGGAGGGGGGGGGGTAAGGAAGGGGGTTGCAATTTGCAGTATTGCACTCTTGCATGCTCGTGTGCGCCTTTGCTTTTTTTTTTTTTGCATTGCTTTTTGCACCTTTGCTCTTTTTTTGCATCGTTTTTTGCAGGTTTGCATTCTTGCACTCCTTTTTGCATCTCCGCGTTTTTGCGTTGGTTTTTGCATCTCCGCGTTTTTGCGTTGGTTTTTGCATCTCCGCGTTTTTGCGTTGGTTTTTGCATCTCCGCGTTTTTGCGTTGGTTTTTGCATCTCCGCGTTTTTGCACTTCTTTATTGCTTCTTTGCATTCTTTGACTGCTTTTTGCCTCTCTGCATTCTTGCACCTTTGCATTCTTGCATTGCTTTCTGCATCTCTGCATTCTTGCACACTTCTTTGCATCTGTGCTTTTTTTTAATTGCTTTTGCTATTTTATATTCTTGCATTCTTTTCTACGTCTTTGCATTTTTTAATTGGTTTTGTATTCTTGCACTCTTCTGCTTCTTTGCATCTGCGCATTTTAGCGCTTTTTTTCCCTTTGGCATTTTCGCATTGTTTCTTGCTTTTTAGCATCCTTGCCTCATTTTTTGCATTTCCACTTTTTGCATTACTCTTTGCATCTTCACATCTCTGCGTTCTTTTTTACAACTGGGCATTTTCACATCGCCTCTCGCCTTTTTTTTTGCGCTATTTGTGTTATACTTTTGCTTTCCTGCATTCTGTTTTGCATTGGGCTTTTGCCGTTACTTTTTGCATCTTTGCATTTGGGGGTTGTTTTAGGCATCTCCACAGCCTGACATTTAAGTGTTGCTTTTTTGCATTTATGCTTTTTGGGTTTTTTGCCTCTCTATTTTTGCATCACTTTTTGCATCCTTCAATTTCTGCACCATTTCTTCCATCTTTCAATTTTTGCATTATTTTTGCATCCTTCCATTTCTGCATTACTTTTTGCATCCTTCCATTTTCGCATCACTTTCTGCATCTTTGCATTTCTGCATCTTTGCATTTCTGCATTATTTTTTGCATCCTTCCATTTTCACGTTGTTTTTTTGCAGCGTTGCATTTCTGCCTCATTTTTTGCATCCTTCCATGGTCACACCTATTTTTGCACCCTCCCATTTCTGCACCATTTTTGCATCCCCCTATTCCCGCCCCGTTTCTCACGCCCCACCCCCACCCCGTGTCCCCCCCACTCAGGGTGTCCATCCGCCTGCCCAGCACCAGTGGCTCGGAGGGCGTCCCCTTCCGCTCCGTCCCCGAGTGGCTGGAGTCCATCAGGATGCCCCAGTACACAGAGCACTTCATGGCCTCGGGCTACAGCACCATCGAGAAGGTCCTGCAGATGACCGCCGAGTGAGTCCCCATACTATCCCCATGCTGTCCCCATGGTGTCCTCCTACTGTCCCCAGAATGTTCCCATACTGTATCCTTGGTGTCCCCATACTCTCCCCATGGTATCCTCCTACTGTGTCCATGGTGTCTCCATGGTGTCCCCATGCTGTCCCCATGCTGTCCCTACAGTATCCTCATACTGTCCCCATGGTGTCCCTACGGTATCCTCATACTGTCCCTGTGGTGTCCCCATACTGTCCCCATGGTATCCTCATACTGTCCCCGTGGTGTCCCCACGGTGTCCCCATACTGTCCCCATGCTGTCCCCACGGTATCCCCATACTGTCCCTGCGGTGTCCCCACGGTGTCCTCATACTATTCCCTGTGGTGTCCCTATGGTATCCCCATACTGTCCCCATACTGTCCCCACGGTGTCCCCACGGTGTCCCCATACTGTCCCCACGGTGTCCCCATACTGTCCCCATACTGTACCTTTGGTGTCCCCATGCTGTCCCCACGGTATCCCCATGCTGTCCCCACGGTGTCCCCATACTGTCTCCATACTGTACCTTTGGTGTCCCCATGCTGTCCCCACGGTATCCCCATGCTGTCCCCACGGTATCCCCATGCTGTCCCCACGGTGTCCCCATACTGTCTCCATACTGTACCTTTGGTGTCCCCATGCTGTCCCCACGGTATCCCCATGCTGTCCCCACGGTATCCCCATGCTGTCCCCACGGTGTGCCCATACTGTCCCCATACTGTACCTTTGGTGTCCCCATGCTGTCCCTATGGTATCCTCATACTGTCCCTGTGGTGTCCCCATACTGTCCCCATGGTATCCTCATACTGTCCCCGTGGTGTCCCCACGGTGTCCCCATACTGTCCCCATGCTGTCCCCACGGTATCCCCATACTGTCCCTGCGGTGTCCCCACGGTGTCCTCATACTGTTCCCTGTGGTGTCCCTATGGTATCCCCATACTGTCCCCATACTGTCCCCACGGTGTCCCCACGGTGTCCCCATACTGTCCCCACGGTGTCCCCATACTGTCCCCATACTGTACCTTTGGTGTCCCCATGCTGTCCCTATGGTATCCTCATACTGTCCCCATACTGTCCCCACGGTATCCTCATACTGTCCCCGTGGTGTCCCCATACTGTCCCCATGCTGTCCCCACGGTATCCTCATACTGTCCCTGTGGTGTCCCCATGGTGTCCCCATACTGTACCTTTGGTGTCCCCATGCTGTCCCCACGGTATCCTCATGGTGTCCCCGTGGTGTCCCTATGGTGTCCCCATACCGTCCCTATGGTCTCCCCATGCTGCCCCCTTGATATTCCCATGGTGTCCCCATACCATCCCCATGCTGTCCCTATGGTGTGTCCCCTTGGTGTCCCCACACCATCCCCTCCAGCTCCCACGGGGACAGGGACGTGCTGGGAAAGGAAACCGCTTCCGTGGCGTTGGCGTTGTTGGCCCAAGGGGACGGGATAAAATTAGATATTCCCTGGCCAGGATCCGGCCGGAGAGGTCGGGATGAGCTGTGTCCGGCTTTCAGTCGCCTGGGAATGGCCCAGTTGTGGGGGGAGGCGGCAGCGATGGGTCCCCCAAAAGCAGGGAGGGGGGTTGGGACTGGATCCGGTCCCAGGGGATGCTCAGGGCTGGATCCATCCCTGGGGGATGCTCCTCCCCCACCAAACCCCATTCCCACCTGGACCCTTTTTAGGCTTTTTCCACCCCAATAACCCTTATATTTTATTTTCTCCCCCCCCCTTGCTTATTTCCAGCGACATCAAGAAAATCGGGGTGCGTTTGCCAGGGCACCAGAAGCGCATCGCCTACAGCCTGCTGGGGCTGCAGGAGCAGGTCGGCGCTGGGGGGGTCCCCATTTAACCCTCCCCCTGCACTCCCCAAAATACTTGAAAGCAACCAAATGAAGACAAGCCCTCCCCCCCCTCCTCCCCGAGGGGTTTATTTATTATTTCTATTATTATTAAGGGTTTTTTTATAGTATTATTATTAATATTATCCCCGGGGTTGGGGATGAAATGGGTGTCACCCCCATCCTTCCCCCCCCCCAAAAAAAAAATTATGAAAATTAAATTTCAAGCTCATTTTGGGCTAGAGGAGGTGTTGGGGGGGTCCACTTTTTTTTTCCCCCACATTTCAAGAAAAAAAAAGGGGGCGCTCAGCCCCAAAACTGGCTTATTTTTGCTTTTTTCTCCCTATTTATTCCTCTCCCACCGGGTTTTTGAGTGGTTTTATTTTCCCCTTTAACGCTGATCTGCCAGTGTTACCTTTTCCTTTTATTTTTTAACCTAATTTATTCTATTTTTGTATATTTATTGCAAGGAAGCAAAGGTCGTGTCAGATTCGGGAGAGCAAAAAGGGGAAAAATTAAGGAAAAAAAAAAAACCCGGATCCTTTTTTTTTTTTTTTTTTTTCCTTTTTTTTAATGGATTTTCAGGGGTTTGGGGTATTTTCATGGGGTTTTGATTTGAATAAAAATGTGCTGTTTTGTTTTCTACACTATTGTTGTTTCTCACTGGCTTGCAGTGATTGCAGGAATTTGGGGGCAGAGAGGGATGGGGGGCTTTTCCCCCTGGTTTTAAGTGGTTTTAAAGGAGTTTTAAGGACTTTTTAAAGAGTTTAAGGGGTTTTTAAAGGGATTTTAAGGCAGTTTAGGGGCTTGTAAGGGGAGTTAGGGGGGTTTAAAAGGGTTTTTAAGGGGTTTTAAGGATTTTTTTAAGGGGTTTTAAAGTTTTTTTAAAAGGTTTTTTTTTAAGGGGGTTTTTGAGGGGTTGCACACACCTCAAGGAACATTTCCCATCCGGGGCCTCTTTTCCTCGGCAAAACCCACGAGGAATTTGGCCTTTATATCACCCGCCGCTCCCCCAAAGCCAAACCCAAGCCACGGCAGCAGCGGGGCCGGCTGCCCGGTGCCTGCAAATAACTGGGTAGAAAAAAGCCGGAAAAAGGTTTTTTTTTCTGCCCAAAACCATAAAAATTGGGGCGGGGGGGTGGCGGTTTAGGGGGGACGAGCATCTTGCTGCAAAAGCTGCCGTTTGAGTGGTTTTTCACCCCGTTTCGGGGCGTTCGGGCCTGTGGATGCCCTATGCATGGCACGAGTTGGCTGGTCTCGAGCCCCATGCATGACACGAGTTTGCCGGTCTCAGCCCTGCCACCGCCCTCAGTCCCGGCTCAAAGTCCAGCAGCGCCCAGCGAGAAACCGCCAAGATGGGGGGGGGGGGAATGGGACACCGGATTTGGGTGCGCGGCAGCACCCGGCAGCACCTTATCTCTGTTTGCCTATGGTGGGGCCGGATGAGGGTGATGGGGAAACTGAGGCATGGGGTAAGCAGGGCACCCCCGCTGCTGCCATCCCAGTGCCTGGGGCTCGGTTCCAGCAAACTCCTGGCCCATTCCCCATGGGAGCAGGCACGGGGTGACAGCCAGGGAAGGGGATACGGGTGCTGTGGGTGCTACGGGTGCTACAGTCCCCATGAGTGGGGCACGAATGAGCATCCTCCCCAAGTGACGTAGGTGTTGCGGTCCCATCACCCTAGGAGCACCCTCGCCCCACCAAGCACCCTCCATGGGCAATGTGGGTGCTGTGGACCCCCTCCCCATGGTCCCCTCACCCCACTAAGCCCCCAGCGTGGGTGATATGGGTGCTGTGGTCCCCATACCCCACTGAGCATCCTCCCCCAGTGACATGGGTGCTGTGGTCCCCATACCCCACTGAGCATCCTCCCCCAGTGACGCGGGTGCTGTGGTCCCATCACCCTACGAGCACCCTCACCCCACCAAGCACCCACCATGGGTGATATGGGTGCTGCAGACCCCCTCCCCATGGTCCCCCTCACCCCACTGAGCCCCCAGCGTGGGTGATATGGGTGCTGTGGTCCCCATACCCCACTGAGCATCCTTCCCCAGTGACATGGGTGCTGTGGTCCCCATACCCCACTGAGCATCCTTCCCCAGTGACGCGGGTGCTGTGGTCCCATCACCCTACGAGCACCCTCACCCCACCAACCACCCACCATGGGTGATATGGGTGCTGCAGACCCCCTCCCCATGGTCCCCCTCACCCCACTGAGCCCCCAGCGTGGGTGATATGGGCGCTGTGGTCCCCATACCCCACTGAGCATCCTTCCCCAGTGACGCGGGTGCTGTGGTCCCATCACCCTACGAGCACCCTCACCCCACCAACCACCCACCATGGGTGATATGGGTGCTGCAGACCCCCTCCCCATGGTCCCCTCACCCCACTGAGCCCCCAGCGTGGGTGATATGGGTGCTGTGGTCCCCATACCCCACTGAGCATCCTTCCCCAGTGACATGGGTGCTGTGGTCCCCATACCCCACTGAGCATCCTCCCCCAGTGACGCGGGTGCTGTGGTCCCATCACTCTACGAGCACCCTCACCCCACCAACCACCCACCATGGGTGATATGGGTGCTGCAGACCCCCTCCCCATGGTCCCCCTCACCCCACTGAGCCCCCAGCGTGGGTGATACGGGTGCTGTGGTCCCCATACCCCACTGAGCATCCTTCCCCAGTGACATGGGTGCTGTGGTCCCCATACCCCACTGAGCATCCTCCCCCAGTGACGCGGGTGCTGTGGTCCCATCACCCTACGAGCACCCTCACCCCACCAAGCACCCACCATGGGTGATATGGGTGCTGCAGACCCCCTCCCCATGGTCCCCTCACCCCACTGAGCCCCCAGCGTGGGTGATATGGGTGCTGTGGTCCCCAGACCCCACTCAGCATCCTTCCAAAGTGATGTGGGTGCTGTGGTCCCATCACCTACAAGCACCCTCACCCCACTGAGCACCCTCCTCAGAGCACATGGGTGCTGCAGCCCATCCCTGCTCCCAGCAGCCTCACCCCCACCCCAGCACCCATCCTAGTGCCTCTCCCATCGCCTGCCCCGCTTTTGGGGTGTCTCCCTGGCGCTGACCCCGCTTCACCTCTCCTCCGGCTGAGCCCGGGCATGCCCGCCTCACCCAACCTGCCCCGCCGTGCTTAATTACCCAGGCAGGTTTAATTACATCTTTGTTAGCGTCCGCCGCACCCTCCGCTCCCCCCAAAAATGCTGCGCCCCAGTTTGGGGGGGGGCACCAAAGAGCCGAGGAGAAGGCTCAGTCCCCCCCCCCATTTCCCCCAGGATCGTGGGTTCACAAAACACCTGCCACTCTTATTAATTGCAATAATTAAGGATAATTAAGTGCCAGTAATTGTAGGGGGTGGGGTCTGGGGGGGGATGGTCGCAGAGACTGGGGCACTTTGGTTCATGTCTTGGGGCTGGGTGCAGTTTTGAGGTGATTTGGGGGCTTTGAGTGCTGCTGTGGGGTATGGGGGGGGTTGACCCCCAAAAATGAACGTTGGGGGGTGGGAGGAGGAGGAGGAAGAAGAGGAAGCATTGGTGGATTGATATATTTAATGCAAAAGCATACTTTGCTGGAGAACCGTTCCCGCCCCCGAGCCCGGATGCCTGGGTTCCCCCAGGGAGAGGGGGACCCACATCACCTGGGGGGGGGTCAGGACGCCCAGTCTTGCCATGGGCGACATCCCTGGGGAGGGGTCCCTTGAGGTCCCCAAAAGTCATCACTTGGGGTTGGCGAGCTCCTCGATCGCTCTTCGCAGCTGCAAGGGGACAGAGGAGGTGGGATGGGGGCTTGTCCCCTCCTTGTCCCCCCACTTATCCCCCCCTTTGTCACCCCCTTTGTCCGTCCCCCCCCCTCACCTCCACCCGGCTGACGGCTCCCACCAGCTCCCCGAAGCGAGTGACGAAGATGCGCTGCAGCTTCAGCAGCTCAAAGAGGTGATGGGCCTTTGGGGAGGTGACAATGGGGACGCGTGGGGACAAAGCCACCCCTGCCGCGTCCCCTCACCGTGACACAGAATTGGGGGTGGGTCGGTGGGTCCCAGCCCCCTCAGGACATGTGTGTCTCCCCTTCCACCCAAACCTGGTGCAGGGAGGTCCACGGCGAGAGCTGGAGCATGATGGGCTCGATGGCACAGTTGTCCCCAAGCGTCCCCACGGTGGTCAGCTTGGGAAATATGACGTGTTAATTTTTGGATGGAAAAACAGCTTTTTTGGGTGCAGTGGGGCGCTCACCCCCTTGTTTACCTTCTCCCCTGAGGGTGCCTGGGGATGCCTGTGGCTCTGGAGGAAGGCGACCAGCTGGGCTCTGCTGACGGTACCCACCAGCGTGGGTGACCCTGGAGGACAGGGACAAGCCTGGTGATGTCCCCCCCCCGGTCACAGTGACCCCTCCCAATACCCCATATCCCACCTGCGCTCTCCACCACGGGGTATTCGGCATTGACGGAGGCATCCAAGGCCACCAGCACCTCCTCGAAGCCACCACCCTTGGCCAAGGCCACCACCTGGCGCTCCATGAACTCTTCCACCACCACTTGGTAGGAGCTGGTGACCCATAAAACCCCCAAATTTCCATAATTTCACAGCAAATAACCCCCAAATATGGGGTTATTGGCGGGGGGGAGGAGGGAGAGCCTTACGCCATGTGCCGGCTGCGGATGCGGGGTAGGTAGGGCAGCTTCTTGACAATGATGGTGCCGTCGTAGAAGGATGGTTGATGCTTTTGGGTGATGGCATTAGCCACCAGCACAGCCAGGACAACGGGGAGGACGTGGCCCAGGTGACCGGTGGCCTCACACACCAGTAAAGCCGTGGAGATGGCGTGGGTCACTGAGCCCGAAAAGGCAGCTGCGCCTGTCGTGGAGACCCAGGGAGGAGGGGGGAGGTCAGTGTATGGGTGGTGGGTGTCCTCCACCCGTGGGTGTCCCTCCTCCCCACCAACTCACCGGCCAGGGCGTAGCCAGCGGGGATGACGGTGTGTGGGTCCCCCTCTGAACGGAGACCCCGGGGGAAGAGCAGGGCCACCGTCTCCCCCAGCAAGCGCCCGATGGTGGCTCCTAAAAGGGGGGGGAGGGGGAGCAGGGGGGGGGAGACCCCAGCCCCCCCCCCCCCCCAAAAATGGTGCAGCTGGAGGTGACGACCCTCCTGCGGCTCCCCTGGGGCTGGATGCAGCCCCCCCCGAGACTGAATGTGACCCCCCCCACCCTCGCTCCTGGGGCTGGAGGCAACCCCCGTACCCCCACCTCCAAGGGCTGGATGGACCCCCTGTACCCCCACCTCCAAAGACTGGATGCCCCCCCTTTACCCACCCCCCCCCAAGGGCTGGATGGACCCCTAGAGCTGGCTGCCCCCCCAATCCACCCCCGCTCCAGGCCAGCAGATGCCCAAACTCACCATAGATGAAGATGGGCATGAAGTAACCGGCGGGCAGGGGCAGGGTGGTGGCCAGGATCAGCATCCAGAACTGGGGGGGGGGGGGGGGAATCATTCCCATGGGGACACCATCTCGGGGAGGGGACACATAGGGACTGGGGCAGGGGGGGGGGCACGGGCACAGCTACCTTCATCAGCAGGAAGAAGGCCAAGGTGCCGAAGATGGTGGCGGAGGGGTGGTACCACTCCTGCCAGAGCCCCCGAGGGTCCACGCCGGGGGGGTCGGCCACCGAGGAGGCGTTGGGGACCAGCACACCCCAAGTACGGTTGTCGAAGAGGGAGGTGAGATACTCCTTCATGGTGAGCTGGAAGGACAGACAGACGGGCATCCTGAGCACCCACCGGGACGTGTTGGGGTGCCCTGGGGAGCCCCGTGCCTGCCCCCCCACTCACCCTGGAGGCCATCAGCTGCCCCAGCCCGGGCGGGAAGGTGATGGAGGCGAGGAGCAGCACCACCAGCACCGTGTAGACGGGCTTGCTGGAGGGGGGGAGAGGTGGCGCTGGGGGGCGTGGGGACAGACGGACGGACGGGGTACATGGGGTGAGCCCATGGATGACCAGGGGAGTGGTGGGTGGAACGGCCGTATGGATGCCCAAGGTGCGTGGGGTGGACACACGGACACCCAGGGTGCATGGGGTGGATGCGCAGGATGCCTGGAGTGGATATACGGAGACGCAGGGCGCACGGGGCGGACACACGGACACCCAAGGTGCATGGGGTGGACGCGCAGACACTCGAGGGTGCTTGGGGTTGATGCACAGGGTGCACGGGGTGGACGCGCGGACGCCCGGGGTGCCTGGGGTGGAGGTGCAGTGTGCGCAGGGTGCGTGGCGGGGGACACACGGACACGCAGGGTGCAGACAGACGGACGCCCGGTACGAACTCGGTGGCCAGCAGCTTGGCTGTGAGCCGGTTCTCCTTGACGGCCGCCAGCAACCAGCGCTGGCAGAAGAGGTAGGCGCAGCCCACGAGCCCGCAGACAGCCCTGCGGAGGAGAGGGCAGGCAGGGGTACAGGCAGGGGTACAGGCAGGGGTACAGGCAGGGGTACAGGCAAGGGTACAGGCAGGGCCCTCCTTACCCCAAAATTGCAAAAAAGAAAGTCTCCAGCAGGTCAAAGGGGAAATCAATCTTGAGGTCGCTCTTAAAAACAGCGGCGATGGTATCTGGGGGAGGGGTGGTAGAGGAATGAGTGCATGGTTTTGGGGGTGGGCACCCCAAAAATGCTATAGGGGCCCCCCCGGGGGGGGGGGGGGCAAAGGGGAAGGGCTGTATCCTCCCGCCCTGCTTTGCCTTGTTCACTGTTGAAGACAGCGAGGAGGCGAAACATGAAGGCACCACAGGTCGCAGCAAAAAAGCCCCGCCAGTAATCCCGCACGGCGAAGTGGGAGGCCATCACCTCGATGCTGAAAAGCACCCCTGGAAAAATGGGGGGGGGCTTTAGGGGGAGGTTTGGGGGTCCCCAGGGTGGGGTGGGGCGGGGGTTCCTCACCGCTGATGGGTGCCCCGAAAACCGTGGCCACCCCGACGGCTTGTGCTGCCACCAGCATCTCGTTCTGCTTGAATTTATTCTGCGGGGGGGAGGGGGTTAGTCATAACCCCAATTTTGGGGGGGGGGTGTAAAATAAAATACCCCCTAATTTTCAGGAGGGGGACGACATCCCCACCTCGTACTCCCTCGTGACTGAGGTCCGCATCTTCCCCAAATACGCCGCGGCCATGGCGGAGAGGTGGACGAAGGGACCCTGGGTGCCAAGCGGGGGGGGGACACGGCGCTGAGCGTTCCCCCCCACCACCACCTCGGCACCAAGCTAAACCGCCGGCGATGCCGAGAACCGGGGATGACGGGAGATCGATCCCTTACCACTTTGCCGAGGAAAACGGTGCTGCCGGACGCCAGGGTGCAGGTCAACCCCACCACCTTGGCTCCGAAATTTTGGATGGCCAGGTAGTCCTCCAGCACCACACCGGTCAGGATGGTCTTCAGCTCTGGAATGCCAGAGCCTGGGGGGGGTGGAATCAAAATTTTAGGGGTCCCCCTGCTACGGGGGGTGGGGAGGGGGGGGAGTTTTGGGGAGCAAGGCAGGTTGGGGTGCAGCCGGCTCACCTCCCGAGTATGGGGTGATGCTTTGGGAGAAGCCGGTGGAGAAGGCCGCCAGTGCCATGGGGTACATGGTCCACGAGAGGTACTTGAGCACCAAGATGTCACCAACCTCTTGGTAAAGCCACCGGTGGGCTGGAGAAGAAGTGACAGGAGGGGAGAAGCACCCCCCCCCCTCAAAGACTCCCCCCATCCTTGGTGAACCCCCAAATGCCATGTGAACCGCCCCCTCTCCCCACGGGACCCCCTCATTTACCCTCGTAGAGCCTGGCAACGAGGAGGTCCATCACGAAGCTGATGGTGGCCATGAGGACCCCCAGGATGAAGAGGAAATACCAATCCTCCCCGACGCGGAAAAGCTGTTGCTTCACCCGCTCCAGGCACCCTGCAGGGTGGTGGGAGGGGGCAACGGGGTGCTGACCCCCCGAAAAAACCACCCCCCAAGGTCCCCCCGCTTTGGGTGGGGGGGGTGTCTCACCTCGGAGCCTCCTCCGGGCTTTGGGGCAAGGTCTCCAGCTCTTCTCCGACACCAGCACCCTCTCCTCCTCCCTCTCCCCCGGCAGCCCCCCGGGGACGGGGCGCTCCATCCCAGGGATGTTTTGGGGGACAGGACCCCCCCCTTTTTTTTGGCACCCCGTCACCAGTCCTCCCACCTCAGCCTCCGCTGCTGGACTGAGTTTGCAAATGAGCTCATTAAAAACGACCTTGACAAAGCCAACGGACCCGCTCGGGCCGGAGCAAGCCGGGTTTCTCCCCCCCCCTCCACCCCTGCCACCTTCAAGCTCCCAATCCCCAAGTACATCCCGGGGCAGGGAGTATTTAATAAGTATTTTAATTAATTATCATTATTATTCCTTAATAATAGGCAGGAATGCCGGCATCGCATTCCACGGCGTTGCGGGGGGGGGAACAGAGAGGGGAAATTTTCCACCGTCTCCGGCGCAAGACCTAAATTTAGCCCGTTTTACGAGAGGTCTGGCAGGCGGCCGGGAGCCTTAACGAGGCTTTAAAAAGCTCGTCAAGCCGCCCCCCCCCGAAATAACCAGCCTTCGCCAGGAGGAGGACGAAGAAGGGAGCTTCGCTCTTCCTCCCCAGCGGGAGCTGGGGGTCAGAGGTGGTGGTGAGGGGAAGCAGTGGATGAACGTGAAATCCTCGGCTGCTTTCCGATCGGAGCGCAGCTTTCACCAGTCGGCGTCACCCGCCGGCACCATGGAGCTTTTTGGGAGCTTTGTCCGGCCCCGTGGCGAGACCATGGGGTTCCCAGGTGAGTTTGGGGGAGGGAGGCACCCCGTTTTTAGGGTTGGGAGAGATAGCAAAGGGGGAAGTCGGTGATGCTTCTTGCCCTCCAGCGCCGGTCCTGGGGGGCTTGGGCAACAGCCAGAGCTGTGGGAGAGGCGTTTAGGGGGGGACCCCTGCCGAAATAGGGCTGAGACCCTGAGAGGTGTCTAGGGAGGGGACTCCCACTGAACCGTGGCTGTCACACACACACCCTGTCTCTGGCAGCTCGGCCCAGCAACACCGGCACGGTGAAGACTTTGGGTAATACCTATCAGTTCACGGTGGATGTCAGTGACTTCGCCCCCGAGGACATCATCGTCACCACCTCCAACAACCAGATCGAGGTGCACGCCGAGAAGGTGGGTGTTCCCTCCCTTCCCCACTCACCCCCAAAGTGTGGGGGACCCCAAAATCCTCAACCAGGGGGATCCCCCAACTCCCACCTGACTTCCTAACGGCTCCAGCCATAACCCCAGTGGGGTTTAATTCACCATTTCCTTGTCTTTTCACCCTGTATTTTGCAAGAGTGAAGCCCACGAGACCCAACAAACTCGTGCCCTGTAATCACCCTCCTCCTGGGGAGGGTGGGAACAGAAAAAAAAGCACCTTTGTCCTCCCGCTGATGTCACCCGCATCCCACCTCTCCCCTTGGGGAGATCAATATTACCACCACACACAAGGCACGCCCGCCAGCCTCACCCAAGGGCAGGGAACAATGAGCCCCTGTTCCACTTACACCCCAAAATCACCTCTTTTCACCCATATTTTTTTTTTCCCCAGCTGGCCACGGATGGCACCGTCATGAACACCTTCACCCATAAATGCCAGCTGCCTGAAGATGTGGACCCTACGTCGGTGTCATCCTCGCTGGGGGATGATGGCACGTTGACCATCCGGGCTCAGCGACAGCCCGCCAAACACACCGAACACGTCCAGCAAACCTTCCGGACTGAGATCAAGATCTGAGGGATCGGGGGTCCCTTTTCCCCCCGCCTCCCTCATTAATTATTTGGGTGATTTGGGAAGAAGGTGGGACGTGGGGTAGGGGACGGGAACACTCCCCCGTGAAGGGGGAGCTGAGGGGCCAGCGTGGAGAGACGCATCCCATCACGCACTGGAGAAACTCCGGAGGGGAGTCCTGGCTCCAGCAATTTTTAGCCAGTGAGGGTTGATGGGGAAGATCCGGTGTGCCAAGAGCCCTGCTGGGAGCGAGGAGCAAGGTTCCCTTCCCCGACCCTCTGGTGGAGGTTGTCTCTGTATATACAGCTTGTGATAAATTATTGAGAACGCCTGACCACTGCTTCCTCTGTTTTTTAATGTTTTCTGGATGCTTTTCCCCCCAAAAAGGGCTGTGGGTTCAGCCTCAAGGGGTGTCTCAGTAAAGGGTACCACGAGCAATTCCTCCTTCCCAACAAAACCACGGGTGAGGAGCCGCCCCGGCTCCCCTCTGGTGCCCACAGCCCCGTTTATTTCCAGCCCGGGGTGACTCATTTCTTCCCCACTGCTCTATTTCTGAGCCATTCCCTCAGCTGTTCGGCCGTCAGCCCACCTGGAAGGTCACCAAATCCTCCTCCTCCCCTCGCCCACCCACACCCATCGCCTTCGGGGAAGCCCTGAGCAGTGGCAGGAGCTGGGATGATGGTCCCAGCCTGCCTGTCAAACCGGCTTCTTTTTGGGGGCCAAAAAGTTCCCCCGAATCCCCCCCCCAAGGGCCCGGCTCCATCTCCCTGTGTGTACAAACAACAGCGAGGCGCCTGTTTGGGGCGAGTGGCTGTTTATAGCTACGACACGCTGTCCAGCTCGTGTTGCTGCTCAAGCTTTGAGGTCAACTCGTCCCCGCTTGTCCCTTAACGACTCATGACTTGCATTAACACACCTGCAGTGTCAGGGACAACACAAACCACACACAGCTCTTCCACCGTCCCCTCGGGTGGTTTCAAAGTTATTTAAAAAGCTCTTTAATGACTGTAAAAGCCCCCAGCACGGGTTAGGAAATTGGAGCTATGGAGGTGGGGACCAGCGGCGATGCCCTGTCGTTGATCCTCTGCGATAGGATGTGTCTGCTCTGCCCCAAAATGCCACCCCTGGGTGCCCAGGGCACCCCAGCACCCAGCGAGCCACAGGCTGCGGTCACCGATTGCCATCTAGTGGTGACAGGCTGGCGGGTGGCCCTCACCCACGAAGCTCCAGCAAAAGGAGAAAAAAACCAAACCCAACCTTTTTCTCCCCAAACCCAGCTTCTTTTGCACAGGGGAAGATTTCCCAGCCAGGGAGCGGGCAAAAGGACAGCTCAGAGCCCCAGCGCCAAACAAACTCCGCAGCTGTCCGGCCCCACTACGGACTCATTTTGGGCAGGCAGGCTGGGAAATCCAGCCTTAGCAGAAAACAGGTTGATAGGAATATTACGCTTTTGGGGCTGCCTGCTCTCCAGCCGCCTGCCTGCACCTGCCCAAACTCACTGGTACCTTGCAACGCATACCATCAAATGGCCACCTTCAAAGCCACACAGGGCTCCTCACGCCACCTGGCCCTGCAGATCCGCCTGAGGGGGCCTGCCCACGCAGAGGGCCCACCTTGGGCAACATCGAGACGACCACGCTGGGCCTGTTCCCTGTGGAGAAACCCAGCTGCCATCATGGCGGCTGCTCGATGCCAGGGCCTACTGGCGTGGCTGGGGGTGTGGGCAACCTTGTCGGGGGTGGGGGGACCGAAGCCCTCAGGGGCACACAGTGTAGTGGAACAGGGCCCTTTGCCCCTCACGGAGCCGCGGAACCGGCCCCTCACAGCATCCCTCCTCCCGCCATCCCCGCACTGTCATGGCGGCGCAGCCGAGGAGCGGGGAAGGGAGGGGGAGCGGAACACAAGGCGGTGCCACGTGACCCACTGCCCCGCCCCGCATCTACGCATGCGCAGTCCCCGCGCCGCGCCGCGCATGTGCGGTGGCGCCGTCGGTGGGCGGAGGAGGTGGGGGGGGCGACGCCGCTTCCGCCCGGTGCCAAGATGGCGGCGCCCTTTGTCTGGTCGGTGTCACGGTGAGCGCTGCGGGCGGCGATGTGAGGTCCCCGCCGGGCCCGGCATGGCAGGTAGCGGTGGGGGTGGCGAAGGGGAACCCGGGGAGGGGCTGGGAGGGCCTGAGGAGGGGGGGGTCTTGGGCGGAGACGGGGACTGGGAGAGGAAGGGGGCTGCGGCCCAGCTGGCTGCTTGGGGGGTCCTCCCCAAAAAGGAGCCCTTTTGGGGGGCACCCCGGTGTGCGACCCCCGGTTTTTTTGAGGGGAGGCTGCTTGGGAGTCCCCCCGTCCCTTTAGCACCTCGGGGGGGCCTGTGGCAGCTCTTTCCCCCTGGGTTTGCGCCCCCCACTCTGTGTGCCCCCCCCTTTCAGGCCGCTGCCGGGCCCTGCGCTGAGGCCTAGGGCGGCTGTCGTGAGGGGAACGGGGAGCTGCTGGTGCTTGCAGGGGTCCTTGCCAGCCCACCCTCACCAGGGTGTCCGTGTCCACTGTGGGAGACATGCGTGTGTGTCCCCCGCCCCCCAGAGCCATGGGGTGATTTGGAGCAAGGTCAGGAGCGAAGCCCTGTCCCCCCATGCGTGGGGCAGCCACCGTCCCCTCAGGATACGGTAAGACGTCTGCCGGGGACACGGCCCTGGCAGCCAACACGGCGTGAGATGAGTCCCCTGACGCCACATAAGCTGTCTACCTGTACATCAAGGACGTCACCAACAGAAGAGTGGAGAAGACTTCAAAGTATCATGCAGCAGCTCAAGGAAAAAAAAAGGGTGTTTCCTCATCTTCTGGCATCTTTTTTTTGGCGTGATGACAGCCCATACTGGCTGTACGTGCCCTCTGCGGGCGTCACTTTTCGGGCACGGATGATGCATTTCATGGACAAGCCGCGTTTCCTTAATTGCATTTCTGCATCAGAAGCTTCTGCCAAAATTTCAGAGAATGGGCAGTGTTCTGAAGGCAGGTTTTTTTGCAAGAAGATGAAGGTTTTGTAGTTCATCATCCAGATGCCGCAGAAATGGGTGGTTTTCACGGCAGAGCTCAAGGTCTGGCGATGTCTTGGTGGCCCCGCTGGCTCTCTGCCTGCTGCAGCCCAGGGCTCCGGTTACCTGCGGGGAGCCCTGCCTGCACAGCCACATCACGAGCTGCACAAGTGTATCCTTGGGCCTGAAAACTAAATAACCAAGGGATCTGCAGGGTGTCTGTTTGCTGGGGGGTGTCCAGAGCATCTCTGCTCATCTCACTCCTCGTATCTTTCTCCTTTTACTTCCTCTTCACCATGTTTTTTTCCTGCCTGTCATCATTTGTGATTATTTCTCCCCTGCCCTTACTTGAGCTGAACGTGAGCTCAACTTCTGGTTTCACTGCTGACCCCAAACTCCAGAGCCCTTTTCTATTTCATAATTAGTCTTGCTAGCACATCTGTACCTTGAATGCTCTGGTCAGATCAGCTCTTAACTTTATTTTTTTAACTGAAAATGTTGCAGAATCAGTTACTGGAAATGAGGACAGACTCCTCTTCGCAGAGACTGAAAGGATTAGGGCTGCTTTGTTCCCCGAGCTGACACACAAGAAGGGAGATGACGGTAGGCGGAAAGTAAACCCCCTCTTCCTTTTTATCTTCTCAGCATAAGAATGGATGGCTGGATGGTGACAGCATTGAAAGGCGACATTTAAACCACTACTTTTTTCCAATTTATTGAGGCTTTGGGAATTTTTTAATATGTAGACACTTGGGTGGTAGGTACAGGGAGAGGTTCATGTTATTAATAAGCAAAAGAGCTTAATGCAGCTCATGTGGGAAGCTCCCCGGGACCGTAGCTGCTGTATTTTTCTCTGTGAGCACGTGCAGCAGGCGTGGGTATTCTCATAACAAAGCTTTTCCGTGATTAATCGGGTAATGAGAGACTTGACAGCCATGTGAGGAGGGGAAGCGGCTGTGTCTCAGCGTGCCTCTGATGAGGTGAAATCGGGGGGTGCCCAGTCCTGGGCTGGTGACATCGGACCTTGGCGCCTTTGACACACGAGGTTTGGGTTTTAAAACGGAGCTTTTCATCCCGTTTCTTCTAGGATGGCTGCATAGAGACTGACTTGAGCACCGTGAAGAGGGAAAACTCCGGAGGAGAGCCGCAACTGTCTCACCCGCAGCCTTGGTCCTCCGGATATCTCCACTCCTTGCAGCGCAGGGGTGAGTTCAGGCATCGATCCCGACTTATCTTTGTTTTTCAGGCGAGGAGCTCTGACGCTTGTCCTTGGATCTTAAACAGCTGACAGCAATGGGTTTGCGCTAACAGGAGCTAATTTATTTAGCTGTCGGGTGGACCAGCAACGCCTGATCTGGTATTTGCCCTCCACGAATCCATCCCCATTTCAGTGCATCCCGTTTGGTCGGGGAAGGAGGCGGATCTCGGCACTGGAGCCGTAAACTGGCCCTGCCCAAGTGGTGGCAAGGAACCAAGTGGCATTTTGGGTGCACTGTGGGTTTTTTGATCCAGATATTTGGGGTTTTTAAGGCTTGGAGTCAGGGATTTTAGTGTACAAAGGTGATCTCAGCGGCTGGGGGACGTTGGGCGCTGGGTTTGGGTGTGAGGGCGATACGCAGCTCATCCCAGCCTCTGCCCCGCTGCGCTTGCGTGCCCCGATGAAGCTGTAACGTGACATTACAGAGGAAACCACAGAAAAGATGAAGTTTTTCAGAAGGAGTTGAGTTTCTTGGGATTTTGCTTCCTTTGCAAAGCTTGGGTATGAAGCTGAGGCAAGTCCAATTGGGGAGCGATAAAAATCATCATTCAGATGCAAAGTGCCTCCTACAAATTACTGAAAATAGCCTTTTAGTGCATCAAACCATCGTGATTTCTCAGGTCCTGCTGTGCAGAGCTTTCCGAGCACAGAAGGCAGCATTGTTTGTCCTGCTGGGAAAATCCTTCCCTTTTTTTCCAGAGCTTCCTTTGCAAATGTTACAGGGTCATATGTATGCGGGGGTTTAGACAGATTTTGATACAAATACTGATTTTTCTGGCTCTCAAGGGGTATATTTTGGGACGGGCTGTGGGCGTTTGATTAAAAACTACCCCGTGTTTTAGAGAGCTGGGGGAAAGTCGTGGCGGTGAGTTAATTGCAAACACAAACAGTATCTTTTGGGAGTGAAACTTTGTCCGCATGTGATACGATGCTGTCAGTGGTGTCTGGGCTTCTCATCCCCGCCTGGAATGATTTTGGAAGCCGAATCTATCCTTGGGCAGATCTTTCACTGAGCATGTTGCTAGCACCCACAACAGACAGGAGGAGGCTCCCTCTGCCCACGGTGCTCGCCTGCTGCGCACTTGTGCACGCTGGAACAGATCTGGAGGAAAGGACGTGCTCGCAGCTGCCTGAAAGTGGATCCAAACCCTTCACCTTTTGCCAACCTGAGACTCCATGCTGTTTTTAAGAGCTGGTAAAGTGGAAAAGCAACCGCTGTGGGCTGGAAACCTTCAGAGAGACACCAAATACCAACTTAGCATGGAAACCAAGAGTATTTCCATGGCCATAACCTTGCTTCTTCCCGCATCCAGAGCTTTAGGGACTTCCTGGCCTGGCAGATTGAACAATAACTGTGGACAGTCCCCATTTGCTTTCTCCTCCTTCCTTGCTCCCAAGCAATGAAGTGATCCCTTCAGACTGCGCATTTTTGGAAAATGAAGCTTAGTGAAAACCCTTCATTCTCTACCTTGTGCCTTGCAAGTGCAGCTCAGGAGAAAACCCAACATGTGGCAGCAGGTCAAGCTCGTGGTGCCTCTCAACCTTTGCCGACAAGGACCTCATTGGAAAATGGGAAATGGGCTTTTGCAGTGTTTCCAGGAGTTTGCAGCTTTCCTCAGGCAAAGTAGTGCTTTGAGCAGGGAGAGCTCCCTCCAAACACACAGTAAAAAATTAAAAATCCCTCCATATCGTGATGCAAGCGCCTAAAATGAGCAGGAGCTTGAAGATTTAGATGAATGCTTTCTGCACTGTGCCTTCGGCGGGAGCGGTGGCACCACCTGCTCGCTGAAGAGATGATGGCACTTGTGTTTGCAGAGACAACAGGGTTCCTGCTCACAGCTTGGGCTGGTTGAAGAGCAATAAATGTATTTTAAATGTTGTTAGGATGGCAAAAAAATATATTGGCTGTTCAATCAACTCTTTCTCCAGGCCCATGTTGGCATTGTGGCTGTCACAGGAGAGGTTTTGAGGTTGTTTTTGGTGGGGGAGGCAGGTGGCTGTAGTGAGGAGCTGAAATTAGGCTTTTTAGGCCACACTTTTTAACTAACAGGGTGGTTGGGTTGTGGTTGATCCGTGGGTTTTGGGTCTGTCCTGCTTCGTGGCCCTTTCCAACATGGTGTTGGCACCCACCTCACCCCCCTCCCGGGATTTGTTTTTTTTCTCCCTGCAGCCATGGATTTCCCCCAGCACAGCAAGCAAGTCCTGGAACAGCTGAACCAGCAGCGGCAGCTGGGTTTGCTGTGCGACTGCACCTTCGTGGTGGACGGCATTGACTTCAAGGCCCACAAAGCCGTGCTGGCAGCCTGCAGCGAGTATTTCAGGATGCTTTTTGTCGACCAGAAGGACGTGGTACACCTCGACATCAGCAATGCGGCAGGTAGGCAGAGGCTTATCTGATATTGCCCTGAGTTACATAAATGAAGTGGTTTTGTGCCCAGGGTTTGAGAGAGGCTCTTCAGCCTGTTATTTCATACACTTTGGGCTTTTGAAAATTGTGCAGCCGAGAGGTGGGAGCTCATCTATGGTTGTGTTGCCTCCCTTGCAGGCCTGGGTCAGGTTTTGGAATTCATGTACACGGCTAAGCTAAGCCTAAACCCTGACAACGTGGAAGATGTCCTGGCTGTGGCGGGTTTCCTCCAGATGCAGGAGATCGTCAGCGCTTGCAACGCTCTCAAGTCTCTTGCCGTGCCAGCAGAAAGCCTCACCGAGAGCCAGCAGCCCCCCGCCGAGATCGGTACGTAGCCTCCTCTCTTTCCCTCATCCAAGGAGACTCAAAATTGCTCCACAAAGCAGTCACCCTCTCTGGCCCCCATCCAAACCCATGTGCTGGGTCCATCTGGTGCACGTGGATGTCTGGATGGGGTTTGATCCCCTTGTGCGGCACCAGCAGTTGAAGAGCTGATGCTGCTTTGAATCTTTATGGGATCTGGGGATCCTTCCAGCAGCCCTTGGGGTGCCCCTGCGCAGGCAGCAAAAGCTGGAGCGCTTGCCTCTTCCCTTGCAGCAGCTGACAAGGCAGCTGTTGAAGATAAGACGTCAGCGGCAGAAGCACTGGGTGATATTGACAAAATAAAACCAGTTCCTCCCAACCTGGAGGTGAAGGAAGAGACGCCCATGGCTGCAGCAGCACAGCCTGAGGCGCAGACAGAGCACCTGGGTGGCCAAGAAGGTGAGCCACCAAGGGATGACACCCAAAATCCCTCTGTCACCCTCCCTTGCCCCCACAACACACCCTGTCCTGCTGCTGGACTCCGCTACGTGGAGCCTGCTTGTTTCCTCGAGCGAGCCTGAGACACTCTGTTGTTCATAGGGGCAGATGCTGCCATCCAAGAGGGCCCCAATGCTGAATTTCCCAGCCACCCTCAGCCAGCGGAGAATGTGGTTGGCAGCAGCAGCCTCGCAGCGAAGGGCAACATCTCTCGGGGCGCCGAAACGGGAGGTGCGTCTGTGAGTGAGGGCGGTGGCAAGGACTTTGCCGCCTGCCTGTTTCCTACAGCAGGGCTGAAACAAAGCCAGGCAAGGGTTGAAGCCTTGTTTTCCATGCAATTAATTTTGTTAGTGTGAGTTTTGCTGTGCAAACACCGTCTCCCACAAGTTGCGGAGCTCACAGGAGCAGTTTTTCTTGGGGCAGAGCTAGGAGAGGTTGGGAAATGCTCCTCTGTCTGCACAGACTTTTGGATTTTAGGGCTAATAAACTGCAAATCCAAACTGACTCCAGGCAGAGGTCTCAGCGCCTGTGTCTCGTGCGATGGAGTACCAGGATTTCCCCAAGTACAGTAGGGCAGGTCTAATCCCCATCGCCTTAAACCCAGGCTTAGAGTCAGGAAATACAGGTGGGTTTTGTGTCTCTGATGCTGCTCCCAATCTTTAGCATCCTCGTTTTCTAACTGCCTACAGAGATGGAGCTGGAAGGGAAGGAGGAAGAGGGGGACATGACAGCAGAGGAGGAAGAGGAGGCTAAAATCCCTGAGGAAGAGCAGCCCCGGTTAGAAAATGGAGAAAATGCCGAAGATAACGAATCAGGGAGCACCGATTCCGGGCAGGAAAACTCGGGTGAAACCCGTCTGCTGCGTTCGGGTACTTACAGTGACAGGACTGAATCGAAAGCCTATGGCTCTGTCACGCACAAGTGTGAGGTGAGGCTTGCCGTGGCCCCGAGCGGGGTCTCCAGTCCCTCGGAGACACCGGCATCACCAGCCGCACCTGCGCCTGTCTCTCTCCATCCCTAGGACTGCGGGAAGGAGTTTACCCACACTGGTAACTTCAAGCGGCACATCCGTATCCACACCGGCGAGAAACCCTTCTCCTGCAGGGAGTGCAACAAAGCCTTCTCTGACCCAGCTGCATGCAAAGCCCACGAGAAGACGCACAGGTACAGCAACACTGGGGACCGAGAGGTGCCACCAGGCCGAGTTGGGTGGAGAAAAGCTTGTGCCGATGCCAGTGGCTGGCTGAGGGTATAAGGGTTTGAGCAAGAGGCTGGTACAGCAGCCGACGCCACTCTGCCTCTCGCACCCATCTGGAGGGATCGGTGTTGCAGGGTTGGAGACTCCCAGCAGCTCGTTTGGATGGCACCAGCTGCGGAAAGACACTGGCAGCACCAAAAAATGTAGCTTTTGCTGCAAAAGATCAAGTCCTTGTGAAATCCATCAGCATGTTGGGGTGGTCCGGGAGGAGATGAACTTTCTGCCCCTGTCCTTTCCTTTTGCATTGCTTCAGGACATCCTGTGGGATCCGGATGGGTCTAGCTGGGGTGGTGGAGCTTGGAGCAGGGTGGTGAGAGCTCAGCATGCTGCTTCTTCCTCTGCTTGGCGTGACAGTCCTGCCTCCTCCACAGCCCGTTGAAGCCCTACGGCTGCGAGGAGTGCGGGAAGAGCTACCGCCTCATCAGCCTGCTGAACCTTCACAAGAAACGGCACACGGGGGAGGCCAAATACCGCTGTGACGACTGTGGCAAGCTCTTCACCACCTCCGGCAACCTCAAGCGGCACCAGCTGGTCCACAGCGGAGAGAAACCGTACCAGTGTGACTACTGCGGGCGCTCCTTCTCCGATCCCACCTCTAAAATGCGGCACCTGGAGACCCATGACACCGACAAGGAGCACAAGTGTCCCCACTGCGACAAGAAATTCAACCAGGTGAGTTGGGTGAGGGGGGAAGAGCCGGACCCACAGCAGTTCAGATCCTTCTGGAGGGAGATGGGGGTGATGTGGGGGGGCTCTCTGCATCCCTCTGTCTGTCACCAGGTGGGGAACTTGAAGGCTCACTTGAAGATTCACATCGCAGATGGGCCCCTGAAGTGTCGGGAGTGTGGCAAACAGTTCACCACTTCAGGTAGCGCGGGGTTGGTAGGTGGTGAGGTGCAAGTGACAGAGGTTTGGCTGACCTGGGGGAGGGGACAGGGACCGCTCTGTGGGGGGTTGCAGCCAGAGGAAGGATTTCCTCCTGGGCACAGGAGGGTTTAAACCTCTTAACTGTGTTGCCACGGTTATAGTGCATAAATTTCTCCCCCTTCTGTGGGGCCGGGCTGGTGTCCCTCCATGGGATCGCAGCCCAGGGATGCTCCTGGAAGGAGCCCTTGATCCAGCTTTTGGGAATGGGGACGTCTCCTCCCATCTCCCCAAATGGCTGCAGAGCTAGAGGGGTCTGGACAAGCCCGACGGAGTCTCTCCATCCCCTCAAAAATGGGATCCTTGTTCTGGCTGTCCCCGCCACCACATTATCACCTGATCCTTGGCTCTGGGCGAGGTGTAGCCAGCTTCCCTTGATCCCTGCATGGTTTCTGCTCCGTAAATAGCGACAGGCTTTCCCAAGGGAGCTACTGGGTCGCTGGGAGGGGTGGAGGGAGGGTGCTGATGTCCCTGTGCCCCCCAGCTGAGCCTCCTCTGCTCTCAGGCAACCTGAAACGGCACCTCCGAATCCACAGCGGGGAGAAACCCTACGTCTGTGTCCACTGCCAGCGTCAATTTGCCGACCCCGGGGCACTGCAGCGACACGTCCGCATCCACACTGGTAGGGACGCAGCTCTGCTCTTTCCCCAAGGGGTTTTGGGAGCCCATGTGGTCCCCGACCCCGGGTTGTTCATCCACACACACATTTCCCTTTTCTCCTGCAGGAGAGAAGCCGTGCCAGTGCTTGATCTGCGGGAAAGCCTTCACCCAAGCAAGCTCCCTCATTGCCCACGTGCGCCAGCACACGGGGGAGAAGCCGTACGTCTGTGAACGCTGTGGCAAGAGGTGAGGGTCCACCCCCTGAAATTCAGGGGGGGCACCTCCACACACCCTCTATGGCTGGGTGCTGTTCTGGCACTTGGCCGTGGAGGGTGGATGGAGGTGCCCGGATGTCATCACTGGGGACAGGGATCGTGGTGACCATCGTTTGTCCCCTTCAAGGTTCGTGCAATCAAGCCAACTGGCCAACCACATCCGCCATCATGATAATATCCGACCCCACAAATGCACTGTCTGCAACAAAGCCTTCGTTAATGTGGGCGATCTCTCCAAACACATCATTATCCACACCGGTGGGTACTGTGAGGACTCCCTGACAGCCCCCCAAATCATTAACAGCCCCCCAAATCTTGAAGCACCCCCACATTTCTCATCTCTTCCCCAGGGGAGAAGCCGTTCCTGTGTGACAAGTGTGGCCGGGGCTTCAACCGGGTGGACAACCTGCGTTCCCATGTGAAGACGGTCCATCAGGGCAAGGCGGGCATCAAAATCCTTGAGCCGGAGGAAGGCGACGAGGTCAACATCGTCACAGTGGCTTCTGATGACATGGTGACACTGGCCACCGAGGCACTGGCTGCCACTGCTGTCACACAGCTCACGGGTGAGCTGGGGGGATCCCAGGAACCATCCCGAAAAGGAAACTTATCCATGGGGTGCAGCTTGGGGGTCCCGGAGCCATCCCAAAGGAGCTTGGAGTCTTATCTGTGGGGCGCAATGCCCTTTGCTGTGGCCTGAGGCTGGGAAATGTCACCCCCAGGCTGGAGTCTCCTCCCAAAAACCATGAGGGGCAAAATCCAGCCAGGATCTGCCCCCACATCTCTTCGCATCCCCCTCGCCATCGCCTTCCCCCTTCTCTCCCCCCGCAGTGGTCCCCGTAGCGGCCGCAGTGACGGCAGATGAGACTGAAGCACTTAAAGCCGAGATCACCAAAGCGGTGAAGCAAGTGCAAGAAGCAGGTGAGAAGGAGATGGGGAAGGTGGTGGTGGTGGTGGGGTCAGCCGGTTCCTGCCCCGCCACCCCCCTCACCCCAGGGTCATCATCCCGTCATTCCCACCTCTCCCAACCTTTTTCCTTGCAGACCCCAACACCCAGATCCTCTACGCCTGTGATTCCTGCGGGGAAAAATTCCTGGATGCTACCAGCCTGGCGCAGCACGTCCGCATCCACACGGCCCAAGCACTCGTCATGTTCCAGGCCGACACAGACTTTTACCAGCAATACGGAACTGCTGCTGCTTGGCAAACGGAGCAGGTCATTCCCGCCGGAGAACTCCTCTTCCGAACCCGCGACGGTCCCCCTGAACCCCCCACTGCCCCCCTGGCCCCCGCACCCACAACTGGGGAGGGTCAGCCCCCTGCAGAGTGACTCCCCCTTGCCTTTATTTAAAAGACAGCTGCTTGGAAATGGTGTAAAAAGTGTATTTCTGGAAGGAGAAAGATGGAATAAATTGCAATATTTTCTAATGGCTGATGCTCGGTGGGGGCTGGGCGCTGCAGCCATTTTGTAGCCCCGTGCCCCCAGATGATGTTTTGGGTCTGGTCCTGCTGCAAAGGGAAGAAGGGGTTCCTGCAGAGCTGGAGCCTATCAGGGGTTAATGAAATACTCGTTTAATTGCTAACAAGGGTGCAATCCATTGAAAATGGGGATAATTGAGACGATAAAGGTAAAAAAGGTGCACTTCCCAAGTGTGGCCAATGGCCATTTTGGGTTAAAGTGAGGGGAGATCCTCGCCCTACCCCTGGGCTGAGGGCAAGCAGGGCTGGAGGCAGAGGAGAGCCTGGTGTGGGTTAAAAAAAAGGACAAAAAGGTGCTGCTGCTGCCCCAGCACCAAGGCAGGGGTGCTGTGAGCCCTGCCCTGCCCACAGGGGACCCCCTCCAGGCTGTGCTGCCATAGAGGGGGAGGACTGGGGGGTCCCAGGGTCAGCTGTCTGTGTGTCTGTCCCCATCCCTGTAACCCCATGTGGGTGCTGGGGGGGGGGGGCAGGGCTCTAGGGGGGTCAGCACTGGCTCCAGCCCTGTCCCTTGTCCCCCTCAGGGCTGGAACTGAGGGGATGCTGTGTCCCCCCATGCAGGGGGGGGCACGGGGACACCCAACCGGAACATGGGGTCCAGGCTGAGGGACCCTGGGGGAGTTCCGCAGGGGGAAGGGGCTCTTCTCAGGGTGCCCTGAGGCACAAACCCACCTGGGGGGGGGGGGGGGGGGTCCTAGGGACCCTCAAGTTAGCACCAGGCCTGAACCCCACCCCAGCACCCCGGGGTGGGTGACGGGGACAGACACATGGATGGGTGCATGGGTGGGCACACAGTTGGATGTCAAGCCAGACATACAGCCTCCCTCCTTGGGGCCACCCGTGGGTGGGATCAGACCCTTTACCCCCACCGTAGTCCATGTGTCCGTCTGTCCGTGCACCCATCTGTGTGTCTGGAGCCAGGATTGGGCCTGAAAGCCTTCCCCCCCACCAGTGCCCCGGGGTGAGGGACACACGGACAGTTGTGTAACTGTGTCCAGCTGGAGGTGCAACCCCTGCTCTGTTCCCCCAGTGCCCCAGGTGGGGTAGTGGGGATGGGGATGGAGGCACAGACAGACGGACACATGGACAGTTGCATGTCCACCTGCAATCAGTTGCTCATCCAGCTGGACACATGGACAGTTGTATGGATGGCTGGACACACAGACAGTTCCACATCCAGCCGGACACACAGACAGGTGACCGTCCAGCTAGAAACATGGATGGGTGCACAGTTGTACATCCAGCCGGACAGATGGACAGTTGCAGCTCCAGATAGGCGGATGGCTGTACATCCAGACGGACAGTTGCACGTACAGCCGGACGCACTGGGTGCATGGTGGGTGTGACTGACAGCTGCAGGGTCATCCAGACAAACGGACAGCTGTCCATCCAACCGGACACACTGACAGTGGCAGACCGCCAGACACATAGACACGTACACGTCCAGCTGGACACACAGACAGCTGTGCAGACGGACAGACACCTGCCCAGCCAGATGCTTGCCTGCTCCTCCACCCCATACCACAATTGCCCCCAAAATGGAACTTTTTGCCCCAAAGGCCTGGCTCCAAAACCCAGCAATTTCACACCCCTTCCCCGCCCCCACCACACCCCTTCCCCGCCCCCACTTGTGAGCAGGATCAGACCCTTGGGCCCCCCCATTAGCTGTGTGTCCATCTGTCCATGTGTCCATCCCCATGTCTGTCATCAACCCTGGGGTGGTGGGAAGGGTTCAGGCCCAATCCTGGCTCTAGACACACGGACAGGGTGGGGCACGGAGAGACGGACACACAGACAGGATGGCGGGGGCCCAAAGGCCTGATCCTGCCCATGAGTGGGGCGACGGAGGGGGTGTGGTGGGGGCGGGGTGTGAAATTGCTGGTTTTCAGTGGGGCCTTTGGGGCAAAAAGCCCATTTTTGGGGCATTTGTGCTGGGGAGGGGTGGGGGTTGGAGGAATCGAGTGTCCAGCTGGGCAGGTGTCTGTCCGTACAACTGTATATGTATCCAGCTGTTTGTACATCTGTATGTACAACTGTCCATCTGGAAGTACAACCCCTGCTCTGTGTGTCCGTCCGTCCCCGCAGAGCCCCCAAACCCACCAGTGCCCCCGGTGGGTAACAGCGGTGGGACAGACACACGGATGGGTACACGTCCAGATGGACACACAGAGAGTTGTTTGTACCACTGGACACACGGACAGTCAGATGTCCAGCCAGCCTCATGGATGGGTGTGCAGTTGTATGTTCAGCTGGACACACGGACAGCTGCAGCTCTGGACAGGCTGCTGTATGTCCAGATGGACAGTTGCACGTACAGCTGGACATGTGGACGAGTGGATGAGTGGGTGTGACAGACAGTTGCAAGGTCATCCAGACAAACGGACAGCTGTCCAGCCAGCCAGACATACAGACAGTGGCAAACTGCTGGACACACGGACAAATACACATCCAGCCCAACACAGGGACAGTTGTACATCCAGCCAGACACATGGACAGACGGACAGATGCCCACCCAGCTGGACACTCACCTCCTCCATCCCATACCACAATTGCCCCCAAAAGGGAAGTTTTTGCCCCAAAGGCCTGGCTCCAAAACCCAGCAATTTCACACCCCTGCCATAACCCTCCCCACTCATGGGCAGGATCAGACCCTTGGGCTCCTCCATTATCTGCGTGTCCGTCTGTCCATGCCCTGTCCGTGTGTCCATCCCTATGTCTGTCACCCACCCTGGGAGGTGTTCAGACCCAATCCTGGGTCCAGACACAAAGATTGGGGCATGGACAGATGGACACACGGACAGGATGGCAGGGGGTCCCAAGGGTCTGATCCTGCCCACGAGTGGGGGGGCGCAGGGGAAGGGTGTAGTGGGGTGGGGGAGGGGGGTGTGAAATTGCTGGTTTTGAGAGTGGGGCCTTTGGGGTAAAAAGCCCATTTTTGGGGCATTTGTGCTGGGTGGTGGCGGAAACAAGTGTCTGTCTGGGCAGGCGTCTGTGTATCCGATGACCCTGCAACTGTCACACCCACCCATGCACCCAGCCATCCGCTCGTCTGTGTGTCCGGCTGTACATCAACTGGCCGTCTGTCCATCCGGACATACAGCAGTCTGTGTGTCCGGCGCTGCAACTGTCCATCTGTCTGGCTGGACATGCACCCATCCATGTTTCCAGCTGGACGTGCCACTGTCTGTCCCTCCAGCTGGATGTGCAGCTGTCTCGAGGGATGACAACCACCCATCCGTCCGTGTGTCCGGCTGGACGTACAACTGCACATCTGTGAGTCCAGCTGGACGTCTGACTGTCCATGTGTCCAGTGCTATCAACAACTGTCTGTGTGTCCATCCAGACATGCACCCATCCGTGTGTCTGTCCCACCCCCGTTACCCCACGGGGGGGACAGAGCAGGGGTTGTACTTCCAGACAGACAGACAAGACAGTTGTACGTACTATATGGGCGGTTGTACCTACAGCTGGACGCACATATGGTTGTATGGACAGCTGGACAGACGCCTGTCCAGCCAGACATTCGTTTCCTCCACCCTCCCAGCATAAATGCCCCCAAAATGGACTTTTTTTTTTGCCCCAAAGGCCCCATTCTGAAAACCAGCAATTTCACAGCCCTCCCCTGCCCCCACTCATGAGCAGGATTAGACCCTTGCCCCCCCCCAATCTGTCCGTGTGTCCATGCACCCATCCACGTGTCTGTCAGTCCCTCCCTCCCATCTCCACCCTCCCCCCTCTCCCCAGGCACTGGGTGGCTGGGGGGGCAGGTCTAAGGCCCAATCCTGACCCCAGGACCCCCCAGTCGCCGTCCCCCATGGCAGCGCAGCCTGGGGGTCCCCTGTGGGGTGTCCCTGGCCAAGACCCCAGGCCCCTTGGGGGGGGGAGGATGGGGCTGGGCTCTCACCCCCCTGCCTTGATGTTAGGGCATCACCAGCACCTTTTTTGTCCTGTTTTTAACCCAAAATGGGCTCTCCCCTGCCTCCATCCCCAGCATGGGGCAGTGGGATGAGGGTCGCCCGTCTCTCACCCCAAAACCCCACGGGTGGGGTCCAGACCCCCAAATTTTCTCATAAATTTCCTTTTTTACCACATCTCCTTGATTTTTAACCCACTTGCACCACCACTGGTGATTAACCGAGGGTTTTGGTGGCTCCCACCAGCCCCTGGCACCACTTCCCTCCTGCGCCAGAGCCCAGCCTGCTTTTGGGTGGTAAAGCAGTGAAAAACATGAAGTCTGTCTCTTGTTTTTTAAAGCGTAGTGAATACCAAAATTCAGGTGTTTTTTGTCTTTTTTTTCACAAGTAGTTGGCACCTATCAAAATTAAAAGCATAAAAAAATTGCAACTTTGGTTTTCAACAAATATTTACGACACAAAAAGGAAAAGAAACAAAGATTTGATTTACTCTGACAAAATTATCTTTTTTTTCCTTTTTTTTTTAAACAAAAGACTAGTGACGACTCCTGGGGGAGCCCCCAAACCTCCTTCCGCACCCCCCCCATCCCAAACAGCCAAGGGACGAGATCCGGGCGCCGAGGTGTTTTGTATTTTTTAATAAAGTTTGTAATCCAATGGACACACAAAACAAAACTGCGCTGAGAAAAAAACAGTTCCATAAATTAATAAGTGTTAGGGAAGGCGAAGGGGCAGGGGAAGAGGGGGGGGTTGAAAGTCTTTTGTACAAGTGTATAACACTTCCACAGTTCATGAGACGAGGGGGGGGGGGCATGTTTAAATGAAGCGCACTTACAAATGAGTGACAATACAAAGTCTGAGTATGAAAATAAGATTTTCTCTGAAAACACATTTTTGGCACAGATTAAAAAAAAATGTATGTTGTGGGGATTTGATTTTTTTTCCTTTTTTTTTTAAAGTCAGTATTATATATATTTATATATATTATATATATATTTATATATACACACACCCACTGAGTTCTGCATATCCCACCAGGAAGGAAAATAGCTCTCCCTTTTGTTTATTTTTTTTTGTTTTGTATTTTCTTTTTTTTTTTCAGTGTAAACTGTACATCCCAGATGAGGAGAAGACGGCTGCAGCAGGGGCAAGTGGAGGAGAGGAAGGTTCACATCCAAAAAAAAAAAAAAAAAAAAAAAAAAGAAAAAAAAACAAAGGAAAAAAAACCCAACCAATAAAATAAAATAAAAAAGATAATGTGTGAAATGATCCTTGACCCACAAATTTCAGCAGAAGTCCCCAGGTCCTGCGTTTAGTCCACGGCGCGTGTTAATGTGTGTCAAGACATCCAGAACGTCACAGCGTGTCTCCAACTGTGCAAAGGTCCGAGTCACTAATTTAGTGCAAAGGCAGTTCAGGTTCTTTTTTATTTTTTTCCTTTTTTTTTTGTTAAAAAAAATAAGCCATCCTTTATCTTTTCCCCAAAAGGAGGCACAGAAACCCAATACCAGTCCGCCTGCTGAGTGCATCAGTTGTCCGTAAGCTAAAGCAATATGTAAACATACAAGGTAGCGGAACCACTACCCAGCAACAGTTTGATCGAGGCCAGTTAGGGCAGGAGGCTGGTAGTCTGGCAGCATTTTCTTGTTTCATTACTTTCTCTCTCTCTTTTTATTTGTTTTTATTTTAAATTTTTTTTTTGTGGTTTTTGTGGGCTTTTTTTTTTTTTTTTTTTTGCTGCAGGGCCTTGGAAAAAAAAAATAAAGTCAGTAACCAGTAAACAGCTCATACCGACGCGATGACAATCATCAGGTGAGGAGAGATGTTGGAGATGCTGGCAAGGAGGTCCGGGGCTAGGCGGGACAGGTGGCTTTCTGAAAATTCGCAGGGTGGGAAGATCTGCAGAACGTAGGCAGGCTGCCAGGGAGAGAAGAAACACGGATAAGCGACAAACCGGGGTGAGGGCTGGCCTAAAATGTTTTAAAATGGGACATTCGGATGATCTTTTGGGTGCTTAAAGGCTCATAAACCAGCATGCTTGTATAAAAAAGGAGAGGCTGTTCAGCAGCCTCAGGTGTGGTTCCCCAAGGTGGGGAGTTTTTCCACACCAGGGATGTAAGAGCTGGCTAGTTTTATTGCACAAGACAAAAAAAAAATCCCATTAATTATCATTTCAGCAGTTGCTCCGAGTGCTGACCACTCGTTCTGGGCCATTTACACCCAGGGAACGGATTAAATTTGATTTGATGCCGCAACACAGCTGGAATAAATGCTCCTCATCACCAAACTCAAACATTTTGTATTTACGTGGCCAAGAGCAAGAAAGCACCAGGTGTCCTGGAAAAATCAGGATATGATATGAGGAAGAAATGAGGACTGTACTTCCAACACAGAAAAAAAGCTGGAAAATGGGTTTGGTTTGTTTTCAGCCAAGGATGTAAGGCTGTGAACAAACTGAACATAGGTTTGAGGGGGTTTTTGGCTTTGCAGTTCATCTTCAGTTATTATATCAATTATGTCGGTGTGTTTTGATTGGTGATGTAAGAAGCCAGCATGGTAAATGTGGGGGGTTTCTTTTAATAGTAAAAACAGGCAGCTCAACTACAATTTCAAGCAAAGACCTGGGGTGGAAGGCTGTATGTCCCATTATCTATTGATCTAGTATACCTACGGTGTTTCAGGCCTTTCCCTGCAAATACCTGATTAGAGCCGGGGTTGGGAACGTTGATGATTCCTGCGGCTTGCTTAGCCTGCAGGTAGCTGATGAACGCAGCCTTAAGTGACTCAGTCTGATTCACTACATCTTCCTGGTCTCGGCCACAAGGCAAGGCCAGTAATAGGCAGTAATCGCTCTCCACCTGGAAAGAAAATACCGTAATTAAGTCAAATGTTTGCTGGGAACAGGCCTGTTCCTGACATACATGCATTATCTGCAGTGGAAAATCCTCTCTTTGAACTCCTTCGAAGTTACAGAAGACTTGCTGAAAGTTCGGCCAGCCTAGGAGATGGTGGAAAGGACTGAAAACTACCACTTTCCACAGCCGCCTGAATTCCACTTTCCACCTTACTTAGACGTGTCGGAGCCAGCAGGAATTTGTTCCAGGGCTGAGGGATGGGTGATATCAAAGGTTTCCCAACTCCGCCATTCCCTTTTCTATGAATGCAGAGTTAATTCCTATAGCTCATGACTCACAATCTGCATTTCATGCTCAGTGGGAAGAAGGAATCACACAGCTATTACCAGAATCCCAAAATAATGCGACACAAGCAATGAGAGCCGAAGTTTTTGGGAGAAGCGGTGTTTTTTTGTTACACAGCTGGTAAGAACAGCCCAGCTTTCAGCATGCAGATATTAGCTCTTCCCAAACATGCTCCCTCACCCCGTCCCGACCCCTCACCATCATTCTGCGCGCGACACCTTCCAGCTGCGAAGCCTCCAGTCGCATACGCTGAGCGATTCTCAGCGGCGGTCCTCCCTCTGGCGCTGGCAGGGACCGGTGTGCTAAGACATTATTACCGGAGACAAAGTGGAGCTGAACAGCGGCTGTGTCATTTTTTAGAGCCAAAAGGCCCTGCCAGACAATCGGGTATTTCTGGAAAGAGAGGGAGAAGAAATATTAAATGCAAATGAAGGAGAAGGGGATCTTAAATCCCGTCTGAGCTGCTCGTTTGCCCCTAATACTTTCACAGGCAATTAAGACACTGCCGCTTTGCTTTAAGGACTGAGTACAGATGTAACATCTATCACTCCTCGTATGCGCTGGTCCGGGCTTGGATTAGGTCCTGCTAAATCAGTAATTCAGTCCTTTTTCTTCCAGCTGGCTAAGATGCCTGGGTGGCTCCCTTCATCGTAACATCAGAGCACTTCCCAATCTTTCAGCCTCCCACACAGCACGAGGCAGAGCGGGACTGTTACCAAACGCTATTTTCTCTTTTACAACTGGGAGAATTGAGAAACAGCAGCAGCAGGAGAGTTGCTCAAGGTTATATGGGAAATACTCCGCTCTGAACGCAACTCTTGGTTCCTCGTCAGTGCCTGTTCCTCACCATCTCCCTCCTCTTCCTCAGCCTGTAGGCTTTGTGAGAGTGGGTTTTTTCTTTTTCTTTAAATACACCACCATTCTTTCCTGCCAGTGAAGGAAACCTTCCCAAGGAACAGCTGACTTTAACAATGATGCAGCAGTGCCTGCCTGAGCCTGCAGTCTGTTTGAAACAATGATGAGAGAAATGGGGCTGCTCTGCATTAACAGCACCTTATCTCGAGCCTCTGGGAAATGCCATGTAAATGTGGACGCAGCTAAAATTCACCGGGGACAGAAACAGCCCAGAAAGTAGACAGACGATCAATCGCCCTCTCCGCATTTGAAGCACTTGATGCAAGAGAGGTCAGATTTTGGTGCCACAGGTGAGATGAGCTATAAAGAACCTGATTATTTCTCCCCAGATGAGGAGCATGAGGCTACTTGGCCAGAAGAAGATGACGGAGCGAAACTTACTGTCAGAAGCTGAACCATATCCACAGGCCTCTGCGAAATGGGGTGAGGAGACGGCTCTTGTTTGAGAGCGGACTGTGGCTCTGGGCGATTGAGGGGCAGCCCCGGCGGGGCCCCAGGACCTGATGTCGTGGGGATAAACATGGATTGCTTGGGAACCGCCTGAGGTTGGTGCGGTGACGGAAGCTCCTGTTTCATCGAAATGGCAACAGGCGAAGGGTAGGAGGTCTGGCCCGTGTCCGCTTGTGCCCTCTGAAGGTGGACATGAGGGTCTATCTGTGCCGCATGCCTATTTACAGTGGGGTGGTGACTCTGTTCGGGTCCTGCTGCTGGCGGGCCCTTGGGATCCTGGGGGATCTGAGGAGTCTTGCTGCGTACTGGCTGGCTGGGGTGCGAGTGTTCACCCTCCGGTAGACCCTGGGAAGCAGGCGGTGGGGGAAAAAGGAAAGATTTTACGCTGTGGGCATATCAGAACTCGTTAAATTCAACAATAAGGCTGCCAGGACACCATCAGATTGCTGGCGGAGAAACCTGTGTCTCCACACCACAGCACCAGCCCTACTGCGGTGAAGCCTGGACCAGTCCCCCCGTTCCAAGGCTACCCCACCAGCCTCTCACACCCGAGAGGTGAAACCACATCTCCTGAATTCTGGCCCAAGCCCTTCCTACACGCCACCTTGATGTTAACAATTCTCCCCCGTGACACCTCTAAGTCTAGAAACCTGTAGGCAGCTTCACACTTTCTGGTTTGAGTTCTAGAGCAGTTAAGAAAACGGGTTATTTCAGCTTCCTCTAATGCTAAGCAGCGTTCAAACCCCATTTCCCAAACAAAATAACTCTTCTTGTGCTATGAACTTAAGTAGGGCTTGGAAACTATCCACAGAGAGCTAAACTCAGCTCCTGCGGCCACGCAGAGCCGTGGCGGGGCTGTAATTAGCTCAAAGCACTCTAGATTTTAGGTAGAAGGAGAAGAAAGGGTTTTATTTCTCACCTGAGATGGGGTCATGCTCCGGGAAGGCAGCCCGATGGGTGAGGCACCTGGGAACTGAGGATGCCCGAGCTGTGCCGCTGTATGGTAATTCCTCATGTCGCCATACACAGACCGATAATCGTGAAAGGAGCTCCCCGTGGGGTGCATGATCTGTACTCCGTGCGGTACCACCACCGGCTGCGTCAAAGGCAGTCCAGGCAGCTGGCTGCTGGAGGGGACGCTGAGGAGCCGGGGCTCGCTGTGAGGAGAGTGCGCCATCTTGCCTTCAGAGGATTTTGGCGTCTCTTTTCCAGGCTGAGGGGTCTTACTGACAGGGGGAGTTTTCACAGCCCCTTCAGGTGTTCGGGATTGTCTCGTTTCCGAGTGGTGCTCACCCACAGCGGCCATGTGCGGGTGCATGATCATCCTCACATCCCGGGGGACGTTGTACTGGTCAAGCCTGATGCTCGTGGGGTGCATGCGGTAATCCGGCTGCATCACCAGCACGTCAGACTGAACGGGGGCTGGTCCTCGGCACACCGTGGTGTGGTGGTAGTGCATCTCCTCCTCAGGGGGATGCTGAGAAGACAGAGGAGGCATGACTATGTCTCGTATCGGAGCTGGCTGAGGCGTGCTGGATCGCTGAGGTTTGATCTCTATCTGGGGTTGCAGAGCAGCTCTGGGGGAGTGGAGCGCTTCTGGGCGGATGCCGTAAGGGATGCCGGAGAGAGGAGGGGTGTTCATCCTCACCTCGCCTTGGGACAGATGGCCCAGGGACACAGTCTGTGTTACGCTGTGAGGAGGCATGATAACAGATTGCTCAGGATGCATGCTGGATATGTACTGAGGAACGGGAATTCCTGGCGCCAGCATGACTGGGGTGCTGCTCGATAAAGCCGGAGATGAGGTACTGCCGGGATGACAAGCCCGGGGGAACGGTGATGGCGAGTGCCCGCTAGTACGTGGTGAGTGTGGCTCCTGTTTTGTGACCCCCAAGTGGGAAATAGCCCGGTCAGTTGGGGTGCTGGGTCCCGAGCTGACGTGGTTTGCTTCCGAATGCATTTTCCCAGAGAGGGAAGGGTGGTGAGGACTAACTCCGGGACTCAAATTGGAGGGTTGCAGAGTCTTGGTCTCCACTTTCAGAGCAGCTGGATCGGACAGTTTTTTGTTCACAACCATCTGGTTGTGAACGAGTACGGGTGGAGTGTTTACAGTCTGTGTGAGGACTTTACCAGGCTGAGATGCTGGAGTCTGGACAGAAAGGTGGGATGAGTCAGACTTCTCCAGCGCAGTGCGCTCTTGTTTAACGGAGGAGATGACGGGCGACGTATTATAAGGTTGTGATCCTAGTACCAAAGAAGAATGTGTGGAAACAGTCCCATAGCCCGCCGAAGTCTGGGAGCCTTTCGGCGTGGGCTGAGATGGCGTGATAGGTTCTTGTTTAATCTGAGACTTGGAAACAGATTGCTGAAACTCTATGTCGACAGCGCTGGCTGGGGGAATCTGGCTGATCTTGGCACTAATTCGCTGAGGGCCTTCCGTCTTCTGCCCCGAGTAACTCAGAAGCACTACCCCTTCCGAGGTGTTCACTCGCAGCCCTGGACTGGACCCAGTCTCTACAGGCCTCTCCTCAATAATAGACATCGATCCCGGATGAAACCTACTGTTATCATTTGTGCTTGACCTCTGCTTAAATTTCGGCGATGGGGCATTGACAAGACACGTCTGGGTTTGGGGAGCTTGCTTCACCAAGGCGATCCTTGGAGCCTCCTCCAGATCCACGCTGTGGGGCATCCTGCTTATAACAGAAGTGGCTTTGGGAGCAATCACAGTACTTATCTTTTCCTTCTCGCTGAACACCGGTGCTTCAGCCACCGGTGGGTCCAAGGCGTTGGTGACGGGAACTGCTGGCTTCTCCTCTGAAACCGGCTTTATGGCCTCTACCGCAGGGTGGAGGGGTGCCTCCTCCAAACAAGGTGCGCTCACTGGCTCGGCGTGTGTCGTTGTCACGTGCGTGGAGGTTATGCTTGTTGCCGAGACATACTTGGGCTCCATGAGTATCTTCCTCAAAGTGCTCGAGTTTGTATTGATATCTGATGCCTTTGTGTCTGGTGGGAGAGCAGGTGGGGGTGTGGAACGGGCACGGGGTTCCTCATGCCTCACCATCCACTCTGGCACTTTGGCAGCGCCAGAGTGAAGGGGGACGATTGTGGTGGGCACTGGGGTGGGCAGCTTGGCTGCTGCTGAAGGGACAGCAGGAAGGGCTGCATTTGGAGAGCTCAGCGGTGTGATGGGCGCGTTCTCCATGGGCGACCGTATCTTGAATCCACTCTGACTTCCCTCATCGAGGGGAACTGGTGGGGTGGCCAGGTCTAGAGGAGTCGGAGCGGGCGCTTTCGGTGAGCTGCTGCTCTCAGCAGCAGCTTCGTGCGCGGCCACAATGTCAGTGGCTGCAGCCTTGCTGGCGTCAGAAGCACTTGGTTCCACGGACGCCTGAGCCACTGTTTTAGTTTGCTTCTCCTCCTTAGAGGCTTCTTCGGGTTTTGTCTTTACTTCGTTAGTGGGGGGTGACTTGCTCTGCACCCTCTCCAGCTCAAAGGTGTTGACCTCAGCGGCATCGCCCTTTCTGCCCGTGCTCCTTTTGCGTCTCTGCCGTGTGGTTTTCTGACGGCCCTTTTCCTTCCGAGCAACTTCAGCCTCCTGCAAGGTCTCGGTCTCCTGTGCAGAATTGGAAGATTCACTGAAGCTGACATCGGCCTCCTTGCTCTCCGTCTCTACTGTCGATGGGGCAGAGCTGGGAACCGGCTGCACTGTGGGCTCAACGGCAGCCTCCGTTTCTAGGATATTATTCACTGCCTGATCAGTCTCAGGCTCCATCTCCCCCCGAGGCGATGGTAACACCAAGGGCTCTGCAGGGATTTCAGCTTCCGATTCAGCGGGATACGTCGGGGGTGCAGGAAAGCTTTCAGTCTCCCCAGAAATATCATTGATGATGGAGCCGATGGCTGCCGCCAGCTCTGTTTCACTAGCTTGATGCGCAGGTTTATCGCCCTCCTCCTCCTGACGAACTTCAGGTACATCTGCCGTCGGCTCTTTGTAGGCAGCAATTGATGGAGGAGTTTCAGTGAGTTTTGCAATATTCTCCACGGCCTGCTCAAGTTCAATCTGTTTTGCTAACTGGGCAGCTTCGGGGGACTGCTTTGGTTCCCGCACCACCTCTTTTTCCATTTCTGGGAATGAATCTTCTACCTCACTCTTAGCAAAATGGGGTGACAAGATGTCCTCTTTCTGGGGGCTCTTAATTTTAGCCGGTGACACCGCCACCGGCTCTGCCTCCTCCTCAGTTGGCCGCAAGGCACCCTTGACTTCGTCCACATTGAGGCGTATTTCTACATTTTTGAGACATACAGATGCTTTATCTACAACAGTTTTGGTATTTTTATACCTTCCCCTTTTGGATTTCGTAACCTTTTCTGGCACTGGCTTCTTCTCAATGATCTCAACTGTGGGGATTTCTAGCTGGTTTTTCTCTGCATCCAGTTCTTTCCTATCGCGTTTCTGCTCGCTCGCTGCCAGCTCTTTCTCAGTGGCTTTTGCTTTACTGCTGTTGTCACCAATGCTTGTCTCCTGACCACTTCTTTCAGCAGCCTCTTCAGATTCAGCCGAGGTATCGACTTTCGGTTCGTTCTTCCCTTTCTTCCCCTGTTGGCTGGTAGCAGCTGATGAGTGACTGTGTGTTAGCTTCTGGGATCTAGGAGACCTCCAACCTTCTGCAGGCTTAGGAGCTTCCGCAGCATCTTTAGTTTCAGACTCCTCCACCTCTTGCTGTACCGGTTCTGTCTTTATTGGAGAGATGTCCTCCTCTGGCTTACGGCGGGTTTTCGGAGGTCTTCCCCTCCTTGGGGTCGTAGGAACAGTTGTCACTGTTTCCTGCGGTTCCTTCTCCCCTCTCTTCCTGGTGGATCTAGTGACCTCCATGGAGTCCTTCACTGGAGATGGGCCTTCATTGTCCCCTGTGGTAGCGTAGACTGACCTTACGTTTCTGCGCCTAGTACGGCCTATTGGCAAGCTTGGCTCCACGTTTTCTGGCTCTGCAGCAGAACTAGGGGATTTAGCAGCATTCCTCGAAACCTTCTCCGCTTCCACTTTCAATTCGGAAAGTTTCTGTGTCTCCCCACGAGGAGAGCTTGACCTTTTAAGTTTTTCACGGTCAATTCTTTCGCTCTTTCTCGTGACAGGTTTTTCTGTCACGTTAGCTGCAGCCGATTGCACAGGAGTCTTGGAGCGTTTACTCTTGTAGGACTTCTTATCTTTTACAACGACTGGAGGTTCGACTTCCATATCATTGTCAGAAACGGGTGGCAGGACCTCAGCAGCCACCTCCACCTTTTGATTTGCACTAGCATCAGCAGTGGCAGAAGGTGGAGGATTTTCTTCTTTAGGTTCAGCAGCCTCATCGGACTTCTGAACTAGCTTGGGCGGAGGTGGAATCAGCTGGGCAGCTTCAGGTTCTGGATCTACACTGATGTCTGCTTGGGAAAACGAAGCTCCAGGAGTAGGAGGCTTGGTATCCAAGTATGAAGGGTGCTCTGTTGCCACAGCATCTTCCTCTGGCGCCAGGGTAGTAGCAACAACTTCTTTACTCGCTTCTACGACTGGTGGGGGTTCAGTTTGCTCGGGTGGTTCGATTTTGACAGGAGCAGCAAGTTCAGGAAAAGGTTTTTGTTCCTCTACTGCAGAAGCAGGTTCAGATGGTTTTTCTTCTTTTACAGAAGTTGTTTCCACCACTACCTTTTCATTCGCTACCTTCTCAACCGGTGCTGGTTCCTGTGGTAGAACAGTAACCGAAGAGGGACCGACTACTGAGGAAGTTTTATGTTCCAGTTCTTTACTATCAGGAACTGTTTCTGGTGTTTTCGGCCGGTTTTCTTTATCTTCCTGTTTTTCCACTTCTTTTGGTTTCTGATCTTTCTCCTTTTCTTTCTGCTGCATTCGCGTCAGTTCAATAAATCTACTGTGGAAGAGAACCACCGGTTCTTGCACCAAATCAGCTGCGCTGTTAGTCCCATCAGAGGAAGACTGTCTCCCGTACAATCTACCAGAAATGAAGTCGAGATCATCGTCTTTTCTCTCTAAATGCTGCAGGCGCTTGGAGTCCTGTTCAAAGATTGAACTATGCAAAAACCGAGAAGCGAACAGTTCCTGTCTCTCTTGTTCCTCCTCTTTATGATCTTCTTTCTTATCATCCAGTTTTCCACCTTCTGAATCAGTCCTGATTTTTTTCTTTTTCATATACCAAGAGGGAATAGGTCTTGGAGCCGAGTCAACCTTCTCTTTGTCTTTATTGTTTCTAAAACTAGCAAATCTTGAATCCCAATCTAGAAAGGACCAGTTTTCTTCTCTGGATGAAGAGAGAGATTTAGCTCTTTCAAGCAAGGCCTTTGTGTCTGGTGTGATTGTCTTGTCCAATGCAAAAGAGTAAAATTTGTTTCTTTCTAAGGAACTTGACAGTCTTTCCTCTCTTTCACGTAACTTCTCCTCTCTGTCCCTTAATAAAAAAGACAACCTGGAACTCTCTAACAAGGATGAGGCTTTTGGGGAATGGGGCTTGTTTTCACTGTCATCATCTGAATCTGAAGGCACCTCCCCGGGTTCCAGGTCTCGGACAGACCGCTTGCGTATGCTGTCTCTTTTGACGATGCTGCTTGGAAAGCTGATATCAACTCTGCCAGGCTCCTGCTTCACTTGTGTTTCCCACCTACTTGAGTCATCTTCAGAACTCAATACAGATAGTTTTATTTTAGCCATTTCTGCCATCTGCTCCCTTCTGCTGGAATCATAAGGATTAAATTTTAGTGAGTCCTCCCTCACAGTCATGTTGGAGTACGAAAGACCCTTTTCTTCTATTTTAGGTGACTCTTTGGTTTCCTTCAATGGCATTAGCCTTGGAGAATCGAGCGTATCGTCATCTTCATGGAAAGGGAAGTGTCGGATACTAGGGGAACAAGATGTCCTTTCAGAGTCCTCACTCACCTGACGAGAACTTCTGTAGTTTCTTTCTCTTTTAGTGCTAATTTCAAAGTCAAACTGGTCAGTCTTTTTCCTTTTACTTGGTGGAGAGTCATCGGTGACATCTTGCGGAGGTTTTCCCACCTCATGTACCAAGCTCCGTCTTTCATATTCATCCACATCTTTCTTTGGACTGCCGAACTTCTCAGACTTCGCTATCTCCATTTCCAGCTGCTGTTTTAGCCTGCGACTTTGCTCCATTTGTTTCCTGTAACTTTGCGTGTGGTCAATGTCAATGCCAATTTTCTCCTCCGTATCAGTTGACTGAGGCTTCTCTTGGCCAAGTTTATGGTCGGGTGTGTCTTCAGGAAGACCAGAGTAATTCTTCCTTGCATCCTCTCTCTCTGTTCCCTGGTCATCTAGTAGCTGTACCTGTTTATGCTGGGGTTTTACTGGATTCAATTTTTTAGAAGAGAGTTCCTGAACTTCCACTGGTTCATCGGCTGCCTCTATTAGCCTCGCCTGCAGATCTAGGGTGGGACGCATGCCAATCCCACCAACATTAAGAGTCTCCTGAATTTCTTTGGGACTAGTAACAGGAATAAGTCTTTCCAGTTTGAGTTTTTTAGATTCCCTTTTAAGCATCTCCTTCCTCAGGGGTTTTCTCTCCAATTCTCCTTCCCTTAACATTGTCGCTTCTCTAGATGAAGCCGTTGCATCAAGCTGCTTTTTCAAAACCATGCGTGCATCTTCCTCATCTTGGCTGCTTCTTTTTACTTCCAGTTTTTGCCTGTCAGGCTTCAGATTTGCATCAGCAAAACGTCTTTTACGAGCCTCCAACTTATCTAAATCTACCGCGTTGGCCCCCTCAGAAGTTTGCTCTGTCTTCAAGTGCTTTTTGGGTTTCAGTTTTCCCTCCTTATCCACCACTTCTACGTGACTAGCAAGGGCTTTCTCTTTTTGTACCTTGGTTCTGACAGGTTCCAGTTTAGACTGATCAGACTTGGTTTGCTCAGCTTGAGATGTCTGCGTTTTTTGTTCAAGAAGTGGGGACTTCATAGTGTCATTATCGAGCTTTGCTCTCAGTTTCTCCAAAGTGGGCTGATCAATCACTTTCCCCTCCTTTTCTTTTACTCGGGTCAACACGACGCAGGGCATTAGTTCCAGGCGGTTTTTAGCTGTCCCTTCTTTGTCACCTCTCTCTTTACTTTGTTTACTATTGCCCTTCAGTTTTTCAGGGCTGGGCTCTCTCTCATTCTCTTGATCCGTTTCAGAAGACTGAGAGCTGGGCGAATGGATTTTTGCTTTCCGTTTTTGCTTATCGGTTTTCTCCTTTTCTGATTTTTCTGGCTTTTCCTTTCTCACCAAGCGTTTCTCCTTGTCAACTCTCTCCTGCTCGAAAACACGCTCTTTCTCTGTTTTTTCATTTTTTGCATAACGTTCCACACGGGCTTTGTCGAGCTTGTCATATCGTGGAGGAGACAGAGAGCTGCAGCTGCCACTGCGATCCGATGACCTGCTGTAAATCCTCCTTTCTGAATCGCTCTGCAGCCTTTCCGATTGGGAGGGAGATGCTCCAGGGCTCTGCGGACGCCTGGAGTGGGTGGGACTCTGGCTCCGTTCTATCGGTCTCCGTTCGTGGTCTCTGTCCCGATCGGATTCGAACCGTTCCCTCTCCCTCTCTCTCTCCCGTTGCCTGTAACTGTACTCCCTTATGTCTTGCTCATATGGATCACCCCTGTAATCCCTGTACTCGCGTGGGTCATCGTAGTATCGGGGGTCATAGTAGTCTCCTTGGTAGGGATCCCACTCTGCGTAGAATTCTCTGCCTCGAGCTGGGTATTCTCGCCGAGGATCTTCAGGATACGTCCCTGGAGTCCGAACAGTCTCGTAGTAAGTACGATCAGGGGCATATTCGTAAGATCCTCTTCTTTCATCTCTGCTAAATATAGGAATAAACAGGTTAGTTTTCCTTCTCAACCAATGTACTGTGTTACCATGTTCTTTGCTATGTAGGGGAATCATTTTATGATAATTGCTTTACACCCGCATCAAGGCAACTGTACACACCTGCATACAGAGATTTAACAACAATGAATTGGTGCGCACTGGATTAAATGCTTTGTTAGCTTATCAAATACCATATGCAGTTAATTGGTCATTTTGTGACAGCTCTGCCAAGTATCTTTTCACCACGCTCACTGCTTCATTTTTGCCAAATTAACATATTGCATTAAATTAAGGTAAAACCTACACAGCACCTGTGCACCCACGCACAGTCTGTCATGCTGAAGACCACCCCATCTCAAGAACATGAAACCTACCTCTGAAAACATGAGTCAAATCAAAATTCAAGGTTTGAACCTCTCCATTGCTAAGCAGTAAAGTGGTAATAAAATTTCTTTAAAAATCCTAAACCCTGTAAGTGATCATTTAATTCCAAAATTAGCTCTTTTGCTGCATGTGACATGCTGACGTTGCCTACTTACAGTGAGACCAAGTCAACGAAAAAAATCAGGTTGTTTATGACATGGGGTGAATTCATGGGAAGCACTCAGCAAAATAAGTCAAGCAATTAGTGTTATTATCGCAATACCTGCAAATGGCAAAAACAAGCCATTTATAACACTGAACATGCCTCTTTGGCAGAGGGGTGGCATAAAGCTGGTGCTCCAATTCTCCACCATTAGAGTGTTTTGAACACTCCATATAGATTTATTTGGCTTCACAGCTTATGTTTTATGTTAAAAGCTGACAGCTTCCTCATTTTAAGAAATGTACAAAATTGAAAAAAGAACACAGTGAAGCAAAACACGGAAGACAAGTGAAGCGGGATGTTGTGAACGGTAGCTGTGAAGTTAAAAATATTAATCATGGTTTTCCTTTGGGTTTTTTGTGGTTTTTTTTGCCTTTGGGTCCTATTTAGACGGGCTACAACTACCACCTAAGAGAACCTGGTTAGTGCGGATCTTAGCATCATTGCAAGGGACCAGGAACTGCCAGGAGGAGCTCGAAGGAGGACAAGAAGATGCAGAATTACAAGACCCACTGCAGAGCTTGCTCGATCGCTCTGTGAGTCATTATTCATAAGCATCTTGTAATGAGTATGCGAGCATAGTGGCAGAAAAGGAAAAACAAGACTAACGTGTACCTAAGTATTACGTTGTTCCAGAAGTCAGTGTCCTACTCAGAATTATTTCATGGCAAAGACAAGCCCAGCTGACTCCTGTGCGTTCAAAGACATCCAATAATGCACTTCCCTTTTCTGAATTTGGTGTAGTTCAGAGGAAATTATTACTGACTGCTTGCTGGCACATCACAACATCTGGCAAGGACTGGGGAACGCACACATTTATTTCCATTATGCAAATCCTGATTGTCAATTTCCAAACACTCCTCGCTTTTCAGTCTAGCAATTTTGCATAGAAGTTAGACCAGTCTATTTTGCTGCGAAAAAAACATTAAATTTATCTAGTGCACAGGTACAATCAGTGTCACGCTGGGCTTATTTCATAGGTAAACCAGAACCCTAACAATTAAGCCAGCCTCTGAAGGTAATAAAAATGCGCCCACACAAAAAGAAAATGCTTCCCTTCACTATAGTCATCAGTAATAAAAAGACAGATGTTTATTCAGCCACTGAAGGAAAAAAAAGCACAAAATGCAGAGTGCTTCTGTGCCGGGCTACTCTCAGCCAGGGTCTGCAGAGATAAGTGGCCATGCAGGGCGAACACAAGCCTTTGCAGCATGTGCAAAATGGCCAGACGCCATCATGACAGATGCTGCAGAAGGGCATCAACACAGAACACATTTTTCATGTCAAATAGCAAAAAAAATTAAAAAATTGCAGCCTCACTCATATTTTATTATTTTACCAAGTTAACAAACTAAACTGTTGAAAAGGGGTAGGGGTGGAAGACCAAATTTTACTCTCCACTCAACAGATGAGCAGCAGTAGATTATCAGACTATATATACACACATTAACACATAGATTTCTCTTGAGGGTATGGGAGGGCATTACAGATAAGCTATTCTTTGCATTCTTAAGAAATGATGAATGACTCTCAACTGTGTCCTGGTGACCTATCACAGTAACCGGATACTAAATATATACATCACACAGATAGCTGAAACCTCCTAAGTACCTAAGTACGAGTTTCAGTAACTGACTGCACTTCAGATGTGTGATATCCTGTCTGCTTTAATCTGCAGAGTTGAAGTCTGACCACCTAAATTTGTTTAAAAAAAAAAAAAAAGTTGAAAAGGTAAAAGACATTAAAAATATACTAAAATGTTGTTAATAGAACTTTAAAAAGAAGGATAATGTTGAGAGGAACAAAAATAAGTGTTTGTTTAATAATTACAGCCTGAAGAAAGTTTAATTGCGCTTAAGACGATGCTGGAAAAGTAAAGACTGTAATAAAGATATTGACACATGCCTTCTTTCTGCCAGCATTTCATAAAAGTCTCTGATATCTTGACCCGTTTTCTCCATGGAATGATAAAATGCCAACTGACTTTCTCGATTTGCAAAGTCCACCTGAAAAATAAAGGTAAATCATGTTCAGTGAGAGAAACAGCCCATTTTGACAACAATTCACTGTCTGCTGCAGTCTGATGATGGGAGCAGAACTGAAAATGGGGATGATAATAATTAACAAAAAAATGTCAAACGCTTCTTGGGACCAGCCCTACGCATCCCCAGGAATAAAGACCTTTCTCTCTCAACTCAGTGTAGCTGCATGGAGCTATATAACTACCTCCTTACTGGGGTATGTTGTTGTAGCTGCCAGAGCAGAGGCTTCTGTTCAGTAAACCAGCAGGAAAAATACATGTTATTATCATGGTATTGAAGTTTTTAATACTACGATTCCAATTACAGTTCCAAAGTCCCTTTTATCTCACCATAGTGCTATAGCAGGTCAGTACTATTAATCTATTTCAGACTCCACGTTATTTGCCTGGGGTTATACAGCAAGGCAAGAGCAGGGACGGGAAAGGAACCAAGCCTCCTGAATTGCAGCTCCCTGTTCTAGCTACTCGAAGAGTTATGTTTTCTAGCCAAGGGGAACAATATTAAGAAGCTAATGGCATAGCTGATGCAAAAAATTAAGGACTAGAATGGATTTAACTATGTGTATATGCATAATGCGATTTTTTTAACATTTTAGTTCCTTCTTTTTTAAAAAGGTCAGCCTAGACCTTTGTGTAACCACAGCAGTGGAGCACAGACATACACACATCATGGGTGCTGCTTATTCCAAAGTTGCTAAGTAGCAAGACCCACAAACACATGATACGAAGCTTTTGAATGACCACACATTTTACTGCATATAAGGGCTACTTACACTCAACCACCACGCTTAGAAACTACAGTATATTCAACTCCTAACCCCAACGGGTGTGAAGTTGCTAGATTAATAATACACCAGATGAGAGATCATGCTTGAAATCATTACCCACTCTTTAGGAGAGAAGAAAGGAGGAGGAGGAAGATAATTCAGAGGGTTGGCTGACACCTCACATCTCCAATTAGTGGAACTGATGGGACAGTCATAACAGGTATTACCACATTCATCCAAATCCAAGACATCCCTGTAAATGTTAAGTGTTGCTCCAGGAGTAACTTTCTCTCTATTTTTTAAAGTAGTGTTTTTAATTACTATTTTTTAAAATCTGTTACAAGGAAGGAGTTGCCATCGCAAGAGGAGACTGCATGCTTAGGCTGCTGTACCCCATGACTACGGTGTGCAAGCCACCACAGATTGCCTTGGCCAGGTCAAGAGCCTGGACATTAGCACGGATCAGCTGAAATGCAGCCATGTGTTATCTCAGAGGAACTCACACTGTCAGATTTCACTTTTCTAACATGAAAATGGACAAAATTCTGCCTTGGATTCGGGTAAATGAGGTAGTAACACGGACACCAACACTCAGGAGCTTAGAGAGACAAGTTCAGTGAAACAAACGGCAGAATACTGGAAAAGGCTTTGTAAGTAACAGTTCAAGATACCCTAACATCTTGGTAAGCCGAGTATAGAAAAAATAGTTTAAGCCTTTGATGTCTGGGACATACGTGTCCCGCTAAGTATTCCTTTTGTCTGGCAGTCTGCAAATGCCAGCATTTAAGGGGTAAGGCCTAAATACAATTTGTTTCTCTCTTTTCTTTTTTTTTTTTGTTTTTTGTTTTGGAGGTCATTCTGCACACCTTAATTTTATTCCCACCGATTTTCCTCCCCTTGGTCTCTTTTACAGCTGCTTGTGCATATTCAATCTCATTGTAGAGAACCAGGGCCATGCCTTTTAAGCGGTCAAACACCACCTGTAAAAAACAAAAAAACAAAACAAAAACCAAATAAGAGCCTCATCCACAGGACTTAATGTCAGTCCCAACAAAATCCTAAGTCATGAGGATACCAGTAAGGAAATAATTTTTAGCAAGGTAAATTTCCAGGCTTTTCTGATGAGGCATATTGTAATGAAGAGACAATAAAAGGACACGGGACTGCTTTGAATTGTGGATATTGTGGCTTGAGGTATATTATGCCTTTATTTTGTTTTTCTGTATTTTACTTTTAATTTTTTTCTTTGGTGACTGAGTTTTGTAGTTTCTCTTTGTTTACTTTTAGTTTTTTTCAAAAATTTCCAATGTGTTTTAGGGGGGAAAAAAGGTAAAGGGAACATTTAATCCCAAAATGGAAACAGTTTTTGTTATCACAGTCTGCAGTACCACTCGTCAGTCGCTAAATGCCCAATTTCCAAATACTAGCTTCCTTTAGCAATAAAACTTATTATTCAAGCAACAACAGCTACAATAAAGAATGTCAAAGCTGCAACACAAACCCACAAAAATCCTTTAAGGAGGCAAGACCCTGATCCTGCAAAGATTCACACACGTTGCTTAACTTTAAGCACATCAATGTCCAACAGAAGTACACGGGACATCTCACATGCTTAAGTTTAAGCACGTGCATAAATCACTAGCCCTGACCCACAGCGGGGCAGGTAACACACTCCCACCATGTGATATGGGTATGTTGCACCATCATTGACTTTCTTCTTTCACGTACTTTTGTCAGTGTGACTAGCCTAACTGCTTTTAAAAAGTCATTTTTTGGTCTGATGAAAAAAATATAGTCATGTCTAATTATGTAATTAGCATGCCTGAGCATAACTACATAATTAGACTGCTGTTCCTCCTGTGTTAGCCTTCTAAAGAAATTTTGTTGGGGAGAGACTGTACTGCACAAGAGCAACAAATAGTTTCCAATACTCATTATCTCGGCTCGTTCAAAATACTTTTTTTTGTTTTCAAAACACCAGAAGCAACTGCTCTACGTATCGGACCAACAGGATGCAACGCTACAGAGCGCTGTCGGCCAAATTACACCCCAGAGAGAATTTCTCTACCTGAGCTATAAAGCCCTGGACAGTCGGGGTTGAAAGGACAGGATGGGAAGAAAGGAAGACAGTAACAACTTCAAACCACACGCCAAAGCCTCCCACCTACCTTTACCACAGGCCCGTATCGGCAGAAATGTCGAGTTAAATACTGATCCGTAACGTTTGTAGAAAGACCATCTAACCACACGCAGTTTGTAGGCATGCTCTTTCCAAAACCCAGCTGAACACAAAAGGGCAAAACTTCCATCAGTACAATTCACAAGTGTTAAACTAACTGAAGAGAGCACGCCTAATTAAAGAGTTATTTGAAGAAAGCTAGTCATTTGTATGGATTTTCTAAAATTAGCATCTCACACAGGTGCAAGCAAGACAAAAATCAAATAGCAATTAATGAAAATAATTCTGCATGCTTAAACAAATACAGTGTTTGACAACATTTGGTTCTTCTACAATTTGAATGCATCTGAAAAGTGACAGGTTGACAGCTCTGGGGACTGACAGCCCCTGTTTATTGTCGGTACTAGTCCAGCTTCCCAGCACGGCCTCAGCAGGTGCGGACCTTCAAGGCCAGGGAATGTCAGTCTCCAAGTCTACTCAATCCTGGGGCTCCTTGCTGAGACAGCCAACAAAAATGCTGATTAATCCCAGTTATAGTGGTGGTTGAAAGCATCACGCTTTAATCTGACCTATGCATTAAAAAATGTCTTACTTCCATAAACTATGCTGCTGCAAAATATCCTATGTTGCTGTAGATGAAAGTAACAAGGATAAGGATACAGTCCACGGGAGGATTTCTTTACCTTGAGCCGGTTATTTCCAAGATACTCCCCATCCATCTTCTTAATTGCTTTACACACACTTGCAATATCACAGTACTGCAGGAATGCATACTGAGGAACACCGTTCACTTTCTTAATGTCAATATCCTGGGGAAAAACACAAAACAGAACAATCGACAGTCAGCAACAGGCCAAAAAGGACATTCAACAGTGTCAATTAGATCTAAGTGGACTTTTTTTTGAGAAAGACACATGGCACAGCAAGCACTCTTTAATTAATATTTTCTTCAGAGAGAGGATTTAAACAGTAGTAGACAGTTAAAAACTTCGCTGTTCTGCTATATCTCATTCAATGACAAAACCAAATCCTTACTGACCCAGGGAAAGCTCTTCATAATGCAGATTTAAAATTCAGCCCTGCAGACATAAGCCTGACTTGATCAACAAACAGTAGCTTTAGTTTGTAATATTATGTCAACAAGAGACAACTCAGAATCAAAGAAATACAGATTAATTTTTGCTCACAAAGGCTCAAGAGAAAACAACCTGCTCCAATCCTCATTTCTGAGCCAAGAGGCAAGCAGGGTTTCTTTTCCAAATAAACATGATCCATCCTGTTCCTAGAAACAGAAAGTGATGCTGGACTCTGTCTCTTGAACCAACTTGGCATTGATATGGCAAAGGCAAAAAAGATCCTCAACTTCTATCGCTGCTGGTGTTTGATCCCAAGCCACCACAGGCCCATTCAAAAGTAAGCACAGTCACCAGAAAGCTACAAAAGCCTAATAAAGGCTGATTTTAATAAATTTTAAAAACCCAGCAAGCTTGGAGTTGACATTTGGTTAATATTCAAGCTCAGCACTACTACTGGCAAATGTACCAAAAGCCTCTGAACAAACTCATGATATTATGATTCATTCCGAGCTGAAAATAGAAGGTGGAGTGTTTCATTTTATTTGTTTAAATAGCACAAGCTTCCTTTGTGAGGTACATGCCAATGCCAGCACACGAATTTAAGCACAAATGTTCCAACATCCAGGACAGACTAATTTCATGGTTAATAAATTTAGGGACAAGGCAGCAGTTTGATACAGTCTCACTGAAGAGCTCTCTATCTAGGAAAACAGAAGTAAACAGGGAGATTTACACAACTATTAGACTTCTACAGCCCTGGCCTAATGATTTAAGTGGAATACTAATAGAGGACTACATTTCCAAGAGTCTGAAGTAGCACTATTGCAACCATGGCAAATTATACTTGACCACTCACCCTGGGCAAGCAATTCCTTCTGACAGGCAAATAAAATATTATTATTTTGCTCATTATCCACCAGAAAGGTTATAAAAGCTGGTTCCTTTTCCACCTGAGCTTCTAAGTTTTCATGGAAATTGTGCAAGGCTGATTAATAATGTTGACAGGACAGCACTATTTCACAGAAAATCCAATTTACGAGACAGTGCACTACTACTGATAAGCATCTTTATCAGGACAGCTCTGCTGGTGTAGCGTTAGAAAACGGTTTAAGCCACAGACACCGCGTGAATTCATAAATCAGTGTTGATGTCAACAATACAGCGGAGGCTGGATGCACAAGAGCTGCCAGACATCATAAAATGTAAATTTTATATTTGTCCCATCATATATGGAAACACGCCTCCCCTTCTTTCTGAGGGGAAGTACATATGGGGTTCCTGGTATGTGTGACTGATACGTCAGCGGTTACAAAAATATTTCAGTCCAGAATGAATAAGGCACAGCATGTTCGTAAGCAGCCACAGCTACCAGTGAGTACATGAACTATCAGCGCTGAAGGCTAGATTTAATTAATTAAACTGACTGTGGATAGTAACTTTACTTTTCTGGATAATTTCTCTTAAATGCAATACTGATAGAAAGTGGCATGAGGAGAGGAGGATGACTGCTGCTCTATCTCATTCAGATATGCCTGCTCAGCTGAAAACCCAAATCTCACATGTGTCATCACTAATCCATCTGCTCAGTGTCTCTTCTGCCCTACTGGCAGGGCACAGACTGTGATAGCTGAGGGCTACTTCCACATGTAACAACTAAACCCTTTGTTTCAGAAATCAACAGGAAACTGAGACTTCATAGAGTTGTACTGATTCAACATTAAAATAACACCAGGCATATTTACATCCCAACCACCTAGTCAGGCTTTTCTGCAAATGCTCTGAGCTAGCAGAAGACACATTTCTGGTAAACGCTCCTAGGACTGTTTCTACTGCTAAGTTATCCCCTTAATACACGTGTACTAAGATTTTACTCTAAACGCAAAGAAAAGCTTTCAGGTATATTCCAGCAAGATGAATGACTCAGATTATTATATAAAGACTTGAATTATCTGTCATCGACACTATGATTTACCACTGCTCGTAGCATTTTACATGTCTGTAGAGAACGAACAGGAAATGACACCCTGTACAGTACAGAGAATTCACATACCACTATTCCACCAAAGCGCTGAAAGATGTTGCGAAGGTCATGGTAGGTGGTTGTTTTCTCCAGGTTGCCGATGAATAGAGTTCTTGTTGCTTTTGGGTGAAACTCATCTATCCTTTCATCCAAGGGACGAAATTCGTTCTCGCTTTCTGTTTCTAGAAGCAAAAGAGAGCAAGAAATTTGTAATGCACGGAGGTGTTTTTCATGTGGGTTCGGTTCATGTTGATTTGTTTATTCAAGTCTACTTCCTGACAAGCAGATACAATCTGAACAAGAGCAGCTGATGTCTTTGACAAAAATATGCAGTACTACACTTGTCAATTGTTATTTACGTGCAATGTGAAATCTCTGCACCACACCACTGGGTGAGTGCTGAGGAATTCCAGCATCCTCAGGTGAGAGGTTGCTGCATTCTCCAACTGCTTCTCTAGAAATTTACTCTTTTAACAAGTATTAATGCTTGAATGCATGACTTCCAAGTAAGGCTTCACTGTACTTGGGTAACAGCACATAGAGGAAGTTTGGTTTCACAAATCAATTTTTAAACAAGCAATTGAAGTACAGACTGAAAACTTAACCACGTGCTCAGTGCTATAGTTTACACTGGTTGGTCATACAGGCTATGCTACCTTAGCCTCAAAAATGCAGCCATCATTAGCTGTTTTAATTAAAAGCAGAAAAAACAAGCCTGTGAGGACTCAGTGCTATCTGTGCTTATACCACCCACTGGCTTCTGCTCCACTGAGACATGGAAGATGAGACTGTTTCTTCTAGCAGCCAGCAGATCCCACTGTTTGAGAGGATGGCAGGTTTCCTTCTCTGAGGTTTCAGACTGGAACTCTCTCCCTGTTTGACCTAAGAGCATCCACTCTTCTTGCTCTGCAATTTATTCTGGTGTATTTCCCAGTTTCTTTAAAATATATTTCTGCAGAAAGGCAGTTTTAACATTTCCTACTCCTATGCTGCCTCTTTACAACAGCCCGTGAATATGCCCACAGCAGTCACGCATCCAGTGCAAGAAGGGCATGGACCTTACCTGGTCCTATCCAGGCTGTGACTTCAATCTGCATGCCAAAGAAAAGTTTTCCTTTTGAGGCATTTAGTGCTTTTTCCTGGTCTTCCTGCTGTCGGAAGAACACCAGTCCATACCGTTCCTCAGAAGCCCCGTGAATCTGCACCGATGTCACCTTTCCGTACTTCTTGAATTCGTGGAAAAGTCCATCTTTAAGGCTTGTATCTAAACCAACGAATAAACATTAGTACTGTAAAAACACACTTTTTACCAATTTAAAAGCACCATAAAAGACATGAAGAAATCTAACCTTCCTTCTAAAACGTGACTTCACCCAGTTTAACCCAAATCTCAAGATGCACAGAAGCACCTTTTTAAATCTGGATGTTAATATTGCCAATGTCAAAAGCTTCTGGCGAATCTTTCTCTTTGCCTTTATTTTTAAACCCAGGAAACTACACACGCAAGGTTTTACACAGCTAAAGCTGGCAGTGTACGGTTATCACTTCTGAGAGACATCCAACTCAAGATGAAGAAGAAATGAAGTGTTACTTCATTAATAATCCCACAGGTATACTGCATAGAGCAGTATTCCAAACCCGGGATGAGGCACCTGGAACGGAGATCAAAGTTATACAGCATTCAGCTCAGTCAATTCAGAACGATAACCAGGCAGATTCACCAGATTTTGCAAAATCTGACTCACAACCACACAATCTGCCTGGGATCTGTGAGGTATTTACCTCAGCATTGTGTCTCTTCAAGGAGGATTACAGAAATAAAATCTACAGATATTAACATTGTGACATATGCTGCTCAAAAGTTAATACATATTATTTTAATTCAGCTAGTGCCTTTGTATCCATGAATTATGTTACAACTGTTTTACAAATGATGCCATGCTGTTTTTTTTCTGTGGGACCTCTCCTGCATTCAGCACAGGGAACAAAGAGTCATCATGTACACTCCTCAGTGAGCGGTTTCTTATGTTATTTACCATGCAATATTCAATGCCATTACAAATATGCTCATGGGTGTTTTACAGCACTCAACACTGCAACAGAAAACCCTGAAGTTTTTGTATTAAAAAAGAAACTGGAGCAGGGAGAGAATAAATGGTCCAAGTTTTCAGTGAAAAATTTGAGATGCTTCAGGTTTTTCCCTGGGGAAATCCACATTACTGTTTCAAAGCACCAGCTCCAGTAGCTGTAAGTGCTCAAGCCCAAGGACTTCAGCTAGGGACCTGCAGGATTCCTCACAGATGGTCACCAATTAAGCAATTTTCCCACCATCACACAAGAACCAAGGCAGAAGCAGAGAGAGAATCCCGTCCTTGGAGGCAGCATGTGGCTGCTGTGTCAAAGACACAATAAAAGTTATTTAACCAGTCCCTAACCTGCTTCCTATTCCTTTTTTCCCTGTTTCACTTTCCCAAGTGAATTTACCTGTTGAGCGCACTGGAAGATTTTGAACCTTGATCCCAAAACTTTTCCGGGGTTCATCTTTCTCCAGAGATGGAAGCAGCTGGGACGCGGGCGCTGGGACGGCTGTCGACTGAACTGACCGTGCTGGGGACTCATCGCTTGAGCTGCTGCTGGAGTCACTGCTATAAACGGCATGAAGGAAACGACAGATGAATGCATGGAGATGCAAAGGAACCAGAGGACACAGGTATTTTAATTAAAAAGTAAAATGTCAAAGACTTTTTGCTTGTCTACAGGCCTTTCTCCCTCCTTTGCTTGATGCAGAAAATCCAGTTTCCATAATGCAGCCTGGTTATATGCAGGAATTTAAGTTATTCTACAAATATTCTCCTACAAAGCCCTCAGAGGAGACAGTCAAGGAAATAGAATATGGGTAAAATGTCAGACAGATCCTGTTACGCACCGTGACAATAGCGGAGATTTAATTAAGTGTAATACAATGTTGTATCAGCTTAGGAGCTGTGTGGGAAGACTGGAGAAATACAGAGGGTACACAGGTCTGCTGAAGCCTAAAAATCCCTCCCAGCGCTCTTGTGTACAGAAAAGAAATATTATCATGCTCTCAGGCACCGCTGTCAATCCAAGAGTCAGCCCTAGAGTTCTCTTTATTGCCTCCTGTGCATCTTTTAAAAGAGATCCATACCTCTGATGACATGAAAACCTTGTGTGAGAAAATCACAACAAGCATTTGCTCAAGAGTAACCTAGGTAATGTATGAACCAGCAAACACTGTTTACAAGCTCAGCCTCAAAGGCCAACTTCAGGGTATGAAGAATTCAGACCAGAGAACATCTTTTATAAACAATAATTATGGCAGAACAGGATTTGCATATTAGATCATACGGGGAGTCAATCTAGTCCACCAACCCTTGATGGTGCAGATCGTTAGATGCTTCACAGGAGAGTAAGAAACACAGAGAATAATGTTATTAAAGCCTGCCCAGTGGGGACACGTCATCTTCTTCAGTGGCTGATTTCTTCCCCGAGGCATGAGGGCTTATAACATCGCTAAAAATAATTTTGTCTGACATAACCCTGGAGACTCTCATTCTCCATTACACGAGCAGCCTTCTAAAAAATTCTGCTGGAATTTTAACTCGGAGGCTGGAGGGGGGAGATCTGCCACATACAAAAATAACCCCGTCAGTTTTAAATTTGCTGCTTTCAATTTAATTTTTATGTTCCTCTCCACATCATATGAGAAAAATGATATGCAAAAGTTTATCTTTTTCTTATCTTAAATTATTTCATAGGCTTCTTATATTCCCTCTTTACATTAAACCATTTAACTTTTTCTAGTCTTTTCAGGCTTCCAATAATTTTCATTATTTGATTGTGTGACCTTTTCTACTATCCTCCTTTTTGGGGGGGTGTACAGTTTATATAACACCAGGGTAACAGCAACAGTCATTTTTCTTACAACCTTCCAGAAACTGGTTTTCTTTCTGAACATCTTGGTGTTAACGAGCACTGTGACACATTACTAAAAGCCCTTGGGCTCTGTCCCCATTATATTTGGAGGCGCAGAAGAAGAGGGCAACCTCTGTCCCAAAATACTTACAAACAATCGAAGGAGGATATAAAAACACGCCAGACCAAAACAAAACAAAAAAGGTCAAAAATGCAGAAGTAATAATAAACATGAGAAACTCTCCTCCCAGTCTCACCCTCTCATTACAACCCTCCCATCCAGTTGACATTGAGCCGCTTCACACTTTGGTGCCTTTCCCACACACTCTCCTCCTACTCCTCCATCCCCAGAGGAGGAAGTTAAGCATTGCTTTGGGAGAGGAGAGAAAATAAAGCCATGCCAGAAAAGGAGTGAAAACCCAAGCCCTTCCTCCTGCCCTCCTCTTCAGAGGCAGGCTCTGCTATACGCTTACCAAAGGGGCAGCTGCCTTGCACCACTTAACCTGTTATTTCATCTACAATAGCGTTTCCCCGTCCAATCCATATAGTCCTGTAGCATTCGCTACATATCAAGGTGCCACGCTTAGATCACTGGTCGGCCCAGACCAGGGAAAGAGACAGATAACACACACAGTGTGAGCGCCAACTTCTGCCTTTTATTGCGCAGTTAATTCCTTTTATACTAACAAGGGGAGGTGGGGTTACAGGTACATCACAAGGCTGCGACTAACCCTCTAACTTTCCGTGACAACGCGAGATCTTCCAAACGCCGACCCCTACGTAGTCCCATGTGTTTCGCAGCTCTGAACTGCCTACCACAAAGATGCCCGTTCACAGCCTCATTTTTCTTCCAAATTTGTAGACTGCCTTTCTTTTTGCCTCACCTGCATTTGTGCAACCTGCTTCCAGGCTCTCTTCATTAAAAAACTATTTCACTGCTAAAAATGAAGCACGCTGCAATTCGCTCTTCATCTTTTGCCCATTTATCCCATTCCCTCTGCCTCCTACCTTTCTGCTAACTCTGGCAATGCTGGATCACCTCAAGTCCTCATTAAATTGAAGTTCTTCTCTATAGCATTTTGGGAAAAGGAGGAAAAACCTGACCCCACATGAACAGGCCTTCAGTAGTCTCAAGGGGTAACATAAGCAATCGCCTACTAATACGAAATAAATTGGCAAAGAATAGAGAAACTTCTTTTAATACGCAAATATAGTCAGAGAATGTGTGTGGGGAGAATCTGAAAATAATTCCCAAGCTGAGAGCAGTACCGTGTGGTTTACCATTCCCCTGGGGAAGGCTAAAATAAGATCTTAGGGCTGCAGCAAGCCTCTGCCCCGTATGCATTTTTACTTTCCCTTCTCACATCTTAACGCTCAGTATTAGATCAACTACGTACTTCCAAAAGCACTTTAAATATTCTACTTTGCTAAGATTATATCTTTTAAGTAAGAGGCAGCACTGAATTTCTATTTAAGCAGTGCTTTAAAATGGGAACAGGCTATTTTTAGGGGGTTTTTTTATGAGGATGTTTAAAATACGGAACATACTGTTAAAATCACAGCATTCCACTGGGGAAAAAAGATAATCTCTGTGTAACACTGTAAGACATCCAAGCGATGAAACAGCAGTCTAATAGGGTGATAAATTCTACAACAAGAGTTTGAATTCCATGCAACTTTGGGAAACAAGGATCATGCTGATAATTTCCACTTCCCCATGGAGTTTTAGGGATATGTGTCCCTAAGCAAATCAAGACTATCTGAGGCATTCCAGAAAAAAAAATTCATTATTTCCTGACTCTGTTTTTAGAAAGAAAAAAAAAATGCTACCAAGAACAATTCTCCTTTCTTTAGGGAAAGCCTCATCACTTTTCCAATTGAAGAAACATGGATATAATAATTCAAAAGTAAGTCAAAGGTTTTATGTTCTGTGAATAGCAGAATGATGGAAGAGTTAATTATAGCTGCTGTGTCATCCAGTTATAGCACACAGCAGAATCAAAATAAAGCATCTGACAGTGAATTATATGTAGTCTCAACCAGAAAAACAGAACTCCTTTTCAACTACCCCAGCTTTAAAAATATACAAAACTAAAGCACTAAGCTGCACGAGGCTATGTTCCCAGAATATTAAAATGAGAATATGGCTTTTCTTTTCCCTGTGAGTAATTTTGAAAACAACCATCCTTTGCCAACTTGCAGAAAGCAAGTTATTAACAATTCTTCTAGCAAAAGTTAGTTCGTAAGGCTTTTGGAAAAACAAGCTAGGGAAATTTTAACCAGGGAATATCACAAATAGGTTAAAACAAAAGCTCTGATAACCTCCTTCTTGAAAGTATTTCAAGTAATCAATAGGTCTTGGGGCTGGCCAAAAATGGCATAAAGAAAATGGCTTTGAAACTTCATTTTGCGCTTCCACTAACAGTATTAAACCCATGATGATTTTTTCCAGAAGCAGAGCGTGCTCTGGCACAAAGCCTTTTCCCAACACGGGAAAACCTGCTCTTCAACATCCATGTAAACTCAGCGGAGCAGAATGCCAGCACGCAGAAGAACTAATCTCCTGAGCTGTCACAACACACGCGTTGCACAGAGAGGGAGCCTGTGCTGGGAATTTGCTTTTTTAAACATCTCAGGCTTACAGATTCAGTTGCCTCTTCAGTGGTTTGCAGACTTCTTCTGGTGACGTGTGCTCATTTGTGAAGAACTTGAGCATTTAACCAGGAAGGATTTCAGATGCTCTTTTGTCAAACCCAGATAGCTTCTAAAATCAGTTTCACTCCAGCTTTTATCATGGCATCATAGCGATGTAGAATAGATATTTTTGATTTTACTGTCAGCAAAATCAGATGGAAAACCTGAGCTATAAAGGAGATCATTCTTACTTTAATAAGGAGGTGGACATTAAATCCTTCTCTTACACATGTACTTTACAACAAGCGCAGTTTACAAGCCCTTTAAAAATACTAATCTGCCTTCCATAATTGCCTACAAGTATATAAGGATGCGTGTGTTCTTACTCACAGTATTTATCTATGTATCTATGCTCTATTCATCAAGATAAAATCTATTCGTAAACCAGTCTTTTAAGTTTTATCCATACGGGCTGAGTCCCAAAGACTCAACATGAAAGAATCTAGCAACGGGGATCAGATCACAAAAATGAGCCCCACACATGCCCGGTTTCAGTACGCTGCAGCTAATTTAGCACACAGAATTTTCCTTTTCTCACTTATAACTGCAAAGATGACATTTCAAATCCTGGTGCATGCATCCTATATAACCAGTCCTCATTTCCACAGAAATATCTCATTTTCAAGTAATTGCATTTTGCAGTTCTAGTAACTAATTATGAAGTTACGTTCTGTTTATGTATGAAAAATGAAAGCACTTGAATGAAGAAGACAAAGTGAGCTGTTCTCTTTGTTCCCCAGCAAAAAGGAGATAAAAGAGAGACTCCAAACCAGTCGATGTAACAGGATACCCGCTGCTTTTCGTCAATGGCAGCTGCGCTGAATCAAGGGATCTCACAACCTGCCCTACCCTTTTGCAATTTTAAAATGTGGGGCAATTGTCATTTCTGTGAATTGATTTGAGAACAGTGAGTCAGCTGCAAGGTTGATGACTACCCTTGTTACAGCAAGCAGGAAACACCATGGCCTTCATGGAAAATAAAGCAGAAAGAAGCATTAACACACACTGCGGGCAATGCGCTGCCAAACTTCAGGTTTAAAAAAAAGGCAAAAAAAACCCCAACCTCTGACTGTTGGAGCAAGTTAAAAAACAAGCCACCTAAAATAGGCTGAAACCCTTTTCATTTTTCAAGGGAACACATGTCAAATTTCAGGAGGGAAAAAAGTAAAAATTAATTTAAAAAAAAAATTTTAACAGCTGCCTTCAAAAAATGTTTAACTAGAACTGGTAAATGATCCAGGATTCCTTTTACAGAAATATACCAAGTGATTATTTTTTTTCCTGCCAAAATTAACTGAAATCAGGAACTCTGCCTAGATCAGCTATGATTCAATACGCTGTCAAAATAATCTCTAAGTAAAGATTATCTCCTAGAAAGATCTATTCAGGACAACCTCCTGCAGCACCAGTCCCAGCTGACGGCAGGTTATTCTCACGGCTGATGTCAGCAGCAGATTCCCAAGTTGGGTCAGGAAATCCAAAGTTAACGTACAGTCATCTCTGAATGGAAGCAACAGGAACCCTTTTTTTCTTGTCCCTCCCTTTCCAGATCCAAGTTAAGTCACCGTAGTTGATCTCTCTGCAAAAAACACCAGCTGCAAAAGGCAGCCAGTGACAGTGCTGTATGATCGGCTCTATCCAGAAGACACAAATCCTTGTGATACTTTATATATATTGGCAGTGGGCTTCAAAAACAAACTGCCAGTTAGATTTCTTGGACCTGGCAAAATAGCACCAGAAAATTGGTTGAAGTATCCTGAACACACCAATGTGTCGTTTGGAAAAAAACAGTTAAAAAGACCTTATTATTGCCAGCCAAAATCCAGCAAAAAATATGACACTGACTGCTTAAGAAAAAAAAACCTTAAAAAATGCATCATATTCCATTCTAGCTATAGATTAAAGGATCTTTGCCCGTGAATTGACTTCTGTTCTGGATGAAAAATGATATATTGAAATAATACATGCGCAGGTCTATCACAGGCTGCTATTTCTATCCTATTAAATCCTATTAAATAAATGAATCCAAAAACGTATTTAACCAGTATTTCCCCCATTCTCTACACATGTGCTCGAAAAACACACATCAAGTTACACGTACTGTAATAAGAACAGCAAGTAACCCATTCCCACAAAACTCAGACAACACCAGGTTACTCCAGCAATCCAGATGGCTGTTCTGCCACGTTCAAGGAGGAATAACCAGAATGAAAATTCAAGAGGTCTGGGCAGAGGGTTAGCATCTCTTTGTTGGAGCCAGTTCCAATGCTGACCTAAATATGCACGTGAGCAGCAGGTAGTTGTTTCGTACACATGACGTCTCCTGCATAATACCAGTCCACATCAGCGTATTTGTAAGAAAAAAAAAATTTTTCACATCTGCAGAAATAAATACAGGGGGGTTTTTTTCCTAGTTAAAAGGAGTTGTTGAACCTGATCTTAAAGATACCAGAAAACCCAGTCAAACTTCTAAAGTTTGTTTGTATCAAGAGGTAACAAGTTGTTACCATATTTTGCAGGCTACAGGCAAGCAGCTGAAGGGGGTCAGCCCACACGCGCGTACCACAAAGAGCTTGAACCCTGCTCTTCCATTTCATAACAAAGCTTTACATTTAAAGTAAGTATATAAGCAGACTCTGGCTGCCCGGTGTGAAAGGGCGGAGAAAGCGAACCAGGGAGCAGAGAGCTACACCTAATACTCTCTCAGTGTAATTACCCTGTGCCCATCACCCCGGCCTCCAGTACCTTTGGAGCTTGTGGTGAAAAGCACGCTGGGATGCGATTGCCTGACATTCTTGGCACCCTTTCAAGCCGCTGAGAACTTGCCACCCAAGGAACTTTGGTTTGTACATGTCACACACTCTGAAATATTTAACAACACATAGCTATGATAAAACAATCTACTGAGGGGAGGAAAAAAAAGATGTACTGCATGGAAGCGGAAAAGAGTCACAAAAAGCACACAACAAATAAAAAAAGCATTTGCTGCTCTGAAAAAAAATCATTAAATATTGCAGACAAATGAAATCAGGACATCCTCTTTCCCTTAACTTTTTCTGTCTTACCACGCCCAGAAAGGAGACTTAAGAAATCTCCTGCTAGGCTGGAATCCTACATCGAAAGAAATGAAATTAAATTATGTTTAAAGGCCATGGGAAAGCAATACAACCAGGACCACTCAGTGTCTTTCAGCTGGCCAAATAACACAGGCTGTTTGCAGTATTTTTTTCAGTCTTTGACCAGTAAGTTTTTTTAAGATACAGTCTCCAGGTAGTATTTGCCATGTATTTAACCCAGGTCAAGTCACTGGCTTATTAACATCACATTTTAATTTCTGTGACAGGCCGTATTAATATATTTACTTTAGTCATTTTATCATGATGTCTGACACCTGAACTTTGATGAGAAACAGCAGGCTGAAATGCACCATGGAAAAGATGAAGATATTGCTCAGAAGGACAGAGGACTACTCCCACCCCCAGAACCTCCTCTCCCCTGGAGCCACATGCTCTGAGAGTTTCAAGACAGCCGTGGGCTCCTTTTAATTCTTCCCTGCAACTAAATGATCCATTACAATCACTAAAAATGTGTATGTTTTTATTAATCCCTGTCTGGCTGATGGAGACTGTGCCAAACCTTCAGTTGGTGTTACCACTTCACTCCTCAACCTATGTACCCTGTCCTCAGGCTTGAATTTTGTACAGCCAAGAACAAAAAACACTAAACTGGAAGAAAAAAAAAGTCTTGGTTACAAACACATCAGCCTATATATGTACCAGCCGACTCAGCAACCACAACAGCTCACCACTGTTGAGAAGACACTACTTATGCCCTCCGCTCCCTGCGTTGGCTGTTAACTCAGCCATGGATGGGTTTGGTGTTGAACTTGGGAGCAGCTGGAGTTGTCTGCCTCCCCAGCCACCGCCTTTTCAAAACACGGATGCTCCTGGGGAATGGTGGGACCACTCACACTCAAAAATGAAACTCCAGGAAGCTGGAGGAAATGCTTTCTCAGCAAACGGCCACGGTGACAGAGCTCAGTGCTGGGAAAGATTAAAGTCATTGAGGCCTTGAGGGTGAAGTACAAAGCCAGCTCTTTGGTGTAGCTTTCCCACAATTAAACTTCCACCAATGCAAAGAGAGAAGAAAGAGGGCGGGTGTGAGAATGTGCGAGCCCAAAGAGCCTCTATTTTTTAACATTACCTTCATTGAGGGAAGCCTTGGGTCAAGAACCAGCCCCTGTGAGAAGTCCTGCTGCAGCCACCCCAACTCCCACCTCCACCAACCATGCTGGGCTTCAACCAAATTATTTCAAGCGCCGCCGGGACTTGCCTGCAGAAGAGCTGCCACTCAAGACTGCCAGCACTGATAAGCCTGCAATCGCAGTGGCTTTTAAAAGAAAATGGTGGGGCAGAGTTCACACAACAGCTGAGGAATGGCTTGTTCGGTCTAGAAGAAAAATTGCTTTCAACCCTTTGGCCAAAATTAGCATAATACTGTTAAAGTAAACAGCTTTTGCCAGCTATCTGTAGACAATCTAAACTAATATTTTGCAACGGTCACCTCAGAGCATATGAAATCTTTTTTAAAAAACCATTTAGTTCAAGACTCATGGGAGGTAGGTATGTTTTAACATCCCTGCATTGCAGATGGAAAAATAAGAAGAGACCAAGGGCTTTGCCCAAGGTCATTCAATGAATCACTGAGGGAGCAGGCTGAGGAACTTGATCTCCTGGCTCAATGGAGGCCAAATCTTTTCAAAATACTGAGAAAGAAACATTGAAAGGCAGTTTCCTAAACAACAACTGCAATGCTTTCATGACAGGATCTACTATGCAACCTAAAAAAATAAACAACAAAACAACAAAACTACACCAAGTAGTGTCTATAAGCCAGGAGAGTGAAATGCCATTTAAAATGCAATCACTACTGTATCCAAGTATGCTACTACATGTTTACTTGAGGAGTAAAAAGCAACTTCTTTTGCCTTCTTAATACAATTTTAAAACCATTTGGCCTTAACGATACTGACACTGTGTTGAGCACTGGATATTTTTCAGAAGAAAAGCCTTTTTCATACATACGCTAAAATCAAAAAAGCACCAGCTCTGATTCATCCCCAGGTTATTTCAGTCTTGCAGAGGTAGAAATGCTTTTTTAGCATAAAGCTACTGGTAGATCACGGCAAACAGACCTGCAGAATTAATTCCGTCTTCGTGTTTTAGAAAAGCATCACACCTTGCCTTAAAAAAAACCCAAACCTGGCACTACTTTCATGCCCTACATCCCTGACAGCTCTCATTTGTCTGTCATCTGGCCCCCCATGTGCCCCATCGACTCCACCCTCGGCCACTCCTTACCTTCTGCTCCCCGGGGCCGCTCTCCCTGCCTGCACAGGCAGCAAGCCCCCAACCTTGTACTCTGCCCTGCCAAAAGGTGGGTGAGATCATCGCCTCCCTCTTCAAGGCACTGTTTTATAGCGTTACACAAAATGCCGTTTGTTGGAATTCCCAATTCGGAGCGGTTTTGAAATGGTGCATCCTCTCTTATAAACAAATAGAATTGTTCTTTGGATGGGAGTTGCAATGAAAGGCATGCCAAGATACGCGACCGATAAACAATGCCTCTTAAGTAAAACTGTTAACATGCGAAGCTTAATATAGAAATTCCATTTATGGCAGATAACACCGTGGAAGTTTAGTACTTCTAAAAATGGTCACCATTGTCCAAAGAGCAAAATCTAAAAGAAAGCGAACAGAGCGACCCTAGTTCTCCATCAGAAATAAGTTCATTTATTAAGGGTGTTTTTCAAACAGAATTTCTATTGCTTTAAATCTTCTACAACCTTTTAAAGAAACGCCAAAGAGATGAAGGGGAAAATAATTCTGGAAGCTTTTATTTAATACCCTTTTTTAGGCCAACTACAGCAACTGGAAGATGCATACAAGCACTTTGTCAAACCAGAACGGTAGCTGTTATTCTCACGCAAAGGACTACTTAAAATGGAAGGCCTGGGAAAAAAAATGTCATTTCTGTGATCTCAGGCAGCATACATTATAAAAGAGAAGACATTTGATGAGTTGTATGCTAAGGATTAATTTGCCACTTAAAAATGCAGAGAACAGATGGATCTCTTGGCTAGGACTATATTTGGGAATTACTTCATTTTCTGCCCACATGCAAATAAAAATACAACTAAAAGCAGAACTTTCTGTGAAATTTCACATGGGTAAAAAACACTTAAGTCACGAAAATTTAAAAAAAAAAAAAAAAGAGAGACAATCTTCATATGGAACAGGTAAAGCGCCACAGCCTAGTGAATGTCTATCATGTTGGTGGGGAAAACGTGTCATTACATTTGTCAAGCAACTATATCGAACACCAGCCTTAGAAATCAAAAAAGAACACAAAATTGGTATCATATGACAGAGTGGTCCTCATGTCTCTTAGGAGTAACTTCTGAAAAAGCACCCTGTTGTAATCTAATTCAGCGGTATTTGTTACAATCTAGTGATTAAACCTCCACATGGTCAGAAGTCCAGGGACTCCCCAAAAAATCCTGGGACAGTTCCATCACACTAAACAGGGATTGTAAAGCAAGGGTGAAAACTTAGATATTTGTGGGAAAAATGCAACAGTAGGGAAAAATGCAACAGAAAAATGCCTTATGTCCTCGCAACATCCTGGATCCACTGCCTTCACATCCCTGGCCTCCATACCACATGGCAGCAGCAACATATAGTTACCAGGCTGGGAAAGGAGGAGCAGCATGAGGCAATTCAGCTGGTACGCTGGAGATTACAGGACAGAAGACCTCCGAGGAATTCCCACACGCAAAGCCTACGTGCCCCACCTGCGTGCTTCCCTTATGGGATTTAGTGCTTACGGAGAACAGACTTTAAAACCTCCAAACCATAGCAGCACAGCGAGGCATAGTCTGTAAGCCACACATACAGTATTAATTAAGCATCCTCCTTTCTTCACACGTGATTTCTGAAAGTTACAGGGAAACTGCATATTAAAAAGCAAAACCAACATAAACTTCTTCTGAAACAACCATTAGATAGCATCTATTTGTTTCTCCTCTAACAACACAACAAACCATTCCTCCTTCCCTCCACCTCAAAACAAACAAACAGAAAACTTACAAGCCAGCATTTACCCAGCAAAGCCCCAACCAGTGCAGGACGTCTTCGCTGTATTCCCAGACTCTGAAACAGGGGTAAACACAGCTCCACGCGTGTTTAGAAAGCAAAGATGAGTAGAAAATTTGTACTAACCCGATAGCTTCCTTTCTGTGACTATTCATCCTTCACAATCCAGACAACAGGACATACCAGCCAGTAAACAAACACTGAAGGGAGGGACTAACTTCAAAGCAACTGTGTAAATCTTACATAATTTGAGGGTTTGAGATCTTGCAGCAACCTCTTACCAAACGAGGTGTCAGATGATACAAGGAGGTCAAACCTGTAGCAGCCGGAATAAGTAGGGCACTTTGCCTCTCTCAATCAGCCCAGCCCAGCACCATTTGTCCATGGGGACCTGGTGCTGTTCATTCTTGGGAATTCACTTTCAGGAGAACAGTGCCTTCTTTCACATGTTATCGCGCTAGAAAAGCTTTCTACTCTCAAATGGACAAAAGATAATAAAATACGTGAATGCCCTTATTGCCAGAATTTGCTGGAGATGTGCCTGATTCTCCTGATTTCTAAAGGGTTTGCTAAGGTTTTCATATTTTTGCCCAGGTATGAAAACAATGAAGATTTCTGGGCATCTGTGGAGAATATAAGGCAACTGTGGAAGAAATGAGGAGACGGCCCTGAAAACCACTTCTCTCTTGTAGAAAGGATTCTCCAAAAGGTACTTTTGCAGCCATCCTAGATTTCTGAGTGACTCCTAGCTAAAATCATTGCCTTGAGCTCAATAAAGGAACTGCACACTGAACCCTGGACATTTTTCAAAGAGAAGTATTTGAAAGGCTCCACGTTTCACTTCTCCAAACAGGGGAGAGGACTCGTGGTTGGAAGGAGATGGGGTGTTTGTTTCTGAAACCCAGCAAGCATCAGAAAAGGAAAGAAGAGGTCCCCTACCTTTGTTACAGGATTCTTGCGAGAAGGAGGGATTCACAGAGAAGTCTTGTTTCTTAATTCCACACACACTAAAAGGGCTATTTTTGTTCTTGTATTAGGCACTTAATAAATAATAATGCAAGGTTTTCTTTTTTTTTTTAATTAATACAGCATCTATATAGTACACACCTCCCTCTTCCTCCTTTTGGAAACTCAGCTTTTGCTTCCCTTACACACAACAGGCAGTCATGCCTTTTGATTTTAAAAAATTAGTACTATGACTTGGCACATATAAATTGTTTCTCCTCTAGACAACTTCAAAGCCCTCACTTCTCTCCGAGTCTGTGATTTTCCACTCATAAAGGTGCTGTGTCCTCCTCTCCAAGCAGCATTATCAGCTGACCGTAATGATCTGGAGCAGGATATCTAATCGTCTGCTAAGAAGCTTTCACACTTAAAACCCTGATGTCATCATTAGTGGTTTCGGTACTTGCAACGTCGCAGATGGACTATGCTTGATGCTTGGACATTAAGGGCAAACCTAAGTGCATCAGTTACATGGTCAATTCAGTGGAAAAAGACTGAGGGACAATACTCTTTTTTCCCCCCTCAATAAGGTTTATTTACCATTTGTCCTGCTTTTGGCTGGGATAGAGTTAATTGTCTTCCTAGTAGCTGGTATAGTGTTATGTTTTGGATTTAGTATGAGAATAAGGTTGGTAACACATCGAGGTTTTCAGTTGTTGCTACGTATTGTTTACACTAAGTCAAGGATTTCTCAGCTTCTCATGCCCAGCCAGCAAAAAGGCTGCAGGGGCATAAGAAGTTGGGAGGGAACACAGCCAGGAAAGCTGCCCCAAACTGGCCAACAAGGTATTCCATCCCACGTGATGTCATGTCCAGTATATAAACGGGGGGGAGGGTATCGCTGCTCAGGAACTAATCAGGCATCTGTCAGTGAGTGGTGAGCAACTGCATTGTGCAGCACTTGTTTTGTATATTCCAATTCTTCTTCTTCTTATTTTATTATCATTACTATTTTGTTCTTTTCTGTCCTATTAAACTGTTCTTATCTCAAACCATGAGTTTTACTTTTTCTTCCCGATTCTCTCCCCCATCCCACTGCGGGGGGAGTAAGCAAGCAGCTGCGTGGTGCTTACTTGCTGGCTGGGGTTAAGCCACATCATTAATTCACATCCCTGTGACCATAGTTTAGGCACAGCATGTTCTACCTAAAGTTGTTTTTAAGGTTAATGCCCAGGTCTCACAAACACACCTCGAAGAGAACTCTTCTCACGGCCCTTAGGTTTTAAGGGGAAGGTTCTCCTCCTGAAGATAATACAGTGTCTGCATCCATGCCTCTGGCAGAGCCAAAAACATCCTCTTTGGGAAACAACCCTGAATCACTGTATTTGCAAGTCCAGCCTTCAAGATGTGAAGGGACACTCTGTCTACGCTTTAATGGAAACACATATGACTGAACACAGGCGGTGGCTGTATTTTTCCTTGGATCATTGTAATGACTGCTATTTTTTCAGGAAGCATTCAATACAGCCTTCCTCTCTTGCTATTCATCCCCCCATGTGAATATTCATTAGAAATTATTAAACTGCCCATTATTCCAAAGGTCTTTACGAAGGGAATCCTCTCCTCCACCTTTTGGTGCCAGTAACGTATGTGTCTCCATATGTCTAGACTCCCTTCATCATCAGTGCAGACAAGCAGGCACTTCTAGACTATGATCCCTCTAATCTATTTTAGCCATGATTCGCATCCCAGTTGTACTTCTCTCGAAGAAAGGGGAATCTGGACCATTCACACAGAGGGAGGCACCCAACACAGCCTATTGCACTGTTTTGTTTGGCTTTTTCAGGGTTTGATTTCCCCTTGCATACAGCAGGAAGAGAACAGGAGGCAGATTTCTTCCTGCCTTCAGGATCCCTCAGACTTAAGCCTGGCTTCTCAGAAGTAACACGGGCAGCTTCAACTTCCCTGACCTCAGCTAATTCTTTCCTTCCCTCAGCCTACTCAAGATGATTAAGCAAAATACTTGGAAGGAAATCAAAGCCTTAAAAACGCAATTAGAGGTGACCATTTTGTTAATGCACGGGTGCACAACCCCAAAGTCAAACCCAATCCACCAACAGCACCAGACCTTCCTCAGGCTCAACACGCCCGCGGGAAGAAAACCAATTTTTAGCAGCTCCCCTGGGCTTAACGAACAGCCCAACAGAAAACTCAGGAGGGACAACATATCCCCCAATGCTGGCAGGAGCACTGCCTTCCATACGGCTCAGGGTTTTCCCACCATTCCTAAAAAAGGCCACTAGGAAGACCTGAAATTGCCAAACCTCACACCAGATACCGGCTCCTGCAGACCTGCAGCTGTCCACAGGTGACTTACAAATGTTATTTTTAAAACACGGCAGGTCTTCCTCCCTCAGCAGAGCATAAGGCAGGTTCACACAAGGGTCCGGGATTTAGCTGCCAGAAATCCTCATATTTGCTAACAAAGACTCTGATCCAATTGCAAGAAGCCTTTACAGCATTAAAAAAAAACAACTCTTTAACAGAACACAAAACAGTAAAATCGTTTGAGATGATCAAAACAGTTAGCATTGTAATAAAACAGAGGTGTTTTTCTAGGACCCCTTTCCATTTGCATCCATCCCCAACATGAGGCATTTTTAAGACTCCCTTCCTGAAATTAATTTGGAAAAAGACGGAAATCTTTCTCTGCCTGTAGAGGCAAAAAAATCAAATACACTTTGAAAAAGCAGCAGCAGCAATTAAGCTTCTGGGCTCCGCTACAGAAACAAAGACTGACAGACCAGATTTAGATAAACACCTACTCCTGCAAATTTAGGAAGAAGCTTAATTGCTTTGTCATTTACAGCCAGCAATTACCAACTATTATTGGGAGTACTGCGGGGGATGGGGGCACTATTAATTGCAGCAAAACATCCATTTGGGGGGGGGGGGGCAGCTCATGCAAAGAAAACTATGTATAAAACAAAAAAGCCATTTAACTTGGTAACAGTATTTTAAAGGATTTTATTGTATATTCATAAAAAAGATGGGGTGTGGGTTCTTCCAGAGGGGCTAGCAATGTTGAAATTTCTATTTTATTTCACAACTGCATCCTACCTGCTTCATATCATAGCAGTGGTGGTGGTAAGCTGTTGGGGCAGGCTCCAAAGTCGCCCCTTTTGGGGGATTTTTGGGGCTCATTCCTCTGGCGGGGAAACCGTTGCTAATTTCTAGATTGGGCAGAACGTCGGGCACTGAAGGAAGGTTTCAAAAATAAAAAGCGACTTAAAACTCAAAGGTTGAGACGGAGAGCCAGGTTACCTCCCTCAGACCTCACTTTTACACAGGCACTGCTGTTTCACTGCGTAACCGCGGCGTTTTCCTGCGCTGTGTGAGAAAAAAATCTTCACGCAAGAGCGAAAGCCGTTCCAGCGTTAGCAGTTTTAAAAAAAAAAAAAGGTTTTGTAGAAAGCTGATGTATTTTTAACCGCCGGGTTTCCAGCACGGCTTAGGGGCGGCGCGGGTGGCCCCGCCCTGGGGGCGGCGCGGCGGCGGGCCCGGCCGGCTCCCGCCGGTTCAGACCGGTTCTCATGCACAAACAACCCGCCCCCCCCCCCACTCCCGGGGGGGGGCTGAGGCGGCCGCCGGCCCGGGGCTGCGTGTCCCCCCCCCCCCCCTCCCCCCTCACAAAGGCACCGCGGCGAGGAAACCGCCCGCCTTTCCCTTAAAAACACCCGGGTGAGGCGGGCCCGCGCCCCGGCCGCCTTTTCTCTCCCGACCGTGCCGCCATTACAGCGCCGGGACGGGCTCCCGCCGCCACCAGAGGCTATGAGGCGACCTAAAGCGGTGGATTTTCAGAGCGAGATAAAAATCTATTATGCAACGCACATTTTTAATAGATCACTCCAGAGTATACAGATGAGGTAATGCGAGTTGGCGCCCTCCCCCAGGCGCTCTGTCAGCAGCTCGGCGGCGGCGGGGCTCAGGCGGGAGAGCACGGCTTCGCCGCCCTCCGGGCTGAGGTGACTGATGGGCTGTCGCTGGTTCTCGTCCCAAGGGGACGGAGACACCATTTGCTCGCCAGCTGCGAGAAGATCTTAGATCGCGGGCGATATATTACTTTTTTTTTTTTTCCACAGGAGGATCTATTTATGTGTAGCATGCGTGTGCGTGCATGTACAGGTAGTCTTTTTCGGCCGTTTTTGAGAAGGGAGGGTATAAAGGTTTGCTTTCTGTATTTTAAATCTCTTCAGCACAAAAATACCTTCTCTGTGTTGAAAGCTATCTGAAAATTTTCTGCCTGTGCTCAATTTCAAGAAACTTGATCTACTCCCAAGGGTAAAAAAGTTTTAAGAGGATGGTCTAGGTTATATTTAGATGAGAAGCAGCACAGGCTGACATGAGCAGAAACACAAGAACAAAGTGAAAATGCTCGACAGTTGGTAACAAAAACCTGAGAGTATCTGAGTCTTTTTTTTAATTTTCTTTTCTCTAATTCACATTTCCCTGTACAGAGAAAACATCAAAGCAGCACATGGCTTTATGTGAACAAGAGGTAAAGATCAGGTGTTTCACCCGACTCTTAGAGGATTTACTGTTGGCTTTGTGGTAATTGAAAAGGAGTCTTCCTACTCCATGCCTCCCCCCCCCCAGTCTTAGCCGAATTTTTTTTCCCATACAAATAGGAGCATGCTCAACCCTGTCGGCCTACCAGAAGAGATTAAAAATATTCAGGTGGTCTCTACAGTGCAAAATTTATGTGGAGTTATTTAAAATCAACAAAGGCCAACTCACAGATTGTGAAATAAAGACAGAACAGCTACATATAACCTCATTCTTCCTGGTTTTTCAGCTGTCCCCAGCAGAGGCATCTCTCAACCCACTCAAAAACCCTAAATCCCATTCTAACTCAATGATTCATCGCTTGCTGGCAGACAAACTAAGCGGGGAAAAAGGAGATGAAGACAATGGTAGGGAAAGGTTTGCATTATGTAATGAAACTAAATTCACTTTTTTCTGCTTTCACTTCAGTTTGAACAGGCTGAGAAAGTCCCTGACAAAACACACTGCAGCCTCCATGCGAGGTTTCAGGGAGCCTGTTTTTCCCATGACTGAAATTCTGGCAGTATTTTTCATCAGTTTATTTAGAATCATTAGGTTGGAAAAGACCTTTAAGATCATCAAGTTCAACATTAAGACACATAAAATAACAGTTATTCCTTTCCAACTGTAACTCATTGCTCCAGAAAGAATTTCATCACAGAGAAATCTAAAATTAAAAAACAATCTCTAATTACTTTAGGAAACCCTTGCCCACTTGTCTTTAGAACTTTTAAATATAGCTATCACAATTACCGAAAGAAATCAATTTTCAGACTTCTGTATATGCAACTTCTCACCATTGCTTTAATTCCACACTACAGGAATGACTATGTTCGCCTAAATCCTGGTAAAAACAAAGTCACTTTGCATCTAAGCTGAACTTGCTTTTTAATTCCAGAGCAAGATCTATTTTACATTACAAGCTATAGGAAATTACTCATCTAACTAGTAAATCCTCCAGCATCCTTGACATCAGACAACTGAATAAGCACTCTTAAAAAATAAAGAAGGTGGCAAAAGGAAATCTCAGGTCATTTCTCTGTAAATTTACACACACATACACATGCAGTGTTCACACTTTCACATTCTGGACATCACCTATAGGAAATCAAACACTTCTGCCAGGATTTTCTAAGTCAGTTTAAATCCCATCTCAACAAGGTACTTCGCCACGTGCCCAGCTTTTAAAAGCAAAACGTCCCGCTGCTCAGTGCCATGTGGTTCGGTACATCGCTGCAGTAAAGCTTTAAAAATAATCACTAACACATGGAACAGTAAGAAATGTGTCAAGCCATTTGACATTACAAAACTGAATAAAAAAAAGCACAGAAAAAAAATTTTAGCCCATTAGAACACCTCGACAAGCAGCCTAGAAAAGATCTTTTTCTACTAAAAAAAAAAAAAGGGGGGGGGGGCCCTTCCAAGAGGTTGGGCAGGGCACAAACAAAATCTGGTTTGCTTCCTATGGGATCACACAGCTCCCGTGCATATTCAGCTTCTTCCATGACGCAGTACAGAAAATATGTTTGCTAGTAGATCATTTGTGGTGCACATTCAAATCAACGAAACTCAGAAATTAAGGCTTCTGGTGGTGGGAAATTCAAGTATCGTTCTCGAGGTTTTTTGCTCTTTCAAGGTGATAAAAAAAACCCCGACGACCCTCTTCCATAACATGGGTAGGGAATGAGCAATCTCACATTAAGAAGACTTCAGAACACAAACTCTTCCTCAAATCCATGCAGGTGATGCCATCTGAGAAAGTGGCTCCCGCAGAAAGCATTCCACATCCACGAGAAAGCATCCATCCACTCAGCCTGGTGAGCAACTTCTGAGAGGCCACAAAATACACCAAATAATGCCCTGCTTCAGAGAATATGGTTTATTTTTAACGTGTTCTTTTTGGTCTTATCTTCTAAATTACTCCTTTGCAGCTTCCATTACATATCCCCTCCAAACGCCTCCGAATATACATTTGAAGCAAAGCTTAGCTGCGATCCAATGCAACGAACACCGAACCTTTATGAAATAAAGCCTTTTTTCATTTTTTTAAAACAATCTGCAGAGCATCTTTCCTCACAATACTGCCCAGGAAAATCATCTCCATTTAATGAAAGTCGTATTTACTTCACACAGCTCTTTGAAAACCACAAGGGACAAAGCCCAAACTTCTCCTTCGCCACCTTTCTGCTCATTTTTCACAGCACCTGAAGGACGGTGCCACACACAAAAATTCTCACAAGTGTGCAACACCCACAAGTTTCCACAGGCTCCAGCGTTTGTCCTCAAATGTTCACAGGAGCGTGGGTAAGAGACCCACCTCTCTAAGTGAACACAACTTGTTCTGCATTTTCCACCCTGCTAAGTTGAGAGAGAGACAGGATGAGACTTGAGTGACAAAGTTCTTCAAGACATACAATTTCAGCAGAAGTCAGTGTCATAAAGACCTTGATAATTTCACAGCCTCACAAAATCAGCCAATTCCACTTATAATAAAGCCATAAGAGGATCTCCAGTTTGCTAAAACCCCTGAAAAATACTACAGAAATTGCAAGAATTCTTTCTCAGACAATAACAAACTGTCCTTAGTTATTCCAGATAAATCCCACTCTAGAAATGAAAAATATATAGGGAATTTGGTACATCAATCTGGGGATGACACAGCCAGAATTTACTACTCGGGGTTTGGAGATACAAATAAATTTCTGCCTAGTCTGGGTATGTCAAACCTGAATCTCTTGCACTGTGAGTAGGAGCACCTTACCAGTAAAAAGGGGGCAAGCTCGCTTTCGCTCACCACAGGGTACCAGGGGTTTATATATTTACATTGCTAAACTCAAAGTGTGTTACCAAATAAACAGAAAAGTCCACTTGTGCTTTAAAAGACTTCAAGGCCAGGTGGGATTTTGCTTTAGAAAGTAAAGATATGGTTAAATGTTTATTAACGTCTAACTCATTGCTTAGAAACATGTAAAACTCCTTTCTGATCCTTCAAAATGAAATATACTATCCACCAGATTCCATTACTTGCTCTATTAAATTTAAATTTACTGTATTAATAAGAAAAAAAAAAAAATCTTTATTTCCCTTTCCTCCCAGAGTATCATCTAGTTTTCCATTACTACAACTAGAAATTGCCAAGAAAATGAAATGCTAAGGCACAGCAGACGCTGCTTATCTTCTGATTAAATCTTAAGACTTTGTTCCAGTGGGATCATATTTAGTCCTCTCAAATTCAGAACAGTATTTCATCCCGTCTCGACATCCCAACAACGACATTTTATAAATATTACGAGTTTCTTGGACTCCCTTCTATCCATGCTGCAACGAGCAAAGGAGCACCAGAAGAGAGATTTTTTTTTCCTGCATGGGATATTTTTTTTAAACCTTAAATGTAACCCAGCCTTCTTTCAATTCATCTTCTCTAGAGTTTTTTTGGAGACGTCTGGAAGTCTCACCAATTTTTTTAAGCTATAGCAAGTGTGAAAATCTTTGACAAAGGGTTGTCTTTAAAGTGTTAAGATCTCGTTGAGAGAGAGGTGTTAGAAATAATAAACAAGCCTTTAAAGCAGCCTAGAAGTTCTTTCAAATATTCTAAAGGCTGGAGAGCAGGTGGAGAGAGAGGCACCAAGATGGGACCTGGATTTCTAAATCCAGGAGGAGAAAACAGTAATTAAAAGTAAATAAAACTCTGCACGGTTCTTTAAACATCAGGGGGGCGGAGAAATCAGAAGAGGAGAAACTAATTTCCTCACTTTCACTTCCGCAAACTCTCCTCAGTGTCAGCCCATCTAACCCTCCCAGAAGGTCCAATGTTCAAGCAGGTAAGATTTTATGAGAATAATTACCTTGATTAGAGAGTTACCAGTAGTAAAATTCCATTCATAGTGATCATCAAACGCTGATTATTTATTATACTGATGGACTTATTTACTTAATGAATATTTTCAGTTTTGGAAAAGAACTGGTATGCAAAGGAAACTTTTCCAATTCTGCAAACCCTTCTGAAGAGCAGAGCTCTTCACCAAACAGAGCATAAAACATTTACGTGTACAATGGCAGCTTCTTGGTTTCCACTCTTAGGGTGAATTTGCTTTTAAAAAGCTAAGTATCTGAGAGGCATTTCAACATGAATTTTCAAATTATTAAAAGAAATCCAGTGATTAGCTCTAGCACTCTTTTTTTCCCCTGTATGTAGTTTATAAAGCCACACAAATATAGAACTATCGCTGCTATTACAGAACCAAGGACATGGGTGTATTGCTAGGAAATGCATACTTGGACTTACTGGTTTTTTTAAATTCTTCCAAGTCTACATTTTTGCTGTGAGGCAACAGGGGAAAAAATGGAAAGGCAACACATCAACCTTTTAAATGTTAGCGGTGACAGGGAATGAGAGGAGACTGAACGATACCACCCATCATTTCCCAAAGTATTTTCAAATGTGTCCTGTAAAAAGTAGTTGACCTTAAAATTTGCTTATTCCCTTACTTAAGCAAAGAGTTACCCCATTCTCCAAGCACGCAGACAGCAGCCGGGGTGTACATAGCAAGACCTCATGTCCTTACATCCCTGCTTTGACTAGCTAGCGCCTTATAGATGCACCATGGAAAATAATTAACAACAGCAACAGCATTCCCCTCGGATCTGTTTCGTGCCAACTTAGCCTTTTTACATTTCACGGCGGTTTACTTCTACATCAATGAATAATGCTTTGCCATGAAACACCTTCTATTTTCACAGCCTGGGCTTACAGCTCCTTGCCGTGCCTCGGAAAACGACCCACAAAACCCATGGGACGGTCGCTTTGGGTTGGGCGAGAACGCCCAGTGACCTTACCTGTCGCTGCTGGTACTGCTGCTGCTGCTGATGGAGTCGCTGCTGGAAGATCTGCTCCTGGATCCGCTGCCGCTGGGGGAGCGGGTGGGTCTGGACGCCTGGCTGGCCAGCCTCTGCGGGGACTGGGTCCTGGACTGGGACGAATGTGGCGACCGACTCCTGCTGTGCTGGTAATTCCTCTCTGGCCTTCTGCCTCGTACCTCCCGTGTAATATCATCCCTGTAGATATCCCTGTGTACCACACTGGGCAATGTAAACTGCTCCCGGGCCCTAGGTTCGTAACGGGGGTCGTGAGCATCAAAACGGTTTGGACTTCGACTCCGAGAAGTATAATAGAGCCCGTGTTGTAAAGTCCGCTCTCGAGGATCTCTATAGTAATCCTGATCGTAATGTCTCGTCCGATCAAATCCTCCCGTCCCCCGCTCATGGTGTCCATAGGCACTATGTTCATAAGCACGCTCCCTGTTATCTGAAGCCCTGCGTTTAGGAAGGGGGAAAAATACTTCATCAGAAAGGGGCAAGCACAACTAAAAGCATATCATGCAAACATTCACATCAGCACTGAACTTATATTTGCGACTGCTTCTCCACTAAACAGCAAAAACCTATCAAGCGAACACTGACAAACTTAAAAACATTTTACTTGACTCCAAAGTTACATTCATATACAACAAAGCTGAGCAATCATTTTGTTTTAATCACAATATCAGGCTTTCATGACCAGCATCTTGCCTGCACAGGAAAAAAATGCTGCTTTCCAGTGCAGAAACCTCATTTAAGTTGTGTTTGGTTTTCTTCTTTTTCTTTTAAATTCAGTAAACAACAAAAACTTCATGTTTGTGGACTTCATAATTAACTTCTTTTTTTTCCCCTCCATTTTTGCTAAAGAGCTTCAAAAATTTTTCTGGAATTTTGTAATTACTGGAGCTCTTCTAATTATCCTTCTGCAAAAATGGCATCACAAATTGGGCTGTAGCCATGAAAGCCTCCGTGCAAAGCATGACCCAGAGGTAAGAAGCTGCTTTCAAAAGGGGTAGCATAGCCCATAGAGAAGACCCAGAAAATTAGGGGTTTTCTTGCTGCTGTTCTAAAGTATTTCATCCTCTTAGAGGGAATTTTGTTTTTATCAGACTGCTACACTTGATTCTCATCAAAGCTGCATACACTAAAAAACCATCTTGATTACTAATGTCAGAATACTTAAAACTGCAAGGGTGCAGGCCCCTAGAAGACACTAAGACCCTACACAAGGAGTATCAATTAAAGTTTTCAGTAGATGTTTTTGTTTGTTGAGGCTGTTCTTGTTACTGCAATCACAGAATTTATATCTTCACAAGCACACTACTTTCAAGCAGCTATGGTCCATTTTGTTTCAGTATTTCAAACGTTTTGTATGTCAACTGAGAAAGGCTCTATGTTCTAAGACAGTTAGTGTGATCTCTCAAATAAAGAGATAGTAAAACTGACAGATAAAGTTAAAAGAACATTGCAAATAGTTTAGTAGTCTAATTTAGACCAGTACCAGGATGGTATGTCTAAGTTACATCCACAAAATGAAAGATCAAGAATGATTTCATTGAATGTTTAAAAAATACTTGCAAAATTCTAAATATGTCAGGGTAGCCAAAGTTAATTTAAAAATTTAATTATCCATCTTATGAAGGACATTTCAACCTTTTTTTTTTTTAAGCCTTCTCTCTCAGATTCTTCCTTCAGAATCAATTATTAGTCACTTCAATCCCCTGAATCCTAATAACCCAATTCCGCCTTGTGCTTCCTCCTCCTCCTCTCCTGCATCACAAGTCTGTCTTCTATTTAAAATGGCAGAAATACTTCAGGTATCTTTTATAAACTGAAAATGGGATTTGAATCTTTTTCGATTAGCATCTCAGGAAGTTCCTTCTGTTCGTTCTCCAATGAATCACTAGATCCTTAATCCTCTAAATATATTCATCCTCTGTTGTTAAATTATAACTAATTTTCAAGCTTTCTACAGAGCTAGCTCATGTTTTGCCTGCATTTTTTCTCTCAAACTATATATAAGAAACTACCTAACCAGTGCAACAGAAATGTCATTAACTTATATGTCGGCTTGAAATTCATTGTTGCCTTTCTATTTTCATTATCTCTTGCTTGCAACAATGGCATTTTGAAAGATATTTCAGGATCTGGCACGGAAATGTGTCTCTCTCTTTTTCCCCCTTTTGAAGGACCAAGATCAACAATTTTATAAACGATTGCATTTAGCATCCTACAAAGTGTTAATCAGTGAAAGCTGATTTAATGAGGTAAGAGAAAAAGCAGTATTTTCTAGAGGGTTACTGCTATATAGCTGACATAAAAGAACAAAGTCCTTATCCATAAAAGGACACAGAAGACAGACAGAGGAGCTAGCAGAGCTGAAAATCTAATGGCTACAGTGCTTTTTTGATTTATCTATTAGTACTAAGTACTACTGGAGTTAGTGGAAAGAGAGGGTTTGACTTGGGTTAGGAGAGGGGCTAATATACACAGGGCAGGACATACCAACCTTTTCCAAGTGTGGAAACACGACCTATATTCCCAATTAAATCTAGGGAGAGAATTGTGAACATAACTTCCCCAATTTTGGCCCCTCTTACAGGGGTAATCCACCTTCTTAATGGGCAAGGGTGTCAAATGATATTTTGGATGAATCAACAAGGAAAAAAAAAAATCTTAGTGACAAGACAAAAAAAAAAAAATTCCACTGGAAGGAAGTAGTCCCAGACTGAAACCATAACTCTGAAACCCCCAGACTTCTTTCTTGAGACAGTAGGCACTTAAATAGATCCGTTATTTTAACTTCCAGCCCTATGTCTGAATCAAGCAGCTGGTAGAAGATCACCCAATGCACGAGGGCACTCATCGCTGCTGGCCAGCAGGCATCCTCTAGCCGCCTTTGTAACCATCCAGCCCAGTCATTTTTCACTGGTGTATCCACAAACTGGTATTAGCACCACGTCCTTAAAGCTAAAGTATGTTTAATGTGGAGTAGCAAAGAGCTTTTTAAGAGACTAGATAGTAATCCACTCCCCATGGCTACTGGCGTCTTGACTGTATACCATCCAATAAATTCAAGGCAGTAGTTCTTATCCCAGCATTAAAAAAAAAAACACTATAATTTCCAAAATTTAGTAATGTCCATCATCTCTTTTTGCCAATACCATCAGAAAGAATAATCCCAATAACTTGGAAATGATGTAGATCCAAAATGGAAGCATCACAAGCTGCCTTCGGTCTTCTCCATCCAAGCGTTATTTCCATGGCTAAGTGTTGTCTGTAGAATCCAAGGGGCTGCATCATTAAAGTCTACTAGAAATTTTGTGGTGACAATCCAATTAACATACCAACTGCGTACAGTGAGAACTGAGAACTAGGCATCAAGCTTTCACAGAATTTTAGGTTCTAGTATTCCGAAGATACTCCATAGAGAACTTCACCACATGTTGTAGAGTTAAGATAGCTCCATCTGGCAGCAGGGATACATCCGAGCAAGGCCTTAATATTATCCAAGAAATGGAATCATTACTTCTAGAAAAGAGTAACTCCAATATCGATGCTGGCCAAAGGAAATCTTCCATCTTAAAACCACCTTATTTCAAGTGTAGATATCCAACCAGCTGCAGAAAACATCCTCTATGGATCCACAAGGTACCAGCCACTGGGATAGAAATCACTTCCGTTTCCAACCCAAAATAGGAAACATAGATAATTCCCAAAATTTTAAATCCATCTGGGGGCCCTAGATACGAGTTTGTGTTTCTCACCATATCAAATACAAAATACCTGCCTAGAGAAACCTTGGAACTTACCCATCAAGTCTCCGCTCATAACGTCCTTCCCGTGCATGAAGCGATGGTGGGGGGCCGTAAGTGGGCCCCCCCCCACCTCCTCTGAACCCAGAAACCTCTCTACTACGAGATGCTATGGAAACTGTATCATCCAATCCCCGAGCAGCACTGGGAATGGTTCCTGGTTCATTATAATCCGTCCGTAGGTCTCTATCTCCCATTTTGTTGACAGAGTTGTGTGCCTTCTGCGCACTTTTGATGTCCACAAAATCCACAAACGCTGCCACTCCACCTTCCGACCCCCTCTTAGGGAGTATTTTGACACTTTCAACACGTCCATATCTGGAAGAAAGGCAAAGCAGAGCACATATATTAGTGCTGGTAGAAAAAGACCGCATTTAACAACATTGCCTCCTGCAAAATCAACATCAGTTTCACACCGTTCGCCCTTCCCATATGGCAGGAAAAATCAACCTCAAAGCATGGCAGAGGTTGGAAGACCTTTTTTTCAAGAAGAGGGAAAAGCCATTTGTGGAGGGGAAAAAGCCATTTAAACTTTCCATCATTATATTTAAAACTCCTCTCTTTTGGTTAGCCTACCATGAGATTGCCCTTTTTGTAATAACAGCAACAGCAGCTGAAGAAATAGAAAGGTATTCGCAATTAGAGCAGCCCTTCTCATTTTCAATCTGATGAGCAAGACATAATTAAAACAAAACTGTGTCACAATAAGTAAAAATAAAGACATCCCAACAATTTTCTTAAGAAAAAAATGACCTTGACACAGCAATTCCACTACTCCAATCTATATTTAATTCATTCAGCACTAAAACAAGAGTCTTCGTTCTGATCCTTGTTCCTGATCTCAAACCCATTTATTTACAACAGGCTTGCAGGACACTTTTGAAATGTGGCCGACACAGGCACCCCCGGAGTGGGGTGCTTCTGGGGTTCAACTTTACATCCCCTGCCATGGACCAAGCCGCACAACAGGCATGCTGAGGAAAGCTGATGGGAACGTGACGCCACCCTACTTAATGTATGTAAAGTAATTGCAACACAGGCACTTACAGATGAGTAAATGTCTACGTAAAAAAAAAAAAAAATCAAACATGTTTGTGTCCACAAGAAAACATGATGTAAAAATTTTTTTAAATAACTTGCATCAACTCGTAGCAGAAAGGATAAAATGGGAAATATGAACATAGCAACGTTTTAAAACAGCCAAGAACTGCAGGTCGCATTTTGGTTGCTCACTCCTCTCAGCCAAGAGATTTTGAGCAAAACAGGTAAGGGCTTTTAACTGCAGTTGTTAATCCACAACAAAAAGAGGTAAAGCATATTTTTGAATGCACTGACAAATGGGAAAGGGACACACAAATAAAAAAACTAATCAAGAAATCTTTCTAAACTCTATGAAGAATGATTGCAAAAAATTTTCTATTCGCAAAGCCAGCACAATGCTGAACAGATCTTAAACAAGAAAAGCTGTTTTCAGCTACACACGTAGGAAAAAGCTAGTACAACTGCCTGTCTGAGGAGCAAATGCTGTCAGAACCTGCATCTGACTCTGTTTTATGCATGGCTTTCCATACACCTTAAAATTCCATTATTGCTGTTGGATGACTAATCCTCAAACACGATTTGAAAACCTGCCTCACTGACTGCTGGCTTCTCACTCCAACCTGACCTACTACACTTTATACATAGTCAGGTTTGGATTTAGATCTCATTTTCTCTCATTTATACTCCACCGAATACAGCGCACTGTCCATTAAGGAATATGCGCGCAAACAAGAGCATCTTTCAAGTCAAAAAGTGCTTCGTTAGGCATAAAATGGCAACGTCGCATATGGCATGCATTCTTGCATCTAAACTGTCCAAACCAGAGCTTGCCACCTTTGTACTCATGGGTACAGCACGGTGACGCTAACTCTCTGGAGTTTCCTAACCTGTGATACCAAACTGATGCAATGGTTATTTTTTATTCTAATTAAAAGCTGCAAGAGGCAAATAATTGCAAATGGTACTGCAGGAAAGACACTTCTGGAAGTCTGCACTCTTCTGAAGCTGGAAATGGTTATCTTGCCTCAAAGGCAAGATTTAGAAAGACCGGAAGAGTAGAAGATATGGTTAATAAAATCTGTGCAAGGAAGAAAATGGCCTAATTGGATGTGGCACATGTAAAGAGAGAAGAAACAGGAAAGGAAGAAGGGGGAAGGAAACCAGGAAAGAGCCTATTTGAAAAAATGTTCATGCCACGAATGAATGCGACAAAAAATATGAAAAATAATTAGGTATCCTAGTTAGCATCACCCTTTAACAGGCGTTTCAGTGCCGGTTCTCTACAGACAACAAAGGAAAGAGGTGATAGGACAGAGTGCTCTAACTCTCATACCCATTGAGTTTTTCTTCTAAATAATGTAGTTACAGAAGTGACTGGTTAGAACATGTACTCTCCTTTTGCTCACTGTTTACACATTCAGTTTCTGGCAACACAAGCACATACTTTGCCTACAATCTTCAGGGGTGGGGGGAAAAAAACAGTATCTAAGCATTACTCAAAAAAACTAAAATCCCAATTGACCTTCTGACTGCAGTCACCACAGCCTACTTTGTATGAAGTGCTGCCTGCCAGTTACATCAGAAATGGGCTCTGAAAGACTTCCCGCTCACCATCCTGACAATTATTTCCTAATTCTGAAATCGTAACACGTATGTGTTATTGGAACACACGCGCAGACAGACCTCAATTATTTTTCTTTTGCTGCAGAAGATCCAGAAATGTGTTAAAATGTTCAAATATTCAAGCTAATGCTGCCCAGAAAGCACAGAAGATACAGAACATCAACATAATATCCCCCCCATGTACCAACAAATTACCCAGCGAATGCACAACTCTTGCAGATGGAGCTTAATTTTTATATTGGGAAAAGCGTACCTTGGTTGCCATTACTTAAAAAATTATTTAAATTTTTTTTTCTGAATAAGAAATGGATGGGGGAGGCTACTACTGTATTCCACTGCAGCCATGCTCCTAAATCACCCCACTCGGAAACGGCGCGTTTTAATCCGTCGGTTATCCAGATAGATACATAAATATACGCTGCGCTTTGGTGCCCTGCACCGTACCCTTGACGAGCCCCGAGGATAATCTGTGACAATCGTCTTTGCAGAAAGCGAGGGAGGCAGACGGGGGGAGGAGAAAGGGAGCAGAAGTGGGGGGATGAAAGAAAACCGAGGAGAGAGCCCTGAGTATTCAAGGACAGCTGCTGGAAGAGGAAGGTTTGCATTTTCCTTGCCCCAACGTGGTCCTGTGATTACACACATCCTTCGGTCCCCCACCGTGAAGATTAATCTGTCTAGTGATCCGACCCAGCCCCACCCGTTGGCGTCTCTCCGAGCTGCTCCCGTCTTGGCAGATGCTGCTGGGAGGAGGACCGCATCGAGGGGAGAGGAGGGGAGATCTGCAGTGCTGCATCACCAGACGGGTTTACTGCAGCAGAATAATACATTACAAGAAGAAAAAAAAAGATGCTTTCTGGAGGGCCAGGCGAAGAGAGGCGGCAATAACGCCGTGTTTCATTACGCAGATCACAAGGCAAAATGGAGGCAAACACGCTCCAAGGAGCAACCTTTGTCCAGATGCCGAGGGCTGGGAAGAGGGGACAAAAGACAAGGGGAGGCATCACCACGACCTTTGGTAACGTTCGCAGAGCGGCTCCTCTCAACCTTCACCTCGTATCTTTATACCTGTGCGTCAGCCTTTTCCAAGAAGGCTGTGTTTCGCAATCACTGGCAGACCGAACAGAAAACAAAGAGGCGTGTTCGCTCAGCTTGGAATCCGCAGGCCCTAACAAAAACAAGGCTTTTTAGCGCCTCTTCCAGTCTGCAACTCATGCCGATTAATCATTAGCTCCATATTGTAATGAAGGCAGCCGAGGCCATATTTTTGGAGGGGTTTACAGTTCAACCCGAAGCAGAGGAGACGAGGACGTGCGAGAGCTGTTATGTCACTGAGCCCCTCCACCAGCACAGCACGATCGCAGCACCCAGCTGTAAACAGAAATCTAGTGGCCTTTTCAGAAAAAAAAGTTGCTCGATAATCACTGCTCGAACAAAGCCACACTAATCCAGCTTTTCAGACAAAGAAAAGGAATTCATAATTTAAGCATTATCGGTTTATTCACTGTAGATCAAAGCACCTCTATATTCAAACAGCTGAAATGTCTCTGGGCTCTTGGCATGGCTGCTCAGCATGTTTCTCTCGCTCTCCAGCCCTTCCTCCTCCCCAGCTCTTCCTCCCGTACCAGCAGACAGCGCGGCCGGGTTGGGAAACGCAGTCTCCGCCAATGCAAGGCCAGGCTGGTTCCTCCTCCCCAGGGGCGACGTGTCACCCAGATATAGCCAAAGTCATCCCTCACTCTACAACTTTCCCTACACGGGGGGTATCCCCACCCTCAGCACCGTTGCCTTTCCATTTCTAATTAACCATTTCATCTTGGGTGCTTACTCCAAACATTCATTTTTCTGCCCAGTCTCTGCTATTCTCAAGCAAAAGCATTTTAAACAAAGGATGGACTATGAGAAAGCCAGCCAGCAAATGTTTAGTAAGCAAATGTTACCATTTAGCCACAATATTTTATAAACTGATTAGGATCTTTATAGAATGATATATACATGATGGGAAAAGGTAGGTCGAAATCAGGGAGATTTGCTTTTTGCATTTAAATCATATTACCTCCCTATTTCTCATGTTAAGCTCCCCTCCAGCTTCTGAAGACCTTTTATCCCAACCATTTTCATTACTGCAGAATTCTGCAGGTCAGCTACATCCCGGTGTAAAAAACTTCACCATATTTTTATTCAGAAGCCAGCACAACGCTATGCTCCAGATACTTTTAAATGCAAGACACATTGCAAGATCAAAAATAACGCAGGAGTTTTTCATGCTTGTTTCTGCACCGCTCATTAAGAGCATAATTTGACAAGACCTCCTGATACAGCAGGACATCTGAATATTTTGGATTCACTTGGATTCACTTTGACTAAAGCCAGATATCTTTTAGCCATCTGAAAAGCATGGGTGATTTTTTCCGTGCCACGCTCAAACTCCTTCCTCCTCCATTATTATATAAACCAGGCAAGCCCCAGCCTGCATTATTCAGTAAAACGCTCGCACAGCTTGAAGCTTTTCTTGGCCAATCGCATTCCTCTTGCTTTGTTGTTATTTCATAACAAAATAATGTGACCTGAAATAATACTTAACCAGATGTCTGCACCTCTTCTCCTTATTCATAACTCCAAATGAGTCCAAATACCCCATGCTAGGGGCTACTCTGGTCCTGTATTTCCCTCTGTACAAAGCAGATCTGCTCCAGGTAGAGGGAAATGCAAGATGTGCAAATACTAAAGCTGCCATAAAGAAGGTTGCCATCGCCAGCTCCGCAGGGGTTTTTAGCCAGGCTGTGGAAGTCTGTTGAACTCCATTAACATCAGTCTCCTGCTATCACAGTCATTCATTTCACAGTCTAAGAACTTGGCCCACTGCAACAGCACATGCGTCTACTTCCCACCCATGTAATATGCAAAATAACACACCAGAAGAGCAGCAAAACCCACTGCACTGCAGTCTTACCAGCAGCAGCAGGACACCAAGCCATGGTGACAGCTATCCTGAAGAAATCCTGCTCTGAGTTAAGCACCAGCTTCTAGTATCACCAACTCATGCCATGAACTGCACAGTGAGCGTCTCCCTCCCACACCACCAACAAAAGCAGTGTTTAATATTCACCGCTGTAAAAGCTCCAGCAACACAAAGGGACTTGTGTCTTTACACAGGCATTTGTAAAGAATAAGGCACTGTAATTGATCACAACGACGGTGTTAATATAATAAAAAAATATACCATATAATAGTTGTAACATGCTTGGCCTAAGAAAATTACATACCACCACGTTCCATGCTTCATATTCATTACAGCCACATACTTTACTTGCCACAAAAACTATTTTCATACTTCTAAATATTTTTAGAAAGGGAATTTCATATCAAGAGTGGTCTGAGACAGTATTTCACCACCTTCAGACCTGAGCAGCACAAGTCTTTGGGATTACACTCTGCTTCAAGTAATGCAGAGTATCAGTTCAGAATCTGACAATATCATCATGTGCATAGCACGGAAGGAAGACTTGAGAGCTTACAAATATACAAGAATAAAGGAATCTAAACAAAAAGCACTCAAAAATGCACAGACTGCATTATTGGGTTTGGGTCCTATCATAAATACAGTAACTGATCTATAGCAGACAGCAAAACCAAAGACAGACCAAAAAGAAGCGTGTGCACAGGGCTGGGATGAAAATAACGCAAGTTAATTGAGATGTATCTTGATAGAAACAACAAGCAGAATTCCAGAGTCCTGGAAAACTACACTGAAAATCAACTTCAACAAATGTGGGGAACTGTCACCCCGTGAGCCACAATCACTTGTCTCTGTAGGACTGTCACTCAACCCCAGAGAATTTGTCAAACGATATCCCAAATGCTTAACGACAAATATGGCAACGTACACATGGCTGCTGGCCTTCACTAGCAGCTGCGCTTAAGGGAGGTCAAAAGCAGTATTTACTATGAACAACTCAATGCGACGTCTCATCACGGAGGGCCTGATCCAAAGCTGGCTGAAGGCAAGCGCCTTCATTCCCAAGGGCACCAGAGCACGCTCTGCAAGGGAGCTAGCGCACCAGAACACTCAGGACATCAGAAATCCCTCACATCAATGCACAGGCCTTTCAGTTATATCTTGAAAATTGAAAACTGGCTATTCAGGATTGTGGTGAAAATACTGCAAGTATTTCTCTAATATACATAGACGCACGAGCCCCTTTGAAAAGCCCGACAGCACCATTTTGTAACACTCCTCCAAACACCTGATCTTCCCCCAATTTTCTCAAGAAACAGGTTTAAGTGACAAAACCCACTGGGACAAGGGTACCAGCACAAAGGCTGCCAGCAATGTATGGAGCACTTCCAGCAGCCTTGAGAGGAAATTCAATGTATGGTATTGGCTCTCCTTATCTCCAGCTGCTACACTGCGTTAAAGACAGCTAAAAATAAAATCAATTAAATGCCTCTCTAGTTCTACCTTTCTCGGCACAAAATCATAGAATCATTCGGGTTGGAAAAGACCTTTGAGTCCAGCCGTTAACCTAACACTGCCAAGTCCACCACTAAACCATGTCCCTAAGCACCACATCTACATGTCCCCCCTCCAGGGATGGTGACTCAACAACTTCCCTGGGCAGCCTGTTCCAGTGCTTGACAACCCCTTCGGTGAAGAAATTTTTCCTAATATCCAATGTAAACCTCCCCTGGGGCAACCTGAGGCCACCCTTCTTGTCCTATTGCTTGTTACTTGGGAGTAGAGACCGACACCCACCTCACTACAACCTTCTTTCAGGTAGTTGTAGAGAGCGATAAGGTCTCCCCTCAGCCTCCTTTTCTCCAGACTAAACATCCCCAGTTCCCTCAGCCACTCCTCGTAAGACTTGTGCTCTAGACCCTTCACCAGCTTCGTTGCTCTTCTTCGGACACACTCCAGCACCTCAATGTCTGTCTTGTAGTGAGGGGCCCAAAACTGAACACAGGACTCGAGGTGCGGCCTCACCAGTGCCAAGTACAGGGGAACAATCACTGCTCTAGTCCTGCTGGCCACATTATTTCTGATACAAGCCAGAATGCTGTTGGCCTTCCTGGCCACACAGATGGCTCACACTCAGCCGGCTGTCAACCAACAACCCAAGGTTCTTTTCCACCAGGCAGCTTTCCAGCCACTCTGCCCCAAGCCTGTAGTGTTGCATGGAGTTGTTGTGACCCAACTGCAGGACCCAGCACTGAGCCTTGCTGAATCTCACACAGTTGGCCTCAGCCCATCAATCCAGCCCATTCAGATCCCTCTGTAGAGCCTTCCTACCCTCGAGCAGATCAACACTCCCACCCAGCTCGGTGTTGTCTGCAAACTTACTGAAGGTGCACTCGATCCCCTTGTCCAGATGACTGATAAAGATATTAAACAGAACTGGGCCCAGTACTGAGCCCTGGGGAACACCACTTGTGACTGGCCACCAACTGGATTTAACTCCATTCACCATCACTCTTTGGGCTCAGTCATGCGGCCACTTTTTTACCCAACAAAGAGTACACCTGTCCAAGCCATGAGCAGCCAGTTTACTGTGGGAAATGGTGTCAAAGGCTTTACTAAAGTCTAGGTAGACAACATCCACAGCCTTTCCCTCATCCACTGAGCAGGTCACCTTGTCATAGAAGGAGATCAGGTTAGTCAAGCAGGACCTGCCTTTCATAAACCCATGCTGACTAGGCCTGATCACCTGGTTGTCCTGTACATGCCATGTGATGGCACTCAAGATGATCTGCTCCATAACCTTCCCCAGCACCAAGGTCAGACTGACAGGCCTGTAGTTCCCCCGATCTTCCTTCCAGCCCTTCTTGTAGATGGGTGTCACATTTGCTAACCTCCAGTCAACTGGGACCTCCCCAGTTAGCCAGGACTGCTGATAAATGATGGAAAGCAGCTTGATGAGCACTTCCACCAGCTCCCTCAGTACCCTTGGGCGGATCCTATCTGGCCCCACAGGCTGGTGTATGTCTAAGTGGTATAGCAGTTCGCTAACCATTTCCCCTTGGATTATGGGGGCTTCATTCTGCTCCCTGTCTTCCAGCTCGGAGGGCTGGGTACCCCAAGAACAACTGATCTTACTACTAAAGACTGAGGCAAAGAAGGCATTAAGTACCTCAGCTTTTCCTCAGCCTTTGTCACTATGTTTCCCCCCTGCATCCAATAAAGGATGGAGAGTCTCCTTAGCCCTCCTTTTGTTGCTGATGTATTTATAGAAACATTTTTCATTGTCTTTTATGGCAGTAGCCATATTAAGTTCTAGTTGGGCTTTGGCCCTTCTAATTTTCTCCCTGCATAACCTCACAACATCCTTGTAGTCCTCCTGACTTGCCTGCCCCTTCTTCCAAAGGTCATAAACTCTTTTTTTCCTCCAAGTTCCACCCAAAGCTCTCTGTTTAGCCAGGCTGGTGGTCTTCCCCCACAGCCCATCTTTCGGCACCAGGGGAATGCCTGCTCCTGCGCCTTGAATGTTTCCTTCTTGAACGATGTCCAGTCTCCCCGGACTCCTTTGCCCTTCAGGACTGCCTCTCAAGGGACTCTGTCAACCACGCCCCTAAACAGGCCAAAGGCTGACCTCTGGAAATCCAAGGTGGCAGTTTGATCCCCCTCCTTACTTCTCCAAGAATCAAAAACTCTGCCATTTTGTGATTGCTATGCCCAAGATGGCCTCCAACCATCACATCACCCACAAGTCCTTCTCTGTTTGCAAACAAGAGGTCCAGCAGGACCCCTTCCCTAGTTGGCTCACTTACCAGCTGTGTCAGGAAGGTCTCTTCCACACACTCCACGAACCTCCTAGACTGTTTCCTCTGCTGTATTGTATTTCCAGCAGACATCTGGTAAGTTGAAGTTCCCCATCAGAACAAGGGCTAGTGATTATGAGATCTCTCCCAGCGGCTTATAGAATATTTTGTCTGCCTCTTCGTCCTGGCTGGGTGGTCTATAACAGACTCTCACCGTGATATCTGCCTTGATATCCTTCCCCCTGATTCTTACCCATAAACACTCAACCCTATTGTCACCATCATTAAGCTCTAGACAATCAAAACACTCCCTAACATACAGGGCTACCCCACTGCCTCTCCTTCCTTGCCTATCTCTACTAAAGAGTTTACAGCCATCCATTGTAGCACTCCAGTTGTGCGAGTCATCCCACCATGTTTCCATGATGGCAACTACATCACGGTTTTCCTGTTGCACAATGGCTTCCAGCTCCTCCTGTCTGTTGCCCATACTGTGAGCACTGGTGTAGACAAACTGCTGTAGATAAACTGCTGTTTCTGTAATGATAAGCCATTGTGAGCAGCCAGGGTAGCATTCTGGATGATCATGAGTAGGAAAGCTCATCAGTGAGCAATAAATCCACACAATGTAAGGCTTTGAAAACCTTTACCTTCCCAAAGCCAGGCAAAATAAAAGCTCCTCATATCACAACGAGTGCTGGTTTTCAAGCCATACTGAGAACAGACCTTGTGACAGCAATGATTCAGAAACATGCCCTAATTACTGAGCTCCCATAATTTTCTAGATTGCAATCTGAGATGCTTTAAAACCTGTTTAGAGTGATCTCTACTGGCCCTGCAACCTCTGGGGGGAGAAAATCAACAATCTTCAGGGCATTCTCTGAACCCCTCCTCTTAGCAATAAACATCTTCAGGGAAACCTCAAAATTCAGCAGCAGAAACCATCAACCAGGTTACAGAGCTCAGTTAGACTGCTTACATGACTGGGGTGAGTCCTCAACACGATGCTCCTAGCTCTCCCCTCCTGCCCCACTGCCCAAATTACTCAAACCCAAACCACTCTTAGACTTTGCAGCTCCCTTTAGCCCCCAACAGCACTCAACAGGAAATCTCCCAACTCCGACTACAAATGGGGGTTTTGTTAATGAGATACAGCACGTGTTGCTGCCACGCACTGAAAACAGCTAGGGCTTTGTCTACACTCGTAATCCCTCCCTAAGAGATGACAAAGTAGGAAATTAAAAAGCTAGCATAGGCACATTCACTGATACTTCTGATGCCTCTGTTATTTAAGAGCAACATGCTTGACATATCAGATATTCCAGTAGATAACTCTGTGCTGAAATAAGCGCTCGCTTCTTGCTTTACAGCTCAGCTAAATGCTCCATTTTAAGACACAAAGTAAGAGTGATTCCCAATTAAGACATTTTATTTATATCTTTATTGCAAAGTCACCGTTTGGATACTGCTGAGGTATTAATATACAAATGAAATTATTATGTACCACCAGAGAGGGAAGAAACAGAATATTTAAAACCGTTGATTCATGGTTGCTACTGTCAGTAGCAACTACTTCTTCCAACAGTCGACACAGCAGGAAATTCTTCTGCAACCCCCGTAACAAAAAATTTTGCCACAGATAAGCTGTTCTAGTGCATACGCATCAGGTGAAACTTGAATATAGATACACCCATTCCTTGAGATATAGATTGGTTCCACTGCAACACCCCTACAACATGAAATAGCGTTCAAAAGGAGTCCTAGCAACATTTCAACCTGGCGAAGATGACAGAAGGGGAGATGAACCCATGCTTTGGGCACTGGGATTACATGAAGCTGTAAAAGTAAAAAAAAAAGCCTCAGCTTGTCCTCAGCAACATCTAGCTGGGCTGTATTTAATATCCTCGCCCAAGTCAGCAGTTCCGCTGCCTGCAACGTCAGGCGAACCCAGCATTGCATCAGACCATCCGCAGGCTGCAGTCAGAAGGCAAATCTTGACCGAACTGTAATGAAGGGCTTAGCACAAAATTACCAAGTTAAAGCTGCCTAAATGTAGCTGAACGATACAAGTTCCTCATTTGCACAGCCACCTCAGCCAGCAAGAAAAGAGGCAGAAGCTCTGTTATTAAGAAACTTTTCCTAGTTGTCACTTCTGCGCAATTAAGGAAAAGCATGCAAGCATCCATAGCAGTGCTTATTGGTATATACATTATTAAAAAAAAAAAGAAATCAAAGTGACTTTGTGAGCAGAAATAATGAAGACTCATTTCTTATGGATGCACGTCTTGAGGACGAATTCTCCAGCGTCCAGTAACTTCCAGTTCCCACTGCAGCTTTTCCCACGGTCAGGAACACCTCTCTCCCATGTGGATTCTTTAATGTCTAATAAGGGTTGCACTCTCGCTGCAGCTTTTCTCTCCATGGGGCCACTAATCAGGTCTCTCTCCTCTATTAAAACCGCTTGTTTTCATGAAACTCAAAGGAACATTGTATCTCTGAGACTGCAAGTACCCCCTTCACAATGAACTATAGCTGAAACTGGCTAATGGGTTCAAAATTGATTAGGGAAGATATATATGCATGGCAAGATCACATCAATCTTGCTCTCCAAGCAGATGAGAATAAACATGACTATTTGTTGAAGCCTGAAAAGATTAGAAAAAATTGGTAGAAACTCTGCACGTTCAGCTGTGTTGTATCAAGTATGATGCGCTGTGATTCTTTATCCTCCAACCTACACAAATCCGCGGTATCACGTTCCTACATGCTAGACACAGAGCTGCTGAATTCCATCTCCAGGGCATTTTTTCTTCCAGCTTAAAGCACAATCTGCAGGTTTGCTTCAAAAATACTGGTGGCGATAGGCTACATTAAATGCTTTCTGCGCAGGAACTGCTCAACCCTGTTCTTTTGTGTGACCGATTTTAGGATTTGTTTGGATTTGATTTTAAGAATGCACTGCATCACAACTGTAGGGGAATCTCTTGATTAATCAAGTTTTTCATTCTTACATGAAAGGGTAACTCCCCATCTCAGTTTTACTTCTCCAAGCCCTGCTTTGCATGTATTCGGCAGCAGATGGAGGAAAATGCAGAGTCATAACATTATGGTCTCCTTGCCATGCTGCAGAGTACTTTAAGTATGTATGATCTTAAGGGTTCTTAAGTCTTGGTGCTCACTGGTTCATACTTCTCCAGTCAAACACAAACTTCATAACCTCTTCTCCAAGGTTTTCTATATTTTCCAGAAAATGCTATTTCAGAAGAAAATAAAAGTTTATCTGTCCACAGTCTCTTAGACCACCCCAAGCGACAGAATTGCTCTTCCCCCTTGAATCACAACTCTGAATGAATGAATGACTGGCTTCAATTCAGCCAATAAGTTCAACAACTTGAAATTAATTTCCAATACAAAGCAGCCATGGATCCAATGGCGCACTCAAGCCGCCAACCCCAAAAGCTCACCTACTCCTAAAAGGTTCCAATCTTGAAAACAGGGAAGAAAAAAAGTCCCATCACCTTGAAAGAGAAGTCAGTTCCCAGCCAGTCCAGCCTCCTGCACAAAGCCCTGTATTTAAGCTGGCCACTCCCGTACTGCCACACCAGCCAGTCACCCAAATACAGATGTGCAAATGTTATTGCGTTGGCTCGTGACTCACCGCTACCATCACCTTGGAGAAAGTGCTTGTTCCTGTGACTAAACCAACTGGCAGCACAATACTCAGCATAAGCCAGGTGTCAGCCCAAGGAAACCATATTCCCTGCTGACAAGCGCCCGGTAAGAGCCAGGCACACACTCAGGTGTTTTGTCTGCAGTGACGACCTGCGCTCCAGGCGCTTTCTTCATAGGCAAGAGCTTAAAACTTTCCACAACTGAGCTCCTTAGCCAGCCAGATTTTAATGGCTTTTCTTTTGATGCAACTCAAAGTCAAGGTTTTGCAAAGCCAAGCTGAAAACAGACTAGCTTGAATTTCATTGCAATTACAGGTGAGGTTTCTCACCTTGGTTGTACGAGCTTACCTAAAAGAGGTTTCATCATACCAAAGAATTCAGCAGACCCTTATCTCGAGGTATATGTGTGCTACCAGACTAACAGGGCTCCTCCTGCAGTTTAAGGATATAGCCAGATACACCGTACCATCCACAACACAACCGGGTACATCACCATAACCACCAAGAAAGCTGCTTCCTAATTTTATGCCGTTTTGGTGATCAACTTCACCTTTAAATGCTTGTTTTCAAAAATGAGTCTGACACAAGCTAGGCAAGAGCATGAATTGCCAGCACAACCAAGGGACTGTAATCTCTGAATGGATGTAGAGGAAGAGATGCTTCCTGAGCTCAGCTGCTGCCAAAAAACAGCATATCTCACTGTACCCACAACCACCATATCATCTACAACATCAGTGTTGAAGCCATTTTTATTTTTTATGACGTGGCAAAGCTTCCCTGCTACTAATACTTCCAACAAGTTGGTTTAGAGCTAAGAAAAAGACCAAAAGTTTATTTAGACTTTGATTACAATGAGGTTACTGTGCCGATCCTTAGCTGTCTAGATGTGTGTTTAGCTGGCTTTCCAAAAGCAGTGTCTTCAACCATACAAGCACAGATCCCCTGGAATTAAATCAGATGTTGATTACGTATACAAGGGAGATACTTATCCATCCTGAGCTTTTATTCTCCTCACAGTTAGGATGTTAATGAGGCCGGAAGACTTTTTTCCTCCAAAGACGGCTACTTTAAACATACAACTTGGCAATTTATTTTTCTTATTTTGCCCTATTAACCATTACAGGTCACCCACAGCTGCCACAGAGAGCCTAAATAGGGAACATTTAAATAAGCCTCTATGCGCTTTTTGGCAGCCATCACTATTAATGAGGACAGGAGGTATTCACACCAGTGGCAAGAGCAGATGGACCACAGCTCGGTGCTTTGTGCCACGCGGAAGCAGCGAGCATCTCACCAAAGACATGTACACCACAGTTGGGGAAGTCTGCAACAGGGACATTAAGTTCCTCTCAATGAAGCCCATGGACAGAAAACACAATGTCATGGTTTAACCCCAGCCAGCAACTAAGCACCACGCAGCCACTCGCTCACTTCGCCCCCCACCCAATGGGACGGGGGAAAAAAATCAGGAAAAGAAGTAAAACTCATGGGTTGAGATAAGAACGGTTTAATAGAACAGAAAAGAAGAAACTAGTAATGGTAATAACAGCACTAATGAAATGACAACAGTAATAATAAAAGGATTGGAATATACAAATGATGCACAGTGCAACTGCTCACCACCCGCTGATCGACACCCAGTTAGTCCCCAAGCGGTGATCCCCCACCCCCACTCCCCCAGTTTATATACCAGATGTGACATCACATGGTATGGAATACCCCATTGACCACTTTGGGTCAGCTGCCCTGGCTGTGTCCCCTCCCAACTTCTTGTGCTCCTCCAGCCTTCTTGCTGGCTGGGCATGAGAAGCTGAAAAATCCTTGACTTTAGACTAAACACTACTTAACAACAACTGAAAACATCAGTGTTATCAACATTCTTCTCATACCTAGCTCAAAAAACATAGCACTGTACCAGCTACTAGGAAGACAATTAACTCTATTCCAGCTGAAACCAGGACACACAACCAGCTCAGTTTTGTACCTGGAGAAAAACTGAAGGCAATTCACCACTTGCTTAAAAAAAAAAAAAAAAAAAAAAAAAAAAAAAAAAAACACCTTACAGTCTGGCAATAGTCTTTTTATTGAGCTAGAAGATCATTTCAAACCCAGCTCTGATTGGGCACCTGACCACCTTCGTGACAAGAACTTGCTTTGAAGCCAGCTCTGATATCCTACCACATCAGGGGATATAACAAAACACACGCAATCTCTTCTATTTGGATAGAGGGATATTCAAGAGGAACGCACACCCAAGTTAGCACTGTCTCCCTCTATAGAAAGAGCCATCGGTATCCAACAGACAGTGGTGCAGATCATCTATTCACACTCCTTCCAGAGATGTTTGGACTTATCTGGCTTTTCATTGTTGAGATGAGAGCACGTTCACGGTATTTTGATCAGATTTGGAAGCTCACGCTTCAGATCTAAGTGTGCTTAAAAAAAGAAGTGCTTTCAATTTTAAGTTGCTAAGCTTAATGAAAAAGAGGAAGAGAAAGGAAGCAAAAAAAAAAAACACCTCCCTTTTGTTCTTAAAAGATGCCCTAGTCCTTAAACAGAAAGTGGTCATTAAGACAGACTGCTGCTCTTCTCCCACGATTAGTTTGTCTGAGCGGAAAATTGATGTTCCTTTCACATCCGAATTCTGCTGCATTCTCACCCAAGTCACCATGAACATTTGGACCTCAGACAAGGCATGAATATACAAATTATAGTACAGAGCCAGCCCATGCAACGCTACAGGACACGCTTCCAAAAAATCCGCCCTGAGAAGGATGTTGTTTCAACTGAATTCAGAGACACAGCCTTCATATTCAATCTATCCTGCTAACAGATCAGATTGCAGCAGGCCCTGGCACATATCCTGGTGTATTTATGAAAAGTCTGTAACAATGTTTATTCTTTTACTAAAGGATGTTATCTTCACACTGCAGGATTTTACAGATTGCACCTGACGATTACAGAGTGTTAGTAGGTTAAACAATAACAATGGAAATGCAGAAACCAAAGCAGTTGCTGTGTTCTATTCATCGTACAGATGCCTTGATCACATCTTAATATATTACTGCAGAACAGCATTTGAGACATTTTTTCAGAATTGAGGAGACCAGAGCTGCCATTACTCACCAGGCAGACAGAAAGATGAAACCTCCTGCATTACCCCCGCTTGTACAATCACCAGGTGGGAAACACTACTGACTTGTTAGCTTGGGCAAAGAAAAAAAGCAGCTTTTGTCTGATTTTCATTAACTGTTCAAGTAGTCTTCAGAACACTACAAAGACTCATGCAAAGGTAAGCTGCAAGGCTGGTTGTACACTGTGAATTTCCATCTTCAGGCTCATATTCCTCCCACGAGATTTCTAAATTGGCATGCCGAAGATGCAGCTAAACTCAAAATCTTATTATGGAAAGTAATCATATTTTCTAGTTTATTCCTCAGTTCATTGTTTAGGAATGTTTGCCCTTGCAGTCTTTGGTTTCAGGGCGTTCTCAGACCTCAGCAAGTTCACTGAACTTAATAAAAAACACAAGCAAAATATCTCACAAGTGCTTATTTTTGGTAGCTACCAAAACCAGAATGTATCTGCCCCACTAGCAGCTCAACAACTTACACCCTGGTTGCCAGCAACTCTCACAAAACCTTCAGTAGTCTAAAACCAGCCGAGAAGGGTGACCCTCAGTTTTACCCCTTCCCAAACATCTTCAGAAGACTTTGTTTTGATATTCGTTATTTCTCAGGTGCGTCTTCATGTGCAGAAGGCATCTCCTCCTCTTCTTCACAAGCTGACAACAGTGTGAAACCACCACAACAGCAAGACAGCCTGCAGTTGCAACACATCAGCTCATGAAAACAAAACTCCCAAGGAGCCCCACGTTCATCCTGACTCACCAACTCGTCCAAAATCTGCAACCTGCCCTCCACTCATTTGGATATTTACTTCCTTTTTTATTAAAAGCCAGCTAGCGCCTCTTTGCCCTTAGTGAAGACAAGGACCTAATTTTGGACACACCTTAAGACGGCAGTAAGGTCATTTGCTGGAGAACTTGGCATGACTTTCTGTCCTATGAAAAGCAAGGAGGGAGAAAAAACAGTCAACAAGGCTATCACAAAACAAATTTAAGCCTTTTCTCATCCCCTGTTCTAACTTGATGAATGGATTTAATACCTCTGTAAGCCTCGCAAGGACTGCTAAGTTCTCAACAGGCGAGTCTGCTTTCTTGCAGTCTGCAAGAAAGGCCTCTAGGATTACTCTAAATTCCTTTGGTACAATGATAAAGTAAGGACAAGAAATACCAAAAGCCAACGTCATTTTGGAACAGCTCAGCAACAACAGAAGCTGCTCTCATCAAATGACAAATAAACACAGCCAGGACCTCTGAAGAAACTTCAGAGAAGAAACAGTGCCAGAAAGGCTCAGCAGATGACAGAATTTTGTAACCAAGTGACATCAACTTATCTTTCTAACATGGCTCAGTGTATAAAAACACTTAATAGAAGCTTGGTCCAAATCTATGCTCTTCGCAGCTTTTCATTAAGTTTCTTTGAAATAATTATATAGGCATTTCCCCGGCCGGCGTGGCGTCAACAAGCTGCCACCTCAAGTGCATGCAAAGAGCAGTATCCGGAACAGCCAGAGGATTCATGAATCTTAAACTGTTGAGGAGCTGTCCTCCCCATGACTCAGTCTTGGGCGAAGAAGTAGGTGGCTGCAGACAAACATTGCTCGGTAACACCCCCGGTACACCGCAGAGGTTATGCCTGTGCTGCTTTATGGTGCTCGGTTTATCAGTATTAGGAACAGAATTATTAAAGGAGATCTAGTGGAAAACAGAGATGCAAGCCACCACCAGACCCAGCACAACCACGTCCCCAGTTAGCCACCCAACTGATGAACCTACACCCAGTGCAAGGCTGACTTTCGCCAGGAACCGACTGAGACTCAAGGAGACAGGACTCGCCTCGTGCCTTCCACACCTTTCTTTCCCTTCTGATTCTGGGCAATTAATTTAATCCCCTCACCCTAATCCCCCAACCAAATGTCCTCCCATGTTCATCTTGGATTTTATATTCCGCAAAACTAAGATTACCTTCCTGGAGACATTTGTGAAACGCAGCACAAACAAGTCTTGTTACTGCGCAATATTCTAGACATTGCTTCAGCAAAGCACAAGCATAAATTTTACCTTCCCCCTCCTTTCAGAGGCTCTGAACTAAAAAGGCTAGTACCTAATCTATGAAAATACTGTCACTTAAAAATGATACAAATCAAGAAAGAAAACAGGAATAGTTCATTCTGTAGCCTTACTTCTGTACTCTCCTAAAATAAAAATACATCTGGATAAACATCTCTATATGCAAAACTGATTTAGTATAACCATCCATGTGTTTGCATCCTAAGTGATCTCCAAGAAATATTATAAGCAATAAAAGCCTGGGAACATATTTGAGACTTTTACTAGAAAAACAGGAGCACTATTACTTCTGACTCAAGCCTGCTCCTGCGGAAAGGCACTGGAAGACCTGCTGCTGTCAGACATGGGGAAAAAGGCACCAGAAATGGTGCCGTCCTAGCAGCCATCACCCTAAATAGGCACGCAGGTTTTTCTTCTCAGTGCTCAAACCAGCACACCAGCAGCAATCTTCACTGCTCTACCCTGTACACAATCTGTAAAAGAGCTGACCAAAATCCCTCTACTCCACCTTAGTCCACAGGGGTGACGTACAAGGCAGAAAGCACAGATTTCACTCTCCCAGGCTGAATTTACACTCACAGCTATCAAGACAAAACATCTTGTAAACTGACCAAATATCTTCTAGAAGTTACTGAAAAGAAACATGCACTCACTGTTACGCCAGTTTTTTGCAGAGCAACTCCTGAGAGCAGTTGTGTTTAAAATGCAAACCACTTCTCCAGAAGGTATTCTATGCATCTCCTCAAAAACAGAAATTGGAACAAGGTGAAGCCAGACGAAGCACATTTTCCCCAAAAAAAACCTTAACAGTTATTTATCTTTCTCACACAGCTCTGATCTGCAACTTATTTCTAACAATTTTAAAGGAGTACATTTGTTTCCTGAAATCCAGGGCTTCTCCTGGACTCGGTTGCCACTCTGAATGTCTTAATTCTCCCAGAGAATAGGAGATGGCATACCAAAGTCACATGGTTCATAATCAAGAGGCTTTTACTCCTCTTTGCCCTTTAAAACACCAATAAAGGGACAAAGCCATGTTCTTTCAGGCAACTGGAAGAAAACACAGGGAAAAAAATATGGAAGGCCAGCACTTGTGCTGGGTACAACTGTTACTATATTTAGTCGCCTTGTTCTGCAAGCTGCTGAGCATCTGTTTCAATGATGGTGAATGACTTTTTTCCTGCTAGTCAAGACAGCATTAATTAGATGAACCCAAATGATCCCTACTACCGCTTCCCTGAGCGCCGAGCTTGTCTCCCATATCCTAACACAGATTTCCTGCTTATTCCATCCTAACAGTGGACCTCCAATCCTGACACCAATTGCTTTTGTATTCAGGAATGCCTTAATAACTAAGTTCAAAGAAAACAGCACATATTAGGAAGAAGTTTTTAAAAAGGGAGTATCTGGGTACAAAACTGAAAGGTTGTTAACAATTTCAACTTGTTAAAATGCACAGAAAATCATTCTTTTGCAATCCCCTTTAATATCAAGGCAATAGATTAAAAAAAAGGGCTCTTAAGGAAAAAGTAACACTGCTCATGTAAGCCAGCGCTTCTCAAGACCAGCTTCAATATTCTCTAACTTGAGAGGAGAATTCGTGAGCGGAGAGTGTTTTTTCAATTCACACTAAACATAACCAATCAGGCGCATTTTGCAAAAAAAATACACTTTCTGCAAAACACCTCTTTCATCTTAATTCGTCCCTTAAAAGAATTACTTGTGAGACTGCAAAACCAAGCAAGGTTCCCACAGTAACTGGTTAATTGAAGGGGGGAGGAGAAGCAGCAAACCCCTCACATTGACCACGCCTGTTGGGTTTTAAGTTTTAGTAGTCTTCCTTCAATTTTTGCTTCTTTAGAAACCGAATGGTTGTGTTTCTCAAATTTGCCCCTAGCACAGACTGTGCAACAGCAAGACCGCTTGCGTATAGGCTTTAATATGGAAATGACAATATTTCCTAAGCAAAGTGGAAAAACAAACACTCCTGTGGGTTGCACAGAGGCTTCAGGGGTAACACGATTCCCAGTCGCACCCCAGCTGAGATTTTAGGCGCTATTTCCCTGAATTCTTCCTCCTGCTCCCGTGGCTCAGCCTCTCCGCATGCTCTTCACCCTATTCTCAGGCTGGGGGATGGGTGGGAACTGGGTTTCGCCAAGCCCAGCTCCATCTGAAAAGACTTTCTCTCCAAACTAGACTGTCCTTTTCCACGAGGAAACCTTCCACATCCAACCTTCCACATCCCACCTCCACGCTCAGGCAGCTGCCTTCCCTATGGATATACCCACCATGCCATGTAATCCTCGTGTAACGTGTCCCTTCCCCCAGGCGAGTACCAGCATACAAAGGAAGCCCTGCTCCATTGTCCACCTACAGCACCTATACATTGAGCCTGAAACCCGTCTAAACATATACTCCTTTACCCCTTTTACAGCCACAAATATTTAGATGTTTACATCCCCAAAAGGGCTACGGAGGCAGCATGTCATTTCCCCCCATGCATTAGTACCTGCACCCACAGCCAAATGTTTTGAAGCATATTTTCACTGTGTTTACTTGCGTGAGATCAGCCTCACCCAAACACACAAATCCCAGTTAAAAATCAGTTTTGAAAAACAGCAAGAAATTGCAGAAATGAGGGGGGTTTGCCTGGCTGCAAATCTCCTTCCCAAACCTCTGACTGAAACTCACAAAGGTAAAAACAACCAAAAAAAGGTAATTAACAATTCAGCGCCTGCCATTTTTTCCCATCCATCTCTAAGCAACAGTACCATAGCAACTTTTTTCCTGCTTTAATACATCTTACAAAAGGAGGAGGACTGGACAAAATAAGACCCAGGAACATCAAATTTCTACTTTTGAGTGCCTATCCCTTCAGCTAGCTATGCCTGGAATTAAACAACCAACCTCAGAGTGGGTTTTCTTTCCCCCAAAACCCTGCCTTTGTACAACGCTGGGTCACATAACCTGGACTGATGGACAAGGCAAACCACCTCGAATGCAGAACCACCATCCCGCGCGCTGGCACAGATGAAACGGCAATTCTGGGCTCAGGGGAGAAAATAAAAGGTGAAGCTCAATTAAAACAGGGCAATTTCTGAGGGCTGATGATGCCAAGATGAGGCTTTGCTGCTGCTGCAGCTCAGGCCAGGAAGATGGAGGAGACCCCCGGGGGGTTCCTCCCTGCACCCCGAGATGACCCCAGCTCACCCCCCCCACCCCAACCGGGGCCCTGCCGCCATTTTAGAGACCGGTTAGCACCACCCGCCCTTGCCGGGGCTGCTCTGTCACCGGGGCGGGGGGCTGCGAGCCCCCCCCAGCCCCCTCCACAGCGGCAGGCGAGCAGGAGCCGGGGCAGAGGTGGCCGGGGACCTTCCTTCCCCCCCCCCTCAGTGTCACCGCATCTATTTTTCCCATGGTGACTCATTATTAAGGACGCTCCGTCATTTTTCCAGTGCAGGAAGATTAAAGGAAGCTTCAAAATCCTTTTTTTTGCGGGGGGAGAGGAATTAAAACAACCTGGCTGAAGGAGCCGTGAGCTGAGCAGCCACCCTGGGCTGGTTACCTTCTTTTTCCCCTAAAAAAAAAAAAAAAAAAAAAAAAAGCTTCCAGCATGGGGTGCCGGGCATCAACTTTGTGCGAAAGCATTTCCCGAGGAAAAAGGTGTTGCTGAGGCGGTGGGGAAGAAGCCTCCTCCTCCTCCTCTCCGCATGAAAAGGCGAAAGGAGGAGGGAAAAAATACAACCATGCAAACAACTACTACTTCCTTATGAGCAGGCTTAATCTATGCAACAAAAAGAAGGAAAAAAAAAAAAAGACAACAAAACACAACCACAATATAATAAGGAGTCCAGAGCGCTTCCCGCGTGGAGAGATCCAGTGTTTTCTTCGTGGGTTCGTGTGATTTATGTGGGTTTTGTTTGGTTTTTTGGGGGGTTGGGTTTTTTTTGGTTTTTGGTTTTTTAAGAGTCACGTTTTTGGAGCTGCGGGCGCTTCGGTTCCCACCGTTCGCTGCACAGAGCGGCGCGGGCACGGCTGCACCTCGGGGGGTGGCGGGGGGGAACGCAGCATCCTCAGGGCCGGGGTGGCTCCAGATGGAGGAAAACACAGTAAAAACGGGAGGGGAAGGATAAAAGAGAAAACTCCAAACGTTGAATAATTTAAAAAAAAAAAAAAAAAGCAACGGAGAATTAAGATGGCCAGGCTTAAGACTGCCTCCGCGCACCCCCCTCGGCATCAAATCCACTCCGTGCAGAAAGCCGAGCTTCGACACGCTGCTCCTCCGTCTTTCTGTGGTTTATTTTTAGTCGTTATTATTGTTTTTCTCCGCTCCGGCAGGTCTCCCCGCAGGTCCGTCCACGCCGCCAGCCCTCTGCGGACGATCCTCGGCACGGCGCGGGGGTTATTTACAGCGATTTTGTTTTCCTCCTCCTCTCCACAGGCCGCGGGAGTCACCGTCCCCCCACATTCCTCCCCCACCCCCTTTTTTATGGGTTTGGGGGTTTTTCCCCCCCCTTATTTTCTAGGAGAAGAAGGGGGGGGGAATGGCCTCCCCGGGGGAAGGGTGGGGAGATCGACCCGAAGGCGCGGGAAGGACCGGCGGAGAACACCCCCTCTCCCTCCCTCACCCCCTCCCCACTCACCGCTTGAAGTGCTCGATGATCTTCTCCTCACGCACGTTCTCCGGCAAGTTGCCCACCCAGAGGTGCCTGGTTTCCCGGACCATGCTGCGCGGCGCGGGGCGAGCCCGCCGCCCCTGCCCCGGCTCCCGGTCGCCGCCTCCCCCCGCGCAGCGCTGCCGGCCGCCGCTCGCCGCCCGCCGCCGCCTCCTCCTCCTCCTCCTCCTCCTCCTCGCCGCCCTCCGCCTCTTCCGCCGCGGGGCCCTGCCGCCCTCAGCGCCGCCGGCTGCCTCCCCCCGCGGCGGCGGCGGCGGACGACACCATCCCCTCCGGGGGGGCCCCCTGGCTGGCGGGCCGGCTGGCGGGCGGCGGGCTCCCCCTCCGCCGCGGGTTTTCTTCCTCCCTGTCTCCCCCCGCCGCGGCCCTCGCTCGCTCGCTCCCGCTTCCTCCTCCTCCTCCGTCAGCGGCAGCGCGGCGCCCCCCCCCGCCGCCGCCTCCTCCTCCTTTCCCCCCTCCGCGCTCCCGCTCCTCTGGCGGCTCCGCTCGCTCTTCCCCCCCCCCCTCCCCTTCCCTTCCCCGCGCCTCTCGCAGCGCCACACGGGGGCCCCCGCGCAGGCGCACTGCGCCCTGGGGCGCGCGCCGCGGCCGCGGCCCCGGCGGCGGAGGCGGAGCGCGCGCGCGCAACGCCCCCTTCCCTCGCGGGGGGGGGGGGCGGCGGGACTGCGCCTGCGCAGCGGGGCGGGGGTGCGAGGCGCTAAATAAGTGGGGGGGGGGGCTGCAATGCAAAACATAAAGGGGGGGGGCTGTGCGAAAAGTAAAGGGGGTGCATCGGAAAATGAGGGGAGGCCGTGCAAAAAGTAAAGGGGGTCCATTGCAAAATGGGGGGGGCTGTGCAAAAAATAAAGGAGGGCCGCACTGCAAAAAATAAAAGGGGTGCATTGCAAAAAATAAAGGGGTGCTATGCAAAAAATGAAGGACGGCTGCATTGCAAAAAAACGGGGTGCTATGCAAAAAATAAAGGGGGGGTTGCAATGGAAAAAATAAAAGGGGGGTTGCAATGCAAGCAAAAAAAAAAAAAAAAAGCGGGGCTGCGATGCAAGTGCAAGGTCCCACCAGCAGCCAGCACCCCGTTTGTACCCAGGCTGCAGGCTCGCGGCACAGATGTGGCCAAAGAGGGCAGGGGAACGCTCGGAGGGGCTTCTCCCAGCCCGGGGCAGGGGCCCTTGCTGGGCATCACAGCCCCTTTACTGCCCGTAAAACCTACAACCCTCACCAAAAAATGGGGGCTGTAAGGATGTCCCCCATCCTGAGGCACAAACTGTCTTTACCCACAGGGCAAAAGAAAACCCGGCTCGCTGCAATCGGCGAGAGCAAGTAAAAAATTAATTGAGGTGAAGGCGGATGAAGGTCCTGCGCTGCCCGGCCATTTGGGAGCCTATAGCTCTGTTTATCTGTAATGGCTCCAAAGGTCAGAGCTATAGGTGACCCCGAGAGGGGCTGGCGACGCTGACCACAACAGCAAGCAGGGAGGGAGGTCACCGAATCCTCCTGGCTGCCCAAAATACTTCCCTGCACCGAAATGGGGAGGCCACGTCGCCCCGAGAACCGCAGGAAAGAAACTCCCACCGTTGAGGGGTGTTCGGCTGCGAGTCATCCCCTTTCTTCCCCACCGGGTTTTTGCAGAGCTCCTTAATTAAGACAGGGTGAACAAAATGCTCATTGCCAATATCACCCTGTTTGCAGAACTGACTCGCCTGTTGCACCCCATCCCTACTCGAAAGGCGGCTCTGCAACGTGGAGCTAAACATTTTTCAACCCAGAGGGTCTTGTTTGCCACTAAAATGTGCCCCTGCACGGATAAAAACACCTATTTCTATGCCCAAAAAGAAAAATGCCCAAGCGATTACTGCCGCGAAATTCCAAGCAGTTTGAGGTCAGGATAAAACGGAACATGCACCCAGGGCCGCGAATACTGGGGGTTTTTTTGAAGCCATTTAGCTGCTTTCACCACAGAGAGCAGACCGATAATTCAGTATTTTCCTTGGCCAAAGCCTCCTGACAGCGCTTTTCTATTGATTAAAACCACGTTTTATTTGTCGGGGCGAGCGGCGCTCAACTTTGCTGCCTTTGCCACCCAGTCCGGCCAGACCCTGCCTGGGGCTGCTGTAACCTTCTGGCAATGACTCCACCTCAACGACTGGTCAAAGTCATCAAGCTATAGGTGGCTTAACAAACATGCAAATCTCTTGATTTAATCAGACCTCTGACGCACACTCACTCGAGCCTCAGCAGACCCGAGCCTTATCCCCAACTCTACCGCTGCTGGGTGGCTGCAAGCCCATCCCTTCAGGGCCCCGTGCCTCAGTTTCCCCAGTGATGACGGGCATTATGCTGCTCCACCAAACTCAGATCTACTGATTAATAAAAAAAACCCCAACAACTCTTTGCACACAAACCATCTATTAATCAAAACACGATGGAGCCACATGCGCACGAGAAAATGCCCTGCCAACGCGCTCCACCAGCACTTTCCACCGCACGTTTCTTCTCTGTGGAAATGGGCTTAGCTCTCTGTTTTAACTGGTCAGAAGCCCAAAGACCAGTCGCTACATGTCTATACCTTTAACGGGCTCTACAGGCATCCATTTCAGAGAGGAAGAAACGCAAACCACACATCAAACGGCTTTTCAATGCCGAATTTTCTCCTCTCCGATCGAGCATGCTTTGCTGCGGCAGTGTTGCCAACCGTTCTTCCCCTCCCTCCCTGCTAGGGCGGCACCTCCAAGGGACACGAGAAAACCACGCCGGCTCCCAGGTCCTTCAAAGAAACCTCACGCAGTGGCACTGCTGTCACATGGCCATCTTGCAGGCAGGCTGGCCTGGAGGGACATCCACGGACTGCAAACAAAGCCATCAACTCTGTTGACAGAAGAGACAGTTGAAATGAGTGCTTGAAGGGCTCCGTTTACATGAAAGCCAGCTGGAAGGGGAGCACGAAGCCCGGATGGTGACGCAAAACGAAGCTCTGGACCATCCCAACACTTTTCAAACGCTTTGGGGGGAAACTGTTCCCAGTTGCAACACGCGACCGCACTGGCGATGCCGCTGTAACCGGATCCCTCCAACTCGTTCGAAGATTTTAAAGAACACAGACCCAGGCTAGAGACCAGAGTAAGCATAACCTTCCTCTCAGCAGGCCAAAGGGGCCTCGACAAAGGACCAGTCTTATGTGGCAGCAACCAGCACCGTCCTTGTCACTGCAGAAGGGACACGCGTTTGCGCCAGCCCACTGGTGACAAACACAATGAGCACCCAGGGGTTAGACATGGACACACATCCCTACTTGCTACCCTTCCCAGAGGGGCAAACAGCCAAGGAAGAGGAGACTTCAGCTGCTCTCCATCGCCTGATGGTCCTCAGCCTTTGGGACACGCAAGGGCAGGATCTGGTGCACTGCTCGGTGCAATTTAAATTAGTCAGGCCCGTGCGGTGGGTGTAGCCGAGAACCCAGCTATCTCCGGGCATCTCGGCCAATCCCGCAGTTAAAACGTTTGGACGTTTCTTATCGGCACTTGGAGAGGATTAAAATACCAGGCCATATATTAATGAGGGAGCAGGTTATAAACCCATCACAGCTTGAACACCACGTTCACGTCAAGAAAAGCAAAGCAAGAACAGGACAGATCAAAAGAGAGCCATTAAAGGCGTGAGAAAATGGTGCTGCCATATAAGGAGCTAATAAAGTTAGCAGCTCTCCAGTTTGGAGGAAAAAAAAGGGCAGGAGAATCAGAAAACATCCTTGGGGTCCACACAAACAGCCAGAGACAGCCTCACTTCGAGGAGGAAATGTCAATAAATAGAAGCAAGCAGACAACGCTTGAAAAGGCAAGTTCATACATTTTTCACGTGGCGTCTTACCCAAGTGGTGGAGCTCGCTGCCATGTGTCGCCAGGACTGCTTGCCAAACATTTAAAAAAAGCAAAGATTAGATACCGAACAAGGACAGCAACCAGAGCTATATTTGCTAAGACCGTAACTTCCTATACTTGGTTCTGGCTTAGCAATAGCTCTGCATTTTGTGCTCGCAGCAGCGCAGCTGGAGGTGGGGAAGGGAGGCATTACGCCTCTCCCCATAGCTGGGGACACTGGCCAGCTGCATCAACCGGGGACGCGCATAGTTCAGAGTGGTCACGTTAGTGGCACGCAATGATTATCCCCACCAGTGTCCAGTACACGTCCAGCTTGCTTTGATTTTTACAGAAAAACAGTAGGTTACCCGGACAAGAGCCCTCAGACATCACCAGAAACACCCTGAGCTTTTCTTTGTTCAAGCTGGCCAGCTCCAGCCACCATCTTGTCATTATAAAATGTATTTACGTGCCTTTCCTGCTCATTGACTATATTTATTAAAATGACAGTATGGCAGCCACATATCAAATTGCCAGCTAGGCTTTTATCTCATTTTTAAGCCAGCCTGAATTACTGGCCTAATTTTATTGCTTACCCATTACGTTTTATGCAATGGATAATTTTCTCCAAGAAGGAATTGGTGCTGTTTGATATTTGGGCTCATTTGTTGCCAAGACAGAGGATATTGGCTTACACACTGATAACGCTTTGAACACGAAGCCTGGTTTTGGATCCTAAGCAACACAAAGTATAGGATTTATAGGATTAATAAAGCTATCGATTTCAGTTCTTTCCTCTTTGAGGGTTAGTGCTCCAACTCTTCACGATGAGATGACTCTGTCCAGAAAACTCCCTTCGTGTTTTTGAAACCCAGTATTTAGTAATTTATTTTCTAACGCTCTTCCCCACTAGACTTGGTGGTGGTGTTCTTACCCACACAGTACTGGGGATGGGAGCTGCCACAAAATACCGCCACTGTAGCCAGTGGGTTAGCACCAGTTACCTTCTGCAGCACAGGAGCCCCCTGGAATTCAGTTTACACTGAACCCATTTGTATACATATAAAAGCACACTTCTGTTTTCAAAATACTTTGCTATACAAAAACAGACATTTCTTCAGCAGCAGAGTACAGTGTGATTGCTGAGCCACGCAACCAAAACACGATGTGCCATCACAGGACTGCAGAAGAGCTTACTCTGGCTTTTGGTGTAGTAGATATATTAGAATTAATACCTATTTTTTTGCCTGTTCTTGGAAAAAATTAGAAATATCACAGTGCTGGCTTCTGGACTGCTTCCCCTTGCCCCCCAACTTCTGTGCGACCACGTACCGAAGAGCTGTACCTGCTCACCTCGCAAGGGTTTTTCCCAAACACAGGGCATTTCATCAGCTAGACAGAGAGGACTTCGGTCTTCCAGGCTGCAAAATACTACATTTTAGGGGAAAAACAAAGAAAACAAAACCAAAAAAAGCCAGCCCCAGGTGACCTGATACCTGAACATGACAACTGCAAAGGATATAAATCCCCTAGGACTGGATAGATCACTGTATCTTGTACTTTGCCATTTTTAACACCCAATTGTTGTATTACCTCTACATAAAGGCCCCACGTGCAATGCCCAGGAAAAATCACAGAAATTACGCTGGACATGCTGCAGGACAAGGTTTTAACACAAAACCCACAGTGCAAACCTGTGAGCTAAAGGCTCACTCCCCATTGGATCAATCGGCACACCCAGCACAAAATAAATACCGAGTCAGCCACCATCCGTGCTTTTGTTTCATCAAATACCATTTTGATACCGAAGCAACTTGACAGTGTTTTAAACAGAGCAGACTGAATGCGCGTTTTCATCACTCCCTCACTTCAGAGAAAAGCATAAAAGAAAAATACTTGTGCATCAAGACCTGCTACGCTCAAAAACTTCTCCAGCGATACGGTGCAGAACAGTTTCTCAGCTAGCTTTGGCTTTCATTTTACCTCTGCAGATCTCACAATGCAGCTTTTTAACTCTTCAGGAAAATAGGAAAGCTTGAAAGACTGCAGTTTCCCTCCTTATGGAGGAGGAGCAGAGGTTTCTACCACTCGCTTTTTGGCACCGGAAATTCAGGTTTTGTTTAGCTTGGAAATCTCATGGATGTAGTTCTAGTTACTCTTCAGTCCAAAGCAGAGGGTGGTAAAAGTTCAGTGCTTGCAAGGTAATTCTCACTCGTTTGTCCTGAACTGCCAAAGAAAAGTAATTCCAAGTCCCATAGGGTGTGCCAACCTGAAAAATGTGGAAACATCCCGAACAGCCAGCTTCTTGGTCCACTGTACCTCCATGCCAGCAATGAGCACAAGGCGTATCTCCAAACCAACGCATCCCTAATGAGAGAATAAAATTAATATCCCTGTCCACGCTGGTTTATTTCAAGTATAGAAGAGGCTTTAGGCACAGGAGCTATTGACAATTTTCACATACACCACACAACAACTTTCCCCAGCTCTCCACCACAGGGAGCACGGTATGAAACCTGGCCCGGACACCTCATACTTACCCTCCGCTAAATTTTTGCCAGAAAAGCATAAAGTCATAGGTGTGCTACAAATCACAGCAGCAACCAGACTGCCTCACCAGCACTGAAATCACTGCATTTCTCATAAGGTGCTGCTCCAGCTTAGCAGGGCAGGACCTCTCCCCTGGTCAGCCAGAGGCATTTATGCAACACCGATGCCTATATTCTCATTAAGGGAAGCTAACAAGAAGTCACCAATACGTAACACTCCTTGTGCACTAATGATTGCCAGGACTCTGCTCCTTGAAGTCACGTGTGACCTAAGAGAGACCAGCACCAGGTGCTTTTTATTACCTTTTGCAACACAACAAAAGAAATTGCACCCAGTAAGGAAGCATTTTCCTTCTTCCCCATAAGAGAGCACGACTTTGAGGAATCAAGTAATAAAACAGCAGCATCTCGTGGGAGCAAGTTCACAGAAAAAAGAAAAAAAAAATAGTTCAAGGGGACCCTGATCTTCACCAACACAATTTAGCACGTTGCAACACTCCCTCTTATGTTTGCCCATTGCCCTTGCCTGAGCAAAATCAAGAGTAATATACTACTGTGGCAGGGGCTGTTTGCTTGTAGGGAAAGGGGCCCCACAGTTTTACTCCCTGGAGGCAACCATTCTCCCCACCCCTTTTGTGTGTATTTTTTTTTTTAATGTGCCACACATCAGCACAATGCTGACAACTGCATTGTATGTTTTCTGCCTATGCAGCAGTTCAACAGCACACAACTCTGGAAGGTTTTTTGAAAGGGGAAAGGGGGAGGGAGCTGTCCTTTGCTTTACCGTTTTAATTGCATGGCTTGCTCTTCTATGTGACCACAGAGAAGGAAAAAAACCACTAAGGTGTAAAAACAGTACCATTTTTAGCATCCAAAAGGGTCAAACTCAGACTTCTCAGAAGATACAGTGGAGCTTAGAGTAAAAGCTACCACAGGCAAGAAAAAAAATACTAATCACCAGGGTTTCTTCTGTGGAGTTGGAAGTGACCCCAGAAGATAGCTCGTTTGTCCTTGCTTACGGTTGTTACAGTCTCTATGTTTCCACACTTGCCAATGCAGAGATACCAACACTGAAAAAGGAAAATGGAAGGAAGGTATGAAAAGCTGGACTGTCAGTTTTTCCACCTGCCAGCAGCAGCTCGATTGAGCCTCAGTGGCACTGCTCCAAAGAGCAGGGACCAGAGCACATTACCAGCCTTCACAAATGAAGCTGAGTTAATATCTCACACGCAACATGCATTATACAGATAGCACTGGCAAACACAGCTTCCTTTAAAAATAAGGATGACTAATACATAGCAGTTTTTCTTTATTTTTTTTTAAAGGCCACAAGGCAGAGCTTTTTCCAGAAGCACCAGCCTTTGCTTTTGTGAAATAGTAAGCAGTGGGAAGGGGAAGCCCTGGGACCTACTCATGCTATCCAGACAGAAGTAACCACAGAAACATTGTGGGTTTCTGTGGCCCGTGTACAACACACACTTACACAACCAGAGCACTGTGCCTTACGGTCCTCAGCAAGGCCAGATCTGACTGCCCAGACAGCTCTGAGATCACTGCGTGTTCACAATACTTACAAAGAAGGTATCTGCTGTGAAGAGGGGTGACACAAACAATCCTGTATTTCCCTGGGAAAGAAAAAAAAAAGGGAAAAAAATAAGGCATAAGATAGCTTTCACCCACGATACTGCAACATCCCCCTGCACTTCCTGGGTCAGGGAAGGGATGCGCTGGAAAAAAAGCAGCATACAGGGTTCTGTAATCAAAGCGGAGCATCTGCATTAGCTCGGTGGGCCCAGTCCCCCAAGCAAGGTCACTTGGGCTCGCAGGGAGACACATTAGCACTACCAAGCCTGCTTTAATGCAAAACTGTGGTCAAACCGCAGCCAAGCCAGCACTAAAGGAGGTCACTTGGGGACTACAAAAAGGTAATGAATTAAAAAAAAAACACCACTAGCAAAAAAAAACTATAAGCAGATGTTTACTGACAAGCAGGCAAGTCAACAGCTTCGCTCTGGCAAGCTGCGTGGTCATCTGCACGAAACAGGCAGAGAAGTAACAGCCCAGTTCCCAGGACGCAGCAGAATACTCTGTATCTACAGAGAACACTGAACAGATTAAGGTTACAGCTTTTAGCCAGCCACACTTAGCAACCTCTCCCCCTCCCAGCTTTGCAGCCCTAAAACCCACCAAATCTGTAATTTTTTTAAGCACTCAGAAATGGAGATTTGCCACCGATGTGATTTTTGGTGGTGGCACCATTAAAATACTTACCCACCTCACAGACAAGGGCTGTGAAATCTTAAATTTGTGAGTGTTTGCAAATGATTTTGAAAGCCTTCCAAGGAAGGTGCTGTAGGATTGTAAATCCTTCCCATTATTAATAAAATGGAGCTATTGTTCCAGCTCTAATCAAGACTTGTCTCCAGCTGGGCAATTTTAAAATGCAATTCAAAACACACACACACACAAAAAAAAAAACCAAAACCAACCACCATCATGAGGACGCTTCAACCCACAGGCTACCAAGAAAAAAAAAAAAAAAAGAAATCACTGAAAGAGCTAGCTGTTCTTTTAAGGGGAAGGAGGAAAGAAAATAAATAATAATAACCCTGCTATTTAAAATGAATTCCAAGCGGGAGCATGTTGGGGTGGGGGGGAAGCCTCCCTCCCACTGCCTGGGAAAGGTCACTTCTGCCATCGGTGCCCTCGCTATGCCAGATCAAGGCTGCGGCAGTGCGTGCGAGCGAGCAACCCCATTGCTGCAAGCCCAGCCTCATCCATCTCCATCAGGAGACATCTCTGCTTTTAATTTATTTAGCAAAGGGGGAGGAAAAAGAAGATTAAAAAAAAAAACAAAACCAACAACAAAAAAAACCCAGAACCCCCCTTGCAAACACCTCCCAGCACCCTTTTCAAGGATGGGGAAATCTAGCAAGGGGGAGAGGCTTGGAAAAAGGCTGCCAGCCGGGTAGGGAAAGCAGGCAGAGGTGGTGCATCCTTTGCATCCTCCTCCTCCCCCGGCGGCAGGCGCCACGCCTGCCCGACGCTGCGGCAAAGGCTCCGCAGTGGGTGCTCCCCTCCCCCGTAGAAACTTCTGGAATAAGCAGACAAGCTGGGGAGAGGAGAGAAACCTTTATACCAGCAGAGGAATAAAAAAAAAAAAAAAAAAAGAGAGAGCGCGCAAGCAACAGAGCACATAATAAAAGGCAGAAGATTGCACAAGGATGGGATGCACGCGGGAAAAAAAAATAGATATATATAAAAACTAAGCCCAGGAGCGGCTTTGGCAGCCCCGGCTCGGCAGGGTTTTGCAGCCTGCTTGGCTTTAAATAAAACGCCCCAACACAAAGCACACACACAAAAAAAATGGTGGTGTTGGGAGCGCTAGATGGTGGGATAAAGGAGCTGATCCCTCCTCCCGGATCTACAGCAAAGCCCTGCCATTTCAGTTGAACTAATTTGTCCTCTCTTTTTGTTGCAATGAATTGTCTGATCCGGACTATTTGATTGCATTTGCAGCTTCAGTTACTGGGGTTTGTTTTTGTGTGCCTTTTTTTTTTCCTTTTTGGTTCTCTTTTTATTGTTTTTTTTTTTTTTCTGGGTGTATTTTTTCCTCTTTCAATTTAAAAAAATCCTCCCCAAATCTCCCAAGGAAAATCTACATCTCTGTGGAACAAATAAAACATTCAGGCACAAACTTCCACCATGGACTGTAAAAAAGAGATGGGTTGCTTTTTGTTCTTTTTCTTTTCTTTTTTTTTTTATGGCATTTTTTTCTCCTGCTTTTAGGATATATGGTAGTAGAAAACCAATGGAGGAAAACAAAGGTAATATATATATATATAAAATCAAACATATATATGGGCCAAAATTACAGTGATTATATATAATTAAATCATAGTGTTTCAGGTGTGGGGGTTTATTTTATATTCTGTAATCAGTCCCTGGAAAAAGGAGATAGATATAAAAATATGTAGTAAATACATAGAAATATTTCTGTATAGGTAGTAATAAAAGAGCATCTATATGGGCCTAAATCTGTAATTCCAGGAAAAAAATAGCAGTATTTTAGGCATGCGGTTTTTAATAAAGAAGGAGCAATGTTATAATGTAGCCTGTAACAACACTGTGGTACAGGAAAAGGTAAGGCAACGTTAAAAAAAATATTTAAAAAAAAGCATACGTGGTACCTTGGCTGCAGCCTCCAACAACGAGCGTTTGGATGTTACAGGGTATTTTTTTTTTTATGGTATTACCACGTCTGATCACACCAAGTTATGCTTTTAATTAACCGAATGGCGGGCAGGTCGTTGTGGGGAGCAAGGCAAGCAGCGATGGCTTCTTCCCCACGCCACTCCGGCTCAGAAGATAAATCAATCCTCGGGTGTTTTAGGTTTTCTGGTGGTTTGTTTTTTTTTTTTTTTTTTAAGTGCATTTAGGTATTTTCCATGCCGTGAAGAGAGCGGGAGGTGGTGGTTTCAACCCCTGCGAAGGAGAAAAGCGGTGGAAGAGAAAGAATTAGCCATAAAACTACCCACCTTGGGGTGCATGTGGAAAGAGCAATTCTGGGCCAAAAATCTTCACGCTATGTGGAAAAAAAAAACCAAACATTTCAGGGGTCGGTGCCGGCGAGCTGTGCCGTGAGGGGAACGAGGGGACGATGTTGCCGGGGGGGGGGGGGCTGAGGCGGCGATGGCGCCTGGGGCGCGGGGGGGGGGCCGAGGCCTCCGCCACCCCCATGGCCGAGTGGAAATGCGCATTTCTGGGCATTTTCACATCCTTCTGCAAAGGCGGCGAGGAGAAGGAGGGGGGGGGGGAAATGGGGGAAGGTCAGGTTTCACCCGCAGCGCTTTCGCCGCCTGCCTGGAGGGGATACGCACATCAGGAGGAGCCCCTCCGCCGCGCTCCTGGCACGGCTGAAGCCCACGCTCGCCGCCCCGGCCCCCGCAGCCGCCCATCGTCCATCCTTCCCCCCGCTGCCCGCCCGGCGCCATTTTGTCGCCTCGGCGCCGCTCGCTGTGGCCTCGCCGGGCGGCCATTTTGTGAAGCGAGCGGCGGGGCGGGCGGGGGGGGGGGGGGGAAGTGGCGCAGTTCCTGCAGTACCGCGGGCGCGGCGGCGCTGTGGAGCCAGAGGCGGCGGGGCCGGGCCGTGAGGGGCAGCCCACGGCCTCCTCCTCCTTTTGTCAGGCAAATACCCTCCCTTTTCATGCTTGTATCTCTTTTTTTTGCCACAAAAAGCGTGGTGCCCTTAGAACACCTGCTGGAGGCCGATCGCCTCAGCAAGATTCACCGTCGGACGAAGCAATCCGATAAAGGAGATTAAAGTCTATTCCCCCGGCTGGGCCGTGAGGGAAAGTTTAGCCGCACGGAGAATTAATATTTATTTTTAGGAGCTATTCCCCCCCCCTTCAACTTTTTTCCCAGTGATAAATCACCGAGGTCAATAACCCGCCTTTGACAAACAGGACAACCTCTGTGACAAATCTCTCTTCTTTTTGTTTTTAAACCCCTCACCTATGGGCCCTAATGGACACTCCAGCAAAATAAAGATGTAACGTAAACAGCTTGAAGCCAGGTCTGGGTGAAAATTGTTAATTTTTGGGAAATAGGGCTGCGGGATGCTGTAGTCACTGCTGATACAATGAAGGAGGGCTAGGATATGAAATGTCAAAGCCCTGCTTGCGGGCATGTGCTGTGCATCTATTTTCAGAAACAGGGTGCGTTGGGGTTTTTGGTTTTTTTCCTTTTTTTTTTCAATTTTTTTAAATAACCCAGTGTATCACTTGCAGCCTGGTAACACACATTAACTGTCTGCATCAATTTTGCCTTTGTGTTATCAAAAACACATCGTGCTTTAAAAATAAATTGTGGCACTGGGTGTTTCAGTTTTGCAGGGGAAAATGGGACAAAAAGGAGAATACTGCATTTTTATTTTTTTTAATACATCCTGCCAGTGCTGCATAATGAAGCTAGAGAAACTCAGGGCTTGGGCTGGTCCCAGAGTAATCCCTGGTTCCCCACCCCCCTCTTAGCCAGCAGGATCAGTCCACTTTTCATTTAAGAAATAGTAGTTTTTTAGGTTGTGTCAAAGACAGGAAAGTGCAGAAAATGGGTCCGAACACTCTGCAGGGAAGGACAATGCTGCAGCAAGCCAGCTGGGATATGGTTGCAATTAACCCGGGTCGACCAAAGGAAAAACCCAGTTTTCCTCCAGCTCTCTCTATCCCATTTGAAAAAAAACAACAAAACATCATCAGCACTAAGCACCTGACCCTCCTCCCAGAGCATTTTCCAGCCCGCAAAGCCCCGGCAGCTGCTTCAGCCTCAGTTTCCCCTCCTGCAGCATTTCCCTCTGCTCAGCCAGCTCTTTCCCAGCTCCTTGAAGGTAGTGATGGCAGAGCGAAGGCATGCAAGGAATCCGGCTCATCTCTCCCTCTCTGCTTTTTGCATTTCTCACGGCTGACCGGGGCGAATGCTGAGGAAAAGCATTTTCCAGCCTGTTTCCCTTTACGGGCTCGCTTTCCTTGTGCCATGCCAAAATCTTCGTCTTGCAAACAAAACCTGCAGAAAGGCCTTATATATTACAAAGCAACACTTTGGCTACTGATTTAAAAATACTATGGCCATGCCTGTCAGCTCCTCCTTTAATTTAAAAACTCCTTTTAAAAAACAGGCAGTCCTTTGAGTTGCAAGAAAGATTAACCTTTGTTTTTTTTATGGGATACACTGTTGTATTCCTGGGAGCAAATTGGACTCGCAGCAGGGTACGGTATCGGATGCCTTTGCTGGGAAAACCCAGGGAAATTTTATCCCCTGGCCGCACCCAGCCTGAAGTGAAGAAATATTTGCATTTGCTTCTCCTTGGAGGGCAGCCAGCTCCCTCCCTGCTCTCCTTGGCCTGCCAAGAGGGATTGCAAGAAAAGATGGGTTTATTGCAGCAGCCGAGGGAAGGGCAGGGCCCAGTCGGTGTGATTCAGAGGCGTACAATTCTCTTTGCCCTTTTGCACTGCCATTGGAATAAGACACGAGACACCTTGAGTGGGTTTTATGCCTGGGTGGTCTCAGGGGGCTCTGCAAGGCTTTGGGGGGCTCCCAGGGCAGAGCAGGAGCTTCATATTGCTCCGTGTGTGCTTTGTATTTGTTTTATTTTTGCTAGCAGACCCAGGCGCTTGCAAAAGCACTTGCAACGGGGCAAGGAGCCCAAGGACAGGCTGAGCCGTCACAGCCGCTGTGGGCTTGCTCAGCAGCAGGATAGGACCCAGCTCCCACAGCTTCACCCCTGCAAAATCTCCTCCACACGGCTCAGCCAGCACTGGAAATTCCTCGAAATCCTCCTGGGGGAAAATGCAGGGCTGTGCTTTTCAGGCATAGCAACACTCCCCATGCCTCAGCTTGTAACGCTTCTCCCCTTATCCGAGAAGAAAATGGCTTAAATCAGTCTTTTATCCTCTTACACCCATGTCTATCTATCCCTGTCCCTTGTCATCCTCTGCTCCTGGAAAAGTATGCCAAATCTGACCACTTCTGTGTCCCTTCACCGTGCCACCAAACTCTCCAGCTCTACCTTGTCCTTCTCCTCACCCTCCAGCATCTTCTCCAAAGCTTCACATCGATAAAAACATTTCCCTGCCTCCCTCCAGCCAAAACTTGCTGCAGTCCTGGTGCTAACAGCTCATCCCGGCTTGCTCTGCAGGGGAAATACCTGAACCCTTCCTGCCATTAGCTCTGTGGAGGGGTAGCATAGCTTGCTGAGCACCCAAGGGTGCTGCCCCAAGGGTTTAAGCCAGTGTGCAAGAATGCATCCAAAACGCCACTCAGTATCAGTGTTTCCATCCTCCCTGAAAACCTCGCTTGGGAAAATACCCGTATTGCAAAAAAACCAAGCAACCCTATGCTCTCTGGGGCTTCCCTTCCCCACTCCCTTTGGCCACCACCAAGTCTGCCCACGTCTTTTTACTTCTTCAGCTTCGTTTTGGTGCCTGGTTTTCCCCACCAAGCAAAAGACTTTAGAAAGCGAGAGGTGACTTTGAGCATGGGACTTCCCCAGCATGGGACACGGGGTCCCCACCCAGCCGGACCCAAAGCCACTTACTTACGTGACTGGGACAGACCGCAACTTTACATTAACATCCTATTTATAAGTAAGTTTATAGCAAGTTATGACCTGATTGATGAGCCGTAGACGCACATTAACAAACGTTGAGTAATAGGCTTTGTAGACGGGGAGAGTTGGCAGGAAATAATTGTGGAGTTGGTGTGATTAATCAGCCAGCCCACTGGACTCCAGTGCATACATTAACCATACATTAACCCTTTCATTCATAAATACAGCATGTGCTGGAGAGACATTATACAACATGACCTAGAAGCATATGGCTGCTGGTTTGGTGGTGGTGGTTTTTTTTAGCAGCTCCCTTTTTTCCATCAGGAAAGCATTAAACATCATCTCAGATGCTTTTGCTATTTTCTGCTCTTGATTGGTGGCTTTTTAAGCACTTTCAGTTAAAAAGAAAACCCCTCTTTCTCCGGCTGGTTTGCAATGCCCTCGCAAACAAAACCACTAAGCACCAGTGACATCAGTTGCACAGATGTTGGGCACGCAGAAAAAGAGTCTAATTTCTGCTGGTTTGGGGGTTGGACCCAGAGAAGATGGAAAAGCTTCTGACGGTGGAGCGATGTTGTCTCGAATAACGTGCAATAACGGGGCTATGGGATATAGGAGCGCGTTTAGCCGGAGTTTTTCTGCCTGATGGAGGAATTTGTGCTCTGGCTGCCCTCTGCCGGCTCTGGGACTTGGTTGAGATGGAACCCAGAAAGCACAGGCTGGCTGCAAAAAAATCCCCACCACCAAACACCCTTTGATCAACACCACCGCACATCATAAAATCCCAAGTCCGGCCCCAGAAAACGACCCTCTGCTCTCCCTTGGGGCAACAGCAGCATCTGCCAAATCGCTGCACCCTGAAATCAGCTGTGTTATTGTCCTGAGCGACCTGACTTTTGCTATGCCTATAAAACCTAAAGAGTGGCTTTTTTTTCTTATTTTTAAACTTGCATTTTATGGGTTTGGAATTCAGGGCAGATGAAAGAAACAAGGGGTTTTAAACTCGGGGTTTTATTTAACTGCGAGTAACTAAATCAGTGCCTGCTCTCTGCATCACCGCAGAGAGAAATGTTTAATTGAAACCCCAAGGAAGCTTGAGAAGAAAGAAAAAACACCCAAGGAAACCAAACCGGCCTCGGAAAAGGAGTTTAAAAAAAGAAATAAGTGAACGAAACCTCAGCTCCTCCACCACCACTGCTCTGCCAGGGCTTTTTACATTTGTAATGAGCACAGAGCTGTGCCGGGACACTACATCTGTTCTTCTCTGCTTGGCCAGCCCAGCAGGTTGGGGTCCTGGGTACATTTTGGTGATGAAAATGCTGGTCGTGCAGCTATTTGGGGATGCAGCAGGCACCCCGGGACCAGCTGCAGGGTGCATCCTGGTGGGTGCACCCCCTTTTTGGTGGCTGGTGCTGGAAGATGGAGGCTGAGCCACGGGGTTTTAGCAGGACGACTCATTTCGCCGGCGGACGTGGCAGGACTTGCAGAGGAGGTGGTCGTCCAGGGGGTAGCACCCATTCTCTGTCGGCTCTGGTGACAAGGGCGTCCCGCAGCTCTGGGGGCGAGAGGGGAAAGGGAAGCCACGTTTTAGGGGTCTCCATGCTGCATTTGCATGTGACACACTGTGCCATCGTATCCCACCTTTCCTGCAAAATCCACCAGCATTTGGAAAAAAGCAGCAAACTACATCAAAAGCATGAAAAGCTGAAGCTCTCCTGGCCAAACACATTGTCCTTTTAACCTGATTTATCTGGTTTTCCCCCTCCCTGTCACTTGCAAGATAAACTGCTGGCTAAAAAATAACCCTGGACACTGTGAGCCCCGTGGCCATGCTTTGCAAAGGCTCGGAGCCAAACACCTCAGCTTTTGGGGGCCCATCAGGACTGTACCTCGCAGCGGTAGCAGCTCTCATGGAAACTGCGTCCCAGGCACTCGATCTTGTAGGTGTCCTTGTCCTCGCGGGGGACAATGGGGTGCTCACAGGCGCTGCAAACTGCAGCATATTTCCTGGTGGGAGCAAACAGGAGCGGCATGAGCCCTGTGGGGTGACGAGGATGAGCTGAGCCCCCCCAACATGGGGGATGCTCCCCCGTTTCCATGCTCACCGACCTGTAAAAGTCGGCCACGCAGTACACCTCGTCCCGCTCGTCCACGGCGAAGCTCTCGGCGCCGATGGCCCGGCCGCAGGCGGTGCAGGAGAAGCAGCCAGGGTGGTAGCCCTTGCCCAGGGCACGGACAATGCGCTCCGCAATCAGACCCCGGCACTTGGCACATTTCTCCAGCGTGGCCTGAAGTTTTGGGGGGGACACACCATGAGATGCCAGCTCCCACTCCAAGAAACTGCATCTGCCACTCCTCTGAGGGCGCTGGTTGTCCCCGAGGAAGGATGGGTACCTGGTAGCAGGCATCGCACGTGGGCCGCCCGTCTCTTTGGTAGTAGCGCTGGCCGGCCAGGAGCCGGTGGCATGTCCGGCAGGTGAAGCAATCAGCGTGGTACTGCTTCCGCATCGCCTCCACCGTTGGCTCCCGGGGTCCCACCACTTTGTGGCAGAAGGCACAGATGTCTGCGGGAAGAAGGGAGAGGGGTTGGGTGCCGTGTGCCTCAGTTTCCCGAACTGGGAACAAGCCCACACTGCGCAGCTGGGTCCCCCCCTTACCTCTGGAGCTGTCCCTCTCCGGGTACCCATTCGCATCCTGCCACTGTGGCTTGCCCGCTTGCTCCCGGCAAAATTTGGGCAGCCTCAATTCAGCGGGGAGGGCAGAAGGAGCCTGGTAAGCAGGGAAAGCAAAGGCATGCTACATTTATGCTCTTGCAGGTGGGGAAACTGAGGCACTGGGGCAATTGCACCCCATCGTCCTCACCTGGAGGGTGGCAGGTGTTGCAAGGTCCAATTGCTGCAGCGCCGGACCCAGTGCCTCTGCGGACAAGGGCTGGGGCGCTTCGGAGAGGACGAGGACCGGCGGGGATGAAGGCACGGGGGCCGCTGGGCGGATTTCTGCAGTGAAAGCCAGACATGGCAGGTTTAGGGGAGCAATAACATCCAATAACGCCCTGTCACAATAATGCCCCAACAGCTTTGCAGCGGTGCTTGCTGACGTGCCCCAAAAGCAAACGCTGTCCCAGCCAGAGTGGACAAACAGCACTGATAAGCGCCCGGCGATGGAGAGCAAACACAGCCCTTCCCCAGCAGCCGGATCCATCCCGGGATGGGTGCAGGGATTTGGGGAATAGCCCCCCGCCCCAAAAAAAAACCCCATATCTCCCTGCCTGCATACACATCCTTTAGGAAAGCATCTCCGCAGCATCCTCAGCACCATCATCATCCTCCCAACACCACCTGCAGCCCCCTGCGGACGCCCCTCACCTCCGTTGGGCAATGTGGAGGGCTGCAGCGGTGCGGTCTGGGGGTGAGGTGTGCCTGGGACCTCGGCACTGTCCGGCTGCGACTCTCTTTGGGTTTTCTCCTTGGTGACCACCTCCCTCCGCGGTGGCACCAGGGTGATGAAGACTGATGAAGCGATCCTCTTCTCCGCTTTCCCTGGCAGCATCGCTGAAGCCATAGAGGGGCCAGACCTGGGTTCGATTTTAGGGAAAATAAGATAAAAGAGAGCAAAACCCACGGGCGCACCGGCAGCTCCCGCAGCCACACTGCCCTTCGGCCTCAACCCGCCTCCCTCCTCACCCTCCCGGAAAGGGAGAAGGAACGAGCGTGCCCGTCCCACGTCACGGCAATAAATGGTCTCATGCCTGGGACGACACATGGTAAAGGGTCCCAGCAAAGCAGCAGCCAAAATCTCCCATTTTCATGCCTCTGTGGCCAAACTCCACCCTTCTGTAAGCATCATAACCCCCTTTATTTCCTCTTATTGCCCCCACCTGGGATTAAACTTCCTGCAGGCAGCAGGAAAAACCCACCTTTCCCCTTAAAAATGGGGTTGCAACGAATCTGCTTTTGCAAATCCTTTTTTTGGAGTGTTTCTAGGCCCCTTAGCTCCCCATCGCCCCGCTAATCACTTCCAGCTCAAGGCATCCCCCCTTTATTTTTGCAGATGGGGAAACCAAGGCACAATGTTACAAATCACCACATCCCCGTCACCGAAACGGCCCCCGAGCATCGCCTGGCGGTGCAGGCAGGATGCGCCTGACCCTGATAAACCCCGCTTGGGAAGGAAAAGACTGTTTATTCAGCTTCCCAACGGGAAAAGCAGCCGGGGCGAAGCTTCCCCTTCCCAAACGGGATGGTTTGGAGGAGGGGGGAACCCCGAGGCTTTAGCCGGGGTGCCGCGCCAGTGAAGCAGGATTCATCCTCGAGATTAATCGGCGGCCTGAAAAATACCTGTGTGACGAGTTGCCCGGTCTCATGCCCTGGTGCGGGGTGGCTCTGCTCCCCCAAAAATCCCGCTCAAAGACGTCAGTGCATCCTTTCAGGGGCAGCCGGTCCCCCCGTGGTGGGGGAAAAGCTTCAGGATGTGCATGCTGGTGATTTCAGCCTCTGACTCAAGCAGGGGAAGGGATTAAATAGGAAAAAACCCTGAGCGGATTCGCTCCCTTCTTCCCTCCCTCCCCGCCGGCAAAACCCCAAACGGGCTCCAGCGCTGCCAGCCTTTGCCCAGCTGCTCAAATCCTCGCCCGCGGGAGCTGCTGGTTTTCCTCCTCCCCGGCTGAGCTGCAGAAAATAGGTGGTGGTAGGGGGGAGTAATAATCATAAAAAAACAACCCGAAAAAGAAAAAAAAAAAAAATCTCCAGGGCTAATAGGAACCATGTGCTCATCGCATTCCTCTTTGTGCCGGGGCTGACGGGATCCCAGCGGCCCCGTCGCGGCACCCCCCGGTTCTCCCCCCCAAGCCGGGGGCCATTCAGGTGGTTAAGGCTTGAGGGGTGCATTAATGGGGTTCGCCCCCCCTCCCTTTTTTTGGGGGGGTGTCTGTCCATCCCCCACGTAGCTCCATCCTGGTTTGGGATGGCCGAGGCCACGTTGGGAAGGGCCCCCCTGGTTTCCCACAAGCATCGCCCCAAAATCTCCTGGGGTGGGAGCCCAGGTAGGACCAACGGGGATAGGGCCACTTATGGGGCACCCCCACATACCCCCCAAAATTGGAATGGGGCATTGCCCTCCTACAACTGTCCCCCAACTCTGTTCCCTGCGCTGGGGACCTCTTGGAGAGCGCTTTGAGGATGCCCGAGGGAGAAGGGACGGGGTGGGGGGACACAGCCCTTGGAGTCCCCTTGTCCCTTCCCCGAGTCTCCCTGCTGTCCCCTTGTCCCTTACCTGGGGGGTGGCCTCGCAGCCCCCCCGCAATCCCCTATCACCCACCGGCTAGCCCCGCAGACCACCGTCCCCTACCTGGGGATGCCCTGTCCCCTATGTGGCCGGTGGCCCCACCGTGTCCCCCCCCCCCCAACCTGGGAGCCCCCCATCCCCTACCTGGGGCTGTCCCCAATCCCCTACGTGGGGATGTCCCCCACCCCATACCTGGGGGTGGCTCTTGGTCCCCTTGTCCCATCCCAGGACGGCTCTGCGGTCCTTATCCCATTACCTGGGGTGGCCCCTGTCCCCTACCTGGGGTGGGGGGGGGGGGGGTCCTACCTTGAAGGATGTAGGTCCCCTACCGGGCGGGGGGTCGCCTGCCCGGGGTGTGGGGGGGGCCCTGCAACCCCGCTTTGCCCCTCGAGGGGTGTCCCCGTCCCCGTCCCCTACCTGGGCAGCCGGTGCGGGTCCCTCCGTGCGCTCCACGGGCGCGCCCTGCCCGGCGCGGCGGGGGCAGCGGGGAGGCAGAGCCACCCGGCATCACCGCCCCTTCCTCCCTCCTCCTCCTCCTCCTCCCTTCCTCCTCCCCCCTCCCTGCCCCACGGCCTGGGGGGGGGGGGGGGGCACATGTCCTTAGGGTGCCCCACGCACCCCTCCTAGGATGCCCGGTATGTTCTTAGGGTGCCCTATGCAGCCTGGGGTGCCCCGTGGGCCCCTCTGACTGCCCCACGCACCCCAGGGTGCTCCGTGGGACCTCAGGGTGCCCCATACGGCCTCAGGGAGCCCCCTGAACCCTCTGGCTGCCACATGCGTCCCGGAGTGACCCATGGCCCCTCGGGTCCCCCTATGTGCCCCGGGATGACCCGTGCTCTCATGCCCCCCAGGTTATCCCATGGACCCCTGTGATTGCCCCAGGCACCCTCTGGGTGCCCCATGTCCCCAGGGTTCCCCATACAGCCCTGGATGGCCCCCAGCATCCCCAGGGTGCCCCATGTACCACCCCATACACCCCCAGAATGCCTATGTGCCCCTATACAGCCCCAGGTGACCCCCTGAGCCCCCATACACACCCAGGATGCCCCAGGTACCCCTATTAAAGCCCCAGGTGGACCCCTGTGTCCCCGTACACCCCCACTGCCTCCACATACCCCCTATCCTCCCATGTGCCCCCATACAGCCCCAGGATGCCCCATACTGCCCCAGCCCCTCTCCTGCTCCCCCCCCCCCCCCTCCAGGGGCTGTAGGTTCTTGCTCAGGCAAGCAGCCACCTCCGGGGCCTCCCTCCCTCCCCAAATTGCACCCCACCTGCGCAGGGCCTGTTGTCCCATGGCATGGCACAGCCAGTTGCAGCCAGGTGGGGAAACTGAGGCACAGAGGCACCTCTCAGCCAGATGGTCACCCCCTCCCTGCCTCAGTTTCCCTTCCTGGGGAGGAACTGCACCACCCACCTCCTCCAGAAAGCTGCACTGCAGCCATCTCCAAATCCCTCTCCAGCACAACAGGACCCCAGCCCGCTCTGCCCATGGATTTTGCTGAAAAAAACCTTTATTTTCTGAGGCTTATAAGTCCCCAGAGGCCCCTGTGCTGTGACAGTGTAGCCCCACAGCCACTGAGGACAGGGACATCTGCCAGCATCCCACGTCCTCGGTGGGACCAGAGAGCAAACCCCTACCACTGCCGCAGCATCGCGGGGTCCCCCCAAGAGCCAGGGGCCGTGTGAATGTCCCCCCAACCTCCCCCACCCTGTGGGATGGGGTCGAGCATCTTCTGGGAGCCCTTTTTCCTTTGTCCCCATGGGGGATCGGTGATGGGGGGAATTTGGGGGGTGCCCGCGTTTCGGGGAGCCAAGTGAAGCCACCCTGAGTTTCTGATGCCTGGTTACACCCCGCAGCTTATCAGGACGTCTCCTCTGATCTCGATCCCAACCGCCTATCCAGCCGAGACTGCTGGCCGAAATCCTACAGGAGATGGAAGAAGAGAAGCAGAAAGGCCCCTCACTGTGGCCTCGGGACTGCTGCCAGCTCCTCACCCCGACGTCCTGGCGGGGAGGTGACCCCATCTCACCTGCCGCCAGCACGCCTCCAGCATGACGCCGGCACGGAGCAGGCACCAGAGCTCTCCCAGCAGCGAGACGAGGACATGGAGGACATCAGTCCAACGGCCGACCGTAAGGAGGAGGATGAAGAGGCCGCCCATTCGTACCAGCACCGTCTGGTAAACCGGCCGCCTGCCAGTGCTCTGCCGCGTCTCCTCTGCAAGGACGTGGTGTTGGGGTGGCCACCGTGGGGGGGACCCTGTCCCCTCCCCAGCCCAACAACTGGGGGACACCATGGATTTCAGGGATGCTATGGGGTGGCTTCGCATATAGCCCCAGGTGACCCTATACAGCCCCAGGTGACCCTATACAGCCCCAGGTGACCCTATACAGCCCCAGGTGACCCTATACAGCCCCAGGTGACCCTATACAGCCCCAGCATGTCCCCTGTGCCCCCATACAGCCCCATATACCCCTAGAATGCCCCATATAGCCCCTCTACAGCCTCAGCTGGCCTCTTATCCTCCCATGCAGCCCCAGGATGCTCCATACCAGGGCATAACCCCCCCCCCCCGAAAAAAAAAACTCCACAACATAATTGGGGGTTCGGTCCCCTTCTCACCTTGCATGGAGATGACCAGCAGTGTGTAGCAGATGGTGAGCGGCATCCAGAAGCGGACGGCCTCTGCCGTGGAGAGGAAATCCCGGTTGATGAGCACCACGGCGGCCAAATCGGCCACGGCAAAGGTGATGGCCAAAGCATTCCAGAGCAGCCGGGGGATGCCATGACCGGCGGCGAGAAGGAGGATGCAGATGCCGCAGTAACGTGCTCGGCTGTGCAGCTCATAGAGGGTGCAGACGTGACGAGCCAGGCGCCGGGTGTAGGCGGCCAGCAGCCCCGCCAGCCCCGCCGCCAGCACCAGGTTGCAGGTCCTGTGGGGAGCCCCTTCCAGCAAGAAGCTGAGACCGCAGGACACCCCGCAGCCCAGCGAGTACTGGCACAGCAGGTAGAGCTGGCTGCTGTGGGTGCCCTGCGAGAGCGGGGCAGCACCGTCAGCTGCTGTGGAGGTTGCAAGGGGATGCATGGCTGCAAAGCGATGCATGGCTTCCCTGTGCTGCAGCCTCCCCGTAACCCCCATGGGTGTTGCAAGCAGCGAGGGGATGCACGGCTGCAAAGCAATGCGTGGCTTCCTCCATGCTGCACCTCCACAGGTGTCGCAAACAGCAAGGGGCTGCACAGTTGCAAAGGCAGGCATGCATGCAAAGCAACGCATTATTTTCTCCATGCCAGCCATACTCATCCTCCCCACAGAGGTTGCAAAGCAGCAGGGGGACGCGTAGGCTCCTCCATGCCGTGGCTCTCGTTTGCCCCATGGGTGCTGTAAGCAGCAAGGGGATGGATTATTTTGGGCATGCTGTAGCCCTTATCCTCCCTGCAGGTGTTGCAAAGCTGCAAGGGGATGCACAGTTGCAAAGCCATGCATGGCCTTTTCCATGCTGCAGCCCTCCATAACCCTGCAGGTGTTGCATGCAGCAAGGGGATGCACGGTTGTGAAGTCATGCATGGTTGCCTCCATGCCACAGCCCCTATCCTCCCCATGGGTGATGCAAGCAGCAAGGGGCTGCACAGTTGCAAAGGCATGCATGCATGCAAAGCAATGCATGGTTTTCTCCATGCCAGCCATCCTCATCCTCCATGCAGAGGTTGCAAAGCAGCAGGGGGATGCGTAGGCTCCTCCATGCCAGGGCTCCCATGTGCCCCATGAGTGCTGCAAGTGGCAGGAGGATGCATTATTTCAGGCATGCCACAGCCCTCATCCTCCCTGCAGAGTTTGCAAAGCCATGCATGGTCTTCTTCACGCCATCTTCCCTGTCCTCCCCACGGGTGTTGCAAAGCAGCGAGGGGATGTGTGCCTGCAAAGTGATGCATGCTCTCCTCCATGCCGCAGCCCCAATGGCTGTTGCAAATCTGCAAGAGATGCTCAGCTGCAAAGCAATCCCCTTGCAAATCTGCAAGGGATGCACAGTTTCAGGGCTCCCTCCACAGCACCGCTCTGCCGTGCCTCAGTTTCCCCATCTCATCTCACCTTGCCGAGGGAGAGGACGGTGGAGACGGCGCGCAGGGAGAACTCCAGCACCACCAGCGCAGCCACGCGGGAGCCCACCAGCGCCAGCACGCCTGTCAGCATCACCACGTGCAGCGACTCCAGCACCCACCGCTGCGTCCGGATCGCCTCCTTCTCCGCCTGCCTCTCTGGGTCACTGGGGACAGCGGGGGGGACACGCTGAGCCGGACGGGATGTCCCCTTCCTCCTCCGCCACCTCAAAATGGGGTGGCAGCCTCGGAGACCTCCCCTGTGCTTTGCAGCAGGGAGAAGAGGGTGCAGCCCCTGCCCTGTACACCCATGGGTGCTGAGAGCTGCCCCTCCGCCCAGACAGTGGATCCCAAAAGCAGCTCCCCAAAACAAATCCCCCAGGGGAGAAGCAGGGCCGGCGCTTACTTCAGGCACTGGATGTAGAGATAAACTTTCAGGAGGCTGCAGAGCACCGAGACGGCGCAGGCACCCACCAACCCTGCAGGGAAAAGGCAGCAGCGGGTCACCAGTGTCCCCCAGGCTGTCCCCAAGCCGTCCCCATGCCATCCCCAAGGGCTCTCACCTTGCAGGAGTGCATCCAGCAGTGCCCAGCCCCATGCCAGCCCAGGCAATGCCGGCAGCCAGGACCCCAGAGAAAACATTTTTGGTAGAGAGAAGCCACGGCATAGCCAGGCCCCAGCTCCAAAGTCCATGGGGTGGAGGCTGGGAGCGGCCCCCCCGGCTAGTAAATCATTGCCGGGGCAAGCAGGGGCAGGTGGAGCCCTGGCCGGAGGAGCTGAGCTCCAGCTGCCCCATGGAGAGGAAAATTAGGGTGGGGAGAGGGATGCGGTGATGGGATTCACATGGTGGGGCTTGGGGACCACCAGCATCTTTAATCTCCCCCCACCCTGGCACTGCCATTATCCTCTCCAGCCTGATGCATCACAGCTTTTCAGGTCCTGGCTTTGCAGGGCACGAAGCTCCCCCCATTTATACCACCCCAAAGACCCTGAAACGACACCAAAAATAGAAAAACCCCTTTATTAGTGTCCACAGTGGGGCTGGGAGCCTGTCCTATGGCCCCGGGGGCTGCTGGTGCTGCACCATCTTCCTGAGTTCATCCCAAAAGAAGAGGCTGAGGACGGTGTGGGGGCCGAGGCGGAGGTAGACGGCGCCGATGCCCTTGTACAAGCCCAGCAGCCCCTCTTTGCTGGAGATTTGCAGGATGCAATCCAAAAAACCCCTGTAGAGCTTGCCCTGGGGAGAGAGGAGCAGGCTGCGCACCCCTGCCGGATGAAATCCCGGGAAAAGCCGTGTCCCCCAGCTCCCCGTCTTTTGCCAAATGGCCTTACCGTGCCGTCGGCGTCCACTGGCTGGTTGTAGAGACGGGTGCTGACCACGTCGAAGGGCGTCATCGTCACCGCCACGGCCACACCGCTCACCATGCCCCCCGCCAGCACCGCAGCCCAGCTGCCCTCCCTGAACCACTGCGGGAAACGCTGGTCATCAGCTCTTACCCCCCCCCCCAAAAAAAAAAAAAGGGGAGCGAGAGGGGCTGACGGAAACCGGATCCGGCACACGTTCCTCCTCACCTGGCGCTCGCAGACCCAGTCCTTGGCGGAGGTGAAGGTGGCGAGCTGCGCAGCCGAGCCCACGGCCACGCGGGGCACGGCGCCCGTCACCCCCCGCCACAGCCCCGCCACCCCGTGCTGCTTGTAGATGCTCTTGAAAGCGCCGGAGATGCTCTGGGGGAAAAGAGGAAATTTGGGAAAGAACGGCAATGGTGCATCCCACCCCGGCAAAATTTCCAACCCCGTTGCTCGTGGGTGGCACGAAGCCACCGTGGCTCTGGCTAGGTGACACGGGTCCTGAGGGGTGTCAGAATTCAGTGGCACATCTCCGTGTCCCTGTCACCCCCTCCCCGTCCTTGCGCCGTTATTTATAGCATCTATACGGGGCCGAGCTGCCAAACAGCAGCTTTAAATACCCGGTGGCCAAAATAGCATCGTCCCCGCTGGGTCCCGGCGCCTGCGCGGCCAAGGTGCCACCAAATTGTGTCATCCTGTCCACCCCCCCCGCCCTGTCCCCCCTCACCTCGTGGTTGTGCTGGTGGCCCACGGCCACAGCTGCCAGCGTCTGGGCTTGGAGGTGGGTCTTGACCTGGGGGGGAGACAACGCCAGGTGACGAAACCCCCTCAAGCCCCTCCCTGGGACGGGCTGTGGTTCCCCCCCATCTCTTCTTAGCAGCTTTTGGGGGTGTTTTGAGCCTCTCCGGCAGATGTGGGGTGCCCAGATGTGTTGCCAAACGGTGCTTTCAGACTTTGAACCCTATTTTTTTCTCCCCCCCCCCCCACGTGCCCTGGGGCAAAGGGCCCCCCCAAACACCCGCTGCAGCCCCACACTTTGAGCTCTGAACTCCCCAAACCAGGAGACACCCCCCCAAAAAGGGGGGAAAACCACCCCAATTTCCATACATGGGGCTTTTCTGCTCAGGTTTCCGGGGGGGGGGGGACGGGGGAGAAGGGGGTGCTGGTTGGCAAAGAGCATGCACAAAGCAGCCCCCCATTTTTGGAGGTGAAGCAAAGCAAAGCAGGGGGAGAAGGGATGCACCGAGCCAGCGTTTATAGGATGCAGCCAAAGCTTCTGGAAGGGGGGGGTGTCCCCCACGATGCCCCCTCCCCACCTCACCCCCCCCCCCCCCGCGCCCCGATGCGAGGGCTTCTGGGGCAGAGCGGCACTCACCAGGTACGCGGGGCTGCCCACGAAAGCTCCCACCGCCCCGGCCACGGCCCCGGCAGCCACCGTACCACCGGGATACCCGGTCCAGCCGGCGTCCTCGGCGTGGGAATAGCAATAAAACCGAACGCCGTTCATCAACCCCTGATAAAGGAGGCCGGCGGCCAGACCCTTCTGCAGCCCCCGTAGCCCATCGGCCCGGCACACGGCCCCCACCGCTCGCAGCACCCCTCGGTAGGGTCGGGGGTAGGTACCGGGGGGCTGCAATTCGCCCTGCAGCTGTAGCCGCGTCTTGACCACCTCCAACGGGTTGGTGAGGACGCAGGCCAAGCAACCGGCCGTCGCTCCCAGCACCAAATCGATAGCCGGCGGTACCCCTCCGGCTGGGGAACCTCGTGCGACGCGGGCTCTGCTTTGGGGGGGATAAGGGAATTCATGCAGGGAGGTGGAGGGGGGCCCGGGGAAGGGTGCGAGGGCCCCGGTACCGGCCGCCATGCGGCACCTGCTTGCAGGGATGGCCCCAGGCTCCACCTTCCCCCCCCCGCCCCCCCACACTGCAGGGAAAAATAGCGGGGGGGGGGGGGGAGAGCGAACACCGCCTCCTGCAAACTACCCCCCCCTCCCCCCAAATCCAAAGCCACCCACAAATTTGGGGAAGGGATATGGGGCAAAGGTCAGGCCTGGGGGTGCGTTCCCCCCCACCCCAGCACCGACGCACGCCTGGCAGCCAAATCCCGGCCGGGCGTCCTTGTCTCACGTGACTTGGTGGTGCCCCGGCGCAAATAGGGAAAAAAAAGGGCTGTTTCTGGGAAAAAAAAAAAAAAAAAAAAAAAGGCATGATAAAAGGGAAATAAAAGCTGAGGAAGGGCGGTTTTGGGGGGCACACACAGCCATGAGCCCCCCCCTCTGCAGACAGCTGGACAAACCCCAGGGAGGGGCGGAGGTATAAGGACTGGTCAACTCGTTGTACTTTTGACTGCGGTTTGGGGGGTTATGGGGAGTGTGTCACCCTCCTCTCCCAGTGCCAGCCCCTCGCTGGGGTTACCAAAATGTTTTGAAATTGGAGTTTCCCAGGCCAAAAAGCTGCGGGGGAGAGGGTGGGGGGTCTCACTGTCCACCTCCCCCATGGATTCCTACTTTTAGGGTTGCACAGTGACCCCTCGGGTCCCAGGTTTACATCACGGCATAGCCATGGCCAAGCCACTTCAGTGATTACTGGTGGGGGGGAACCCCCAAAGTCCCAAACTCCCCCCCCCCCCATGGCTGCCCCATCCCCAATATCCCCCCCAAATCACCCCCCTTTGATCCCCAAAGGCAAGGGAGGGTTAATGGGGAAGGTGGGTGACACTGGAGGTTAGCCCTGCGGTTGTTTATTCCTTGTCTAGACTGGGAATATCTCCAGGATCCAGGGATAAACAGGGCCAGAGCGTCGGGACAGATAATTCAGATAATTCACAGTTGAAGCCATGAACGTGCCCCGCTGCAGGGTTAATGCCGCTGGGGTTCAGCGAGGAGCCAGGGTGCACGTCCTCCCCTTCTCTCCTCCCTCTTCTCTCCAGCCTAGGTATCTCCTTCTCTCTGCCCTACAGCGGAGCTGCGGGCTCCAACATCACGGAGGGGGAGGAAGAACAGCAGGCCCCAGCACGGGAATTTGTTGTAGGGCCAAATCTTGAGTTACCAATGAATATTTATTTGGGGAGGGGGAAAGGAAGCAGATGTATATACATATACATTCAGTCACGCACGTTTCCTCCCAGAAAAAGGCCCCGTGAACATATATTACATGAGAAGGTCTTCGGATTATTATTTAAAAGCTGGGGTTGTGCCCCAAAGGGCTCGCTGTAGAGGGCAAGCGGCGACGGGTCCTCGCTGGCCTCGGATGCAGTGAGCCAAGAAGATGGGGACACGGTCGGTGGCAGCTATGTGACAACGTCCCTTAGGACACCTGAAGAATATTGGACTCGATCTCTTCTCTCCCCCAGCACATAGGGCCAGCGTCCAAACCTCAAACCAGCTTCCGAGATCTCCTAAAACGGCGCTGGGGTATTTAAGGCCAAATTTTTGGCCCCGGTCCTTCTTCCTTAGCCTCAAATCTCATCGACAGGCTGCAGGCTGGGGAATGGTTTTGTGATGTCCGGAGGCACGCGGCCCTGGGAAACGCCAGGAGAAGGAGGAGAAGCAGTGTCGTACTCGGTGATTGTATTAGCAAGGAGAAAACATGCACAGCAGCGATTTAGTGTTCCCATCTCGCCACCTCCACGTCCCTACCCTGTTCTAAAATGAACAAGTCCTCGGTCCCGCTCCCTGCCACGACGGGGGGATGCTCATCCTCAGCGCACCCCGCTCCCACCCACTCCCTCACTACTAGTGGGATATTATTCCATGAAAGGCAAATTATTTTGCCCCGTGGCAGCTGGATGACGAGGAGGGCGCAGGCTCGCCTGCACAGCTGTGCAAGGGAAGCGGCCGAGCTCGGCCTCGCCTCCAGCGTGGTGAAGCGTCCGGTGGCTCCCCAAACGCGCTGGACGTCCCTGACTCGGTGGAGAGCATGGTGGGGGACGGGGTACGGGGTCCACGCCCGCAGGCACCTTCCTTGGTGGGGACCGAGCGATGGCAGGAGGGTTTGGGTTGCCAGTTGGCTGCGGGGCAGCCAGATACAGGTTCTGCTCTCCAAAAATGGGCCCCCATCAGTCATCCTTCCCCCCCCCAGCTAGGGTTAACACCAGGGGTCCCGCTCCGCTCGCCCGCGGCAGAGGCTGTCACTGCGCTGCCAGGCGCTGTCGATGAGGCTCTGAGCGTCTTCGCATTTCTTCTTGATGGCGGCGTCCAGAATGGCCTTGTGCAGGAGGTCGACCTGAAACACATACACACACGTGTGGCTAAGTCCAGAGGGGAACGAACAACAGCCGCTTCTCCCCCTTGTTGTAAAACCACCTCAAAAACAGACGGGCAAATCACCTGTGTCATAAATATGGGTGATGGAGGGGGACGGGGCTGACCCAGGTTCCTCCCCACTCCCCTCACCAACCCTGGATGCTCATGGCCCGCCTTGCCAGGGGACTCAAGCTCTGAATCTCACATCCCACAGTTATATGGACACAGAGGAGCTCCATCGCTCTCCTGCCCTTTGTGGGAAAACTGGGAAAAATTCACCCACGCCTTCCTTGGAGGGCCCCGTTCGCCTTTCCTGACCAGACAAAAGGTGTGACACAGCCTTGCACGCTCACCTGGTAGATGTTCCTCCATGCGGCGTTCAGCGCCGAGAGAAACCTCTCCAGTTCTGTAGTGCAACTAAAATAGAGGACCCAGGGGGGCAGGAACTGCTTGCTGTCCTGAGCAAACTCCTAAACACCAAGAGAGAGGCCGGGCATTACCATTGTGGTCCTCACCCAGCCCCAGGCCAGCTGGTCCCAAAGCATCACACTTACCAGGATACAGTACTCCTTGCCGGCCTCCGTGGAGATGGCGGTGATGTCCGTCAGCTCCACAGTGCCCAGGGAGCGGAAGAAGCTTGTCTGGCAGTCCTCGTGGCAGGTGAAAGCCTTCTCGTCCGTCAGCACGAGGCAGCAAGGGACGCAAGGCGTAGGGGCGACACCCTGGGGGATCACCTGCATGGAGAGGGGAAGGGGGGCTTAAAATCTGGCATGAAGGAGCCCCATCTCCATGGGGTGCCCCGCGGGGAAGCCCTCTTGGCCCAGGAGAAAACTGCCTGCTCCATCCCTGCCAGAAATCCCCGCTCCCTTCGGCAGCTCTGCTGGCTGGGCTGTGCCGTGCCCCAAAGGGGCTCCAGGCGAAGGAGGGGGTCAATGCACCCGTGCTTGGGGGGCCTGTCCCTGGCTCACCCCTTTGGAGACAGCCTGGCAGAAGTACTGCATCCAGTCCGCCATGTCTTCCTCGTTCTCGGCGCTCAGCTCCAGGGAGGGCCGGTCTGTCAGGATCACCTGGAAGGAGTGGGGCCGGTCGGTGGTGTTGGAGCGCCGGCATCCCCCACACTGCTCGCCGCTGGGAGAGAGGGGGGAGGATGGAGATCAGCAGGACAGACTGGCCAGTGCTTGCCTGAAAACAGCCTCCGTCTGCCCTCCCTGCACTGCATGTCACCCCTTTTCCCCACAAGTGCTCGTTCCCATCTGTGACATCCCGTAGAGTTGCTCCAAGGATGGCCTCCGTCTCTGCACATCATGGTAGAGCTGGAGCTGAGCATGGTGGGTTTGTGGAGGTTGCCCAGCGTGGCTCTTTGAGGGGTACATCAGCCCTTCAGAGGCAAATTGCCCATCAGAGGGTGGGCTCGGCATGCAAAAACCAGGAGGAAATGAGCCCATCCGTGTCCATCTACACGCATCAGAGCCAAAGCAAATAGGCATCTGTACCCAGCCAGGAGCAAGCAGGGAGTCCTGCAGCATGGACTAAATCATACTTTGCCCCGAAACACCTCCCTGAAAATCCCAAGGAGCTCCTGATCCTCAGATCCCCGCCAAATCTGGGTGCCACATCCTACCAGCCACTTACCCCATGTTGATGGAGAGCAGAGGGGTGACGTCCGTGCGGTCTGGGTACTGGTACAAGATGCCATTGCTGCCATTTGGGAAGATGAAAGAGGTGGTAACTGGAGTCAGCTCGGCTCCGGCAACTGCACAAACACCCTCTGCCTTCGGTCCGCACAAACAGCCACTCCTGCCCTGCCCTCCACCCACGCAGTCCCGTGAGGTTACGTTCCTGCTGCTGGGCAGCCACAACTGGTAGCTTTAGCCTCCCAGGTGACAAGATGGGTTCTCTCCATCTCCCAAGCAGCTCCTGGGCAGCAAACTGGTCCCAGCACCTTCTCCGACAAGCCCTGGCTGACCCCAGTTCCGACCCATAGCCCCAGTGCCCACCTGAGCACCACAAAGCAGGTCTTCCACTGCTCCTTGCCCAGGTAGGAGGTCCCCGCCTTGTAGTGCAGGATACCGTCCTTGGTGACCGCGTTTTCAGTGGAGGTGTAGCTATTGTTGGTGGGTCCCAGTGCCTCATCCATGGGGTCTTCCCAGTGAACGAGGCCATAGAAACGCACAACCACGTCGCAGGCCTGCGAGAATCAGGTGGAGTGGTCAAAGGGAGGGTGTCTCCCATGAGCCTCCGCCACGTGTAGTGATGGCTGCGGTATCCAAACTCACCTCGCACTTGGACTCCTGTGCCACGAACTTTGCGAGTGCCAGTTTCTCCATGGTGGCATCTGTGAGGATACTGGGGTACGGCGGCTCCCGGCACCCTTTGATCATGGCTGACTTCAAGGAGACCAGGAAGAACCTGAGAGGGAGACAGAGATCTCTGATGAGGCTGGAGCAAACAGCCCCTCATCTCCCTCACGTGCTCTGATGCTGAAAGGGCTTCCCTTCAATGTGGGCCTCTGGTCTGGAAGACAAGAGGGTCTCAAAATCAACCTACAGACCAAAGGTGACAGGAGTTGCCAAGTCTGAGCTCCAGGAAGGAGACAGCGAGACTGCGAGATGGACACCCATCCCAACACAGATCCCAGTATGACCATCCAGGCCCTAATGAGGTCACCTCCCTGAGCTGACAACATGCAGACACCTGGGACGTGCCTTGAAACTCAAGACCTTATCCCTACTCATCCCAAATGACACAAAGGACACATAGTCCGCATTGCCCAGAGCCCCGAGGCTGTCAGCCCGAGGGACAGGGTGACTGCTGTGTATATCCAGGGAAGATACTTTGGACTTATCCATGCTCAAGGCATTTCCAGCTGCCTGCAGGGTTTAGCTGGTGGCATCAAACCAAACCCCCACTGGTGGCAGGACTTGGTTCTGAAGAGCTGTCACTGGAGTCTCTTGCACTCCCCAAGTCACTCTGGGAGTCCAAGGTGCTGGCCAGAAGTCCCGCACCCCAGGAGGAAAGTGCCACGATTTGCCGCCCGGTCCCTGCTTACTCGGTGAGAGCCACGTCCGCGGTGTCCAGCAGGAACTGCTTCCTCCGATTGGTGCATACCAGAGTCACCGTTTGCTGATCCAGCCCAACCTGTGCCACATAGGGTAGTTAAGGAAGCTGGTAGTTAAGAAAACCAGGTGGGGGACAAGGGGTGGCGAAGCAGGGCTGAAAACCTGGCTTCTGGCCCAGGAGGAGAAGGTCAGCGGTCGCTCTGCTGCCCATGTGAAGATACAAGCAAGCTGGGCACCTGCAGAAGTGGCATTTGAGGGGGGATCACTTCTAACTCTCCTAGTCTCAAAGATTCAATGGCCAAACTGCTCCCTGTGGACAGAGCACCCCACAAAAACACCCCACCGTGATGCTCCTGACACCCTTGCAGCTGGAGGGGTGAGGACCAACCCCCAAACTCACCTCCTGCTCCGCCCAGGAGGGCTGACCTGACCCGGGCTGCACTCACCGAAATGTAGTCCAGCTCATTATAGGAAACTGCCTCCTCCACCATGTATGGCTTCTCCGCTGCCCCTGGGCACAGACACAAAGAGCCACATGAAGGGTGGCAAAGGACCCCAGCGCTGCCCAGATCCAGGCTGCTGCACAGCAGCAGCGACAGACCTGCAAACCATGCCATGTCCTAAGCAGCACGGAGCTGCGGGGCACGTGTCCCAGGGCTTCTTGGGGGACAAGTCAACCTGACCTCCCTACTGTGACTGCCACCTCTCCAGGGGACACAAGGGAACTGGGAGGAACTGGCAGTGAAGTTAGTGAGCTATGGTGCCCTGATTTATGGAAAAGCCACTGATCAAGCAAGCCTCCCTCCCTGCAGCTGAGTTTAGAGGCTGTCGGGATGGGATACCTTTCCGGATCAGGTACACGTAGCAATCTGTCAGCAGGACATAGATCAGCTGCAGGTTCCCCTCCATGTGCCCGGTGCTCATTCGGATCATCTGTGTGGAGAGAAAAGAGCTCTCAGCCCGTGGCTGATGCAGGCACAGAGCTGGTCCTTCGTGGGAGATCAATGGTGACCACCTTACCCTGAACAACTGCTCCTCGTTCTCCCGAAATACATGGATCATCAGCAGGAGGAGATGGTTGTTATCCACCCTGTGAAGAGAGACAGTAGAGGATGGACATAGATGCAGGGCTGGGTGAGTCCAGGAAAGGCAATCCCCTTCCTTATTGAACTTGTCCATGATTTGGGCACCTGTTGGCAGCCCAAGACCTCCTCCTCCTGACCCCTTGTGCCTCATCTTCATCCTGGAAAAGGATGGTCTTTGCCCCCCAAACTGAGGACAAAGGAAAAAGTGCCAGCTTGAGCTCAAGATGGTATGGAAGGTGCTCTCCCTGCTGAGCAAACCGAGCCTCACCTGAACTCGGAGGGATGGGTCAGCTCCGAAGGGCTGCCCTGCCCTTCTTCCACACCAGAGTCCTCAGCACTGCTTGGGGAAGGGCTGGGCTGCTCCTTCTTCGGCTCATGGAGAGCCTGGGGGTTGGCAGTTTCTGTCTGGTCAGTTTGGGGTTCATCGCTTGCCCCTCCAGACTCCTCTACTGCCCCAACTGCTTCTCCCTCTCTGCTTTCTTCTTCTTCAGGAGCCTCAGGGCTACCAGAAACATGTGGCGGTTGGCCAGGCCCTGGAGTGTCATGGTGGCCACCACCTGGTGCAGCAGTGTTTGGACTCTCGACGGTAAATCGGTAGAAGTCCATGGGGGCTGAAATCCCCTCACTAAAGTCGCCAGAGGACGATCCATCTGGGGTCTCCCCTGGCGTGCCAGTCCGAAAGGACTGCCCAGGAGGCTCGAGGGGGGCGTTCCAGCCGCCGGGATCCAGCTGCCCGTTGAGTCTGTCCATCACCTTGCTCAGCGGCTGCCCCACGCTCTCCATGGACGTGTCCTTCATCTCAGGGATGCGTAAAGCCAGCTGGCTGAGGGCAGAGCGCTCACGACCCTCCTCCTGCCCGCCTGGGCTTGGTTCACCAGCTGGGGCAGCGAGACCATCATCTCTCTGCGGGTCTTCTCTGTCGCTCAGCCCATTTACACCACTGTCTCCACTGGCCTGCTGGGTTTCAGGCTCTATGGGTGCAGGGGTGTTCACCGGCTCCTCGGGCTTCGCTTTCTTCTTCTTGCCTGTTTTCTTCTTCTTGGCTAACCTGCATGGTGAGAGACCAATAGAGATGTCACTCATCTGTGCCTCCTTAGACTTGCAGAGGGGTCTGCAACCCCCTAGAGAGGGGTCCCACCCTTTCCCAACAACCTTCCTTTGCAATTTTCCTATTGCAGAGAAATCCTTATATCAAGAACATCACCCAATGTGCGGCCACATAGAGTCCCTGACTCCACGCTAGCTGTCACAAGAAAAGCAGGGTATGAGCACTGTTTCCTACCTATCCAAAAAAGAAAAGAGGCATCGGCTGCTGGATGCAGCATCTTGGGCTTCCTTTGGCTGCAGAGGGGATCACAAATGGATGCAGAGCTAAAGTGATGTGGGAGAAATCCCTGTCTGAGAGCAAGATGCTGGGAAGGGAGAAGGCTCCAAGAGGATGTGGGAATGCCATGTCCCCATCTGCCAGAAGAGGGAGATGCAGGCCGGAGCCCGCTCCAGCCGAACGGCACACCAGGATGCCGGCTGCGGAAGTGTTCAGGCCTCCCATGGCACCCAAACTGCTGCCAGGTCACACTTGTTTGGGAAGGGAGCACAGTGCTCCTCTTCTCTCATGTCTGCTGGAGAGCTGGGTGTGACGTAACCCAGCTCCTCTGCTCCTCCCAGGAAAAACAGGGCGCAAGAGTAAAGCACAGGCCTGCTGGGCTGGTTTTGGGGTGTCCCCCCTCCCCAGGTGTGAGCAGACGGAGCCTTGAGCTCTCTGTCTGGGTTAAGGGCTCCGAGGGACCCCTGGGGATCTCCTCTGCAAGGAGTCAAACACAGGCCAGCAGGTCTGCGGAGGCATCTCCCTCAACAGGTTTAGCCACAGCTCATTGACAAACAAGAGGAAGGACGGGAGAGAAGATCTGAGACCCAGAGTTGCTGCAAACCTGCCACCAGCTGGAGAAAGCTTCGAATAAAAGCTCACGGTTTCCTCTGAGCTCTCTGAGACAGACTGTCAGGCAAAGTTGTTTATGTTGAGGCAGTCTATAGCACTACAGACCCAAGGGACCGGCTCTGTTGACACCTACAGAGCATCAGTTGGTGTCTGGGGGTATAAAACCCCCAGACTACACCACAGTTGCTGTCTCCATTGGGCTAGAAGGGGTGGCACATCATCAACCTCTGGTGACAGATGACACTCAGGGGCATGTTTCCAGGCCAGGCAGCTCTGTCCCTACCTGATGACCTCCAGCTCTGTGCAGCTCTCGGACTGATCTGTTCCTTCAGGGGTGGCTTCTGCCTTCTCCTGGGAAGCTGAGTGCACCGGCGTGGTCTCGGTGGAGGACGGCACATCGGCCTTCTCTTCATTGAAGGGGTTGTAGCGCTGTGTTGGGCTTTTCACGGAGGCCTTGCTGCCGTTGGCCTCCGAGGCAGTGGAGCGCGGGCAGCTGAGTGTGTCTGTGAGGTCTCCGTCTGCAAAGACAAGAAGGGAAGAGCGGGATTAACGTCAGCTCGGGCACCTGGATCAAGTCAAATCAAGCAAAGCTGTGCACTGGGGGCTCGGGGCACTACATGGTCACTGTACTGCTCGCAAGTGACACCACCCGGGCACCGGCAAAGCGCTGTCGGACCAGCTTAGCTTCAGAGATTGCTGCGGGCAGCAGGCTCTTTGCGAGGAGGGACAGAGAGGCCAGCACGTAACCCAGCATCGTTCTGCAGTTTGCTCCCGCTGCAATTTAGATGATGCCTGGAAATAACAGCTTGGTCACCCAGGAGCCAGCAGCTGGATTAAGAAGTAGAGGTAGCGTCCTTGGGAAGGAACTTGAGGGGTCTCGGGGCCACGGCGCTCCTTAGCAAGATGACAGCGAGCTAACGAGGCTGCAGCCCCATACTGCTGCTTCTCCCCTGTGACTGGGTCTTAGGAAGATGCTCGCTCAGCTAGATGGGCAGAAACAGAGCCAGCCCGTAAAGCAGCGATTTACGGAGCCAGCTGCTTTTCTCTGCTTGCACGAGACACACATGGTGGGCTGGAAGTCTGGTGGAGGCGGGGACACAGCATTCATTGGGGGTCCAAGGACAGCAGGCTGCCCAGGCAGGTTGTGGCACAACTGACTTGGCCCGTGTTAGTCTTCAGAGGGAAAACGAGCAACAGAGAAGGGCTACAGGACTCATGCTCAGAGTTATCTGTCCACAAAGTCATGGTTAAAGGAAGGTTATCCATGCCCTTCTCTCCTCCAGCACCCTTCATTTTCAAAGCCAGCTAGAAACCTCTCACGAGGCAGGGAGACCCCTTCTGAAGGAAACCACAACCCTGGCAGTCTGATTCAGGGGCGTAGGTTTTGAATAGGAAAATGAAACCTCTTATAAAAAAAAATCTAATAAAGGCAGTTTTGTGATGGCCGATTTCAAAATGCTGCTTTGTTCCTGCTGAAGCGCCTGCCCTGCAGCGTGGAGGGTGTGAACTCTATCAAGGGAAGTAAATCGGGTAGATTTTTAATGTCTACAATAAAGGGAAAATAAAATGTTTAAAAGCTATTTCAGCCCCAGGCTTCTAGCCTGCATCACCAAAATGAACGTCACTTCTTTTGCCTAAACCCTGCTGGTTCTGTTGAGACAAAACAATCTCTGTCCAAAATACAGAATTTTACCCCCAAATGCATTTGCTGAAAACAGGGAACTCTCCCAAATTTCTTAACCTCTTGCTCTGTGTACAAATGACAAGAAATGCATCAGTAAGCTAAGCTGGCGGGGGGGTTAGGATGAAAACTTTGCTACAGCTGAGATTTGCTCAGCACACAGTAACCCAGCCCAGAGCACTGGTGGATCACACCAGCACTGCTTTGCAACCAGGACCCGCACACAGGAGCCGTGCAAGCCTCCAAAAACCAGAGGGATCTGCCCCAGCCTCCCGTGGCTTCTCCCAGCCTGCACCCAACACCCAAGGTTACGTTGCTCGCTGGGTGTTGGGTTTGGAAACTTGGTTTGTACCCTCTAGGTGTACACTCAATCTTTGGGGACACGTTAAATCGTCTCTGTGAGCATCTCTGCACGTGGGGTAGGAAAGATGAGAGGGAGCGTGTTAGAGCCCAAGAGCAATCCACATGGAATTCAGGCAGAATTTCCCCAAATATTCAGGTGCTACTGGCCAAGGCAATTCAGACCCAAGGCTCCATCCAGCTTTTAGCTGCAAAGGAAAGAACGTGGGTGTATTTCCTCCAGGGGTAAAGCAGAGAGGTCTCCTACTCCTGTGATGTGCAAAGGATATGCACAGGGACTGCATGTGGAGGAAGGAGAACAAGTTCCTCTAAAATGGGCACATGCTTTTGACCATAAAGGCCAGACATAGCGGACAAGTTGGTTTTAAAAGTGGTAAAATAAAAAAAAAAAAAGAAAAAAGAAGTGTAGTGACCCAAACTGAGCACAGCCATGTGCTGGATGTTGTGGCTTCAAGAGAGATGTTTTGACAGAGGAGAGCAGGGTCCAAGGAAAACAAAACCTCCCAAATAAATCCCAGCAAAAGGCCAAAATTAAAGAAAGCAGAATTAATTCAGCTGTCTTCCAGGGCTTTCAGGAAATCAATGAAGGTGGATCAGTTTTTCAATCAGCACCCTGTGTGCTTCACCCCAAAGAGGAAATCTACAGTGTAAGGTCAGCTGGCATGGTCAGGCTCATTTTGGACAGCTGCTGATCCCTGCCTGCCAGCTTCATGGCGGGGGCAATTTTGCAGCTTTTCTTTTGTAACCTGGTATAAAGGCTCCTTTATCAACACAGGCCGTAACGTATCAAGCAGCCACAGAACAGCACTCGGAACTCCAGCCTCACATCTGCTACGCCAAGCGCTGGGGCAGACACATTTAGGAGACATGAAGGCATCGTCAGAGGCAGGAAAACATCCCTCCCCTCCAGGATATACAGCCAGGTGAGTGTGCCTGCATACACCAGGAGTTGGGGAAAGCTTTGCATGTGGTCTCACAGATGAGACACAAAACCTCCCACCTTGGGGGATATCTTTTCTCCTCCTTTCTGTCTCTACCGAATTCCATCAAGATGTAGTGGTTGCTTGTTAAAGAAATGAACCGGGAAGCATGCAGCAAGCTTCAGGTGGCAGCAATGCAGAGAGAAAAACAAAATGTTGTAACAGATGAGTATGTCCCACCTTCCCAGTCTCTGCTGGGCATGGTCTGCATTGCTGGAAAGACATCTCCAAAATCATAATCTACAAAAACGAGGGATAAAACTCAGGATTAGAAATACAAGTAGTGGGGAGGGAGGGGGGACAGGGGAGAGTGTGAAGGGGATTTGGGGAGGGATATGGGAAAGGAGAGAAACAAAACAATCTTCCACTGGTATCTGAAACGCATGAGAAAATAGTTAGGGAACATGGATGCAAATGGAAACCAGCTGCACTAACGGTTGTTCCTGCTGGATGTTTGTGTTATGGGAGCTACAACGGGACCAGCAAAGGATGGAGGCCCCATTATGCAAGCTGATGGAAAGCTAAAACAGAAAAACAGTCGGTGGCATGTACCTAATCAGGGATCCCCTTTGTGAACGAATTTAGTCACTCTGTGCCTCAGCTTCCCCACTTCACACTTACCTCCCATAGATACTGTGATGTTTGGCTCATTAATGTTTGCAAAGCCAGGGGTCTGATTAAAGGAAAAAACTTGTCCTCTGATCCTAAAATCCCCAGCTCCACCTACACTCCCAGGGTAGCGAGATGCTCCTGTTGAAATGACGAGCAGTGAAATAGTTATTGAAGTTAAATTCCTCCACGCCAGAGGAACAGCGACAATGCCTGCCCTCCTGGGCTCCACCTTCACCATCCTGGTCCCGCAACAGGGGACGGCATTTCTACATCAGCACCAAACCCCTCTATGCGTGGGGAAACTGAGACACAGATCACAACTGCTGTCCGGACACATGGAATAGCTTGCGACGATACCAAAACCAAAACCTAGCTCCAAAATCTCCTGGATCTCTACTCCAAACCCCTCTTCTCTTGAGCATTAAGCTTCCATCCACCAGCTGGGCTGGAGAGTGTAGCCAAACCCAAGTGAACCCTCTTGCCCAGTCAATAGGGACAGGTAGGAGATGTGCTGCCAGCAAGACATGTTCTGCTAAGGGAGGAACAGGAATACAAGCCCAGGGGGTGCAGCAAGTACTGAAACGGCTGCTTATGCCAAACCTCTGGGGACAGAGAAGCTTCTTCCTGTGACTTTTATTGCTAGGCTTCTCGTGCTGTCTCCAACTTACCTGGGATGCTGGAGGTCTGGCATAGACCCCGAAAGCAAATCCTTTCACACTTACAGCATGAGTGCAGATGCTGTAGGTGAGACAAAAATGGTGCTGTGCTTTGCTGAAATGATGCTAACGCCCATCCCGGGCTGTTCCTCCTCAGTATCTTTAATGTCTGCAGTTTCTATCTTGCATATAAAAGGCAACTGGTCGACCCTTGTCTCAGAGTCCCATCTGTATGCGGACTCAGTCCTGAATTCACTGCATCCAATTAACGGCATGCATCGCCCCATCTATTCCAGAATTTCCTGATCTTGTTTTGTTCAAACTGACATCAAAAAAGGAACAGGGCCAACATATTTTGGATTAGGAACAGCAGCAGCAGAGCTGCTCCTTCATGTGAACATGCTTTGTGCTGGATAAGAGCTCCCTGCTCCAGCCTAAAGTGGGTTAAGGGGGCAGGCACAAGGTACGTGTCTTCTCAGTTCATCAGGAACAACATCCAGCCCTCTCTGATAGGGGTAAGGGGGCGAGTATGACAACTTATCAGGCCGCTCAAGTTCAGATGCACAAAGATGAAAAAACAGCACATCTGAGACCACTGGCTGCCTCTCCCTCAGACTGCAGACATGGTGAAAAGACTCTGGAAACTGTTCCCCACCACCTCCAGCATACATGGGTCTCTGAACTGCAAAATAAGCAGTTAAAAAAGGTCCTCTGCAGCGCTGCGTACCTGCTCTGTGCTGGAAGCCACATTCAGATATGGGCACGGCTTTCACTCCATGGGGAGATTTCTCCAGTTCTTGCTAAAACACACCCCCCAGGATGGAAATGTGGCCTCAGGTAACCAGCAGGGAAAGTCCTTCTCTCCCAGTCCAAGGCAAGGGGACTGTCCACAGCTTAAATCCCAGCAGCTCCCAAGGCAAGACAGCAGAGACTCACAGCCTAACTGCTGGGTCTCTTACTTTGGTCTTTTCCAGCCCATCATTTGCTACCTCATTTGGTGCCTCATCCGGTCCAGCAGCTCAGCCGAAGGGGATGTGGGAACACACAGCCCTGACCACACCCATCTCCGAAAAACCACTGACCTTCACTGGATGGAGCGATGGCGCTGTCATCCCATTCCAGGTTGGTGGAAGTGACTGAGTTGAAGGAGTTGAGCGACAGGCTGTCTGAGCCGTGCACAGAGCTGGGCAGGCGGTCCTCAAAGTCTAGCAGGTACTGAGGTTTGTAGTAGTCTGGCATGTACGGGGCCAGATCCAGGTAAGGAGCATCCTGCAGAGAAGAGAGCATGGGGTGAGTCAGGCTCTGAGTCACTGCACACAGCTACTAGCACAGTCGAAACGATGGGACTGTCCTTGAATGTCCTCTGACTGTCCATTTCTGCCTCCTTTCAGAGGAAACCCAGCGGCTCCACTGCGACACCGAGGGTTAGTGAGTGGCTTTGTGTTTACCTGGAGGGATGCCAGCATTTTGTACCACACTTGCAGAGCTCAGCTCCTTTATCCCCATCAGTCTGCCTGCAGCTGGCTTCCCCACACCTGCCTCCTTCCTCTTCTGAACAGTGCAGAGGAATAACTGAGCAATAGGAATAAATCCCATTGCTGGGTCTCCAAAGACCTTAGCCTAAAGCCTTTCCTAAAAGTGGTAGCTTCACATTTTTAGCTGAACAAGAGGAAGACCAACAAGAAGGTACACTCTGGACCAAGCAGTGGGACCTCTGACACCCAGGACTCCCCATACCCATGCTCCCAGAGCCGAGAGAAACAGATAAAACACTCACTAGATCCAAGTCAAAGCGGATGAACTCCAGTCCAGACACCAGTGTTAAGAACAAGGTCAGATGATCGTGACTGCAAACTAGGGCGTTCCTGCAGCATGGATAAAACAGAAGAGCTTTAGAGATGTGGGAAAGAAAAGAAACAGCTACAAGCGCCCTCTGTTTTCTTGGTGGCGTGTCTCTGAGCTGCCGTATAAATGGCCCCAGAGCTGTAAGCCTGCTGTTTACCTCCTAAGAGCAATGGCAGACCTTAAGGGCAGATGCGTGTGGCTCAGAGCAGCGGGGCATCCACTACGTGCTATCCACAAACTGACCTACAGCCACGTTTCCAGGCGTCCACCAGAGCTGGGTCCCTGGACAAGAGCTGAGCAGCTTCTTGAAAAACATGGAAGAATATAAAGGCTACCTCTGGGACTGGGAGTAAAAGCAGTAACTAGGGGAGATGCTTATATATGACTGCATCCACATCTGGGACCTTTAAATGAATCATGTAAAACCTCTGCAAAACCCACAAGGAAAAATCAGAGCCTGATCAACTGTTCCCCACTGGCAAATTAGGGCTGGCTTCTGACAAGAAGGGATGCCAACCAGTGCCCAAACGAGAAGGAGCTGGGGTACTCACTTGACATAGTACTTGTGCAGCAGGCTTAGATTCTCCTGGAACAGCCTCAAATAGCTCTCCAAGGAATTTTCGTTGAGGGCTAGGTACAGCCATGCCCGGCCTGAAAATAAAGCCGCAGAGAGATTTATCTGTGGGGAAATATCTGAGAAGCGAAGCAAGGCTAGAAATAAACACAAATCGGTTAAAACACATCAGATTGTTCATTCACGTTTGTATCATTTCAAGGGAGCAACTGACCGTTGGGGAAATCTGGAAGGAAAAATGCCAGTGGGAGATGAAGAGGCAGATTCATGATTTGGAGTGGGAATGGGAATAAGAGACTGCATGATAGCAGGTTGAGAAGCAGGCACATAACTGTGTCTCTCTAGTGAGATGGGAGCCCTGCTAGCATTTCCAGCAGGGATCAGAAGACAGGAAACATGGAGGGACAATCGCTGTAAATCAGCACAGGTGCAATTTGAGATATTACATAAATTCCGGTGCAGAGAGAGGTGATGGTGCAGTCTGTGCTCAGCTCCACTCTCACCGGTACAGGGCTTGGGAGATGAAGGGTGGTGGGATAATCAGGCAGAGAGGAGGTCTCTGGGCACCATCCTGCGTCAAAAATGGCCTCAATGGTCCCAAACATCTTCTACAGACAACTCGCAGCAGGGGAGAAGCAGCATCAGGCAAATGACAGCTACAGTGAGACATTCTGGGGTGAGAGAGGTGATGCCTCCCATCTGCCAGAAACCTCTCCCAAGAGCACAGCCCAGCAGATTGCTTTGGTTTCACAGCAGCAGAAGCAGGCCTATGTCTCTGACCCCAACACCTGATCCTGAGGTACGATGCAATTATTTCTAGAGCCATCATGCCAGGGCTCCCATCTCCTTGGCCAAGACAAGCTGGATTCAGTGGGGAGCTGCCCGCTGGTTCCCTCAATCTGCCTGCAGCCCCAGCCCTTGAACATACGGCCAGCACAACCTTCCTGGGCCTCCTGCCAGATGTTCCCAAACCAAGGTTTGCCCTCAGAGCCGGGGCAGCATCTGCAAATACTCACTGCGTCCCAAGTTGGTGGCCACGTGTTGAAGCACTTCTATCTGTTTGATGGCTTCCCTGCGGGTGAAGTGAACGACCAGCACCCAGTAGCCTGAGGAAAGATCTTGCAGGCTGGAAGAAGAAAGAAGGCCAGAGGAAGGTTAAGCAAAGGCTTTGTTATCTCCATCCCAGTTACTGCCTAGATGGCTTCTCCATTCTGAGCCTACACGCTAGCCAAAGCACAGTGAAAAGCATCCCAGCAGCAGGCTCCACACTTACCCATAGAGCAGAGCATGGTCCAGATGTTCACAGAGCCGCTGCAGGACCTTGTCATGGTTTCTGATGGCTGGCGTCTCGTCTTCACAGGCAGCGAAGTAGCTCTGCAGCTGCAAAAAGAAGAGATGGGATGGCTGAAACTCCATTCTACAGCCCACTGAGGAGGCAAATGGAGATGCCAACATTCACAGCCAGCATTAAATAGCTTTTTTTAATCTCTCAGCTTGCTAGACCTTGATGCAGGTTACTTACAGGGTGTAGCAATTGATTTCAAGTTACTGCCCTAAAGGCAGTAACTCATAGGGAGAACCTCACCCACAAAGATTTGTGCACTTTTCAGAGACATACCAGCAGCATGGCTGCGGCTGCACAACCAACTTCCCTGTTGGCTGAGCAGGTGGGCTGAGCTGGACAGCCTCCTCCTTTACAGCCAACATTACAGTGGGGTTTTGGTGGTTCCTCTGCAGCGGTGCAGCCATCGCAAAGCCATTCAGAACAGAAATAAATGAGAGCTCTGGGCTCTGTTTCTGGCTCTGCCATGGACAAGTCCCCTCCTCGGTCTCAGGGTCTTGCCATGGGAAACCCTGGTTGGTGAGAGATATTGCTTCCAGGTATAAAAGATGCTCTGAGTCCAGGAGCTTCATTCTTGCAGCACGTGTGCTCTGTGCTAAATCTGTGTGAAATCTCAGCACAGTTTCAGCATCCTGGGAAGGGACAGAGGTTTTCTTGTTACAGGCAGCTCGAGTAACCACCACGATGCTGGGTATTGATGCCAGGCAGTCGAGAACTGCCCCAGACTTTCAAACACAGGCTGGTAAGGATTGCCTGGCCACACAGCAGCAGGGACTTGGAGGGTGCAGAGGGCAGCCAGCAGTGCAGATAGGGATGGAGGCACGTGCATATGAGAGAAAGGCAGTTCAATTAATCTCCAAGTCGTTTGCCTCCTCGGCAGGGGGGAGGCTACATCACTACAATGTGTCACTTCATGTAGCTGCCCCTTTCTCAAAGACCTGGACAGCTTCACTCATCCTCGGTTAACCCATTCACAGCCGCAAAGTTAGCTCTGAAGACAGTGCTGGCCCTGTGCTCTGCTGACAGCAGCCCTCGGAGGCTCGACACAGCATAAATTGCTTTTCTGCTTCTGCAAAACCTGCTAGAAATCCTAGAAATCTCCCCTACCACCCAAATCCTGTATCCCTTCCCAGCTGACCCACCAGCCTCCTCCTGCCCCTGGAGCTTACAGATCTATTTAGGTCCCCGTCTCACACATACTTGGCATTCAGGCAGGGAGATTACTCACCCAGGATGTAATCTCAGCTGTGTATGCCACATTTATTTGCTCTGGCTGGTGACAAGCAAGCACAATTCAGCTGAGCTACAACAATGCATCACCTGTATGTACGTTATTTTGGTGACACAATAAGTCTTTGCCAAACCTCACCAGTTAGATGGTAGAATTAAAAGACAAAAACTTGACAGCATTGTGCTTGTCAAGTCTGACCTCTTCCCAGAAACTGGTTTCTCCTCCTGAATTATTACTAGAGCCAGAGAAGCTCCTTTAGAAAATCATCCAGTCTCAATGTAAAAGTTATCAAGGAGGACAGAGAACACCTCACAGCCCCTGGGGAACTGTTCCCAACAACCCTCTTAAAAATATGAATATATCTAGCTCCAACACCTTCCTAGCTTGAAGACCTTGACTCTCTCTGTAGCTCTTGGGTAAGACGGGAGAGCCAGGCATGTTCCTGCATGGAGCAGGTCCCAGCCCTTACGTGGGAACGAACTGCTGAGCCCGAAGAATCACAGCCAAATTCCCTCATCCGATTGCACAGCACAACTCAGCCGGTCCCTGTCCTGTCTAGTTGAGAAGGTAAATCCCCTGGGGAAGGAAATACGCAATAAGGTTTTGTTTGCAGAGCCACCCGTGGATGCTCCAGTGATGCACAGACTTTTTCATGACACCCAGGTGAGACCCAAAGTGTTTCAGCTCAGCAGCTCTTACCCATTTTTGGGAGGAAGCCGTCTCAGAAGATCTACCCTATTAATAGGCAGCCCAGACCCAAGCAAGGAGAAGAATGCCCTAAAATCCAATATTCAAGAACTATTTCAGGAGCTACCTGCAGCCAGTGTTTTAAGCTTACTCCTGCAGCGAGGACACTAGAGGAAGAAACAAAGTCACAATTTAGAGCCCTAACCCTCTAGCAATAGACAGAGGAGACACAGAGGTTGCTCTCCAAGAGCTGTCTGGAGCTCACTAAAATATCCGGTTTTGGTGGAAACTGAGGCAGGAATCAAAGCCCCTGCCATATGGGACACAAGCCAGGATTTGAAGGCAGAAGTTCCCCGGCTTGTCCCAAGCAGGCTGTTGCCTCTGCAGAGAGCTGGGGTACCCTCGGAGGAGGGTTACTGTCCTGGGTGTTTCTGCAGGCTCTGTGCTGGCTTGAGAAAATGCAGCTGTGGGGGACAGCTAGGGGAAAACAAAAATAACCAGGCCCTACATTAGCTTACCACTAAAACCAAGGAGCCACTCAGCCAGCTCTGCACACACTGCTCAGGGAGGTCATCTTGGAGGGAACTTGGAGCCTGTCTGTGCCACTGACTGGAAGAATTCCCCATGACAGAGAGACTCCAAGCCTGGGCAGTGAAAGAGATGAGCAAATAGAAGCATTTCCTCTTTTTTCTTTCCTTCCTTCTTCAAAAATAACTTGGATCTTTGTTACTGTCCTTCCTGCAGCCAGTTCACAGCTCCTAACGCTCTGTGTTGCTACACGGACCAACCTGCTCCCGTCATCAGAGAATACAAACTGTTAGCAAACAGTGGTTGTCTCATCTCAACATCTCTGAACATGGAGAAGCACCAGGGAAGTTCTGAAAAACAGATTTCTCTTCCCTAGAAAAGCCAAATCTTGCCCCTATGAAGGCATCTAGGTTTTGAAGGACTCTTCCTGTGTTGTATTAAAGCTTGGTCTTACTTTCAGCTGCTCTGCAAGGAGCATGCAGCCTCCTGCTCTGTGCAAACCAGCTTCCCCTGCATTGCAGCCTCTTCCTGGGGAGGCGGCTGGAAAACCCAGGCCCATAGCGATGTCCAGAGCAAACCTACCCCAAAAGGCTCAAGTTTGCCCCTCTGCAACATCAGGAGCCAGAGGATGAGCTGGTGTGACTGTGCTTTGCTCAGAGTCATGGGGTCACGCCAGCCCTGTGCACGTGGGACCCTGCGAGCAGGAAACACGCACTCAGCAGTTTTGGATTTGGATTCGGGCACTCCGAGTCACGGCATTTTAGGAGCTGTCAGTCACAGGGAGGCGTGCCAAGAACTCGCTCCTACCCGCATGGACAAAGATGTGCCACCATGTTCCCCGTATGGTGCTGCATCAAGGGACGGTGCCTTTTCCAGCATCCCTCCAAAATAAACACGGCCAATGGCTTACAGTCCCAAGCGAAGGACGTCCACAGCTTGCTGGAGCACAACAAGCTCCAAAAAGAGATTGGCCAGGCGAATCCCTGACGAACTACCACGTGTCCAGGGAGGAAACAAGACCGAACAAGCCTCAGGATCTCCTGGATGGAGTCATCCCTACAGCGAGGCTGGGGAAAGGCTGAGATTTGCAAAAGCTGATGGGAAGGCATTTCTGGTTTGGGAAGAAAGGTGAAGACGCACAAGGAGGAAAGGTATGGTGAAATAGCTTTTTCAGTTGGGGAACAAAATCCAGTTGCATTGTTTCCCAAAACAGGCCCACTTGCTCCAAGATCCACCTAGCTGGAAATCTGTAGGAATTACGACCATGAGCATCCTGGAGCAGAGGCACAGACTATGGACGGTCCCAGCATCTGACCCTGATCGTGCCACACAGGCAGAAATGATGTAGCACTGCCCTGAAAAAACAGCATTTATACAAAGTGTTTACCTCTCTCCTGTAAACTGCTATAAAACGCAAACAAATAATTTGAAACCAACCTCTCCCTAATCACAGTGTGGTAGACAGACCTGTTTGGGAGGTGGTGACCAAACTTTATGAAGCATCCACAAAGCAGCTCCCTGACATACCTGGGCAGTGAGCCGGGCTGGAGCCAGGGAAAATCAGGAAGGAGGCAAGCAATAAGGTTAAAAAGCATTAACTGAATGCGACACTGCTCATCTCTGGGTTTTCTGGAGACATGCTCTTCCCCTCGTCTCCTCTATGCTCCAAAACCAGAAGGAAGGGTTGAAGCTGGCTTGGATGGAGGACTCATGTGGGGCACAGTGAATGCCTCAAGCCCTGACCCTGGGCTATTTATAGACATTCCTGCGGCCAAAATAAGCACCGTCAGCATGCAGAAGGCATCCCCGCCATTCACCGACACCACTCTGCAGCTCCAACTGGGTCTGAGCACCGGTGTTGCGACAGTGTGGGACAAAACCTGCTTTGGCGAACTGGTTACAAAAGCTCCTGCGGAGTCCAAACGCTTGAGGCTGGCGAGTTAAACACACTTGAGAAGAAAGCAGAGCAGAAAGGTGTTTATCCAGAGGGAACAGAGAGCTGGTTTGCACGGTGGGGGGAGGGGGAAAGACGGGGTTTGCACCCCTAACAATCACACCTCATCCCCACTGAGGAGAAGGTGGATTTAATTGCCATTTATCAATCACAAATTGATTTTTTTCTTTGCAGTGATACACCACACCCCACGCTGGCATGCATGAGAAAGGCTATTCCTTGCACAATTTTATAACCTACTAATTGCAGCGGTTCTCAAAGAGTGTGAAGCTCTCCCAGCCCATTTGCAAAGCTGCTGTGTTGCAAGGGATGCCAACAAACAGTCACTGGGGAGGCATGCTGTAAAGTCCATTCTCCAAATCTAATCACTCTTGTGATGCTCCTTTGAAAGCTCTCCAGTATTTCTAGAACTTCACTGAAATACAGTCTCCTGACCTGTTCGCAGCTGGCCACAACCCAATCGAGTCTCAATCTCCCCTCTGTAAATCTGGCCTGCAGATGTTTGATGAGCAGCTTTCTGACACCAAGTTCATTTCTCTTGTTCTGCTTGGTATTTCCCTGGCAGGGCAAACATGGTGAAAGAAAAGCAAACAGCCCAGTCGGGCATCCTTTGCATTCCTCCAGCTCCCTAACCATGGTGCTCGCTGTATGGGAAAGGCAAGAGGCGCTTCAAAACCCGGTTTCCCACCCACAGCACACGGACTGGCAAGGGGTTTTCCCCAGCTGCAGGAATGCAAACAAAAGCAGTACCACAAAGCAGCAAGCGGAGAGCCAAAACATAACAGAAACTGCAGCAGCCTTTGTTCTGCCTAAATTCCTGTCCTCTCATCGTCTTCCCCAGCAGCTGGAAAGACACCTTCTCGAAGCTATCAGGTAGGTGGTTTTCTTTGAGGGCAGTATTTCGTGAGCCAGCCAGGCAGGCAGCTGGAGATGCAAACCCTTTGCTAGACCCAAAACCCTTCCCAACCCTGCTCCCAGCACTTGCTTTTCCACCACGCTGCACGACTGGACAAGGATGGTGGCACGTTATCTACCAGACTGCACAGCCAGAATAACTTTCTGCAGCAAGAGCAAACTCACATGGTTTCCTGCGAATGCAGCCTGCAAAGCTGCCTAACAACGTGATTTAAAAAAATGCTGATTAAGAAGCCAGCTCTGGGTCTTGGCACTCAGTCTGGGGCTGCACCCGCAGCTGAGCACCCTCAGGAGCAAGCCTGGAGCTCCAGGGAGCACCAAAAAGAGGTGGCAGGAGACTGACCTTGTCCCATGCAGGCGATGACAGTTCAATCCCAAGGAAAGAAGCAAAGTGAAGGGACAGGACAGACACATAAGAAGATAGGAGAAGCAACCAGCACTCTCGTACCTGCTCAGGGGAGTACAGACATTCAATGGCAAATGGATAAAGAGGAGGCTGAACCACTCTGCCTGGAAAACTCCTAGTCTTCCATACCACCCAAAAAAGCAGGCTGAATTTCAAGGCAGGGGTGTTATTCTCTCTTGTACACTTGTATAACACCAAGCCCTAAAACTTCAGCTCTAGTAGGACGTTTTGGAGGTTGCATACATGATCTGATGCAACATTTCTTACAACAAGCTTCCAAACCAGCACCGGACTCAGCGCCCAGCTTCCCGTCCCAGACTCGATATGCCTCGCCCGGGTCTTGTGGCTTTCACGATGAAATACATCGGCATGCTCCGAGCATCAGCCTGTTGAAGGCACAAGTAATGTTGGAGCAGCCTGGAGAGAAACAGAGTGTGCTTGTGATGCGCAGAGACAGGAGCCTGAAACAGGTGAAGGTGAAATCCATAGCAAAGATGCTCAATGGCTGGAAACGCAGAGCTTTGAAGCATTTGCAGTCCAGTGCCTGCAACGTTGTCACCTCCTGGGACACATACACTTATCAGCTCCCACACTCCCAAGGCTTTTCCAGGGCTTTTCTTCATTATTTCTAAGCAGCAAACTTTGCAGCAGGCTGGACCCATGCATGGCTCAGCCAAGGACAGGATTTTTTCCAGCGGTGACACTTGCTTGCAAGTCACAGGGAGCATCCTGCTCCTCTGTCATGGTGAGCAGAGCGCATGGAGCAGGGTACAAGCATGTGGCTGCTTTGGAACAGGATCCCTGTGCTAACTGAAGGCAGACAGAAAGGTCACATGCTCGGCACATCAGAAAAAAACAGATTTCATGGAAGAAAAAACCAAGTCCAGTTGGTACACACACCAAAAACAAGTAAGCACGAGGTGCTTGTGCCCTGCAAGTCTTGGTAACAGCGCTGCTCTCCCAGATAGCTGCTGCTTACTCACATGCTGGGCATTTGCTGTTTTGAATCTCTCCCCGTAGACCAAGTCCTCTGGCCTGCAGTTATTTCGGTTACTCCTCTTGGACCAGGATATCAGAAGTGGGGAAAGTTGAAATCACTCAACAGCCACTGAAATTGTGCAATTGGACGCAGAGAGGCTCTGAGGCATTGCTTCCTCTCCTCGTACAAAACCCACTGCCAAAACTGAGCCTCCAAAACTAACTGCTCTCCCAGCGAAATGCTTTGTGTTAGTGGTAGGACAAACGGGACTTTTTTCTCCCCAAAAGGCTATCATAGCCTTGTCCGCCAGCAGATCCACAGCTGATCTTGAGAAATGCCTTCCGTGGGTATAAAGAGACAAACACCAGTTTAGGTACCCGCAGAATCCAATCCTCTTGCAACTGTGGACAACAAACCTCATATCATCACCAGACCTGTACCAGGAAGAGGCAATAAGAATTTCCAAAAAGAGATAAACCTTGAAATACTGGGGCAACCCAAGAAATACATAGCTGCGCTCCCAGCAGAACCACAGCAAACAGCTTTGTTCGCTCGTCAAACAGTGGCAAAGCCCTTAGAGTACCACCAAAATACGCAGTGTCAGAGTTGCAAGCATTCGTAGACTTCTTAAAAGCACCTGAGTGACCTTGTGTCTTCAAGGCCGACTTATGAGCTCCGTGAGATTGCTGCTAGCTTCAGCCACAGGCTTCAGGCAGCTGGCAAACCTGGTACTTGCAGTAAAGGGGCATGCCAGGACTGTGCAGGGGAGCAGCGTGAATGTACCAATGTCGATCCCTGCTGCGTGCCCCCTGCAGCAACAACGGATGTGGACTGGAGCAAACATGAGTGAGAGGAAATACCCTGGCAGAGATAAAAACCCCTGTGGTCTTAGCACCAGCGAGGTGTCCCTCAACGGGAAGCAGAAGGCAAGGTTGCTATTTGGCTATTTTCACATCTCCAGAATTGCTATCTCTGTGTCACAGCAGCTGGGCTAAATAAATGTACCCAGCCAGAGATGAGCATGTTCCTTATGTGATTTGAGGAGGGATGCTCCACTCCAACGCTACCTGCTCCTCTCCAGGACATGGGGGCGCAAAGCCATCCCCAAATCTACCCTCCCTCACCGTGCAGAAGCAGAGGTGTTGCAAGCCAGAGTTCAGGGAGCCTGGGAGACTGCAAAGGCATTTCAATGGTACAGGGCTAAAACTCTGATCCCGAGACAGGCAGAAAAGGTACAGTATTAATTCACTATGGGGGAAGCAGAAACCTTCCCAAAGTCATGCATAAACGGAACAGAGCCAGAGCTTTTGGCAACAACTCCTGCAACATCGGCAAAAAACGTTGCTCCACCTGATTGACATGGACCAAGGATCAGCTGCTCTAGAGTTCATGGGAATGTGTGCCCTTCAAAGCCAGTAGGAAAGCCTGAAAAACAGACAAGAGCCCCAAAATCTTGGATTCTGATCTCTTTTCTGATTTTAAGTTTAGCTCCTAGAATTGCCAGCAACTGTTTAAGGACTTTGCATTTTCGCCACCTAATCACAAGCAAGACAGCAATAAATCTCTCCTTAACCCACTGCAATGTCCAGGAGGGCATGGAAATCCAACAAGAGAATACAAAACATCTACGCTACCCAGGACCAGGTCACCTGTGATAGCTTCTAGCTACCAGGAGAAGGTTGGCCAAGGATGGATATGAAGCCGTTGGCATTTCTAGCATGCCTGTCACGGCAAGAGTTCAACTGGGAGGCACCAGGAGGCAGCTCTCATCCCACTGCTGCCACGTACAGTAATATATCCTAGAGGAAAACAAGCACTTGACTGAACAAGGGTCTGCTCCCCACTAGGAGAGGATGCACAGAAAGCGGTGAATGCACACTGAGCCATAACATGCCCACCTCCAGCCTTCTGCCTCAATAAAGGCCAAATTCTTTAAAAAAAAATAAGGGTTAGGCATCAATTTGCATAGTAATTTGTGCTGGAGCACAGCCCTCTTAGCAGAAAGCAGGGTGAGGGAGCACTGGATGGGAAAGGGGAGAAGAAACAGTCATAAGACAGAAGTAATGAGCTCCACAGCGTCACTGTGCAGAGAGCATCGCGCTCTGAATTAATTTACATCTCCCAGGGAGGACAGAGAGGACAAGCTGTAAATGGGAAATCAACACCATGCTCACAGTTCCCTTGGATCTGTGCTGGAATTGAAGTAGGGACCCAACTCACTACTGCTGAGCTCTCCCAACTTCTCCTGAAGCCACCAAGAGCAGCGGCCTCTTGACATTGCTCCAGCTGGAGGGGAAAATTTACTGGGTGTCTAAATTAGATGTTCTGCCTCTCTCTGCAGTTGAGGTCTGATCTCACACCTCTGCAGCCAATAGCAAAGTTCCTGCTGATCTCTGAGATGTGGGTAAGGAACGCGAACAGGGCAGATCCAGCACTTGGGTATCACACAGAGAAACCCACAGGATTATAATTACCCTTTCCAAGCAGGTTTGCATCTCTGCCTTTTCTAGCTGTACTCTGTCCCTCATATATTCCTAGGAAAATAAGATAAAACCAGTCCTGTTCACTGAGGCTTGAGGAATTTGCTTGGAATTGAAGCACTTTTTTTGCTGTCCATTTGTACAGAACTTACTCACTGCTTGTGCTCTGACCTCCCACTCCTGAAATTCAGAAGCACCCTGGAGAAACTGAAGTCACAGCCAGGTAAAGTCCCAGCCACAGGTCTCTGTGGCACAAACCCTGCCCAGGGCTGTGCTGCTGCTCGCTGCCTTCCCCATCTGAAGCAGAGGGAAGCTGACAAGCGTCCAGATGGTTTTCCCTGGGCTACTCAGTGAAAATAAGGTATTTTTTCTGCTGCTGGTACTCAAAGCCTGACATCGTAACCAGGTACCTCAGCCTTCAGTGGTGGTTTGTCCCAGTTTACCCAGTCTGGAGATGGGGTTTAGTCCTGGCTGTCTTCTAAAATAACATCTGACTTGCAGTCCACTGACTGCTGAGAGTCCACAAACTCCTCTTTTGGTCTGAAGCAGAGAAAAGAAAACCTATCATCATCTGGCCAAAAAGCAGTGTGGAGAGGTGAGCACGCCACCACAAACACATTCAAACCCTCTACAACTCAAACCTGTAGTGACGGTGGAAGTAAGGAGTAAGCAAACTACGCAGCAAAGAAGCTTTTGAAATCAGAGGCAAGACTTGGAAAACTCCTCCACGTCCCATGACACAATCCCTGCAACGAGGAGTTAGTCAAGATGGACCCAGAGGTAGGGAGAGGAAGATGAACGAGAGCAGGATTTCCCAGCACGCAGCCAGGGCGTGGGAAGGGTGTACCTGCTCCCCAAACCTACCAGCTTACTCCTCCCCTAACGCAAAGAAAAAGAGAAAAATCAGGGACTTGAGCAGGGAAGCGTTGGGAAAAATTAGCTGCTCCATAGCTGAAGAGGACCGATGTCCCTGAGGAAGGAGAACTGCATCCCGGGGGTAAAAAGCAGGGATGTGCCAGCATTGGGACTTTCACCATGGGGTTGAGTTTGGTTTCACTGGGATGGTATAAATAAGTCCGTCAGCCTGAAGTCTCACTGAAGTTCCTATGTTTCCCTGAGCTTTCTTGCTCTGAACAAGAAAGCAAAAGAGGCAGGATTGAAAAATCCCCAAATCCCTCTTTCCCGCTGGACCAAGACGGACAGAGACTGACGCAGATCAAGGCAAAGCTGTAGTTGATGAGTCCTGTTCAAGTATGATAACAATTAAAATAACCACCATGTTGACTTTATAGCATTACCAACAGGGATCCCTAAGGATTTTCTGAATGCAAATAAATTATGTCCAATGAATCCTGTGTGGGAAATAGTATATCCTTATACATATGGGGAAACTGAGGCAGTAGCACTGCAGAGCATTGTAACAGAGCTTGGAGCAGGCTGAACATCCACTGATTTCCATGTAGATAAAAGATTATCCTTAATTTTTAGAGGACAGAAAGGTGAGAGACCAGAGGACAGGGTCACCCATGGAAGAAAAGAGAAAGGCTGGGAGAGGTTAGCACATCCATCCTATGTCCCAGAGGCAATGTCAGGCCATTCCTTCCTTAATAGTGCTGGGAATTCATGTGATAGTCTTTGTAAGACAAGTTTTCATGGATGAATCTGTGTCAGGACACATTGCAGATCACAGGAAAATTCCAATTCTATAAGGCAGCAGAAACCCAACAACTAGAGAAATGTCAGCACGTCCAGAAAGCCTCCTTTCCCCCAAAACTTGGGATGAAAACTGTAACAAGACTCCCTTTACCTCCTGAAACAGAGCTTGTGTTCTTTCTCAAACACAGCTGGAGCTCACATGTGGAGCAGATAGGACATGTGGCCCAACCCAAAACTTCCAGCATGTCCTTACAACTCATGCCTGTGACTGTCCCAAACAGACTCCAGTGTCCTGGTCCCCTTCATGCCAGCATGCAGACGCTCCCCACCAAAGGGATGGGCTTTAAGAAATGCTCTCACTGGCAGCAGATGCTGAGGGGCAAGGAGAAACGAGGGGCAAGCAGAAGGACAAGGTGAGAGATGAGGTATGATGAGACATGTCTTCAGAGCCCTTGTTTTGAGGGCTCAGACCAGGGCATGGCCAACCCATGGCATACACCTGCCTGGAGGGAGGACCTCTGGAAAGAAGGTTTCACACTGGACTCGTCCAGATCCCCCCACCGTACGGTCCCAGGACAAGGGATCCCCCTGGGATCCCCCCAGTCCTGTCCACAGGAGAAAGAAACCCCTTGAAAAGGGGTAACCCCAGTATATCCTGACCAGCAGAGACAGAGGTTCCTGGGGGTGACCCTGGCAGTGTCCCTTTGGCAGGGTGGGCCAGGGGGTGACCCCAGACCCCCAGGGGTGCCTCTGGGGTGTCCCATGGCACCAGCAAAAAGGATGCCTCCAACCTCACATCCCCAGCACAGGGGGTCTAAACGCACACAGAGGAATCTCTAAAGGTCTCCCCTGCCTCTGGCAGGGTGGACAGCAGCGCGTCCTTGACCCCATACTCCTGTCCCAAAGAGCGTCCCAGTGTCCCTGGCATGTCCCCTGCCCCCTACCTTGGGTGGGGTGGGGGGTCCCCAGGGACTGTCCCCCAGCCCCACACCTCAGGCAGGGCAGTCCCTAAGGACGATCCCTCAGCCCCACATCTCTGGTGGTGGTCGTGTGTGTCTGGGGGTCCCCAGGAGTGTCCGCCAGCCAAAGGCAGAAGCAGTCCCCAGGGACACCCCAGGGCAAGAGGGGTCCCCACGGCTGTTCCCAGCCCCCCAGCCCCAGCTGAGGGGGTCCCCAGGGCTGTCCTAGGGCTGTCCCCAGGCCCACAGCCACAACACAGGGGGTCCCCAGGGCTGCCCCAGGCCCCCAGCCCTTGCAGAGAGGGGTCCCCAGGGCTGCCCCCAGGCCCCCAGCCCTTGCAGAGGGGGTCCCCAGGGCTCCCCCAGGCCCCCAGCCCTTGCAGAGGGGGTCCCCAGCCCCACATCCCTGTCAGAAATGGGTGGGGGTGGCGTCTCCAAGCCCCTCCGCCACCCACCTTCTTGACGGAGAGGGAGATGTTCTCCAGGATGCGGTCCTTCACCTCCGCCGGCTCCATGGCGCCGCCGCCCGCCGTCGCCGTCGCCCGCCGCCGCGCCCGCCCGGCGGAGGCCGAGTGCCGGCCCGTCCGCCGGGCCCGCTCGCCGCCCCGCCGCCCCCCGCCGGCCGGCTCCGTCCTGCCGGCTGCCCCGGCCCGGCCCCGGCCCGGCCCGCCGGCTGCGGGGTGGCGGCCTCCGTCGCCGCTCAGCGCGCCATGACCGCGCCGGGGCCCCCCGCGGCGGGCGCGGAGGCGAACGGGGCCCCGCGGGGAGGAGGGAGCGGAGCGGAGCGGGGCCGCACTCGTGACGGGCGCCGTGCTCCGCCAGGAACTGAGGTCAGGCGGGAGGGAGGGAGGGAAGGAGGGAAGGGAACGGCGCTGCCCGCCCCCGGCACCCGGCAGCGGGGACCGCCCCGCCGGGGAGCCGCCGCCTCCCGCCCCAAATGGCGCCCGCGGGCCCCCACAGAGGCGGCGGCGGCGGGGAGGACGGGGACGACATGGCGCTGGGTCCCTCATGAGGCAGCGAGGGGACCTGAGGGGAGATGGCGCTGGGTCCCTCATGAGGCAGCGAGGGGACCTGAGGGGAGATGGCGCTGGGTGCCTCATGAGGCAGCGAGGGGACCTGAGGGGAGATGGCGCTGGGTGCCTCATGAGGCAGCGAGGGGACCTGAGGGGAGATGGCGCTGGGTCCCTCATGAGGCAGCGAGGGGACCTGAGGGGAGATGGCGCTGGGTGCCTCGCGGCCCTGGGCTCAATGAGGGGATGTGAGGGGAGATGGCGTTGGGGACAGCGAGGGGGATGAGGGGAGACGGCTTTGGGTCCATCATGGCCCTGGCCTCAGTGAGGGCCATGAGAGGAGATGGCGCTGGGTCCCTCATGACCCAGTGAGGGGACATGAGGGGAGATGGTGTTGGGTCCTTCTCAGCCCAGGGTTCAGGAAGGGGATGTGAGGGGCATGAGGGGAGATGGTGTTGGGTCCCTTACAGCCCCCTGAGGGGACACAAGGGGACCACAGTGTTGGTGCCCACTGAGAGGACACATGGTGGGTCAGCGGGCCCCAGTTTGGGGACACCAGGCGAGGCGGCCACTGGACCCCCAGGTCTCCTAGCCAGGGCCCAGCCTGTGGCTTTGCTGCGCTTCGGGATGCTGGCAACGGCCAGGCTCAAAGGAAAGATAAGTATTCAGTAGCATGAGGGAAAAATGGGGGGGTCTCTACCTGGCACCCCACCACCGAGGGCTTTAGCAACCCTGAGACAAACAGAGGATCCGCCTCTCTGCTAAGGTTCACGTGCTTGATGGCATGGCACCTTGGAGCCAAAAATGGGCCAGATAAGTGTTGCTCAAGCCCAAACCTCCATTGGTGGGAAAAGATCCTAAAAACCCCAACTACGAGCCCCACTTGCCATCACAGGACAGAGCTAGGAGCTGGTGCAAAGGCTTAATAGTGGTGGTGGGGTGTTAAAGAAATAAAAGATAAAATTAATAATAAAACCCTCCTCCTAAGATTCAGGTGAAAGGTCCTGATGCTGGAGCTGTCCCTCCAGGCTGGCTTATCACCCCTGCAACATTCAACACTGGTAACTGAAAATGGAACCGAAAGTAAAAGCAATTAAAAAAGGAAAAGCCAGCAGCTCTCAGGGAGCACATTCCCTATGCCATTCCCACCCCTTCCTCTGTAAATAACCTGCTGGCAGGGAAGGGAAAGGCTGAGCCAGGACTTGGAGGAGAAAACTCACCAGACCCAAGCCTGCTCTTTCCCTGCAGTCGCATGAATGGCCCAGCCAGTTTAACAGCTTTGGAAACTATGGGAGAAACTCCCAGGGAAAGGAGGAGAGCGCAGCTCGTTAGTGCTTGGGTTAAAACCGAGCCAAACCATAAACTCTTACAAGCTCCCCACCAAGTGGATGGAGAAGCAGAAGTGTTGCATTGAGTGAGATCCCAACAAGGATCAGAGCTTGCCTCAGCACCTGGGGAAGAAGATAAACCTCTCCTGCTGAACTGGGGGGAAATTAGAGGAAAATGACCCCACTAAAATGCACACACAACTACTTAATAGCAGCCCTGAGCATGAAACATTCAAGCCTGATCCCTGACAAGTCACTGGAGAGACGAGCAAGAAAAAGTCAGCCCCTTTTAAAGAAGCCCAACAGATCCAACACACCGTTTTATTCTTTACTGGTGAATTTTAGGATTTAAAGTATGCTCGGGGTATAAAGAAAACAAGCTGTACAGCACCAGCCAGCAGGTAAGTGCATCTGTTTGCATTCTTCATTGCTCTGAAGGCACTAGATGCAGCATATACACCTGTTTAATCCCATGGTACGGCAGACTTCCTGGTCTCCTACAGTTTTCCTGGATGTTTTGAATGCCTCGTCTTGTTTTACTTCAAGTAAAATGAGTTGGTTGTAATCCCTTAAAGCACCCACCACACAATTATGGGTTTATATAGGAAATTCCCTGCTCCCAGCATTTAAAGACATCTTCCATTCTCCCTGGACAAGCTCAGAAGGAACCATCCCACTCCCACCACATGATAATCTGCTTCCTACCCTCTTCCCAAGAGATTTTTAACTCTTTGCTCAGTATTTACAGCCTGAAGTTAGCATGAAGAACATTACCCACAAAGAGAGGAACCATCAGGTCAGGTGTTTGTCACAAAACGATGGCAAGTAAGGACAGAATGAGTCACTGAGGTGTATCTCTGCAACAATGCGTGCTAAGTGCAAGATACCATCCTCCTAAGATACCTTATCCTGCAGGGCACTTCGGTAATGTTGCCAGTGATCCGGAAGGAAATTAGAGAGACAAAAGAAGCATTTCAGGAGGTAGTAGTATACATTTAGGCAAGAAAAAATTTAGTATTAGGAAAAATATAAGGGAGAAACCGCAGGCTTATCAGGATAAGTGAACAGTGAGCCCTGCATCTCATGACCAACACGCAGCCTTGTAAGCACACCTCCATCTCCACAGCCAGGCATAAGTGTTTTGATTTTAAAACTCTTCCCATTTTCATTTGTTAACAAAGGGACTCAAGACTAGACACTCCTTTGGCAGCTGCTGTTGTGAAGGATTTCAACCACCACGCACTCACATCCTTGTCTGCGTGACTCAATGCTTTTATTGGCAATCACGACAGCACCTTGTAATTAGTAAGCTTGGTTGTCAGAGACAATCATGTCATAGTGGAGCAATTACACTTCTGAGGGGGTCCTTCACCCCATTTACCCCCGAGGAAAGAAGGGGTAGAGCAGATAATCAATGTAAGGCTGGAGTGAATCAAAAGCCAGGCTGGCCAGCCTGATTTCCCAAATCCTATTCTGGTGACAAACCTACCCAAAAAGCAGTTCACTTGGCAAAGCAATGCCAGGCACATGCTAAAACCATGAGACTGCAGAGAAGCGAGGCAGTGGATTTAAGTGAGTGGCACTGTGGAATTCATGAGCGATGGCTCAGCCACGTTTCTTCTGTTGACCACTCTCTGAACTATTCTGGTGCAGGAAGTCATATGATGCAATACTTACCTCTCTGCATCCAGCTCCTGCTCTTAATGCAGCCTCTGCACCCACGTGACTACTCAAAAAACCTTCGTTTATAATTTTTAAACTCTAGACCGCTGGGGGAATCCCTTGTCCTACTCCTAAAGCTTCCATAAAAGATAACAAAGGAAATACACCAACTTGCAGTAAGCTTTACATTTACTACACAGGGCCTGAACCTCGGCCATACAAGAGGCTGCAGATTTAAAAGTGCCAATGTCCCGATTCAGACAGACTGGGACAATCCCTAATGTGAACCACACTGTTATGGTTGTGTTAATCTGCTATACCAAATACCACCTTCATAAAGGAGAAAGAATAAGGCCCAAGTACTAAAAATCATTTTCAAACAGTCAGAGCATTAAATTCTTAAATCATCTCCCAGCAGAAGAAACTGCAAACAACATTTTGGATGTATGAAAACATTGAACAGGGCCGTAGTAGCCCACACATTAAAACCTTCCCCTTTCCTACCCCAAGACCAGAATTCAAAACGTAGTTTTGCCCTCCTAATTAATACCCACCTTAATGACATAATTTCACTATAATAGTGACAACAGCATCACATGTAGAGCTCTGAACATGTGAGGAGAAAACCACTGTCCAAGAAGTGCTTTGTCACAGCAACTGATTCATAACCCTTCGTGTTTTTGTGTCTCTGGTACCAACACTGACTGCTCTCTGGATAACTCAGATTTAATGGTCAGTGCTTGTCTCAAGGAAAAGTGCATGTTTCTCAAGATAGGAAAAAGGAATTACTGCTCCATAGAACAAATGCTGCCGCTTAGGGTTAGCTGACTGCAGCGCAAGTTTCCGAGGAGGAAGATCCTTTACTCCACCTTTCGAAAACATGTCTATTACATGACACTAAGAGAATGGGACTTTTAAAAAGTTATTTCTAATGAAAATTGTCATGAGCTTTCTAGGGATATAAATGCCATTTTTTTTATGTCCCAAGAGATTAGCTTTCAGCTGCAGAAAAATAAACCCAACCATCTCCTAATCTGGTTGGAAATGAGGTATTTACACAGGAGACATAAGGAGTGCCTCATTCATTTTTCCAGCAGACAGTGCTGTGGCCACGTGCTATGTTTTGTGTGGTACTCTAATGCTCTTCCAAATCCTGCCTGAAGGATTCAGCAGCCCATCCCTGTAGAAGGGGAATACATGAATTTCTCATGCCTGTTCTCAGGCCCTGTCAGCTGGAATAATTTTAGCCACAGATTTCTACTCGTTATGTTCAAAATGGCAACATTTATGTTAAGGAAATTCTATCGGCTTTGGGAAAAAAGCCAGAGAAGGATTTGATTGCAGAGATGCTGACCTCAGAAACACAGACAGACCAATCAAGCAACATTATGATAAAGTGTTTATTCTTTTTTTTAAATATCAAATTTTTTTTACACATCAATTTTGTTGATAAACAGTCCCCCAATATTAAAAAAAAAAAATCAAAAAAAGAATCAAGTGTGTATTACTTTGGGCAGAACCACATCCCATTCTCTGATGACACAACCACTCCTCCCTTCAGCCACCTGCAAGGTCAACCGCAGTATGTTCAGCCCAGAAGAGTAAATGACACAAATGCAACCAGCTTTAGGATTCCTGAGTATTAATTCCCTCAAGTTCCTTAAGTGAGTTTGTAAAACTCTTCAGCTAAAAAGCATCAGTCAAAGAGTAACCCAAACCGCTACGCATTTGGATCACGGACTAAGCCTCGTCTACACAGTGCAGGAAGAAATCTCTTGAATGCTGCAGAAGGGAATGATGTACATGAAACTGACCCCATTTCCCAAGCTGACTTCTAAAAGAGGTAGGCAAAAATACCTCTCGATTTCTCCTCTTTGAATTCATGTCAGAGTTCTGGGGAGCCATTTGGCAAGAAGTCCAAGTCTGGTGAAGAAACCTCTAGGATCTGTTCCTTCTTTTATTTGTAAATGGCATAGTGTTTTAAAGAAAACTTATCTGGAAGTTAAGCATTCGGCAAGTACACTTAAATATTGCTACTTTTGAGGAAAGGAGACAGCAAGAGGGAGAGACAAAGACAGAAAGTAGGGAACATATCTAGGAGGTACAAGGTTAACAGTCCTGGAGACCAAGTGTCTACGTAGAAAGTTGAACATACGTAGCAACAAGGCAGAGATTGTCATGATAACGCAGCGTAGCTCAGGTCTGTCCAGCAGCAGGTAAACATGCCAGGAACTGTCACCAGGAAATAATTTCCTCCTCTTGTCAGAATTATCTGTGCCCAGCAGCTTTCAGACGTCGAAATTTCACTAAACATCACCTCTAAACTCACCCAGAGCCTCATGTACGGAAATAGCAAGAGGCCAAGTAAATTCCTTTAGTATCTTTAAGGAAAAGAATACATCTCGGAAATGAACAGTGACGTACATGACCACAGTGGCTTCAGGAAACACCCAGAAACAAGCTCTACAGACCCACAAGGGTCCCCACAGGTGCTGGCATCTTTATGAAGCAGCTTCCGAGTGTTGCTTTATTCTCTATAGTTGGACTTTCCATAGTGAAATCATTCTGCTAAGCTGATATGACATTAGTACATTGGAGCAGTGATTAATGAGAAGGGGGAAGAGAAAACGGTGAAAAGCCTTATTTTAGGCCAGGGTACGTGGCTCCTTGGAAACCTGAGCAGCTTTTGGCATTAACTTTATCCCCTGCTAGAGCCAACAAGCTGTAGTGGTCTGCCATCCTGCTTAAACAGAAATATTCCCACTTTGTGGGCCAGGTAAGCACAGAGACCAGTTAAGGGATTGCTAAAGGCTGAGCAAAGGATGTGTGCATAAGCAGAGAGGACACACATGCACATTAAAACAGAAGACAACTTTAAGATGGCGTTTGCTAAATACACATTCTATTAGATTTTATTTTAACCTTAAATACTCACCACTGCCCCAATTTTCTCCAACATCAATCTTGCTCCTAAAAAAACCTATTCTCTAATTTAGCAGCACGTAACCATTCACTCAAAGCAAGGCTCTGAAATTAAGAGATTTAAATCACCAGGCTTGGACCAACTTAATAAAATAGTTTTACAAGTGTTTATCAGTTGGGGGTCAGGCTTTGTTCCTAGCAGTTCAGAAAGGTACCCAGAAAATTCTACCACTATTGATAAATGCTTCAGTACAGCTTTGGCAGAAGGGCAGATTTCAAAAATTATATTGACAAAGAATAAAACTGAGCAGTGAAGCAAATTGGCTGATGCTCTAAAGCTTTTATAGTATAACTTCTGTATATGCAGTCTAAGTAAATGTGGCCATAAAACTAGAGCCTTTAACCAGTTTGGTGCAAAGCAGCAGTACTTCGTCTAGCTATTAGCAATTGCTTCTAAAAACATAAAGTGTAAATATGAAAAGGGTATAACATTGAATGGCTAACATCTGATGCTTCAAGAAGCTGGCAGTAGATCAACCTGCAGGCTAAGGGCGCAAATTCAGCTCTTGTGCATCCAAGAGAGCCAACCTGCAGCTGGGACCTGCGTACCAGATGGGGGCTTGCTCCCAGGACCACCTCACTGAGACCCGTGGCATGAATCGGGAGCAGATTCGGCCGTTTAGACTGATGTGCTGGCTCTGAGAGCCTCGTTCCTGTTGCTGCTTTTGATAGTGAACCAGATGTAGATGGGAATGAGTCTAATATATCTTATTTCCTAAGGCTTCTAAGGGAGAGATCTGATGACGTTGTACTCCTGTACCAGCCCAAGCGTTACCCCTTTAGTGGGACATTTTGCTGAATTTGAGGTGCTCATTGCAAGGAGAACATTAAAAAAAACTTCAGCAGGGGTAACTCTTACCACCTGCCCCGTAAAGATCATAAAGCTGTCGTCTTGCCTCAGTAACTCATTTTGAACAGAGCCTCAAGCGAATTACTCGATGCTGCTCCAGCAAGGGGTTCCAAACAGCCAAGCACTGCTTCCTACATACGCACGGAGCAATGCTTGCTGCCAGCATCACAAGTAGTGGGATATGAGCTAAATGTGTCTGGGAGCCCCAGGCCTAGCTGGTACATTCACAGCTCATGCAAAAGCTACATTCAACAGAGGAATGCCTTAAAGCTCTTCCTTATTCTAAAGGATCTCCTGGCTGCCCAAGCGCCTAAAAAATCTGACAACCACCACTCACTGACATCAGAAACTCCTGCAAGTTCACAAATGAAACAAAATTTGTGTTGTTTTTAAATGCCACCCTGCATGGAGAAAAAGCCTAGCATACATGTAGGCAAATCTGCTAAGCAACAGTGAAAACAAAACACCCGGAACACAGGCCTGAGACAATGGTAACAACAAATGAAAGCCATGAACAAAAACATGTTTCCAGCCACTGCTGACCCATCACTTCAGGTTTAGCTCAAAACAGAAAGTTCAAGATGAACACTTGACACAAAGCCACTTCTGAGATTTTCAAGTGGGACTAAATAAAAGTTCCTACTTAAAATTTGGTATCATGTTTCAGCCACACTTTCCTTCCCCTTCCCCTTCCCCAGCCCCAACAGTGTTCTGGGGCTTTGCAGAGCATCACAAAGTAGTTCATCCCCAAAAAAAAGCATCTGGAAAGGGCTTCCTACAGCACAGCCTCGATGTGAGGAGATGAGTGCATCATGCAGGCTACTCACCAGGGACTTCCCAGAAGGCCACGATGGTTATAATGCAGAAGCCACGTCAGTGCATTTGTTTCATAAACCCTACTGGGGAGCCCTCGCTCTTTAAGAGGTATTAAATTAGTACCCCACCAGCCGCTACAGGCTTTTTGCAGTTTGCATTTCCACAGCTGAGAGGCCAATCATCCCCAAATATCCAGAAAAACTAGTGCAAAGCAGATTTCTTCATTCTTCTGATCATACCCCTGCTCGGTGCATAGAGAATGCATCCACTGAAACAGTTCATTCTTCCCCAGGCAGAGGGGGATTAAGAGCCGTAACACATGGTTGGTTGGTTAAAACAATTTCATCATTAAGGTTTTGCCTTAAAGTGGTTGAGCTTGTTCTTTTGTATGGGGGAAACATGATGTGGGCAAGGCTAGGAAAAAAATAAAAGTAAAATACTCCTTTTCCCTTCCCCCCCCGCTACAATTAATACCAGCACATCTTCAAATAAGTTAAAACATCTCTTAAGTTTTGGTAGCACCAAATTCTATCCCTTCCCTTCTTCTATCCCCACGTTGTAAACTTGAACACACTGGCCCAAGAGCATAAAAGGGTTTGGCAAAAATAGGCATCAGCCTTCCCCATGCACACACGAAAACACACACTTCCAAAACCCCCCTCCACCCCTCACTCCTCTTGCAAAGTGTTACATGTCTGTGGGCATCTACATACCTTTAGTAGCTGCCGTAATAGTTTCACCAGCATCACAGATGGACATTGGGTTACAAAGCGCAGGAGAACTAAAACAAATCCACAAAGTCCATTTGGACAAGCGCTGTTTTGTGTCTGCGCCGTACCAAACTCAGCGTGCACCTCCTGTCCCGTGCACACGCACGCACGGTCAATTCACTTCATAATCTGCTTTGCGCTGGACAGGGCGGTGATCTTAATGGCTTCTGCTTTTTATTTGTAACACTGGAGCTTATTCTATAATTGTACATTTAAATAAAAACATTAATTTTAATCCAGTATGCATAATTAAAAGCTATCCTGTCCACACAATGCTAGGACGTTTTCTTTCTTTTAAAAGGCCAAATCTAACGAGTGAAACAGAAGAGACAAGTTACTTTGGCTGCAAATAATTAAAAAATCTGGCTCAACATTCTGCTTGTACATTATGGTGTATAGTTTAGATACGTCCTTTAAAAGAAAAGACACCCCAGTCAGCTACCTCTTCCATAGTTATGTAGGAACAACAATACTCTTGGCTAGCAAAATGAGAAGAGCAAGATCTGTGTTTCCATCTGCTTGTTCCAAAGCCTCGAGAGCTTCCCGCGTGGTAAAACCAGCGCCGAGGATCCGATCAACATCAGCTGCAGGGAAAGCAGGTGGTGGAGAAGCACCTGAGGCAGGTCCAGTATAGCCAGCTGGTGGGTTCAGCAGTGGTTCCTCACACCCACCCAACGGCCACGGACCTTCAGGAGCAGAACTGCTGCTTCTCCCAGGTGCTGCTGTGAACAGGCTCCGAGTATGTTGAGGTGCACCTCCATCCAAAGCAGGTGCAGAGGAAATGGATGTGGTTTGCTCCAAAGTCAGACTAGTTGGACTCTGATAACCTTCTGCCAAAACCTCTGCCTGCTCAGAGCCCTGTTGCTGGTCAGATGTCGCTGCAGAATTCACCACGATCAAATCACTCTTACCTGAAAACTTCTGAATCTCTAAAGCACCTTCTCCAAGAGCAGACTGCATGTGACTGATAGACCCAGTGCTGATGTTTTCTATGTCAGAATCACAAGGCTGTTGCCCCTCTGCTCTTCCACCTTCAGACCTCACCTCATAGAAGGAACAACTCTGTTCCTGGCTGCCTGGATCTGAGCCTTTCTGTTCATCTTCAGAAAGCTCCTTCTGCTGTGCTACTGGCTCTTTGTGAACCATTTCCAGCTGAGAGACTTCTTCAGAGGCAAGGATTTTACATTCTCCTTTCCGACTGATAATCAAGAGTTTGTGAAGCTCTTTCAAGGCTGATGCTAAAGAGAAACACGGCTCTTCTGAAGGTCCTCCTGGATCTGTGTCCAGCTGATGGATGCTGGAGGGGGAAGAGCTGTCTTCAGCCCCCAAATTAGACAACTTGTTACACTTTGCAGGAATTTCACTAGTGCTTTCAGACTGCAGGACATCACCGATGGAAAGCGGATCACTCAAGGAGGATGCAGACTTCAGCGACTCCACCTCCATGGAAAAGGCATCCACATTCAGGTCAGATGATACACTTCTGTTCTCAGCCTGCTGCTTCTGCTCGCTTGCTGAGCTGTGCGCTTCAGCTACAGACTGCTCAACTACATCTATTTCCATGAAGGCTTCCGTATGCATACAGCTACAGGAGGCTGACACTTGGATACTCCCTTTTGGACAGGAATGACCTGCTTTCTCCTGTCCATCTCCTCTTGTTTCCGTAGGAGGATTTTCTGGCTGGCTGGCTTCTTCCACAACAGGTTTCTGAACCCCACCAACATGGCAAGGAGGTTCTGGGTCAGTTGTCTCAGTTTGCTCCTCCAGATGTTCCTTTTCTGGTTCTTTGCACATCTGATGGTCTACGGGAAGCTCACGCCTTTGCTCCTGTTCCGCCTGTTCTGAAGACAGACATATATCTTTATTTTGCCCGTGCTTAGCAGCAGTGTCAGCCAAGCTATTTTCTTTTGTCACTTCCAAAGGGTGTTCCTGACCGCGGTCTTGTTCTTTAGCGTTACATTCCTTTAGACTGTCAGCAATAAAGGTTTCTTCGAGTGTCTTCTGTGAAAGGCAAGCTGGATTGCAACAGGTTACCTCCCCGGTCTGGGGAGAAGGGTCATTATTTGCCAAGGAAGCGTTATTGGAAAGATGCTGTAATAAGAGAGGATGTTCTTTTTCTGGGGTTATCTGGCATTCAGTTGAAGACTCAAAAGACTTGACAGCTCTAGAATCAATGGGCTCTGCAAGGCTAGATTTGGATGAGCAAATTGAAGCAGGGGCAGAGACAGAACGATCAAGTAATTGATTTGTGGGATTACAGATCTTGGAATTTAGTCCTGAAGACCGGACTGGATTTTGAAACCCATCAGAAGCTGGTAACGAGGGCATTTCCAGTGAGGTAGTTTCTTTGTCACTATTCTCTAACAGAAGACAGAAAGAAAGAAGTAGTTAGGACACAGGAGAACCACTGTTTTCACTATAGTAGCAAAAACTTATAAACCAATGGCTATAAATACCTGGTCTGTGGCCCACTCCAGCTGCAGTAAATACACACTACATGCATCAAGGCTTCTGACGTTCTGTTTGGATTAGGAAACAAACACACCAAACTTGTGTTAGCATTCAGAGCACACCACATGCATGGTTATAGTCCTGCGACCTCGCAGCTCCCCTCCCGACTGTCTATCAAGACAGCGTGCAAGCAGCAGGAGCTCCTCATGTTCACTGCCTTCCAGAAGGAGTTCTCCCTGGGAACTTTGTTACGTCAAGTCAAAAATAACAATTTAAAGGCTGTTCTGTACTATCTACGCTGCAGAGTGGTCTGTGGGTGATACTACACACTTGATAAAATATACGCAGCACAAGGCATGTGTCTAGCACCATACTGGTTTGTTCCCTGTACAGCTGAAGATATTCAGGAGGCACGTTTCAGGGAAATGAGAACTGAGATGGCAACACAATTCTTGGACTGTGCTCCCAGCAGCGCCATCACAGGCAAGAGAAGATGAGCAAACACCAGCTTGCTGCAAAAGGGAAGCATAAAGATGCTAGTGTGAAAGACAGAAATCTCCAAAAGGAACTGGGAAGAGCAAAGCAAAGGAAGAGACAGCCAGAGTCAAACCCAGCTCACTGTTTCCTTCTCCACACAGAGAACGGATGAATTGCAGATCTCTATCAGTAGCACCAAACACTGGCTCTAGTTATCAGGTGAGATTAAATAAGTGAACTTATCTAGCTAATAGTCTAATCTTGCTAATATATCAGCTCTCATGCTCTCCTTAAATCACTAACATGACCTTTTACTGTAAGAGTGCCTGTTCTTCCATTAAAGCCCTACTCTGTCCAGTGTCAGTTATCCAGATTTTGTGCTGCGTGATTTGTTGCATTAGTTCCCTTTTTCCCTTCACAGAGGCCTCCAAACTCAGTAGTCTTAAACATATACCACTGTTCTACCTTAAGTCTTTCTCTTTTTACAGATACCCAGGTGTACTGGGGGACAGCTAACCATGCTCACATGCACAGCCAGGATTTCCTTTAAGTTCCACAACATGGAAGAAATCTGCCTTTTTCACCTCAGCTACTTGTTTCTTTTATTCTCTGTTAAATAAAAACGGTGCACTACATGCTGCGATAGCGCACCTCTGATACACTTTGGTATAAAATACAGCAGCTGTTGCGCAGAGCAATCCCTTCTGTTCGCTGCACATCTGGTCTTAATGCAGCTACGACAACTTGGTGATGCTGGAGTACTAAAAAGCCAGAATTATCCTGCAGATTTTCAGACTGCTCATCTTTCCTAAGGGTGGCAAAGAGGCATGTGACACAGGATACACATGAAAACCGGAGGAATCTCTTTCTATTTCTACACGGTAGGATTACATTCACGCTCTCTGCTCCCAAGCCAATCCTTTAGAGAGGAAGCAGAACTGTCTTTCGACTCAGTGGATCGGTAGTGAGGGTCTGATCAGTCAAACACATCAGGGATCTGCAGTCATTTAGACAGCAGAAGTAGCTGGTATTCTGCCAAGCACTCCTCAGCGTCATCCTTCCGAGACCCATTGTCATCCTCCTCCTGGGGTATCTACAGGAGCTGAATCCCAGCCCCATCAAGGATATCGATCCACCTAACACCAAGAACAAACCCTTCTCCACAAAGTGCATCATCAGGGATAAATTCCTCTCTATATTGGGAAAAGCCTGAGTTGCATATGTGGTGGCAGTGCATTTATTCTATCGAGGCTGTCTGGATGAAAGCTGTGTATGGGGTAAACTACCTGAATACGCTTCCTCCTAAAGCAACTGTAGTTTTGCTGCCAGTTTTGTAAATCCTCCATAATCACTGAGTTTCCCGGTGGTGGTGGGAAGCAATGCATATTGGCAGAAAAGAGCAAGCTCTCGGACATAAATGAAACAGACGTGGAGGATCTAGATCACAGTAGAACATACCAGGACTCCACTACCACCTCAGCTGCCTTGCTGTAGGTGTTGAAACACCAGCAAGTCAGCTGACAGAAATCATGAGGTTTGCTAAAGTGGGCTTCCGGGGATTAAATAAAGCTCAAGAATAATCCAGGTGCATTCAAAACAAGAACTTTAATAGCCTACAGATGTATGCAGTGATTTTTGTTGTACCATCTACCAGAAGGCAGCAAAAATTCAAGCTGTTATGACAGAACACAAGCCTTGCGGGGAGCTGAGCTTCTTTGGTCCTGCATTACATTCTCTCCCTCTCCAGTTTCCTGTTCTTTTACTTGGTTTTCCTGGTACCATCTAGCAGCAGCTAATAGTTTTGGAAGAGAGGAAGAGGGTATACGTTAATATTCTGACATCTTAGTATACAACCTGTGCACCAGAGGCTTGCAATATGCCTAAGACTTAGACGCAATCAACCTAAACAAGACCTACCTTAGTTTTGTACACAGGTGTTCTACAAGCATTAAGTGAATATACACAAAACGAATTTCCCATTCTCATAGATCTTTTACATTCCTCTCGGGCTCAGCACCAATGGAAAACGGTAGACTGCTGATTAGTCTGAACAAAGCCACGTGGTCTTTAGAACTGTATTGGTACACAAACAGCTTTGATTTAAGTCATTTTAGGCACTTTTCATTTTAAAGCACTTGACTAAAATGCTTTTATTGTAAAGATTCACATATTTTGGGCCAAGAGGTTTGCTTTTTATTTGACCCTTTCAGCAGAGAACTAAGTCCAGCCAGCTGCGGTGTCTGCAAAGTCTCATCTGAAACGGAGAGATACTGCAAAAACCAACCGAAGGTTCATCAGGCTCAAAATTTTAACAGGGAAAGAACTAGTATTTACATCGGCACATTTTCTCTGCCAGGTTATGTGAAGAGACATGAGCCCAAGCTACCGAGTCCAACCTTTAGTGATGTCAAAATCTGTTAGGGGCAAGGTCAAATCTATGTTTGTGTTTCTCTCTACTTGCTGCAGCTTCAGTTAATAAGCATTCAGATTTGGTTTTAAAAGTCAAACATGCAAACTGTTTCTTGCTGATTCATTAAAGCCAAGCCTTCCTCTTGAGATCTTTGCATCTCTGGAAAACTTGTATTCTTAGAATGGAAGAAAATTGGTCAAAGGGACCAATAAGTGCAGTCCCGTGCTCCCCTTAATGTAAACAACTTAGTTATTTGCAAGTAAGTCACTGCTTATGCTTTGGACTATCAAGCAGCAATTGGGAAGCGTTAAAGAAAAATGTCAGTGCATTACAATTGGTTATATATATATGGTTAAATCTGGTTATCGCACTTCAATTTTAAATCTGGGCATGCTAAGAGTCTTAAAAAATTAGCAATAAAAATGTTGAAGAAATCAACTTTATCAGCTTAAAGATGACCCAGCAAAGAGTTTTGCATGCGTCTGGGAGCAGAATCTTACTGCGTGCTTTCAGAGGAAAAGTTAGCAGTAAAACTCAAAAGTCTCTACAAAACACTTGCATATAAAATGTTATCTTCAAAAATTTTGGAAAAGGCCTAAGGAATACATTTTGTGAGGTATTCACATCTTCACTGTAATAGTGGGAAAAAATAATGAAGCTTTCCTTTAGTCAAAAGTATATGCTGAAGTTAAGGGAGGAGTTAAACAGAAAATCTGAGTTTCAGACAGTTTGGCTGAGCTATGGCTCAGCTTTCAGCTATTTTGGCATCTCCACTTAACTCAGTTTTGCAGCTACCAAAATATTCCATAGCCCAGTCAGTCTGCATTTGTGCAGCTTATGGGTTCCAGAGGCACAGGGAACAAAACTACAGGGAGGGTGAAAATTCTCTTTGCAGATCACATTTAAGGCTGAGGATATACATTAGGATGTGAATTCAGCTGCTTCTTTTGAAATTTGGAGCAACAGTAATCTTCAGCAAGAGAAGTAACTCACCTTCCAAGAGCACAAGCACCATTCTAAGGAAAAAATGCTGAAATAGTACTATTTCTAAAAATTTTCATGAACTTTTGCCCAGAGATTTGTACAGTGCTACAGCTCCTCTATTTTTATATGCTGCAGCTATTAAGAACAGGATTTGCAGAATCCTCCACAAAGCTGTCCTTACACGAGGCTGCTAAAATATCACACAACTGAACCACGTCCCTGACCAGGCACTACAACTCAACCCAGGTGATCGGGTGCCAGAGACAACCGTTTATATCCACACCTTCGAAGGCCAAGAAAACAGAGTGGGTAGGAAGTTGCAATGCGAGCACAAATTAAACAGCAAGCACCCCTGAATGCCTTCATGCAGACAAATTTTGCTGTACAGAAAGGAAGACAGAAGTGCAGTTAGAGGCCATGAGCAAGAATAAAGCCCCTTTCTCTCCACTGTTTACTTGCTGATGCTGCATTAGACTGCGTCTCCTAGGAGCTGAGAAGGGGGACTGCTGACAGACAGTCCGAGGCACAGCAAGAAAACTATGCAGATTCAATATTTCAACTGGGCTCCTCCTGGTACCTGCTTCCTCTACGGACTTCTGTATTGCTTCTGCTAGTTCCTGGTCTGCAATCTCCTCCGGCCGCACATCTTCCCGCCCGGCCCCGTAAGCCAGCCGGGCACACTCTGGGAGCTCGCCCTCCGGGAGGAAAGTGGTCTGTGAGCCAGTTGTGCCGATCACTAGTACATTCTTCTTGAGATCAATCGAACACTGTGAAAGAGCATCGAGACATCAGGGGCCTGCGTAAGAGCCAGTCAGTTCCCGGAGAAAAAGGAGACACAAGGTTAAACAATCCATTTCCAATGGGAACAGCTCACAGCAGCTAAGCGCAGGCCAAGAGCATCAGCTATAAGCAAAGGGCCTTGTATGACTTCATTTGTAATAAATCATTCAGCTGGAAAGCTCTGAGCACCTCTGATCTGAGCAAAAAAATTCAGGGAGCAGCCAGATACCCTATAGCTATCCATGATGTACGTAGTATATTGTACTTCTTTCGTAACTGGCTGGAAGGTAATGCACCATCAACTCTCCCCAGAAAAATCCTAATAAATTCACAGGCAAGGCATTTATGTTGCACTTAGCACCTAACTTGGAAGAGCCTGTAAATGTTTCAAGAGTTTTTGATACCTGATGCCTCTTCAGCATATCCAGTCCTAGAAGCATGTCCATGGGCTGCTCTTCAAGGATTGAGAAGGAGCACGCCAGGAAATCCCCTTCAATCTGGACCTGAGCTGAAAAGCAAGGGAGAGAAGTTACCACCTTGCAACACTGCAGCGCAACAAATCTACTTTCTGCTCTTCCATCTCCTGGGAAAAGTCTGCACAAACCTGCTGGGCAAATCAGAAACCAGAGCTCTGACGTACTGTTTTGGTCACAGAAAGTCTAGCCCTGTGCAAGCTGCAGGGACTACCTAGGCCTGCCTTGGTCTCAAGAAGTTAATTATTTTAAAGGCTGACCTGCTCTAGAGCCTGAAGTACTGCTTATCTAACCCTCCAAGCTAGAGGAGCTGCGTACAGCTCATTAGAGCACAAGCCTAAGAAGCAACAACAGTGAAGAGAATCGATTTTTCAGACAATAAGGATAATCTTCTCTCATCCAGAAAACCTGCACGAGAGCACAGCCAGCCTTCTCTTCCCAAAGCAGTATGAATCACTCCACTATACTGGAACCCTTCCTGAGCAATTCATACCGCCCAACAGTCCCACCCCAAACAGGAAAGATCCTGCTATTTCACATTAGCCCTGTTTTTTGCACCCAGAGTGAACACATCCTCTGAGCTGAGGACTCCATCACCTAAAAGTGTTAAGGTAATTCCATTAAAAAAGGATTAAATGAGATAGAAGCCAGACTACTGTGCCCAAGACAAACGAACATATTGCAGATGCACTTTTATTTTACTCTGCAGAAGTTTCTAACAATTATAGCATTAAACCAGATACTCCTTGGTGCCAAGATTGCAGGAAATGCAGCCAAACTGCCACTACAGCTGCCCCAAGAAGAATGGCAGTACTCACCTAAGTGCACTCTGCCAATTATTTTCTGCGTCCCTACACCTTTAGCAATGCCGGCCCACCGCCGATCTACCAGTCTCATAATGTTGCACCTTTCAGCACAAGCTTGGCTCATGATGGTCATCTGGGCACCTACCAGCAACAGAATTCATGTTAAATCCTGACAGCCATCACAAATTAAAATTCTCTCCTGGAAGGGCTTAAGATCTTGCACTCAGCAGCTGGGAAACCAACCCGCTTGCATCAGGCAACTGCATCAGGGCATGAAGGCTTCCTGTGAATCCCACTGAGTTGAATTGACTGTATACACACAAATCAGCACTGACAGTAAAGTACGTATTACTGTAGAGCTGGAATAACCCCAAGTACTTTCCCTTTAAGGCTGTGGATGGGAAGCACTGCATTAAAAGCATGTGAAATCCCCCATCTGTAAACTGAGATAAGGCACACATGTGGCAGTGCCCCTTCTGGCATCAGAGCCCCAGAAATTCTCACAGGAGCCTTGATCTGCGGTGTTCAAGCACTCATGTGTGCTGCTTCTCACAAGTTTGCTCTGTTCACCTTAAACAATGCCCAGGCTGCTTTCAGGTTTTAATTAGGTGCTTCAAAATCCTGTAATGCAGTGCTTTACTATGGAATTTTTGGGAAAAACTTCTGGAGCATTTACAGTCTCCCTCAGTGAAGGAGGGTGCAAAGAAAGAGATGAAAATGGGGGCAATTCACCTGAGTCAACAAAGGCTTTCACAGGATGTCCATTGACTTTGCAGTTAATATACAGCATCACCACCTGGCCAAAACTCTCAGGGGCCTCTTCCATTGCTATCGTCATATTTTCTTCAATGTTTTGTTGCCTGAATTTATCGGAGAAGAGAGAGAAAAATCAGACCTTCCATTAGCCAAACCTTATAAGCATCCCTCCGACTTACAAACAGATCTGGTAATCCCACCCGTTGCAGCTCACCTTACAAACAGCATGTTTAAAACACAGCAAAGACTGCCTCATTAGCTAAACACAGGCTTCTTGGCAGAGGGATTGCTAGTAATGATCTTCACTTAATCCAGAGACACCAAGTCGCTCCCCAGCAGCCATGAAGACTGCTCCTTCCAACACCTTGCCTAACTCGCACTCCAGCTCCTGACGACCTTTTGTTTGCAAAAGAAAGCTGTCACCACACAGTTAACCTGGAAAACCTGTGAGCAAAAAACCTGCGTATTTATTAGTCACTCTAAAATAAAGCACTGAGGGCACACGATGAAGATGTTGCCAGTAGCTACAATGCTGGAATCCCACACAGGAGCTGAACATTAAAATCCTCCAATGTTTCCCTGGCATCTTTCCTTTTCCAGGCATAGGAAGGGAGGGAGGGGAGCAAAACAGCAGCGAGAACACCACCATGAGCACAAGCCCTCAGTGCAAATTCAAGCCTACAGAAGAAACACTCTTCAGGAAGCCCATCACGGCCCCTACAGTCATCTTGGAAGTGACAGGTATCCGTAGCGACTGCATCCAAAATAGCTTTATCTACCAAAATGGGAAAAGGGCTTCCAATTTTGATGCCATTTCATTTTTCCTCCTCAGTAGGGGAAGGGAAAAAACCCCAAGCTCCTCTCTTATCCATCTTCTGTACTGTGGTAGCCTTCCCACAACAAGATGGGTAGACATGGTTTCTTGGGGGGGGGGGGGGAAACGGCTAACGGCATCCAAGACCTGGCTCACTTGGGAGCTAAAGTACCCTGCTGCCCTACTGCCAGTCTGTCCCGTTTCATGTACTTGTGAAACAAAGAGCCACATATTGTTCTGCCTTTATTATTTAAGCTTAAATCAGATATGCGGTGGTTAATCTTCAGTTTCAGTTCTCTTGTCAAATCTATTATTCTGTTTTCTCTGTGCTCTCTCCACTGGAAGGACAGAGACGTGTGTCAAAAAATACGATGCTTGCAATAGCTTCCAGTCAATCTTTGGCAGAGCACATCTAATTAAGCAAGGAGTTCAGAGAAACTAAGTGGCGTGTGAAATCTGGGGACTACTAGATGCCCAGATTGTTCCCTAACAGCTGCACAGCCTTGGGCACACCACCTTTATCTGTCCCCTCATCTATGGAAGAAGGAAAGCGTTCCTGTGCCTCTGAGCAATGTTTTGCTATCTACAAACGTGTATCTTTCTGCATGGCTAAGCTAAGCATTTATCCAGCACCAACACCTTGTCAGTCATAATGCAAGAATGACTCTTACCACAAATGAATTGTGGTTATGACCAGCTATGAGCCTATATCAGAAAGACATTTTGTTATTGGGGAAAAAAAACACCATTCATGTTCTGACTCAAGGATTTCTCACTAAATTTAAGAAATCAAGCCTCAGCCCAGTGCAATTACATTTGGAAGACAGCAAGAGGGAGCGAGTGCTAATGAGCAGAACATATTTCTGTAGAACATCTCTTCTGACAGAAGTGATGTTCAGAGTCTGGAATTTGCCAGAGAGACAAAACAATTAGCAGTACGTGAAACCAAATCTCAAAGGCAGCTGGGAGAAATGACACCACGTTGCTGTGCAGAGAGCTCAGCTTAGAGACTAGCACAGGCCCAGCTCTCCAGTTTGAAACACGTCCGAGGCACCCAAGTACCACCTCTTGAGGATCTTGGCTAAGTGCTTTCCACAAGTGCTCTTGCTTCAGAGTGGACCAGCTTACACAGCTCTGGGACATCACACACATGGACAGTGGTGCTGCCACCTCATGATCTGTGCTCAGCTGGATACATCTAAAGCATGGGGTGCACCTACACATCGCTGAATCCCAACCTTCCCACGTGCAAAGGTGGCTCAGAGCATCGCCCTGCAAGCAAATGTGTGTCTTAAGGCAAGATCTAAACACACTCCTTGCATCCTCCAAGGAAAAAGCACCATGGATGGAAGCACCCTGTGGAAAAAAGAGCCGTGAAGACCTCCAAAGCCTGCAAGTGACTTTGGTTTGCTACCTTATGTCTTCTTCTATCTTGGCCTGTGCCTCAAGATCAAAAGGGTCAGCTGAATAGAGTCGGATCCTCTCCTGCTCCCGCCGGGCTCGGTCCTGCTGTTGCTCCAGCAACACCCTGGTGAATTTCTCTGCAGTGACAAGGAGACACAGAAATGCTTTTTACTGGAAACTACTCTTACAAGTCAAGTTCTGGCAGCAAACTCTTCTTTTTATGCCAGCATGCACTCAGGGGTAGACGCAGCAGCACAGGCAAAAAAGGCTTCCTCTGAAGGCAGAAGGGATGGACCTCAAAGGATTGGTGGCAAACTTGGGAACCCACTGAGATGAAAAGCAACTGGACAGAGCTCTTTCTCCTCGTGTCTGCTACCCAAACTCAGCACAATCAAACTCAATTTCTTTGCACGTACATTTTCATATGGAAGAAAAATGGAAAAAACATGAAGACAACAATATTTAAAACAAAGAGCTGCCATTAAAACAGGAATTCATTCTTCTATTGCAGCAAGAATTGCCTATGCAATACTTCAAAAAAACCAGCTGCAAGAACAGCAGATAAATGAGACCCAAAGCAGAAATCTGGACTACAGAACCTGCATAATTCAAACAAGAAGCTTGAGTGCACATGTATTTTGAAAAAGCTTCAAACAGGGCTAGAAGCGAGATTTCATAGCTCTCAGTGAGATGCCCCATCTACAAGAACAGCTTGCAAAATCTATCACGTTTTACACTCAGCAATCCCTGGAAAAATAACAGCCTGTAGATCCAGCAAAGAGCAAATGCAAAATTGTAAGACATAAAAAGGCTAACAACAAAACTTGCTTTAAACCCAAGCAACACAGGCAAAGACAGAGACATTATAATCCCTGAAGGTGAATACCTACCACTGAAATCAAGAGGTCCTAGGTGGGACACCTGCTTCACAAAGTCTAGCCACATGTTTTAAGGACACAGATTTTAGATCCCCACTTTTTGGATGGCTTCTGTCTAATTTTTACTGCTTGGATGTGATCACATACATTCCCAAAAGGACTTGGCAATAAATTAAGTTCTGTAAACACAGAAGGTTGTGGGTTTGCTTCCAGAAATGCAGTTCCCATGAAGAAGCTCTCTGGCTCAAAGGCTGTTGTTATATATTCAGGAAGGCATTGGGTATTTTCTTGTTTTTGTTTTTTTTTTTTAAATTAGGCTTCTGTACAGCAGGTGCCTTCTAAAGTGCTTGCCATGCATCCAGCACAGTCATGTGGCATGTATCTATGCATATATTTGGGCATCAGAGCCAGAGCTGAACTGGATCTGTGCCCAAATACTGACACAGTAGCAGTACAGAATGATGAGAGCATAACCAGATCAAACCACTTCCTTCTGACAGCCCACTGCGGCGATTTGGGACTAAAAACGCACGTCTGATTCAAAGTTTAATGTGCACAACAAGACAAGACAGATCAGCAGATAAGCCAGTTCTGGGTGTCTTGGGCTCAACCTCTCATTTTCTGTGCCAAGAGCAGCACAACTTCTCAAGGTGATGGGAAAAACTCCTGCACTACGGACACAGCACTTACGAGAAGTGTGAAGAAGCCTGAGAGCACAAAGGACATGGTTTTAAGTCTGGATATGAACTAAAGTCAGAGTTAAAAAATGAAATAAGCTGACAACATCCATGCAAGTTCCTTTCTAGCTTCCTTTGACCAAGAGAAATCACTAGGATGTAACCTTGAAAGAGGAAAAAAAGTCTCCTGCTAGAAGCTCCTCCTCTTCATTCATTTCCCCAAACTCAACAGGATTTATTTCCTAACTAAACATCTTGCAGAGGTTTAGAAGCACATCTTCTGATGCCCAAAATACCACTCTGTTTTCATCCTGAAAGGACACTAGAGTTCAAAGTTTTCATCACATGAAGAATGAGGGACCAACATCAGCTACTCACCTGCAGAGGAAGTGAAGGACATGACACTAGGCTTCAACTGTGCCCGAAATACATGAACACTTTCAAGATTAACAGAAACTTAAACATTTATGACTTATGACATTAGACACTATTTGCTTGTTTCTTTTCCTCTCTCTTTCTGACGTCCACTTCCATAGCAACTAATCATTATGGACAGAGTTGGTTTTATAGTGTACTGCTCTCTACTGAGGTCTCAGTGGGTTCTGGGATGCAGCAAACGCAATACCATTACTGGAAAATGTGCATTCGGAGAGTCCTGGCATAAAAGTCGGGAGCTGAACCACTTGTGTTCCCAGAAACTTGACTTATCTGTGCATCTGATATTTCAAAGTAGGGGATAGAGGATATTAAAGAAGGTAAGCAGGAGAAATACGCCCAACTTGCCAGAAACGGTCTTGTTAGAAGGAGAGGTACTCTGCCTTGGGTCCTCCCAACTGGCACCTTTTATCAGCATCATCAATGAGTTGGCAGCGAACATCCCAGCTAGTTAAAAACCTGTAGCTGCCTTTTATTAGAACTGAGCTCAGACAGACTTAAAACCACCTCCCGCAGATTAAAACCCCAACTTACCAAGGTCTCCACTGAGCAACGCTTCCGCCAAGGGTGGATTGCGCTCCTTCAGCAGGGACAGCTCGTGGGGATTCGCAAGCAACATCTCCCGTAGCAGCGCTGGATTGTCCAAACCCTGAGGGAATGAAGGTGCATCGGGAGGCGACGGGCGAAGACGTTGTGCTGGTGGCTGGTGTTGCTGAGTGGATGTCCCAGGAACTGCGATGCTGCTGAAGTCTATCCTCGGCAGACCTTGACGGAAAAAGAGGTCAGAGGTGTTGGCACTTCAAGTTTACAATTCTGCTTGAAAAACACAGTGGAAAAACTGTGGGAAGGATGAGCTGCTCTTAATGCTACAGCATTAGACCGGATTCTGTGAATAGCAATTTGTGTCGGAAGCATGGCCACATACTCAGGTTACTGGGTTAGGAATGCTAGCACGTCTTTACGTAACTGGTCTAGCCTTCTATCTGGCCCATTTTTTTATCCCTTGAAATGCACTTACTGAATCACAGACTAGTTATTTCCAGCTTCACAAATGTGAATACCGCACGGAGAGATCGCAAGGCTAAACCCAATGTCTCTAAGGCACTTCTGAATCTCTCGGATTAAAAAAAAAAAAAGCAGGGGAGAAAAAAAAAAGTAACATTTCTGCAGACCTGCATTGCAGGTACCCATCCTCCAGCTGAGGCAGGAGGATGAAGACCTCAAGCAATGCTCCCACACCCTTCTCAGCCAGCAGTACCTTCTTTTCCAGCGATATTTTATGATGGGGATTTGCTAGGAATTGCTGCAGAAGGCAGGACAGAGGAGCAGGGCTCCACTCAGACGTTATCGGAGGAGTCTTTCACACATATGCACGGTTGCTTAACTGGGTTTGTCAAGACATGGCTTCTCTGGGTATTTGTCACAGCGCAGATTCAGAGCATTGATACAGCCTTTTAATGTGTCTGAGCCGCACAGACTGCATATTACTGTGCCATTACTCCAAGCGGGAAGGGAACCAGCAGTTGTATGAAAATTCACACACCTTTACAAAAACTGCTGTTCTGAACCAGTTACCTTTGTTGCTTTCTCTGTATTTCCCCAAAATAACTGTAAAACAGTATTCACTGCCTCAGAATTAAAAACCCCACTACATAACAAGCCCTTTAGCCAATTTTAAAAGCCCCCCGCCTCATCCCTAGCTGCCCTCCCTTCCTAAGTATTTTGCCTAGCAAGGTACTAAAGAAGACTGACAAGAGATGGAGTCGGTGTTTGATAAATATTGAAATCTTTGCACGCTCAGAACAGAAGTTAAGCACAAATCCTTCCTCACCTGGGAAACGGATGGAGGGCCGTGGCTCTACAGTCTCCTTCTGTCGCAAAATCACCACATCCCCGTCTTTCAAGCCATAGGAGGCCAAAGATCTGTTGTTGTCAGTTAGAGGCCGCTCCGCATAGACTATCTGTTCATGGAGAGAATGCAATGAAAAACACCACGTGTGACAAAGCAGACAACATCTTGCTTTTAATTTTTCTTTTTTTAGGAAAGTGTTCCAGTAAATCCTCTGGACACATCTCAAGCTTCAGAAGGGAAGGTGTGCAATTCTCACCACAGGCATGGGCAGGCCCTGCCAAAGCACCTCTACCTCAGGCACAGGAAGACCTCACTCAACCAGTAAGTGGCTGGACAACAACATGGAGTTGGGCTTACCGAAACCCAGCAATGGTTTCTTGAAACCCAGCATCTCGGAGAAGGGCTGATCTCTCCTAATTAGAGGCCAAGATTATTAAAGGAAAGCAAGCCTTGCACCAGGGCTCTTTGCCACACATTTCCAAAATCCAATCTCTACGATTACACACATCACAGACAACTTCTACAGCGTTACCTCCCCCCCAAGTCAGCACCTATTGACCAAGGACTGACTGCACACGTGCAGGCAGCATCGATCAGGGTAGATCCATAGATGATCCAGTCCCATATCTATGATCTCTGCCTTTTCCCACACCATGGTTCCCCAGAATAACCAGTTTTACAGGGACCTCAACAATTAGCTCAGTGATTTCCAGTTTACTTCAGTGATGAAACTTGAAGGTTCAGCACCCAAAGACACCACTCCCAAGACTCCGGTCAGTCCATGGCAGGGTGTTAACTTCTTTTGACCATAAAACACAGTCACATCATTTTCTATTATGATAATCTGACTTAACAAGGGTTCCGCAGATTAAACATAAAAACGTATTGAGATAAAAATGAATAATCACCACAGGAACGTTTCTATTAACATTAGATTTGTAATACCTACAAGATGTCCTAAATTACAGGGAAGCAAGAAAAATAAAATAAAGACGTGCTTTACAGGAACAAAAGTTCCCAGAAATGGTATCTGCTAAACTTTAAGGTTTCTATGCCTTCATCGGAGTGCAACGAGACTATGCAGATGGGTTCAACAACCTCCTACCCCTGGCAGGAGTCCAAAGCATGAAGCACTGGAGAACTCGGCCTAAACCCCTCGGGCATACGATCGAATTTCAAGTTTACCACCCTGTCTAGCAAGACCGCATCTCTCTGGGTCTGGAAAAAGCTGGTTCAGCAGCAACAGGTTTGCTGCAGGTCGGGACTGGCAGAGCCGCGTGGGAGAAGCTTTCGCAGTCCTGGCGTGGATGGGCTACTGCTCTACCCGATGCTATCGCAAGTAGCAGATCCAAATAAACCCCAAACACAATTACTATGCGTCTTAAGGTCTGGAAGATGTTACAGACTTCCACTGCTTTACTCCAGCAACTCGGAAATATTACACAGAATCTCGCTAATGCATTCTAACAGTGGAGATGCATCATCAGCAGTGGTGCCAAAGTAAGGTAAGACAGAAAAAGCAAAAATAACAAGAACCACGTACAATAGCAATCAGAGCCATCAGAATTAGAGAAACACACACGGTTAGAAACAAGCACGAGCTTCCTACCTTCTCATTAACGACACACTTCACAGCCTCAGCAGTATTGCACCAGACTGGGTCCCTTCCAAAGCAAACACAGGTCCGTTTGCAAGCTATATTAAGGTGTGCGGTCTCTACTCTGATGGTTTGCAAGACGTTACTGGCATAATTAAGGTTAGCTTGTGATGGAAGGAGTCCCAGCGCATCCTCTCACGTTACTGGGCGCGTCCCACCCGGCCTAACTCAGTGATGCCGCTGCCCGCAGAGAAAGCAAGCTTGTAATAAATCCCAGCTGCACGCGCAAATCTTAAATGGCAGCTTCCCTGCGCAGATGCTCTGGAAGAGACAAGTTAATCAGTTTAAGTGAGGTTTTACCTCTGTCATCTTGCTGGGATTGGATTTATGAGCATTCAGCCTTAACACCTCAGACGATGAATTAAGCGCCTGGCTCTCACTCTACATCCATTATCAGCATGGCTTAATACGCTTCTGACCCATTCTGCTCTGCTGTTAAAATAAACTGATTCAATTTTGCTGCATTTTCATTATCTGGTTTGTATCATATTTTTGTAGGCTGGCCAGGCACTGGACATGGACTCTTCTGGAGGTGACCTGGGCAGGGATGCAGGCACCGATACTGCACGATGGTTCGATTTTGCATGATGCCATAGGGTAGAAGCTCCTCATGGAGCAAGGAACCCCAGTCAAGAGTGCTAGATAGCACCAGCAATCGTAAACCAATCCAAACTCAGAACCTGTTATATCTTCCTGTGCACAGCCACGCACAGCCAAGGACAGGAGATGCACGGCGTGTAAAGAGAAATGAAGGAAATAAACGGTGCTGCCAGAAGAACGCGGTTCTGCTGAGAGCCTCCCTGTCCCCTTTCCAGAAAAGCCACCACCTCGATGCGTGAAGGAAACCGCAGTGAGCTGAATTACTTCCCCTCTCCTCGCCCAGCTCCTCTTATCACCACAGCCTGCCAGCAGCCGTCGCCGTTATCTCATGTCGCCCTCTCCGCCTTGTGACCGTAACCATCCCTCGGAAACCTCGCAGCCCCCTGCTCACCTCCACCCCAAACTGCAGCACTGGGAATTAATTTCATGAAACAGCAGAGAGCAAGACTGGGATTAACCCTCCTCCACATGCAGCCATGGCTTACTCCACCCTGCACAATCATTACTATTAAATTCCTCCTCTCTTTTGTGCCAACATGACATCTTTAACGCAATGTACGCCTTGGTTATGGAAAAACATCAGTAAACCACCAAGTTTGGTAAATGTAATACTGCCTATTTGTGGAGGATGGTTTAAGCATGCACAATCCTTCTATGCAACAAGCTGCTTCACTGATGCTTGTATTCTTATAACTTTCTTCCCACTGAAGGTCCTCAAACTACTTCACAAACGCTGGGCAGAAACAGTAGAAAAAGGAACAATAAGTACACAGCTAGAAAACACAAAAAGAAACGAAGCAAAATGATGCATAAACAGCAGATGGGTGAGCAGAAGGAAAGCAGAGGTGGCTACAAAAAGCACAGCGCTGATCCCTGTTACCTGAAGCTGACATAATCACAAAGCTCCGCAGCAGTTTAACTGCAAAGGCAGGGAACTCCCAGGAAAACATAAGCAGAAAAGTCCGTGACCCCTCATGATCCTAAAATAGACCCAGAGCTGGCAGGTTACTGTGACGCAAGGGGGACAAAGCTGACAACAAGGAGTTCATGCTCCACGCGCCCAGAGATATTGAAGCCACTGTGTGCTCATGGCGTCCCACGCATAGAGGCTGTCCCCATTACTGGCTGCAAATTTGGGTGCCTCACTGGTGGCTGTGATGGAGACATGGGCTGTTTGCTGGAGTGTAGCAGACGGGAACCTTTATATGAAGTGGTTTCTCTCTTTCTACCTACCAAAAATCAAGTTTTTCCCCTAAAGGAAAATCCACCTCATCTCCATTTTCTACCCCTGCTTTGGAGACTGCTTCCCACTCAAAAACAACCTCTCACCCCAAAATAAAAGGCTCACCGAAGGCAGAGGTAAAGCAAAACGCCACGGGTGAAGCGTCAGGAACCTGCTCAGTGAGGGAACACATCCACCTCAAGGGCTGCCAGTTCAGCAGTTCTCCCATTGCTGACTAATATTTGCTTGACTGGAAAAATACTTTATTAATTTACACTCAGAAACGACTCAGGAAGCAAAAGCGATCGCCACAAAACTCCGCAAACTCTGCCAGAGGTGGCCAGCACCCTGAGAAAAGGAGCTGACATTGCCCTGTCCAGCAACACTTCACCCCTGCTGAAAAACAGGTAGAAATCGCACAGGAAAAAAAAAAAAAAAAAAAAAAAGCAGGACCGAACCCAGAACACTGAGGAAACCCCAGACGGACGGACAGACGGACGAGAGCCACCCCCACACCACAGCCTGCCTCGTGTTTTGGCATGCTCACGATGATCGAGCCCCGAATTTGGGCCAGAGGGGGATCTTTGGTGAGGGAAAGCAGGCGGACACAATGTTCGGTCCCCGCACCCATATGGAAAAAAAAAAAAAAGAGGGAGGAAAAAGCCTCGATCTGCCTTTTCTGCCTCAGACCCGGGCAGGAATTTGATACGGTAAACAAACCCTTTTCTGAACATTTCAGCCTCATTCCCTGTGGTTTGAGGAGACCACGGGCCACCACCTTCCCCGCTCTCCGGCTCCCATTCCTCCCACTCCAAATCCTTCCCCGTTTAAACACGGAATTCCTCTGAAAACTCAATACCCGCCCCCTTTTCCCCCTCCCCTTCAGCTCCACCGCGGGAGAAGACCGAGCCTTTCCCGGAGGGACCCCGGTAAGACATCGAGTCATCGGGGACCCGGAGTCCTCTCCGGAGGGGAAGAGAAGGATTTTAAGGGAAAAAACGACGCGTTTCTCCACAAAACCCGAAAGTTCGGCGCGGGGAGGGCCAACCCCTCCCCCAAGTAACCCCCGAACTCCGTGATCCCGGCGGGGCGGAGGCCCCGGGGGCTGAAGAGGGGACACGGGGACACACACACACACACACACGCATACAGCCGTTCCCAGCCCAGGGGACCCCCACCCCGGGGGTGAGGGGAGGGGAACGACCGGGCCCTTCCCCGGTCCTCGGGGTGAGAGGGGGGTCGGTCGGCGGGCAGGGCCTGACCTGGCTCTCGGCCGCCGGGATGCCGGACTCCAGCTCGCAGAGAGCTCGGAAGTTTTGCAGTTCGAAGTCGGCGTCCACCTGGAGGGAGAAGGTGAGCTCGCTGCGGTCGCGGCGCAGGCAGAACACGGTGAGCAGCATGGCCGACCCGCCGCCGCCGCCGCCACCACCGGCCCCCGCCGCCGCCAAGTGCCGCCGCCGCCGCCGTCAAGCGCCGCCGTCGCAAAGCGCCCGCCCCGCCGGGTCAGAGACCGGCCGTCAATCAGGAGCGCTCGACCAATCGGTGGGCACTTGGCGGGAGGGGGGGGCGGGGGAAGCGCCCCCCTCTCCCTGCGACGGCACGTGGGAGGGGCCTGTGCCCCGGCGGGGGGGGGGGGCCCGCACCCCAAATGTTGACACACACCCCCCCCCGCCCCCATCCCCTTATTCACCCCTTGTATTCATCGCTGGCCGCTAGCGCCCCTCGCCCTGCAGCATGGCAGGGACGAAGGAAACCCCAGGGCCATCTCCCCCTCTTCCACCCCAAAACAGCCCCGGCGCACCCCAAAAGCCGCTCGCTCTGTCCCCCACCCCTTCGGCTCCTCCGCTGCGCCCTGGTTTTCTTGGGATCACATCTTCCAGCTGCTTTTTCTTCCCCAGACCCCTCCGTGTGCATTTTGGGGTGCTCCAAGGCCCTCGGTGAGTCCTTAGGGGTGTCCCTGCACCCACCCGTTTGCATTTTGGGGCACAGGGTGGCTTTTGGGGTGCCCCGTCTTCCTCAGTGTGCCTTTGGAGACATCCTGGACTCCTCGGTGTGCTTTTTGGGGTGCCCTAAGCCCCTCCGCACAGCCCAGACTCCCCCCTTTTGTCTCTCGGCACCGTCCGACCGTTCCCTCGCAGCCCACCCCACAGAACAGCCCGAGCTGGCGAGGGAGATGCGGGGACACGTCCCTCAGGCGCCACCCGCGAGTCCAGGGACACGGGTGAAAGCCCCACGCGGTGAATTCACTTCTTTCAACCCAGGGCGAGAGGGACGAGACTTTATTTTGAAAATGGAATTCATCTCAAATCGAAATCATTCCACCGTGGGGGGAGACAAACATGGCGAACTCGTCAAGGGAAAACACCAGAGGCATCACGGTTCCGGCTCTGCAGACACTTCGGCAACAGATTTCCCCCCAAAATTTCATTTTCTTTCCTATTAATCCCTCTTCCACGTGTAAAAATAAAAAAGACCAAACGCAAATCCACAGCGTGTCTGGCACCTACCAGTTCTCGCACGGTTACCAACGAGGGTCCCGAGCGCTGCCTATCCCTGCCTGGCGCTGGGGAAAAGGCTCTTCCTCCCACAGGGAGCTCAGTCGGATTTCTCCTTCTCCTTCATGTGCAGGAAGACGATGCTGAACATGAAGAGGCCAACCATCATGGAGAAGGCGCCGGCATAGTACGGGTACGCCGAGGGGATGAAACGTTCATACTGTGTGTGCTGGAGAGGACGCACAGACACCTTGGAGGGGAGAGAGCGGCCCTGTGAGTCTGGCAGCCCCGGCACCCTTCCCTCTCCGGCGATTAATTCCCACTGCGCTTACCTGGGTGGAGGAGTAGAGGTGGGTATAACCCAACCGGTTGTAATCCACTTTAAACTGAAACACTCCGTAGACATCCGGCAGCTTGAACCGCACGCTGTATTTGCCACCTGAGAAAAGAGACGGCGGTGACGTTCGCAACAACGCTGCCAGGCTGAGCGGCAAAAACACCCGCCCAACGCGGTGCCAGGGTGGCGAGGGAAACCCACCGTTCCTCTTCAGGAAGGTCCGCACGAAGGGATCGATGCGGACAAACTCCAGCTGAATATCGTCTCCATCGAAGGGGACCCACTTCCCATCAGAAAGCTTTTCGATTACGATGCTGTACTCCTGGAACGAACCCACAATGTGTGAAGTTAATGAGCGATACCTGAAAACGAACGTTGACCCGTACCCAGTTCAAATTTTCGCCAAGTTCCTTTTTCAGCTCCCACGTCCCCTCCTGCCCGCACCGCAGGCCCCAAGCAGGCAGCCTTACCACGAGATCGGTGACAGTGTAGGCGTGGGGAGGCGCAAGTTCCCCCACGCGGTGGTGGGACACCGCTCCGACGCGCAGCACTCCCTCCTCCTTGAACACCCAGCGGGACAAGGCAACAGCCAGCTCGTAATTACCCGTCTGCGAGTACCTACAGACAAAGGAAGGCTGAGAAAGCATGACAGCCATGCCAAAAAAAGACACCACATGCCAAAACCCAAACCGTTAATAGATGTGAAAGCAACAAAGAGCTAACTGGGGTTAAAGAAGGGAATTGCTTCCCAAAGCGCTTTGCTCCACAAGGCCAAAGGAATGCGTCACCCACAATTTAATTCAAGCTTTCTCCCGTTTCCCGTAACATGGGTATTTGTTGCCTGTTTCCCAGGACTTTCTTGACCAAACAGCTCCCCAAATATTCCTCAGCCAGGGATACCAGGAAGCCAGCGTACCTCTTGGAGCCAGGGGCAGCTTTCTGCACAGCGGAATTGAAGAAGGCATCACTAAAGAAATCCAAGGAGCCACTGAAAACAACACGGGCGTTGTTCCGGGCTTGGAGTCCCGCGATCAGCAGGGTGTTCTTCCCGACCGCATGCGGGTACTGAAAAGGAACGTATTTAGAAGAGCGTTTAACCCATTTAGGGATGATTAAAGAAGAGTTAACCTCCGGTTTGCTGCAGGGTGGAACAGTCTGACTGTATCCAGCACAGCCTGCCATTAAGTAGAAGCCAAGAAGCTCAGAATAACCAGTAACAGGATTCACGGCTTCTGCCCTCTCCGACGGGAATGAAACCAGGAGATACGCTTTGATCTAGGCTGGCCTTTCTTCCAAAGCATCCCTCACACTGGACGTTTTCCCACCAACAAAAAGCAAAGAGGAGGATTCCCAGGGCAATGTCAGAAAGCAGGGGACAGCCTGACCCTTTCAAAATCCACCAGATTAAACACTCCAGCTTTTGTTCCCCACAAGGTGCCGATATTTGAGGGACTTCATTGTAGCAGTGCAGCCCAAAAGAGAAGAACAAGTAAGGGACCGTACCTGAGTAATAGGCTTATCTGGGAAGAAGGAGTAAGAGGTAGAAGAACCGGTCAGGATATCCAGCACCAGCGGGTTGTCAGGATCAGCCACCATCCTTGCAGGGAGAGGCACAATGAGCAGCACAAAGACCCCCAGGGCCCCCCACACCCAGAGGAACACACAGGAACCTCCTCACTCTTTGGATGTGGCAAGACAACCGCAGAGCTTGCACACACCAAGAAATGAAATATTTCCTCAAGATACAAAGTCAAGCTTCACTAATTTATGTTAAGAATCATTCCTAAGTCAACAACTAAGCTGCTTTGGAGATTTTTCTTTTTATTGTTATCTGAAATCTGAGACATTGCTCACATTAAGAGTCACAGCCCCTAACCCTATGCTTACCTCACAGCACCACCAGTATTTTTGCTCCGCTTCCCCAACAACAGCTACCTCATCCCCCTTCCCAAGCCGCGCTGCAGGTCACTTACCCAACTCCTCGGAAAAGGATGGGGTTCAGTGCCGCTTTCCCCACAATGGTGGGGGCCTTCAGGAGATTTTCAGCATCTGCAACTATGAGCGTGTGCTGGGAGAAAGGAGAGAGATGGGCGTGAACGTGCTGTAAGGGCAGGTGGGTTGATGTTTGTTAGGTTCTATTGGCAAGTAACAGCTTCTCTTGTTATTTGAAAGTTAACTTTGTTTTTACAGACGATTAGAACTGAGCAGCTGTCGGATGAATGTTACTATTCAATTAAAAAAGAAAAAACCCAGCATTTTTATTGTGTAATTATGATCAAATTAAATTAACAGTGATACATAAGGAAATGTAAACCACCTTTTGATAAAGATAGCAATACCTACAGTATTTTACTGTCCCATATTTAGCAACTCTCATCCTTAAACTAGGACAATGTCCATGTACTACTTCAATGGTTTAGTTTCAATAAAAATTAGCAGAACAGATTTAGTTCAGACCTTAATATAGGTTTTTATTTTAAAGTACGGGGTGACACTGGGGAGGGGGGGGAATCGTAGAAACATGTACATTTCTATACTGATCTCTGGGACTGAAAATCTCCCTTCCCACATCCAAAGCATCGCACCCAGTGTCTGATGGGCTTCACCCGCCAGCAAAATTCCGACACACACAACACGCTTCAGCATGGTTCAAAGCCGCCATTAATTGTGGTGTGACTGCTGGAGACACAGTGGCAATGTGAAACTACTCAGGGCAGTGGAAAGATCAAACCCAGGAAATTCAGAAAGATGGATTTGAGGGCAGAGACCCCAAACGTGCAGAGCTTTGCAGTGTTATGTCACACTATCAAGCAGAACTATTTATGACTTTCTTGGGAGGAAGCTGAGAAAACAGAGAATGGATGGAGGAAAAAAGGGAAAACAAGGACAGAAGATTCACGCCCAAACCTTTACACCTAAGTACTCATTAATAAAACCCAAAACGTGCCGATAGATCCATTTACCTGGCCAGGGTCGGATATATCGTAGTTGTGATGGTCGATGACAGCTGTCCTTTCCTCATCAAACTCAATCCCACACTCACTGCCCAGCTCTCGCAGCGGGTCGCCTGGAAGACAAAACGGATTCTCGGTTACACGGTGCAGTCAGGATACAATGCCAGTCTCAGCACCCAAAATAAAAAGTAAGTTCAGCTTAGAGTCACGTGTTCGGCACTCCACGAGCCAAACCCCAAGGAGCAACACAACCTCCCCCAGCTAAATTCCTATTCAAAATGTCAATAAAAGCTATTTACCACCCATTTCCTTACAGTACAAACTTTGAAGTTCCCAATGAGAAACTGCGTTCTCTCACCAGTTTTGTTGCAGGAACTCAGAGAAGGACGAATAAACTATTTGCTCATTGCAGAGTGTAAGCAGTGTAGGTGCTGCCTACAAGGTTTCAGCCACAAGAAGTGGCTGAAACATGCCAATTTGCTCTGACAAGTGTTTGTACTTACCGATGTCTGAGCTGGCGGCAACGAGGACGCTGCCGCCTCCATCGATGAAAGCGGTGATGGTCTCCACATTGATGTTTCCACCAAAATCTGAAAGTGCATACCAGAAATTCATGACTAGTTCACAGAAATAATACAATGGCAGAATTAAACCACAGCAAGACACCAAATAATTTCTATTGTAGCTGTAAGAACCACCATTAAGGGCCTGGATGTATCTGCAGTTTGCCACCAGGTACAAGATGCAAAGGATAACATCTGAAGAGCGAGATTTAATTAAAGTTCACAAAACAGTTAGAAATCCCCTTCCAAAAATGCCACCAAGCTACAAAAGTGCTTGAGTTTCCCCCTCCCGTATTTACCTTCTATGGATGGTGAGAAGATGATCAAGTTGTCATACAAAAATTCTCCGTATTTTATCAGGGACAGGCCAGCATCATCCGCTGTGCGGAAAGTGAGATCAAAGCCCCTGTCTGCAGCCACAAGACAAAATTGACAACTTTCGCATCTCACAAAATTGACACATTGTAGCAGCAAACCAGCATCAAGATCCTGAGTTTTACTTCCCCCATAAACAGCTGTGTTTTGGAAAAAAGTGGCTCAGGAGCTTTCTGGGAGCACCACTGGGGTGTTCCCATGTAAAACCAAGGGGTGTCAATCCCCTGCAAAAAAAACTTTGTTGCAAAGATGCCCCACTGACACCCATCAAGTGCGGACCAACGCTGCAGGGGACCCGAAACACAGGCATGGCTGGGGAAACAACCCCCATCTCCTCCCTCGGTCTGACCAGGGGGCCCCAAATACCTGCCTCTCCCCCAGGAACCCCCAATCTCCTCCCTCAGTCTGACCAGGGGACCCCAACCACCCCCCCACCCCCCCAGATGACCCCAATCTCCTTCTTCAGCCCAACCAGGGCACCCCAACCGCCCCCCTCGCCCCCAGGGGGACTCCAACCTCCTCCGTCAGACCGGCCAGTGGGACCCCAAAGACCCCCGTTACCCCCCAGTCTCCTCCCTGAGCCTCACCAGGGGACCCCAGCCACGCCCCCCTCAGCCCCAGGGAACCCCAATCTCCTCCCTCAGCCCGGCGCGGGGTCCCCAGCCGCCTCCCCTAGCCCTACCGGCCAGGCTGCGGAAGAAGAGCGAGTGCGTGTCCCGCAGGTTGCCGTTCTCCAGCAGCACCAGGGTGCGGGCCCCCCCCTCAGCCCCGGCAGCCGCCACCGCCAGGAGCCACCACAGACGGACCGCGGCCGCCGCCATCTTGGTCACCGGCGCCAAGCTGCCCCGGAAGCGGGCGGGGGAACGCAGCCAATCAGCACCAGGAGCCGCTCCCGCGCCTTCCAATCATCGACAGACACCTCTTCGCCGCCGGCCAATCACCGGGACGCTGTCGTGACAACCCCCCCACCCCGCCGCGCGGCCACCGTAGCGCCCCTGAGGGGAGGAAGATGGGGGTCGGCGGGTTCCCAGTAAAAGACCTCAAAATGGCGGTGTCAGACTGGTTTATTGCAGCGGAGGGTTGGGGGGTACAGGGCACGACAGCACATGGCGACAGCGAGCTTGCCCTCCGTCCCACGATGCAGAAGCGAGAGCGTTTCGGTGCAAAACCACAGAGATTTGGCGTCTTCCTGCGTTGCCGGACGCCTCGAGAGTGGCAGGAGTCAGAGGGGGCGGCCAGCAGAGCCGGCTTTGCCCTTTTTACGCTTGGTGGTGGTTGGAGGGACCACGGTGAGGGCTTGGAGGCGGAAGGGCCGGGGCATGGCGGAGGCACCGCTGGGAGCCCCCTCCAGCCCCGGGAGAGCTGCGAGGAGAGGAAGGGGTGGCAGTGGGCATCCGCCCTCACTGGGTGCCAAAAACGGGCCTCGCCTGGCAAAAAATGGCCGAGCCAAATCCCGCCACCTCCCTGCCCCCCCCCAAAAAACACCCAAGAGGAAAGGAAAATGAAGGCAAGGGCCAGCGATCGAAGGGAAACGGCGGTTTTACCTCGGTTCTCGGTTGGGTCGGGGTGGAGGATGCGGCTGGCTCTCCGGGGTCGGAAGTAGTTGCTGGCGATGGTCTGGCTGTCACTCCTGTTCAGCACCAGCTGGTAGCGGTCTTCCTCGGGCTGGTAGTGGTCTTCCTCGGGCTGGAAGCGGAAAACGCCGTCAGGAGTGGCAGACTCTGTGCTAGCCCTCAGGTTACTGCTTAGAAATAGGGCAAAATTGGTAAAATAGGGGTATAACACCGTACGGTTCGCTCTTGGCTCTCGGCTGAAGGGCTCTTTTGGGCAGGTTTGGGCTGTGGCAGGGCCGGAACTGCTGTGAGAAGAGATGGGTGTTAAAGGGTCGTTGTCTCTAAAACAATTAATGTTCTCCTGACTGCACTCCCCGATCCCCAACACCACTCCGGTCACCAGGCTCATTCACAGAGATTCCCAAAGGATCCGTACCGTGCTTCGCATTAGATGATGTTGTCATTCAAATTTTCTACGCAAACTTTTCTGTACGCAGATTTTAGAAGGGAGCACAGCCCAAACGTGATCTGCTGAGCCCAGAAGCAGCCACATGCTGGTGGCACCGTCGAGACGCTCCTCTTACCTGCGGGCAGGCGGGTTTTTTGAATGAGGGGCTGTGGAATTTTCCAGCAGCTGGTTTCCTCATCCCAGACGGATTCGCGCTTGATCTTCTCCAGATTGCTGTAGTTACAGTCGCGCCGGACGAGGGACTGCACCTGATCCAGCAGCTGCTGGAAGAGCATCAGGTCTCGCTCCAGGCGGCGGATAGTGCTGAGGTAATCGATCCTTTCCAGCTCAAACTCCGACTGCAGATCTTTGATCTCGGTCTCAGCAGCCTGCAGCTGGGACATAAAACCAAAGTAAGTCGTTGGGATTATAAAGGAGAGAGACGGGTGGTCACTGTGAATACAGGGAGTTGTCAGGCAGAGGGATGGAAAGACAGGCACAAAAGCTTCAATATTTGGGGAGATCCTAATTTATAGTTAAGAATCAAGATGAGGTTTGCGTGGAGAGATTATTCCACATCTGTTTTAATGAAAGATTTCTGGTGTTTCTCCAAAGTGCTGAGTCTTTGAATGGACCTTAAGTTGATCTTACTAGTGTGGTCTGCATCCAGCGCTAACGAGCTCTTAGGAGTTCCTAACTTCGATGAAGAAGATTCAATATTTCTTTGATAACCTAAATACAGAAATAAAGCAAGTTCTTAACATGCAGATTTAGGACTGCACGTGCATAGATTTTTTGAGAGCTCCTCGGATTCTGCCTTATCAGAGCAAAACTGGTTTTCAAGTGTGCCTAAAATTGAAGAGCACTGCTTTTATATTTAGGGGTTTTTTTTCCCCCCAGAAAACTTTTCGTGGTGTAATTTCTTCCAGGAGCCCAGGTGTGGTATCTGGGGTGATCAGAACCGGAGAAAGCTGTGCAATAGATTGCATAGGTCAGTAGAGGGAGTCGCATCCTCTCCCATCACCCCCTGGTCAGCGTGCTGCACAACGAGGAGACCGGCCTTTAAAACAGGTGGGCTTTTAGGCTTCAACAACTTAATTCACCACACCCTGAGGGCTGCTGCATCTGATACTTCATAAAAATGCACGCAGACAACCTTATAGGTACTAATGCAGGCACGCATATGAAATATTTCATGCAGGCAGAGTCACGCTCTAAACATACTGCCCTAAAACACCTCCTTAACCCCCAAAAATGGGTATGCAGATGAGGAAAGAGATGCTCCCTAAATCTTCAGCAGGGATAGCAGGGAGCTGCTCACCTTCTTCTGCATCTTCTCCAGAAGCTTGCTCTTGGCTCGAACCTCCTCCTGGATGGAGTCGTAGACGTTAAGCAGAACCCATTCACTGCTGTCCTCATTAGATTGCTGCAGTGCGGTCACCAGCTGCATCCTCCGCTCATCTGCGTATTTTTTCCGTCGTTTATGCTTTTCTTTGAGGTCCTTGTTTTTAGCCTGTTCCCCCCCTACCACCTGTCGCTCGAGCATCTGCAGCCTGGAAAAGGCAATGCTTCTCTTAGCTCAATACTACAAAGAACCGTCTGCGTTAAGCGTGGAGAATGCACGTCCTGACCTGGATGACAGTTGGGAAGACACAATACAAAAAATAGTGATATCTGACGAGATTTGCTGTCCAGAGTGATCATGGCAAATTCTATTTTCATTAACAGTTTCTGCAGTAGATACTCCTGTGGACCCAAGGCAAAGCATGTGTTATTCTGAGCACCTTTGTCAACAAGAATGTTTGTAAATCTGTATCTATGCTCACTGAATACTTTTTAAAAACCCTGTTTTGTGGAATTTATATTTAAATTCCTATTGAAATACATGTTGAATATATTATTTTAATTCTTACTTTTTGTTTTGAAAGACTCTCAAAGCAAGCACATAAGGTGCCAAAATTCCACAAACTAATATTCTAAATGGTGGATACAGGAGCGGTATGGCTGGAAGCCACAGTAGAATTTCCTTTTTGGGGCAATATGAACCAAGGTTGATGACTTGGGTGACCTCAATGCTGCTGCTTGAGTGCAGGCACAGACCCACAGTTGAAATCAAGCTCATCTCACATCCATGCCACATAGCCCCATATGCTCCAACACAGAAATTAAGCCGTGCTCCAGAGCCATTCTCTTTGTCTGCATGGGGATCTGCAGCAGAGCAGATAGCTCAGGTTGGCCAGCACTGGCTCAAATTGGAGAAAATCCCACTGCTGATAAAACCTCCGCTGATAATAGCCTCTTAGCTATCTTCAAACCCATCCAAAAGAGCTTGTTCTCCACCAGGGATGACCTGCTATTCTACTTTACTGTACTTGCCAAGTAGCCTTCGGTTTTGTTTGTTTAATGTGCGACTGAATCCTCCCTCCGTTGAGTGAGGATCAGAGATCTCACAGCCATCCTGGTGTGTAAAGCTCTTAACAGGCGGCTTTGAAAATCCCCATGCTGGCGGAACCAAACCCTGCTGCCTAATCTGCAGAGAACTTTGATTTTAACAATATAATTAGAAGAGCATTTTTCACTTGTTTGTCACAAAAAGGAACGCTGAGATAGGACTATTAAGATTTGATATATAATCAAAACGAATGGTTTCTTTGGAGACCTCTCCATTAATAGACAGAATTGCCTGCAAATTACAGACACTTATTCTAGATTTCTCAATAGTTTCTTTTATAGCTGGGAGAGGCCCAACAGAGTGAGCATGTGCCACAGGAGCCCACAGTAAAGCTGCAAGACTGGCTGAAAAACGCAAGACTTCAGAATCAGCCTCTATCATCCACAATATATCTTATGTTGAGCATTTCTAGTCTTAATATAATTCCACACAACAGAGTAAAAGAGAAAAATCAGCAGAATTTGCTTAAAGTGTGTATTTATGAAACAGCACTGAACCCCCATGTAATTTCAATACACTGTGTTGTACTTGGACTAAAGGAATTCTCTCAAGACAGCTCTCACCCGGAGGACAACCTTCAAGACAGGATGCCTCTGGGATGGGCTGAGTGTGAGTTTTGAGCCCTGGACCCCTCACACCCCAGGCCTGTGCTCCAGGCCCTGGGTCTAATGCTGCCCCTAAAATGTGATTATTGGGAAATTTTGATGTCAGTTCTGGCTGATGTCTTGCAAACATTGTCAGATGCGTGAGTTAGAGGCAAAAGTGACCTCAGTGACAGGGGAGAGTTGTGGAGGATGCACTGTCCTCCACCCACATGCACAGTGAGCTACAGGAAGGCCTGCTACCTTACTTGCACTGAGCGGGCTCTAAGTGCTCTTTAAGAACCATTTTTAAGAGGAAAAAGAGGCTGCCTCCGTAACCTGTTTGGGCACTTAAGCTCTGTCAGTGACTGCCTCAACTCTATAAACTCCTCATAAATTACACCTGCAAAAAGCCAGAGAAGGAAACGACTTCCCTGCCTATAAATCTAGGCAGGATTTGTTATCAAGAAAGCACGCTTTTTTGCATCCACATCTGCTGTCGGGGGATGCAACGAGCCTACGGAATTCCTGACAGTTCGAGAACAGTGCGACCTTGAGCAGCTTGTAGTGTATCCTTGAGAGTCTGGAAAGATCCGAGAAGACCAGTACAAAAACAAGATAGTGATAAGAAGAACCGTCCTAACGAACTCACCAATCATGAATTGTTAGTTACTAACCAAACCAATCATATACTAACACATACTCAAAAGAACGGTATAAAAAGGTGTGTTAGAACAATAAAGTAGCCATTTTGCATGATCTATTACTTGTCGTGTCCGTCTCTACTGCGACAATCTGCTGACACAGACCTCTCCAGATTTTTCTCTCTTAATTCTGGCACTTGGCGTCATTGAATGCTGCAGCTAAGAGCTATTTATCTGCCCAAATAGGGTAAAGTTAATTTTGAGGTAAAGAATACGTGTCTGCCTAGTTTTGTTCTGCGCTGAACTGACAGCTGAAGCTCGATGGTTGTAATATCATGGAAGAACGGGATTGCTTCTTGCCTGTGTGTGTTGTAAGCAATGCCCAGGAGGCAGTTAACAGGAGCAGCATAGTCACTGACCTGGCAAGCACCTGCTGCTGGTCTGCAGGCAATGAAATCCCCTCAGCAGTGACAGCCACCTCTGCTCCAGCAGTCCCTCCGTTTATACCACCAGTGTCTTGGACAGTCCGAGGCGCTGCTGGGTCCTGAGGACAAGAAGAAACCAAAGGCCGCAGCTCTGAAAAGACGCAATGCGAGTACTGGGATAGATGAAGCACAATGTTACCCACTCGGGTTTATTGTACCCGGAGTGGTAAAGTACCCTGAAGGGTACCTGGGCTGACGTTATTTCTTCATCTGCTGCAGCAACAGAGTCTTCAGGCAAAGGTGTCTTGTCAGGAGTAGTTTCAGTCCTCATGGCTGCTGAAGAGTAAAAGAGGAAATACCCACAATGTCAGTAATGAGCTCTGCAAAACTAGAGCATAAATCTGTGAAAACATCACACGAAGTCTTCACCAAAAGCTAAAAACTATGTCTGGAGGGAAAAGGTCTGTTATTTATGCTGGTCAGTAAAAGCCATCAAAGACCCAGAGGGTGTATCAGGTAAGGAATGCAGATTTTATAGGGTTGGGAGAACCTGGGTCCTCGTGTTAGCACACGAATAATCTATTTCAGAGGCTAGGGGGTGCACATTTCTAATCAGAGGCAGGAGGGGAAGAACCTCTCACCTTAGAAAGTGATAGCATCAAAAATTAAGAATATAGGTTCAAGAATTAATATTGGGCAATAAGTGCTGTACAAGGACATTGAAAAACATGTCCTGAGGCACTGCAGAAGTATAAATGAAAAGCCGTAACGAAGACGTTAGCTGGCAACAATTTATAGGTGTGTGAGAGGAATATCCACCCTCCAGCAAAGCCATGGTGTTGATAATCCACCAGGAGACCAAGGGCTGCATCACATTTGCATGCGGTGGAAGAGACTGCCGCAGCCACCCTCGTTCTCAGGCGTGTGAGTTGTGCATAGCCAAGCAGATCAAGACAGAGCAGTGCCTGCCGAGACCAGTCATCTCTGCAGCTCAAACCTCTGCTCGAGAGAAATGCTGCCCTAAGTCAGAAGAAACTCGCAGCTATGTGGGCAAAAATCACATTTCATTGCCTCAAGGCTTACAGGGTAGGGCCAGGCTGGTCCTGACGGGAAAGAAGTCAGGGAAATAGGGAAGAGGACAAAGCTGGGACAGAGAGTCTCATGGGTGGCCCAGGAGAGCCAGAGTTACTGCTCCTGCTGTCGATAAGGGAGGGTTGAGAGCAGAGACTGCTGTTGCTGCCAGGCAGCACTTGCTGCAGTAGCAGTCGCTGCCACTTCAAAGGTTGCAGTGGCTGCCACAAATGTGACTTTGCAAAAACAGTCTGTGTCTGCTCATGCCTAAAGCATCAGGGAACCCTCCGCCTGTGCTGCACACCCTCCACCTGCCTCGTCCACACCTGCTTCCTTCCTGAGGTTCTCCTCGAGAGCAGACAGCTTGAGATCGTAGTGATTCCTCAGGCTGCTGATGTCCTCTTCGAGGCGGGCACGCGATGCCTGTTCTGCTTCGTAGCTGGCCTTTAGTTGGGCCAGCCTCTCTTCATACTCCTGGAAGGCACAGAAGACAGCCTGATGCAACAGCCCTGTGACCATACACAAGGTCACATCCAGGTTCATTCTAGGTCACATCTTATGTCCACCCCAATAAAACTTTACCATCCTGTATTCACTAACATTTTCTGTGATTTAAGTCAACACAGTATTGATGGAGGGTGACTAGTTAGCCCTAGAAACCACTATCTTGGGCAGATGTGGTGACCTGGAAGGAGCTTTGTAAAGAGCAAGGAGAGAGTTTTATTTCCTTCTGGACCCCAACTCCTCATTCTTCCTCCTGGCTCCATATCCCCTCTTTATCTTCATCCTTATACTGTTCCTAACATCTTCTGACTACTGCTTTCCTCCTCCCTATTTCTCTCTCCTCTGACTGGAGGAATCAAAGTTTTACATGTAGTTACTTCAAAAATTCTTCTTGGGATCCCATTCCAATTCATCTCTAGAGAGGTGGAAACAATGCTGAGAGAAAGTGGCATTGTAAATAAGGCCTTCATCAACACGCATTCTGTCCATAGGAGATAAGGACCAAAAAATAGGAAGATAAGTGCTCTGAAAAGGCTGCACCACGCAGCCCTACACCATATTTGTAATGATTATTATAAAACCCCACAAGCCTGAGTCAAAGACACTACAGGATGCCCCCTCCTGCCTTACTTCTCTGATCAGCTGCTTCTCTGCTTCAGGATCTAACCGGGGTTCGAGGAGGGGAGCTGGCTTCGCTGCCAGGTGAGCAGTCTCAGCAGGTAGAAGCCCTGCAAAGCAAAGCAGAAATAAAAATCACTCACAATTACTAGGTGGGATTGTCTGTAGAATGCCTGGAAAAAGAACAAAGAATGTGGCTGCCAGCAAATCCTTTAAACTGCGCTCATGTGTCAGCATCTGTGTTGCCAAAACGCCCACTGGCCTGGGACTCCATAGGTGTGGGGAGAGGCGTCAGCGCTGAGCAGAGGGGGAGAGGTTTAAGCTTCAGGTATATGAAAGCAAATATAAATCCAATCTCTTCCACAAAATAGCAGGAGACTTGTTTCCCAGGCTATGCTAATAGATTTGGAAGATAAAAGACATAGGGGAAGAAGATGAAAGGTGCAGGGAAATTGCCTTCTTTCTTCACAGCTGTTTCTGAAAGGTGGCAGAAACCGGGGGGGGGGGCGGGGAATAGCTTACAGCCTTATTGCTTTGCTGAAAGTTGCCCTTTTTTAGGGGATAATTCTCAAAAGGTGATCAGCTCCCTAAGGACTGCTCTTACCCATTTGTTCCCACATTTGCTATTCCTAGTTCATAGCAAAGAGCAAGTCTGCTGAGGCTGGGCTGAACCCTCAAAGAAAGGACAGTGCTGCTCTCTGTAAGCAGTGCCATCAGCAGGGAAAAACTTTTCTTGTAGTGTCAAAGATTCAGAGTTTAGGAGAACAGGGTTGAATGCTAACTTTGAAAACAAACATATATATTTAATAAAGAATTTTACATTATTATTTCTTACACAGCTCATTTTTGCTCTGCCAGCCAAAACCTCGCTTCTGTGACTGACCAAATTCTAGCCAGAATAACCAAGAAGAATCAAGGATTTGAATCGTGTCAGCATTTTCTAACAGAATTTGTCATTATCGAAAATACTGGATAATTGAGATGGTCTTTACCAGTGCAATAAGGTCAATTTGGCAACGGTGAAGGAAAAGTCCATTATCAGAATGGAGAACTCTTCCTCCAACAGGTAAGGAAAAGGTTGAGGTAAAATCCAGTGAGCACACATGTAAAAACCACATTTTTCTGTCAAAGATAAAACATCTCTGGAGCCACTAAGGGCTCTCCTACCTGACAAGTTATGCGCACTCATCTGTTCAGCTAGAATGGCCTTCAGCTTCTTAATCTCCTTCTGGTACTCCCTCAGCAGAGCATCCTTGGGGTCCTCATTGATACAGGGCTTGTTCTTGATGTTTTTCGCTCGATTAGCATAGCGCAAAGTACTGAGGCTTTCATCATAGTTGTTATCAGCTGGAGATAAGCATGCTACCATCAGGGTCTTGGTATTCCCTCCGAGGGAGTCTTGCAGCAGCCTGGTCAGCTTAGAGTCTCGGTACGGGATGTGCTTACACCTGCCATCAACTAGGGCTGAAATGACGTTGCCCAGAGCTGAGAGGGAGAGGTTGATTTTGGTGGCCTCTTTGAGCCGCTCCCCTGTGGCTCCAGTTTTTGACTGTCTCTCGCTTCCTGCCAGATCCACTAAATTGAGTTTTGCGGCCCTGAGGTGGTCCTGCCCTTGCTCATCTGCAAGAAAATAATTCCGGGTTAGGCTCTTTTTAAAAGGAAGCATCTTAACAGTCAAGAAACCGGATTCTCTGGCGTTACGTTCCAGTTCAAGCCCTGTTCTTTGTCTGCATTTGGGCCCTGACTCCCTTAAGTAAATAAATATCTACTTAAAGAACTACATGTTTTAGTGCTTTCCTGAACAAGATTCTGCACAGTAAAAATTCATGCCCGTCCTTACTCTCCCAGTGAGCTCTGAACACACACCCCTCCACATATTTGCACAGATGCTGAGTATTTAGAATTTCATGCAAGGCCCTCTGCAAGTAACAAGGTCAGACCATGAGTTTATACAACTTTTTTCTCCTTAGATTGTTTCATGAAGTTAAACAATGTCTGACAATTGGAGAGAAAGAAGGGAGGAAGCATGAAATGAGGAGTTAACAGGCAGGAACTGGAGCAGGGCTAGTTGGAGAGCACAGGCAGAAGAGCAGGCTCCCTGAATGCCCATGTGACGTGGAGAGACAGGCAGGAAGATTACCTCTACAGACTACCGTGGAAAGGCTGGAGTAGACACTACACTGGGAAACAGTTTTTCCATGAACTGCCAAACTACAGCTTTTCTCAAGACTGGAATCCAACCTACCCTAATCAATGGATGTATTCAAGAAATTTCTTGCTATGCTTCAAAAGAAAGAGCACATCCTATCAGATACCATCAAGGTCCACCATCTGGCTCAAATGTTCAAGAAGCCCACCAGATCTCCCCTCTCGCCCAGATAGCTGTAAAACTGCACTGTGACTCAGCACACAGGCATGCTCGGCAGCATCTGTTCCTCCTCAACTCATGACATTCTCAGTGAGAAAGTAAAATGAAGGAACACAGGCTAGACACAAGAAAACTGCAAGAAATCAGGACTGTGCTCAGCCCAAACCACTTAGATGAGGCGATGGATCTCAGTGAGTGAGGAGTCAGACCCAGCAAGCTGGTGCCATTCCCATCGTAACACTTTAAGGCACAAGAAGATGGGAGCTGAAGTTAACAGCTAGCTCCCCAGCTACCTGGACACACACCTCATGCATATAGCATCTGCTTCCTGACCTGCATTTTGAGGCTGGAATAACGTGATGACACAAATCCCCTGTGACTAAGAGAGAGCACATTCGGCCACTTTAGGAACCCCTCGGTTTCACTGGCTACTTAACTTTCCCAGCCTCATGCAGAGCAAAGAGTTGGACACATATTCCCAAATCACAGACTATTGTCCTAAGTGCTGGACCACACTCTTGGATGACCACATCCCAATCATCCCTCACAATGACAACCCAAGTTCAAGTGAAGAGCTCCTTTAGTGCTCCAGGCAAAAAGAACATCAAGGTTTTAACCAAGTCTGCCCTTTCCCAGACAGACTTCTACAAAACCTAGCCTTCAATTTAGTCAGAGTTACAGCTTTATGGCTGTGGACAATACCTAAACATGAGCAATGAGTAATATGATGCATGGGGGAAAGTTAAAAATTCACAGGTAAACAAAAAAAATCTAAAATCTGTTGCCCCAGGATATTTCCCCAGTTAGAGCAACAGATTGTTAAACTGTGGAACTTAATGTTTGCTGCAAAGCTAACTTCTTGTTTCACTCCAGATCCTTCTGGCATGTCAAGACATGGCAGAATTGGGGAAAAAAAACCCAGATGGAGCTTAAATAGAGCGCCCTCTCACTATCCTTTCTGAGAGCTGGGGTGAGTGGACAGTCACAAAAAGTAGGTTTTCTAACGCTTTCCCTCCTTCCCCCACTTTATGTAAACACTGACAGGCAATTAAAAAGTTGTTTTGGTTCCTGCCAGTCCTTTTACCCATGGAGGCTGTTTGTTTCCATCAAGGAGCTTAGGGGTTTAGTTTCCATGGTGTAACAAGGTCCCCAGACTTGCTAAAATGCTTGCAGCAGCCCAAAAGTCTTGCCTATCTAATTCCCATACAGCCCATCAGCCAGTGCTTGTGGCATAAGCACTGGCCAAATCTACAACATCTTTCTCGTTAACTGATCAATCCCTAAGCACAATGCCAAGAAATAAAACATCTGCTACTCTAAATAGGGTAAAAATAGTGATGGTAACTTTCGCATTTCAAACATCTGCAGCCAGAGAAGCCCGTATTTGCCACAATCCTGTTCCTGAATCTACACTGTTACTTCAAAGAGTTACTTTAGTCCACATAATTGCAAAGAGATCCTTTAAAATATCAACTGCCTGTAAGTTATAATTTACTAGAGGCTCAACTGGAAAAGAAGTTTTAACTTCTTCATGAAGTCTAAAGATGGCAACATAAATACCAACTTCATTAACTATTTCAACTAATTATTACCCTAGTAGAACCATCCAGTTATGGGGATTGTGCCAGAACCCTCAACTTTCTCCTCAAATATTCCAGCTATCTTCCATTTAATGGCCAAAACTGCAAGTTTCCTTGCCTGCCATCCTGTTCTGTGTAACTTGTTTTCAAAGCTTTAAATCAGAGAAATTGTTGCAGGCTAGTTTAAGAGCCCTGCACCCATCTGGAACTCAAAAGAGGAGTGTAAATACTTCTTTTTCCTTGTCAGGATTAAAGTTGGGGTTTTATGGACCCACAGAATGCAAGGATTAGCATCCACCGGCTGCGCTAATTGAGAAATTCCCTAAATCCCACACACACCATTTTGGATAGAGGAAAATGAGGTACTGTCACCAACATCTGGAACCACAATTTAGGAAGACATTGTGTAACTTCCCCCATGGCTGAAACAGCTGAAGAAAACAAAGACAAGCTGTTCACAGCCTCAGCTGGGTCAAGGACTAAATGGAATATAGGAGACTAATTACCTTCTTAGTCTGAGAAAAAACCCTTTCGAGGTCCATGTTCGGACCCAGCGAGGCAACTTTATCAGCTGAAAAAATGCCAACGGAAATAAGATGCTGGAGAAAGGAAAATTAGCCATTAAAACATTATTAAGGGATTCTTTTATTCCATCTTAAACTCCAGATTAGCTGTTTGCTTAAAACATGTGCCCTGTGATCGTTGGGTGAAATGATCTGACTTGCATTGTAAGGGAGGTCAGACAAGACAGATAACTGTGTAAGTTTCTCCAGGTTGTACAATGCATGAACTCCAAGCTGTTGTGTGGGCTGTGAGATTTAGCACCCTTTGCTGGAAATAAAGGTTTTAGAAGATAAGAAATGGAAGGAGAATTAAACATGTTCCCAGTTTGAGTGTAAGACATTCCTCTCCCAAGGGGGAATTGAGGAAAAAAAAAAAAAAAAGACTTTGAATACTCAGTCATTTCGCACTGTGAAGAATGTCCAAGTCAGGGCATAATTCTGATTTCTACTGGACCTAAAATAATTTTGCTGTGGGCTGACTGGTCGGACTGCACAGATTCTGCGCTCTGCTAGGGCAGGGCATCCAGCTACCTACCTACAGTGTAGATTTCCATATTGACAGTAAAGATGGAGTGGGAGCGGGAAGAGTCCTTATTCATGAGGGTGTAACCCACTGATCGGTTTCTCCAGCCTGTCTCCATGATCTGCTCACACTGGACCACGCTATGCACGGTGTGCAGAGAGAGCCCCTTCACATACACCCCTTTCTCTGGGTGCTCCTTCAGCTGCAAACACGGACAATGCAAGACAGGTTAGAACAAGACGCACCGAGGCTGTGGAAACTGCCTGGAAGCTTGAGGGCTACACGAGTTTTACACGTGGAGAAATTAAAACTGCAGTATGGCAAAAACATATCTGGCTGCCACCAAAAAGCCTTATTGTTCCTGAAAGAGGAATAAAACCACATGAAAAAAGGGAACCACTTTCGTGGCTCTGCAGGCAAAAAGAATTAATGTTAAAAGTTTGCTGACTGATTCAGAGATCTCCCAGGCCATAAGAAACTCATCTTCTCTGCACTGAGCCGCCTTTTACCTCCCCTATTGTTAAGCTGCATATTTTAAAAAAGAACTGAAATGTTTTTCACCTATTATGGCAAAGGTTCTAATATCTCTTCAGTCATAGGGAGCTTTTTTTAAAATCAAAGCACAGATTCAATAGTCATGGATATTGTTACAAGTGCTTTGCTGAAGCCTTCTGCTCTTCGAGGGCGTCTTGATCTCCCTGACAAAATTCCCAAAGTCGCACCCATCACACACAGGCGGACTATAATAATTTTTCTCCAGATTAGCTCATTTTTAAGATGCTCTAAAATCCTATTCAGGCACCTGGGTAGAGACAGAGTGTTAATACCTAACAGCATCTTTTCAGCAATTATCAGTCACACAGAAGAAAAGTTTCATACAGCATGCTAATAAACGATTGAAATGTTCAAAATCTTGATCAAACCTACATAAAAAATACAAAACAATCAAGAGATCCCTGCACTCCTACATCAGCCCCCTCTGAAGCTACCTCCACACTGGGAATTTTAAATGAGCTGAATTCATTTTCAACAGCAATGTTACACCCCACATCTGCTGAGTTCATAACCAAAACTCTATCATGTCAGCTGGGATATCAAGGTATCATTGTCATGACTCGGTGTCATGGAATGACAGGTATGGCGTTTGGCAGTGTGACTTCCAAAGAAGAGCCTTAGATACTTTAGTGATGCATGCACCACAAGAAGCAATGTAAAATAGAGTGTTTGCTGTTAAAAAACCTGCACAGAACAGAGCAGAAGTGGCTGGAAACTAAATGAGGCAGGATTTTAGCCTTGTTCTAAAGCCATGACTGCCCAGGAGGAATCCAGTTACAGAATCACAGCCAGACTGTTCATACACTGTGACTTTTGCCTGTGCTACAGGGGAACCCAACGGTTGGCTCGGCTGTATTTGAGGGTGCTGAAGAGTCCTTGAGGAACACCCAACCAAGGACATGGTTGTTTAACTCCAACACAGACTGACGGGGGCGTTTTCCTTGCAGAGCTCTGTAAAACCTGCTCTTCACAGGGTTTTATGCACGGGAGACAATGGTGGGCTTCTGAGTCACCAAAGTCACTGACATTGAAAGGCAAAAGAACAAACAGAAATGGCATTTTGGAGGAGAATTGGGGGACACAGAAGAAAGCAGTGGGTCAGCTTGGGCTTTCTGTCTCTGCAGGACATGACTCCCTTAATTACTCGATGGAGGCAGCAACAGGCAGCAGCTGTCACCGGTGTGATGGTGTTACCCTGGAAACTGTTCTGCCCAACTCCTGCCTTCCCAGTGCCAACTGTGGTCGTCATGGAAACCGGTGTCACTGCTGATGTGGAACAAAGGATGGGAAACTGCAGCAAGCGCCTTCTGAAACAGTGAGTCCCCTTCTCCCACCCTCTCTCTCGACAAGCACAGGCAAAGCATGCTTGGAACGCGGGACAGAGAGGGTTTTGCCTCCCTTAAAGCCAGAAGCATGTTAAAAAAAAAACAAAAAACAAACAAACTACCCCATAAGGCAGTTTGAGTCTGTCACCATTTCAGCGCATCTGTGCGGCAGATGGTGCTAGCGCCTCGGTTTTCTTCACCGGGGCAGTCCTGCAGGGAAGTAAATTAGGACAGGAGGTTTGCAGCTCCTTCCAGGAACATGTGCAAAAAGATCTGCAAAGCCACCGAGAGGTAAATTTTATAAAAATCAGCCCCCTGATTAGGATTTCAGGAAAGTTTACCCTCCTGCATTCCTGGAAACTGTCCACCTTCCCTATGCGTTCCCATGGGGAGTAATACCTGCTGCATCCCCTCAAAAAAGGATCAGCCTTTTTTGTTTTAGCCAGATAATAAGATCATCCACAGCTACACTGGATCAGATTAAACATTTATAAGGCACAGAATCCTCCTACTTTAGAGACAGCTGGGAGATGAAGAAGATTAGGAAGAAATTGCCCCATGAGCACTTTGTTCCATCCTTGTCCAGTAATGATTTTCATGCAGCTTCCACTAATCTACTGGCCGCTATCAAGCAGGACACACAGGACATATCTCTGACTGGATCCTGTTCCTTCTGCCACTAAACATTCACTGAAGTCCCTCAAAATATCCTCATGGCTTCCATATTCATCACTACAACTTCATATTCTGTTGTTCAGCTTCTGACAGAGTGTATTATTGCACTTCTGCGAGACTTTCACGATAACACTTATCTGAGCAAATTAAAGCACTTCCTAATTAAGACACATTGACTCTGCCTCACCTCCAACTTCTGCTTGGTATCAGCTCCTAGGAGGTCTCGTATGTCTTCGTTGTAAATCTCCAGGTAGGAAGCTCTCACCAAGAACTTGGCATTTTCAGCACACTGCACAAAACAAGAATGATTTTCGGGTAAGGTTCTCAAAATGAAGGCAAGTAGGCAGCCCACATAGATCCTCAGTGCCAGCTGGGTGCCTACGTCCCTTCAACACTTCATCAAATCTCTCCTGGCATTTCATTCCCAGGTGTAACCACTCAACACACTTGCTATAGGGACTTTCGGTCCTTAAACATCTGAAGTGCGAGTCCATGAAGTCAGCAGAGTGCAGTTCATCTGACTATATACAGGCCTCAGCTTTTGGATGAGAAGCAGCATACCCTGAAGCCTGTCCCCATTCTCACTCCCGAGCGCAATCAGCACTCACTTCCTGGGGTATGAATGTCTTTCTTGATATCACACAATCTTACAGCGGGTCTCTTTCACAATGTTACACACCTACCTGTACGCTCTCAAAAATGTGTTCAAATGCTCTGGGTATTATGCCTTTCTGTATAGAAGGATCCACAACTCCCTGCATGGTGAATGACTTCCCACTGCCAGTCTGGCCGTAGGCAAATATGGTGCCATTGTAGCCTTCGGTGACACCCTGGAAAAGAAGGGAAACCAAATAAAATAGCCATTATCCTCACCCTTTGCATAACTGCAAATACGTTGTCCAGAATCAATCCTACCCCTTCACATGCCATCAGAGTATAATAATTAAAAAATGCACTCTGCTAGCATATAAATCGATGGTTTTCTCTCAAAAAATGGAAAACTTGAAGAAATGCAGGTGTTAAAAAGTGGAAGGGCAGTTGACAATGCTTAGAAGACCAGAATATTTTTTTCTCTTGGAAAGCTGGCTGAAAGAAGGCCTCACTTTCACTTGTTCCTATTTCAGAGAAGCATGGCAGGAACAGAATATATTTGGATTTCTTAAGGTTCAAATAAAAAGAAATAATCTGTTAACCTAATAATCTACTGTTTCAGACCCTGGTTGTTCTCCTGAACAGGAACTTCCATCTTAAAATTATCATTGGCCATTTTATCCTTGTTTCATCTTCTAACAAAGTTGGGGTTTGGGGTTTTTTTTGGGGGGAGGAGGGGGAAGAGGAGGGAGGGGTTTGCTTAACTGGTTCCTTTCTCACCCTAGCCATTTACCATGCTGATGTGTTAACAGGCAACAAATGTATCCCCTCTCATTTTGCTATTCTAAAACAGGCTGAGGTTCCCTGTCTTCTCTAAAGTTTCTTGCTTAACAGTAAAAATGTCCCTAAAATCATCAGGAGTCTTTTTTGTCCCCTTTCTCCTCACAACACTTTCTGCTGCAGTTTCTGTCCAGCTACCATCTCTAGGGCCTGCTCAGGGGGGTTCATTTTTCATATAAACATCCGCCTAAAACAATTAAATGTAATTCTATCCTCAGTGCCCTGCTGGCTGCTGAAGAAGTATTTTTTTCTTCCCAATTTCCCAGCCTACCGCTGGGATGCTGTTTTGCCCTCCTCTGCACCCCAGGGTTGCATCTAAGTCTCTTGAAGCAGTAGACAGGGCTGTTTCTGTCCATAAATCAGTTCTACTTAGGGATCATCTACCCACGTAAAACTCTGCAGCCCACGTCCCAAGCTATGTGTTGGCTGCTTCCAGCTTGCTTCAGGCACCACTCACCTCCACGAGTGGGTAGGCGATCTCGTTGTAGATCTGCTCCGTACTGTGCTCCTGGTAGTATGCCCCATCGAAGGTGAACTGCTTTGGGGGCTCGCCGGTGGCAGCGGGGTTTTGGAGGAAGCACTGGCCCCGCGCGCTCTCCATGCTGACGACCGCTTTGCAGCCGAGAGCCTTCTCACGCTCGTTCATGGGCCGGCAGCGGACGATCACCTTCACCGCCTCCGAGGCCATTTTTCAAGGCCCAGCTCTACCCCACACTCACTCGCTTGGTGGGGCTGAGGGGCATCGAGGCCTGGGTAGGCCTGGGGGAAGACTGGGGCAAGCCTAAGCGCAGGGCCTGCACCCTTCGGTGGGGTGGACCACTCGCTGCTTGCTGGGGGCACTGAGGGGATGGACCCCCCTACAGCTTGGCGTGAGGAAGGAGACCCAGGGAGGCCACAAATGGCTGGGGTAAAGGAGAGATTAAGGAGGAAAAAAGCTTGGGAAGGATGAAGGGAAAGGAGGAGACTTGGGACAAGTCTGAGGGGGAACTCGGGCAGGCCGGGGGGGAGGAAACCTGAGGGGATCCTGCGGGCAGGAAAGCCTCAGGTAACTCTGGGGAGCTGAGACAAGCCCAAAGGGGACTGGGCGAGGGAAAACCTGAGGTAAACCTGTAGGTATCGGGCAAGCCTGAGAGAGCGGAGGGAAACCCGAGGCGAGCCGGGGTGTGTGGAAGGAGCCGGGGGGGGGGGGGGGGAGCTGAGGGGAGGCGGGAAGCGCCGTCCGACCCACCGCGCATGCGCACAGCGGCCCCACGCGGTTACCATAGCGACGGGGTAGCGTGGCGCAAGGCCCCGCCCCGCGGGCCACGTGACAGCGGGCGGGCACGCGCCCGCGTGCACCAAAGCGCACGTGTGCAAGGCGGGGGGGGGGGGACACACGGGACGGCGGGCACGCGTGCGTGGGAGTGCAGGTGCATGGGGGCGCGAGCGTGCAATAGCGCGGGTGCACAGCCGTGCAGCCCACGAGTGCGCCGCCTGAGCGTGCAAGGGAAGGCGAGCGCGCGGGTGTGCAACGGCACGAGTGCGTGAGAGCGCGGTGATAGCGGTGGACGAGGGTGCAAGAGCACGAGGGCTTTGAGACTGCAAGTGCACAGGAGCGCAAGGGCTTGAGTGCGGCCGTGCAAGCGCGGGAGCACACACGAGTATGAGTGCGCAGCTGCAGAGTGCAAGAGTGCAAGAGTGCAAGAGTGCAAGAGTGCAAGAGTGCAAGAGTGCAAGAGTGCAAGAGTGCAAGCACGCGCGGGTGCGAGCGCGTGGAGCAACTATACGAGCGTGTGCATGCCCGAGAGCGCAAGTGCCCGAGCGCAAGTTCGTGAGCGTGCGCGTGCAGGAGAAGCGTGCGAGCGCACGAGCGTGCACGCTTGCACGCGGCGCGGCGGTGGGGGGAGCGGGAAGAAGAGACCTCCAGCAGCCCTCTCCTGCGGTAGCACGAGAGCCATTTATTGCCGGAGTCGCGCCGTACAGCCCGCCGAGCACGCGCGCGGCCCGCGGGAGGGGAATAAATAAGGCAGATGGCAGCGATTTAAAGCTAAGTGGGGATTTGGGGGGCTAGCTGTGCCCGAGCTGGGGGGGGGGGGGGCGGCCGGGCCTAACCCCGCTCATGCTGCACCCCGACGGGGGTGGCGGGGGCCCAGGCGGCCTCCCCCCAGGCGCTGGCCCCGCCGCCGGGGTCCCGCTCCTCGTAGCCGGGGTTGAGGCGACCAGGGGCCAAGCGGCAGAAGCAGCCCCCCGGCGCCCCGGAGTAGTGAGCCAGGAGGGCGGCCACGCTGGCGAACTCGGCGTTGGAGTGCTGCCGTCGGTGCGGGGAGAGAGGGTAGAGGTGAGTCCCCCCCGCTCGGCCGGTGGCCGCGGTGGCTGGAGGGCCTTGCCAGAATGCCCACGTGCTGTGCAGCCATGCACCCGTGCACCCATGCACCCGGGCACCCCGAATTGAATGCACCCATGCACCAAATACCTACGTACCCACACACAGGTGCACCCATGCACCGAACGCACCCGTGCGCTTATGCACCATGCGCCCACAAACCCAATGCCCCCACGCACCAATGCATGGGTGCACACGTGAATCAAATACACCCGTGCATCCCTTGCATCCATGCGTGCGCATACTGATGCGCCCGCGTACCTGTGCACCGTGCATCCGCACACAGCTGCGCTCTGCACACTGATGCACCCCAAATCAAATGCACCGGTGCACCCACAACTCAAATGCACCCATGACCAGCTCACCCATGAATCAAACAGACTCTCACCAATGCACCCGTGCACCACGTACCCACATGCAGATGCACTTGTGCACCCATGAATCAAATGTAATTGCACAGCGAAGTATGGATACGCCCACGCACCCACACCCACCGGTACCTGTGTGCCATGCACAGATGCACCCGTGCACCCACACACCAACACCCCTCTGCACCCACACACAGACGCATGTGAGCACTGATGCAACCATGAAGCAAATGCCTCTGTGCACCCATGCAGTTACGAAGCGAATGCACTTATACACCAGTGTACCCATGCACCAATGCACTCATACACCTCTGCCCCAATGCAACCACAAAGCAAATGCACCCATGCGCCGCTGCTGCATCAAATGCATGTACACACCAGTGCATCCGTGTACCAATGCATCCATGCACAGATGCACCAAATGCACTTAAACGTGTCAAATGCAGGTACACTCCAGTGCATCTACACACTTATGCACCAATGCATCCGTGCATAGATGCACCAAATGAACTTATACAGTGCATCAAATGCATGGATGCACCGATGCACCAAATGCACTTATGCACCAGTGCATCTGCGCACCAATGCACCAAATGCACTTATACACCAGTGCATCCACGCACAGACACACAAAATGAACTTACACCCCAGTGCATCCACGCACCGACACATCAAATGTGCTCACCCAGGTGCAACTGTGCACCACTGCAACCACGAAGCGAACGCGCCCATGTGCTCATGCATCAAACGTGCTCACACGTGACGCGGCCATGCCCCGCTGCCCCCGCGCAGCAGCCTCACCTCCACGCAGAACCTGCCCTGGTGGGTCCTGAAGAGGCAGTAGGGGACGACGCCGCAGGGCGCCCGCACCCACAGGCACCAGCGCTTGGCCAGCCCAGGCTCAGGGCGCAGGAGAAAGGCTCCGGGGACGTCCCGCCGCAGCAGCGCGATCCCGACGTCCCTGGGGACGAGGCGGCGGGTGGGCGCAGGGGAGGGAGGGGGGGGGGACGGACACACGACGGCGAGGAGCGGGGTGCTGCCACGCGCTCACCTGGCGATGCCGGCGAAGGCCCACACGCTCTCGGCGAGGACGCTCTCATTTTCAGGAAGGAAGGCCAAGCTCCTCGTCCCTTTGGTCTCGCATCCCGCCGCCGCTGTGGGAGACCCTTAATCCCCTCGTCGCCCCAAAAACCCCACCAAATTGGGGCTACTTGTGTGTCTCCCCCGTGCCTCAGTTTCCCCTCCGGCACTCACCGGCGTCGCGGGGCGGTTGGTGGAGCTGGCTCTCGCCCCCGCAGTCCCGGTAAGCCCCCGAGCGCAGGACTTTGCTGCGGATGGCTTTCTTGCGCACCAGAACCGGGGAGCAGTAGGGGTTCCCCGGGCGCCAGGCGCCGGCTCTGCCCTCCGCCTCTGGCCGCCGCTCCTGGAGGGCGGAGGGGCTGTGAGGGGGGTTTGGGGGATGCTTGCTGCGCAAAATGTCGTGCAAAAAAACACGCAAGAACCGCTGTGCGAAAAAAGCTACCCAAAAACCACCGTGCAAAACACCATGAAAAAATAACGTGCAAAAAATGCTATATAAAAAACCCACCATGCAAAAAATGCCATGCAAAAAATGCTATACAAAAACCCCACCATGCAAAAAATGCTGTGAGGAAAAAAAAAAGCCATGCAAATCACCATGCAGAAGATGCCATGCAAAAACACCGTGCCAAAAACACCACGCAAAACACCATGCAAAAAAAGGTTATACAAAAAATGCCGTGCAAAAAACCCACAGTGCAAAATACCCTGCAAGAAACTGCTATGTAAAAAAGTGCCATGCAAAAAATGCCCTGCAGCACACCATGCAAAATAGCAGTGCAAAATTGCTGTGCAAATACACCCGATGCAAAACACCATACAAGAAAAGACCATGCAAAAAACTGCCCTGCAAAAAGCCATTTAAAACAGGCTATGCAAAACGCTGTGCAAGAAAAGGCTGTGCAGGATGGGCCTTGCAAAATGCACTGTGCAAAAACGCGCCATGCAAAACGCTGTGCAAGAAAAGGCTGTGCAAAATACTGTGCGCATACTGCTGAGCGAAGAAGTGCTGTACAAAGAGGACATGCAAGGAAATGCCATGCAAGACACCATGCAAAAAACGTGCTGTGCAATAATGCGCCATGCAAAACGCGGTGCAAGAAAAGGCAGTGCAAGAACTGCCAGACAAAATAGCGTGCAAAAACTGCCGTGCCAAAAGCGTCACGCAAATACCCCTGCGCAAAAAAAAAATGCCCCGCAAAAAATGCCCCGCACGTACTGCCGTGGAAGAAATGCCGTGCAAAGAAAAGGCTGTGCAAGAGAAACCATGCAAGACACCACGCAAAAAACGTGCTGTGCAAAAACACGCCGTGCAAAACACCCTGCGAGAAAAGGCCGTGCAGGAATCCCACGCACGAAACCACCACGCAAGCAAACACAGCGCAAAGGCCCGCGGAGCAGCACCCGGCACCCTGACGGGGAGCACGTACCCCTGCGCCCAGGGAGCCGAGGCCGGCGGGCGCGGGCAGGCGTCGGAAGGAGACGAGGGCGTTGACGTTGCGTGACACCTCCTCGGGGTTGAGGGGCTCCCGCAGCACCCCGGTCCCCGGGGGCTCCCCCTCGCCCGCCTGCTCCTCAGGGTGCGCCAGGAGGTAGCAGAGCTGGAAGGAGCGGCAGAGCAAGAGGTGCAGGGACTGGACCTGGGGGAGGCAAAAGAAGCTGCGTGCAAATATTAAAAATAATAATAATAGGGTGGGTTTTTTTGGAGGGGGAGGGTGTTGGGCCACGCACCTCGCCTGGGAGCCCCACGAAGAGGTGGCAGAAGAGGGGGCTGGCGGGGCTGCGGGGGTTGCGGGCCACGAAGGCGAACTGGTGGTCGGCGTGGCGCCACGTGCTGTACAGGATCCGACGGAGAGCGTGCGCCATCAGCAGTGTCTGTGGGGATAAGATTGGGGGGGGGGGGTGTCACTGGGATTGAGCACCCCCGGACACCCAGCCCCCCCGGGGTGCAAGCAGTGCCGGGGTCCCCCCTACTTGCACGGCAGGTTGCAAACCTGCAACCGCGTGGTAGGCTGCAACCCTATTTGCAAATGCGAAGCAGGTTCCCAAGCGAAAAGCAATGCTCCGAGAGGTGCAACCCCCTCAAAGCAGCACCCAGCACCCCCCCCCAGCACCCACGACCACCCCCCTTTCCCAGCACCCCTACCTCCCCGTCAGTGCCGTAGACCTTCAGCCCCTGCAAACTGAACCTCAGCACCACCGACCTCCTCCTGGGGCAGTCCTGGCCGGGAGAGATGCAGCGTTATGGGGGGGGGGGGGGGTCCAGGCTGTGCCACCCAGATGTGCCCCCCGACTATTTGGGGTCCCCCCATTTCCCAGTGAGGGGGAGCAGGGGATGCCAGACCTTCAGTGCCCGCAGCTGCTCCTCCAGCCGCCCCGCTTGCTGCTGCAGGTCCAAGTCCTCCACTGCGAAAGAGCCCACGTACTGGGGGGGGGGGGCGACAAAAAAACCCACTCGTGTCAGCAACAACCCCCCCACTATGCTGCAGTTGCCCCCCTCGGGGTAATCGGACCACCCTGAGATGCTGTTTTGGGGGGTGATGGGGATGCATCCACACCCAAACCTCATCTCAGGGTGTCGTGTCCCGTCCCCCCCACCGTGGGTCAATCACCTCTGCCGGCTTGGTGATGCCCCGAGCTCGCTGCTGGGGGGCCGCAGGATCCGGCCCCCTCCCGTTGGCTGGCTTCTTCTTCATGGCAGTGGGGTTTGGGGGCGAAGGCTGGATCGGGATGGGGTTAAGCAGCTTGGGTGCTGCATCCGAATTATCCAAAGCCACACAGGGTGACGGTGCGGGAGCCTCCAGTCACGGTCCCTGCGAGGAGGAAGGGGACGGACACAATCTGCCCCCACCGTCCCCAGTTTCCAGCCTGCTGAGCCCCAGGGAGACATCATGGTCCCCATATGGTGGTCCCCAAGTCCTGACCCCAATGCAGATGTCCCCGAGTTCTGGCTCTGACGTAAGTGTCCCCCCATACCGGCCCCAGTCCTGACCCCAAACCCAACGTGAGGGTCCCTGCATCCCAAACCCAAAGCAAGGGTCCCCATGTCCCCAACCTGAGCATCAAGCAAGGGTCCCCATGTCCCAGCCCCCATGCAAGGGTCCCCCTGTGACCCCAAGTGCCATGCAAGGATCCCCACAGCCTGACCGTGACCCTTGTGCAAGGGGCCCCGCAGCCTGACCCCAATCACGACCAAAAGGTCCCTGTGTCCGGTCCCCGAGCACCGTGCGAGGGTCCCATGTCCCTGCCCCGAGCAGGATCCAGGTAGTCCCTGTGTCCTGACCCCAAAAGCAACATGAAGGTCCCCAAATCCGAACCCCAAACGTGATGCATGCGGTCCCCACATCCTGGCCCCAAAAGAAACCCAAGTGTCCCCACGTCCTGATCCCCAGCAAAACGCAAGTGGTCCCTACACCCCAAGTTTACAGTGCAGACCCCGAGCAAGGTGCATGTCATCCTGCACACCAAACCCCAGTGAGACTTTGGGGTTCCCCCCATCCCCCCTCCTCCCCCCAGCGCTCCGTCCCACTCCCCACGGGCCATGCAGCACCAAGATGCCGATGGCTGTCCTTCAGGGGCGATCCCCAAAACGCCAGTGACGGGGGCAGTAGGTTTGGGGGTGCTTTTTCAGCCAGAGCACCCACTGAGGGATGCACCCAGCCCCTCTCCAGCCACCCAAAGGGGTTTTGCCCCCCACAGCCCTCAGCCAGGCTGAGACCGGCGCAACTCCTGTCACAGAGGCCACGTCGCAGCTGCCTGGTGCAAACACATGCGAAAGGGGGGGGTCCAGCTGCCCCAAGCGCATCCTAATGGGGTGGCGGGGTCTTTATGGTGCTCCTATGCTCTTTGCAAGCTCAGGGTTGCCCCTCTCCTTTCTGGCACAATTTAGGGGGTCTCCCCCTGCCCCCCCCAGCCAATCCGCGGACAGGTAGCCCCCAAGCCCCGCCCCCTTTTTCCCACGCTCCGTTTCTCAATGGAGCCCCCCAGCCCACGGGCCACCCTGAAGATCCCCAAGGGAGGGATACTGACCCCAAAATTGGGGGGAGGGGTGTGTGCGACACCCAGACACCAAACATCCCCAGGGAACCCCATCCCACTGGGCCCCCCCCCGCCCCATCCCCAGCTCACGGACAGCTCGCTTGGATGGCTCCGGAGAAACACAGGCAAAAAAATTCCCCCCGCTCCGGCTCTTGGCCTTCGTCCGTTGTCTTCCTTCCCTGGGGTGGCTCCTCCGGCAGCTCCCGCTGCGGTGCAGGGATGCTCGACCCGTGGGCGTCAGGCCCTCGCCGTCAGCCAGGCCCAGGCGAGCCCGAGCCCACGGCGGGCACAGGGCAGGCAGCAAACTCTCATTTCCTGCCTCTGATCTGCCCGCGATGAATCACTGCAATTTACCTCCCTGGTTTTCTCCGTTTCTTGGAAGCGCCAGCGAGCAGAAACGCTCCGGCTTTTTGGAAAACGCGGCTGCAACTGATTTTTTTTCTCTCTCCTTTTTCTTTTTTTTTTTTTTCCTCTCCTCTCCTACAGCGTGCCCAGTGGAGAAGCAGTTTCTAACCCCGATGCGCACACGTGGTCTCTCGCTCACCACCCCCTGCCCCGATGCTCACACCCTTTTCACTCCAATTTCTGAATTCCCCAGGGAGTTTTGCCCACCGCTATCTGCTTTTGCCAGAAAAAAAATAAAGAGGGATGGGTCCGACCTCACTGCAAAGCGGTTATGCAAACCCAGAGCCTCAGGTCCCCAAAGTTGGCCGGCTGGCCAAATCCACGGGGCCGAAGTGAAAGCTGCCCCCAGCCCCAGGGATGCACTTGACTCCTGGAAAGGGAAAGCAACAGTTTGGGGAGGAGATGGGGTCTAATCCCTCAGGGATACATCTGAAAATCCCCATCTCGCGCCCCGGTGCTCCCAAGGGTGTGAAGAAAAGGGTCCTAACAGCAGCATTCAAACCTTGGGTCACCGCCAGTGCCGGCTGCTTTGAAATGTCGCGAGATGCCCCGGCAGAGCCCACCAGAAGAGTCAATAGCGTAGAAACGCGGAAAAAAAGAAAAAAAAAAAGACAGGACAGATGGGGCTGAAGAAACAACATAACAGAGCCCAGTCTGGTCAGGAAGTGGAGATTGGAGAAGAGTGAGCGGCAGAGCTGGCACAAACCTTCCCAAACGTGCAGCGGAGTTGCCGCTTGCTCTGCTGGCAATGCCACTGTGGGATGAAGATCTTCCCATTCAATCCCAGTTGCTACTCCTGGGAGGCAAGGATCGCTCCTTTGAATTCGATACAATCAGAGCCACAGCTTTTTTTTTTTTTTGGCTCGGTATGCAGAAATCACTTAATTAGCAATTAAAACCACAACCCAAAGGAGTTTGGTGATGACCAAGGGAGCTAACGGCTGTTTTTAGCATAATTCGAGGTGCCTTGCAGCAAAATGAAGCCATTATTATGTGCAAAAAAATTGGTATTATCCAGACCAGCGTTTTAACAAATATCCATGGGGTTGTTGGTGTGGAAATGTTATTGGGAAGAGGGAGGTCGCAAAATGCCCCACAGCCGGGTAAGGATAGGCAAGAACTCCTTGTCTCCATAAGCACCTTATCAATGAGAGAAGGTGTTTCCCAAATCTGGCTCACTGTAGCACCTGCCTGGAGGAAAATGCTGACAAAACCCACTGTTTTGGTACAAGTAGCCCTAGGAAAGGGCCATTAACTAATGTTTCTAATTGCCTTACATCCCTGCAGATTACTCTTTGATCAGTGCTTTCACTCTCCCAGTTCCATATCAGCTGTGATTTTTGTTAATCTGCTGTTTGCAGCCTTGTTGCAGGGCTGGGAACAATTTAGGGCATTTCTACAAGAATTTTTTAAACTCCCAGTTTTTAGAGGTAGCACACTGGGATGGCAACTGAAACTAATAAATTCAATAAGGTTATTTTCTCCTTTTCTGCATTTTATTTCTAGAGGTACTGCCACTCCTCTCAGCACGGTATGTGCAAAGCTCTTTCCAAGAGCACGTTAAGCAAAAAGAGTGTCAGGTCACATTTAAATCAGTGGCGTTGCCCTGTCCAAGGGAGAGCCGGGGACATGGGGGAGTGTTTTGAACATAGACGCTGCTCTCGTGAGCAGGTCAAGAGGGGGGAAGACTTCAGTTGGTCTTTTTTGTCCCCACTGACTGGGGCAGAGAGAGAAAAGCAGCAGCAAGACGTTCAAACAGAGCTTTCTTCTTGCTCACCTTTGTCTCCAGAGAAACCAGGGAAGAAAAAGGTCACACGTCGGTCCAACTACAGAGCTTGGCAGGGGCTCAGGCTAAAACAGCCCCAGTCTTTCATGCTGGCAATGTACTTTTAACAAAGATTTGCCTCTGCAGCATTCCATGGTGACTGTAATTCCCTCCTCTCTACATTTCCAGGAGAAGAAAGCTGTGGCGAGGAAGAGAAAGGACACACAAAGCAAGCCTGGAATCTAGTTTCATTTTATTTTAGCAAACTGCATGTTCTTCACTTATCAACATCTCTACATTAGCAATTGTATAGCTCTCCAACTTTTCTTTAAAAAAGGGTAAACAAGAGGTGACAAAACTCAGGCTCTTCATCTCTTAAAAACATTTGAAAGTTGGATTCAAGAAGACTTTTATATATTTTGGTTTTAAGGTAACAGATGTGGCATGGAAACACTAATTCAAATCACCCGCCTAACTGAGAACTACCCCTTCTGGAGCCCCTCTGGCATCAGACGATCAGTAGACGCTGCAGCCTCCGTTTACTGAAGATCTGACTCACCGTCAAACAAACCTTGTTGGTCTGAAGGAGCCGAATGCACCGCCTCCTCAGCCTGTCGCTCTAACGGCCGAACAGAAAGAAGCACCTCCAGGACTCAGTGCAAGTGTTGTATATACACTGCTTCTTCACAGAAGCGTTAAGGACCTCATCATGCAGGGGATCTAGGAAGGACTCTTCTGCCGTTGTACCTTCTCATTAAGAATCACATTCCCCCAATCATCCTGTTCCTGCTGTCTAAAGATATAAAGATCTTCTTTGAAGAATTTTTAAAAGCCAACCCTCCCCCCCAAACCCAAGAGGAACACCGTAAAATGTACAGATTATATATGTCCTAGAAAAGTCCTAAAATTATTGCAGAAACTAAAGATGACTTGTTCCAGGGGGAGGGGCAGGCATGAGGCACAGCATTAAGATCTAACAAATGCTCGGGTTGGTTTGATTTAGTTTTCAGCTTTTTCCCCATCATTCAAGAAAAAAAATAATAAAAATTAAAGAAGTGTTTAAGCATCAGAACTAAAATACAAATGCACGTTGACTTATAAAACAAGATTGTGGATTTGACCATGGGATTCCCTGACAGTGGAAAAATTTTACTTTTTTGCCCGGAGAGATTTCCTCATGGTGGATTTGCCCTTGGCGGAAGGTTTCACTTCCTTCCTCCCGCTGGCTGCTGGTTTCTTGGAAGAGCTGCCACCAGAGGGTTTCTTGATGGCTGGGGCTGCTGGTTTGGCTTTCTTAGCAGGGGTTTTAACCTTGGGAGGGGGCTTTGCTTTCCCCCGGTGGGCTGCGGGGGTTTTTCTTGGCTTGGGTTTGGACTCTCTTCGCTTCATTGCAGGGGCCCTGCTCCGTGATTTTGGAGGTGGTCTCTTCTGCATCCTGTCAGAAAGAGAGACAGCACAAGATCTCAGTGGAGGCGCAAATGCTACCCAGAGCAGAGCTGCTGTCATCAATTTGCATAAACGAAACAGATCTTGGCATCCTTGTTCTTTACCACGGATGTTTCTTTATGCAGCAGTATATTTCATTAGCTAAATCCCAAAGAGCAAGAACTCCTCTGGTGGATCTTGCCACGCTAAGCACTTCTCAATCCCCACAGTGCTATGCCAGGGAGGTTTTGAACTCCTTTGTTAGACATATAAACATACAAATAATGCCAATGAATCAAAGTCAATTGTCAGAACAATTAAGAGACCTAAGCACTATCTCTCCTCTCTAAATGGAATTTTATTACTTAATGAACAACACTTATCTTAAACCCACATTCTGAGTAAGGCAGGTTTCATATCTGGCTATAGAACTGCAAATAATACTGTAGGGAAAAGTTTTCTTAAGGAAACAATAAATACAAAAAGTCCCATATGAAACATCACACTTTTGTAAAGCACAAAAGGCGACTTTAGGAGACTAAAGACAATACAAAGAATAAATACAGGCTCTCTTCTCATCTGGAGGAAAAAAAGAGGTAAGCTTCAAATTATGGAATGGAGGAGATCCTTATCTCTGGAGCAAGGCATAATTAGGAAGTTCTTCTTCCAACAGCTCTGAGCAACAGCCTTGTGGATAAACAACCACACCAAGAGAGAAACCTATGCACTCTACAGCTGTGACAGTCACTTTATTTCATCTGAAGGAGCCCATTTATCTCTCGTGCTGCCATACCTCTTCTTTGGTGGTGGCTCTTCCTCCTCAGACTCTTCCTCTTCAGATTCTTCTTCCTCCTCAGATTCCTCCTCTTCTTCCTCATCAGATTCCTCAGAGTCCTCATCCTGCTGCTTCTCTGGGTAGAGCACATCTGGGCTACAAAAGGGCTCTTGTCAGAGCATGACTTACTTCTAGGAATACAATTCCAGGGTCGGCAAGCCTTGGGTAACCCTGGCTCTCAGCAGGCACTGCTGCCCACCCTCCTGTAAGGTTACAGCTTTGAGCCTAACCCAGAAACACCCCCAAGACTTCTGTGTTTGCTGCTATCTGAAACCAATGTTATTTAGTCTCTGCAATGGCAGAAGTGTGATGGCTTGTAAGTCACCAGGAACGTCCTAGCCCTAAGCTGCCTTTTCTCTGGTTCTCTTCCCCGTTGCTCCTTCTGTGCAACACAGGAAGGCAGACAACAAAGGGACAAGATCAGACTTCAGGGACTCTGAACGCAGGCTGAAGCTGCTGAGGACTTTGTACGTATGCAATAAAAGAAGGTGGGGAGCAGAGACTTTAATGACTATTGCTGCCATTTGGCTCTTTGTGGGACACCAAGTCACCATCCCTGGGCTCCACATGGCCCAGCACAATACAATATACACTCACAGCAGGAGAAGAAAGGCTGGTTTAGTCTCACAGTAGCTAATCTAGGTCATCTTCCCTCCTCCCACCTCTCCTCCACATCGGCATTAAGAAAGGCAAACAGTTGAGTCCTACTCATTATGAGTATCCTTGCATTAAGAACACCACCACACTACCTGCTCATGCGAATTTGTTTTAGCATGGGAACACTTAAATAGCCCCCATTCTGAAAAAAAAAAAAAAAAAGTGCATCATGACTACACCTGAGAATATGGAGCCCAATATTTTTATTACCCTTAAAAGTTTCCCTTGCTAATGAAGTCAGCTTTATGTCCAGTCAGTCAGACATCCAAGTAATGTCATTATCTAGAGTACGGGTGACAACATTGCGGTTCATCAGTTATTAAACTCTCCACAAACTTCCCTGTAAATAGGAGGTCAGCCTATGAACTTCAGCACTGCTCTCTGGCTGACCTATGTGACACTTATCCTGAACATCGTTTACAGCCAAGCTCTTTACCTAGGATAATAAGGGAAGCAAAGCTGAAAGGTTCCACTGAAGCCCTTTCCAGAAATTTGTTCCATCCAGCCATTCTTCTCACATTTCTGCAGGGTTCTCTTCAGTAGATGGACTGGGGGGGGGGGGGGGGGGGGGAGGGGGGAAGAAAAAAGAGGGAAAAAAAATATCAGAGAAGGGTTGCGTTACTATCTTTATCCACTTGTCTAACCTTACTGCTCTCTGCAGTGCCCTCTGAAATCAGAGATGGAGAGTCAAGATGAAGTCTCCTTTGCCCAGGACACCTGCAGAGGAACAAAACAGCACTGGAGACCCGAGGGTCATGAAGACACCATCACATGCTTCTTTCTGCACTCAGCAAAGACCAGCTGCTGCATGTGGGACCCAGCTAGACCACTGTATTTAGAAGCTTTAGTATGTCTTTAATTTAAAGGGAAATCTTCTCACAGTTAATCTCCAGGAAGATTCAAGCAAGATACAAGTGTTTGTTCCTGCACACTTAGCAAGTGTGGCTTTAAATTCTCCAAAGGAAGAAGTCAAGAACAGTGCATAGTTTTGATGTCACGATCAAGGGATCCTCCTTTATAAATGCATTGAACAGCACCACGTAACTACTTCTGTCCAAATTTAACCCAAGTCTCAGCTTTTTTTCAGCCTATTATCCAAAGTGTTTCAAAAAACCAAGTCTTTACCCTGTTTGTGCCCTCCTCATGTTCTAAATTTCATATGTAGTGCATCTTTCCCCATTCTGGTTTTGTTTGTTTTTTTTTAAAGGGAAAATATTTGGTCTAGAAATATGACAAATGCACTTTTTATTCCAGTCCTCTGTTCCATTGTGCACTGTGTAAGAATTGTAACTGAAACTGCGCAAGTACAGGGGATCTTTGTCTCTGGCAAAGGGCTGAAGTTGTTTAGTCAGTTCAAAACCATTTTCAGCTTGAATTAGAAACACTATTTACATATTTAGCTCCCCCCAAACCAAAGGAAAAGCAAGGTCTGCCCTAAAGCACATTCCAAAGAGGTTCACTTGAGAAATGGAAAGAGAAAAATACAAAGAAACGTGCTGGCTGAACCGTCATCTGAATCTGTTCTGTACAATTAATGCAGAGATATTCACTCCAATCATTTATTCAACACTCCTGAAATGACCTTTTATCAAGAAATGACATTTCACAGCAAGAGAATCATCTGGGACAGTGCCACATCTTCACCAGCTTGCAGGCAACCTCTGCTGAAATGTTTTACTTTGTACAGCACTGGAGGAGATTGCATAGCTAATTGAGTTGATTGTATCCATTAAAATACTTGTGTTGCAACATTAGGATCGTCACAGTTCAAGAAGTCTTTAAAAACCCCACGCTTTTATAAACAGGAGAAACACATAAAACATAAGGCTGTTTTTACTCTGGGTATGAAAGATCAACAGCAGCATGTAAAGGATTTGGCTCCAGTCGAGTCCACTTACAAAGTATGGGGTATAAAATGGGGAGGAGTGCAGAGCACTGGCTCTGCAGTGTGTTACCCGCCTGCTTTTACATCTCACCAGATCTTCCTCTGGTTGCTCTTAAAACAGAGCAGAGATCATCAAAATTCCTTTTATGTAATGGAAGGAGAAAGAAAACAACAGATTGCAAGCTGAAATTTCCTTACCCGACTTGCAAGACTGACAAGCACTGGAGGCTGGCTAAACACAGGCCTCTAAGGACCAGGGAAATTTCCAATGGTCCTGAAAATAAATCATGCAAGGGCTTAGTAAGCCTGGAAACTCTTTTCCCTGCCCCAAGATTAAGAAGTCACACTTGGCATCAGTCTCTAATTGGCAGAAGGCCTCAGGCAACTTATTTAGCCCACACTGCCGCGAGGGAACCTGTGCTCCTCTCTAAGTCGGTAAGTTCTGCATCAAACAGCCGTGCTGATGCCGTGCTTCAGCTCCAGGTGAAGAGTGCGGGATCAGCAATCTCCTCTCCAGCCCCATGTCCTGAGGAATGGCACCAGCACTGTGACACCACAGTACGAAACCGATCTACTTTTAGGTCTGACTCTAGTAGTGACTGCTGCAAGCTCATCCTGCTTCAAATAATCTCCAGCCTTGGTTAAACAACTGCATCGGGGCTCAGACCAAATAATGCAAATAAACCATTAGAAGACCTGCTGTAAAATCTCTGTTAGTATAGCTTCTGCTAATGCAAAAGTCAAAACAGACATTAGTGTCATTCCTGGGAACAAAGACATGCCAAATCCCTTCCCAAATACAGCAGGATTTCTCTCCTCACTTGCTTGACCTTTTAAAAATCAGAGCCAAAGAAGGACCTCAAACAAATCTGTAAGAGGGATGCTTGTGAATTTTTTTAAAAGTTAGACTATGCAACTTCTCTAAATAAAAAGCAACTAGCAACTGCATTTATGCCAAGCTGTAGCCTTTCAAAATAGAGAGAAAAAGATTAAATCAACTTGGTGATTTAAGAACAATAAAGTACTTGAATACTATTCCCCCTTCCTGGGAACGTGCTATAGACAAGAGAAACATGCATTATGTCTCAGAAACCAGCCTTTGTCAGGCTTGAAAAGAACTAATGGGAATTAAAAACACTGAGCATCGTTGCAGCACAAAGAGCCGAGCAGCTGTCAGTTCCCCAGCAAGCTCAACGGAATAGTTTAAAGGTGCTGCACAGACACATCTGCAGCTGCAGGACTCTCTTTCAGCATGTAAAAGAGAAGCATTACACTGATCAGTACTTTACCCTGGAAGTTGGAGTTGGTCCCTGGGTGGTTTTCCAGGATATACTTCTTCAGCGCTGTGGTGGAGCAGGTCTTCGGTTCGTTCATGGCCGCAATAGCAGACAGGATGGCATCTTCCATCAGAGTCCCACCCAGCAGGGGCTTCTCCCCTGATTTCTTCAGCTATTTTCCAAGGAGGAAGAGAAAAGCATCAAGACAAAATTCTCCCAAACCAGGTCAGGACAAGCTCCTCTGCACCAGGTGGGTCGGCGCTCCTGCATTAGCACAGATACGTTTTATATTAAAACACTGCACAGGGAACGCTGCTCTCCCAGCTTTAATTGGGAGGACAGGCCTATTCAGTCAACTGGCCTGGAGGGCTTTTTTATCAGTAACACATTGTCCTAGTCCCCAAATACACTGCGAGGATGTGGCAATCTAAGGGCCTATCACTTGGGGAAGGAAATAAATCAGATCTTCCTCCATCCCACATACCAAATGTACCCAAGAGACTTCTATGGCATAGACATGAGAAAAAGACATTGCAGGCATCTGGGGTACCTACTGCACTTACAATTAGTGATGGAAAGGAAAGCTTACCCCACCATCTCCCCTACTGTGCTAGTGAGTCAGAGCTGAAGCAGTGTGTGGAGCATGCTAAGCAAGGAAGGCAGGGGGATCTGCTCCAGAAATGTAGACCAAGAGGAGAATAAGAGTCCTACTGCTTCATAGTTTCACAACTCCCGAATATGACAGGCTGCTAAAGAAAGGTGTACCCAATAAAACTGGGGGGGAGAGGGGGGAACGGGCACATTAACTTATATCCAAGGCTTGTGGTCAGTACAGTCAACAGAACAAGATGAACTCTGGCTCTGACCTGGAATGTCCCAGATGCTCCCTTCCCTGTGATCTGCTCTAACTGGCCCTTCTCTACAGCTCTCTGCAGGGCATTCTTCAACAGCTGGGGTCTGAAATACAGGAGGATAAAGCTTTACTGACACACACTGACAGCCTAAAAAACAAACAGAGAAACAACGCTTTATATAGAGTGAGAGCAGAGCAGTACTTACAAGTGGTATCTGCCTACATACAGACATTTTAAATGGAGATCTGTCAGCAAGTGCTGATTACATGAGAAGAACAATGTACATTAGTGGAAATTCAACTGCAACACACTGTCTTGGTGTCACCGCATATCCAGAAATGGACAAGCTTCACTCGGAAGGATCTACTCATTTTGAAAAGCACGTTTAGACCTGGAGGGCAATGAGTTAGTTGGCTCACAGACAAACAAGAGACTGAGGACAAGCCCCTGTAAGAGGTGATGCACAGGGTTTTCCTAGATTTGCTTCCTCCCCAAGCCTTGACCCACTCCTTATGGGCCAACTTAAAGATTACAGAACCAAGTAGGACAAGATCCCAAGGAGAGGCCTTCACATCCACACAGCTAAAGGGATCTGGTTTTGGTTAAGGGCGGAGGTGTGTAGAGCAATGCTGATGTCGGTGTCAGGAACAAAGATGGGGTGTGGAGTGATGCAGAAAAAGGCACAGCTTTTCTTCAAGCTTTCCTGCAGGGTTCTACAATGCAGAGCACCACCTGTCTGCTGCCTGCTGAAATACTGAACTGAATGACAGTGAAGTGAGGCAAAGCCAGAGAAAGGCTACATTTCACTGCTCCTCTGCATCTTGGATTGCAAAAGTGTACTCCTGCACTTACCTTATATCTACTTTGAGTTTGGGGTAATACTGAGACACATATTTCTTGATCAGGCTGTAAGAAGCTTCCTTCGGCTCACAAAGGCGGGTGAAAGCCAGCGGCAGGATATCTTCCAGCTTGACTTGTTGCTCTGCAGTCGAAGTGGAAGTGCTTTTCTGAAATACACATACTTTTATGCATCAGTGGGGCCTAAAACTCTGGGTTTTCTGAACCAGCAATGCACAGGTGGGAGAAGTGCTCCTGACAGTGGGCACAGGTCTGGCAAACCAAGTTCTGTAAGGCAGCTCATTAAATTAACAATTTAAAAAGTTTAGCAGCTTAAGCAAAATTGAGCAAATTTGGCTGGAATTTTCATAGGAGTCTTAGGAAAGTTTTACAAATATAAATTGCTGAGTATGTAACAACTTCTGTATTTTTAATAGTTTCCTTCCTCTTCCTACAGACACTTTCCTCTGCTACCCTTCAATGAGACAGGTGAACATGATACATGCTGACATGAAACTTAAAAACCAGCAAAGGCAAAACCTGTTCAAATCTCCCAAAAATGAACAGCTAAACAGGAGTGCATTTTTTTTTCAGATGACAGTATGAAATCTTGATTGAAGCCAACACTCCCTTCTGAATTTTCCTCCATCCCTTTGTTACTGTGAGGAGGGGATGACCAAGAAAAAAATGGTCTGTTCTTTATACAGAAAAGACAGTGGGGAAATGTGCTGAAGCTTAATGATTTTGATGCTTAACAGCAGCTTTGCAAACAGTCAAGCAAGTGAGGGTGCCACTCACTCAGACAGCTGCTAGACTGCTAGCTGAATTCACAGAAAACAAAAGCAAAGCTATTTGTTTTGCTGCAACACAGAGAAAGTAACTAGGAACACAGACACCGATACGCTGCAGACAAGAAAAGTGATGTGTTAGCAGTTATCAGGTGCCTTGCTCAAACTTCTCGTGGAGCCAGTGAACTCTATTTAAAAAGAAGTTACGCTGCAGTTAGTTTCCTTCAGTGCCCTAGTACCAAGTGTGTCACTGGTTCCCTCAGTTTTAGGGCTTTTGGTTCCCCAGTAGCCAAGAGATAAGCACCAAGATGTTACAATACTCTCTAGGTTCACCCGTCTAAGCCGCAAGGGCATTGGCAATTCCAGCTAAGCCTTTCGTAACTGCAGTGTTAGAAATGTGTTTCATACATCCAGCATAGCAGGGAGCGGAGAACAGCGGTGCTGGAACCATGACTAATTGTGAGGACTAGGCTCAAAAAACCCACATCACATTTTACTACCTCAGAACAATATACACCTAACATTAGGAGCCTTCTTCCAGAAGCCTTAGAATATTTTCGTCTTCCTCCCTCTGCCCTCACGCTGATGGAAAAATGTTCATCTGACAGTCCTGAAGACTGAAGTCTTCCATTTATCCATGCAACAGATAGAAACAGCAGTAGCATAAGGCTCTCTTACAATACCTGAGAGGCATCTCTCTCTACCAGGTAAAGACAGAAGAGGAGCTTCATGGTTATTCAGCTTTCTGCCTCTGAACCAAAGCCTAGGGGTTTAATGTAAACATTTTAAAACTAAGATTTTTATTGATCTACTTGGTTTTAATTTCGCATACTAACTTTCTGATTCTGATTTTAGTGGAACGGGTGTTTTAATTATTGTACTTGGGGAGGAAAAGTACAGCAAGGAGAAGAATACTGTTTGGGTTGGGGTTAGGCTGCATTTCATTATATACATGTGTTTCAGGGCAAGATTTTTTTAAAGTATTGTTTAAAATGATCCATCTTACCTTTCTGTCTCTGGCTTTTGGAACAGTTTTTCCTGCATTAGACACCACTACAAAGCTCCCAGAAGCTCCCTTTCCCTTTACCTAGTTCAAAAGAAAGTCCATTTCAGTCTTTAACAAAGTAACTCAGAAAAATACCAGCCTGAAAGAGACTAATCGACATCATTACGCAGATTTGAATGCACTGTCACCCTGGCAATGGGCTGTTATGGCAGAGGTCTGATTTGAACCCACTGACATGGATCAGAAACCACAGCCAGACATTATCAACATACTCTGCTGTCCTGACCAGGAGACCCTAACAGATATCACAGGCATAAATTACAGTGGTAAAAAAAACCCATGCTGCTGCAGAAGTGATGTTGTTAGACTCAGTTTGAAAACACATGCTGCTGCAATGCTATATGACACAACACCAAGAAACGGTCATAAATTGCACAAAAGACAATCGTGCAAAGTATCTGATTGACTGAACAATAACAAAATTCTGCCAGCATCTAACAAAGTAGAGACAGAGGTTGATTAACCTCCACGAGGGAGAACACGACCACCCCACAGACCTGCTAAGAGAGTTTAAGAAACTCCTATGTAATTGAGTAATATCACCTCCAGTGCTACTCCACAAAGCAACTCTTACCTGCCTAATGATTCCTCTCTCCAGCTCCCTTTTCAATGCTTGCTTTAAAAGATAGCCTCTCCTCTCAAGCTCTAGGGAAGGATATTTGTGGATAATGTATTTACGTATTGCAACGACCGATGCACCACTCTTTTGGAAGCACGCCTGAAACAGAAGCAAAAAGATAGTAGAAACCACCTGCACTGCAATTATCTTGCTGTGGGTCTGGAAGAACAGAGATTGAACTGCTGCATGTAAGCCAGCACATCAGCACAGGATGCCAGGGCTGGCTTTTTCCCCACAGTGACTCAAGAGTATAAAATATTATTTAACAAAATACTTAACTTTCCCCTTAGAGTGGCTGAAGGGCAGACAACACAAAGCAGTACAGCAAGCACATATCAACCACTCCCGTATTCTGAAGCACTTACAAGTAATGGCATAAACACTACATGCTACTACAAAATACAGTCACTTTTTGGCAAACCAATGATGCACAACTGGTAAGTCATTTTACTAATGTCAGATAGAGTAATCATTAAGTCAGAACAAGTTGCCAATTTTTTATTTTTTTTTTTAAGTAGTTGGAGGATTGGCATTAGTAAAGCAGTAAAAAACCTAAGCTGAAGTTCATATTTTGAAGACATAGCAGCTGGAAAGGCCATCTTGCAATTAAGGCTGGTGGAATCCAGGCCTCCTGTGAAGGCAACATGCATGAACCAAGCCTCAAGGGGAGAGCAGCACAGGTATCTTCTTACAACCAGGAGGGATACAGTAAACCAAGACCAACACCACTTTGGAACACTAGTTTACAGTATCTCCATCTGTCCTGGATTAGAATAAGTTAATGCTGAAAAAAGCATGTATCAAAGAGATGGATTAATCAAGGTAAATCTAGTTAAATATGGCTAGAAGGCACACTAAATTAAGTGATGACAGCAATCAACGAAGTTATGTCATACTAGCCATTTCTAATAATGTAACTAGGGAGGGAAACAAATTCTAAACAAAGAAATAAGCTATAGGGGCTTCATCATCATCATGGACTCACATTTCAGCTCCATGGGCTTCCAGGCAGAAGCATACATGTCTTACAGTAAGTTTCCTGCTAACAGACAGCACTATCATCTGTACCATCAGCAAGCTGAAATTGTGGATTTTAGGTATACAAGTTATTCTGCCTTGCGACAGATGAACAAGAGAGACATTTGTCTCCTGCTTACCCTGATGGCCTCAGTTAAAATAGCATCCATTTTGGGACGTGAGGTGGCAGCCATCTGAGTCTGCTTCTGTGCTCTAGCTAGCTGGCTAGCAGAAAGAGTAGCCCATGCAGGAATGGTCTTTTTCACCTTCTTCTCCTTTTCCTTAGACTGATCCTTCTCGCTTAGGAAAAATACAAAGCAATAGTAAGACAAAAGACACTGTGAAACAAGCCAACAAGCAGAGCAACAACAACAAAAAAACCCCCAGAACATCTGACACTGAAAATAATTTAAAGAACATTTTGATGTTTCTATTAGAAAAAAGAGACCCTATCTTGATATTCAGTCTCACACATGTTCTAGAACAGCAGCTACACTTGATTAGTAGCTTCTTCCTTACAAATATGAGCACCTTTTTAAGGGGCCTATCCTATTTTCCCCACCTCTCCCATCACTTTTTCTATCTCTAGAACCTGACTTTCTTCAGAATCCTACTCAAATCCCTGAATTCAGCACTAAGCAAGCCTTACTCCTTTTTGGTTTCTTCTGAGGACTTTGTTTCCGCCTTCCCTTCATTCTCAGGTTCCTTTGGCTGTTCTGCTTCACCAGATGCAGCAGGCCGGGTTTCATTCTCTTGTTCTTCTCCAACAGAGGCAGATTCCTCAGAGGTGACTTCTGCATCTAAAAGATGTGAAAATGCGTGAAGTTACTGCCTAAAACTAGCATCTATTCTTCAGGAAGGCGGGGGAGAGGGACTTGAAGAACACACCCCCAAAATTATTTCCCACCAGGCAATTTCTTCTTTCTAATTTAAAGAGATGATTTCAATGTAACTTAAGAAGAGAACAAAACTTCTGAAAAGAGTTTCAGTAAGGTGCAATCAGCCATCAAATGCCAGAATAACTTCAAACAACATCATGTAGCATTTTCACAATGAACTAATTCCCCCAGTCTTCTCTTAATTCCAGAAGTTACTACTGCAATCATCCCTCAGAGCAGCCTGGGTGAGGAAGGGAGCAGGAAATCAGTACCATGACACACTAAGATTTTCTGCAAGGTTGAGGTTAATGTGTTTTTAACTCAGAGAGGTGCAAAAACATACATCTCTACAAGATATTTAGATAGGTACATACAAGTAAGTTTGTTTATGACCAACTTGTTTTCAAACACTGCTGTTTCTGCACCACACGCTGCAGCACCTGAAGGATTTTAACCGTTCAATCGCATTTTTCCAGACTTTGCAAAGCTTTAGACTGCACATGCATTGGCAGAAGCACTTGACTATCAGCAGAATCAAATCCAGTCAGAAATCAACTTACCAAGCAAATTAACTCCAGTATATTTAGCTGAGAACAGCTTAGAGACTGGGCTGCCTGCTAGATAACATGCATATAAACTGCCATTACCCACTTTTTGGGTAAGGAACTGTCTACCATGACTGTTCCATGCAGTAGACGTGTTCTCCATCTCTGAGAAGGAGCTTAATTAAGCACTCCTGCTACATTCCTGTGCATAGTTTTCCCACAGAGGCATTATGCATTTAAAATATGCCGTGTATTAATAGTTACTTTCATATGTAATTTATTTATTTGTGACACCAAAGAGGACAAATCAGTGAAACTAACCAAAGGTAATACTGAAATGACACATTCTGAGAAACTGAGGTGAAGCTGCTAAAACCAGACACATTAATATTGGACTAGATTTTATGACACATTGTGGTAAAACCCTTTTGTTCAGGAAAAGAAAGAAAAAAAAGTAAATACTTTATTTTTCCACTCATTAACTCCACCTTTTGATCTCAAGCCATCTTTCTGACACTACTGAAACTTCACAATTTCTACCTTTATTCCAAAGAATAGCAAGCTTAAAAGGGTCTATATTTAGTTATATTTTCCTGTCTGGAGTGTCAAGGCTTTGCCACAGGGTATGAAGGACAAAACAAATGGGTTCAGAGTGAAAAGAGTGGCTGCAAAAGACAACTTCCCAATAATCCAGGAAAAGTCTGTGAAAAGAAGCTAAGCATTAGTAATATTTTAATCATGGCAGAAAGTTTTTTTCAGGAGTTTCAGAACACAAGCCTATGTTTGGGTATACATTAACAATCCACTACAGAACTATTACCGTACCCGCTTTGACCTCTTCACCTTCAGCAGGTTTGCTTTTGGGAGGAGTTTCCCGGGAAGAAGAATTCACCGAGCGACGGATCGGCATTGTGTCGTCTTCAACTTTCTATAAAAAGTATACAAAAATCAGTACAGATACTGGAAAGAACCAGAAAGTTTTTAAAATGGGATTAAAGTAAATCAAAGCAGCATATGTAGAAAGATTCTGGTTACATTTGGATTTTTCAGAATTTTAAAAGACAGTAACCCTCAAACCAGCTTCTTTGAAGCATACTAGGAGAGGATAGTTTCACATTTTACACTTATAAAAGAAATAATTTATTTTCAATTCCAAATTAAATGAGATGAGCATTTGAGGATTTTGACAAATACAACACCTCAGGGAAAGCAGGGAAGGGGAAGGAGAGTGCCTACAGGGTTTAATAGTCTCCCAATCGAGTTTCCTACAAGCAGGGGAGAAAGAGTACCAAGTAACCTTCAGCAGGACTGGAAGTCAAGGACTGATCCAAGGGCAAGCTTGGAGAATGGGCCAGCCCCTACCTCACTTAACTTGTCCGTGTGGATCAGCTGAGCTCCCGTTAAGAGTGGAAGCGCCTTATGATGCACGGGTTCAGCTTCAGACAGATCAGTCGCCATTTAAATTAATTTCTAGCCCCAAGTGCAGGTAACACTGTGGAGCCCCAGGTTTTAACCCCAAGGACTTTTTCCTAATGGTTTTCACAGTGCAGTGAGGAGTCAACCTGAAGTACAGAAAAGATGTGGTGTGAAAATTAACAAAACAAAAACATCTATGTCCATGTATCTAACAAACTAAAGATTAAAAAGAAAAGAAGGATAAATGACTTACAGCTTATGACTAACACAACTGACAGTCAACACTTGCATTCAACAAAGATGCTAAAACACGTAAGCAAACTTGAGTGCTATGGAAGTAGCAGAAATGGTAAAGGTGTAAGCCAGACCTGCAGCCTGCTCCATTAAAACATATCTGAAAGAATAAAAACGCTCTTTAAATTAACAGAAGGCATTAACGAAAAGCAGACATTGCACCGTGCCTAAAGTAAGGCATTGAGGTAAGCAGTCAGCCACTGACTTTGGGTAAAAGCAGGAGCTGACACATTGATCCAGCTTCTATCAGCCTAAGGAATTAAACCATTAAATCCGTTAGGCAGAAAATACATATGCTGGGGACCCGAATCATGCCCCCCCCCCCAAACTAAATCCCATGCAATTTATAGAACTGAAGGACTCCTTGAAGAAGAAAATAACCATCAAAACAGCAATCTCCATACCATCTACAAAAAAATTGAAGCTTTACAAAACTCTCCTCCAAACACATGCACCGTCACGGGTACCGAATGGGTTAAGCTTAGTTTAACCCCCATCAAGTCTCACCCCTGACTACCATTTCATTTCTACAGCCTTTCTTACTTGTTGCCCATCTGCCTGCATCGGCCTCTCTTAAGGAGAGGAGCTCCACTATTTCCGTCGCAAAACAGAGGGCTTACTTGCTCATTCACTTCCTCTTCTCAGCACCCCCTTTAAAAACCTCAGAAGCAAAGCCTCGCCTCTAGCAAACCACGGCTGGACCCGTTCTCCTCATTCCATCCAAAGATCAAGCTCCAGACTGCCCTCTTCCCTTCCTTAGAGAGAAATAGCCAAATGCTCCCAATTTCTGTCTATTCTGGATGTTTTCTTTTGCTCAGATAAGAAGGCAGGCACTTACCATAAATTTTCACTTTTAATAGGTATTTCCCCAGCCTCAGTGTGTTGCTCTTGACCAGAGACCTAACATCACTCCTGGCACTGTTTTCAAGATGACTTTCACCACAGTTTCAGCACTTTGCACTGCATTCTCCATTGCAGGGGTGGATGCTCCGTACTACATCAATACCATCTCAATTACTCTGTATTCTTGCCCAAAAATACAGTTCTCTTATTACTTAGCAGCGGGGACTCCTAGCTGATCGGAGGGATTCTCTCTACCTCAGTTATTTTCCCAGGCAAACCAAAACCCAGGTCATCTGCATGGAGCACTTTTGTTAAACCTCCAAGCAGTTTAAGTAGTTTCCATTCAGAAACCAGCGGCAGTGAAAGAAGAGCTGAGGGGAATGTGCGTTAAGATACAATGGTTCACAAGGACTGGTGATGCAAGAGGCTACATCATTGTACCTACAAGATCTCCTCCCCAAATAACAAACCGGTAAATTAATAAACTAATTCCACTGCTGCTGCAGGTGGGTGCAGTGTCACGTCAGCTGCACACACCTATGGCACAACCAATCAAGAGACTTTCATTTCAGGAGAACTAGACACATCACTAGGCAGCATTTCCATGGGAGATGCTCTAAAAGACATTCATCTAGCCAGCCGTCTTCAAAACACAGTGCTTCTCACAGCTAAAGGCAGTCAATCCGCTTCTGCAACATCTAAGACTTCTCCTTTGATGACACTGAACAGTCATTCTGAAAAATGACAGTGAACTAGTCCTGTCTCAGCACCAGTAAAAGCAAACAAGCGTAACAGTGCCAGATGTTTTCTTCTGAGACAAAACAGAAAAAAATCAAATCACACTACATGCCAAAACCAAAATAAATGAGATGAATGAAGCTTTCTTATGAAATTTCAGGATGGGAAAAAAATACTAATAGCCAATTAGAACGTAAGAACCGTGGCCCAGCACTTCCCCCCCCCCCCCCCTTATTTTATGGGACCTTCCTCCCCAAAGTGTGGAAAGTAAGAGGAAAAAATTAAAAATTCCACCAGGCTTCAGCTCAGTATCAGATGTTTTTTCTAGCAAGCATAGCCTGAAGCCCTCTAAAAAAAATGCCAGCATTTTGAAGTGAGTCCTAAAATAACCAATTACAGATCCATCCTCAGGGAAATTGGCTGGGGGCTACAAAAAATGCTTTCCCTGGGATTACTAACACACACATCGAAGCATACACTGTGGCTGACCTGGTCCTGGTTTTTATTTATTTTTAAACTATGTGACCTGCATGTCACATGCATGAAAACACAGTACTCCCAACTTTGACTTAAAATTCCCCAAGTTCTAAAAAACCCCTTTGTTTAGATCACAGTATAAACTACTCGAGTCTTCTTGCTCTCAAGTGTGAACCTTAACACAGCACAATTCATAACTTCAGTGCCTACAACACACGCAAATAAGCCATCATCCAGCGGAAATTCAGAGTGACCCAAGCAGGAGCTTGTTGATTCCCTCCGTATTCCCATGCATAGATCATCTCCTGCTCAAAAGGCCATGGGAATCAAAGGGGCAGGAGGATAATCTCCTATTGACTTCAAAGCACCAATATTTGATATTTGCAAGGGGCAAAGTCACCACCTTGTGAAAGCATCACAGCCCATGCACTGCTCTTACTTGGCCTATTTCTTCACACAAAGGGATCACAAGTAGTTTTCTGGACTGGGTGTGAAACATCAACTACAAACAGGGCTGAATTTTGATTCTCAAAAGATAAACCAAAAGACTAGAAGGTTTTGCAACAGCAGTGCAGAAAAACTCTCATTCCCCCCTCCATAGAAAATGGTAGATTTATTTAATGGAAAAATCAAGTCACACAAAACAACTGTTACCTGGACACCCTATTGCATGGATGAGCTACTAAGACATCTTTAAATGAGTACCACAGCTATGATTGCAAGCATCACTTTTAATAACAAACAACTGGAAAGTAATGACTGTATTTTGCATTTACACAAATGTCAAACAAACAAATATTGTGCTTAGAAAGTGGGAAGAGGCCATCATCTGAGGATGCAGGTTTTCAAGGTGGTTGTTGGGTAACTGTCACGTACACTTAAACCTGATTGACCGCCAGAAAAAAATAATCCCATCAGCCACAAAAGAAACATCTGGACACCAACCTTTTCAAAAAGTTGCTTGAAAGTACAGATAGTAACTCCTCATATAGCTACTCACAGTCATTTTCCTATGGGTCATTTGAACTGCAGGCTCCTCAATTATCATGAACTAGTCATTTCAAAGCTGGTAATCCAGCAAGGAGCTGATCAGCAATAAAACGCCCCAACTTTCTGGATTTCTAGATGAGCAGGAATGGTTGATAGTGTCTAGTCTCCCAGCTCAGGGAGTGGCCACTGATAGAAGATCCAGTCAAGGGTACAGGTAGCTTTACGTGAACTATTATGAAAAAATATACCAATTTCCTCCTAAGCTATCAGCATAGCGTTAGGGAGGGAAAAAAAGAAATAAAGGGAGGCTTCAGGTGAGACACACACATTTTGGATAATATGTCAGAAGACTGAAGTCCCCCCACCAGTGTAACAAGAACATGTAAAAAAAAAAAAGTAATCTGAGGCATAGTTCGGCTGACTCCTTGAATTTCTGCTTGCCATAAGATTTTCCAGCTTATCTCAGACTTCAATCTCATTCAAGGGAAAATACTTTAGGATAAAACCAGGTCTCAAACATGGCAAGCCAATTGTCAGGCTGGCAGAAATACCAAGTCACAAGGACTTGGGGTAGGGTGCACAGGCCGAGCTGACTGAAAACAAATATGCAATGGAAAAATGAGAAAGCATATCAAATCCTGTGCCGTTAAGGGTGTCCACTTACTGTTACATGACACGTACACTGGTGATTGATGTGTTCTTAGGCATGACTTGGTATACAGTACATGGTGCGGGTCTAGAAATCAGGTCAAAAAGGGCTAGAGAAAAGTTTTATGTTCTTGCAGATTTGAAGCCAGGGTGTCAAGGGATACAAAACTGCTAACCTTACAAGCAACACAAGCAAGAATGACTGTTTTATTACCAGAAAGGCTTAAAAAGCAAAGCAACTGGATTTCAAGAACAAGCTATTGATTATTGTGCAATAATCTACTACTTTCTAAAGCTGAATTGAGCAGAAGAGCATTTAAATGTCTCAGAAGCTGCAGAAAAAAAGCACAGGAAACGTTAATATTTTCGCAAAGCAAAAATGGAAATCCAAAACAAACATGCCAAAATATTACCTTCTAAATTGCAAGTTGGCCAACTTTTTCAAGACTTCTGGCCCCCTGAAACCCTCAAAGCTCTTCCCTAAAAATCCAGCTCAGGTAGAAGATACTTTACCAAACCTCTCAATATCTATATTGTCACAGAATATATCAACCCGCAACACCTTTGATACAAATTTGTGTTTTACAAAATTTATGCATTAAAAGTTCTCAGCTGGTCGCCTGTCACAGTCTGCTTCACAAAGGTGTTCTAGTGTTTACCAATCTCCCTTTTGTTTTTGCAGTTCACCAAGCTGCCTGTTGTCTTGATTAAATCAGACCAGTAGTAGTAAGTAATTTCAAACAGCCTAAAAACGTGCAAAGGAATAAAATATCTTACTGAATACAAGTTAGTTCCCACTTCTAATCCTTATTTGGCAACGTGCTCGGAAACTCACTCCCATTTCACATCTGGCTGAGCATTACTTCCCAACTGCCATTCCCATCACTTCTACTGCCACTCAACAAACTTTCTGCTAACTTTGTCCCAATCCTTACAGCCACCACATCGCATTGATTTCCTGGGAGGTGTCCTAGTTAAGCGGACTTTTCAATCGTGTGCCTCCTGATTAAGCTACAAGGGCTGTATTTGCAACTCTCTTGCAGTTGAGTCTACCAGAGATCTGTTACAGGCTATCTGAGCCCCATGCTGCTACAAGCATTATAAGCCATCTTGTTTCAATTAAAGAAGAATAGTGGTCCAATACAAAGATCCAATAGCTCACCACTTGCCAGGCAAGAAATTCTTCGGCTTGACTACTGTTACAGTTTCTATTTCCATCCACTCCTTCCCCATACAGCATTAAGGAGGGGAACAACAAATCCCAAGTACGTTAGGGTTCAGGGGAACACAGCAAAAATCTTTCCCGCTTCTAGTTTCCAAACACATGCATTCCTACACACGGAGCCCCAAAGGCGAGTTTTTTCTAAGTCTAAAGATACATTTTTTTTTCAGGGTAGCACTGAATTTGGACCTCTGACTCCAAATGCTGCAAATGCAACCTGACTTACACCTTGACTATCCTGACTTTTACAGAGCAAAGCAAAGATTAAATACTGCCCTTCTGCACACACAAATGCTGCTTTCACTGGAGAAAAAAAAAAAAAAAAAAAGGCACATTACTACAGTGAGATTGATGCTCTGCCTCCCGCCCTGGGACTGAGCTCAGCGCCTCGTCTCTGGTACAGTATAATACCTGAACTCAAAGTCAGCTCAATCTCAACAGATGTTTATTAAAATCCAAGTAACAACCCATACCTCACCTCCACTATTCTTCATCACCAAGAATGTCAGGTCACTATAAAAACCACTACAGTTTTCAGATTCTTTCTCGATCAATCTCTGACCTATACAGAAGACAGTAACAGCAGACCACTTCTGTGGCCTGGATTATCTTCTTTTCCTATACCCAGGAGTTTTTCTTCACATCCCCAAACACACAGCCAAAGCCAGGTAGTGTGCAACTTAAATTATGCCACCATCATACCTAGAAACTCACAAAAACTTCAGCTAAGGGATTAATATGAATCAGAATTTCTGCTTGCATAGCTGTCTAAAAATAATCCCTCTCCACACTGATGCTCAGGATTGTGACAGTGACAACCTCTGTGGGACAACAGGTTTTGAACAATTTTTGGCTATTAAGGTCCTTGATCCAGATTCTCCATGAGCTGCCACTGACACAAGCAGCTAAGGAATGAAACAGCCTGTATTAGAGTGCACAGGGTTCAGCTTTAAGTTTAGAACAGGTTTAGGTCACAAACTTACAACTACTCCAACATGAAAATCCACTGCTGAAAGTTTCATAGCCTTGGATGAAATACCTTAATTCCAGGATCCAACATGATGAATTTTGACAAACCACTGACACTTGAATGAAAATTCAGGCTGCTAACATTACATACCAGGGTATGAACCTTTTATAGCCCATATCATCCTTTCTTGGATTAAATTTAAAACCACTATATAAACCCTCCTCCCAAACTATTACTTATTCAGCCATCACTTATTCTTCTACAGTACAAAACTATACATGATAAAAACTATGATTTCCTTGCAGTCTATACAAAATCTACTCACACCTCACATTAGAGTCCATCAATGTAAAACTTCTTTTATTCCCCTTCATGGAAATGAAAATCCTCAGAGAACCCTGGGTCACTTGTAACAAAACACTGAGAAGAGATTCACACATCAGTTTCTGTTGAAAGGGAAAACACAAAAGAAAAAGATACTCTAAAAACAAAAATAATTGAAGCAGCTACTACCTGAGGAAAGTGCACAATGCATTGAGGAGCTAATTAATTAGGAGGCACAGGCAGGTAAAGGGGAGAAAAGCTGCAAAAGCCAGTAGATGTTTTCAAGGCATATACACCAAGTTCTTTCCCCCAACAGAAGTTATGTGGAGGGTTTTTTTCCCCATGCATTCTCCTTTCCAAGGACTTTCCACTCTATCCACCAATCTCTAAGTCCCTCCTGAGGAAAGTAAGCGCTCTCATGCCCAGTCCGTCAAAACATCTCCACTCTTTAACTAAACTCACCAGCGATACCTTCCTCTCCTCTCATTCCCCCTACACGCACTGTCCTCGTGGAGGAGCGTAACTGTGTGATGTTGTTTATAAACATGAGTACTTCTGAACCTTTCCCGCCTCAATAAGATAGCTGCTTGCCAAAGAATGTTGGCCAACTGTTTCTTGAAGATGATGCTAAAAATACTATTTATGGTAAAAACAAACAAACAAAAAGTCACATGGTTGGAAAAATCAGAGTGCAACTATTACTCAAAAGGCCTGATAAGAACTAAGAAGTGACATGCTTGTTAACCCACAAATAATCCAGTGGCCAAGAAAGACTCATGAAAAGAGTAACCTGTGAAATACCACAGACACGAGCAAACTGTCAGTCTCTGCTACACTTTAAAAGGAGTAAACACACCCACAACCCTACATTATCTAACTTTTCTTCTCCAGCAGTACAGGCTGAGCAGCACCCCATGATTTGCAGACACTATTGACTGTGAAAATAGAACACAGGTGGGAAGGATTTGGTCTGAACAGCCTCCCAGAACAGGTCTGGAGCTGTCCTGGGACACCATAAGCTGGTGGAGCCCCTCTAGCCTGGGAAGAGCTACACCAGTTTACATCAGCTGAGGTTTTGGCATGCCGGTCCTTCTGTCCTTAAGTCTTTGCAAGGTTTTAACCAAAAAAACACAGTCCAGAGTGGCAATAAGGATAACAAACCCAGAACAGAACTACTGCTCTGAACCCAGAATGGAAGCCCCTCTGGAACAGTCCCTTTCCAGTCTGGAATTTAACAGCCTTCTCTATGGAGAAGCACATGCAATAAGGAGAGAAGGATAACTAACATTCTTTAACCAGGCTGTGACCACCACAGAGTCTCAGGGAGGAACTCAGAAGCTCCTAGTAGTCTTGCAACTTAGGCCTGTATCCATCTCTAGCAGCACTGAGAAGGATTAAGAGCTTCTTTTTGGAAGTGGAGCCACACTGAAATCTCCGACAGCAGTTTTCCTCGAGTGGCGGCACCTCTCTGGCCTTGGTGAAGTGAGTTTGTGGAGGGAAAAAAAAAAACCAACCACAACCAAGCAACCAAAACGCGGGAAGCCTACCGCGGGAGCTAAGACACTTCCTAAGTTTATAAATAGCAATTTTTATTGTGTCGCACCCCTATCAGCCCCTTCCGCCGCTGACCTTCTCCCCCCCCCCCCCGCCACCCACGGCACACCCGCCGGTGTTTACCAGGTGTCAGCGGGACGGGAGAAGCGGTTTTGACGCCCGCACCTCCTTTGTCAAGAGACGACGAGGGGTCAGGGACCCGCACCTGGCCAAGGCCCGGCCGCGGCACCCGCAACTCCCCGGTCCGGCGACACCCGAGGGCCGGGGACGCCTCCTTGGGCCTGGACGGGGGCGAGCCCGGCGCACCGCGGGCCTCTCCGGGTACGACCGGAGAAGGGAGGGAGCGGGATTGGTGGTGGAAAGCAGGCCGCCCTGCCCACCGCGACAGCCCCCCCCCCCCCCCCCCGCAGCCCGGTCCGCGCAGAGTGTCGCGACTCGTCACGAGACACCCCCCCCGAGGCCTGTCAGGGAGGGGGCGCGCTCTGAGGGGAGCTCCCAGGCCCCTCCGGCAGCTTCACCAGGCCGCCCCCGCGCCTCACCCCACGGCCTACCGGGCCCGGCCCCCCCCTCGTCAACCCCCGCCGACGGCGCCGGGGGCGAGCGGGCGGGGGGAGACTCACCAGCAGGCCCAGCGGACACAAAGCGGCCCCTCTAATGGCGGCGGCGGCGGGGGAACCGGCGGGGGGGGGGGGGCGAGGGGGGGCCGGGGCAAAGGGGCGGGGGCGGGACAGCGGGGGGGGGTGTGGCCGCGGTGCGCGGCGGGGGGGGGGGGGGGAGGCGGGCCGCGGCGGCGCCGCCGGCCAATAGGAGGCCGCGGGCATTTTTCGAACGCCGGCCCTCCTCCCTTTCCCCTCCGCCTCCACGTCGCGCGGGGGGGGCGGGGGGGGGAGGAAGGCGCGGGCGCATGCGCGGCGCCGTCCTGTCCTGTCCTGTCCCGCCCCGCCGGGCCCCTCCCGCGCCGCACACACAACGGCGGGGCGGGGCGGGGCGCGTGCGCCCTCCTCGGCGGCCGTTAGCGGGGCTGCGGGCGCGCGCGCCCACCACCGCCTCGCTGAGGCGTTTCCCGCCTCCGCCCCCTGAGGGCGCTGAGGGGGCGAGAACCGACGCCGCCGCCGCCGCCGCCGCCCGCCGGCCCTCACCTCAGACCCCGCCGGGCACGGGCGGCACCGCGGCTTCCTCGTCCGCGTCAACCGTGCGTTCCAGCTGTGGAGCGTTGCAGCCCTGGCATCTTTGCTCCGGCTTCTTGCTTCGTCCTCCTCCCACCGTTTGTGATTCCTCCGGTGCCTGCCTTCGCTTTGCCTCAGCCTCTTATTCTTTACCCCCCTGCCGCTCTCATTAGCTGTGTAATTTACTGCTTGCCTCAGTTACACTAGTTCCATCGCTGAGATATGGCTGCAAGCTGGAAATTCTCTGTCAGAACACGCTAACAAGTCCTCACTTGCAGGAATGATCCCTATTCTGGTGTTCCTTCGGTTTGCTCCATTTCAGGCAGCTGCTTTACCCGCACCTCAGCTGCCCGAGGTGAGGATTATCATTGCAAGGCAGAGCAGAGGTGTGACCTACACTGGTATTTTCACCATCATGGTTATTTCAGGTCTGTGCAGAGTACACTGAGAGGTAATAAACAGAGGCTTTTTCTGTGTATCTCTTGCTATGCTCTTGCTCCAAGTTTGTTGCTTTATTTTTTTGGCTAGGCCTGTGGGTGGGTTTTTTTTCCTTCCCCCAAATCCCTCTGCTTTCCCTTCACTTGAGTCCTCAATTCCCTTCCCTACCTATTCTTATTTTCTTTTCTGCCAGAAGTATGCTTTCTACAAGCTGTGTCCAAATATACCACACAACTTTTCATCTGTAGTCTCTTGCCCAAGCAGTCTCTCATCTTTGTTTTCTGCACATAATCCTGACTCATGTGCTGCTCAACTCTCTCTCTCCAACTGTGTTTTTATGATTTGAAGACTGTATGGGCACTAAGGCATTTATTTCAGCACCATGGTACCTTTTCTTCCCTCCTGTGGATGGGAAGCCCCTCTGTGAGCACCATTCAAAGCACTGCGGAGTTGTCTTGTTTCTGCAATAGTGCCTTGACTGTTTCTTGTCTAAGATTTTTCCAACTTTTTTTCACCCTTAGGTGGCTGCTGTAACAGTGCACTACACCCAAGAACATCCCCTTCCAAAGCCAAGCTGTTGTGACCAAGGTGTGGCCTTGCTCAGTGTCTTTTTCTCCATTCCAGATTATCTCTGTGATGTTTTGCTTTCATACAGTCCTTTGTCTCCTGCGCTGAACAGGCCTGGAAGTGCCTTATCCAGATGGCTCTACTTTGCTAAACATTCCTGTTTTGCTTGTGAGTGCAAAACAACGACCATGCAGCTGCAGAAAAATGTGTTCTTTGGCCTTCCCCCCTTTGCGGTGCCTCTCTGGCAGAAGGGGAGGGATTGGGGGGGGGGGGGGGGGGAATGTGCTCCTTTACTGCCAGCTTTTAAGACACCAAGAAGGAAAAGATGAAATCACCCCAGCTGCCCTGCCCTTGCTCACTGCAAGCCTTTGTGCAAAACGCCAGCACCTGCGTTGGCTGAGCCACAGAGCTACACTGAGATGCAAGCAGAGGAGGAGAAAAGCTTTTGTTGTCTCCTTCCCTGTTTTTTATCTCAAAATCCACCCCAGAGGGGAGCTGCGGGCCCTACACATTCCTTAACAGCCACATACCTGCCTGACCATGGTAGGCTCTTGTGAAAATACCACACCTGGGGAAGGTAGCTGTATCCTGCAGCAGGATCAAAACCCACTGCTCCATCTCCTCTGCCCCGTTTTTTGGGGCAGGAGTGTCCCCCTCCCTGTTCCCTCAGTGCTGCACACTGTGTGTGACAGTGACAGGAGTGAAGCTGTGGGAACCTGTGACCCTGCACAGGAGGACAGAACAGTGCAGGACAGGGAAATTCATTGCCAGGGAATCTTTCTTCAGTGGGGGGATGCTGTCAGAGTCGACCTGTGATTATGTAGAGCACTATCATCATCATCAAAGACTTTTAATAAGTACTAAGCACTTTTAATAAATACTAAACATTTTCAGTACCTTTCCTGCCCTCCCAGGTGCCTTGTACTAGAAGGATTCCAACTGGTTTGTGGATTCCCCCCCCCCCCCCCAAAATAATTCAATTTGATTACAACTGTCTGCAGCCCTAGAGCTTTTACAAAATTGCCTACAGCTTTGGGTTTTAACTGTACAGTGCAGCTTGCAGTTTAAACCAGATCATGTAGACATATTGCTACTGTTTCCAAGGAGTAGCTATAAAATTTGCATGTCAAGAGATTTACTGTTTCCACCCTGTATCCAGAGCAATGCCACGTGTTCTTGTTAGAAACATGAAACCTGTTGTGCTTCTGTGTTAAATACATCTGGTCACAGAAACTCCATTCCAGGGGCTACTATGTTAACTTTCTCACCCTACACCAACTGCTCTTTTCCCCATTTCACCACATTTTTTACTTAAAGTGAACGCTTTTTTATTTAATAAGCACTGCTTCTGTGCTGCTTAACAGCTACCTGACACATATGGTACAAAACACAAGATTATTATTACCTTTTATTTATTACCTTTGTCACACTGTGCATGTTATACACCGAAATCAGCTTCTGCCGGTATGTTCTTGATCCTGCTGGCTGAGCAAGCGCAGCATCTTTGTCACCAAATTCTGTTTTAATATTGGCCTGCAGCTCCAAACTTCAGCTCTGATTATATTTAGGCCTTGCCTCTGGTGTTGTCACCCTAAGTTTTTGGCAAGTTTTTTCCTTTTTCATTTTTACCTCAACTTTTGCATTTGTTTTTATAAAGACTTTTATACATTTTTGGCCCACAGTCCACCTGGCTCTGGGACAATTTGAGCCTGTTTCCATTTCGTCCCGTGCCTAATCGCCAGCAGGCTGGGGAGCTCCTTCCCCTTGCCTCGCTCTTTCCTCCCTAAATCTTTGCATTCTGCTGCTGCTTCTTCAGCTTCTTGTGCTTTGAAAAACAAATGAAGTATTCCCTGAGAAGCTTCTTACCTTTAGATCTGGTTATCCCTGAACGTGTATGCGAGGGGGGTTATTTTGGTTTGATGGGGTCACTCGAGCAGGACCCTTGCTCTTCTGCCTTGAAGTTTCCATTCAGCCAGTGGCGTGCCTGGTGTGAGGGGACAGCCGCTGCCATTTTCAGCTTGACCTGGTGGATTTGCACGGGCAGCGGTACCAAGTAGAACTATCCCATCACCATCGCAGAATCAAAACATCTAATTAACATGGGTCTCTCACTTGCGACTTCTAGAGCCACACACAAACCTTTCACCTGCAGCACCCAGAAGTATTGTGTGATGAAGCACTCATCTGTTAGGCAGCGGTGTCACGCTTCCCGCAGTCCCACACACAATCCTTGTCTTTACACTTGAGCTGCTTTTTACTTCTGGATTTTTTTTCCCTTTTACATCTCCAGTAGAAATGTGGACTTTTAGAAGCGATGAGGTGATGTCCTTTAACCACAATTTACCGCTTTGTTGCTGGTTCACTTTACCAAAGGTACATGTCTAAAGATCACCAGAAAAACTTACAATTATCTTCCAATTCATACTTACCTTTTTTTTTCAGCAGCACAGTCTTGCTGTCAGCCCTGTAGTTCCTGTAATTCTGTGCAAAAATCACCTTTCTGCTTTCAACAAAAAAAAAGCATATTCCCCACAAAATGCATATTTGTGGCCTTCCAGATATCACCTTTGATCTCTTTATTCTTTATCAGCTTCCTAATAATTTGTTCTCTGTACTTTTCCCAAGTGTCAGCCTACACCAACCTCCCAGCTGATCTCTGTTGCTGTCCCTCTAACACCTACCCTTAAGGCTAACCCAGTTAGGTTTATCTTTTCGAACCATTTCCCCTTTTCCAAGGGGTATTCTGGTCATCTGTGCACTATAAAACCCATTTTCATATCAGTTCCTAGCAAGTGAATAAAAATACACTTAAATATACCAAAATTTGCCCTGTTCTGAAGCAAACATATGACAGAGATGCCACTGGAGCTGACAGAAATTTGGAGCAGGGCAATGTGGACTAAGCAGTCTCTACAGGCTGCTGCTTTTCTAGAGACACTCTAATTTGAAATAGATCTTTATTGCTAATGAGGAAGATGCTATTGTCACTGGGAGACCAGTGGCTGGAAGCTGTGATTTTTTTTTCCATAGCACTTTCAGCATTACAGTAGTGATTTATTTTACCCAAAGCAGGTGAGTGGAAATGAAGGCTGCCCTAAGCAAGGAGAAGCTGAAGTCCACCAGCTCAGCGTTTCACGCTGGCACAACACACCTCTCCCAAAGCCGCACGTCCCCACAATTGGCAGGCAGAATTTGCTAAATTCCTTCGCCCTCTGAGCCAAACACCGTTTCAGATTAAAAGTGGTAAGCAGCAGGCTGCAGCACAGAGCATGCAGCTGCCACTCCCCTTGCCCAGGCAGGTAATAACTTATTGTCAATAACACCTCCCAGCTAGGATGCTTTTGCAGCCGCAAAAGCTCATTTTTGGCTGCCACGCGTGCACCATACGCCCCTGTGATCAGCAGCATGCCCGCACATTCAGCAGCCTGACGAGTCTGGCCTCCGTGCTGGTCCTGCAGCTGTAGGAGAACAGCGCCATGCCAGTGAGCCTTGCTAGGAAGACACAAAACCTTCGGGTTGAGCAGAAATTTAAAGCATTTTTGGCAATGGCTCTTGCTTGAAGTGTACGGTCAGCTCTACTGCTGGCTTGCTTGTCTCTCCATGGGAAATCTTGTTGACTGGCTTTGCTTTGAGATGTGTCAGCCACAGCTCAGGCTCCTGCTCAAAATATCCACCTTGTGATGTTGGAGGAGGCTTGAAGAGTCCGATGTGCTTCCTTGGAGGATGGGTAAAACACTCGACTCCCGTTTTGCAGAGAAGGTGTGTGAAATTCCTTGCATTTAATCATCACGGTGTATGAAAACACCCAAAGCAGGGCTGTGCAGCAGGAGAACAGAGCTGCGTGCTGTGCCCATCACCGTAAACTCATGCAGTGGTGGTGCTGCAACCCTGCAGAGTGCTGAAGAGGCCGAGTGCCTGCTCCCTTCTCAGGCCAGCTGCTTTTGGTGAAGTACGCTGCTCCCCAGCACACTCACAGATGAAGGGGAGGCGGTTGATTATTCACTTTAGGCTGTCTTGAATGGCACAGAGCATTTACAGCAGGCATTATTTCAGAACAGCTTATTCTGCAACACTGAGATGACCAATCTTCCTTCATGGGTGAGACCTGAACGTACAACCTGCATCTGCCGAGATCTTTTCAGCTCCCTTCCAGCTGTTCTCTGCAACGCTGTGATAAAACACTTCTAACAGTGCTCTGCTCCACGTTCACTAATGCTCTGTACCCCATGAGCTTAGTAAAGCTCTACTTCGTGACATCTGCTATTAACCCTTGCAGGGGGCTGCAACAGGACAACCAAGCATGCCAGAGAGCATGGACAACCAAAGAGCCAGGCTTTACTGTTCTCTCTGCTTGCTCAGTAATACAAAGATTTCCTAACTGAAAGCATCGATTGCCTTCCCCAAGCCTCCTCTCCGCTTTCCAATTTGCAACCATAGCACAACCATCCCTGCAGCTGGGACAGCAACTGCACACTTGGGACAAATTCCCCTTTGCAAAGTACTGAATGGAGCAGGAGCTGGTTTTACTTCTGTTGCCATTTCAGTGCAATTTAGCAGCTGGAAACAAGGAAGAGAAACCGGTGCCACGTGACCAAAGCTTTCCGCAGATGACCACTGGGCATCCCTGCAACAGCATATAAATAAGCAGGAGTTATTTCAGCAAACCACAGTTCCATGATGGTTACCAAAGGTAGCAAACAGAGCCCCTTGGAAAATACAAGGGTAGACAACTTTTAAGTTTCCTCGGGTATCGGCAGGGATTTAGTCACGCTGCTGGAAGCCAAGTGGGTTAATCAATCCCTTGTTGCGGTTGCTTGCCCATCACTGTGATTTTCCTGCAACAGCTCCTTGCGGGTTATCTGTCCACAGAGCTGTGCTAGGAGATGGGCAGCCAAGCAGGACCCTCTGGGCTGATGCATCCTCACCCCCAGGCTCCATCCTATGGTTGTTGCAGCTTGCACGTGGCCCCCAGGCCACAGCAAACCCTTGCTTGGGAGTTTCTATCAAAACTTGCAGAGTCTTGTGCAAGCCTCCGGGTTGGTGCTTTAGTAAAAGAAATCGGCATGTGAAGAGCTCATGCTCCTGCTAATGCTGCTTGGCTGGAACTGCCGCTCAGCTGGCCTAGGATCAGGTAGGAGCAAAGGGCCAGCATGTTCCTAAAAGCAGAAAGGCCAAGCTCTCCCTGCCAGACCAACTGCATGAAGCAGGAGCTCAGAGCACTTGCTAGCCCGAACATCTCCCGATGGCTTCATCCCCACACGGTGCACAGCAGTCCTGACCCAACTCCTACCACGCAGCATCTCGCCACTGTCACATACCGACCTGCAGTCAACTCGCCTAAAGGCAGTTCGGTGCCTCAAGGCCAGAAGTCTTGGATCGAAGGGCATAAAAGGATTCAGGGTGCATGTGTGTGTGTCTGATTTTGAGCTTACTGCCCCCAAAACTAAACCCTCTTACATCTGTGAAACTGATCAAGGGAGCAGCGCCAGGGGCATGGCTGTAACAGCTTCTCTGCTCTGCAGTGAACACTTCTGACAAGGCAACCAGCTCCAGGTCCCTTCATCTGTAAAAACGACTCATGCCGGAAGGAAACGCAGCAGGAACAATCACAGCCACCCTTTTGGCAACGAGACGCCGACATCTGCAATTGGTTTTAAACGTTTTCAGGATGCTCAGTGAGTTAACAGGACTTTTTAGAGGCCCAGTTTTTCCTTTATCAGAAAAAATGGTCTATCTGGTTGGACCCAAAAGCTCTGCGGGTCGCAGGAATGCAGCAACAGCCAGTGTAAGTTACTACTGGCTTAAACCTGCCTTGGGCATCCTAAAAACCATCTCTGCAGAGGAATCCCTTCTCCTGAGCCTCTCCTGCCGCATGGCCTCTTTGGCTATCAGCTCCCATACCAGGGAGGGTTGATCCTGGGCAAAAGATTTTTCCACACACCAAGGTCTGCTGTGGACCTGAGACTTCTTGAGAAAATGTTAAAATCTGAACGTGTTAAACACAAGCAGGCAGAGCGCAACGTCTGGTATCGGTGTATTCCCTGACCTTGTTCACAGAAATTGCTGATCCATTTCTGAAAACACTTTCCTAGAAAGAAACCAGCCTTAGGAAGACACCTGGCCTGGAAATTTTCTGTTTGACTGCTTCAGGTTTGGGGACATTTTCAGCAATAAAGAGAAACAGGGACGTAAGCGATGCATCTGCTCCTCCTTGCCCGTGCCTTTGGTAAGTGCGCACAGCCTCAGCACAAGAAGGGCTCCCAGCAGTGGAAATAGCTTCTAATGCGCTCTTTCCTGCCGAGCTACATTAACTCCCTGCCATGTTCGCAAGCCTGCCCAGAAGATGTATTTAAATGCATTACAGGACCAAGACTGGGAGAAAAAAACCCCAATATACTCAAAACCTTTAGTATTCTTGGTGGAAATCTGCTGTCCTCCCTGCTTAGGCTTTGCTGTAATGTTAGGTAGGAGTGACCACAGCTCACCTCTCCTCACTTACATAAAAAGGCTCCCACAAACCACCTTCTCACAGAAACCTCTGTTAATTATCGCTTTTTTGTTTCATGTTTACAGTTTTTTGTATTTTAACACCCTTCAGGAGAAGATGTGTTGCAAAGATCTTCTGGGAACACTGGCCACATCCTGAGGAGCCACAACGGCCTGCAGACCTGTGCTGATCTAGAAGGTGACTGAAAAGCAACCACATCTTGGTACAGGTGCAGGTAAGCAAGTAGCACGTGGCAAACAGCACAAGGGGAGCAGACAAAGCAGATTTGGTCCAAGACTGGTGTCAGATACGCTCCTTGCGGTGACATTTGTGGGAAGCTGAACCTCAAGGTGACACACTCACAGCGGGAGACCTCAAGGTCCTGCGCATAAACTGCTCACAGCTCTCCACACACAGTTTAACTGATCTAGCTTCAGAAAATGCAAAGGTATGCATGCTGCAAACCCACCTTTTCAGAGCTTTTGGGCAATTCTGAAAACACGCCTAAAACCTCTGAATACTCCCTTCCTGACATTTGTAGGACACTAACAGGGCAAGTTCTTACCCCCCTAGAACATTTAACACAAAAGGCTCAAATAAGGAGGGGAGAGACTTTCTCATCTCTCCTCTACCCACATGTTCACCGTTCCCATTCCCTCCAGCCAGTTTTCCAACTTTCAGCCAAAAGATTCAAGATCCCCAAACAGATTTCCCTGCCCTGACACACTTTGATTCATGTGGCTGTTCAAAGGCTCCACCAGTTTCTTCCTTTCTGATTCAAGGTGATCGATAAATAAATCATGGTCCTTGCACGGCACAGCCCCGGTGTTGCACACTCAGGTTCCCAGCAGGGTCTGACACTGCCCATCCTCAGAGGGGAAATGCATCAGGTTCACGCACCAACTTGGCAAATATTTGGCCTCATTTACATACAAACTCACATCCATTTAATTAAACTATTTAACTGCTACAAACCATCACGAACCCGCTCAATATTCTGGCTCAAAAATGACTTTTGCGAGAAGAGCACCCACACGACCTTCTGCAGAGGTTTAACAAACACACCTTGAGACCCGCTGGGTGGGTGTTTCTGTGCAGATGAGCCTTTCGGAGATCTCGAGAGCGCCCATCGCCAAACCACTGGGCCCAAGTGTGAGGCCGGGAAGGGAAGCGGCTGAGGACGAGGAGCTGCTGGATGTCGTACAAGCAGATACATACATATGCATATATTAAGGGTGAGAATATTTTTTTTCTTTTTTTTTTTTTTTTTAACAAAACATCAGAGAAAAGTGTTTTATTGTTACTAAAAAAACCCCAAACAAACAATGCTCTAGTGTTTTAGGCCATGGATTCTCTAGCTCAGATTCATGGCGTGGAACACATGTTAACAGGGAAAGTGTCTTGTGGACATCTCCCCTCCAGCCACAACCAGGCACCCTCCTCCCTTCCCCTTGGTGATCAAGTAACATCCTTATGCGAGTACAGCAATTGTTTACATGTAAAAGTAAGATTAGGAAAGTATTTAATGTATTCGTAGCCTTTTTTTTTCTTCTTGTTTTTCCTGTTTTTTTTTTTTTGTTTGTTTTGTTTTTTTAAAAAAGAAGTGATTTAGCAGCTGGGAAGTAAAAGACAGCATCATGTGAGCAGCTAGTGCTGCACAGACCACCAGCAAATGCTCCACAGGTTACTCGTGGTCCATGGACCACAGTTCACAAACTACATTTTAGGGCTTCACAAACTTTGCAGACTGTATCATGGTGGATGCTTCTTCACAGTGAGAGCCAGCAGGTCATCTTTGGTTGTTGAAGAGAGACAAACAAGAGACTTAACGCACTCAGCAGCAGCTCAGTTTGGAGGACTGCATGGCATCAGGGCACGGTTGAGGTCCCTTTGGGCACACAGAAAACACTTGCTCTGACAGCACTGCAAAGCGACCACCGTTACTCTGTACCCGGGCTGCACTCCGACTTCAGACACCATCATGGGGTAAGCAGAGCTGGGAAGAGCACCACAGCGCTTGTTCCACCTCTTGACTCACATAGGGCGTTTTTGTTTTCACCCGTATGGGTCTTTTGGGTTCCACAGCAAAGGCAAAGCAACCAGCAGATGTGAAGGGCAGCAGTGGCGGAAGCTGGGTGGCAACGGGCGCACAAGCCACGGTGAAGGGCTGTCGGTTCTCTGCTCGAGCGGCTGCGACCTCTGCAGCTACCAGGGTCCCAAGTCCCCAGGACGACACCACTGATCGAAGTCACGTGAGACACACCGCGGCTGCACGGCTGGAAAAACCGAGCTGGGATCAAACACCGACCAGCCCCCGAGGTCGTCTCCCAGCCTTGCGGCACCATGCTGGGAACCAAACGCACCTACATGGTACAGCAGCCCAGCCAGCTGCTCATCGGCCATTAAGTTCTCTCTGCAGAAAAGGTCTCCCAAGCAGCAACCCCCTTTTTTTTTTTTTTCCTTTTTTTCTTTTTTTTTAAAACAACAATTGCTCTCACCCCTCTTTTTTTTGGTAGACACACATACATACACACACTATATGTACACAATTTGGAACCGAGGATCTACACAATGAAAAGGAAGCCAGCACCGCTCAGAAATGGTGCACACATTCAGCAGCTGTCAAAGGAGAAGTCGTTTTACTTTCTTTTAAACTTGCAATGTTTGTCTTTATTTTGTTCTTTATATTTTGAAAGTGAAAAGAAATAGTATTGAGTCAATTTCTTTTTTTCTTTTTTTAAATATTTGTTCTATGTATTTACAAGCCTTAAAGTTGCTCTAAAGGTTCTGAAAGTATCACTAGTACTTTTTCCCCAGGGTAGCACTGTTTTGAATGAGTTATTTTCGGAGCACTCTGGTCCGCAGCGGTTTTCTCAAATGCATTTCCTTCCGTTCCAAGGTTATGTACGTTTTGATTACTATTTTCTTTTTAAATTTCTGAAGCAAGCTGAGAGGCAGGCAGAAAAATCTGATGACAATTTACAAAAAAATTGATCTCTTCCTCATCTAGCTTACCCCAACCCCCTTGAAAGTTTTGTCTATTTATCATGCTTTGAAACAAAACTGAGGTGCATATGAAGGGGAGGGAAATTTATTTCTCTGCTTTTGCTCTATTATACAATTTGTTTACAGAAACTGCAAATTTAAAAATTACACTGGCATTTGCAGTCCTTAAAATAATAAATTAAAAGTTTTCAACTTTTTTTTTTGCTAAACAGATTTGTTTCGCTTTGTGTTTTTGTAAGTATGAGTCCTTGTTTAAAAAGAAAAGAAAAAAAAAAGATTAAAACAGAAAATATTTTCTATAAATAATACATGTATTTTGGTTTAGTGCTCCCGCCCTCAGGTTTGAAGTTTACTTTTTTTTTTTCAAGTACCTTTTTTCCTCCATGATCAACCTTTGTGTTTATCTATTTTTACCTCTCCCACTCGTGCATGTGTGGGGGAAGGGGGGGTCTGCGCGAGAATTGGCCTTGCTGCACTGTGATTGGCGAAGACGTGAAACTTTTTAAAAAAATACTTAAATTGTTTCTTTTTTTTTTTCCTCTGTATTTTAAGTTTTAATTATCCTCTGACTCCTCTTCGGCTTCCCGTAGCCATGTGAAGAATGCCGTGACAGATTTTAGCGCTACTCCTTTCCCGTTCTGCTCCGCTGGGTCCTTGCTGCTTTCCCACTTGTAGAAGGCATCCTCCGATATTACCTCCTCATCATACAGGCAATCAAAAAACATCCGCAACAAATCTGCAATAATGGAATAACGGGAGAGAACAGCTGTTAGTACTGTGCAGTTTAAGTCAGCGGACAAAGACACGGTTACGGATAAAGGGATTAACGTGACCTTTAATGCAAGAGATGCAGATACAAGTAAAAGTAAGGTCTGTTACTGAGTTATTACTTCCTGGCTGGTTACACACAGCTGAGAGGGAAAGCAGATCCCTCTGATGCTGTCAGATAACACATGGTCCACAGAAAAGGGAAAGCTGGGAAAGCAGCCGTGGGAATGTATTATCTAGGGACTGGCTGGCAAGCAGAATCCACAGCAGCCCATCCTCCTTTCACTGGACCGCACAACCTGGCAGCCTGGCTCCTCTCCAACACCCGATTTTTCGTGGGTCAGCAGGAGGGATAATGAACTACTGGTGCCTTAAAGCCAAGGACAACCAAGTTGGGTGTTTTGGGGCACTCTCTGATTCTGTGCTGCAGACTCCCCGAGAATCCCTGTTTCTTCGGCAACTCCCTCGCCTCTTTTCCAACAACAGTGTTCTGCAGTGTCTCTGGGACAAGACTTGTCGGCTGTCCAACTCATTTTATTCCCTCCAAGTACACAGACAGCTGTAGTGCAGCAATGCAATTACAGTGCCCGGTGGTCTCACATGTCCAGGTATTGTAAACTCAACAGATTATTTTTTACTGCTCTTTTTCCCCCGTCTCTTTTTATCAGCAGAGGTTTGTCCTTCCTTCTGCATGGCTGCTTACAGGAGCAACCAAGAGAAAAAGCTGGCCTCTGGCCAAGCATTTGGGGACCTCCACTGCTCTAAAACTTGGAATCTGGCTGAGCAGACACCCCTGTATGCTGTTTTCTCTCATCTGCTATGCACAAAGGTAAGGAAAAGCACATCCTCTTCCAGTTTCTACTACCAGACTTTACTCTCGCAGAAACACCCTTTTCTTATACTGTCAGGGTTCAAATTCCCAGCACAGAGGCAACACTTACTAGGAGGCTGATCAAGTTTTACTATAGATGCTTGTAGTGCATAAAGTGCTTGTAGTTCCTTCTCTGTGTCTGAGTCTAGGTACTTGAGTAAGATCGGCACTCTCTGTTTGATAACAGCAGTGTCCACGCAGAAGCTAGAAGAGTCCGCTGAGGGGAAGAGAAGAAAACAGGGTCAGCTTTGGTACACGGCAGCAGGGGCGGATCTTTAATCGCCTTTATTTATTCAAATAGAAATCACAGATACAGGTTAGCCTGGAGAGAAAAGAGGACGCGAAACAACAGGAAGTATTTCTGATCAACAGCTTTTTCTGGAAGTCTTGGTTCTTCCAGTTCCCCAAATTCAACCACTGTCTGCAGCGACCCTGGCCCTAACCAGCCTGCTGACACATGCAGAAGAATTATAACCTTACTTTGCAGTCCAAACCATTGCGTTTTCACAGACAACTGGATGTCCAAAGTGCGTACAATGGCTAGGGCTAAAATTTCAGTTATATATAAGGTTTTCAGAAAATTCTATCTTTTTTTTTTTTTTCCCTAAAAATACTAAGGCAGAAACAGAATCAGAAGCTGTATATGACACAGGAAATCAGGAATATATAAAAAATACACATTAGAAGTCCATCAGCAACATGGATAAATTATTCAGTGGCTTTTAAGTAGATCATACAACACAATTAAGTGATATTTTGAAAACAAAAGGAAAAAACCCCTCAATTAGAGGCAAGGTCAAAACGTAAACCAGAAGATGTTCCTGATACACCTCAGGGAACCCTCAAACATTTGTAATCAAATCCTGTGTCGTTTCACCATTAACACTAGGTGGCATCAGAAAGGTTCTGTTCTCAGGGAGAAGAAAGGAGCTGGGCTGTCTTTCCCCCTCAAACAAGATGAAGTTCAGACCATTCTCTCCACCAACCAAGACTTCTACAGCTAGAGCAGAACCGGGTGCTTTATGAGTACAATTTTTTGCCTTGCCAGATGCCAACAGTAAAGTTAAAGAAAACAAAGTGGACTGACCAGATGTTTCTGGCTGCAGCGCTTTATTCAAGTCCCCCTGAGGGTCTGACGCTCACATATCTGACTTGGGAACCCACCCTTTCCTCCATTTCCGGCCGACTGCCATGCTATTCAAGTAATCCACATAAACAGCCCTTCCAAAATTGCAACTTTGGACATAAAACTATTAACAAGACAGAGATGCAGGCTGGCTTCTCTTCTGCAACCCACGCTTCCAACTTGCACGTGCCAATCTGCAATGGTAAAGCACCCACGCGTACTTGCTGACACAGGAGCGGAAATGCTAATTATCTTAATAACGTCTAGTGCATTTCCACCTTCACTAGAAAAATCAATGAACAATCTGGCATTACTCAGAGTCGTCTGAAACGTCTGCTCACACAAGGTCACGGGGACACGCCAGGGCCTTGACAACACCGTAACCTGCAAAGTAGCTGGCTGTCACAGGGACATCCCGCTCTCGAGCACTAGAATTTAGTATGGTACAAAAGTTTTAGTGTGTGATAAAAAACAGCCTCAGGGGAGGGAAAAGTGATATAAACCTGAAAAATATAAAATAATTCTTTGCACGTTTGGTTTGTATGGTGTTTACATTGCAAGTTACTCACCTATAATAGCTGCTTTACAAACTGCTGTCATTAAAGCTCTAAGGAATGTAGGTGAACTCATCTGGCTTTCATCTAGATTAGCCTGAAATCAAGAGTAAATGGACCAGTTAAAAACACGCTGCTGTGTGAGAGCAACTGCTTCCAAACTCCACCGCTGAATTTGGCAGCAAGATCAAGTTCAAGCAAAAGCTGCTGCAGTGGAAATCCAGTTCACCCCTCTGCAAAAACTCAGCTTTCCCATTCACTTCTTGAAACCAGCTCAGGTATGTCAACATGCAACAACAGTTCTCTACTCCCACAACTAGTCATTTGTCTTGAGAAACAAACCAAGCCAACAACGCAATGCCCTTATACATTTTTTAAGAGTTTTAGGCTTTTTCAACAAATTCTACAGCATGCTCCTTGGGTGGAGATTTGTTTGCTTTGTTGAAGAAATTCAGAGAATAGCTATGTAACTTGTCCAAGACTACAAAGAGCCTGTGGGAGCCCGCAGATTTTCAGTGCTGCTTTCATTCCACTCTTGACTTCTCTAATGGCAGTAGAAAAATGACATTTCTAACACATTGCTCCAGCAATAGAAATAACCAAAATGAAGCTGACCAAGATTTAGCTGTAAGCACAAATCTAAATGAATCAGGCTGGGTATAATTTCAGACACTAGATTAAATATCTTACTTAAAGGATGCAGGCAGAGATAGCGGGCAAAAGATCAGCAGGTTGACAGGGCTTTTTTTTTTTTTAATTCCCTCTTTTTTCTTTTTCTGTATTTTCTCTTACAGTGCCTGGTCCAATGCACTGGGAAAGGTACATGTGCCCTCAGTGACTGCCCAGGATGTTTTTGCAGCATGGTGGGGCATGCAATTGGGCAGGGGGGAATTTGCATAGGTCATGTTGCAAAAGAAGTGAGAAGTTTTTATCCCATACTTTGGGAAGAAAGAATGTAGCACTGTACCCTGTCTAAAATGTAGTAAGTAGCCAGAAGCAGTGCATTCAGTGTCAAAAAGTCTACAGTATTTAAAAGGCAGTTACACATTTGTACCTTAATATGGCTAAAATTCCTTCTTCCTAAAGCTTACTATGAAATAACCAACTGATTATATTTTAGATTTTAATTCTTTGGAAGTGTTGATTGCACAGACCTAATCATCTTAGTGTCCTACGCCTAGGGAGGAGCCTGCAGAGATGCTCCTTTAGATGAGAAAATATTTACAAAAGCAGTTAACGAACTGTGTGCAGGGAGGGTGAAAATAGTCTTTGTACCTCTACCCAGTCAAAGATTTGTTCATCATTCGCCTTGTCCTCAACAATGAGTTTTTCTAGCTGCTTGTTCAGCTCTTCCGCAGAGAGTTCTTTCTCTGAAAGTGCTTCTGAGGAACCGGAACAGTCAGACTCTGTGAAGTCCAACTTCTGCAACATCAGAAACAATGATGAGAATTAGTTAAATATACTTTCCTATGCTGAATTACACTAAATTGAGGCAGTGAGCTACAGTTCATTCTGCTTACTGGCATCTTTCAACTGCTAAGTTATCATTACAACGATTTATATACTTTTTCTGTTCCAAAGATTATAAAGCATTTTACAAACATGTGGGAACTACATTATCCACCAAAGACAACCAGGCATCTCAGAGCAACTCCAGCACCGCACAATATCAGCGTGCACAAAATAAAGTGCATGTTGCTCAACTAAAACGACGGGGAGCTGTAATGCAATTACCAGAGCTGGCATTCACTCAGACGAATTGCAGCTAACGCCCCAATTCATTGTAAAATGCGACAGAGGATCTACAGTCCCCTCACCAAGCCCCAGGCCTTGGTAATCCATTTCATTTCCTGTGGCGCAGCACTTCCTAAGTGCTAAAACTGGGCAGCGGATCACTTGGAGCACCAAAGGGAGACCTCCAGCTTCTTCCTTAGGAGCACCGCCAGCAAGAGCTGCAAGGTGCCCTCCATCAGGCCTGGCTCCTCTTGGGTGTGAAACCCTCTGGGATCATAATGCAAGGTGGGATGAGTGAATAATTGCTACCATTTATTCTGGCCCTTCTGCAGATGATCTGTCCTTGCTGCAAAACTCATTCTTGAGTTCATTCCTCCCAGTTGGACAAAGAGATCTGGAGGAAGCCAGCTGACAGGAGATGTGTGGTGGGATGGGAGGGGACAAGCCCATCCTCCCGGCATTTCAGAAAGGCAGTGCTGCAATAATCTAACCCCAGCTTGGTGAGGGAGACACTTCACCCCACATCCCATACCAACTATACATAAGAATGGGATGGAAGAGGATGAACAAATGGGATGTAGGGCCAAAAATCAGTGTGCCAAAATCATTAAGCAGATGCTTGCTCTGAACTCACTTGTTCCATGAGAAAGGTATGTACATCCTCCCCTTCGGGTAAGTAGTCCTTCCAACTGAGGCCAGACTCCCTCCATAAGGCTCCCACTTTCTTATGGCTCTAAAACACAAACAGTTTGCTCATTTTCAAGACTTGAGACACAACCAGGGAAGCTTACACAAGCCGGAGTGGTGCAGCTGTGTCAGGAGAAATAAAGAACCGTTCAGCCACCAAACAAAACGCCTAGCAATGAAGTGAAAACTTCTGGAAATCCCGTGCAAGAGAAATCATATATGCAATCCCGCCACAGGTATACACATCTTGTTAAGTGGTCAAACGCCACGGTGATGGGTAATAAACAAGGCATAACGTGACACATGGGGTTTGCAACAACTTCAGCCAGAGATTACCTACAAAAAGTGACACATCTGAACAAGGCACAGTTTCCCACGGCCGTGACACAGAGCTGGCAGTTAGATGACTTAGATTCTTCTCCTGACTCTGTCATTAACTTACTCCGTGACTCACTTTCCCCCTGCTTTGACATTGAGGCACCAGCAAATCAGCTACTTTTAGAAAATAATTATTTACATGGCTGTTTTCTGTGCAGAGGTCAAGCCTCAAATTCAGGTACGTAATACCAAGTTCACTCTTCAATTCCTAGAATTTACTGCAAACCTTGAGAAAAACGCCTTTGCAGCACATACAGTTCAGCTTTCCACATCCTCTAATGTCACACTGACCTTTCGGTATCCGGCCTAAGTTGGCACATACACAATTCTCACAAGAATAAAAATACTAGCAACAACCAGCTCTTTTCACCCAAATGCTTTGCCAAAACGTTTACCTTGTAGCACCCACATAAGGGAGATCACTGCGTAGCCTAAGCGCTGATAAAAGCAGCCTGATTTTCAGTTTACAAAGCAGATTACAATTTTAAGTTTACAATGCAGATCATTAAGAGCTAATTGTGCATGGTTCCTGCTATGATTCATCAGGATCTGAATTAGATGACTGATATTACATAGAAATTCCCGAGTCCAAGTACGGGCCTGGATGAGATCGAATTAGAAAGCCGTGGCAGAAACAGAAACCCAAGGCTGTGCTTCAACTCCCGGAGCACAGCAGCTTTTCTTTCACAGAACAGAGAAAAATAAATGGAAGTCGACTGTCCAAACAAGCATAAGACTAAAATAAATAAATAAAAAGTCACTATTTGCACTGCTAGACTGACTGCTAGACTGAAATGCTCCTGGAACATTCAACCTTATTTGAATGCATGCTTTAAAAAAAAAAAAAAGAAAAAGAAAAAGAAAAAAAAGGCAAGTGAGGGATTTTACAGGGTTGAAAATAGACACTATCCAAAGTGCAGTATTTAGCTGGATTGAAAAAAAGAAAGACAAAAAATGGAGACAGAGTTATAGGGAAACCACCAAACTGTTTGGACACACAACCGTGAAATGTGTAAGAGAGCTCTACAAGTTACAGGGTGAAAAGGTGTCACTACCCCTAGTGATGGGTGATTCTTAAGAGTTGGCAGATTTAGTTTGGATAAGCACCCAGAAGTCTGAGAGGCCATCTGAAGCTTATCCGAACCCTCAGAACCTCTCCGGTCTGCAAGAACAGCTCTCTCGCAAGATTTCCGGCACTTGCTGCTTCTGGTCAGCCCAGAAATACCTTGAGAATGTCCCTCTTGCAGTATTTCAGCACTCTAGCTTCTGGAAGAAGCCAGGTGCAAAGGTACCTGCAAAAGGGAAAAGTGATGAGAAAAAATAAAGTTAACTTTCTGGAATCTCGTAAAGGCTTGGTTTGAAACTGGGGATGAAGAGGCGGGTTTCCTAGGTTATCTGGACTGGTTGGCCCATCCCTAAATATCTTCATGTGGGAAAAGTGTAGGCTTCACGCATAAACACATACTCACTGCATCCAGCTCCCATCTACAACTGGTACACCTGGACACTTACCATTTGTTTGCATAGAAGGTGCAAGATTTCAGCAAGCAAGACGCCGGCTCTTCCCACAGGAAGCAAAGGTTTGCTAAATTCTCTAGAATGAAAGAAAACCAGATATTTTTCCTTGTAATTTATATTGTCTGAAGAAGGTTTCATCCTTGTAAAACAGTGCTCCAAGCCTGGAATGCAAGGCAAGGGCTAGTGATCTGAGGCAGGTAATCATCTTGAACTTCTGCCAGGGATAAAGGATTTGATCTAGCTAGCACTGCTGATAAAACAGACTTCAGTGATGCAGTGCGCTTGCCACAACGGGGCTAATTACAAAGACTTTATTATTATGTAACGTCAAACCCACTAATTTTTGTGGGATGCTGCATTTGGGTAGCAGGACCCATTTTGGGGAAAAGGCTATTATTTTCTTAATCCACTACTTACAGGAAAAGGGAACCATTCAATTGGCTTCTAGTTAATCCCCAAATATATAAGGACATGCACAAAATACAGAAACTCAGGTCCTGGAAGCAGTTTCCAGTCTTGCAGGCCAGGTTTTGTGCCCGTTTAAGGCAATGCCCCGGTGGCAGTTATTACACTCCATGACATAAGGACTCCTGCACAATAGCTCGCTCTCTTCAAATCTAATTCTCAGAGCCTCAGTGGTGCTCTCAAATGACTGCGACTGTGCAACACCAGGGTATTTTTTAGCTCAGCTGAAACAAACAGGATTGAAGTAGATTTACAGATAAAACTTTCACCCCTGAATGGCAGTGACTGCACAGCAGCAAGCTCCCTTCCCACCACAGCTTTCAGTCTGGTGCAAGTCCTGAACGATGTGCAGCAAGCCTTTTATCAACTTGTAGGAGAAGTTGAGCCTCTAACACTACTTGTCTTTTATCTACTGATGGGAACCACGCTGTGAAAATACTACAGCGTAGCCAGGCAGACAGCTCAGCTCAACCGATACTGGAAAAGAACAGCATTGCTTACTGTATAAGTTCTCTCATAGAGATTCCTCCTTCTTTTAACATGGGGGTCACCAACTCAGCTAGGTACAACCAAATATGGGGTATATCTATGGCCATATCGTCTGCCATCTCCAAGGTATCTGAAAAGCTTTAAAAGAAGGAAAACCGTCAAACATTAAAGACAATTTAATTTGAGACTTTTCCTGCAAAGTAAATCTGCACTTTCAAAAATCCTTTTTCCCCGTCCCCCCTGCCCCCCCAAATAAAGTAAAGAAAAAAGAAAATCACAAAGGTAACAAAGAAAACTGTTGCCATCTTGTGCTTTCAATGCTTCAAAACTGCCAGGAGGGAATTTCTCTATGCGGTAACATGGAGAGCATGTGGAAAAGGCATCGCCTTCTGTAAAACCAGCAGATACATACAGGAAAGCACCATTTACAATCATTCTTATATCCCAGTAACAAATTGTTTACTAACTAGTAAAACCTGCACAAGTGAAAAAAAGCATTTTTGTCTATAAATACAAACCATCTAATAAATGGAGCCTCCTTAAAAAAATCCAAACATTTACAGAAGGGGGTTAATAGTAACAGAAGTCCAAATGTAAGGTAATCAGCAAAATGTCTGTAAGTGTGTAAAAAAACACAAGAAAAATATTCAATACACCAGAGGGAGGTTTCCAACCAGAACAGAAAACACAGCAGGATGAATTACAAAATCGCTCCCCAACTCTGGATACAGTTTCCAGAATCGCTCAAAACTCTTCTTTCCCATAAAAGCCTTGTAGGTGGCTTCACTTCCCATGCCTGGTACAAGATGATAATTTTTCTGGCTCTCCTGCTAGTTTTCATCATGATTCATTTCTCACCAAAAACCTTGAAAGTTCTGGGGTCCGGTTTAGTGACTATAAATTCATATTTTCTCTTGTGCTTCAAAACCAGAAACAATCTCCTTTGCTTTGTTCTTTACGTCCTCTGCTACCTAGGTTTGTCCAAGCGTTTCTGCCAGAAATTGGTTTCCTGTTGTGTATCTCTCCAGACTTGCGCTGTGACCAGCACTCATCCCATAACCCCTAATTACAGAGCAATTTGTCTTGCGTGAATAAGTATAGTGGTTTTTGGTGTTCTTCTCATGTGCCTGGCTGAACACCACTTGCCCTCTCATCATCTTCAGGAGCTGTTTCACTTTGTTTATGCCACATTCAGACCACATGTCCCACTATTTCATCAAGATCTTACTTATTTGGCATCACAACCACTTATCCACACTCCGGGGAACACAGGAATGGCTTTAATCACAATTCATTATGTAAATGTATCACTTGAAACAAGTCGTTTTGACCATCAGCGACTGCGTGGACACAGACGAGTGCACTCCCTGTGGATATGTATTTTTTACTGCTGTTCCATACGGTTTTGAACTCAGGCTGCCTACACTTTTCCTGTGAGCCACTGGATTGCACCACAATGAAATTCACTGCCAGGCATGGGCGCAGGGAGATCACTGTTGGAGCGCTCAGTGGTACCACGACGAGACATAATTCAAATAAAAGCAGCAAGACAGGGCTAACCATCCAGAAATCCAGTATCTGAAAGCATTATTTCATCTGCTCATTCACTGGCTGCTCTTTGTGATTGTCCCTGTTTTAATCACCCTGCTCTAAGCCCCAGCAAGGACCGAGTGGTGCCAGGGACCTCCCTGGGAACGCGGATTGTTTTATGACTGGATACCAGTTCAAATCCAGGCTGGGAACACACAACCCAGAGAGCTGAAATGAACCAGCAGCTGAAACTCAGATCTCTTGAGGAAGTCTAACCCGTCTGATACTGCATATTCTCCTTCTCAGCGCCTCGAGGACATGTCCACTCCTTAAAGTGGAGGTGTCCTGAAAAATGGCATCGTATGGGTGAAGGCTGTTTTAGCAGTGGGAGAGTGGCTACAGTTCTGTGGATGCACAGGACTTCAGGCTACACGGCTTCCAGGCACTAATGTCACGTGGAGATTTTTGACTTCTTCCTCCTCTTTTAATCGTATTCAGTGATTTGCCAAAAGGCAAACGTTGACAAATGCATCACAAAACAGAAATCTAAACACGCACATTTAAATAGACACCCACATATTTGCTTAGAAATAAATACTTATATAAATACAAAAATATTTACATTCACTAAAGCATTTGAAATACTTAAAAATATTTTACAATAACTATATTACTTATAAATACACCCAGGTAAAAAAACTTCTTCAAAACAGATGCGTGGAGAAGGCAGGATACCAAGGCAAGGTGGGAAATCATTCCTCTCCCACACAGTGTTCATTTGCAAAGAACGCTAAAGAAAAGTATCCATTTGTACGCGGAGAATACAAACCCCTTGAAGAAATCCTGCTTGCTCAGCTTTCCCGACTGCACCAACTGATGTAATAACTGGCCCATGTGATCCCTGGTGATCTGACTCCTCTCGAGCGTCGACTCCACTCCCACTCGCACAAAAACAGGCAGCAGATTCTGGGTGCTCAGTTCCTCCACGCACTGCATTGCTTCCTGTTTGAATGACACACAGGATCATTCACCTGAACTGAAAACATCAAAAAATGGGACAGAAGGATATTTTCTACCATAACATAGAGGTTTTTTTGGAAATGAGTATTTAGTGAAGCTGCCAGGCAAAGGTGCCGAACTAGGCTGTGGAACCTCCTCACAAATCACCACTGAGATGGCGATTGAATAATAATAATAATAGTAATAGTACAAAAAGAGATGAGAATTCATACCACACAAGCAAAAATTTTTAAAATACAATCACACTCCCGGGTACTGTTCAGCTGCTCAGTGAAAGGACAGGAATTGTCATCTGGATGCCACCAAAACACCTAAGTATTCCATCAAGTATCAAGCCAAGTGAAAAGGAGGACATCAGGTTAGATTCAATACTGATCTGATCTGCACAGAAATGCCTGTCTTACAAACCCACACCATATAAAGAAGCAGAAAATAGGTAGGGAGCATTTGGAGGAAAATTTCCCTGTTCTAAAGCTTCTACTTTCTGGCATGTGCTTTTTGTAACCGAAGCAAACAAAACACTCTTAGAAACTTTCAGAGAAGCGCTCAATGTCATCCTTCAAAAATCTCCACTGTCATCAGCAAAGATCTTCCACTGACCTTCTAGGTTCAGCCCAACGGATCTCAACGGGCTTCCTGACTAAAGACATTTGCTCTTTGTCTTAGGTTATGCCTTTAGTTATCAAGAACTGGCAGTCCCAGATGCATTTCTGCAGGCCCCGAATGGCTTTTTTCTGCAGGTCACAAGCCTGGCAGTCCCAGACAGCACGCTCAGGTCAGAGCTCTTCCATCAGATGTGCCCGATGGATGCTGGTGTCTCCAGGACAGACAGGTGAACATGCTGTCAACCCTGCTGTCACCAGACGCTAGCATACAGCTCAGCAGTTTTAATTTACAGTCAGGTTAAATACTGAAGACTGAAGTCATGAGAAATAGCTATTCCTCTGCTATATACTACATTAACATGCCCATATATGGCCTTATTAATATGAGTTTAAACTGAATTAGTCAGAAGCTTTGTTGCATGCTGCATTGGAAGAGCACTAAGAATTTACAATTATCAAGTAACCCCCTAATGCAAACAAGCTGCCTCAATCTGATCTACTTTTTTAACCAGAGGTGCACTTGTCTAATACAATTCAACTCTATTTCCATCCAGCCATAAAAAAAATTTCATTGTATTCACAAGCAGAGAAACTGAAGCAGCCCCTTAGCCCCAGACATCCAGGGGTTAGCCTTTGAAGTCTATCGCAAAAAGAAAAAGGGCTGGAGACTCCTTTGTTAACCAGCCCTGCTGTCCCCAACTCCTCCTGCTGAGACCTGCCAGGCCAGCAAGCTGGAACACATTGCGAATCAAAGTGGTTGGTTTTTTTTTTTTTTTCTCCAAACCAGGATTTAATAATTTCTCCTGATAACTAGATGTGAACCCAAAACAATCCATCATAAGAATATTCCTCTTTCCGATTTTAATTGGAAGCCCTATGAAGTGCAAGCAGCAACTCTTTTTAGGGTGCCAAACTAGTAACTCCCTAGTGCTGCCATTTCAAACTTGGCAGGTTTTTAAAATTTATTTCAGCAAAAGATCAAACCAATCAGCTTTGCAGTGAATGTAACACGTCTTGCAAACTCCCTGGACAAGCTAAAAATCCATTTACAAGGGAAACAAAATTTCAACCTTTAACTAGGAAGTGATGACAGCTGCTCAGTAATTTTCAGTGTTTATTAAAAATACTCTGGAGTGGTTTGTTCAATATTTAGTATTGCTTTATCTGCCTCCAGATCAGAACAGCACATACTTTGATAGCTGAATGAAAACCTCAGTTTATTTTCCCGCTAGCTTTTCTGCTTCCAAAATTGCTGTTATTATGGAGCTGCTCAGTGATTCATGACAGATACACATACATCTTGCTACTTAAAACACACAAGCTGGGCTATTTTTCCTATTGCCAGCAGGGCAGAAAACAAGTTTGGGAGACAACTATCCTAAAACCGCCCATGGAGCTGCTGTTGCTGCACTAATTTTGACAGGCCCCACCATTTCTGTTAACTCTGTGCGAGATGGGTGCTTATGAAGACACTGCTCCTGGAAAGAAAACATACTCTAGTCCCACAGACTTTTCTGCTAAGCGTGGTTTTCATTTGCTTACCTTAAAATCATTAATATGCAAGAACTCATCAATGATAGATTTGCATTTTCTCTCTATTTCCTCTTCTGATAGCAAAGGCTTTTCTTGCGCTGGAGCTGGGGGAGCTTCTGGCTTGGCTGGTAGAAATTTAAGAAAAACAAAGACATTTGGAGAAGGAAAATCAGTGTCATTTTCAGAGATGACATTCTGAAAACAGAAGTCAGCGGAGCAGGGTGTGTTCCCTATTCCATCATCAGGCACGGGTCACTTCTATCTTGGCTACATTTCCCCTGTATGAACTCTCAATATTTCTGTACATCAACCTTCTTGTAGAAACATAGCTGGCAGTGACACAGGTTGCAACACCTTCAAAGCTCTCTATCAACTTTAAATAATTAAACTTTGAGCTGTTACAGCATACTGCCTGTTTAAAACATGCTGACTGTGATGGGCAGCAAACCAAAGCAATCTCCTGATCACATCCCCAAAACCTTGGTCCTCATGAAGTCTTTTACAAAGTCCCAAAGCTTCAAGATGAGCGCGTGCTGTGTCGTGGCAGTCAAGATGTATTCCTCACTGTAGCAGTTTCTAGATGGTTCCCAGGGACGGAGCAAAACACTGTACTTATCGTGAAGGTTCTGTCCACAGGGAACATCGCCCTAAGTGTCCTCAATATTTTCTCACTAACAAATCAGCTCAAGCTGGCAGGAGCAAAAAGCGAGAGCTGCAGCACTGACAAGGTGACAAGCCACCTCAGTGGGTGCTAACACCACACTGCACTGAGACCTGCTTGGAAGGAGGGCTGGCAACAATACAGTGCTAAAAAGATACCGTGCGCAGTCTGTTCCAGACCCAAGTCACTGCTCTGGCCCTGGGAAGAGTTTGGAAAGGGCAGATCTGGCCTTACTGGGCACTAAAGAAGCATTTCTGCAGAACTGACACTGATTTTGGAAACTCTGAGCCCAGAAACCAGCAGCAACAGTGACAGGATATGAGCAGGCAAGACAGTGTCATGGAGTGGTGCTTTGCTAATATCTCCAGCCTTTCAACTCTGATGAATCCTAAGGAGGAGCTGGTGAGAGGAGATGACGCCAAGGCCTGTATGAATCAATTGTGTTACAAACCTTTGGGAGACAGATCACAGCTATCGCAGCTCCATGATGCGTCACTGCAGGCCAAATATTCACTCCGCTGCACAGAAATCTGTCACGTTTTCTGATAGATTTTTCCCTTATGCCTTTTCACACATTCAGCAAGATTCCCTGAGCACGGAAGAGCCACTTACCAGATTCCTTGGCTTTGTTCCTCTCTGCCTCTGTGCTGTTCCTGTCCATCTCCATACCGCCTGTTAACTGCTTCACCGTCTCCAACATCTCCCTCCGCTGCTCCTCTTGTGCCTGATTGTCGAGCAGCAGCTCTTTACTGCTGCTGCCCCGTAGGAAGGTGTTGGGACGGGAGAGGGAAGGTGGGAGAGGTTTGTCATTCTTCTCCCTGCCCGTGCTCCCGCGACTGCAGAACAAAACCAGACATGCTTAAAGGTTATGGTACGAGTAACCCCTACTCGCAGCACTGGTAATGTTAGAAAAGATACTGGATAGCTTTATAGTAACTGCGGGAGGAAGAAAAAAAAAAACCCACAACACAAACCTGGCAGGATTGCTGTCTCAATTTTTTACAGTCGTAGCTACACAGAATATAATCAAAATTAACTCAAGTCTCAGAGAGGCACAAACACAAATATCCACAGAGTGGACAGGCAGAGCCAATGCTTCCCAGAGAACACAAGGAAAAGCAATGGAGTCCTTACAGCACCCGTTTTATATGTGGAATGCTGAACTTTATAATGTAAAGGCACTGTTTTACTGTGAAATGGTATGAGCAGTGTATTTTTGACCCATATATTGAAAAATAGCTTCCAAATAGTGAAGGCTGCCAGCAACAGATGACAAGGATCTCTCCTATTAATTACTGTGTTAATGAGTAAGATGGGCAAAACAATACCAAAATTGAGTAATTTCCAGGTAAGCCAGAGTTTTAGGTCAAATACGAAGGAAAACATCAGAGGGACAAACCCAAGAAAACAGTCCAGCAGCTCGTGTGTACTGAAGGAAGAACTACTGATGTTTTAAATGAACTGTACATTTATAAACCATGTCTAGAGCTAATAAATTATTGAGGGTTAATGCATGTTTCATGCTACAAGCTGGAGTGGCTGTAGCCCTGATGAAATCGGGGTGTGTGAGAGAACCGCACAGCCTTATGTATGTATCGCAGGGTGCAGAAGCTCAGGCAGGCTTGGTCACACCTAATGGGAAGGGTCAGACAGCCAGAGGGTTTTAAGAGCCCTGCTAAATTTCTGCAAGGTTTTAGGCATGGTTTTCTGGATAAATAAACCTATTGACCTGGCTGAATCCATGACCATTGAATCCAGCCCGCATACCTATTTATTACTTCTCATCTGAAGAGTTTTTAACCTGTTATAAACTACCAAACGTATCCTGAGATAAAGGGTGACTGAAAAGTGGAAAGTAAAACATTCACCGCAATGGCTTTAAAAATTAATACCACCTGTCTCTCCTATGATATTATAAAATATGCATGTGTTTTAAGTTAACTCAAAGTACACGGGGGCAGGGAGAAAGACCCAGCCGTTCCTGGAAACTCAATGAAATTCTCTTTTTTCTGTGTGCTGGTAACTAGAGCAGTAAGTGAAAAGCGCAGGCGTACAGACAGCAGAAGGGAAAGTCATCATTGGACTGAAGCTTACCTAGTTAAGGCCCTGCGAGAATCTAATTCTGAAGATGCGGATGAGGCAGATACAGATGAGACTGGAGGCTGCAGTGCAGAAAATCTGTTCAAACTAGTGGCACTTGGTCGTAAGGAGTCTGGGAGATTGTAAAGACAACACAGAGAAGAGCGACAACAAGGTCAGTAGCCGCTGACACCGTGGCATCACAAAATCATTTAAAGTAATAGCTGGTTTCGAAGTGATGGGGAGAGAACTGAAGGGAAAGGGTTGGTCCTGCCCCACTTTAACCCTGCTTGCCAAGCAGTCAGGCACAGAGAGATGAGCTTTCCCACCCAAATCCGCTCTTGGCAAGGATGGCTGGTAGCAAAGCAGAGGGTGAGGACCCATCCTGACTTACCCATCTCGCTTGCCTTTGCTCCACCACTGCTGCCCTTTCCCCAGCTGCCCAGCTGGGCTTTAGGCACAAGCTGAATCTTCTCATCTATTGTGGGCTGTAAAACACATCAAGACATACCATTACAAGGGTAAATCATACATCTTAATTATAAATGGGGTATTTTTTGGCAAAAATCCTGTCTTGTGAATATGAAAATGCTCTTTAACATGTTTTTGGAAGACAGAGCCAGACACAGAGGACATCACAAACTGCCTCTTCCAAAGTCAGTGAAAGACATTCACAATGACCAGGATGCTTCTTTTTATTGGGAACTCTGAAGCTCAGTAAGGAGGAAAAAGCACAGAATATCAGTACTTAAAAGATGTTCAGTTTGTTTGTGATGAGTAAAATGGTTCTGCTGTCCACTCCATCTACCAGTCATGGCTTTGGGGGGAATGTGCACGGTAACAGAATTCAGAGGGTTAAGAATGACAATATGTTGCAGAACTTGGGGGGAAAAACGTAGTGTCTGACAAGAAGAGAATATTGATTTTACAATGCTCAGTAGGTGAATTTATTGACGAGGAGGTTGTGACCCCACAGATCTCTTTGTATGAGCTCCTCTCTCCTTCTGACAATGCAGCTGTTGTGGAGCTAGCTCTGTTTGTACTGTGTTTGTACTAAATGGAGTAGAAGGACTTTTCCCAGATGAGCTGTAAGCCCAGACAAAAGCAGGCTGAATTTCTCCTGCTAATTAAGTTTTGGAGTCTGTTTTATGACTTTCACAAGGAACAAACTGAGTTTGATCTGCAGAAGGGCTACAGTCTGTCCAGGTTCTGCTTTACAGCTCTCCAAGCACCCAGGCACTGAGAGTAAAATTCAGGGAGAGTGACATTAATTGGGACAAGGGAATGTCTAGGAATCGCCCTGATTTATGTGAAAGACAGAGTTCTCCTTGGCGAGAAATCCCAAAGCTGTTCTGAAGATCATGAAAAAAGGAGAAAACTCTAAGCTTGCCTAACCTGCAGCCTGAAATAAATGTCCCAAAGTCACCACTTTAATGGTTAAATAACAGGAAGATGCTCATCTGGAGGACAGGCGTGGAAGTTTATCACATACTGAGGAATGCAACAGCACCACACAGAAGTCCACAAACACCGTAAAAGCAGACACAGCTCTTCTCATACCACCTGAACCTTTCAAGCCTGGAGTGCTGCCATCTGGGACATGTCAGGAATATTTTGTTTTCAAATTGAATGTGACATCCTCATTCTACTAAGAAGCAGTGTCAGAATAGGGTCCTGAGAACTTGAGGCAGCAAAGGACTTCTGTCAGACAGGTGTTTGAGACCCCTTCTGCAGTAGTCATGTGATGTGCTGCATCATCATCACCCATGATACCCCACTTACATTCTCTTTTCATCATTTAATAAAATGCAGATTTTCCAACTAAGAGAACTTCTGGGTCACTAAAAGGACCTTATGAACCTGATAAAAAGCATATGCATACTCCTTACCCTCAGAACAAACAAAATAGGAACATTCAGAAGACAACGGAGTCTTCCTTTGTGCTTTATTTATGCACAGTATTAACTCTGGGGATTTAAAATGTCCCAAAACCCCAGTTTTGACCTGTAAACACCATAATGGTCTTTCCTAGACAGGCAGACACAGTAAGGCAAGACCTTGGCATTTTTGTTGCTCTGAACGAGTCTTGTGCTGGCACCTACCTTGGTGATTTTAAGGAACTTGGTGGGGTCCAGCACTCTGCTGTTCTTTGCCCCCTGCACAGTGTTCCAACCGCCTTCATCGACCCGCTGGACACCTGCCAGATGACAAACACAACTGCCCTTAGCTCATCCCCACTGCTCCAGCGGCACTCCAGGAGAATGCAGGCCATTGTCTCCAAGTTCAACAGGAGGAGGAAAAGAAGACGGCACGTTTCTGCTAAGCCTCAGCACAATTCTGTGCAGAAATCATGTCTTTCAGAGTGTTTCTTCAGACTAAGATGACATAACTAGCTTGCCTTAATTACTATAAAACAGCCTTGATGTGAAAGATCTCAGTGTTTTCAAGGGCTGGTTTTGGTAGTGATTCTTAGTTAGATTTCTCAGTGTGTGTTCTTGCGATCTGGATATGGCTGCACATACTGTGCGTTCATGAGCTCACAAAAGGAGCAGACGACGTGCCTTTGCTAACCCAAAGCCGCGCTTGTTGCACAGATTTCAGCAATGCTAGGCTAGCCTAGACACAAAACCATTCAGGCAGTCCCAAGTTCCTTACCTTCTCCTGATGTCAGCTTTAGGACAACTAAAACAAAGTCTAAGTGTATTTTCTTTATGCCATGTTTTCACAGCACTTTCATTTGACAATCCTTAGTATTAAAGAATCCCCAAAATGACTTTCTCCTTGCCCTGCTCTGTCCCAGTCTTCATTCTCCCAGTCACTCCAAATTCATCTTCAGGTAGTGCCAGCCTCAAGGGCTGGTAGCAATTTAAGGTAAGGCCAAGGCATTTTCTCATGCTGAGTTAACACCTCACAACTTTAACAGCTAAAGACAACATGGTTACTCTTGAAATTAGATGCTATTCTCTTGAAATTAGATTCTGCTGTATGCAAGAATGGATGGCAAATCTGACTCCTATGTAGTAACTTGTTATAACAGATTTCTGGCAGACTGTCACAAAATCAAATATGGTTTGCATGAATGTGAAACTTAAGCACTATTGGCCTGCAATTGTTTATTTTTACCCAAGGGATTTGTCGCTGAAAAAGTCACACAGCCAATCCGTGGCAAGTCTGTTCCTTCTCCAGCCTCAGCCATCATCAGGCCCCAATTCCCTTTGCTCATTACACTTAGGGAAAAAAACCCAGATTTTTAAATTTTATATGGGATTCCCTCTATGGCCACTGGATGTGACATGAATGAAATAAGCAGCCAACTTGGCTTTTACTTTACCCGGTCTCCTCTTCTCTTTGGTCATGAGTTGTTGGACCTTCCTCTGTTCTTCTTGCTCTTCAATCTTGGCTTCTTTATGAATCTGCTCGATGGTCTTCGGGCCCTGGTCTGCTCTCCGTGACACCCAGTTGCACTAGGAAAGAAGCAAACATGCTCAGAGATAATTCCAGGGGAACATCGTAAATGGGCTATTTTGAACACCACGAACGAGGCCTAATCCTCCCACCCTTGTAAATTCTTAGGGGGGCTGCTCCCCAGGGTACTGGGGAAGATTTTGTGGAGCTGGATCATGTTGCAGACACAGTTATCCCAGCACCAGAGGTCAAAGCTACGTACTCTGGTATATAGACTGTGGTATATGTTTTGGTGGAGAATGGAGGCTGCAGTGAAGACCTGACTTTGGAGAGGCATGACTGAATTCAAGACATTTTAACCCCAAGCATCCTGCACATTCCCAGCTTTCCAGTCTTTCTAGGTTCAGAGGAAAGAGATGGACTAGAGGGAGGCTGCTGTCGTTCTCTATCCGTTTATTACTGATGCTGTTCGTTGGAGCCCTTCCTCCAAGCTTGAGGAAAAAAATGAAACCCTGAAAATAAAGAAGCATGAAGCGACCACTTTTTATCTGGAGATGGTGCTTTGCCACTCCAGGAATTGTGATGGCTGAGACAGGAATCCTGCAGAGAGAGGTGGAGCTGTCTCTCCACAAAACATTTCCACTGCTTGATGTGTCTATTCAACCATACACTGCACAGATCCATCCATCCCCGGAATAACCAGACTGTCTCTCGGTCTTACTACAACCTCATTACAACTTTTGTGGCAATTACCTTTGCGTAACCTGCAGTCAAAATGGTGACGTCAGCCTCCACAAAACCCCAAACCAGCTTCAAAACAGCTATTTGAGGTATGAGTAAAACCTGCTCAGGACTTCAGTCAAGCACTGTCTCATGGCTAACACCACACTGCTATCAGCACCTACCTGGGTGAAATTACAGGTGACCCTGCTGGGGAAGGTTTGTGCAAGCTGCAGTCACATCTTCAGCTGGATGGTGTAGAGACACCCTTCACTGTATGAGACTCCAGCTTTAACGCCTTGGCTATGCTCAAAACCATTGCTCGACTACAACATGGGCAGGTCCCTGTCTGCACAGTGTGGACCCACCATTGTCACATTCTGGTGGCACGCAGGCTCCATTTGCTTTTGTCTGCACAATATGTCCAGTAAACAACTAGCAGATGCCTGGTTGTGCTAGCAATACAGGCTAATAAAGGACCATCTTTTGATGAGATCCATACTGCCATGAAGAAGAGCGCTCACAGTTCTTACAGCCACGCTATAACTGGTCCCCCTGACTTGTGGGGTACGCATCTCAGAGCACTTCAGTCCCATCAGCACGAGTAAGTGCTGGCACCCAGAGCACATGGAAACGAAGATAGCAAAGCTGTGAGACTGACACAGAGCAGCACAGGGGATGTTGTGGGGAAAAAACCACCCAAAACCTCTCCTGTGAAAACAGCTCAGGCGTATATTCTGCAGTGAGGCTGGACTAGCAGCATGAGAAGCCAGTGTGAGCATGTGTCTAACATTAAGCAGAACCAAAACACTTGACACAAGCAGTTCACCTGTCTACCAACCTTGGCCTTCATTAAGGCAAAATGGAGAGATTTCTTGTCTTTAAACAGCCAGACTTTTGGGATAAGGGGCGCAGATCTCCCCCTTCGTCCCACTTCGGCTGTAAATACTGTAAATCCCTGCTCTCATGTGAGAGCTCTTCCAGCCTGGACATGAAAGGCAACATACTCTTTTACTTACTTGAGTTGGTACCTACCAGCCTTAGGTCTATTACATCCTGAAGCATGAACCGAATCCTTGAAGACGTTTTCCTCTCTTTCACAATCTTTTCCATCTGATTAAAATACTGGTCCATGCGAGGCTACACAAGAGAAACATCATCATCAATGTGTCTTAGAAGAAAATGAAAATATTCCCTCAGGTGGGGAGCCAGCGGGTTTTGTGTTACAGCATTTCTGTGCCAGAAACACATCTGGGGACCCAGAGCTGCTCTCCGGAGAAGTGAGTCTTGGTATCATACGCTCCCCCCAGGTTGGATTTGAGTGTGCGCAGTGCAGGATGTGCAGAAAATGAGGCACAAGTCTGTGGGCACCTCCTCTGTTTAGCACATACTTTCTCTGCATTTTTAATTACTCAAATAATCTACACCCTCTGCATGTACATAATAAACTTGCCATCCATTAAAAAAACCCAAACAAAAAGCAATGTGGTTTTTTTTCATGGTACACCTAAGCTGATCTACTGGCTAGCTGCCACCAGAAAGGGGAGTCCTGCTCTACCTCAGAGCTCCTCCTTTTCGTATCAGCATGTGTGCTCACCTCAGCCCAAGAAAAACTGGCTCAGGAAACTAAACGGGCATAAAACTAACCCTGCACACATCATTTCGATGCTTTACTTCCCCGAACTGTCTCAGTCGGGGTCAGAAGCACTGCTTCTCTCAGCAAGAAGCTGTTTAATGGGCTTAACTGTAGTATGAAATCCCACAACTCCTTTTCATCCAAGAAGTCATGATGTGATGGAATCCAAATCAGTTTGCACCAAGACATGAAATGGTATCATTAAAGAAGCCTCCATTACGTCTAAATGTGACTTGACAGGCTCCAAAAAGCCTTTTTCACTCAAATGGGGGCTCTGGCTGTTTTAAACAAAAAGTTTCAGGGCAGTTTTATAAAATGTTTCCCACTCCCTTCTCTAAAAACTAGTTAAACCCTTTTCCTTAAACAAACAAGAAAAACCCTATTAAAGTTTGGTTCTGGCCTTGCCTTGGAAAGTTTCAGCTCTGAAAGTAAATGTTTCCAAAGTTAGGAATGACGGGGAAAATATTTAAAATGGACTTTGTCCAGAAGCTTTAATTATAACTATCACTAACACTTCAGCTTCAATAAAAACACATAATAAAACATCTACCCCATTAATAGAAAATAAATAAAGGATTCTCACTCAATCCTGATAGAAATAACAAATCACAAAGTCAGGACACGGGCACCTTCTCACAACGGGTAACACGACACCTGCAAGCACTTCCCTGCTGTGTGCACGCTCCATGCTACACGGTGCCACGGCTCGAGGTTGCAGAACCAGCCAGTGCACCAAAACGGCGGCTTTTACAGGGTTTCCATGCTCGCAAAGACCAAAACAGCATCCAGGACTCATCCAACATGACCTCAGTTACTGCTTAGAAGTCAGACCCTGTTTTCTTCCCAAAGCACATGGAGAAATTTAATCCCTGCTTCTGGCACTTTCAAACCTGCATCAATAACGCACATGTTGTTGCGTTAACAGTGTAGCGTGTTTAGGCTGGGGGATTAGGGGTAAACTACACTGTTTTGGTCAATGCTATGCAAAACAGTTTGGGAAACTGTTTCCCCATAAGGATCAGGATTGATCCGCTGTGATCCCTGCAATCCAGTGCACTGACAGGGAACTCCCTTCCCTGAGCAGCTGAAAACAATTAGCTCAGTTTGTTTCCAGAGCTGAGTCCGACTGATTTCTGGCAAAACCCTTGAATGTTTTTTTCATCCCAACCCTGGCTTTTGCAAAGGAGAAGCAGATTGTCTGTGCCAAGAGAAGCTCATCAAGTGCGTAATGCTCTGTGTTACATATACATTTGTTGGAAAATCGGGAGGAGCATGCTGGAGCACTGCAGTTGCAAAACAGCCGCTTCATTCCAGCATAGCTGGAGACAACGATGACACAAAATAAATGCATCCACCAAGGTTCAGGTAGGGGTTTAAGCCAGTTAATGAGGATTTTTCTAGATTTAACCCAAACAATACATTCAGTGGTAGCTTTTGTAGGTAATATAAGCCTTCAGTGGTAAAGAAACAACCCTAAATCTTCATGTTTTGGAAACTACAGATAAGAGGTAAATTGGAAAAAGAAACCCATAGGATATGTTGTGCACTTTTAGACCATGTGCTTAGATGAAATATTTGGAAACGACTAACAACTGGAGAACACCATTGAAAATGATACAGACTCCATGAGAGAGGGGCAGAGAGGAGGGAGCAAGGCCAGGTTGTGATGAAACATCCACAGAAGAGTGGATGACTTCTCATGCTGTACAGAAATTCCTGAAGAAAAAAAAAATATCCTCAAATAAAAACACCCCACACCCATTTTTCCATCCCTGCGCAGAAAGCCTCATCTCTCACTCCTGGTCCTGCCCTACCTTTGCTTTCTCAAAGTCCAGGTCCTTGCCAATGGTAGTTAGCAGGCGGCAAAGGCACTCGAGGGACTCCTCATCGTGGTTTTTCAGCAGCTTTACCACGCAGTCATGCATGATAGCCTCCGTCAGCATTTTCAGTTTAAAAAGCTCGCCAATGAATTTTATATTCCCAATGGATCTCCGTCGGGCTTTGTCCTTGGCCTCTTCTAGCTCGTCATGGAGCCGCGTCTTCTCCTCTGGCTGTAAAACAGAAAACCAGCTCTCAAAAACCGTGTTCACAGAGAACAGAACTCTTCAAGAGATCCAGTTTTACATTTACAGTTGCAAATGTCCCTGTTTACTTTTTTTCTTCTAAAAAACAAAAAGAGGCTGGTATAAACCCACTAATCAAGGCAAATATTTTTTATTGTACTCAGCCACAGTGACAGAATGAAACTCCTAACTTCAAAATTCCCCCCAAATCAACTGCCATCTTCAAAAGAGATCATTTGCAGAGGGAGCTCTGAGAATTTATGGGGAAAAATACCACTTACAGTGGTAGCAGCTTCCAGTTCTTTCTGCTTCTTTTCAAAGACATCATCATCAGCCTTGTCCTTTTCAAATTCCTTCTGGCAGCGATTTAACAGCAACTTGCGGAAATTTACTGTGCTCCCAGGTTTGTCTGCCATGGGCACTTTCAGCTGCAGGAGAAGGAAGAAAAACCTCAGCAGAAATATGACTAAACTCTACATATGAGCAAGGTTTCCTATAAGCCATCCATTACATTTTATTATGCACTTCATATTCAGCAACACAAGTCTGCAAGGCTATGACAGTTAAGCATCACGTCATGATTTCCAGTAGAGTTTTACATTTTATATGTAAAGTCGCACTCAAAACTTGGCTGACACCATCTCCGCCCAGAGACAGATTACATTTCCATTCACGGGATCCTTTAGAAAGACACGCTGCTTAAAAACACTCTTGTTATGTGCTGAGGACTCTGGAGCCGTGCTCCTTGGTTGCATGTCATGAAGGATCGGGGGGAGAAGGGAGTTACTTTGTCCCAAATTCACTGTCTGAAAACTAGCTGTCCGAAGCTTGGCTCGGCACCTTGGGCTCCCCTTTGAAACAAGAGAAAAGCTGAACTTTCCAAATGTGACTCATTGCATCTCGCAACCAGGCAGAGCAAAGTGTCCTCAACTCCAAACAACACATCACTCCAAGCAAAGCCCTCTGCCTGCAGGCTGGGCCAACAAATGTGGAAGAAGAAATCTGTCATGTAAATTATTTTTATTTAAGTTCAGAAACTAACATTTAACTCTGCTCTTGCCGCATTTGTATTACTGCCAATGAGTTCATGGGGACAACGTGCAGAACGTTCACCCATGCAGAGGAATTTCCCATTTGACTTTGGTGGCTCTTACCGTTACAAGACATCTGCACATGTTGGCATATGCCACCGAAAAGCTCGGTTCATCGATAGCCTTCTCGAAGACCAGGTCAATGACTCCTTTCAGCCTCTCTTCAGTATCTACTGTCAGGTCTGTCACTTGCTTCATGAGCTGATTGAACATCTGGGGCGTCAGCTTGTTCAAGATGCTTCGTACCTTGCGGAACAGCTCCTAAACGACAGAAAAACTGTAAGTTTAAGCACAAATCAAACAGGTGGCTTTCAGGAATGAGCTAGGATGCATCTTAAAGATGAACGGAGAAATCCTATAGGAACTTCTAGGAAGTTGAGTTACACACAGACACATATTTGTGCACAGTCCAGCTCCAGTCCTAACTCAGCTACTGGCTACCAAAGACCAAGGCTGTGGGGCAGGATTTTTGGAAACGCCCAAGTGCTTTTTTCAAGTGTGATACAGGCACAAAGCCCTTGCTGTCACCCACTGAAATAATCTGCTTGATATCAGTTTAGCCATGAGATATCAATTAACATGAAGTGGCCTCCTCCTCTCTCAACCAGAGGTAACCAACTTCTATATTTACTTTAAGGCACTTTTTTTCCCCCCCTATGCAGAATGATAATTAGGTCAACAACGCTGCCCTTAGCCCCGAGAACAGAATTCCAGTGTCCTTCAAGACTATCCCAACTTATCCTCAAATTACAAGTTTGACCACCAGGCAAACACCTCCACCCAGAGTGGCTGCCCCTCAGAGGAGAGGAGGGAGAGAAAGACACAGAGAAAGCTTCAGAGATGGCACTGTTGGGCTGGGCAGGACGAACTGAGAGAATTTTACAGAGGAACCGCAGTCTTGCTGAGGTTCAGTGCAGAAATGTAGTCTAAAAGGGGATGAAAAGCAAGTTCTGTGCTAGAAGTTTGAGGTTGTTTGCTTTAGAGTGGAGACAGAAATATTCTAGTAAAATAGCAATAGAAAAACAATCCTGGAAGAGAGGTAGTAGGTTGTCTGGTGTTTCCTATTTAGACTAGCTTAGTATACAGGATTGCCATTTGAACTCCAGGTCAAGAATAAACACATGAAAAAAAAAATCAAGGTAGGGGAAAGCTATGATTCAAATTGGAATTCATTACCCTTTTTTACTGTCTTACACAACAGCAAAGGCAAATTACCATCCTCCTTCTGTTACAGACTGCTGTACTCAGAAGTGCTCGCTAATGCTCTCACCTGGGTTTTGACGTTTTCTGGGTCCTCGGTTTGGTTTTCTCTCTTCAGGCTTGGCTTCCAGGCATTCTCTGCCTTCTTCAGGTGGACATCCTCCTTCACACACACAGTGATGATCTTTCTGGGCTCTCTCCTCTGGCCTGGCTGAGATCTCCTCGGTCCAACATTCAACAACTAGGACAAAAACATTCCTTGTTATATCCCCTTTTAAACTCGCATCTTGATAAAACACTCCAGGGCGCACGCCAACACCCACTGATGGCAACGCTGACAATCAGCAACTCCTCCTAGGACTTTGAGGACTCCCTCCAACCCAACACACTGGTCCGGGTTGGTCAGAGGGAACATGAAGACACCAAACACATTTATCTCGGGTAGCTTTTCCCGAAACAGATATGGGATGACCACTGCCTACACGCATCGACGATGCTCCGGATGCCGCTTAAGCACTGCAGAACTGAACCTGACTGACCAAAACGGTCTCTTGAAAGCCAGAAACTGCCTAATTGAGACATTGTAGCAAAGGCATATTTAAGGATTAAATCAGTCCTTACAGGTGTATTTCAAACGTGCCATCCCAAGCAATTAGATAATGATAAATTAGCAGCTCTGCCAAAACCATTAAGTTTTACTGGAGATTGCTTCAAACAGAGCCATTTGAGACAAGAATTATATAAACCACACTGAATGCAGCATCAGTGCAGCTCCTGTATTGTAGAAATACAGATCCTAACAGATGTGGGTCAAACTCTTTGTAGTTTCACAGAAGAAAGGGAAACACGGTACTTTGTTTGAAACAGCATCAAGTGCCTCTCTGCAATCCTGTATAACATGGTCCTCCTCCCAGTCAAATCAGGTATGAAAACTGCCCAAACTGGGGAGTTTTTAATCAGTTGTACAAGTGATAGGGCACAAGACACCCCCAAACTCCCTCTTCATCATCTGGGAGCTTCTGATTAAGGACTAAAGGTAATAAATGCTGTCAGGAGGTTATTCTTCCCCTGCACTCTTTCATATTTCCGAACTCATTTATTAGAAATGTCCAATTTCAACATAAAAATTAGTGCAGCAACAAAACTCCATTATCAAACCCTGTTACTTTCCACAGAAGTAATTAATCTCTTCAGTGGACAGTAAGCAACTCCACATGAAGGATGAGCCATTTAAAACATTTCTTTGTTCAACAAAGGGATTCAACGAGCACCAGAAAGGCAAAACCATCTCAGTTATTCAAACAGCTTCACTGAATACAAGAGGAAAGAACTCTTAGCTGGTGTCTCTTATGTCATGTATCAGCCCCAAATCTGGTTTTGCACTATTAAAAACCAAAATCCTCCTTAAAGGCAGGAGCTTGTATCTGTGATTTGAAAGGCTTGGCTTTGACAATGTAAACGTGTGCCGCCAATGAAAGCAAATGAACATAATCACCGCCACTGCTGGAGTTCTCGTTTGGGCTTCATTATGGAATAACAGCAACAGAGTAAGACGTTGTCAAAAGACAATGACCTCATGCCGTGATGCGCTTTGTATGCCTAGGCTATGCATGGACGAGGGCTACGTGGCGCAGCGTGTTAGCATGCTGCCCTACCACCTACAAAGACCCGCGTTCAGATCCCACTGGCACACGCAGAAATAATCCATCAGATCATTCAAACTTTTTTGGGCGCAAGCTGTAATTGTAACGCAACCGCACGAGTCGATCGCTCCCAAGAAGTCAACAGTGGAACAAGACAGCAAGAATGGGGAGCCTTCACAATGCTTTTGTGTGTTAAGACACCTTCCTAAAACAGTTGTCAATCCCTCCCTACGACCCCTCTCTGCTCCCACTCAGCCCTTGGTTGACAGACGCAGCAAAGTCTGCTTTGTAGCCCTGCGTTGAGACATCCACCTCTGTTTTTATGCAATTTCACACAGTTTTGCTGCCCAGGTTCTAACCACGCAGCAAACCTATGGCTGTGGAAAGAAGAAACTTCCCTCCAGCTGAAAAACCAGACAATAATGCAACAGAAAACCGACTGGTTTCAGCCACGCGCACTAGACCTCATCACACAGCTCCTTGCCCATGGAAAGCTTGGTAATCAGAGCCAGACTGGCAGCGTGCCCTGAAAATCAAATGTTTGGGCTCGTTTCTCCCATGAACACGGCAAGGTAACCTGTGGCCACCCCATCTCTCTTGCACAGAGGCAGCTCTGGTCTGAAGGATCTTCCAACCGCAGCTGGGCTGGTAACGTGTGAGGACAGAGCCACAGAGCCATGGTGCTTCCTCGGGTATGGGTCCACGCAAAGCCAAAATGCTGGCTTTTAGAGCAAACGCAACCCCCTGAAGGAGGTGACTATCTCCCTTGCAGAACTGATGGATGCAAGGAGCACTTGTGCATCTCTTGAATATCAGCATGCTACATGTCACAGCCTCCTCAAATCTGGCTGCCTTCGAGACCAGACCTTTAAGTGCATTAACAGAACAAAGGCTTTCTTTAAGATTGTATTTTTTTAATATCTGTGAATAAACTTGGTTCAAACTGTTTGATTAGGTTTTAAAAGCAGTGAACAGAAGCATCCTTTGCACGTGCCATAAAATAATATATGGATCAAACTTTTAATAGAAAAAAAATCTGTGTTTTTTTGGTTCCAAATTTGTGAAGTGACAAGTTAAAGAGGTGCTTGAGCTTATGTCCAGCCTCCTTTTTGTAAGCCAGTCCAAGTAAATAATAATGGTTCTGTAGTACCTGCGATTACAGCACTACAGCTTGCACTGAAATAATATTTTCCACCAAAGGCACGGAGAAGTGCTTACCAGATGTTACTACATTAAATCTGAAGTACCTGTCTTCCGGATGAAGGGGGGGTGGGGGTGGGGGGAGGGGAAGGAAAGAAGAAAGAAACAGACCTGCAGAGGAGCCAAAAACTCACAGCAACAGAGTATGACCTGGTGCTCTCCCTCACGGTCCACTTCCACTCTTTGGACACAAGTCATGGTAACGTTTTAAAAAACATCCAAGAAAATAAAGAACTGCTTCTCCCTCTACAATAGGCTTCAAATGCAGAAGGCGAAATCGAGGTTAGATGCTAGAAGTGATTCGGCCTTCCAGGGAAGCACAAGAACTGAAGTGACTCAAGTTTCCATCACCTCTCAGGAAGGATAAAAGCAGATGCATTCTGCCTCAGCATCCAGGGATGGACCAGTCCTCTCCAACCCTATCTCTCTGTGTTTGCATCTCGTTACTTGCTGCACTCATCTAACTTCTTGTCTACATCAAAAAGTGTTTATTAGCTGTATTTTGTTCCTGTGTAATTACACCCCTTGTGTCGTTTGATGCGACATTTGTTAGTTCTAAAAACAGTCATACAACACGTTTAAGCAAAAAGAAGGCAATAAAGACAAAAGCCGAGGAAGCAAAATAAAAGACTCTTAACGTGCCGAAAGCTTGTTAGCACTGAGCTGCTAGACATTATTTCAAGGGCAAGGAATAGGCAGTGGGGTTTAATGGTTTATGGGCATGGCCTGTGTAGAGGTGGAATGACCGAGTGGACAGACAGCGCACACGGAGATTTTTGCCATGCTTTACGAGAAGATAACGTCTGATTTTGCTCGGGGCTGCAAACCCTCTCATCCTATAACCACCAACGTCACAGGACACCAGGGCTTGTTAAATAACGTTACCCTCCAACCCTCCTCGAGAAAAACGCAAAGAAAGGCTCTACTCTGTAAAGGCGCAAATGTAAGATGTATGTTATGTGCTGAATGCTCCAAATGAACGGGGTAAGCGGGACTTACCTTTTCTCCCCCTTTCCACAGGTCTGCAAAGTGCAGACCCCTCGCGGATCCCGCTCAGGCCAACGTCCCAGCATGCCCTCAGCTGGTGATGTCCCACCCACCACTGAAGACTGCCTAGAGGGGTACAATGCAAGTCTTGTTTCGTTTTTTTTTTAAACAATGTTGCACCTTTTTGTAAAGTTTTCTGCCAGTCTTTCTTTATCAACAGTGGGCGTTAAGGAAAAAGACAACTCTACAAAAAGGTGCAAAGACTGGGGGGGAGAGGGGGGGATTTGGCTTACCCCTATCGGCAGGTTCCTCAATGGTGGGTGAGGCGAGACCAAGAGAGGGCATGCTGGGGAACCGCACCGAGCCAGGGAAGGCAATCCAGGGTTGCTCTGCACTTTGCAGGCCTGCGGAAAGAGAAAGAGCGACAGGGATGTTACCAAGGTGCCAAGAGGCTCGAGACATTCAGCGCACGAAAGGAGAGAAAGCGCCGGAGTACAGCCTGCAAGTCCTAAATATAGGAAGCGGTGTCGACCTCAAACAGCTTCGAGGTTTCGGGACTGGGTGGTGCTCCGAGAGAAACTGCAGCACCGAAGCTACTCCAAGACATGAATGCGCACCCCAGAACTGAGGCACCAGCCACAAGACCGCTCTCAAACCAGAAATATTACATCAACTCAAAATCGCCGGGTTTGACTCTGAGCCTCCTGGAAATCTGCACGCTTGGAAGTCAAGGTTATGCAGTGAACTCTTCTGAAACCAGCAGTTTTGAAAGATAAATGATGGCTATGTTATTAGATGTATCTAGATGGATACATTGGATGTATCTTGATAGATAGATGAAAAATCAATGATTGCACCTAATGGAGGCAGCCTCCATCCTTCAGCTGCAGCTGACTGGGTGGCACCGTGCTGGGGGCACCTGCACCCCAAGAACAAGGGACGGCAAAGGCAAGAAGGAAAAATTCAGAAAGGGATTTCAGAGTTTGGGCAAAGCTAGACACAGGGAAAAGGAGGTGAAAGGAAAGCAGAGGAAAAGGCAGGAAAACAAGGAATGAAGTGACCGAAGCAAAGCAACACGTAGAAGCATAGAGAAAGCAAGAACATACACAGGTGCTGTGCATACTCTTTTTTTTTTTGGTTAGTAAAATCCATTTGCCCTATTGGCATGTTTTATAAAATAGACTCCTATGATGACACACACTGACGCAGGGTTGTTGTACAAGAAACGTGCAGTCGCACACATGTGACTGCCAGGTCCTCAGCGTGGAAACGTGTTTCCATGCCTCTTGCACAGGAAAAAGGGGAAGGAGATCAAATCCATTTAAGACCAATACATACCAGTTAAAAACATCCACAACGTTTTTCTAATTTGCCTAAATTTTGACAGCCAAGAAAACATCACCCTTGCATTCATCCTGACAAAACCAGAACCACTGGAGCATCGGAAGAGGCCGAAAAGCGTGAGGATGGACTTCATCGGTGTTAAGGCCAGTTTTTAAATTAGCAAGTTGGGGTAAACTCACACTTCCAGGTACGTTTCTTCCACCGGAGGTTTGCCTTCCAAAATCAGCAAAGGCTGGCGTGAAGTCTGGTCCTCGAGGCAGTATCCGAGGGTCCAGAGTTCTCAGTGGCAATTTTGGCTGATTGACCTGCATCATGGAGCAGAACAAACAAACAGGATCTGTTCAGTGGGTGGTGCAGCTACCAAAGTTCATGCAAGTCCACAGACAATCTCTGCTAAACTGCAATATTTATATTTTATATCCAAATTAATGCTTTCAACAAACCGTGCACGTTTTATGCATCCATGCTTACACTAAAAATACGCATTTAATTTAAAATACATCTTCTGCAGGTGACTATTGAGGAAATAGGTGGAGTTCAGAAACATTTCAAGGCTGAGCATGGCTTATGGAGGATAAAATTATGGCGACACAGGCCCATCTTCTGCAAAATGAATGTGATAGTCTTGGTTTAGGATCACAAAACTGCCACCTTCCCTCAAACAAATGTCTTTTGTGTTAACAAGACAGATGGCCAACTGAGCAAAGGCAGCTCAAAAGCAGACAGAGCAGTGAGAAGCAATCACAGAAAACTAGTGGGTGGATGAAACCGTTTTGGGAAGAAAGCTGCGTTTTACAATTTGTCTGGGTATGAAATTCAGAGTGGAAATGTTTCTGCACGTGAGGATCGCCTATATCCTGATCCGTGCTTGAATTTTAAGAGTGAGTCTGTAGTGGTTACATCAAAATCAATGAACTACATAGTTCTAACTGAGGTGAGGACAAGGTCTTGGTGTCAGCACTTCAGAAGTAACAAGTATTTCAATAAGTGCAGACATACAGCAGAGAAAATCACACCTGTAATAAGGCTGGATAGAAATCATAAAACTTCTCGAGAGTTGAGGTTTTAAAGATCTTTTATTAGATCAGCTCATAAATAGTGACACAACTGTTTCAGACCAAAAAAAGAGTTTGCCCAAAAGCTTGCCTATGCTTTCTACCCATAGAATTGATCTAATGAAAGACACTGCCTCTCTGTTCAGTCTTGCTTTGCTTATATCCTTAGGTCTTCATGGCTGTATCATTTTAAATTTTAGTAACAACCCGGTATAACTTAATCCAGATAGAGACCATTAAAAATGCATCAGTTTTTAAATCATCTGTGCACATCCATCAGGCACCAACGCCTCTGAGGAATTTTGTGACGTGGCATCAGCCAAATTATTTCCCCTTCCCAACAAAAGCCTGCATCAAAACGGTGCAGGAATAAAGCATGCATTAAGGATCTTTATTTATAATAAAAATTTGCACGCACCTGTTTTATTGGCTCTCCTCTCACCTTGTCGAGAACCACGTCACTTATGGGAGGCAGCCCCTCCGGCTTTTGGATACAGGCAGGCATGAACTGGAAATCCAGGAGGAACTCCCTGTCATACTGCTTCTTCCCCTCTGGGTCCAGGGGCTTCCACTGCTCTATAAGGAGAGAAGGTGCCTGAGATTCATAGGTAACAAAAACCTCCACTCTCCAAGATGTGTTTCCGGTAAAACCAAATGGAAGAGAATGCGACAGCTGCCTGGGAAATTTTAATTTATTTTAATTTTGAAGGCAGCGAGGACAGGAATACACATTGCATTAAAGGAACATAAACAATGGGGAGCATATAGCCAACTCCAGCAGCAACCACAAAAAGAACTAGTCACTAATTCCAGTTTTAACACAAGTCATCTCATTTTAACTCTGAATTTAGTGCGCTCGTGTGATAGGACTAAAAAGGGACGATTTCCAGTTTCTGTGTGAAAATGCAAAGTTAAAGTGGCTGGTTTTGTGTAACATAGCAATAAACGCAGAGCTGAAGAGAGGAGAGCACCACACAGAACAAAAATATCCTTTGAAAATGTGAAAACACCAAGTCTATAACAACCCACACTGGAGATAACAGTAGGAACAAAAAGAAAACACACAACCACAAGCCACGCTTTAAAAATTACAACTTTTCACCCATTTTTTCAGAGGGCTTTCTGGGCAAGAGAACTGTGGTGGAGAGGACCTTGCCTGATGCAAATCAAAATATAAACCTACAGCCATTTCAGCGCAAGGAAAATTAGCATCTGGTAGCCTAGAGACAGGATTTTCTTTGCCAGCCGCACAGTTTATTTGAAGTTAGGAATGAAAACGTGGACTTGCTCAGCAGCCAGGCTGACTAGTCAGGCCCCTAAGCGGGCGGCACGTTTTTATCTGAAGGAAAACATCTGTACGAGATGCCACCTTTGTATTTCACTGATGCCAAATGGCATTGCTTTCCATTTATCCAGCCGTTCAGGTTCACTGTTAAGGTATTCTATTATTTCTTTATTTCAGTCCCTAATCACTGGCTTCAGGTCTCTGGGTTCTCACCATCCTCATCCCCGCAGAGGCCACGAACAGGAACTTATTTCAAGTGATGGATTTTAATATTGGAAAAGAAAATATACAAAAGTAATTAAAATTTTTAGCTCTTTGCACAGTTTTGCTCCTAAAGAGCTTTGGGATAAAGGGGTACAGAAAATGGTTTGGCTGGCTAGCTGCATCCCAGCCAGAATTCCCAGCCAGCTGCCTATCCACTGTGCCACCACCCTCCATTTATCATGGAAAAGCACCGACAGCAACAAGAAACAGTTTATATGTAGTCGTCTTCTCCTGGAAAGATCTTAATAAGCTGTTTTAAGGTGAAAAGCAGCTGGGCAGCATCACAGGCAGGCTTCCTGGATCCCCAACGAGGGGAGAGACTGGGATGTAACACACGATTCCTCCTATGGTCAACCAAAAGGCAAAAATCCCCCTTTTTAGAAAGGGCAGAGCTGAAATAGAGGATTATTCCACCAAATGGCTAGGTCTGCTTCACAGCAGACAAGTCGGATGTGTGTTGCTTTCCAAGGGATCGATCCAACCCCTCCAGCTGAGTGAAAGGACATCCAGAGCCGACTGGGATCATTCTGACTGCAGCAAGTGTTCGGAGAGACAGCTGATGAATTATGGATTAACTTCAAGATGTGCTTAACTAATGAACTGGTAAGGTACCATGAGTGTGTGGTAAACTATCAAGAGGCCTCTACATTTTCTCCTAATGATACAATAGCACCAAATTAATAAAAGAAAAGCAACTCAGGTCTTAGTCAGAACGAAGCAGTGCTGAAATAGCAACCACAGTGTAATCACTTAACAGTGGTGCTCCTTCCCAATACCTTGTCCAGGCTTTCACAGTCCTTCCTTATTTTGTTTTATACTCTTTAATTTCTGAGCTCTTAAGAAAATGACTAATTTATTTTGAGAGAGCTTCACCTGAAAAAGAAATGGCTCAAAAATTAGTAGCAACCAAGAAGTAAGTTGGTCTCAAGGTCTCTTAATGGGGTGAATTAATAGAAGTTCAGGTCTACAAATTAAATACCTTAATAAATAACAAAAACACCCCTTAAGGAATTCTACATCCAGTGCTAAGCAGCAACGAAATGACTGTATCCTGTGAGCCTGCACTTGAATTATTTTAAAGAACTGCATGCTCACAGTTCAATAGCAGAGCCTGGATTGCAAACCACATACTGTTTCTTTTCTTTTCCTTACTCTTCTAGAAACCTGAAGATCTATGCAACTGTTTAGGCAGGAAATTAAATCTGTATAAACTGACATACTCATATTTAGGACCCAATCGGAACTTTCAAATCTCTTATTTCAGAAGTATGTCCACTTATACGGAATTTCTTGGATCGTCCTCAGCTGTCGATCGCAGGGGAACCAATTCGCCGCCATTTCCACTGCGCTGCAGCCAACATCCACACGTGCAATAAATTCAAGGAATCTGGGATTTTCTCTTCTCTTCATTACCACCAGCAAGAGAAAAACAACTTTCCTCTCGTGCTCCCCCAGAAGGTCTCTCTGAGCCTGGTGGTTAGTGGATCCTGGTGGAGTCTGACACGGTAAAATGCCGTACTCCCTTCCAGCCCCACTGGAAAAATCCTTCCTTCCGCAGGGAGGATGCACGGGGTGTTAGCAGCCCTTAAAGGAGGGAGGCAGAAAACTAAGCAAACATGCAAGAGTCTGAAACAGGATTTACCTGGTTTATACTGGTACACTGGCCCTTCACTGGAGCTCTCTGTGAAGCCTGAGTTTGCATCAATTCCTTCTCCCTCTGAAACACTCTCAGCACCATTCCGGACAGGTTCTGCTTCCTGCTCTCCATTTTCTTCCACAGGTTTCACTTTTTTAAGCTCAGAGGGGTCTCTCTCCAGTTGAAACCCATGGCTCATTTTCTCCTGTTCAGATTCAAGTACTTTGTCACCTGAAAGTTCCTCTTCTACTTTAGGCTGAAGCAACAGATGGAAACACAGAGGTTATGTTAAAAACACCCTGCCAAAATTCGAAGCACGCGAAACGGCTCTTCATTTATTCATACAGCATTTTTGCACGTAGCAGGAATACATATGCATCTTAAACAGCGATATGGAACAACATACAGAACAGCCAGATGACTTATCAGTTTGTTCCTGGAGATAACCAACTGATATTTAACAGTGCAACTGGAAAGGCTTAGCATTGCCTGTGAAAACCCCAGGAGCTACTGGGATCGGATGGAAGGAACTGTTAAGCCCTATAGCACAACAGCCATGAGCAATCTCAGCCTGGAAAGGCAACCTCGCTCTTCTCCTCTCCTGCAGCTCACCAGCCACCTTAAAGGGCAAGCCACGCTCATTTTGGGGGGATCCTTCCTTTAAATGTATGCTGCTAATTGCAGCGGATCCCGATAAAGAAGGTAATGTGACATACAGCCACAATTTCAGCATCTCAGTTTCAGGAAAAGCATTAATAGTATCCCTGGCTGTTAATTTTAGAGCTCTCCAAGGACACAGCCTTATTCTGCATTCAGACAGAGGCGGTGTTAGGAACACACTTCTCCTGGGAGAAACTCCAACACGCCTAAGCATTAAACAAAGGAAAGACTTAATTGAGGATGCTCCGGGAGAGGCTCTCGATCCTTTCGCCTCCCTACCTGAGTGCACTGCACCCTAAAATGCTTTTTGCAGATTTTTTAAGGGAATAATCTGAAAAATTAACATCAGTGAAAACACAGAGTGGTCCAGGAGACAAGACTCCTCCAATAAATAATGAAGAAAACGTACAGGGAGCATAAACTTGCTGGCACAGCCCCAGCGACATCCTTCGCTCGCTGGCTTGAAAACGAGCACAGGGATGCTTTTAATTTCCTTGGATTACCCAATCATCAGCTTTTCCATTGCGCACAGACCAGCTGTCGCAGTGTGATACCTTGCACGTGAGCATTTTAAGCATCTATTCCCCCACAAACAGAGGGGAAAGCACTTATATACCATTTGGAATGTGTAAATGAGCCTATCTGCTGCGAACGCTTGCTTCTACAAAGGATGAAGTACAGTCCACTAGACTCAAGATTTACTCTGCAGCAACATGTTTTTATAGCGGAAAGGTTCAACGATGTTTGTGGTAAGGGAAAGTTGTGGAGGAAATAGCAGAGGAATAATAATAAAACAAAAATTCAGAGCGAAGAAGCAACGCTTCTCTGCCTGACATCTGGACGACATCAGGTTTTATATATGCACAGGGCAGTCTGAATTTTTACATTTTTACTCTCTTACCCCCTCTGTGATCTATTCTAACCCCAATTTTACCCAAGACATTAAACAAAGAGGTTCCTCCTGCAATATCCCTACCAGAATGGCAGCAAGGGAGATTTTCTTTACTCATCTAATTACTGTGGAGGTGGTTTTGCCTGAAAACTTCAGCGTTGTCCTTTCCCAGCTTCTCCATCAGGTGGTCATCAGGAAAACTAACCTTCGGCCGTGACATCACAGTGACATCACTGTGCAGCAGAACTACCTGCTAAATGTCACTGTAGTGGCCTGGGACCCAAATGGGGTAGTGCTAAGGGATTTAAACCCACTTCTAGCTCATCCTTCGTTGGAAGGACAGCAGTTACATGTTCCTGAATGGTGGGAGTCGTTAAATTAGGCCAGAAGGAAGAAAACTGAAGAGCTTCAACAGGGAACAGACTAAAATGCTGGGGAATATCACAGTTCCACACCCCCCTCCCCAAACGTCTGCTCTGGATCCTTGCAGGACAACTAGGAAGCAATGTGTCTAAAATACAGTTTAAACAGAGCGACTTCATCATTAAATTTGGATAAAGCAATACTGTGGTTCCCTCTTACCTCTGTTTCCGCCTCTATCACCTCCTCAGTGGCTTGGGTCCGGTCTTTTGGTTTCTTCCACGTCTTTGGTGCAGTTACAGCTGTTTGGGCTGCAATATAAGTGTACATCTATTACAACACTAAATTATACAGAGCAAATTTGTCCGTGGGTGATGCACTTCCCTCTCACGAGCTGGTTTTACATACAGGAAAATGAAGCAGTTCCAGCCTTGCGGAGGATTCAGCTTCATATTACCACTTTTTGTTTCAATGTGGTAATAACACAATTGTTAGTGTGACATTAAAATACCGTAATTGTTTTACAAGTTGCTCATTCAATCTCGAAATGGTACTTGTGATAGCAAGGAGTTTATTACCAACAGTATAAGGATCATGCAGGGCAAAAGAAAACCTTCAGAAACTGAATTTTTTTGAAAGATCAAGAATTGGATAGGAGTGAAGGTTGTTCTCAACATATTTTTCTCAAGAAATATTACAAGAATTAACCATCATCTGGACTATAACCATTAACAGGCTGAAAATTCCAGTATCTCATCCAAAAGGACAATTCCTCCAATCTTGCAGCACTGCTGGCTCTTCTGAGCTGGATTTATATTTCAATTTAAAAGCAGGTTAACAACTCCACCATTCATTAATTTTCCTGGCCAACCAATTCAAAGAAAACACCATATAATATTTCTAAGATCAGCAGTGATTTACTCTAATCACTTTTTAGCCCCCCAAAGGGTAAAAGAAACCACACAATATATTAAGAGGAGACAAAACTATTAATCCAATATGCTCGTAATTTGTTGCAAGTGCACTAGGCACATATGCATATTTAACACAAAGCATAAACAGAATTGATTTCATGATTGAAGTTTACTGCAAACAGATTTCCAGCTCGAGCCTTTGGTTTCTAACAGATACTACAGAAAAAAACCACAGTGCGCATTTCTTTTATCACAATAAAATATAATTTTGAAAGGCTCTTCAACTACAGATAAATGAAAAGAGTGTTAATAATGGCCTACTTTGTTCCTATGGGCAAAGAGGAAACTGGATTTGTTACGTTCCCACTGCCCCAAAAGATATGTAGGAGCCTCAGCGGCTTCTTAACAGCGTTCCTCTGTTTGGAGAGTGACTATGGACTTGCAGAAACACTGCGGGCTGTAGAAATCACGACACTCAGTACACTAGCCCCAACCCAAAGTGCAACAGGAGCTATCATTGCTGGTAACAAGATTTTTATCTTCATGCTAAACACCACAAAAGTAAATGTTAGTTAAGGAAAAAAAAAAAGTAGTCTAATTCAAATATTCAAACATCATCTGGTCATTCACAGAACTCATGGTTCATGGAGGAGCTGGAAAAAAATCATCCAAGTCTCCCAAACTCCAAGTCCCACACGCCTCATCCATCCCAGCACTCTACAGAGAAACTTTAAGCTTTAAGAGCAGGGCAGAGCCCCAGCAGTACCCCTGAATTTCCTGGGGCTCAAAGGAGAGTAGAGAAACGGCCAAGCAGACATGGATTGCAAAATGGCTTTGCCTTATGCAACTGGGGATTAGCTTTTATTACTGCTAACAGAAGTTCGCTGTACCCTCGCAAGAATAGCTGAGTTATTCTCACCGCCTTGGGGTGAAATCGGGGTTGGGTAAGGACCAGGTGTCCACGCAGGTGGTAATTTCTGTGATTTAGCAAAGCATGGACCTAACTGAGGCTCCACAGTTCCCTCCACCACAAAATCTGCTAAAATTTAGTGAAAATTTAGTGCTTTTCAGAAGTCAGCCTGCTGTTTTAACGCTGGACATCAAGCCCCACTGCCAAGACACTATGCCTTCTTGTTTGGTGATGTCAATTCCACACTTTGGGGGGATTTCTTCAAGGAGGGGGTCACATCTGCACAGTAATGACCTAAATACTGCCATAACCAAGTAATTTAATTGATTAACCCCAAAGTTTTTGATTTTACAGAACTTCACTCCACTCAAGCTCTAACTACACTATGGAAAGCATCCACGGTGTAAACGTTTCATTTTTAAATGCACAGAAATAAACTCAGGGTGATGGATTTGGAGTTGGCAAAGGTTTGGGGTGTTTCCTTCCCCAGCTGTCAGGATGCTAACATTATTGCTTCTCAATAATGCATTTTTTTCACCTTTTTTGGGGTCTCGCAGCTTTTGCCTTGTTTTAATCGTGCAGATCCTTTTCCTGCTTTGGGGCTCCCCTGCATGAGGATGCTTGGCAGGATGCTTGCCTTTAATCCCAAGACACAGCAGCAGCCTTCGCTTAGCCCTGTAGTTTTGCAGCCTGTAACTCCATACTAACACCCAGCCGTATTTCAGAGCTGACTGGGGTACGCCGGCGAGATCTCCAGAGACGTTGCTCAATTTTTCCCCTCTTAAAATAGCAGACATCAGATTTTTTTTCTGTTGAGTTCTCATTTCTGCTACAGGAACTGACTCAATAGGAGAATTTATGCTAATGTATGCTCAGAAAATTGAAGTGAGTTTAGGTGCCAACTCTCCCAAACCCAAAACCCAACCAGGACAACTGCGCTATCTGAAAATTGAGTTTCAGCTGTGAGGCACAACATGAGCCATATTGAAACCAAAAGGTAACATGTCTAGTTTGGCTGTCGGAAAGGGAGGTCTCCTGACACTTCTGGTCTTTCTCTCAATTTTCCTGTCCCCCCAAATTAAGCATTTTGCATGCACACCAATAATAAAATTTGTTCTCAAATGGACAGTCACACATTTCCAGAGCTTGTTTTCAGTCTGCTTTGACATGTTAGGTGGCAATTTCGTTCCTTTGGAGAAGGGACACCCACAGACCCAGCATACTGCTGCTTAACCAACACCGTGAGCTCTTTGTTTATCACTGCTTACAAAAATAAGAGCCGTAACAGGAGTGACAATACTGATCTACATTAGGACTGGAAAGATTAACAAAATCCTTATTTCCATACTATCCCGGACATCACTACGGGTGATAACATCACCACTGGAGAAATCTGCTCAGCAGACCCTAATGCCACCTCAACCCATTTCTCCAGCTACATCATGTTCTTCAGTGGAACGTCCTTCTGCAGGCGATACCCACCCCAGCAAGTCCACAACCCATCAAGCTGGAGAGAGAAAGCAGCCTCCTCTCTGATGTGGGTGCCAACTGCTAAGCATAAATTAATACCAGCTCTTATATTTTTATTTTTTTTAGCCAATGTGCCATTAAAAACCAAAGCAAAGACTCACCATCGCCTTACAGCTCATGGGAAAGAAAATATATTCCAGTGGGCTATGGCAGCAAATCAAGAAAAAGGCGATACCTGATTTATGTTTCCGGCGCTTTGGGTGCTGGAGATATTTCTCCAAGATATTTCCAGTTACTGCCCCAAATTGCTTGTTAGAGCCTCCACAGCTAAGAAACCCAGGGACTTGCAGTCAGTTGGGCTACTTTATATTGAAATACGTCTCATAAATTAGCTCTGCAAGAAACAGCCCTTTGAATTCAATGTGTATTAAGCTCTTTTGGCTTCCTATGTTCTGAGGAGTTCTGCCTGGGACAGACATCAATCTCTTATTTTCCTCTTTGCTTCTTGTAATAGCCATGATAGAAAGATTACATCAAAGGCAGGCATTCAGAACATGTCCTAAAGGCTTCAAGTCTCTGGTAGCGCCTTCTTCTTTAGAAACTCCACTCCACCAAAAATTTTTTTCCTGTTTTGCTCCCCAAGAAGTGCTGGTCTCTCACCACAGACAGCAAAGCTACTAGGGAAAAACCAGAATTTAGTAACAAAAGCAACTGCGTGTTGTTGATGACTTTTAACTGGAGCAATGTTTTTAGTAATGATCGCAGGCTGAGAGCCGAGTTCCTCTCTTGATAGTATCTGTATTTCTTTTTCCTTGTAATGAAGATGAGTAGGAATTAATTATTTTAAAAGCTGCGTGCTCTTGTCCTTTGCAGATAACAGCTCTGCCCATCCTGAAAACCTCAAGATAATCGCTCCTGAGCAGGCAGGGAATGAGATCTGCTGCCTGCACACTCGCAATAGGGTGAACGTGTGTCTCCTCTAACCCCATATTTTGGTGAATGCTCAGAACAGAAACACAGTCAGCAGCAAGAAACCATCCACCCAGGTACAACATCTTGCTTGCAGAATAAAACACTGCAGTTCTCAGTGGTTTAATGCTCTGAAACCCACTAAATCTTCCCCATTTCACAGGGGATTATAAGCAAGACCAACGATGCTGATGAGCAGGCTATGGATGAACCGGCTACTATCAGACATTGAGACTGAAGCACTAAAATTGTTATCTTCATTATGCAGGCTAATACAACTTCAGACATTAAAAGTAGATAGAATATAGTCCAAATAAAAAAGGAAAACCAATATGCACTCCAATTTCTGCAAAATAAGAGGACTGTAACAGAGGTGTTCCTGTAGACATCCTCTGACCTTGGAAATCTGATGGAGACCTGATGCCAGTGGAAAAGAAAGAGCAGAGGTTTCCCCAGATCCCAAAAGGGTCAGCTCTGCTCAGCTCTGGACTCCTCCTGCAAACACTGAAAAATTCATTTTCCTAAGCTGTAAAAAAGAACTGCTGGAGAATAAAGATGTTAAAGGGAAAGCCTCTGCAGTCTGAACATTCGTTTCTCTTTCTATACAGAGCTTGATGGAGCAAAACATAAAAGTATTTTTTCTCCAACTGTTAGATAGAAGGTGTATTCTGTAAAACGCTTGAGGAACAAGCAAATAATTTCATTCATCCCTGAAAAGCTGTCGCCTCCATTGCAAAATATGGGATACACCTGCAAACCTCAACAGTACTGCCCCACCACATCAGGAAGGAGGTGGATTAATGTGTCATTCAGAAACCCCCACATTTTTAGGCAGGCCAGATTATAAACTATGAAAAGGACACTGAGGAGTAAGTTCTGCAGCAATTAAGATTATTCTTAGAGGTCTTGAGTCTGAGTATCCTCCCAGTCAAATCAGATCAGCTACCATTAAAAGGAATAAAGTGGTATGATTTGTGGCCAACCCAACTGCTCTGTAATAAATACACGCTTCTGCTGAAAACCCCAAAGAAATATTCTTAGAAGTCACAGAGCTCACACTTACCACCACGTGTTTGGGAAGTTTCCCTTATCCCAATTTCTATCCTAACTCCAGAGATCATAAAAAAAGATTCTTGGCCTTTAGTCCAAGAAAAAAAATATAATACTACAGCCCTTTCTCCTTGATCCTGAAGTTCAGCATCTGTATTTTCCAGCATATGGCAGAGACGTGCAATTCCTTGTTCAGCCTAGACAGACGCCTGATTTAGCAGTCACCTTCAGATTACATTATTTAAATCTCTCTTCTTCCCTCCAAAGAAGAATTGGAAAATTATTGCTCAAGAAAAGGTTGGCAGAGAAATGCAATACAGTTACACATCATTGAAGAAGGGGTAAAGCACAAAAAACTGACTTGGAGAGTATTTTGCTTTCCTTGAAGTACCAAGCTTTTAACAGTAACCAAAGTTTCAAGTGATCTTTTACATGACTTGAGAAATATTTGTTCCTCTGTTGCCAAAGCCAATCTATTGGCTAATGCGTACTGTCTAGCCTAATGACATTAGAGCATTAAAATTAATCTTCTGCATAATTAAAAGCCCAAAACACTGTAATTTTTTTTTTTTTAATTTAAATGACAGGACATTACAAAGGAAGCAATAACATTGCAAGCTGGAACCCGGCTGTGTAAAACCTTATTTACAGAAAGAGTCCCATTTCTCCACTTTGTAAGAAAATTAATTTGTGTTATGAAGTAGCTCAGATTGAAAGAACAAGTGCCAGAGCAGTGAAATGACCTAAGTAAAATAAAAATAGAAAAAGATTAACAGAAAATATCCCCCTGTGGCTGGTATAGTGAAGGGATCTTTCTGTTCTTCTCCAGATATTGGATTTTATTTAAGATCCAGCATATTGACCTAGTACAGCATTACACAAATATGGAACAAGGCCAATCTCAGCTTTTCATTTAATTTAATCCATAGCAGAGTGTAGCCCTAGATGTTACTGATGCCATTACGCATCTATCACTTGCTTATGAAAGAATAAACTAACCCCCCCCATTCTAAATGTTACTTTAAAAAAAACCAAAAATCCAAATCACAGCCTACTGTTTCTCCTTTGTTTCTTGTCCAAACTTCACCAAATTCAAAGGATATATTTAAATAAACAACCTCAGCTTCACAGCTCTGAAAGGACTGCGAAACAGGGTGACACATTTAAATGCTTTAACGCTGCTAGGCGTGCATAATAGCCACCATTATACTCCCCCCAGCAGTTAAATACAAGTAATTGATTGGTTTAACTTCTTGTCCACAGTGTCATTTCCAGGAAGTCCTGAAAAAAAAGCAGTTTTCTATAGAAAATACAGCAAATAAAAAGACAGTTGTCTGTACTAATCCATTTAATACTAAATCAGCGATGCGATAGGACACTGAAACCAAAGGCAGGTAACAACGCTCACAGAAATAGCCTGGATTTTAAAAGGCAGCTACAGAAATTTCAATTTTTAGTAATTTGTGACAAGTCCTTACGCCTCCCGAACTCAAGCACCTTGTTTTCTGAAAATTTCAAGAATAGTGAAATGAGAACAGTTGAGCCGAGTGAAGAGAAGGGGGAATTTCCCTTACGTGTTACTTTTGCAGAGGAAAACCAGATGCATCATTAATTAAGGCTGGGCAGATTGAGGTGTGTGACACTCGGTGCTTCAGTTGTTTGGAAGAGCTTTAACGGTTCATGTCATTTACCCACATCTGGTAACACCATGACACATTTTTATAGTTGGGAAAAAACCCCACCCTACTGGTTTCCAGAAGCTGCTGGCTCAGAAGGTTCACCCACAGGGCTTCAGGGTCTGAATGTTAATCTGGTTTAGGTGCAGGCTGATAAAACCAGAGCAACAGGTCCTCAAACCGACCAGTCATCTTGGAGAGAACAAGAGCAGCATCCTTTGAATTATCCTGTTAACACACTGGGGAATGCTGCCCTGTATCACCATGACAGCAAAACGCTGGCAGCTTACATGAACCCAGCCAACCCTGGGACACACATCCACATCAGCTACCTCTTTTATGAACAATTATGAGGGGTTTTTTTTGTCTTTGCAAACAAAGATTAGCATTTTGCAATCACAGTAATGGTCATGCAGCAGAATCAGATTTTTTTTTTTTTTTTTTTTTTGGCAGATACAAATGGAAACATCTGATGGAAGAACCACCCCAAGGACGCCTTTCCTTCATCCTTCAGTTTACTGCACACAACCACGGTGCCAGATGCTTACCTGGGACAGGACTCTTGCTCAAGTTTAAACTCTGAGCCTCCATGCTCTCCTCCAGTTGCCCATCTGCTTCTGTCTCTTCCTTCTTTTCAGTATCTTTTACCTCTTCATTAAGAGTAGTTCTTGTGCTCTCCTCTCCTTCTAAATCTCCCTGAACAACAGGGAGGGCACTAGGAGATGGAAGAGGAGGCGGAGAAGGAGTTGTAGTGGTAACAGCAGCAGCAGCAGCAACAGAAATTGGAGGAGAAGGAGGCGGAGGGGTGGGAGGTGGGGTTGGAGGAGGAGAGGGAGCAGCGTGAAGAGCACTGGAAGATGGCACGCTTTCCACTTCTGCTGGAGGTGCTTCTGGTGTCTCCAACTCAACAGTCAATGGCGCAACTTCCATTTGGGCTACATCTACTACGCTCTCTGCAGCAGTTACTTTTTCACTAACTCCGTTCATTTCATTAATTAGATTAGTACTAGCAGTCACTTGAATATCACTAGATGCTACACTACTAGGCTCCTTGCACACCTCGGCATCAGCCTCTTCTGCTGGCGAAGGGTCTGATGTGTCTGTGCAGGGTGCGGCATTAGATATAGGCATTGCCTCCTCTTTTGGGGAAGCGAGTTCACATTTCTCCTCTGAGTCAGCTATGAATGTGGATTTACTAGAAACGGTGACAACAGCAGCAGCAGCAGTAGAAACAACTGCAACGGGAGCAGCCGGGGTTGGCGATGGAGCAAGAGGAAGTTCTGGTGGGGTTTCCACTGAGGTGGACTCGGTCGTCTGGCCAGCTTGATCTTTTTTCTCCCCAGTAGGTTCTGGTCTGAGGACTGGAGAAGAAGGTTTTAATACTGGATCTGGTTTTGGCTTCTCTTCTGGAAAAGAGAAAAAAAAAAAAAAAGCCAACATTACAAACAGCAAGTCAACTCCATTTTCCTCCACTGTATCTAAAGCCACCTTGGTTCCTTTGCCTGCATTCTGCCCACTTTTCAAGAAGCTCCAAGGAAGACACCAGAGGCACCTCAAGCTAATCTTTGCACCTAAAGGAAAAGACCAGACAGCCTACAGTTGGCAAATCTGAAAATGCAACTGCTGCTTCTATTTTTCACAGGCTTTTCAATAAATGGCCATCTTTTACAGAAAAGGCATATAAGTATGTTACAAAATGTGGATTTTTTGCAGAAACTCTGCAGCTGAAAATAGAATTTTTCTTGACAGAAATTACAGAAGACAAAAATACGCTTTACTTGGATTCTGCCTCAAAGGAGCCCAGGGTTTTAACACCAAGACCTAGGCAAACTCATGTTCTAAAATGCAGGCAAACATTGCAGGCAAAGACACTGGCAAGAGCACCGGCAACCTGCAGGTGCTCTCTGCGACTGTTCTCTCTCTTTGTAAAACAGGGAAACTACTCCATGACTGATGATGGGCCATTATTTTATGGATGCCATGTGTCACGCCATTACTAATACGCGCGATGCATCTAGTTTACTTTTCCACTTGTTATTGCTCAACTCCATCACCCATCAGCACAGCAGACTAAAGGACACAATCCCCCCTTTTTTTTGTTCTAAATTTCATCAAAGATACCTTTTCCCAAAGAAAGCAAAACCAAAAAGGGATTTAAGCACAGCTGCCTTCAAAGAACAGCACCATTACCTCTTGATGTTTGTGGTCGGAGGGTATCAAGCAGGGTGGGAAAAGCACAGTGAAATATGCATGTGTGTCAAACCAAACCCCAAAATATTGTGCACAGAGATGTCCCTGTACTTATCCTGTGATTAGCAACAGACTTTGTGATACCATGCGTGCCATGACCATCATGCAGCTCCCAAAGGTTTGCTGCAACTCCAAATAACGCATTTATTCCCACTTCTTTTGAACAAAGTACAAGCCAAGATCCTAAAAGATCTTGGCTTTATGGGATCTTTTAGGATCTCTACTACACCCTCTCCCACCTCTGACTTGATGACAAGACGCGCCTCCGTGCTACAACTCTGCAAGACGGATGAGACAGGTGTCACTCAAAGTCAACGTACAGATGGCAGGGACTCAACAGTTCAGTTCCTAATCACCATTACGAGGTCAGCTTTTATCTGTCCTCCGGGAGGGAGCTCTGCTCTGCTCCACCAGCACAAAATGCCCTGAGGCCTTCTGAGCACTGAAGCAATGTGGAACTCCTCCGGGACACTGCCATGACAGCAAAAAGTAATTCTGGAAAAGCCAGAGGCACAAAGCTTGCTGTTCAGATAAGGAAATCAAAGGCCACAACCAACCCCAAATCATCAGAATTCAGGTAGAACTGAAGAGGTATGGCTTTGCTTGGTCTTTTCCAGCTCTAGTGGCTTTCCATTTGGGGCTTATTCAACAGATAGGCTGAAGGAGAAAGGGGTTTTGAAGGAGAACTGATCTGAAACCGCTTGGAGCATCAAGCCCCATCTTTAGGAATAGCTGGAGCAATGAAGAATTTTGCTTCCAGCCGCTGACAGCCCCAGCAGCATTACAGCGAGGACCATGGCCAAAGCAGTAGTTTATCAACTTAATGAGGCACGTTGGGAGACGGCTTTGGAAGAGGATGATAAATGAGGAAAAAAGATGGGAGAAAGTATCCCAACAGCTGATTTTGATTCTGGAGACTCCATGGAAGAAAAAGGGACATGGGAACTGGTTTAGAAAGGAAAATGTGTCACCTCCGATTTCTGGAACATCCTTTGCAGACAACTCATGGAGCATTCTTGACATTTACAGCTCACTATAAACAACTGCCTGGATATTTTCTCCCTTAAGTCAAATGAGATTGCTCAAAAAAAAAAAAAAAAAAAAAAAAATTAAAAAAAAAATTTGAAGTGTCTAGAAAAACATCCCGAATTCCAAAAGATAAAAAACACAGCAAAAATACACAACTGGTTTTTAAAACCAGTGGTTTAAACACACTTTCTTCAAACTGCACCTTATTTGGCCAATATATTAGCCACCAATACAGGCTGTGTGTGCAAAATTCAAGGAGAAAAGTAATCTGAGGAGGGGGAATTTCAGAAGAACAATGAGCAGATTTGGCTAATGAGAAGTAAATCTTGAATGACCACCACTGAGAACAAATCTCAAAGTCCTGGCACAGGAACGTTCATCCCTGCCAACTGTTACAGAAACAGTCACGTGAAACAACATACAGTTGCAAAGGGAAAACAAAAATCAATGCAATTCATCCAAACTGAATCAGATCCCTTTTCCTAAATATGCCAAGATCATCCCTCACATTATATTTAGAAAGTATTTACTGGAAGCACTAGGCTGTTCAGGAGGAAAGGTTGCTCCATCAATAGATATTTTAAAAAAATCTCCAGATAAATACAAATCTTGCAAAATTACTCTTCATTAGAAATACTTCTACAAACTCAGCAGGACAGATGCTTACTATCTTCTCCATGCAAAGACATTAAAGCCAGAGAGGGAGATGGGCTGCTGGGTGGTCAGAGTGGCAACAATTGCCCAGAGCAGTGGATAGGCAAGATTTTACTGGATACAGGAATTTGTTTCTGCTTTGCAGTGTTTATCTGAAAATAATCGCTGGGCTTGCTGCCATTTTTCCATCTTTTGTCCCGATGCAAACATTCACGAGGCGGTACAGATGCTGGCTTCGCAGGCAGTTTTTGGAGCACACGTTACTGAGTCATAGTGTCAGCGGAGGGACTGAAAGTTTTCCAAACTTCAGGATCTGACATTAAACTATTTTTCACAAACTGCGTTATACATTCTCCATGTCTGATACATCACAGGATTTGCGGAGAGTTTTAGTAAAATAATAATACTCCTCCAAACATCCCACTGAACCTGTGCAAGCTGAGTAAACGTGAACAGCTCTGATTTCATGCACAATTATACCCCATTACAAGTTCTGCACCAGCCTGGCCTGCAGCCAGGTTCCTGCATGCTCTGCCATCAGCTTGACCTGAATTCTCCAGCAATATCCTTGCCTTCTGCAGCCCGGCTGATATATATGCACCTGGGGCATCTATAGGAATGGCAGCTAACTGCTTGCCCCAAAATAATGCCACTTTTCAAGGTATTACAGTAGCAATTCCTATATTCCTCCAAATCACGTATGAATTTTGAAGCCTGAAAAGCCAGAAGCTGCTTTAAAAGCAGCAAATGCCAAATGCTTGTCTTTTAAAGAAAAAAACAAGGATATTAAGTGCAATGCAATCCCAATTTCAGCCTCGCTAATGACTTCAACGCAAAAATAACAGGGACTGCAGATACTTGCAGTGAGAAATAACAGAGGCTGGGTCTGCTGGCACAGCACACATGCTCCGCTCCCGATCCCCAACCCAGCAAACGGGCCAAATGCTGCACGCAGTTATAAATAACTGCAAAATGATCGCTGAATATCACAAAATTAGAATGATAGCTTTATACCAAATTTCAACTGATGCAAATGAGCACACGAGGTGAAGGGCACAAGGGAGAATGTGATCCACTAATGAATGCGGCGGAAGGGTCTTAAGGGAAGCAATAATACTGGTTTTAATAAAGAGTTGCTTGAGAAAGCCATGCAACCCTATCTATGACTATTTTTGTTTTGGAATAAAAAACACCCCAACATCAGGCACAATGTGAAAAATTATTTTGATACCTTGGCATGTATTTCTGGAAAGATGTGCCCCCCGAGTCACTAGCTCTGTTTAAATAAATAATTTTAATGGTGTCTAAACTTCCTTCACCTTTAACTCGCTCTGTCCAGTGACTGACACCACCACTGCTCTCCCCCACCCCGAGGCCACAGTCGAATGCTAATGGTGTTATTTCAGGGCTCACTCTTTCTCTGCAATGCTTACATAAATGTGCTCTTTAGCAATTTTTGGACTGGAACAAATGTTTGAATCTTTCTGGGATGGAATGGAGATAAACACAGGAAAGCTCATCAGTGTTAAATCCCAGTCCAAGCCCTGATTTATATTTAAACCAGCACAGTCAGACCTGTGTAACTAACTAAATAAAGACCACTTACTTCCAGTTGCCTACAAAGCGATGAAGTTAAAGAGAGAGAGAAGAGGGAAAAGACCCACTTGTCCTGGAAATACAAGGTTTTATACACAGGGTTGAAATACTGTGATGTAAAGTGCTGGATTTTACAGTTCAGCATCAACTTGCTTGAAAGGGCAGATGCATTTTGGTGCCTGCAACACGGTCATCAGCTGTTCAAGTCCCAGTGCCACCATGCACCTCAGCATGCTCAGAGCATGTCCCTGGCAGCGAGTGGGACTTGGGCAGGTTGGCATAGTGGGGACACAAACACAGACCGGGAAGAGCAGCTGAGCCAGAGCTGAGCAGCAACGCACGGCAGTGAGCCTGCGCGCTCTGTTTGGCCAGCACAATCACAGTTGATCTGATATACATTAAACCTACCGACAATTTTTTCAGGTGACAGAGACATCTAAGTTTTGCACAAAGATCTAGTCCCACTTCAAGTGGGAGATGGGACCAGATGATCTCTAAAAGTTCCCTTTTCAACCATTTCTAGACACTGCAGCAGTTTAGATAGGTATCCATGGAACAGTTTGCACTGAGGGAAAACCCTGAAGTCTACACTACGGCTGTAGAAGAGCAATGTTTTCAGCAAATTTTAGAATCTGATACAAGTTAGCCTCAGGGATACTTCCCTTTACTTTCAAGCAGTGACTGTGCTGCTATTTGGATCTATGACTTCTGAAACATCAGAGGTAGCTTCTTTTCCTCTTTCCTAGAGCTGTGCTCCTCTGGAGCTTAGTTTTCCTCTAGCAAATACTGTGGGGAAAAAAAAAAAATCTCGGCAGGCTCAAAGTTTACAGGATACACTCATGAGTGAAAGATGGCACTTCTTGACTTCCATGTACACATCGCTGTAGGCAGAAACCTCAAAAGCTGCAATGCAGTGAATAACCAGGAAGCAAACAGTGGTGTCAACTCTATTCCAACACCAAGTCCGTTAACATGACAACAGTATACACATTATTAACTACAGCTTTTCAATGGCTTTTAGGTGGCTATAAAATTTCAGCATGGGAGGGGACTTGGCATGCTCCACCTTCCCTCCTGCAACACCTTTTCTTTGAACAGTTTAAAAAAATCTCCCTTCAAATATCTATTCTTAGATATGAGAAGGAAATGTAATCACTTTAAGAAACTTTTTCCATCTGTGCCATATTTACTAAAGTCAGCAAAATTTGCTATGCCGCTTATGAGATACTTTGCACTCTAATGTTTTTTTTTTTTGTTTGTTTGTTTTTCTTTCCTAATTAATATTGCTCATGTCCTGTAGGACAGGATACACAAGCAGCTCTGGAGGAGCCATATGATGCTCTGGTTACGTGCCATCGCTATGGCTAGTTGTCCAAATGATATAAAGCCTCTCTAGCTAAGAGCATTTTACTGACAACACTTGTTTCTAAAGGATGGCACATGGGTGAGAGGAGGTGCATGCTGCTAGGTGCTCTGAAACAACATTTAGTACATATAAGCCTGAATACAATTATTTTTAACCAGTTTCATGTTGGCAAATTTCAATTAATTCCCTTAGCAACACGTTGTTAAGATGTTCCACTAGAGGAAAAAAGTCTTTCTCCTCCTATTTCTGCTGACTGCTTGTCTTCATGCCAAAAATATTTAAACTAAAACAAGAAAGAAGGAAAAAAAAAAAGACTAAAAATAATCAGGAAGGAAATATCCATCAACAAACCTTGCTTCGGGTTGCTAGTCGCAGTGACAGGGGTGCTGGCAGCGAGATGGGTGTTCTCCACAGTCCCATAAACCACAGGGCTGTGCTCAGGGACCTGGCTGGACAGCTGCTGAGATTTGAAGTACAAAAAAGGGTGATAATGAGCGTGCGAACATAAAAACTAGCAACATGGAGCACAAGCAAGCAAGTGGGGAGACAAGAATAGGGTGGGATAGGAAAGAAAAACAAAAGGCAGGGAAAATAAAGAGAAAAGATACACAGACCGATTGAATAAATTCAAAAAGGACATGGGAAAGGGAGGGAGGAAAAGGCAGCAGGAAAAGGGGAAAAAGAGACGATTACTGTTAACAACAGCAAGAAAGAGAGAGCACAGCACAGTTATTAACACACTTCATTCTCCGAATGCTTCTTCCAAGAGCAGCAGAAATGCTCCTCTGCGTAGTCTGCAAAAAGTCGGATATACACCAAGACTCCTGGACCTCTCCATAATTTAAATTTGCTTTTTGGACTTGACTCCTTTCTCAACTGATCAGTTATTTCAAACACCTTAAATATTTTAATATATATTTATTTATTTTTCTATATATTTATTTATAGATAGATAATGTGTGTGTGTGTGCGCATGAATAGTGTATATATGTATCTCTGTGCACACACACAGTAACTTGTTATTGCACTAGGAAAACAATCTAGATTGATTGTAACTGTGTGGTCATATAAAAAAAATAAAAATCCAATGCCCTCTACAGACTTACAGATGGTACCTGCTGGGTAGTATGAGAATAAAACCAATTGTGCACCAATCTAAAGGAGAGCAGCAGGAGCTGGTTCCCAATCAGCACAGAGCGAGCTTGAGATATTCTATATATAAAAACCAAAACTGCAAGACCAGCAAAGTCATCAGACTGAAAAATCCATGGCCTGTTGCGGAGGCCACATATTCTAATCATGTCCCCACCATTACTGGGACAAACATTTCATTTGTGTTCATGAAGGTTCGATAAAGACAGAAAAAATCCCCTGTATTTTATCTCCGAATGTAAGGAAGACCTTGTGTAAGACTAAATAACTACACCAAACACACCCAAACTTATAGGTAAAGCACTTGTGTACGTTAGAGTGAACATAGATGGGGCAAGTCAACTATTCACATTTGCAAAATCCCCTTAAACACGCATCAGGGACCATGCACAGAAGAAAACAGGGCTAAATTTAAATTTAATACTCTGAAGTAGAAAGCCACGCAGCTTTTTGCAGATGGCTGTTCTCATCTAGCTATACATCCATGCTGACTTCTCAGAAGATCTACAGGAAAAGGGATTTTTAAACAAACAAAATAAAGCAGAGTGCCCAAGACATGGGTGTCTAATTCCTTCTTTCAGACAGGCTATCAGAAATCCATGCAAAACTTATTTCCCTAAAAAAAGAAACTCTCTAGCAACCTGCTCCTCTTCCTGGGACTCTTTTTTTGCTCCCATTTACAGGTTTTTCAGCTATTGCATCTGAACAGTGCAGAATAAAGAATGAATTATCTTCGATTCAATGTTTTTCACCATTTCAGGCAACAGAAAGGTAAAGGAGGACTGTGGAAAAAGCACATCTGGAAAAACCAATATGAAAAACTAGTAAGCAGGGTGAAGGGTTGAAATTTTATTTGGGATTGCTCCTCTTCCAGGAATGAGCCCAATGAGATCAGCTGGACTATGGATGAAGAACTGCATCCCTACCTCCAGCCAAATCTGAAGGAAGCCAAAGAAAACACAGTTTTACAAATGAGCAGGTTTCAAGAACGCTTTCCCCTCACCCTCAGCGGATCACTAGTTTCATTTTATGAAAAATCTATGGATGAAAGCAGTGGGGAAAAAGGAGAATGTGCTAAGAGTCACAGGAGCCAGACGAGACTAGTGGACAAAGAGCTTGTAAGCCTAGAAACTTCTTGGGTCAGTAAAAATGTTTTTTTAAGGAATTTGGAAAACACTCATTGATTTTGTGGGAATGATATTGCAAAGCAATATAAATGGTACTTAAGTACTGACCCTTATAGGCTTGCCGTTTCAAAATGGAGCATTTAGAGACTTTCTAGGAAAAAAAAAACCACTCAAAACTGCTCACATGATTTATGATGCTAAAAGAGTTGCTCTGTGTTATTCTATCCTACCATGGCCCGTAGACAAAGCAAACACAAAGTGTGACAAACTCATTGATACTTGGAAGAGGTTTGCCAGGAAAATAAGAGCATTTCTTACTCTTTAAAAGGTGATCTTCTATGTAAGTCGGTGCTGAGTAAATGCCATAGCCAGATTTAATACATGGTCCGTTTAACTTCCCAGCAAAAAATATAGTGTGAAAAATAGTGTCCTGCTAAAAACGTATAAATAATATCTCCACTTACTGCCAGCTTATCTTGCAGGAATTTTAAGCAATTAAGCCACCACTGTGGAGGTGCTGGGAAGGCTCCACCTAAGGCACTTTTTGGTCAGCAATGCTGACCAAAGCAGGAGATATGAAAAGCATGGAAATAGCTAAAACCACATGGCATGAGTCTTGGCAGCGATGCTCATCTTTTGGACAAGTCCAACTTTTTTTTGATGTTAAGCACTTAATCTATGGAGAGAAGAGGGTGCTTCAGGCTTGTGTTATCAAAGTTTCAGGTTTTCTTTGAGTCAGTTAAAAAAAACAAAAACAAATCAAAATTTAAAGAAAAAAAAGAAAATTTTGAAACCTATTATTATAAAATGGCTTCTTTTTCAAATGTAGAATTTGGGACAGGGACTGGTCTACAGCAGTGGCTTCCATGCACTTCTTGAGCAAGTTTCTCCCTCTGTGCTTGTGTAATTTAAATAAAGAGATTACAGAACCAGATACTGGCCATCAATATAAAAGAAGCATTACTATCATTTAGCATACTTTGGACTGGGAGTCACTTTGATTAGATGATATTTCATTAAGCCTGGAGATCGCACATTTGCATTTTGAGTGTTCAACCAGATGAAATCTTACCAACCCCCCCCGAGGTGCAGGGTTTGACCCAAAGAGGTGGTGGAAGAAGACAACAGTAACGATAGCCCCCTCGCACCTATTCCAGGAGCTGCCCTAAACTGTGAGCATTTCAATAGGCAGGTATTTTCACATGAAGTTCACACTGACTGTTCACAGCTTTTATCAGCTGGGGAAAGGGAATACAAAAAAAGCACTAGCACATTTCAAGCAAAGTTATGGCTGAATATTTAAAGTTTACTGATTTTAGACTGTTCAAAATTATAACATCCACCACTACTGGAATTCAGCCACTGAGCATAGTTGTTAAGGCATCATCTAATTTCATCCAAGATACAACACTTGCTCCAAAGAAATGAATTAGAGATGCTGTTGGGACAATAACTTTGAATTTCCTGGCTCAAGTGGGCTTAAATTTTCAGTTATGTTACACTAATGAACTTTTTCTGGTGAGCACAATTTCAGAGCTCTTTTGTGATTAACAATGTGGTTCCAAGTACCTAACCAAAACAAAGCCTGGATATTAATCAATGAAGTATTTGCATACCTGACTTGGAGTAGATGATTGGACATCACTGCTGTGCTCTGCATATAAATTACAGCTGATAAAAATTCATGCTTATTAATCTCCTCTTGAAAAACATTTATTTCATCTGGTTTGACTTAACTGTAGTATCTTAAAATAGATTTCAGACTGCAAAAATGAGCCAGTAAGTGCCTGGATTAGCTGCACCATGCATAAACATAATCTGAAACCCTGGCTGTTTTCAACTCTTCCCCACTTCCAATGGGGAAAGTCATTCAGCATGAAGTAACAGGAAGAAGATCTCACCAGCACTCCAACGTTTTACATCGCTAGTATCTTCTCTCATGGAAAATGCTCAAAAAGAAGTTTAAATGATACTATACGTAACCAGCTCTTGGCTCTCTTGCCTTCCAGCTGTAGTTGCAAATCATCAGACCGCTCTTGGGCAGAAAATAGCTTTTTCCAGTTGAGCATTGCAGACCTTGTTGCAAAAACACAGCTAGACAGGAATTGCTCAAGCATGGTGCCTTGCTGCTGCTTGCTGATGATGGAGACCAGGAGGAGAAAGCGGGTGACCCAAAGCACATGGCGATGCCTTCATGAGACAAAAGGATTCGACTGAACCAGGGGAACAGTCAAAAGCCGTAACTATCCCGTTGGTCTCAACAGAGGGGAGATCTGCACACCAGGCTCTTATTTCATCTCAGTGATCCCAGTTACACTTTTACTGGCTCAGCTGTAACCTCAAGCCCCTGCTCCAGCACAATGGGTGTCTTAAGGCAAGCTTGTGCTTTTGCCTCAGCACAGGACAGTCAGCAGAAAAACTCTCCAGATGCAGAGGGGAAAGTAAGGTTTCAGCTCAGAAAAGGCTGCTTCACCTAAAAGCCAGCAAAAACTGGTGACATTAAACAATGAAGAACTTGGAAGAAGAAGAAATTGCACACCAGCCTCATCCAGGCTCTGATCTAAAGCCCACCCATCACTCAGAGAAGCTTCATTTCTTCTAATCAGGCCCCCAAGCAGTGGGCAACAACCTCCAATAAAACATGGCCAACTTCCAAGGCTTGTGCCAAACCATAGAGTTTCTTCTCCAATTGTTCACAAAATTTTAAGTTTAGCAGCCTGTGGCTTAGCACCATCTCTCCCAAAAGAGAGATGGAGAACCAAGATGATGTATGAAGCAAACAAACAGCAGCTACACCAAGCCGGCAGCTGGGAAGAGGACAGCAGCTGCCACGCGCCTCCTCTCCATCTCTGATGCTATGGGGAGATGAAAGAGGCATTGCCTCTTCCTCCTGCAGGTGAGGAAGAGTAGTCAGAGGATAGAATTCATTTTCTAATTAGATAACGCAGCCACTTGCAGCCCCAGCAGTTCACGTCATGGTGAACTTACGTCCGCGTCAGGACTGCTGGTCTGCAAGTCCGAGCGCGCTCTTTTGGCCCTGGGTCAAAAAGGACTAGAACAGACCTGGATGTCCAATCACTTTAATTTCCAGACGTTACACATGGACTTCTCAGATGAAGCAGGATACAGAGACTTAGAAGGGGTCAAACTCAAATGTGTGTGACAGGAAGAGATTTATGAGCTATGGAAAATGTCAGTTTGGGATATTTATGCTTTTTCCTACATGAGAAAAATGCATTTTTAAGGTTGAACACAGGGACACCAAATCTGTGATAGATTTATCACAGTTCTGTGATAAAATTCCTGAGCTACAGTCATTCTGGTTACTCTAAAACAACACTACTAAGGCAGAAAGACATTAGTATGGACAGTGATGCAACTGAAGATATATAATCGATCACATGCATGACATGGACTTTCCTCAGGTACACAAGACTAACAGAAACACCACATTTCTCACGAATGTATTGGCTTCTCCTTTAACACTGAAAGTCTTTACAAGCTCTAAAATCTACTGCTTATACAAAACCAGGGATGGGCAACTTGTAGCAGCACTGCAGTTCCACATTTTACAAGCTACAGGCTGGTAAAAATGACCAAACTTGGAGGGGGAGGGGAGGCGGGAAATAAAATTCTTGAAGAACACTGACAACTTAGGACCATCCAGGTGTCTGAGGTGATCAGTGGCGTGGATTGAAGATACAGGAATTCACTCTAACAAACAGCAAAGCAAAGCAGATGTCACTGGGAGAAGGGCTATGTGGCCACTTTATTACCTGAGGTGGAGTAGGTGTGGAAGTGGGTCTCACGATGGGAGGCGTTGGGTTCCTGCTGCCCCCTCCAGACATTATTTCTTCTGTTATATCTTTGCCTCCTTGGTTTGGATCCCGGATTCGGATCTGCGGTATTGAACAAAGAAATAATTCAAACAAGTCTTCCAGTTACACACTGTCCTTAGGGTTTATGGAGAGGAGAACATGGACAGGACATAATTCCATTACACTCGGCAGGAGATGCTCTGGATTGAGCTGATGCTTTGCAGGAACGCTGGAATGTGGTTTGTTTCGATAACGTGAAATGCATGGTATGTCATCCCTTAATCTCAAAACCTAATTTAATCAAAACGCTCATCAAACACAACAGTTAAGTCTAAACATGTTCACTCAGTGCATGACCCTGTAATTCAGAATATGGTCTCTACTCCTGGAAAATAAGTTTACTGCAACTTAGAAAATTTAGCAGACAGTTTAACTACAGAACTAAGCTTGCCAGTTAGTGGGAAGTGCAAGAATTTAAAAAAAAAAAAAAAAAAAAAGGCCATGTTTTACCCTGATATGTAATTCAGTGACCTTGCCAACTCAGCTGCTGGTAAAGGGGGAAAGCAAATCAGCTCTTTTTGGTTTTCCCTTCCCCACTGAGAAAAGTCACACCAACAAAACAGAGGGAATCAAACAACAAATACTGAGCAAAGGAAAGGGAAACAGCAAGAAGAACAAACTAAAGTCCTACGAAACTCATCAGCATTTAGTAAACAACTATGTTTTTTGAGCCTCTTCACAGCCCCAAAATGGGAAGGAAAAATATTTTCCAAAATAAACCACTCAAGAACATACTCATTTGAATCCTCAACTGACACTTGAGCCAATGTGTGTCACCGAACACAGGGAACAATCAAGCTGTCTGGGTTAATTTGGAACAGAGTATTTAATTTTCAATATAAAAACTGAAGATTTCCATAAACCTAAAGACAGTGCTCTTGGTTGAACTCAGTCCATAAACTGCATGCAGAATCCCCATTGCACTGAGCACAAAGCACAACCGCAAGCAAACCGAGACATAATCCTTCTGAGGGCAGGGGTCTCACTGGAAACCAACACGCTTTTTTCAGTCAGCAGCATTTAAAGTTGTTAGCTGCAGAAGGGTTTTGTTATTTATCAACTTCAGTATGGTGTGATGTCTTCTTGACTCTTGGGTTATGAAGACAAAGAAATATACATGTGGTACTTAGCACGTTGACAATAAGTGGTCTTCTCTTGTTTTTGATGGGAGTTTTTCTTCTAAAACATTTAATTAACCACAGCTACAAGGACTTAAGAGTTGGCATGAATTCCTACCCTCTCCTCCTCTTGACAAGTAGTCAATGGCATTAAAACAAGCTTTCCCTGCCTGATAGCCTGTAGTACTCAAATACTCAACTAATGGTGCATGCCAGGCATGAACATATATAATTTAATTTTTCTTTAATTTCTCTCATTTCTTCAGCTGAGACCCAGATGAGCAACTTGAAATAGTACATTCAGAGAAAGGCATCTCAGGCATTCAAAAGACCTTTTGCCTTTCCGCTTCCAAGAACTTAGCTTTGTTGGCATGAAACTGTCTTTACCAGCTGGGTGTTTCTGAACGTCTTTGCATTTCAAATGGCATCAATGATCTGGCCATGTCATGGTTTGGATGCTGAAAAGAGATTCCTCAGGACTGAAAGAGATGGTGAAGAGGTAGCAAAAGAGTTGCATCACCTTTTGCTGACAGCAGCTACAAAAAAGGTCTTTCTTACAAGCCCAGCTAACACATTGTTCAGCTCTTCCAGTCTCCCAAATCAAGTGTCATCTCAAATCATCTTCAAAAATCAAAAGATACAAATATTCTGCATTTTGAGACATGTACAAGTCCTGCATTCTTTTTTCTCCCAGGAAACAGTTCTATTAATGTTTTCAAACCATCCTAACACACATAGTGATGTAACGTAACTTCCTTTTCAATCATTTAGAATCAACTATTCACTCACAGGTTCAAGTCCACTCCTAACGTTTTCTGTTTAAATGTTACATTCACCTGGTGTGTCTTTACTATTCCCTACCATCATCCACCTGCAAATGGGTTTAAATTCCATTAATCTGTGTATCTTGAGGAAATGTGGTCTCCAAACCTCTACCTACTTTGATAATGTCATGTGTTCAGGTTCTTTCAAACCTACAAATAAATGCGCAACTTACTGTTTTTCTAACTTTTCCGAGGCATAATATTGAACAATTTCTTTTTTGTCAATTTGAACCAATTCCCAACAGGCTCCCAAACTGATCTGAGTTTGTTCATGCCCACCTGGCTCTTTGGTAAAACTCTAAGCAGCAGTGCAGGCAGCTGAGGATCCCAGGCTTGGGAAGACAATGCAGCTTTCATTTATGTTCATTACAAAACTGGCAAAAATATTTTCCTTTTTGAGTGGCTGAGATGTCACAAAGTCAGAGCAGGAAGTCCCCATAGAAAGTTGAAAATAAGACAACCACTGCAGCGCTGTGCAATGTTTAATTACACTTAGGCGTGAAAGGTAAGACTTAGCCTCTCTGTAAAGATAAAGCTCAGTTTTTAGCTTAAAATCGCTATTAATTTCCTTCAATCTTAGAACCAGGACAATTCTCAGAAGGGATGTACCAGTTAAGGATGATCACTTACTGTTTTTTTCTCTCTTTTAGCTGGTGGAGGCTGCTGCTGCTGTGTAGGCACTATGATGGGTGCTGACTGATACACTGGCTGACTTGGGTAAAAAGGTGCTCCTGGGAGAGGACAAGAAGACAGAAACAAGAGTGAAAAATTCAGTTCATCTGTTAATGAAACAAAAGCAAGTACAAGAGGTAAAACTGGCCACCTACTCCTCCCTCCCTTCAAAAACCAGAACTTCTAACATCCAGCTAGTCACCTGTCCGTGTTTTGCTCTTCCCCACTTCCACTAAAACAGAAGTTGCTACTCCATCAAGACAAGCCATTAAGTCACTACTTCGTTTTTTTCTGCTCATGGAGGAAAAAAATGATCACGTGCATCCATTTCAGAGAGGCTGTTGAAATCACCAAGGCATGAAAAGATAAGTGGCCCATCCTTGGACTCCTTTGACAGACAAACAGGTGGGTTTGTTGTTTGGGGGGGTTTTGTCTTTGTAGAGAAATTCAGTCAAACCATTACAAAGAATTTGCAAGGTCAACTGCAACCTATTTTGAAGCATAGCCAGAAAATTTAATTACAAGCAATGTTCTTGTCATGCTGCAACACAAAAAAGCATGACCATGGTTATTATTGCAAAATTATACCACGTTGTGGATTACATTCATAATATCCAATATAGTTTCATTATGTTTTTCTTTATGGAATAAGACTGGCTCAAAATGACTGAGTGCTTTAAAAACGTGCCAGACATACATAAAGGTGGCATAGTAGAGCTGTCTTCTGTCTGTGGATCAGATTATCAAGTGAGTTTGTAAGATGGTGCTGGGTTTCTTCCCTTCTAGGCATGGATACTGGGTGGACTGCCTGCTTGCACTTGCATCTGGAGCAATGTGATTTATTCTTCAACTGAACTAACCTTTAAATGGGAATGAAAATCTGTATTGTGCATCTGTAACCAAAACGGGAGGTTATTACTATCTCAAGCAAATGGTGAAATCCAAGAAAGCAAACAAAGCCAGCCCAGTACAATCTGATTTGCAACTTCAAAGGACACATTCCTCAAACTGAGAGCTGGAAAGCAAAAGCTCAGAGCAGGCTCCCTGTCTGCAAGCTTGGAACAAGAACTTTTCGCTGCTGAAATAGCAGGCAGGTAGCTGAAAGCAGAGAGCATTGCACGGCACCACCATCAAGCTGCTAAAAGCTCAGCCTGCTATATTCACTCTCGGATGCTGCAATTAAGGTGGCCTAAATGACTCAATAAACTTTTCATTTTGAACTTCACAGTAAGCAGTGTGACTTCAGATCTGGCCTCAGGGCACAAAAGTCTCCGTCAGCATCCCCATGGCTTGGGAAGCGAGAGTCCTCCTGCCTCTCTCCTTAAAAACAGTGATGAAGCCTCAAACTCTTCCAACTAATGCTTTGGCCAAGCCGGTCAGGTGTACAACATGAGTTCAGATAATGTGAGAGGACAGGAGCAAGCCTGGGAGCCCTGCAATGTGTTAATTATCCTGATTTCTAGTTTCCTAGAAACCAGATCTAATCAGATTGCCTGTAATGTGATCCCTGCCAGAGAGCGAGCTACAGCATAACTCAAGGAAGGGCTCTTCCTTTATGAAAAATACTTTTAAAAAAGCAAATCCCAAAAAGCAAGAGTAACTTCTGGGAAGAAATACAGCTTCTGTGGCAAGAAACCAAGTGCATTTTTCAGTGCAACGCTCTTCGCTCTTCACCCTGCCTTTTGATCCTTTCCAGTTCAGTGGCACCCAAGTTTTATTCTCCCTCCTTTCCATTCATCATTTCAACGTCTTTCCCAGGGTAGAATGGAAACTCACTGATATAAGAGAGAACGATTAATTGCAAAACTGAGACAGTTAAAAAAAATGCACTGTCCATCTTCACAAGTTTTGTCTTCTGCAGTATTTTCCCTTATCACCTTCTTTACAGCCTGTCAAACTGCAATGATGTGATGTCTAGCAGCCACACTGGCTACGAAGTCCCGAGGTTATGGGAAGGGCCACTGCCAGCAGCATTATCCATGCCTGTATTGAAAATTCAGTTGTCTCCCAATGCCATGAGCAGCACCTGGTGAGAGACTGAACATTTCCAGTCCCTATATAAATAGCAAGGAAGCAACGGGAGGGAAACGTGGATGAGTACAGGCAAACCTGTAATCATCCTCTTTCTTGGCTAAACCTCCTCTGCCTGGAAAACATTCTGCGTGACAGAGGGCTCCAGGTTCACCCACTGATGTTCCGCAGACACAGCAACCTAAAAACAAGCTGGGACTGAAAGATTACAAGCCTCTGTGCAAGAAACCAGGCACTTTCAGGAGTGGAAAGGAACCGGAAGGGAACCTTTTCCAAATTACAGAAGTGAAGACAGACAAATGGCATTAAGCGAGCAGAAAATAAGAAAGCAGACCTGTAACAGCAGAAAAAATGGGTAATTTCCTCATTTAGAGGATCAGATTTAAAGAACAATTGCAATATTTCTTCTCTTTATTTTTTCTAGGATAAGCAAACAGGAACTAGCTGCCTTGTAATTGCTCTCTCCTTTTATTCAGAAATTGCATAACCAGGTTTGAAGGCTTCATGGCAACCTTTCAAAGTAGTCCCATTAGATCGCTATACACTAAATAAATAAAAAAAAGAAAGAAGGAGGGGGGAAAGAAAAAAAAAAAAAAAAAAGAGTCCAGACCTTTTAAAATTATAAGTAGGGAAGCAACTGGGGCTTTTCTCCCCTTTAAAAGGGATGTGTATTTATGAAGAGCAAACGTGCAATTCTGCCCATGGTACAGGGTTGTCATTGTTCAGCCTGGAAGGTAATCATTCACTTCTAACACTCTGAAATACCAACAGCTAAAGCCACATGGAAAGTTGACAGTATCTCTGCCCCCAACAGATTACAGAATGTGCATGGGCAGGTAGCAATCAGACTGAACAAAATACCTCAAATTCGCTATCAATAGGTGAAGACCCTTAAAAAAACCCCTACCCATACAACATGGTGATGACTAGAATCATCCTGATGGATTTTAAAATGTTCCCATAAATAAGGAAGGTAAGGTAAATTTAAAAAAAAAAGTGATATACATGACTGCAAGACACCTAATTCTGCATCTCATTCAAATACAGCTTGCAGGAGCTGATTTGTTTTAACTATCAAAATAGAGATCCCACAGAAAAACTTAGAGGAGACTGTGATGTAAGTATGATATATATTGTACATGACAACACATTGGAAATTATTAAGAAAGGACTTAATTACTTTTATGTAAAAGATGACTGCCATGAGAAGAGGTGTCATGGGACAGCAAAGGACAGTCACCCACTGTTACATGTGATCTGCAAACTGGGACCCAAGTGAGGTAGTTGTGAAGTCCTGGAGGAGTCAAGGACCAGTGAGATGCAGACAGAAGGGATGCCCAGCACTGGACATGCAGCCTCTGAATTATTAGGTACAGCTTTGAAGCTCAGTACCTGAGGGAGTCAATCAAGTATACTGAATATGGTGTGCCAAACAACCACAGCACACACAATGATGTTGGGCTGTCTCCCAAGCCTTTTGCTTGAGAAAAGGTGAGATCAGGAGTTGCCCATTAAAAGGGCAAATTTCAGCCGGTGCATGGGTTACAAACTCTTCGACTAGACTAACTTGATCTTTGCAGCATAAGACTGGTGAATCAAACCACATGGCTTGTTCTTTTCCCTCACTAAACACCAAACAAGGAACACAGGGATAAGAAATGTTAACTGCTGTATTGCTGTGAACATATTCAGGGCACAGCTCAATGGAAACCAGGGCTGCCAGATGTATTCACAATACATTAATAAATAATAATGATTGAGCAGGGAATAACAAATAGCCACCATTCTTGTTCACGTGTGATTATGGGTAGTTCTCTGAGTTGCAGCCTTTCCTTAAGAACTCATACAAACAATACTCTGTTATTGTGAATTTTTCAGGAGTGAATAATAAGGGCTGTGACACAACCAAATTGAGCAGCTACTTGAAGTTCAAACAAATGCTAATCCATTTCACTATTATAAATCTTCAGCTTGACAACAGAAAAACACACCCAGGAAATACTTTATAAGAAATCTCCAAGCAGAACCTACCATAGGCATTGGGGAATTCTCCAGGACCTGGTCCTGGATAAAAGGGTCCTGGTCCTGGCGGCTGAACGGGATACTGCTGTGGGGGCCCAACATATGGAGGGCCACTGTGACGATACTAGGAGGGAAAAAAAAATAACCATCAGTTTACAAGGAGTTGGGCATCTTCATGCTGTTGCATACAGAGCCTGTAATCGAGCCCCCCAAATCAACAGCAATGGGATTATCAAACTGATTAATGATAGATTCAGAAATGTTACTGTCAAAAAAAAAAAAAAAAAAAAAAAAAAAGGAGGTAAGGCATGTCATCTAAAGACACAACAGGGAGGACATGAGAGCTGAAGTAGAAAACAGTCACTCCCCTGATTTCAGCAATATTGTGTTTTTAAGAGGCCCAAGGTTTTAGAGTAATTGTAGATCTATTAAGTCAATTTAGATACATTTATCGCACTAAACATTTTCCAAGAGCTTAGTTTTTCACACCGTTTTTGAGGGGGACCTCAAAAACTAGAAAGGTAATTTATTCCTACTGCCTCCATGCACAGAACAAATACTTCATACAGAAAAAGGGCAAAGGCTACATATGCAACTACCAGCTTAATTTCAACACCACCACCCCAGTCTGCGGCAGGTCTTGAGAAAATCCAGATGGAGCAAATGTTTTGCTGTTCCTTAGGTGCCTGGACAATGTATTTTTACCTGTGGTATACAGTACTGAGGGCCCTGAGGCATCGGGTAGGGCATTGGAAGATGATTAACCATCATGATGTGCTGGTTGGTTTGATATACCGCAGTTGGCGTTTGCGCACCAGGACGGATGGAAGGGCTGCTGTTCTGGATGGTAGCTCTTGGAGGCTGTATCTGAGGCCTCTGAAAAAACTAGGGCAGGGAAGAGAGAAAGGAGGGAGAGAGGAGAGAAAACAAAGAACTGGTTAGACTTTCTGGGAGAGAATTTGAAATATCAATATAATACAACATTATAATTATAATATTGCTTTCAAAGGGTTGCCACGCATTCAGAAAACTGCAGGACAATTTCTGTTTATCTGTAAATAGCAAGATCATGCTATAGCCTTCTATTTTACAAGGTATAAGAAGGTAAGAAACTTTAAATTCCAATAATTATTAGTTTGTATCTACTGAATTATACACTTCAACTTTCAGAGCGAACGTTAGAAAAATGATTTTTGTCAAACATACTTTTTATAAGGTGGGTTGACTGCCAAAAAAGCCACCTTTATAAATATCCTAGGGAAATAAAAGATCAAGGCAACTGTTCCAATATACCTCCAGAACAGCTAAAAAGCCGGATTTTTACAAAGGCCACGGGTGCCTTATGCCTATCCTTTGTACAAATTGAGCTGGGTGACCTGTCTTGCCTTCCGTTTTCAGAAAGGTGGCAACTTCCTCCAGGGTGGCACCAAACTCTTCTACCATGTTTGCATGAAGTGATGCCCCACGCAGATGGACCAGGTCCAGGAAACCAAGCAACCCACTGGTACACGCTCCATTCTCAACCCTTATGCGCTGGGAAAGGCATCAGCATCCACGGTATGGAGCATTCATGGCACTGGAAGACCTCGCTCTGGAGTCTTTGCAATCTTGAAACTCAGTCGGTAAGATATGCATCAGACATTAATGCATTCACTAACAGAGTAATGATAGAAGTGATAGAGACACTTATGCCATGCAGAACCAGGAGTTAAAATTACCTGTATAGGTCTGAATCCTCCCTTCAATAACGAAGCAAGAAAGCAGCAGGAAACAGAAAGAAAGCCAATGGAACAGCTTACAGATCAATAGGAAGGAATAGGATATAACATGCACCCTAATTGCACACAATTCCATTCATCTTTCCATCCTGCTTTGACTAATCTCTTATAGAAACAGCAAGAAAAAGACACTGGACTGGTACCAAGGACTCTTCTACCAGAATCCTAAGGCAGGGGTCAGAAACTCTTTTAGAAAAGTTTTATATGGAAGTATAAAAGTTTAAAAAAAGAAAAAAACCCAACCAAACCATGATTAACTGCAGGAAATACGATACTACAGGAAGACTTTGTTTACTCTGTTCCTAAAACATCAAACATTTTTCTTTTCTGGTCTCTTTCAGTGATACAGAGATAGTAGATAAAGCAGAAACCCTTGCTCAAATCATGGATTTGGTTTCCACTTCTGCACCAAGACTGGAAGGATAAGAAATGCCACATATTTAATTGTTAAGCAAAAAAATAATAATAACTAGGTCATCATACATCACATCGAAGACTGCTGGCTGATGAAGTGCATTGATGTAAATAGTTTGTGAGCAACTATATCATGAACAGTGAGAAGAAAAGAGAGTGGTAACCACTAAGGAATGAAGGAATGAGCTGGGCTTATCTGCCTTGGCATTCGGGAAGAATGGGGTAGGGCAGAAGGAAGCTGTGGTGTCTTTATACTTGACATGACAACGAGCTTAAAATGGTCATTCTGGTGCTGCTGAAGACTTTATGACACTAAGTTATTCCCCATAGCAAATGGTTTCTCCAGGAAAGCCACGGATGACTCCCTGTCTCGGAAATCCAGATACCATTAAGATGAGTGCAATGCTTTTATGTCCAATCCTGTTAATCTGAATGAAGAATTGTCACCGGCACACTGTAAGCATGACCTGAACCAGGAGAAGGCAACTATCTGGGTAGAAAGTTTAGTAGCAAGGGTGCAGAAAAAAAACAAGAAGAGCAACACATTACCATGCTTCCACATTAATAAAAACTGTGCAGCTGTCTAAATGTGGGGGAACTACACGAGTGTTGCATGAACCAAGGGCATATGATGAATTTATGGTGAGAATTACTAGAGTCTGCAATTTTCCAGTATCAAAAGACACCAAAAAGTACAAAGGCCTTTCTTCTTTCACTTCAAATTACTGAATAATGACTATTTCTAACCTGTTAGCAGGTTACAGCAGAAATGTCTCCAGAGTGGGGTGGGGGTACAAGTCAATAGCCACCACGATTCTGTATTTATGCAGAGTGAAAATGGGCTGGAGGTTGAAGCGAGACCTGCCTCTCTACTGACAGTAACTACATTCACAGGGCAGCAAGAAAAGCCTCCACTGCAAGAGATGGGAGTCCTCCACCGGTGCAAGCTGCAGACATGAACCCTGCTCCTCAAGTTTCTCCTGTACCTACGAAACCTGCTACTAACACCACTGAAACCATTGAGGAAAAACTTACAGCAACAGAAACTCCTTGTCTATGGGTAGCTTTTCGTTTCCATCACTGGCAACTGGTGCCTAAAAGATCATGAGATGTTATCTGTTGGGGTGATACACTGAAGAAACTCCATTTCATGAAACACAAGCCTGCTCTCTCTCCTGCTGTAGCAGAAGGCAGGCAAGCACGCTCTGTGCGCCAAAATAAGTGGTGCGTTGCACAGGCTTGCTCTTCCATCAAACATTAAACACCACCATGGTGGTGCTAAGAAGGAGGACCTCTGACGATGAAACTCTATGTTAAAAAAACCCAGCCTCTCAAAAAAACTCTATACTGCCCACACTATCGCAGAGGTAGCTCAAATTCAAAGATGGAGGAAAAAAAGGAGAAATTCATTACTAGTAGGAAGACAGACACAGCAAGAAGAAAAGCAGATCCATTATTCCAAGCAACAAGACCATCAGAAGCTTTTGCAGGTGCCAAACAGAGATCTCCCTGGCAAAGTCTGAATTAGTTTTAGCTACGCCACTTCCTGTAAGTAAAACTAAAATCCTCAAGGAAATCCGGTATCATCAGAGCACTGTGTATCAGATTTGTATGTGGGTTTTACTGTTCAAAGCAAGTATCATCTGGTTGGCAAACTGTTTTCTGCTCCATGCTTGCTCCTGTCCCTCCAAAGCTAAGCTAGCAATATTCAAAGTCATTCTTAGAAATGTTTCACTATTCTGACTTGATTTGTTAAAAAATTCATCTTGCAAGGTCAAACAGATGCCTGCACAGACAACATTTTCAAGTAATGCTAATGATGTCCCATTGGAGGACACCAGGAGATTAAAATCTGATATATCTTGTCTCTATTTCTTCTAATAAATGCAGGATTTGGAGTGGAGCACATACAGGACCCACACAGGACCAGAATGAAGGTACCCTGGGCCGCAGCAAGGCTTCTGATAGAAATCCTGTGTTAAATCAACCCTTCCTTGACTGCTTCCTCCAAAAATTAACATTAAGTCCTGCTATGTCCAACAATGGTTAAATTACGGTGAAACATGCTACACAGTCATTCAGCAACCAGTGAGGACCTGAGCCATGGTCCTCAAGTCACAGTACCATCCATTATCTATTCACCTCTGTTAGGGAGGGATTTCTTTGATTATCTTGGAGTCAGTACTACTGGGCAATATAGTCTGCTAACTTTTTCCTCCTATTGTTGCTCCCCAATATACTTACAGAAGAGTACAACTAAACCCCTCTCAGGCATTGCTTTTATCAGCTGCCTCAAGCTCAAGTCTTTTAGCCTGCTTGTTCAATAAGCTCTCATCATCTCAGCAGCCCTTCATCTACCTGCTCAAGGAATTTTCTGGAAAATAAAAAAGTAGAGCTGTGCACACGCTCCAGACAGGGTTTCCCCAGTACTTCCCAATACAGCAGTAATAACTCCCTACCTCAGCTGGAAATAACTTTCCTGGTTTACCTAAAGATTGCATTGCACAGGTGGTTTCAGCTGATGAGCTCCTATTTTATAGAATAAATATTTCTCCTTGGCACTGAAGTATGAGGGCTTGCACCTTGCAATGCTGAATTATGCCTCATTTCCATCACGCTGGTCCTCCTTGCACAGCATCCAGCATCCCTGTGCTAACCACATTTTCTAGCTTTGTACTCACCGTTTGCTGCAGACACATGCCTGCTAATTGTGCCAGAGTAATTAACACTAATATTAAGGAAATCCACTACTAACCTCCTGCCTACCTCTCTCAGCACTACTCTGCCCTTTACTTCTTAGTCACTCCTCATATATACATGCCCTGATATCCTTTTATTAACCATCATCACCTCCTGCTTAATTTTCTTCCCACATGACCCTGTGTCAAAAAGTCTGTTGAAGGCCAACCAGATAAGAGGCTGTCATCTAGAAAAATCAATGATCAAACAGAACACCAGAACTCCTTCTGGCAAACCACCACTGCATTTTAATTGATTTTCTATTTACTCTGTATTTCTAAGCCATCACTTCCAGTGAAATGTCTGTGGAACACTCCCTCCCTACTCTAAAAGCTTCACTGAAAAATAAAATTGTGGTAAGAGGACCGAAAACAAATCTATGCTAAGCTTAGCCCATCAAACACAATGTGGATAGGCACCCATCTATTTTTTTCTAGATTGGATCAAGAGTGGCAGTTGTGACGGGTCCACAAAGCCCTGCAGAAGGTTGTGGAAAAAGGAAGCAAAAGGAAAGTTCAACAAGTTATCATCAACGTTATCAAATCAAATTGCATAACCAAGCTCTCCACTTCAATTAAGCTTCTCATACCCTGAGACAGCTCTGTTATTAATTTTTAGTCTTTTTGGTCTGACCAGGAAGGCTGGTGGGATAACCTGACGCTGACCTGGAAGAGGGAGGAGGCAGCATCTGCACATGCAATACAGCAGGAACCACGTTTACTTGCAGGTGAAAGCTGGCACATTATATTTGATCTTTCAAACTTCAACACAGGCACCAGGGCTCAGCTGAGGAGTTGCAGCCTTGAGACCTAAAGATCTGGTGCCAGAAGCAGGAGCTGAAACAGAACGTCCACAGGTCCACATCTTGCTTCCCCAGTGGCCACCAGCAACCCTATAGCAGCCCTTTGGGCACTTCCCTCCCCACCTCAGACTTTCCCAGTTTTATTATTTACTAAATGATAAAACAGGGGAGGGGGGACGGGGGGGATGGGGACAACAACGGGACGGGACACCATGTTTTTGTGCCAGCCACGGGCTTTAGAACTGGTAGCTCATTTATACGCTCATGGATGAAGGCAGAGAAGTAACTATGGCAGACATTTCTGATTGCTTTCTAACTCGAGATACTTAAAAAAGCTATGAAATGCTTAGTCTTGAGTCAGCTCAGGGAGTAAATTCCTGACCTCTCCAAATCACAAGGCTTTTTAACAACAGTACACGGCCAAACCCAGTTTTCTGTTGTATAAGCTATACCCAAAAGAACTCGAGTAACCCCAAGCTAAAACTGGAACAAACTACAACAGCAACCTCAAACTAAATTAGTCTGCCATAACCAGTAAACTAATCTCAAATACAACTATAGTCAGAAAGGGAACTATGACATTTCAGTTTATATTTGTTCTTATTTCTGTTTTTAATTACACTGGCCTCTTCTGAGCATCCATTTTAAAATAACCCATATGGTCCTGAAGTCACTTCTGAAATTAGGGGTTATTCTACATTTTGGACTTCAGATTAGAAGAAAACTGCTATTTTCAATTGTGCTTCATGAGGATCAGAAGCAACAAAATGACTCAAGAGCCTAACTTAGAAAGAAAAAAAGGGATGCTCTCTGCATAGTGTGGGAAACAGAGCAGCAAGCCCAGGCAGGGTAGTAGCCAAGTCCGCTAGAGCATTTCAAGAAAAACACAAGTTGACAGTATATTTAAAAATACTGCCACAAAACACTCTGTAGGGCCCACTTTCTTTCTCCTATAAAATGAGACTTTTCAGTGGTTTCTCAGGTAGCTGTGTTCATGGAACCAAGGATTAGTGATACACATTTAGCTTTTAATCAGAACCACTGCAGCTATTTTCATTTGCCTTCAGCCACTATTTACTTAGCATAGCACCCTAAATCTCATTCTAGTATTTTCTCTCATACAGACTTTGATCACACTTTCTATAGCATCAACTGGCTTGGAGCTACCAAGGCAGGCATTCCCATCAGAAAATAAATTGCTTACAGAGTTGCAAGTCAACTTCAGGTGCTTAAATCATGCTAATTTGATTACTTTAAAGACCTAATAATTACAGGAAATAACATTAAAGAATAATCCATTATTTGACTGAAAAAAGACACAGAATCAATACAAGGCATATGTTAATAAAATCACACTGGGATTGACACAGGAATCGTTGCAAACAACATCTTGCTGCCGCTTTCTTAGAAGAGCACATTGTATTGTTGCAACAAATATTAACACCGCTACGGTCAATCTATTTATTTAGTACCTTTTAGGTTACAAAATCTCTGTCTCGAAGCCTACTGCATATGTTACACAACTTAAGCATGTCAGAAGCTTCCCATGTGAGAATAATTATTTATGTTGGTTTCAAGCACCCTCCAAGTCTTGGGTTTGGGATGAGCTCGCTTCAACAGCCGTGACCCTCCTACACAGGTCAGTGGCAAAAATCCCTCTCTCCATCCCCAATCCGCGCCACGGGCAGAGCCTTTTGGATTAAAAGAAATAAACAGCTCATCTATAGCCCAGGTTTCTCTGTACCTGTCCTGATCCAGTGCATGACATATAACTGGGAGTAAAGCCTGAAATGTTTTTCTAACAGTGACAGCTTCTCTCGGATAATTATAAGCAGACTTCAAATATAACAGAGTGAAAAATCTAAGTGCAACACAGTTAAATATGTAGTGATAAAACTGGGAAAACACTTGAAAATTACAAGTTTTAACCTGCAGGCGGGGTCATAACTGGGTCCAAAAGAAAGTTTTAAATCAAGTTATGACAGATTGGTGGTAGAGTCATACCAGTAAAGCCACCAAGTGCTGAAAGCATCTCCTCCAAGGCTGTGCTGCCTCGAGACTCATGGTCCAAAATCTGCTCACAGTGAGCTCAGTAATTTTTATAAAAATATTAAATTATATATACAGTGTGAGCCATTTGCCTTAGTAATGACCTATGAAAGAACTAAGGAGTTTCTGAACAGCGATGCACTTTCAGTATTGCGTAATATAAACAGAGACCTGAAGTTAAGGTCAAGAACAGAAGTATCTAAACAAGATACTAATTCCATCGTTCCCTACGTTGCCCAGTCATTCTGCAAACATTCCTCCACCGCCGCCTGTCAATGCAATCCCTTGCCACGCACAAAAATAATTTCTCTCTCTCTCTCTTTCTCTCTCTCGACATTTGCCTGCGAGCAAACAAGTGCAAATGCCTCATTCTACTTTTTAAGCCTTTTTTTTGTCCTGCTCTGGAAGGATGCCTGCCTCCATGCTGCTCTCTGAGGTGGAAGGAACAAGTATTATCAGCTTTTTGGGGTGTCTGTGCCCACTTAACACACTTACCTGCTCTCCTGAGACAGTACTTTCCCAAAGGTGCTCATCTCTACAGTATTAAACTGCTCAGACTAACAGGAGCGAAGTGAGAACAAAGTAATTCTCCTGGAACAAACCTTCCACGACTTAAGCCCCTGTCCCGACATCGCTGGAGTTAATGGGATTATTTTTTTCTTCCTTATTAACTTGGTGGAAACAGCCTGTTCCTTCCAAGCCAAGAGTGACACGGAAACAACCAAATCTGGGAGAGCTTTCCTGCATTTGCCATGCCTCTCCTCCTCTTTTCCACCCATCAGTACCACATCTGTCCCCTCAAAAGCTACAAGAAGCAGCAAAATCAGTCCCCAGGGAAAAAGGGATTTGGCAAAGATGAATTTAGGAGTTGATAGAAAAGACAACTTTGGACACATTGGCTAAGACAGAAGGGACCTGTGCATCTCTCCTGACGCTGAAGAGGTCCTTTTGGTATTTCTGCCACCCCAATAAGTGCTGCCCATGAGTTTCACGAGTCAGACCTGCTCCTAATTTTCATTCTTCTTAAGTCATGCAACAGGAATACTACAAAGATTCCTACATGTTTGGCTTTCATAGGGTGAGTAAAAACAACATTAAGCAATGTAATGATAACAGATAATCAGGCGTATCACACAAGAAATGTATGAATTGGAAAGTCGTTTGCCTTGCTCTGAGTTTGAAAAGTAGGATTTTCTCAGGGATGCGAAAGCCCGGTTCTCGTTGACATCTTCAGCTCAGGCAACATAATCCACCGACTAGTTTAGGAAATATTCAGCAAACTTTCTAGAGACTTGAAAAGGCAAGCATATTTCACGAATACCTGGCAATGATCTCTACAGGTTCTCCTTTCCTACAGAAATGGCGTTAAGTGGTATGGTTAATGAGTGCAGTGACACCAACTGAGAATTAAAAGTGTTACTCCGTGTTGCAGGCAGCTTGTTAGCAGGGTTATGCATGTGCTAGTATCTACTAACGGGGCTGGGTTTCCAAAGCGAGCCTTCGTTTTAAGTTAGTGGGTGAACCACCTCCAACCACCCGCCTCCCCCAGCCAATTAGTTTAGGATGATAATGAAGGGGCAGGGTACTGTACCTGGTGATGGGCAGGTCGAGGCCCCGCTGCAAACTGAGGAAAGGCGGGAGAAACAAACACAAAAGGAAAGGCACAAAGAGTCAGAAACACCACAACGAAACCAAAATGTCACACTCTATGCAAAATAAACCCACGAGAAAAAAAAAAAACCACAAAACAGTCAAAAGCTTTGCTGCAGGACAGTGACAGACAGGTACTGAGATATAACAAGTGAACACCGCTAAGGGGGGAAGTGTGCTGCTTGAGAGCTGGGAGATAAACAGCCAAAGCTGCTAGTTATTTTAAAGGCACTGTAGTGTGTGAATGCAGGCATTCTTTATCCTGCCTGGGGAAAAAAAAAACAACAAAAACAAACCAAAAAACAACTTAAAACAAGCAGCAGTGGAGATTTTAAACTGTTTCAAGGTGGAGGAAAATGGTTAAAGCAGCTGGACTCAGAGTCATTCCAAATATTTGGTGGGAGCGGAGGATGGAGACTCATGGCCTGAGAGCAGTTAAGAGCCAGGTAGGCACAGCTAGTGTCCTGCTGGCCAGGGGGCAGCGGGAAATTCCCTGCAAGGCAAAGATCCACAATTCTTTGCACATACACACAGTGCAATTTTGTTTTCAGCCTTTTTTTCCCACAACTATCACAATATAACCCTCCTTAATGAGTCGGATTTGTCACCCCCATCTGAAACCAAAGGAGACAGGTTAACCCGTGATGTCCCCGGGGGGCTGAAGGCATCAGTGGTAGAGCTTGGATGGAGTACAGGAGGTCCTGGTTCCCAGCCCTGAGCTCAGGTTACTAAATCACTTCCCACCCACTTGGGTTACACATGGAGGAAAGTAATCAGAATTTAACATGCTCAGTAAACATTAAAAGCATTTTCCAATAAGTAACTGATTGTTAAAATATAAATAAAAATGAATGCAAGAAATGGAAAATATAAATAAAGATGACAAGGTAGCCTCTTCTAGAAGCCGAGTTAGGTATTTAAACCCTTAATTCTCAGTGTAATCAGCAGAGCTCCACGATGACAGCAGATAAATCTATTGATAATAGCTCCAATAATTAAACGGAGCAAATGAAACTAGATCCCATGATGGCTTTTTACCCACCGCATGCCTCTACTTGTTGCTAGTTGTGATGGCTTAGTGACTTAACACACGTACCGAAGCATAAGCTACTGTCCATGTCTGCTAATTTATACTACAGGGGCTCAGTACGTTTTACTTTCTGCCTGAGAAGAGTGATCAAAACTGGCTACTAATTACTGATTTTCTTATTAAGAATTTTTTTCAGTAAGAAAAAGTAGACTGGGGTTCACTTGCAGCCCTACCTCCCAGCCATTTTAATGCCATCAAACATGAGAAGCAAAGTACAAATATTCACTGGTCCAGCTGATTTTCTCCTTTATAAACATTTTAATCGCCTATATTTAAGATTTCCAAGAACTAGACTACTAATACCAGTGTTTATATATTCCTTCTACCTTCACCTCATCATGATGGATGAAAAGTCATAAAAACCTTCTGAAACTAGAAAATATGCACACATGGACTATTTCTAGTACAAGAGTTTATAAAGAATGACCTGCACTGATTCACCAAATAGAGAGTTTTCCCACCCTTGAAAATTTTCCCTAAGTCTTACAATTAAAGAAAAAAAAAAAAAAAAAAAAGAAAAGCATGATCATCTTGTAAGACTAAAGAGCTAAAATTTCTGTTTCAATAGCAACCACAGGACAGTAGCACTCAAAGACTCTCAGCGTTCTCCCAAGGCTCAGGGTGTGGAGAGGACAGTGGCTCTGTTGATTGGTCCTAGAGCGATGAGAAATGGGCACCTGGATGAGTCTCGAGAGGTGACTGCACTTCAAGTCCTTATCTTCCTAAAGGAAGAACTCCTCAAAACCAGTTCAAACATCTTGTGTTCAAGAAAAGGGAATAAAGCTTACCCTGGAAGGGCTGACACAAGCCTTTCCAGAGGGGCTACACACTCCATGTTACACAACAATGAAAAAAATTAATCAAAAAGACAATGACAGGGTGCAAAAACCTTGTGCTGCTTAATTTCAGGGCCAAAGTACCTCTCTTATCACTGTTCCACAGAAAAGATTCATTCTCACTGTGTTTAAAACAAGAGCTGGAAGCTTACATCTTAAGAAGCTGAAGTATATTCCATGGTGAAAAGTAATATGCGTTACAAGAAAAAAAAAAAAAGAAATAAAACAAAACCTCAAAAGTTAGTGAAAAATACCCTAATCTATTTTGCACTGGTCACCATTGGCTATTGATTTTTTTCATTTTTAATTTTTTGAAATAATTCAGGTTGGCAGGATTTATTCCTATTAGTAGCTGTAAGCAACAGAACAAACTGTAGTCACTGCTGGCTCGGATTAAAAGAGACACTTTGGGTTTTTTTTTTCCTCTGTCCAATGAAGGTAGTAGATAGAAAGGAAAACTTCTTTATGAAACCTGGGTCCAACATTTCTACCACCCACACTCTTTATGGTCCTGCTCTGTGGACAGTGGGGCATGTTCTCTATCTGCTGACGTTGAGCTGGCACATCTCAAGCCTCTCTGAAAATAACCACTTCTGGATCGCTCAAACACGCTCTCCAATCACGTTTTTTTTGGCAGACCTCCTAGAATTGGACAGTTTGTGTTAAAATCACCTGGTGCTCAGGGACTGGCATTGGCAAGAGCTAACAGATAATTTTCAGTAGTGCTGAATGGTTCTGATTTCATTCTCCTTCCCCCAGCTGGAGCTGCACTTTGAAATTCTTGCTATCGGAGTGATGCTACGATGCTAACAGGGAGAAAACATGAAGCCAGTTGGATTGCAAAGGCAGCTGTCCTGGAAGGAACAGAAAAGCCTGAACCATGCAATTGCCAATGGCCCTTGGATGCAGAAACAGGACGGAGGAAGCTCCGGCTGCTTGAGGAAGCAGGGTTAGGATCAACCTCGTTAGTGCAACAGCCTACCTACCCACACCAGCCGCACCAGCTGCGTGACGGACGGGACTGTGCTATGGAAACCTAGGGATGGCAAAGACATCCTGCCACCTTCCTCGTCCCCTCTTCACCCTCCCCTCACCACCAAAAAAAGACAGTTAAAAAATAAATTAAAAAATAGTAATTAAAAAAAGTAAATCAAGCCCAGAACAAAATGCAAGAGTAGTTCAGGACCAGGCTAGTCTTGCATTTGTTTTGGGGTGGGGAGGTGGAATGAGATGTTATGGGTGCGGCTTTTAGTAATGGGGGTGGAGATGGTCACTAGCAGAGCGGATGGCAAAAACTGCATACAGGAGAGTTTAAAAAAAATATAAAAATGGCTGACAACGGCAGACAAATTCTTCCTCAATACCTCCTCAATAATGGGGCCAAAACCCTACAATTTGACACATTTTCCAGCCAAATTTCCTGACAATGTTATCTGTTGAGCGGCAAACCCAAAGCCGCTCTGGTCTCTGTCCTACACCAAGTCAGACCCTCCCAACTGCAATTCAACTTTGGACCTCGCGTCGCCACTTAACCTGGCAGAAACTGCCACGGTAGCTCATGCTTTTAGCAAAGAAGCAAAATCAGTGCATTTCTATAGATCAGCCAACAAAAAAGATGTGGTAAAAAAAAATAATAAAGAAAGAAAGGAAGAAATAAAAACAGTGCCATTGGCACAATTGCCTGCAAGAAGGAGTACAGTTTGTTATATTGCTTACAATGCAGTATTTTATCCAGCCTCTTCCAGCCAGGGACCTGTAAACCGGACTCTGTTCCAAAACCTTCCTCCTCTTCCAGTTGTCTGTGCAATGTATTGGCACTGTTCTGCTGGGCTGTCAAAAAAACTGGTTTAGAGATGCAGCTCTTCAGTCAGGTTTTTGCTCCAGTTCTAACCATATAAACTTACTTGCGCTTTTCAACAATTAAAGATAAAGATGATGATTATACTTACTGAGAAAAGAGGGGGTTTTACCATCAGTATCCCAACGTTACTGATCAGAATGGGGGACTAAGGAGGTAGGGGGGATCCAGTTATAAATTCGCAGCTGTCCACATCATAGAATCTTCATCAAAACTGGCATTAATTGGCTTGTTCATCAACACGGAGGTTAACTGGCCTCCGAACTAACCCTCCTGCAAATCCCCTGGAGTGAAACCTCCAGAAGCAGGGCAAGCGCATCGGT